>NW_025421399.1:10000000-12547206 GCF_011764305.1 Mustela putorius furo
CTAATTTTGCTTTTTTTGTATGCTAACCTCAGAACTATGACTAAGAAAAAATATTATAGAGAAAGCCACGAATACAGTTCCTTTACCTCTTTGGTTAGATTTATTCCCAGGTATCTTATGGTTCTTGGTGCTATAGTAAATGGAATCGATTCTCTAATTTCCCTTTCTGTATTTTCATTATTAGTGTATAAGAAAGCCACTGATTTCTGTACATTGACTTTGTATCCTGCCATGTTGCTGAATTGTTGTATGAGTTCTAGTAGTTTGGGGTGAAGTCTTTTGGGTTTTCCATGTAAACAATCATGTCATCTGCAAAGAGAGAGAAAACCAGTCTATCCACTTAAAAATACCGTGGATAACTCCCCAGTATAGGAGAACAAATAAAAATGTATTAATCAAGTTTATAAAGTATGCAATGGACAATATATTAGTAGTGGCTTGGCTTCTAACTTTGGTTTTACCATTTGAAATGTGTTATTTAACCTATCTGGGTAATTTGCTCATCAGCAAAAATTAACAGCTAAAGTTATCCTAAGAACTGAATAATAGTGATGTTTGCACTTAGCAAGTCCTTTAAAAATGCCTATTTTATTTGATCAATTGCTCATATTAAAATTATGCTATTTATGCAAGTATTAAGAACATCTGAGCATACATGCTATTTTTAGAAGCTGTGAAACCCACTGAGGGAATAAAGCAAAAACCAAAAAAAGCATAGTTGTTCTCCACGAGGTTGCTGCCCCCTGAAACAAGAATAATTTAAGAAATACTTCTTGGTCACTTAAGAAGAATTTGTGTGGGGCACTAAATAGGATGGCATGAGCAGTTCACACATCCTCTCTCGAAGAGTGTATGTCTTGGAAATGGAGGTCAGCCAACTTTTTCTGAAAATGACTATGTCGTAAATATTTTTTTTAATTTTTTTATTTTTTATTATTTTATTTTTCAGTAGAGATAGATGTCTACTGAAATTATTCAACACTGCTGTTGCAACATGGAAACCATCATATGCAAGCAACATCTAAACACATGGGTATGGCTGTGTTCCAATCAAACATTATTTACAGCAACAGGAGGTGGGCTGGATTTGGCCCATGGATCATAGTTGGCTGACCCTGATTTAGAAGAAGAAAGAAGGCAATTACACGAAGTATTGTCCAGGAGCCCATGAAGAGATTTGTGAATTGGGCAGAGATCCTAAGGAGCGTTTTTTATTTTGAGGACACATCTTGTTGCCATGCTAATGTGCTAGGCACCATGTCATTTATTTTTCATTTACTTTTTTTTACTTGCAACTAGGAATTGTTATTCCCACTTCATAAGCGAGAAAACAGTTTTGGAAAGTTTAATTAATTTCCAAGAAGCAATTCAAACAATGTAGCTTACGAAATGAAATACTGGAAAAATACACAGAGCTGGAGGATTAATAAAGACTACATGAGATGGCATTCAAAGTAATGCTTTAGGACTTGAACAAGTGGTAATGGGTCTAAGAAATCCGAAAAGCTCAGTAAATAACCTCAAACAAGGGGAAATGTAGGTCATGGTAGGACATGTGCAATGAACAATGAACATTTTATTTTTGACTAAAGGATACTGAATTGGTTAAAGGCAAATAATAAGGAAATCATGATGGGGTGGGCCACACCAACATTTCATGACTACAAAATCTGGATTCCAGTAGGTAAAATGGAACCATTGAAGTTTTTTTGTTTTGTTGTTGTCGTGTATTTTTTTTTTTTTCTTTTTAAGGTATATCGATGGTCTAAATCAGAGCTGTACTTCAGATAAACTGACCAATTCATGAGCAAATCAAAAATCAATTTAAAATATGGATATGGATACTAGTTTTCAAAGTTAAAAATATCCAGTCTCCATTTCTGGCTCTATCATTTATGAACCTAGGGAAACCAAATGTTTATCTGTAGAATAAAAGTAACAAGAGTTTCTATCTCAATAGACAAAGGATTTAAGTAAAATAATGTTAAGTATCTTATCTCTGAGGTCAATTAACAGCTAGAATATCCTACTATTCAAAACGATGATAAAAATAAAATGAGGAGGATGGAAAGAAGAGGAAGCACAAGAAGAGGATAGCTGGGAGGAGGAGGAGAAGCAAGGAGTCTACTTAAAAAATGATGTTAACAGATGGGGGAGAGAGGGTAGGGATGTATGAAACAATTTGTCAGTTGTGAAAGTTCCCTTAATACAAACCTTCCTTAACAAACAGTGTGTTGTAGATACATTTTCTACCACATTTATCTCAATTTTTTTTGTTAAGTTATCTTATATTTTCTTGTCTTTTGTCTTTCTTTCTTTCTTTCTCTCTTTCTTTTTGAGAGAGAGAAAGAGTGCATGCACATATGAGGATTCATATTCTCACAACCCTGAGATCATGACCTGAGTGGAAATTAAGAGATGGACCTTAACCACCTGAGCCACCCAGGCAGGCACCCCAAGTTATCTTACATTTTTCAATCTCTAACATCTGCCCATCAGTATCTCTCATATACACACAGCAATTCCATATATGTGCACAAGTATCTTCACATATGGATATGTAAACATCTCTGTGCAACAAATCAACAGTTTCTTGTGTGCTGTCACGTACTGGGTCAAGCATTGTGTCTCCTCTAGCTCATTTCTCATTTTCACAGCCTCCTGACATGGTCCTACCTTAAGTGATATCCAATGCCCCATTTCTTCTTGAGGAACAGAGAAGAACCTGCACACTTCAGCTTCCCTTTGGAGAGAAACACTTTCCTATCTGAAATGGAAAAAAGCAAAGAAGAAAGTTTGTTAGGAAGTTGTCCATTCTTTCCCAAGAAAAAGACAGGTAATCATGATCTAGCTGGAATTCAGGAGCTTCTGCATCTTTAAATCCAGGGCTTAATAAAGACTCATTGGAACAGGTACCCTTTAACTTATTTGTGTATTTCAGGCTATTATTTTGCCATCCATCCAGCCAGGGAGGTTATGCACAGATGTCTTCTAATATAGACTATCATTATATTATTTATTTTAATTGACCAAACACCAAGATCATTTGAATATTTCAAGTTGATTCACCTTAATTTTGTGTAAGGGGATTAATGTAGTAGAATATAGATTTTCACTTTACAAGAACTGACTTTCCTGGCAGATCATGTCCCAGTGTAATCAAATGATACAAAATTTGGGGAGACACATGGAAAGGGTTGGGAGTGACTCTTTGGGCCCAGTTCATGTCATTACCTGTGGTCCAGATTGCCAGATAAGGCTAGATGACCACATCATCATCATCATTATTATTATTTTAATTTTATTTATTTATTTGACAGACAGAGATCATAAGTAGGCAGAGAGGCAGGCAGAGACAGAGAGGGAAGCAGGCTCCCTGCTGAGCAGAGAGCCTGATGCAGCACTCCATCCTAGGCTTGATCCCAGGACCCAGGGATCATGACCTGAGCCAAAAGCAGAGGCTTTAACCCACTGAGCCACCCAGGCGCCCCTAGATGACCACATTATTAAATACAACTGCTGAGAATACCAATCCAGTCTCCTACTAGAGACCTCATCAGGACACTTAGCGGGAGTCAAGAGTTACCAGCCAGAATGTCAGCCTCATCCATGAACTGGGTACTGAAGAGGATCACACGGTCTGCTTTCCGCTCCTTCAGGAGATTCCAAACCTTGTGCCTTGAAAAGGGATCCAATCCAGCAGT
Source organism: Mustela putorius furo (assembly GCF_011764305.1). Classification (NCBI taxonomy): domain Eukaryota; kingdom Metazoa; phylum Chordata; class Mammalia; order Carnivora; family Mustelidae; genus Mustela; species Mustela putorius. The sequence continues at coordinate 10,003,705 of NW_025421399.1, forward strand.
TGGTTCATCCAATAGGAAAACCTACCAAGGATCGATGTATATAAAGGGCATTTCCAGGAAAGTGAAGTTCTTCCAGAAAACATGCAGAAACCATATTGCTTATATATTTTAAAGGATATTATAGTTAGGACCAGGTTATTATATTTAATGCTCTATCACAACTACTTTATCACAGGTGTTTTTTGCAAATAAAAGATTTGAACTACTACTAGAAGTTTCATTTTTAAAAATTTGAATTCATCTCTAAATTTAGTCTGACTTACCTGAGGATCTCCTAAAATGGCAGTTGCAAAGCTGAGTTTTCTTTTCTGCCCACCACTTAAGTTTTGAGCCAGGACATCTTGAATATTTTTCATCTCCAATTCCAGCAAGACTCTTTGTATCTAGCCAAATGACATTTATGTCACAAAGCAAGATTTCTTTTCTTTTTTTTTTTTTTAAAAAAAAAGATTTTATTTACTTATCTGACAGAGACAGAGAGAGGGAGAGAGAGAGTGAGAGAGCACACAGCTGCAAGAGCAGGACAGGGAGAATCATGCTCTCTACCAAGAAGGGAGCCCAATGTGTAGCTTGATCCCAGGACCCTGACCCAAAGTCAGAGACTTAATTGACTGAGCCACCCAAACACCCTTTTCCCTTTCCTTCCTTCTTCCTTCTTCTCCCTCCCTCCCACCCCTTCCCCTTCCTCTTAAATTTGGAAATATAAGGCTATGAAGTGTAATGATTAAAAGCCTGGCTGGATTTGGAAACCATACCATGTTAACTAGCTGTGTAATCTTGGGCAAGTAAGTTGCTGTTGAACTTCAGTTTTCACATGTGTAAAATGGGGATGATAATGTACCTATTTCATAAAGTTGCTATGAGAAGTACATCAATTATTATATTTGAAATTAAGGATAATGTTTGACACATTATAAATCATACATAAATGTTAACTGTTATCTAAATTAGACTTTTTTTTTTGGTCCAACATTTAGACATGATTTGCACAAATATAATTTAATGAAAGCTTAAAGAATTCCATGCACGTAGAGTCAACAATCTCATTTTAACCAGTACATTAGTTCTAACTATTTAGTACCTCTTTGTCGACTTCATGTGACTGAATGCCTTTTATTTTAGCAAAGAGCCTGAGATTTTCTTTCACAGTGAGGAAGTCAAACTGAACATTGGACTGTGGACAAATTCCAGTAAGCTTGATGATATTCTCTAGGTCACTTATTTCTGAAAGTTTATTGTTATAAATGGTGACTGAACCTATAACAAAAGTTAAAAGTTAGTATTAGGGTAATACTTGAATTAAGATTTTCTAGACAGACTCTTAACTCTAGAGAATACAGTGATGGTTAACAGAAGGGAAAAGTCTGGGCGGATGGGGGAAATAAGTGACGGGGCTTAAGGTTGGTGCTTGTGATGAGCACTGGATGTTGTATGAAGTGTTGAGTCACTATAGTGTGCACCTGAAACTAATGCTGCACTGTATGCTAACTAACCAGAATTGAAATAAACACTTACAAAAAGATCTTTCTAGATGGAGAATCATTGTAATAAATTACACAAACTGTAATTTGTTAATTATATTTTAGACACATGATTTTCTCTTCAAGCTTTTTACAATTCAGGCATTATGAGCTTCTGTTATAGTTGTGTGGTATACTGGAAAGAAAAAAAAATGCCCCATCTGCAGATTTTCCCATCATGATGTCATCCATTTATCTACCCCTTCCTAGGTTTGCTTATGTAACAAACAGAATCCTAGCAAGTGGGACGCAAGCAGAGGCTGTGAAATTGCCTCTGCGCTGGGATGAGCCTTCTCTTTGCTTCTGGGATCATGGATCCCTGGGTGAAGAATCCCAACCAGATTCTCAGAAGATGAAAGTCCATGTAAGCAGAGAGGAGCAGCAGTCCTAACTGAAGCCCTGTATACATGAGTGAGGACACACCAAAACATTCAGCACCAGCCAATGAAGCCCAGAGAGAAACACTGCCAGTCAACTCACAGAATCATGAGAAACAATAAAACATTTTTTATATAAAGCTAGTTAATGTGGGGGATGCTTGTTATGCAGCAAAAGCTAACAGGTACAAGTTCAAATGTCAAATAGTAACTAATGACCATGACAATGGTTCTCATAAACAACTCAAATTTCATATATGCCAATTAAATATCACATACCTCTATCGATGAATACTATAAGTTAACTTCCACTTTTCCATTGTTGTCTGTGTTTGTAATTGATAATCAGAAGGACTTTATATTAACAGCTGATTTACATGTTGACCTGATTTTGGGAAAATAAAGTCTTACCTTTGGTGGGAACAGATAGCCCACTAAGAATATTTAACAGTGTTGATTTTCCAGCTCCACTGTGACCAAGTATTGCAGTGATTTGACCTTCATATATGTCAAATACCAAATCTAGGAAGAAAAAGAAAGGGAAAAAAGGTGGGAGAAAGAAAGGAAGGGAAAATAGTAGGGAGACAGGAAGAAAAACAAAATCACAAATAAAACTGTATTATGGAGCTAATGGGCTGCCTTTTTATATCATTGAATGGCCTTGTTCTCTAAATATTAATACAATGGGTTATTACATTCAAAATAAAAATAAAATGTGCTTTTATCAGTTTATATGTCTACCCTGTTTTGAAATTTTGAAATTATGTGGTTTCTCAGCAGGTTACATATCTAATACTCCCAGGTTTATTGACATTGCCTGGAATATGGCAGGATGGATGTTAATATTTATGGACTAATAACAGATTAATGGTAACAAACAAAAAAAACTAAAACAAACAAACAAATACTTTGAAATAAATTTCTCTTTTTGCACAAAAGAAAAATATACAATATCTACAACAGCTTTGAAATGACAGAAGAAAAATTTGAATTTGTAGAAACCAACCCGCCCCCCAAAATCCCAAGACTACCTCACTATTACACATCTTTCAAGTACATCAAATTCTAAAACATAATCATTTTTTCCTAACTTTTATTTCATCAAAGCATGTGTTAGAAGGGAAATTTTGTCATGTGGCCCAAATAACTCATTTCAAATCTGAAATACCACCAGTAGCTGCTCACCAAGAGCAAAACGTATAGAATTAGGGGTGCCTGGGTGGCTCAATGGGTTAAAGCCTCTGCTTTTGGCTCAGGTCATGGTCCCAGGGTCCTGGGATCGAGCCCCACATTGGGCTCTCTGCTCAGCAGGAGCCTGCTTCTCTTTCTACCTGCCTCTCTGCTTACTTGTGATCTCTCTGTCAAAAAAAAAAAATCTTAAAAAAATATATAGAATTAAAATCACAAATCAGTATCAATATAATAACTAAATCTTCTTTTTTTCCCCCCTTACCTTTCAAAGCTTCTATTTTATCAGGCTTTCCTTTATATTCTTTTGTAACATTTCTGATTCTGAAAAAAAAAGATATTTCAAGGTATGACAGTTTTATTCAGTTTGTAATTCTAAATTTGGTTGACAGGATTGAATAAATCTTATCCTCAGGGCATAGGAAGATCTGGGATTTCACTCTCATGAAGCCATGGTTATGTGAGAGAATCAGCTAGAATACTACTTCCCAGTCCTGGGTGCACATTAACATCACCTGAGGAATTTTGTAAATTAACCTATGCTTAGATCCTATCACCAGATCTTCTGATTCCAAAGATTAGGGTATAGCCTGGCATTAGTATTGAGGACAAGGATCTTCTCTAAATTGCAAAGCCAAAGAAGCTAGACCAACAGGTAACATAGCATCCAAAACTGAAAGGTTCATCATGAACTACTGTGTCAGGTTGGAGGTATCTTGGGTTATCTTGAGTCAAGGTCTCCAGAAGTAGGTTAAAGGGTACAAGGGTAGAGTAAGGAAGAGAGGCAAAGATGGTAACAGTGACAGCATGGGTTTTACGTCTTACCTAATTGAGCTTATACTATCTATACCATTTAGTAGCTATTACTTTAATCAATGTACATATCCCAGGTTTCAGCTTTTGAACCTGAAACTTTTGGGTATTTTAGGGTTGTGTTGAAGGATGAGTGAAATCTTTCATCTTCCATGCATAGTGCTTGGTACACGATAAATATTCAATAAACATAAAATGGTACCAGTTAGATTATGTTGATTATGATAACAGAAAGGAAAAGAACATATGCCTGGTGCTACTGTACATCTGGAATCCTAGGCACTTAATTGGTTTTATTCTATCAGGTAGATATGTAATCCATAAACTAAATCAAATTTATGTTTCTTATATTGTCATCTACTATTCATCAAATGATTCAGGCTCCATTCATATTGGATTGTTTGATTAGATTCTTTACTCTATTTTAATCCCATTTACTATCACTCCATAGCACTTATGTTGGGTGAGATGCTAAAGAGATAGAAGAAATACAAAAGAAAGACAGAAACACTAAATAAAGCCATTTCTTTGCTCCCTCTCAGCTGTTCCACTGAAAGTTAAACCTAGCTTAGGCCACAGGACAAATGTAAGGATAGAGGAACAGGCTAAAATAAAATATGGAACAGGCTGAAATAAAAACTGACACAGGCTTTGGAAGCTCTGTAGGGTAGGGTAATCTGAGACCATTCACAGAGGGCTGACAGTTGGGGAGTCATTAATGGGCAAGGAGAATGTGAAAATCCTGGGATCTTGAGGACTTTCTCCTATTTTCTTATCTGGAAAGAAAAGTTGCCTGCCTCTAACAACACATACATCTGGGAACCAGGATGTGCATGACACTCTAAGGCACACCTTCCTTAATTCCCTTTGTGTCTGTCTCCAGATCCTTTCTCCCTTCCTCTCTCCTACTCTTGGCAATCAATAGAAGAAAGAGAAAAAAAACTTCAAGAAAAAAGTAGGGAGTATGATAAAGGAGGAGAGGCAAAGTATGAATAAATGAGACCAGGTAAAGAAATGAGAGAAGCCAAGGACGGAGAAGAGAGACAGCAGATAAAAGATTGAGAATCCAGGCAACGTTTTCTTCGGATTATCTTTGTTTGGTGAAATCTAAGTTTGCATTTAATGTAAATATCATGGTATGAGATAAAACAGGTGAAAGGAATTTTTCTCTAAACTTGAAGTGGGAAATGATGAAGTAGTGTGGAGGGGGTTAGGTGGAAGCTGTCCTTAGGGCACAAAAGAGAACCGTGCTAGCCTCAGGGGCTGTTAGCTTCTCAGTCTTTGGCTTGCTCTCCATCTGCATACCTGATAGCTTCTTTTCCATGGAATTCTGGAGACACTGGTTCAAAGGAGTCATTAGATGAAGGATCAGAGTCAATTTCATCTTCAAGAACCACATGATCAGCTTTTTGTTGCCGTGACCAAAAGGAAGACTTCAGGAAAAAGAAGGGGGGGTACCCATGTCCATATTCATCTACATGAACAGGAGACAAATATTGGGTCAATCACCAGTTTAAAAGAAAGAGTCACCCTAATAAAGCAGAGCAAAGTCACCTCTTTGCCCAGACACCCGAATGCATCATCAACACAGGAAATGCACACGTTTTCCTTGATAGGTGTAGTCCGCATAAGGAAAAAAAAATCACTAAGATGTCTCTATTATAACAATTGTGCCTACAGGAAGAAAGGCAACTGGAATTTTAAAATATCCAAGGGGGATTTTAAATGTTAAGACTTTTCTTGACCCTGAGAAAGCCAACTATTGGAATATAAATGCAAGACTTGCCACGCATGCCAAATGTTATCTAGGAGTCCAGCTGTCACGTCGCCCACAAAGGGAGAACAAATTGAGAAATCAAGAATTTGTATCCAGTAATATTGGATACAAATATTCCAAGAGGAAACAGAACAGGATTTAATGAAAATGAGGGATACACTGTAAGAAAGGAGAGAAAGGGGTAAAATAATTTATTGAAATTTAAGAGAGGAATTTTTTTTTTAAAAAAACTCCTTTATATTTATGTTTTATCCCATCCCTAAATTATAACTTTCCCCTGAAGCAAATTTACTCTGCATGACCCCTTTCTGGAAATAAATCCACAATGTATTTGCATTTAATTGGCATTTCTATTTCCCTACAGGTGGAGAGACATTATGACGCAAAAAAAATTACATTTCGCTAATATTCTGCAACGACCTCCAGTGTAATAATGATGCGTTTTCAAACGTATATGTACTTTTCCTATGTTTAGTCATTTCTTCATGCAATATTGATCAAACACTCTCTAAACACCTGCCAATTGGTATGTTATTAGTTAGGACTTAATCTCCTTCCCTTCATGAGGAAATCTAGTGAATGAAAGCATAGAGTTTGACTGGGTCCTTTCTACCACCAGATTCACCATTGCATGATTCTGTTATTTTAGTCAGTTAATCTTCCTTTCTTCGTTCATATTGCTCATCTTTCACAGAATTTTGAATAAAGTCACCTTGTTAGAATTCAGGCTTAATGAACAGATGGTACAAATAATTCCAAGTGTATCATAAATGTTCTAGCCAAAATTGTAGATCCTGGCATCTATTATTCTGGACTTTTCGGAAAGGCAGAGACAGTGACTGTTCTTAAGGGATTATCTGAAAACAACAACACGATTGATTCGCTGTTTCTAGACACTTCTCAGCACCTTGGCCCTCACTCTTTCTCGTCTGATCTTTTGACCAAGTGTTGAGTCATTGACTTAAAAAGAAGAATGCCCAATGTGTTTATTTCATTAGTAATTTCCATAATTTTTACAGCTTGATTGAAGTATGACTAACAAATAAAAACTGTACATATGGAAGTTGTATAATGTGATGGTCTAATATAGGCATTTACTGTGAAACATTACCACCATCCAGCTAACTAATGTATCATCACCTCACATGGTTATCATCTTTCTGTGTGTGCAGTGAAAACACCTGAAATCTACTATAGAAGTAAAAACATATGACCTATTGACTTTCCTAGTCTGGGAGACTTTTAAAAATGTACATACCCTTATCCCACCACTGACAAAATGAATCATAATCTCAGGGTTGAATTGGAACCACCGAGCAAAATAGGCAAAAGCAACCATAAATTTCCATGACTGAGTATCAAGCCAGACGCATTTAGGAAATAGCTTTCTAAGCATCACTTTAAAAAAAGAAATAAACTGCATTTAGAACACAGTGAAGTTCAAAGATCAGTGACCCTATAAACAAAATACAAGCTGTAGTTCTGCAGTCAAGTAACAAGAAATAAAGAACTAATGTGGCCGTTGGCAATGACCTTGTTTGTTGCCTTTGACGCACAAAGTAGTTTTCAAAATATAAATAACACATTTGTTAGATGTGTCTTTAGGAAATGATAATCAATTTTAATCATAACTGTACTTACTTGGCAAAATTTTCTCGAAATAAATTGTCAGTGCCATATAGAAGAGAAGATCAAAAGCCAACATGAAATTTGTTGCTATTATCAGATTTGAATAGTCCGATGGATTAGGAAATGCATTAGAATTCAAATCATAGTCCAAGCGCAGAAGCTGAAAATTAAGAAGTAATTAATGAAAGGATATCAGGTTTGCGATAAATGGTTAACAATTGGGTTTAGCATAAACGTGTAAGAGCTACTTTTTGCCTCTTATGGGGAGCACAACGTTGAGTGAAACTGCCTTCTTTACAATTCTCAAATCTTGTGGAACGTGTGTAACCTAACCATAATGAAATTAAGTAATTGCTGTGGTTAAATTATGTTCCAAATGAAACTAGAACATTAGGACTATTACAGGATTTTTGTTGCCTTCATGCCCGTGGTTCTTGGTCACACCACTTCACAGAATAAAGAGGTAGACCAGATGAAAAGTGGTGGGCAGCAAGGCAAAGTTTATTGAGTGAGCGTACAATGCTCCCGGAGAGGGAGGGGGACTGAGAGAGTTGCCATTTTGGTGTTCAAGTCTAGGGTTTTTCTGAGGTTTTTGCAGATGTATCTTGAGCATCCTGAGTGTGGGTCCCTGTTCATTGGTCTCTAAGTTGTGCCAGTGAGGGCTCTGATCACACACCTGTCTACCTATTGTGTTATCCACATGTTGATGGTCTTTGGGATGACATTTGGACATGAACTGCAACTTGTGGTAGTGACCTCACATTTTATGGTTAATTGTTTTGTTTCAGGATGTTGCAAAAGTCACTTCTGCAGAGGCTGCTAGTCGGGATGCCATTGTGGTCTTCTGCAGTCCATAAAACAAGATGCTAGTGTGGTTTCATCTTAACTGTCTTGGCTTTCTGTTTTCTTGTTGGGGACCTTGGCCTGACTACCTAAGTGTTCACTGAACTCCTAATAGGAGGAGGCAGGGAAGTATAGGAGATAACATTTGAGCTTAACCTTAGATAAATTTTTACCAAATAAGACACAGGACAGGAAAAAGGTGTGGTCCTGCTTGAAAATGGCTTCATGAGAAAGAATTCATGCTCTTAGAAAACTGGTATGTTTAAGGAGAACCTATGGGGAAAGTGGGGTATAATGTTCAAGTTAACAGGTCTTTTATAATGAATAAACTTTTCACTAAGAACCAAATAGCAGATATGTATGCAAGGACCAAAATTGCCATTTAATTGGAGGGATAGCAAAGTGAGTTCAATGTGAGAACCAGATAAACAGAAATGACATTTGAGGAGTAGAAATGTAATTTGCTCGTCAATTATTATGGAAGTTTTATTTTTAAGGATTTTATTTATTTATTTAACAGAGAGAGAGAGAGAGAGAGATCACAAGTAGGCAGAGCAACAGGCAGGGAGAGAGAGGGAAGCAGGCTCCTTGCTGAGCAGAGAGCCGGATGCGGGGCTTGAACCCAAGACCCTGGGATCAGGACCCAAGCTGAAGGCAGAGGCTTTAACACACTGAGCCACTCAGGCACCCCTAAGGTTTTAAGTTTTGATTTTCTTTTCTTTTATACAGTGGTCTATACATTCACTTGTTATTCAATTATAAAGTCAAAATAAGAGCTAGAATAATTAGAATTCAATCTGCAATATCAAATCCATATTTAATCAGTAGCCAAAGAAAATGCTTTAGATCATTTCTGAAGAATGATATGCTGACCTTCTATTTTTTTTTTTTCACTCACCAAATGTCTTATTTTGCTGAGTTCAGTATGCCCAAAGCTTTTAAAAGTTCATCTTTGAGAATCATCTGGGTGGCTCAGTCGGTTAAGCCACTGACTCTTGCGTTTTGGCTCAGGTCATGATCTCAGGGTCCTGGGATTGAGCCCCACATTGAGCTCTGCACTTAGCACAGAGCCCACTTGGAAGTCTCTCTCCCTATCTTTCTGTCCCTCTCCCCTACTTGCTCTCTCTCAAATAAATAAATAAATAAATTTTTAAAGTTTATCTTTGGGGCACCTGGGGGGCTCAGTTGGTTAAGTGACTGCCTTCAGCTCAGGTCATGATCCTAGAGTCCCAGGACCAAGTCCACCATTGGGCTCCCTGCTCAGCAGGGAGTCTGCTTCTCCCTCTCACCCTCTCCCCTCTCTTGCTCTCTCTGCCTTTCTCTCTCTCAATAAATAAAATCTTTTTTTAAAAAAAAATTTATTTATTTGACATAGAGAGAGATCACAAGTAGGCAGAGAGGCAGGCAGAGAGAGAAGGGGGGGAAGCAGGCTCCATGCTGAGCAGAGAGCCCAATGCAGGGCTCGATCCCAGGACCCTGAGATCATGACCCAAGCTGAAAGCAGAGGCCTAACCCACTGAGCCACCCAGGTGCCCAAAGCAAATAAATAAAATCTTTTTAAAAAGTTCATCTTTACAATGTAACAGTAGTCTGCACTGAGGCTTTGAATCTGACAACGCTAATCATAGAAAAGACTATAAACAACAGAATTCCAGACAGGAAAAATGTTTCTGAAATGCTATCAAACAGTTGGGCTGTTTCTCACCTGGGCCATTCCAAGTGTGAAGGCAAAGGGGCTAAGAAAGCTTAAAATCCACTCCAAGGACGTAGGAAGTTGTCTGTACAATGCTGTAAATCCCAAACTTCCCCAAAAGACCGTGAGAAGGAACACGACCAGACCAGTGAGGAAAGATTTCTTGACCAAGACGCTCATTAGAAAAGCCAATGCTATCTAAAATGAGAGACGATCCAGTTGGTTTATATTTCCCTAAGGATTATTTTTAGCAGAACGCAATAAGGAATTGTATATATAAAATTAGAGTTACATTTTTTGTCTATAATACAAAACTGTGCTCTATAAATTGCACTCTAAGTTGGCATTACAGAACATTACAAATCTTAAAAAAAAAAAAAACACTACAAATCAAATACATGGATGTTCTCAAGCAAACAGTGGATAGTGAAGAAAAGGGAGATGGGGAATAATTACCTGTTTAGAAACCAACACTTGATCCTTAGGGTAAGAGTTGGATGGAAAGCAATTTAATTCACCAACTCACCAAAGACAATCCATAGAGAAAGAAGAGAGTGAAGATCGCCGTGAAGCCAGTCAGAATGACAAACTGGACAGATTTTATAATGAGTGCCAAGGAAAGTGCCATAATGAAGATGAAAACACCATAGAGCAGACCCCAGGAGAGCCTAGGACAGAAACAAGATGTTATTTTAGAATTTCATGTTCCACTGAAAGGAGGATCTAGAATGGATTCTAACTGTATTCATTGATGCATTCATTCTTTTAGTAGATACTTACTGAGTTTCAGGATATGTAAATATAAGGTAATTATTTTGGTAAAAATCCCTTAGGAATTAGGGATATTTTTTGTCTTAAAATTAATTACAGAAAAATACACACACATACATGTACACATGCGCGTGCACACACACACACACACACACACACACATCACTGTGAGGAAAAGGAGAAAATAGTCTTCTAGTCTATTTGATTTTGGTTCAAACATGTTTTTCTGCTGCATTCATATTCTGTGACCTTGAGCAAACTCTGTAATCCCTCATCTTTTTTTTTTTTAATTGTTCTAGACACTGGGAATAATACCACAGTATTGGCTCAATGAAGTTATATCCAAGTGGGACATAGTCCAAGTACATCATAACTCAGTGAATCTCAGGTCTTTTCTCCTCTTTGGGGCCTCTCTAGGGGTGAGGAGCTTCATGGATTTCCTCAGAGATATAGGATAGTTCACCTTCCTTTGTTTAATTCTCTTATCATGTTGATGAACATTCTTTAAAGGGTATAATGAAATAATGAAAACAAAACACCAGCAAAACCAGCAAAACAACAGCCTACATGTACGGCAATTACTCTGCACTGGAAAGTGTTTTCATGAACTTAGCAAATATGAAATCATTCTATTTTCACAAAGGCTCTATGCAGAAGTGTCATTATTTTCTTCATTTTCTAGACAAAGAACCTACTGAACAAAGATTTGAAGTACCTATAATTTCAAGTCCAGGCATTCTGGCTCTAGAGCTGTTAGAGTTCACAGCTCTGCCATACATCCCTCCAATATTTATTCAATAAGCAGTTCAATATTGACTAATACCATTCTCTTCCAGACTGCAAATTTATTGTCATTTGCATATTCCATGTGGCTTCCTAGCCTCTGTGTTATTTTACTTCCTTTTCACTACCTTCACACCACCTCCATGTTTTTAAGTCATTCTCAAGTTCTCTCTCACACAGGAGGACCTTGTCCATGCTTGGAATTACACAGCTTCTGGCATTTTAAATTCAAACTACCCAGCCCCTATTCACAAGCCTCTTCTGCCAGCTTGTTCCTTCAAATATATCAATCAAACCCCACCTTTAGTCTCAAAAGAGCTCCTTGTCTTTGACCTCTTTTTTCTCGCTTCAGTCCCATGCTGGCTTGAATTCTATTTCCAATCAGCTTTGACACCCAAATCTACCATTTCTACCACACTCTTACCAGTAGACTCAACGGCCATCCCTCATTATCCCTACCTCACAACCAGTAGACTCAACGGCCATCCCTCATTATCCCTACCTCACAACCAGTAGACTCAACGGCCAACCCTCATTATCCCTACCTCACAACCAGTAGACTCAATGGCCAACCCTCATTATCCCTACCTCACAACCAGTAGACTCAATGGCCAACCCTCATTATCCCTACCTCACAACCACTATCCAAACCCAAACATGCTATTCTTTCTTCAGTCTGAGAAGCACAGTAACTCACAGCCTTAACTTGGCAAGTGTTACATCAATGACAATTTATCTCAGTCATAGGGAAGAGTTAGAAAATGATTAGGTTTGAGTACTGATGCTCTGAAGAGGCCCACTTTTCCTAAATCCCTACATTTATTTATTTGTGCTATGCTTTACTCACCAGAATGCGGAATCCTGAAGACCCATCATCCTCATCAAGCCCTTCATCTTTTTCCTCTCTCTTGTAACATTAAGAGATGCATAATAAGTGAATGAGGAAAAGGAAATAATGCAGAAGAAAATGAAGAAATCAGCTTCAATGCCCCCCTGACTGACAAAGGGATGTATCTTCATATTTTTTCCAGTAACGGACATCAATTCCTCCATCACTGAATGATTTGTTGCAGTCTGAGAAAATACATTAATAAAAAAAAATTGTATATTCATGGATGTCATGCTCTGTTTTCTTTCAGCCATCTGTTTTCCTCTGAACACAAAACTGTTAAGTCTGGATCTGATGCTAGTCTAAATTTTCACTTCTGTGTTCCACCACTGGACCACTGACTCCAGGCATTCTGAGCTTCTCACAGTTCTCAAAATTGACTATGTGTTTTATCACCTCTCTGTCTAACCCTGCCTTATAATGTGCCTGACACATATTAATGACCTTATATACTTGGCGACTCTTACCTCAAGCTTCATTTAAATTTAGATTTAAATTTAAGTGATGTAAATTAGGAATTCTCCCATGGCATTTTAGGCTGAGAAGTTAAGCCTATTTACTTACAGACACTTTATACCCCCCTGCTACCCTACTTTTCCCTTTCTAATGACTTGTTTTTAAAGTTTTTATTTAAATTCTAGTTAGTTAACAGGTGGTATAATGTGGTTTCAGGAGTAGAATTTAGTGATTCATCACTTACATACAACACCAAATGTTCATCACAAGTTTCCTCCTTAATCCCCATCACCCATTTATCCCTCCCCTACCTCTCGTTCAGCAACCCTTAGTTTCTCTTATGGTTTGCCTTCCCCTTTTTTTTCTTCCCTTATGTTCATCTGTTTTGTTTCTTAAATCCTACATATGAATGAAATCGTATGTTATTTGTTTTTCTCTGGCTGACTTATTTTGCTTAACATAATACATTTTAGCTCCATCCAGGTCATTCCAAATGACAAAGTTTCATTCTTTTTGATGGCTGAGTAATATTTCATTATATATCTATATCTATATCATCTATATCTATGTCTCTCTATATATCTATATCTATATCTATATATAGGTCTATATCTATATCTATATCTATATATAAAAATCACAACTTCCTTAAGCATTCGTCAGTTGATAGACATTTGGGCTCTAATAATGTTCCTACTGTATGCCTGGCATCCTGACAAGGCTAAATTCTTGGGAGAGAAAATTTTTCTTTTATTTATGTATGTAGCCCCCATGACATATAGAAGTTTAAATAAACTTTGTTGTAAAGAAACCAGTGATTAAGTGAAAGAACAAACCTACCATTTATATTTAATTTCATGAACATTTTGAGGCCTCTAATAGCATTGATCTGGATGCAACATCAGTTAGCATGGAACATTTGTACTCACTTCTATGATAGCTGCATTGATAGCAGCTTGAAGAGCCACAAAACCTCTCGTCCAGTATTGTGAAACTTGGCAGCTAACATTTTCAGTCATTTCAGAACAATGAGCTTTAAGAGAAAAAAAGAAACCCATATATATCACTATGTATTATTTCAGGCCTTATTATAAGAAACAGTGGACTTTACAATGGTCGCACATTATAAATGTTGTTATTTTCACTGAAGGCCTATGAAAACATAAACCGGAGTGATGATTCTCAAAGTACAGCAGACAGAGCACATATAGGGGATGTTCTGCATTAAATTAGAATATACTATGCTCTCTCACACTACCTTCCCTGTTTCTTCATCCATCAAAAATTTTGTAAAGTTCTTCTCTTCTATGATTTTGTATTGTCAAAATAATCTTTTTATATTTTTCAAAGGTTAGTAGGTCTCATATGGATTGAGAACTAGAACTTTGCCTAATATTACATACAACACAGGCAATAATGAACAACTGGGAGTTCAGAGGAGATAACTTACTATGTTTAAATCATGTCAATCAGAACATCTTTTGAAGGAAAAAAAAATCTTACTGAAAAAAAGAAAAAAGTCTACCAGTCTAGTGAATATTAAATTGCATTAAAGAGATGGTGATATTTAATGTGAAAAATTTAAATTGAGTATTGGAAATAAATGCATGTTTCATTAACATTTTAAATAAAAATCATTGGAAATCATTCAGGCCTACAAACAAAGATATAATCAACACATATGTACCCATGGCCAAATTTTATAAATGAAGAAATCATTACAAATCCAATTGGAATCCTCTGTATATTGTCTATGATCTTACTGCTTTTCCTAGCAGCAAGCTCCTAAGAGGCTAACTGCTTTCCTGAACTTTGTGTTTATATATGCCATTAAGCTTCTATAATGTATCCCCAAACCACACATGTAATTTTAAATTATTAAACTTTATATTATCTCTCTTATTAGAGTCATCATTCTTCATTTTGCTTCATTTGTTCTATAGTATGATTTTGAAATTTATATAAAAGGCCCTATTTTTTCTTGTTTTTATGATTGTGTAGAACCACATTGCAGGAATACAATTCAATGTATTTATCTGTACTCTCATTGATAATTATTTGTTTAATTTCTTTTTTCTTTTTGCTGTTTAAAAAAAAAAAAAGCCACTGCTATGAAAGTCCTTATGTATGTCTTCTCATAAATATGGGTGTATCAGTCAGGATAGCCAATAATCCACCTAGTAACAAACGATCTTCCAGATATTAATGTCTTATTGCAGCAACATTTTACTTCTCACTCATGCTACAGAGTCAGCAAAGGTCTTTGCAAGGAGTGGGGTAAGATCCTCTGTTTCACATCTAAGGGTTTCAAGGTGACAGTTTCCATCTGGCTTGCAGAAATAGGTGAGGAAAGGGCATAGAGAACTCACATCTGCTTTTCAACGCCTTGAATCTAGGTATCTAATTATAGCTACAGAGCAATTATTCCATGTCCTCAGAAGGAGAGGAGAATAGGCAGCAAATTTTTAACACAGGCATGAGACTTTCACTAATAAAATTTCCATGATGCTGGGTTACAAATTATATGATATCTTCAACTTAAAAATAAAATTTCTCCATTTTAAACATTTAAAATATTTTATAATATTGGGTTTTCTTTGCTATATATCCTTGCCAGTACTTTGTATTGTTCTATTTACTGTTTTTTGCCATATATAAAATGATATCACATGTGGTTTTAAAATGCATTTCCTTGATTACTAATGCAGGTCCAACTGTTTATTCTTGGTCTGTGTTTCTCCTTCTATGAGGCTCCTATTTATATCTTTCACTTTTCTCCTATTTCTATGCTTTTTTTTTCTTATTTATTTAGAGAAAATCTTTATATATTCTTGTATTGACCTTTTGTTAGTTTTGCTTATATAAATACTCCATCACAAGTTTTGCCTTAACTTTTCATTATCTCTCTGATGTCTTTTGATAAAGACAATTCCTTAATTTTGATCTAGTTGAATTTAGCAAACTTTTCTATTATAGTTTACTTATTTTTTGTTGTTTAAGAATTCTATTCTATCCCATAGTTACAAACATATTCTCCTATATTGACTTCTAGAAAGTTACAGGATTCCCCCCCCCACCCCCACTGAGTTCTGTACCTGGAATTGGTTGTTTAGTATGAGATAATTTCACTTTCTTCTTTATGGACAGATGATTTTCCTAGCACCAGTCACAGTATCTTCTCAGTCATATGTTAGCTTTCAAATTTGTGTGAGAGCTTTCCAGTTTTTTTCCTATTTCATTGCTCTATCTGTGTTTTACTATGGTAATAGCATATTGTCTTAATTAGTTATAATTTCATTCTTTTTAAAAACCATGTTGGCATTTTTTCTTGTCTATCCATTCCCTGAATATATAGTCTCTCCAAATTCCAAATTAATACAGAAATTTTCATCTCATATAAACCCAAGATCTTCTCACCTGTTCTTATGTAGCTAAAACCCAAATCTCTTGGTTAGTGAGATTGGAAAAATAATACAACATTAATAATAATAATCAATCACTCTGGATTTAGTGCCCTCTTCATTTTGGGCCCTCAAAAAATAAGCTTACGGACACATCTGAAGAGAATCTTCTTCTATTTTATCCATAAACAAATTTACTCTTCTTTAACAATAATATATTACATCTACATCTTCCATTTAATATATATGTATATGTACACATGCATATATGGAAATGTGTGTATGTATGTATCCATCTATGAAACCATATGTAACAACCATCTAATACAGCATGTTAATAAAACCAAATCCCAATGTACATTTCTTAAATGTGTTGGTTATCCTGTTGACATCACATTGCAGATAGGGATTTTAAAATCTGTTGTATTAACATCCATTCTTATGTACAATTTATGCCATAATTGTGGTGGAGAACATTGGAGTTACATAGCTGGAAACTTACCTTCATGGTCCCTGTGTTCCTTCTTTGTTGGAATTCTGTATCCCAGCAAGAATTTCAAATGATATGAGAATGTATTAGTAAAGATGACTTGTATAACTTCATCAGGATTATCTGACATTAATTCTTTAATATTTTTTTCTTTGGACAGCCCCAAAACTTTTGCATCTGTCATTACAAGAAAGGAATATATTTGTTAGTAAATTACTAGGAGACCAACTTCAGGATGTCATGATAAATTATTTTTACGAGAGTTCCTTTTTTTTTTTTTTTTTAAAGATTTTATTTATCTGCCCAACAGAGAGAAAGATCACTAGTAGGCAGAGAGGCAGGCAGAGAGAGAGGGGGAAGCTGAAAGCCCAATGCAGGGCTCAATCCCAGGACCCTGAGATCATGACCGGAGCCCAAGGCAGAGGCTCAACCCACTGAGCCACCCAGGTGCCCCACTAGAGCTCTTTTTTTTTTTTTTTAAATTTCTTTTTAGCGTAACAGAATTCATTGTTTTTGCACCACACCCAGTGCTCCATGCAATACGTGCCCTCCATAATACCCACCACCTGGCTCCCCCAACCTTCCACCCCCTGCCCCTTCAAAACCCTCAGGTTATTTTTCAGAGTCCATAGTCTCTCATGGTTCATCTCCCCCTCCAATTTCCCCCAACTCCCTTCTCCTCTCCATCTCCCCATGTCCTCCATGATATTTGTTATGCTCCACAAATAAGTGAAACCATAGGATAATTGACTTTCTCTGCTTGACTTATTTCACTCAGCATAATCTCTTCCAGTCCCATCCATGTTGCTACAAAAGTTGGGTATTCGTCCTTTCTGATGGAGGCATAATACTCCTGAGTGTATATGGACCACATCTTCCTTATCCATTCGTCCATTGAAGGGCATCTTGGTTCTTTCCACAGTTTGGCGACCATGGCCATTGCTGCTATAAACACTGGGGTACAAATGGCCTTTCTTTTCACTACATCTGTATCTTTGGGGTAAATACCCAGTAGTGCAATTGCAGGGTCATAGGGAAGCTCTATTTTTAATTTCTTAAGGAATCTCAACACTGTTCTCCAAAGAAGCTGCACCAACTTGCATTCCCACCAACAGTGTAAGAGGGTTCCCCTTTCTCCACATCCTCTCCAACACACATAGTTTCCTGTCTTGCTATTTTTGGCCATTCTAACTAGTGTAAGGTGGTATCTCAATGTGGTTTTAATTTGAATCTCCCTGATGGCTAGTGATGATGAACATTTTTTCCACTAGAGCTCTTTATAGAAATAAAACACAATCAAATATCAACTTTGAGTAGGTCAGGGAGAATAAAGTTTGGGAAAAGACATAGCTCTTCAGAAGAACTACATGAAGATTAGTTCTTTTCTTTTTTAAAATATTTTTATTTATTTATTTGACAGACAGATCACAAGTAGGCAGAGAGGCAGGCAGAGAGAGAGGAGGAAGCAGGATCCCCGCTGAGCAGAGAGCCCGATGCAGGGCTCGATCCCAGGACCCTGGGATCATGACCTGAGCCGAAGGCAGAGGCTTTAACCAACAGAGCCACCCAGGTGCCCCTTATTTTATTTTCATTTGTAGTTCTTGAACCAATTTTAATCGCATATAATATCATTCCATACCAATTAAACTATTCACAGGAGAATTAATATTACAATAAATCTACAATGTTGGCAAAAAAATGATCATGAATGGTAGATCATTGTGTTTAAATCACAATTAGACTTTGGTCCATAGCAGTGAAAATAATTATAAAAAATCATTTTCCTTTAACAATCCTGGCAGTAGTGTAAGTACACTTAAAAAAAAAAGAAAAAATTTAAAAAATATGTCAATTGAATATACTTATATCGCTAAAATAATCCCTCTTTCAGCAGATATTGTGTACAATGCATTACAAATATCTCATTTAGTTTCAAAGAATGAGAAGGAAAGCAAAGAAAGTTGTGGATTGGGGTGGGAATGTTGAAGATGCATGTGGAGAAAAAGGGAGAAAAAGTTTATTTTGATAGAACTATTTTTTTTTTTCCTGGAACCTCATCCTTATATCCATGTGATCTTGAGTAAGTCATAGAGGCTTTATCACTCAATTTCCATTATAAAATAAACAATAATATCTATATTAGTAGCACAGAATATTACTACAAAGTACAGAAAATATAATACAGATTAATATTCTATTACTACAGAATAAAGTCTGTAAAATCTAGGTCACGAGAACATTAAAGAATATCATAATTGCAATTACATTATTTATTAAACAAAGATAACAATGCAATCATTGTAAAGATAAACTTGATGTAAAGACCTTGTACACAGTAGTCACTTAATGAATATTTGTTAGCCCAGTTGCATGGGACCTTGAACCAGGATATTGTTGGGAGGCACAAAGTTATGGCATTGTGAGCCCCTCTGCCCCAGGAGGACATCTGTGAGCCAGAGGATGAGGGCAAACACACCTTGAGTAAACAGGGAGACCAGACCTTAAGTGGACAATGCAGATCAGAATACCATCTTGAATCAGAAGGGGAGTCAGTGTTTGTAGGGAAGACACAGTGCAGACATTAAAATTCAGGTGGAAGCAAGGGGGTGGCGGTTAGTGAGGCATGATGGGGAAGTAAGTTTGGATGTAAACCATTCATCCACCTGTCCTGGCAGTGTGAAGTGAAGCATGGACAGGAAAGAAAAGTCCAACATAATTTGGGAACTGTGGTCATAGAGACTCCTAATAGTGGGAGACTAAATGCAGATTACACAGAGGTGGTCTTCTGGATACTGAATACAGGTAGGGGGTCAGGATCCAGGCACAAAATTAATGGTTACATAAACTGTAGTAGAATCATGAACATAGGAGAGCAAGGAGGAGAGACTTTATAGATTGGGTGTTCCCCTTACAGTAATACCCATGGTGAGGAATTATGGTATTTAAAATTGATACTTAGTACTTCCTAAGTTACTTTATGTATGTATGTAGGTAGATAGATAGGTAGGTAGGTAGGTATTTATTGATTGTTGGGAGGGGCAAAGAGAGAGGGAGAGAGAATCTCAAGCAGGCTCCATGCTTAGTACAGAGCCCAATGCAGGGCTCAAGCCCATGGTCCTGAGATCATAACCTGAGCCAAAACCAAGTCAGACACTTAACTAACTGATTGAGCCACCTAGGTGCTCCCAAGTCACATTTTTACGTTCTTTTTAAAATCGACATATAATTTATATAACATAAAATTCATCCTTTTAAACTGTACAATTTCATGATTTCTAGTCTATCCACAAAGTTGTGCAAGCTCTAAATTGTTTATAAATTATAACTCAACTCACATTTATGGGCCAATCACTATAGATTTCCCTTTGAGGTATGCATTTATATTTGCAAAGAAGAATTGTTTTTATTTGCCTGACATTCACTCCTCCTTCTGGTAAACACTCTAAAATTCATTTGGGATACTGACACTCTTCCACTCACATACCATGTGGTTTGGATATTGTCTGCAACATGACTAGGAACCCAACCAATGGCAGTGACAATACTGTATTCTTCTAGTCAGTGAGATTCGTTCTTGGTGGACCAAGAACAACACTAATCCAAAGTAGACCATCATTCCAATGGGTCTAATTTCTGAAATAATTTTGAACAGTTGGGAAAGGTCTGTATACTTTTCAGTGGAGTTGTTTGTGGTAGGGCTTACATATGAAGATTCTGCAGACTAAGTCTGCTTCTATTTGGGGAGAGCCAATAAGAGAATGAGTCTAGCACACAATATTATAGACCCGACAATTAGAGACATATTTCTTCCTTTATTGTTGACCCATCTCTATCCATACTAATTTCCTTAAAGTTAGACAAAAGATGCCCCCCCTTTCTTTGAGACAAGTTGAATTGGGATTCTCTCACTCTTAACTGAAGTATTCACAAAAAATATAGTACTATTGATCTTATTTTGAGTATGGTGATAAAGTGGCTCAGAGAAGTTGATGACTTGCAAAATGCACTATGGACCCAGTCACAGAAGTATTTTTAGTCAAATTGTTCTTGGACTCTAAGACTAGTTCTCTTGTCTATTCACTAGGATGTTTTTCCTGATTTCAGAAAATTATTCTTCAGGAAAGCGACCTTGACAGTCATAATGCTCTTCTTATTTTTCATTGATAAGTATCTTAGTGATAAAGGGTGGAAATTTGAAGCACAGAATACTCATCAATAGAATCTTCAAATTAGTAAGACATTTTTTTGGTAGTAAAAACCTGGAGATAAAATTTCCATAATCAAATTCAAGAAAAGACTCACTTTTTTTGTCTCTAATAATTAGCAAATGCTAGAGTGACAATCTCTGTCTAGTCATAATGCTTCCACAGCCAAAGGTCAACCATTAGACACTCCTGTTTTTCAAAATCTGCCAAACTCTATATTCCATGCTTCCCCAAACCATATGCAAGATCAAGATTTCTTTGTTGAGAGACTGTACTCAATTTCACGTAATCTACAAATTTTGACAATTACGACAGCTTATCAACTGAAATACAAATTAAAAGCATGCATCTGCAGTCAGATGAACCAAAAGTTGACATCAGAAATTCCTCTTGGTTGCTAGAAAACTCACCTTTCATGAACGAAGCTAAAGCTACTTTATTCATTATCTGTTGGGTTGTATTGGTGACAGGTGTGTATATAACAGAAAATGTAGAATCTTTAAATGAGTCTACCCGTCCCAGGTCCATGGCAGGCAATGAAGAAAAATCATTAAATTCATGACTAGTAGGATATACAGACAAGCAAAGTAGGAGGAGCAATGGGGTCAACCATTCCTATACAATCCAAGAGAAAGAATAAAGAAAATTGTGATTTTGTATTAGTTATCCACAATCATTTGGTCATACAGTTTGTCTTGTACATTTTTTTCTGCTTTCAATATATGCCACATTATGAACCCCTGAAAATATGCACAGTGCAAAATTCAGCAGTCTGAGTAATTCCAATGAGCTCTTAAAAGGATTCAAATGTATTGATCACAGCACCAGTCTAAAGCATGCACGGACCATGTAAGGATGAGAGGCAACAGTGGAAAGCTATTAGAGTATTACCAGCTGGTATGACCTACTCATCCAGTTTCTGGTTCTACTAAGAACTTAGTGTTACATGAGACAGTTCCAAGGCACTGCTAAGTTAGAAGTAATATACTGGCTACATGCCAAGATCCTGGTAGTAGAAACTCAGCACAATTCAGGCAACTGGAGAAATACTGTGTTTTTAGTTATTATTGGTCACCTGCAAACTTCCAATAAGACATCACTTTATTTCCTAAATGGATGAAGATAGAAGAAATTCACAACTAGATATATATCAAAGTTGTGATTTAGTTAGAAATGCTACTAATTTATATCTATCTGATTTTTGGAAGAGATCAAAGCTCAACCAGGATTTTTGTTATATGGTAAAAATGATAGGAGCTAATGCTAATTTTCTTCTTGGCACTAATGACATCTCCAAGTTTTCTGCTCTTTTGAAGAGACTAATTTATTTTTAAAAAAAGAGAAAGTTATTCAAAAGAGAATATACCACTTCCCTACGTCAGTATCTTGATTAACCATGCCTTCAGAATCTCAGTATCTAAACCTGACTGTCCACGAGTAGAAACATTAGCAAACATGTGACCACTGACTTTTAAAATATTTATTGGATTTTCTATTGCTGGGTCGAATTCAGTGCCTTTAGACCTCGACTTGGGGTCTATGTCAACTGATATGTGTGTGGACAGCTTGAGGTTTGAGGAACAGCTCCTTCTCTCATAAGAAAGGTTTTCTGCTTTGGTCTGATTTTTGGAAGGAGAGATAAACAAAGTATAGTTACTTCCCAGGGAAGATATATTTCTACATTGTAAATAATTAGTAACAGGGATACTGAATCATACCATAAAGGACTCTCTTTTCAGTCTCCATTTTTTCAGAAGGTTCTTGCATAATAATGCCCAAGTCTGTTGACACACACTGATCTCTCTCTTCATCATTTTGCCCTGCTTAATAAGAAAAAAAAAAAAGGAGAAGATAACATTAATGTGACATCTTCATGAGAAGATATACCCTACAAACAGGAAAGGGCCAACCTGATTATTGCAATCTGTGAGTTCCAAAATTAGCATGTTATGACTCCCCTGGCTTTCTTTTCTTCCCACTTCCAAACTCTTTATTCTCTTTTTTTTTTTTTTTGGTCATGCCTTGCGTCAGTGATCAATGTATTGCCTCAAAATTCATTCTTTACAGCCTGCTCTCTGAAAATGGATCTGGGTTTTTAAAACCGTTTTCTTTGCCAGCCGGCATGATGGAAAGCTTTGTCAGTAGGGAGGACTGAATAGACATTGCAGGAAGAAGAGGCTCTCCCCTTTGGTCTCGGAGTGGTTCATTTTTCCTATTCCTAGAGACTTTTTCTCCCCCTTACTGCTCTGACTAAATGATCTTCTCCAATGCAAAATGCTGGGATGGTGAAAGTTTCCCTGTGTGTTTTCAACAGCTCTTGACTCAAGATCAGGAATGTGACAGCTCTAGAGTTTTCTCCCCAGAGTTTTGTTTCCTTTAGAATCCCTGTTGCAAAGCCAGTGCCCTCCTTGTAACCATGGCTTGACTGTCCGTGGGTTGCAATACCACCTCCCCAAACACACCTTAGCTGACACAACATGACCTTGCATGAAGTAAAAAGCAATTGCCATGTACCACCATGGCTGGGTAGGAAACCTCCCTGTCCCTAAGCAGAGGTGAGTTGCTGCTGAGATTTGCTTGGGAAGCAGCAATGACACAAAGCAGAGAGAGGCTGTCACTCAAGGACGGGAGAAGCAGCTCTCACATATCCAAGACTTCCCAACAGCTACAAGGATAGATTGTATGGCAGGCCACAACACAAGTCTTAGCAAATTGAGATTATACTAAGTATCTTTTCTGACCAGGAGGATAGGAAACTAGAAATCTGCAACAAAAGAAAAGCTGAAAGAACATTGAATCAATGATCAAACACCTCTCAACAAAGAAAAGCCCAGGACCAGATGGCTTCTCTGGTGAATTCTACTAAACGTTTAGAAAAAGAATGAAAGGCGGCTGGGTGGCTCAGTCAATTAAGCCTCTGCCTTTAGCTCAGGTCATGAACGAACCCAGAGTCTTGAGATTGAGCCCCACATCACGGTGCCTGCTCAGTGGGGAGTCTGCTTCTCCTTCTCCCTCTGCCCCTACCCACTACCCCCTCTTCATGTTCTCTTGCTCTCTATCTCTCTCAAAGGAATACATAAAATCTTTTTTAAAAAAATAAAAAATAGATTTTTTTAATGTGCATGTGATTAAGAAAGTGTGGTGCATAAACAATGAATCTTGGAACACTGAAAAAATAAAATAAAAATTTAAAAAATAAAAAATGGAGTTCTTCTGTGTATAAAAACAGAAAAAAAGGAGAAAGTTTCATAAATTTATTTTTAGAAATCCAAGCTGATAGATGCTATATATTTTTTTTTTTAAGAAGTGAATTTAGTCATGTATAAATTTTCCTTTTGGATGATCTTTCACTATGTTTTATTCTCACTTGAAGCCTGCTTTTTTTTTTAAATAATTTTTTATATTTTTAATTTCTTTTCAGTGTACCAGAATTCATTGTATATGCACCACACCCAGTGCTCCATGCAATCTGTGCCCTCCATAATACCCACCACCAGGCTCACCCAACCTCCCACCCCCCGCCCCTTCGAAACCCTCAGATTGTTTTTTAGAGTCCACAGTCTCTCATGGTTTTACTCTGCTTCTAGTTTTACCCATACTACCTTCTATTGAAATTTATCAAGTTTTCCCCCATGTTTTCTTCCTGTCCCAAAGATAGGACAGATACTTATAAAAGCTATTCCTTTGATGATTACTCTTAATTTAGGGGCTTTCCTGGGAAGATATCTTTCTTCTTGTAGTGTCCCCATCTGTCACTGGCCTCACATGAGCACACCAGGGATGTGCCTTGGGTAGATGAGTCAGGACTTCGGAGCACAGAGCCGGCTCTTAAGTCCTGAATTCGAGGCAAGCGTTCTCCTCCTCCCACATATCTGTAATGTTGGCCTGGGATAGGAAACCACATGGTTGCCATGAACGTCCCTCATCATGATGAGGAAGAGACGTGCCCTCGTCTGAAGCTGTCATCCCATTCACGCCTCAGGAGGACCCTGAGGGCTCTGCTACTTTCTAGAGGCAATGCTCAAGGAAGATGTCCAGGAGCCAGTTCTGATGGGAGCCACAGGAGCCAAGATAACCTCAGAGAACACTTCCGCTGGGAAAGATCAGACAAGTCTGCTGAGGAGGCTGAGAGGCATGTGTAGGGGGAAGCAGGTTCTGTGAAGAGGTTAGAAAGTCCAGGCAATGGCGGCTGAGGAAAGGAAGATTGTTCCCAGAGGGCAAACCCCGCCCCCCCACCAAAAAAAAAAAAAAAAAAAAAAAAAAGGCATTAGGTTAGGTATCCAGGAATATGGGATTGATGATCACTATAGGCCGTGCCTAGTGCAGCGACTTCCGTGTGACATTTTTAAGGAGACTGTGCAAGGCTGGGCAGGAGAATCAGCTGGCCAAAGGCCAAAGAGGGGATCTCTCACTGTAGAATCTGCTGCAGCCCAATATAGCACAGGAACTTCCGTCTGGCTCCAGTCCCTTTGATTTTCCGTCGGAAATTAGTATTTATTACCCTCCATCTCATGGATGTTCTGTAGTTAATCAAAAGACTAACAACAACCTGATCTCCTTACTATCATGCAGTAGACAGTTCCAAGTTGTGAGGGCTCTGAGTTTTCTCCTCTTAGACGGTTGTTAGATTCAGAGCAAAATGCTTGAACTCTCTGTTTACAGAAATAAAGTGCATTTGAAATAGTATTGTGATAAGGAAACATGGCATTTTTCAATTCTGATTCAGGACATTCTGTGCATAGAGTAAAAAATCCTGGATAGCCTCTAACGTTTCCCAAATTCTCAGAGCCTAAGAATGAGAGCCAGAGACAAGACAAATATTTCTGTAAATGCTTCTGGTAAACAGTCTCTGAGTCATAGAACAGTTTATCCAAAATGCCCTCACATTATTGTGCAATAAAAGTAAATAACTATCACTTTGAAAACAACTCAGGTTTACAAATCAATTCCCAAGATACTCAGTTCTTCCCCAATTCAGCAAATTTTGGCCCATTTCCACACTCAGTTTCTGGTTAAAAATCATTTAGCAGTTGCATACTGTTTCATAAAACACTATATTCTAACTCTGTGCTTTCACTTACATCATATTAAACACTGAGTATTCAAAAACATCAAAACAGCCCATTAGTTTTCAAAATGATTTTCCCATCGAGAGTCAGCGTTCAGTTCCTAAAGGCTTATTTCTAATTTTGCAAGAGGGGAAAAAAAAAAAAAAAAGCAAAGAAGAAAAACCCCCAAACACAGATCAGAACAGAGAAAAAATAACAGTGAACTTACTTTTGAGACCTTTGAAGCCAAGACTGGAGAAGCACAGTTTATCCACTGATCTCCTTATTTAGAAGAAAACAATTCACATTTTCCCCCTGGTTTCTACCACATCTCTAGACTCTGCTTGAGCTGTTTGACTTCTGTGAAAATTTCCTGCAAGGGCT
Organism: Mustela putorius furo; assembly: GCF_011764305.1. Taxonomy (NCBI): domain Eukaryota; kingdom Metazoa; phylum Chordata; class Mammalia; order Carnivora; family Mustelidae; genus Mustela; species Mustela putorius. Next base: position 10,029,972 of record NW_025421399.1, read on the forward strand.
GGCTTCAGAAGTTACAGCCTGTACTCTGGGGACCCTGCCAAACCCTGCATTCACGTGATCCCTCTTGGACCGCTGATCTCATTTGCATTCGGCCAGTTCCTGCAGAGCCCAGTGACATTTACACTTGGTGGCCTGGCCATATCATATTATAAGGATCAATCTTATCAGGGAGATCCAGGATTCCTAAGCTTTTGCCTGTTCTGTCCCAGGTAACTGTTGACTAACATCAGCATTTAAAGCAGTGCCTTTGAAGAGAAAGTAAACCGTTGAATCAGAGAAAAGCTCCTCTCTACACAGAGCTCTCCCCGCCCTGATGGACATGGCCACTTGGATAATCAGGGTTTTCATTTTTGTTTCTCATTTTTACTCAGCTCAGAATATGTCTCATCTCCTTCATGACTTCGTCTTTGACCCGTGAATTACTGAAACGTGGGTTAATTTCCAAATGTCTGGAGATGCTCCTCTTATCTTTTGGTTGTTGATTTCTAGTTTAATTGTAAGATGGTCAAAAAATTTATTTTGTGTGTCAGATTTGTTAGGGCTTGTTTTATGGACCCAGGATATGATCTGTCTTGGTGAATATTCCACACGCTGGTGAGGACATGTGCATTCAGCTGTTGAGTGTGTGAAGTGTTACGTAGATATCCGTTAGATCTAGTTGGTTGATGGTGTTCAGTTTTTCTATATTTTTGCTGGTTTTCTGTTTACGAGGTCTGCTGATTACTGAGAGAGGAGTATTGAAGTTTTCAACAAAAATTATGGCTTTTCTGTTTCCCTTCCAGATCTTAATACTTGTCCAATCCACTCTGATGTTGCGGTGTTAGGTACATACGTAGTCAGAATTGGTATGTCTTCTTGGTGAATTGGCCTTTTTGTCATTATATAATGATGTCCATCTCTATTCCTGGCGACTTTTTATGCTCTAAAGTTTACTTTGTCTTATTTTAATATAACTATTCCCATTTCCTTTTGATTGCTTCCCATCTTCTTATTTTCAACTATCCATATCATTCTATATGAAGTGAGCTTCTTTTAGACAGCCTACAGTGAGGTCATTTTCGTTCATTTGTTTGTTTACTCTTTTTTTCTTTTTTAAAAAAATTTTTAGATTTTATTTATTTATTTGACATATAGAGATCACAGGCAGAGAGGCAGGCAGAGATAGAGAGGGGGGAAGCATGCTCCCTGCTGAGCAGAGAGCCTGATGCAGGGATCGATCCCAGGACCCCGGGATCATGACCTGAGCCGAAGGCAGAGGCTTTTTTTTTTTTTTTCAGCATAACAGTATTCATTATTCATTATTTTTTCACCACACCCAGTGCTCCATGCAATCCGTGCCCTCTATAATACCCATCATCTCGTACCCCAATCTCCCACCCCCCCCCCCGCCACTTCAAACCCCTCAGATTGTTTTTCAGAGTTCATAGTCTCTCATGGTTCACCTCCCTTTCCAATTTCTCCCAACTCCATTCTCCTCTCCATCTCCCCATGTCCTCCATGATATTTGTTATGCTCCACAAATAAGTGAAACCATATGATAATTGACTCTCTCTGCTTGACTTATTTCACTCAGCATAATCTCTTCCAGTCCCGTCCATGTTGCTACAAAAGTTGGGTATTCGTCCTTTCTGATGGAGGCATAATACTCCATAGTGTATATGGACCACATCTTCCTTATCCATTCGTCCGTTGAAGGGCATCTTGGTTCTTTCCAGAGTTTGGCGACCGTGGCCATTGCTGCTATAAACATTGGGGTACAGATGGCCCTTCTTTTCACGACATTTGTATCTTTGGGGTAAATACCAGGAGTACAATTGTAGGGTCATAGGGAAGTTCTATTTTTAATTTCTTGAGGAATCTCCACACTGTTCTCCAAATAGGCTGCACCAACTTGCATTCCCACCAACAGTGTAAGAGGGTTCCCTTTTCTCCACATCCCCTCCAACACATGTTGTTTCCTGTCTTGTTAATTTTGGCCATTCTAACTGGTGTAAGGTGATATCTCAATGTGGTTTTAATTTGAATCTCCCTGATGGCTAGTGATGATGAACATTTTTTCATGTGTCTGATAGCCATTTGTACGTCTTCATTGGAGAAGGCAGAGGCTTTAACCCACTGAGCCACCCAGGTGCCCCGCCTTTTTTTTCTTTTTTTGGCAGAGTGAGAGAGCACAAGCAGGGCGGACAGTGGGAAGAGAGAGTGAGAAGCAGAGTCCCTGATGAGCAAGGAGCCCGATGCAGGGCTCGATCCCTGGACCCTGGGATCATGACCTGAGCCGAAGGCAGATGCCTAACCATCTGAGCCACCCAGGTACCCCTGTTTGTTTAAATCCAATCTGATTACACATGTCTTTTTCACTGGTGTGTGTAGACCAGTTACATTTAACCTAACTACTGATATTTCAGGATTCAGGTCTGCCACATTGTTATGTGTTTTCTCTGTTTTTCATTCTTCTCTCATTTCCTGCCTTCTTTTGTCTTATCTGAAAGTTTTAAGTATTCCAATTTACCCCCTGTGATGTTAGACCGTATATATTTGTGTAGTAATTTTAGCGATTGCTCTAGGGATTACAAGACACACTTAATGTTACACAGTCTACTTAGAAGCATGTTGGGTCCTGAGCTTGTTAGGTAAGAAGTCTCACATAATGGGGAAGGGAAAGTGGACACTTCAGTTCAATTCCCTCAACCCACCCCAAGCCAAGATACTAAATCAAGAACAATAGTGCATCTTAAGGAGGGGAAAATTAGAGATAGTTAATGACATACAGAACACAAGGAAGTGTATATACCACATCTTCATTTGATTTACCAGTCTTATCCTTCCAGAAACCAGATAGATCCTGAAGAGCAACCAGATCACTGGAAGCTTCAACAGGCAGCGACAGCTGCTTTGTCAGACATGGTATCTGTGCCTGGAACAGGTCTGTGATATTCCGCTAGTGATTCATTTCTATTCTGATTAGAAAAGAGTTTATATTCTGGGAAGTTACACAGTAATAGTCCTTGGTAGTTTTGCCTCAGGGTTATGCTAATTGCCTCTGTTAGAGTCTAAGAGATCTAGACTATCTCCCAGAACATCATATTGATATATCGATAACATCATGCTGATCTATCAAGATGAGGAGAGATGACTAGGGCACCACTGGTGATATGGGGAAGACAAAAATGCTCCAGAGAGTAGGAGACAAATCCTCTGAGGATGAGGACCCCATGACATCACTGAAGGCATTCTGGGTCCAGCGGTCAGGGGTGCTCAGCATATCTCCTCCAAAGTAAAAGACGAATTGCCACATCTTTCATCCTCTACCAATAGAACACCAGTGCCAATATGGCTTTGTGGACTCCAGAGGCACCACATTCATCATCTAGCAATATTGTGGAACACTTCCACAGGGAAGCCTGACATCTTTGAGTGCGGCCTGCAGTAGGAACGGACTTCACTTCGGAGTGTTCTGCAAACACTTGCCCCTTCTGTCCTGTGATCTACAGGCCCTAAGGTAAAGGAGAGGTCAACGGTGGGAAAATTCTGTTAAAATGAGATGTTTTGTTCTGTGGACTTCTTGTCCTTAGAGAACAGATCAGAGACTCACTAGTCTGTGACCTCTCTACCAGTGAAGATTTTAGGAATTAATGGAAATCACTTTGTGTCTCAAGGTCATACACTATTTGAATGTGCATTCTGCTTCCATAGAAAATTTGCATAAAGGGTTTTGAGGTTTACAAAACTTCCACCTGAGGTTTCTCAAGTGAGTAAATAAGACTAAGGACACTAGACTCAGTAAGATTACTGGCTTTAGGGCTTTATTCTCAACCACATAGCTAGAAAGAAGCCAGTGTCATCTCAGATGACACGGGATTCAAAATTCCAAATTAGATGTTTAATCTACATTAGCAAATAGATTGTTTAGGGCTATATTCAAATCAATCACCATTTATGGTTTTTTGGGAGGTTTTGGTTTAGTTTTGTTTTGTTTTTACTTTTATCATAAACCTAAAAGGTGCTTCAGGAGATAACTGGAATTAGTATTTAGCTTTTATATTTAGCACATAGGATAACCATCAAGTTAAGATCTAACATTGGCCTAAATGAGACCTACACGTTTTTAAAGTTGAGCCCTGTGCATTTGTCAGTTTGATCTATTATCAAAGATAACTATCTAATATCTAACTATCCTCCCTCTCTTTCTGCCCCCACCCACCCATCTCTCTCTCTCCATCTACCTGTCAGTCTTTGTTATGACCGGGCAATCTTCTCAATGTCATCAATGACTTGATCCCAGCCCTTGCCCTTCTTTGAGCATGAAGACTCATCACAGCATCTCTTTGTAAAACCATAACATGAGGGGGCGCCTGGGTGGCTCCATGGGTTAAAGCCTCTGCCTTCGGCTCAGGTCATGATCTCAGGGTCCTGGGATCGAGCCCCACATCGGGCTCTCTGCTCAGCAAGGAGCCTGCTTCCCTCTCTCTCTCTCTCTGCCTGCCTCTCTGTCTACTTGTGATCTCTCTCTGTCAAATAAATAAATAAAATCTTTGAAAAACATTTTTTTTAAACCTTAACATGAGTTCCAAAACAGTTGATACCAAATAATTGGTATAATCATTCAACATTAAGGCATGATATTAAAGCTACAAAAATATCCTCCTACAAAACCACAGAGGCGTAACAAGAACTGTAAGGTATTTGGGCTTTTCGGGTCTTCCTGCGGGAGCTTCTACTTCATCAAGGAATCCATTTTCTCATCAAAGTCAGTCAAATCCTACTCCCTGCAGAGCTCTGGGACTGCTGTCCTCTTCCAGATGGAATTTCTAACTCCAAAACGATGGAACTGTTGTGAAGAGTGCATACATTTTTCACCCTAAAGTAATGTAACATTATGTGTCAACTCAATTTCAATTAAAAAAAAAAGTTCATAATATTTTTGTATCCAGATGATCTGAAAAAGCAACAAAGTATCAGTGTTAAGGAACAAGATAAAGTAACAAAATTTCATGGACCAAGTCTGTCACAAAATTAAAATACATAATACATTTGCTTCTGTTTGAGAAAAAAAAAATGCTTAGATAAGGCATCTGGACTTGAGGTTCCTTCCTGCACGTGAGCCAGTGTTTTAACATTCAGCACAGTAGCAGGAAATGGTGGGTGGAAGGAACGTTTGAAAAAGGAAGCATCAGAAGATTATAGAGCTGGTTATCTATGGTTTTTTAGAGCAGATATCCTTCTGTGTCTCTTTCCAGAAACCTCTGCAGCTGGCCCTTAATTGGTTGAATGCCCTTGCTGTTGACCAAAGGGAAGGGAAGTGAGAACCCAAAGAAGAGCTCAGCAGATTGAAAATACACCACCAACAGTGGTGGGTCCATCCTGGCCACAGTGCCAATTGGAGGACAGTGACCAATAACCATGTCTCTGAGACAGTCGAGGTGCTTAGCCTAATCAAAGAATGGGTAGAAGATGTGTCCCTGTGACCACAGTTGCTCTGAAAAGCAGTCAGAAGTCTTCCAGAACCAGATAAAACTACATGACTGCCTTGGACAAGGTGATAAGCAAAAAAAGATATCACTGAGCAATAACAAGGAAAATAGTACAACCAGGAAATTCTGACTTGTGAAGCCCATGAGCTAGCATAGCAAGAAAAACAAAAAACTACAAGACTGATCTGGAGGGAATGCTCAAGGTTGCTCAGTTGTAAAGTGCAACCAACCAAAGGAGAATGTGTTATTGGCATCTAGATGAGTGGCCTGTTTCTTAATCCATGGTGTAAACCAATAAAAGAATATCAATTACAAAGGGATGTATCCTATATTTTGTGTTCCATGTGTGTGTGTCTACACTCCACAAAAGTCTCCTTTGATGAATATACATAACTGGGAATGCAATAAATTAGGTTTTATCTTATCTTGTACCAACATACATGCAAAATGGAAAAACAAACAGAGCAAGAGATGAAACCATCCCCACAACAATACACATGACTATAAACAGAATACCACAGTGTCTTGGTTGCATGTTCTCGAATTTCATGTTGAGGTTTTTACATTTTTTTTAATTAATTAATTTATTTTCAGAAAAACAGTATTCATTATTTTTTCACCACACCCAGTGCTCCATCCAATCCGTGCCCTTATAATACCCACGACCTGGTACCCCACCTCCCACCCCCCGCCACTTCAAACCCCTCAGATTGTTTTTCAGAGTCCATAGTTTCTCATGATTTACCTCCCCTTCCAATTTCCCCCAACTCCCTTCTTCTCTCTAATACCCCTTGTCCTCCATGATATTTGTTATGCTCCACAAATAAGTGAAACCATATGATAATTGACTCTCTCTGCTTGACTTATTTCACTCAGCATAATCTCTTCCAGTCCCGTCCATGTTGCTAAAAAGTTGGGTATTCATCCTTTCTGATGGAGGCATAATACTCCATAGTATATATGGACCATGTTTATAGCAGCAATGGCCACAGTCACCAAACTATGGAAAGAACCAAGATGCTCTTCAATGGACGAATGGATGAGGTTTTTACATTTTCCATATGATGGTCAAATTCAATGGATCACATACATGGATTATTTTAATGTTTGAAATTATCTGCTCCCCAGAGTCTCATTTCAATCTTCTATCTCTGGGCTATATGTAACCTATTATCCCCAGGAAATGGATAGACCACTGAGGAAGAACCCCTGGGAGACTAGGGGGATGCTGGCCTCTGGGTTGCCAGGCTACCACCTATAACAAGTGCAAATCTGTGGAAAACTTCTTTCTAGTCTTTATATGGTAAATATGAATGACTCCGCTGGCTATGGTCACAAAGTCTAGAGTGAATTCATGGTAAAGAAAACGTTCTGGATCACTAGAAGGATTTAGGGGGCAAAAGGTAAATCCAGTCAGTTTAGCATCTCAGGGTCCTGGGAAGGAAGCAGGTAGCACCAAACCAACTTCCTTTTTGACATCTCTTCCCTTACTTTCTAAGCTGCATACTGGCAACCTGGACATCACTACTCCAACCAACAGATCAATGTCCTGAGGACACCTACAATTTCCTAAAAGTTCCAAGTATATGGAAATCTAGGCCTATTCTCTCTACCCTCCATATTTGCCAGATCAAGCCATATTCTTTTTTTTTTTTTTAAGATTTTATTTATTCATCTGAGAGAGAGACAGTGAGAGAGAGAGCATGAGAGAGGAGAAGGTCAGAGGAAGAAGCAGACTCCCCATGGAGCTGGGAGCCCGATGCGGGACTCGATCCCGGGAGTCCGGGATCATGACCTGAGCCGAAGGCAGTCGTCCAACCAACTGAGCCACCCAGGCGTCCCATGCCATATTCTTAAGCATGGGGGCAACATGAATGATTTTCTGATTAGAAGACTGAAAATGTTTAAGAATTCAGCATGAAATTCTGTTCAGAAATGTTCAATATTCCTAGTCTGTTACTTAGATTAATAGACCACGTTTGAAAATCAGAAAGCATTATATTTCTTTTCATAGGATTCGATTCCATGTTTCTGTGGGGCAAGAAACCTCACTGACAATGCTTCTCTACGGCACCTTCATGATATTCTCGTATTAAAGAGCTGTACCCTAATTGACTTATAATGTTGCTTTCCTATTACTGTGGTAGATGTGAAGCTCTTTCATCAAATCCTCCATTCAAGGAAGAAATCGCTGCCTAGCTCTGGGGTGCAGGATTGGTAGATTGCTGCCAGCTGTCATTTCCTTCTGGATCCACCTTCTCTGCAGAAGTCCATCTGACACAAGGTCACATTCTTCCCGGGGCCACTTGTACCCAGTGAGTGAATGAAGCTGGGATACAAAATCCAGCTGTTCCAACCTGATTTGGACAACTTTGCAGGCAGAATTCATCAAGAGCCCTCTGCCCGGTTGTCCGAGGCTTTCTTGCTCTGATATCACAATTCCACGTCCCTTTTTCTCCCTTTCTCTTTCTTTTAAAAGACACGAATCCCAAGGTGCCTGGGTGGCTCAGTGGGTTAAAGCCTCTGCCTTCAGCTCAGGTCATGTTCTCAGGGTCCTGGGATGGGGCTCTCTGCTCAGCAGAGAGACTGCTTCCCTCTCTCTCTGCCTGCCTCTCTGCCTACTTGTGATCTCTCTCTCTGCCAAATAAATAAATAAAATCTTAAAAAAAAAAAAAGACATGAATCCCTAATTGATTATCTTGCACTCAAAATGCCAATTTAGTGTCGTGCACTAGAGAATCAAACATTTAAAATCTGAAATGGTCTAAGAAAGTGGGCAAGGAGATGAGATTTTGACACTGGATGGCTCACTTCCTTGCTGGAAATGGACCCCCCCTCCCCCTTATTTGGGTAGTCTGGTGGTAGGAGAATGAAGACCCATGCTCGGGGAAGTGGTGGACCAAGGGTTCGATATTTCATGATTGGAGAATGAGGAAATGCGCTGGTGGAAAGGGATGCACTAGCACATACAAACCTCTAAGGCATTTGAGACCATGGTCTCAACAAGAGTGAAGATATTTGATGGTTACTGCTAAACACCATTAGCTCACTGTAGCTGAGGCCCAATAACAGATAACTGGAAACCACATGTGCAAACCGCAAGGATGCTTCAATTGCACACAAAAGCCCATGCTGGTAATCAAGTTCCCTCTGCTCTCACATACAGAGAAGTTTCCTCCTTTTCTTCTCTTTCTTTCTTTTCTTTTCTTTCCTTTTTTTTTTTTAGAAGTTTCCTTATTTGTAAAGCACACAAATGACAGTATGATCTGCATGGACAATTTCAGGTCTGTACTCTATGATTATACTCTACGGGCTAAAATGCACTCTTAACCCTCAGGTGAAGAGTAGTATTTAGTTAGGCTACCAAAATAAGGTGTGTTATCTCACCGCAAACACATGGTAACATGTTAGTGATTTTTCTGGCTGTGATATTGAAAGGGGAACCCTCTGCATCTGTTCTGGGGAGTACCTCCCACTGGCCAGATGACTCCTCTATCACTTCCACATTCTTTCCTCCAATTAAAATTTCAGAGCTCTCATTGATTAGTATATGCCACAATTCATGGGCTTTGATTCTTTCTTTTCTCATGCATAAATGATTTACATATTATTGAACTACTTAGTTCTGAGCCTTATGCCCTTTTGCAAATATTCACAGACCCATGAACTTCCAGGAGAAGCTTGCTGATGCTTCTGATTTTAGACAAGAGATAGTAGGTTGGGTCAATTCACTGTTTCTACTTCAACTCTACAAAAAGCCAGGTTCATTTCTTAGCAGAAACCATGCAAGTCAATAGCCAATGGAGCCACATTTTTGGAGTGGAGCAAAATTTAATTTGGTTAGATTTCTAATGAAGTAAGAATATCTACCAAAAAGGAAGATGAAATAATTACTTTTCAGAAAAACAAAACAAAACAAAAAAATAGCTGATAGAACTGGGCACATGGCAACAACAACAACAACAAAAGCAAAAAGATAAAAGAAAAAAGAAAAAAAGATACATAATGTCAGCCCTAGAGAAGCCACTGGAAGTAAATAAGAAAGAAAAGAAGCTAATAGGACAATAGTATACATAAAGTAGAATACTAAAAGTGTCAAATCAGTTTTTTAAAAAAATGGAATAGTGACAAAAAGAAAGTAAGCAGATGGGAAATAAAAAATATCATGGTAGCTTTAATTCAACTAATTTCAACAATGACACTAAATATGAATGATCAAATCACTCAATTAGAAGAGAGATTTCTGGACTTAATATTAAAAATGTGGCATAAATATATACTACCAACAAAAAATGAAAGCCCACTTTAAATTTAAAAACTCAAAGATGAGAACTGAAACTAAATGGGGACTAAAACTAAAAAACAAAACAAAACAAAACCCTGAAACTAAAAAACTAAAATGGGAAAGCTACCCTATGGACTTATTACAGGAAAATGAGTGATTCCATTAATGTGATACATACTGGACTTCAGGACATGAATTATTGCAGCCACAGAAGACTATTTCCCAATAATAGGGGGCTAATTCATTAAAATACATGAAAAACCTAAATGTACAGAGTCCTAAGAGCAGAGCTTGAAAACTCATGAATGAAAAAATAGAACTCCTACCAGCCTTATTTGTTTAATAAAAAATGAGTGTAAAAAAAAAAGAGAAAAGAAAAAACAGAACTGAAAAGACCAATTAAAAGTCTACAGTTATTGGTGGAGATTTTAATATCTATATCTGAGTAGCTGATAAATTAGATTAAAAAGTCAGTAAGTATACAGGAAATTTGAACAACACAATCAAGCTACTTGAACTAATTAGGCTCTACTAAACATTCTAGGCAAAAAACAAAACAAAATAAAACAGATTTTTAAAAAAATGTGGAGTGGCTCAGTAGGCTAAGAATCTGCCTTCAGCGCAGATCATGATCTCCTGGTCCTAGGATCGAGCTCCCTACTTAGTGGAGAGTCAGCTTCTCCCTCTCCCTCTGCTGTTCCTACCCCTCAGCCCCTGCCCCACACATACTCACTCTCTCTCTCAAAGAAATAAATAAAATCTTGGAAAATTTTTTAAAAAATGCACATGGAATATTCATCATGATAGACCTATATTAGCCACAAAACAAATCTCAATAGATTTAAAAAACTGAAAATATGTTAAAAGTGTGCTTGACCAAAAGGGAATTAATTTGAAATTAATCATAGCAATATATCTGGAGACTTCCCAGACAGTTGGAAATTAAACAACATATTTAAAATATTTCAAAGAATATATTAAAAGCAGGAACGAAATATTTTGAAGTAATAAATAATAAAGTAATAAGTAATAAAATAAAAGCAGCTAACACAGCACTTCGAGGACAATTTTGGTTATATGTGCTGGTATAAGAAAAAAGAAAAGTCTAGAATTAACCTGGAGGCTAGAATAAATAGTGAAGGAAAATAATAGAGAAATTCAATGAAACTAGAAGCAGGGTCTTTGGAAGGAACAGATAATATTGATAACTGCTAGCTAACCTAATCATAAAACAAACCCATAAATTGTCAGCTGCAGGAATAAAAGAAGATTGGTAAAAAACACACTGGGTAATTGGTAAGAAATCCTAAGTAGCAAGACTGATATTAAGCTAAATATAACTCAAAGAAAAAAAAATTATACATGACCTTCAATTTATAATAACTATGATATCTACTCACCAAAAGCCCAGCAACCAATTGTATAAAACAATTAAGATTATATAAAATTGTATAAAAATTATATATTGTATAAATTATATAAAAATTATTATATATTGTATATACATATGCAATATATTGTATATACATATTGTATATATATGTATATATACAATATATATACATATATATATATATATGTATATATATGTATATATACAATATATATACATATGTATATACAATATATATACATATATATACAATATGTATATACAATATATATATTGTATATATGCATATTGTATATACATATATTGTATGATATTATATGTATATTATATGTATATTGTATATACATATATTGTATGATACAATATATTATATATTGTATATATAAATTATATAAATTATATATTGTATATACAATATATGCAATATTGTATATGTATATACAATATATAATTTTTATATAATCTATACACAATATATACACAATATATACTATATATTATATATACATATATTTTATATATACAATATATAATAATTATAATTATACAATATATAATTATACAATATATAATATATAATTATATATAATTATACAATATAATTATACATTATATAATTATATATATAATTATACAATATAATTATACAATATATAATAATTATAATAATTTTTATACAATATATCTACATATATATGTAGATACATTGTATAAAAAATTTTGTATTGTATAAATTGTATAAAATTGTATTAAAAAATTACAAAGAGATGCTAGGGAGACACAAAGAGGAGCATCACAACAGAGGACTACTTTAGGGACATCTGGGTGGCTCAGTCAGTTAAGCATCTGCCTTCAGCTCAGGTGATGATCCCAGGGTTCTGGGATCAAGTCCCACATTGGGCTCCTGGCTCAGCGGAGAGCCTGCTTCTCCCTCTGCCTGCTGCTCCCCTGCTTGTGCTATTTCTCTCTCTCTTTCTCCGACAAATAAATAAATGAAATCTTAAAAAAAAATAAAAAAAACAACCAGTGGCCTACTTTAACACACCAGCTTTAGCATGAGACAGAGTAACCGGACAAAACACAGTGAGAATCCAGAAGATCTGAACAACATATGCAACAAAGGTACTACATAGAGATACAGATACACATAAAACTACATTTATTTCTAAGTATCGTTCTAGCTACCTATTTTAAACTTCACAGCAATGAGGTACTATGTGTATAGGTGGGTCTCCGTGTGTGCCTGTGTATTCTGCATGTGTACAAGTATTCTTGCAATTTTTTTTTTTAAGATTTATTTATTTGAGAGAGAGTGAGAAGAGAGAGAAAGCACAAGCCAGAGGAGAAAGGCAGAGGGAGAAGCAGGCTTCCCAATGTGGGGCTCAATCCCAGGACCCCGGGATCATGACCTGAGCTGACGGCAGACCCTTGACCATCTGGGCCACCCAGACGCCCCCTCTTGCAACTTTTCTGAAGCCTAAATATATCACTGATTCATACATCAATATAAATAGCTTGACACCTTGACCACAGGGAACCCGCCTTCCTCTCCTGTGCACTGGACCGCGTCAGAAATACTGACTGTATATCAGGTCACAAAATCAATCACTAAGTTCTACAGAAAATAGAAATACTATAAACAATATTTTGAGAAAACGATGTAGCAAGGCTAAGAGTTAGTAGTAGAACCTAAAAGGCGGTCTATCTGGAAACTGCACAACTTTCTACTAAACGTCTCTTGAGTGGAAAGAGACACAAAATGGGAAGTTCCTGATTTTATAAAAGGTAGTGTTTATAAGACGCTATAGGTTAGAATCAGTGGCATATATTCAGGTAAGTGATTGACGGAAACTTTCACGGCCTTAAATAGTGTTGGCTCACACCCTCAGGAGGTATCTGGGTGAAATCTGAAACTCGGCCCCTCCAATCCCCCCACCCCACCCCGCACCTCCCAGCAAGGCCAGTAAGGCAGAGGGCCAGGAGACACAGAAGACATAGGCAGGCCACTCCATAGCAGGTGGCCAGTTTAAAAGCAAGGGGACAGACTTACTTAGGAAACTTGTCTTGCACGCGGCCAGACAAGGAGATCTCCACACCGGCGGCCAGAATCTTCATTGTTTACCCAAAGGCCTTCTTCACAGGGTTCAGTCGTGTATACCCTCCATCGGGTCTCAACAGCACGTTGCTCTCTGAAGGCTGAGACCTTCAAAATGGCTCTGGCGTGGGCGAGGTGGGTGGGTCACACATTCCAGGGACAGGGGAGGAGCAAGCAGTTTGGGATTGCTGGGGCCAGCCCTAGGGGCTTGGGGCAGTCCTGTCCTCCTCGTGACCTCCTCCAACATATACTCCTTTTGGAAAAAAGAAAATAAAAGACAGATTCAATTTCCAACACAGAAAGCTAGTAAAAGCACAACAAAATAAACTAGAAAGAAAGCCAAAGCAAAAACGGGGGGTTAGGGGGGGGAAGTGAAGATTAGGAAGTGGTGAACAGAAAACAGTGATCTAACTAATTAACCAAAACTTTTTAATAAATGAATATTTAAAAATATGTAAACTGCTGGCTAACTTAATTATTTGGGGGACCAAAAGGAAATATAGATTAAAATGAAATATTTTCTAGGGGCTCCTGGGTAGCTCAGTCAGTTAAGCATCTGCCTTTGGCTCAGGTCATGATCCCAGGGCCTGAAATCCAGCCCCACACCAGCTTCCCACTCAGGAGGCATCTGCTTCTCTCTCTCCCTCTCCTCTCCTTCCCGCTTATGCTCTTGCTCGTGCACGCTCTCTCTCTCAAACAAATAAGTAAAAAATCTTTAAAAAACAAAATATTTTCAAAAATTGAATAAGATTGTGTACATATATATATATGTATATATATATATACATACATACATGTGTGTTTTCACAGATGTATGGAAATTATGAAATGCAATTCTAAGGAAGAAATGGGACCCAGAAAAGATGACACAATGATATTTTAAAAAATATATCAAAATGAAAAATTAGAAAATGTTATTTCTTAATGATAATGAAAATACAATGTATTAAACTCAGGATTATATCTAAAGTAATGATTAGAAGTCAATTAATAGCTCTAAAGGCAATTATTAGAAAAGAGTTTGAACATCAATGACCAAAGATTCCATCTTAAGAAGCTAGAAAAAGAATAGCAAATTTAACCCAACAGAGAAGTCTAGTTGCCCCAAAGAGAAAGACCAGCACAGCCAGAATTTGATTCTTGAGAAATAACAATAAAAAATGGTTAATCTACTAGGAGGGCTGAGTAAGAAAATAGAGAACAAACTACTTGTATCAGTAATGAAAAAGTAATTTTCTTTCTAAATCCCACTACTATCAAAAAGTAATGAGGGTATTATAAACTACTGTATCTTAGGTGAGTGCTGTGAAGTGTGTAAACCTGGTGATTCAAAGACCTGTACCCCTGGGGATAAAAATATATGTTTATAAAAAATAAAAAATTAAATAGCCTTATTAAAAACAAAAAAGAAAATTCAGATTAAATGAGAAATTCTTAAAAATGCACCCTACAGAAAGTAACACAAAAAGCAATAAAAAAAATCTGTATCTTTGGCATAAATAATATATAATTCTATATCAATTTAAGTCATTGAATTCATCACCACAAACATTTCCTTGGAGGGGAGGAGTGAAATATCCAGGTCTAGATGGAAAATGTTTCTAAATACTTAAGGAAGAACTGGTATACTCTTGCAGAAACTTTTCAAAAAATAAAAGGAATACATATGTCAAGACTTACCTTACTGCTAGACTGGATGGCTTCATGTTTTCTCCAGGGACGTTGGAAGTTGGTTACTGACTCTTGGACCTCTTGGACAAGAGAAGACTAGAAGGGCCAGCTAGTAATTTGCTTAAAATGTGAATGGCCCTTGCCAGCACCTGGGGCTATCCTGTCTTCATTGTATGGAGATGTTGAGATGATAGTTTACATCTTTAAATCTAACCAATTACACAGCTTGGTTTGGATAAATCACTTTATCCATTTATAGGGGATATATCCATTTATAGGGGATAAACATGCTCCTATAGACTTCTCCCTGGGCTTTCCTGAAGCCAATATTCCTTACACTTATTTTGGTGGCTGATAATTAAAATACAAAGAGTAACCCGTGTGACTGAGAAAGGATGGTGAAGATTTACTTCTGGAATTCTCTCAGGCCTCAGATATTTTCCCTGCCCTCTGTTTCCCCTCTTGAACCTTACAGAAATACACCCAAAGAGTCTTGTGCATTCTTTCAATTATCTGCCTCTACATTTATGGAATTGTCCATGTGTACAAGATTTTTAACAATATCCTTGGCGCCACAATTTTAATAATGGCTGTAGCTTTGTTTGGGAGAGAGACAAATGGGAATAGGTTATTGAAGGAGAAGGTGTTCTAGAACCACTGATGCCACCTGGGTTTCGTGGCCATCTCTGGGGTGAAGTTGCAAAATTATCGCAGTCCTGAATACCAGGAAAAGCTTATCTGGGGTTTTGGGGTTGGGTATATCGATGACCAAAGATGAGTGAAAAGTACATTGTCAAAGAAATTCAAGCCAAGGTCAGCCAAGAAAAGGGTTCCTTGGCTGCTTTGGGATCTTTCACCAAGAATGAAAGTAGCTAAGAAACAGCCTGAGGCCACTGGAACTGCTGACTTATGGCTGCTGATTCAGTCTGTAAGGGAGGGACATATCATCATAAAGGAGTTTGGGGAAAACTGTTTTGATGGGGGTATGGTTCAACCAATGACCACCAAGAAGATGATATAGGTAACAATGGGGGAGAATCAAGACTACCTAAACATGGGGAGATGGCAAAGGGTTAGGCTGCTTTGTGAGGAAGCTTATGGAGCTTCCTTCCTCTTGAACATCCATTGAAGTGTGAAGATTTTACACACGAATATCAAAGAACTCTTTTTCTTGCACCAGATACACCCAAGTGGAAGGGAATGCTCAGTCTTACTCAGACCGTCAGGTGACACCAGCTTTTGTAGGAATTTGTATCAAGGGACAAATTCCCAATCCCCACTTTGGGGATTGTGGGTAAGTACGGTAAAGGTGGAGGTTGTATAAAGTACAATGAGGCAGGAATTGTGCAACCCCAGATATGAAGTGGGATATGCCTTCTGAGGCTGCTGAAATGTTGGGAATGCAAGCCAACCGGGTAACTAACTGGTGACGTGGTTAACTGGTGAGTCTTCAATTTCTTTTTATTTTGTCTTTACCTCAGTTCATGTGGGATGCTGTCATAAAAGGGATTCCCACCATTTGGTCCCTCAAAGACCTTTTTGTCTGGGGGAATAAGCTGGGGGGAAGGAAGTAGTTATAGACCTCCTCACCCAGCTACCACAAATGTGCCTGAATAATGGGGAGGAAATGTCCATCATTTGGAAGAAAGAAAATCAAATAAAAATGTGAGAAAAAAAGCAAACAAAAAAACCTTGGAATAATTAAGTCATGTTGGCTGTGTAGAAGGTTACATAAAAATGGAAGATACAGATAGAGTAATTACTAAAATTGGAATGGAAAGCTAGAGATTAGATGATCCAGATGTTCCACCCACACTTAGAGCTGAGACAGGGCCATGGCAGATGTGCACCATTTATGCTAACCTCAGTGACTTTGAAATATTTGATGATCACACAAAAGAGGACTCTTCAGTCAATTCCAAACCAGTGTCAATTGAAATAGTGGGAGACAAAGGCCAGAATTATGGACCTGAGTGACAGGAAGGAGAGGGTCTCTTGGCCCAACTCCTAAAGATAGGTTGGGATCATGAACGGTGAGGTATAGACGATCTTGATATAAACTTTTCCCCAGACTTCCCTGATGTCGAATTTCTTACACATATCCTGGTAGATCTTAAGTCAAAGAAGCACATTCCATGTGACTAAAAAGAAGCCTAGGGCACTATTCTCAGAGCCCACTGCTTGCTGACATTTTTCTCTGGTCTAGCATATCCTTTACCTTTAAAAACTCACACGAGGAGTCTGAGAGTTCCTTCAGACATTGGATCTTGTGTGATCCACGAAAATTCTCAATGTGTTTTAAGAGGTCAGCACTACTTTAATACCAACATCAAGCAAGGGTATTTAAGAGATGAAAATTAAGACCAGTATGTCTAGAAAGCACAGATACAAAATCCTAAGCAAATGTTGTCAAATCAAATCCAGATAGTTGTGGCCTAATTGACCATCAACTGGCTCAAGAATGAAAGTCTGGTCAGTATTCAAAAATCTACTGATTTAATTAATCATATTAACTACCGGTAATTAATGATTACTGTACCAGAAGAAAAAAATTATTTTGCAAAATCTATACCTGTTCATGATAAAAACTACCAACAGACTAAGAAAAGAGGGGGAATTCTTCAACATGATAAAGGATTTTTTAAAAAAACACAGCTAATAGTACTCTTCATGGAAGAAGTATGGGATGTCTTGCCTCTGTGAGTAGGAAAAAGAAGGATGTCCATGATCAGTGGGGTGTTTTCAGTATTGTATTGGAGGTCTTTGCAGTGCCAAAATAGAAAAAAAATGAAATAAAAGTTGTAATCAGGAAAAATTGAGCCTTATTCAGAGGAATGTTTTCATGACATTGGGAAAAACAAAGTATTTTTAAGGCAGAACTAGCCATAAATGAAATTCTGTTCATTAGAAGGAAGTGTCATGAGAATGAAACTAAAAACCACAAAATAAGAGAACATGTGTACATCCACTGTAGATCTGCACAAGTCAATAAACAAAAGTCATACAACTTGATTTTTTTTTTTTTATGGACAAGAGATGTCAATACAAAAAATTTTTCAAATGGCCAATATATGTGAAAAGATACCTAACATCATTAGTCATCAATGCAATGTAAATTAAAATCGTAGTAAGATACTCATGTACACCCACCATAATGCCCATTTTAAACAGTAAACAACAATGTGGGAGGCTCAGAATTCTCACATAGTATTGATATGATTCATGTGAATTTGTATGATTACTTTTCATGACTGTTTAGTAGTATCTACTGTGGATAAGTAAGTGCCTGTTCTATGATCAGCAAGTGGACACAAGGCATCGATACACAGAAATTAATGCTTATTTCCACCAAAAGACCTATGAAAGGATGTTTGCAGCAGGTTTATTCCTAATAGCTTGAATAGATAAATAAATTATGGTAGATTTGTACAATGCAATACCACACAACAATAAATAAAAGTGATTCATGGCCATGTAGATGAATTTTACACATAATGTTGAGTTAACGAAAAGGTAACTAGACATGACCCACAGAGACACAGAAACCATGACTCAGTGCCTCTGTTCACACGGTGGCTGCAACTGCCCAGCCCTTGCTCCTCCTCTCCATCACAGGAAGAACCATGTTGTGTTTCTCAGGAAATGTTTAACATTACGATTATAATATTACAACTTTGTCATTCTAAAACATTTTTAGTAAGTTATGGCACTATATTTCTTTTGTAGAAACCCAAAAGAGTATTTGGGGTTACAAGGCTCTTCCTGTGGAAGTGTGCACTTGCCTGAGGGATAAAGTTCCTCAGCAAAATCATCCAGTTCTTGCTCCTTGGAGAGGGCCAAGAAAACCTCTCCAGGAAAGGGGGGCAAGGAATAGAGAGAGGGATGTCACCCTGCTTCCTGTAGTTCCAAGTGAGTGGAAAGTCTATGCGTGCTTTGTACATTGATAGTCCACGGATGATATAAAATCACTCACACTGACCCATCTGCTCTAGGCTGGGTGGCAAGAGGCTGTACTCCTCTGGCTGAATTTCTATTTAACTGCAGAAGGACGGCCATGTATTAGGAGTTCATCTATTTTCAGTCTGGATGGTTTACAGCATCACCTTAGGGTACAAGAGAATATACAGGCAAATCTGAAGTGGAGAGGTGGACAGAGCCCTTCTTGGAGCTAATGCACAAATGTGTTTGCTTAGGCTCAGGTGGAAAAGAAAGTGTGTTATGTTTGCATGTTGTCTACCTTATGAGACCTCTATTTAAGGGAGGAGAGGTCCTTAGAAGTTTTCCTTCCCTCCACATGAGCCAGTGCCTTATTAGAGTCAGCAAAACAATAGGAAGCTGTGAGAAGAAGAAATATGTGCAAAGGGCAAACTTCAGGAAGTTAGAGGGAAAACAGCTCTGGTTGTCTAAGCAACAGATAGCCTCTTCCCCCCCCCCCCCCCAAAGCCATTAAAGCTTACCCCTAATAGAAACGAAAATCCTTCTGGTTCAACAAAATAGTCTGGGAGGCACAGTTAGGGTCCTGATGGGAGCCTAGTGGATTGGAAATGTGCCACCACATGTCCCGGGGCCAACAGCAGCCTCCGTGCTGATCTGGAGCACACTGTGAATGACCACACGGGTCAGAAGGTTGGGATACTCAGGTGGAAGAAAAGAAAGAAGTATCACAGTGACCACGGATGCTATCAACAGAGGGGAGAAGAATGTCTCTCTTCTTCCTAGATGAGATGATGTCCAAATCATCAGTTGCCTCATAAAGCCAGTTAGATCTTCAAATTGACTTTATCCTTGTATTTTAGATTGCATATTATTCATCTCATCTACCTACCTGTCCTGCACTTGGTTGTGTGTCTCCCATTAATATCCTAATGGATTTGCTTCTACTGCTTCTGTTATGTCCTAACAACCCTAAAAGCTCATGTGGAAAAAAAATATATATATATAAATGATAATAGAAAGATTATAAGAAGTCTCAGTATGTGACTGGCTCAGTTGGTTAAGAATCTGACTCTTGATTTTGGTTCAGGTCATGGATTGGGTCATGAGCTTGAGCCCCACGTTGGGCTCCACACTCTGTGTGGAGTCTGCTTGAGATTCTCTCTGTCCTTCTCCCTCTGCCCCTCCCCCCACTCACATGTTCTCTGTCTCTCAAAAAAAAAGTTCATGTCTCTTGTTCCCATAAATACATATTAATACAGTTGCAATCTAACAGATTCTCCATAATGTTTAGTCATGTTAATACACTGATAAGTACCAATCTTCAGAAACTGATTTATCTAACACAATTTAAGTGGTATTTTGTTGATTCTCCGAGGTTATTTTGTTGATACTACATTGACGTGGGGAAATTCGCAGATTCTCTTTTCCTTGTGATGAAAGCATAATCCTCACTTTGTTTGAAAATACTGCAGTGGCAAAAAAGAAAACTTACCAGAATTTTGAGTTGGGAGGCTTCTGTGCCTCTTGACAATCAATGTAAGGATTACACTTAGAATAACACAAACCCTTAATGCATGTGAGAATATGTCTAGGGGAAGGACATAGAAGAGAAGTTGTAGAATTGCTGGGTATGAATGTGTGTGTGTGTGTGTGTGTGTGTCCACATCCCCAATGTTCTCTCTTTTCCCATCTGAACTATGAGAACTTATTTTCTTATATCCACTGCAATGCTGAGTATTGCCATTCTCTCTGCCCATCTGATATGAATATACAGTATTTCGTTGCTCTCTGAGGCTCTCTTCCCTTGCTTTCCAAAGAAGTCAAGTATCTTCTCAGTCAGCTTTCTTCTTTTGTGAGTTCTCCTTTTGTATCATCTGCCCACCTTCCTATTTGACTTTTAAAACTAACATATTTTGGTGGCACTTGGGTGGCTCAGTCGGTTAAGCATCTGTCTTTGGCTCAGGTCATGATCTCAGGGTCCTGGGATCGAGTCCTGCACTGGGTTCCCTGCTTCTCCTTCTCCCTTTGCCTGCCACTCCCTCCACTTGTGTCCTCTTTTTCTTGAATGAATAAATACAATCTTTAAAAATAAATAAAGAAAAAAATGAATGTATTTTTAGGAGATCTTTATTCTGGATAATCTGTTTCCTTTTTTGTTTCAGACAACTTCTTTACACATTTTCTTTACACATTTTCCAGCTCTTCAACTTTCTTAATCTTAATTTTGTTTATCATCTCTTTTGTTGTACTGAAGTTTTAATTTGGTTGTGATTGAACATTATAATTTTTACTCTATGATTGTGTGTCTCTGTGTGTCCTGTTTTAGGAACAACTTTCCTTTCTGGAAGTCAAAATATATTCTTCTATATTTCCTTCCAACCATTCTGTAGTTTCATTTGTCACATTTTCTCTTGAATCCACTTGCATATTTGTGTGTGTGTGTGTGTGTGTGTGTGTGTGAGGCACAAGGTGGGGATCTATCTTTTTCTTTTATATTTATCAAGCTGTCACAGCACCATTTACTTAAGTTCTTTCCTTCTTCATGGATTTGTTTTTTCTGTTTCCCTCTCATTTTCAGGCTTTCTATTCATATTATGAATTCCTTTGTATATTCTTTCCACACTTTATTTTTTTTGACGATTTATTTATTTTGGGGTGGGGGAGAGCATATGAGTGGGGGGAAGGGCAGAGGGAGAAGGAGAGAGAGAATCTCAAGCAGACTCCACACAGAGTGTGGAAATTGATGTGGGACTCAATCTCATGACCTTGAGACCATGACCTGAACCAAAATCAAGAGTCAGATTCTTAACCAATTGAGCCAGTCACATACTGAGACTTCTAATAATCTTTCTATTATCATTAATATATATTTTTTCCAGGCGCCTGGAAAAAACCTGCCTCATTTAGCTTTCAATGCTCTTTGCCACATTTGCTTTTTCAGAGGTTCCACTGCTTTGGGACCCAACAGTTTGCATGGTTCTTCATTTTCCCTCACGGAGATCATTCACAGACCCTCGTGTAACACGTTCCTGAAGCTTGTGCTCCCTTTAAAGAGTTCAAGGAGACATAAACTTCAAACAGAAGTTACTCCAGCACCTGCAAATTTTAAAATGTATTATTGGCCATTTTTATTGCAAGTTTTCAGATTTCTTCAAAATGAACACTTTTTATAGTTTAGTCCAGAGTATTTAACGCAACATGCCAATACCTCCAAAGGAACAAGACCCACTGTCTTTAATTCATTTTTTACTTTGCTCCAAGATCATAAAATTACCAAGCAGTCGATTTAAGGACGTATAATTTGATTTAGACAATATCTGGAGACGTTTTGATTGTCACACTCAGGTGGCGATTGCTACTGGGTACAGATCAGAATTGCCATTGAATATTCTACAATACACAGGATAGCCTCTCCTTTCTCCCTCCCCCAACAAAGAATTATCTGGCACAAAACATTAACAGTGCCGTTGTTGAGAAAAGCACAGCTAGGATGAAAAAAATAAATCCACTCATTAAAATTACTTATTCATAATAGCTGTGATGTTTTCATTTAATAATCCATTGGAATAACTTATTCTTACTTTCGACTTCAAATACTCCAAACATTCACTCAGTATAACTTTGTATATCTCAGGTCATCCCTTCTTGGATTTTCACAATACAAAGAAGGGTAGACTCACCCAGAGGCATCCCGTCTTGGGTTGGAAGTTACTGTTGTTTGCCTATACTTTGAGGATGGTGTGGCAGAAATGGGTTGAAAGTGAAGGAAGGGTCATGCTTTTAGAGTAGATTCAGGCAAGGACTGGGAACAGGCTGCTTAGAATAATCATTGGCAATTCCATCAAGAAATACTCCAGGGTTTTGTCCCCACCCATTTCCTGGCATGATCTGAGTTAGTTAATGTAACATTGACTGTCTGTTGTAACAAACAACCCCACTGTTTCCGTAACCTCAGCAGCTCAAAACCACAGTGTGTTGTAGGGGTTTCATTTTTTTGGTTTTGTGTTGCACTCTGCATAGCTCTGTGTTTCATGACTCGGTCCTGCATGGTCCTGGAGCTCTGCAGACAACTCATCTCCCAATAGTGACTCCCAGGCCAGGTGTCAGAAAACTTGGTTTCTGGTGATGTCTCTCTTCCTGGCTTGTGGGTAGCCAGCTCGCTGTGTTCTCATGGGATCTTTACCCTGTGAGTGCACAGAGATAGGGGATCTCGTTCCCTTTTTATAAAGATACCAGTGCTATTGGATTAAGGCCCTAATCTTCTGACCTCACTGAACTTCTGACTCATTAAAGGCCCTATCTCCAAATACAACCACACTGGACTTTGGGGCTTTAACCTATGAATTTTGGGAGAACTCAATTCAGTCCATAAGAGCTAACAACAACAACAGTAGCAAGAACAACAACAAAAAAACTTACCTAAATAAGAATATACAAGTATATTGCACAGATTTTAAAGAAGTCATAAGACACATAAACATGAGAAATTAAGATCTGCTATACCCTTACATCATAAGAAAACCTATCAAATCATAAGTATGTTTCAAAATTGTGAGATACGTCATTTTTAAACTTCCATCAACTTGATTATTCAAATTCTTACTGAAATTACTTATTTTAACAGGTTTTCAAATTCCTTGATAGTCACAACAGACAGAACATAGACTATACAATATAAAATGTGAAAAATGACAGAAAAGGAAAATCCATGTATTATGAATAAGCTGAAAAAAAGAACAAAACAAACTCTGAATTACAGAAAGCAAATACTTGTGGGGTTGAGCGGCGCATGTTGTTCGAAAGCGCTGTGTCACCGTATTGTACAGCTGAAGTTAATATTACACTGTATGTTAACTAATTGGAATTTAAATAAAAACTAAAAAACAAAAGAGCAAATACCATGTTATTCTGTAATCACTGGCTCTCTGCCCCCTACATCAAGATTAGGTCTTACTTTGTCCTTACTTCATTCAAAAGGATAAGAAAATATTCAATATTTTGATGTTCAAATATCAAATAAAAATAAAGCAAATCTCTGTATCATCTTGAGAAACCCAAACATTTTGTAACAAATGCATTTTTAATTTACTTCCCTCTGACATGTGGGGTTTAGTTGTTGGCACAGAGGCCCCCATGGTCCGTTTCAAGACTGTTCTCACTGATTTTTCTCCTTAGTCCTGATAGACGTCATGTTATTGAGAAAAATGGTGACATGAATTCCAAAAGCATTTTGTATCCTATTTGAGATCAGATATATTAATGATATAAAATATTATATTTAAAAAGAGGCCTAAGATTTTTTTAAAAATAGGGTAATTGGGACTTCAAGGGTCTTCCTGTGGGAGGAGTTTCCACTTCACCGAAGAGTCAAGTTCTTCATCAAAGTCATCCAGCTCCTGCTCCTTGGAGAGCTCCAGGAAAACCTGAGATGGACAAGAAATGGAGAGAGAGAGGTGACACTGCCTTCTGTCGCTCTGAGTGAGTGCAAGGCGTATGTACACGGTGTCCCTTTATAGTGCCCGGATGAAACAGAGTCACTCACACCGACCCACCTGCTCCAGGGTGGACTGGGAGAGGCTGTACTCCTCCAGGTCGAAGCTCTGCTTAACTGCAGAAGGACGGACAGACATTAGGAGTTCATCTATTTTTAATTTGGAGAGTTTTACCAAGTTATGCACAAAATCTACATATCAATAGATTTTAAATATGCAAGATAAGGTAATAAATACTCTCGAACTAGATCTGTCTGAGATATGTGCTCGCTTAGGCAGCACATATGCTAAATATGGAAAGGCAAATTCACCCTGTGGTCTTACAACAGGATGGAAATACTCTCTCATTATCTTAGAGTTTGGGCAGGGGCACCCCAGACTGGAAAACAAGGTGTGAGGTCCCAGACCACCTATACAGGCTGAGTGGAGAGACGTTCCCTCTTCTATCTGCTCTAGGATGCTACCATACCTCGATATCTGCCTTCAACCTCTCTACTCTGCTCTTTGCTCCACTGGCTGACTTAAGAGGTTCTTTCTGGTGGTTTCCACCAGTGGTGGCTCATTAGAAGGGAGAGAGGAGAGAGGGGGGAGGTCAAAGCCATTACTCCTTCACTCCCTCCTCAACTTTGACCCTTGACCGAAAGTCACTGCTTCTCACAAGATCACAAATTCTACATGATTCTACTCCTGGGTTCTAGCCACCGCTTCCTTTCTTAGTCCCTTTAGACCTGAGAACGTCAACACTTCTGCTGTGTCTCGCCCGGGGACATCACACAGTGCCTTGTCCCTTGGCAAATGGTCCCTGCCTAAACCAAAAGTTGCCAAATTATCCTAGTTTGACCGTCTGTTAACAGTGTGGATTGTGAATAACATCCCCCAAACATGCAGATGCATAAGATGAAAAAAATAATGAACTGAGAGGTGAGACTAGAAAGCAAAGGTTTCTTGTGGGCAGTTGTCACATTGCTGTGGCATTTCCTTTCTCCTCTCAGTGGACAGAGGATGCGGTGGGATTGGTCTGCAACCTGGGAACATGGGATTGGGTCCTTGCCTCAAGTCTGGGAACATATCAACAATTGTGTACAGTGATGGCCCTGTACTTTCAGAGTTTGGAGAGGCCAAGCCTCTGCATCCAATGGGAGGTCCTCTAAGAGATCTCTTGGAAAGGGAAGAGAATTCCAAGAAGTGGCCCTGGGGCTGCAAGAGACCAAGAGACCAGGAGGAGAAGGCATCTCCCACCTCAGAGTAGAAGCTTTCGTCAGAAATTCCAGATAGGAGGGGAGAGGGAATCTTCAAGGAACTCCTCTCTGCACAGAAGACCTCATGCCATAGTCCAGCTCTAATGAGCAAATCAAGCTTTGCTGTCATACTATCTCATCTTCTTTCCCCTTACACTCTGCACCAAAGAGGCTCAAAATATCAGCAGATGAGCAGAGGAGGGAATAAGATAAGAAGGAGAGAAATCCAACCCACCCATCTCCCTACTTTCAAGTCTCCAAGCATTAAGCAATGTTGACCTGGAATGGGCTCATGAGGGTGGAGTTCTGTTGCAGTTTGCAATACCCCCAAAGTGATCTGATGCTACAGGAGAATGAGCCAATATAGCAGGACACAGGAATTGTCAGGGGCATGTACTGTGCTCCCACACTATGGGGCCTACCTCATTCAGCTGTGCTTCAGCTGAGAAGATAACTGTGTCTCACCTAACATCTGGAGGGGAAAAAAAAATGCTAACTTACATTTCTACCACACAGTGGAGTAGACAACTGTGATAAAAAGTTAGGGTTCCCCCCACCATCTCCTAAGCAGAACTTTAGTTTTAGCAAATGAAACCCAGAAGAAGGAATCTGAGGTGGGAGGGAACATGTTTAAAAGCAGAAATGTTAGAAGGCTCTGAAGAAAGGACTCCTGTACTCTAGAGACACAGCCCTTTCTGGAATATCTCCCCCCCTGCTCCTAATTGGTCATAAAACACTTCATGTTGATCTGAAACGGTTGTGGGAATCCTTCCCACGGGAATGATGCAAAATTGGTCATTAGGCCACGATGGTGAAAGTTGTTACAAAATTGGTCACTAGGCCAGAATGACGACCGTGGAAAATGGTTACATGGACCCTAGAGCAAAGGTGACCAGCAGGAGGAGAAAGTAAAAAAGAAAAGCTATCTGGGGCAATCGTAACCTTGTATCAAGGAGAAGCACTTCTCTAAGAACTAGAATGTCTAGGGCTTCTAAAGACTGACAAGTAAGAAAGCACAGATCAAGAAGAGGGGGAGAGGGCACCTGGGTGGCTCAGCTGGTGGAGGGTCGGACTCTTGATTTCAGCCTATGTCTTGATCTCAGAGTGCTAAGTTCAACTCCTATGTTGGGCTTCACTCTGTGTGTGGAGCCTACTTAAAAAAAAAAAAAAAAAGAGAGAGAGAGAGAGAAGGATGGGGGGTTCAGCTTTTTATCAGATTCTATACACTGGTGTGATAGGCAAAATCAGAGCTTTGTATACAGATACATCAATGCAGTATACAAAGATCACAATCCAAGACTCTAGAGATGGGTTAGCCCACTTCAACAGACATGGACCGCCTAATCAACATTCAACACTATCAAAGAGTACATACAGACAAAAACAAATGTACATACAGACAAAAACAAATGTACATACACTATCAAAGAGTACATACAGACAAAAACAAATGCCTTTTTTTTTTTTTAATGAATCAGCTCCAAATGCCAAAGATCTCTTCCTTCTAGAGTCTCATTCAATTAGGTCCCAACTTCTCAACCTTGGCACTAATGACAATCTGGTCTGATCCTTCTTTGCTGCAGGAGGGAGCTGACCTGTGTACACTGTGGGATGTTTAGTATCACCCCTGGCCTTGACCCACAAGATACCATTTGAACTCCCCAACTTCAACCCCACTTGTGACAACCAAAGATAGCCACGGACACTACCAAATCACTCGTGGTTGAGAACCATGGATTGAAAGTCTTAATAATTTATTTCTGGTGTAACAGCGTAATTTCATGCCCATGTACCTCTTACACTGGTTTTATGCAAGATTTGAATTTCTCAGTATTCTGGAGTCCTATTTTCCACCGTCACTCTTACCTATCTCTAATTTGAAGAAAGCTTGCGATAAAGGACACACGTCCTTGACAGGCAACTTATAGACCATCAGGGAGGAGTACCTGTGAAGAAAGGAGAGGGAGACTGAGTCCCACCTTACAAGAAGACAACCCTGGACGGGTGCATGTCTAAAAAGCAGCAACGATGTCACCAACAATTTGTTTCAATGTACGAGTCTACAGACCCATGGACACTGTGGTAGTGGGAATGTTCTTTAATCAACAAGAAGTCACTTGACTCAAGCAGAAGCAAGAGGAGACTCTCACAGTAAGGCTCCCTTTTACTCTCAGGAGGAATGGGAGACAGAGGAGACGAGCAGTACCCCAAGAAGGGAAGGGGCAGGATTACTTATCATCCTTCTTCCTTTGAGAGAAGAGAATAGCATTTAAGTACAAAGAACTAAAATCAGCTCTTGGCTTCACTGCTAGGATTTGGCATGATTGAAATAACCTCAAGTGCCATTACAAATAATAATAATAATAATAATGCTAAGAACCACCGCTCACTGAGCTTTTACTGATGCCTGGCACTGGGTCTCGACTTTAGACAAGTGGTCACATTTAATGGGGGATGTTTTTACCCTCTAGAAAGGATCCAGATGACCCAGGTCCATGCATGCCTTAGGTCCTGGCACATGATAGAGCCACCAGGAATCTGAATTCCCTTACAACAATCAGTTCCCAATCAGTACTATTTCCCTCCTGTGGAAGGAAATTCCCTTTGAATGCGGCCTTTCTTTAATAATTAATCAATAAATAAAATCACAATTAATTAATTAGAGGTAGTCTCTAATTAATGAATTCAGTCACAATTATCGTAAAGTTAGCAATAACAGCAACGAAAGAATGATCAAGTAAAGCTTTTATTTCTCTTCGCCATAATAGAAAAACAAAAAGATGAAACAAGCCAACACCTGTCCTTACCTTTCCTGCCGAGCAGCCTGGGGGAAAAGTCTCAGAATTTCACAGTGGAGGGGCTCCACCTGGGCGGGGTTCTTCACCTTCAACTCGAGCAGATAATCTTTCCCAAATTTGCTTTTCAGGTGTTGTATGGAACCAATACACCTGGAGGTAGGACGAGGATGAAGTCAAGGAAGAGAAGGAGAAGACAGAGGGATTGCCGTGGACTCAGCCCCAGGAGGCCAGGGCCGTGCCGAGCGGGAGTAGCCAGTCACCCCAGCCCCTGCCAGCGATAACCCTGTGCAATGCAACGTCTTTGCTCAGGGCCCTCTGGGGGGCCAAGGGTGGGTTCGAATGGGCACCCACCTCAGCCTTCCAGACACCATGATGGCCACGCGGTCACACACGGCCTCAGCCTCTGCCATGTAGTGGGTGGTCAAGAGGGCGCCCCTCTCCGTGTTCCTAAAGGTGGCCCGGATTGCCTGCCTAAAGCGAGGTCAGGGACAATGTTAGCTGCTGGGAATGCTCAAGATAAGATGAGAAGACTTTGAAACACCTTTCACAGGCACAGAGGAAACAACTAGTGAATTTGACTTAGACAAAGAAATGATTTTTGGAGGGAGAATGTCATGTAAATACCCAGACTATTGCGTAGAGTATCTATTTCAGAACATGCCTGGTACTGAAGGTAGAAGATGATATTGCGTAAGAGTTCATTTAGAATAATGCTGAGTTCCAAGAATATGTTTGAGAGAGCAGTAGGGAGAAAGATAATGAGGAACAACACTTATTTAAAAGCATGATAAAAAATCGCATTAAGCCCTAAAGTACAAAACCGCAGATTTCTGTATAGTCCTAAGAATTTGAGATTTTTTTTTCCTCCTAAGAACTGTGTATCAGGTGATGCTGTAGAAATTGAAACTGGGGGCGCCTGGGTGGCTCAGTGGGTTAAGCCTCTGCTTTTGGCTCAGGTCGTGATCTCAGGGTCCTGGGATCGAGCCCTGCATCAGGCTCTCTGCTCAGCAGGGACCCTGCCCCCCCCACCCCCGCCAACTGCCTCTCTGCCTACTTGTGATCTCTGTCTGTCAAATAAATAAAATCTTTGAAACTGAATAATAAATTGACATGGTTGAGTATAAAAATGGGCCATGCATCTCCCAAAGATCTATCATGAAAACAAGATTTTTAAGAGGATTATGGTGTTAGAATTATCCTTTTCTTCCTAATAAAAATTGACTGTGATAGGGGCATCAGAGTTCTCCCCCTTGAATATTGCATAAACCACAATTTTGAAGATCAGTTGTTATAGGGCTCACAAGTTCCCTTGGGATGACTCATGACGTCCCCTCACCACATTTGCAGCTGCCCCTCGGGGTCCATGCCGGTGGAGGGCTCATCCAGAAGCACCACCGATGGGTTTCCCAGGATGCTCAGTGCGAAGCAGAGCTGCAATGAGAGGGACAGCGAGTCTGGCACTGACCTGGGGTACACAGAGTGATGCTGAGCCCCCCTCTTACCTTCCTCTTTATTCCCTCGGATAAAGCCTTCACAGGCTGCTTCAGCTGGTCCTGCAGCTTGAGTGCATCCGCCAACCTGGAGGAGACACAGTGGGTCCATCCACATTAACCACACACTAAGGGGAATGTGTGTGGGGGATGGGCAAATCAGAACAAACAGTACATCAGAGACGTTTTAAAAAGAGTATCCTGAATGATCATACAACTGAAACCACCTAGGATGCCTTAGGAGCTTTTTATAGTGGTCAAGTTCATATTTTTCAATGACTAATATGGACTAATATTCCATATTAAGAATAATCAATAAAATTGTTCTCTCTAGTTTTAACATGTGAAAATACAACAGGCTTCTTGATAGCTAAGTCTTTTCCCACAGGTGTGGCGTCATCAGTTAGAATCTCCCTTTCTTAATTCTCTGTGAATGTTATTTCTATCATATTCCCCCAGTGGAGAACGTGTGTGTCTCCCGCCATGTACCATATGATGCTGACTGTGGCGTCCCCTTTCTCCAACCCTTTGATGGCGGCGAAGACCTCCAGATGTTCCCTCACTGACAGGTTGGGCCAGAGCACGTTCTCCTGAGGACAGTATCCCAGGAACCCGAGGGAATCCCCTTCACTGCTCCCTTTCAAAATCACCTGTACAGAAAGTTCATTTTCGCATTCAGTCCAAAATTGTGTATACATGTGTATGGGCACATGAGTGCAAAATTCAGTGATGTTCTCATCTTACATGCATGGCTGCCAAGAGTACAAATGTAAATCAGTGATCACTTAACTGTAGAAGAAAGATGGTAAAAAACAAACAAAACAAAACAAAACATAAACCTCAATAAATCAAAAGGAAGCTATTCCACATTGTCTTATACCTCTATAGGGTTTGTTTCCAAGTCCGTTACCCTGCTTGGCTTCAGGGTGGCTTACTGGGTTTTCGATGTTTGACTTCCCTCGCTGATCTCAATGTTCAAAGGAGTAGACACTCATTGAAGGTTCTATCTCCCCAATGTTAAATGAGTTATAATTATAGGGTCTGTTGCACAAGTTTATTGTGAGCATTAAAAATGGCAGCGCTTCTCAATCAGGGGCGATCTTCCTCCCAGAGGACATTTGGTAATGTCTGGAGATGTTTGTGGTTGGTACATTGGTTGCTGCTGGGATCACACGGCGAGAGGCCAGGCATGCCACATGGGACAGTCCTCCACACATGCAAAAAACGGCTACCCCAAAATGTTACCAGCACCAAGCTTAAGAAAGCCTGAACTAAAGATAATAAATGAAAGGTCCTTGTCACTAGTCTGGCACATAAAACCAATAAATACTAATAAATAGCATTTATTATTTTTATGAGCCAATCACAGTGCTTTACGATAATATAAATAAGTGATGTGTACCAGTGTTTACTATGTGCTAGGATCTAAGCAGTTTGTGTGTTTTGAATTACTTTATCCTTAGAAAAACCCTATATGACTCAAGTATCACTTTTAGAAACTGATTTAGAGTTTAAAAGCTTGCAGAAGGTCACCCAAGGTAAATCTGGGGGTTAAAGCTGGACTCTGCCTTCAGACTCCAAGCCTTTGACCTCAACGCTATGCTGTCTTTTCCAAATACAGTGGAGAAAAGAACTAGTTAATGTGGGCTCACAGAGCGTTCACTCTAGAGAGAGAAATGGAAAATAAAAGCAACTAGATCCGGACGCCTGGGTGGCTCAGTTGGTTGGACGACTGTCTTCGGCTCAGGTCATGATCCCGGAGTCCTGGGATCGAGTCCCGCATCGGGCTCCCAGCTCTGCGGGGAGTCTGCTTCTCTCTCTGACCTTCTCCTCGCTCATGTTCTCTCTCTCACTGTTTCTCTCTCAAATAAATAAATAAAAAATCTTAAAAAAAAAAAAAGCAACTAGATCCATATGGGGATGAATTATAGCCCTTGCTTAATACTGTCGAGGCAATAAATGGGATAAAGAATAAGAAAGGAGGATCCAAGGTTGCCATGAGTAGAATCAGGGAAAGTCCTTTTGGGGAGGTAAATTTCAAAGTGTCAAGAAGGAGGTAACTAAGTGCAAAGCCGAAGGAGAAACACTGTAGCCAATGGAAGGTGCTACAGAAGGACAATGACCAAAGGCCAAAGTCAGCAAGAAGTGAGCAGAGCCCAGATCTCCCAGGGCCTTTTTTTGGCCATGCTAAAGGTTTTGGATCAATTCTAACTGAAGGATGATAAGCAGGAGAGTGACATGATCTCAGTGGCCTCTTTTATGGGCCGTTCTGTCTGCTATGCGAGGAGAGACAATTTGGAAACCTCTGCTGCAATCCACGCTGCTAGAAAATCTCTCTTCATGGCCACTCCCTCTGCCCTCAACCTTCCGTCAAACGTTAGCAGCAGCTCCTCCTCAGTGTTGTGGTCCCTGAGGACGTCTGTCCATCATTTTATCCCACTTGGTCGAGATGTACCGCCAAGCGCCATTCACATACCATTCTAGTTTTTTTTTTTTTTTTAAGATTTTATTTATTTATTTGACAGAGAGAGAGATCATAAGTAGACGGAGAGGCAGGCAGAGAAAGAGAGAGAGAGAGAGGGAAGCAGGCTCCCGGCTGAGCAGAGAGCCCGATATGGGACTCGATCCCAGGACCCTGAGATCATGACCTGAGCCGAAGGCAGCGGCTCAACCCACTGAACCACCCAGGCGCCCCACCATTCTGGTTTTTGATTGGGAATTTAGACAATCTTTTTTTTCTCTCTCCCCCACCAATCTATGATCTCTCTTTTCTGAATAAATCTCAGATCTTAGCAATTTAATTCAACAAATTCTCAGGATCCATAAGTCAAAAAATAAAAAGTAAAAAACCCCAAAGACCCCTGACCAGAATAAAGCTAGTATTCAGCTTTACCAAAACATTTCCTTTTAATGTCACTACTTTTCATCCAATGGAACATATGGTGTCAGTAACAACAGCGTGCTTTTCGGCACCGACTCGTTTTGGAATTAAGGTGAGAAGTTTTTAACTCATCCTCTCATTCTATGCCTAACTCAATGAATTCATCAGAAAGGATCATTTGTGTATTTTTGAGACTATCATCAACGTTCACAGGTTAGAGCTTGTTCAAGGCAGCATGAAGGACCCTATTTCTGTGTGGTTTACTGACCTGTCCTGCGGTTGGATTTGTATCCCCAGTTATCATCTTAATAGTTGTACTTTTGCCAGCTCCACTGTGTCCTAAGAGTCCTATAACTTCACCTGAAAGAAACAGGTATGCTTAGAATTATAACGTCAAATAATTACAATAAACATAGAGGCAAATACTCCTGGAGGACTCGTGATGTGTCAGGCTCTCTGTCGAGTGCACCGATGTATTAACTCATCTGTTCTTCACACACACACACACACGCACAAATAGGGGTTGTTACTGGCTTCATTCTATAGGCAAAGAAGCTGAGGGGGAAGGAGTATACATAATGTACCCATCGTCACACAGCCACTAAGATGCTGGAACGGAAACAAATTTTGATCTCAAGTCTGTCGCATTTAATGGACACTTCCCCAAAATGTGTTCTTTAGAATAGAGACTGCACTGGTGTGCCCCAATGAGTTCCTCTCGGGTGCATTCCTGTTGTGAAATTAACGATACTCCTTCGAAAGCTACAGCATCCTTTTTAACAGAAAGACGGCCTTCTTTTTTTTTTTTCAGTTCTTTTTTTGTTTGTTTGCCTATTTCAACAGAACAGACAGAACTGTCTTCTCAGACCAAGAGAAAACAATGTTATCATAACCAAGGCTTTTAAGCAGGAGGGTTCTGCCCATGGGTGACAGGCTGCCTTTCATGATTATCAACAGATGGCCCCCATTCAGATACTATTATTCCCTCCCAAAGACCTCGTCTCAGGAGGTCAAGATAGCTTTAAACATTAAATCTAGGGTCTCCAACCTTTTTTAACACAGAAAGAGACATTTCTTATGGCCACTTTTTTCTTCCTCTTAGTGAAGCAGTCTTTCTTCTTGCCTGTATATTCCTTCCGCAGACAGCTAGCAATGATGACGGGTTTCTGTAGAGACGAGAAAATAATGGTGGGGCTTTATTCTTACCTTGAAATGAGTGAATGCTCCACATTCCCTACAACCACATTTTCCCCTGTACAGAATCATGACTCAGACAAGTTCTTTCCCCAGAAACTGCCATGTTCGAGTGAACTCTCCCAATCTATATTCCTGCAGGGAAATAACATTTGTATCGTATTGTGTGATCTATGCTTGACCTTTCTCAGAAAGCAGGAACAGAGACATCCACCAAAAGGGACTGTTCAGACACATTCACACACGCACACATACATACATCTCAGATGGACTCTCTCATCTTGCAATAAGCTTTACTCAGTCCATGAAACTCACAAAGTCTTACTTCCTTAGGTTTTGTAATGTGTAGCTTTTCTTACCCAAACTACAACCCTGAAAAAGGAATTAAGAAGTCTCTGCCTGTGGGTATGGGTGTGTATTCCATTGTTCCCCTATCTCTGGGGACACTGCATATTCAGCAAAGTCAAGGAATGAACTCTGTAAGGACAGAAGAACCGCAAAGTGTTTTTCAAAAATATTCAGATGAACGTTGTTCATCGTTCTACCTCAAAGTCTGCGATGGTCCTAGCGTTTGTGGTTCTCCTTCTTTCTATCTGAACATCTTCATCCTCTCCTTCGGGTTCTTCTGGGTTTGGGAAAATGCCACTGCTTCTTGGGGAAATTCTAAAATCAAAACAGTGTGAGAATAACTGGTCTCCAGTTGAAAAACTTGCAGCAAAAATAATGAGCTTGCTGTAGACTGCTCTCAATTATGTAATTACATTCACTCTGAGAACAATGTAACTCCCATTTTTCGGCTCTGCGCCATCTGCCTTGCAAAGAGTCTGGTTTCCATCAACAAGTCAAATGCTGCTACCCTTGCTTTTTCCCTAGTTTTACTTTTCTTCGTCTGTTGTGACTTCTTTAAAAAATAAATAAAACAGGACATACTCTCTGGCAAACGATTTGGGGGCACAGTTGTGTGAGAAAGGCATCTAGGAACCATAATTTTGGCACAGGTATTTTGGAATTCTGAGGACTTTGAGAGAACTGTGGATTGAAACATTTGGAATTTGAGAGGCATCCCAGAAAAATCCAGGACACGTTATCACCAGCAAGGGAGCACTGTCACTTCTTAGAGATATGTTTAGAATCACTCCTTCTGGACTGGATCCACCCAGTTCTTTCCTTCCTCACCCCTACCACTGATTACTGCTGAGGCTCATCTCCCTCCTTCCTGCCATCGCAAATGGCTGATGTCTGCCGATTTCCTAAAATACGGCTGTCACCTTGTCATGCTCCTGCCCTACTACCTACTTTACACTTGAACTGGATTCATATTTTGTGAGTTAGATGAGGTTTCCAAAACATAGCTGTCTTGATTTCCCATTATGTAATTTGGTTTTGTAATGTGTAGCTTTTCTTACCCAAACTATAACCCTGAAAAACAAATTCCCATTATGTAATTTGCAAAGTCTTCCCTATGCTTCTGTACTCCAAAACCCTCCAAAATTTAGCTTTAATTTAATTTTTCATTATCTTCCAGTACAAACCTTTAAGTTCTTTCCAGCTGTCTTCTCAAATCTACAGCAAGGTGGCATTTATATCAACTTCTGCTTTTTTCTACCTTCCTGGACTGGCTACACTTACCAATTGTTTATCTATATTTACCCATTATTTTAAAGATTTTATCTTTCATATAGAACTTTCTTTTAGTATGTCAGTGAAATTATGGTATTCCTTAATTTTTCAGTGTCTCATGTGTGTTAATGTGGTTTCCCTCCCTAGATTGTAAGCTCATTAAAGTATCATGAATTAGAATAATTTTGTACACCACACAATTCCTAAAAAAAAAATCCTGTGCAGTAATTTTTACTTAATTAGCTTAAGCATTTTAAAATATTTTTAAACAATGAGTATTAAAATAAAACATGAAATCATATTTGAATTTTCTCTACCTGAACACGGGATCTTTTCTCATTGATTTCTTTCTAAAGTTCACTTCCAGACACCAGAGAACAAAAACGAAAATGCAAAAATGAAGGTAAGGCTAAGGGGAGAAAAAAAGAATCAGTGTTAGAAATCACCATAAAAAACAAAAAGTTCAATACTGGAATTTATTTAAGGAGTTTGACTGTATATAAAGAGTTGATCTGTACAAAGAAAGATCTGATAACATTTTGACAAATCTGAAAGACAATCTTTTAATGTCCAGTGAAACTCTCAGAGCTAGCTCTTCAGAGAAGCCACAACAGACAAGACAGGAGTAAGTTGGTACCAGGACTAATCACACCATTGAGAGTTTGGGCTCTAAACTCCATGTCAAATGATTGTTATAAAAATAACGGTCCAAATTTTAAAGTGTGTATGTGTGTGTGTGTTGCTTTAGATGCCTAAAATACTGTGTTTTCAAGTGCCAAAGTTAAACTTTTTAACTTAATGCTAAGCAAACAAATGTGTCCCCCTCATACAAGAACATCTAAATGGAAATGTATTCTTACTATTAGCAGTGCCAGGAACACGATTTGATGTTCTGAAGCCCCTAAGTAATCCACGGAGTCAGGAGAAATCTGTAAAATGAGGAAAGGTAAGTTGAGATGAACCTTTATCTGTTCTCGAATCTCATCTCACATTAGACGCACTAATGTCCTTTAAATGACCTTGCCAGTGTTCTCTCTCATCTGTCAGGTAAAAGTCTACTTCCGACCTCGTTATGTGTCTTCTCGGCTTGCAGGGTCACTCAGTGACCTCTTCCCCTGCACTGGACTCGAGGCTCAGAAGCTCTTCGAGCACTGGGAGTTGGCAGGATTTGCCTTGCTAGGAAAAACCCTGGGTGGTGCTGGAAGGATCCATTGAAGCCATAGGCAAGATTTATTTTAAGACAAACCCTTTCCTCTAACTTTTACCTGCCTTTCTTCCTAAATCTGTGCTCCTTCCCTAAGAACCATTACATAGCTCGTCCCTTGCCCCATCCACTCTTAAGAATAACCATGGCAATCACTCATGCTACAGACAAAGCTCTTCACCTACAGTTCTGCATGGTTTTCATTAGATTTACACACACATGCATAATACACATAATATCCACGCACAACATGGAAATGCATGATTCTCATCAGATTCACGATACATTTTGAAACGTCCCCCGACTTCTTAGTAAATAAAGACTAAAGAGCCAATTTTGCTTCTTGAACTTCATTTCCCAGGACTTTTTTCTGAGCAACGGTGAGCTGACTTAGTAAAGCTCTATCAAAGCCATCCGTCTCTATCATAGCCATCTAGAAAAGATGATTGTGTAGTTCTCCTTGAGTGGTTTGCCAGGACCCTGGTATTACTTCAAACGATCTTATTCTCCTTCGTGACTTGGTCACCTGCTTCCGAACACTGTACTACACCCAAAATCAACTTTAAGCCCCCTGATCTTTGCCCTAGCTACCATATTTTATTTTTTCAGCTTTGTCACTCTACTCTCCTTACTCCATAATTTGGAGTTGGTGACCCTCCAATCCACCAACCCCACCACTGTCTCACTGTCCATAAACCCCCTCATTTCCTTAACTTCATCATTCTGCTAAGAATCCATGGTCTGTTGCTACAATCCCTCCTTATATGGAACCACTGCTCCCTTATCCTTTTCTTTGTCAGACTCCCTTGGCAAAACACTAACCCTGATTGAATGTAACTCCACCTGCCCTGAACGGTATCTGGGAAGGAGACTATGATAAGAAAAACTATCAGCTTTGCTGACTGCACTTGGAAATTAGGACTTTTAGCACTGCCGGTCAATTCTTCTGACCTACTTTCTGAAATAATCGTTCACATCCTTTCCTCTATCCTCAACATCCCAACACCCCAGTTCACCTCACTCTAAGTTAAAAACGTCATCTCTTTCCATAACAAAGGAGGATCACTCAGAAGAGAAATCGTGCATCTTATTACCATCCAAGCCACTAAACTATTTGCCTCTGGCTATGGTTTTGATAAAGAGATAGAATGCTTCTGCTATGATGGAAAGCAACCTCTCTGCTTGGGCACTATACCACATATATATATATATTTTTTTCCCTCAGCTATTCAAGGAGTCAGACTTCTTAGGTAGTTCATGTCTCTCTTTTCATCAGAAATTTCTCTCTTATAAGCATGTTATCTCCCTTCTTAAACAGAAAAGTATTCTTGTCATTCATCTACTTTCCCATCTCTGTTATTCTTTTCAGCAAAACTAGAAATAGGTGTCTCTACCCTTGCATTACCTTCTCATCTCACAGTATCTACTAAGCTCACTCTAGTTAGATTTGGTGTTCACCCTTCCCTTGAATTCTATCTCGTTAATATCACCAATGACTTCCATGTGGTCTCCATCCAGTGGTCTCTTCCCAGTCATCAACTTTCTAGACCTCTTGTTTGACGGTTGAATCACTCTCTTCTGCCTAAAATATTCTTTATTGCCACCTGGAACATATCTGCCCAGACAGACACTTTAAGTGTTTAAGGAGAGTTTCTGAGAAGAGATTCTGGTGCACAACCATTCTTCACTTTTTCTCCTACCTCATGGTCTTCTCCTCAACCTGACTTGCTGACTCTTTTGACCAATCTTTAAAGTTTGGAGTCAAGGCCAAATCTTCGGCCCACTTTTTATTCTAACTATATTTGTTCTGTAGGTTATATTATCTAGTGCCATGGTTTTCAATATCGTTTATGTGCTGATGCATGTCGAGCAACCACAAGCAGGATTTCAGATTCATACATCCTGCTGGCTACTTGGCATTCTCCACTGTATGCCCATTAAGAAACTTAAAACCAGTATGTCCAAAATGAACAGAAAAAGCACAGCTCATTAGCCTCCCAGTAGGGTCATTTTGTTCCCAAGAGAGAGGGTTATCATGAGAACTATAAAATTCCACCACTGCAAAGATGCCTTTGACCTTCATGAACCAAGGCAGAGCTTCTTATTAAATAACGTGACTCCTGCTTTTGGTAAAAGAACGATCTTTCCAAAGACAGAGACTTCAAAATTTGTAGATAAGGACTCCACCAGCATTTTTACAGTATTCTAGGCTATCTCCAGTGGCCGCACACTTCATGACCCACGGATAGGCATGAAATTACTTACCTCAGAGAAAATGAACAGTGAACCAATCAGTGAGAAAGGTGGTATTAATATAGTGCAGAGAAATAACCCTAGAAATTCATATTCATTTATATCTGTAGCAACTATTGTGAAGATGGTGATCTAAAAGAAAAAAAAAAAAACAAACGCAGCTTAATTTCACGAATGTGTAAAAAAATCTGAATTTTAGGATGTTTTCCAAGAGGGTGGGAATTCATCTTGTAATTGTTCTTATTTTCAGCTTTCCCTCACAAGGCAGTATTACCACCATTTTTTTTTTCTTTGCAGCACAAGATTGTGTCAGAATTCTGTATTTGACTGATTATGATATTTTTAAGACACAACAGGGCTCTCAAATTCAAAGTGCTTGCAAATCATTTGGAGTTCTTGCTGAAATTCAGATCTGACAAGAGGAATCTTTTTCACACATTGCTTGGTCTTTTCCTTTTGTTTCATTTCACAGGAGATCACAGACATCTGTTTGGATTTAAACATATCAGTATTCATTTTCACAGCTGCATAGTATTTCTTTAAAGGGATGTGCAAGAATTCAACAATTTTGCCTTCAGCAACCATGTTGTTCCAATTTCCCTGCTCCTATAAATAATGGTCTACCTAAATCCTTATCTATTGGCACTCTTTATCTTTATTTTTTAAATATTTATTTATTTTGTTTTAGAGAGAAAGACAGAGTGTGAGCACAAGTGGAAGGGGCAGAGGGAGAGAGAGAGAGAGAATCCTCAAGCAGACTCCGCACGGAGCATAGAGCCAGACACAAGGCTCGATCTCATAGCCCTGAGGTCATGACCTGAGCTGAAACCTAGAGTCTGGTGCCTCACTGACTGTGCCTCCCAGTTGCTCCAACATTCTTAGTCTTTTAGGAAAGATTCTGAGAAGTGTAAATGCAGGTTAAGATTTATGTGGATTCACATTGTCAACAGTTACTAACAGATTATTTTTCAAAAAGATAGTGACAGTCTATGCTCTTACAAACAGGGATGGGTGTGTGTGTTAAACCTCCTCACACACATTGGGTGCTTTAATTAATTACTGTAGGTGTCCTTGTTTTATTGCTGATATTAGGTGAATAGCTGCATAAGTTTACTATGTCCTATAATATTTGTCATTGGTTTTTAGTAATTTGTACTTCCTATGATTATACTTTTTACTGGACATTTTTAAAGGAATGGTATGGTGTTTTCTTAACTGATGGAGTTTTCCTCTGTTAGTTTGATAGCTCCTAATAGTGGATCATCATTGTAATCTGAAATAAATCACACTGAACTAGTCTTCTTTTAATTTACTTCTGCTTTGTCATCTTTTTATTTAGAGAACTGTCTTTGATTTTCCAAATTAATTTATCAATGATTTTTTTTTACTCTCTCTTTCTTAGGATTTGTACTAAAGTTATGTTCACTTTATAAAAGGAAATATTACACTTTGTGAATTATATATATATATCTTAAGTATATATAAATATTTATATATTATATGTAAATATATATTTTTATATATATTTATGATTCCCAAAGTTATTCAACTTTATGCATGTTTAACAGAATTCAGTGTTCTCTACCATTGGTTTTATAGCATTTTAAATTTTCTTAAATTATTTTTATTATTTAATTTAATTTTTTTTCAGTGTTCCATCATTCATTGTTCATGCACCACACCCAGTGCTCCATGCAATACATGTGCTCCTTAATACCCACGACCAGGTTTACCCAACCCCCCCCCACCCCACTCCCCTCCAAAACCCTCAGTTTGTTTCTCAGAGTCCAAAGTCTCTCATGGTTTGTCTCCCCCTCCAATTAGTTTAATCCTTAAATGATTCTCCTTCCCCCCACCCTGCTTTTTGAGATATAATTGACATATTCCATTGCATAAGTTTAAAATGTACAATGTGATCATTTGATACACATATACACTGTGAAACAATTACCAAAATAAGGTTAGTTAACACACCCCTATCCTTACATAGTTACCTTTTTTGTTGTTGTAACAATGAGAACACTTAAGATCTACTCTCTTAGCAACTTGCAAGTGTATAATACAGTATTGTTAACTATCATCATCACGCTGTACATTAGATCCCAACAACTTCTTCGTCTAATAACTTAAAGTTTATACCCATTGACCAACATCTCCCCATTTCCCTCACCCACAGCCCCTGGTAATCAGCATTCCTTTCTGTTTTGATAAGGATGGTGTTTTAGATTCCACATGTACATGAGATCACACAGTATTTGTCTTTTTCTGTCTGATTTATTTCACTTAGCCTAATCTCCTCAAGGTTAATCCTACAAGGGGCAGCAGTTCCTTCTTTTTATGGCTGGATAATACTCCATTCTATGTATATACTACATTTTATCTATTCATCGCTCAGTGGACAATTAGGTTGTTTCCAATAAACATGGGGAGCACACATCTCTAAGAGATAATGATTTCATTTCCTTCAGATAGATACCCAGAGGTACATACCTGGATCATACAGTAATTCTATTTTTTTAATTTTTGAGGAACCTCCATATTTTTTGCATAGTGGGTTGCACCACTTTACAATCCCAGTAACAGTGTAAAGTATTCCCTCTTCTCCACATCCTTGAGAGCATTTCTTATCTTTTGTGTTTTTCTTGATAGCCTAACAGGTGTGAGGTGATATCTCATTGGGGTTTTGATCTGCATTTCCCTGATGATGAGTCATTGAGCTTGTTTTTACCTACCTGTTACTATTATTATTATTATTATTATGCTATTGAGTTATACAATTTCCTTACATATTTTAGACACTAATCCTTTACCAGATACATGGTTTATAAATATTTTCACCATTTCATAGGCTTCCCTGTCATTTTATTGATTGCTTTGCTCTGCAGAAGCTTTTTAGTTTGACACTGTCCTTCTTGTGGATTGTGCCTTTAAAATACATATTCTTAAAATTATTTAAAAATGATTTAAAAATCAAATAATATGTACTATGTGCATACTTACAATGAAGAAGAAAAATGACCAAATACCACTATTTTTTCTCCTATTGCGAAAAATGAATGAAATCACGTATGTCAAGAAAACCAGAGATGAGGCATATCCAATACTACACAAGATCTGAAAATAGAAATATTAA
This sequence comes from Mustela putorius furo, assembly GCF_011764305.1. Classification (NCBI taxonomy): domain Eukaryota; kingdom Metazoa; phylum Chordata; class Mammalia; order Carnivora; family Mustelidae; genus Mustela; species Mustela putorius. Next base: position 10,072,126 of record NW_025421399.1, read on the forward strand.
GGTTGGATAAGGTAAAACCAAACCTAGGAAAGCATTCATACTGAAACCTCAACTTTCCAAACTATGCTATAGCAAAGGTAATTTGAAATTCTTTAGTTTAAGATTAATAATGTCATTGCAGGAGTGCCTTGGTGGCTCAGTGGGTTAAAGCCTCTGCCTTTAGCTCAGGTCGTCATGCCAGGGTTCTGGGATCGAGCCCCACATCAGGCTCTCCCTCAGCAGGGAGCCTGCTTCCCCCCCCCCCGCCTGCCTCTCTGTCTACTTATGATCTCTAATAAAAAAAAAAAACCTTAAAAAAAAATAATGTCATTGCATTCATGAAATATAGTCTAATAAAACTATCTCATAATTTTTGCCACTTACCTGAACTAACAGGTTTTGAATTATATATATAATCTCATCTGGGCTAAAAACGTAATCCATTATTTGCATCAGAAGTAGGATCAAGAAGTAGAGGGGAATATCCACCAGCGCCTGGCCAAACCAGTAAGCAGAAGGGTAGAGGCCTGAAATCCGTAGCTGGGAGTAAGCTTTTCTCTGGGAAAGAAAAGGAAGAATCATCAAAAGTGCTGAGTAGCTGAGGCTTGAAAAACTTCAAATATGTGGTCACATAATCATTCATTTTTGTGTGTGTGTCCCTTTCATGTATTATATTGATACAGTAAATGACACTGTTACTGGCCACACTCCTCCTACCATAAGATCAATGGTGCTCCAAATTGCATGGTGACCTCATTGTCCAAAGGAGAAATGCACCAACAAAACCAGCCCACATTCTGTCACAGAATGACTGGACATTGCCTCATTAAGATGCCTGTTCTTTTCTTTGCAAAGCTACTCTTCCTTTGGACATTAATGGAGACTTGTAAATTGTACAAAGATTCCAGAGATGTAGGTCTACAAATTCCCTGTAAGATTCTTCAAATTTGTGCTGGGTATAAACAGTCCTCTTATAATTGGCATTTTATTTTAGGTCTAAGAAATGATCTTCTAACAAGTCAATTTTATTACTATCTTTTTAGGTTGGCATAAGATGTCTGTTAAAACTAATAAGATAAAAATAAGACACTTATTGTCTTGAAGTAAAGCACATTTTTCATTATTATGTATAAAAACTAGTAAGTAGATTTTGATATTGTGACCCGCTCTAAGTTATATGTTGCAGTGATTGTCTTAACACAAGGCTTAAAATATTACTTGAACTTTAACAGAAGCACAAAAGCAATGAAAATTTCAAATCGTAAACTGAGTCTATATAAAGACATTCTTTAGGGAAAAAGTTAGAATGGAGATAAATATTCTGGAAAAGGAAGTGTACCTGGAAAAAAATCAGGAAAGAGAATGATAGCTAGGATGTGTTAGAGAGCTGGACTTTTTCTCTTCATTAATACGTTCAATATATGTTTCCTGAGCACACCATGTGCTTTGTGTTGGTCATGGGGCTCTGGTGGAGGTCAAGTTGCAGTGGCCAAAAGAGATAAAGGTGATATGCAAATAGGTGTAGTGATAGCTACATAATTAAAATTGTGAAAATTAAAATTTAAGAAGTAAAAGTAGAAGTGTTAAGATAAGGGTCATAGGAGAGGTGAATTGTAATTAGGGGGTCTTTCAGAGAAGGGGGCCTGAGTGAGGGTCTAATGGTGAGTAGGAGTTGCACAGGTGACAGGGAACACAGCAGGCAGAGAGCATAGGAGAGAAGAACCGTAGTGGGTACAGTTGGCCCTCTCAATAAACTGGAAAGAACCCAATTGGTTGGGCATAGTTATTGAGGTGATAGTGGCATCATATCAAAGTGGAGAGAGACATCTGGGTCTAGTTCATGCACTGTTTTTCAGGCTACAGAAAAGATTTCATTCTTGCTGCTTGGTTTGCCAAGAAACCAATGGAGAGACTTAGATGAGTCATCAACATGGTCAGATGTGTGTGCTTAAGTACTTGTTCTGTCTCACTGGATGGAGAATGGGTAAGGAGAAGACTAATGAGGAGCCATAGTAAGCATGTAAGGAGGCTGATGTGCTCGTCCAGGAGAGAGATGATGGTGGCTCTGACCAGGGTGTTGTAGGAGAGATGGGGGAATGTAGGAAGATTTTAGATAGATTTCAGAAACAAATTCCATGACTTCATCATTAGTGGGCCATGGAGGCTAAGGAGAAAAAGGTATTAATATCATGGAGTTGCCAATTATATTTGGATTTTAGATAAATATTTTTTAAAAAATTTAGTACAAATATGTTCCAATTGAATGAAGCTAAAATGCATCTTGAAAGGGGCTGTCTTTTTCAACAAGAAGCCAAAATTCTGGGATGAATTGGTTAGGACTGTTTCACTGAGGGTTAACTCCACCACCACCTCGAAGTGAAAACCATCGCCAAGAGAGGCATTGTGATAATGTCAGAGGGTCATGGCTACCAATCAAAATCTCAGCGATAAACCAGATAAAAGCTGCCATTCCCTGTTAGCTGATGATACCTCCTCCACTGTCCTTCCCGAGGTCTCACTGCTGTTTAAGAAGAATAGCATTTTCTTCATATTTGCCAACCTTTTATTAAAATGTGGGATGAGGGTTGCCTGGGTGGCTCAGTGGGTTTAAGCCTCTGCCTTCAGCTCAGGTCATGATCCTGGGGTCCTGGGATAGAGCCCTGCATCAGGCTCTCTGCTCTGCAGGGAGCCTGCTTCCTCCTCTCTCTCTGCCTGCCTCTCTGCCTACTTGTGATCTCTGTCTGTCAAATAAATAAATAAAATCTTGAAGATGCCCTTCAACGGACGAATGGATAAGGAAGATGTGGTCCATATACACTATGGAGTATGATGCCTCCATCAGAAAGGATGAATACCCAACTTTTGAGCAACATGGACGGGACTGGAAGAGATTATGCTGAGTAAAATATGTCAAACAGAGAGAGTCAATTATCATATGGTTTCACTTATTTGTGGAGAATAACAAATATTATGGAGGACAAGGGGTCTTAGAGAGGAGAAGGGAGTTGGGGGAAATTGGAAGGGGAGGTGAACCATGAGAGACTATGGACTCTGAAAAACAATCTGAGGGTTTTGAAGGGGCAGGGGGTGGGAGGTTGGGGGAACCAGGTGGTGGGTATTGGAGAGGGCACGGATTGCACGGAGCACTGGGTGTGGTGCAAAAACAATGAATACTGTTACACTCAAAAGAAATAAAAAATTTAAATAAATAAATAAATAAATAGCATTGTTTCAACCATGTAAATTTGGAGTGTTCCCCCCCCTCCATATACATATACAGTCATAGAGCGGAGAAGGGGTCTCTGAGTAATAAGAACATGCAAGGACTTTGTTAAATCTCCTTACTTTATAGTCACCAATGCTGCTCATTGCAATGTATGGAGTGAAACAGGCTGCCACCGGGATCCAGAAGAAAGAGTTACTCAGGTACCCATGCTCATAAGACACGTGCTCCTGAAATCATGCAGAACACGTGAGCTGCTGGCAATTGCACACACAGTTCTTTTGTGCTTAATCTTAACTAAGTCATTCAAATAGGTGAATTGGTGCTATGAAGAATGTGGGACAGCCCCCACCTCACCCCAAATCTCTGTAGCTTCCCAACAGCATGCAAGAAGCACTCAATAGTTTTCACAGTTCTTTATGAAGAGGCACAGAGGTTAAGGCAGGGGTGGAAGAAGTTGTTAACTGCCTGTGTGATGGCCACATCAAGCAATGCACAAGGGAAAGGGGAGAGCTTGACAGTGAGTACCTCTCCATAGCAATCAAAGGGAAATTCTGCTCAGCATCATCCAGTTCATCTTCATCTACACAAGGAACTGAGGTCAAAGCTAAACACTATCCAAGACAATCACACTGGTCACCTAGGCTGTGGTGGCCATGTACATAGAAGCTACAGGGAGCAGATACAACTAGAGAAAGCAGGATGTCTCCAGAGCACCATTTCTTCCTTTCTTAATCTCTCCATCTTTCCTCTCTGCTTCCAACCCCAGCAGGGGAGAAAAAAAGGGGTGGGGAGTCCAGAGCAAGGTCACTCTCTTCTTTCCACTCCAAGATGTTAGACTAGAAAAGAGGGAAAAGGGCAAAGCCCACCACTGCCCACCCACCCACTTCACTGACCCTGCTGTAAGGCCACAAACTGAGCCTGCAGTGTTTGAATTGGATAGGAAATTGAAGTTTTGGACAGCACTGGAATAATTCTTAATAACAATGAGTGACCAGGGAGCTGTAGAGGATGCTTACAGTGTCACTTCAAGATGGTGAAGGGAGATTCAAGATGGCGCCATGATGGAGATGCACGCCCTCCCCCCACTGAGAAGATTCTGACTCCGGATATGAGCAGGCCTGGTAAGCTACATTTTAAATAAGAACTGCTTCTAGTTCAATTTCAGCCCGTCTGCTGATCTAGTCAAAGCTGAACCTTCTTTAATGGAAACCCAGTGTACTCCCAAGAAAAATAACACAAACAGCAATAGTGATAATGAGAGCAATTTATTGAGTGCCTGTGGTTTCCTATGCTTATGTGCCGTCCTGCTCATCTTTAACTCAGTCCGCTGCACCTTGTGCTCACATTGCCTTATTTACATCATAAGAAAACTTTGTGATGACGTTTTCATCTGTGTTTTTTTTTTTCTTGTGGATTGTTGAACCAAGGGCTATAGAAGGTCAAGTTGTTGAGACAGCCACTTGTCTGGCCTTTCAGACTCTGGCTGTTTCAGCGAGTTCCCATTACCTACTGCCACAGGTGGTGACAGATCTAAGAAGCTGTCAGTTCTTTTTCCCCAACTATTTGTCTACTCTTCCACTGAGCCCAAGTCATCCAATCCAGGTTATAATGTTACATAATCATCGCTAGATAATGTGTCTATATATATGTGTGTGTGTGTATCAACCCGTAAATGTAAACAACAAGTGTGTAAAACATAACACTTATTCAAGAACAAGTTCACAAGTTATTTCTGCATTTCAAGTGTCTTCTTGAAAACTTAAAGTTCAGGATAAGTGAGATAATATCATATTGACTTCAGGTGTGCCTGGGTGATACAGTCAGTTAAGCCATCTGACTCTCTCTCTCTCTTTTTTTTTTTTTTTTTTGCGGACAAAACCTTTTATTAGTTTATTTACAGGCCTTATCAGTGCCCCTGGTAGTATCATTAAAAGACCATTTTACCTAACTTAGAAAATGCCCATCTTTTCAACTATAGTCATTTCCTAGTGCCTATGGCTGCTATAGCATGCATTTCACTCAGCATTGTTTGCCTACCAGGTTGTCCTCTGCTTTTTGCCTTAATTCCAAGTTGCCTGATGAATTTCCCTTTCATTAAGAAAAAAGCCTACTCAGAGAACTAAGTTCAAATGGTCAAGATTCAGGTTTTTTTATCAAATGCACCAGTGCTGAGATTTGCCAGCTATCTAATGCCACAAATTAGATGGTTATCACCCAAATACTATTAATTTATCTATTACTCTATGCTATTATAAAATCACCACAGTAATCTTTAAAGATCTTTTTTCATCCTGTTCATTACTTCCAACTATCATTCAATATTCTGTTTTTGAAATGACACTTGGAAAAACCTCCAAAATAACTTCAAACTAAAAAAAAGCTTACCCTACCCTCCAGTCCAAAGCCATGGACAAGAAGGCAGCTGGAGCTGACAAGGTCACCAAGTCTGCCCAGAAAGCTCAGAAGGCTAAATGAATATTATCCCCAATACCTGCCACCCCAGTCTTAATCAGTGGTGGAGGAACAGTCTCAGAACTGTTTGTGTCAATTGGCCATTTAGTTTAATAGTAAAAGACTGGTTAATGATAACTACATTGTAAAACCTTCAGAAGGAAAGGAGAATGTTTTGTGGACCATTTTGTGTGTGTGTGTGTGTGTGGCAGTTTTAAGTTATTAGTTTTTAAAATCAGTAATTTGTAATGGAAACAACTTGACCAAAAATCTGTCACAGAATTTTGAGACCCATTAAAACAAAAGTTTAATGGGAAATCTGTGTTTTCTTTTGGTCAACACCGTAACCTTGTACTATTAAGTAAAAAGGTAAGTTGCACAGATCCTGTTTCTAATGTTATAATATGCTGAAACTGAAATTTGGGGTAACATTTTTTTCTTGGGTGGGATCTTGGAGTTTTCACTTTGTCTAAGGGAAGGAAATGGTTAAGTACATAGTAAAAAGCTACGGGAAAAAGGTCATTTAGTGCAACACAATTTACATAAGCAAAGAATGACCACAAGACAGTCTGTACTATAAACAGGTTAAATTCTCTAATACCAAAGTTAATGTGTTGCATATAAACTTTTATCACTAGGGAGTAAACTTGATTCATTGTCACATTTTAATTTCCCACTTACTGGAATGTTTAATGTCCCATTTATAAATATTGTAAAGTAGTTTAAAGTACCTAAAACAGGCATTTGGTGACATTCTTAAAGGTAGAGTTAATTTTTCCTCTAGATTTTAGAAGAAAGTCTAGAAGTTTTCTACGGTCACGTAAGAACTAGAAATCCACTTAAAATAGGAATTTTCATCTTTAGAAGAGCAAGTTTGGGGTGAAGAGGGAACTGGAGATTAAATTAAGCCCAGTTTGAAGAAGCATCTGACTCTTGAATTGGCTCAGGTCATGATCTCAGTTGTGGGATGGAACCCTGCATGAGCCCAAGCTGGGCGTGGAACCTGCTTAAGATTCTCTCTAACCCTCTCCCCTCTGAAAAATTATACTTACTTCGAAATATGTGCTTCTATCAGTCTGAATGCGTTCTGAAGAATTAAAAATTCCCAGTAGCCCGTTGCTGATGATATCCATGACAACAGGAAAGCAATTCAGCCTTTTGGTATTACATGCTATTGAGAATCTGTAATCCTAAAATATATAAATGTGCATTCTAAGCCCTCAGGAAGCAAATACAAAATTTAATGAAAGAATATGGTAGAAAATCATTCAAATTTTTGACAAATCTGGAAGGCTAAAGCATTGAATGTGATTAATATCACCATCACTCATATTACTTGATTAATTCCCGATATACAGCAAGGAATTCAGTATTTTGCTCTTGACTGACCATAGCAGCGGACAGGTGGCTCTTTCTGCCTAAATGGTCACAAAATGAAATGCCTCAGATGACTTTTAGCAGCAATACCATAAAACTCCACGAAGCAATGTCTCTGTATCATGGCCATAGGCTTCCTTTCAAAATGCAATACATGCATTTTATAAATTAAGAATGTGTGGATACTTAGAAGCAGAGAGCAGGCAGCTACTGTAATGAAAGCATAGGTTTTCACAAATACTGAGCTTGCAGTAGCAATGCTGCATGTAAAAATCTCCTTTAAGGAGCACCAAGGTGGCTCAGTGGGTTAAGCCTCTGCCTTTAGCTCATGTCATGATCTCAGGATCCTGGGATCAAGTCCCGCATTGCTTCCCCCTCTCTTTCTGCCTGCCTCGCTGCCAACTTGTGATCTCTCTCTCTCTGTCAAATAAATAAATAAAAATCTTTTTAAAATAACCTCCTTTAAAATGGCATTTTAAAATCATTTCACAGTATATGTAAGTCAAGTCATTATGCTGTACATCTTAAACTTATACAGTGATGTATGTCAATTGTATCTTAATAAAGCTGGGGGAAAACATACAGTAAAAAAGTTACCTCTCTCTATATATACATATACACACATATATCATAAATGATATATAGATACATATGTATACCGTGATTAATTCTTGCCCAAATAAAAAGAATAAAAGTTATTATTTTTTATCACAAAAAATCACATGGATTGTAGCTAATCTAATTACTTAAAGCAATGCTTATTGATCTTAAGAATGCCATTTTTTAACAACTATTTTTCTGAGCACACCAGAAACTAACCTGCTTACAACATACCAAGGACAAGTTTGATCAAAAGTAATTTCTAATTTTATTATGGGCACAAAAATTACTTCTGAAAATTAACTCTGATAAGTTGCAAATGGTCAAGCTTTGCAACACTTACCTACAGTGGTTTACACATATAACACTTTTTTTTTAAAGATTTTATTTATTTATTTGACAGAGATCACAAGTAGGCAGAGAGACACACAGAGAGAGGGGGGAACAGGCTCCTTGCTCAGCAGAGAGCCCGAGGTGGGGCTCGATCCCAGAACCCTGGGATCATGACCTGAGCCGAAGGCAGAAGTTTTAACCCACTGAGCCACCCAGACACCCCACTGTCTTGTCATCTGTTTTCATTTGTCTACCACAGGGATCTCTCCCCAGACCCCCACAGGGCCTAGGTAGATCACATACATGGGTGAAGCAGCGTGGCGTTAGAGCAAGTTGGCAAGTCCAGGTCTAAAGCAAGTTTAGTCCAGCTCTAAACTGGGCAACTGTTTCTCAATTCCAGCTACAGACTGCCAGAATCAGCACATGGAAGGAATTTTTAAGAGAAGCAGAAAGTAAATTTTCATTAGAAATACACCAGTCTTAAATATTGCTAAATAAGACATTCCTTCTCAAACTTTGGTGAGCATAGGAATCTGCAGATTTTATTCAAGTACAGTCACTCAGTAGGTCTAGAGTGGGAATGGAGAGTCTGCATTTCTTTTCTTTCTTTCTTTTTCTTTTTTCAACATCTGGCATGTAATTGTAATTAATTGATTAATTGATTTTATTGTTACTATGTTCAATTAGCCAACATTAGCCATCATTAGTTTTTGATGTAGTGTTCAACGATTCACTAGTTGAGAATCTGCATATCTAACAAACTCTTATGGGATCCACTGTTGATTCATGAACTGCAAGTTGTAGGAAACAGAAAGTTTTTAATATCAAATAGCTGAATATAAATATTTATCTAAAGATTTGACCCATTTGTGTAGAGTTTAGCAGTCAAGACATGAACCTTTTTCCCCATAAGAAATATACAAAAATCTACTGTGAAAAAACTAAGAACTTTTTTTTTTGGTAGTGGAGCTGAAGTTCATAATAGATATTAATCAGACTTATTCTTAGATGATTCATCAAAGAGTCATTTGAGTTAAAATCCAGTTGAGAATAAGATTTAAATTCATTATTAGAATGGAACAGAATTGATAATAAGGTTTAAATTCATTGTTAGTAATAGTGCAAATAATTTAATAAGGAATAAAATCAAATGACATTTAATTCTATCTTGTTATAATGGAGGCTATGGGCAAATATTTATACTCACAAATGAGAGATATCCCATCTGTTTGGGTTAAACTGACCTTTTATGTTCGTTGTTAGGTATTACTCAAATGGCCCTTGTATCCCATCACTGGTAAGATGCAAAATCAGAGCCCAACATACCTCGCCATCACCTGACACGGTGATAGCACCGTTGTACGATGGCTCATTTGGGCCACTTCTGGTTCCAAAGGCATCCACTTCCAAAGCTATGTTCTGTTGCCTCAGAGAATGTATAAAGTTATCAATACTTGACCCTACCATGAAGGTAAAAATCAAAAGAAGCAAGGGAAGTAAAACAACAGATAAGTAATAAGAAAAAAAAAACCCACCTAAACTAAACTAAGTGATATCACCCAAAGCATACCATAATAAAGATTTTCTAAGGATTTCCTTAGAAAGGCAGCATTGATACTATGATAGGAAATTCTGATATCAAAGACAGGACAAGATGACTTGCCCTAGAGCCTAGCCACTTGCATATAATTTTTGTTAATGTAAAAATACTATTTTAACATTAACATTATAATCCTTAAAGATATTAATCTTCTATTTTTTTAGAAATTTGGAACAGATTTTTTTGCAGCCCTCAAGAATGCATAGAACTTTTTAAAAATGTTGTGGAAAGACCTCAATGATCACTCAATGATTTATCTTACTAAATCCCCTTTTGTTGCTCGGTGCAATAAACTTCAGGATTTAAGTGACCTTGTAGGATGTGTTTCTAAAATAAACTCCCCAACCTTGAATTTTTCATTTTTTAAATTAATTTCCTATTTGGCCTCATAGGTGTTCTAAAACATGCAGAATTTTTTTCTGCCCCCTCATGGTTTATGTTGTCTGGGGAATCTCTCAAGAAGAACAAAGCTGGAAAATTACATTTGCTTCATGTTTACCTGTTTTATTGATGACCAGTAAGTGGGTCAGAGGAGCTTGAGGCGGTTGTCCCGGTGAGAGGAAGTACATATCAGGAGTCAGTCCCCAAGAATAACTTTTTTGATATAACTCATAGAATAGATGCTCTAAAAGCTGAGGGCAAAAGCTGATGCCAAGAAGTAATAATCTACATGGAGGAAAATGTAAAAGAAAAAAAATTCATCTATAGCAATGTTTATAGATTTTTAAGTTTGAGTAGATAGTGGATATTAAAATAGAAATAAATTCTAAAGAATTTTCATTTTTTCCAAAATGAAATGGTTCCTCTGTATCTATGCTTGGTCTTTCTATCTCTCTAATGGCTCTCCCCCACTCCCCCGCCCTGTCCATTTTGGACATGTCACTCAAGCTCATGAGGTTGGCTGGGTAGGACTCAAATCTCTCTCCAATTCCCACTTCTTTCCTCTGTTTCCATCTTGCATTTCTTCCTTTTTCTAGACCACTGCACACTGGCATACCACCAACACTCAGACGTACTACATTCAAGCATTTCCCCTCCTGTTTCCAATTTGTATAAATTACAACATTTTCTCATTAATTCAAGTTCCAAGGGCCATTTTCCACTAATCTGTCTCCTTTAAGTCCCTTTTCCGAGTAGCTGAAAATTTCTATCATACCATCATTATTAGGTGCCTAAAAACCTTTTCTCTTCCACTTTCTAAGTTAGGACCTTAATTATCTCCTTCCTGACCTCTTTCAATATTGTCCTCAATGACTGTTTTCTTGGTCTCTAGAGTCTACTATTTCCAAGCCATTTTTGCACTGTTGCCCAATTAAGTGCAATTGGCAATCTGTTTATTTTGTTTGTTTGTTTGTTTTGGAGAGAGTGTGAGAGTGAGCAAAAGTGAGGGGAAGGACAGAGGAAGAGAGAGAGCAATCCCCAAGCAGACCCCCTTCTGAGGGCAGTGTCTAACACAGGGCTGAATCTCATGACCTTGAGATCATGACCTGAGCTGAAATCTGGAGTTAGATGCCCAGCGGGCTGAGCCACCCAGAGCCTCCCCAGCAATCTGTGCTAATTATGTCAATCATCTTTTCAAATAAAAAATAAATTTTTAATACTTGCTTTCTAGTCACAATGCCCAAACTCTTCAACTGTATGAAATACATTATCATAATTATTTTTTAGGGGCACCTGGGTGCCTCAGAAGGTTAAGCCTCTGCCTTTGGCTCAGGTTATGATCTCAGGGTCCTGGGATCGAGCCCCACATCAGGCTCCCTGGTTAACTGTTACATTTTCCTACACCAGATTCCATTTCTCACACACACAAAAAATCACAAGATGATTTTTCTGATGCCCAAATTGGAACCTAATCTTTTGCATACTGAATGTTCTGGTTGACAATATTGTCTAATTTTATGTTATGGTTTTTAGTATACTTCGAATCGCCTTCATGAGCCAAATCTCATGTCTGATTTATATTGGTAAGTGTTATACAGATATTTAACATAGACTGTTAGGCAGAAGTGCTAGCAAGTATTTTTTAATGAATGAGTCCTGGCTGGAGATCAGGGTTTTTGCAAGGAGGTATTGCTTCATGAAGGACGCGAAGCTATAGGGAAATGTGTGAACCATGAAGCAGGTTCCTGAGGATGGATACAGGCTCAGATACAGCCTGGCACAGAGCTGTGTGGGCAAAAAGGAAGTTCTGGGGATGGGACCCGAGTGCTAACTTCTATGCTTCAGAAAAATGATTTCAACCCTTTGATAAGAGCAGATTCTGTGTGGAATTAAAAGAAAAAGCCCAAGCTTTACCAGGGTTAGTTATATACCCACCCAAGCAATTAGAAATTATTTTCTGTGTTAAAAAAAAATGACCATATGCAATTGCTGTGCTTTATCTCGGAGGTGTGTTTGTTTTTTCCCCTTGCATTTATTTCGAGAGCACTGACCCAACATATCTGAAACACCTGGGTACTCACATGGTCAACAAGGTTTTTTTTTCATTCTTTAACTTGAGGAAGCGAACTTTTGCTACTGCAGAGAGCTGTTGTCTCCAGAGAGCCATGCCCCGGATGGATTTCTTTGTTTCCTTAAAGGAAGACAAAACTTGTTCCAGCTCAACAAGGCTTCCTGTGTCTTTTGTCCTATTACTTTGTAACTCTCCCCAAATTTCATCATCTATAAAACATAAAATCGATAATTTATAAGGTGTCATTTTAGATGCGTATTACTTAGATTTCTTGACGACCGTCTTTCCACCAAGTGGTGTTGGTGAAGAGAATCTTGGGCAAGGAGATGCTAATAAATGAATTCGTGGCATTATGAGAATAACCACTAAAGTAAAGGAAACAAAGCAAAAAAAAAAAAAAAGCATAATACAAGAAGAAAAACTAATGACATAATAAAAGAAATAAAGAAATCTTGTTTTTTTTTTTTAAAAGGTTTGGGTCTATAGCCTCAAGGACTTAATTCATTCTAGGAAAGTCAATGAAAAGAAACCCATATTTAGCTTAGAAAAAGATAAACTATCAGTATTTCTGACTAAGGTAGAAAAGCCAGTATGTATAGAACCCTCCCTATCCCTTAAAATTGGCATATTTTAAGGATATAAGAATATAAAATTGGTAGAGACAATATTTTTTTCATGTAGCCATTTCTTGAAGACAAGAAAAAGGTTACTTCTTTTGGAAGACATGCCTAGAGAAACTGATCACCTCTAGACTTTTAGAAAGCTCTAATATATGTATACTAAAAGTTAAGCGTAACCACAAGTATGTAACTTCAACAGTGGGAAAAAGAGAGAAAGAGGTATTTTTAAAAACCTACTCAACCAATAAAAAAAATAATCAAAAAATACTGACAGCAAATCTTCTCATAACAACAATGGAATCCTGAAGACATTGAGACAGTATCCTCAAAATGTTACAAGAAAAGTTAACTGTCAACATACAACTCTAATTTCCTTCTCTCTATAGCACTTACATATTTATTGTCTACTCCATGAGGACCTAATCTTGTGCACTGCCATATCCCATGCCCTTAGTAAAATGCATACTACAAAATAAGGAATTTAAGAGGGGGGACCAGCATTGGGAGAAAAGGGAAGAAAGAGACAGAAATACATCTCTTCTCTGCTCTAAGAATTCCCAAGACCAGAATCAGAATCAGAATCAGATCACCTCCCAAAACATACAACCTCATCTATATTTTCAAGATAGAATATTCTACAGAAAGGTAAAATTGAAGTTTCTTCTTCTTCTTCTTGTTTTTATTTTTTTACCTGATTCATCAATAGCTGATTTTCCTTCTAATTTCAAGAACACTTCATTCAAAGTTGTCATGGAAACGCCATAATTCTCAATGCCTTGGTTAGAGCATCTATCAAGGTCCCTGTAAAGATCTAAAAGTAGTCACAGAAATGCATTAGAAGAATATAATTTGTAATGATATTAAGTAACTATATTTTTCAATAATAGATAACATGGGTGAGAGCCCAAAAGCATTCATGAGAAAGAAAGCTATGATATAGACTTTCCCTTATTTCTAAAATAACCTATACAGTGTGCTTCCATGTCTTGAGTATAAAATTATAATCATCTATGTTTCATTCTTGGAAAGCTACATATGCTGAGTTCATTAAGAAATATTATGTTTTATTTATTCTGTTTTAGAAAATTAATTCTGGGGACGTCTAGGTGGCTTAGTTGGTTAAGCCACTGCCTTTGGCTCCGGTCATGATCCCAGGATCCTGGGATTGAGTCCTGCATTGGACTCCTTGCTCGGCAGAGAACCTGCTTCTCTCGCTGCCTCTGCCTGCCACTATGCCTGCTTGTGTGTACTCTCTCTCTCTCTCTGACAAATAAATAAATAAAATCTTAAAAAAAAAAACTAATCTGTTTGATAATGGAGAATGTAATAAATGAACTGAATGCTGTGGTCTCCCATAAATCCCCATAAATCTGTATGTTGAAACCCTACCTCTGGTGTGATGGTATTAGAAGGTGGGGGCTTTGGGAGATAATTAGGATTAGATGAGGTCCTTAGAGTGGAGGGATTAATACCTTTGAAAGAGTCACAAGAAATCTGGCTTCCTCTCCCTGCTCCCTGCCATATGGGAAGACCAGGAGAAGTCTGCACTCTGCAACTCCAAAGGGGTATCTCATGAGAACCCAAAGGTGCTGGAACCCAGATCTCGGACTTTCCAGCATACAGAATCATCAAAAAAATCAATGTCTACTGTTTGTAAGACCCCCAGTCTACAGTACGCACTATAGCACCTATGAATGACTAAGGTAGGAAATATTAAATTCTAAAACCCCACTCACTCAGGAATATAAGAATGTAAGAATGCTCTTAGGAATAACTTGTAGGCAATAGACTACAAATGCAAAAGAACTAATGTTTATAGAAATAATTAGGTGATTCACAATCTTCCCTATTTTAGAGAAATACATAAGTTAAAGGAAAGAACAAAGTATGTATGTAACTTTGCATTTACTCTCTCTTTTCCAGCTTCTGACTATGGTATGAAGATTACACAAGAGCCTTCAAAGAAGGAAGGACTTGAGAGACAAAACCTAGGAGACTCTTAACTATAGGAGACACCCTGAGGATCCCTGGGGGGTCGGGGATGGGGTAACTGGGTGATGGGCATTAAGTAGGACAAGTGATGTAATGAACACTGGGTGTTATAGAAGAATGATGAATCACTGAGCTCTACTTCTGAAACTAATAATACACTCTATGGTAATTAATTGAATTTAAATAAAAAATAAAAGAAACATCATGCTGCAAAAAAATGTTTTAAAAAGAAGATATGTCTTTATAGGGATTAGTAGGCCACTTTGAGGGTTGTTTTTGGTTTTTTGTTTTCTTAAAGATACTGGGCATACTTTGAGGACAGTTCAGGAAAATTTGAAGTAGAATAAAGGATGAACTAATTCAAATATTGGGAGAAATTAAAGGTATCTATCTTAAAGGTGTGTTAGATAAATAAAAATACAGAAGTAGTCATGATTTCTAATGAGTTCTAAGTGTTGGTTCTTTTTCAGTCTTTTTTAAAATTGTGCATTCCCCTCTGAAATGCATTTAACAAATAACCATTTAACACTTTGCTTTGTGGGTTTCATAAAGATTTCTGTTTCCATACGTACATGTATATCAAAGACATGGTGCACACATCTAGGACTACAGTTACTTCACTGATTCTAAGATAAATACATTTCATCATCTTTTACCGTATTTGAAATGAGCATGTATCCCAAATGTTGGCATGTCATTGTAAAGAAATGGCACCATTTCTTTCTATTTCACATCTTACAGCTGAGGCTATCTTAGACTTGAAGAAATACTATAACTTCTATGTCAGTTATGATTCTAGGTGTTGTGCTTATTTTTAATATTTTAATAATATGTTTAAATATATTAAATCATTTAATCCTCATGAAAATTCTATAAAGTTAGTACTACCATTATCCCTTTGTTACAAATAGGGAAACTAAAGTACAGAAAAGTAATATAATTTGTCCAGGATAATGGAGCTCATAACCGCCTTGCTGGGATTGAAACCTACCCAATCTGTCTCTATTATCCCAGCTTTCAATGATGCTACTGTCTAGTGCTGTATTTCCTTATGAACCATGATTATGGCAGGTTTATTCATTCAAGCAGACAGCCACAGAGCCATTAGCATCCATTAAAAGCTGGCAAATTCCTTGAACTCAAAGTAAACACATTTTATGGTCATACTTTTTTTTTTAATGCCATCTACCCCAAAACTCTTGGCAAATGAAAGTATATTGAGAGATGAGCTAGAAAAGTGGATGGCACTGAGCCTCCAGGCTTCTGTATTTGCAGCCAAATTGTAAGTTTAGAAGTTTGGCAACATATGGTTTGATTGTAATTACTATTCGGTTACTTGGATTATAATATTATGTCATGGTGTTTATAATAAAACCATGTACCTGTGCTGGTGTACCATTCCCTCAACTCCCATTTAATACTCCATGCTGTTTTCACAGGCCCCTCCTTGCCCAGACCAGGCTCTCTCATTCATTCCTGAAACAAATGTTCCAAATATTCCTAATTTTAGCTTGATGTGGTCCTATACCTCTTAACTGTCTAGGTTGCCACTTGAAGCATATTTGGTATCTTTTGCCTCAGTTTACTCATAAGTGATTTGGGGATAATATCAGGAGCTAATACTAGCAGTAACTCTGGGGAACATCAAAGGATTACGCACACTGCCACGCACTTAGCAAGCATAAAGATGTCAGCCATCATTCTTAAGGCAACTGTTATTGTTAGTAACATTGTTACAAATCATTCTGTGGTCTCTATGTTCTGTTACCTGGAAATTTGTTTGTCCTCTCCAAAGGCAAAATATATACAAGCTTTTCTTCACTCTGTGCCCTTAATTTGGCATCAGGGACATGTTGTTTAACAAGTGATGTTATACTGTCTGGATCACACATTTCATTCAGATGCAAACTGACATTTAAAAAGAGCATGTTAAAGCTATTTTTTATCCAACACCATCTCTACAAACAATTGTAGTAGGTTTGTTACTTCATTAATATTTATGAGATTTTATATATATAAAACACACACACACACACACACACACATATATATATATAGTAATGGAAGAAGTAAGACATAGTAAATAGTCCAAATATAGTCCAAACTATATAATCTAGAGGCACCAATGTAAGGGGTAATAATTCAGATACTATTATTTGGAGGGAAGAGATATTCAGCTAGATGTTGGCTGGAGTGAGGTGGAGGAAATGCCTGATTTTCTCTCCATCTATCCAAAAGCTCAGCTTCAATTTCCCTTTTGCAATAAAGTATGGGTTTTACAAAAACGAAGACTTGAACATGGTGAACACAGACCGAGGATTAACTTGATAGAGTCATTAAGAACATGTTTCTAATGTCCCACTGATCCATGTTCCTGAACTTAGGTTTAGTTAGTCTTCCAGCATCAATTTTCCATCAAAATTCCAATCAACGTTCTAATACTCAGCTCTCAAAGAATTTCAAAAGACAGAATAAAATAAAGTATGCAGGTGATCACACAGAGCCTTGCACCAAGTAAACCCTCCGTATATGTTAGCTAATTTTATCATTTTTTGGCCCCAAATTTATTCAACTTAAAGATGACCTGTGTTCTTAGTGAAAACATGCAAAGTTCTTCATGAAATCATTGGATTTTAGAAGCATCATTATTAGTCACATCCACTGAAATTTATTGAGGCTATCAAATAATGAAGATATCTCTTTGATCACACAACTTAAAAAAATCAATTTTAGATAAAAACTATTCTGTGTTTACAAGGCTCCATGTAATACATGATCCTGGATCCCAAACAGAAAGAATGCAGAACCTTCTGTAGAGGAGCTTGGAACATAGCTATAATATAAAGCAGCATATTTTGGAAGAAGTGAGAGAGAGGGAAGTTTAAGTCAGTTAAGCACTTGGCACCTTGTCAAATATTCATTCATTCAAAATTTTTAGCCTTAACTGCAATGTGGGTACATTACCACTATTATATAAGTTAAATTACTGAGGATCAAAGACAGGTTAATTAATTTGCCTGAAGTAACAATTCAAAATAGTGCTTCCCAGGTTCCAGAAAAGAGGATGCTTATTAAGGAGAAAATATTCAGAAAAGACCTTTAAGGATGGACAAGATTTGAACTTGGTTAAAATGGGTTGGAGGAGGACATGTCAAACAGATGTCCTACCTTGAGCAGAGAGAAGACAACTAAATCATGGAACATACTTAGAAAACAGTGAGTGGTTCATTTTAGTTGGAAGGTATTGATTCGATTAGGTTGTACCAAGTAATCATGATGGAGTGATAGATTTGATCAGATTAAACCCTCCGTACATAATGTAGGGTATACCTTTAACTTCTGAGGATAAAGTGACTTAAGTTATTTTTTAAGAAATACTAATATTTTATCAGGAATTATAGGGAGAGATTCATATCACACCTGTAATCTTGGCCCAAAGATTCTACCACTTTAAATAATGTGAGATTGGGTCTATTACTAAAACTCCCTGACATGTCAGAGGCCAACAGTACCATCTTCTTACAGTTATTTGAAGGATTAAATAAATTATATGAGTATTCCACATGTAAATATCCTAGCAAGAACCTAGAGCATAGCCAACATGGGATAAGGGATAGACATTACTTAATGACATAACAATAGTAATAATAATAATGATTAATAATGATATTCATTATTATCAGGAAGGGAAAGAGATAGAAAAGAATGAGGGGGACTATGAAATCAGAGAGACTTGACATTGTCGTGATGAACAAAAAGGAGGCATTGGAAAAATGATGAGAGAGGGTGAGAATGTCACTACATTTCTCATTGCAAACAATGTGTTGTGAAACTATTTTCCAAAAATGTTGTTTAAACTTAGTTTAAACTAAACTAAAGACATGTAGTCTCCATGTGTACAATCCCACCTGCCCTTCATATTAGCTAAGAAAGAGAGCAGTGTGGTGTCATTCTAACATAGCACTCTTGAAAAGATCTTAATAATTTTGTAGCCTACATACTAATACTGGACATATTAATGATCAATAACATACTAATACCAAGATCTCCTGTCTGCAACATGTTCTAACATGTCTCCAACAATACAGGTTGTACCTTAAATGGTAGCCAATGCCCCATTTCTTCTTCAGGAATAGAGAAGAGCCTGCACACTTCAGTCTCCCATTGGATATAAACACCTTCCTGTCTAAGCAGAAAAGAAAAACAATGCATTGTATGAAGAGGTTATTCTCTCATTGTTTATAAAAGAACAAATCCATTAATAATATATTTTAGGAGCATGATCCACTACAATATTTGCATTCTAATTCTGTTCATATGTAAGCCAATTTCCTCATTATCCAATAACTAAAATGTTATGTTAGTTTATTCTCTAGTATGTTGAGAAAAATTATCATATAGTGGAAGGATCTGTTTCAAGCCAACTGACTTTCCTAATAAAACATATATATATTTGAAGAGTATGCTATATATTTACAACCAATGAGCTCTTTGCAATAAGATCAGAATACATTTGTGGGACAATGTATATGGAGATGTGGACATTCAAATGGATGAAAGCAAGAATCTCCTGTACACACACACACACACTCACACACACACAGTAGCTGTGTTGGAACTTATCTACACATATTTCACCCACGTCCTTAATTTCTCCACTAAGATACAAGAGAAAACCAAGAACCACCATGGAAGGACATGGATGGAACTTGAAGGCATTAGGCTAAATGAGATAAATCAGAGAAAGCAAAGACAAATACTGTATCATCTCACTTATATGTGGAATCTAAAAAAAAAAAAAGAAAAGAAAATCACCAGCCAGGATGTCAGCTTCATCCATGAACTGAGTACTGAAGAGAATGACTCTATTGGATTTCCTCTCTTTTAGGAGGTTCCATACATGGTGCCTTGAAAGAGGATCTGACCCAGCAGTTGGTTCATCCAACAACAAAACCTGCACAGTAGGGAAACATAAAATCATTTTCCCCTTTCAGGTCAGTTTTTTGTTTTTTTTTTTAAGCAATATGGAACTAGAGGGTATTATGCTAAGCGAAATAAGTCAATCAGAGAAAGACAATTATCATTTGATCTCTGATATAAGGAATTTGAGAGGCAGGGCGGGGGGTTTGGGGGATAGGGAGGGAAAAATGAAACAAGATGGGACCAGGGAGGCAGACAAACCCTAAGAGACTCCTACTCTCAGGAAACAAACGGAGGGTTACTGGGGTTGCTGGGGGTGAGGGGGAGAGATAGGGTGGCTGGGTTATGGACATTGGAGAGGGTATGTGCTGTGGTGAGTGCTGTGAAATATGAGTGCTGATGATTCACAGACCTGTACCCCTGGGGCAAATACCTATATGTTAATTAAAAAAAAATACTCAATTCTTGGCAAAAAGAAAAATAATAAAAAATAAAAAATATATATGTGTGTAAAAGTGAGAGAAATATCTTACTATTTAATTTTTCATTTGAACAGTTCTTTTACATTCACCATTTGCGAATTCAGTCTGATGGAATACAATAGTTCCACAGTCCTCAATCTCATTCACCAGTAATTTTGGCTTGACTTACCTGAGGATCTCCTAAAATGGCAATCCCAAAAGTTAGTTTCCTTTTTTGTCCACCGCTTAAATTTTGAGCAAGAATATCTTGAATATTTTCCATCTCCAAGTCCCTTAAAACTTGTTGTATCTAACCAGAAAGAAAGAAAGAAAAAAAAAGAAAGAAAGAGATGTTTAGTCCAAAACCCAGCATGTTTGTTTTTAAAGACACAGTTGTTTTGCTGTTTATTGCCAAGGGCTTTTTTGCCCTTTTGATGATGAACCGTGTAGCAATAACACAATAAAATTGAGAATTTTCTAGATAAACAATTTCACGTTCATGGCTGTGTGGCACCTAATAGGTTCCTCTACCTCTTGTTCCACTTCACGTGGCTGAATCCCTTTTATTTTAGCGAAAAGCCTCAGATTTTCTTTCACAGTGAGGAAGCCAAACTGCACGTTGGATTGTGGACAGACTCCAGTGAGCTTGCTGATGCCTTCCAAGTCAGCCATTTCTGAAAGGGTGTGGTTATAGATGGTGACCGAACCTAGAAGCAGATGGTTAACAGTCAGCATTAGGATAACTCGCCATGCTTCATTTGCCTATTTTAAAGGGAAAAAAGAATGTGTGTACAATACTAGAGTCTTTTAAACATACTGTACCTTTATGGAGTACACTTTTGACTAAAAATGTAATGCTCACAATTCATCCGAACCAGCTAGAGTGCCCATTCATAAATCTACTGATCTTGAAATACTAAAACCACAAAGACTTTTCTAAATGAGTAGAACATACATCTATTAAAAGAAAACCTTGGAGAAACTTGAAAGATTTGTCTCTGAAATACCTGATGTGACTAGCAGTTAATGAGAGTACTAACTATTGAAATGAACCAACAAAACTAATTAATGAAAAAAACGCACAGTTAATTTACGGGCTCATGTTCTTGTCTGTAATTATCTTCTCACCTGACGTTGGGAGGGACAGTCCACTGAGCATGTTCAACAGGGTGGTTTTTCCAGCTCCACTGTGACCAAGGAGGGCAGTGATCTGGCCTTCGTATATGTCAAATACCAAGCCTGGCGTTATTACCAAAAAAAAACCCAAAAAACAAAAACAAGATCCCATTCAGAGCCTACGTATTAACTTTACATTTGCCCCCCCAATTTTTTTTTAAGATTTTATTTTTTTATTTAGAGTGAGATCACAGCAGGGGGAAGGGCAGAAGGAGAAGAAGAGAGAAAATCTCAAGTAGACCCGTGCAGTGTGTGGTGCCAGATGTGAGGCTCGATCTCACGACCCTGCGCTGAAGACCTGAGCCGAAATCAAGAGTCTGACGCTTCACCAACTGAGCCATGCAGGTGCCCCCACATTCTCCAAAGTTTTTTATAATTTCTTATAGCATGTGTATATTTGGTTAGCAATATTCAAAATAAAATCCATCCCCAAATCCTTCTTTTGAAAATCGCATCTTCCTCATGAGACACACTTTATAGCTATAGCATTCTGATCATATATTATCATGTGATTAGCAATTTTTAGGATGAGGGCAGTTTTGTCATTAAAAATGGGCTGACTATAATAAAGATCATTTATTAGGATTAGGGAGTGTGAACATAAAGAACTTCATGATGCAGGGGCACCGGGGTGGCTCAGTGGGTTAAGCCTCTGCCTTCTGCTCAGGTCATGATCTCAGGGTCCTGGGATCGAGCCCCACATTGGGCTCTCTGCTCAGCAGGGAGCCTGCTTCCCTCCCTCTCTCTGCCTCTCTGCCTGCTTGTGATCTCTCTTTCTGTGTTAAATAAATAAATGAAATCTTAAAAAAAAAAAAAGAACTTCATGATGCAGTCATACAACTTTCAAACCCATAAGTTATCCATGGCACACCCTGACTTTCTAAAATTGTTCTATGGTTTTACGTATACTAAGGAGGAAACACAGCGTGCTCACATGAAGGAGAGTTGTGGTCTGGAATATCTGTTCTTTATCCCCATGAAGACAGTACAACAGCGAGGCATAGTCACCAAATCGAACAACCATATTAAATACGATGTTAGTTCATTACCTTTCAAGGCTTCTACTTTTTCATGTTTTCCTTTTCTATATTCTTTCTTAAGATTTCTTATTCTGAAAAAGGGAGAAAAAGGTGTTAAGGGTGTTGTGGAAGTAGACAGAGAATTGAGGAATCAAGTCTTTGGAGTTGTGAGAGAATTCCAGGGGCTCTTTCCCTCACGTGACCCGTGGTGACAGGAACTTTCCTCAGGAGACCATGGCAAATTGAATGAGGAACAAATGTTGAGCAAAGACCCAGGGAAGTTAGGGATTTCTAGTAGCTTGGAAATAAAGAAAGCAGCACTGAATAAAACACATCCATATCTCAAATGGAAGATATGCATGGCATGAGGATCCTAACTTATATTTTCTTCTCATCTCTCTGGATGCTGGTCTCCCCTCTTCTGCATCACCCTGCCTCTCCCTTCTCCCCTTCTCCAATAGGAAGCAAAGAGGAGAGAGACAGAGGAAATTAGAGAGAAAAGATGAAGAATAACAAGGGATATGATGACAGTGTCTTTCCTAAAGAAAACAGTCACAGAAAGGGAGCACAGCATGAAGAAGAGGCAAAAAAGAAAATGAGAGAAATAGAAATAGGAAGATTATTTATTCTTTGATATTTGTTGTTCTGCAATAAGACACTTGTAAATATAAATGCTGACAATGTGGGAAAACAGAGTGCTTTTAACAATAATTGTGGCCTTTTGTGAGTGGAGCGGCCTGGATATAGGTGGGTACAAAGAGGCACCCAGGAGATCTTTGTCACATCTGTGTTTTGCCAGATAGACCTTGGGTCCCTGGCCTGTTCTCCATTTGCACCTTCATGTAATTTATTTATTACCTGATGGCTTCTTTCCCATGGAATTCTGGAGACACTGGTTCAAAAGAGTCATTGGATGAAGAATTTGAATCTATTTCATTCTCAAGGGCCACATGATCAGCTCTTTGGTGTTGAAACCAAAAAGAGGAATTCAGGAAAAACCAAGGAGAATGTCGATGTCCATATTCAGCTATAAGAACAGGAGGCAATTGAGCATTGGATCGGTCACTTCTTTAAGGATTATTGATCACAGAACAGCTTGTCAAGGCAGCTTCTTTGGGAAGCATTTAGACACCCTTAAGATCCAGTACCAAGCACTAGCTTTCTTCATCTAGCACTAATATAAGCACTAATAGTATAATTATCCTTCATCTCTTGCTAATGTCTCTTTAAAAAGTAACAATTTAAAATATTGTGGTAGAATGAGATCTTAGAAAGCAATTCTATAAAATGAAATGCAGAATACCATTGGGCTTATTTTAGAAATTTTGAAAAAAAAAAGCTTGATAATTTATATTTGGTATGTTGTAAACAGTTATTTTAAAGAAATGCACTGAATGAAATTGCACTGAAACACAATTAGGTTACTACTTACTGGGCAAAATTTTGTCAAAATATAATGTCAAAGCCAAATACAGAAGACCATCAAAAACCAACATGAAAAGAGTAGCTATTATTAGGTATGGGTTGTCGGAAGAATCCAAATGGATGTTAGAATTCACATCATAGTCCAAATGTATAAGCTGGAAAAAAGATACATACACTGAATTTTAGAAGGATAAACGGAGTATAAAGAATTATTATTGTCTTATTTCTGCTGAACACTGAGATTGAAAAAAATAAAACACGGTTCCTGTCTTCACAGAGCTCTAATCTATTGGAAGACATGACACTGAATCCATATAACTACAAATCAATTTGGGAAGTTAGTGGAGGTGGGTACTGAAGGCTTAGAGACCCATTAGCAGAAGTGGGCAAATACTCTGGGAAGTGAAAACTCAAAGGAGGGACTGCCTAAGGATTTCATCCGGTGTGGGATGGGAGCAAAGGGGATGTTCTAGAAAGGGGACACTAGTTGAAAGTAAAAACATGAAAGGCTGGAAATACTTCAATGGCTGGACAAAAGACACAATCCTAATTTCTTATTATAATAAGAAATTGTACGTGGTACATTGTAACGCAAACTATAGTGCGTTACAATGAGATTATATGTAATATAATCTTTCATGTAGCATTTTACGGCTATGATGTCACACCTAGAATTAAGTTTTCCAAGAAGACTTAGAAAAGTTTCAGTTTCATGTACAATTGGCAATTAAAAATAAAAATTTATTTCTATTGAATTCCTGGTTTTCAAATACTTGTGATAGTATTAAGGGTCATGTTCCCTGTGCATTAAATAAGTTAAATGTTCGTTGGGAAAACCCATTGAAAGTAAAAGCAAAACCACGTCAATAATGGAGTATCAACCTATTTTTTTCCCTAATTTATTTTTTATTTATTTTCAGCATAACAGTATTCATTATTTTTGCACCACACCCAGTGCTCCACGCAATCCATGCCCTCTCTATGACTTAAAGCCAGTTATGCTGGGAGATAAAAATAAACCCCTCCCCAATACCTTAGATGTGTATCTTTACAAAAGTGGATAGGAATTTTGATGCTTAGAATTGAAGCGCCAGGGGGTGGGAGGTTGGGGGAACCAGGTGGTGGGTATTAGGGCATGGATTGCATGGAGCACTGGGTGTGGTGCAAAAATAATGAATACTGTTATGCTGAAAATAAATTTTTAAAAATCTCTCCCCAAAAATAAAATAAAATACTGATACAAAAAAAATGAAGGGTATTTTTTAAATAAATAAAGCAATCATATGTAAAACAAAACAAAACAAAACAAAAAAAGAACATAGAGGATGAATTCCTCAGAGAGAACTTTTTAATGTTCTGTAAAACATGAAATAGTTATATTCACTCTTACCTGGGCCATTCCAGCAGTGAAAGCAAAAGGGCTAAGAAGACATAAGATCCATTCCAAAAATGCAGGAAGATGTCTGTACAATGCAGTGAATCCCAGACTCCCCCAAAAGACAGTAAGGAGAAAGACAACCAACCCAGTAAGGAAAGGTTTCTTTATCAACACGCTCATCAGGAAAGCTAAAGTTATCTGAGAGGAGAGAAAAACTTCAGGTAGTATATAAATCTCTGAGAATCATCAGTAGCATAATAAAAAAATTTCATAATACAAAAATATATAACATCCATTCCTCTCCCCCCGCCCCAGATACTGTCTCATACAAATACTCTCATACAGCAAACAGAAACAGAAGAGGTGTGACTAGAATCAGTGAGAAATGACTGGCAGGCTTTCTCTGAGAGAGAGAGAAAGATATTAAATTCACCAACTCACCAAAGACAGGCCATAGAGGAGAAAGAGGGTGAAGACCGCCATGAAGCCAGTTAGGACCACAACTTGGGCAGATTTTGTAATAAGAGCCATCAAAGTAGCCACAATAAAGATGAAGCCAGCATACATCAAACCCCAGGAGAGCCTAGCACAGAAACTAAGCATCAGTTCAGAGAGCTGGCACTTTAATCATTTTATTTATGCATTTACTCTGCAAATGACTTGGGAAGCTTACCCTCTATTAAAAAAAAAAAAGGGAATATAATATCTAAGAGATTAGAAAACTTCTCTGTCCCCAAAGTTCATATGCTACTGGGGGAGGTAGACAATAAACAAGTAAACAGGTAAAATAGGTAACTAATTGCAAAATAAGAAAGAAATAGGCAGAGTCATGTAATGAGGATAATTGGGAATGGTTTTCTGGGAAGACATCTACAACCTATATATCCATTCTGGACTACGTCTTTCAGTAGCGTATAAATACTATGGAGGAAAAACATGATGAAGCAGGGATCAGCAAAAATTTTCTCTGCTGAGCCAGACAGTAAATCTTTTAGGCTCTTTGGACCATATGGTCTCTTGCAACTACTGAAGTCTGCCTTTGCAGTCACAGGAAACATGTAAATGACTGGACTCCGTTCCAATAAAACATTTATTTATAGACACTGACATTTGAATTTCATATAAATTTTTGTGTGCCATAAAATATTATTGTTCTTTTGATTTTTTAGGCATTTTCATAAAAGCCATCCCTAGCTTGCCGATTGTCCAAATAGCTTGCCAACCCCTTATAGAGATGATTAGATATAGATTAGGTATAGATCAGATACACAGGTAGGCATTGCAACACAGAGATACAGAAAGATAGATGGATACAAAGATATGTTTTTCTTGCTATCATTGCCACAAAAAACAGGAATAAAATTTTTTATAGGGGAAAGATAACAAGCTTTCTAATCATACAGATGTAGGTTCAGGCTTTCTGTGCTACATTGTAATGGTGTGATTACATTGTAATCATGGTATGATTTGAGAGGTAGCTACAGGATCTCTCTAAATTTCCTTAATGTCTACTGAAAAATAAGATAATTAAATGAAATGTTGTACGTTATGTGTTTAATGTGGTAACTGGTTTATAATGAGACCATGATGAACACTTAGCTTTCTTTTCTCCAAAGTATAAAATGCTATCACGTTTTAGGAAATCTTGCCTAATTGTAATGATACCCTTTGCTCAATCACATCTGTTCATCTGAAGTTGTTCATCTCTCTGAGTCCTATAAATTCCTTAATTTCACTCATATGTAGTATCAGTAGAATGTCACAGCCTTTTCTTATGGGGGAAAAGTCCTGATTTTTTTTTTTACCTTCCTTCATTGGATTTATTTGGTTTCTCTCTTCTTTTTATCATATTGTTTACTTTTCTCTGACTCTCTGTAATTTTTTCATTTTATTTATTTTTTTCTTTTTTAAAAGATTTTATTTATTTATTTGACAGATCACAAGTAGGCAGAGAGGCAGGCAGAGAGAGAGGAGGAGAAGCAGGCTCCCTGCCAAGCAGAGAGCCCGATGCGGGGCTCGATCCCAGGACCTTGTGATCATGACCTGAACTGAAGGCAGAGGCTCAACCCCCTGAGCCACCCAGGCACCCCTAGATTTCTTTTTAAAAAATGTATAGTGAGCAAATTTTTCTTCAGTATTGAATTCCAGAATTTTAATACAAAAGAAAAAACTCCCGTTCTAGACCAAACCAGCAATCCATTTTCTTCACTTTTGCACTGAGTTAATTGAACATTTCTGAAGGAAAAAAAAAAAATTGGTTTAAAATGGCAGTATTAAATATGTGGGGTCTTCCTACTCAACTGAACAGTACCTAATATTCTTTTTTTTAATTAAAAAATTTTAAATTTAAATTCAACTAAGATATAATGTGTTATTTGAGAGACAGAGGTCAGTTATTCATCAGTCTTATATAACACCCGCTGCTCATTATATCATGTGCCTTCCTTAATGCCCATCCCCCAGTGACCCCATCCCTCCATCTCTTCCTCTCCAGCAACCCTGTTTGTTTCCTATGACCAAGAGTCTTTTATGATTTGTTGCCTTCTCTGATTTCATCTTATTTTACTTTTCCCCCTCTTCTCTTTTGATCCTGTTTTGTTTCTTAAATTCCACATCTGAGTAAGAATGTATGATAATTGTCTTTCTCTGTTTGACTAATTTCACTTAGCAAAATACTCTCTAGTTCCATCCACATCATTGCAAGTGGCAAGATTTCAAATTTTTGATGGCTGAGTAGTATTCCATTATATATATACCACATATTCCTTAGCCATTCATCTGTCGATAGACATCTGGGCTCTTTCTATAGTTTGGGTTCTATGGACATTGTTGCTATAAACATTAGAGTGCAGGTGTCCCTTTGGATCACTACGTTTGTATCTTTGGGATAAATACTCAATAGTGCCATTGGTGGGTCATAGGGTAGCTCTAGTTTCAACTTTTTGAGGAACCTCCATACTGTTTTCCAGAGTGGCTGCACAAGCTTGCATTCCCACCAACAGTGCAGAAGGGTTCCCCTTTCTCCACATCCTCACCAGCATCTGTTATTTCCTGACTTGTTAATATTAGCCATTCTGACTGGTGTAAGGTGGTATCTCATTGTGGTTTTGATTTATATTTCCCTGATGCTGAGTGATATTGAGCATTTATTCATGTGTCTATTGGCCATTTGTATGTCCTCCTGGGAGAAACATCTCCTCATGTCTTATGCCCATTTCTTGATTGGATTATCTGTTCTTTGGGTGTTGAGTTTGATAAGTTCTTCATAGATTTTGGATATTAACCTTTTATCTTTTTTTAAAATATTTTTTAATTTTATTTGACAGAGATCACAGGCAGAGAGGCAGGCAGAGAGAGAGGAAGAAGCAGGCTCCCTGCTGAGCAGAGAGCCTGATGCCAGACTCGATCCCAGGACCCTGACATCATGACCTGAGCTGAAGGCAGAGGCTTTAACCCACTGAGCCACCCAGGCACCCTAGCCCTTTATCTAATAAGACATTGCAAATATCTTCTCCCATTCTGTTGTTGACTACTTCCTTTGCTGTGCAAAAGCTTTTTATCTTGATAAAGTCCCAATAGTTCATTTTTGCCTTTGTTTCCTTTGCCTTCAGAGACGTGTCCAGCAAGAAGTTGCTGCAGCTGAGGTCACAGAGGTTGCTGCCTGTGTTCTTCTCTATGATTTTGATGGATTCCTTTCTCACATTTAGGTCTTTCACCCACTTTGAGTCTATTTTTGTGAATGATGTAAGAAAATGATCCACTTTCATTCTTCTGCATGTGGCCGTCTAATTTTCCCAACACCATTTGTTGAAGAGATTGTCATTTTTCCATTAGGTATCCTTTACTGTTTTGTTGAAGATCAGTTGACCATAGAGTTGAGGATCCATTTCTGGGTTCTCTGTTCTGTTCCATTGATCTATGTGTCCATTTTTATGCCAGTACCATACTGTCTTAATGATTACAGCTTCGTCATAGAGCTTGAAGTCTGGGGTTGTGATGCTACCAGCCTTGATTTTCCTTTTCAACATTCCTTGGGCTATTTCGAGTCTTTTCTGATTCTATACAAATTTTAAGATTATTTATTCAAGCTCTGTCAAAAAGTTGATGGTGTTTTGATTGCATTGAATGTATAGATGCTCTAGGTAGCATAGGCATTTTAACAATATTTGTTCTTCCAATTCATGAGCATGGAACATTTTTCCATTTCTTTGTGTCTTCTTCAGTTTCTTTTCTGAATGTTCTATAGGTTTCTGAGTACAGATCCTTTGCCTCTTTGGTTAGGTTTATTCCCAGTTATCTTATGGTTTTGGGTGTGATTGTGAATTGGATTGACTACTTAATTTCTCTTTCTTCTGTATTGTGGTTGGTGTGAAGAAATGCAACTGATTTCTGTGCATTGATTTTATATCCTGCCACTTTGCTGAATTCCTGTGTGAGTTCTAGCAATTTTGGGGTGGAGTCTTTTGGGTTTTCCACTTTCATCTGTGAAGAGTGAAAGTCTGACTTGTTTGCCATTTTGGGTGCCTTTTATTTCCTTTTGTTGTCTGATTGCTGAGGCTAGCACTTATAGTACTATGTTGAAAACAGTGGTGATAGTGGACATCCCTGCTATGTTCCTGACCTTGGAGAAAAGCTCTCAGTTTTTCCTCATTAAAAGTAATATTTGCTGTGGGTGTTTCATATATGGCTTTTATGATATGTTCCCTTTATGCCTATACTATGAAGGTTTTAAACAAGAAATGATGCTGAATTTCATCAAATGCTTTTTCTGCACCTATAGAGAAGGTCATATGGTTCTTGTCCTCTCTTTTATTAATATAGTGTATCACATTGATTTGTTTGTGGACATTGAACCACCCTTGCAACCCAGGAATAAATCCCATTTGGTTGTGGTGAATAATCCTTTTAATATATTGTTGGATCCTATTGGCTAATATTTGGTGAGAATTTTTGAATCCATGTTCATCAGAGATATTGGTCTGTAATTCTCCTTTTTGGTTGGGTCTTTGTCAGGTTTTGGGATCAATATAATGCTGGCTTTCGTAGTAAGAGTTTGGAAGTTTTCCTTCCATTTCTATTTCTTAAAACAGCTTCAGAAGAATAAGTATTAATTTTTCTGTAAAAGTCTAGTAGAATTCTGCTGGGAAGCCACCTGGCCTGGACTCTTTTGTTGGGAGATTTTTGATTACTGCTTCAATTTCCTTGCCAGTTATGGATCTGTTCAGGTTTTCTATTTCTTCCTGTTTCAGTTTTGGTAGTTTGTATGTTTCTAAGAATGCACCCATTTCTTCCAGATTGCATAATTTGTTGGCATATACTTGCTTGTGATATGTTCTTATAATTGTTTGTATTTCTTTGATATTGGTTTTTATCTTTCTTCTTTCATTCATTATTTTATTTGAATCTTTTTTCTTTTTGGTAAGTCTGGCCATGGGCTTATCAGTGTTATTAAAGTCTTATTAATTCTTTCAAAGAATCAGCTCCTAGATTTGTTGATTTGTTCTACTGTTCTTTTGATTTATATTTCATTGATTTCTGCTCTAATCCTTTCCCCCCCCCCTTTTTTTGAGAGAGCGAGAGAGAGCATGAGCAGCAGAGATGTAGAGGGAGAGAAAAAGGGAGAAACAGACTCTACTGAGCAGGGAGCCTGATATGGAGTTAGATCCCAGGACCCTGAATCATGACCTGAGGCAAAGGCAGATGCTTAATTGACAGAGCCACTCAGGTGTCCCAATTCTGCCCTAATCTTTATTAATTATCTTCTGCTAGTTTTAGGGTTTATTTGCTGTTCTTTCTTACTCTTTTAGATGTAAGGTTAGGTTGTGTATTTGAGACCTTTCTTGTTTTTTGAGAAAGCCTTGTATTGCTACACACTTTCCTCTTATGACTGACTTTGCTACATCCCAAAGATTTTGAACTGTTGTGTTTTCATTTTCATTTGTTTCCATGATTTTTTAAAATTCTTCTTTAATTTCCTGGTTGACCTATTCATTCTTTAGAAGGATGCTCTTCAGCTTCCATGAATTTGAGTTCTTTCGAAATTTCCTCTTGTGATTGAGTTCCAGTTTCAAAGCATTGTGGTCCAAAAGCAAGCAGGGAATGATCCTAATCTTTTGGTACTAATTGAGAGCTGATTTGTACACCCAGTATGTGATCTATTCTGGAGGATGGTCCATGTGCACTTGAGAAGAATGTGAATTCTGTAGCTTTAGAATGGAATGCTCCTAATATATCTATGAAGTCCATCTGGTCCAGTGTGTTATTCAAAGCTCTTGTTTCCTTATTGATCTTCTGCTTAGATGATCTGTCCATTGCAGTGAGGGAAATGTTAAAGTCCCCTATTACTTTTGTATTATTATTGATGTGTTTCTTTAATTTTGTTATTAACTGCTTTATATAATTGGCTGTTCCCATGTTAGGGACATAAATATTTATAATTTGTTAGAACTTCTTGTTGGATAGAACCTTCAATTTTGATATAGTATCCTTCCTTATCTCTTATTACAGTCTTTGGTTTAAAATCTAATTTGTCTGATATAAGGTTTGCCACCCCAGCTTTCTTTTGGTGTCCATTAGCATGATAAATGGTTTTCCATCCCCTTACTCTCAATCTGGAGGTATCTTCAGGTCTGAAATGAATCTCTTGCAGACAGCATATCGTTGGGTTTTGCTTTTTTATCTAATCTGATACCTGTGTCTTTTGGTTGGGATGTTTAGCTCATTTACATTTAGAGCAATTAATGAAAGATATAAATTTAATGTCATTATATTACCTGTAAAGTCACAATTTCTATATACTTTCTCTGTTCCTTTCTGGTCTATGTTACTTTTGGCCCCTCTCTTCTCCTAAAGGATCCCTTTTAATATTTCTTACAGGACTGATTTAGTGTTCAAAATTCTTTTAGGTTGTCTCTTCTATTTTGAATGATATTCTAACTTGATAAACTACTCTTGGCTGCATATTTCTCCCATTTAGCACTCTGATTATATGATGTCATTCCTTTCTGGCTTGCCAGGTCTCTGTGGATAACTCCGCACACATTGGTTAATATTTCTACCTTTGTAGGTTAAGGACCTCTTTTCCTGAGCTGCTTTCAGGATTTTCTCTCTGTCTCTGCGATTTGCAAGTTTCGCTATTATATATTAAGGTGTTGACCTATTTTAACTGATTGTTGAGTGGGTTTTTCTGTGCCTCCTGGACTTGAATGTCTGATTCCTTCCCAGGATTAAGGAAACTCTCTTCTTTAATTTGCTCCAATATGCCTCCTGTCCCCCTTTTCTGGGATCCCAATTATTCTAATATTATTTTGCTTTATGGTATCACTTATCTCTCAAATTCTCCCCTTGTGATCTAGTAGTAGTTGATCTCTCTTTTTCCTCAGTTTCTTTTTTCTCCATCATATTGTCTTTTATATCACTAATTCTCTCTTCTGCCTCATTTATCCTAGCAGTTAGAGCTTCCATTTTTTTTTTAAAGATTTTATTTATTTATTTGTCAGAGAGAGAGAGAGCACAGGCAGACAGAGTGGCAGGCAGAGGCAAAAGGAGAAGCAGGCTCACTGCTGAGAAAGAGCCTGATGTGGGACTCGATCCCAGGATGCTGGGATCATGACCTGAGCCAAAGGCAGCCACTTAACCAACTGAGCCACCCAGGCATCCCAGAGCTTCCATTTTTTATTGCATCTCATTAATAGCCTTTTTTATTTTGGTTTGATTAGAATTTTAGTTCTTTTATTTCTTCAGACAGGGATTTTCTAGTGCCTTCTGTGCTTTTTTTTTTTTTAAGCCCAGCTAGTATCTTTATAATTATTATTCTGAACTCTATTTCTGACATCTTACTTATGTCCATACTGATTAGGTCTCTGGCAGTCAGTACTGCCTCTTGTTTTTTTGTTTGTTTGTTCATTTGTTTGTTTTTTTGGTTTTTGGGTTTTTTTGAAGTGAGTTTTTCCATCTTGTCATTCTGTCTTGCAGAAAGTGGTCACTTTTCTATTTGTAGTTTTGCAACAATTCTTTCCTTAGATCTCCAGCTGAGTTTGCAAGTGTTCAGAATGGTTTGAAAGCTATTCTAGCTGAATTCCTGATACCACACGAAATTAAGATCTCCTACTCTTCTGCCATCCTGGACCCCCCTAACATCCTTTTAAAAACTACATTTCATATGTCCAGAACTATTCTGTAGATTCTACAAATCTTGTTTATCAGTGAGAATAACATCAGTGTGTAAAGAAACCGAATTCAAATTATGACTTTTTCAGTCCAGAACTCATACTTTTACTATTCTATATCTCAAATACAGCCCTTCACTAAATTCATTAAGTTTTTCTTGTTGCTAGTTAAAGATTCACTCCTTGGTTTCTTTTTGTTGTTGTTCATTCATTTGTTCTTTCTTTCTAGATTTTATTTATTTATTTATTTGTTTATTTGACACACACACAGAGAGAGAGAGAGAGAGAGAGAGAGCACAAGCAGGGGGAGCAGGAGAGAGAGAAGTAGGTTCCTAGCTGAGTAGAGAGACTGATGTGGGGCTCAATCCCAGGACCTTGGGATCATGTCCTGAGCCGAAGGCAGACATTTAACCGACTGAGCCACCCAGGCATTCATCACTCCTTGGTTTCTTAACTTACATCTACTGTCTTCTCAGACTATGACCATTCCCAAATTTCTATCAACTGTCATCTAATATTGAATGCTTAATTTTTTGCTGAGCTCAATGCTAAGCACTTTAAATACATTCCCTTCTTTAATACTCATAGTCAGTAGGAGATAGTTGTCATTACAATGTTTTACAGAAAAGAAAACAGAGTTTTAAGAAATTAAGTAGGTTGTTTGGGGTGGTAATGCTCAGATGGAGAAGACCCATGGCTTCCTATCTCCCAAGCTTGTGTTCTAATCACACTGTTAGTCCTCCACTAAGGAAGTTCTGTGTTGAAAGAGCATAACAGGCTTTTTTTTTTTTTTTTTTTTTTTTTTTTTTACTTTCACCATCAGTGATAATTCCCTCAATTCGAGGGCAGTATTAACCACCTGACCTCATGAAATATCTGAAATGTATACTTCATTGAGCAATAGAAACCTCTTGTTCTTAACATATTTGGGTGTACTCATGTCTAGCAATTAGTGACTGAGAGTCATCATTTTTATTTCTTAATGACTTGGGTATCAGTAGACACCTCTGGGATCAGGCTTCCTTTAATTTAAAGAGGTTTGAAAAGCTTTATTTACCATGCTTAATTGAATCTATTCCATTCATTTACAATGTACTTCTTTAGGAAAGAATCAAGTTTAAGTATCATACTTCATAGGCTTAGGGAGTCCAACCAGCTAGCTTGTTGTGTTTATCCATGTTGCATCATAGATTGTGGCCATGTAACTTACCAGAAGGATGACTCTTGAAGGCCCATCATCATCATCAATGACTTCATGTATTGTCTTTCTTGTGTAACATTGACTGATACATAGTAAATGAATGTGGAAAAAGAAATAATGCAGAAGAATATGAAAAAATCAGTTGCAACTCCTGCTTGGGCAACAAAAGGTAATATCTTCATGTTTATACCAGTGATTGACATCAGCTCTTCCATCACTGAATGATTTGTTGTGATCTAAGGGAAGGTATCAAGGAACACATTGTTATTCCACCATGTATTATCCCTCATGTATTTTCTCTCAGTTATAACAAATTATGGGCATTCCAGACTTAAATATATATGTTCATATAAATCTATATGACCCCTTGTAGCTCCTGAAACACTTCAAGTTCTGGCTGACTCCTTAGACCTTTCTTATTTACCATCTTCCCTGCACAAAATTTTACTTGTGCTTGAAGGTGCAACTGAAATGTCACTTCCGTTAGTCATCTTCCCCGATATTTCTCATTAGAGTATGTTCTGCTTCATTGTTTGCCTTGCACAGCATGTGTGATTCCATGATAGACCCTAAACTTTTAATGTAACTTCATGTCCATATATTTGTCCCCTCAATATCCAGGATCCCTGGAGAAAAGTACCTGTGTTCTACTGATTTCTTGATCCTCAGTGCTTAGCATAATGGCTTACCTATAGCAGTTGTTCTCTGTATTGTGCCAAATAAATTCAGTGACTCAATTAAGTAAATGCTAAGGTAGGGCAATCCATTATAGCATCGTGCATCAAAATGCAATATACAATGCAGTTACTTTTCTTTAACTCAATACTCACTTCTATAATAGCAGCATTAATGGCAGCTTGAAAAGCTATAAAACCTTTCTTCCAGAACATGGAACCTTCACATGTGATTTTTTCATCCATTACTTGACAATGAGCTACAGTAAAAGAAGAACACAACCATTTATGATGGGATGGGATGATCTTGGTTATAGGAAAAATCAAAACTTCAAATGTTCCAAAAGACACTACAAACCCACAATAATACAGTGTATGGTAGGACTTCTCCAGTGAGTTTGGAAGAACATACCCAAGAAGAATATACCAGAATTGATTTATTAATGTTATCAATAATTTGCATTCAATCTTATCATTCTCTCAGTTAGCCAAGAATGCTTTTTTTTTTGAGCTTTGCTCTTCTGTTCTTTTTGCCATGAAAGCACTACATTTTAAAATTTTTCATTTTTTAAAAAGATTTTATTTATTTATTTGATAGAGAGAGAGATCACAAGTAGGCAGGGAGGCAGGCAGAGAGAGATGGGGAAGCAGGCTCCTTGCTGAGCAGAGAGCCCGATGCGGGGCTTGATCCCAGGACCCTGAGATCATGACCTGAGCTGAAGGCAGAGGCTTTAACCACTGAGCCACCCAGGCATCCCAGCACTACATTTTTTTTAAATGTCTGAGAATCAATGAGCAAGAATCTTTCCTTCAGGTTATATTTAGTGGTAGCATAGGAATAAGAGCAAATATTATTTCTTAATAAAACAATATACTTAAGAACACCGGCTTTATTTAAGTAAGAATAAATCTCATTTATATTCAGAAATTAAGAGAACATCCAGCATATGGTTGTGTAGGCTTCAGAGATCGCATGTGTCTTCTAGCGGCTAATAACATAATAGCAAAAAAACCAAAAACCAAAAACCAAAAATCCTTCTAGTAGGAAAATTACCTGAATGGTCTCTGTGTTCCTTCATCTTGGGGATTCTCCCACTCCAGACAAACTTCAGATGATATGAGAATGTATTATTAAAGATGACTTTTACTGCATCTATAGAGTAGTTTAAATCCAAATCATCCATGCTTTTCTCATCTGGCCACCCCATGATCCTTCTTCCTGGAATGTGAAAGAAAGAAGTAGCTAATATGGAAGATTTTTACGTGGTCCAATGACAGCAGACCATATTCAATTATGTTACAGTTATTTAATGTTAAACCTCTTTATTCACTAAAGGCAGGTCTGATCCTAAATAAGAGACCCATACTGTGGCAGAGTGTCTAAAATTCTGGATAAAATAAGAGATATGGGGCAATCACTTTTATCACAAATATAACATGTCTTTCTAAATAAACTTTAAACCAATGATTTAAAGCATTGAATTTGGGATAATATCAATACCACTATTACACCAGGAATGCCCCTAGCAATACACAGCAATACACAGACCTATTCAAAGTTGAAATATATCATATAATTATAAGATGTATTTTCACGTGACCATGGTGTCAATGTGGCCAAACCTCTGAAGACAATATAAAATCATTAAGTTTAGAGAATGCTTTCTCAAGATAGCATCTCAAGATACCTAAAAGATACAACAGAATTAATAACTGTTACTGACCAAACCCAGGCTACTTAGCCCATGTAATTCCCTGCAGCCCGGATTCTGATGGATGCGTACTTCCAGTGCAATATGATATGCTTCTAATTCTCTGCATATCCTGCAATCTGGCAGCTGCATCCAGAGGCTTAATCAGACTCTGGTCAAATCCCTTTGGTGATTAGAGGTGGTGGTATGTTCTTTCATCAGAGTGTCAGGATTTCTGATAATCTGGTATTTAGAGATATTATTAGCATCCATGGATACTCAGTGCCTAGATCCATTAATTCAATGGGAGTTTTAAAATGGTGATATTATATTGCCATCATTTGTTTTTTATGTTTTAGTGGAAACATTTATAAAATAGTACTTTCCAGCATCTGTTTGATTATCCATCCACTAATATAGTTTATATAGGATAAATAATGGGTATCTTCTCTTCATATACAAATTTTCATAAGAAGAACTGATTCTGTACCATATTCTATAGGCATTTTTTTTTTAATACGTTGTGGAAGCCTGGATTTTATGTATACCTTGGATGAG
The DNA here is from genome assembly GCF_011764305.1 of Mustela putorius furo. NCBI lineage: Eukaryota > Metazoa > Chordata > Mammalia > Carnivora > Mustelidae > Mustela > Mustela putorius. The sequence continues at coordinate 10,109,427 of NW_025421399.1, forward strand.
TTTCATATCATCACACCTACTATTCTTCTTGAAGCTCAAAGTATGCCAACTAGACCAGTGGGAGTCTCCTCAAATTGAGACCCTTTAACAGAACCTATTCATTATCACTGGCTTCCTAGCAATCTGGAATGACAATATTTGAGAGAGGGGGTGCATGTGCTCGATTGTGGGGGGAGGGGCAGAGGGAACAAAAGTCTCAAGCAGACTCTGTGGTGAGCATAGAGCCTGATGTGGGCTCAATCTCGTGATTTAGATCCTGAGATCATGATCTGAACCCAAACCAAGAGTCTGACACTCAACCCACTGCACCACCCTGGGGCCCTGACAATATTCTTTACCCTGTAAAATTTCCTGTCCCAGACCTCTGCATCTCCTTTCCTCCAGGACTGAGATTCCTGGGTTTGCAAGACAGAGGGGTGGGAGAAAGATTGGCCTACTCTGCTTTGCAAGGGGTACTGGTTTCCTCTCAGGGGGCTCTTTCCAGCTCCATCAGATACCCCACTGCTCCCCTTTGTTCTCCCAATACCCCAGAGAGATGTCATACAGGCTTAGTGGCTGTTGGTGATTCCTACCCCCCGCTTATATTGTGGGGTTTGGAGAAACACCCTACTATCTAGTTTTGTTGGTAGCTACTGCTGACTTCTTGGTTTTACTGTCTAATTTCCCTCTCAGTTTTTTATGTATTTGAAGAGAATTAAAAATTATGCTCTAGTGCTGTCCAATATTTCCAAATCTTCTCAATAACATACATTTGAATAATACCAGACTGTCTCATTTTGATACGGATGATAATGAGGATAATACAAAATCCCAAAACAAATGTGTATGTTTTGCAAATCAGGAAAACGTCAAGAACTGCTAGAGAACATACCTTTCATGAATGGGGCTGAAGCCACTTTTTCCATGATCTCCTGGGTTGTTTTGGATTCAGGGGCAAATGCAATCACATAATTAGAGTCATTAAAGTTATCTACACGTCCCAGATTCATTGCAGGCAATTGAGGAAAGTCATTAACTTGATGTAAATTGGAGGAAAGTCGGTATGCAAACAATACTAGAAGAAATGAGAAAAACCATTCCTACACAGCAATGAGAGAAAAATGAAACCAATCAAGAGCTGCTCATCCACAGAGAAATCATCCATAAGAACTTCAAACCTGTAGTTTTGTTATGTCGCATTGACCATTTTTTCCTCTCTCCCAGTTTCCAAGTGTTTCTGTTTTCTTTTGACCTTTGATTAGCATATTTTGAAATACACGCATTGTCCATCAAAAGAGAGCTGTGGCACTGATTCCAATTATAATTGAGAGTCTAAGTTTATCATCCTTTAATGTGAGCGTTAGAGGCTAGATTGCTTCAGGAATTACTCAGTAGTTTACAGTCCTGCTGACACCTGTGTGTCGATGGATTGAGAAGTGTTAGATGTCATGAAATTGGTTTCCAGCTCTCAAAAACAGAAGTGAGGTCCTATTTTTATCGGCTGATGCTGTACATGTGAAAGAAGACTGTCCCAAAACACTGCTCATAAAAAGAATTTTTAAAAAGTCTTTGTCAGGGGCGCCTGGGCAGCTCAGTGGGTTAAAGCCGCTGCCTTTGGCTCAGGTCATGATCTCAGGGTCCTGGGATGGAGTCCCGCATCGGGCTCTCTGCTCAGCAGGGAGCCTGCTTCCTCCTCTCCTCTGCCTGCCTCTCTGCCTACTTGTGATCTCTCTGTCAAATAAATAAATAAAATCTTTAAAAAAAAAAAAGTCTTTGTTGTGACAACATTCTGAAATTGGAAATGCAACAGAATGCATTTAAATTCTGGTGTTAAGAAAAGACCTTATTACATACTTTTGATTTTAAACACAGGGACTTTAAAATATCTTGTTTACCATCTGATCTTATGATGTGTGTTGTTCTCTATCTAGATAGATCAATTGACAGTTGTGATACTTATATTAAAAACAGTTAAAAAGTTGGAAGTAACACATCTATATAACATAGAATTCAACTTTTATATTTATATTTTATAATCTTTACTCCATGCTTGATTTTTGTATGCTTTATTTATTGTTAATCCAAGCATTCAAAATATATTTGTTGAAAGAAAACACACACACACACACACACACACACACACTGTTCATAAGATCCAATGTTAATACCTAACTCTTTGAACTATGGGCATTTTATAAGTGATTTTAACTTTTTAAATGTATTTTTCTCAATTTACTTACTTTTCTACACAAAGTACATCTGATCATTCTTATCAGAAGAAAATAGTACTGTCTTAATAGAAGCAAAAGTTCAAAATGTCATTTTCTTCTTCTGTTTGTTTATATTTCCATTACTTCTTTCAAATTGATACAGTCTGTATCCTTAGCACAAATGTGTAGAAGGGCTACAATTTGTCTTTTGAATTTTTGTTTGTTTGTTTGTTTGTTTTAATTTTGGTTTATTTGCTGGATTAATTCTGGATTAAATTTGTGTCTTTCTTTGACTTTGACCCTGAACTTTTGTAACTATACTTTCGTGAATTTCAAAGGAGTTCATATGTTAAGAATTATTATTTCTGCAATACAAAGATATGGATTTATTTTTCAGGGGATTTCTGAATATTGATTATTTAAAGAATGTCTCTAGTCAGACAAATAATAATAATATACTTAAAGGACTCTCATTTGAAGTAATAGCAAAGTCCAGAATTTGAAAAAAATTTCCAGCCTGTTAGTTAACAATAGAATATATATGAAACATTAAATAATGAAGATAAACTATTTGCAGTGCCCCCTCCAAAAACATTTTTCTTTCCTAAATATGAGACGATGTAGACTCTGAACCATACCAACAAGGTCTCTCTCTTCCTCCTCCATTTCTTCAGAAAATTCTTGCAGAGGAGAGCCCATGTTTGCTGACCCACACTTAAGTGCCTCTTGATCATTCTGACCTGTTTATTTTAAAATAAAAAAGTAAAGGAAGTAAATGTGATGGTCTGAAATAGGAAGCATTGTGCAATCAAACCAAAAAGAAACATCGTAACAGCTGTTTCCAATTCCATGTGTAGGAAAGGGAGCCAGAAGGCTAAAAACATACAAAAGAAAGCACAAGTTAACTAACAAATCAATTAGTTGAATCCTCATAATAAATCTTTGGGATAGATCCTACTATTCTCCCCATTTAAAAGATGAGGGATATGAGGCACACAGAGGCTAAGAGACTCGCCAAACAGCTAATGGTGGCAGAATCAGAGATTTAACTTAGATGACCAAGTTCTAGAGACCTCACTCTTAACCACTGTGCCAATGTTGTTGTTGAAATTTGTCTAAGGATTGTGTGGATCAATCCACCATTTAGGGCAAGATCAGAGACTCTACCAGCATCCAAAGAAGCTCAAGGAGGGATCCACTCAGACTACTTGGTCCATCCAATCATTACCAGGAGCCCCCAAATGCTAGAACATAAGGAAAGATTGATTACTCTCAAGAGGCAGAGAAAAGATATGATCTTTCCAAAGAAAACTTTATTACAATAAACAGAAGAAAAGTTTTCAAATCTTCCATTTAATGACTAAAATTCAAGAAGAAAGAAAAAATGAAAAGCAAATTACATACATACTTAAAAATCCCACTGAAGTCAGTAAAGAACATAAGATCTATGCTACAGAGAAAAATTTTGTAATCTTGCCAGATTTTCAATGAAAGTTGAAACTCATTTAAAAACATGATTAAAAATACATGAAGTAGAAAAAAAAGTAAGATCAAAAGTAAAGTATTTGGTAAAGAGATACCCCAAAAGAAGAAAAAAGCAGGAGAAAAATATATTGAAGAAAGTACCTTGTAAAAACCCAATGGAAATTAATTTTTCAAGTTAGTGGGAAGACGCATATTTCCTAAAAAGGCTTGCCAAGTACCAAATACAATGACAAAAAATGAATGGTATTTTTTAAATTAAAGGACAGAGGGAAAAGTTAGAATTAAGTTGCAAGGGTAGAGGTGGGGTTGCTCAGGAAGGAATGAGTAAACAGTTTATAATGGAACAAAAATCAGCCTGATATCTTCAAAGTGGAAGTGAAAAAGTGATTTGCCCAATTTCCTTTGAAAAATCTACCCAAAGGGACAAATACAAAGAATTGTCTGAGAAGGCATAAGAAGAAATATATATTTGCAATAAAACTAGAATATGATTTAAATCCAAACCACAGATACTCCCCCACAAGATATCAGCCAAATTATTAAATGTTGCCTCAAATTAAGAAATGTGCACAAAAAAGTTTTCCAACTCCCCTATCCAAAATAGGCATATTAATTGAAGATTGAGAAAATTAATTGAATCTAAAATTATGATGAAATCCCTTAAAACCACACAATAGTCTCTCACTTGAAATGACCTGTAGGGCTAAAGGCCATAGCAGAAGGATGGCATCTAGTTCCACCTTACGGAGTATCAAGGAGGTAATGAGAATCTGCTTGAATACAATATCGTTGTTCTGTTCAAGCCCACAGCTGAGATATAGAAGAATGTGCAACATCTTTACACCAATGGTAAGAAACAACAATAACCCAACAAAATTAAAACCACATTTCCCACGACACAAACAAAAAGCAATATATGCGAGGAGACACTGATGAACTGAATTCTCAAGAAAGACAAGTCCATGATGGGTGTAAAGAGAACCACCCTTGCAGCTTCCATACCTGGGCAAGCACCTCATCTAGGTGTGGGCAGAAAGACAAGGTGCATCCACTGGAAAGGGTATTTGCAAAGATGTGGAGGGAAAATATCAAACCTTAGGGGATGTGTGGGTAGGATGTAAGAAGTAGAATGGAAAAGAGTCTAATATGCCAAGAATAAAAAGAGCTTAACCAATTTTTTCTTCACCTTACAGCCATGTTGGATTTTCTCAAAAAAAAAAAAAAAAAGTGAAAGAGGTAAAATAGAAAGAACGTTTGAAGTTCTGTGCCTTCTCAAGCTGTCCAGATTCTGAGAACATGCCAGAGTTGGACCCAGTGGTGTGAAGGCGCTCTTCGTTGGAAAAATATGGGCAGAAAAATATAGTTATTGTGGTAAGTTCTGTTAGGTAAAGGGGTATGTGTGGTGTCATTACGGACAACTTTGATTCTTGCGAAGTAGCGGGCCCCATTTTATTGCCAGTAGAAAAGAGCACCTAAAATAATGTTCAGATTCATGATGTCTGTTACTCCTGTCTGTTTTTAAGGAAAGAGTGAGCAAACAATGAACACATGAATCAGATAAATTTGTATTTGGAGTTCCTTGAACAAAACCTCACTCTAATAGTATATCACTGGAGGCAATTGAGGACTGATGATTTGCAGACCCCCATGGTGTTCTGCTGTTGTCAGTGGAAGAGTCATCCATTGCCTCCTATTTATGAATTCAACCTTGGCCTTGGGGATAATCCATGTAAGGGCTTAAGCTCACAGGGAGAGAGTGCTACCCTTTAGGCTTACACACAAGTCTACCAATCAGCCAGACTGTCAGTTTCCAATAAGTAGGCCAAGTCATCAGCAGAAGACATTATGTATAGAGAACCTATATAACAACAACAGTTCAGGACATAGCTGTCTTCTATGTCTTATAGCCATTAAATGGTCTCTTTCAAACCTAGTGAAGGCAGCCGATTTCAGATATAACCCTCAGTCTGGGAGTGGTAGCATGATGTAATTGTTTATATGGTCATCTTAGTGCAGTCCAAGAATTACTAGTGTATCTTCCAGAATGAGCTCCATAATTGAATTGCAAGAAATCTATCTCAATATTTTCCCATCAGGAAGAATAATAAAACTACTCTGAGACTTATAAAACACAAATACCCATGAGTTATCCTAGTTGATAAAGAAAACAGAAGGTGTAATCTTAGTTAATAGAACCCAACCATGTAGGAGGGAAATTGATCCAGGAAGTGTTCCAAGCATAACGGCTTGAGCTTTAGTGCAAAGCTTGGAGCACAAGTCAATTGGTCAATAAGACTTGGGTTTTGGGGGTCATGGCGTCCTTCTTTGGTGCCATATTGAAGAGAGATGGAAACCATAGAACTGCTATTGTCTCTTCCATCCTATTACTAATAAGGTTGTTTCTGGCTACTACATTCATGGCCTAATGCTGAGCTTATCCATGGGGCCAGAGCAAAGCCATGAATATGCTGGTTCCTACTGGTATTCAGGAGGTGGCTCAAATGGGAAGGTCACCTAGTCAAGGCAGAGAATATTGTGCATCTGCCATTTCGATCTGAAAGGTAAGGAATAATTGAAGAGGAATAAGGCAGGCAGAAGAATGGTCCCGTTCTAATCCTGGAACTTGTGACTGTATCACATTAGATGATGTATTAAGAATTAAGGAAGCAAATAGGAGTAAGGTTGCTCATCAACTAAGTCAGGGAGGTTGTCCTGGGCTATCTAGGGGGACCCAATGTAATCACAAGGGTCCTGAAAAGTGGAAAAGAGAGGTAAAAAAGATAGTTAGTGCAGATGTTGTTAAAAGGACTCAAGCCATTGCTGGCTTTGAAGATGGAGGAAGGTGGGCAGGAGCTGAGGAACGCCAGCAGCCTCTGCAAACCGTAGAAGACAAGAAAACAGAATTCTCCCTCACATCCTCCAGAAACCAATGCAGCCCTGCCAGCACGTTGGTTTTCATCCAGTGAGACCCACATCACACTTCTCGCGTCCCCAACAGTAAGACGATAAATCTGCTTTGTTTTCAGCCATAAAGTTCAAGGTCCTCTGTTGCAGCCGCAACAGAAAATTAACACAAGGAGCACAAAAGAAAGTGTGAAGACAGACAAGAAGACAAGGACGAGGGCTTTAGGGCGTAGAGTTGCCTTTACAAGGTGCCCCCTTGTAGAACAAAAATTGTCCAGAAATGAACAAAGGTTCATTGCTGAGTTCCTGATGATGGTGTTAACAGAGCAGACGGTGATGGCCTGGAGACCCCAACTCAAACAAAACTGCACCATTACCAATTAAGAAATCAGTGCCCTAGTAAACCATGGTATCTGAGGGGGTTAAATATGTTGCTCTCCTTTCTTCCTGTGGAGAAATGCATGTGCCAGAAAGAATTACTAATGACAACAGAATTAACATGATCAGTCACAATTATGGTTATTTACTTCTGTTTGTTAGGACTGATTTTTTTTTTTTCCCACTACACATCCTGATGTAAATACGGGGTGGGGGGTGGGCAGGAATTACTATTCACCAGAGGAGCACAAAACATCTAACTATCTTAAATTCCTCTGAATAGTAAGTCGTGTGATCTAGAAATAATAATGTGGCTATAAAAAGCCAGTCACGCCCCGCCTGATAGATTTCCTCATATTCAGAGAATAAACACATTGCACAACAAGTTAGATCAAAGACGTAGTATGACGAACAAGGTCAATAAAAATATTGTCCTACATTTTCTTGATGAAAATATTCTCAAGCCAATTAAAACAGTTTAAAACTCAGAAAATCATGTGCCCCCCCCCCACCCTCCTGCTCCCTACCCCCAGTGCTTACAAATCCTCTGGCAGTAAAAGTAAAAACAAACAAAAAAGAATATGTAATTCTAACCACTTGGGAAACAGCCTATCATCATAACTTGCAAAGAGGCAACATAAAGTTATATTCCTTTCAATTCGCCCAATACCCTTTTAGATAATATATACTATGCTTTAGTCATGGGGTGAAAATGGAAAAAAAAAAAACACAACACTTAGTTCAACTAAGGTTTTTTGTTTTTAGCTATACAATATAAAATACTTGGATGATTTGGAAAATCAAAACAACTAATAATTTACTGCATTTACTAGTCCCCATCCAAATGTTTGGCATTCCTTATCTGAAGTCATAAGTTATGGTTTTATATGCAAAACAACCACAATTTTAGAGATTAACTTACTCTCAGGAAAGCTGGAGCAAGAATCTAGAAATAGTTCGTCCACAGGTCTCTGCATGTCCTGGAGAAGAATTCACATTCCTTTTGGATCACTACTACATCATGCTTTTAATTTCATGTTTATTGCGAATAGTTCCGTTTTAGAATTATTTCCGAAAAGGATTATGGTCCTCATTCAGCCAGGCTGCCAGAAAACTCCGGGCTCACATCACAGGGTGGTTTCTTCGCTGTTTTTCCTTTCTTTGTATCTCGGCCAGCAACTCAGCAGGGAGTTTGTAGCTGCAGATGGCTGGCTGGACTTACCAAAACATTAGGAGCTATCAAACCAAAGAGAATCTAGTCTTTCTCAATTAGCTTTTGCATACACGGTCCTAATGGGAGAGTTGGCCCCGGGACAGTCTTTTTAAAACAACATAAGTAAAGAGACAGTTCAGAGAAAAGCAGGGCAGAGAGAGGTTAAAAAAAAAAAAAAAAAGAAAAGAAAAGAAAAGATTTTTTTTCAAAAAATGATAGTATAAATACAAAACCAGTTCAGAAAATTACTCAAAACCCTCCCCTTGAGTTCTTAAAACCTAGGTATAGAAATATGGCAATGAAGCCATGTAATTTTTTTCAGGGTAAAACCATGAACTCTGCGTTTATCTGCATTTCAGTTACATCCCATCCAAGCTAACTGTGCATCACTCTTGGAGTGCAAAGCAGGAGTATCTTTTGAGCAACATTGTGTAGAGTCACCAAGATCTACGGGCTTGTTCTTTCTGTAACAAATCCCAGCAAACAAACCACTTTCTCTATAAGCAACTGCTGGCTTTGGGTATGTCCAGTTTTCCATATTTTTCAAGACATATTTGTAACAGATAAGAGTTGTCACTCTATCTCCTTTGAGCATTTCATGTAAGTCGAAGACAAGGCAATTGTAAAACTTGTAATTCCTGGAGTTTGGTTTGGGCTGAAGAAGACACATGAGAAAGGGCCACTCTCTCTCTGCTTGCCCTAGGTAAGTCTGCTCCTTGCTTCTGCGCTGTGATTGCTTTCTGAATATGTAACTGAAGGGGAAACAATATGTTGTGCGTGTACACGTTCTTAAACGGACCAGATTCATCTGTGTCACATCGTCTACAATCATCCCATGAATCTTCCTCACCTACTTCCCACTTCTCAACGTTTATTCAATCCTGTGTGCGCTTTTGTTAATTATGAGTTCAGGAATTGTTCAGCAAGCAAAACAAAGGCAGATCAAACTCATTAAGGCCTGAGGCTCAAAAAAAAAAACAAAAAAACTCCTGAGCGTTTCTGCATATCTGCTGTCTTATGCAGAAGATACAAAATTATCCCATGTAATAACATCACCAGCATTTTGTAAACAGAGAAGATAATTGAGGAAAAGCTTTTCAGTAACTTTTTTCCTAGCAGAATTTTGTATGCCTTCTGATGCTAGTTGGCTTCTAGACTCTATTCTTTTTCTTTTCTTTTTTTTCTTTTCTTTTTTCTTTTCTTTGAAAGTAGAGTTGAATTGAAGTAGAGTTGACACATTGACTTTCTTAAGGTGACACATTGACACATGGACACATGACGTTGCATTAATTTCAGGTGTTCAGACTGCTGATTCAACAAGTTTGTGTGTTATGCTGTGCTCACTCTAAGTGCAGCTAACATCTGTCCATACAGAGCTATTATAGTATCACTGACTGTATTCCCTCTGCTTTCCCTTTCATCCTCGTGACTTATTCATTCCATAACTGGAAGCATGTACCTCCCACTGCCCTTCGGACACCATCCTTTTTCTTCAAAATGTGGGCTTCTTCCTTCTCGTGTGCCACATTATAATCTCCTACCACTGCAACAGAGCAAGGGCCCTCTCGTTAATCCTCTTTTCAGCATTTCCTCGATGAAGCCATACATCTTCACTCTTCTAAGTAAGTTTCAGAATCTGCTTGGCAACTTAAAAAAAAAAAAAATTATCCTGTCGGGATTTAAAAGACAGTTGAACACTGATTTTATGCAGAAGATAATTCCTAAGCAACGACAAATGGCACTTAAGATGTGCAGGATACACTTAAATATCAGCACAATTAATCTACATAATAATCTTATCAGCTCGGTGCTATTGAAATCACCCCCATTTTATGGGATGAGATAAATGAAGCCCAGAGAGTTTAAAAGACTTGCCCAAACTCACACAGCTGGTGACTAGCAGATCCTGGTACTCAGACCAACTTCCGTCTGGAGCTTAAATAACATACTATGGTGTCTCATTTGTGTGTGTCTCTGTTCACTCAATGATTTTCACTTTAGATACATACATTTTACAATTCCCCTTGCTTTTTGCTTCATATGTTTTGCAACAATCTTCCCCAGGGCCGATACGTTACAGATTTCATGTGCTGTGGAACAGTGCTTTGAATTCTTGCCCTGCTTATTGTACAGGGTTCTTGGCTTTGTGGACCTGTGCGCAGCCCTCAACGCTATGTCCAGAAGCAGGGGAAAAACCCCAATTTGCAGGGAAAGAAGAGTAAAGCCCCTCCAGCAGCTTGAGAGAGAGAGAGAGAGAGAGAGAGTGAAGAAGAGAGAGAGCAGACTGAGCACATCTGCTCTTTTCCAAGAACTTTGCTGTTCTTGCTTTCTGTCCTTCCTCAGATCCAGCTGTGTGACTAAGTTGGGTTTTGGCAAATATTCTCCAAAAATTTCTCTCTCTATTTTTTTTTTTTTACATATAAGAAACAAATTCTATTTGGTCCGTTTTGCCCCTGCTCTCTTGCTCTTTGTGCTTTCCTGTGGTTTCCCCAACTCTCTATACTGGTCATGTCTTTTTCTCTGTTCCTTTTTTGTTAAGATTCCCCTTGTCTTTTTCTCTTCTCTGGTGGAAAGCCCGTGGGTGAGAACTTCCTAGTCTTTCATTCTACTAGTGATCACTCTCACATGTTGACAAACATATTTGAATCTGCCTTACTCTGACAAGGGAAAAAGATCAGCCTCAGTCTCTTTCCCCCGGGACCTGCTATTTCTGTGTCCATATCCCACCCTATATGGAACAAGTCTGCCAGCATCTTTGACCTTGAAGCCTGAGCTGGACTCCCTACTAGCAATGCAATGCTGGGCAAGTGACTCACCCAGGAGCCTTCGTTCCCTCACCTGTGGGATACAAAGGGTAGGATACTACGCAACAGGGTCTTTTAGGATTTGAAAAATTGGGAGGTAAGATTCAAGGAAACAACACATAGGAAGTATTTAGCCCAATACCAAGCACTGAGTGGGCACTCAATAAATGGTAGTGATTACACTTTCCACAGCCTGGGCATAGCTGAAAATCATACATTTGTTTTTAATTAAAATGTAATTAGCATACAGTATAATATTAGTTTCAGGTGTACATTCTAACAATTCAATGATTCTATCTATCACTCAGTGCTCATCACAGCAAACACACTTTTAAACCCCTTTGTTTCTTTCACCCATCCCCCATACCCACCTGGAAATTATAGGTATTTTTTAAAAAATTGCTAATCTGAAAAAAAACATACTATCATCTTGATGACTTAACATACATTTCTCAGGTTACCTGTGGTTTCAAGCATATTTTAATATAATTTCTGGTCCTTTGTAAACTGACCAAGAGATCTGCTTTTCTTCTCTACCTATATTTCTGTTTACACGGTCATTCTGGATTTTGTATGTTTTTGTTTCTGACCACGACTGAAAATATCTTCAATTATTTATTTAAAAAATTATGTTACTACCTTCTTACATCTAGTTTTGCTGATAAGCGTGCTTATCTGACTCTGATTCTCATTAACTTAAAGTCTTTCATAGTTCTTGCTAGGTTATTTCAGGATCTTCTCCTTAGTCGCAGATGTATGAAATTTCATGAAAATGTGCCGAGGTTTTGGTTTTTGGTTTTTGGTTTTTGGTTTTTGGTTTGGGGTTCTGCATGCCATTCTGTGGCCGCTGGCAATCAAAGAACTTGTGTTTTTTGTTTTGTTTTGTTTTGTTTTGGACTTTCGGGAAATTACCAGCTAATGTTTTATTCTAATATTGCTTCCCTTTTAGGCTTTCTATTCTTCTTTCCTGTAAATTTATTAGGTATTTGACATAAGTGCCTCTTGTTCTCACAAAACAAACAGGGTTGCTGGGAAGAGGGGGTGGGGTTATGGACATTGGGGAGGGTATGTGCTATAGTGAGTGTCGTGAAGTGGGTAAACCTGGCGATTCACAGACCTGTACCTCTGGGGATAAAAATACATTATATGTTTATAAGGAATAAAAAATTTTAATAAAAAAATAAATTTATTAGGTATTTGAGATCAATTGCCTTTGTCTTACTTTTTTCCTATCTACTCTCTTAAAACTGGCAAGTAATCCATTTCACACCACATAAATCTCTCCAACATACAATTTTTGTTATGTCACTCCAATTGCTGCCTTCACAGGGTCCTGGCTTCTTTGCAAAAGTGCACAAGACTTTTATCATCTGCTCACGGCTCCTCTGCAGCCTGCCTCTGTCTTAACCCTTCCTCCAACTCCAGGCGTACCTAAACATGACTTTTCAAATTATTTTACTTTATTTTTATTTTACTTTAAGAGAGAGAGAGAGAAGGCAAGCATGCAAGCAGCGGGGAGGGGCAGAGGGAGAGGGAGAGAGACTCTTAATCAGGCTCCACACCCAGCATGGAGCCCAGGGCAAGCCTCAATCTCACCACCTTGAGATCAGAACTTGAACTGAAACCAAGAGTTGGACCCTTAACCAACTGCACCACCCTAACACCCTTCATTTTTTTTTTTTTAAACCAATGCATCATATTCTCATTTATCTCTGTTTGCTCTCCTGGAATTAACCCCTCCTCTGAACTGGCCTTCCCACAATGACCTTCTAAATGATCGTTGGGAGACCTAGTAGGTGTAAGGAGTAATTGGTGACTATCCTTCTAATTCTTACTTGTCCTTCAGGTCTTAGGTCTGACTTGTCCTAGAGGAGCTTTCCCGGCCCTCCTACCCTGTGGATGGGAGGCTCCTCACAGGTACTCCCATGGCACTGTGTACTGCTACGGTAGTATGTACCTCACCGTACCTTAAATTAATCATACTCATGTCCCTCCCACCGTAGACTATAAACATCTGAGGAGTACCATGAGATCTTCACTACGGTTCCTATCACAGAGCCTTGGGCATGAAGGTTGCTCAGTGCCTATATTTTGGGCTTTAGATGTACAGTGCTGATGTGAGATAGAGAGGCAAAAAACAAAAACAAAAAATGTGAGGTATTTTTCTAGAAGCCTGGTTATGAAAGAGAGGCCACTGGTTGGGTGGTTGCCAAAATGAGTTGCTTGGGTCGACGGTAGGTTTTTGTTTTTGTTTTTAAAAATGATGTTGAGAAGGGAAAAGTAAGCAAGGAAATGCCAAAAATCCAGGAGAAATCAAGTAACGAATGGACCGTTGCTTTTCCTTGGTGGGAAGAAGAAAAGAAGGGACCGGGTCAGAACCGGATGAGAGGAGAGTATTTCGTAGGAGAAGGAAGAGTTTCTCTGTCCCAAGGGAAAAGAAAAGGAAGCGAAAGAGAGGGCTGAGTGAATGATTATATACAACAACATAAAGGAAAGAATTCACTACGTGAGAGTTAAGATTTTTTTCTGCCAAGTGGAAAGCAAATTCTAAGAACCCACCAGCAGATGTGCTTGGCAACCGAGGATGCAGTTAGGAGTCTTGAAATGGAAGAATGGAAGTTTTCCTTAGACAGGTTAGTAATTGCCGAGGCACGCAGAGGTTGGTAGGAAGGACTCCTGAAAACAGAAGGAAAATCTGTGAAGTTTGCTCTGTATAAGATATTTTCAAAAGTTGTTGATCACTGATGAAAATCATTTGTGGATCAATAAAAGAATCAATGGCTCCTGATACCGGTAAGTCATGAATTAGTGAAAGCCTGGAAAATGCTTAAAATGAGCAAGAAAGAAAAAACATAGTTACCAAACAACATGAGTTACTCAAGCTTAGGACACAGCGTCAGCACTAACAGCTCAGTAGCTCAGTGACAAAAACAGCAATATGCAAAGTGAAGGTACCATTGAATTTTGTGACGTTTGTTATTTCATTCTTTTTACAAAAGGTAACTTGCCTAAAGTATAATTCAATATGACTTAATCTTTTTATTTATATTCACCAATTTTGAGTTTATAAAGTCACGGGATCTGTACAAGTTTCTCCCTTCTTTTTATTTTACATAAACCTGTTAAGCCCAGGTCTTTTTGAACGTTATCACCGATTATAAGTACATCATTACAAGCTATACTTAGATTTGCAGAGGCTGCACACAGATCACAGGGTTTGAAAGAACTAAGCAATACTGACCTTGAATTTCTCCTTGGCTTTTGTTGACAGTGAGGGACTCTCTCACAGCACTATGTGAAAAGGAGGATGTGAGCAATGGTAGAGAGATGCCAATCTCGGGACAGCAGACTTGAATGGAACCTGGGGAATCTCTCTTTTCAATTAGGAAATCCAAGCCTCGGTCCACAATGTTTTTGGCTACTAATCTTTCCGCTATGTATTTTTTACATATTTGATTAAATCCATATATCCAGAATCTTGCAGGAGCTCTTTTTCCTTCATAGACATTATTTACTACTATATAAGAAACTCAGATGCTCAGCCTTTTTGTAAAAGATTATCTATGAAAACAAAATTAATTTGTTAAACAAAATCGAAGACTGGGGCACCTGGGTGGCTCAGTGGGTTAAGCCACTGCCTTCGGCTCAGGTCATGATCTCAGGGTCCTGGGATGGAGCCCCGCATCGGGCTCAGTGGGGAGCCTGCTTTCCCTTCTCTCTCTCTCTCTCTCTGCCTGCCTCTCTGCCTACTTGTGATCTTTCTCTGTCAAATAAATAAATAAAATATTTTTTAAAAAATCAGATAAAAATCTATTCTATTTCTGAAAAATACTGCTTACAATGTTACAATTATTACTCTTCTAAGCCCACCCTTAGAGTACTTTCACAAGTTTCCTGGTTTGCTTAGTGTAAAACTTAAAAAGCTGGAGGAAATGCTGGGCCAGTTACCTTTTAATGGATCATTTGCACCAAAATAGCACATGGTGTAATTTTAAGAGACAATCACAAGATTTCTACCAATTGCTGGACTATGCTATTGTATTTGTTCCCTCAACAAAGACATAAAATGGATGAATAGAATACAACAAAAATTCAAATCAAATTCAAACAAAACGAATATCCAGATGCCAGAAATCAAATTGGCGGGGGGTGGGGGGGAGCTAAAACAAGATTGTGATTTTTTTTAATTTTTTATTTTTTATAAACATATATTTTTATCCCCAGGGGTACAGGTCTGTGAATCACCAGGTTTACACACTTCACAGCACTCACCAAAGCACATAACCTCCCCAATATCCATAATCCACCCCCTTCTCCCAACCCCCCCCAGCAACCCTCAGTTTGTTTTGTGAGATTAAGAGTCACTTATGGTTTGTCTCCCTCCCAATCCCATATTGTTTCATTTATTCTTCTCCTACCCACTTAAGCCCCCATGTTGCATCACCACTTCCTCATATCAGGGAGATCATATGATAGTTGTCTTTCTCTGTTTGACTTATTTCGCTAAGCATGATACGCTCTAGTTCCATCCATGTTGTCGCAAATGGCAAGATTTCATTTCTTTTGATGGCTGCATAGTATTCCATTGTGTATATATACCACATCTTCTTGATCCATTCATCTGTTGATGGACATCTTAGTCAGTTAAGTTTTAGGTGGTTTGACAAAGGCTGATTGGTAAGACAGCAAAAACATAATTCATATGTAAGAATAAAGAGTCCCATCTTCAGACAAAATCTGGGATTGCTCTTTTACCGCTATCTCTGGAAGAACTGATAGATACCCCTTAAGAAGAAAAGCATGAAAGCCAGAAGGAAGTAGTTGGTTGTTGAAAACTAATAAATATATTGGTAAACTAAATAAATACTGATGTGCAATATAATGGTGATTGATTTGTGTTTGGGTGGAAGGAAGGTATTAGTCACAATAGGGACTAAAATATCAGGCAGCGATTGTATGGGAGAGGAGGGAGAGGTGATCAGAATTAATTTCCCTTGAAATCTTATTTTTCAGGATGAGGACAGAAATACCACTTAACTTTAAAAACGCAGTATCCAATATGGTAGCCACTAACCCCAGGCAAGTATTCAAATTTAAATGTTAAGATTTAAACCGATAAGATTTAAAATTAAGTTTCCTTACCTCTGACAGTCATCTTTCCTAGACCCATCTGATATTGAGGCTTCAGAGCAAACCACAGACTTGAGATCTGGAATCACAGGAGTCCAAAGGCATTGGGAAGCCTATCACTTTCTTTTTAAAAAAAAGAATTTATTTATTTAACAGACAGAGATCACAAGTAGACAGAGAGGCAGGCAGAGAGAGACGGGGAGGCAGGCTCCCTGCTGAGCAGAGAGCCGATGCGGGGCTCCATCCCAGGACCCTGGGATCATGACCTGAGCAGAAGGCACAGGCTTTAACCCACTGAGCCACCCAGGTGCCCCAAGACCTATCACTTTTTATCATTCAGATGTGTCATGCTTTTATTTAGGTCCCCACTCGAATATGGCTTTCTTTCAAGGAACTAACAATATTCCCAGGAGTATGCATTCCCCCATCCAAATAAAGCAACCAAATGCTGAGCTTCTTATGGTCCTGGGAGTAGGGAAAAACAGTCACTCAAGGAATATCCCAGGGGGCTCCTGCCCAGGCCATTCCTAACGATGTTATCATTAGGGCAGTTCCTTGGACTTTTCTGGATTCATTAACTAGTCTTGATTGGTTCTATGAGTCACCACACCACTCAAATCCGTCCCAAGCGTTCTCATCATTTCCAATATTACCATGTCATCAATGTGGTTACCTTGGAGACCTGTATCAGGTCCAAATTCTTTCTGACCAAATTATGACAGTAAGCTGTGAGTTTAGATGACCTGTGACCACACAGGAACTGTGAACTGAGAACCTTCCATGTGAAAGTGGTTTACAGTTGGGTCTCTTCTGAGATTAAGATACAGAAGAAAGTGTTTGGGGAAAGAAAAAAAATCACTGGGTACCTGTTATCTTTTGTGGGTGGTTGAAACAGTGTCTGAAATTGCCGATGTATTCAATGATGAGACATTATTTAAGCCTCAGTGGTCTGCTGTTACTCTCCATGAGCCGTAAGACTTTTGTACAGACCATTCAGGGCTCTGAGAGAAGTCATTGCCACCAGGACTCCAGCTTCTAATGTGTCATTAATTAAAGAGGTAATCTCTCTGCCCACCAGGTATTCTGCATTGTTTTAAGTTAAGTACCTGTGTAGGCTTGAGAAATTCTAGTGGTCCCCATCCATGTCCAATTAAGACTGGCCGGAGGGTGGACTGTCATGTCTTCTATTTACAATATTAGGTAGGGGAAGTAATTGCTAGTCTGACATAATATCCACCCAATTAATACAGTCAGGTAAAAGAAAACCAACCACCTCACATAAAGTTTGCTCAAAAATCCTAATTTTTATCTAAACTTTCACCTTAATCCTATCAACATTTTGATCTTCATTTCTTCCATGATCTAAATTAAGCCACCATTAAGATATCACCAACAGGTTTCAAATCCCAGTGCATTGACTCCTCCCAAAAGTTTCTCCTCCTCTCCATCCTCTCCCTGGACAATTTATCCACACTTGTGCCTACAGCATCAGGTCCCTACCAGGCTGTGCCAGAAGACCCTGGCCTCTCCCTCAACATTTACTCAACATTTACTTTGATTAATCTGCTTAATCTATACCTCAGGCAATTCTGGGTGGTGTTTCTCACATAACCTTTGTCCTCTGGCTTTTTAAATTCCTCCAAAGTGGGGTAAGTGAAGAGAACCTGCGGGGACCCATGGGAAGTCTCACTGGTCCATACACACTTTCATAATGTTGCATCAGTACCTTTGTTTCAACACCATCCGGGTCTACCACATTCATCCCTTTTTCAATAACCATCTAAAGATGTCCTCTTTGCTGGGTGGAGTCCTTGACACCTGTCTATCTCCACCATTTTCTTTCTCTCTCTCTTTTTTTTTTTAAAGATTTTATTTATTTATTTGACAGACAGAGATCACAAGTAGGCAGAGAAGCAGGCAGAGAGAGAGGGGAAGGAGGCTCCCCACTGAGCAGAGAGCCCAATGCAGGGCTCAGTCCCGGGACCCTGGGATCATGACCTGAGATGAAGTCAGAAGCTTAACCCACTGAGCCACCCAGGTGGCCGCCATTTTCTTTTTAATTACTTTGGTGACTTCAGTATCAGGGAGATCCAAATGGGGAAACTAAGACAGCAACTCTGATAAAACTTCCCAGACTGTTCAGTTTTCCAAGAGTGATGTCACACAAGTTACCCATGTAACAGGGACCCCTTTAATCACAGCATTTACCACAGCCTGGTAACGGGCATATTCAGTGAGGGAATATCCTAGCTCCTGTACAGCCAATCCCCTGTGACTTGCCTGCAAAGTGTATCAGTTCCTTCATCTGAAGTGCTCCACTTGGCAATTACAGGAGGACATGGGCAGTCCTCCTTCTCAGGTGAGCACACCCTTAAGGTGGCTTTATCCAGCTCAGCAGGAATCCCTCAGGAATAACGTTCTGTGTGTCTGGATCACATATAACCATCTGTGATCGTTCTTTAGTGGGATGTGGATCCAGCTGCAACCCAGAAAGGCTCTTCCACTCTGAAACATTCAAAACCAAAGACATAGACCCCAGATTAGTTACTCTCTTAGTCCATTTTGGTAGAGATTCCTCAGGAAGCTGATAGTTCGGTCCACAAAATGAGACATCTCCTTCACGCTCTACCCCCTGGTTTTAGTAGTTTGTTGGTTGGTTTGTTTTGGTTTTGTCCTTCATCCACCACACTATTTCTTTGGTGATCAAAGGGTGATTAGAGGTACCTTCCTGGCATAATTTTTCCCTTTCTGAGCAGCTTTGAGGCTGGTGGTCAAAGCTCAGACTGACCCAAGTTTGAACTTGTTCCCACATCAAGGTTCAACTCAGAACTCTCTCTTATTTTAGCCATTCTGGATAACAATGACCGAGAGATTATACATTTAGCATGCTTATTATTTTGCATTTCCTTACATATCCAAAGAGCCACTCCTCAGGAGCTGGGTCTACTCTCATCTCTAATTCCACTGGCAACTTTTACTCTTAGTAACTGATCAAAGAGCAGCTGCATTTTTATACTATGAGGGACTAGGTAGCTATCCAGGGACCAAGAGCGCCTCATCTCAGCATCCCAGCCCTCCATTCTTTCTGTTCCCAAACCATGTGTTTCCATGAGCCAGAAATGTTCTAGTAAATTCCACTTCATTGACACCAAATGTCTGGGAAAAACTGTTTTTGTCCTTTGTGTTTTCCTTTGTTCTCATACTTCTGGCCACCAAATGTGGTGGTTTTTTTTTCCCCCCATACCAAACAATTCTCCAAAACCATCTCGGTGTCCTACAATTGGTTTAGTTCTGACACTATCTGTCTGGAGTTAGCATCAGATCCCACCAGTTACTCGCCCTGTCTCATAACACTGACCCAGCTTCAGGTGCCAATCACGAAGCCCCATGTCATCTCTTTTACTTCTGACCTTCCAGCTATAAGTGGGGCTCCCATGACCTCATCTTTGGGTTTGACAATTTGTTAGAACAGCTTACTTTCTCAAGGGAACAGTTACCACCTCAAGGGAACCCTTACTTATGTTGACTTGTTCCTAATATAAACAATATGATAAAGGATTCAGATGAACAGCTAAATGAAGACATACATATGATAAGGTCTGGAAGGGTTCCAAGCATAGAGCCCCAGTCACCCTGGAACTGGGATGCACCCACCATCTTCCTAGCACATTGATGTGTTTACCAGCTTTGTCACTCTCTGAACCCAGTACTTTTGGAATTTTTTGGAGGTTTCATCAGATAAGCATGATTGACTCTCAGCTCAATTTACAATGCTTCTCCCACTTCTGGAGAATGAGGATGGGGTGGAAGTACCAAGCTTTCAATCATGGCTTGATTTTTCTGGTGGCCAGTGTTGATCCTGGAGCCCACCAGCAACACCTCATTAGAACAAAAGTTACTTCTATCACCCAAGAGACCCTTAGTGTCTTAGGAGCTCTGTGTTAAGAACTGGAGTCCAAAACCAAATATTAGAAGGACCTGGAAGCAGAGATCATTTTATGCATTTTACGCAAAGGAATAAAAAGAATTGCAGCTAAGACCAGCTTACGTGGAGCAGAAACCAGTAGAGCCGTAAACTAGGAACAAACAACTTAAATGATAATTCTGATGATTTGCTGGAGCCTGAGTGAGCAGGACAAGGTAAGAGTAGGACATTCTTGGGGTCCATAGCATTAGAGGGGCCAGAAGCAGATGTGTGTAACTGGAGGAGGGCAGAAGTTATACGCCTGGAGGGCTACATCTACTGTCTGAGATCTGGAACTAAAATGAGGACAGGAGGGACTAGATCCTCTGACCTCTCTCTTCCACCTTTGCATCTATTGTTTCTTTTGGGAGGGGGATAGTAGGAAAATAATGAACCAAACCAGCACAGGACCTGTCTACAACAGAGTTTGAGATGATACAACTATATAATCCTTTCTTTAGTTTTATTCTCATCTCCTTCCCTTTTCATACCTATTTATCTTCTCTTGAATATATTCCTAATAGAAACCCAAGTTTTCAAAAGCGCCCATATTATGATGGATTTAGCAAATCATGTCTAACTTAATCTTCTAAAATATTTATACATCTCCTATTGGTTATTCAGTACTTTGTAAACATAATTCTACAACAGTTAAGAACATTAGTAACTTATAATGAATATAGGCGAAGATTTCACCATCTTACTATGTGAAATGGTTATATATGTTGTGATCTCAGACATTTGAGCAAGACAGGAGAATTTATTGCTTGAATTTTAGAAATAATCTAAACCCAACTCTTATGATGATAGGAATTTGCTTTTACGGGGCACTAAAGTATCCTGAATAAATAGTAAGCTATTGATTATTTATCATAATGTTCTAGATATAATTATGATATGTAATATATGCAGGTAAAATATTTAATTATGTGAGAAATGGGTAAGAAAATGATTAAAACACAAAAATAAGTGAACAAAAAATACAAATAATTAACACAAAATAAAATACAAACATATAGCACTGGAACTTCACCATAAGTGTGAAAGTAAATTAAAACAATTTCAATGTTACATCAGCAAGTATGCATATATAGTTAAGAAATTATATATACTGTAATGATTTCACTTATGTAAAAGAGTATACTAAAGAAAAAAGAAACTGATTTTTTTTTTTTTTTTGGTATGGAGGAAGTGTGGTGATCTTTTATTCAATTGTATTCAATTTTTGTGTTTTTCTCCATTATACAAAAATCCCTCAATGAGCATAACAATGTGTTTTAAGTTATATAACATATCACCCAAAAAAAAAAAAAGCATCAAAAATACTGCTTGGTCTTCAAAATTTTTCTCATGATATTTAAAATGAAATAGCTATAATTTAAGGAAAAAAATAAAATTACTTGTAAAACACACTTTTTTAAAAATTTAGTAATAGAAATGATTTATACCTATGTGTGTATAGATATAAAAACATATGATGTACATACATAAGAAAGAAGTGATTTAAAAATGGCAGTAAATACAGTTAACCCTTGAACCACATGGATTTAACTGTACAGGTTCACTTATATATGGTTTTTTAGTGTACAATAAATGTATTTTTTCCTTATGATTTTCTTTCTTTTTTTTTTTTTTTTAAAGATTTTATTTATTTATCAGAGAGAAATCACAAGTAGATGGAGAGGCAGGCAGAGAGAGAGAGGGAAGCAGGCTCCCTGCTGAGCAGAGAGCCCGATGCGGGACTCGATCCCAGGACCCTGAGATCATGACCTGAGCCGAAGGCAGAGGCTTTAACCTACTGAGCCACCCAGGCGTCCCTCCTTATGATTTTCTTAATAACATTATCTTTTCTCTGGCTGACTTATTATAAGAAAATGGCATATAATGCATATAACATCGCGCTAATTGATGATTTATGTTTTGGGGAAGGCTTCTGGTCAACAGTAGGTTATTAGTGGTTAAGTTTGGGGGGGACTTGAAAGTTATACTCAGATTTCTGACTACACAGAGGGTTCGGCACCCTTAACCCCTGTGTTGTGCAAAGGTCAACTGTACACAGAAAACTACTGATGAGTTGGTGAGGGAAATCAGCACTCGCCTCCCCCAATCATGAAGTAGCATTCAAAATCTTAGAAAACTGAAGGAATGTTGCTGTGACTCCCTCCTTTCCACAAGGTATGTTTGAAAGCTTATCCGATGCACGTGCTCGTTCAGAGGTGAGTCCAATGCACTCCTCGCTCTGAATTTCAAAACAGTTTCTGAAAAGACTTCAGAGGAAGACTCTTAGGTTTTACTTGTGTTTCAAAGCAACCTCATAAACCCAAGCTTCCCAAATGCATGCTGCAATCCTATAGCTTCTGGCTGTTGAACAGATCCCTCGTATGGCTCTGCTAGGGAATTTCTTAGTAAGTGTCATTTTTCAAAGTGATACGCCATGTTTGAAGTTATACTTCAAAAAATTCCCAAGTTTGTGGTTTTATTTCCACGATACCTGCTACCTGGTCTTCAGGTAAGATTTATTAATACTTTATATTGCCTTTATCACAGATTTTCTATCATTCCTAAATTTAAGGGGAGGAATGATTCTGACATGAATTCATTTGTTAACCAAATGTACAAAATATACCCTGATGTTGATGTTAATGATTTTTAAAATTATACATACTGCCAATTATTACATAGAACATAAGCTTATATGACACAAAGTATTAACAGGCTTGAGCTTTTAAAAGTCATCTGCAGGAGAGAGGAGTTCCAATCTCATGGTTGTATCAATTTCTTCTTCAAAATTTCCCAGCTCCTGCTCCTTAGAAAGCTCTAAGAATACCTAAATAGGAGACAACGCAGAAAGAAAAGGAATGAACAAGTTGGATATTGTCTTAAAATAAATAGAATATATGCATAATTACTTTCATGTGTAATTTATAGGAATGATACAAACCATAAAAGCTGACCCACCTTTTCCAGTGTGCACTGAGAGAGGCTGTACTCTTCCAGGTTAAAGTTATGTTTCACTGGGGGAGAAAAAAAGATTACTAGTAGAGGCTTACAAGATGTTTATTACCAAGAATTTTTTCAAAGTTATACAAAATAAAAATACGCACAATTATTATGAATAGAATATAAAGCTGAATAAACAAATGCTTGGAGAAAGAAGGGAGATGTCAAAAGTCATAGAGTTCATATAAATACAAATTAAATTAACTCTGATGTGAGAATTTTCTCGTATCACATTTTGATACATTTTATTACATAGTATATGTGTCCTGGGAAACAGAAGATCCTTGAGGAATTACATAATTGATTGACACATTCTTACACACAGGAAGATTTCAATCCCATTCCTTTCCCTATGAAAGGACCCAATGCTTCTGTGTAACTGGCTTCAGCCAGTTTATCTGCTGTACCCAGCTGGAAGCTGGGCATCCCTGCCAGGAAACCAGATGTACGTCTTCACATATTCACAGTTCTCCACTCATACACTGAGATCTTCTGTGTGTGTCCACGCTTGGTACCAGGGACAGAGTTGCAGTGAAAACAAAACCCTGCCTTTGTATATAAACCCCTGCATTCTAGTGGCAGGAATATGGGCATTAAATAAAGGACTTAAATATAAAATAAAGGAAATGATGATTGCTACTACACAGGAAAAATAAATCAAGCAGAGGAAACAGGAAGTGCCAGGCACTTGTTTTTAACAGGATGGCTGGGGTAGACCATAGTTAGAAGGTAAGAATTGAGCAGAAACTTGAAGTGAGAGAACAAGCTGGATATTTGGAAGTAGTAGAATTTCAAGAAGAAGGATCAGCGAGTGCAAAGTCCTAAGGCAGGAGTATGCATGTCTGGTAGCCTTTAGGAGGAGCTAGAAATCAGGGTGTCTGGACTGGAAGGAGTAAACTGGCGATTCATATTCTCTCAAAAACAGGCACAAGTCTAAACACTCTGTAAATGAATTCATTTAATTTTCCTAATGACCCTGCCCAATTGGGCAGTGATATTACCCCCTACTCAGAGACAGATCACCTAGATGTGCAGGGTATCCATAGCTTTACCCAGTGCCTCCCAGCTGGTAGAGAGGCAGACACCGAACTTGCAGCTCCCCACCACTAGGCTGCGTTAGAAATTACTCCAGGACAGTCTGCTGCTGGGACTTCCCCAGCTGGAAGCAGAAAAAATGATGATGGAGAGAGAACGTTGACAATTTCAAATGGCAAGAGGAGTCAGGCACGATGGAGGGGACGGGTTTAGTGGGAAGGCAGAACGCGCAGCCCAGACACAGAGACGTGGATGCATGGGTGGAAGGTTTTCTGTGGCTTTTATTTTATTAGTGAAATACAAAGCAAGGGCATCAACCGAGGGAGAAAAGCAAGAAGGAGATGGGTGTGCGAGGAAAACTTTCCGACACTTGGTGTGAATGGGTTGTGCATACACAGACAATGCAGCACCCACTAAGGGGCTTTGTCAGGTTAACGTTATGAATTCACAGCAAACCCAGCCAAACTTAGTTCTGTGTTTTCTGTAGCTTCAGTCCCTGCCACAGAGATTAACCTCTTTCCAGAGAACTGGATTAACCACAGCTGGAGTTAAATCCCACTATTACCTAGCATTAGAATTCTTAAAACCATTAAGCATTTTCACATTTTTAAAATGGATTACCTACCATGAAACTATTACCTGATGCTGAACTGATGCTTCAAAAGTTTTCTTTTACAATGGTAACTCTTTTTTTTTTTTTAAAGATTTTATTTACTTATTTGAAAGATGGAGATTACAAGTAGCCAGAGAGGCAGGCAGAGAGAGAGGGGGGAAGCAGACTCCTCGCTGAGCACAGAGCCCGATGTGGGGCTCGATCCCAGGCCCCTGAGATCATGACCCGAGCTGAAGGCAGAGGCTTAACCCACTGAGCCACCCAGGTGCCCCACAATGGTAACTCTTACCTGCCTCTAATTTGCGGAAGGTCTGAGATAGAGGGTAGACATCCGCCAGAGGTAGTTTATAGACCAAGAAGGAGAAGTACCTGGGAATATGAAAATGTCATATCTGACCTTGAGTTTCAAGGGGGGAGAAAATGGCCATCAAAATAAATGCTGATATTAACATCAATTTCCTCTTACAAAAATAAAAGTAATACAAATAAATATACAGCTTACATAAAAATTGAGTAAAACAACCGATGCAAAATTCTTAAAATGTCTTTGGTGGCTGGCTGTTGGAGATAATTCTTCTAGAAATAAACCAGCATAATTGCTTTTATGCTCAGTGTATGCAAACCTTTTGCTGTTGTGGTTGAATGTAGACCATCTGGACTATCCCCTTTGCTTCGCTTAAATTAGTTGGCAGTTAATTCATTCACTTAATATTTCATCCTTGTGACCAGAAAGCTAAGGAAAGGGAGATGTGGGGTTAAGAGAGAAGGACCTGATGGGAAGCGTTCAAAAGGCTTTAGCTATAAACTTCCCCAACCTGTAAGGAAAGGAGGAGCCCGAGGGGGTCTGTGGCCTCTTGCTTCCATGTGCCGCTTTCAGCTGATGACCTCATGCCCATTCTCAGCTCATTCCCTCATAGTGTGACACTCCCAGGAGGCCCTAGAGCTGCCCAGACCTCCAGGGTTGGCCCTCTTCAGCCCAGCACCTGTTCTTTCAGGCTTGCCACTCACGGTCTTCCCACTTACTTCGTGACACCAAGAGTGCCGTAGCAGGACTGAGTTGCTTTCCCTGGCATAGTCTCTGATAATTCCATTATATTTACGCTGTGCTAAAATGGAAATGCCACTTGCTTCTCTGGTGTGCTTACGCCTCCAAGGAATTCTAAATTCTGTTCTAGTTCTACCTCCTTGCCCTCCACCCCCCAACACACAGACATACACAAACACACACACATATAGGTACACACACATACACACACATTTCTATTCTTCATTTTGAGGCATGAACACTCATTACAGGGAGATTATTTGAGTATCTCGATGGTTGTTTGTTTCCAAGAGGGGAATTCACCTTAAATAGTTACATCTTTTAGACAGTAAATATTTACATGTTTTAAATATTTTCAGGGAGGTCTGTGGAGGGTGCCGTGGGTCCAAATCGGGTCCCATGAAGGGTTCTGGGCATGAGAAGTTCCTAAATTTTTCTACATCCTCCTCTGAGCTGGAGACCAGCCTTGGATGGCTGAGGGGGCCCATGTAAGGTGTCCCCAAGCTTTCCTTGGGACAGGAGGACACAGCTTCCTGGGTGGGTCCCAAGTCTCTTCCAGTCTGGAGGAGTCAGCAAATCAGTTTTTGAGGTCCCTAACTTTTATTATGAAGTCAAATCACCCTGAAGTCCTCACAGAGCAGAAAAGAAACCACTGAGTGGGTCAAGTGGGTAAAACCAACACATTTCTCCATAGTCCTTCACCTTTCCTGCGGTGCAACCTGTGGGAAGAGCTTCAGCATCTCCGTGTGAACACAGGTGACTTGGGCAGCTTCCTTCACTCTCAGTTCTAGGAAGTAATCCTTGCCGAGCTTGTCTTTCAGGTGTTGGATGGAGCCGATGCACCTACGGGCAAGAAGGAAAACATGTCGGAAAAAATACTGCCCTTACATTTTTACCTCCTTCAATTTCAAATGCAGGGGAAAGGGCATCGCTGAGAAACTGAAGGGAAGAACTCCAGGTGTTCCCGGCGATCTTTCCTTTTCCATGGGGAATTTCATTTTGCGGGTCAAGCCCAGCCTCCAGAAAGACACCCACCTCAGCCTTCCAGACACCATGATAGCGATGCGGTCACATATGGCCTCAGCCTCGGCCAGGTAATGGGTGGCCAGGAGCGCTCCTTTCTCTGTGTTTTTAATGGATGCCTGGATCACCTGCCTGAAAGGAGCCCCAAAATATCATTGTTAAAAAAGAGGATAGACAAAAAAGAAATGGAGGAG
Source organism: Mustela putorius furo (assembly GCF_011764305.1). Taxonomy (NCBI): domain Eukaryota; kingdom Metazoa; phylum Chordata; class Mammalia; order Carnivora; family Mustelidae; genus Mustela; species Mustela putorius. The sequence continues at coordinate 10,136,404 of NW_025421399.1, forward strand.
AAATTGTATAGATAAAACGAATCAGATTTCTAATTAAAAAACCAGAAATTTGAATACTGATTAGGTTTTTTGATAACATAAATCATAAAGAGAAGTGTTTAATATTTTTAGGTAGGCTAGTGGTATTCTGGTTAAGTTTTTAAAAAAGAGATCTTTATATCTTTTGTATAAATTAATTAATATATTTATAAATAAAGGAAAGGCTGCCTAATATTTGCTTCAAACTGATAGGAGTGGAGAAAAGGAAGTGGGTAGAAGTATAATGAAAAAAGATAGGCCTTATATGGGTGACTATTGAAATAGGTCATGGGTATATTGGGTTCATACATGATTCTCTTTACATTTGTATAAAATTTCCACAATGAAATTCTTTAAAGAGATAGGGAAACTATTGGACAGTCACAAATATGAAATTAGATTGGATGATTTTATTAATCCAAATGGTGCATCCTAGAAAGGAAAGTAAAAATAATTTAAAAAACTAAGAAAAACTGGAGAAGCAAATTTGACAGATTTGGTAAAGGGGGAAAGAAAAGGAAACGGAGAAAGTATGTAAGTTAATAACCTCTAAAAAAAGAAACAGTTACAGATACCTCAATAATTTAAAAAATTTAACTCCAAATTATAAGACCTAAAATTCCAACAAAATACTTAAAGGATATATTTTTAGCATTAATACCACATAAATATGATACAAAAGAGAATCTATTTATGACATATTTATTTTCCTAATGATATGGATTATCTCCACTAAATTAGAAATCAGTGGATTTAGATTTTTCCAAGATCAGGGTTTTATTTAGTCTAGAAAAAATTTTTTAAAGTAAGCTAAACACCCAACATGGGGCCTGAACTCACAACCTTCAGATCAAGAGTTGCTTGCTCTACCGATTAAGCCGGCTGGGTGCCCCATCTAAGCTCAGTTTAAAAACACAAGTTTGACATGAGGTTTACACTCGTGTATTATGCTTACCACATTTGCTGCTGCCCTGCTGGGTCCATGCCTGTTGAGGGTTCATCTAGGAGCAGGACAGGTGAATTTCCCAGGACGCTCAGCACAACACACAGCTGAAAGGCAGAGAAGCACCTTATTTGCTGCCACCCCATCAACCTTCAGAACACCATCCCGCATCCCACATACCTTTCTGGCGGCTCCTGCCGTTAATTTCTGCACCTGAACATCTAGCTGTCCGTGCAGTTTGAAAGTATCCACCAATCTATTGGAAAACAGGAGAATATCCATTCAAAAGAGGATCTTTGTAATTCCGCAGAAGATTACAACAGCATTGGAAGGAAGCTAGGCACTACTACTCGGAAACTCATGATCCTAGAGAGAAAGAGTTTGTTTTGGAATAGGAAAGATTTTTCATCTCATAAAGAGTTTTAAAGAATAGCTAGAATTTTGATTTTGGAACTGAAGTAGATGATTATTTGTGGTTATTCATTCATTGAACACTATCAATTATTTTATGTGATTTTTTGTTTTTTAAGATCCCTCAATCGAGGATGCTGGAAACAGCTCCTGTCCCTCCATCCCTGTTCTACTGCTGATACTCTTGGACAAGGTGCAGACATCATTTCTACCCTCCATTCTTCATCAGTGAGTTCACCATCAGTGGAACAAGCTTTCCTGGCTCAAAAGAATCCCATGACTTCTCTTTACCGTGAAATGGCAATTGTGGCATCCCCTTTCCTCAGCCCTTTGATGGCGGCAAAGATCTCCAGATGTTCCCTCACTGTCAGGCTGGGCCAGAGCACGTTCTCTTGAGGACAGTATCCCGGGAAGCTGACTGTGTTGTCTCCCTGATGATCCCAAACCAAACCACATCCTTTCAGTTCTACCTAAGAAAGTAAACTGGTTTTAGAAACACATGTAGCCTTTTCTCTAATCTCACACTCAAGAAACTGACATGTAGCTAATAAATACGTAAATTTTTTGAGCATCAAAGAAATATATCAGTGAAATCTTATGGTATTTATCTTACTCTGTCCGACTTATTTCACTTAGCATTATACCCTTTATAATCTACATTGTTGCAAGTGACAGAAATATTGAAATCATTATATTATACACCTAAAAGTAATATAACACTGTATGCTAATTGTACTTCAATAAGAAAATGTTTAATTAGAAAGATAAATAACTACATAAAAATTAAAAAGTTAAAACAATATAGAAATTCACACATTTATTATGGAAAACTATTTAAATTATTAAAAGTAGAGTCTTATAAAGATATAACCTACATTTATCATGAAATGTCTATTTTGGGAATGAAAATCATTGTGTCATTTCTTACTACCTCTCCAGCTGTTGGTTTCGAGATCCCAGAAATCATTCTAATAGATGAACTTTTACCAGCACCGTTAGGTCCTAGCAATCCCAAAATTTCACCTGAAAGAGAATCACTGATTATCAGTCTTGAAAGTGAATTATCATAAACCTGTTTATTCAAACCTTTTGAGATATGTACATGCCCCAGTACCGTTTTGAGATTTTTAACATGTATGTAATTCAGGTTACCAAACCATGTTCTCTAACTCCTATAATTATAAGAAATATTAGTGAAAAGCGTATGGATTTGATGTCAATAAGTCTTTTGTTTTCCACATTACATTTTCAGTGAAAAAAATGAGCCAGATTCTTTTTGTTAGTAGATGGCTAATGTGCTAAGTACATGTTTAAGTGATTCTTAAACTTGGGAAGTCAGGGACATTTTTTCCATCCCTAATTCCCCCACCTGTGTCTAAACCACCACCATCTTTCATCTGAACTAATATAAATTTAGCCTCTTGTCTGCCACCCAGATTTACAAACAATAGCCGACGTGTTAATTTTTTTTTTCAAAACTTAAGAGGTACCCAAGCTAGCTGAAAACCCTCCAGTGGCATTCCACCGATCTGCTATAAAAATCTAAAGCCTTCACCGTATTTCACAAAGTGGGACCCAATCTGGCCCTGCTCCCCTCTCAGACTTCCTCCCTTGCATCTGTACCTGTGTCCACTGCCTCGTCAGGTCTCGAACATTCCAAAGGCAGCCCCAGCTCTGAGCTCCTGCCCTCACTCTTCTCTCTGCCCGAACCCTAAGTGAACGCAACCCCAAGTCACACAATTGAATGCTCCGCACAGAACTTGCTTCTGTGATAACCGACACTTCTCTTGATACGCTGTTTTTGGTTTTCAATCCTCTCGGGATGTAAAAATCTATGAAAACAGGGACTTTCTTAATTCCTTCATGATTCTATTCCAGAACCCAAAGGTCCCTAGCATGCTCAAGAAATATATGTTGAATGAATGAACGCTTGCATGCACGCTCTGGCAAGTACAATGGTACCTATACCAGAGATGTTCAGTGGGCATTTCTGAAATAATGGTGAATCAGGTTAAGTGATTCTTCCGAACCTTTTTTAACACAGAAGGAGATATTTCTTGCTGCTATTTTCTTCCTCCTCTTGGAGAAGCAGCTTTTCTTCTGACCTGCGTACTCTTTGTGCAGACAGCTGGCAATTATGACGGGTTTCTGGAATAGAGGACAGTGTGCTTTATCCTCTTAACCTTCAGAGACTTTACGTTCCTATGTTCTCATTATTGCAAATTTTCTTACTCTACATCATAAAACAAAATCTATTTTATTTTCACTTTTTAAATGTTTAAAAAAAGATATATGCATTGATTTTGAGACAGAAAGAAAGCACAGCCTGGAGGGGCAGAGGGAGAGGGGGAGAGAGAATCTGGAGCAGACTCCCCGCTGAGCATGGAGCCCTACACAGGACTTGATCCCACGACCCTAAGATCATGACCTGAGCCAAATCAAGAGTCAGAGGCTTAAAGGACTGAGCCACCCAGGTGCCCCCAAACGGAGTATATGTTAAACTGACAGTAATCTATATTGCTTGTTTCAAATGTAACCTGCGTTCATTGATGCCAACAATATCTCTAAATCTCTTAAATCTATTTTCTAAAATAAAACAATATAGGGGAGCCAGGGTGGCTCAGTCGGTCACGTGTCTGCCTTCGGCGCAGGTCGCGATTGCAGGGTCCTGGGATGGAGCCCCGCGACAGGCTTCCTGCTCAGCGGGGAGTCTGTTTCCGCCTCTGCCTCTGGCCCGACACCCTGCTCATGCTTAGTCCCTCTCTCTTTCTCTTGCAAATAAATAAGTAAATAAAATATTTTAAAAAAATAAAATAAAACAGTATAGCTTCAGGGAAACTGGCTCATTGCCTTCCCAGGAGAGTCTAGGCTCATGGACACATCACAACATCTAAGTCAGACAAAAGAATAACCCTTCAAATCCTAATCCCTATTCAGCATTTTATAACAAATCTCACACAAATTCTCCAACTCATGAAATTTTTTGGTTTTGGAATTACGGCTCTAGTTATCAAAGCCTATTTTCCTCTAAAGAACAATAAAACCATTATGTTCTGTGTGCTCCTTTGAGCTTCTGGGATACTCTTAAGAAGCACCTACATATTTAAGAATAATGATAATACACCAAGCTCCCAACTTTCGAAATGGAAACCAGCATATCAACCTCTCTTCTTGATAGTTCTTTTTTTTTTTTTAAGATTTTTTTTATTTATTTGACAGAGAGAGATCACAAGTAGGCAGAGAGGCAGGCAGAGAGAGAGAGAGAGAGGAGGAAGCAGGCTCCCTGACAAGCAGAGAGCCCGATGCGGGGCTTGATCCAGGACCCTGAGATCATGACCTGAGCTAAAGGCAGAGGCTTAACCTACTGAGCCACCCAGGTGCCCCTCTTCTTGATAGTTCTTGAATGTAGGTCCATTAACATCCACTCTGTCACTTGCTTTTCTTTCTTTTTTTTTTTTTTAAGAGGTTTTTTATTCATAGGGCACCTGGGTGGCTCAGTGGGTCAAAGCCTCTGCCTTTGGCTTTATGGTCCCAGGGTCCTGGGATTGAGCCCCACATCGGGTTCTCTGTTCAGTGGGGAGCCTGCTTCCCTCTCTCTCTGCCTGCCTCTCTGCCTACTTGTGATCTCTGTCTGTCAAATAAATAAATAAAATCTTTAAAAAAAGAATTTTTTTATTCATTTATTAGAGAGAGAGAACAAGCAGGAGGGAGAGAAGCAGATTCCCTGCTGAGTAGGGAACCCCGTATGGGGCTCAATCCCAGGACCCTGGGACCAAACCCTGCCCCGATGTCCGACACCCAACCAGCTGAGCCCCCCAGGCGCCCCTGTCACTTGCTTTTCTACCTCGCCTGCCTGCGAAGTGGTCAGGGCAGTTGCTGCTCTTTGCCTTTCTGCTTTAACATCTTCATCCTCATCGACAGGTTCTTCGGGATTAGGTCGAGCACCTCTCCTTTGGGGGGAAATTCTGTAGAGAAATGAAACGTAGGACATAGGGTTTTCTCGTTAGTCAGGACGTCCCTCCAATCAGCTTCTCTGTGGTTTTGCCCTCGTTTCTCTCAGTACGCTGGCGATGGTCGTGGCCCTGGGAATACTGCTTCTGCTTTAGCCGAGAATTCCCATCCCCGTTGCCAGAATCCCCTTCTCATTGCTCTCATTCTTCCAGTTAGAATCTTTGACCCTTGCCAGTGTGCTGGCAACGACTGCTGCTTCTTTAAAAATCAGGTCACCTGCATTGTCTCTGTTGACTCTGAGCCCATCCGAGTCACACGGACATTTGCCCTCAGCATCTTTCCCTGTTCACCTTTCTTGGAGACCTTGTACAATGTTCACCTTTTTCTCTCTTTTTTAAAGAATTTATTTATTTGACAGAGAGTGAGAGAAGGAGAGAGAGGACAAGCAAGGGAAGGAGGAGAGAGAGAAGAGGAAGCAGGCTCCCCGCTGAGCAGGGAGCCCGATGCGGGACTCGATCCCAGGACCCTGAGACCATGACCTGAGCTGAAGGCAGAGGCTTAAGCCACTGAGCCACTCAGGCGCCCCTGTACAATGGCCATCTCATGGAACACTCTGACCTACAGTAGGCTGCTCAGCCACTTCCACCCCATCTCCTCTTTTCAAGGACGCGTGATCATCTCAGATGAAAAAATGGCGTATCTGAGTACTCATCAAACTCCTGAGAACTGAAAACCTCCCTCCGCTGGTTAGTGGCAGATCTCTGGCTGAAAGTCCTATTACCAGGCAATCAGCCAGGAATCCATGGACATCGTGAAAACCGGCATCCTGCTTACGTTGCGAATATCAATCCACATTAACAGGTCAGTAGTGCGGCCCACTATGGGGGAACGTTAAAGTATGATATTAAGCTCGAATTTAAGTTTTATCCCAACCTGAAAACGGGATCCTTTCGCATTATTTTCTTTCCACATTTTGTCTCCAGGCATCTTAGGATAAAGACAAATAACAAAGCCTGCAAGTAAGGCTAGGAACAAAGAAAAAACAGTTATATATAGGCACAAGTTCACAAATATTCCTTAAACATCTGAATTAAATTGGTGTCCTTTGTCTTCAGGTAAAATACATATGAGAACCATTTTTACAAATCAGGGGGAAAATCCAGCTTGGTGGCACCTGCCTCTTTTCTTCTCACAATCCACATCCTGTCCGTCAACCAATTCTATCTGCTTTACCTTCAAAATTACCCAGAACCCAACTTCTCGCCCCTGCCTGTGCTGCTCCCGCCCAGGTCCAGGCCATCATAATTTCCCATTACAATAGTGTAACACCTTGTTACCTAGCCTCCTCCCTCTTCTCCCTGTGCCCCCAACATCTGTTCTCAACCCAGTCACTAGAAGTACTCTTTTTATCATATGGTTTCCCTTATTTGTGGAGCATAACAAATAGCATAGAGGACATGGGGAGTTAGAGTGGAGAAGGGAGTTGGGGGAAATTGGAAGGGGAGGTGAACCATGAGAGATGATGGACTCTGAAAAACAATCTGAGGGTTTTGAAGGGGTAGGGGGTGGGAGGTCGGGTACCAGGCGGTAGGTATTATGGAGGGCACAGATTACATGGAGCACTGGGTGTGGTTCAAAAATAATGAATACTGTTATGCTGAAAATAAAAACTAAATTAAAAAAAAAAGAAGTACTCTTTTAAAAAAGTAAGTCTGATCATATTGCATTGCTTAAAACCCTCCAGTGATTCTCGGTTACTCAAAGAAAATTTAAAAAGTCTTTATAGGGACCTAGACTGCTCTGTGCAGCCCCTTCTGTCCACCCTGTCCTTCATCCTGTGACTTTCATGACCTTCTCTTGTGCTACTCTCTCCTTGGGCATTTGGCCACAATCACCCTGGCCTCCTGGCTGACCCTGGAACAAGCCAGCATCACCTGTGCCTTCCTCCTAGAATGTTCTTTCCTAGGCTATCCCTGTAGGTTGCCTCCTTGTCCCCCTCATATCTTTGCTTCTCAATCAGGCTTTTCCTGACTGACCATCTGACACCATATATGTTATCTGTCTCCTTCCGCCACGGTATAAATGAGAGCAGGCACTTCTGTCCATATTTGCTCCTCTGCCTAGGAAAGCAGTGACACATTGTCAGTGTCGGCTTAAATACACCAATATAATCATTTTCCCCTTTCATTTTTATTATACAACATTGCCCTTTTTATCTCTAATTCAAAGGATTTCAGTTACATTGCACTTGTATTTCTTACAAGGTCTCTCCAATTTGGAGACGGCGATAAACAAATGGGAAAAATTAATCTGATATTACATTCTGGACCTACACAGTCCACACAGGCACATAAAAATAACTCATGATTTGGAATCATGTCTGAATGGTCTTATTCTGAGTCTTATTCTGAGACTATATTAAAAACATATTCAAAGTTGGCACACATTAGACAAACCAAATGGTTATGATACCAAATGCTAACTAACCCCCTCCAAAAAAAAAGGTGAAGAGATAGAAAGTCCATCTTACTATTAGGCATACTAGAAGATCAACTCCACTCGGGTCATATTTGTGGTCTGGGTATTTTGGTTGGTGTTCATAAGCTCTCTGCAAAGACAAAAAGAAAAACACCTAAACGCAAGTTCATCACTTCATGATTTGCATTTCAATAATATGGAATTCGACATATTGCATTTTTCCTTCATTAAGCATGATTCCCCCCTGTGTGCACTGGTGACAAGCAATTCCCTGCAGAAAAGAAAGTGGACCCCCACTCAACACTATCTCTCGGTGAACAGGTAACCTATGTCTGTTCCTCTTTTCCGATTTTTTTCTTTAATGTTTAGGTTTAGGGTTTGCCTCAAGTCTACTGAAAGCATAACAGAGAGAGGAACCTGCATTGTGAAAAGTTAACAGGGGATGACTATGTTTGTCCTAAACGTTCCTCAAGAGTCTTTTCTGAACCCCTTCCTACCCCGGTGGTGACTTGCCCATGAAAATAATTAGTCCCATAATGTTATTCTTTCTTCATCGATCAATGCCTTCAGAAAGTAACTCATTCCTCCTAAATAATGTACGACAGATCTAGGTTAATGTAGCTCAGTTCGTAGGTCTGCTTACATCTTAGGAAGGAAATGCTTTAAGCAAAGGAATGAATTTCTAATTGAGAATTCTAAGTGCTGCTCAATTGATGGAAAAGTGCTTTTATGATTGGAAATTCAGAAGTTTTATTCTCTCTCTCTCTCTCTTTTTTTTTTTAAATTATGTTATAAAAAGTGCTTTTGTAGACAGAAGTCTTTCCCAGGATCCCAAGAACACAAGCGATGAGGGCGGCTTTCTCTACTTGCACTGAAGTTTCATCCAGAATGGTGCGGGGCTCTAAAGGGTATGTTCCTGACTGAGCTCTTGGGGTCATCCCATCATACACTTCTTTCCGGTTAAATCAAGGCTTCTTTAATGCCTCCTGGTCTCTCTTCCTTCAATGCCTTTGCTTCTCTCCACAGAACATGCTTACCTTCTGCCCTACTCTCTTGCTAATGAATTCTAACTCATTCTTCAGGATTCTGTTTAAGCATTGCTTCCCCAGGAAGAATTCTCGGACTCTCTAGATTGTGTCAGCTGTGCTATGTGTCCTGTGCTTGCCACTTTACCCTTCTTCTTTGATCCTTTAAGCCCCCTGCATTGACTTGTTTGAGGTCTGTCTTCATCTCCACCAAGCTCCCTGAAAGGAGGGACGTGCTGTCTTGTTCATTAGGTGTCCCCAAGGACCAGCACAGTGCCTAATACAGAATACTGTTTAATATATATTTTTGAATAAATAAATGGTATTGTATATGCTTTTATCCTTGCAGTGGATAATGAATACCCATTAAACGAGCCAACATTTTTTCAATCTGCCATTCGTTTTGAATAGCATTTGACAATGCTTGTGTTTTGCAATAGAGCATATGGCAAAGCTTTTTAAACAGCTTTATTGGGGTTAATTTTTTATGCTATCAAATTCATTCATTTTAAGTAGACAATTCCAGGATTTTTAGTAAATTTACAGAGTTGGGAGAGCATCACCACAATTCAACTTAGTAACATTTCCATGACCCCAAAGAGATACCTCACAAGCATTTGTGGCCAATCCCCATTCCCACTCCAACCCCAGGAAACCACTAGCCTGCATTCTGTCTTTATAGATTCGGGGTGAAGCACTTTAAAAGGCTGCATGTTCAAAGTTAATGACACTGTTGGGAATATTTCTTACCATTGTCAGAAAGGCTAGAAATCCACCCATGGTAGTTGAGGGAATAAATACCATGCTAGAAATCAAGGTAGGCAAGTTGAAATGAAGCAGCACAATGTCAAACATGATGATTGAGGTCTACAAGGCAAGTTAAAATACATTGCAAGTCAGATATATGCAGTCCATTGGTAGTAGGGAAAATATTTGAGATGTAAGTGTTCTCATCATATACATCAGAATTTTCCCGCATACAGATTCACCCCTTTCAGAGGGAGAAAGGGAGAGAGGGGTTTTTGTTAATGAGAATAAATGAGATCTTCAGCTACCCAACAGAAAAATTTTCAGTAAGAATCCAGAGATTAAGGTGAATGCTAAAGTAACCAGGTAGACTATAAAAATCTGGATATTAAGGTGAATGCTAAAGTAACCAGGTAGGCTTTCTGAAAGTGCATTAAGAATCATCTAAGACAATAAGATAAAAGAGAAATTCACTTTTTATTACTAAGGTAACAATATTGTGAATGTATAAAAACCATATTGGATGGAAAGCTAAACAGGTAGTTGTATTCAAAAGTCCATGCTGCCTCCCACGTAGACTAAAGCTTTCTAAATGTCCCCTCTGGCCCATGTCTTCCCCATTCCAAACAAATAATTTTAACGATAGTGTGCATTTTGATTGCAATGGACTTGTTTTCTGTTAAAATACTGGTAAATGTGGAATGGGGGATAAAGATACTTTTTCACTGTTTTGTTTTAAGGATCAGTTTATCAGTCAACAAGTGTGTGTTGAGCACTGTATTGAACTTTTGCTGGATCTTATTACTGTATGAATTACAATAAAAACATGAAGAATTGTAACTACTAAATTCCCTGAATATTAAACAAACACCAGGCATTAAGAATCTAGCATGTTGGGGCGCCTGGGTGGCTCAGTCATTAAGCGTCTGCCTTCAGCTCATGTCATGATCCCAGGGTCCTGGGATCGAGCCCTGCATCGGACTCCCTGCTCAGCGGGAAGCCTGCTTCTCCATCTCCCACTCCCCCAGCTTGTGTTCCCTCTCTCTCGCTGTGTCTCTCTCTGTCAAATAAATAAATAAAATCTTAAAAAAAAAAAAAAAAGAATTTAGCATGCACTGCTTGCTTTAATCCTCACAACAACTCCATAATGTGATCATTCTTACTATACCTTCCTTATATATAGGAAATTCAGGGCTCAGAGAAAGAAATAACATCCTCACACCACACAGTTAGTGAGTAACAAAGCTGAAATTCAAAACCCTATGTGGGTATAGTTCCTAAGTCTTTAGGTCAGAAGACTATACTGTTTTGTGGGACTGTTATATAGGGGAATGTTGTGTGACTACTAAGTGAACTTACCATTTGGGGAGAATGTAATCTACAAATAAACTTACAGTTTGGGGGGAATATAATCTACAAATAAAAAGCAATTGTGAATAAAATCCAATAACTTGCAATCAAGTGTTCAGTCAGAGCACAATAAACATTTTAGATGGCAAATCCAAATAACCTTTCTCATTTTGCAACCACCACGATCTCTCTGCAAAGGTGTCACGTGATTATTCAAGTTGACATTATTTTTCTCCTCTTGGTTTTCATGACATCACATGTATCTAGTTTTTTCTCCCAGTTCCTTATTTTTGATAACTACAAGTCTATTGGTCGACTTAGCTAACAGCTCTTATTCTACTAAGCTTCCAAGTTTCTTCTTTTGTGAGTTGTTTTTTCCTCTTTTCTCGTTCACTGGAACAAGAGGGTACTGCAAACCACATCAAAGGAAACATAGTATCACTCATGGTACTAAGGAGATGCACTATAATCCCTTCACCATGGGCTGAAAGGCACTTCCTTACCAGACAGGGGCCTAAGATACCTATGAAGGGCCACATCCTGCCGACCAGGAGAGTACAACAAATTAACAGTCCAAACAAATTAACTGCTGAGTGTGGCTTCACTCAGTAATGAGGAGGCCTTGCCTATACTTTCCTTCCAAATATATCAAAGATCACAAAAGAACAATTGCACATACCATCATCTGATACATTTTAATATAGGCTCTGTGAGTCCTAAGACTAGCATAGTTTAAATTTATACAAATTGCGTAATGAAAGCTCAATTACCACATTACACATCCTCAACATCTATTTTAAATGAAATTATAAGTTCTTCGTTTCAGGCATAAAATTATTGCACACTGGTTGAGGTCTCCGTGAAGATGTATGATTTAGCCCCCTCAAATCAAGATGTTGATCAACATAAACTTTAAAACAGTATTGTTAACCAACCTACTACTTCATATTTTTTGACATCAGGAATGAACATAAGGTCTGAGACTTCAATTTTAGTCTTGAGTCGTCCGTGATTTTTATGTGGCCTTAAACATGTACTCAACTTTTTTCCCTCTATAAAATGAGGGGAATTATACCAGATGATGTTGCATTTTTTTTTTCAAATCTGACATCAAATATTCCACAAACATGTAGCTTTTCAGTGGTATAAAAGTGCAATAGACAAGGACAGTGAAATAGATTTACATGTAAAAGAAAAAGGGAAAATAATTAGAAATTGTAAATGTGTATTATACGGTAATATTTCTCAAGGCAAAGATGATTATTTTTATGTTCCCCTGAAAGTTACTCTATCTCTCTGTTTATGTGTTTGTATATGTACTTACGATATAGAAGCAAAACGACCAAAGGCCACTATTTTTTTTCCACTTGCGAAAAATAAATGATATCACATATGTCAAGAAGACAAGTGATGTTGCATAACCGAGTCCAAATACAACCTGAAAATAATACAAATAATACCAAAGTCAAACACTGAAGTAGTAACAGAAGGAAACATTCAATTACACATATTTTTAAATATCTTCCTTCAGGGGTACCTGGCTGGCTCTCTCGGTAAAGTGTCTGACTTTGGCTCAGGTCCTGATCTTGGGACCCTGGGATGGAGCCTTGCATTGGGCTTCCTGATCAGCAGGGAGCCTGCTTCTCCCTCTCCCTCTGCCCCTTCCCTCTACTCGTGCTCTCTCTCAAAAAAATAAATAAAAATCTTTAAAAAAAATTAAGGCGCAGGCACTTTGAATTTTTTTGTTTTAGTTTAACTAATGACAAAATAAAAATGAAAATGTCTTACTTATAGAAAATATCAAATGTTATAATTTATCATGGAATTACTTTATAAGAGATTGTCTATATAATGTGTTACTTACCAGACTGAACACAATTCGACTTGTGATATAAATCTCTGTTATGTTGGCTATGTAAAAAATTAAATACATCAAAAGGAGAAGGAAAACGAAGAAGCTGATATCCACCAGTGCCTGCCCACACCAGTAGGCAGAAGGGTAGAGGCCTGAAATCCATAGCTGGGACTTAGCTCTCTTCTGATGAGAAAACACAAGATATACACAGATTCAGTTGAAATCCAAACTCGAAACAAACACATTGAGAGAGATTTTAAGATAAATAAAAAATTAAATAAATAAATAAATAAATAAATACAATATATATAGATAAATAAATAATGAAATAAAATAAAAGTTTAAATCTTCTAACAATTTAATGATGTATATACTATTTGGAATTCGAGGTCTAAACAGCAATTCCATAAGGATGGTCACTGTGAAAATGAATATTGTTTTATTTTATAAGTTTGATTCCCAGCACCACTTTAACTCATGCATAATGAGTAGAAAAGCAGATCTCATAATAATCAAAGCATAAACTTCGTTCAAAAGAGATATTATTCTGCGACCTGAAGGACAATAAATTATCCATTATCCAAATATGTTATGAGGGTTGCTGGTTCAGAATAATGAAGGATGACCTCTCTAAATCTGACTTAATGGTTTTGCCTTGGATAACAGACATGACCAAATGCAAGTATAACCAAAAAGGTTATTTGCCACAGTAGAAAGGGGATTTAAGTCTTATGTCTTGTCCTCAATTTAAATATCAATGATTTCTTCCCTTTCACTGGGAAATAATGTCATCAAAAGTTGTGTAATAGTCCCCTTTACAAGTATAGATTAATTTGAGTCCCCGTAAAATTACTGCATGTTTCCTGCAATTTCGAAGTAAAAAATATTTTGTGTTCTTAGAGGTAAAATTTCTGACATGACAGAAATAATGCTTAACTACATTATCTAAATCAGACATATGCTTATATGTTTTTCTTCTAGGAAAACATTTTGAACACATAGCATTTAAATCACAATTACTGGAGTCCCTGAAGTTTCTCATTTTTTCCCCCTTCTCTTACTTTGTAATCACTGACACTGCTCATGGAGATGTAAGGTGAAATGCTGCACACAACCCAAAACAAGAACATAGAACCTTCTGGCAGTCCTGTCCAGTAGATCATAAAGTTCTGCAAATATAAAAGGTATTTTAAACTTGTGACTATTTTTAAAAAATGAAACAAATAGTAATGTGCTCTATCACATTGATTGATCGGAGGATGTCAAGCAACCCTTGTAGCCCAGGAATAAATCCCATGGGATCCCTGGGGAATAATCCCTCTAAGGCTCTCTTAGCTATATTGGTGAGAATTTTTGCATCCATGTTCATCAGGAATATTGACCAGTAATTCTCCTTTTTGGTGGGGTTTTTGTCTGGTTTTTGTGGATCAAGGTAATGCTGGTCTCCTAGAAGGAATCTGGAAGTTTTCCTTCCATTTCTATTTTTTGAAACAGTCTCAGAAGAATAGGTATTAATTCTTCTTATAACAGACATGTGAAAAAATGCTCAACATCACTCGGCATCAGGGAAATACAAATCAAAACCACAGTGAGATATCACCTCATACCAGTCAGCATAGCTAAAATTAACAACCGAGGCAATGACAGATGTTGGAGAGGATGTGGAGAAAGGGGAACCCTCTTACGCTCTTGGTGGGAATGCAAGCTGGTGCAGCCACTCCGGAAAACAGTGTGGAAGTTCCTCAAAAAGTTAAAACTAGAGCTGTCCTGTGACCCAGCAATTGCACTACTAGGTATTTATCCAAAGTATACACATATAGTGATTTGAAAAGGTACACGCACCCCAGTGTTTACAATAGCCATGTCTACAACAGCCAAACTATGGAAAGAGCCCAGATGTCCATCAACAGATGAATGGATAAACAGGATGTGGTAGATATATATGTATGTATATGTATGTGTGTGTGTGTGTATTTGTATACATATGTGTACATACACACACTCACAGGAATATTACACAGCCATCAAAAAGAATGAAATCTTGCCATGTGCAATGACGTGGATGAAACTAGAGAGTATTACATTAAGTGAAATAAGCTAGTCAGAGAAAGACAAATACCATATGATCTTACTTTTTTTTAAATTTTTTTTTTAAAGATTTTTATTTATTTAGTCAGAGAGAGAGAGAGCGAGAGTGAGCACAGGCAGACAGAGTGGCAGGCAGAGTCAGAAGCAGGCTCCCCGCAGAGCAAGGAGCCCGATGTGGGACTCGATCCCAGGATGCTGGGATCATGACCTGAGCCGAAGGCAGCTGCTTAACCCACTGAGCCACCCAGGCGTCCCATCATATGATCTTACTTATATGTGGAATTTAAGAAACAAAATAGACGAGCATAGGAAAGGTGGAGGAAAAATAAATAAGAGAAAAAGAGAGAGGGAGTCAAAGTGTAAGAGACACTTAACTAAAGGAAACAAACTGAAGGTTGCTAGAGGGAAGGTGAGTGGGGAGATGGGTCACTGGGTGACGGGCATTAAGGAGGGCACTGGAGGGAATGAGCACTGGGTGTCATATGCAACTGATGAATCATTAAATTCTACCTCTGAAACTCAAAAAATTAAAATTAAAAAAAATGAAACAAGTACTAATTATCATAAAATGTGCTTTTTGAAATACTGAAAAATAAAAATAAAAATGCATGCCTTAATTCAGTAACATCGATGCATGAATGCAGGAGGGGAATGATTTCTGATCATTTGACATGAGGCTTTAACTCCTAGCCAAAAAAAAAAAAAGAAAAGAAAAAGAGTAAAGTGTAACTCAGGACCCACTTCAGGGTGTACACGGAAGAGAACTGAAATCAGAGTTTCAAAGATACCTTCTCACCCATGTTCCTAGCAGCACTATTTATAATAGACAAGAGGTGGAAGCAATCCAAATGTCCACCGACAGATAAAGGGATAAACAAAACATAGTATATACATACAGTGGAATATTATTCAGCCTTTAAAAGGAAGGAAAGCGTGTCAAGTGTTACAGCATGGATGAATTTCAAGGCCATTATTCAAAAACCAAATCCAATATGCTTGCCCTTATAGGAGGTATCCAAAGTAGTTAATAGAAACAGAAAGTAGGAGGATGATTGCCAGGGGCTGGCAAAGGGGACAATGGGACGTTCTCGTGTAACTGGTGCAAGATTTTCGTTTTACAAGATAAGAAAATTTTAGAGATCTGTTTCACAGTAATTGAACATGTCTGACACTGCTAATTGCACACTTAAAAAATGGTCAAGATGGCGAATTTTATGTCGTGTGTTTCTGCCACCATGCAAAAAGTAATAATTTGGGACTTGTGATCATTCAGGCCTGAGTAACAGCAGGTCTTTCTCAGTTGACATAGCGAGGGATATGTGAAGCCATCAGCAGCGGGTCGAATGTGCTCGGAAGGAACCCAGAGCTAAAAAGAAAACTTGATGCCCCTCGGCCTGTGGGCAAGGAGACCAACTTTGAATCGCCATCCCCAAATCAGCGTCTGCCTGAGGTTGGGCCCCGGCTTTGGTATAGGACGGCTTGTACCTAATCACAGTCCAGCAGTGCCATAGCCTGTCTCAAAATAATTCTACAGCTCTCAAGCTTTACTTAAGACTTTAGAGGCTCCAAGGATCAATTCAAATGCTTCATCAGGGACGAAAATCCATAACTGTCTTCATAAAAATGGCTGAGAGAAGAAGCGTGTGTGCCTCTGGGGATGCCTACGAGAGTAGCCAGGATCAAACTTTATCTGATCCTCAATAAACAAGTAATGATATGAGGACACTAAAAGACCAAGAGGGGATACCATCTATGCCTTTCTACTGCTGGTTGGTTCTACTTTCTGGAGAGTTCCCTTCAGAGCGCTCCCCCTACCCTGACCCTAGCACTGTCCCAGCTCGCACAGTCAGTGGTGGCTTCAACTCATTGGTGCCTGTGTCCATCGCTGGCCATTCACGTATCACGTCCATCTGCTCATGCACGTACCCCCAGCACCACGAATGCAGTGAAGCCAAAACTGAATTCAACCCCTTTGTCACAAAATGGGTTTCCTTTTCCGATGGCTCCATTTCTAATCCTATGTATTGTTCTTCCAATCTTCTGGTTTGAAACCGTTTGAGTCACCTTTAAGAGATTCCTCTTGACTATCAGGGTCTAACCAGAAAACCACTACTACCTTCAGGCCTTCAAATAGAGAGAAAATACTCATGCCGGGTTGTGGAAAGATTGGAGAAGCCAGTGAAGATGAAGCAAGAAGACAGTCCCGTCTGCGCTGGGGCGGAGGGGTGGGGGGGCGGCAAAGGGAGGAAGCACGGTGACTGGAGCCCCGGCTGCAGAGTGCTCCTGCTCTCCTGGCTCCCACTACTGCTTTCTGTCATCTAAACCCAGACTGTAGCCGGCTGACAAAACCCCGAAGATGCAGCCCGAGCGCGTCAGACATCCCCACAACGCACACAACTACAGGCGGGTGAAGGAGGTAATCAGAAGGCAGACACAGCTGAGAACTGGCAAATTCTCCTTCGTATCAGTCTACTACCCATTTAGTCAATGAATGGTCCACCAACAAATTAGATTAGATTTACAAATCTAAAACTGTTTTACAAGTATTCTTGATTTCCAATCAGTTTACACGTTCCCTCCACACAACCTCCCTCACACGCTGTCCAATCCACATCCACCATCAAGAGTGTATCTTTCCAGAAGCTTCTCTAGAAGACAACAACATCATATTGAAAAGTATTCCCCCCATGAGCACTTGATAATACTAAGGGGGGGGGGGAATCATATTCTGTTAGATATAATGTTTCAAATGTCAGGACAAAAAATTTTTAGGATTAGCGACCAATGATGAATATTTAAAAGCTAAAGAGGGAAAACACAGGGTGCCGGCCATATTCTTATCGTTCAGAGTAAGAAATCCAGTACTTACAAAAGGATACGGGCTTCTCTCAATTCGAATATTTTGTGTGCAATTAAACAATCGAAGTAACCCATTGCTAATAATATTCACAAGAATAGGAAAACAGTGCAGTCTCAAAGTATTGCAGGCAACTGAAAATCTGTAATCCTTTGAATAAAATAAAAACAAATAAAATGAGGTTAATTCTGTCATTAAAGAACAACAAAAACGTTTTTATATTAAAATCCCAGTAGTGTCCCATTCTGTGTGACCATCCTTAAGTTCAGCGACCTTGCTGAGCTTCTGCTTCCTTAGGAGATAATTAATTGGTTGGATAGCCAGCAATATGGATTTTTCTTAGTATGACTAATTTTAGATCGTTTTGTCCTCTTACTGTTGAGGAAATTTCAAATAACGGAATAGAAAGGTAGCCCTGATAAGGAGACACAGTCAGCATACAGTGAGTAAGCAAAGGAACTCTGATTTCCTGGATAGGAGATAAGCAGAGCGTGCATATAATATTCATGGCTACACTGCCAGTGATCCCTTTTTATGCTAAGACAATATTTACACTCTTCATGTTTATGAAAATGTTTATGCATGTATCAAGAGGCTCAGGAGTGTTTATATATTCTATGGGTTCATGTAACAAATACGTTAGATAAAAAAACAAGGCAATTGTTAAGCAACGCAGTTTCCTACAGTTGGCACAAATGGATTACTTTTTTTTTTAAACAATGCTACGTTAGTTTCTGACCTACAACAGAGTAAGACTGTGGTTTTTATGGTGTCCTTGGTTTAAATGGAACTGAATTCAGTGATGTATCTTTTAAGACTTTTGTTTTGGTTTTTATTTTCCTTATAGCAAGAAATAATGAGGTAGCTTCCTTTAACGTTGGCTTCCTGCTTTTCACTAGCTTTTAAATAAGACTCAGAGTTTTACTTACAATGAAGATGTATTTTTCAACAGCCTTGTACCTGGAATAATCTCTGGCCCTTGGACTCTTTTACTCAAATTGAAACATGTTAACAGGAGACTGAGGACACTTTTTTCTCAGAGATTTCTCGTGACTTTTATAGTCCTTAATGTATATTCTCCATACAGTTGACCCTTGACAACACGGTTTGGAGCTACACTGTTCGCTTATATGTGAATCTTTTCTGATAAACACAATACAGTAGTGTAAATGCGTTTTTCTTCCTAATGTTTTTAATAACATTGTTTTTTCTCCAGCTTACCTTATTGCAAGAATAGAGTATACAATATGTATAACACACAAAGTATGTGTTAATCAATTGCTTACGTTATTGGTAAGGCTTTCAGTCAACAGTAGGCTCTTAGCAGGTAAGTTTTTAGGGACTTAAAAGTTATATGTGGATTTTCAACTGTGCAGGGGTTCAGCACCCCAATCCCTGTGTTGTTTAAAGGTCAACTGTATACCAAAATGTCTTTTGAGTAGTTAGCCATTGAAGAAAATTCTTTAAATTCATGGTTGGTACTTATCAGGTCTAATATTTTATTGAATCTGAATAATGCAATTACACTTAGCTCCTCTCAAGTGTAAAAATCATCTCATCTCAAAGTTAAGATTGAAAATGTTTTGTAAAAGCTTATTTAAACTTCACAGCTTATTCGATAATGCTTATTCGATAATGACCCCACATATTCTAAATCCAATTGCTATAGACTAGCTAGGTTGACTGCCATTTAAAAACAGTTAAAAATGAAAGCAAAACCAAGACGCAAAGATACCTTTTGTTTGCCAGAAACTATGATAGCTCCATTGTACGACAGGTCATCAGTGCCGTTTCTGTTTGCAAAATCATCTACTTCCAGAAGTATGTTTTGATGCTTCACCGACTGTATAAAATCTTCAATATTTGATCCTATCATGAAATCAATAACAGAAGGCCATAAAAAGCAAGAAGATATATGTCAAAATTTTAAAATAAACCACATACACAATTTGAAGTCAATATTTATAGAATATTATGTGAAGGCATGTGTCTTTGGGCATCACAATAATAATATTGGCTCATTCTACCATCTTTTATTTATCAAACCCTAAGTTGTGATGAATTAGTTTTATGATTCTGTTTAGTGCAGTTACCATGTGACTATTAAAACAAAATAATTCTAGGGGTGCCTGGGTGGCTCAGTCAGTTAAGTATCTGCCTTCGGCTCAGGTCATGATCCCAGGGTCCTGGAATAAAGCTCCACGTCTGGCTTTCTGCTCAATGGGGAACCTGCTTCTTCTTTTCCCTCTCCTGCAGTTCCCCCTGCTTATGCTCTCTCTCTCTTTGACCAATAAATAAATAAAATATTTAAAACTAAACAAATAAATAAATAAATCTTTAGGAAAAAAATATTTTACATACATATCTATTCCCCAAGTGTGTGTGTGTATATATATATATATATATATATATTTAGTAAGAAAAGAAATATATGTAGTAAGAAATGAAAAGAAATATATATTTAATAAGATATATGAATATATGAAATAAATATTTAGTAAGATATATGAATATATTCATATATCAGATACATGAATACATGAAATATATATTTAGTAAGATATATGAATATATGAAGTATAAATACAGTAAGAAATGAAATGAAATATATATATTTAGCAAGAAATGAAATATATATAATAAGAAATGAAAAGAGTGCCACTATTAGACCAAAGTTTTTGATATGCCCCTAAAGGAGAAAGCAGGTGATTGTTTGACAGAGAAATAAGAGCTAAGAAAACCCACAGCCTAGAGCACACAAGAGCTAACAACGACAAAGTTAAAACCAATGTCCAAGAAATGGAAACTCAGAGTGGACAAATTCAGGGGGCAAAGTGGGCTCCGAAGCCACAGCCATGCTCATTAACTGGTTAACCATGCCTGAAACAAAGTGACTGCTGTTCTTTCCCCGTGGTCCACATGGAACAGGCAACAGGGGCCCTTGTCCCCAGCACACAGATCCCCAGATTTACTTTTTTTTTTTTTAATTTTTTATTTTTTATAAACATATATTTTTATCCCCAGGGATACAGGTCTGTGAATCACCAGGTTTACATACTTCACAGCACTCACCAAAGCACATACCCTCCCCAATGTCCATAATCCCACCCCCTTCTCCCAGATTTACTTTTTAAGAGATACTACTTGCGGAAAAGAGCAGGGCAAGATCTAGAGTAACCTCAACAGTTACAAGGACAGGATGGAATGGGAAAAGAAAAAAAGAGGACTCTCATATTTTGGTCATTTGGACTTTGAAATGGAATTCATACTAGGGACATTCAGAAGGGGTTCTGGGATCATAAGACAGGACCACGCCCCAGATGAATCAGCATTCCTACCAGGTGGGAAAGGAACATATACATAGGAAATAAGCTTTCTGTGCATCCACACTCCATCTCCACAGTCACCTAAGGTAGGAAACCTTCGTGGTTACCCACATTCCCTTAGGCAAACAGGGATTCCCTGATTTAAAGATGAACATCTTACCAAGAATCATCATACTTGGAGAAAAGAGGAACAAGACGGCAGAGAAGCCCCAAACTTAAATCCCAAAATACTTCACAACTGAGTACAGGGAAGAAAAATAAGTAAGTTAATCCAAGCATATTGTTCTTCGAGTAACTGGAAAGGAAAACATATACACGAGACGATGATAGATTGAAAAATAAAAATGAATAGACTGACAATGACAGGCTGAAAATTTCTAGATCTTAGAAATAAAATACATAGTATGCAAAAATTTCCATTTTAAGGTAGCAGAGTGAATAAAACTTACTTTCTAAAACCCAAATAGAAAAGAATGAGAGCAAAAACTAAAAGATCACCTTGTATAAAGAGGAGAATCCATCACCCTGAGTCATAACTGTATATGAATATTTAATGGCTATATATATGACTATGTATATATTATATATATATGAATATATACATGTATTTTATATCTTAAACAGAAACAAGTGCTTCTTCAAAGTTAAAGAGTTAGATAAAACCAATTACCCCTGATTTAGGTTAACAAGAGCATGGGTACCAAATTGTCTTAAGGAATCTTGCTAGGTCCTGTTGGAGGGGCATAAGGTCTAAAAATTTTTTCTTTATATGTCAATCATATAACATTTGTATATAATGTTATTTATAATATCTATTATTATTATTATTATATCTATTATTTGTGTGTAATATTTATGGAATAGTTTAGGCTGCTGTAACAAGGAGATCTCAAATAGAGTGGTTCAGTCAATCAACATACAAGTTTCCTTCTCTCTCACATAATAGCTTAGGGAGGTGAGTTAGATAGGAAATCTGCTTTAACCAGGTTATATAGAAACCCACGCTCCTTCTCTCTTGTCCCACCATCTCTGTCCTCTCCAAAATCAGAACGCTACACCATACCCCCCTATTTTCCTTAAATATTTTCTATTAATATTTTCTATGAATGAAGCCTAAATACATTATTTTCTTGTCTTATGATTCGCTTTCTTTCCCCTCTACATAAAAATAACTTATTTCTGGATTATAATTTTGTTTTTCTCTTCACCTGTGTTATTGATGATCAACAGGCTGGTACGGGGATCTTCTGGAGGTTGTCCAGGAGAGAGGAAATACAGTTCAGATTTAAATTCCCAATCACTCTTTTGAATTAATAGGGCATACATTATCTTTTCCACAATCAAAGGGAACATTGCAATCCCAAATACCAAGAGTCTACCAATAAAGAGAAAATAACCACATTAATCTGTAGCAATTTTATTGATCATCAGACTTTACACAGTCTATGCCAGCCATGATTATAGGTGCTGCAATTTTGAAAGTCAGGCCTTCGCAGCCCACACAGTACCCAAGGCAAGGCTATATAAACACCAGGCGATCAAACCATGAAAACTAAGCAGCCCTGTTGAGAAAGCTAATTAAATGCTACCACGCAAGCATTCCTACTGTTAGTAAAATGAAATGTTGTATTTATCCATGTCCTGGCAAGAATGTTGGGTAGTATGTTCTAGTTTTAAATTCTCTTCTGGTTGAACCCTCCCTTGAAACTCACTAACGAAAGTACAGTCCTCTAATACTCACAGAATCAAAAGGTCTTTCTTCCCACGCTTTAACTTCAAGAAACGGAGCCGTGCTATTGCGCAGATCTGCATTTTCCAGAGGCCCATGCCACTCGCAGCCTTTTGCGTTTCAGGGAAAGAAGAACAAGCTGGCTCTATTTCGTGTAGGTTTTCTGTGCCTCTTATTTCTGCTTGTTCAAAATCTACACACACACATGCACACATGTTATTAATGCCATCCTTGGACATCACAGTTTTCTCTTTCTCAAAACACTAGAAGTTGTTTTACGATGGTTACAAAGCAAACAATGTAAGAAACAAATTAAATTTATAATCACCACATTCAATAAACTCAATGATAAAATACAACTAAATTCATACCCAAAGAAGAATTCAGTGAAAGGTGACCTTGTTATGCCTAGCCTTTGAAAAGGCATAAAAGGTCCCATATGTAACAATATTCTGAGGGATTTCAAGAAATATTCCCCATAGAAATAATCAATCATTGATGCCTGAATGTCAGCTATTAAGCTGTCAATAATTTCAAAATGTGGGTGAATGATTACCAGCTCTCTAAAGTCACCAGACCTGTACCTGATTCCCAAATACATGACTTATAAGTGGCATGATTTAGGACCAATCACTTAACCTAAGTGTCTAGTTTCCTCCTGCATAGAATGGTGCCAATACCTTTTGTTGGAAAGATTATTGGAGAAAGGTAATACACTATATCCACACATTGATCAAAGTTTCTGGGTAGAGATTCTGTAAATGACTGTCCTTATTATTATTTTTATATTCTTTTTTTTTAAGATTTATTCATTTATTTGACAGACAGAGATCACAAGTAGGCAGGGAGGCAGGCAGAGAGAGAGGAGGAAGCAGGCTCTCTGCAGAGCAGAGAACCCAATGCAGGGCTTGATCCCAGGACCCTGGGATCATGACCTGAGCCAAAGGCAGAGGCTTTAACCCACTGAGCCACCCAGGTGCCCCGATTGTCCTTCTTATTATTACAACCCATTAAAATACACAGGAGATGATCCTAGCATTTTCTCCATTGTGACCTTAGTGAAATTTTCTACATGAACAAGCTAAGAGCAATGTTTATAAGAAATATCTGCTCAGACTTCATGACCTTGATTGAGAGCCTTTCACATCCTCAGAATATCCAAGTAGCAGTGAGCGTCTGGGGATAGGAGAAAACTGCTGAACTAGGAAGCAAAGAGTCTGCGAGGACAAATTTGTTATATCACAAAAAGGGATCGGTGTTCAGTCCTAGTAATGATGTTAGGAAACAAGACAACCTTTCCCAACATTAGTCAGATTTGGAATTATTCACACTCCTTAGTGTAAATCATGTATAAAGAATTATAAGATACCCAATTAATTCATGATTATTTGGAAATTGATTTTCTGTTAGTCATACAATGCATTTACCTTGTCCAATAGTTGATTTTCCTTCCAGTTTCATGAAGACGTCATTCAGAGTTGACATGGAAATGTCATAACTCATCACACCCTGGCCAGAACACTTATCAAGCTCACTGAAAAGGTCTAAGGCAACAGACCAGAACAGATATATTTTTAAATATCACACTGATAACAAAACCCAGTAAATTAACATTTATTTAAAAGGTAATCCAGAATATTGTTCAGGAAATACATGTCTTTGGAGTATCACAGTAAGCAAAAGCAAACTTTTAATAGAATGTTCTTCTTCTCTGAATTGAATATGTCAGAACTTCCCTCTCTACCCTCAAACCATCTATACTCTATTTTATATCCCCAACACATGAACTTCTAGAACACTTACTTCTTACTTCTTCTCACCTCCACACAAATCAATGTTAATTTCTACCTGTATTCTGGGTTTTGGTTCTGTATGGGTGGATGACTTAGAGCTGCTCCCACCAAAGTGTACCTCTTTGACTTGCGTTCTGAATCCTGTTCCATGCAGGTACCTGAAGGACCTCCTAAATTAATCTCTCCTGCCCTTCTCTGGCCTGTGTCATCAATTTCTCCTACATGTACCAGGCCATCCCAAACAGCAGGAAAAATGCTCTAGAAGTTAACCCAGTAAACAAACACAAGTAACAAAAAAAGCAAAAACCCAGTCTCCCTTCCCCACTGGGCCCCCCTGCTACACACATGCACCCATGGCCCAAGGACTTGTCTACTTCATCCCCTTCAATTGGTCACATCCTATTCAACTGAACCCCCACGACTCTAAATGCTCTCTCTATCCCTCCACAGAAACTGTTCTTCTCAAGGTCATCAACGATTCCACATCCTAAATTCAATGGACAAGAACTTTCTAAAAATTCTTTTAGCTCTCTCTCTCTCTCTCTCTTTTTCTCCCTCTCTCATTCAAGGACATTCAAAACTGCTGACTCCTTCGTCCTTCTACAAACATTGTCTCTTTTGAGTGAATAAAAACATACATATTCTTTTGTTTTTCTTTCAAGTTCATAGGGGCAGGGGGCTCTTGATGTCCACCATTCTCTGACTCATCCTCTACTTTCTCCTGAGGGCTCAGTCCTGGCTCACCTTCTCTTTCCATACATTCAAATCCAATCACTTTGCATGAAATCCATCTGTATGCTAAGATTCCCAAATCCAACCCTCATTTTGATTATTCTCTGATTTCCAATATCCTATATCCAACTGTATCTTTAACCACTTAACATCTCCACTTTGAAGTCTAAAAGCATCTCAAAGCAAACGTTTCTAAAACAGAACACTAATTCCTCTTTCTCCATCCTCCACCCAACTGTCTCTCTCATCATTTTATAACAAATGACACCATCTTCCACCTGGTGACTTGAGCCAAAATTCTAGAAGTCCCTCTGGATTTTTCATCCATCTTTCAGTGGGTGCCATGGTCGCACAATGATCTCATCTTTCACCTGTAAGTCTGAAATGGTCCTATGGCTGGTCTCCCAGCATCTACTCTTCTTCTTCTATATCCAGAGTGCGCTTTTATAGCCAGAAAATGAAAATGTGAGTCACATCACATCAATTCCCCCATTTAATGACTTTCAGTGGTTTCTCAGTGCGTTTAAGTTAAAGTTGAACACCATACAGTGGCCTCTAAAGCTGTATGCTCGAACTTCTATCTACTCCTATAACCTTACCCATTCCCACTTGCCAGTCTCCTCCTGCACTTGCTACACTCCAGACATCTCTTCCCCTCCCTCTGGTTGGAATGTTTTTGATCATTTTCTTCTTTTGTACTCCTGGCACTCTATATAAATCCCTAGCCTGACACTGGCTTTCTCTCTAAACCATGTGACCTTGATAAACAAGGATTATACATTCTGTATAAGGTATGCATTATACAACACATATAATGTATGCATTATACAATCGTAATATACCTTGGCTTATTGTGCGTGTCCACTTCTCCCCACCCAACAGAATGTAACCTCAGTGAGGGTAGGGACTCAGATGTCTTATTTAACTCAATATCACTAGTGTCTCAAGCATTGAGTTTTACATAATAGGTTCCCAATAAACATTGATTATTACCCTCTATTTCCGACAGGATGTAAGAATGCCACTGGACATGCAGGGGTCTAGGGTCAGCATAAGGAGACTGCCATAGACCAAAACATTAACACCAGGAATTCTGGTGGGACATTTTCTTATAGTGGTATCAACAAATAGTGCATTATTTTCCTTCTCCAAATGAAAAAAGAAGCCTAGTTGTAGCTCATTGGATAAAATAACACGGTATAGCCTATGGATTTGAGAACACCATTTTGCAGCTCCTGAAGGGCACAGAGAGCTGCCTTATTTGGGGGTCAGACTAAATCTGAATCCCTGAGTAGTTGCTTAATTAGATTGAATCATCCAAATGAGCCTCTTTTAAATCAGGGCTGCAGAGAGTTAAACCTTTAATAAACTCAATGTTTAGATAAAAAAGAACATTTTTATAACAAAAAGACAGATATATTTCCTCATTTCTGAGACAGGGAAGACTATAGCACCTACCTCCTAGAGTGGTTGTAAGACTAAATGAACTGATGTATAGGAAACTATTAGGAACAGTGCCTGACTCATAGCAAACATGGTACAAAGAGTTAGCTGTTATTAGAATTACTTATCAAACAAATCCTAGGTTGGGTCTGCTACTCAGCAAACTGGGAACCTATGGTGAATACTTTTATAGAATAAATAAACTATTTATTTTTCTGCAAGATAAATATATACACAATTAAATTAAAATATAAAAGGGAACCTATAGCAGACACCTTGTGCTCCACACCCATCCCTTCCATACTCATACATACACAGTAAATCTGCTTATTAAGCCCTGCCTGAAGGCATTTTGTTCTGGGCTGTGAAGTATGCCAGGCTCGTGTTGAGCCCAAGCCATGTGGGTTAGAAAATTAATGCTCCTGAGAGCATCTCTTAACCAATGAAGGGTGGAGAGTATCCAGTAAATACCCCAGCTCTCTCACCGCTCTTGTGACATAACTCGGAGCCCCTTGCTCACTTACTCATGTATTTACTTCAACGGTATTACATCTCAATTTCGTATTGCAACCATCCGCTCGATAATGCAAACTCCCGTAGCCTCTTTCGCTTCTCACTCTCATGACCCCATTCCCTCCTGGTGTTTCTAGGTATCAGTTACCCCAAAAAAGGTGTGCTAAAGTCCTCGTTTCAAGTTCTGCTTTTTTAAAGAACCCAACCTAAGACAAAAATCCAAATCCATTAAGTAATGAAAGCTGTAATAATGAGGTGAACACTTGCTCCCAAATTTCATGCCATTGTAATTGTATTTCAGTTACCTGGAAATTTATTTGTCCTTTCCATGGGCAAAGTATACACAAGCTTTTCTTTGTTTTCTGTTTTTAATTTAGCATCAGGGATGTAATGATTAATGAAGGATGTTATTTTTTCTGGATCACATACTTCATTTCTGTACAAACTAATATTTAAAAGAAAAGATCATTGATTTATATTTTCTCTACTGCTATTACAAAAGCAGGGCTTGTACTGCATACCTAACCTTTGAGTACTACTTTACCTGCCTTTAGGGAACAAACAAATGAGTAAATATAAAACAACAACAGAAGTAATAATAATAATACCATCAGTTCCAAAAATCTTATGATCTATATAGAGGAGTTTGCATAAATTCAGAACAGCTATAAATATACAAACACATGCATGCTGGAAGGGAGACTGTCTTTCAAATAAGGAGATAAATAGAGCAAGGCAAGAACATTAGACAGAAGAAATTGCTTAGGGAAAGTAATCACACCAGATTGTATGGATATCAGGAATTAGTGACTAATAGGGAAGTTTGGCTTACATGCACGTTTTGTTTGGCTATAGGGTTTTTGGTTTGGGTTTTTTAAAGTACTTTTCACCTGCACACACTTTCTTATTAGCTACAGTGCTCTTAACTCTCTCCCACTTTTGATACTAGCCTCTGAAATTATTTGATTTTGTGCCCAATGCAAGAATGAAAACATACAGTTTTCATACAAAAACATACAGTTACAGGACTGTACGGATCAGCTGAGGGAGACGGACAGTGGGAAGAAGAGAAAGACTGAGGGTGCACAGAGCAGGTACTTGGAAAAGTGGTCCATGAAGTAGCCTTGCTGGGATCTGTGAGCCTAGGCTTAGAACTTGGACATTCTGCTTGTCATTAACATTACAAAGATACAAGGAGGCAGGAAAAACATCTGGGAAGCCCTAGCCAAGAGACTGGCAAAGATGAAGCATAAAGTCAACTGTCCCTCATAATTGTCTGACTTTTTGAAATTCCAGTATTGAAAACATGGGGTGCCTGGGTGGCTCAGTTGGCTAAGCATCTGCCTTCTGCTCAGGTTGTGATCCTGGGGTCCTGGGATTGAGCCCTACATCCAGCTCCCTGATCAGTGAGAGCATGCTTCTACCTCTTCCCCTGCCTCTCGCCAGCACCCACTTATACAATTTATCTCCCTCTCTCTCAAATAAACAAATAAAATCTTTTAAAAAAAGAAAGCATATATATGTACACACACACACACACACATCCCCAAAGTCTTTACCTTAAGTGATATCCAAGACCCCATCTTCTCTTCAAAAAGACAGAAGACCCTGCACACTTCAGTCTCCCATTGGACATGATCACTTTTCTATCTGATTAAAAGGAAGCAAGAAAGAAAAGTTGATGGTAGTCATTTCTTCACTCTCTAGAAAATACAGGTGAGGAGCCAATGCTCAAATTTCTAAAAGAGAAGTGCTCTATAGAAAATAAATGTATCTAGGGGCGCCTGGATGGTTCAGGGGGTTAAAACCTCTGCCTTCAGCTCAGGTCATGATCTCAGGGTCCTGGGATCGAGCCCTGCATTGGGCTCTCTGCTCAGCAGGGAGCCTGCTTCCCCTCCTCTCTCTGTCTGCCTCTCTGCCTACTTGTGATCTCTTTCTGTCAAATAAATAAATAAAATCTTTAAAAAAAAAAAGGAAAAAAAAAGAAAATAAATGTATCTAACATACATTAAAAATTTTGAAACACACATCAAAATTGATGCATTTAAAATAAGCTTATGAGTTCCAGTCTATTTCTGTGCGCTCCAAAATTTCTTGAAAAACAAAACAAAACAAAACAAAACACAGAAATTACATTGCCACATCTTCCACTCCATATTCTAAAGAATAAGTGATTATTTTTCAACCGTATACTGATTTCAATGCTTAAATGAATTAAAAGCTAAAAAAAAAAACCATACAATTTTTTTATTAATGGTCATAATCTAGCAAATGTACAGCCAGTGAGGAATTCTAGAGGGGTATTAGACTTGCCATTCCCCAGACTGCTTTGAAATGGAACACACAAAAAAGTCATGGGAGCACAGTGCTTATTTTAGTAATATACATTTCCCAATTTCTTTATTACAAAACTGAGATAAAACCAATAGTTACCAGCCAGGATGTCAGCTTCATCCATGAGATTGGTACTCAAGAGGATTACACGGCCTGCTTTGTGTTCCTTGAGGAAGCTCCACACTCGATGCCTTGAAAAGGGATCCAACCCAGCAGTTGGTTCGTCTAATAGCAAAATCTACAGAGGATGATAATGTATAAAATATAGCTCTCCCACATTGACTCTTCCCACAGGGCAGCATGGATAACAAATGGTAACTATCCAGCCATTTAGGTCCGATATACTTATATCCGTGGTTTTACAGCAGATTCTCTCTTGATGCATTGAAATGAAATCTCTACCACGTTTCAGGTTAAAAGAAGAGTTTGACGTTTTACTAAGCACTCTGTATTCCAAGGCATGCAGAATCTCACTTACTTGAGGATCTCCTAAAATGGCAATCCCAAAAGTCAGCTTTCTTTTCTGTCCTTCACTTAAATGTTTAGCAAGGTTATCCTCAATGTTTTGTATGTTCAATTCTAACAAAATTCTTTGTACCTACGCAAGAAAATACACAAAGCTTAAAATCCAAGGCGATTCATACGATACAATTTTAACTATGTTACACCAGATAGTTACTCTAGGACCTCACTGACAAAGCTGTATTCATAACAGGGCAGGTAAATCACGAAGGCATATTCTGATTAGGTCATGATTTAACTTGGCAAATTTAGCTTGTTAATCTAAGCATGAGCATTTACCTCTTGTTCCACCTCCTGTGGCTGAATCCCTTTTATTTTAGCAAAGAGCCTGAGGTTTTCCTTCACAGTGAGTATGTCAAATTGAACATTGAATTGAGGACAAACACCAGTTATCTTTCTGATTTCCTCCAAGTCTTGCATTTCAGAGAGATTTTTATTATAGATGGTAACTGATCCTAAAAATAGAAGTTGAAAATAATTTAACATGGGCAAGACAATACATTTTATTAATGCTTAAAGATCTTATTCAGGAAAATATTGGCATATATTCACAAAAATGTAAAATAATGACTTCACAATTTATTAACAACTATGAATAAATCTTAACATATCTAGGTTCAGGGTAGCATATATTTTCTCTGGAATATCCCATAGCAATGGGATAAGGCTAATGATTTTTATAAAAATTTGTGAAATATAAAGTACAGTCAAAATCCTATAGTCTGGTAAACGATGTTAGATAAAGAAACATTATTTTCTCTTAAGCACTTTCACCTTAAAATAAGAAAGGCAACACATGACCTCTAGATATCTTGCCTTTGAGAAATTTCTTTTTGCTCACCTTCTGTTGGAACAGACAACCCATTAAGGATGTTTAGCAATGAAGATTTGCCAGCTCCGCTATGACCCAGAATTGCTGTGATTTGACCTTCATATATGTCAAAGAACAAGTCTGTTTTTAAAATAAAATATTAACATCATAAATAAGAAGGCATTAGAAAGGGCTGTTTCCAAAAGCAGAACAAAAAATTTATTTAGCTGTGTATTCTCAAACTTAAAACATATAATATCCAATATTTTGCCAGCTGCTAAAATAATAGTTATTGTAGAATATTTCTGAAATAAATATAACCACTTATGAAGATAAACTTAACTATAATTCCAAGTATTAACATTGTAACACACTTCCACTGCATACAGGTGTGCATATATGAACATGTAAATAAACATTTTTATCATACTCTATTTTTTCCTAGCTTACATTTTTTTTCTTTTTTTTTTTTTTTAAGATTTTTTTATTTATTTACTTGACAGACAGAGATCACCAGTAGGCAGAGAGGCAGGCAGAGAGAGAGGGGAAGCAGGCTTCCTGCAGAGCAGAGAGCCGGATACAGGGCTTGATCCCAGGACCCTGAGATCATGACCTGAGCCGAAGGCAGAAGGTTTAACCCACTGAGCCACCCAGGCGTCCCTCCTAGCTTACATTTTCAAATGTTAAATGATGAACATTTTTCATGGCATTAACTACCTTTTAAAATATATTCACCAAAAATGTATATTTTCACCTGTTATAAATGTTCTATTCTTCTATTACAAACATTTTGCCTTTACAGGTCAGTAGAAAAAAATTGTTTGTCTAAGAATCACTTATTATTTTTTGTTTTGTTTACCATCAAGTGAAAACCAAACTCTGTTATGAAAAGTTGTTGGATGAAATTCTTAAGAATTTTCTAATACATTATATCTGAGATATCAGGTTCCTTCAGTTAAATTATGTGACCTATTTTCAAACATTATTGAAATTAATTAACAACTGGGATGAATTCCAGTTCATCCATTTTCTAACTGGATGATCTTGGAGAAACTAAACACTGCAAAGTTCACTTTACTCGGTTATTAAAGTGCTGGTTATAATAATCACATTTAAAGAGAAAATTTTTCCTGTTGTAATCTAATCCATTAAAAGTCTCACTTATAATTTGACTAAAAGATTCTTTAAAAATTTAGAAAAATAAGCTCAAATAATTATGAAAAGTAAAAGAATAACAAGATATTACTCTTGACTACATGGTATTAAAATATGTCAGAGAAGGGGAGCCTGGATGACTCAATTGGTTGGACATCTGCCTTCGGCTGAGGTCATGGTCCTACGGGATCAAGCCTGGAGTTGGGCTCCCTGCTCAGTGGGGAGTCTGCTTCTCCCTTTCCCTCTGACCCCCTTCTCACTTACTTACTCTCTCTCTCTCGAATACATAAAATCTTTAAAAAATTTTTGGAGAACTATTATAATTAAAATAACATGTTAGTAATACAGCAACCAGTGGAATAAATATCATAATTAAAATAATGTTACTACTCCAGAATACACTGACTGATGGAAGGCAAAAGAAGCCCAAGACAGAGCAAAGTAGACATAAAAAATAAAGATAAATGAAATAGTCTTTTAAATTCATCAAAAAGATGAATTGATTAACAAATAATATTGGGATAACTAAATAAACACATCAATAAATTTTATATTTAATGTTTTTAAATGGAAAAAAATGGTGTTTTCCAGGATGAGAGAAAACTGATGATATCTATCTTGGAACTGATCTATATTAATCAGAAAAAAATAAATATAACCCTCAGTTTCTTCATCTGCAAAATGGGAGAGATACTATGTATCTCGTAGGATTAAATGAAAAAAAAAATCACTTATCATCGTTGCCAGAACACACTAAGTACTCAATAAACTTAAAGTGTTTGTTGGTATTATTATGGTCATTATTTTTAATTATTGCTATTCCTACAAGTATATAAATTTTTGTAAGCTTGGAGGAAAATGATCTGAAATATGAATAAGGAGGTAAAAAATATTGTCCTTTTGAATAATCTGCTCTTAGAGATTTATATTCAGAAATTGTGATATTTCCAAAGATTGAACAAGAAGGCTCATTATAGAATTTTTTATGATAATGAATAACTGGAAACAAGCCAAATTGTGTTCATGACTATAAGTCAATCAAGGTAGTCATACAACAGAATCCGGTCAGCGGCTGAAAGACAGGCTGTAGGTAAGGACTTCGAAGTGTGTTCCCAAAGGTGTTCCAAAGCTGCTATAGGAACTAGCTGCGTGGGGAGAAGATGGGGAGAGTATAGCTCCCCCCTTACTTCCCAAAGAGCAAATGTAACTGGTGATTTCATATGGTTTTCCATGCACTGATATTCATTGGTTTTCTTTTTTTCTTTCTTTTTTTTTTTTTTAAGATTTTATTTATTTGACAGACAGAGATCACAAGCAGACAGAGAGGCAGGCAGAGAGCGAGGGGGAAGCAGGCTCCCGGCTGAGCAGGGAGACTGATGCAGGGCTTGATCCCAGGACCCTGAGATCATGACCTGAGCCGAAGGCAGAGGATTAACCCACTGAGCCACCCAGGTGCCCCCATTGGTTTTCACTTTAAAAATTTTTTGGAAGATGTCTAGACGTAAAAAGTAATTCATGGTTATTGATGAGTACAGAAGTAGTGCATCATGTGCTCTGGAAATTGAAATGACAAATTTAAAGAATACTTCAATATATCCTTGGCTAAAATTAAAGAAAGAAACCACAGATCTAGATGGCATTGGAGGGGACAAACCTGAGATGAGAATCAATTTGCTGACAAGGGTACAGGAAACTCTCAAAGTGAGAAATGATCTCAGAGGACTAAGTATAAGGTCTGAGTTAAGGGGCACTCTCTTCCAGAAAGTAAATGTGCGGTACATGCATCAGATGGAGAACTCTCAACCTTAGGGGAGTTCCATAGCTCTTCTTTTGTAACTTTTAAGGCTTCCATCTCTTATAAAATTCAATTACATTCTCCCTAAAAGCTATTATTAATAAAAGCAAGCTGTCCTCTATGAAATGTAGCCACTAACTTGGAGGCTTACTTAAATGTTTACTATAGAAAACTGTATTTGTTAGAATTTACTATAAGATACATTGGCTGATCCAAAATTATAACTTTGTTTCCCCTGGGGATAGTGACTTAAGAAATATAATTCATGGTCTATGGTGTTACTCATCTCTTCTAGTTAATCTCACCAGTACATAAACTATGTAGATTCCCTGGGTGGTATAAAAAATTATCAATTTTAAGGCTAAACATTCTTTCCTCATAGTGCAAATAAAACACAATATGGTTTTTAGCAAACTCATCTTCAAAAACTAAGTGAAGTCACACTTTTCATTGTGTCACCCCATTCTTGGAAATTGATAGATGCATGAAACATCTAGAAGGATTTATAGCCAGATCTCAATCATTAATCTCCAAGGGGCAGAGTTAGATTGTTTGGATTGTTTTCTTTTTCTGTTTTCACATGGAACTTCCTCCATTTTTTGTAATAAAGAAGTCAATGAAACAATGAAATATTTGTCTTTACCTTTCAATGCTTCCATTTTCCCAGACTTGCTGGTATATTCTTTTTTAACATTTCTGATTCTGAAACGAGAGAAGTGGTGTTTACTCAGCTATCACAGAAATCAGTAGGGATCAGGAACAACCCCAGTTAAAGTGACAGATACATCAACGTCTTTATGTGAAATAAGGGAGGGCATATCCAGTCTACTCAGAGAGACAAAGATTATTTTTGATTAATCGTTTCCCCTCAGAGAGAAAATAAAAGAGTCTCTTTGAAATGTTTGATTAAATGATTAGTGTTTTGCTCAGAAAAGGAGAACATTTTGGAATTATTCTTACTTTCTTCCTCTAGCCTTAGAATATTTGATGTGTTTTAGTCTGTGCAAGATCAGTTCATTTATCAGTACTCTTTAACTATTCCCTCCCACGCTCTCCCAGTCCCTCCAAACTTGCTCATTAATCAGACCCTCTGTCACCTGCATTTTCTATAGTTCCCTCTCTGATAGCTTCTCTTTGGCTTAGAACTCTGCTTTGGATACAATCAGATTTCACTCCTCCCCTTATTGTAAAACATTTTACAAAATACGACAAAATAAATTCACCACATCTACCTTCTCACTTCTCACTTTTTCCTCAGTCACTGGCTTCTGAGTCCATCACTGTAGTGAGGCAACATTGCAACAAAGACTTTTTTTTCTACCCTTACTTATGGAATAATGAGTTGCTATTGGTGACACTGTCCTTGTTAAAAGTGTCTACATTCAAGTTACCTACATTCAAGTTCACATTGAACTTACTGGTTTCCTTCCTAGCTTCTATCTTTCTAAATGTCTCTTCTTCTTCTTCTTCTTCTTCTTCTTCTTCTTCTTCTTCTTCTTCTTCTTCTTCTTCTTCTTCTTCTTCTTCTTCTTCTTCTTCTTCTTCTTCTTCTTCTTCTTCTTCTTCTTTTCTTCTTCTTCTTCTTCTTCTTCTTGTTATTTTCAATTAGCCAGCATATAGTACAGCATAAGTTCTTGTCATAGTGTTCAGTGATTCATTAGTTGCATAAAACACCTAGTGCTCATCCCAACACATCCTTCTCTGTTTCCTTGGAAGGTCCTCTTCATTTGCCAAATACATCATCTTGGTCTTCCACAGGGTTCTCTATGTACATTCTGGTCTTCTCAACTCTAGATCCTCTTGAGGAGTTACCTTACTGATTCTTGTGGTTTTAACACCAAACTAAAGTTGACCCTATCCTTTTCCCTGAGCATTAGGCTCCCACATCTAAAGGTTTCATCTGAACATCACACGAGTGTGTTCTCTAAATGAGTGATTACCAAACTTGAA
Source organism: Mustela putorius furo (assembly GCF_011764305.1). NCBI lineage: Eukaryota > Metazoa > Chordata > Mammalia > Carnivora > Mustelidae > Mustela > Mustela putorius. Next base: position 10,172,230 of record NW_025421399.1, read on the forward strand.
TGCATATTAGAATCCCAAAGGAAACTAATGCAGGACAAGGGAGGAACCAGGTTTGACAGATGAGAAATGTCATCACTACATAAGATCAGTGCATCTTCAAATTCAGGGGGAAACAGAATTGAGTCACCCTTTTCTCTGAGCATGAATCAAAATGAAGATAAGGAAATGTATTCAACCAGGATGCTGGCAGTAGTGGAGGATGGGTAACCAAAGAGTCAGGAAATACGAAAGAGAAAGACTTAAAAGGTGTTGAATCTGACAGGGTGTTTTATCTCTGCCTTCCTTTGAACAGGGAGACACCCATTAAATGGGGGTTTTAGGCTTTATTTTAAGAAAGAAACTTCCATTAGAACCACCAGTTGTTTTTGGATTTCAGAGATGAAGATAGTCAATAGCCATTTGTTTGGGGCAGACATCCTGCCTATGTTCTGGGAATATTGCATGAATGAGCTAAAGTTACAGGAATGGATAGTTGTGCAAACAAATGTCCCCAGAGAAGGAAAAATTGGAAGGGGGCTAATAGGTGAGAGGGAGCCAGTTGTGAATAAAAGATAGATATTTTTACATAGGCAAAATAATGATTCTGGGTAGAATTCTTCATGAGTTCCTCTATACTGCCAGATGTGTCTAGCTAACAGCTGGCTAGGGAAAGAGGAAGTTCTCATTGTTATAAAGGGGAAAGCACCTGTGGAAAGGAGAATCAACACAGGAATAAGGAGGAAGACAAAACGGAGGGTGATGCCATAACATTATACGGAGCAAAGCAAAAATAATTTTTCTTTTAGGAGCAATCAGGAGACATTGGTGGTCACATGGAAGAGTTCAAAGTAACATGCACAAAGGCAAGTTTGTTCTTCAATATTCTGCCCAGGCTCAGCCAGTTGCTCTTGGCCAATAATTCATTTGCCTTACACCCATATGTGGCTGTAAGTGTGATTACCTGATAGCTTCTTTTCCTTGGAATTCTGGAGCTACCGGTTCAAAACAGTCCTGAGACGGAGGCTCAGGCTCTATTTCTTTCTCAATGACAGTATTAGTCCTCTGGTGTTGGAAACAAGAGGAGTTCAGGAAAAATAATGGAGAATAATGGCGCTCATCCCCATCTAATCAGTCAAAAGGCAATAAGACATTGGATCAGTCACATTAGAACAATGAGTAAAGAAGACTTATTCAGAACCGTACAGAGTATCTGACTTTTAAGCATCATAGAGAAAGTCTTTTCTTCCTTACTTCCTATTATTGAAAAGAAAACTTGTCGTGAAGTGAACAATGAAAATTCAAAGGAAATAACCTGTTACCACAAAAGTTAAACAGTATAATAGAACTTTCAAGAAAGTATATAGAAGCCAAAGTTCTGAAAAAATGTAAAAAAAGGTATTTAGAATGAGTGAAACCAAATATTTGGGGGGAGAGTCCTTACACAGCACATAAAAACAACTAAAACATGTTTGTGAACTTAAATCACTTTGACCACAGAGGTGCATGGTTGGGTCTTGATTTGGGCTCAGCTCATGATCTCGGGGTGGTGACATCCAGTCCCTCATCAGCCTCTGCCCTGAGCATGAAGCCTGCTTAAGATTTTCTCTTGACCGTTGCCTCACTCATGGTGTTTTCTCTCAAAGAAAAAAAGAAAAAGAAAGGAAAAGAAAAAAAGAAATCACAAAGCATTAGAGACTGTGGATTTTGAGAAGCAAACTGAGGGTTTTGGAGGAGAGAAGAGTTGGGGGCTTGGGTGGGCCTGGTGGTGGGTATTAAGGAGGGCACGCATTGCATGGAGCACTGGGCGTGGTGCATAAACAATGAATCTTGGAACAATGAAAAAAATCAAATTAAATTTTAAAAATTAAAAAAAATCACTTGATCACAACAATAGGGTTGAATATCATACTGAAATTCCCATGGTGTGTGCGTGCAAAGTACAGGGAGAAATTGTATCTGTTCAGGATAAATATATTTGCATTTTCCAAATTTGAAACAATGAAGTGGGGTTCGTCACTAAGGACTTTACCAGAAGTCACAGAAAGATAAGGATATATAAAAAAATTGCATAGAAACATATAAGACAGCTTTAACTACAAAGTGGAAAGAACATAAAAAATAAGATAAATAAATAAAATTTGCAAGGAAAAACGGCATTCTGATTTTAGCATGTGTAAAGAAATTCTGGACTTGGGAAATTTTTGTTTGTGAGATAGAGAAAATTTAACTGAGTAATATAGTTTTGTAAATATGAACAACATATAAAAAAAAGTTGAATAATGCTGAAAATGTTCTAATTTTTATGTTGTTATTTCCTTAAAGGATGGACATCTCCCCTTCTGAAATGGTCCTCCCAAGGGGAATCCTTAAGAACCTGATTATTTCACATCTGAGGCCCTTCCTAGCTATTTAGTTTACAATCGGCCCCACGTTCTTGTCAGAACTACTTTTTTTTTAAGATTTATTAATTTATTAGAGAGCTAGAGCACAAGACGGGGCAAGAACAGAGGAAAAGAATCTTCAGCAGACTCCCCACTGAGCAGGGAGCCTGACACCAGGCTGGATCCCACAACTCTGAGATCAAGACCTGAACTGAAACCAAGAGTCAGACACGCAACTGACTGAGCCACCCAAGTGCCCCAAGAACTATTTAGTAAGAAACACTTTCACTGCACAATGGCTCTACATTAGCCAAAGCCATGTTAAGAACTAATTTATTTCAGCCTGTTCTAAAAAAAAGCCTTAAATATCTTTCTTTAAAAACATGTTCTGGGATTCTTGAAAAAAAATTAACGTTATTTAATTACTGTGTATTTGTAATGCATATTATTAAAACCAGAAGAATAATTGTTTTTTTTGTTTTTTTTTTAAGATTTTTATTTATTTAAAAATAGATAGAGAGAGATCACAAGTAGGCAGAGAGGCAGGCAGAGAGAGAGAGGGGGAAGCAGGCTCCCCGCTGAGCAGAGAGCCTGATGTGAGGCTCGATCCCAGACCCTGAGATCATGACCTGAGCTGAAGGCAGAGGCTTAAACCACTGAGCCACCCAGGCGCCCCAGAATAATTGTTTTTACATTTAAATTCAAACCATTAAAACTCTGAAGGAGAAATTAAGAACTCATTCAGCTTGTGATGGGAAAAATTTGTTATTATTTCTTAATATACATTTATATAACCTTCAGTAAAAATATACAGTGTGATCAGTATGTGCAGAGGTCAGAGAAAAGACACCTTTACTTACAGGGTAAGATTTTGTCAAAGTATAATGCCAGTGCCAAGTAGAAAAGTGCATCAAAAGCCAAAACGGAAAAAGTTGCAATCATTACATAGGAGTCTCCTGAAGGGTCAGGAAAAATTATACCATCCATAGTATTATCCAAGTAGATAATCTAAAATTTGGACAAAAATAGTAATAAGTATTTAAGATAAATATATAATATAATATAATAATTTGGCATAGCAGCAAGAATTATCATTTTATTAAGTAGCTTTTTTGAGAAGCCCTTATAATGAAGTTATTGGTGTAACTATTTCTATATGACAGCAATCCAAGGATTATTAGAATGAAGTGCCAACTTAATACCAACTTAAAAAATGCAATATTCTAAGAATAGGAATATTTTTTAAAGATTTTATTTATTTATTACAGAGAGAGAGCACAGCAAGAGGAAGGGAACACAGAGGGAGAACTAGACTCCCTACTGAGGAGGGAGCCCAACACGAGGCTTGATCCCAGGACCCTGGGAATCATGACCTGAGCTGAAGACAGATACTTAAGGGACTGAGCAACCCAGGTGCCACTAAGAATAGGAATTTAAATTAAATTAAATGATAATCATAAAGTCATTGCAATATTGCAAAATATCTATGCAGCAAAAAACAGTCATTTTAGAAAGAATATGAAGAGTTATTTGAAGCATCTTAGAGATGCTTCTTTTTCTAGAGAAAACTTCTTTTTCTAGTTATTACTGCAAATAAAGGTATGTTTATAATTCTGTCATGTAACCATAGGCGTTGCACTCTAGGTATTATTCTAAGGCTTTTTGTAATACTTCATTTAATCCTCATCATAACCCCCTGGGGGAAATCTTATTATTTTTATGTGCATTTTACATATGGTGGAAGTGAAGCAAATAGAAATTGAGTAGCTTAAACAACAAAAGTCAAAATTACATAGTAAGGAGCAGCAAAGGTGAACTCAGAACAAAGGAAGTCCAGCTCTCAAGCTTGGTTCCTTGCACTAGACAATATACAACCCTATTTATGTTAAAATCTTAACATTCAATGACAAATTTGAGTTTATTCTGGGAACACAAGTCTGGGTTGGAATTTTAAGATCAATCTATGTAATTCAACATAAAACAGATTGAAGGAGACACTAATGTGGCTAATCATTGAACATGCACAAAAATCATTTGACACAATTTAGTATCCACTTATAATGAAGAAAGTCTCTTCACAAACTAAGAAAATAAGCAATCTTCTTTAACCTGGTAAAACAGATGTACAAAGACCAACATCAAAAATCATGCTTATTATGAAACGTTAAAAGCGTTTCCTTTGCTTTCATTTCTATTCAACATTGCACTAAAGGTCCCAGTCTCCACAATAAGACCAAAAAAAAAAAAAAAAAAAAAGTAATTGGCATAAGAACTGCAAAAAGGAAAAAACCATCATTATTTGTAGACATCATGACTATATGTAAGAAAATCCCCAAATAAAGCTCAGAAAAATACTAGTTTTAATAAAAGAATATAGCAAGAATGCTGGATACAGTGATTTCTGGTTACATCTCTACATTAACAACAAACATTTTAAAATAATAATTTAAACACATACTATTTATAGTGGCATCAAAAGTATCAGAAGCTTTGGAATATATAAAAAATGTATAAGGCTCAATACTTAAAATTAAAACAATTACTAAGTGAAGATGAATGTGAAGCTATCTTATGTTCGTGATCAAAAAGAAGTGTCAGGGTGCCAGGGTGACCCAGTCAGTTAAATGCCCAGCTCTTGATTTCAGCTCAGGTCATGATCTCAGTCATGGGATCCACTCCTGAGATCCACTCCATGCTCCGTGGGGAGTCTGCATGAGATTCTCTCTCTCCCGGTGCCCCTCCCTGCTGCAAATGCTCTCTTCCTTTCTCTCTCACGTTCTCTCTTTCTCTTAAATAAAAAACTAAATTTCTTTAAAAAGTGTCAATTTCCCTCAAATTGATTGAAAAATTCAACTGTACCAAAAAGTCAACAGCTTTGTGCACACATACATAGGTACGTGTATAACTTAGTAAGTTAATTCTAAAATTTACATCATTCAAAGAACCTAGAATAGAAAAGACTCTTGGAAAAGAAAATCAAGTGGTAAAATTATCACTACCAGACATCCAGACAGATCAGTAAAAGCAATTAAGACAAGGTGACAACAGAGCAAGGACAGACAGGTCAATACGTGATTGGTTGAGCTGTGACAAAGGAAATACTGCAATCCATTCAGGGAAAGGATGTCTTTTCAATAAATGAAACAGAAGAAATTGGATATGCATGTAGAAAAATTAATATTCTTTCTACCTATAGATACACAAAAGTTATTTTGAAATAGATTTTGTATCTGAATATAAAGGCTGAATCAACTGAGTTTTCATATAAAAATGGGGGAATATCTTTATAATCTTGGGGAATGCAATGATTTCTTAAAGGTACAAAAGCACTCTCCAGGGGCGCCTGGGTGGCTCAGTGGGTTAAGCCGCTGCCTTTGGCTCGGGTCATGATCTCAGGGTCCTGGGATCGAGTCCCGCATCGGGCTCTCTGCTCAGTGAGGAGGCTGCTTCCTCCTCTCTCTCTCTCTGCCTGCCTCTCTGTCTACTTGTGATCTCTGTCTGTCAAGTAAACAAATAAAATCTTTAAAAAAAAAAAAAAAAAGCACTCTACAGAGAAGAAACTTGACAAACCGGACTTTATCAAAATTAAGAAACTTGTTCATTAAAACACCATTAAAAGAGTAAAAATGTCAGCAACAAGTAACTGAAAAATGTTTCATATGCAGTATATATAAGAAATTCTTACAAAGTAATGAAGAAAAGATTTAAAAAAAGTTAGGTAAAAAATGAGGGGAAAAGGGAACCTGGATGCCTTAGCTGCTGAAGTATCTGCTTTTGGTTCAGATTTCCATCCCTGAGTCCTGGGGTTGAGTTCAGCAGGGAGTCTGCTTCTCCCTCTGCCCCTCCCCCCACCCATGTTCTTACTCTTGCTCTTTCTCTCGAGTGAATAAATACAAAATCTTTTTTTAAAAATGGGGGCAAGACCTGGATAGGCACTTTATAAAAGAGAAACCCCCCCCAAATACCTCTACAGATATGAAAGAGAATTAAATTTCATAAAAAAATCAGGAAAATGCAAATTAATACCACACAGTTTATTCCCGCAGATCTACCAGAAAGGCTAAAATTTGGACAACTGACAATACCAAATGCCAGTAAACATGTGTAACTCTGAACTCTCGGTACAAAAGTAAATTGATGCAATCACTTTGGAAAACTATTTGGCAGTAGCTATGATGATTAAGATACACATATCCTAAGTCCTGCTATTCAACTCCTACATAGATACCAAAGAGAACGGAATGCCCATATTCACTAGGAAACATGTGTAGGAATTTTTTTTTTTGCAGAACTAATATTAGTCAAAAACTGGAAAATATTTTTGTTCATCAATAAGAAAATTGATAGCACAGTCACACAGCTGAATACTACATGACACTCTATTACAGCAACACTCCAACTGTGGGTAAGATCTGAAAACACAACGTTGAATGGGAAAAAAGCCAGATCTAAAAAAAAAAAAAAGAAAAAAAAAACAACACAAAACACTTCATAGAGTAGCACTTATATAAAGTTGAAAACAGGTAACACTAAAAAATCATACTCAAAACACACATTAGGAGATAAATGAAAAGGCAAGAAGTGATGATCACAACACTTTTATCTTTAAGAGGAAGGAGTGTTTGGAGACTTGACATTGTGGCATCCTCTACTTCTTGATCTGGTTCATGAATATTTTGATATACTTAATAATTATTTGTTAAGCTCTTGATAGTCCTGAAAACTTTTCAGATTTTAGGTTTCAAACAGAGGTTTACACAACAATTTTTAATAAACTAGAGAATGCCTTTGTTATGTAAAGTACAAGGAAAGGGAAACAGTTGCATATGAAATATAAGAGGAGAATACTTCAAAATGAAAATACACCCAAGACGTGGAAATCTGTCTTAGTCAAGATGTTTTAATCAAATTTCCTTGTATGATGATGATTTTTTCAATAATGCAATGATAACATTTTCAAATCTAGCTTTAGGGGGAAAAACTGTTTAGAATAAATGCTCTTATTTTGAAAATGTTTGACTGTGAAGAGTCATGAAATAGCAAATTCTTTTGAAATTTCAGTAATAAACGAATTATGTTCTTACCTTGCTCATTCCAGCAGTGAAGGCAAAAGGGCTACAAAAACTCAAAATCCACTCCAGAGAGGAAGGAAGTTGTCTGTAATACACAGTGAATCCCACACCCCCACAAAAGATATTGAGGAGAAACATAACCAAATTGGTAAGGAGAGTTTTCTTTAACAACACGCTCATCAAGAACGTTAGAGCAATCTGAAAGAGAGAGAAGATAATCTGGTTGTTCAACAGATTTAGTTCACCGAGAATTGGCAGCGCAAAAAAACCTGGATCTTTACATCATAAGTATTTATCAGTGAGACAGTGATGAAAATATTTATGTATAACAATGATCAGCTCTTGCCCCAACACTTTTGTAAAGAAAATCCTTTTTTGCACCTCCTCAGCTACTGGGCTTTTGTTGTTAAAGAAAGGGCAGGGGAAAAGCTGTCTGAGAGTTGGGGAAAGAATAGAAATGCAGACCTGGAAATATTGAAAGAACCTACATTAATGCATTAACAAAGAGCATCTAGGTACCGTCTGCAGAATTTAGAGGCTCCTGCTGTAGAAGGAAGAGGCATGACATGGGGAGTGAGGACAAGGGGGAGTGTCAGAGGGAGATACTGTGAAAGCTACCACATTACAGAGAACTTTGGGGAAAGGAGATGGGTCCACCGCTCAAAGACATCCTCACTAAAATATTCTAGAAAAGCCTTAGAGTTGGGACGCCTGGGTGGCTTAGTTGGTTAAGCTGCGGCTTAGTTGGTTAAGCAGCTCTGGTCATGATCCCAGGGTTCTGGGGTCGAGTCCTGCATTGGGCTCCTTGCTCAGCGGGGAGTCTGCTTCTCTCTCTGCTTCTGCCTGCCTGCTTGTGCTCTTGCTCTCTCTCTCTCTCTGATAAATAATAAATAAATAAATAAATAAATAAATAAATAAATATTTAAAAAAAAAAAGAAAGAAAAGCCTTAGAGTCAAAATATTTTCAGAATCAGAATTTTTTTTGATGCATCATACATTAATTCAGACCTTTATGCAAAAGAGAGGTCCAATCTTATTTACATCATTTTCTCACACTCATAGACTTTCTGAAGCAAACACACACACACTAGACATGAAGGAAATAACTGTAGTAATCTCCAGAGAAATTAATTTTTGCTACAGATAGCTAAAATCTAAAGCAGAGAATGTGGTAATACATGTATGAACTTACCAAAGATAAGCCATATAAGAAAAAGAGTGTAAATATCACCATGAAGCCCGTCATGACTATAATTTGGGTAGATGTTATAATAACTGTAATCATTATGGAAATGATGAAGATGAAGGTAGCATAGATTAAGCCACAGGAGAGCCTACAAAAAAAGACAAGTTATTTCAATGATTTCAACTTCATTATGAAATATTTGAAACATACGAAAATATCTAAAGAACAGCACAATATTTACCCTTCTACTTGCCACCTAGATTAGTAACTACAGTATTACTAATCAACCACATTGGCATGGCTGTACTGCTACCTACTGGCTAGGCATCAGCTCTGTGCTCACATATTGTATAAATAGGATGAATGCTACATAAATTGTATCATTTTGTATGTGTCCTTCTGCTGCTTGCCTTTAATAATGTTATACATTGCTGTGTAATATTTCATTGTCTGAATATATCCCAAAGTTTTCCTCATCATAGACATTCAGGTTGTTTCCAATTTTTATTTCTGGTACATGGTGGCTAAGAACACGCTTGCACTTGGGGAAGAAGAACAAAATAAGGTGGAAATTGAGAGGGCAGCACACCAGAAGAGGCGCTGAACTCTAGGAAACAAACTGAGGGTTTGTTAAGGAGGGCACTGGGTGGAATGAGTCCTGGATGTTATATGCAACTGATGAAGCACTAAATTCTGCCTCTGACATTAATTTAAAAAAAAAAAAAAAAAAGAAAGAAAGAAAAGAAAAAAGAACATCTTTGTATGTGTCTTTTTTGGAAAAAGCACAAAAATTTCTCTAAGGTGTAATGGCTGAATTGAAGAGAGTAAGCTTTTGTGTGTTTGGTGCTATCACATTTTACTGAGATATTCTAATTGTAGACATGGAAGGAAATATAACAGCTACTGATCAATCCAGGAACCATGGAAGCATTGGGGGCAGATGATAATTTGAGCATTTTTGAGCATTTTTGAGGATCTCAGCTAGCGGGACCTCCACTCTCCTATTAGGGAGAATTTGTAGAAAATTTAAATTTAAATTTAAATTTTGTAGAAAATTGAAATTTTATAACTCCATAAAGCCCATCCTATTATTGCTCTTCTTATTTATGATTTCTTTCTTAAACTGATATAAATAATGGTATGCCCTTCAGTGTTCACACTGCTTTGGTTTAGATGTGCTGGTGTTCACATGTTTATGAGGTAGTTATTAACAGTCTTGGATCGAACAAGCCTGCAGGGTGTTTGAGTCCAAACCTCTCATTTTCCAGATAAGTAAACTGTAGTTCCTATTGTACTTAATGGGCCTTTTCAAGGTCAACAAAGTATATCAATAACAAAATTAAGATTTGTTGCAGCCCTTCCTAGTTCACAGCTCCTTCCTCTACATAAAATTGCCTAACTAAATGAGAATTCAAGAGCTGAAAAAAATAGCGAGACTATTAAAACCAGGAACTTGCATCAACATGTCCCAGTACAACAGGTTTAATTACTGCTTATTCAACTTCTTTTTAAAGGTCATGTCATTACAATGATTCAGCCTTTGTTAGAAACATCAGCATTTTTGGAAAGCATATGGTATTCTGCAGAATCCACTTCCTGAGTACAGAAGGGAACTACTATAGGTAGGAATTGAAAATCTATGGAGTAGGAATATTAACACATGAAGGAACTTAAAACATTACCTAGAAAAGGGAAGTCATTGTAGAGAGTGGGGTGGGGAGAGATGTTAATAAAGCAATAAAAACCTTCATGATAAAATCTGTAATTCAGACATCACATAAAGTAATTTAACAAAGTAACTCAGAAATTCTCATGCATTTCACATTTATTACTTTAAAAAAGGCTGCCATAAAATTTATTTCCAATAGATACCCTTTACTTAATAAAAAAAACATTTCAAATTTTTTCCCTCTTGGTTTTAAGGACATATAAATCCATTTTGCTAAATTTAGATTACATGCTTAGGAGGAAGTATTTATCCTGAGAATGAACCCACATCTAAATATCCAACACCTTTGTGATTTTAATCTAGAGTTGACTTGTGCCTACCTATTCTCAGGAGACTGCAAGGATGCTGCCCCATAAGATATTCACTGGACTGAAAAATAGTCCTCTTTACACAGATTCCCACCCCCCCAGGTTTTTCCTCCTAACAGACTCCATTCATTCCTTTGCATTTGCCAAAGTCCCACTGCAAACCAATTTTCTCCTTCCTTTTTCGTTTCAGAAAATGTTTCCTCTTTTTTCTACTTCATGATTATGGTATAATAGAATCAAAGCTCCCTCCTTTAACCAAATACACTTTATAGAAAATTTAAAATTTCCTAGACTGTAATTTTATTTCAGAGAACATGTGGCTTGCAAATAGTTTCTTATCCATTCCAGATAGTCGACTCCACATTCATAAGCACTAATTTTCTTTCTTTCTTTTCTTTTAAATATTTTATTTATTTATTTGACAGAGATAACACGTAGGCAGAGAGGCAGGCAGAGAGAAAGGAAGGGAAGCAGGCTCCCTGCTGAGCAGAGAGCCCAGTGTGGGACTTGATCCCAGGACTCTGGGATCATGACCTGAGCCGAAAGCAGAGGCTTTAACCCACTGAACCACCCAGGTGCCCCCACAAACACTAATTTTCTTGATATGGGTACTATACAAAGAAATACCGTCTAGGATTCAATGTTGAAAATCTTAAGCTTCCTTTGGGGTAAAATGAACAGATTATTTTTCATTTTTTTTTCCCTTTTCCCAGACAATGTGGATTTTGTAACTGATTGCATTTCAGAATTCTCTGCTTTGGCCTCTTGGAAGCTTAGAGCGCACATGGTCTGCATTTTTACCTGCTAGTCTTACCTACTTATCTTGTTAGGTCCTTGTTTCTACTCCTCAATTATTTGTTTTTATTATAATACAAATACATGTAGACAGATAGATATATACATAAATATACATATGTTTAAATATATTTAAAAATCATTGAAATCGTGTGTGAGTGAAACAAGATACAAATATAGCAATAGGAAGCAAATGTTCTTATTAAGCCCTTCTTATATGCCATCCTAAGTGCTGTATGTGCTGGGCACATTTTCAACATATGGCATTTAAGTGCTGCAAAAAATACATCCCTCATGGGGCACCTGGGTGTCTCAGTGGGTTAAACCCTCTGCCTTCGGCTTGGGGGCTTGGGTCATAATCCCAGGGTCCTGGGATCGAGCCCCTCATTGGGCTCTCTGCTCAGCAGGGAGCCTGCTTCCCCCCCACCCCCTTCTCTCTGCCTGCCTCCCTGCCTACTTGTGATCTGTCTGTCAAATAAATAAATAAAATCTTAAAAAATATATATATCCCTCATAACCAAACCTCTGAACATAAACTAGCCATTACAGGATCATACTTTTTCAACGTGAGGAGGTGTGGAGAAATCAAATGATAACTGTGGGCAGACCAAACAGGAGAGTTGCAATCCAGGCAGCTGGGTTGGAGTCCCAGCTCTGGAACACATCTTCCATTTGATATTGGGCAACTCTTTTACCCTCTTTGATCTTCCTGGAACCTCGATCATAGCATTAGTGTAACAGACTTATGGTGTGGAAAAGTGCTCAGCAAATCGTAATCGCTATTTTGCATAACAAAATTTTAAAAGGAGTAAATCAAAAAATCAGAACCAAAGAAAAAATAGCCAGTGTGTCAAGCTTAACAGTAATGTTGTGAAATAATAACACATTTTTACTGCTTCCAAATTTCTGATTATTCATTTGCACTCACCAGAAGGCTGATTCTTGCAGACCCATTATTTTCATAAAATCCTTGCACTTTTTTCTCTCTTTTGTAACATTGAGTGATACAAAATATATAAACGGGGAGAAGTAAAGCAGGCAGTAGAAAATGAACAGCTCCTTTTGAAGAACGTCTTTATACATAAAAGGTAAAGTCTTCATATTTACAGCAGTAATTGACATCAACTCTTCCACCACAGAGTGATTTGTTGTGATCTACAGCAGGGTTTAAACACGCAAAATCGTTATTTAAAAAATAGAAACTGGTGAAATCCGATGAAGCTAAGGAGATTATAGCAATATCAATTTCCCGATTTTAATATTATTCTGTGGTTATGCAAGATATAACAGGAGACACTGTGTGAAGGGTACAGGGACCTCCCTGCACATTGTTTCTGCGATTTCTCGTCATTCGGGAACTACTTGAAAATTTAAAGTTAAAAACAAAAACAATGTGTTCCTTTGCCTAAATCCAATTTCAGCATTTGTTTTTTGTTTTGTTTTGTTTAAAGATTTTATTTATTTATTTGAGAGAGAGAGTGAGAGCGTGAGAAGGGAGAAGGTCGGAGGGAGAAGCAGACTCCCCACGGAGCTGGGAACCCGATGCGGGACTCGATCCTGGGACTCCACGATCATGACCTGAGTGGAAGGCAACCGCTTAACCAGCTGAGCCACCCAGGTGCCTCAATTTCATTATATAAACATGAAAACCTGAGTGCATGTCATCCTTCATCACAACCTGGATGGAATTCTATGGAATTAGCTTACATTAACTTTAGAACTCTCGTTACCTGGATAATAGCAGCATTAATTGCGGCTTGTAAAGCCACAAATCCACTACTCCAGTATTTGGACAGGGAACAGGAATGATCTTCATTATCCAGATTCCAGCAATGAGCTACGAGCCCAAAAAAGAGCACAACCAACATTATCAGGTGAAAGCAATTCAAGAATAAAAAAACAAGAGTCCAAGAGAAATCAGTCTAGAGGAGGCTCCACCAGTCAGAACTTACAGCCACATAGAAAAAAAAAAAGAGGATCAAATGAAAATTCTTACGGAGGCAACTTTATTCACGGAGACCGTCGCTTCCATAGAAAGTCTTAGAAAATAAAAAGACGATGAAAGCAAACACTCTGCTCCAACCATGCTAGATTCCTTGCTCTGTCTCAAAATGCTAAATGCACCCTAATGCTACAACCTGTTTTGCTCATAGGTTCTCCCTACAGATGGATCCATGGCTCACTCTTTCCCTCTACCCTGATCTCTTCTCAGAAGCAAACTCAGCACAGAGGTCTTTCCTGGCTACCGTAAGTAACAACATCTAAAAGAGCGTTCAGGCTCTGTCTTCTAAGCCTGCTCTATTTTTCTTGGTGGTGGTATCAGCCCCTGGCAGACGGCATTGTTGTTGCCCCACCCCCTGTCCCTCGCTGGAACGATTCACGCAAGCAGGCTCTAGGTTTCAGTCACTTCCATCCTCAGGGCCAGAACAGTGCAGGACACATAGTAGACACCCAGTGAATGCATGGAAAACAACCAACTCTATTAGCCATATCAGTTCTGCTTCCTAAAAGGTCCTCACAGCCATTCCGTCTCCTCAGCTGCCTCCACTCTGGTCCAAGCCACCATGGGCCCCCTGGTATGTTTCGTTGCCTTCTCCCTGACTCTGCTGCAATCCATTCTCTGGGCTATACCCAGAGAGCTCCCTTAAGCCTGGGAGTCTTATCACTTCTCTGCCCTGATTAAAGAACCTCCACAGCCCTCCATCACCCTCGCTTAGCAGGACATCACAGCATTGAGGCCTGGGGTAACTTCAGCCCCATTGCTGTTCGTGTTCTCTGTTCAGCTAAACAGCTCTTCTTCCAAATATTCTAACAGATGCCTGTTGTCACCCCAACCCTTTACACCAGCACTTCCTCTCTCTGAAATACACTGCCTTTAGCACACTTCCCCCATGTGCTATTCCTTCTCATTAGTTGAAACCTCACTTTGCCAGGCAGGACTTCTCTAATCCCACAGCCTGTGAGGAACATCTGGTCTAAGTCTCCTGCCCTCAGCAGCTTTTTCTTGCACTTGTCATTACTGTTCAGTGCCTGCCTTTCCTGGGAACCTGAACTTCAGCTGAGGCTAGGACCTCTCAGTCTTCATCACTCTCTGTAACTTTCACCGACGCATTCACTTTACGTTAGATGATTCAATAATGTTTTAAGAGTCATCTTCTAGTGGTAAGATAGGACTGACCTTGGAATAAGTTTAGCAATAAAATGTGCTTTCTCTATGTTCTCATGTTCTCTCAAAAACATCTCTGTTGCCCATCCTGACCGATCCCTTATGTTAAAAACATGAAAAGTGCCATTTTATATAGAAGGTCACCTGAGAAAAGATCTTCCTTCAAAAATGGAATGTAATATCCCTGAAAAAATTTTAACTTATACGAGAAAGTGTCATTGAAGATAATTCCCGCGATGCCTGTGATATTGTCTAGAAGTATTTTATCCATGGATTTTTGGTTCGGTACTCCAATGATCCTTCTTTCTGTGAATGACAAGGTGAAAATAGACATGAAGGGTCATACAGAGTTTCACCACAATGGGATGTCATCAAATATTTTTCACTGGAATTAAACTAAAATCATTTTCCATTTAAACTGATCCCAAAAGATAAGCGGGGTTTGTTTTTGTTTTTTTTTTTTTGTTTTGTTTTTTTGTTTTGTTTGTTTGTTTGTTTGTTTTAGTGTTTTAGATTTTAGAATCAGGAGACATGCATGAGAATTTAGTGTTTTCTTTTAATAATGGCAAGTATTACGGCAAATTTCAGGTCTATAAAAATATGACACTAGGGTAAGTATGTGTTGGAGAATTGGGATACAAAAATAGAGGTAACTGGAGAAGTTATTATACAGTCAAGGGATTTCAGATGTCAGATTTCCTGAAGCATAGACCCCTCATCTGAGCTTTGCCTTATGAGGAAACTAAGACCACATGCATAGTGACCCTAACAGCCAGCAATGTTACCTGTTAGGAATCAAGGATTAGAGAGTAGACAACCAAACTGCACCCACTTGCCCATGAGTGAAATACACATTTACTATAGTTATCTCAGTTACATAGTGACTTCATATAGAATGAAAGCTTTAAAGATGTTTACAAAGTATACCAAATGCGAACAGGATATCTTGAGATTATCCATCTTTACTGTTCATGGTTCTGAAATTACTGTTTAATAACCATGACTTCATTTCTTTTACTTAGATGTTTTTTCCTGAGTTATCAATCTTAATCACTGATTTTCCATGTTAAGAACATCTGCACCCACAAATGATGTGTTCTCCTAGACACTATGCTACAAATCTGAAATTATAAATTTATTGTTTTAGGTAAATTCCAATAGAAATGTAGAACTCCCTAAACTGGAGTCCCATTAAGCTGAAAGGGTTTACAAGGCTACTTGTTATGAGAGAAAGAAAAAGCTAATCATGATACCTAAATAATTTACATAATAGATCATTGTAAGTTCAAATTAATCACAGTTACATTATATTTAAAAAGATGTAAAATAATGTCAGTAATTCTTTATTGCCATTAGTACACCTACCTTTCAAAAGTGCAAATGCTGTTTTATTCATTATCTCCTGGGTTAGTTCAGAGACAGGTGTGTATACAATAGCTACAGAGTTATTAACATGATCTGCACTTCCCAGATCTTGAGGAGGCAATTCAGGAAAATACATATTTTCTCTGAAATGTGAAAATAGTCCCATGTACAGCCCTAGAAGTATTGGGAGTGCCCATTCCTATAACAGGGGAAAAAAGAATGAATTCAGATATTTCCTTAAAAATTCAGTTAATACCAAAGAACTATTGGAGACAAACTCCAATTTGCCACTTCGTTCTCTGCTTTTCAGAGCAAAGGGAACCCAACAAAAGACGCATATTGAGATCATTGCCATGTATATAATTGTCCAACACTAGAACTAAAATTTGCATTAAATCATGAACTACCGCAGACGCCATCACAGAAACTAACAGAGTGACTAAAAGGATGGCAATTCTTGGGCATGGGCATCTGACTTTACAGTCGATAAGACACAGACTATGCCAGACAGAATTCATGGTGGCAAATAGCAACATTTTTGTCACTTGTCACATTCTTGTATTGGAAATCAAAGAACATGAAAAGAAACTGAGTGAGAGAGACTGCCTAGTAGCTCACCAATATCGGTAATCTCTTCCTGCCTAGCACAATGCTAGACAGCATTCCCAGCCTCTGGAAATTAAGCAGGACCAAGTGATTGAGTTCTAGCCAATGGAATGTGGGCAGAAATGCTATGCACCCCTTCAAGGCCTGGCTCAAGGAACCATGCACAACCTTCTATATTCTATCTCAGTCCCTGCACTTCCTGATCTTTTTTTTTTTTTTTTTTAAGATTTATGTATTTATTTTAGAGAGAAAGTGTAGGGGTGGGGAGGGACTGACTAATGGAGAGTAGGGGAGAAGGAGAGTAAGAAAGAGAGAGGGAGCGACCCTTAAGCAGGGTCCCCACCGAGAGCAGAGCCCACTAGGGGCTCAATCCTATGACCCTGAGATCATGACCTGAACTGAAATCAAGAGCCGGACATTCAAACGACTGAGCCACCCAGATCCCCCCATACTTCCTGGCCACCTGACTGGATGCAGAGTGTCCAGGGGAGGTCTCTAAGGCCTGGGGAGATGGCAGTGTCCCTGGGTGAAGGAGGCTGGGTCCCTGAATGGTTGTATGGAGGAGACTCCTGCACCTACCAGACCTACTTCAGTTTCACTGCCAACCTTATTTAGACTATGAGCAGAGGGAAAAATAAATTTTTGCTGAGCTCAGCCCCTGAGATCTGGGGTTATTACCTGTAGAAAGCCTACCTACCTAATACGAACTGACCATCAATGGTGTTCTTGGTCATAATTCTTGGAAATAATCTCTGTTTATAAAATCCATGGCTTTGAAAATAAGTCCCCCAAATGAAAATTTGTCGGACTGTCAGCCATCCTTTTTATTATTTCCTTACTCTAACTTTATTACATATGGTAGCAGCTTTAATAGTTGCTATAATTTACCATACAATTAAATTTTCACTTATTTTTTTTAAAAAGTGAGTAATATTTTTAGTTTTTGCAATTCTTCATTATGTTTCATGGACTACTAAGAGTCTCTTGGTTCAACACGTACAATAGGAGGCAACCTTAAAAACAATAAATCCAGTCTGCTACTTAAAATATAAAATAAGAGCATCATTTGACAGTAAAATACAAGAATGATGTGAGCTGCAGAAAGAGGCAGACTTTCAAACGTACCAATAAACTCTCTCTTTTCATTCTCCATTTCTGAAGAAAATTCTTGTACAGAAGTGCTTGAGTTTGCTGATACACACTTTTCTGTTTCATATGCATTTAGCCTATCATTTAAAAGCAAGGAAAAGGTAAACAAGGTAGAACATAAACTAGACAAATAAATGTAATAAGAAAAACCTTAGAGAGTGGGAAAGAAAAGAAAAATCTTGATCATATTTTGGGGGAAAACATTCCCTACCTTTAAGAACAACAAAAATATGTATTAAAAATATTATTTTAATACCACATGATTGCAAAATTTTACTCATAGTAAGCTATTTGGGAGAGTGGGTAATGGTGCGGAGATAGTGGCCAGTCTCACAATTTTTACAGAAATACAGAGTGCAACAATGGAAAATATATCATTAGATTTTAAAACCTGTAAGATTCTTCACATTTTCTTACCTTTTATAATAGAAATTCAACTATATGAATAGAGTAATTGAATCATATCTCATCTGATTAATAATAAATTTTTGTTCTTTGTATTTAAATAGAAATGCCAGAGCCAACCAAATTAATCAACATTCTGATTAATTAAATTCATTTGAACAATTAATTATGTCCATTAGATGTAACCTCAATGAACTGTTCTCCTATAGTACTACCTTCCAGATTAAACTGAACAGCTTTAGTCTCAATTAGCTGAATCCAGACTCAGACTAGCTGAAACTTGATTGTGAGACACCAAAAATCCCAACTCATATCAATTTTCTGAATGCAGAAGGACCTAAATAACTGAGGAAAAATGGCCAAGTAAGAAGAAAGCAAGACAGAAAGAAAGAAGAAAGACAGGCATCACATGGAAAGTAATTTTGCCCAAATGTTTGCAAGCCAACAGAGATTATTTTTTTCAGTTTTTCTAATCTCAGAATTAAATTATTTTAGATTTGCATAACAAAATATTCAGACAATTCTTCCCCAGATAGTACAGAAGCAAATTTTACTATTTTCCTATATTCTGCTGTTGTATCTAGACAATTAAAGTCGGTGGGGAATAAAGAGAAAAACTTTATCATTAGGTCTTACATTGAAGAATATAATACATATGAGTATTTGGAAACCTCTGAAAAATAGACTGATTTCTAGCAGTGTCCCCCCACATATTTGGCATAGCACAACAAAATGGAGCTTTACTTACTGTCAGAAAAATTAGGAAAGTACTCTGGAAACACTGTCAACGCACAGTTCTCTTTTTGTGTACAGGAACAATTAAAATTTCCTTATTGCTACTTCTTCATTTATTCCTTAGATGGGAGTCTTACCCAGGCTGCTTTCTGAAAGGGGGTGTAGTCAGACCAAGCTGCACATGATGAACTTGTTTTGTTTTCTGCCTTTTCTTCCCTAAGCCAATTATTTGCAGGGAAATGATGGTTCAGTGGTTGGTTGGAAATAAAAAAAAAAAAAAAAAAAAGCCCTGTGTTTGTGCACTTGGCCTTTCAACTTCAGGGATAAGGGGTAAAATGGTAAACAAGGAACAACAACTAGCCGGTTGGACATGATGAGACCAAGATGGGAAAAGAGCAATAAACAAGTAAAAACAATCACTAACAAAACGAAGTAGTTAAATGTGTATGAGAAATCTTTAGCTTTTTTTTTTTTTTTTCTGCTAATGCCTAAACACAACTGCCAATGATGTATTTGATTAATTGGTACTGAATGGGCAGAATGTGCTGAAGCTGATGTTTTTCCCCCTAATAAAGCTAAGCAACCCATAGTCCGCTTCGGAGAAACACTTAATTTGGACAAATGAATAATTATGAACAAATCCCTTTCTCTCTTCTGCTCATAGTGGATGCAGGATTTCAGAAGGCATATGAACAAAATAAAAGACTGCCAAGGACTAAAAAATATATTAAAAGATTCAGGTCAATTTTTTATGCATGAAGACTTGGGGAAAAAATAAAATTTGTTCAACTGCCATCGTATAGTCTATCTCTCTCTGTAAAGAATTGCAAACTTTTCTTGACCTGCCAAAGTAAATGGCAAAACAGGAAGCCAAAGTCCATGAATTGGGAAATCTCAAATATTTGACATGGCTCCCAAACCACAGATGTTAATAATCATAAAGCTGACAGTTGTTCTGAAAAAAAAAGAGGATAATTTTTTTAAAATTAAGCCATGGCATTATATATGTATATTTCTCTCCTCAGTAATTAGTTCTATTTTTAAAAAGTGTCAACAGTGAACTGTTACATGTCTTTTACATGAAAAATTGGCAAAAACAAAGGTAATAAAGATGTCCTAAAGGTAATAAAGATGTCCTAAAACTCCTGAGGTCAAAAACACTGTTAAAATTTTGTATCAATAATAGGTCAATGACCTAAACAAAAATTTTGTTCCTTTTAAATCACCTGGAATATAGTTTAGATTTTTATTAATTTTGTTGTTGTTTTAGATCCTATGTACTTTATTTGAGAGATCTATTTTAGGAATTTTCATTTGGTTTACAATTGCATT
Source organism: Mustela putorius furo (assembly GCF_011764305.1). Taxonomy (NCBI): domain Eukaryota; kingdom Metazoa; phylum Chordata; class Mammalia; order Carnivora; family Mustelidae; genus Mustela; species Mustela putorius. The sequence goes on from NW_025421399.1 coordinate 10,192,438, forward strand.
AAAATGCACAAATGCAATATCAATAATTATTTAGATATTTTATTAGTTTTACTTCTTCTTTTTTTTTTTTTTTATTTGACAGAGAGAGATCACAGCAGGCAGAGAGGTAGGCAGAGAGAGGGGAAGGGAAGGAAGCAGGCCCCTGCTGAGCAGAGAGCCCGATGCGGGACTCGATCCCAGGACCCTGAGATCATGACCTGAGCCGAAGGCAGCGGCTTAACCCACTGAGCCACCCAGGCACCCTAGTTTTACTTCTTATCATTGTTTCTTATATATGCCTTTTGTTCCTCTTTCTTGACTTATTTACTCTGACTTGTTTTTACTTGGAAGGTCATTTTTCTTTATTTAAGCCTGAAGATTTCCCCATAAACAATAACGTAATAAAATGAAGTTTCCAAACTCTGGCTAGAAGTACATTGAAATGGTGAGTAAAATATATCAAAAAGAAAAAAAGAGAGAGAAAAAAGGGAAAAAAAAAGGAGTTTAAATATTTAACCAAATACTTTCTTTAAATTTTTATATTTTCATTTATTTAACACAGAGAGAGAGATCACAAGTAGGCAGAGAGGTAGACAGAGGGAGAGAGGGAAGCAGACTCCCTCCTGAGCAGAAAGCATGACATGGGGCTCGATCCCAGGACCCTTGAGATCATGACCTGAGCTGAATGCAAGGCCCAACTCACTGAGCCACCCAGGCACCCCTATTTAACCAGATCGTAAAAAGAAATAAGAAAAGGGTAAAGAAAAGAAACTAAGAAACAATGGAAGAAATAAAGAGAAAGGAAGGAATATCCTCAGGTACTAAAAATGAAAAGAGGAATTAAAGCCAGAACTATGAATGGTTATGTCAGCAATCCAGCTGTTCAAAGAAGTGTTTCAATAACTCTATGACCTAGACTTGATGGATTATGAAGCTGGATTTCATATCTCTACATGAATCCAGAAAATTGATAGGACTGCTCTGTGCTAGGAATAGAAACTAGTAAAACTACTGACTTCCCCAAGGAAGAGGAAGGATGTATATTTTTTACCCAACCTCTGGGTTAAAAAATATATATCCTCCATAGTAATGAAAAGCATCAGGATATGTAGAACATGCCAGATATAGGACATAGGAAAAGGATCTTAATTTCTTCTCCCTGCATAGTAACATGTCTAGAAACACAGCAAATATCATAGCAGTTAGTTGCAATCTGGAGCCAAACAGGTTTGAATTCTAGCTCTGCCATGTACCAGCTGTGAGACTTTGCACAATCTATTTAAAACCCCCCACCTTAAAATGGAGATTATAACTGTGTAGGTATGTATGTATGGCTACCGTGGAGAGTAAATCCATTAATATAAATAAAGTTCATAAAACAATGCCTGGAAAATCATCAAAACTCAAAAAATGTAACTTGCTGCTGATAATCCTACTCCTCCTATTTTTCCTCCTCCTTCCCCTTTTCCTCCTCCTTCTCTTACTATTACTATTAATCTGGAGCCGCTCTTATTATTACTATTAATCTGGAGGCCCACAGAGAAGATGAAAACAATTCTACAGAGATATGTCCAGGATTCAGGGCACAAGCCAACAGTGCTAAAGAAATATTCCTTCCAGCAGCTAAACTCATAAAGAAAAGTGCACCATGGAATGGGGCACCTGGCTGACTCAGTTAAGCATCTGCCTTCAGCTCAGGTCCTGATCCCAGGGTCCTGGGATTGAGGCCCCTGTTGGTCTCCCTGCTCAGGGAGTCAGCTTCTTAACCTCTCCCCCTCCTCCTACATGTGCTGTCTTGTGCTCTCACTCTCTCAAATAAATAAAATCTTTAAAAAAAAAAAATGTCCATCATGAAAGAGAATCAACAGGTGAACAAAATGAGACTATTAGTACTAAAGAAGCAATATAAATTACATAGGAATAATAAATAATAAACAGTAAGAAATGACAAGGAAGACTAATAAGGAAATAACTCATTAGAACTTACAGATATTTAAAGGGACTAAAAGTAGTTAAGATTAAGAATTCAATGGATAAGTTTTGTAGCAGGTTAGGCACGGCTGAGGAGAAAAATCAATAAACCAGAAATGTAACTGAAGAAATTATATACGATTAAGTGTAAAGACAGGACAGGATAGAAAAATATTAAAGACAAATTAAAAGACATGAAAGACAGAATGATGTTTCCAGCACATATCCACTAGGCATTTTATAATAAGGAAAGTAAAGGGAATAAATAAGAGGAATTTTCAAAAACAAGTTGGATGAAAAATTTCCAGAGTTGAAGATATGAGCCCTCAGATTAAAAAAAAAAAAAAAGAAGAAGAAGAAGAAGAAGAAAAGAAAAAAATTTCAACAACTAACTTTTTTGTGGTGAGTTTTCAAAACATGATCAAGAAGGAGAGTGGAGAGAGGGAAATACTAGAAAAACAATAAAACAGAAAATACGAGTTATAAACTAAGGTTTAACAGTTAGCCAAATGTTGTCATAAATAATCAAATAATGCCAAAGTGCTGAAACAAAATAGTCAACTTCAAATTCTATACTCAGTTAAATATGCATGAAATACAGATCTCCTCAGAGAGAATTTACCTTCTATGCAACATGACTAAAAGAAAACTAAAAGATATACTTCAATTAAAAATAATTTTTAGGGACACCTGTGTGACTCAGTTGGTTGGGCATCTGCCTTTGACTCAGGTCATGATCCCAGAGTCCTGGGATTGAGTCATACACTGGGCTCCTTGCTAGGGGAGGAGTCCATGTCTCCCTCTCATTCTCCCTCTGTGCTCTCTCTATCTCTCTAAAATGAATAAATAAAATCTTTAAAAAAAAATTTGTTTTAAAAATACCAAGAGTTTTGTCTCAGAAGTGTTTGACAAATAAGTTCCCAGTACTAATTATTTATTTGACTGTCAACAATATTTTGTGGGAGAGGATGCATAACTTCCCACCAGCCTGTACAGTTCTTCAGTCTCTGCCAATGAAATCTCAGAGGTATCTATGATTTTTTAAAGATTTATTTATTTATTTGAGAGAGAGAGAGAGAGAGCATGTGCATGAGTGGGGGTGGGTGAGGGACAAAGGGAGAGGGAGAGAATCCAATTAGACTCTGCACTGAGCATGGCACCCATCCCAGGGCTTGATCTCTCACAACTCTGAGATCATGACCTGAGCCACAACCAAGATTCAGACGATTAACCAACTGAGACACCCAGACACCCCGAGGTGTCTATGATTTTGCAGAGTTTTAATTGCAAGTGAAGAACAGAGACAAAAAAAAGAAAAGAAAAGAGAAAAGAGAACAGAGACAGAGTTGGCATGGGATCAGAGAATGCTAGGGATTTTTGCACGCGTGCTACGCCATTGTTTTCCTCAGAGTATGCTGTGGGGGCGTCCAAAGTTATTGGAATTACTGTCCTTCTCAACTCTCAGTCACTAGAAATCCTCCCATTTCACTTAAAAAGCTGTCCTTATGAGCTATAATTTTAAAGATAATGCAGACGGGGACAGGTATTTGACAGTGTATGTTCATGAACAGGGGAACAGGATGACAAGAGGATGACGTACACAGGTGTGAATACTGGCCGTATATAGGAATGCTGTTCATTCACACTAATAGGAAGAATGTTACAGTATATGGGTATACTGAAACCTGGCTGGTTGCTCAGACTCTGAAAGCTTGTGAAAACACTCTTCTAATTGCTTCCGTTTTCACAGTCAAGTGGGAAGCAAGGTCTTTGGCTGAGAGTGAAAGAGGAGAGAGAGATTTAGAGTCTGAGAAGCAGAAAGATGTGGTTAAGCAATTTAATCATCCAATCCGGTGACAGAGTGAGTGGACAAGGGGAATGCAGTGCAGTTGCCCTGCAGAACCAAGGCTCCACTTAAAGACAGACAGTGGCCCTTCATTTAAAGTGAGACTAGTTATTTTGTTCATGTGTATTTTCTACCAATGTTCATCTCCTAAAACAGGTTTAACCAAGATTGAGGTTTTGTCAGAAAATTATGATGAAGGGTGAGAGGGTCAGGCATTGATGGTGTATATATGGGAGAGGCTATTGGCAAAGGTCAGCCTTTCTCTTGAAAGGTTGTGGACTCCTAAGTGGAAATAGTAGATGCCTCTTCTTTCTTGCCAACTTTATTTGGGCCATTGGCTCCCAGATTTTACTTTCAAGTACATGGCAGAGAGCTGATTCACTGTGTCCGGAAAGGTTGTGGATTTGGGGAGGTTTGGCTATCTAGGACTATATCAAAGTTTTATTGAGGGAAAACAAAGTATGTGTTCATAAATCATTTTCTAGATAAAATTTTCAAGTAAACTAAAACTTAGGAATTTTGGCAGCATACTAGAACTACAAGTTCCCTGGAATTTTAGCTGCAGCAGTACATCTAGCTTTCTATTTCTTCTCCTTTTGCATGTTTTCCTCTTTTAAGTTTCTGTAGGTTGCTTATCTGCTTCACAAAAACATGTACAAATACCCATTTTGTGGTCAGAGTGACTAGGATCCACTCTCGGGATTAGATCAACATTACTCTAGAACAAAACCTCAGTACCAAGAGATTGTGAGCCTCTGTATAGAGGTATGCCAGCTGCCAGCCACTCTGTTCTTGCTCAGACCTCTGGGACGGATCTCAAATGATTCCTGCCTGGGTCTGGTACTGTTCCCATCTTATTTGTCATAATTGCTAGTCTGGAGTCCCATGATGTAGGTGCAGCTGCTAGCGACCCACTCCATGAGCTGCCAAAGAGATAAAGCTGTCCTTAGGAAGCCATCCTAAATGTGACTAAAATAAAATTCTAAATAGCATTTTAAGGTCTTCCCTGTTTCTGAAATTAGCTGTGTTTCTTTCTTTAGAAAACTTTGCTGACTATCCTACTAAGTAAGGTTCAGTCGTTCTGTAGACCAATTCTTCTCATCTGGCTAACGATCTTTTTCATTAAGGGCACATGACATGGGGGTCTAGAATGTGCAGCACAGAAGCTGGTTGTTGGTGGACTTTCTGGGCAACTGATTTGGTCAACGTTACCTTATTCTGTAGTGTCCCTAATGTACTAGATTATCATCACAGTGACAGTGTTAACCAGGTCACAGGGCCTACTCAGACACCTTTTTTTTCCCCTCTGTTATAGGGATAAAACTGCCCCCAAAATGGTGCATACCATTTTTTTTTCAATACCAGGGTCCCCACGTGCAGAGAAGAAACATAACTAAATTTTTATAATCCAAGCACTCATTTTCTATGCCCACTACCACTAGCAACCTGCTCACGCATGTTATTTTTTCCATCTCAAGATGCTTTTAGTACAAACTGGTTTATACTGAAAGCATTGCACATAAGTCCTACGCTAATGTCAGATGGGAAAGTAGAATAATCCGATGAGTAAACTGTCTCCAATTCCAGCTTCTAGGAAGTCTGCCTCTAGACTGAAATGCCATTGATGGAATTTAGACACTAATGACCTTTAATTTCAAAAGGTCTCAGTATCCGTGACCTTATTTTCTTCACCTTTCAATACTACATCTGTGGATACCATAGGGGGTCTGCAGCATGGTCTACTAGACACAAAAACTGGATATGAATATTTTTTAGTTGTATTATGCCCCTAGCACAGAGAACTATATGGTAGGTGGCTAAATATTTGCTAAAATAAAGTAAAATTTTAAATATATACATTTTTATCACGAAATGTTTCATTTTTAGAAGAAACAAGGAAAAGAAAATTAATAGCTAAAGAGATTATTTATGTAAAGAAATTGTAGGAATAGCCTCTCAACCTAAACCCTACTGTTGGCCCATTCAAAAACTCACAAGGGCCGTAGGTTATAACATAACAGGTCAAACCTCCCCCTCAGATCTTTGATAGCCTCTGGAAATGTTGTAGAATATTCAGTATCACAGAACCTCAAGTCAACTTTCAAAGCTGTGGACTCGTTTATGTCAGTTTCCACTATATAGTAATAGCCTTTGGTATTTTTTGTTTCTTCATCAGTGAATCTGTGCTAGAACTCTGGCCACAGAACTCATGGATCTTTGGCTGATGTGCTTTGGTGAGTGCTGTGAAGTGTGTAAACCTGGTGATTCACAGACCTGTACCCCTGGGGATAAAAATATATGTTTATAAAAAATTAAAAAAAAAAGAATGTTATGTTTACTAATAATTGCCTTGTTGATTTCTTTCATGACATCATTAATTTAACAATAGGTTGAGGGAGATTTCATACACACAGGGGTACTGCTGAATTCATCAGGAGTTATAAATGGCATTTCTTTAACATTCCTTTTGATGAGGGAGCAGAAGTCTGTCTGAGGACAAAGTACAAGCTGACACCCTGCGACCTAACCACCCCCAAGTCTTGGGTAGGATATATGTGACCTTTTCCAGGGAGCTCCCGACTGTCTTAATATTAGCCTTAATGTTAATACATTGGCAGAGGTCAAAACAATCTTAACTTGACAATGACAAGGCTTCCTCTGTCTTATAGGTCCTCTTTTTTTTTTTTTAAGTTTTTATTTTTTATAAACATATATTTTTATCCCCAGGGGTACAGGTCCGTGAATCGCCAGGTCCACACACCTCACAGCACTCACCAAAGCACCCCTCCCCCGATGTCTATAACCCCACCCCCCTTCTCCCAACCCTCCTCCCGGTCCTCTTTAACAAATGAAAATCCTTTTGAAAAACCTCCCTTTTCCTTACCTCTCCCAATTCCCAAGTATATAATCAGCCACTCCTCACAACCCCTCCCTGTGTAGCACCTCTTTCTGCCCACGGGTCGGTCCCTGTGCTTTAATAAAACCACCATTCTGCAACAAAGGTGTCTCAAGAATTCCTCCTTGGGGGTGCCTGGGTGGCTCATTGGGTTAAAGCCTCTGCCTTCAGCTCAGGTCATGATCTCAGGGTCCTGAGATCAAGTTCCGCATTGGTCTCTCTCCTCAGCAGGGAGCCTGCTTCTTCCTCTCTCTCTCTGCCTCTCTGCCTACTTGTGATCTCTGTCTGTCAAATAAATAAATAAAATCTTAAAAAAAAAAAAATTCTTCCTTGGCCATTGGCTCTGGACCTCACCCCCAGGAACCTAACCTATATTCTAAAATCACATTATTTAAAAAAAAAAAATCTATTTTTTTCTTTCTCCCTCACTTCCCCTATTTTTTTTTTTCTTTTTTTGGATGTGTGTGTGGTGGGGGTTCCCCTCCCTTTCTTTCTATAAAATGAGTAAATGAAAGATCGCTCAGAAAAAAGGCCCTCTTCACTTAGTTCCTGCTATGGCCTGGGGATAGATTTAGCTGAGTATCTGAAGGTTTCCTAGTTTGTTTATTTGTTTTTTTCCCACTCTATGGGATCCTCAGGCTGGTTCCTTTAGCTTGATCAAGCCTTCAGGACTTCCCCAGCTGAGAAGGAGAATGAAATGGGAGCTTTCAGAGTCTGCTTCACTTGTGGGCGGGTTCCACATTGCTCACAGAGGGGAGAGAGGTATGCTGGCTGCTGGCATCTTTCTTTAGTTTAGAAAATAGTTGTTTGGGGGATACAATAAGAGTCTGGGACCTTTCCTAATTCTACATCTACCATCTTGCTTTTGCTTTGTTTTATTTTCATTTCAGCAGATAAGAGTGAGGGGATTATGGAAATGGTATTCACTTTGTCATATTGCTGTCTCTAATTCTTTCCTTTCTTAGGAAATTTCTGCTTCTGAGGAGGCACCAGGGAAAAAATCGAGGAAATGGCTGGAATGTACAGATGGAACGCCTCAGTGAGACTTCTGTTGGAAGCTTAGACACATAGAGAACCTTGGGCCTGTGTGTTCTAGGAATGTATTCCAGTGATTAGGAAGATAATTGCCAAAGATCTACATGCCACATTTTTAGTGGGAGCATTTTTTACAACAGGGAAATTTAGAAATAATCTATGTATCTTTCAATGGATTTTTCAGCCATAATCTTTTTTATATATTCAAGCATTAAAATGATACATAGGTTATAAAAATGATGTATATTAAAATGATACATAGGTTATAAAAATGATGTAGATCTATAATAAACTAGATGTAGATCTATAATAAATAACACAAACACAAAACAGTAGATATAATATTACATGTGTTGTGTATATGCCTGTATGATAGAAAAAAATGTATTAATGAAGCAAAAAAATCTTTTATATTCTAGAACTGTAAAAATTGTATGATTTTCTTACAGATAACATGTACTATGTCAAATTATTTTAAATTATACTTTTAAAAATTAAATGAACTGAGTTTGTCTTTTTTAAAGCATTTTTAAATGTACAATTCAGTAACATTAATTGCATTCACAATACTGTACATTCTCACTCCAAAACTTTTCCATTACCTTATGCAGGAATTTTTTTTTTTTTTTTTAAGATTTTATTTGCCAGAGAAAGAGAGAGAGAGCACAAGCAGGGAGAGAAGCAGGAAGAGAGAGAAGCAGGCTCTCCGCTAAGCAAGGAGCCCAATACAGGACTTTATCCTGGGACTCTGGGATTATGACCTGAGCCAAAGGCAGATGCTTAACTGACTGAGCTACCCAGGCGCCCCCCTACACAGGAATTCTTCACCATGCAATAATCCTCATTCTCCCATCCCTTAGCTCCTGGTACCCTCTAATCTACTTTTTGTCTCCATGAATTTGCCTACTCTAGATATTTCATATGAGCATTCATATTCATGCCCTATTTGTATCTAGATTATTTCAAGCAAATTTTATGCTATACATATATTTTATTTAAAATACATTTAAAAGATCAAATGAACTGAGACATTGAAAATTTCTGGGCACTTAAAACCACTTACAACCACTGGTATTTTTAACCTAACCCAGAGTCATCCTGCTAGATCTTACAAGGCATTTACAATGGGAGAAAGATCTGTGTTAAAAGGACTGAATTCTATATCTGGGTTAAACTCTATATACCGTTTTTGTTTGTTTGTTTGTTTGTTTGTTTTTAATGTGACAAGCATGGTGCTTACCAACTTCTTGCTGCTTCTTAGAAACTGCCCTCCTGAGGGATGAGGGCCGGGTTGTTCTTAATGTAAATTGACCATAATTTGTATCATTGGTGCAAGACCATAGCACATTCAGCTTTTGCGTTGTTGGTCAAAAAAAGTTCAGCTCACATAGAGACAAAAGCCAGTCACAACCTTCTCCAGAAACTGAACCAAGCAGTAGAGATGAAGCTAAAAAGATGCACAGAGAAAGGCAATGAGGCAGGGAAGACAAGGGAGGCCATGGGATAAGTTAAAGATTTAAAGTTTAAACTTTAAGTTAAAGATTTAAAGTTTAAACTTTAAGTTAAAGATTTAAAGTTTAAACTTTAATAAGTTTAAAGAAGTAAACAAAAACTTTAAGTAAGCAGAAGTGGGTTGAGAAAAGATGTGTCAACAGCGAGTGCTGTAGCCAGTTAACTGGCTGAAGAAGACTGTATTTCATGATAGCCACAGCAGAGCAAGAAGCTGAGTCTATATCATGGGTCGAAATAACAGCTGAAATTTCACAATCTCCACTTATGAAAGATACTTATGGCTGTCTTGAATCCACAATAACCTTCAAACTGTCTCTTTCAGAACTGTCCTAATTCTTGGATATGTCTGGAGTTACCACAAGCCCTACATTACTTGGATTAATGTACATGACAACCCAAGGAACACAGGAATCACTACCAGGAACTGGGATTTGTGAGATATGAAATCACCAAGAATGTGGACCTTTTGTAATTAATTAAGACAAGGTTAGGGGCACCTGAGTGGCTCAGTGGGTTAAGCCTCTGCCTTCGGCTCAGGTCATGATCTCAGAGTCCTGGGATCAAGCCCTACATCTGGCTCTCTGCTCAGCGGGGAGCCTGCTTCCCCCTCTCTCTCTGACAGCCTCTCTGCCTACTTGTGATCTCTGTCTGTCTCTCTCTCTGCCAAATAAATACAAAAACTTAAAAAAAAAAATTAAGACACGGTTGGAAAACATTGAGAGTGTTCTACTTATTCCCAAACTGTTTTCTTGGTAGTCATACCATGTAGCCAAGGAAGATAAGATTATGAGCAATAGCTACAAAGCAACAATTTTAAGAGCATAGAAATGTAATTGAGCACAGTTAGATGATTTTAATTTATAGAAGCAGGAAATCCACCAAATTAAAGTCCAGAATGCCTACTCAAAGCAGCTGAAGGAAGCTGTTAGAGGAAGAACTTTTATGAGGTAACTGGCAGGACCCACTGCCAAACAGTTGTATCAGAAGACATCACAGAACCTTGCTGTGTCTTTTTTGGTCAAAGTAAATCACTCTTCAACAGGAGTAAGGACATTGGTAGAAAATGAATGGTGTTATTATTTTTTTTAAACCAAGCTTCTTTTTCTGACCAGTTGTGATCATCCATCATAAATATGAAGGAAGGCCTTGTTGAGACATTTTTTTTTCTAGTTGGGCTACTAGGACCTGGAAGAAAAGACTCATACATCTGGAAGATCACAGACTACATAGGGATATGAGATAGTCTCAAATGCTGGATGGTGAGTCATCAAAGCATAGAGGATGAGCTCACCTGGTTAACCAAAAATCAGAGTGTCTCAATATGGGCACTACTTACATTTTGAGATGAATTATCATTTTTTTGTGGAGGACTGTCCTGTGGGTTTTAGGATGTTTAACAGTGTCTTTAGCCTCTGCCACCTGGGTGGCAGTAGCAATCTTCTATTGAGATAACCCAAAACAACTCCAAATAATGTTATCTGTCTGCTGTGTGGGGGACAGAAGTGAGTGAGAACCACTGGAATAAGTATGGTAATCTAAGGATAGAAAATGAGTCATCTACCAAAACCACAAATACATTTCTTTGTTGGTTTTAATTATGTAATTGAGTGAATGGAATTTCCTTTTTAAGAAAATTTGAACATTACAAATAAAACAAAAACTTTTATCATAAAATTTTAAAGAAATACCAAATTCCTGTAAGTTAGGAGGATGTACTTTTTTTTTTTTTTAACCAATTATCTGTGGAATGTCTGTTTGCAGAAATCAAGCTAAGGGGACAAATTCAACCTTAAGTCAATGCCAAGGTGACCATAAAGGAACTGACACAAACCACGACCACATAATAAGAGTTCAAGTAGAGGAGGAAAGTCAGAATCAAGGATGAGTATGACATTAAAAAGTCCTGTGGACATTTCAGAAGCTTAGTATGGGTGCTGAATTTTTCTACTTGTCAGAGAACAAAGTTACCTAGATCTTGTACAGCAGAGAGCCATCCGTTGAAGCCAGAACTATTTACCCTAAGACTATAATAAAATAAGACTGAAGAGAAGTTCATCACAGCTTTATTCATAAGAGATAAGCATATAGTTTAAAATGTCAGATAATAGTAAAAAGGTTAAGTAAAAACCATGATAACACATCAAAGGAATCCAATGCAGGTATCCCATAACCCAAAGATGTTACGATGATATGCAAGGTACTCGTGAACCATGAAGTGGAAAAATATAGCAAATTACCATGCCCACTCATGTCGACTTAGAGAAAGTACCCATAAAAAGACCATTGATTATAGGTAGACCAAATGGAGTAATCTGGTGTTTTACTATAGATTACTATTATCTTCATCCACATAATTTCTATATATCCTTAAATGAGCATATACTTATAATCAGAAAATATAACTGTATTTAAAGGTTATACTGTATAATTTCATCCATCCATTTCTTAGATCATCTTATGGTCAATGTTATCTTAAATTGGTATTTAAGTAAATAATATTTTTAAAATAGCCGATATATTTAAAGTTCAGGTTAAAAAAAACCCTACAATATTTTGGTCATTTCTTTTTGGGGAGAGAAAGAGAGTGGCAGTGGGGAGAGGGAGAGAGAATCTTAAGCAGACTCCCCACTTAGCATGGAGCCCAACACAGAGTTTGGTCTGTGGATCTGAGAACCCTGAAATGGTAACTTGACTCAAAACCAAGAGTAGGATGCTTAACCAACTGAACCATCCAGGCCCCCTGTTCAAAGTTCTGTTTGTAAAATATGCTCAGCATTCAGCTATATTGAAAATAATTTTAAAAAACTGGACTAACATTATGTGATATTTTAATTAATACTGAACACAAAATAGGCCTGATTAGCAATTAGTATAATGCCTGATTATGGTAATGTTCACGACTTTTCCCTATCTTTGCCTCTCCTCTCCATTCTAAAGTCTAAAAAACCATCTAAAATCTTAATCATTATTGAATGTTGGAACTATTGAGTGCGTCTGTTATCTGTGGTAATGTGGAAGACTGTTCTAGAATTCTGGAGACTCATAATGTAGTAGGAGCTAAAGCCTGATGTTAGGAGATTCAGGGTTTTAAGGCTCTTCCTGTGGGAGGAGTTTCCATCTAATTGCTGTATCAACTTCATCATCAATATTTCCTGTTATTTAGAGAGTTCTAAGAACACCTAAATAGGGAGAAAATAAGTAAGTAAACAAAGATGTCAGGGTGTTTCTGAAAGATGGATGTGCACAGAGATTTACACAAAGCCTCCTTGGATGATACCCGCTGGTTTAAAGGAAAGAAAACTCACCTGTTCCAAGGTAGCCTGAGAGAGGCTGTATTCTTCCATGTCAAAGTTCTGTTTCACTGCCTTGAGAGGGACTAACATCAATGACTTACATGTTTTCCACTAAAAGTGCTTTCAAAGTGTGCAATATATGCAGCAACTTCAAATCCATGAGATTTTTTAGGATATAGGCCAAGTCATTACATTTTTTTGGAAAGATAAAGAACGATGTAGATACAGCCAAACAAAAAGAGAACAATGAAGGAATGTATACATCACCAGTACACTCAAGAGCTTCTTGTGGCCTATTTCAGTACATCCCCTTTTGATTACTTACATATGTATTGTTAGGACTCAAATCAGCCATTGAATATTGTTGGGTTTCTATATTTATAAATTTATGAACAAGTAAGTACCCTGTATGTGGGTCCCATTTCTATGTGTCAAGGCCTCATAAATATCCAGGGTGACCTCTAGTAAGTGTCTCTAGAATGAATTCAACTCTACGCTCATCCATCCCCAATCCTAACTTGTCACATATCAGCCCTGTGTACCTTCCTTCTCTGGCCTTCTATCTAGGCCTCCAGTCATTGTCTCCATATTCTAGCTCCTCATGCCTGACTATGATAAATATGGAGATGCAAGAAGCTCAACTCAGTATTCTCTGGGACAACATGTCGATAATTATCCTTCAATACCATTCAATGGAACCAGGACAGAATATTCTTGTCTCCTTTTTAACAGAGGAAAAATAAGGTGGAGTAAACCTCAGTGTAGAGCCAGTACTACAATCCCTATAGAATTTATAAGACGAATCCAGTGGAGATTTTCTAAGTTTTGACTGATTATATAATTTTTCTACTTGAATTCATATAGTATACATTCCATGTGAAAATATCACAATAGATAAAGTCTAAGTGTGTCTAAACTTACCCGCCTCTAATTTTAAAAAAGGCCTGAGACAGAGGGTGAACGTCTTTCAATGGTAATTTATATGCCTTCATGGAGGAATATCTGGGAGAAGGAAAAAATCAGATGTATAACAATGTTAAAACACTGGGGAGAAATTAGTAGCCAAAAAAATTTGTGTGTGTGTGTGTTTTTTTAAGATTTTATTCATTTATTTGACAGAAAGAGAGCACAGGCAGGGGTGGGGGGTGGCAGGCAGAGGGAGAGGATGAAGCAGATCCCCTGCCATTGAGCAGGTAGCCCAAGGTGGGGCTCAATCCCAGGATCCCAGGGTCATGATCTGAACCCAAAGCAGATGCCTAACCAACTGAGCCACCCTACATGGGTAAAGTTCATCTTGACTCAAGTTCTTTACAGATTCTGTGTTCTCAAGAGTGCCTCTTATCCCCACTCTTCAGTGGCCAAACTTTGTTCATTTTAAAGTCCTACTTTAATGTCATTTCCTCATTTCTTTGTATCTTCATTTGCTTAATAGCCTTGTCCCCAGAGGCTGTAAGCACCAAAACAATCTTCTCTACATACACAGGCACATGTGCACACGCACACACCACTCACCTTTTTGGAGCTATGAAGCATTCACTGAACATAACCTTTCAGTGGCTTTGTCTATGCATCCAAGTGACCTCCAAACAACTTGTTTTATAATAAAGAAGTCAGTTCAGCCTTCCTCTTCCTGCCCAGATTCACCCACGTCTAAACTGAGTGTACTAGAAAACCTGTACACTTGTTACCCATGCCAAAAACATCCTTTACCTTTCCTGCTGAGCAGCCTGTGGAAAAAGCTTCAGAATCTCTGTGCGGAGAGGCTCCATCTGAGTGGGGTCCTTCATTTTTCTTTCTAGAAAATAATCTTTAACAAATTTGAATAATCTTTAACAAATTTGGTTTTCAGATGTTGAATGAAACCAATACACCTAATCCAAGGAAGAGAAAAAAGAGTTGAAAGAAAAGAACACTGGTCCTTTAATTGCTTCCTCAATTGCAAAGACAGAAGAAGGTGTTTGATCTTTGATCAAGAAGCTTAACATAGTGAACTGTAATTTTCTCTGCAAGAACTTGGCGCCCCAGTGTGGACATGGACGAGCACCCACCTCAGCCTTCTGGACACTATAATGGGCACACAGTCACAGATGGCCTCAGCCTCTGCCATGGAGTGGGTGGTCAGGAGGGCGCCCCTCTCTGCGTTTTTAACAATGGTCTGAATTGCCTGTCTCAAGGTAAAGTAAGAGAGTGTTTGCATTTAGAAAATATTTGGGGAAATAGGTGAACAGAAAGAAGTATGGAGAATAATAGAAACTTTTGTATTCCGTTATAAGAAAAAAAATCTATTCTAGAGAGAAAGAAAAAAATTGCACTGCATTATGTAATTCTATTACCACACTAATTGGCTTTGTAGAATGAAAAGCTAAAGACTGGGAAATAGTGAGTAAAGTCATGTTTGTTTAAAAAGTTGGAGTGCAGAGAAGCACCAGATTGTAGGATCGTCAGTAACTGAAGAAGAAAAGAAGAATGAGGCAGGGAAGAGGAGTAAGAAAAAGAAAATCCAAACAAATACAGGCAAGATTCTATTAGATTCTTAGAATGTCTATTTTTCCCCTTCCTTGGGGAATTTTGAGCACTGTACTGAGTTTCATTGAATTCAATAATAGAGGATGTGAACCTCGAAGATAAATGGAGCAAATGTAAAAAAAAAAAATATATATATATATATATATATATATATATATATATATATGCACAAACTCCAGACTCATACTACTAACCCTACACTTAATATGACACTCCTCGCCACACTTGCTGCTGCCCCTCAGGGTCCACCCCTGTGGACGGCTCATCCGGAATCACCACTGACAAGTCTCCCAGGATGCTCAGTGTGAAGCACAGCTGGAACAAGAACAACACATCTGGCACTAATGGGCGGGGCGCACAGGGTAACCCCGAGGCCCCTTCCTACCTTCCTCTTGACACCCTCGGATAAGGCCTTCACAGGAACTTTAAGTTGTTCCTGGAGCTTGAGAGCTTCCACCAATCTGAGGGGAAAACCCTACTGTGATGTTTCACGGTGCACATGTTCCTACTAAAACTAACAATATAGGGGCGCCTGAGTGGCTCAGTGGGTTAAACCTCTGTCTCTGGCTCAGGTCATGATCTCAGGGTCCTGGGATCGAGCCCCACTTCAGGCTCTATGCTCAGCGGGGAGCCTGCTTCCCCCTCTCTCTCTCTGCCTGCATCTCTGCCTACTTGTGATCTCTCTTTCTCAAGTAAATAAATAAACTCTTAAAAAAAACAAACAACTATGGTCAACTAATCTTCGACAAAGCAGGAAAGAATGTCCAATGGAAAAAAGACAGCCTTTTCAATAAATGGTGCTGGGAAAATTGGACAGCCACATGCAGAAAAATGAAATTGGACCATTTCCTTACACCACACACAAAAATAGACTCAAAATGGATGAAGGACCTCAATGTACGAAAGGAATCCATCAAAATCCTTGAGGAGAACACGGGCAGCAACCTCTTCGACCTCTGCCGCAGCAACATCTTCCTAGGAACAACGCAAAAGGCAAGGGAAGCAAGGGAAAAAATGAACTACTGGGATTTCATCAAGATCAAAAGCTTTTGCACAGCAAAGGAAACAGTTAACAAAATCAAAAGACAACTGACAGAATGGGAGAAGATATTTGCAAACGACATATCAGATAAAGGACTAGTGTCCAGAATCTATAAAGAACTTAGCAAACTCAACACCCAAAGAACAAATAATCCAATCAAGAAATGGGCAGAAGAAGACATGAACAGACATTTCTGCAAAAAGAAGACATCCAGATGGCGAACAGACACATGAAAAAGTGCTCCATATCACTCGGCATCAGGGAAATACAAATCAAAACCACAATGAGATATCACCTCACACCAGTCAGAATGGCTAAAATCAACAAGTCAGGAAATGACAGATGCTGGCGAGGATGCGGAGAAAAGGGAACCCTCCTACACTGTTGGTGGGAATGCAAGCTGGTGCAGCCACTCTGGAAAACAGCATGGAGGTTCCTCAAAATGTTGAAAATAGAACTGCCCTATGACCCAGCAATTGCACTACTGGGTATTTACCCTAAAGATACAAACGTAGTGATCCGAAGGGGTACGTGCACCCGAATGTTTATAGCAGCAATGTCCACAATAGCCAAACTATGGAAAGAACCTAGATGTCCATCAACAGATGAATGGATCAAGAAGATGTGGTATATATACACAATGGAATACTATGCAGCCATCAAAAGAAATGAAATCTTGCCATTTGCAACAACATGGATGGAACTAGAGCGTATCATGCTTAGCGAAATAAGTCAAGCAGAGAAAGACAACTATCATATGATCTCTCTGATATGAGGAAGTGGTGATGCAACATGGAGGCTTAAGTGGGTAGAAGAAGAATAAATGAAACAAGATGGGATTGGGAGGGAGACAAACCATAAGTGACTCTTAATCTCACAAAACAAACTGAGGGTTGCCGGGGGGAGGGGGTTTGGGAGAAGGGGGTGGGATTATGGACATTGGGGAGGGTATGTGATTTGGTGAGTGCTGTGAAGTGTGTAAACCTGGTGATTCACAGACCTGTACCCCTGGGGATAAAAATATATGTTTATAAAAAATAAAAAATTAAAAAAAAAATAAAAAAAAAATAAAAAAAAAACAAACCTAGCAATATAGAAGACCTTAGCACCATCAACCTTAAATCAGTATTCTGAAGGACCATTAATATCATCACAAACACTAAATCTTATGATTTGGTTCTTCTTCAGGTTTCCCATCTTCTTATTTGCATTTAAATTTAAAGACCTTGTTTATGATCTCCTTTCCATATTTAATGAGGAAATCCCATGCTCCCCCCTTCCTCCTGCTACAAAGTATGAATGAGCCTTTCTTCCCTACCGTGAAGTACTAAGAGCAGTGTCCTCTTTGCCTAGTCCTTTCACTGGGGTGTATAACTCCAAGTGTTCCTTTACATTAAGACTGGGCCGCAGTGAGTTTTCCTGAGGACAGCACCCCAAACACGTCAGGGTGTCATCTTCCGTTGCCTCAGTGATGTTCTGCAGCCTTGTAAAACCACCTGCATTGAACAGTGAAAGTCAGATCCACGTTCAGCTTTTGCTCCAATCTTCCTTCTACTAAAAAGTGGCTATTAAGCCTCGTGCATGGTTGGTGGGACTACAGGCTGGTGCAGCCACTGTGGAAAACAGTATGGAAGCTCCTCAAAAAATTAAAAATAGAACTACCCTATAATCCAGTAATTCCACTACTGGGTATTTAACCAAAGAAACAAAAATTCTAATTCAAAAAGATAAATGTCCCATTATGTTTATCGGAGCATTATTTACAGTAGCAATCCAAGTGTCCACTAATAGAAGAATGGATAAAGAAGCCAGCTGGGGCACCTGGTGGCTCAGTGGATTAAAGCCTCTGCCTTCAGCTCAGGTCATGATCCCAGGGTCCTGGGATCGAGCCCCACATCAGGCTCTCTGCTCTCTGCCTGCCTCTCTGCCTACTTGTGATCTCTGCCTGTCAAATAAATAAATAAAATCTTTAAAAAAAGATGTGGTATACATCTACAATGGAATATTACTCAGCCATAGAAAACAACGAGATGCTGCCACCTGTACCAATGTGGATAGACCTAGAGAATATAATGCTCAGTGAAATAAGTCCGTCAGAGAAAGACAAATACCATATGATTTTACTCATATGTGGAATTTAAGAAGCAAAACAAATGAACAAAGAAGAACTGAGACCAATAAAAAACTCTCTTAAATACAGAGAATAAATGTGATTGACAGATTGGTGGAGGGATGGGAGAAATATAGGTGAAGTGGATAAGAGTACTGGGTAATGGACACTGGGTGATACACAGCATTGTTGAATCATTAAATTATACACCTGGGGCTAACATAACATTGTGTGTTAATTTTACTTGCATTTTAAAAAAAGTGGCCATAGGGGCACCTGGGGGGCTCACTCCAACTCTTAATTTCAGCTCAGGTCATGATCTTAGTTATGAGACAGAGCCCTGCATGGGGCTCTGTGCTGGGTATGGAGCCTACTTAAGATTCTCTTTCTCTCCTTCTTCCCACTTGCATAAAAAAAAAAAAAGAAAGAAAGAAAAAAGAAAGCCATTATGCATCACTATTTTTTGAGCATGCAGAGATATTTCATAAAACTTTTCATTTATTTATTTGTTTTCTTAAAAAATCATTTGATTTACTGGTAGAAAAATATAAGGATGGTATTGATATTTAAAGTGAAATTTCCCCTGGCAATGAGCTTGGTTTCTTCACGTACCACTCCTGCAGCTGGCTTTGTGTCTCCTGTTACCATTTCAATGGAAGTACTTTTACCAGCTCCATTGTGTCCCAGAAATCCCAAAACTTCACCTGGGGAAAGAGTCACCATTGATGTCTGTACTTCAAAGTTGGACTAACCTAAAACCACTTAGTTTAGTAACATTTTGAAACAAAATAACATTTTCAAACAATCCCTTTGCAATCTTCTATATTCCAGTGTGAGTGGAAAGGTTTTGGATTTACAATAGATTAAGTTGATCTTCCTGATCGAAGACTGAGTTTCTTACATTTGAATTGGGACATGGTATTGAAACAGAAAACGTCTCTCTGCCAACACGTCAAGTATTTTTATAATGACATGTTAACCAAGATAGAGGAACAGTCTCAAAGAATGGAAAATTTTCTCCTTTTCACAGTCTCAAACCTAAATAAATAAGAAACATCCTGATAAAGGGAACATTGTCCAAACCTTTTTAAATACAGAAGTAGACATTTCTTATGGCTATTTTCTTCTTTATTATTGAAAAGCAACTTTCTTTATTCCCTGTATGTTCTTTGTGTAAACAGCTTGCCATTATGAATGGTTTCTGGAAAACAAAGCACGATTTTCCTGTTAAATCTCAGATATTTTATACACTCATTTTTTAAAAATTTAATTTAATTTTTTCAGTGTTCCAAAATTCATTGTTTATCCACCACACCCAGTGCTCCATGCAATATGTGTCCTCCATAATACCCACCACCAGGTTCAGCCGACCCCTCACCCCCACCTCCAAAACCTCATTTTGTCTCTCAGAGTCCACAGTCTCCCTTGCTTTGTCCTCCCCTCCGATTTCCTCCAATTCACTTTTCCTTTCCTTCTCCTAATGTCCTCCATGTTATTCCTTATGCTCCACAAGTAAGTGAAACCATATGATAATTGACTCTCATTATTTCACTCAGCATAATCTCTTCTAGTCCTGTCCATGTTGATACAAAAGTTGGGTATTCATCCTTTTTTTTTTTTTTTTAGATTTTTTCATCCTTTTTTTAAAGATTTTTTTAATTTACTTGACACAGAGAGAGATCACAAGTAGGCAGAGAGGCAGGCAGAGAGAGAAGAGGAAGCAGGATCACTTCTGAGCAGAGAATCTGATATGGGGCTTGATCCCAGGTCCCTGAGATCATGACCTGAGCTGAAGGCAGAGGCTTAACCCACTGAGCCACCCAGGTGCCCTAGTATTCATCCTTTCTGATGGAGGCATAATACTCCATTGTATATATGAACCATATCTTCTTTATCCATTCATCAGTTGAAGGGCATCTTGGTTCTTTCCACAGTTTGATGACTGTGGCCATTGCTGCTATGAACATTGGGGTAGAGATGGCCCTTCTTCTCACTTCATCTGTATCTTTGGGGTAAATACCCAGTAGTGCAATTGCAGGGTCATAGGGTAGCTCTACTTTTAATTTCTTAAGGAATCTCCACACTGTTTTCCAAAGTGGCTGCACCAACTTGCATTCCTACCAACAGTGTAAGAGGGTTCCCCTTTCTTCACATCCTCTCCAACACTTGTTGTTTACTGTCTTGTTAATTTTGGCCATTCTAACTGGTGTAAGGTAGTATCTCAATGTGGTTTTGATTTGAGTCTCCCTGATGGCTAATGATGATGAACATTTTTTCATGTGTCTGTTAGCCATTTATAGTCTTCTTTGGAAAACTGCCTGTTCATGTCTTCTGCCCATTTTTTGATGTGATTATCTGTGTTGTTGTATACTCATGTTTTATCTTTCATGTTCTAGGTTATGAATATAACCAGATTTTGTTCAGTCTCTCTCTTTTTTTAAATGAAGTACCCAAATGTATGTTCATGAATGGAGATTACTTTACTAGTTAGAAAACTAATTCCTAATCAAATGCATTGTGTTTGCCTTATGCCCTTGGCACTAATTCCATATCTGGTGTTTTTCTTATTGATTTTCATACAGTGTAAATTTACTTGGTAGTTACAGTTACTAATGTCACAGTTTCTATATAATGCTAAATGAAACTGCAACTCTTGCAAAAGATGTGAGATCTTGTTAAGGTTGATAAAAATATCAGAGAAAGTTTTGAGTTACACTGATGAATAAAGACCTCAAAAGGTTAAGATCCACAAAAAACTGAAGAAGAGAAAATTCAGAGTCATGACAAGACAGATACTTCAAGAATGGGATTTAAATATGACCTACACATGCTGATGTTACAGAAACAAGGAAAGTTTTGAAAATAAAAACCAGGAGTTCATCAACTCTACAGAACGAGCTACCTGGCCCAGTGTTTTGTAAAGGGTCAAGTTACTTGTTTTCACCTCATTCAGGCTCAGAGTAGTGAATGTATTTGCTGTGTTCACTCTTTCAAATTCAACATCTTCATCATCTTCTTCTGGCTCTTCTGGATTTGGATGATTTTCTCTACTTCTTGGGGAGATCCTACAAAGAAAACAAAATAACACAACAATGTGATTCTAGCTGTATAACTATCAAGAGAATGTAAGCCTCTACACTTAAATTATTATCCTCTGCTTAAAAGAAGGAAAAATGATGAATTTGTTACCTACATGATTCCCCTGTAGGCAGCTATATCCCTTGAAATATTTTCTTTGACTATTATATTTTTTTAATTTTATTTATTTATTTATTTGTGGGGGGAGGGGAGGGACATGGTGGGGGCAGCAGGCAGAGGGAGAGGGAGAAGCAGGCTCCCTGCTTGGGAGCTAGATGCAGGGCTCGATCCCAGAACCCTGGGATCATGACGTGAGCTGAAGGTAGATGCCTTTTTTTTTTTTTAGATTTTATTTATTTATTTGATAGAGATCACAAGTAGGCAGAGAGGCAGGCGGGGGGTGGTGGAGGGAAGCACTCCCCACTGAGCTCTCTGCTTGATCTCAGGACCCTGGGATCATGCCCTGACCTGGGCTTGATCTCAGGACCCTGGGATCATGCCCTGAGCTGAAGGCAGAGGCTTTAACCCACTGAACCACCCAGGTACCCATGAAGCAGAAGTTTAACTGACTGAGCCCCGTGCCCCAATCTTTGACTATTATCTTTAAAACCTTTTATTCCATCTATCAACTAGCTCTCAAAATTCCCTCAGATAGTGTTTTCAGTCTGCCACCATCCAGATAGTCCCCACATTACTTCTTAAATGATCACCAGAATTGGCTTTTCTTTCCTTTTGAAAACAATTCACACACATACTGAACACACCAGCTCATTATCGTGTTCTCTCTTTGGGGACTAAACTTACTATAAGCTGGAGAAGAAACAAGTTGTGGTGCTTAACCACTAAGAGAGATGCAGAGAACAAAAACTCAACTTGCCTAAAATTGGTGAAGACCCATGACTTCAAAACTATGTATCCCTGCATTCAGTCCAATGCTATTTTGGGCTTTTTCCCCAGAATAACAATGCCTAATGTGCCTGGCTAAAAATTAGATAGCAAATCAAACTTAATAAATTAATGTCAAATGTACTGTTACAAAAAATTATATCCAGATGTTAATAAATGTTCTTTTGACCTGAAAACTGGATATTTCCTCATTGTTTCTTTTCCACACTTCATTTCCAGATACCTTATAACAAAAAGGAAAATGACACTCAGAAGGTATGGTTAAAGGCAAAGAAAGAATTAGAATTAGCATCATCATGGAATTCAAATTCAGTGGGCAGTATTTGCCTTTTCTCATGGAAGATACAACATTCATATTTTACTTCAGTGTCTTTCTCCAGTTTAAAATTCCACTAAAGGAGTACATGGGTGACTCAATCGACTAAGCACCCTACTCTTGGTTTCAGCTCAGGTTATGATCTCAGGGCTATGAGATTAGGCCCCCAAACAGGCTCCACGCTCAGTGGGGAGTCTGCTAGACATTCTTTCCCTCTTCCTCTACTGCGCCCCCACTCACTTGTGCTCTCTCTCTTTCATTCTGAAATAAATAAAATCTTAAAAATATTTTATAAAATTCCACTTAATTTTTCACATTTCTTTTTCATTACTCAAATTAGTGTATTTTTTAAATACATAGTTAAATGAATTTTAGTCATGCAGCATTGTGGTATTTCTATATAAATCACCTCAAATTGTCTTTGGACACATAACATATCAATAATATATATTAAAATAATAGCAATCAAGTCTTTAGTTTTTCTGGTATACATTATACTGTCATTGACTCTATATAGAAAAATCCCCTTGGGGCCCCTGGGTGGCTCAGTTGTTTAAATAACAGGCTCTTGATTTCGGCTCAGGTCACAAACTTAAGAGTCGTGGGATTGAGCCTCACTCAGGCTCTGTGCTCAGTGGGGAGTCTGCTTGGGATTCTCTCTCTCCCTCTGCGTCCTCTCTCCCATGCTCTCTCTCTAAAATAAATAAATAAATCTTTAAAAAAAAAATACCTTCAGGTTTTGCTTCCATTATATTGGAATGTAGAATATAGTAAGAGAGTATTTTTAGGATATTTAAATTTGCCATTATTTGAAGAAGAACAAGTATATTACACAGTTATGAATCCTATGCAATAGACATTCAGGTAGAAAATTTCTCTTACGATTAAGACTGTTAAGAGAATGATCTCATGGCCTTCACTGATTTCATTATCCAAAACTTCCTAGTGTCTCATATATACATGGGCTAGCTGTTGAAGGAAAAAAAAGGCTAAATGAAAGTCTCTCTGCTTGATGCACATAAAATCTACACACTACATTCATATATATTGTACCTGATGTTCCATGGGGCACCTGAGTATAGTCCATGAATTGGGATAAAACTTGTTCTCTGATACTAAAGTCTGTTGATGAGCTGACATTCTTCCTTGATTGTAATCTCCAATACTTTCCGTCTTCCAATTTTATGTAGTAGGGATTTGCAGATTTCTTTTTTTTTTCCCCCCATCTAGCCTGTTATTATTTTTAACATACAAATAACATATATTTTGTTTGGATGTATCCTAATATCTATTAATATTCTCAGTATTTAGAGGCCTTGCTGTATTCTTTCTAGTTATTGTTTTGTTTTCATCATTCTCATCTCCTTCCAGAAGCCAACTGAAGCTGATCAGAGTGTTAAAACCCAAATAACAGGAGACACCTAACTTTTTTTACAATTGTAAAATAACTAGAAAATAAATGTGTTAGATATAAGAATAAGATAATTATTGAAGTTAGGCACTAAATCCAGTTTTGCATCTTTATCAATTCTATAAAACAGGTAAACAAGGGAGACTATATAATTCTCATTATTCAGTTTATTAAAAATAAATGTTTTCTTAGAAGAGTCAAATTTTTTTTTCTGCCAGTAAACCTTAAAATGGATTTTTAAAAATTACTACCATTTAGTGGGATTCGCATGGTACAGATACCACATTTTAAGAATAAACATCATTTCAGTCTTTTTAATAGGCTAATGAAATTCATCCTTTAAATGAATTCATCCTTTAATGAATTAATGAATTAATGAATGAACTGATTCATCCTTTAAATGAATATATTTTTTATTTGCCGTCTAGTAAGAAAATAGTATACAGCATTAACTTTTATTTTACTTAAGTTCTTATTTTAATTCTAGTTAGTTAACGTACAGTGTTTTATTAGTTTCAGGAGTACAATATAGTAATTCAACCATTCCATACATTACCCTGTGCTCGTTTAGGAGGGCACTTGCAAGTTTCTTGTTAGTGGAAGTTATAAAGTACAAAACTGTGAGGTAAATGAGATTTATCAATAGTTGCCCCAGATACTCAGTAGTGCTTTGTTTCTCCCAGAAGTGCTCTTTAACAACACATACATACCCTTACCAATCACATCTCCATAGCAATTTATTGACACTAAGTGGAAAGAATCAAAGAATGCAGTATGTCACAACTTCCATGAAGTCTTATATTTTAGGAAAAGAGACTTAAACATGGACATCAACCTTATTCAGATTAATTTGAACCTTATTCAAATTAAGATTTGCAATCTTAATTTCAGGATTTAACAGCATCGAATAACTTTTAAATTGTACACCTGTTCCAATATTGGGCAAAGATTTTATTAATGGGCTACAGGGTTAAGGCCAGTCACACAGTAGGTAATATTGCTTACCTTTACTAAAAACATGAAAAATCCAATTTAAGTGTTGAAAGACATCGAAATCATGCATAAAATTAAACTGAGTTTTTCAAATTCAACGGATGATATGATGTTGATTAAAAGTAATGAGATCTAGCAGAAAAATAGCCAGAGGTATTATAATTTTCTGTCCTACATAATATTTTAAGCTGTTTTCTATGAATGATCTGTTTTCCTAGGAGATATTCTCATTTTCAATTTTCACCTGATATTTAGCAATATTATTAAGATTTCCTCTTTAGAAAGCATGAAACTATCATTACAACTGAAACATAGGATTATAATATAGTCTGACATATACATCTAGAAGATTTTGCATTATCTGATATGGATGGAGAGCAACAATAAAAGAAGGAGATGTAACATTATTTACTTTGTCACCTCATATCCTCAAATGCTTTCACCATCAGGATATAACTAAGAATTAACTGATGATATGACTTGAGAACTTCAAAGATAAAAGGACAAAATAAATATTGAGGTGGGTATTTATTGCCATAGTTAAGCAATTTTCCATGTTGATACTAATGTAGGAATTTTGAAAGGTTTAAAACATCCTCAGAGGAATGAGTAAGTCATGTGGATAAAACTGAGTTGATAAAAAACAGAGTCGATGACATTGTAATTGCGTTGTCTGGTGATAGATGGTAGCTACACTTGGGATGAGCATAGCCTAATGTACCTAATTGTGGAATCACTATATCGTACACCTGGAAATAATGTAACACTGTGTGTCAACTGTACTAAAAAAAAAAAAAAAATCCAGGCACCTGGGTGGTTTAGTGGGTTAAGCCTCTGCCTTCAGCTCAGGTCATGATCTCAGGGTCCTAGGATCGAACCCCACTTCGGGCTCTCTGCTTGGTGAGGAGTCTGCTTCCTGCTCTCTCTCTGCCTGCCTCTCTGCCTACTTGTGATCTCTCTCTCTCTGTCAAACAAATAAATAAAATCTTTTTTAAAAAATCCTCAGAGAAACATAACAGCACTGTACGTAGCCGCCCATATTCCCACTCAGACTACTTCAGTAGTTTCCTAAATGGACACCCTGTCTCCAGTTCTCCTTCCACTACAAATCCAGGGGACATTCTGAAGAATGGTTTGATCTTGTTTGAATAAGAATCGCTTTCTTTTACATATTCCATTGAATGTAAGGGCTCTGATTGCAAAGACTGTTTTGTTCAAGCAAAGCATCTGGCACATAACAGAGAAATGCAATATCAATGCATGAATATTGGGAAGGCAAAGAGTAAAGAGGATTTCTCCTTATTATGTTTTTCAATTCATCAAACAATCAAAAAAGATACATGTTAAGGGGGCGCCTGGGTGGCTCAGTGGGTTAAGCCACTGCCTTCGGCTCAGGTCATGATCTCAGGGTCCTGGGATCGAGTCCCGCATCGGACTCTCTGCTCGGCAGGGAGCCTGCTTCCCTCTCTCTCTTTCTCTGCCTGCCTCTCCATCTACTTGTGATTTCTCTCTGTCAAATAAATAAATAAAATCTTTAAAAAAAAAGATACATGTTAAGGGTCCAATTTATGCAAAACACTTTTTTAAGTGGGACCATAGTTACTGTAGTTTTAAGAAAAGAGGAAAGAGAGGAGTATAGAAGTTCCTATTGGGCATCTATGCAGAATTTAGCACTTACCAAGTTCTTGGATGAACTATTTACGAGCACTGTGATAGTTTATGTGCTTTGAAAAACTCAATCCTGACCCTTTAGAGTACTGCTGTTATTACTCATATTTTCTGAGGTTTAGATAACTGAAGCAACTTGCCCAATAACTTCTAACTCTTCTGTGCTAGATCAAGGGTTCAAACCGGGGGCTATCCGACTCTAGAACCCAAACTCTTAACCACTATTTTTGTTGTTGTTGTAGGAGTCACCTGTCCATACATCAAGTCAATGTACAATATGTTGGGTATCAAGATACACATGAAACTGATAATAGAACAATAGAAAACTGAGGTTAAACTTTCTAATTCTATAAATGCAATGACACAACCTGTCTTTGACCACCCTACCTCCTTCCTCCTACTCCCTTTCTTCCCATTATCTCACTGTACCAATTACCTCCTCTATCTTGTCCCAAACATCAAGAAATTAAAAAAGAATCCTCCCATTAATCTTCCCTCTGGCAAACAACAGCAACAACAGTAGATTTTAAGGAGTTGTAAAACACTTCCTGTTTCTACTTCCTCCTTCTATATTTACTCCTCCATCTGCCATAAACTAGATTCTACATTCAGGGCTTTACAAAACTGCATTTTTACAAGTTAGTGGTAGACTTCTTGTAGAAAGACTTCATGTAGAAACATGGAGGAATGGATATCCTAAAAAGATCTTACCTACACCACTTAAAACAAATGTCCTTCAAACACACTGCTAGTCTCAGAAAAACAGTGAGGGAATTCTTTAAGGGCAGAAACAAAGTCTGAAAACTCACTTGGACCATTAAGTAAACACTAAATCTCAATGATTTGGGAACAAATGCCTATTCCAGCTTGGGGATGGAGAGCCAAAGACCTTGGCCGTCCTTAAGGTCCTTCCCTCCAAGTACCTTCAGTAGAATGAAAAGTAACCCTCTTTGTGAGTATTCCTTGCAAATCCCATATTAAGTCATAATACTCTAAGATGGCTTATGCAATTCTATGTGGGTTCTACTTCCTGGGAAAGTAACTGAATATTATTTTAGGACAATGACATCTCCAATTTGACATCTTGAGAGTTCCATACTTAAAGGTCAACTAAATATGTGCTCCCAGTTTATAAAATATACATGGGCATTTTTCAGCAAATACAGTACTGAAAATGTATCTTCCCTTCTTTATGATTTTCTTCTTTATCTTGTGTTTTTCTTAATAACATTTTTTTCTCTTTGTTATGTGAATACAGTATATAATATATATAACATACAAAATATATGTTAATCAACTATTTATGTTATCAATAAGGCTTCCAGTCAATGGTATAAATTTTGGGGGAGTCCAAAGTGATATATATATATTTGGGACCATGTAGAGGGCTGAGGGCCCCTGACCCCAAGGTTATTGAAGGGTCAACTGTAGTCTCAAAATACATAAAGCAAAAATTGATTAAATGAAAGGATGAAACTGACAAATCTACCTTTTATTGGAAAACATAAAGGAAAAAATCTAAATAGATCAAGGACTAATTCCAATAGTTAAGGAGGTATTACCTTGTTAGGATATTTGACTATTGTAACACAACTGCTTATAAAATTGACCCAAGGAATTTTATGATTAGGTATTGCAGGGAGGACACTTACAGACTAAAAAGCAATTCAGTAGCCTTTAGGATTTCTGCGGGCATACTGAATTCTCCAACTGGTTGTACTTGTAACATTCTTGTCCACACTAAATCCAACCTTTGGATATTATCCACAAAGATGGGTCACTGTGACTGTAACGGCCCCAAAGAAGTAAGATATTATATCTCTTTACCCTTAAAACCTCCATCCTGTCCCCATGATATACAGGAGAAAGGGAAATCCAGAAGAAAAAGGAAGAATGAAAAGATAGACCTTGTTCCCTTTCTCACTGCTGGTCCCCAAACTAAGGACATACCTGAAATGGGGTTGGGGAGAGAGCTATACACTGCTTACGAGATTAAAGTTATGATTTGGATGTGGCTGGCTTTTTAGTTCTTAAGGTGGATCTTAATTAACTGTTTTAATATCTGAAATGGTCAGAAAGCTATGGCATCTTCTTAAGATGTCAACTAGGGATATTATTAACTAAACTTTTTCATGTTTATGTTACTAGTCAATATGGCCACCTGTCACACTACTACTACTACAACAACAACTACTACTACTACTACTACTACTACTTCTTCTTCTTCTTCTTCTTCTTCTTATTCTTCTTCTTCTTCTTTTAATAAGTAGTATTATTCAAGAGGAAAACTACATTGAGTGGAGAGGCTTGGGTTCCATTGGGAATCATACCTGATGCCATTCTATAAAATGAGGGAACTGTCCTAAGTGACCTAGTCTTTGATGATAGATGAGCCACACAGGATTTCTACAGATATTTACTTCCCTCCAAAGAAACACAGATAGAAAAGAAAGACCTCAAAGAACAGATGGAAAATAGGGAAAAGAAAATGAACACTGAAACCAGGAACATGATCCAACAATAATAGAAGTACTAAAGATGTAATTCCATTCTCTTCTAAGTAACGTATTTACACTTAACTTCCCATTTTTAAAAATAAGCTTTAAGGAAGAAAGTTAATATAAATGTGCAAGTTGCATAGACAGATACTTGTAATAAGAAAGCCAAGAGACCACAAGCCATTACTCTTTTTCCTGTTGCAAAAGATGAATGAAATCACGTATGGGAAGAATATAAGAGAAGCTGGACCACCAACCATGCAAACCACCTGCGAACAATGAGGTCAATAACAAGCTGAGAGCTGGCTGGTCTCAGTGGGGACAGGGAATGGAGAGATAATTAGACCATAAGGCTGTGTAAGGAAATTTTCTTACATATGCCTTTTGTTAATGATACAGTGTTAATGAAAGCAGATTTTTGTTTTGATTCTATTATATTTGGCCTGGTGAAAAAAAATGATCACTTAGAAGAGCAAACATGAGTTCCAAAATCATGAAGTAGTTAATTAAATATATTGAAAGAAGAATCAAGCAGTATAATGGAATGTCCACCAGAGACTGTCCAATCCAGTATGCTAAAGGACACAGGCCTGAAATCCATAAACTGAGACTGAATTTTTTGCTGATAAAGAAACAGAAGGTATACAGAAATGTTTGAAATATTAGGTAGAAAAGGTATTTCATTTATGCAAATGTATTAATTTTTTTAAAATATTTTATTTATTTTTTTTGTCATAGAGATCGAGATCACAGTAGGCCTAGGGGCAGGCAGAGAAAGGTAGGGAAGCAGGCTATCCGCTGAGCAGAGAGCCTGATGAGGGGCTCGGTCCCAGGACCCTGAGATTATGACCTGAGCCAAAGACAGAAGCCTAAACCACTGAGCCACCCAGGTGCCCCTATTTTTTTACAAACTTTAGAAATAGCATGTTGTAGTAGAAGGTGGGTGTTTTATTTGTTCGTATTTTTTGGTCTATATTCTTTTATATGGTAAATCTGAGCATCAGTAACTTTCTATCCCAAGTTTAGGTAAGCAGGCCTCAGGATATTAATAGTATCTCAGATATTAATACTATCTCAAAGAAAACAGTGTCTCCATGACTGGAAAATAGCATTCTCCTAAGTATCTGACACCCATTGTGGGAATGTACAGCCAATGGCTCAACAGGAAAGGTCTGACTTACTTGTGAAGTTGATTTACCCTTTGATGTAGATAAATAAAAATGACTATCACATAAATTTTTAAAAGGCCAATTTACAAAAGCATAGCTAAGCTTTGGAAATATGGTATATCTTATTTGTAAAAATGCAAATTCCCCCCTCCTACACTGTTGGCAGGAATGGAAGCTGGTGCCGCCACTCTGGAAAACAGCATGGAGGTTCCTCAAAAAGTTGAAAATAGAGCAACCCTATGACCCAGCAATCGTACTACTGGGTATTTACCCTAAAGATACAAATGTATCTGAAGGGGCATGTGCACCTGAATGTTTATAGCAGCAATGTCCACAATAGCCAAACTATGGAAAGAACCTAGATGTCCATCAACAAATGAATGGATAAAGAAGATGTGGTATATATATATACAATGGAATACTATGCAGCCATCAAAAGAAATGAAATCTTGCCATTTTGACAATGTGGATGGAACTAAAAGGTATTAATGCTAAGTGAAATATGTCTACCAGAGAAAGGCAATTATCATATGATCTCCCTGATATGATGAAGTTGAGAAGCAAAGTGGGGGACTTGGGGGGTAGGGAAGGAAAAAATGAAACAAGATGGGATCGGGAGGGAGACAAACCATAAGAGACTCTTAATCTCACAAAACAAACTGAGGGTTGCTGGGAGGTAGGGGGATAGGGAGAGGATGGTTGGGTTATGGACATTAGGGAAGGTATGTGCTATGGTGTGTGCTGTGAAGTGTGTAAGCCTGATGATTCACAGACCTGTACCCCTGGGGTTAATAATACATGATATGTTAATAAAAAATAAAAAATAAAAAAAATACAAATTCCCTTTGGAATTGTGGAATATCAACATGACGTCAAAAAATAGCACATTTTCACCTCTGTAGTTGATTTAGTATGATTCCCTTTAAAGATGAGGCAAGTGAACATTCGGACCCTTTTGACATCATGATTAACTATTTAATAGAATCTATAATGAGATTAGAGCAACAACGTAATTTATGTGTAAACATATTTTTCTTGAAGAGCGGTCCTGAGTGCATGAAACAATGAAATTCTAACTACTATAAAATCATCTTTCTCCTCTTCCTTCCCCCTCCCCCCTACCCTCTCTTTCCCCCTCCCCTTCTCCTCTTACTTTGCAATCCCTGATGCTGTTCACGCCAAGGTAAGGAGAAATACAGTTTGCAAGGACCAACAGAAATATGGGTCCATTCAAAGAACCAGTGTCCACCATTAAGACATTCTGGAAGTTCAAAGCACATCTGTAAGCCGTTCAAAATTGTTACATGTCATACAGTCAAACATTAGATATATGTTTGTGAAATAGTGAAAAGTTCAGAATGGAAGTATATAGCAAACAAAGAGAGAAGGAACCATATTTTGTTACCCTTAATAGCAGGTCCCATTCCCAGGAACTACATGATATCAACAGAAACGTTTTAAAAATATCTGAATTTTATAGGCGTGTATTTAGAGCATGTGCAGGTTCTTTCATATTTGCATCAAGTAGTTGTTAAATGAAGACACATGCTTTTTGGAGCTGCACTGATGGTCTCAGAATCTGTCATTTGTTTCAGTTCCCTGTTTCCCAGTAGATGAATTATAGATAACAGCCTTTAAAATTCTAATAGTAATTGCCTTGAAGCTGTTCCTATGTTCTTCTCCCTAGCTATGAGATATAATTAGAGGAGAGCAAGTCTTTCCTGCATAAGTAATTCCTCGACTTATAGAAATGTTTAGTCTTTAAGGCATGGAGAGGTCTTACTATAAATCTAAGTTGTTTCCCAGACACGGTAATTTATTACTGTTATAACAATAGGCTAAAAAAAAGAGCACAGAAATTGCCTTATTTCACGTGCAAAAAAATAGAGATGCCATTATATTAATTTCTTACTGTAAAAATTTCATACTGCAAATTCCATTCTCTCTCTCCACTATGCATATATAAATTTCCACAATTTGTCCTTTTTTTAATCTACCATAATTAAACACACCTGTTAGAAATTATCTGAAGGCTGAGAATGGTTATTAAGTTTAGATATGATCAAAAATCGCACTCTATTCCACAAGTAATAGAACATAAAAGAGCCAACACCCAAAAGAACACTTGAGAACTTAAAAAGATAGAGAAAATACTATAGAACTGTTACATAATCATAATATTAGAGTTGGGGCCATACATTCTCATAAATTTCACACACACTCTCCACACTGGCTTTAGTCGATGTATACCACATACTCTACAAGTTCCCTAGGAAGATGTGATATACAACTAAGGATTTGCATTTGCAGTTTTGCTAGTGTTCTAGATTGCTAAGCAAATCCATTCATTCACTGATTTCAGCAAATATATATTGGGTAGCTAGGTTATGTGGGAAGAACTAGTTAAGATAGTGAGCCAAACAAAGCCCAAATTGTGGTTCTTTAATAGGTCTATTATTTTCCTCTATCATTTAAAAATTTTCAGTGTCCTTTCGGATCTTGGCCCTTCCTTTTTTTTTTAATATTTTATTTATTTATTTGACAGACAGAGATCACAAGTAGGCAGAGAGGCAGGCAGAGAGAGAGAGAGGAAGGGAAGCAGGCTCCCTGCTGAGCAGAGAGCCCGATGCGGGGCTCCATGCGGGGCTCTATCCCAGGACCCTGAGACCATGACCTGAGCCAAAGGCAGAGGCTTAACCCACTGAGCCACCCAGGCTCCCCGGATCTTGGCCTTTCCAATGTTCTATGTCTTGGGGAGCCATGTATCATTTCTAAAGACAAGAATTTAGACTAGAAGGATGAGGTCAGTGATTAAAACAAGTCTATAGTGTGGTATCAGGTGGTAATAAATGGAAAAATACATCAGCAGGAAGGATAGAAAGTGATAAGTTATATTTAATTTACTAAGGCAAGACATTTTATTATGTGTTTGTTTTTTTCCATTAAAAATTTGAGATTAGACATAAAACCCCTTGAAAAGTGTCTTGATCTTTCAGTAATAGCAAATATAGACTAAATGCTAACCAACTCTCTTACAAGAATGTACGCTTCACAGAGTGGAACCTTTGTCTATTCTGTTCATACTTTATCCCCAGCCCCGAAAAGTTCCAGGTAGACAAGAAGTATTTGTAGAATGAATGAAAAATGTGTATGTCACGCTCTGTCCTAGGTACTTAGGAAACTGATTTAATCCTCACAACAACCATGTAATGTAGGTACAATTCTATTCCCCATTTTATAGATGCAGAGAGTGAAGCAAGGAATGGCTAAGAGACTTGCTAATAAATAGTAGAAGTGGGATTCAAACTCAGGTGGTAGGCTATAGAGTTCTTGCCCTTTGCCCCTTGCTAAATTATCTCTTACATAAGTCAGTACCATACTTACAAAAGGCAATGTGCTTTGCTCTGTTTTAATAAGTTCTGTAAAATTAAAAATTCCAAGAAGGGCATTGCTAACAATTCCCATAAGAACACGAAAACAATTCATTCTCTTGGTATTACATGCAACTGAAAATCTGTAATCCTTTAAACACAAACACACACATGCAAGTTCCAAATTCTTAAAGTAAATAACTTATTGTGTAATTTATAAATTACCAGAGTGGAATTTAGGGCGAGAGGGAGACTATTAATTTTTCTTTGACACTTCGGCCTTTTTGAATTGTCGAATTATTATAAGAATGTATTATTTTGGTAATCCAAACGACTTATTCTATAAATGACATGGATGAACATTCACTATCATGGGAAGATGTCAAAGATTTAGATCTTATGCGACAGAGAATTATAGGACCCTCTAATACAATTCCAATTCACACAATATATTTTCAAATATAAGATGGCTCTATAAATAGTGAGTTTGTGTTTTTATAAAGGAAAAGGGTGTAGGAAACATTTACCAAACGATTAACAGTTAGAAATATAATACGGAAAAAATAAGAAATAAAATTAGAGGGGTGCCTGGCTCAGTCTGTTAAGTGTCTGCCTTCCTCTCAGGTCATGATTTCAGGGTCCTGGGATCACCACCCTCTTACCCCACTGTCGGGCTTCCTGCTCCATGGACAGTCTGCTTCTCCATCTCTCTCTGCCCCTCGCCCTGCTTGTGCTCGCTCTCTCTCTCTCCCTCAAATAAATAAGTAAAAAAAAGTAGAAATAAATGAGATTAGAGAATTTTACCTTCTATATTACATATTCTAGTAATGTTTGAATTTCTCTATTACACATGTATTTTTTTCTGCTTTACTGAAGTATAACTGACAAACAAAACTATAATATACTTAGAATGAACATCATAATGATTTGACATACACATACATTGTGAAAAGGTTTCTCACATCTAGTTAACATACCCATCCCCTCACATGTATATGTATATGTGTGTGTACATATTTGTGTATATATGAAAACATTTATGTTCTCCTCAGCAAATTTCAATTATACTATACAGTGTTATCAGCTATAGTCTCTGCATTAGGTCTTTATATTCATCTTATAGCTGAAAGTGCACACCCTTTTACCAGCCTAACCCTATTTCCCCTACCCCCTAGTCCCTGGAAACTACTTTTCTACTCTCTATTTCTAGGAGTTTGACTTTTTTTTTTTCCTTCTTATGAGCGATACCATGCAGTCTTTGCCTTTCTCTGTCTGGTTTATTTAACTAGCATCATGCCCTCAATCCACGTTGTTGCAAAACGTGCATTGCTTTTGCAACAAATAAAATCACTAATAAAAGATGATCTCTTTAAGAGAAAACATGCCCTTCAAAAGATTAAAATTTCATACTTTACTCAAAAAGGACTCAAATTATGCTGATATAGAACAGTTGAGGTGCTTTCCTATAGATCTAAACTATCAGAAGGTAGCAAAAGACCATTCATGAGAAAAGAGTACATGGAAGCAAACATACCTTCCAGTCACCAGAAACTATGTTGATCCACTGTAGGAAGGGTCATCTGAGCCATTCCTATTTCTGAAGTCGTCCACTTCTAAATGTATATCCTGACACCTCAGCACCTGAACGAAGTCTTCAATATTTGATCCTCGTAGTCAAAGAAGGAAGGAGCATAACAGCAAGAAAATCAACAACAAAGCTTGAAAATAAGAATTATTTCTTTTCATGTTAAGGAATACGCAGAAGAACATGGTAAAGACCTTCAGTCTCTGAGAATAGGCTGAAATTACTTCCGATGCTGGGACAGGAAATCTGGTCTACCATCTTCAATGGAACAGACTCCTTTCAGAAATATGTTAATACATTTTATAATTCTTATAAGTTAAAGGGTTAGAAGGTTTATTGCAATACTTACAGAAATAAAACTTCTTAGTGATTTTTATGAACTCTGTCAGAATTCTGTTTGTAACTACAATGTTTGTAACTACAAATACTATCTACAAAATACATACCTCATAACCTGGGCTTGTCCTGCTGATACAAATCAGTCCTACTCATTATCTAAACTGCTATGTCTGGTTAACTTTCCAATGATATTTGCTGTCCCAGTAACCCATTCAAAAACCCATTCAAAACCCATTCAAAAACCCATTCAAAAAAACCCATTCAAGAATTTTATGAAACTAAGTTAATTTGATATTTTCCATGATGTTCATTGTTTTTTCTTTTTTTTTTTTTTAATTTATTTGACACACACAGAGAGAGATCACAAGTAGGCAGAGAGGCAGGCAGAGAGAGAGGAAGGGAAGCAGGCTCTCTGCTGAGCAGAGAGCCCAATGCAGGGCTCGATCCCAGGACCCTGAGATCATGACCCAAGCCGAAGGCAGAGGCTTAACCCACTGAGCCACTGTGGCACCTCTACATTATTTTCCTTGATTTGAAAATGTGCCCATCAATTTCCTTAATTTGAAAATGAAGCAAGCTGTGGAATACACACCACTTTCTCCCTCCTAGCATCTCAAGCCGTTTTTAATGTAGGGTTTTGCTGCTCAGGTTTTGTTTCAAAAGGTCTTTGATGATAAAAATCAAAGAGTAAATTGAGTCCCTATTTCTCACCTGTATTACTGATGACTGACAGACTGGTAAAAGGAGCCTGTGAGGATTGTTTCAGAGGAAGGAAACACACATTTGATGAAAACTTCCAACAATGAGTGTAATTAGACACCAGATGCACTATCTTCTTGAAAATGGTGAGGGCAAAAGGAATACCATATACCAGCAACCTAAGTAAAAGAAAATAAATATGCAGGTCTACAACATTTTCCCTCTAAGTCACAAACATGTTATATAAATGCCAACCTATGGAAATTCAACACACAAATATGGCCTTTAGGTACATAAAGTGAAAAGTGTGATTAATCTGAAAATGGGCTTGAAATTTTCCATAAATCATTCTCACATTGCAAGATGTCCCAGGATAACAGAGGATCAAAAAGAGAAAGTGAGATCCAAGTGGGTTCTTCCGTGGGTGTGACGGTTGATAGGACAACGGTTTAATGATTTGATGGGAAACCAGGAGCCTCCAACAGCCTGTCTACGTGGTTTTAAAGGAAAAGAAGCCTGATTTCACACTGCCCTCAGATTTGTGATGTGCACAATTTCAAGTAAAATTTTAATTTTCATCGGCCGTTGTTTTTTTTTTAAGTATTTTATTCATTTATTTGACAGAGAGATCACAAGTAGGCAGAGAGGCAGGCAGAGAGAGAGAGAGAGAGAGAGAGAGAGAAGCAGACTCCCTGCCAAGCAGAGAACCCAATGCGGGGCTCGATCCCAGGACCTTGGGATCATGACCTGAGCCAAAGGCAGAGGCTTTAACCCACTGAGCCACCCAGGCGCCCCATCAGCCGTTGTTTTATACATACTTTAATTTTCACGAAACTAGAGGACATATTTATGTACTATTTCAGATCTTAGAATTCATTTTTCCAGCTCAGACATGAGTAAAAGTCTTTCAAGTCATCTTTTTGTTTCTCTAATAAGGTTGTGAGTCTTGTCTTTTTGATGACTACTTTCTCATCAGACATCAGGCTCTATCTCCCTCTTCCTCACTCTCAGTCTATTTCACAGGGAAAAAATGAAGTCCATCAGATAGAAACTCCCTCTGTTCTTATCATCCCCGACAAAAACCCCAGAAAACATATCTATCCTATCAGTGTTTCTTTCTGTTGTAACAGATGCTGTCTCTGCTCCCTATCAAAGTCAGTTCTCAATATTGTTCTGGATCCAGACCCTTGTCACCCTCCCCAT
This sequence comes from Mustela putorius furo, assembly GCF_011764305.1. Taxonomy (NCBI): domain Eukaryota; kingdom Metazoa; phylum Chordata; class Mammalia; order Carnivora; family Mustelidae; genus Mustela; species Mustela putorius. The sequence continues at coordinate 10,229,884 of NW_025421399.1, forward strand.
GACCTTGCTCAGTTAGCTCATCTTCAGTTATTCCGAGCATATCCCATCATCACTGAAGCATGTTCTAATGTCTCTCTTTCATTAAAAAAAAGAAAAAGAAAAAGAAACGTCCTCCTAATTTCAATCTCTCTTTGGCTATTACTGTTCTTTCTACTTCTTTCTGTAGTCAAGCAAAAGAGTTGTCTATTTTCAGAACTTTTCTTCTTAAAACCTTTCATGACTTCCCTTTTGCCAAATACAGTTGATGCTTTCTGCTCTACCCTGGTGTTCTCCCCCTCTTATTTCCTTGGCTCGAATGTGACCATTTCAATGAGGCCAACATTATAATGAACACTTAACTCCCACCAGACTTTCCCATCCCTTTACTCTATTGTGTGTAACTTACTATATAACTTATTTAGTTTTTATATTTGTTATCTGTTACCTTCTCCTCCCAACAGGAGGTAAACACCACAGCACCTAAACAATGCCTAACACATAACAAGCTTCAATAAAGATTTGTGATATAATGAACAATTAACATCTTTAACAATTTAACAATTAACATCTTTATTGGGTAATTATTTCACTGGTATTTTTCTTCCCCAGAAGATGTAAGTTGAAAGGCCTTGTCCACTCTGCTCACTACTGTAGGATAACACTTACAGGCACTACAAAAACTTTGTTAAATGGGTGAAGAAATTAATAGACATATTTCCTTCATATTTAAACATTTTTCCATGTATTGACGAGATTTAAAGTAGTCCGATATTTACAAGGACAAAAGAATTTCCCTTTCATGCCTCAACTGTAAGAAGTGAAGCCTTTCCATGGCCCATGCCTGTTGTTTCCAGAGACTCCCAGTACTGATGGTCTTTCTCAATCCAGACAGAGAACAAGGAGCCTGATGCATTTCAGATTAGTTGCTGTATCTCTTGTTTCATTGACTTTCTCCTGTTTCTGAATGCCAACATCTGCAACCATGTAATAAACCATTATAATGGACTATGTTATTTGCACTTTCTCTCAACAAACTTTGAAAAAAAAAAAAAAACCAGACTGTTTGTTCTAACAAGTTAAGCTACTAATATCCATAACTCATATTCAAGTCCTTCAGATAACTCTAAATGCAATGAGTGAGTAAATTCATTTTTGAGAAAATACAGAGAAGGAAATGTAATTTACCCATGCGTAATGAATTTTTAGGTAGATATACATTCTTATACAAACATACACATGGTCCTAGTGATGCAAGAAATTTTAAATCTTATGAAAGAGAAAAGAGATGAAAAATAATTTAATTGATTTAAAGGACAAGAGAGCATGGAAATATTTTTATTAGATTATTGTGGCAGCTTTAATATGAAAATATGTTTAGATTTGTCTCTTCTGAGTAATCTTTAGGACTTTGTATTTTAGTGTACTTATTATCAATTTTAATTACATAATCTTATTACTGTCTGCTTTTTAGATCTTTACAGTGACCTTAAGAGGTGTACTGACCAGGGCATAATAAATTATGGTGTTTCCATGACAACTCTCAATGAAATCTTCGTGAACCTAGAAGGCAAATCAACAGTTGATGGGCCAGATATACTGATGTGTGTCTAGCAGACAATTAGAAAAAGAAAATAGAAAATAGAAAATGATGATGTATTAATTCATATTTTGTACATTCTTGTGTGGAACTCTGCCTAGAATGTTTATTAGATATAAAATAAGGTTGCCCACTTTTAAAAGTGTCATAATTGTTTTATATCTAACATAATCAGACCTCGTGCTAGGTAATAATTCTATTACAGCGCCCACTTCCCCATATCATCAATAGCTCTCTGCTAATGCCATGACTTCTGGCTTCCTCTGTTACTTGCCATTTCCTATAAAAATGTACTCTTACTTAGGCAGTAAATTAATTCTATTTGATGTATTCATAAAGAAAAGATCAATAAGATGATATCTTCCCTTAGTTTAGTTGGTAAAACTAATAATTACAAGAATGTAGGAGCTAACTAGGTACCAGTCATTGTGCTCAGCTGTTGGATTATGCGATTCTTAATTCCCATAATAACTTTATTAAGCAGAGAGAAAACTGAGATTTGAAAAAATTGAATGATTAGTCAGAACCATATCAGCTGCTGTGAGGCATATATGGGATTCAAATAGGAGGTCCTTCCTGGACTTTTTATTGTTTAAAACTAGTGTCTTGAAATAGTCACTGGAATGTCAGTCATCAGTGATGAACTAATCCTGTGGAGAAGTTGTGGAGGAAGTGGAGACCTTGTAGAAACTCAGCTGCCACAATAATCTAATAAAAATATTTCCATGCTCTCTTCATTTAATGCTGACATAGAGATCAAATCTGGGTTTTCCTGTGAAATACATTCATGGAAATTTTAGCTGCTATCACATTAAAACCAGGTATCTGATCATTGAAAAACAGGAGGCAGAGGTCCTAGGAATAAATAGTGGCAGGTGAGAAGCTTTAAAATCCAACTGATGGAAAACAGAAAATGCAGTCAGCCTATCATGGACACTTAGCTGTATTCTATGTGATCGTATGGTAAGTTACTGGAAATTTGTTTGTTCTTTCCAAGGGCAAAATATACACATGTTTTTCACTTTCTGCTGTTAAGGTAGCATCAGAAATGTGCTAATGAAGGATATAATTCTTTCTGGATTACACATTTCATTCCTGAAATGTAAACTAACATTTCAAAAAAAAGCATAAATCTTTTGAATTCATCTCCAACAGCACTGTTCATTAAAAGACAGTTTTTTTATTAAGTAATTTGTATTTGTTAGCAGCATCTCTTGTTAATTTCAGTAATCAGTTTCCTAAAAATAAGATTCTCTATTTCCAAGTGTTAAATGGGAGCCTTGTTTGAATTATTTTAAATGGGAAAAAATACAGTGCATTACATGTCAACCCCAAACCCCTAGGCAACTTCCTAAAATGTAACTAAAGTAAGTGGAAATTTCAGTATACATATTATATGGCTATATGGGTAGACAGATAGAGAGCAGTTTATCATGTAAAAACATATATCATGTAAAAACAGTTTATCGGGACGCCTGGGTGGCTCAGTTGGTTGGACGACTGCCTTCGGCTCGGGTCATGATCCCGGAGTCCCGGGATCGAGTCCCGCATCGGGCTCCCAGCTCCATGGGAAGTCTGCTTCGCTCTCTGACCTTCTCCTAGCTCATGCTCTCTCTCACTGTTTCTCTCTCAAATAAATAAATAAAATCTTTAAAAAAAAAAAAAAAAAACAGTTTATCATGTAAAAACATATATATATAGATAGATTATATATATATATATATATATATATATATATATAATAGGATTTAAAGTACATGAAACATTTCTATTGCTTCTGGACCACTAAAAATTAACAAAATTTTTAATAAATGGTTGCTTTCTTGTGGCAAATGGCTTCTATTAATGCCAATAACTCTCCTGTTGATATGCCATGCTTTCTAAATTATCCCTTTTGATATTCTGACATCAGAGTTGATTCTGACATATAAAGTAGATTTGGAATACAATTTCAGAACTTTAGGGCCAATTGTTTTGTTAAAAATTATCAATTGCTTTTTTTTTTTTTTTTTTTTTTTTTTTTTTTTTTAGAGAGAGAGAGAGAGGTCAAGAGTGGGGAGAGGGGAGGGGCAGAAGAAAAGGGAAAGAGTGAATCTAAAGCAAACTCCACACCCAGCACAGACCCCAAGATAGGACTCAATCTCGCTACCCTGATATCATGACCTGAGCCAAAATCAAGAGTCAGACTTTAAACCAGTGGAGCCACCCAGGCGCCCCATAAATTATCAATTGTTTTTTGTAAACATAATTGTAAATGTTTCTGATATATTAGCCAAAAAATGTTGTATTGAAAGATACACATTTAGAAAGCTACATGTTTAAAACCAAGAGATAAATATCAAGGCACATATTAATGAGAGAGATACCTTGTACCGCTTACTGTACATCAATTTCCACCAAATATTAAGTTGGCTTTCTTATATCTCCAGAGGATTACATGAAATGTCACCCCTTATATTGACATTCGTATTAAAAAGCTACTCCCAGGGGCACCTGCGTGGCTCAGTGGGTCAAAGCCTCTGCCTTCATCTCAGGTCATGATCTCTGGGTCTTGGGATCAAGCCCCGCATCGGGCTCCTTGCTCAGAGGGGACCCTGCTTCCTCCCTCTCTCTCTGCCTGTCTCTCTGCCTACTTGTGATCTCTGTCTATCAAATAAATAAATAAAATCTTTAAAAAAAAAAAAAAAGCTACTCCCAAAAATGAAGGGGTGGGGAATCAGAGGTGGGGGAAATGAACCCTAAGAGACTATGGATTCTGGGAAACAAACTGAGGATTTCAGAGAGGAAGGGGTTGGGGGGATGAGTGAGCCCAATGATGGATATTAAGGAGCACACGTGTTGCACAGAGCACTGGGTATTATACACATACACACACAAAATGAATCATGGAACACTACATCAAAACTAATGGTATGGTAATTAACATAACATTTAAAAAAAAAAAAGCTACTCCCAGAATACATTACCTTAAAAGATATCCAATACCGCAATTTTGCTTCAGAAACAAAGATGACCCTGCCCCTTTCAGCTTCCTATAGACAGAAATGCTTTCCTATCTGAACAGAAAGGAAGAAAGAATAAATTATGTGAATTCTTTATATGGGTATATTCTCTGCTCTGGAGATCAAATCACTAAATGAGCTTCTCGGTGTGAATGTAGTCTTGATATAATTGAGTTCCTGGGTGCAGCGCCACCTCCTTTGAAGCAGGACTCAGAAAATCATTGCATCCCTCACAGCTTATCCAATGGCATAAAACATCTCAAGCCCAATTCTTCCCACTCTCCCTTTACCCACATACTTTGCTATGTAACTGCAGTGTTCTCTCACCAGGGGCAAGGAGACCTGCTTCACCCTTTGATATGTGCCTCTACCATATGAGGTCAATGCTTTGGTCAATGGCATGTTAGACAACTTTAGCAAGTAGAGGCTTGAAATGGGCTTATGCACTGGGGCTCAGTCTCTAGACCCTCAGTCATTGCCATGAGAATGTCTGGGCGGTCTGCTGGAAGATGAAATAGACCTAGGCTGTCACCTAACTGGACTTCCCGATGGTCACTCAACTACCAGACATGTAAGCAAATCCAGTCAAAGACATGAAAATCTTTCTAAGTGAATCCACCCTAAATTCCAACCCTCCAACTAATGCACTCAATATATAGTTATTGACTTAAAACATTAAGTTTGGAGATGGCGTTTCGTAGCTTTTGTAAGGCAGGAGGAAACGGACTCAGAGGGGAAGTGTCTTTTACGTCAGATTTCATGAAGGAAACTTAGAATAAGGTTATACAGCACATTAGACAGCAAAAATTTCTCTTCACTGAGTCCATTTCTGACTTCATTTTTTAAAGATTCTGCCATGCATCCATTCCTGACTTACTGAAACTCGTCTTCCCCAGCTGCCACTATATCCTACGCAGAACATATGTTTCATCTCTAATTCTCCAATCTTTCTTGTTCACATTCAACACGTTGCTTAATGAACAAAGGATCCTCCTAAGAGGACAACAAAGGATTTTAAATTTAAAAACAATTTTCCCAGCTTAAAAGTTTTTTCTATCTAACAATAAAAAAAACTATATATGAAATATTGGAGGGGGAACCTGGGTGGCTCAGTCGTTAAGCGTCTGCCTTCGGCTCAGGTTATGATGCCAGGGTCCTGGTATCAAGCCCCACATAGGGCCCTGCATTGGGTCCCACACTGGGCTCCCTGCTCAGCAGGAAGCATGCTTCTCTCTCTCCTACTCCCTCTGCTTATGTTCCCTCTCTCGCTGTGTCTCTCTCTGTCAAATAAGTAAAATCTAAAAAAAAAAAAAAAAAAAAAGAAAGAAATATTGGATTTTCAAAAAATTTTAAATTTACTTGTGATTAATATAGACAGTGAAGAAAGTTACAGACAAGAAGATACATAAAGCATGGGCCTAAGAACTCACTGGGGAATCAGAATTCCTCCAAAGCAAATTTCATCTTTACAAGGCAGTCACTCAAATGGATTACAAACAAGATTCTCTATTTTTTAAAACAGATTATAGAGAATATCTCGAATATTCGATCCTTAAAAAACTATTAGAAGAAAGAAACCAAGAATCATCACCAACGATGTCAGCCTCATCCATGATCTGGGTACTAAGAAGGATTGTGCGGTTTGTTTTATGCTCTTTCAGGAAGGTCTGAACTTGATGCCTTGAAAAAGGATCCAATCCAGCAGTCAGTTCATCCAGTAGCAAAACCTACAGAGCAGGAAGAGTGTGAAAGCATCTTCCACTTCCAAGTAAGGATCTTTAGAAAGTTGCATGGAAGCCCATATGATTTCTAGATTCAAATACAACCCTCCAGTGGATTCCTCAGAGGCTTTCATGGTCCTGTGTTACAAATATTCCCTTATAATTTAGTAATTAGAGTTTGGACTTTAATAATAGCTTGATAGCTTTCAATACAAATTAATCTTAGGGCACCTCAGTAGCTCATCCAGTTAAGCGTCTGCCTTTAGATCAGGTCATGATCTCAAGGTCCTGGGATCAAGCCCTGCATTGTCTGCCTGCTCAACAGGTAGTCTGCTTATCCCTCTCCCGTTACCTCCCTACCTGCCCCTCCCTACTCATGCTCTCACACTCACTCCCTTTCAAGTAAGTAAAATCTTTTAAAATCTTTTTTTAAAAAAGTTAATCTCAAAAAATATTTTTTTCTCTTACCTGAGGATCTCCTAAATTGGCATTTCCAAATGTTAGTTTTCTCTTCTGTCCACCACTTAATTTTTTAGCAATAATATCTTAAATGTTTTGTATGTCCAATTCCATTATAACTCTTTTTATCTATTGAAAAAACTCTACATAATACAAAATATTTTGCTTTAATTAGCTCTTCTAATAATTAGATTCTAAGAACTTCATCTATTAAGCTTTGTTTATGAAAAAATGAAGTAATAGTTTAACAGAAACATGGTCAAGAGCAAAGTATATTATTTTCAAAGGCATGAGTTCTAATATCTTCACCTACCTCTTGTTCTACTTCCTCTGACTGAATCCCTTTTATTCTAGCAGATAGCCAGAGGTTTTCTCTCACAGTAAGAAAGTCAAATTGAATATTGAATTATGGACAAAATCCAAAGTTCTTTCTCATTTCTTCTGCATTAGTATTTCAGAGAGTTGAGTATTACAAATAATGGTTGATCCTGTAAATAGAAATTTTAAAGTATTCAACACCAGGATAGTAACTCTAGAAAGAGTGGTAAGAATAGGGTATTAACTGAAGAAACATCACATTTCATAATTGCATAATTAATACATTGAGAAATTCAGATTATTCTTAACATAAATATCAGGTTCCACAGCAATGCAAAGTGGACATGGAATGACAATAGCAGAGGGAGATACAAGCATTCTCATGAATTTATATAAATATGAAATAAGTAGTTCCTATTCTAAATTTGCTTTAGAGAAGTGTTTTTGTTTTACACAATCTGACTGAGGAACCTGCTTTATCAACCAACTCGCTTCTTTTCTTCTTTTTTTTTTAATGTTACATTAGTCACCATAAAATACATCATTAGTTTTTGATGTAGTTTCCATGATTCATTGTTTGTGTGTAACACCCAGTGCTTCATGCAGTGCGTGCCTTCCTTAATACCCATCACTGGGCTCACCCATCCTCCCACTCTACTCCCCTCTAAAACCCTCAGTTTGATTCCCAGAGTCCATAGTCTCTCATGGTTCATTTCCTCCTCTGATTCCCACCCCCTTTATCTTTCCCTTCCTTCTCCTAATGTTCTCCATGCTACTCCTTATGTTCCACATATAAATGAAACCATATGGTAATTGCCTTTCTCTGTTTCACTTATTTCACTTAGTATAATCCCCCCAGTTCCAACCATGTTGATGCAAATGGTGGATATTCACCCTTTCTGAAGGCTGAATAATATTCCATTGTATATATGGACCACATCTTCTTTATCCATTCATCTGTTGAAGGGCATCTCAGCTCCTTTCACAGTTTTGCTATTGTGGACATTGCTGCTCTGAACATTGGGGTGCATATGGCCCTTCTTTTCACTACATCTGTATCCTTGGAGTAAATACCCAGTAGTGCAATTGCTGGGTCATAGGGTAGCTCTATTGTTAACTTTTTGAGGAACCGTCACACTTTTTTCCAAAGTGGCGGCACCACCTTGCATTCCCACCAACTGTGTAAGAGGGTTCCCCTTTCTCCACAACCTCTCCAACATTTGCTGTTCCTTGTCAATTTTTGCCATTCTAACTGGGGTATAGTAGTATCTCAATGTGATTTTGATTTGAATTTCCCTGATGGTGAATGATGTTGAACATTTTTTCATATGTCTGTTAGCCATTTGTATGTCTTCTTGCTTCTAAAATTATTTTCTTACCTTCTGTAGAACCAGACAACCCACTCAGAATGTTTAGCAGTATCGATTTACCAGCTCTGCTGTGTCCCAGTATTACAGTGATCTGTCCTTCATATATGTCAAGATATAAGCCTGTTTAAGAATGAAATGTGAAAATTAGACTTTAGATTATATTCAGGTGGGATGGACCTTACAAAAGTTTGTAAGAGTCAAAAGTATCCCAGTGCTTCATTTATTGGTATTCTTTTATGTTCCCTCTAAAATTATATATTTGTGTCTATTTATGAAGATGACACTTTAATTTCTCTGGGGAAATTGGATCAAGACTGAGACTATAAATTTTCACCTTCCTCCCTACACAAATCCTATGAATATCAAAGAATATATTAATTGGATGTTAAAGAACAGAGCAAAGACTACAAGGAATAAAGCAGAGTGAGCAGAGTATTTGCTTTCTGAGCAAAGAAAAGCATTTTGCCTGAACAAACAGTCTCCCAGAATCTCCCAGAACTGAGACAGAAGGGCCAGGGATGGAGGCAAAGGGGTTTGTATCCTATATTTGGAGGGAGAGAGCACGGGTTAAGGAGAGGTTAGTAAAATTTCCCCTGGCACTGGTCATTGCTCTGTTTTGTATCACAAAAGTGTGAGCATGGTCTCCAGAGGGTTCTGGGGGACCCAGAACAGGTCACAGGCATTTTTCTATATGCGTGCTCAGGACTTGATCATTTATTTTTCTTGAATATTTGAAACATTATCTAACTCCATGGAGAAACAATAGAGTTCCATTAACAACCTAGAAATTTTAAGAGATTCTCTGAAGATAGACAACATGTGGAATTATATTGTTGGAGAATCAAAAACAAGACCACAGCCCAAAAGAGGTGATGAGAAGTCCTGTGAAAGTAGAACAATTCCAATAATATCACAAACTCAGTCTGACAAATCTACGTCAAAGATTATAAACCAGCATGAGCACTACAACCTTCTTTTTAAAAATGTTGATAATTATATTATCGATGACTCTCCCTCAGAGTAGAAATATGAGTTTTTAAAAATTTTTCTTTTTATCTAGACTCATTCTCTAATTTGCCACTCTGTCTGTAACATCAGAAAACAACCACAACAAAAATTTTTTTTAATTAAAAACAGCATCAAAGCAATGAAGTCTTCTCTTTACCTTGCAATACTTACACTTTTTCAGGATTTCCATCATACTTTTTTGTAACATTTCTGATTCTGAAAGACGATTAAGCAACTTTGAAGTAAGTACATTTTCTAGTAACACAGATTATGTTAACCATCAATATGACACCAATACGACAGTTTGTGATTAATGTTGAACCACACCGGGTAGGGTGTCACCCTCATAATGGGATCCAAGGAGGGCAGAGGTAAAATCTCACACCACTCCCAAAGAGACTTGCACAGACCAGCGCATACCCTTATCAAACCCGGCGTTTCATACATGCCAGCAATTCTTCTCAGTTGGCAAATGAAGAGAGAGCTACCATTGAAAGAAAGGAAGGAAAGAACAGGAAAGAGAGCGAAGGAGAGAGAGAGGCTTTCCCTCAGGTCTGCGCCCCCTCTCTAGCTCTTATTTAATTGTTCTTCTCCTCCACGGGCAACTTTATCAAAATATAGTCTCTCTACTCTCTGTTCCCAATTTTTTTAAGATTTTATTTATTTGTTTGAGAGAGAGTCCATGAGAAGGGGGAGGGGCAGAGGGAGAAGCAGACTCCCTACTGAGCAGAGAAGAAGCCCAAAGACACTGGGATCAATTCCAGGACCCTGGGATCAGGACCTGAGCCAAAGGCAGCCACTCAACCAAATGAGCCATCCAGGTAGCTTTATGTTTCCATTTCTTTATCTCACATTTATTTCCAACCTAAGGCAACATAGCTTCTGACCCTATAACTCCACTGAAGCTATCCTCAGTGAAGACACCAAAGACACTCTACAGAATCCATCGGACACTGACCCTTGCCGGTCATTGTTTAATAGACGCTGTATTAAACAATTGCTAGCTCCTTCCTTCTTGTGAGGCTATATTTCCTTAGCTTCTACCCTCTTTCTTTCTCTTATTATTCTGCTCAGCATACTTTATGGATTCCTTAAACTGGATTCCAAATTTAACCAACTATTTTTCTTCTTCTCAAATCTTTTTTTTTTTTTTTTTTTTTTTGGTAGCAAATCTTTATTGTAAGAGTGCCATCACATAAATGAATTGCAATATAACTTGCACAGAACATTTCCTAGGGTTTATTCTGGGGCGGTATTTTACATATGGAAGCAGGAGGTCTCTGCCTGGGTTGGAAGCCCCTTGCCACAGAGCATCAGGAAAGAAAACCAATTCTTTGTATTTTGCACAAACGTATTAAAATTTATATTTGCTCTGAAATAAAAAGAGATATATTCACCCCATTTTTAAGAGAAAAAAATTTATTTAATAGCAACACTTATGGTAAAAAGACACATTTTTTTCAGTGTTCCAAGATGCATTGTTTATGCACTACACCACTGCTCCATGCAATACACGCCCTCCTTAATACCCACCACCAGGCTCACCCCACCCCCTATCCTCCTCCCCTTCAAAACCCTCAGTTTGTTTCTCAGTCTTCACAGTCAAATCTTTGCCATATGATATTGCCCACTCTCACTGCTTCAACTCTAACTTAGATTCTAATGATTCCCAAATGTGTATCTTTAGGTTTTTCTTCAAAGTCTCAAATGTACATATTCAGCTTTTTTGCTCTGCATCTGTGAGTAGATACCACCCAGGTCATATTATTTCCCCCTCTAAACCAGTCCTACTTCTGTTCTCTATCTCAGTTGGTATTTTCAACATCTGCCCAGGAATGCCAACTAAATGCCTAAGAAACATTCTTGATCCTTTTCTCTCTCTCTCACCTCAACCTGTGGTCCACAAAATTACTATAATTTAACCTTATGGATTTGTGAATTTAACTTTATGAAATCTCTTTGAATTTATCCCTTTATCACTTGTCTATGACCTTCTAGTCCAGATTCTTATCATTTCTCACCTCAGCCTCTGAATCGGATGCTGTTTTCCCTGTCCATCAACCTAGCCCCTTGTCTCCTGCAATGCAGAGGACATACCAGGAATAAACTTCCCAGAAATCGTTCTCTGTATTGAACTTGGAGAGAACTTGGGCAAGATTTGGAAAGCAGAAGTGAAAAAAGGTCATTTTTCTCTGAAGGTCATGGGGGCAGACACATGCGCAGACTGTAGGTTTGTAGCAGTTTTTCAGATTTCTTGACAAGTCCTGCTTTGCTGCTGGAGATTAAGAAACCTGGTGGGAACTTTCCCAGGGGATCCCAGCAAACTTAGTGAGACCTACCTACTCCTGTGCGTCTGGATAGATTTTCTGGCTACAACTTTCTTGACCTTCCCTCTTGTATTCTTAGTACTTTTATAAATTACTAATTTCCATACCAAATCCCTTTACTTGTACAATATTTCCAGCAACTCACTTGTCCTGACCAAACCCAGACTGACACAACCTTTGGAATGTTGCCATTTCTCCAGTTGTATCTCCTTCAAATCCTTTCCAGAAAGCTATCCAAATGATCTGCCAAAGGACTCGCTGTCTACTTGGCCTCCCTAAAATCACTTGGTGATTCCCCCCACACTATACAGGACAGCCTGTCCTTCTTGGCAAACAAAACCCACATGATCTGATTTGGCCCATATCTCTTAATATTTACCTCTCCCCCCCTTCTAAGCCTTGTGCTTTGAGCTCAGAAATGTCAGCTTCTTGTCATTCTTCAGACATACACAGATTGTTTCTTGCTGTGCTATGCTGGCCACACTGCATTGTCTGTTTGGAGGAACCTTCACATGCCCATCACAATTTACGTGACTTTTTCCTTCCATAAGACTCACCTCAAGAGTCACCTGCTTCTGACCTTTCCTACCACTCTTAGGCTGGGCTGAATGATCCTTCCCTAGGTTTGGTTATTCTCTGCATCATCTCTACCACTCTTTTCACTAATAATCTATTAAAGTGCCTGTTGCCCCCCCACCTTGGCTCTGCCTGTCCTGAGGTTAAAGACTGTCATTCATCTTTGAATCCTAGTTCTGGCAGAGAGAGCCTAATGAATGATGAATAAATGAGGTAACTAATTTGCCAGCAGAAGCAGTCTGGTCCAGAATGGTCCAAGGATCTGGTTTGAGACATATTGGGGTAGCAAGCATAAAGAGGGACTGTCAAGGTAGAGGATAGAATATGCGGGTTTAGATAGGCTAGAGCTGTTCTGTGTCCCTGGGGATACACGCATTTCATGTTAAAGCATCAACAGCAAGTTGGATCTAAGACCACTGAATAGGACGGCTGGTGGCATTCACTTAGGAAAACTGAATGACCACACAACCATACTTGTCTTCATTGCCCAGTGGATGAACGTGAGTGAGGGTTAATGTACAGGCATTTATGGAACCATGTTGCTGAAGGGTGAAGATCTGGACTGACTAATGTGATTTAGTCCTGATTTAGCTTGTTAATTTAACTAAATTTTCTGGTGTCAACGTAGTTACTGTACGTTAATGGTAAGGAACATGGTAAACTGAAATAACTAAGTTGGTTTTTTTGTTTTTTGTTTTTTGTTTTTTTTAGATCTTATTTATTTGACAGAGAAATCAGAACTAGGCAGAGTAGCAGGCGGGTTGAGGGGGAGCAGGCTCCCTGCTGAGCAGGGAGCCCAATGTGGGGCTTGATCCCAGGTTCCTGAGATCATGACCTGAGCCAAAGGCAGAGGCTTAACCCACTGAGCCACCCAGGTGTCCCCTAAGTTTTCACATAGGAGTTAGGGTTTGAAAAACTACCAGAAATGGTAGAATTTGAGAAGTTCCAACTCCAGGGAATAGAGGGTTTCCGCTTATCTTTCTGTATCAGGTTATAGTTTTTTTCCTTCCTCTTTTGTCTCTCTGCTCATTTCCCCTTCTCCCAGATACATTTGCCCATCACATTTGACCTGTTTCAAAATAAGTGAACCGATTTAAGAATATCTGATGGAACTTACCTGGGCTATTCCTCATAGCAAAGAGTTGCTGAATGCCTATTATGGGCTAGGCACTATTCTAAAAGTTTTACTCAAGGTAGCTGATTTACTCATCTTAACAAATGTATTTCCAGTATCATGCTCATTTTTAAGACACAGAAACTGAGACATAGGCAAGTAACTTCGCTGGGATTATACAGTCAACAAGCAGTAAAGCCAGGATTCAAACCAGGTGGTTTAAATCCACAGAGGACATTGTAATCACTACGTTCCATTTTGTTCTCAGAATATACTTCACATAAATGGAATGTCATTTAGGAGTACTTCTCAATAATCTCCTTCAATAAAATAAGCAAACAAGAAGCATGCCCTAAATTATGATGATATTAAGAATTAGGCAGCCATTTTCTATACATCTTCCCGCTTTCCCATAAAACCTTTATCAATGCTTTTCTCTACATTATTTCTTACTTATACCCTTTCAATCAACCACACCCCTACAGATAAAGATTTTTAGAAAAGAAAAAAAAAAGATAACTAACATTTATCCAGTTCCTGTTACCTAACAGGCATATTTAATTATCTCACTGATTCTTTAAATTCCTCAAGAAGAAGTCACTGTACTGTTGAATTATGTTACACCTTTCTTAGAAATGAAGAAAATGATGTTTAGAGATCTCACATGGTTCAGCAAAATGTTACCAAGCTACTAAATAATAGAGAAATCTTTTGACTTCAAAACTTCAATCCATATACTCCCTAAAGGCAGATAATCAAAGAAACGTGTGTCTGTTTTGTATACTACACATGCATATACTTACATATCATAAAATGTGTGTTTGTATGTATTAGAAGAGAATGCAGAGAGATTATACATGGTCAGGATAGAAAGTAAAAGATGAAGGACAAGAAAATGAATAGGGCTACTAAATTTTGCTGCTGACAATATCAAAAACACTTACTTTTAAAATGATGAACAAAGGGCACCTGGGTGGCTCAGTGAGTTAAGCCTTCAGCTTGGGTCATGATCTCGGGGTCCTGGGATCGAGTCCCACATCGGGCTCTCTGCTCAGCAGGAAGCCTGCTTCCTCCTCTCTCTCTGTCTGACTCTCTGCCTACTTGTGATCTCTGTCAAATAAATGAATAAAATCTTAAAAAAAAAAAAAAGATGAATGAAAGTTTAGAATGGTGGCAGAAACACCTGAAAGAAAGGAACTTTCAAAAAACACATCATCTATAACATTTGACCTGTGGCTGGCTCTGTTGTCCCTTAGTTTATTGAACTTTTACCTGTAAGTATTCACCATTTGTTAGTTGCCTTATAGCTTCTTTTCCATGGAACTCTGGAGGCCCTGGTTCAAAAGAGTCATCAGAGGAATGCTCAGGATTTATTTCTTCCTCAGAGACTTCATAATGAGTGTTTTGACATTGGGACCACAATGAAGACTTGAGGAAAAACAAGGGCCATCTACATCTGATCAACCAAGACACAGTTAGCTATTGAATCAATCATCTACATTGGTAAAGAATGATATCTGTCCTAGTGTAGCTTGATACCAATTTTTTCTACACAATAATGATTTATTTTTTCCAGTTTTATTCATAAATAATTGGCAACTATAACTGTATACATGGAAGACATGATGGTTTGATTTACATATATTGTAAAATGGTTACTATGATTGGTTCAGCTAACATCCATCATCTCAATAGAAACAATAAAATGAAAAGAATGGAAAGAAAAAAATGTACTCCTTGTGATAAAAACTCTTGGGATTTATGTTCTCAACCACTTTCCCATGTATCACACAGTGGTACTGACTATAGACCTCATGGTGAACATGATATCCTTAGTATTTCTTTACATTATAACTGGAAATCCTTCTTCCAATTCCCCCTTCCTCCAGCTGTAAGTCTGATCTCTTTTTCTATAAGCTTGTTGCTGTTTTTTTTCTGATTTTTTTTTTTTTTTTTTTAGATTCTACATATAAGTGAGGTCATACAGTATTTGTCTTTCTTGGTTGGTATCAATTTTGAATTTAAGTTATTTAGTTGGGGAATTACATTTATCACATTAAAAGTCAAGTATTATAAGGATTTTAAAGTTAAGACTGTTTTGGTCTTTGGTGAATTTTCAGCTCTGGTTCATTAAAAAAAAAAAAAAAAGCTTATCAAAGAAGATAAAGTAGTAGCTGTTGGAAATCATACCAAACATTCTCAGGATTTCCAGGAACTTGGGTGGTTAAAAAAGAGAAGTTATACAAGCTGATTTCTGCCACAGTATATGAAGAAATATTATTTTGATAATATAGGAAAATGAACATTGAAAATAATGAGTGTATCAGTCACTATAAATCCAAAGTCAAATTTTTCAAAATCTTAAGGATAAAAGAAAAGCAGACAAAATAGTTATTAAGGACAGAAAGGCAGGCAAAAGACTGGATAAGTTCTGGCATATAGAAAAAGGGGAGAAAAGAAGAAAATTAAGGCTCAGAAGTGAAAGGATGGGACATATTAAAAACCCATTAGGAAAATGAAATAAATACAAATCAAATTGTTTTGGCCATGTCTTCATTTGTTTTATTTTATATAGTTTTTTCAACCAGATGGATTAATCTTTAAAGTTTGGAATGGCCTCATGAAATTATATGGGGATTTTCATCAAGGTAGTTGGCATCACTCCAAGGCCAAATGGGCTGATTAAATATATTAAATATTAAATATATTAAATATAACTGATTAAAAATTATCTAACATTTAAATGGACTTATAGTTTAATGGTAAGAAAGGAGAATACAGCGATAATTAATAGGAAGTTCAGCTGTGGGATCTAAAGAACCAAAGTAAATAAAATGAGATGGCATTTTAATAATGTCTCCACAAAAATGTGAATTTATTAGTGATCAGAGGAGGAAACTTAATAGATTTTTCAGAGAGTATAGGGTAATTTAAACAACTCAGAATCTTCATATGTGATGTCACATGACAAGCCATTGCTGTAGGCTAATAAAAGGGGATAAACTTGGTCCAAGTACCACAGCAAAAGGAGAGCTGAAGAGGAAGAGATACAACAACAGGTCACTTCTAGAAGTATGAAAACAGAAAGTGTTGGTGCCATAAAGAAAAACAGATGGAAAAGGTGTAGCTAGAAAATGAGTGTCTTTGAAAAGAGAAATGAAAAAGACCATGTATTATGGTCCTAGAGATATAATGTGGGAAAGCAGAAATGCTCAGAATGAAAATATGTAGAAACATCAACAGCTGAATTAGCCAGAAAAGGGAATCATACCGTAAAAAAGCAAAGGAAATTTCTTAAGAGAAAGGGTAATTAACACTGAGAAATAAATTCATTTTATTCCTAGAATTCATAGGATTTTTTAAAATATGTCAAAAATTGAATGAATTTTGGACATTCCTGTTTTGCTGCTACTGACCTAGTTAAGTGACATTTTCTCTACCCCCAGTCGCCAAGATCAGAAACAGAAACCATCCTCATCCCCTCTCCTTCTCTCTACCTCCATCTAATATATAACTAACCACCAGGTCACATTGTTTCTAGCTCCTAAGTACCTCCCGAGTCTGTCCTCCCCTCTGTAGTACACTGGTCCTCACTCTGGTCCCCTCCCCTCTCTAACACAGATTATGATGTCAACCTGCGTGGAGCCCATCCTCTAAACAGCTCTCAGAGTGATCTTCCTAACATAAATCTCACCAATGAAAAGTCCTGTATAGATTACATCAATCTGTCTCTCTTTCCTGCACCCATGGTTCTAAGGTTCTTCAATTTCGTGGATGAATAATACTTTTTTAAAATAAATATACTGTGTTCTTTAAGGACAATTAAAAAAAAACCTCCCATCTTGCTATGATCACTACTGCGAAAGAGAGAAAATATTTTCCCAACGAACGTATAGATATGTAAAGGCTATAATCTCACAATATGAAAGACAATTTCCAATGAAAGAATTAAGGTATTTAAGTTTCACATTGTTTTTCTCATTTCAACAAAAACCAGAGAAACCCTTGTCAGGGATCACCACCAATACTGGAACTGACTAGGGGAGAGAATCCCAAATTCTTCACGTGATCCATCAGTGGAGTCAGCAAGTGCAGGCACTTGCAGAGGGACTTAACTGGAGGTGAACCACAGCCCCCTGGGATCTTTACATGCTATATTTCCCTGTACATAGCTGTGCATGATGTGTATTTGGAAAAAAATTTCCCCTTTTAATTTCTTGTTAGCTGCTTATTAATTCCTACATTAGAACCACATCTGACACCCAAACTAGGCACTAGCTCTACCTAATACCTTTTCATTTCCCCTACACTACAGCTGTTTCCCATTACTCGGCACACATGCTATTCCTTTTGACCATAAAATTTTTCGTGCATTCTTGTCCACCAGGTTAACTATTTTTATACTTTAAATGCAGCTGAAATTCTTTCCTTCCACCAACCCAAGGACTTACACTATCATAGAACCTTGTGGTATCTTCTCCTATCACACTTCCTATACTACATTTAATTACTGATTTCTGAAGTGTCTCCAATGCTAATCCTGAAAGCCTTGAAGACACAGACCATTGACCCACATAAATTTAATCAGCAAAGTAATGTATTAGATACATAGATGAAATCTGATATCTAATTGGTATCAATTTTATGGGAAATTTTGATCCAGAAAAAGAATGATAAATGTAAACACATTTAAATATAACCTACTCTTGGGGGGCCTGGGTGGCTCAGTGGGTTAAAGCCTCTGCCTTCGGCTCAGGTCATGATCCCAGGGTCCTGGGATTGGGCCCTGCATGAAGGTCTCTGCTCAGCGGGGAGCCTGCTTCCTCCTCTCTCTCTGCCTACTTGTGATCTCTGTCAAATAAATAAAATCTTTTAAAAAAATAAATAAATATAAGCTACTCTAAAAATGTGGATTTGAAAGATGTTTATAAAAATTTGGGTTAAAGAGTACATATTGTGCCCAAGTAAGGGGAAGTGAGACTTAATCAAACTTGTGGGAAAAAGAAAAAAAGAAAAAAAAAAAACAAGGAGGAAGAGAAGGAGGAGGCAGAGGAAAAAGAGAAGGGGGAGGAGAAGAAGAAGGAAAAGAAGAAATAGATTTTTTTATTTGAAGCTGAGGGAAAAGAAGAGGACATTCTTGTATTCCTTCATCAAATATTTGAGAGCTTCTTTGAGCCAGGTGGTGTCTAGACTGAAAACACATTATATATCCGGAAGAAAGTTCAAATAAGAAAACAAATATATGCATTTATGTAATTCATCAGGAATTTGTTGAGCACCTACTATGTGACAAAGATTGCTCTGGATGCTTGGAGATATCAGTGTAATAAAACACAAGCATCTCTTCCTCAGGGGGACTTACATTCTAGAGACAAAAGACAAGACATAAATAATAAATATAATGAATATCGAATTCAGTGGGGGAAAAAAAACCCAAAAGGGGAGTACTAAGTCAGTTTCAAAGTTTTCACCCAAATTCTGTTAACTGTTCTTAGGCTACTCATATAACCTCTCAGACCACTGCTTTGGCATCTCTAAAATGTGAGGTTTGTACAAAATGCTGAACTAAATACTCATTGGTAAAATTTTCTGATCATATGACTACATAGAAACAGAAAAAAAATTGAATTCCACTTTCCCGGAAATAAATATTATTTACTGTGCCTTCCCGTAGTCGAGGGTGGGAGTTAGGGTAGTATTTGAAAAGTAAGCTAATTATGAATGAATAGAGAACTTAGAAGAAAAAGTGGCTATTTAATCTATTAAAGTACAAATTAAATTTTAGATGGAAATATTGGGAAAAAATGTTAATGCAGAAAAAAACAAAACTTTATAAGAGGGCAAATAGGCAATATAGCACAGAGTTATGACAGGGGAAGATTAATTTTGGAACATTAACTATGCCTTTCTCTACTCCCAAGAAGGAATTTCAGTTTTATCTACTAGATTCTGGGGCCTGATGGGCTAAAACCAAACTGACTTGATTTATATACAAAGGATTATAAACAATGGGTAAAAGAGAAAATAAGAAATTCCAAAAGGAAAAAGATGATGAAAAAGTAGAGAAGACCCTAGCCCCAGTTTAGCTGGGGACACTTTAAAGGGTTCAGCAAAAGGGAACTTTTAAGACTTTTGCTATGTATGTGAACAAGAGAGTGAGCGCATACATCAGGAGATCAGATCTGGGATTTTACTTTCCATTTTGCAGGTTTAAGATGAAAGTAAAATTTTCTAATCAGTTGGACACTAGAGTGCTGATTCTTGTCTATGACCCGTGCCAAGGCATACACATTAACTTGGATTCAGAGGTTACATGTATTATATGCTACTTTTTGTTGAAATAAAAAATTTCATTTAATTTTAAGAAGTTGTTTATTCATGAGAATAATTTTGCAAAGTAATGTTGAAGGCAATTTGCTAAGTGCATAAGAAATGCAATATTTCAGAATGATAGACTATGAAGTTTTAAAATGAAATCATATTAACGGAACGAGTAAGAGGCATAGGGGATAAAATTCTAAAATAACAGTGTAATGGAGATGAAGAACATGAAACAAATAAAGATCTTTAAAAAACTATACATGCTTTAAAAATAGAATACTTGAATTAGAAAACGTTTAAGGAAAGACACCAAAATAATAGGGTTTGAAAAGGACAGACCTATTCAGATTCTGATGCAGGAGAAAGAATTATGTATGAGTACAATTTGTGGATTTTATGTGAGCAGAAAGGAATATAAGTGTATTAGTTCCTGGGACGACATATGCATTCTATATAGGAATTTAACAATAAAACCACTTTTAACTGATTTTATGTAATTTAATGAGTTTATTTTACTAATTTTTATGACACTCTCTAAAACACTCTTGTTAGGCTGATCATCCCATAAAAAGAAAGAGAAGAGGTCATCCATTAACTTTATACTGGTCCCTTCTTCATATTCTTGAGATGCAGAAGAACAAGTTTCCTAGAGCATTTAAATCAAACCTACTCTGCAAAAGAGAGAAAATATTTTCACAACAAGCTGTTTAATGAGCTATTTTGATGTTCATAAGTTCCATTCAAATACTAAAAAGCATCATCGTGTTCAATAGTTGTTAGAGTTGTTTCCTTCTCTCTCCCCACCTGCAACCAACACACACACACACACACACACACACACACACCCCAGACCTTTATAAAAAATAAAAACCAAAAGAACTACAAGTTATTTTTGTCTAAATTGTTTTTACCAAATAATTCTGGTTAGACCATTAAATAATGAGATGAAAATGCAGAGGTTTTATTAATCTTGAAAACTTTTCCTTTCCTCTGCCACCAGAAATGCTTCTTCAAGGACAAGCAAACAAATAGCAAGCTATTACCTCATAAGAAGCAGAAGGTCTTTAAATTCAACTGCAGCCACACTATGACTTACCAGGCAAAACTCGCTCAAAATATAACGTTAATATCAAATAGGGAAGAGGATCAACTGCCAGGATGAAGAAAGTAATCATCGTTATGTATGACTCTCCAGATGGATTGGGGGAAAATAACGCCAATCAAGGAATAATCCATGAGTAAAATCTGAGATTAAAAAGAATAAAATAACAGAAGATGAACCTATAAGGCTAAAGGTTTTTTTTTTTTTATTAACTGGTGCTGCTAGACAAATATAGCTCATATTTTAATAGCTTCTTCTTCAAACATTCACAGGGAAGTTGTTAGTAGTAGTGCTGCTTTTCACAAATAAAAATATTGCCGCCGCAAAAATGGGAAATGCTATCTGAGAAAGTAAAAGAATTGAAGAATATAAATTTAAGTGACTAATTGATTACCACATACGTTTTAAAGAAGGGGATTTAGAGAAGTGGTCAAGGAGCCAAAAATAACACTGTAGGAAGAGAAACTCAGAGCAGGCAGTGAAACTAGGAGGACGTGTAAAGGAAATATAAAAATGTTAAGGGTACGATATGGCAGAAACACTCAACTATTAAATAAGTATTGAAGACTTGAAGAGATTCATTTTAAAGATAAGAAAGACAAGAGTTCACATTCCTATAGCATGTGTCAGGAACTGCCCTGGCATTACGGTTACAGAATAACACGGTCAGCCCTCCCATTGACTCCCACTGAGGAGATTCCTACTGCCTTCCCCTTTCTGCAGAAGAAGAAAGGAAGGCGACAGAAATCAAGTGACTTGCCCAAGGCTACCCAGCTGGTACGTGGGCAGAGCGGAGACGGATTCGTGCGTTGTAATTTATTCACTATTACTCGTACCTCCACATTTTACTGCTTCTTTAAATGGAGACATAAATCAGACAAACTGAGGGGTTAGATAATGGACAATTATTTTTCTTCTTTAAATTGTCTAGGCTTTTACAAATGATTTATCTTCTTTGCTTATTACTTTGATGAGAATGCAACCGAACTTCTTAAAATACAAGGTGACTGATCACTAAGTTTCATGAAGTTACCAAACTCTAACTAACTAAATATGAAATGGAAATATAATAACCTCACCTTTAAACTCCCTTATACTAAATTGAAATATCTTCAATAACTTTGAAAATCTACTAAATAAAATTATAAAATCACTGTGTGGAACACCAGGGTGGCTCAGTGGGTTAAGCCTCTGTCTTTGGCTCAGGTCATGATCTCGGGGTCCTGGGATGGAGCCCCACATCGGGCTCTCTACTCAGTAGGGAGTCTGCTTCCCTCTCTCTCTGCCTGCCTCTCTGCCTATCTGTGACCTCTGTCTGTCAAATAAATAATAAAATAAAATCTTTTAAAAATGAGAGGCTATGGACTCTGAAAAACAATCTAAGGGGTTTGAAGTGGCGGGGGGGTGGGAGGTTGGAGGGTATTATAGAGGGCACGGATTGCATAGAGCACTGGGTGTGGTAAAAAAATAATGAATACTGTTATGCTGAAAATAAGTAAAAAATAAATTTAAAAAAAAATAAAATCACTGTGCTCTTTTCCTGGGTCACTCCAGCAATGAAGACAAAGGGGCTAAAAGACCTAATGTCCATCCCAAAGATGAAGGAAGTTGTCTGTACAATACAGTGACTCCCAGACGTCCCCAAAATATAGTGAGGAGAAACCCAACCAAACTGGTAAGGATAGGTTTCTTTATCAGCACACTCAGGAGGAAAGCCAATGCTATCTGAAGGAAGAAAGAAGAGTTCCAATTGGTATATTTGTTCCTTTCAGAAGCATTTTTAGCAATATTAATCAATTCCTCACACTGTCAAAAACTTTCTCAAAACATATAAAAAACTAGATACCAAATTAATGCCTATGCCATTGCAATATCCTGAAGAAACATCATCTACTCATAGATCTGAGATGTAAAACAAATTAAGAGATATCTTTGTCTAACACACCAAAGACAGGCCATATGGTACAAAGAGTGTGAATATCATCAAGAAGCCAACAATTACTACAGTTTGGATAGATGTTATGATCAGAACCATAACAATGGACAGGATAAATACAAAACCAGCAGGCATTAATCCCCAGGAGAGCCAATGGTGGAAACAAGGTGTTACTTCAGAATGTCACACACAGGTAAATGTCTGGAGAGGCCATATGCAAAAACCGTTAGGAGTACAAGTTCTGAAACAAACAGACCAGAGTCAAATTTACTATAAGACTGTGGCTTTGCACTTTCTAGTCATGCAGTCATAGATAGGACTTTTCCATTCTCACCCTCGTCTGTGAATTGGAATTAATTGACAGTTGTTTTGTTTTAAGATACTGTGTATGAACTCTTTAGCTGAGCTGCTCTTAGAATTACTTTACAATTGTTGAATGAATTTAAAAATTCATATAACTACACATAATCTGATTCTTTCAGTCAAGTGACTAACTAAATATGAAATGGAAATATAATAACCTCACCTTTAAACTCCCTTATACAAAATTGAAATATCTCTGATTAAAACCCTAATTCAAAAACATGTATGTGCCTCCCATGATTATTGCAGCATTATTTACAATAACCAAGACATGGAAGCAACTTATGTCTCTATCAGTGTGAAAGGAAAACAAAAGTGATATAGATATATACACAATGAAATATTACTCAGCCACAGAAAAAAGAAGGAAATCTTGTTATTTGCAATAAAAAGGATTGAGGCCATTATGGGAAGTTAAAACTGACAAAGATTAACACCATATAATCTCACTTATATATAGAATCTAAAGCAAACAAACAAACTCATAGATACGGAGAACAGATTGGTGGTAGCCACAGGTGGGGGTAGGGAGCAGGCAAAATGGGTGAAGGTGATTAAAAAGCACACAAACAAGTTATAAAATAAATCATGAGAATGAAATACTCATCACAGTGAATGTAGTTAATAATGCTGTATCATCTTTTTGAAAGTTGCTAAGAGAGTAGATCTTAAAAGTTCTCATCACAAGAAAAAAAGTGGTAAACCTGTGTGGATTTATGATGGTGATCATGTCACAATATATACAAATATTGAATCATTATGTTTTTTACCTGAAACTAATATAATATTATATATCCATTATATTCCAATTTTAAAAAGATTGTAGTTTTCCTCACGCTCTCATTCAATTTGAAATTCAAAAAATCTTCTACAAAACTAAATACCTAACAATCTTATTCAGTTAAGTTTTTAAAGATCGGGTAAGTCCTTCATATATAAAAACATCTGCTCCTAATAATAATGGTTTTTCAGAAGAGCTGGTCACAGATTGGACTAAAGAGAGCATGAAATATGAAGATTGGTTAAAGGAGAAAGAAAAGAAAAAAATGGACAATGCTATTCATTGAATTACACAATACTGTGTTCAATGAATTAATAAGAATATTAGACAAATATAGATTCCAATATATGTATGAAAGCATAAACCAAGTCAAATACAATTATTTTCTATGCTTTTGCCACTTATATGTTGGGAATATAAAATGGTATGTCTACTCTGGAAAACAGTTAAGCAGTTTCTTATTAAACTAAACTGCCGTATAACCCAGAAATTATACCATTGGGTATTTTACCTCAGAGAATTGAAAAATTACGCTCATAAAAATACCTGGACATCAATGTTCACAGCAGCTTTATTTGTATTTTATATATTTGTATATTTGCATATTTATATATTTGTATTTATATTGTATTTTATTTGTAATTCTCCCAAACTGGGAACAACCCCTACCCCTTTGAAAGACTGAACAACTAACCAAACAGAGATATTGCTACCATGGATAGTTTCAGCAATAAAAAGGAGCAAACTATTGATAAATACAACTTGTAAGAAGGGCCAGGAAATTATAATTAGTGGGAAAAAAAAAACCCCAAAGGTTATGAACTATGTGATTGCATTCATAGAGCATTCTTAAAGTGCCAAAATTATAGAAATGGTGAAGAGCTTGGTGTTTGGCAGGGGTTAGGGATACGGGATAAGGAAGAGAGTTGACTGTGGCTATAATGACGGAACAATGGAACTGTTCTGTATCTTAACTTATCAATGTCCACAATGAGACTGTGATATCATGACAGTTTACATGACGTTATGATTGGGGGAAACCAGGTAAAAAGTACATGCAATCTATTTCTTAAAACTGAGTATGTATCTACCTCAAATAAAAATGTTTGATTTAAAAAAATTATAGTTACTTGCAGGACTAAGACTAAATGATGTTTTAAAAAGGAGAAAGAAATGGTTTGTACCACATCAGTATAGACTCACTAAACTATAAACAGTTGAGGGGATTGGGAGAGCATGTGGGAAAAAAGCACTTTAACTGCTTTCAGTTACATTGAAGTAATACTAATAATTGAATACTAATGTATTGTAAGACATGTTATATGTATAATTGTACTATATTTGAATTGTAAGTATCAGTGTGAATTCATAAGGCATTTATCTTTAATATGTATATGTTATGCTATGTACAAAATGTAGAAAATACATCATGATGTTATCTCTGCTATTGAAAAAGCCTAGAAACAAGGGTGCCTGGATGGCTCAGTGGGTTGGGCCTCTACCTTCGGTTCAGGTCATGATCCCAGGGTCCTGGAATCCAGCCCCACATCGGGCTCTCTGTTCAGCGGGGAGCCTGCTTCCTCCTCTCTCTCTGCCTGCCTCTCTGTCTACTTGTGATCTCTCTGTCTGTCAAATAAATAAAGAAAATCTTTAAAAAAAAAAAAAAAAACCTAGAAACAATGACCAATCCAATAGCAAAAGATATTTCTAGTATGCAGTGCTCCTGAAATACTTTTTCTAACTAAAAGAAATTTTGCCACACAAAATAGCAAGGTACCTATTTCTTTCTTTCTTTCTTTCTATCTTTTTTTTTTTTTCCAAAAACCCACTTAGAATCTTGTCAAAAAGAATCAGAAACCAACCTTCAGTTCCCTTTGACCAAAGATGGGACAATTTGAATTTCAATGGGAATAATTATTACAATGGCTTGAAACCTATTAGACATGTTTAGATCCATGAGTTTATAATGGTATTTTTAAAAATCAGTCATCTTTGAAGAATACCAGGCAAACAGCCAATTATCTAATAAAGGAAAAAGTTAATCAAAAACATTCTGTTTTCAATCATTTGTTTTACCTTTGTTTTCCTGTTGCACCCTTAAAAAAATTTGCTTCAATATGAGCTAACTATCATTCATGGATATTTAAACCAAATTCTCTTAACTGTTAATATAATTATGGCTCATAGAACTGAAATTGCTAGACTTTCATAGAACAGAAAGGTACAGTTAGAAAGGGATTACTGTAAATAATTCTCATGATCTAGTCATGAGGTTTTGTGTAAGAAATTACTCTTGAGATCCTTTGAAAATTCATTCTTTTTTTATTGTTGAAAACTGAAAATTCTTTCTTGTTGAGCCTTTTTTGGGTTAAGTAGATCGTAGCAAAATTTGTGAGCAATCAGGAAGAAAGCGGAAGAGGGTAAAATATACAATAACTTTGGGGACTTTTTGAGAAATATATCAGTTTTACCCCAATAACTGGGATGTTTTTTTTTTCTTTTAAGATTTTATTTGTTTATTTTGAGAGAGAGAGAGAGAGCATGAGATGGCAGAGGGTAAGAGGGAGAAGCAGACTCCCTGCTCAGAAGGAAGCCCAAGGTGAGACTCCACCCCAAGACTCCAGGATCAAGACCTGAGCCAAAGGCTGTCACTTAACCAACTGAACCACCCAGGAACCCCCCAGTAACGGGAATGCTTGACTACATCTGGTAATGGTATTTTCTTCAAAGTTAAATGGTCAAATCCATACTTTTTTATACATGTTATTTCATTTTTAAAATCTCTTTTCCAGGGCACCTGAGTGGCTCAGTCATTAAGGGTCTATCTTTGGCTCAGGTCATGATCTCCAGATCCTGGGATTGAGGTCACGTTGGGATCCAAGCTCATCAGGGAGCCCACTTTCCCCTCTCCCTCTGCCTCTCCCCCTACTTATGCTCTTTCTCTCTCTCTCAAATGAATAAAATCTTTAAAATAAATAGGGGCACCTGGGGGGCTCAGTTGTTAAGCATCTGCCTTCAGCTCAGGTCATGATCCCAGGGTCCTGGGATCGAGCCCTGCATTGGGATCCCTGTTCCTCGGGGAGGCTGCTTCTTCCTCTCCCACTCCCCCTGCTTGTGTTCCCTCTCTTGCTGTGTCTCTCTGTCATATAAACAAATAAAATCTTTATTTAAAAAAATTAAAAATCTCTTCCTTGTGTTTGAAGACAACAGCATATTTACACACTCTCTCCAGTAGCATGTAATATTAACTAATTTTTAAAAATCTCTAGCCAATGTAAACCATGCCAACTTGGACAGTTCTCTATCAGGAAAACTTTTGAGCTGCGTTTCTCTTCAATTTGAGGCACTTAGCAAATTGGATCCAAATGTACTGAAGACAATATGGAATGGATTTCTGTTGGCATATTTCACAAACCACTTTCTCTATCAAGGGAAAAAATCACCTTGTCACTAATTTCATTTTATTCATCTTTTTGAGTTATGTAGCACAGTGGTTAAAAAAAAAAGGGGGTTTCTTGGGGTTCCTGGGTGTCTCAGTCTTCAAGCAGCTGCCTTTGTCTGGGGTCATGATCCTAAGGTCCTGGAATCGGGCTCCCTGCTTGGTGGGGAGTCTGCTTCTCCCTCTCCCACTTCCCCTGCTTGTGTTCCCTCTCTCACTGTGTCTCTCTCTGTCAAATAAATAAAATTAAACAAAAAAAAAAAAAAAAAAAAGAAGGAAGGAAGGTTTCTTAGTCAAAAATCTTGACTTTTCCGTGCCTTGGTTTTCTTGTGAACTAATAGCACTAAAAACTGTGAGTGGTCCTTGGAATACAGTAGGTTCAAAGTTCAATGTTTGCTACTCTTACTTCATTATTGTATACTATCCCAAAGTCTATGGGGAAAGGGACAATAGACAAATGAAGAGAGACAGAGAGAGAGAGAGACTCATTTGACTCTGTGCCTTCTGCCTTACAGGAGCAGCACTGTGCTAAGTGGTTTAGAGATACTTTCTCATCTAAACCTTAGTCTGACCCGAAGAACATCTTTATTGACCAACTGCATGAACTAGCTTTGATAACCTCATGGTAAATCAGTTTAATGTTCAAACTTTTCAACCCCTTCTTCCCTTCTTCACTTCCATGAAGGGATAGTTACCCATATCACTGATCCTGGGCTTGGGTCTTTGACTTGCTTTGGCTTTATGGCGGGCAGAACATACTTTTTCGCCCCTTGACTTTGGATTTGTCCACATGACTTGCTGTAACCAGTGGGATTTTATCAAATAGGACTTGAGGAGGAGCTTGAAATATGTGGGGCACTGAGACTTGCTCTCTTGCATTTCTGTGACTGAAGGAGAAGAGTTATGTCCAGCTGTGCTGCTGAACCACGGAGGAGGAGAGCCACATGGGGCAGACTCGATGCCACCTGTAACTTGGATCCAAGCTCAGCCAAGCCCAGAATGGATCTGCCAGACTCCGGTCATGACACAGACAAATGAAAAGAAATAAATCAGTGTTGTTTGACATTAACGGGTTTTAAGGTGGTGTTTTATGCAGCATCTTTTTAGCAATAGCTAAGAGATACAAGCACCATATTTCTATTCTTCAACTCAGGGAAGCATAAGCATAATTCTTATTTCAGTCTTGATGACTTCTGGTATTAGTAATGTTGACATTATTTATAAGAGTCATTTTATTTTTTTTTTAATTTCATTTATTTATTTGACAGAGAGATCACAAGTAGGCAGAGAGGCAGGCAAAGCCAGGCTCCCCACTGAGCATAGAGCCCAATGCGGGGCTTGATCCCCAGACCCTGAGATCATGACCTGAGCAGAAGGCAGAGGCTCAACCCACTGAGCCACCCAGGGGCCCCAAGAGTCATTTTAAAAATTATTAGAGGTCTATCATGCCCAGTATACTGGGATGGGCGGTGGAAAGAGAGAGCCAATCCGTAGGAACATTCCTTACTCTTCCTGGAGCTCTACATTTCACGGTGGGGCAGAGAAGGAAGGCGAGGCATCAAACAGCCCATTGCACAATCAATAGTTTGATTATAATTGAGCAACAACACTAAAGGAGAAGTAGTGGGTGTTCTGAGAACAAAAACAGGGAAGGCTTCTCTGAATAAATGACATTTATTTATACAGTGGTCTTACCTAAACAAAGCTTGGACAGGGAGCGAAGTCGAGGATAGAGAAGAAAAATTTGAGCAGAGGAAACAGCATTTGCAAAAGAAGGAAGGGGTACAGTGCATTGGAGACACGGGGAAGAGGTCCTTAAAGCAAAACTAACAGTGGGGGAGGGAGGGAGAAAGATGAGACGAGAGAAATAAACTACTCCCACAGTTCAGGCAAAAGGTGGTAATGGCTTGGACTAGTGCTGGTGGCAGAGTTGAGAAGTACATGGATTTCAGTTTAGAATTAGCAGGGCTGATAAAAGATCAGAGGTAATGGGTAAGGCCGAGGAAATTTTCTCTGATAATTCCCTAGTTTCTAATGGGTCACCTAGGGGGGTAGTCTTGCATTCACTAAGATGGAAAAATTTTTAAAAGATTCAGCCACGTGAAGAGAAAAATACCCACATTTGGTTTTGAACATATTCGTTTAAATCGTTTAGGAAGCATCAAAGTAGAGATATTCGGCAAACAGTCAGATACATGGAACTAGAGCACAAGTTAGGTCACTACGGTCCATGGACCAACTCTGGTCTACCTCCTGCTTTGTAAATAAAGTTTTTATTGGAATGGAGCCATACTCATTTCTTTATGTACTGTTTATGATTTCTTTCATGTTACAACAGTTGAGCTGAATAGGTATTATAGAAAAACTTTGGCCCCCGGAGCCTACAAAATTTATTACTGGTCCACTTACAGAACAAGTTTGCTGGTCTACACGTTGAAGTAGGGTTCTCAGAGTTATCAGCATGTAAATTACAATTAAAGTTATGGAAGTAAATAACCTTTTTTGGAGAACGTTGGTAGGATGGGGAAAGATGTCTAGGTTAGAACCTTGTTGAACTATAGATTTAAAAAAGCACGAATCTGGGGCGCCTGGGTGGCTCAGTGGGTTAAATCCCTTGCCTTCGGCTCAGGTCATGATCTCAGGGTGCGGGGATTGAGCCCCGCATTGGGCTCTCTGCTCAGCGGGGAGCCTGCTTCCCCTCTCTCTTTCTGCCTGCCTCTCTGCCTACTTGTGATCTCTGTCAACTAAATAAATAAAATCTTCAAAAAAAAAAAAAAAAGAGGCATAAGTCTGAAGCTGGATAAGGTGGCAAGAAGGCTGAGAAGGAAAGGCATGAAAAGTGCATGAAAATCAGGGGAAGGCTATGTTCCTCAGTTAAAAGATCAAGTGAAATAGGGAATGAAAAATGTCCATTTTTAATTAACAGTTGTTACTGACCTCAGAAAAACCCATCCGGGTGGTGTGATTGGGCACAGAAATCGTTCTGAGTTGAGGGGAGCCTCGGTGAAGGCAACACGTTCAAAAAATTTAGCTGTTAAGAGGAGGGAGCTAACGTACTTGCCTGAGGAAAAAATAAGGAAAGGTCCTGATAATATGTGAAGAAATCAATACTTTCCAATCCCAAAGAGAAGAATCTAGTTGAGAGGGGGAAGTTGAAGAAGGAGGAGACAGAAGGGCGGATCCGTGGTGCCGCCTTCCTGATGATGATGACGGAAGGAACAGGATCCAGCCTGGGAACTGATGAAGGACGTCAGAGATGAGGCAGAAGGAAAAGGATGGGTGTAGGGAGTCGTAGGTCTGTAGTTCAGCAGGGTGTGTGTCCCCGTCAGTTTCTTTTTCCTCTGAGAATAAGAGGCAGAGCACAATCTCCTAAGAGTTGTAGGGCAAAGTAGAGGAGGAAGTGCAGAGAGAAGACAAGGAGAAAATACAGAAAATATAAAATATTTTTATATTTTATATATTTTATATTTTACAGAAGTAAGTTAGGCACTTACTTCTGTAATTGCAGCGATAATTGCCATCTGAAAAGCCACTAACCCATTTTGACAGTCTCTTGTTGGGTGACAAATAACTTCATCATCAGAATCCTAGCAGTGTTCTTTTTTTTTTTTTTTTAAGATTTTTATTTATTTATTTGACAGAGAGAAATCACAAGTAGATGGAGAGGCAGGCAGAGAGAGAGAGAGGGAAGCAGGCTCCCTGCTGAGCAGAGAGCCCAATGCGGGCCTCGATCCCAGGACCCTGAGATCATGACCTGAGCCGAAGGCAGCGGCTTAACCCACTGAGCCACCCAGGTGCCCCTAGCAGTGTTCTTTAAGGAAGGAGACAAACATGCCCGTCATTATGCAGTGAAAACAATCATTGGAATTAAAACCTTAACTTTGGCTCTGAAGTGGAAATATCTACATGCCTGTTCAGAGCCCATGATTATACAATTTAGAGCATTTTTTTTAAAGGTTTTATTTATTTATTTGACAGACAGAGGTCACAAGGAGGCAGAGAGGCAGACAGAGAGAGGCAGAGAGATCCCAGGACCGTGAGATCTTGACCTTAGTCAAAGGCAGACACTTAATGACTGAGACACCCAGGTGCCCCAACTGGGGGCTTTTTAAATCACACACCTCTCTCATCCTTGAAATCTATGCTCTTGTGAGTCATTACTATTATATGATATATAATCCAAAAAGTAAGGTTGGAATAGGAAAAAAAAAAAATTTGGACTCTATTCTAAATGATTTTCTGTTTTCTGTTTTGTGATTCTTCATTGCAGCTTCTGGATCTCTGACTTCTGCCTGTCTCCCTTACCCTCATTGGCCATGTGCTCTGACTGACCAGCGTTCAGTCTACCCTGAGTTGGTTTCCCATGCCTCTCCCATTTGATCATTTACCACATGTCTTTTTCAACCCAGGAAGCATTGACAAAAGCCACAGGGACTGATCTCCCTGCCTACACAGTGCATACTCTCTGCTGCTTTCTGTCCTTGGGGTCACATGGCTCATGGGAGTCTATCCTTGAATGTGGCACCTGCCGTGCCAGCCTTTCCCAGTCAAGCTCCTCTCCTGCTGTATCATTCTACATTTATCTGACTCAGGCTGCCCAACCCAAATACTCGTGTTTTTCCCTTGACAATATTTGTATACTGCCAGAGAAAATCAGTGAAATTAGCATTGTCCTCATAAAAATTTGCAGCCTTATTCCATGTTTGGAAGGATGAATAATTTTGAAAGATGTGGCTACACTTTGAAAACAAATACCTTTTCCTTTTTCATGTAGACCTTGTCCTGAGTGAGATATAAATACTGTGTTAAAATCAGTAAAAATATTAGAACATAATACATGAAATCATTTTTTAAAAAGTTTAAAAAAGGAGGTCTGTATTGGACTTCAGAGGTTTCCAAGGTTTTCATTTGTAATGGATCAATTAACCACTTATTGGGTGGATTCCTTCTGAAGATTATGAGCTCATCCATGATGAATGTTTTGAACTCAATTCTAAGGAGTGTTCTTGACTCCAAAGTAGGTAGACGGTAATTTTACTTGCGACTTTTATACTCTGATTACTTGCATTAATTTATTTCTACCAGTGTAGTACTTTCATGGGATAGAAATTAGTCCTCTTGGCGGGAAAAGAAAAACCCTACCCAATTCTCAAGTATTTCCATTGATTATTTTAAATATTTTTTCTTTTAAATTTCTAATTACTTTAATCACCAAGGTAATATGCCACCCTAAATAAAGCTAAAGCAATAAAAACTGAAGAAAAAAGAAAATCCTAACCACAACTTCCCTCCTTTCCATACCTCCCATTTAAATCTGTGGGTCTCTTTTTAGGATAATATGTACACACACACACACCTGTTCACATATATAGATGAATATTCATGTATGTATATAGGGACACAGATTCAGTTTCTTTACTAAAATGGGACCACATTTTTAAAATGCTACAAATTTTTTAAAAGAATTACTTATTTTTTTATTTTAGAGCAGGGGAGGGGCAGAGGGAGAGACAGAACCTCAAGCAGACTCCCCACGAGAACACAGGGCCCAAGGCAGGGCTTGATCTCACGACCCTGAGATCATGCACCTGAGCTGAAACCAAGAGTCGGATGCTCAACTAACTGAGCCACCCAGGGGCCCCTGCAAATGGTTTTTAAAAGACATGTCATTTATATCTTTACACATATTTACGTTGAGCCTAATACAATAGAAACGACTTACAGTACCTAAATTAGAGACACCAGTAAACCTAAATAATTACAACTTGGTTTTGTGTTCTCTAGGGATGAGTTGATATGATTATTGTTTTTGGTTTTTTTTCCATACACGGCAGGAAGGATAATCATGAGGATTGCTGTTACAGAAATGATGGCTACGGCACTTTCAGAAAACTATAATGAAATGGTGGGAATTGTGTTTCATGATTTTTTCATATCAGCTGAAGTTTAGTTGGGGATATGAAGTCCCAAAGATGGAAGAAAACTCGGATTATGCAGGTAACTATATAAGAACTGATTGAATCTTTTTTGCTGCTTCATCAAATCCCCAGCTGGGAAGGACTGACAGAAATGTTAATAAAATCAAGAAAAGAAGTAATATACTTTTTATTCCTGAACTTAGCGATCAGTCTTTACTACAGAATTATTCTGTCTACCATTCAATAATATGCTTCTTTATTCCTGTTTTGCAGAATGCTTTAAAAGTGCATTGGGGCATTTTTAAATTGGGGCACCTGGGTGGCTCAGTGAGTTAAAGCCTCTCCCTTCAGCTCAGGTCGTGATATCAGGGTCCTGGGATCAAGCCCTGCATCGGGCTCTCTGCTCAGCCGAAGCCTGCTTCCCCTTCTCCTACTCCCCCTGCTTGTGTTCCCTCTCTTGCTGTGTCTTTCTCTGTCAAATAAATAAATAAAATCTTAAAATAAAATAAGTCTATATTACTTTTCACCCACCTACCCTCACCTGTAGCCCCACACCAACCCCTAGGTGGCCTGTGGAGTAAGGGTCCTTGTTCCAGTTGAGAACAACCAAACATAGCCTCAGCAAATAAACTCAATTTGCAAAATAAACTTCAAGCTAAACATGTGAAGGTTGTATAATAATAATGAAACATTGATGACTGGGAAACACACCTTTCATAAAGGAAGCCAAAGCCATCTTCTCCATTAACCTCTGTACCGTGTTAGTGAACTGGGGTATGCACCACAGCAGATCAGAGTTGTTAAATTCATCCATACATCCCAGGACATGAGAAGGCTGTTTGGGAAGATGGGTTGCTCTGAAGCGTTCTGAAAAGAAACACAAATATAGCCCTAGAAGCAATATTACTGTCCATTCCCTCAACACACAAAAGAAAAATGGACCAAGTTATAAAGTGGTTCAGATATCAAACACATTTTGAGAAAGAAAGTATTGTCATTGAACATTGAGCTTCATTTTGCCCTGATTTTTTGCCTTCCTCAAATACTGCCTATCCTTTAAAGAAAACACCATTTCAAAAACATACAACTTTAAATGCATCCATTGATTTTAACTCACTAATACAGCAACCCGAATAGTGAACCATTATTGAATGCGTGCCTTCATATGTAATGTAATACAGAACCTAGCATCAAATATGAGATATTCCTGCCAAAAATGTTCAACCTGAAGTTAATGCTGTTTTTCAATCTATTTTTCTGTTTAAAGAAACGTAAGAAGGCAAAAGAATGAATTAAATGACAGCATGAAGAAGGAATCAAACAAATACAGAATATGAATATTCAACAAGATATGAGATAGTCTCATTGGTTGTGGGCTTATCAAAACTAACTTTAAAAAAAATTTTCAGGGACACCTGGGTGGTGCAGCTGGTTAAGCATCTTACACTTGGTTTTGGCTCAGGTTGTGATCTTAGTGTTGTGAGTTCAAACCCATGTGGGGCTCTGCGTTCAGGAGAGACTGGTGGAGATTCTCCCTCCCTCTCCCATTGTCCCTCCAACTCATGCTCACTCTCATTCTCTCTCTCTCAAATAAGTAAGTAAATCTTTAAAAAAAAATTCTTAATTTCTTAAAATTTCTTAAAAGAAATTTTCAGGAAATTTAGGTAATTGAACTTGAAATGAGATGATGATATGCAATTTTTGCTAATTTTTTGAAATGTATTAGTGGTTATAGAGAATTGGTGTTTAAATTTTGTAGATTCTAGCTGAAGTATGACAGTAAAGTGTCATATATCTTGAAAGAGGAGAGAGACACAGAGATGAAGCAAAGATTAAGTTCTTTTAAAATTGTAGTGAGTGATTAGGGGCACCTGGGTGGCTCAGTGGGTTAAAGCCTCTGCCTTTGGCTCGGGTCATGATCTCAGGGTCCTGGGATCAAGCCCCACATCAGGCTCTCTGCTCCGCAGGGAGCCTGCTTCCCCCTCTCTCTCTCTGCCTGCCTCTCTGTCTACTTGTGATCTCTATCAAATAAATAAAATCTTTAAAAAAAAAAAAGTTCTAGTGGGTGATCATTATAAATGTACTCCCCATCAACATAGCAGCTTAAATAGTCTAACTGAATGCTTTAAGAGTTATTGCACAAAATTGGGAGGAGTCAAGATAGCGGTGAAGTAGCAGGCTGAGACTACTTCAGCTAGTAGGAGATCAGCTAGATAGCTTATCTAAAGATTGCAAACACCTGAAAATCCATCGGCAGATCGAAGAGAAGAAGAACAGCAATTCTGGAAACAGAAAAACAACCACTTTCTGAAAGGTAGGACCGGCGGAGAAGTGAATCCAAAGCAATGGGAAGATAGACCCCGGGGGGAGGGGCCGGCTCCCGGCAAGCGGCGAAGCAACCGCGCACAAAATCAGGACTTTTAAAAGTCTGTTCAGCTGAGGGACATCGCTCCAGAGGCTAAACCGGGGCAAAGCCCACGCGGGGTCAGCGTGGCCTCAGGTCCCGCAGGGTCACAGAAGGATCGGGAGTGTCTGAGTGTCGCAGAGCTTGCGGGTATTGGAACGGGAAAGCCGGCTACAGAGACAGAGCCGACAGTGAGCTCACAGCTCGGTGTTACCTTGAATGGGTCGCAGGCTCGGTGAGCTCGGAGCGCGGCCGGAGGTCAGGCAGACGGGAGTAACTGGGCGCTGTTCTCTGAGGGCGCACTGAGGAGTGGGGCCCTGGGCTCTCGGCTCCTCCGGGCCGGAGACCAGGAGGCCGCCATTTGTATTCCCATCTTCCGGAACTCTACGGAAAGCGCTCAGGGAACAAAAGCTCCTGAAAGCAAACCCGAGCGGATTACTCACCCCAGCCCCGGGTAAGGGCGGTGTAATTCCGCCTGGGGCAAAGACACTTGAGAATCACTACAACAGGCCCCTCCCCCAGAAGATCAACAAGAAATCCAGCCGAGACCAAGTTCACCTACCAAGGAGTGCGGTTTCAATACCAAGGAGAGCAGCAGAATTCCAGAGGAGGAGAAAGCCAAGCACGGAACTCATGGCTTTTTCCCTGTGATTTTTTTTAGTCTTGCAGTTAATTTAATTTTTTTCTTTTTCATTTTTTGTTTTTTTTCTCGCCTTCGGGTAAAAATTTTTTTTAACTGTTACCTTTTTCTTTTTTAATGATTTTTTACTAGTTTATCTAATATATATATTTTTTCTTTTTTACATTTTTCTTAGGTGTTTTCTTTTTTTTAATTCTTTTCTTTTCTTTTTTTTTTTTCTTTCTTCCTTTTTGAACCTCTTTTTATCCCCTTACTCCCCCCTCACAATTTTGGATCTCTTCTAATTTGGTTAAAGCACATTTTCCTGGGGTTGTTGCCACCCTTTTAGTATTTTACTTGCCCCTTCATATACTCTTATCTGGACAAAATGACAAGACGGAAAAATTCAACACAAAAAAAAGAACAAGAGGAGGTACCAAAGGCTAGGGACCTAATCAATACAGACACTGGTAATATGTCAGATCTAGAGTTCAGAATGACAATTCTCAAGGTTCTAGCCGGGCTCGAAAAAGGCATGGAAGATATTAGAGAAACCCTCTCGAGAGATATAAAAGCCCTTTCTGGAGAAATAAAAAAACTAAAATCTAACCAAGTTGAAATCAAAAAAGCTATTAATGAAGTGCAATCAAAAATGGAGGCTCTCACTGCTAGGATAAATGAGGCAGAAGAAAGAATTAGTGATATAGAAGACCAAATGACAGAGAATAAAGAAGCTGAGCAAAAGAGGGACAAACAGCTACTGGACCACGAGGGGAGAATTCGAGAGATAAGTGACACCATAAGACGAAACAACATTAGAATAATTGGGATTCCAGAAGAAGAAGAAAGAGAGAGGGGAGCAGAAGGTATACTGGAGAGAATTATTGGGGAGAATTTCCCTAATATGGCAAAGGGAACGAGCATCAAAATTCAGGAGGTTCAGAGAACGCCCCTCAAAATCAATAAGAATAGGCCCACACCCTGTCACCTAATAGTAAAATTCACAAGTCTCAGTGACAAAGAGAAAATCCTGAAAGCAGCCCGGGAAAAGAAGTCTGTAACATACAATGGTAAAAATATTAGATTGGCAGCTGACTTATCCACAGAGACCTGGCAGGCCAGAAAGAGCTGGCATGATATTTTCAGAGCACTAAACGAGAAAAACATGCAGCCAAGAATACTATATCCAGCTAGGCTATCATTGAAAATAGAAGGAGAGATTAAAAGCTTCCAGGACAAACAAAAACTGAAAGAATTTGCAAATACCAAACCAGCTCTACAGGAAATATTGAAAGGGGTCCTCTAAGCAAAGAGAGAGCCTACAAGTGGTAGATCAGAAAGGAACAGAGACCATATACAGTAACAGTCACCTTATAGGCAATACAATGGCACTAAATTCATATCTCTCAATAGTTACCCTGAATGTTAATGGGCTAAATGCCCTGTCAAAAGACACAGGGTATCAGAATGGATAAAAAAACAAAACCCATCTATATGTTGCCTCCAAGAAACTCATTTTAAGCCCGAAGACACCTCCAGATTTAAAGTGAGGGGGTGGAAAAGAATTTACCATGCTAATGGACATCAGAAGAAAGCAGGAGTGGCAATCCTTATATCAGATCAATTAGATTTTAAGCCAAAGACTATAATAAGAGATGAGGAAGGACACTATATCATACTCAAAGGGTCTGTCCAACAAGAAGATTTAACAATTTTAAATATCTATGCCCCCAACGTGGGAGCAGCCAACTATATAAACCAATTAATAACAAAATCAAAGAAATACATCAACAATAATACAATAATAGTAGGGGACTTTAACACTCCCCTCACTAAAATGGACAGATCATCCAAGCAAAAGATCAGCAAGGAAATAAAGGCCTTAAACGACACATTGGACCAGATGGACATCACAGATATATTCAGAATATTTCATCCGAAAGCAACAGAATACACATTCTTCTCTAGTGCACATGGAACATTCTCCAGAATAGATCATATCCTCGGTCCTAAATCAGGACTCAACCGGTATCAAAAGATTGGGATCATTCCCTGCATATTTTCAGACCACAATGCTCTAAAGCTAGAACTCAACCACAAAAGGAAGTTTGGAAAGAACCCAAATACATGGAGACTAAACAGCATCCTTCTAAAGAATGAATGGGTCAACCGGGAAATTAAAGAAGAATTGAAAAAAATCATGGAAACAAATGATAATGAAAATACAACGGTTCAAAATCTGTGGGACACAACAAAGGCAGTCCTGAGAGGAAAATATATAGCGGTACAGGCCTTTCTCAAGAAACAAGAAAGGTCTCAGGTACACAACCTAACCCTACACCTAAAGGAGCTGGAGAAAGAACAAGAAAGAAACCCTAAGCCCAGCAGGAGAAGAGAAATCATAAAGATCAGAGCAGAAATCAATGAAATAGAAACCAAAAAAACAATAGAACAAATCAACGAAACTAGGAGCTGGTTCTTTGAAAGAATTAATAAAATTGATAAACCCCTGGCCCGACTTATCAAAAAGAAAAGAGAAAGGACCCAAATAAATAAAATCATGAATGAAAGAGGAGAGATCACAACTAACACCAAAGAAATACAAACTATTATAAGAACATACTATGAGCAACTCTACGGCAATAAATTTGACAATCTGGAAGAAATGGATGCATTCCTAGAGACATATAAACTACCACAACTGAACCAGGAAGAAATAGAAAGCCTGAACAGACCCATAACCAGTAAGGAGATTGAAACAGTCATTAAAAATCTCCAAACAAACAAAAGCCCAGGGCCAGACGGCTTCCCGGGGGAATTCTACCAAACATTTAAAGAAGAACTAATTCCTATTCTCCTGAAACTGTTCCAAAAAATAGAAATGGAAGGAAAACTTCCAAACTCATTTTATGAGGCCAGCATCACCTTGATCCCAAAACCAGACAAGGATCCCACCAAAAAAGAGAGCTATAGACCAATATCCTTGATGAACACAGATGCGAAAATACTCAACAAAATACTAGCCAATAGGATTCAACAGTACATTAAAAAGATTATTCACCACGACCAAGTGGGATTTATTCCAGAGCTGCAAGGTTGGTTCAACATCCGCAAATCAGTCAATGTGATACAACACATCAATAAAAGAAAGAACAAGAACCATATGATACTCTCAATAGATGCTGAAAAAGCATTTGACAAAGTACAGCATCCCTTCCTGATCAAAACTCTTCAAAGTGTAGGGATAGAGGGCACATACCTCAATATCATCAAAGCCATCTATGAAAAACCCACCGCAAATATCATTCTCAATGGAGAAAAACTGAAAGCTTTTCCGCTAAGGTCAGGAACATGGCAGGGATGTCCATTATCACCACTGCTATTCAACATAGTACTAGAGGTCCTAGCCTCAGCAATCAGACAACAAAAGGAAATTAAAGGCATCCAAATCGGCAAAGAAGAAGTCAAATTATCACTCTTCGCAGATGATATGATACTATATGTGGAAAACCCAAAAGACTCCACTCCAAAACTGCTAGAACTTATACAGGAATTCAGTAAAGTGTCAGGATATAAAATAAATGCACAGAAATCAGTTGCATTTCTCTACACCAACAGCAAGACAGAAGAAAGAGAAATTAAGGAATCAATCCCATTTACAATTGCATCCAAAACCATAAGATACCTAGGAATAAACCTAACCAAAGAGACACAGAATCTATACTCAGAAAACTATAAAGTACTCATGAAAGAAATTGAGGAAGACACAAAGAAATGGAAAAATGTTCCATGCTCCTGGATTGGAAAAATAAATATTGTGAAAATGTCTATGCTACCTAAAGCAATCTACACATTTAATGCAATTCCTATCAAAGTACCATCCATCTTTTTCAAAGAAATGGAACAAATAATTCTAAAATTTATATGGAACCAGAAAAGACCTCGAATAGCCAAAGGGATATTGAAAAAGAAAGCCAACATTGGTGGCATCACAATTCCGGACTTCAAGCTCTATTACAAAGCTGTCATCATTAAGACAGCATGGTACTGGCACAAAAACAGACCCATAGATCAATGGAACAGAATAGAGAGCCCAGAAATAGACCCTCAACTCTATGGCCAACTAATCTTCGACAAAGCAGGAAGGAATGTCCAATGGAAAAAAGACAGCCTCTTCAATAAATGGTGCTGGGAAAATTGGACGGCCACATGCAGAAAATGAAATTGGATCATTTCCTTACACCACACACAAAAATAGACTCAAAATGGATCAAGGACCTCAATGTGCGAAAGGAATCCATCAAAATCCTTGAGGAGAACACAGGCAGCAACCTCTTCGACCTCTGCTGCAGCAACATCTTCCTAGGAACAACGCAAAAGGCAAGGGAAGCAAGGGAAAAAATGAACTATTGGGATTTCATCAAGATCAAAAGCTTTTGGACAGCAAAGGAAACAGTTAACAAAATCAAAAGACAACTGACAGAATGGGAGAAGATATTTGCAAACGACATATCAGATAAAGGACTAGTGTCCAGAATCTATAAAGAACTTAGCAAACTCAACACCCAAAGAACAAATAATCCAATCAAGAAATGGGCAGAGGACATGAACAGACATTTCTGCAAAGAAGACATCCAGATGGCCAACAGACACATGAAAAAGTGCTCCATATCACTCGGCATCAGGGAAATACAAATCAAAACCACAATGAGATATCACCTCACACCAGTCAGAATGGCTAAAATCAACAAGTTAGGAAATGACAGATGCTGGCGAGGATGCGGAGAAAGGGGAACCCTCCTACACTGTTGGTGGGAATGCAAGCTGGTGCAGCCACTCTGGAAAACAGCATGGAGGTTCCTCAAAATGTTGAAAATAGAACTGCCCTATGACCCAGCAATTGCACTATTGGGTATTTACCCTAAAGATACAAACGTAGTGATCCAAAGGGGCACGTGCACCCGAATGTTTATAGCAGCAATGTCCACAATAGCCAAACTATGGAAAGAACCTAGATGTCCATCAACAGATGAATGGATCAAGAAGATGTGGTATATATACACAATGGAATACTATGCAGCCATCAAAAGAAATGAAATCTTGCCATTTGCGACAATATGGATGGAACTAGAGCGTATCATGCTTAGCGAAATAAGTCAAGCAGAGAAAGACAACTATCATATGATCTCTCTGATATGAGGAAGTGGTGATGCAACATGGGGGCTTAAGTGGGTAGGAGAAGAATCAATGAAACAAGATGGGATTGGGAGGGAGACAAACCATAAGTGACTCTTAATCTCACAAAACAAACTGAGGGTTGCTGGGGGGAGGGGGTTTGGGAGAAGGGGGTGGGATTATGGACATTGGGGAGGGTATGTGCTTTGGTGAGTGCTGTGAAGTGTGTAAACCTGGTGATTCACAGACCTGTATCCCTGGGGATAAAAATATATGTTAATAAAAAATAAAAAATTAATAAAGACAAAAAAAAAAAAAGAGTTATTGCACTGAATTGAAAGAACATGTGAACTTTGCTAGCTCCCAGGGAAATGTTACTATTTTTAAACAGAATACAGTCTCAATGTAGCCAAGGCAGCCCCAAATACATTCTCAAGGAAACAAAGCAAATCTCTTTGACCTAATGCCCATGTCCTTGTGCTAGGAACTCAACAGAATGCAAAGATATTGACAATCAGAAATCTGGCTCCCTAAACCACTCTATGTTTACAAAAAAGCATAGCCTTGAAAAGAGATCCCAAAAAATGTTCCCTAATTTTTCCTCATAGAATGTTTTCCCCTAGCCCTCCCAACTAGTAGAATCTTAATCAAAATGTCCCT
This sequence comes from Mustela putorius furo, assembly GCF_011764305.1. Lineage (NCBI taxonomy): Eukaryota > Metazoa > Chordata > Mammalia > Carnivora > Mustelidae > Mustela > Mustela putorius. Next base: position 10,272,073 of record NW_025421399.1, read on the forward strand.
AGTACAGTGCTACCATTTACTCACTTAAAATCTATTTCATTTTTTTCTCCCTAACTCTAAAGTTGCCTCCAAATAAATCAAAATGACTCCATAAGACCCAAAGGGAGTAATTATTTGGAGAATGGTTCCTTCTAAGTCAATAAAATGTTACTTTGCTTTTCAGGAGCAATCCTAGGAGTTCTTTAGTTGCTCTCATTAATTTGCCATAAATATTATCCTTTTCTGCAATGTATCTCATTCCACAATATTTGCAAAATATTGTATCTAGAATTCCCAATCAACTAACCTGTGGAATTTGTGACTATAAAAAAGCAATAAAAATAGCACAATACTAAAGGATGGATTTTCATATGGAAAAATGGATATTGTGAACCAAACCAATACACTCTTTTTTCATTCTCCACTGTTTAAGAAAATTCTTGTATAAAAGGGCCTGAGTTTGTTGATAGGTGCTTCTCTCTCTTTTAATCATTTTCTCCTGTTCATGGAGAGGGTAAAGTAAATATTGTACAGCAATAACTAGAAGAAAGAAAAGACCCAAAAAAGTCCAGTTACAAAAAAGCTTTCAAACACTTTGAAAATGTTGCTTCAAATGCACTGACTTGATACCTTATTCGACACTGCAGATACATATTCAGGAGGGGTTTTTGTGAGAGGAAAGGTATTAATGAATGTAAACTATCTTGTCAGTCAGTATTTCTTTGCAGGCTCTTGTGGCTATGGGTAATGAGGGTGGTGCTGTAGGAGGTCTTTCCTCTCTTGTCTCAAAAGTGACTTTCTTCCTCTCCCAAATCTTCACATTACTACAATCTAAAGTAAATAAGGGAGTAAAATGTTAGCAATGCTTGGAATTCAAAAAACACTTTGCCCTTCACTTGGTTTAAGAAAAGACGTATAGAGGCACGGATTGCATGGAGCACCGGGTGTGGTGCAAAAATAAAGAATACTGTTATGCTGAAAATAAAGAATAGATTTAAAAAAAGAAAAGAAGTATAACAGGGGCACCCGGGTGGCTCAGTCTGTTAAGCACCTGCCTTTGGTTCTGGTCGTGATCTTGGGGTCCAGGGATTGAACCCTGCATTGGGCTTCCTGCTCAGTGGGGGTCTGCTTGTCCCTCTCCCTCTGCCCACCCACCCACCCCCTGCTTCTCTCTATTTCAAATAAATAGAATCTTTTTTAAAAAGGCATAACAAAAATGAAACATATCCAGTTATTTTGTCAGAGAATTGCTCACGAGCAGTCTATACTTTGAATGGAACACTTTTGCATGCTTATTTAATACCTAGGTAACCACTGAGTAAGGCAAAGTCAAATAATATCAAAGTCATTCTTAGAATCCCAAAGAGCTAATTTCTTCTATTTAATCCATGGGTCCTCCTTTTGAACTAAGGTTATAAGACAGACGCAGATGAAAACCAAAAACATGGTAGTGGGTATGACTGAGGTCATTGATTTGTAGGTCATCATGATGTTTACAGGGATCTTTCTGTTTTCACTTAGAAATTCCAGAGATGATTTGGTATCACAACTCTGGTTACTTAAATTCATTTAAATAAATGTTGATGTCATACACAAATTCAATTTCAGAGAATTTGCTTTTTTTTCTTTTTTGATAAAAGAAAAGGTAAAGCAACCAAATATCAAAATAATCTCTAAATTTAATTTGAGAAAACATCTACGTCAAAACATTCATCTTCACCTTATGGCTATACAGGTCTGTCTGAAGCTCAGGAAGCTATCCACAAAGACATTTTAAAAGAAAAAAAAAAAAAGCCAGAGAAAAGTAACTTGTCCTAATGCCTATACTTGTCTTGCAGATTCTCAAAAGATTACCCAGGAAGTATAAATCTGACCAAAAGAAATTAGTTATACTTGTACATACTTCTGAGTATCTTCTACACTTTACTACTATACTAAAATACTATATAACTGAGCTTAAAAAATTAAATCACTCATTAGGTCTACAACATAAAACATACATTAATTTAAAAATATCAGAACGATAGAATAGCTTTAACACTATCAATCAATATGTTTGGCGTTGGCTATATGTCCTTTATGTCTTACTCACCTTGTGCAAAGTGGAAGGTAAAAACAAGGTGGACTCTCAGGAATATGAGTGAGGAACTGAGAAGTATCTCTGATTCATTGTTTTCTTTGTTTCTAGGAGAACACCTAAGATTCCTTCAAGGGCTCTTCTGCAAATGTTTGCCTCACTTAAAACTGTTTTTATTCAGTTTGGCATCTGAAAACAGGACATAGTCTGTGTGTAAACAGTCTGTCAAATGTTCTTTACTTGATAAGCTGGTTTGAGTTTGTTTGTTTGTTTGTTTTCCCAGGTCTTTCTTGTGCAATGACTCTGCAGGGACCATGTAGTTGTGGATGGTTGTGCTAAGCGTGACACATGGTAATTATTGTTCTGTCTTTCTGGCATTCATAAAAAGCAATCAGATTCCAAAAGGAAGGAAAAAAACCCCACGGTGTTGGGTAAGTTGATTAAAAATTAGACAGCCAAGTCAGAAAAAGAGATTAAAAAGAAAGGGAGTTGAGCAGAGAGAGGGAAAATGAGGCACTATCTTCTCAGAAATCAGAAAAATACACGCAAGTAGCCTTCACCTAAGACTTAACTGCAATTCCGTTACGTGGTTCCTCGTGCTGATGGAATCCTGTGTGCTAGAAAGTACACGGAAGGGTTTATAACGAATTTCCTTGTTTACTAATGAAAGCAAACCTAAAATTGGTGCTATAGTCACAACTGTGCTATAGATTCAAAAAGTGAGGCTTATAGGTGGAAGTTATCTGCAGATGTTCAAATAACAGCAGAACCCACATGCGAGTCCACAACCGCATTTGGACTCCAAGCCCCTCACTCTCAACGACCACTATGAAAATTATACTAATCAAAACAGTATCTAATACCCATTTTCATAGTTTAATAGTTTAGGTGAGATGGTGGAACTTTCATGATTGTGTTGCTTTTATTTTTCAGCAAATATATGAGACATTCTCAGAATTGTAAGTTATCCCTGCTTATCAATCCTGAAAATTTCATTCCATGATTTTTTACTGTAATTAGTACATGTCCTAGATGTATACATGAGTTGATAACCATTCATGAAAGAGGACAGAAACACCAGTAAGACAATTTCAGGGACTACCATTTTTATCAAGAAAATGGATATAAACATGGTCTTTGACTCTAATTGTATCCTTCCTTTGTTAGTGCTCACATTTCTCTTCTTGTTTTGCCAGTCATTACTCAAAGTAAATGTCCATGAACTAAACAACACCAAATATTTAACCTGGTTCCAATCCCAGACATTAATGACGAGATTTATTTTATATGGGTGGGGAAAAAAAACAATAAAAAATCATATTGTAGGGATGCCTGGGTGGTTCAGTCATTAAGTGTCTGCCTTTGGCTCAGGTCATGATCCCAGGGTCCTGGGATTGAGCCCCACATCAGGCTCCCTGCTCTGCAGGAAGCCTGCTTCTCCCTCTCCTACTCCCTCTGATTGTGTTCCCTCTCTCAATGTCTGTCAAATAAATAAAACCTTTTTTTTTTTAATCGTATTGTAATACATACACACACCTTTCTTAGTGACTAAATTTAAAAGCAAGTTTATTTTTGTAGTTTTGGGGGATTTTACTATCCTGGAGGATGCAGAGAAGTGCTTACAAGATACAAGGTTAAAAGTCTGAGACCTACATTCCAAACCTCTCACTCATCGGCAGAATTCCCAGACCTCTGTTCCACATGGATTAGGGGGTGCTGGACCTTTTCTGTTCTGAGCCTCTGCACACTGACACCTGGGTATTACTGCTTCTGGGTCCCAATGCTGAGCTCCTCCAAACTTGGATTTGTGGAGGCTCATGTTGCATCAAGCCACGCCTCCTCAGCACACTTCACAGAACTTCTAATCTACTCCTTTGTCTTCCTACTCTCCCTGGGTCCTCAGCCCTACTTCTGCTGAACTTCTGCTTCAGTGCATGAGTGTCCTGTTTTACTGAAATCTCAGAGACCACTGGGTGGAGGGTTCCCTCCCACCATCTCTACTCTGTGTGAACTTCCCAGAAGAAACTGGGCCGGTCTTCACTAAACTCAATCCCACTGTTCAATCTCTCAACCCAGTTTTACAACCTACTCTAAAATCCAGCTTCCTCTTTATGACTTCTAATATAGTATTTTCTCTCCTCCCCACTTTTCTCAGACATGCCTAATCATTAAACGTGGGGAAATATTTTCCACTGGCTGCTGTCCCCTTTCTTAAGCTACTTAATCCTATAAACTTCATATACTCGCCCATCTCACGTTCACCGCACAAACTCCCACGGTATTAGATTTTCAGCAGCGCTATAACAAGCTGCCACAAGCGGGGTGTATTAAAACAAACAGAAGTTTATTCTTTCACAGTTTCAGAGGCTGGAAGTCTGAAATCAAGGTGTCAACCTCGGGGCCATGCTCTCTCCTGGCTCCCAGAGCTTACCAATCATCCTTCATATGCCTTGTCCTTGCTCTGCCCCCATCATCACGTGGTGGTCCCCTCTGCGTCTCTGTTGTCCACTCTTCTTACACAAGGAGACTAGTCATATTGGATTAAGGGCCCATCCTACACCAGTATGAGATTATGTCCACTGAAGACCCTATTTTCCAAATAAAATCATTTACAGGTATGGGGTTGGGGCTTCTACAGATCTTTTTGAGGCATACAATTTAACCCATAACAAACACAGAAGGCAATATATAGTAAACACCTCAATTTTTACATCTGATGGTCATTCGACGTGACCCTTACCCTTGTATCCATGACGATGAAACTAAGCTCTCAAAGCCTGACGACAGCTTCCGACATCTTCCGTAGCCTTCTCTTACCTTTTTTTTTTTTTTTTTTTTAAGCCTTTCTGCAGCAACTGACCCACTGCTAGGAACTCTGTGTTACAATCTACTCTTTTCTTTCCTGAATTTTCTTTTTCTAAAATCCTCAGTTTATTTATGCCCTTTGGCACTTTTTATTTCAAGTTCTGACCTCTCCTTTAATAAATATATCCACCCTTTCAGCTTTATCCTAGATGTATGTTTCTAGCCATGACCTCCCTATACTGGATCTATCTACCCCATTTCAACACATCAAAACCCAAGTTGATGACGTATCTTCCTAATACACTTGGCACACTCTTTCTTTTCATTTCTCTTACTAGACACCCAGTTCAGAATTTTAGCGCTTGTTGAATTGGATAAAGAGGCGCTGTAAATAGGCATCAAAAAGAATGAAATCTTGCCATTTGCAATGACATGGATGGAACTAGAAGATGTTAGGCTGAGCGATGTAAGTCAGTCAGAGAAAGACAAATATTGTATGACTTCACTCATAGGTGGATTCAAGAAACAAAACAGATGGATATTGGGGAAGGGAAGGAAAAAAATAAGATAAGATGAAAACAGAGGTGGGGGTAAACCATAAGAGACTCTTAACTCTAGGAAATAAACTGAGGGTTGCTGGAGGGGATGGGGTGGTGAGAAGTGGTAACTGGGTGATGGACATTATGGAGGGCACATGATGGAATGAGCACTGGATATTATATTGCCTATAACACTACATTCTATCCCTGAATCCAATAATATATTATATTTTAACTATATTGAATTTATTTTCTAAGATTTCGTTTATTTATTTGAGAGAGAGAGAGAGGTAATGAGAATAGGAACATAACAGGGGGAGTGGGAGAGGGAGAAGCAGGCTTCCCCGATGAGCAGGGAGCCTGACATGGGGCTTGATCACAGGACTCTGGGATCATGACCTGAGCAGAAGGCAGACGCTTAATGACTGAGCCACCCAAGTGCCATAACTATATTGAATTTATATTAACACTTTTAAAACAAAAGAATTCTAAATTTGTTATCTCTCAAAATATTTTTGCATTTATAGTTTAAGAAAGTTCACTTCTTCATAATGTTGATTTTCCCTCCCCCACAACGTGATGAAACTCTGTTTATTTGGGTCACTTCTACATCCTTTAAAAAACTCTGTATGTGGGGCGCCTGGGTGGCTCAGTCTGTTAGGCGACTGCCTTCGGCTTGGGTCATGATCCCAGGGTCCTGGGATCGAGCCCCGCATCGGACTCCCTGCTCAGCGGGGAGTCTGCTTCTCCCTTTGCCTACTGCTCTGCCTACTTGTATTCTCTATCTGTCAAATAAATAAATTAATTAAAAAAAAAAAACTCTGTATGTTTTACTTTAATAGTCTTCCATGTCTTTTGCAAGGTTTTTTTTGCCATAGCAAAGAATTTCCATTACAACTTAATAGGATTTATTTTTAAATATATTTTTGACTTAATTTTTGCTGTATATAGAAGCACTATTAACTTTGTACGTTAATTTAAACTTTGCTGAACTCTTATTTATTCTAATTGTAAACTTTTAAAATTTTCCAAACAATAAATGCATCTGCAGAAAATGAGTTTAAAATATCTGTTTTCTAACAATTCTTACAAATTCTCTGAAGTTGAATTCCCAGCATAAAACCCACTTGTTCCTAATGTAGTCTCGGGCGCCTGGGTGGCTCAGTGGGTTGAGCTGCTGCCTTCGGCTCGGGTCATGATCTCAGGGTCCTGGGATCGAGTCCCGCATTGGGCTCTCTGCTCAGCAGGGAGCCTGCTTCCTCCTCTCTCTCCTCTCTGCCTGCCTCTCTGCCTACTTGTGATCTCTATCTGTCAAATAAATTAAAAAAAAAAATCTAAAACCTAATGTAGTCTCATCCTCTGACTTTTCTTTTTTATAGCACCCTGCTTCTTTTTATGGTGCTGCATTAAATCTCTCATAGCTCATATTTCCTTATATAGCCTATCTCCAAATTGCCTTTTGTACTCTTTTATTTGGTCATTAATTTTAAAAGCACACAACTAAGCTACACTCAGTTTCCTGACCTCCAGACACTGTGAGTTGATGAATGTTATATTTTAAGATGCTAAGTTTGGGGGTGATTTGTTGCATAGCAATAGATAACTAACACACATCTATTTCTTTGTATCTCCTAATATACCAGAAGCACTTTAAAGTCAGGACTGTATTGCTTACCTTGTATCTGCAGCTCCTAACCTAGTGTTTGGGCCACTGCAAGAATTTAAAAACAGAAGACGTTGAATTGAATCACTGAATACTATGTGTGTGACCAAAGTCAGTCTAGTCTGGGGTGGCTTGCTATGCCCCAGGCCCCCTTTCCCAACACACACACACACACACACACACACACACACACACACATCTTAGAATACAAAACTCCTGTGCCATAACAAGTCAGTCTGCCAATTATGCTTTTCAGAGATTTATCTTTTCTAATCTAAATGACTTAATAGGTTTAGAGTGAAAATCAGGTAGGGTTAATTTTCAGAAGACCCTCAGGGAAAGATGCTAAACCCTCCAGTCTTCTCCTGAACTGTCTCCTTCTTTAGAGCATCCACAACTTTTGTCCAGACCCCTCAGGTTTCACTGTATTCAGGATTTCTCAAAGCAGGCGATACAGATGCCCACTGAAGTTTGAAAACCACTGTTCAGCTAATGCAAATTCTCATTTCTCTAGGCTTTTCACAACTGACCACTTTTGACTGATTATCCTCAAGTGACATTGCAGGAAGACAAGACAAATAAAATTTCGGTCACTACCAGCCACCTTGAGCAACACACACTCTCATATGTGTGTGGAGGTGTGTGCACACCCAGAGCGATCTAACCTATCACACATATTGCTTTAAATGAGTGAATTCAATATGTTGTAAGAGCCATAGGACAGAAGCCATTCCCATGAAAGGCTTAGTGGCACTCCCTCTAAAAGGAAGATCTCCAGAATAAAGTTCTGAAGTCAAACCCCAGCTGTGCTACTTAGGGACTCAGTGTCACTAGGCAAATCATTTAACTTCTCTGACCTCAGATTTTCCAGCTATCAAATGGACGGTGACAATAAAGATCCTTATTTCTTAGGGTTATTGTATGGATTAAATACAATAGTCAACACCAGTGAATACAAGCTCCAATGTTAGCAAGAATCAGGATCACCTGGAGAGTTTACTGTAATTACACAGGTGGCTGGACCCCACTCCTGGAGTTTCTGATTCGGTAGCTCTGGGGTGGCCTGATTCGGTGGCTCTGGTTTACACCGTAACAATCCCCAGCAGATTCTGATGTGGCTGGTCACAGAACCACTGATCTATAAAAAATGCACAGAGCGATCCCCTGCACAGAGTAAGCCCTCAATAAATGTTAGCAATTACTATTTTTAAAGCTTAGTTCTCAACATATCAAATCTCTTTTGGGGGGAATTGACTTACCTTTAAGATACTCCAATAAGAGGACAGGTTGTTTTTTTTTTTTTTTTTTTTTAAACTCATCTTGATACTTTTGCTACCTGAGAACCATCATGAAAATCCTTAAGTAAATGCTTACATAGAGGGAAAAAAAACCAAAAAACAAACAAAAAAACCCCCTGAATTTTCTCAACTGTGTATCACTGGTTTTACTATTTAAAACAAAGTAAGAAGTAAAAATCAGATTAGAGACTGTAGTTATCTTTAGTAACCTTGCTACCCTAAAGCATCTTTTCTGGCAGTTTCTTTTTACCATCTGGCAGTTTCTTTTTACCATCTCTGCCCATCTCCCTCCCAATTACCCCAGTTATCAATAAAATTTACTTCCCAGATAAAAGATAACATAGGATTCCCTGTCCATCTTTTAGAGAGTACCTGAAAAGTTTTGGATTTTGTGGCTCCTTAAAATGAACAGAAGGAGGGATTTAAAAATCCACCCTGAATCTCTGTCTACCACACACTTCCTGTCCTTTCTAACCTCTGGCTGTTCTATCCTTAGTAGGATAATCACAACTGTCTTCTGGCTCATCCTTCATTTCTTGTTTTGTCCAGAAATCGTGAACCCTGCTGTCTCCTCACTACTTCCCAAATGAACTAGCACAAGGATGACCATTTGACTCCGTAGAGTTCAGCCTCAGGCTTCCCAGGCTGCCTTGCTGGGTCCAACTTAAGCTCTTCTCTGGCTCTTGCTCAGAGGGTCCTGCTCCACCCCTTTCTGGTCCTGGGAAAATGCCCTTTAAACATAGTCCTCTGCTGCCATCTGGTGGTTAAAGGGGTTCACATTTTACTGCGTCTCTCCTAGGCATCTGCTTGTCACCTCCAGGATTGTCATGGTCTCTGAAGTGAAGCAGAGAGCGAGGAGGGGGCTGGGAGACCCAACCTTAACATAAAGTCTGAGATAAAATGTTTTGGAATAAAAAACCTGCAATGTGAGATTCATTCTCTCCCAGCATAGAACTCTGCATTTAAATTGTAAATCGTTAGTTACTCTAAATTTTCTTGACTTTCAGTTAGACTAAAATGACCAAGAAACTGCCAGTGGCTTTTTTATGCAACTCAGTTCTCATCTTTTTTTCCTCAGTGACTAGTTGGATAGGCTTTGTATCTCCAACTGCATGGGAGGCCATGCAACCCCATGAGGGCCAAGACAAGAATCTGGGTTTACATCCTGTAATAACAATGTTTATGAGAGTAAGAGCCATACATCAGATAGCATCTGTAGAATTTCTTTAAAGGTTCTTTCCTTGAACTTCAAAATGTAAGCAAACCTATACCAGCATGTGGATCTGCCATACTGTTTTCATATTTATGTTCATCTCAGGAACTCATTTCTAATATTCATAATGCAGGCTTGAAAATATGTTTGCCTCCTCCCCCAAAAGAAACAGTCCTAAACTGGGAACCTCATTAAGAAATGGGTTAAGAATAACAGAACAAACAACATGTAATAAGGAAAATCACAAAATAATCAAAATCTAAGAGTAACTCAAAATAGTAGTGAACTTCATTATACACACAAAGATCTTCAGAGTAAGTTTGTAGTCTATCAAACCGTGAATGTTTATTTTAAAAACTAGACTTTAACACCTGAAAATAATATCACATTGCATGTCAACTAGAAGAAGAGAAAAAAATTAGAATTGAAAAGATGTGTCTATTAACTTGATCTGAGTGAACCATAACCAGGAACCCGCCACTCTTGAGCATAGAGTATGAAACACTGTATGCTTCATTTCATGAACATACATTTCCTGTGTATGGAAAAAACACAGGATAGTGTTAAAGACAACCTTTTCAATGAAAATTTGGGGTAAATGACTTGAATCTACTTTCAACCCAACTCTATGCATTAAATCAATGTTCTCAAAGAGGAAGGTCTTGCCTTTAAGGTGACATTTGACAAAATAGAAGCATTTTTTTTCATTGTCCACTGGCATCTAATAAGAAGAGGTCAGGGATGCTGCTCAACATCCTACAAAGCACAAGGCAGCCTCCCACCCTTCCCCCAAGGCACACAACAGAGAAGGATCCAGCCCAAATCAATATGGCCAAGGTCGAGATACTTGGCATTAAACAATCATAAATCATCTTTGTGCAAAACTGGTAACAAAAAAATCCAGTATACTTTGGACAGTAAAGGGAAAATGAGGAAATGTTATTCTCCAGTAGAGCATTATTTGTGTTGCATTTTGCTGTATCACCTCTGAAGCACAACATCTCACTGGGGCCTCCAATAATACTAACCACTTCTTGCTCATCTAGTCTGATGTCAAGAGTAGACAGTGCCACGTTCTTTGGGATATCTAGTTCATCCAAATCTCTTGGGAATATGAGGGTGGGAGAACTCTCGCTTAGCCTTAGGGCAAGGCTGAAATGTACACTTTCGAAAACCCCGTATTAATGCAAAATCTTCCTGATTCTCTTTCTGATTGGAATAGAAAAAGCGTTCATCTAATAAATCAGTGATTGAATTACATACAACAGAAGCTGTTCTTAATCTTGGAAAACAGTATTATTTGGCTAGGGTGCAAAACAAGAGCCACTGTTTGGTTGAATTTGCAGTAGATTGTCATCCAGAATCGGTTTTTTGCAGGCACAAGATTAGTATATTAAAACAGAGATGTAATAAAGTCCACTTCTACCTCCATCTCTAGTTTCTTCCGTTCTCTCTCCATTCCTTACTTCCAGAATTAAATAGTTTTTATTTCCTATGCTGGCTGAGAAGAAGACACTTTTAGAGGCTTCCATTTGGTTTTCCCCACTGTACTAGGTTGAATAATGTCCCCTTCCCCTCAAAATTCCTCTTTCCTGACATGTATTGCTCAATAGGGTCTTTGCAGATACAGCCAGTTAAGGTGAGGTCATATTGGAGCAGGTTGAGCCTTCAATCTGAAAAGACTGGTGCCCTTAGAAGGGAACACACACCACGACATATTCATAAGGAAGATGGCCATGTGACAAGACTGGAGTTTTGCAACTGTTAGCTAGGGAACTCCAAGGACTTTGGGCAACTACCATAAGCTAGAAAAGAGGCATGGAACTGACTCTCCCTCTGAGACCCCAAGAAGGATCCAACCCTACCAACACCTTGAATGTGGACTTCTGGCCTCCAGAACTCTGAGAATAAAATTTGTTATCTTAAGCCACTCAATTTGTGGCATCTTGTTATGGCAGCCTTAGGAAGCAAATCACCTATCTTAACAGTACTTATCCAAGCCAAGGAAACACATGCAAGTTATGCCAACTCTCATGTCTATTCCAAGTATATATTCAGAGACTAGACATGAACACCAAATGGATCTACAGACTAGTAGACAATGAACTGGATCTAGGCCAAGATCTTATTTCTTACCTGGCCCTCAAATGCCCCAGCTGTGACACAGGGGCCATGATGATGCCTTAGGTCTCTGTATCAACTTCTATCCTGTGTCCAACAGACCTTAAAATGTTTGGGCATTTCCCTTTTCCCACTGTGTAATTACCCGGGTTAATGGCCAGGGATCCCACTGGAGGAGGTCTGTGGGAATAGATACCATGTACACCTGCCATGATATTGCTATTTGTGTGCCTGCTAACGTAATGACTGCAAACCATCAGCTCAAAGGACATGTTGGTGATGTTGGTGTGCCCCTCACTAGCATATTCCTTGTTGCTTTTAACTTATCCTTTATCGTGTTCTCCAGTCTCATAGTAAACCTCATGCATGCCTAATTTTCTGAACCTTTTCACTCCTTTTACATCATGTACCAGGGCTTTTTTTTGCCTTTGTGACAATGTATGGGCCACCGCTTTTGCATGCTTCTAGCAGCTATCTTAGCAGCATGTTCACATCTCTTGGGGTTCTTACCAGGGTATTAAAAATCCTGTATTCCCAGAGAGTGCTATTGAATATTCTTTCTTATCTAATTTCATGTTTGGCCCCACTTCACCAAGTACCCTCGGAATCCAATCCTGTGTATACTGTCCTAGCTCCTGTGGGTAGATGTGTTGAGGTCCTGCAGCTCCTGCAAAGGACAGCCCCTTTCTTCCCTCAGCAAACCCCACATAACTTTGGCCAAGTTATTTTATGACTTAACCCTTGTTGGATGAGTTAACAAAAAACATATATCAACTACGTAATAATTACACAATAAGAATAATGTGGTGAAAAAAACTACCAGCCAAAACATAAACAAGAAAATCAGCTTTCTAAGGATCTTCTCCTACAACCATGTGACAGACTTTATATTAAGAGGTAACGATTAGATAAACTGGTCCAAAGCAATGATGTCATTCTGTTAGTAAAATGCCATAGAATTCTAGTTAATGCACATATAAGAACTACAAAACAGAAAGGAAAACAAAATTGCAACCCAAGTGAGGGATTCATTTAGCTAGTCTTCAATTGAGAAAGGTATGCTATAGTTACAATGTTGAACTTGAAAACCATATTATCAAAGATTTCAATGAAAACTAACACAAAACTTAAGTGCTATCTTGTCTTAGAGAAAAACATTGGGTTGCAAAAACCTGGAACTTAGTTAAGGCACAGCTGAGAGCTCAGAGTCAAAGCTTAAACATAAAAGAAGGGCCACTTGGACAGCTGCCAGTTAACCCATAATCCAGGTTTTATGCTCATATTAGCATTTAGTTTATTTCATAGATAGTTCCTGATTCATTTCAATCATTAATTGAACAAACTAACCACCATCCAGGTCTCAATTTCCAGTTATCAAGAGGTAAACTTTGGTGACCTGAGATAGCCCTTTTATTAGTAAATGTGTAACCCTGGGCAGATATATGTGTAGAGATGGTGAAAAAAAAATTACTTCAAATTATTATATTTGACACTTTTTTTTAATCCTGCATTTATGCATGTGTGGAACAAACCTTTAAATCATGTAGTTTTGTGCATGTTTGAAATTAAGTTTATTTGCTTAATTTGAAAAGGTGATTAGATTTGCAAATGTGTCTTAGGTTCGTGGGAAGAATTTGTCCATTAAATTTAAAAATCTTGTCCAAGTGTTTGGGACAATCAAAGTTATTCAAAAATTCTAAGGAAACTGATAAATATATAAGTAGTGTTAAACATTTGGGAATAATTTAATCTCTTAAATGTAATAAAATATACATAGAAGTGATTGTTTTATATTTTCACAAAATAGAATTGAGATAAAAAGAGCTACAAGAATACCCTGTTTGGAGCATCTGGGTGGCTCAGCTGGGCGTCTGCCTTCCGATCAGGTCATGATCCCAGGGTCCTGGGATCGAGTCCTACGATCAGGCGCCTTGCTCGGCAGGAAGCCTGCTTCTCCCTCTCCCTCTGCCTGCTGCTCCCCCTGCTGGTGCTCTTTTTCTCGCTCACAAATAAATAAAATCTTAAAAAAAAAAAAAAAGAATACCCTATTTAAGCTTAAATTATAAATATGAATTAAAACACAAGTACTATCAATATTCCCTCTGTACTTGGAAATTCCCAACAGGTACTAAAAAAAAAAAAAAAAATTACTAACAATTTAAGTGCCAGGTTTTTTTCTTCATTTTTAATGAGTCACTCATTATTCATTTATCAACACTAAATAACAAACAAATCCATTTTAGTATATAAAATGAAAGGCTATCTTAAACGTTTAGTTCTTAAACTTACTACTAATAATATTTTTCTTAAAGAGTAGCATTGAGAATTACTTATGTATAACACATTATGATTAAAAAATAAGTAAACTTTTACCTTAGAAGAATAGCTGATATAAAAACTATTCACCTGAGAAATAATTCTTTCATTGTATGTAATATGTTCTTTCAGGAGAGAAAATGAAAAATAGATGTTAGCAATATTAAAAATACATTAAGGATAAGCATTCCTATTTTTCAAGAAAATAATGCCTATTTATGTGTTATATGAAAATACAGAATGGTATTTCATCAAACTCATAGTACAATCAGAATGAAATTTATGACCAATAGAACAACGATGAAAACAAGGACACATCTACCCTAAGTAGAATTAATTGTGCTCCAGTAAAAGTGTTAGCGCCACCAGCAAAGCATTTATACCATTATAGTTATGTAAGTATTGATCTTTCTCCTCCTAGATTGTAAGATCTTACAGGGCCAAATAGGATAGTCCTCTTTCTACCCAAAGAACCCATTACTTAAAAGATTGTCACTAAAACAGTCTGTTGAATTAAATTACTCTAAAAATATTTTAATGATTAAAATCAAAATATTGATTTAAGGTAGTTTCTGTCAATTTAAAAGAAAAATGTTTTTAAAGAAAACCTACAGCCTTTTCTTGTTCCCTACTGAAAATGAACTTGAAAAAAAAAAATTAAGAGCCCACAAAGTGAAGTGTAAAGTACCCTCACAGAGCATTTTCATTGCTACCATCTGCTTGGTTCCTAACAGCTACAGAAAGAGGTTCGCCTTATCAGTCAGTGACCAGAGTCACTCAGTAGTAATCCAAGCTTTACTTTTAGAAAAATTTGATCCTACACAGAAAGTATAAATGAGGTGGTGCTACTTTTTCCAACTTTGGCCTAATATGTGTGTTTATATTTATTATCAGTATAGAAAATTTAAGATCAGTAATTTAAGACATTTTGAAATAAAATGTGTCCAAAAAACATGAACCGTCCACTGTAAATAAAGATAAACTTCCTATTTGACTCTGTTTCCTTTTCTTCACTTCAATTTACCCTTGCTTTCCTAAGTATTAGTTAAATTATACTTCTGGAATTTAAATAAGAACTCTAATAACTTAAACTTTGGAAAAGGAAAGATTTTGCTACTGTGAAAAAGGGACTATTCATACATATAATTTAACTCATGATCAAAATATAGTCACTCTATGTAAAAACAAAAAAATATTCAAGTGTCTTTTTTTTTAATTGCTTACAAGAGCACAATAATCGAGTAACTGAAGAAACATAATGGATAAGAACATGATTACAACTACTCAGCACAACCTCAACTTTCACTTCCCTTTACGTTGGTCACACTTTCAGAGATGTACAGTGAATCAATGTGCGGAAGCAGGTAATGTTCTCAATTAGTCACGCTCTATTTAAATTAACACATTTTCCTCAATGTGGTCAGGTCCTAAGAAACTACATTTTCAGTGACTGTCCTAGCATAACTAGAGATTGCTTTGTTTCTTACAAAGTTTAAGTGCTCCAGGCAATATATGGCTATGAAAACATACCCTAAAAAAGAAGCCCCTGGGTATTTATATGAATACTAGATACTGAAAGGTATCTCCTTAAATTTACAGCACCATTTAGCTGTGACTTGCTTTAGAAAATGCAATGTGCTATTTAATTATCTACAAAGGTAAAGATTTTCTTTCAAATGCATCAAGTTGTACTCATTATGCAGTACTAAAATTCAGTAAAAGTTACAACTTTTACTAAAGATGTAAAAGTGAGATTCTCAGGTGAAAAGTCCAAAAACTTGATATTATGAGGCAAGTGGCTGTTAGTTGTTGACAGAACATTAAAAACTGTGCCAAGTAAATCTTACACGGAGAAATAACTTATTAGACTGTGGGTTGTAAAATCAAAGCCAACCATAAAACAGCTCATTTAGATGAGTGACAGATTAGATCAGATGGTCTCTGACTGACAATCTATCAGAGGTAGCTGGAAAAGTAGGTATCTTTAGGAATATGTACAGCAGTTGCCAAAACAATGGGAGACATATCAGTCATAGGCTGTGGACTCAGAAAGGAATGCTATTTTATATCAGCCGCTAGAGCCTAAAACCACAGATGTTTTATTACACAGTAGTGTTAAACGTTCATTAAGTTTACCTAAGTTGAAGAGTTAACAGTATTTCAGTAAAGGATATGGCTATTTAAAGTCAACTCAATACCAAATTCTTCTGTTGTTGCTGTTGGTATTTTTTTGTTTGTTTGTTCTGACTCTTAAAATGCAATAATTACACTTCCAAAATATTTGTCTTTGCAAGTTAATAACTTTCATCCACCTGGTTGAAAGAGAATGTCAGCTGGTACTATTTGTATTACATTCTACCTATAGTCCACACATGGGTCCTACAAGGAAGTACTTCCAAGATTACATTAACCATAACCTTACTTCAATTTTGACAGTAAAATTCTGTTTCTCAGTAAAGTGAATTATGTATAGTTTACTTCTAATCCTTAACTTAATCCCCAAAGGTTTATTTATCTCCCACCATGTTCCAAAGTGAATCTGAGGTGAGTTACTAAGTAAATCTACACAGATAAACTTTCAATTTTATAGAGGAGAGATTTAAATAATAAAGTTTACCAACAAAAATGATCACCAAATTATTTTATTCTATAACAAAATATAATGTGCCTTTGGGAGAAAGACGATAAAAAAAATTTATATATTCCATGAGGGGTACAGGAAAAGGTGCGGCCGATTCTTCCAATTGTGTAGATGATGTCATTCTAACCGCAATCAGGCTATTACATAATAAGACTCTACACAAAGTCTTCCTTTAATTGTATTATAATTTAAAAGCCTGTGAATTTTAGTGTAAGCAAAAGAAATGTTTTTTCAAAGACCTAAATCATCTATGTCTAACATCACCTGATAGAATAAGGTCTCATTTCATTTATTATGATGAATGACTGCCGCCTAGCGGATGTCACTGCCTGCAAATCTCTACCTGCACAGATTATCTGGTCTTTATTGCTTTCTGGGATGCCAACTTCCACTCAGTTTCTTTGGAAATTAAAAAGGAGAAACAAGGAAGTTTTGCTTTATATTTCTTTTCTATATATTATTCATGTTTTAGTTCTTTTTATTTAGACTGGGATATCACATACTTATGTTAAGATAGCACAAATTTAAAAATAAAGATAACCATTAAAGATAAAATTATTCTATCACTATTTCTTTAAATCATAAATTTAAAAGCACTGTTTTTGAGAAGTAAAAAAGTAAGTATTCGACCTCACATACAGACTGAAGTTCAATATACTTCATGTACAAACATGCAGTTTCAATTATTTATACACAAGTTTTATTTAAAGAAAAGCAAAACACAAAACCACAGCATTTCAGTCAAGGAAATTAGGAAAATCCCAAGTGCTTTCATGGTTCTTCAGTCACCATCGAAATAATACACCTTTTAAACCAGAGTTAAAATAAATTCAGTAAGCAGACTGAACTGCTTCAGAACACTACTCTGTCTTCCTGTGTTCTTTCCCACCAAAGCGTGCTGTTTAAGGTTCCACAACTGTTATCTTCTTCCTCTTGTTCTTTAGTGAGTTCTACAAAAACCTAAATGAAAGTAAATAAATTAATACAGTATTCCAGTATGGCAATTATCTCAAAGAATGTTTAAATCAGAAACAGTGTAAGACTCTATCTAAATACATTAACCATTCAACTATCAAGAGATACGTTGGCATTAATATTACTTAAACAGAATAACCTCCTTAATCATAAAGTTGAATGCTATGAGGATTAACAGATTGTTTCTTGATAAACATATAAGTAGCAGTCATAAAAAGATGATTTATAAATATTTCAGCAATGTAACTTCAGATATATGAAATAACAACACCCATTTTATTTACTAAAGAATAATACTGAGCCTTTCAAAATAAGTAGATGGAGAGCCTAAAATTGTTTAAGATTATACAAAGTTTAGGCATATTGTGTAACAATTTGTCTCTGGTTCATAAACATCATCCCTCTCCAATATAAGCCAAATGATTAGGGGAACCTGGGGTGGCTCAGTCGGTTAAGCTTCCAACTCTTGGTTTTCAGCTCAGGTCATGGTGAAGCCGCATGTGGCTCCACGCTTATTGGAGAGTCTGCTTTCCCTCTCCCTATGCACCTCCCCTTACACACATTCTCTCTCTCAAATAAATAAATCTTTAAAACCCAATAAATAAATCTAAGCAATTAGATAACACTTACTTCTATAAAAGAATTTTTAAAAATTTAACTTTAGAGTACCTGTTCCAATGTTGCTTGAGAAAAGCTGTATTCTTCAATGGCAAAAGTATGTTTAGCTATTAAAATATGAAAACAATATTTTACTTATTAATATTTCTAAGGAAAAATGGCAGAATAAAAATAAATAAAAATATTTCTAAGAAATAAAAATTTCTAAAGAATAAAAATTCTTCATTTCTAAAGAATAAAAAAAATAACTACTAAGTGGTTAAAAACCTATTTTAAAAAAAATTCTGTAATTAATTCACTTAAATTTGAAACTGCCAAAAAATGTTACCTTCCTCTATCTTGGTTCCCTGAGGCACGCTACCAGCAACATTACTTGCCTCATCTCGCCCCTTTACCCTCCCTGTCTTCCTTACTGTGGCTTTTCTCATGACTTCTTTGGCTCCCTGTTCCCTATCTCTCATTCCACAATTTCCATTACAGCCTGTTCTGAACTTCTTGAATTAGATTCTGGATACAGTTCCTATGGCCATATACTTTTTTGTATTTATTTCAGATCCTGTTGCAATCTAATCTAACATAAAATTTTCTGGCTTTCTATTCATTCCTGGAGTGAAATTCTCCCCAAGCTTTATTAAGTTGTTGCATAGTTTACAAATTCCATAAAACAACCTGTGTGAGAATACCTGTTCCATCCAGGAGTTTACCTCTTACCACTTGCTGGCAGGGTATCTTTATCCTACCAATCATTTATTTTTAAAAACACATCACATTTCAATAAGCTTTTTTAAGCTTTCAGGAATGTCCATATCCCTACACTATGGATTTTCCTCTCCTCTCTTCTGCTGCCACTGGTTTTGCTTCCACTGCTATTTCTAGGGCCTGATACAAAGTGAGGGCTCTGGAAACTCAATGCTCTCACTTCTGGAATGAACCACTGTGTGCTAAGTAAACTGAACTTTCTCGCAGATGCAATGTGAAAAACCACAGTGATGTCAACTAAAATAGTAAAAGGTTTACGCTACAATATACCTGACCTACCAAACCTCTACGATGTTAGTGTTTAACCTATATCTTACATTAAATTAATAAAAGGTTATCTTTTTATTTACAATAGCTTCCATAATAAACAGTCCTAATTTCTAAATTTTTTTAAAAAATTCTTTCATAAATTGAAAAAGCTACCTTACAATCTTTTTCAAATCTTACCTTCTTCCAGCTTAGAAAAAGATTGTGAAAGGGATGGAACATCTTCCTTAGGAATCTTATAAGCCAAAATAGAAGAAAAACTGGAAACAGATAAAATATTAGAAAAATTTAAAAATGGCTGCTAATATGTTCTAAAACTAAAGTTCAAATTTTATTTAAGGTTCAAAATTAAACTCCAACAACTTATTTTGATACATACTTAGAAAAAAATTGTTTTAAATCTTAAAATATTTCCATGTGAAATTCTCTCATTACTACTGGTATGAGAACTTTTAAAAATTTAAATACTATTGAATATTGCAAGATCTAATACTAAGTTGGATATAAAACCCCAGTTATCAGACTATATTAGTCCAATACTGGTGATATAAGCAGAACTTCTTTTTTCCTAATCCTTAAAGCAATAACCACCTTTACAACTATTGCTCTACAAAAAAAAAACTACATTTTTAAAATCTTTACCTCTCTTGACGGCTTGCATTTGGGAAAATATACTGTATTTCTCTTTGAAGGCGGTCTACTTCTAGGTTTTCTATCCAGTCCTTTAACTTTATTTCCAAAAAGTAGCCTTTTCCAAATTTACTCTTCAGATGCTGGACAGTCCCAATACATCTGTAGTGATTTTAAAAGAAAGCTCAGATATAAAATGACTGGACAGTTTCAAAGAATGATTTCTCAAAGGATGAGTTAAATTACATGTATGATGGGATATTTTTAAATGTATAGAGAAGTTGCAAATATAATACAGCGCATCTCTATATACCCCCACCCAGTTTCAGTTTCCCTATCATTATGATCTCATATAACCACGGTACATTTGTCAAAATTAAGAAACCAACACTGATATATAACTATTAACTTTATATTGGACTTTATTTGGTTTTCACCAGTTTTTCACTAAAGTCCTTTTTCTGTTCCAGGATCTATCTAGGATACACACTCCACTTAGTCCCCACAGGTCTGTGACAGTTTCTCACTCTTTCCTCCTTTTTTTGCCTTTGACAGTTTTAGGAATTGGTCAAGTGTTTAGGTAGAATGTCTCTCAATGTGGAATAGTCTGACATTTTTCTCTTTAGACCAGGGTTAGAAGTTTTGGAGGAAATGCCACAGAGCTGAAGTACCTTTCCTATCAGGGGTACATGATGTCTACATGAAATCGCTCTTCTGTGAACTTACTATTGCCCTCTTTCCATACGTTAGAAGAGACTGGCTAAATTCAGACTACACTTAGGAGGTGGAGGATTACCTTCCCCTCCCAGAGGGAGCAGTATCTACATATACTGTTTAGAATCTTTCCCGTAAGGAAAATCTGCTCTCCTCCCACATTTATTGTATTTATTCAACCATTTATTTACAAGAGTATGAACCTGAATTACGAATATATTTATTTTATATTTTGGATTATAACCCAATAAAATGCCTAGCAATTTTTTAAAATAACAAATATCGGGCTCCTGGGTGGCTCAGTGGGTTAAAGCCTCTGCCTTCTGCTCAGGTCATGATCCCAGGGTCCTCTGCTCAGCAGGGAGCTTGCTTGCTTCCTCCTCGCTCTCTGCCTGCCTCTCTGCCTACTTGTGATCTGTCTGTCAAATAAATAAATAAAATATTTAAAAAATCTTAAAAAAAATAAAATCTTTAAAGAAAAAATAATAAATACCATGCATGAAAAACAACATTCCAAGTTATTGAACCATTAAACTAATACACAAATGCAAAGCAGCTAGCAAAATTTCTTAGAAATAAACTATATTTCCAAGTAATTCTACAGAAAGCTAATAGCCAAACATTCAAGTAAGGACACTTTTTTTGGCATTTAAATTTATTACTATAAGTTTTGGAAATGATTACTCAGCACCCCCAGCCCCCGCCACCACCAAACAGCATCAGACATTTACCTTAACTGCCCAGATACCATGATGGCCACCCGGTCACAGACAGCCTCTGCTTCCTCCATATAATGAGTGGTCAGAATAGCAGCCCGCTTTTTATTTTTAAATGCAGTTCGAATTGCTCGCCTATAAAAGATAAGTAAAATAAACAGAGTAAAGCATCTCAATGTTAATGAAAATCCAACTATTTGGTTAACTAAAATTTATTAGTATCTATTGCTATAGTTATTACAATCTGCCCAACTATGATTCTTCTAATTTCTTTTCCTTTATTTTGGAAAGTTTGTCAAATAAACAGAAATTCCATGATTTCAAATGTTTTTTTTTTTTTCAAATGTTTTATGCATTAAAAATAAATGATAAAATTTGATGCTTTTTCATGTTGTAACTAAAATAGCCATAAAATCATAGGGAAAATGTAATATGTTTCTGTCCTACACCTCACACTTTAAAGACAATGGAAATATAGGTTCAAAGAGTTGGGTCAACCAACTAGCACCATGAATTCCTAGGCATTCCAACATAAACTCAAGCCAATATTATTACAAGAATTAGAACTTAAGTTAAATGACTTGGAAAAAATCTTTTAAAAGCTATTCAGACAGCAGTACTCTTTATCGTAATAATTAACCATATATTTATTTTTATTCTTAAATAAATATTATTAATATTTTATGAAAGTATAAATCCTGATAAAGTTTAAAAGTTTATGGCAGGGGTTCCTGGGTGACTCAGTTAAGCATCTGCCTTTGGCTCAGGTCATGATCTTCAGGTCCTGGAATCGACCCTATGTCGGGCTCCCTGCTCAGTGGGGAGCCCATTTCTCCCTTTCCCTCTGCTTCTCCCCACTGCTCGTGCTCTGTCTCTCAAATAAATAAAATCTTAAAAACAAATAAGTAAAAGTTTATGGTGTTCTCTAGAAATCAAAATATTTAATTACTATTTTGTCATTTGTGTAAGATTTTAAATCAATATGCAATATAACTAATATAAAACCATTAGTTATAATAAAACAAACTATTCTTTTATTTTAAAGTATGATCTAGTATAATGTGTCTCAAGCATCTTTCACGTCATACTCACCACATGTGCTGTTTCGCTTTAGGATCCATACCTGTAGATGGCTCATCTAACAGGGTAATGTGAGGATTCCCCAGCATACTCAGGGCAAAACACAACTAGATAGAAAGAAAATGGGGAGGGGACTAATATTTGCATAAGAAATTTTATCAAGACAGTATTAGGCTCTAAACTATAAATAAACCATACACACATCTGTTGTTTAAAAAAAAAGTACCTTTCGCTTGATTCCTGCAGGTAGTTTCTTTATAGTTTTCTGAAGGTGTTCTTTTAAATCAAGTGCATTTGTTATCCTGCAAAATAGGTAATACAAAATGACTATATGATCACTCACTGTTTGTAATCATTGACAGTCTTCTTTCCAGAACACTCAGTTGGAGCTTACTATAAATTAGACCTTCAATCTACATAATCTTAAACAAATCACTATCTTGACAAAAAGGTTTACTTTAAGTTTGTCATTTATAGGTATATTTATTCTGTAATTAAAAATAGAAAAATTATTTTTTATTTTTATAACTATCATAATTATGTAAAGAATTTATGAAAAAGTAATGACCGTTTTCTATGAACAGTATGATCCACAAAAATTGTTTTTAAAAATTAAAATTATAAATGTAAAATGTAAACCTTTCTCTGGGTAACAAAAAGTTTTAATTTTACCGAGTTATGACTTCTTTCATGTCACTTGAGCTCATTCCTTTCACAGCTCCATAAATTTCAAAATGTTCCTGCAATGTAATATCCGGCCACAGTGGGTTTATCTGAGGACAGTATCCCATATACTTAACGGAATCATCACCATCAGTTGGCTCTGAAGAATAATCTCCAAGAAATACCTACAGAAAAACAAACCAATTTTAAATAACTTTTGGCTTAATTTACACTGTGAAGAAGTGGTAAGTGAATTAATTCAAACTCTTCTCTAGAACCAAGTAATAGTAAGTCAAAATTTTATTCCTTTTGGTGAAGAAAGGACATACATAGCTAAGTCAGAGTCCAGTGACATGGCCCAAAAGGGCGATAAGGAATGTAGGTTGACTGAAAAGATAAACTAGGATGATCAAGGGACCTCACTGGAAGGTGTTATTTGTGCCATGGAGGTAAAACAAATTAAATCATTTAGATTTCTACAGGGTAAGGAACACTAAATATAAGGATTAGTTAAGGCAAAAACCCAGAAGAGTATGCCTGGCATTTTCCAGGAAATCAATGGACCAGTGTGGTTGGTGTAAAGTAAGAAAGGGGGAGAGGAGCAGAAGACAGGATCAGAGCAGTTCTGTGAAGTTTCCACAAAGTGGTGATATGCTTACAATCAAAGGATAATTAATGGCAGGGTCAATATTAGTTCCTATATCTCCTTAAGTTAATAAGACTGTCTTCCACAGATCAGGCTGGCAGCAGGTCTGTCCACAGAAACCTGGCAGGCCAGAAAGGAGTGGAAGGAAATATTCAACATGCTGAATGGGGAAAATAGGCAGCCAAGAATTCTTTTTCCAGGTTGTCATTCAGAATAGAAGGACAGATAAAGAGTCTCCCAGAGAGGGGCACCTGGGTGACTCAGTCATTTGAGTGTCTGACTCTTGTTTTTGGCTTAGGTCATAATCTCATGGGTCATGTTATCAAGCTCCCCCTCCAAATGGGGCTCCACATGTGGTGGGGAGACTGCTTGGTGGTTCTCTCCCTCTACCTCTCCCTGACTCACTCTATCTCTGTCTCTGTCTCTCTCTGAAATAAATAAATAAACCTTAAAAAAAAAAAAAAGGAGTTTCCCAGACAAACAAAAATTATTTTTATTAGTTTGTGACCACTAAAGCAGCCCTGCAAGAAATTTTAAGGTGAACTCTTCAAGCGAAGGAAAAATAAAGGCCAAAAGCAGCAAGGCTAGAAAGAACCAGAGAACATCACCAGAAATACCATTTTTACAGGTAAAAATTTTACAATGGCACTAAATTCCTATCTTTCAGTAATCACTCTGAATGTAAATAGACTAAATGCTCCAATTTTAAGACACAGGGTACCAGAATGGATTAAAAAACAAGACCCATCTATATGCTGCCTATAAGAGATTCATTTTAGACCTAAAGCTGAAGTAGTCATACTTCCATCAGACAAACAAGATTTTAAAACAAAGACTGTAAAAAGAGTTGAAGAAGAGCATTATATCTTAATTAAGGGGTCTATCCATCAAGAAGATCCAACAACTGTAAATATTTATGCCTCCAACTTGGGAGCACCCAAATATACAATTCAATTAATAATAAACATTAAAAACTTAATGATAATAATATAATATAATAAGGGGACTTTAAAACCCCACTTACAGCAATGGACAGATCATGTAAGCAGAAAATCAGTAAGGAAACAATAGCTTTCAGTGATATACTGGACCAGATGGACTTAACAGATATATTTTGAACATTTCATCCTAAAGCAGAAAAATATGCATTCTTTTCAAGTACACATGGAACATTCTCCAGAACAGATCACATACTGGATCCACAAATCATCCCTCAACAAGTACAAAAAGACTGAGATCACACTATGTGTATTTTTAGACCACAGTGCTATGAAACTTGAAGTCAACAACAAGAAAAAATTTGGTAAGACCACAAATATATGGAGGTTAAAGAACATCCTAAGTTAACCAGGAAATTAAAAGAAGAAAAAAAAATACACAGAAGAAAATGAAAATGAAAACAGGAGAGTCCAAAACCTTTGGGATACAGCAAAGAGGGAAATATATTGCAATACAAGTCCACCTCAAGAAGCAAGAAAAGTCTCAAATACACAAGCTAACCTCATAGCTAAGGGAGCTAGAAAAGGAATAGCAAATAAAGCCTAAAGCCAGCAGAATATAAATAATAAAGATTAGAGCATAAATACACAATATAGAAACAAACAAACAAAAACAGTAGAACAGATTAACAATACTAAGAGCTGGTTCTTCAAAAGAATTAGTAAAATTGATAAACCTCTAGCCAGACTTATCAAAAAGAAAAGAGAAAGGGCCCAAATAGATAAATCATGAATGAAAGAAGAGAGATCACAACCAAAACCACAGAAATACAAATAATTACCAGACAATGCTATGAAAATTATATACCAACAAACTCGGCAACCTGGAAGAAATGGACAAATTCCTAGATACCTACAAACTAACAAAGCCAAAACTGAAACAGTAAGAAAGAGAATTTTGAACAGACCCAAAACTAGCAAAGAAACTGAATCAATAACCAAAAATCTCTCAACAAACAAAAGTCCAGGGTTGGATGAATTCCCAGATATTTTAAAAAGAGTTAATGCCTAGTCTCCTCATACTATTCCAAAATATAGAAATGGAAGGAAAACTTTCAAACTCATTCTATGAAATCAGCATTACCTTGATTCCAAAACCAAAGATCCCACTAAAAAGGAGAATTCCAGGCCAATATCCTTGATGAACATGGATGCAAAAATTCTCAATAAAATACCAGTGAATCAAATTCAACAGTACATTAAAAAAATTATTCACCATGATCAAGTTGGGTTTATTCCTAGGTTGCTGGAGTGGTTGAACATTCGCAAACCAATCAATGTGATGATACACCACATTAATAAAAGGAGAAGTACCATATGATCCTGTCAATAGATGAAGAAAAAGCATTTGACAAAAAAACAGATCTTTTCTTAATAAAAACCCTCAAAAGGTAGGAATAGATGGAACATACCTCAATATGGCCTTTGCATAAAGGCCATATACAAAAGACGCACAGCTCACCCTTGATGGTGAACAAGACTAGGATGCCCAGTCTCACTGTTACTATTTAACATAAGACTTACCTTAGCAATCAGACAACAAAAAGAAATCAAAGGTAGCCAAATTGGCAAGGAAGAATTCAAACTTTCACTTTTTGTAAATGACATGATACTTTATGTAGAAAACCTGAAAGATTCAACCAAAACATTGCAAGAACTCATACATGAATTTAGCAAAGTTGCAGGATATAAAATCAATGTGCAAAAATCTGTTGCATTTCTATACACCCATAATGAAGCAGCAGAAAAATAAATCAAAAAATCGATCCCATTTGCAATCAGACCAATAACAGTTAAAATACCTAAACATAGCTAAAGATATAAATGGTCTGTACTCTGAAAACTATGGAAGATGCTGAACTTATCACTCACCATCAGGGAAACACAAATCAAAACCACAATGAGATGCCACCTCACACCTGTAAGAATGGCTGAAATTCACAATGAGAAACAACAGGTGTTCGCATAGATGCTGAGAAAGGGGAACTCTCTTGCACTGTTGGTGGAAATGCAAACCATTGCAGCCACTCTGGGGAACAGTCTAGAGGTTCCTCAGAGTAAAAAACAGAACTATCCTATAATCCAGCAATTGTACTACTAAGTATTTACCCAAAGGATACAAAAATACAGATTCAAAGGTGTGCATGCACCCTGATGTTTATAGCAGCATCATCAGCAATAGCCAAACAATGGAGAGAGCCCAAAATGTCCATTGACTGATGAATGGATAAATGATACACACACACACACACACACACACACACACACACACACACTGGAGTATTACTCAGCCATCAAAAAAGAATGAAATCTTGCCATTTGCAATGATGTCGATGGAGCTAGAGCATATTATGCTAAGTGAAATAAGTCAGAGAAAGACAAATACTGGATGATCTCACTCATATGTGGAATTCAGGAAAACAGATGAACATATGGGAAGAGGAAAAAGAAAAAAAGGAGACAGGGAAACAAGCTTAATGATAGAGAACAAACTGAGGGTTAATGGAGGGAAGCCGGTGGGGGATGGGCTAGACAGGGGATGGATATTAAAGAGAGCACTTGTGATGAGCTCCAGGTGTTATATGTATATAATGAATCACTGAATTCTACTCCAGAAACTAATATGCACTGTATGTTAACTAACAAAATTTTTAAAAATACAAAGATTGTCTTCCATTAAGTAGGTAGACAAATCACCCATGCATGTAATAATTATAAAAGCAAAAACATTGTCTATGGGTGCATCTGCATGTGTGTAAATTTTATTGTGTACATTATTTTCAAAGATAACCAAAAAGATAATTTGATTAAGCTATACTAAAAAATGAATACTATGAACATAAAATCCTAATCTGCTGTTAAATTTATTTTAACTAAAAATGTAAATCACAGTCAGCATCTTCCATACCCTTATATATCATACCTGGCCTGAAGTTGGTTCAATATCACCAACCAGAATATTGATAATTGTGCTTTTGCCTGCACCATTTGGACCCAGTAGCCCCAAGATCTCTCCTAAAAAAGTTGAAAGAAAAATCATCATATGTAAATCAAATTAAAAATGGAAATTACTCTTCTGGAAAAATTATTTAAGAAAAAGCAAATACCAGCCTTTTTTCACACAGAAAGAGACATATTTAGTTGCCACTTTCTTTACTTTTCTTGTAAGAAGAAAATCTTTCTTGTCATCATATTCTTTATGCAAATTGCTGACCATAATGGCTGGCTTCTAATAAGGGAAATAGGATTTAAAAAGAGAATAATAAATCAGATACACCTATCATGGAATGACAGGCTGCCCACAATTCATGTCCATATATCATAAGAACTATATTTACTAATAAGAAATATTATGTAAATAAAGATCCATTTATGACTGAAATAATGTCTTATTCAAAAGTAGACAAATGCATTTTTTCAAAGAAAAGACTTTTTTCCATATTAATTCCTATACATGATGACTGCACATTTAATAAGACTTATGATAAAGACTAAATTACCTCCTCACAACACTGGCAACTCATTAGCTCTTTGACCTTTAGTCTTTCAGCTTTGACATCTTCATCTTCATCCTCATTGCTTGGTGGTTCTGGATACTTCCTATTTTTGGACTTTGTTGAAAGAGTCCTATATATTAAAGATAATAGATTTTCAAATAATTAATAGAGTAAGAAATTCAGCACTTCATGGGGAAAAGACCAAAAAAATATACCAATCTGAGATCTGTGATCTTCTTTCTGAAAGGTGGAATTAGAGAGCTATTTTTCACTTATGAATCCATTTGGATGATGTTATCAAAATTCATTCATTTTTCATTCATATATGACTGGTATGTGTCATGTACTATTTCATACAAACATAAAAAGATTTTAAAAAGCATTTAGCCATCCCTCAAAGAATTTACTGTGTGGGTATACATGATTGTCCTGGGCCAAGTGGATATAAAGGGCTGAACTCAGAACTCACAGGAACACTAAAAAAGTAGGCAGAGAAAAAAAAAGCAAAGTGCTTCAAAAGGAAATTTTGAAGTATAAGAGAGGTAAAGGGATAAAACAGGAGTTGACATTATGGACAAAAAAGGAACAAGAGAAAAGTATAAATAAGGAGGAAGAAGTCAATCATAGGAAAGTAGCAGTTGAGATGAGTAAGCAGAGCCTACTTGATGAGCAACAGGAAATCATTAGTCACTTTACTGAAAATAGCATCAGCAGAGAAGCAAGTGCAGAAACCAGATTGCAGGGAGTTAAGGAATGAACGGGAGGTGAGAACTGGAAGTAGAAGCTTCTTGCTATGAAAGAAAAGACAAATACAGGACAAAAGCTAGAGGGATTCAAGTTTAAATGAGATTTAGGAGTTCTGATTTCTATTAGTTTGTTTTATGTAAGAAAGGTAACTCCCTCCCCAGAGAAAAATATCCTATTTAGATCCAAAAGGGAAAGATACAGAAAGAGAAAATAAAAGTAACAGAGTAACATCCTTAAGTAGACAGAATAAATGAAGACATGGATAACAGGAGGGGTGCCTCTCCCTCCGGAACTAGGAAAAGGCATAAATGATGAAAGAGGTGGATAAGTGTGTAAAGATTTCTAGTTAAGTGCTTCTGTTTTCAGAGATGGCAAGATCTTCTATTGAGAAGTAGAAAATGAGGGAGGTGACTGGAGAAGTTGAGGAACACAAAGAAGGCTTGGGATAACTATCGAAAAGAGACAGGAAGAAAATGGGGTAACAAATGTTAACACAAAGCTGAATTTATACAGGATAAACCCATTGTATTAGAAAACTGCAGTGTTAGGTTAATTTTCTCTACCCTGTAATCAGACTTACCAAAATTATGATTTTTAGCAGATAAGTGAAAGAAATACCGAAGTTGAATACAGGGTGCTGAAAGGGATGAAAGTGATGAATCACATGAGTGAAGCTGAACGGAGAAATGGTGAAAACAGTGATTAGTAGATACATCTGAAGAACAAAGTCAGGGGTAGAAACCATAGGAGAAAAGTCCAATAAGACTAATAAAATAAGAAAGCTGGAAAGATGAAATGTGACTGGTAGCATGGGACACAGATGAAGTGAACAGCAGTGATGGCCCGGCTCTGACCCAAATCAACACATGAGTGCAGAGAAAATCAGACACTGAGGGATAGGGTGTTAGAAAGGTTATCTCAGTGGATGCTGATTCTCCCCCAAGATGACTGCAGGAGAAAGACGGAGAGCCAGAGGCTAAGTCCTCAGTGGATAATAAATATGTTCACAGCAGCATTATACATAATGGCCAAAAATAGAAACAACTTAAATGTCCAACAACTGATGAACAGGTAAGTCAAGTGTTACCATATGACTTATCTGCAGAAGAAAAGAAAAAAGTAATGAAGTATTGCTACATCATGAACCTTCAAAACATTATGGTAAGTAAAAGCAGCCAGACACAAAAAGACTATATATTATATATTTCTATTTATATGTATGTTTATTATTGGCAGATCTATAGCAACTAGATTAGTAAATTAGTGGTTATACAGGGCTGGGCGCATGCACAAGGTGGGGGGCACTGATGACTCTAAGGGGTTTTTTTGAGAGTGAAGGAAATTACCTAAAAGTAGAGTATATACTATGTAAATATACTTAAAAAAAAATTAAAACTTATAAAAAAATTAACTGACCTGAAAAAAGGATCCTTTCTTATTGACCTGCCTCCGTATTTTTTCTCATAGTACTGTAAGAGGAAAATCCAGAGTACACACTGCAGGTAAGGCTACAAGAAGAACACAGAAGATGTCATGACTCAATCTTTTTTCCCCCATATCAATAGAACAAAGACCACATGCATCAGGTTCCTTACCATCACACCAAAATAATCATTATTTTCTTCACATGTCATATGTGTTAAGATTGTTAATGCAAACCAATGTAGATTTTTAGTAAAATAATCCTTCACATATTTTTCTACCTCTATCAAGTTCATCGGTTGTCAGCTTCATAAAATATAATCACAGGAAAAGTTATTTGTACTTCTGAGGAAGCCAGGATTATAATTAAATAGAATAACATATGAGAGCCAAATATATTTAAAATGGACATAGTCAATAAAGGCATTACCAACAAAATGCATATTGGATGGCACTAACTAACCCACTTGACTTTTTTTTTTTTTTAAAGATTTTTTTTTTATTTATTTATTGACAGAGAGAAATCACAAGTAGATGGAGAGGCAGGCAGAGAGAGAGAGAGAGAGAGGGAAGCAGGCTCCCTAATGAGCAGAGAGCCCGATGCGGGACTCAATCCCAGGATCCCGAGATCATGACCTGAGCCGAAGGCAGCAGCGGCTTAACCCACCGAGCCACCCAGGCGCCCCCCCACTTGACTTTTTGAGGCACCTTCATTCTTATGCAACACGGTAAAAACTAAAAGAGAGTTAAAATCATACAACCAAACTGCTCTGAAGGTAGCATGCTAAGGCCAAAATTTTTGTTATTTCTTACCGATACAACAGCCACCAAAAGCCTATCCCATGGATTATAGGTGTCTTCATTTTTTCGAATATTCTTCCAAGAAATCTAAGACAAAAATTTTTTAAATTGACATGCTGCTATGATAAGATGATATAATGGTATTTGGTCTTAGACCCAGTCCCCAGGACACAGGGACAGAGGTGAAAGGAGCATCTTTTGTTATTTAAAATAAGCCCCAATCAACCAAAACAGTTCATTCTACAGAGGTGACTCTTGGAGGAAGGTGCTGTTTGACAACGGAACCAACCAAGTGATTAGAAGATGGAAACTACCGGCCTCATCCACTGATCAAAAGGGGAGAGGGACTGATTATCTCATTATGCCTCAGTAAGAAAACCTCCATAAAATTCTCCGTGTTAAGCACAGGGTTTGGAGAGTTTCCAGGATGGTGAACACATCCACAGGCTGGGAGGGTGACACGCTCAAAACTCCACAGGGTCAAAAGCTCCGGTACTTGGGACCTTTCTGGACTTTGCCTTCCCTATCTCTGATTCTACTTACTTGCATATCCAATATAATAAACTGGTAAAAGTACATAAAGTGTTTCCCTAAATTCTATAAGCCATTATAACAAATTAGTGACTATGTCAAGGAGTCATAGGTACCGTGGATTTGTAGCCACCTCAGACACAAGCATGGGTTACCTGCAGACCCACTACTTGGATCCGGCATCTGAAATGAAGGGGGCAGTTTTGTGGGGCTGCATGCTTAACCCAGAACATAGCCCTGAGTCTGCATTAACTCCAAGTAGTTCGGTGTCAGAACTGCTTTATGTGAGTGAAAAACCCATACACATTTCGTGTCAGAAGTGTTGCGAGTAGTAGTTTTCTTATAGCTGCAATGTGCAGGACTACTTCAATTAAAATGCATTTGTTCAGCAAAGATGTATTCTCTATACATAAGTTAGCTATTAGTATTAATAGCTATTTCTACTTAGGTTAAAATCTTCCCCACACCATTTCTATCTGGGGATGTATAAATTAAACATATTAAACTGAAGAAAAAAGAAAGCCGGGGAGGGGAAAAGGGAGGGCGGTACGTAAAATTAAGTCAGCAACTCATTCTAAATCACTAATTCATTATTTAATTTTTTTCTAATCACATGCAATTTTTTTCAGTTATCCAGGCTTAATAAAACTAATGTTTTATTTTTTATTTGAAAAAAAGTCTCTTACACTTTATTTTCTCTCATCCCTCTGTAGTACAATACATTATTTCATCCCTGAAAAAGTCCCCCAAAACAAACACTGACCAAAGTCAGTTCATACTTGGAATTTATGTGCATCCTTTTGGGAATCAAAGAACAGTTAACAGACGTACTCCTCTGAGATTTTACGGCTTAAAGATATGCTTGAAAAGATTTCACAGTAATCTTAAACTGCTGCTTAATAACATTCAAATCAAGTAAAGAGCAGCTAAGCTCTTTTTTTTTTTTTAACTATATTCAGTATAAGAACTAAGATCTCAAAGATTAGGCAGTATTTATGCTTTACAAATATCAAAGCGTATAAAAGACCTACCTTTATGAAACAAATCAGACAACCTAGAAGTGGATAGATTGGAATGACTATGGAAAAGGTATAATGAAGAACAGCCGTAACTGTGTATCCCATAAAGAACGTTATTTCGGTGATTGCAATGCAAGCCAATGCTGTCTAAAGAGAAAAAATGAGAAAACAAGTGAAAAAGTGTTTAGCAGTTTTTACAAACCCACTTCTAAGTCTGTGCCTTGGTATTTACTGTTTTTAATCCTCTAATGAAACACGGAACCAGAGGTGATACTTAGCCAGGAGGGGCCAGGCCCCGCTGTTTGCCCCCCGGTATCCTTGCCATGTAATTCTTATGTGCCTTCAGTACCACCCCTTGGTGGAATGGGTGATGCATTAGACAGAGATGCTGTCAGATAGCTACCTAAGTTCTGTACTCAGAAAAGACACAATAACATTTTGAACATAAGCCTGCAAGAATTCATGATGTACAAGTAAGCTACTATGAAATGCTGGGGTGAAATAATATAAAACATGACTTACCACAGAATAGATAAATGACCAAAACTCTTTGGTATTCAAAATTTTTTTAAAAGTGAAGGAGATAACATAGGTAAACAGAATGACTGATGGAACATAACCAATAAGGCAAAAAACCTGTAAAACAGAAATGTGCACATTTATGTAAAAGTATGAACAGCTAACAATACATATGACATAAAACACCAGTTGTATCAAAATATTAAGGAATGATTATTTTTCAAATTTTATGTCTCAAGTAAACACTCCAAAACTGAATTGTAGTTACTTGAGATATTACCATGCACATTTTTCCTAAATCAGTAAAACTCATACCTGTCAACACAATCCTGAATAAATAATCTACACTGAACACTTTTCTAGTTCTTTTTTATACCAACCAAAATGCTATCTCTACCCATGTTATAAAAACAAGTATACTACCTGTTTTACCCTTCTCAACCAACTATTAGCTACTATTTCAATATACAGCATTCAATACATTTGGCAAATATTTAAGAAAAAATTATTAATTTATAAACCAGAAATTCATATGTAAAGTCAGTATTATCTCTGGCAAAATGATAAAATTGCTTTCAGAAACCCCAAACTCACCTAGTTCTATTTTCCCTTTTTCCTAATACAAATTATTCACATGAAGGGTCATATACAGATGAACATGAATGTAAGCCATACTCTTCCTTAGTATTTTCAGCGATATTTTAAATTATGGAATAAAAGAGCTTCTTTTGAAATTATTTTCAGGCATAGGGACAGGAAGGACTGCTTAATTATTCCTGATTATACACAAGTATTGTAGTCTGCAGAAAGACCATCTCAGTCTCAAAGAATTATTTTATAATGATGGCTAGTTGCTGTTTTTTAAAAAATCACTTATAGTAATATAAGTTGCATTATAAGTATCATATACAATGATTAAAATAGATACTGGTTCTACTTTCTATTAAAAAAATTAATATCCAAATTACTTGACAAACCACTTGTCATGTTTATAAATACTTAGTTTTTTTAAATAACATTTCATTTATAAATAACATAAGTAATATTAACTTACCACAGAAAGGAACTTTATAGCATAAAAATATAATCCATAATGAAACGCAAATAAACTTCCTAGCATCAAAATAAGAACAAGAAAAAATAAGGGGATATCAACAATAGCTTGTCCAATCCAATACGCAGATGGCAAAAGTCCTGAAAGTTTAAGCTGGGTATAAGCTTTGATCTACAAAACAAAAAAGAGCGAGGAGGGAAAACTGATTATAACTGTAAACAATTTTACACAAAAAAATTAGCAAATTATTGTGGAACTCTAAATTTTACATCAACAAAACAAGACATTCCAGGTCTCTAGGTAATAAAAACCCTCCTACAATTAAATATAAATTCCATAAAGTCTTTAATTTGGCTCGGTCTTGAGATGTAACAATTTTGACAAAGGTTTTCAGAATCAGAATACAGCAGAGTTAAGAAACACAAAACTAAAATGAAGCAAAAGATGTCATGGGGATTATAGCTGTGCAAACAATAAGTAGCCAAAACAATGTCACTTTTATAACTCTGTGGAAGTAGATGAAAGATATGTTTAAACAAAAAAAAATTCTCATTTTTAAAAATTAAGCTTTCATGAAAAACTAATAAACTGCTAAGTGTCTTCAGGATTTACATAAGGTTTTCAGCTAAAGAGTGAAACTCTGTACTGATAATTCATTTTAGCCCTTTATATACTTCTTTGTAGTATAAGTTGTTATTACTATAAGTAATTAGCATTTTCATGTATACAAACAGTAAACTTAAATGATCTGAGTTTTCCTCTCTCATCTTCTCATAATTTGAAATTTCAAAAAATATTTTATAAATCCCAATACCTAACAATTTTACTCAGTTCATTTTTGGCTTCTTTAAAAACATACTCCTAATAATTAAATATATTATATGAAGGAGCTAGCCATAGAGATAACAGATGCATGGAATATAAAGACTTGTTAAGAAGAGGATAAGTGATAAAAATGTACAACTTTATGTTCAATGAATTACAAGAACAAAAATATAACAATATAAGTATGAAAACATAGAGTTACTCTGGCTCATCCATGCTTTTGTCACTCATACAATGCTGGTGGGAATGTAAAACAGAATATCCACCCTGGAAAACTGTTTGACAACTTCTTACAAAACTAAACACGGAATCACCATATGACACAGCATTTGTACTCTTGGGCATTTATCACAGAGAAGTGAAAACTTACATTCACACAAAAACCTCTACACAAATGTTCACAGCAGCTTTATTCACAATAGTCAAAAACTGGAAACAATCCAGATCCACACCATGGACTACTATGCAGCAATAAAAAACAATAGACTACTGATACAATTTAAACAAACTAAATGAATCTCCAGGGAACTATCCTAAGTGAAAAAATCTAACCCCTCCCAAAAATACGTTATGATTCCATATATATACTCTTGAAATATCAAAATTACAGAAATAGAGAATAGATTAGTGGTTACCAGAGGTCAGGGAGGGGGTAGGTGTGTGGGCTTGAAAAGGGCAATAGGAGGAATCTCTGTGGTGAAGCTGCTCTATCCTGACTGTACCAATGTCAATATCCTGGGATTTTACTATTATACCACAATTTTATGAGCTATTATTGAGGCGAAGTGAGTAGGATACAGAGGATTTCACTGTATTGTTTCTTAACACCTAATATGAATCTACAATTATCTCTAAATAAAAATTTGAATTAAAAACATTTAAGTTGAAACAAAAGAGAAAAATGCAATTGTCTATTAAGTTTTACTGTGAGTTGTGGGTGTTACGGATATTTCTTAATTCTCTTATGCTTTCCTACCTTTTTTTTGAAAATTATTTGATAGAGAGCAAGCGCACGAGTCAGGGTGGGGAGGGGTAGAGGCAGAGAGAGAAGCAGACTCCCTGCTGAGCAGGGAGTGCTACCCGGGGCTTGATTCCAGGACCCTGAGATCATAACCTGAGCTGAAGGCAGATGCTTAACTGACTAAGCCACCCAGGCGCCCCTTTCCTACATTTTCTAAATTAGAACAATGAATATATATATTTATAACAGAAAAAAATGAATATATTTTTAAAATACATCCTGAGACTCATGTATCACTTTCCACTAGAGAAAATTGTTAAAATATATAATTATCTGCTCTGAGACTTCATTATTTGTCACATGGGTAAATTAATTTAGACTATCTGCTTACACTGAACTAAGAAGACATACGGAGAATGAGAATTTTGATTAGAGGAGCAAGAGAGGGACAACATCCGCAGGGTAAGAGAGTGGAAGGCTTTGAACAGTCAAGAGACCTTGCAAGAGCATCATGTGCCTGAGGAAGAAGAGAAAGGAGCAGAAAAGAAAGTGAAGGATACAGAACAACTCTATACACACAGCAATTTGTCCTGGGCTCTGGTGGTCACAATCATGATCTACCTGCTTTTTCATTTCGCAAAAATTAAGTATCTTGTACATTCAACACATTCCATTAAGGGTTAAGGGAGAGAGAAAGGTTAGTGTACCTATTAAGAACATAAGGATCCACTACTTAAACAAGATGAGACAACACCGGCACATGATATGACCACTCCCATCCCCACTTCCTGACCTATAAATAAAGTCGGTAACATAAAACTTACATCACAGTGTTGTAAAGATTAAAGGATGTAACTTTTGAAGCATGTGACAGGGACTCAAGTAATAAATGATAGTTAGTTATTGTTATTACTATATTAAATATGTTTATTCTCCATTTACTTACTCCTAAAATATGTCTTGCACTCATGCAAAGCAGGTAATTGTTTTGTATAAACTTTACCTGTAATTTTAACTCAATTATTACCTTATGATTCTCTGCATTTTCCATGGCAAAGTAAGGCGGCATTGCAGTAACAATGATTCCCAGAAGAGCTGCTTGAAAATACAGCTCAATTTTAAAAACTATATCTGTAATTTCCTGAAAAACAATCACAGAGTAAGAAATGAAACTGAGAATAACTTTATATCATCTTAGTACTTTCTCAATAAAAGACTATCAAAACCTCTGAAGAAACACATTAGGATATCTATTCTAGGCATACAGTCTGTATGAAAAAACAGGTGGCAGAATTAAGAGGCAGTGAGTTACAGGACCAGCTCTGCCACTTAATAAGTAGCTACACAATCCTGAGCAGATCAACATATTTCCTTTTCTTAACTACAACATAGAATAATAGGACATTTAAATTAAGCTTTACCATTTAATTAAAAATAACAATGTACATGAAAAAGCAGGTAACATGTTCACCAGTAGTCCTATGCAATGAACAAGACCATGTCAGACTGATGCATTTGTCGGTTGCTGGGACTGTGAGCCATTTGGATCTCGGGGCCCTATTCCCTTTTGAAAAAGCTGTACTTTGGAACAAGCTCAGCCTCCTATTGGAACAGGAGTTTCTTCTCCCTGGCAGCGGGGGCTATAACTCCCACAGACCTCAATGGTCCCTAGCTGCCCCAAAGACTCAAGTACAGAAGGAAACTTCCAGAAAACTAAACAGCTGGTGCCCCAAATACAAACTACCCAGAACCAAATGCATTGTATTACTGCTGCCCTCAACAGGTACAAGGGTCTTCTGGAAGGTGAGAGAGATAATGAAATCTAGAACTGATGTAATGATGGATGCAGAACTCTATGAACATAATAAAACCATTGGATTGAAACGAGTTAATAGCATATGAAGTAGATCTCAAAAAAACTGTTAAAAAAGTACAGCAATAGAAAGTAAAAAATGCTATTACAGAAAAATATTTGTCCATTTATTTTTCATATGTGAAAAATAAAACATAAGGATGAGAGAAAAATGTTGATTATTTTTCTGAAGACTTATTTTCACATTTATAATCCAATAGTCCTATCTAGAGGAAAAATGACTGCATGAGAGCAACTTCTCAAGTTTCTTTCAATACCCCAGTAAGAGATCTTAGATAAATAATATTTTTAAATTATCTTAATTTTTCTTGTATGATTAATACAAAAAATACTTATGCTTTATAAAAATATCAGTACCAAGAGAAAACTTCCTTGATCCTGAAGCAAACTAATACTGGGCACTCCTAATCCCAGATGTAAAGCATCCTCAACTCAAGTTTTAGTAAGACTAAGAACATCTACAGATTTCCTTTGTATTGGGTCTTAGCTTTTATTACACACATGTGTACATACACACTTTTTTTTTTTATATACACACTTTTTAAAGTTTGCTTACTTGAAAGAATGGGGTATTCCAGACCTGGATGCTTTCAGTCACATTTAAATGATAAAGATAATAATTACTGATAATATTCATCAATACAGGTAAAGAACAAACCATAGTACTGTTGAAAACAGCTGTAAAAACATAGTCCTATGATTTAAAAAGAAAAAGAGAGAGTGTTATTACATACCACAATAAATACATTGTTACTATGTACTAAGCTTTTCTCCCAGACTAAGGCACTCTTCACTAACTAAAAATTGATTGAACAAATTATAGAAATAATATTCAATAGATAAAGACAGATGGATAAACATAACCTGGTGTGGAGTCTACATATATTTTGGTATTTTAAGCAAAAATAGAACACAAAGATTAAATTTCTTATAGTTCTTTATATTGGTCATCCACCAAATCATAAAATACATTATAAACGCTAGTAATGTCCAAAAGCAAATTCTAACTTCCAACAAATGAAGTCAATTCAGCAAACGATTAACTTTAGAGAAAATACCTTAATGTTCTATAACTTTCCAATAGGTATTCATTCACATATATCACTCTTACCTTTTCAGAATACATCACATTTAAAGCTGCACTATGGGGAGCAGCAGACACATAGTCACTGTCATTAAACATTGTCACCATTATGTTCTGGCTTGTGAAAAAGCTGGTAAGATCACTGATATCAGAGTCTGGTATGAGAAAATAAGCAAATAATAAAGAATCAGTTTAAAAAAGAAACAGACCCAGACTTTTAATAACATTGGGAAGAACTTTTTTAAAAAAAGATTATCTTTGTTAGACAAGACATCATTAAAAACACTGGCAGTGGAGGCAGTCAGCCTGGATTCAAATCCAAGTCAATATATACAGGCTTTAAAAACAGAAACTGGCTTTAAAAACAGAACCTGGAACAGTAACTGTACAAATGTTAGCTCCTGCTGCTGCTACTACTGTTACACTGAAAGTTTGCCTATAATACTCACTTGAAATTTGGCTAAATTGTGAGAATAAAAATCGAACAATTTTATGGAATAAGAGAACCTGCTAGGCTCGGAAAGGTAGAAAGAGGCAGGATGTGAAGTCAGGTAACATCACTCCTTAGAGGGTTTCTGTGTGCTTAGAACAGACAAATTTTATCAATGTCAATTGCCTCAACTGCCTTAAAATATTAAACCACATAATCAGGTCTCCATCTACATTCCTTAAATTGCCTGGAGCTAACGGAAAGATGATGGATCCTGTCTTAGGTTTAAGTCTATACCAACAAAAGCCAGAAAGAACAAATGTGACTTTGAGAGAAATCAAAACTAAGCAAAGGAAACCACTATCAGTACTTAAAAATAGTATGGCAGGTAGATCAGACTCCATAGCAAGCCTGAGTGTCAGAGGGAATGGTGCTTTTAGGGCTCTCGCTGGAGCTTTTTTAGATCCTATATTTACTCCTTATCTAGTACCTCAAATGACCTCTTTTCTCTAGTTTGCCACAGAAGAGAGCTACACTGTAACTGAAGGAACTATATCACCCTTGATACAAAAAGCTTTCCTAGGAGGATCAGATACAATCCAATATAGACATACAGAGACCAGTAATTTCCAGAGGAAACATGGCTTTATTTAGGATCAAAAAGGCCTAGGAAGATATAGGGTACATAAGTAAGCAATTCTAGAAATACTAAAAAATAACAAAAGGGACAAAACCTTGAAAATATTAGTATTTCTGCAGATCAGTGAGAGTGAACTCAAACCAAAATGATTTTAGATACATATACAATTTCCCAAACACACAAAAAATGTCCCTATAAAAGTATAAGGCTTTATAAAGCACTGTATTTTAACAACATGAAATGTGTATTAAAATCAAAACAAAAATTCTAACAAAAGAAATACATTATAAAGCATCAATTTTCTACTCAAGAGTAGTTTTCTATCATGAAATATATTTTCTCCAAAAGAATATATAATAAACTAAGAGTCACATTTTAAAAGTGATGATTTTAAGAGTAATTTATAATAATCCCTATCTATGATTGTTATCTAACACTGGTCAAAACTCTTCAGTTAATAGTGAATCAAAAAGGAAAGATACTAGAACATGTGTTAGTGTTGGAAAATACTAAACTCTGAAGATTTTGTGAGTTATATAAATGATTATATTAAATGCAATTTTCTAACCTATTTCAGCACGACAAGCAAATAAAGTTGCCTCTGTTCTTCTGTAAATCTGCCAGAGTTAGATAACTGTGATTTACTCTTCAAGAACCTTAGGACTATATCTATGCAGATGAGAGATTTTGCAGGAACAACTGTTCAAAATTCTGTTATAGGTTTTATTATTTTTGAAAAGCAGAAACCGATGTCAGTTTTTTTTTTTTTTTTTACTTGTTCTGAGCCTTGCTCAAGACCATGGTTCTTAATTTTTTTCATATTTGACAATTATGTAATTAAAATAAGAAACAGCAAAATCAAAAATATTCATTACCAATTTAATATATTTGATTATATTAATATCTAATGAGTTTTTAATTCTTATTTTTTACAGTCCTTGAAAAATTATTTAAACATTTATATTGAGATATATAACTGCATAAATATTATATACTATAACTCTTTCTAAAGGTGTTTCAACTTCTGAAGTTTATTTTGCTTGTAATAAACGTTAATATGAAACACACTACTCAGAATATGTTGCTACCATTAAAAAATGAAATCTTAATATCATAAACAGTACAATGTTAGTTTTAAAAACTATAATCTACACTTAACCAAAATTTCATTTCTGTAATATATTACTCAGCATCAGTAAATAGTTTTTTAAAACTTAAATCTATACACACAAACCATGCCTTTACCTTGGATCTATTTCTAAAATCCCAACCTCTAACCTATATCCCAGACCCCATGCTCCAACCAACACACATTCACAGACCTTCACACACTCTCACCAGTAGAATTTTGAAGAAGCAGACTTGTTCTGTATTTATGAGGTTTATCTCCAGGTTTTAGGAAATATAAGTCTGGAACAAGTTTGATGGGAACCACAGCATTTTTAAAAGAGCGGTGCACCAAAAACATAAAAATCTGAATTGCAAAAAAAATTAAAAGCAGAAGCAACCTGAAAGGAAAAAAATAAAACAGCACAGGGTACATTAATATGTAAATCTATTTTTTAAAATCCTCCTTCAAATAACAGTTAAAAGAACACATGTTAAAAGAGAGAGAGAGAGAGAAAAGAAAAACCTGAAAAAAATAGTGTTCCGGAATAGAATTTCTATTCTCCAAAACAATGTCATGACACAACTGGACAGAAAGCCAGTACTCAATGACAAAATTAAAACTTATGAAACTAAGATCAAGTCATCCTGAAACTTTTGTGGGTATATAAACTTGTGCTTATAGCTTTTTAAGAACCAGACATTATGCCACATTTACACATCCACTGTCCTGAGGGAACTTTTATTTCCTGCCCTATACTTAACTATTTACTCTCCTATGCTTTAGAAAAGATATAATACAAAAATATATAAAATATAGAGAAGGAAACAAAAATACAGGGAGCCTTTCTTTTGTTTTTAAATATAGTGAAACTGTGAATGACTGCTATCTTTGAAATGTCATCCATACCATATTAATTTCCATTGTTCCTCTAGAGAGAGGCAAAGCAAGACATACTACGGTCAGTTATAAGGATCATTATTTGCTATTTGTCAAGTACATAATTCTATTACCTATTCAAAGTGCCCTTCTATCTGGAAGGCAGATATCCTTCTGTCTTGTCCTACAAAATATTTGCTACATTTTATATAATAGGTATAACAGCAAGTGTGTAGAGAGAGCTTAGATTATCAGTTTAGCATTTTATAATTTTCAGAAACCCTCTAATTTTTAAAAAATCATTCTTATAAATTGCTGTAAGTATACCTGAGTCAGCATTTCCAAAAGCATACTGCATTAAATTCTATCAGTTAATAGGTGTTTTACGTTAAAAAATTCATGATTAAACAGAATTTGGAAACTCTGGATTTAACAAAATTGAAGCAATTTCTTTACCACAGAACCTCTCATGTGTTTTCATATGCTAATAAACAAGACTTTCAGACAGGAAATATAAGATACAGCATTTCCTAAATGCACAGATGGTCAAATGCAAATTTGGAATACTTTTTTTGTTAGGAATTGAATATTTGTGTCATCCTCCCCCCCAAATTCATACTCTGAAGCCCTAATCCCCATTGTGATAGTATTAGGAATAAGGCCTTTGGGAGGCAATCAGGATTAGATGAGGTCATGGGCATTGGGCCCTTAAGATAGGAATAGTGCCCTTCTAAGAGACATCAGAGAGCTTGTTCTCATCTCCTATGCATCCACAAAGAAAGTCATATGAGCACACAGCAAGATAATGGCCCATCTCTGCAAGCCAGAAAGAGTGCCCTCAGGACCAATTTTGTACCCTAATCTGATTTCCACTCTCTAAAACCATGATAAAATAAATTTCGTTGTTCAAGCAACCGAGTCTATGTTATTTTGTTATCACAGACTGAACTAAGATTTTTATTGTTTTTCAGGGAATATTTTAGGAGAGTAATGTTTAATAAACTGAAACATGCTGATTTAAGTAAATATTTTTCTTTTAGTAATGCTGAGACTGGAATATATAAGACAGTTGACTGACATTTCTTTGATACTG
Organism: Mustela putorius furo; assembly: GCF_011764305.1. Taxonomy (NCBI): domain Eukaryota; kingdom Metazoa; phylum Chordata; class Mammalia; order Carnivora; family Mustelidae; genus Mustela; species Mustela putorius. The sequence goes on from NW_025421399.1 coordinate 10,315,274, forward strand.
ACTAACCTAGGGCAAAAAAGCAAATGAATTCAGCATATCTCAAGCACATAACAATATTTTCACTTATTAAATTTTTTTCTACTGCTGTTTTGGATCAAACAAAATCGGAGTGTGTTATATGAAAATAATTAATGTTATGTCTCAATAAATGAAAGTCTAGCACCCATGGGAACCTGAAAGAGGTAAAGCAAAGTTGAAAAGATATCATTTTAATCCCAGTTCTACAAGCTATAAAGCCTTCTTTATATTTCCATTTCTTTAACCAATACAGAGATAAAACTTACTCTTCCTACTGCTTACAAAAGCAGTTATACATAATAGTAATACATACAAAACAATTGCGTAAAATATAATTGCAAAATAAAATTTTGCGACAATAATTCAAAAATTTGTGACAATAATTCAAAAATTACACAATTAAAGAATATAATGACAGTTCCTCATTTAGATGAGAAAAAATGCTAGTCTAAAAAAAGAGTGAAAGCTCTAGTGGTATTAAAAGAAATCGTTAAATGCGTAATTATTTTCTCTGACATTGTGAAGTTATAGTCTTAATCTTACAAAACTACACAAATTTACATACATCTACATTTAAAAAAATTAAGATGACAAATTGAATTTGTAGCCTTAAAAAACAACTCATCAGGCAGGAAAGTGATCATACTTACACTGATCTTACTGATTTACTTTCCCTTTTCAAGGTCAGCAAATGAAACTTTGCTATTGTATACACCTGTTGTTTCCAAAGGCTCATGGTGCTCATAAGAGAAGCCTTGGTTTCAGAAAGAATAAGTAAGCTCTGCTCCATTTCATCAAAAGATTTTGAATCCATTTCTTCCTCTGGTGGCTGCTGAGTAAATACACTATAATCTATTTGTCAAAACAAAATAAAGACAGAAAAGTATGGGATATTCCTTAAAAGAATGAATGAAAATCTTTCTGAGGCATATAAATTTTGAAGAAGCACACATCTAGTAGTTAGGTAGGACAAACAAAACTCTCATATACTTTGGCAATATTATTAAAAATGAACACATGCATACCGAGAAAATTCTCCACTAAGTATAAATGCAAGGAAGATACATACATAGATCCACCGAAACACATATACAAGAAAATTCTTAGCTAGTGACCTGTCAAGAATAGCCATTAAACTTGGGCGCCTGGGTGGCTCAGTGGGTTAAAGCCTCTGCCTTCGGCTCAGGTCATGATCCCAGGGTCTTGGGATCGAGCCCCACATTGGGCTCCCTGCTCAGCAGGGAGCCTGCTTTCTCTCTCTCTCTCTCTCTCTCTCTCTCTCTGCCTGCCTCTCTCCCTACTTGTGGTCTCTGTCTGTCAAATAAATAAATAAAATCTTAAAAAAAAAAAAAAAGAATAGCCATTAACTAGGAAGAATCTAAATGCCTACCAACAGGTGAGCACATAAGTAGTGAAATAATCCTGTAAGAGAATAGTTTAAAACAATGAAACTGAATAAACTACTATACAACCACAGTAAGTTTAAACCCTACAAACATATAAAGGTAAAGGAAACGAGACATAAAAGACATAGTATATGATTTTATAAAAGATTTTATTTATTTGACAGAGAGAGGTTGAGAGAGAGCAAGAGTGTGGAGGAGGAGGAGAGGGAGAAGCAGGCTCCCTGCTGAGCTTGGAGCCCAAGCAGGGTTCCATCCCAGAACCCTGGGATCATAACCTGACCTGAAGGCAGATGTGTAACCGACTAAGCCATCCAGGCGCCCCCATACTATATGATTTATTCCATGAGACCAAACACAGATAAAATTAATCAATGAGAATAGGAAAAAGGATAGGTTATTTTTATAGGTGATTCGATTTTTAAAAACTGAAAAATAATGAAGAGATGAAAATTGGTTTCAGTATGAGGAGAGCCACAAAGAAGGATTTCTCTGACTTATGTTAAATTTTAAAAAATGAGTAAACACTAAAAACTTTAAGAGAGAATGGAATAATGCATAAAATTATAATGAACCACAGCCTGGTTATTCTGGGACCTTAGCAACTCAACTGTTTAGATGAATGACTTACTTCGTAAGATGAACCAAACTAAACCCTCTCTTCCCCTGATACAATGGACTAAATCAAACTAAATATTAGGGCTAAAATATTGTATATCACAATTATGGTATTCAGTGAGCACCAATCTACCTTCTATGGAACTTGATATTTTTAACCTTTGAAAAATAAAACATTTAAAATCAGCCAACTGAAAGCAAGCCAATATTATTAGTATATTTATTCTGCATGCTGGACTTAAAGATATACAAAATATAGCCAGTAATACCTACACTGCACATAGCCTTCTCATCTTTATCCCACTATCCAACTCTACAGACTACTCATTCAATACCTCAAGTATTTAGCATCACAGATACAAGCATCTTCTCCATCTAATTCTCTTTCTTCACCTGAAGGACTATAAACATACTCACTGATAATGTGCCCTACATTCTAACCCCAACTTCCTCTATTTCTCCCATTTCCTCACCTTTATCTACTCAATCTCATCAAACTGAACACATGTTCAAATCTGACATCTTGTTCTCTCTCCAATTATGTAAGATCTAAAACTTTTAGGTGAACTTTCTCTGACTACAGTCTTATATCACAACCTTATTATAAGCCTGACTTTTGTCCTTTCTCCATGTTCGAGAGAAACCTCTTGTTTCCTTCACCCTCCTGCCCCACTACCACCACCACCATCTTGCTAACTTTCAATAGTAAGAAAAGTATCCTCAATTTGCATTCTCACCTTAAACCTCACAGAACTAACTCTAACCTTTACCACACCACTGAAATGGCTACTGTCAAGGTCACCACTGACTTCCACACTACCAAAGCCCTTAGCGTCTTCCCTGTTACCAAAACCATCTTTTTTGTTCTTATCTTATTCTTCACAGCAATCAGCTAATAAGTGATCATATTTCTATCTACTGTTTCCATCTACTGTTTCTTCCTCTAAAAACGTATTTCACCTGTTTATGTAATTATTCATCTCGCTTACCATCTCTCTGGTTAATTGCCCAAAATTTTTTGTTAGTTTTATTTTTACCTGCTTGGTCAATTTCTGCTTCAACTTCCAGCTTTAAGAACACATCTTCCAAAGTCGTCATTGAAACACCGTAAGAAATTACACCCAAATTTGAATGAGTGTCTAGAGCAGAAAATAAACCTAAAAGAAAAAAAATGATAGAATGTTGTGTTGTTAAGCATATCATCATGAATTTCTCTAAAATACTCTTTTTAAAATGGGATAGCACTAAATTTACTCTGCTACCACACTAGTTCTCAAACATTTTGGTCTCAGAACGCCATTAGCATTCCTAAAAATGGCTAAGGACCCCAAGGAATGTTTGCTTATAGAGATATATCTAATAGATATTTATCATATTATAAACTAAACCTAAGAAGTATTTTTACAGACAGAATGATAGGCAGGGTACATTAAAGTTGGCTTATGTAGTTCACTCTAGTTAATGAAGGATTCTTTTTTTCCCTAGGGGAAAAAAAATCAATTAAATTAAATAGAAAATCTCTATCTAAATGAGATAAGTGTTATGGGAATTCCACGCAATATATCTACATCAATAATATCCTTTCGGTTATTGAGAGATTCCCTGAACAGATAAGTAGACTGAGTATGAGTTCCTCATTACAATGCAGAAAAATAATGCCAGAATTAAAATAATTCAAGGGTTTACCATATTATTACGTTCTTCATTATGGAATCATGAAACTAGAAAAGAACTTGAGAACACATACAAACAACTGTGTGTGTGTGTGTGTGTGTGTGTGTGTATGTGTATACATATTCCCAGGAGGCTTCTGAGCAAATGGAGCAATCTTTCTTGACAACAAAGCAAATACCTTTACTGAACATATTAGTTTCCTGCATAGGGTTTGTAAAAAATGGGGGGGTGGGGAACACATTAGCTTGTAGTTTCTGATTTTCAAAAGTAAAGTAAAGTAGAAATGTAAGAGTAAAGTAAAGCCACCCAGGAACATGTAAATATTACACAAAAATATACAACAAAGTAAATCAAGAAAACCTATTCTTAATGCAAGAGCCTGGTTCAACAATCAGGAAACTGAAAGTAATACCTGCAAATTTGTCCATGTCCTTAAAAGGTAAACTATACACAAGTTGTTGGTCATTCTGTTGTAATAAGGTAGCTCCAGGTATATGTTGTTTAACCAGGGAAGAAAGAGATTCAGTGGCACAGTATCGGTCTATGCACATGCTAGAGAAAACCAAAAGTCATTGTTTTTTAAATAATTAATGAACAACCAAAAGTAAATTCTAAATGCTGGAAGTAAAGTTAGTGCCATAAAAATTGGCCACAGTACATTATAGCAAATCTGAAATATAGTATCAGTAGATCAAGAATACTATAAAGAATGAAGTCAATCAAGAATGAATGATACCTTAGGCGGTAGCCAATCCCCCATTTACTTTTGAGAAAAATTGAAGAACCAACACATTTCAACATTCCTTGTGATATGACAGCTTTCCTATCTGAAAACAGAAATTTACATTTCAATGTTTAGGTTAGTAACAGCATCTGCATTTCAAAGTTTTTAAGTCAGTTGGCATTTGTATTTTGTGAACTACCATGTAAGACACCAGTATCATCATTAAATATCATTAAATACTCACAACTTTATTAGAAAGAAACCAGATTATCACTTCCTGGTTTTTAAATGAGAACACTGAGGCACTAAGAAAACATCATTTGGCCATATTTCACATAGCTATTAAGTGATAAACCCAGACATTGTACCCACACAGGTCCAACTCTGGAGTCTACCTTCTTAATACTGTTCCAAATATCTCAGACTCTTCCTAAAAGGCTCACTCTTACTAGCATGTTCACAATTTCCTTTATAATCAAATGTAAATACAACAAAAAGCAACCCCCCAAAAAAGTCAGTTTGTTGGGTTTTCAAAATACATTAAAAAAAAAACCAAAGATACTACTGAAAAAATGAATCTACAATGCAGATGGTACTGAACATTTTGCTTCCTTCTGGAAGGTGGAGTTTTCATACATGGTAGTCAGGAGGTGCCTCTATGACCAGCACCCAGTAAAAACCTTGGGCACAGAGTCTCCTAATGAGCTTTCCTGGTAGATAACATTTCACATATGTTGTTAACAACTCCTTGCTAGAGAAATTAAGCATATTCTGTTTGACTCCATTGGGAGCAGATTTTTGGAAGCTCGTGTCTGGTTTCTTCCACGTCCCATAAGCCTTTTCATTTTGCTGATTTTGCTTTATCCTTTCAGTCTTGTGGTAAGAACCTGTAAGTTTAACTGTATGCTGAGTCCTACTACTTCTCCTAGCAAATTACTGAATCTGAGATGGTCTGTAGGACTCCCAAACACAAAAATATGTAATTTTTAAAAAGCTTAAAACATGCAGCTGTGAAAATCAGTTTCTTTATTCCTCAGGATTTAGTATGTCTATGTCCGTCTCCTATTTGGGCCCAAGACCTTATCTTTCAAAAATAAAGTTAAAATCTCACCAGCAAGAATATCAGCTTCATCCATGAAATGAGTACTAAACACTGTTACCCGATTAGATTTTCCATATTTCAGAAGATTCCAAACAATATGACGAGAACAGGGGTCCATTCCAGCTGTTGGTTCATCTAGCAACAATATCTACATGAAAAAGAGCAGGGAACAGCAGAGAATCCTCAAAAAAACTAAAATACATAAGATTTATGGACACTGAGAAACTTTCCCATTTCTAAATTATTATTTCTAACAAGAAGTATGCTAAGTCCGGACTTTTTGTTCTTATATGAGCTAACATAAAATTTTTAAACTGTTTGGCAAGCGAATATTTTCCTTGTTTCAATTTTAAAAGACTAATATCAGTAACATGTAAGACATAAATGCAATAACAATCAAATACATAAACTAAAAAATAAAACACTGGTGGGGGTTGAGAGAAAGATAAATTAACATAAAGCCAGGGGCACCTGGGTGGCTCAGTCATTAAGTGTCTGCCTTCAGCTCAGGTCATGATCCCAGGGTCCTGGGATGGAGCCCCCCTGCATTGGGCTCAGTGGAGAGCCTGCTTCTCTCTCTCCCACCTCCCTGCTTGTATTCCGTCTTTTGCTGTCTCTCTCTCTGTCAAAAATAAATAAATAAAATCTTCAAAAGCAAAACAAAGCAAAATAAAAAAACATAAAGCCAGAACCCAGAGTCAACCCAAGCTATAGCAGCAAGGAGACATGTAGCAGGATAGCAGGCATCAAGAGGGCTCAGGCTGCAGCTTTCCAGCCCAATGCAAAGCACTGTAACAGATGGTTCTGTTTATACAGGACAAAGAGCACAGAACAGACACATACAAAATAAAATCAGCAGAACAGTGAGAAACTGAACTATTCCTTTGGTTTTGTCTTTTTAAATTTTATTCTGAGCTATTACAAACATATAGAAAACTAAAGAGAATTAGAACAATACCGTTAAAGCCTCCACACCAGTGAAATGCAACAAATGCCATTTTTTAGGCCATATTTTCGCAGATCTCTTTTTAAAGAAATAAAACATTGCAAATATAACTAAAATCCAACCTTCCAGTACCCTTTCTAGAAGTAACCACTATCATAAATATGTTTTATCTTTATAACTCACGTTTCAAACCTTATTACTATAAATCACATCCATAATAATGTATAGCATTTTATGTATATTGAAACTTTACATAATGTATTATTGTATGTAAATATACATTATATTTGTGTATAATACATTAATAATTATTTACCTTTGGATTCCCAAGAACAGCAATTCCTAAAGACAGTTTTCTTTTTTGACCACCACTTAACTTTTTAGCTTGATTATCTTTGATAGCCTGCATGTCTAAATCCAGTAAAACCTTCTGCACCTATAAAGTGAGAACAATGTTATTTTTTAAATTATATTATTTGCATAACTATCAATACCAATTTTTAAGTGTCCTGATTTTAATATCAATTTAAGAATGCTCTTTTAGTACAGACTTTAATTTTGCCATTTACTCATATCTAATTTTGAAATAATAGATAAAAAGATTCCTGATTGATAGGTCTGTTTTACTTCTATGACTTCCTCGGTAGCGGTGAAGGGTCAGTTGAAAAGCTCCATACGGCGGGGGGTAGGCGGTGAGAGGAAAGGAGGCAGATGTGAAAGGCAAGGAAAGTTTGGAAGAAAAGAAAAACCTAGATTGAGAAGCTAGAATCCTCCAGATGAAATAAGGACGATTTTATAGGTGCTAAAATATTTACTCCAAACTCCATCCAATTCTTCATAATAAATGTGTTTATTGGCTCAGAACAGGTTTTTATTTAGAGTTCCATGCATTTTTTTACAACAGTTATTACAAAAAATTAGTAATTCATAAGGAACAAAGAAATATTTCTATATGAATGACATACCTCTTGGATTATATTATTGGCTGGTATTCCTTTGATTGAAGCCAAAATGGATAAGTTTTCTTCTACTGTCAAAACATCAAAATGTATATCTAACTGTGGACAAATGCCAATCATTTTTCTTGCTTCGAACATCTCATCTATTTCTGAGACTCTGTGTCCATATATAGATGCAAATCCTAAAAGCAAGATACATATTTAAATTTACACTAACTATATTAAGTATTAAAAAGTATATATGCCCTAATATGCACTAATAATTTAGTTACTTGTAAGTAGTAAATATATAAGGTATGAGCTACAACAAACCCTCATTTCCATATGATTGGTGATCTGCTTCCACCTTATTTCCAACTTCATTTTCCTTCATTTTCAGGTGATAATCACATAGTGAAAAGAACAAGGAATCAGAGCTTGACACTAAACATAATTGTGTACTGGTACATTATTTACACTTATATTCCAGTAGCAATTTGCCTTCATTTCCAGGCATTATTCAATAGTGGAAAGAGGAAAGAAATGAATAAGTTTCCCCTAACAGGTGTGTGGTGCTGAGAAAATCAGTCAGAATTCCAGCTTTTCTCTTCTATAACCTAAATACCAATATATCCTACTTAAATTTAAGAACAATTAAACCAATATGACAATATATGAAGAATTATAACAAAATCATAAATTCCTATTAAATGTAAGCTCTTACTACCATCACTAAAAAGTGACACAATTAGGGATAAGCAATAAAACAAAACTAATTTCAGAAGTTAAACCACATTTTAAGAAATGCAGTTTCCATACACGGAAATTCAGCCTTTCTTAAAGTCCAGTATTTACTGTACTGCCACTCTATTAGGTTACTGTGGAAATAGAGTTACCATATTAAATTCTCACCTACGGGGCAATCACATACAACAATTATATGTTACAGTATTGCTCTTATAATTCTATTTTAGGAGATGGTGTTGATATTTTTCATTCTTTCCTTTTGAACTGTTGTTGCATATTTAGAAATCTATACCTACAATGTAAAATATCTATACGTCTCATTTAATCTCCAATTAATCAGTGACTTATCCTTCTTTGAAAATGAAAAATACACACAAATATCTGATAAAATAGGTAACAAAATAAGATCCTTTTATTTTATTAAACATTTAAATCATTGTTATTTTCTACTGAAAAATAAGTAAAATAGAAAAATAATAAAACACATTTACAGACACTAAGGTTGATCTCAATTCATTGAAAAAAATCAGCATATGTTTAGATAAATCAAGGATAAATAATAAATGACATATATTTATATAAGTCAAGGATAAATAATTATTTTGTGGTACCTTGGTTAATAACACTAATAAACCGAAGCAAGAGATTTTTTAAGTTGGAAAACTCTCACCATCAGAAGGCGGGCATAGTCCACAAAGAATATTCATCAATGTACTCTTTCCTGTTCCACTGTGGCCAAGTAATGCAGTAATCTGACCCTCGTATATGTCAAATGACAAATCTAATTCAGAAAATAAAAAGACTCAAATGTGATTTTTATTTCTATTGAGCTATACAAACTAATACAAAATACTTGAATAATCTTGAAGTAATCAGTAAGTTTAGTGATAGATTTAAAGTTATTAGCACATTTAACAGCATAATACTTGAATACACAAAACATTGGGGAAGGTTTCTATGAACCCACTCTTGAGACTAAGATAATTAAATAAGGGACAAACAAAAATTTGTTCCCAAGGGTATTAACAAGGTTAAACATTGCAAAAACCTAGAAACTAGCCAATAGAATGGGAATGGCTGAGTAAGTGCTTGAGAAATTCAATTTAAATAAAAGAAACATGGGGAACCCAGGTGGTTCCGTTGGTTGGGCATCTCACTCTTGATTTTGGCACAGGTCATGATCTCAGGGTTGTAAGACAGAGCCCCACATCCCGCTCTATACTCAGTGGGGAGCCTGCTTGAGATTTTCTCTCTCTCCCTCTGCCCCTCACCCACTTCTCACTCTCTCCTCAAAGAAATTAAATAAATAAAATGAAGAAATATCACTCGATGGATGTGTCAAAGATTAAAGGATAAAAGAAAAGGATCTGAAATCCCAGCTTTAAATCACTGTAGATCCTGCTTTTTTTGTTTGTTTGCTTTTGTTTTTGTTTTGTTTTGTTTTTTGTAGACCCTGCTTTGATGATGATGCTTTGGGATTCTGAGTTATCCCTAGAGCTTCAGGCTGAAAGCAAAAATAAACCCTCTCTGGAAGAAGATCACATCATCCAGAGCATCAAGCAATCTCTAGAATTCTCATATGCAATACACAGCACTCAGTCAAAAACAACAAGATAGGAAATAGCAAGATCAAAACCCAACAGAAAAGGCAGTGACAGAAACAGACCCAGAGGAGACTTAAATATTGACACCATAAGATTCTAAAACAACCATGCTATCATGCTCTCAAGAGAATGTTGGCGAAGAACTAAAAACTACATAAAAGAACCAAGTGACAAGACAAAAACTGGAAAGGGTAAGTGAAAAATATTTCCATACGTATTTAATCAGGTTAGGCAGAACTACAGAAAATTAGTAAATGACAAGAAATGTCACAAGAAAATACCTAGATTAACACACGGAGAGAGACAAAACAAGAAAAAATTCAGAAAAGAGAATAAAAGGCAACTGGGATAAAATGAAAAGTCATAAACCTGTAATAATAAACCTAAAGGGGGAGAAAAGAGAGAACAGGACAGAAGCAATACTGAATTAAAGAAATGGCTGAGAATATTTTTAAACAGAAGAAAGACATCAAGTCAGAGAGACAAGAAGCATTTATATACCCCAAGTGGAATAAATGTAAAACAAATAAACACCACCAAGGCAAGTGGTAGTAAAACTCTTGAAAACTAAAAAAAAAAAAAAAGATCTTTAAAAACAGCCAGGGTAAACATATATACCAACAACAAAGAAATAATAAAACTAACAGCTGTCTCTGCAGCCCAACAGAGGAAATAAGAAGACAAGAGATTACATTTTAAACTGCTGAAAAAGAATAACCGTCAAACTAAAATTATGCATTCAGAGAAACAGCCTTCAAAACTAAAGGTGAAAGAAAGATATTTGCAAACAAAAACTGTGAAAATATATCATTGGTAGACCTGCATTAAAGGAAGAAGCAAAAACATCTTTTTCATACACACAGAAAATTATCCTAGATAGAAGATCAGAAATGCAGGAAGTAACAAAGATAAATGATGTGGTAAATATACAGGTATTTATAAATATAAATGGAACGGTCTTTTAAAAAACAATGCTAATAACATTATCTCTGGTTTAAAATGTATGTAGAATTAAAATACATGATAACAACAGCATATAAGTTGGAATAGGGATAATCGGGATAAGTAAGGATAAAAGTAAGGTCTGGACTTCCTATTCTTGCTTTACTATTCTACAAATACTATAAATAAGTAAAGCACTAATTTATAAGAACATATGTCATAATATCAAGAGTAATTTCTAAAAAACGCATGTATAACTAAGAAGACAACATAGGGAAAATGAGAAATCGCACAATAAAAAAATACTCAATTGCTGCCAGTTCAACTAGTCTACTGAAGGATGAGAGACCATAAAAAAAAAGGCAAATTATGTCATCTACAGTCCACTAGACCAACCAGCCTATTAGCCAATTATGTGCCCAGATCACCATCCAATCCCAGATAATCCATGAACTGAATGAAGAACTGGAGATTATTTAGCCATAGTAAAATAATGGTTAACTTCAGCCACTGAGCATTAGGATTAGAGCAGAAATAGGTAACTGATTCAATAACGAGAAGCTAGGAGAAGTAGAATAAATTAAACCCAAAGAAAGTAGTAATAGAGAAATAACAAAGACAATGACACAGCTCAGTAAACTACAAAACAAATATATGATACAGAAAACTAACAAAATCAAGTGCACCTCGGTAGCTCAGTCATTTACTTGTCTGACTCCTGGTTTTGGCTCAGAGTTGTGAGATCAAGCCCCGTGATGGGCTCTGTGCTTAGTGCAGAGTCTGTGTGGATTCTCTCCCTCTCCCCCTTTAGCCACCATTCATGTTCTCTCTCTCGCTCGCTCTCTTTCACTCTCTCAAATAAATAATAACTAAAATCTTAAAAAAAAAGAAAAAAAAAGAAAAACTTCAACGTCAAAAGTTGATTCCTTAAAAGATTAATAAAATTGACAAACCCACTGCAAAGCAAATGAAATAATCACAAATTACTAAATGAAGAGGGAACATCATTACAGACTCTACACACATTAAAAAGATGAGATTATTATGAACAACCTGTAACAATCAATTTGGCAATTTAAATGAAATGAACAAATCCCTTGAAAATAACTCACCAAAACAGACACATGCTAAAAACTTGTAAACTGATTCCAATGTATTTCCATGTAATTCTTTACATGAGAATGCAAAGTGCCCAAAATATAATATTTAAAGTTATCAAGACTAACTATAAATAAAGCTACAATAGTTAAAACAGAACCAAGCATAGATAAATAGACCGGGGAACAAAAGAGTTTCAGAAGTTAAACCATACATTTATAATCAATTGATTTCATTTTTTTTTTTTTTTTTTTTTTTAGGAGAGGGTGGTGGGCAGAGGGAGACAATCTAAAGCAGGCTCCACATGCAGAGCAGAGCCCAAAGCGGGGCTCAATCTTACAACTCAGAGTCACTTGATTTAATTTTTAAAAATAACACTACTGAGATATGGTTGACAAGTAATAAACTGTACCTATATCAAACAATCTTCTAAATCTTCTAAATTTGACATGTGTATATAACCATAAAACCATTACCACTATCAAGATAACGAACATACCTATCTCCACAAAAAGTGCTACTTTAAATGTCTCCACCTCTTGCCTGTTCTACCCACCTCCTCCCACCTCCAGATAATCACTGATCTGCTTTTTTTTCACTAAAGACTAGTTCTGCCTCTTCTAGAATTTTATACAAATTTAATTATACACTATTTCTATTTTGTTTCTGGCTTCTTTCACTTAACATTATTATTTTGAGTTTCATCCATGTTATAGCATGTATTAAGATTTCATTCCTTTTTTTGCTGAATAGCATTCCCTTGTATGGGTATACCACTGTTGGTTTGTGTATTCACCTACTGATAGGCATTTAGGTTGCTCTCAGTTTTTGTCTAATAAATAAGGTATGGTAAATATTCATAAGTCTTTATATAAAGTTATGTTCCTGGCCAAATACCTAAAAGTAAAATGGCTAGATCACATTATAGGGTATATTTAACTTTTTCAAAAGCTATCAAACTATTTTCCAAAATAGTTGTGTCACCTCACATTCCCTCCAGCAGTGCATGAGTTCTAGCTGCACATCTGCACCAACACTTGGTATGATTCAATTTTAATCACTCTACAGTGTTGGGGACAGAGGGTAGCTACACTTGTAGTAAGCACAGCATAACATATAGAAAATAGTAATTTTAATCATTGTACTAATTATGTAGTGGTATCTTAACAGTTTTCATTTGCATTTCCCTAACAAGTAATAATGTTGGACATCTTTTTTTTTTAATTTATTTCTTTGAGAGAAGATCAAAAGTAGGCAGAGAGGCAGGCGGTGGGGGGCGGGGGGGGGAGCAGGCTCCCCGCTGAGCAGAAAGCCCAATGTGGGGCTCTATCTCAGGACCTGAGCCGAAGGCAGAGGCTTTAACCCACTGAGCCACCCAGGCGCCCCATGTTGGACATCTTTTCATGTGCTTATTTTCTATTCTTATATCTTCTTTGGCAAAGAGTTATTCAAATATTCTACCCATTAATTGGGTTGTTTCCTTATTACCAAGTTTTGAGAAACCTTTATATATTCTGGATTGAAGTCTTTGATCAGATACATGATTTCTATTTCTCCCAGGTCTGTATTTTGTCTTTTCATTCCCTTACCAGGGTCTTACAAAGAACAGAACTCTCTTTACTTTTTATAGACCAGTTTATCAATTAGTTATTTTACGGTTTATACTTCTGATGCCATATCTGGGAAATTTTCATCGAACTCAAGGTTCTAAAGCATTTCTCCAATGTTTGCTCCTTTTGAGTTTTATTGTTTCAGGTTTTACAGTTAGGTGTATGACCCATTTTTTGTTAGTTTTTGTATATGGTGGCCAGCACAGACCAATGCTCACTTTACCTAACTATTTCAACAGCAATTTGTTTAAAAGTCCATCTTTTCTCTAGGAAGTTCTCTTTGTACCTCTGCTGAAAATCAGCTATATGGGCCTGTTTCTGTGCTCTCTATTCTGTTTCACTGATCTATTTTTCTGTCATTTTATACCAAAATTACACTGTCTGGATAACTGGAACATTTATATGAAGTCTTGAAATAAGGTAAGACGAGTTTTCCAACTTTGTTCTTTTTCAAAGAGGTTTTGAGTAGTCAAGCTTATTTGCATTTTCATGTAAAGTTTAGAGTCAGTTCGTCAAAATATACAAGAAAGAGTCTAATAGGATTTTTAATTGTGTCTGACTGTACTTAAATTTGAGTAAAGCTGATATCTAACATTGAGTCTTCTCACCCATGAACATTGTTTACATATTAAATTTATTTCAGCGATGTTTTTTATTTTTTAGGGTACCAATCTGTTACATCTTTGTCAGATTTAACTACAGATACATTTTCTGATACTACAATATATTCTATTTTTAATTTTGTAATAGTATATAGAAATATAATTGATTTTTCCATATTTATCTTATATCCTGTCACCCTTGCTAAATTCACATTTTAGTTCCACTGACTTTTTTGTAAATCTACTCAGATTTTTTAAATGGACACTCATATCAACTACAAATAGTTTCCTTGCTTCCTTTCCAATTTGGATGCCTCCATAATACTGGTGAGCCATATCTTCTCAGCTGAAGGCCTACAGAGCAAAAACAGGTTTTCCCTAAAAAGACAGAATTCTTCCTCAAGAGTGCAGCATAGATTTCCTAAGTCTCCAGCTTGACAGCCTATCCTAAGAATTTCAGACTCAAGACTGCAGCTTCAGCTCTTGCCTCAGTTTCCAAGCTGCCATTCTGGCCTACAGATTTCAGACCTGCAAGGTCCCACAATCATGTGAACCAATTTCGTAAAAATAACTTCTTCATTCCATCCTTCTCCTATCCCTCCAGGTCACCTGCTCTCTGTAGGTATGTGTTCCTGTGTCTACGTGTATAGAAGTTCTATTCCTTCTGAAGAATCCTGACACATTGTTAAACATTCTACAAATCTCACGTGTATATAAGTTCTATTCCTTCTGAAGAATCCTGACACATTGTTAAACATTCTACAAATCTCAGGACAGTTTCCACAGCAAGTAATTTTCAGACTCAAAATTTAAGTAGTACTGTACTGAGACTGAGAAACCCTGTACTAGGTCAAAAGGGGAAAAAAATAAAACAAAAAAGGACATATACTTGCTCAGATAGTTGAACACTGTTCTTTCTTTTTTCTGTGTGGTTTTTATTATATATATATTTTTAAGATTTTAGTCATGAGAGAGCGAGCGAGCACAAGCAAAGGGATTGGAAGAGGGAGAGTGAAAGTAGGCTGCCTGCCGAGCAGGGAGCCTGATGTGGGACTGGATCCTAGGACACTAGGATTACAACCTGAGTTGAAGGCAGATGCTTAACAAACTGAGCCACTCAGGCATCCCAATAGGTGAATATTTTTCATCTTTAACAGATAGTACTTTTTCCTTTTACCACTTTGATGCTGTTAATTTTATTATGAAAATTAATCATAAATAAATGAAAGTAGCCCTAAAAGAAAGAGAAAATTGTGGTAAAGAAGTTTAAATTTCCCACAAACTAAAAAAAACTATGCAAATTATTTTCCGATTTGTACTTTACAATTATGGACTGAATAAAGAAAAGCTACTTACTTCTCAAAGCCTCCACATTTTCACCTTTCTTTCTGTAAGTCTTCTGAATACCACTGATTCTGAAAAACACCATTTTCTACTTAAGTATTTAAAGCATAAGGATGTGTGTTTCCATACATAGTATTTTTATCAAAGCTGTCATATTTAATAGGAATTATAATAAAGTACCTTTCTACTAAAACAATAAACCTAAGAGAGCTGACAGTAATTATAAAATCACTTTAAAGAAACCACAGAAGTATATACTCCTCTCCATTTTAAGTGTCATTCATTCATTTTTCTTAACAAACCAACTTCTAAAAATAAAGCACTTCACTCAAGGAATTTATAGATTTCTTTTCATTTTTGATTCTTTCCTATTTATAATTTATCAAATACTTGTTACATCAGTTAAGGGAGATTAAAAACCAAATGCTATATTTCACATCAGCACACATTTCAAACTATCTGTAATGTGAAGTGGTTCTCTCACTCTACTTTAAACTTCTTAAATCACTTTTTAAAGAATGAATTGTTTCGTTAACCAGTTCAAAATTTGCCCTTGAGAAAGCAGACCATTAGCCCACTTTTATATCCTAAGTATTTGGTTCTTCCTTGCTTTTATCTTTCTCAAATTTGAAAAACACTGTTTTTTCTATTTTTCTTTTTATTTCTTTTCTCTTTCTTCTTCCTGTTATTTTTTAAATTTGGTTTTGATTCATCTAGCAAGGTACAGTAGTGAATTTCTTTGGTTCATAGAAATTTCTTTTGGTTCATAATTACCTTGTAATACCCAAAGATCTATGAAATTAACAAAGGACAATATACAATGTAGCCTGAATAAAATTATAAAGTTAATATTTATTGTTTAAATCTACATAATGGAACAAATCTGAAAACAGCTTAATTGTGAAATACTAGGTTTCATTACTTTTAAAAATTTCCATTGAAACATAAAATCTCAAACCTAGCACATTACTCTAAATGATTACAAAGAAAATAAGAACTTAAAAGAGAAGTAGCCCACATTAATACTGTGTTTTAAAAATCATGAGATCTGTACCAACTCTCTTAAGATATAATACATGAATTTTTTTTAAGATTTTATTTATTTATTTGACAGACAGAGATCACAAGTAGGCAGAGAGGCAGGCAGAGAGAGAGAGAGAGAGAGGAGGAATTAGGCTCCCCGCAGAGCAGAGAGCCTGGCGTGGGGCTCGATCTCAGGACCCTGGGATCATGACCTAAGCCGAAGGCTGAGGCTTTTTTTTTTTTTTTAACAATTTTTTTTCTTTTTTTAAGATTTTATTTACTTATTTGACAGAAATCACAAGTAGACAGAGAGGCAGGCAGAGAGAGAGGAAGGGAAGCAGGCTCCCCGCTGAGCAGAGAGCCCAATGTGGGACTCGATCCCAGGACCCTGAGATCATGACCCAAGCCGAAGGCGGCGGCCTAACCCACTGAGCCACCCAGGTGCCCCTTACAAACATTTTTTTAAAAACAGGATTTGAATATAGCAGTTTCCATCAATACTTCTTATACCTAAATTGCCAATGATTAAATGATACCTTATGGCTTCTTTCCCCATAAATTCTGAAGAAACAGGCTCAACAATTTCACTAAAACTAATATTCCCATTAACATTGCCTTCTGATAGCTCCTTATAATTTCTTTTGCTCTTTGACCAATATGATGGCTTTAGAAAATAAAAAGATGATCTCCGTAAGCCAAATTCCCCTGAAAAATAAAAAAAAACTTTTCATAACAAATTATTTCTAAAAACCATGTTTTAAATCATAAAAGCAATATGTGAAACATAAGACTTAGATCTAAAGTTTACATATAAAGTATTAAATCATCATTGTGTGAGAAGTGTTTTACTGAGAAATAATTCTAGTCCATAAACAGTTTGAGATACTTACAGTGCATGAGAATATAAAGATGCATGAAATACATTTTCCATTCTAAAGGAATTTGTGTCTTTATGGGTACACTATAACAAGTGGTTAGAACACAATGCAGAATATGAAGCATGTCATGCATGGTACTATAAGAGTTCAAAAAAGGAAAAGTTTATACCTAGATAGGGAACATATCCTGAAGGCTTAAATGTGTCTCATCTTAGAGAGTCAATGAAAACAGCTAATATTTAATACTTAGAAAAGTGGATGTTGTTCATGGAGAAGACATTTTTTTTTAAGATTCTATTTATTTATTTGACAGAGAGATAGAGAGCACAAGTAGGCAGAGCCGCACACAGAGAGAGAGGGAAAAGCAGGCTCCCCACTGAGCAGGGAGCCCGATGCAGGGCTCGATCCCAAGATCCAGGGATCGTGACCTGAGCTGAAGCAGCCACTTAACTGACTAAGCCACCCAGGTGCTCCATGATAGAGAAGCCTTTTTAAAATCAGGAGAGTAACGAAGCAATAGGAGAGGTATAGAAGACTTAGACATGGTAGACAGTGATGGTTGCTCACACAGTATATATCCATTTTCACCTCTCTCCCCACAAAAACCGATACTTCCCATTTTTTAAAATATCCACTCTTGTAGATGACCACACCTGATCTGATCCCAACTACAGAGAAGATCTAACTGATCTAATCAGCATGTGGCATGCTCTGGTGACTGTTACTGCTCCAACAATAGGCATGTAACCAATTAGACAAAAGCAAAGGTTTTAGGTGGATAGGGGAAAGATTCATTCTCCCTCTTCCCCTGGACATGAACAAAGAAGCATTCCACGGCAGCCATGAAGAGAGCAAATGTGCCAGACTCAGATACACGTGGCCAAAGCATGGAGAGAGTGGGTCCCTGATGACACAGTTGAGCAAAACAACCAACTCGGAGTCTATCCTATCTCTCTGGACTTCCTTTTAAGTGAAACAGCCAATTTTCCTTCTTGTTTAAGTCAACCAAAATGGTTTTCTAACTAAAAACAAACTAACTTATATACTGGAGCTGTGTTTAAATAGGTAAATAGGATGAGTATAGAATACAGTAAGGAGGGAGAGTAAAAAGGGATTAAATATATAAAAGTATTGTGAAGGACATTAATACATAAAGAGTTTCTATTTAATTCACTAGAAATGCCTAGCGAGGTGATTTCAGAGCATATGATTATTGATTAAAGGGAATGGTGAAGCTTTAGACAGACTGAAGGCAGGAAATGAGATGAGAGGTATTACAATGCTGTAGACTAGTGCTGGCCAGCCTAGCAGGGATGGAACTGTCCTCTATCTATACAATATGGTAACAGCTACTGAGCAGTTGGAAGGTGACTTGTGCTATCGAGGATATGGACTGCTAATTTAATTAACTTTAATTAATTTTAATTTTAAAAGCCACTCGTGTCTAGTAGTAATCATATAAGTGCAGGTCTAGAACACAGACAAAAGTATAATGAGGAACTCAAAGGGGAAAGTCAAGGGAGTGTTAAATATTTTAATAATATTTTGAATCTATAGAAGTTGGCTAGAAATACATGATAGATAAAGAGAATTAAATGAACTACATAAGGTGAAAACTATGAAGTTACAAGATTACTTCACAGTTTTGTACCTTAGAGGGTAAAAGAGTCAAATACTTCAGCCAAGGAAGACTGACACAGGGAAGGACAGAGATAGATTCAGTTAAGGATTTAATGTTTTCAAAAGCAAACTCTTCTTTTTAACAGAATCTCCTTATGTTTACTAGTGGTTAAGACGCAGGTACAAAATATATTTATTTAAAATTAAGTTAAAAGCCTGGACAACAAATATGATGGGGTACTCTGGCTAGAAAAAAAATTTAAATTAAACTGATGCTATGTGAGCAAAAAAAGCAAAAATCTTTAAAGCAAAATCTAATAACTACCTGCATACCTGGAATGACTTGATCAAGATAGATAGCCAAGAGGACATAGAATACACTATTAAGTGATAGAATGACAATAGTAATAATTAGAGGATATGGGCCTTCAGCCAAATTAGAAAATAAAGCACCTTCATTAAAATCTTCTAAGTGCATGACCTGAAAAACAGAAACACAAACTTTATTATATAAAAATGATAAAACTAACTGAAAGCTAATACCAGAGTTACTCCATATATCCAGATTGGTGGTAACCAAACTGGGCCTTTTAACAGATTAAACAATCTACCAAATTAGTATGAATTTACAAGGAAAACAACAGAAACTTCACTAAAATATAAATTTATCACAACAATCTATTTCAATCCTTTTTAAAGTTATGTTTCTAAAACTTGTTAAAAGGAGTATACATCCACTCTTGGGGCTTTTAATTCTGATGCAATGACTATCAAAGGAAATAACAATAAAATATCCAATTAACACTAACTGATGCAAACAAATGGTCCATGTGGCAGTCAAGCAAATTGAGTATTAGAAGATAAAATTATGATCAGCATCCTTTCAATGCTGAAAATAGGAAGGTATTCTGATTTGATTAACACAACTATTACATTGTTCATAGTAGATATATACGAGAGAGCAGAAAGAAATATACTAGAGGCTGAGGCCTCATTTAGTCCTAGATCTGCCATTAAGTGAATAAACTTTAATCACACCACTCTGGATCTCAGTCTCCTCCTCCGTGAAATGGAAGATGGGTTAAATAAACATCAAAAGTCCCTCCCACAATCAACAAAACATATGAATCTCTAATTCTACCTCTCTAAGTTGAAGAACTCAATGGACTCTTAAAATGTATAAACAACAGTTCTTAGGTCCAATGTAATTAAAACTTATTTAATGCAATGCTCATAAACAATCTATCTTAGATCTCACAAATCAGAATATTCTATCTAGTCAACATGAATCATCTCTTATATTAGTAATTATATTTTCTCTTTATACATTAAACAACTTTATGTTTTATTATATAAAGCAATTTCTCATAAGAATTTTTCCCTTAGAACCTGACTGCCCCTGTAAAGATTAATAAAAATCAAATAAACACTTTAAAAATAAATGAATATAAATATTATTTAGGTGAATGACAATCCCATGAACCCTAATGTAATAAAATCCACCAGGTCTACTTATTTCACTAATACAGTCATGAAAATTTGTTTTGCTCACACACAATTTTCTGCCAAGTACACATTTGAGATAAATTCACAAAAGGAGCAATGTAACCAGGCCACAGAGCAATCCAGATTACCTGATGCTTAAAACAACGACATCTAACAAACTGAATTATTGCAGTAAAATAGATTATTGAGACACACTAACACACTTTGAAGTAGAAAACTTATAAACAGATCATGTAAATGAAAAACTTAGAAATGAAGAAAATGTAAATAAAACCTAGTAAAATGTACTCTAGTATTCAAATAGGATTACTTTCTCATGTGGACATTTTAAAATAATTTCTTCGCAAATCCAGGGTAATATGCATTGTAGTATAACAGGCTGCATGGAATTGGAGGAAAAAAATATTTAGTGAAAGCAAGATGACTATATTACCTACCTGTGCAATACCAATCAAAAAAGTACACTGACAGAAAGGACTGAAAAGCCACACTAATGATTTGGGAAAACTTTCCATGAAGACTATCAAAAGGCCAACAAATCCGAAAGCCACAGTGACTAAAAATTCAACTATTCCCACGTGTTTTGATTTTTTAAAAAGAGGTGTCAGCATTAAAGCAAAAAATATCTGTAAAATATAAATATTAAGATTAATGCATTGTTCATATACATAGGTATGAAAATAAAATTAATTTTGCTTGTAAAAGAACAAGTTATTTTCGTTGGGAAAATACATTCACTGAAATACTTTCTAAATGCTATCTATGGTAAAATATTTTATTTTCATGTAAATCATGATAAATACATAACAAAACTTAAGATGACAAACATTAAAAACTACAATTTACCTACATAAGGCAAACATGGTTACTTCTACACTATAGAAACCATAAACAGTCACATGTTTCTGCAGTTAGATATATATACGTGAACAAAACAATAAACCAACCAGCTTTTGAACAGAGAACCTATCTTTTAAACTCAATGTGTTAATAAGAAGCTAAATCAGTTAACTGTAAATAGAAGTCCGAGTTGTTTGTAAATCATCATGTTAAAAAGCAAGGTTGATCATCAAAAAATTTAACCAGTATGGCATTGGCACATAAGCCAATCAAAATGGACACTGGAACTACTGGAAACAACAGCTACATTCAGCAAATATACCAAATGAATATCAACACTGCCAAAGAGCTATATTTACAAAGGTACACCTTTATAAATCATCTCCCTATAACATAAATTAATTTGTAATAGTCAGGATTTCATGAAAACAAAGGGTTTGAAAAAACTCTAGTACTAGACAATCTTAACTATACATATAATTTGATTATATGAAGACAGTAAAAGACTTAGAAATTTGTATGTGAAATACATTATATGAAAACAAGTTAAATTTGAGACTATTTCATACCTTTCCTAAAAATCTGGAGATAAAATGATGCTATATACAATTCATTTATCAGTAACCTAGTAACAAATCAACTATAAATTAACCAAAGAATAATAATTCGCTATATTAATCAACTATTTTGACAGTTCTTTATTCCCATTTCAAGTTAAAATACTCACAGACGATAACCCATACAGGAAAAAAAGTAGAAATATCACAACACAGCTACTTTGAGGGAATAGCGAAGAAGCTGTTGCAATGACTGCCATAAGAAGGGACATAAGAAAAATCAAACTTGTATACAGAAGAACCCAGGAAAGCCTATAATGAGAATATAAACATATTTATGGTTACATGCATAGGCTTTAACAATTAAAAATCATTTCAAACAAAACTTCAGCTTTATTTTAGCAATTTTACTCTTAAAATTGTTTATTCTCTCCTATGTATGTTCATTTACTAAAAATTAATGCTCTTACAACTAATTAAAAATACATTAGTTAAGTTAAAGATAATAGTACAACCTGATATAGAGGTAAAACAGTGATTATCTTTTTAAGAGTCAAAAAAACTTCACAAATTAATAGCAGTTTATGACTAATTTAAATTTAATATTCTCAAAAGTTCAATAATGTACAACATTTCTGATTTTCTTAAAATACAGAAGAGTCTAATGAAAATTTTCTTATGCCCTGGTATATAATTAAACTTCTGACAGCTTTTGGTACTTTAAAACAACACTAACCAACTAATCAACACAATCACTAATGAACAACATACTTACTACATTTATACAGTGTAAGATAAAGATCAACAATGGACTCGCTATATTTACTCAAAATTTCTTCCCAAATCAGAGTTCAATGAAACTGCTACAGTATTTGGGTTTGTTTGTTCTTTTAATGTAAGCAGATCTTAATCTATGTGTGCTACCATAAAAGCAATGAAATAGGATTAAAAGATACCTACATTACCAAAACTGACTTCCCATCATTTTACAGAGGCAAAACAGAGGCACTAAGAAATTGATTTGCCTAAATGCTTCCAACTACCGCTTCCTCACAAATCACTTTAATAATTTAATACATCTTAAAAACCAATCACTACTCAAATAACAGGAAAAAAAATGCAAAGAAAATACATTACACACAATGACCCCATTATGTAAAGTGATATTATTAAAGTGTTATAATTAATTGCTGCACTGGGCTAAATGGAATAAAATTTTATAAAATGGACTATAATAGCAACTCACATGCACAGTATTAACTTTTCCCCCAATGTGAGGTCAAAATAAATTTTCCTACTACACAGTGGGAAAAGTAAGGAAATTTCACTCAGAATTATTTATAAAAAGTCACACCTCTATAACATCATCATTATATAAAATTGCTGACCCATAAAAGCTCACTTGTGAAAACACTTTTCAAATTTGCTTCTCTATAAACTATCTTGTATATTTTCATCTTAATTCATGCAAATAACTTTTTTCCCAGGGGGAAAATCCCACATACGACATAAGCAAACTTCAATCATTTTAATTAAATTTTTAATAAATGCATATGCTATGATATTGGGGGAAGACAATAACACAATTAATTTCTAACTTTCCAAAATCTTTCATGTTCTAGACACTGAAATACAAAGAACACACCTCATCAATTAAGACAAAATGTGAAATAAAATTTAAAGTTATATCAACATCAGTTTTTCAAATCCCATTTACCTTATGGTTAAAAAAAAAAAGAAGAAGCCAATATATTGTTAAAGCTTATTATTGCCTTAGTCTCACATTCCAAGACAAAGGCAATCATTGTAAGTAAAAAGGATCAGCACCTCAACTTGAGCAAAAAACAAAATTACAATCTGACGATCTACAATCTACAATCAGCACCCCAACTTGAGAGAAAAACAAAATTACAACCTGACGATCTTTACAATTAATTATTAATCACACTAAACAATAAACTTGTAATAACATACCAAAAGGCAGTGTCATGAAGTCCCATTATCTTTAAAAACTCCTTTAACTTTTTCTCTTTTTCTGCTACGATATGAATTGCCAAAAAGTATCCAAAAGGTGAAAATGCTATAACTAGGTATATTAAAATCACTCCTCTGGGAAATGTATCTATCTCAACCACAGAAGTTTCTCCCATAATGACAGCTCTAGTTGACTCCAGTTCCTTCCAAAAAGAAACATTGGTCTTCAGCTAGAATTGGAAAATGAAAATATAATCAGTGAATTTAATGCAGGTAGTGGCCCCCAATAAAATGTGACAATTACACTCCCAAATTTGGTACAAACCTATCACAAATACAATTCTCAAAAACCACACCGGAAATAAAGTAACTGACTACAATATCATGATATAGCATACATTATTGCTTTTATTCATTCTGGAAGTATACCATAAAGTCTGTAGTAAGGAAGTCTATAAATTTTGATGAAATAAATTGTCAAAGAAAATAAAATTTAACAATTATCTTCTTAACCAGACAATATATACATCTTAACAAAAATATGCATTTATAAAATTGAGAATTAAGGAATGATTATAGTACCATGAAGACTCTCTTTTAAAAAATTTTTTAAATGGTATGTTCTATTGTTTTAAGATCTATATATGCAGCATGTATAGACAGAATTATAAAATTTTATGCCATATGATACTTCTACCTTGTCTAAAATAATATGTGCTCTGCTTTTCCATCCGGTGTGGTCTAGGCTGTGAATGGCTAAGGTCTTTGGCCAAAATACAAAAAAGTAGTATAAAAGTGTTACACTACTTTTATGCGATAGATCCTATATTTCACTGTCTTTACCTTAAACTTCTATATTATTGAATTTGGATAATATTAATAATTATACCATCTTGTAAGAGTTTATAAGACAATCCTATACCTATCAGTTGGTTCTTTTTTTTTTTTTTTTTTTTTAATTTTTTATTTTTTATAAACATATATTTTTATCCCCAGGGGTACAGGTCTGTGAA
This sequence comes from Mustela putorius furo, assembly GCF_011764305.1. Taxonomy (NCBI): domain Eukaryota; kingdom Metazoa; phylum Chordata; class Mammalia; order Carnivora; family Mustelidae; genus Mustela; species Mustela putorius. The sequence continues at coordinate 10,340,055 of NW_025421399.1, forward strand.
TCACCAGGTTTACACACTTCACAGCACTCACCAAATCACATACCCTCCCCAATGTCCATAATCCCACCCCCTTCTCCCAAACCCCCTCCCCCCGGCAACCCTCAGTTTGTTGTGAGATTAAGAGTCACTTATGGTTTGTCTCCCTCCCAATCCCATCTTGTTTCATTTATTCTTCTACCCACTTAAGCCTTACAACAACCTTGTCAAATGAAGTATTATGATTGTAGTCAGTTTACTATATAGCAGTCTAACAACTAACAGAGATAGGTGTCCTATTCAAGGTCTCCTGTTCTTTTATACTAAAATGTGAGGCACTCGATAAGGTCTAAATGTCTTTAGATTATAATTGTAACAATCCTAGTCCTAGTGGCAGTACAGTATTCAAACACAAAGTTGGGAGGCAAAAAGCCAGAGTTTGAATTAGCTTTGCCACTAATTAACTGAATTTGGGAAAGTCACTTAATCTCCCTGGGCTTCAGTTTCATTTTTAAAATGGAGAGAGTAATGGCACAAATCTCATATGGCTGCTACAGTTAAATGGGTTCATATTAGTATATCACTTAGAAGCAATGCTTGGCAGGCGTCTGGGTGGCTTAGTCAGTTAAGTGTCTGCCTTCAGCTTAGGTCATGATCCCAGTGTCCTGAAATCAGGCCCCACATCAGGCTCCCTACTCGACAGGGTGCATGCTTCTCCCTCTGGTACAGCCTCTCTCTGTCTTTCATGAATAAATAAATAAAATCTTAAAAAAAAAAAAATAAGAAAGAAAATCTTTAAAAAAAAAAAAAAGAAAGAAAGAAAAGAAATGATGCTTGGCAAATAAGTGATAAATTTTTATTACATAAAAAATGAAATCTACTACTATGATTAACATAATAAAAATACTCACTTTCTTTAACTTGTTTTTATTCAAGGGAAAAGTCTGTAAATATACATCTTTCATAAGTATTATCTATGGTCAACACAGATACAACAATACAGATTCATGGAATGCTAAGTTCACGGGCTTAGAAACCATCAAATGATATATAAAAATATATAAAAATATTTGAAAAATATTTAATCAGAAAACATGCTTCTTCCTTAACCTTTTTTTCTTAAAGAATCTGTAATATGTATTCTGTATATTTGACAGTAGATAAACAAATTCCTAACTATAAAGACTTAGGGCATAATTGTCAAAATATGCTTTGGTTTTCTCTCTCTCTCAAATAAATCAAATCTTTAAAATATATATATATATATATATATATATATATATATATATATATATATATGGCTTGGCTTTATTTTACCTCCTTCATCATAGTTACCTGTATAATGGCTGCATCTATGGATGCTTGTAAAACTGTGAACCCTGAGGTCCAGTACTGAGCAGCCTCACACGATGTTGAACAGCCAGCTATGGGGACAAAATGTGAAAAAGAAATATTTGCACAACATGTAAGTGCTTTCTTTTATATGGAGGGTTGCTAAAGCAATATAATTAATTAATCTCCATAGGACCGAAGAAAATAAGGAGTTGTCCTTTGAAGGCAGAGAATAGCACATGTTATTTAAAATAAGTCACTTTTCTGTTTCAAAGTAAGTCATTCTATAGTGACTTAATCAGATTCAAAGCACACCCAGATGCCAGGACAAGTCCAGGTTAAGAGGACAGGAAAAAAAAATTTTTTTCTAAGTGCCTTTTGGAATCAAGTCACAAATTCAACACTCAGCATAAGGGACTTCAACATTGTTCAATAAATGTTTGTGGTTGAAGCATTGAAGGTTGTTTTCCATGATAGAAACATAAAACTAATAAAGTTCATTGGTCCAAGACCTTGAAATTTTGAAGACATGTAGCACACCACATGTGAAAAACAATTACATGGAGGAAAAAATGCTGATTCAGAAAGTCATACAATTCAAGATAAAATTTTGCTGTTACTGTAATGAAGATATATATAAATGTATTATATATTTTATATAATATTATATATACTATATAATATATGTGTATTAATATAAATGATGATATATAAATGTATTAACATTAAAATAGATGTTATATAAATTATATTTCATATTACATGTAGATGTAGACAGATATTTGTTTATACATATATATTTATGCTACACTTGACTGTTTTCTTCTCTGAACAAGAAAGTACAGTTGAAAATGCCAATGTTGGACCCCATCAAATTTTGCATATGAACTAAAACCAGAAAGACATGCATTTTACTTGATTTACAAGATCGTTTAGGGCTATTTACCTCTTGAATCCATATAAATAGAAGACACTGGAATCATATCAGGAAAAAAACGAAGTTCATAGGACATGAAGTCTTTGAAAACCACACCCACAAAGTTGTTGGGTTTAGAAAGACTGGATACTAACAATTCTTTTTCATTTGCATATTCTTCAGTAATTATGACTGTAAAATATTATAACAATAATGTTATCTCACAAATTAAAAGTTTACTATCAAACAACAGGCCAAATTTAGCATGATATTTGGTGAATATAGTATTTTATAAGCACTTCTGTTTTATTCTCTTTCAAGAAAATAGAGCCATTCTAAAAATATACATGATAATTAATAACAGTACAATTTCAGACACTATTTCTCAGCTGTCATCTAAGTACATAAATTATATGTCTGTGTAACACATAAAAGTTATTAATATGATGAAGTCCAGCATATACTTTATTATGTAGTATTTGCAGTTCACTTATCTATTTCAAAGTAAACCATACAGGTAACTCCTTGGTAAGTGAATGGATATTTTATTTTCAAATATTTCTTCTAAAGAAGAAAATTCCATTATCCTTCTCAGAAACTAAATATGTACTCTGGTAACTAAGACACAACTCTCCTTTGAATAAAAAATTGCCATTTCAACCCCATACATAGAGATGTATGGAGAAAACAATCTCTACTGAGATTCCTTTCACATCAAATAATCCCAGTTTTTAAATATTTTCTTAGAGTTTTATTTACAAGCAACTAGTGTTCACTACAGAAGCTTCAGGACATGTGGTGAAATGGAAGAACACAGGATTATGTGCTTAACTATGTTACTTACTAACTGTGTGAGCAGAGATAAGCAAACGAATTCTCCGAACTCCAGCATCCTCATCCTTAATACCTAGCTGATTATACTGGTTGTTAAGAACAAACGCAATTACAAAGATAAAAATGCTCTGTAAATTATAAAGTATTACCTCAGTGTTAATTGTCATGATTTTCTGGACCTTAAAGTTGAACACAGATTGATCTGACTAAAGAGGGTGTTAGTTCAACATCTTACCAGTCATGTTGCCATATCTGGATGCGTGTACCACTTTCACACAGTTCTGTTGTTAAAAAGACAGAACTTTTTAAAAGTATCTGTATATATTTCTACTATTTTAGCATCTAAGTTAACAAACACTGACTTGGGTTTCTCTGGTGTATATGCTTTCCTCTAAGTCAGACCTACCAAAGAATTTTGTTCTCAACATTTCTGATCAGTTTTTTGAGGTGACATGATAAATGCTTATGGCTATCCATGCTACTTATGCTCAGGTAAACCAACAAACATACCAATAAGATATTAAATAGTAGTAAGTCAAGAAGAAACCAATAGGAGAAAGTTATCTGGCTCCTGATTGTATAAGCATTGTCTATTCAGTGATGCATTATCCAGGACTATGATGATACATACTAGAAGTTAATTAAAACTATCTGATTATATAAGACAACATGTAAATCTGTTATTTTCAACAATTTAGTATTTCATTAAATTAATCATCATAGTATAAATTGTCACTTCCTCTAGTTCTTGTCTTGTATTCTCTCACAGACAACTTTAGGCTCATTAGTATCACATCATATACACTGTTCTCCAGTTAATTTCTTGTGAGAAGTACAAACTGAGACAAATAGACTTGGGTACCTAGCCACAATCATCGTCTCCAAAGGTAAGCACCACTTCTGTTTACACCATATTTCTCCATAAATAACCATGGCAGTCTGAAATGATTACTGCTTTCTAATCTTTATACCTCCAGCTTATTATATGGGTCAGAATCAAAAGGAAATATGCCTTCAAATCTTTTATCCTGTATAAAGACGCTTATTTTATAAATGGTCTGAGAAATATAAAATGTTAAGACCTATAAAACGTGCTTCAGCAGGATTGAATGATTTAATCATTTTTATTAAACTACATTTCGGTGAGGGGACATATCTTTAAGTGTTAAGAGTGTAATTTACTCAGTAAATCAAGCAGAAAAATACTGTTACAGATAGAATCCATATATAAGTTCACAATACCCTCAGGAAGGTGGTCAGTAGAAACTTTTTGCATGATGTTTCTTGTAGTATTAGTCACTGGAGTATATCCCAGAATTAGGTTAGACAGAATAGATTTGTCCATAGGGTTAAGTTCTATGTCAGGCACTTCTTCGTATTTCTTATTCGGATGCATCATACTAATTAATATTAACCAAAATAAAAAAAATAATGGAAAAAGAATTTCCTATAATAAAGGAGACAAACAAGATGGTTAACAAAATATACCACTGGCACCAAACATAATCAAGATATCTATGCAAACAATGTAATACCAAGGACAAAACAGGAGGAATCTGGATATCCTTTCTTAAGCACAAAAAGTAAAAGCAATTCTATCCTGAAAGAAATATTACATTGAGCATCTCACCTAACCCAACAGCAATATTAGATAATTTTTCCTTTATATTCAGTTTCACTGTAATATTTTAAAATTCAAGTCACATAATAAATTAAAATGACATAAACACTAATATTTAAAGTTCTCAGATGACTAAATGTAAAATATAATAATAAATTTACTTACATATAACATTATTTAAATTAACTTACCAAACAGCCCTATTAAGGCTCACCATAAAAATATCTTTATTCAAATATAATTTAAAACTCATGCTTTAATTATACCTAAATGTCTACTATTAAAACTATATTCTGTTAAGCTGAATAATCAGTTTTAATAGGGATGAACTATTTACTGTTTCACCTGTTTAATTGTTTTACTGGTTTCAGAAAAGGAACAATATATTTTCAGCCTTTAGAATTATTAACTGGTTAGCCAGAGTTATTACTTTCTTTTATCTTTTAAAGAAATGTATATTGTTGAAAACAAATACATGACATAATTTTAGTAATCTTGGGTAATTCAGTCCAGAGTTCAAATGATGGGAAGTCACTGGGAATAAACTGTGGAAAAGTTCCAAAGTTTCCTGTGGAATTATTTTTTAACTCCATAAAACCTGGGAAATGCATGTCTAAAGTTCAAACTTAAACACTGATATCAGAAATCAACTAAATTTAGAAATCATTATTAAAATTTTTAACATTCAGAAAGCTTTAGGAAATGTAGGTACTTCACTGTGCTGACACAAGTTTTATTTCTTAAGCATATTAGAGAGACCTAATGATATCAAAATATAATAAAAATGTACCCAGAAAAATAAATCTTCTTAAAGATGAAATATGTCAGTACAAAAATGGCAATAAAGCATAAGAAAGTTATTTAATTTACCTGAACACTACTTTTTTTAGTCCTGCATTTGATTAGGTAATTCTTCAGCAGGAGTGTTCTGGTCTGTCTCCAAACTCCCACCTCCCTAATTGCAGTAGCCATGTTTTCTGAATCAGTCTGTTAAAAGAGTAGATGAAAAAAACTGAAACCACACATAAAGCGCATGTCATTTAATAGCAAAACAGATAGCTTTTTCAGTCTCAGGTTAGATGGAATTAAGCATACTCCAACCTGTCTCTCCTATCTGGACAGAATGCATGCAACATCAATTTGAAGACCTTGAAAACTAAACAGCAGCATGTGAAACAAGAGGTAACTAGAATTCAAAATCCCCACAATAGTGAGCTCACCACTTTTTCTTTTTTCATACCCCAAACTAAATGCACTGGAAGTAGGCACTGGGGCAGAGAAACCAAGCTCCGAAAGCTCTCTAGTTCTGGCTTGAGAACTCAGAAAGGAAAGTTTGTTCACAGAGAATGTGAAACTACCCAACTTTCTTTCTTTCCTACATTCTCTTATGCCCTTTTCTCCAAGCAATCACATGATAGCAGTGTCAGACTGCAGTAATCAAAGTTTAATGCAGCCCCAACTCTGAAGCAAGGAAACCTTCCTCACCAGTAAGTGGCACTATACCTCAAATAGGGTGCAGCCAAATCCCAAGGTGTTCTCCTGCCCCTGGGCTCTGGATGTCCTGGATGCAGTTGCACAAGTGTGTAGCCCAATGGGGCAAATAAGCTCTAGCATTCTGGCTGTATGATGGAAATGAAAAGCCATAGGGAATTCGAAAGTAGTAGGGAGTGCAAATCAAAAGAAGAGCTTAGGAAAGCAACATAATAAAGTTGTTCATTAACTCCTAGACTAAGTAACCCCAAAGCCAGGCACACATGGATCTAATCCTATTCTGTGTACCAAAGACCTGAGGAACTGAACTAAAAGACAGCCTACTTACTGCCCAGATCCAGACTGATTATAAGATGGCATACACAGGACAGATCCAAACGGCACTACAAGGGCTTTTGAAAAGTAAACCAAAATTAGAAACACAGCTCAAAGAATGCAGCTGAAATCTGTGACCTGAACCTAACCAGGTTGACAGCATGCTAGAATTAAGTATCAACACTTTCCATACAATCAAAACAAAACCCAGTCTCACACAATCCAAAATAACTCAGCAGAAGTAGTGGGTGGAAAATAGCAACTCTATTAAGAAAAGAAAAATCAACAGATGCCAATGCCAAGATGACAAATTTTGGAATATTCAAACAAAAACTTAAAAATAGATGTTTAAAAAGTGTTCCAGCAAACAACAGCAAGCATTCTTGAAAACAATGAAAAATTTAAAAACCTCAGCAAAGAAATAAGACATAGAGTAGCACCGGGTGCTACTCGGTGGCTGGGTGGCTCGGTGGATTGGGCTGCTGCCTTCGGCTCGGGTCATGATCTCAGGGTCCTGGGATCGAGCCCCGCATAGGGCTCTCTGCTCAGCAGGGAGCCTGCTTCCCCCTCTGTCTCTGCCTGCCTCTCTGCCTACTTGTGATCTCTCTCTCTGTCAAATAAAATAAATAAAATCTTTAAAAAAAAAAAAAAAGACATAGAGTAGCACCGAAGAGAAACTTCAGAACAGGGGTTCTTGGGCAGCTCAGTCAGTTAAGCATCTGCCTTTGGCTCATGTCATGATACCAGGGTCCTGGAATCTAGCTAGCCCTACATGGGGCTCCCTGCTCAACAGAGAGTCTGCTTCTCCTTTTCCCTCTGCTGCTCTGCCTGCTCATTTTCTCTCTCTCTCTCTCTCTCTCAAGTAAATAAATAAATCTTTAAAAAAAAAAAGGAACTTTCGAATTGGAAAACACAATGACAAATAACTAAAACCCATGGAATGGGCTCAACTGTAGAACAGAGATAATAGAAAAAGTCAGTGAACTTCACAGACTGAAAGGTGCTATCCATCCAGTCTGAACCACAGAAAGAAAATGGGTTTTCAAAAAATTAACAGTGCCTTAGAGAACTATGGACATTAACAAAGGTCTGACATTCAAATTATCAGAGTTCCAGAAAGGAGAGAAGAGTGTTAATGATAAAAAATATTTGGGGCAAGAAATAAAAATCTACAAGTTCTAAGAAGTGAATCCCAAAGAGTATAAATCAAAGGAAATCCATATCCATACACACCATAATCAAACCATTAAAAATTAAAGACAGTGAAAAATCTTGAAAGCAGTCACAGAACCATGCATTACCTATAGTGGAATAATGACTTGAAGGAGAGCAGATTTCTCATAAGAAACTCAGTGGTTAAACTGGAAACTCTTACACTGCTGGTGGAGTGCTGGTTCAACTGCTGAGGAAAACAATCTGTCAGCTCCCCAGAAAGTTAAACATAGAACTACCATATCTCCCCACTATTCCATTTCTAGATATATACCCAAAAGAACCCCCAAATACTGAAAACTGGGAATCAAACAAGTGCATGTTCACACTGGTTCATAACAGCGCTATTCATATTTGTCAAAGGTAGAAACAGCCCAAATGTCCATAAACAGATGAATGGATAAACAAATTGTGATATATACACACAATTAAATATCCAATCATAAAAAGGAATTAAATACTGACATATGCTACAAGGATGAACCTCCAAAACATTATGCTAAGTGAAAGAAGCCAGACACAAAGATCAAATATTATAGGATTCAGTTTATATGGAATTTCTAGAATGTATAAAGCCATAAAAATGAAATCAAATGGATATTAATGGTTGCCAGAGGCTGGGGAGAGAATAAAGAGAAACTGCTTACTGAGTAAGGGGTTTTACTTTGAAGTGATGGGAACAAATTTTGCGTTAAATTTTTTTTTTTTTTTTAACAGTATGACTAAAGGGTACCTGAGTGGCTCAGCCAGTTAAGCATCTGACTTCAGCTCCAGTCATGACCTCAGGGTCCTAGGACTGAGCCCCAAGATTGGCTCCTTGCTCAATGCACAGTGTGCCTGACCCTCTGCCCCTTCCCTAGTTCATGCTCTCCCTCAAATAAATAAAATCTTTAAAAGCAAAAAGAAAAATAGTATGACCTAAATCACTGTCACAGGTCCAGTATCCCTCTTCCAGCCTAACTGTACTCTTTGAAGGTCCTTGGAGCTCCTTCTGCAAGTGGTCCTCTGTTGGAGCTATCTCAATTTTTCAAAGAGGTTATATTAAAGCTGAACTCAAGAGAAGTGGCCAGAGTTTCAACCGCAATCTCTGTGGTTTCATTTGCTTACTCCAATAACCTAAAATTTCTACACACCAAAGGGTACTGAGAGGGCAGCTTGAAAGCGACAACAAAAAAGTCCTGTTAGGCCATCTTCTAGAACATTAATTGTTGCCTTATTGTATCTAAAACCTATTTGATGGGGGCCACTGGTGTGATTTCCCTCCAAAACAAGAACAATCCATTCCAAGTTGGCTGACCATCTCCTCCTAGATAAAAAAAGCAGACAACTTTTTAGAGACAGTTCATCTTACTCAAAAAGGTAAATATAAATTAAGTTTTGATTAAGTAAGTATCCTCTTTATGTGCACAAAGAGAGGTTTTTTAAACAATGGAACTGTAGACAACTTTTACTTTCTTTGTGCTTTTTTTCCATTTTCTCAATTTTCCTGTCAATATGTGTTACTCACATACTAAAAAAATTACAGCGGTACCTGGCTGGCTCAGTCAGAAAAACATGCAACTCTTGATCTCAAGGTTGGTAGTCCAAGCCCTACCCTCAGTGTAGAGATTACTTAAAAATAAATAAAAAGTCTTTTAAAAAATTGTACAATTAGACATAATCTAAAAAATATTAAATAAGTAAATTAAAGGGGCGCCTGGGTGGCTCAGTGGGTTAAGCCGCTGCCTTCGGCTCAGGTCATGATCTCAGGGTCCTGGGATCGAGTCCCGCATCGGGCTCTCTGCTCAGCAGGGAGCCTGCTTCCTTCTCTCTCTCTCTGCCTGCCTCTCAGTGTACTTGTAATTTCTCTCTGTCAAATAAATAAATAAAATCTTTAAAAAAAAATAAGTAAATTAAAAACAGAACTAGTAAAGCAGTCAAGAATAGAGGATATGTTAAAAATAAATTCTTCCAACAGTCTCAATGTTATATTAGATTCTGTAAATAACTGAAAATCATCTCTAGGCCAAAAAGAAGAAACAAACAAAAAAAGAAAAAATACACTCATTCAAGGATGATTTACTACAACATAAACAGAAACATTAACAAGTACAACAAGAACATTCTCATTATCTGCCAAAACACATTGATTTAGTGAGCACCAATGAATTATTCATTCAAATTGAATGCTGCATGCTTAAGTAAGTCTTCATTTTTAGAAAACAGGCTCCTGATATAGTTGCTGATGGACTCACAAATATTTTTCTTCCTTGAGAACTGCTCCCTGAACTCAGCGTTTTGTCTTTAACAGGCTTGTCTGACGTTTGTGAACACTTGGACCTACCTCACCACTAATCAGGGCTTTTTACAGCAAAACTTACTTCTACCCTCTATGTGGAGAAAAAAAGGCAGAAGGAAATGTAGATAAAATTAAATGTCCTTATAACCTGCAGCCCACTGACAAACAACTTGAGGCAGGCAGAGCATAATGTTCCTCCAGAAAGCTCCCAACTATCTTAACATCAATGCCTTGGTAGAGGGAAAAACTACCTCAGATTAACAACAGCCACGCCTCCACTATCCTGAGAGTCTTCTTTAGCACCGGAAAATCCTTTTGAAACTTCCCTCTGTCTTTACTTCCCTCAACCCCAAAGTATATAATCAGTTGTCCCTTATGATCTCAGGGCTGCAGGTCCCCCCCAGAGGTCCTGTCCCCATGCTTTAACAGAACCACCTTTTGCATTGAACACATCTCAAGAATTCTTTCTTGGCCATCAGCTCTGGACCCCAACACTACTCCAAAAACACATCACCCTCTATCTGCCCACCATGCCAAGAGACACACAAACCATAGCCATCCCCGCCACTACCACTTCTACGGCTACCCCTGATCTGTAATCAATTTTCTCCTGGAAGTATGGAATTTTTAACTAAGATCCGGAGACTGAGAGTCATGTAAACAGTTACATTAATGGAAACAAGTAAGAAAGAAAATTCAGGGGCACCTGGTTGCTCAGTGGGATGAGCCCCTGTTAGGCCTAGAGCTTACTTGAAAGGGAAAAAAAAAGAAAAGAGAAGAAAGTTCATGCACTCTTGGTACTATGCTTTCCATTAAAGTATGACACCTCCTGTGCCAAAACTTGGTTTTTCTTTCTTATGGTACGTGAAATGCCCTATTATCCACCCAATATATTTTATTTTCACATAAGCTAGCAAGAATCAGATTCTGTTCTTCACAACCAAAACCACTTAACTAATATAACAGTATAATGTTATAAATTTATAATGTTATAAAGTCCTTAACTCCATAGTTGGAATACTCATAAGGTCAAGAGTGATTTTCAAAGTGAGTATGGTAAGGGGAATGTTAAAAACCTGTCTACCTCCCCTCCCTACTAAGTAAAGAATTCCACAGATACTATTGGGAGTGCCTAAGGGCAGATAAAAAGTTGAGAACCACTGAATGATGTAGAGTTCTTCAAGTTACTTTAAAATAATATTAACAGGGTAATGTCTCTATAGAAGAGAACACACAGTAATTTGGTATCTATCCAACTCTCGGTTTTATGTCCTTTCCTCCAAAGCACAAAATCCCTATAAGCAAAATGTGCTTTCATGCTGTTTCCCTTCTGCTCCTGATTTCTCTATTCCTTTAGGTAGATTTTTGGGTCCTTGTCCTTTTCCTTAGTCCAATCGTCCTGCATTACGTTGTACCTAGGTCTCTCAGGGAATATGTCCTACTTATTGCCTAGAAAATCTCATCAATATGAAGCTAAGTTGATTCATTTATCATCTGTCCTCCCTCTCCACCAAAAAAGATTCAAAACCAATGCAAACATAAACAGAGCTAACTACTGTTTTAATATTTACAGAAAGGAAATACTCCATCTACATTTGACTTCAACACTTTAAAAAGATTTCTATTTTGAATTAAAATAATGCCTTTTTAAGAAGAGGTTAACTTATCAGGTAAAAATCCCAATCTTACCTCTTCATCTATTTCCCTTTGGAAGAGTATATGTTTCTATTTAAACTGAGAGGCAGTGAAGGCCTTACTTAGGTGGCTGCTAACTTTCAGCAGGCTGCTACTATTCTCTCCTGCCCCAGCACACACACAATGAAAAAATAATGGGCCACAGTAAATCCAAGCAGAATCTTGACACATGCTGAAATAAACTGGAATCAGTAATCATTTACATAAAAACAATACCAACAAGAGGAGACAACAAAGTCTACAATCCCAACAACTAATAATGCAGCATAAGTGTGACCTCTGGAGGCAAACCAATAAAAATATGAACCCAGCCTCTGCCACTTACTAGCCTTGAGACTTTGGGCAAGCTATTTAACTTTTCTGTGTTTAAGTCTTCTCATTTGTAAGTGAAATAATAATGGTATCCACTTCATTGACTTATAAGAATGACTAAAAGAATAAATACATGTAATTAAAAACATGAAAATGGTGTCTGGTCCCTGGCAAGTTGAAATACATGTTGAAGGGGCACCTGGGTGGCTCAGTGGGTTAAGCCTCTGCCTTTGGCTCAGGTCAAAGGATCAAGCCCTGCATCACTGGCTCTCTGCTCAGCAGGGAGCCTGCTTCCCCCTCTCTCTGCCTACTTGTGATCTCTCTCTGTGTCAAATAAATAAGTAAAATCTTAAAAAAAAAAAAAAAGAAAAGAAAGAAATACATGTTGAAAATCAGTATAACTAATATCCTCAAAAGGATAACAAAGAATATCATATCCATGAAACAAAAACAAGGCAATTTTTTAAAAAAGCTACATGGAACCTGGAAAGGAAGCAGACTGATAGAAATAAAATTCTCAGTAGATGGGGTGAACAACATCTGAAGCAAATCAGTGAGTTAGAAAGAACGCTGAGTAAGGAAATCTTCCAGAATGGATGGTAAAAGTGCAAAGAGCCAAAAACGATTATGAAATCTGTTATAAAATTATAAAGATGGATCAGTATGACGGACTGTAGAGAGCAAGATGGAGTCACCTATGTCATGCCGGGCCTGTGTCAAACAAGACACAATCAATTAAGGGTAATGCACCAGAAGCAGAGGAGGTCTGCAGGGCCCTAGACTGATTAAATCCCTTTAAGAAGGGAGGATTTTTGCAGCAAATCGTCAGACTCTTCAGACTTGACTCCTCTATGTCTGACCACTTGAAGCTGCTGCCAAAGGCTCTGTCCCACTATCTCTGACAGGAACTGAGATTCTTCACTGCTCAAACACGGTAGGTAGTAAGTACTGAGAGCTGACCAGGACAACGGATGCCTTATCTCAACTGTGAGCCTACCTACTGACTTCATGTTTGGTTCATTAACTTCCTAATCTCTGTGTTATCCTGTTTGCTGTGTGACTTGTCCTATGTTTCTGCTTTGTGTGCTGAGTAAGAAGCCAAGTCAATCACATGGTTAAATGTCATTGAGTTTGGAAACCTGTAACTGCTTTATAATAATGTTAACCTCGTTTTATGACTGAATAAAGCTGACATTGTGGAAAGACACAACTAGGTATGTGCATCTTCATAGTGCGCTCATGACATTGGCCTAAACAAAGTCATGTTTCTTCTATTCACAAGCTCTAGTCTAATCATGTGAAAATGTTAAATTTCAATAACCTTGAACCTCTATCTAGTCAAATTAGTAAAACATCTTAAAGATGTTTTAAGAAGAAAATCCAATTGGCTGCTTGTCATGTAACAACTGGTTTGGCTGTTTAAAAAAAAAAAAAAAACAACTGAAACATTCTTAACATCGAATCTTCACAAACTTTTTAATTTAATGTCTATCTAAACAGTAATTTCAAAGCTATAGTCACATTTTTGTAAACAGACACAACACTGGACCTGTATGTCCTCACCCTCACAACCCACAGTGCCTAAGCAGGCCTGAATGAAAGGGGCCATGGGGATAAACAGGCAACGTCTGCTCTGCACAATAATGCGAAGCACTGACTCTACTGTAAAAGATTCCCTGCAAATTATGGGTGTTTGGGAAAATATTTTGCTTCCTCTTCCAGTATCCAGACATATTGGCTCTGAGAATGTTTGCCCCTTGGGAAGAAGACAGAAAAATAAAAAAAGGGCATCTGCGACTCACACTGGTAGGGTAATCACAAAAGTCCCTTCTCACCCTCACCCCCCACACTCTTCTGCAGGGTTTCCAATGGGAAATTGGAGTGGAGGAAAGATGTGGGAAGGCAGTGTTTTCTATAATGAAGCCAAAGATAAAGAGATGATATCTGAGATGAGACGAACTCCTATGGGTGGGTGAATGAGTTTTCCTGAAAGGAAGGTGGAGTAGATCCATCAACAGAGGCGACATGAAAGTGGTGCTTCTGACAGAAGGAACTGAAACAAGACTGCAAAGTTAGAAATGAGGTGTGGCCAGCAAGGGGACATCTGTGAAGAGTTTAAGTTGCCAGGTGCCTTTCCCCTAAACCATAAGAAAAGCCATATTTAGCACAGGGCTCTAAATGTCATCTTTTTCACTCTAATTTTCTTTAATTATCTCAACTTTATGGCTTTGTAAAGGCATTCAAAAGAACAAAAGGAAAAGGCAAGAAAAGATGCTTAGCCAGCCCCACATTTGACACTGTCTGTAAGTAGGAACAGGATCTCACACTCAGGAGTTCACTCAGTAGTGATAGAGTTCATGAAAACCAAGGCAGAGCTGTAAACGGTAGAGAGGACTACACAGCAGCAAAAGGAGCTTTCTGAGGAGACAACACCTAAGACCCTCTCTTTTGCAGCATATACTGGAAGAGAATCCTTGAAAGCACAGGCTAACAACTGAAATACAATAAAACTTTGAATGTCTCATTTTCAACAAATCATACTTTTTAGAAAACTTAAAATACCTGATATAGTTCCAGCACAAAGTTGTACCAGACCAGCATCCTTAAAACTGTCTAACAAAGCCAATTCTTAAAACAATGCTAAAAGCAATGACCGACACACAGCAATAAGAATACACAATGATTCTAAACATTTTAAATTACTTTCCATTTCTCCACAGCATACCTGGGGAATGCATTAAGTTTGTTGTAGAGCTTTTAAATAATTAGGTAAGTTTTAAACACCTAGTATCACTAAAGTTTCAATCAAATATTTACCTTTCCTAGATAAAATGATTTGCACCAAATCCATAAATTGCAAGAAAATTCAAAGCCCACTAAAGCTCATCTTCCTTTTCTAATGTATTGATAAACGACTTAAGACTAGATGTAATATAATCCAGTATTCAATATTAAATATTCATTTATTAAAGAAATATTGGCTACTACATTACACCTGCTGTGAAATATATTTTACCTTTCTCAAAGCAATAAAAAACATGCAGAACTATTAGAAAAAAATGTTATGAATTACTAGAATGTATTAGTTTTACTTCTGAGAGAAACGAATCAAGATTATATCCTGTAAAATAAAGAAATTGAGCTGTCCTGGTAAGAGATGTGATCAGTCACCTTTTTAGCAAGCTTCAAAGATTTTTGGAAAGGCTCTTTGCTGAAAATGTTCCCCATCTCCAACAGATAACTGTTAGAGGTTACTCCTAGTCCAAGCAAAAATGATTATCACTACTGTCTTCCACTTCCATATCCAATAAATAAACTAAGTGCCATTACCATACTGTGTCCTCATCATTATTTGTTTACATGTCTTAATCTTGAACCTGACCATGAGATTCTTGACCAAAAAGACTGATTTATCTTTTCTTCTCCACCACCAATGGTAATCTTATAACCAATAACGTCTTACTGCAAATTCCTTTATCAGGGCTTAAGAGTCCTTATAGATCAAAGGTCTGCCAACTACAATGAAGGAGGTAGGAGCTAAATTCTGTTTTGTACAGCCCATGAACTAAGAGTGTTTTTCACATGTGTTATCCTAACACAGCCATCCTCACTCATTTCTGCATTGTCTAGGATTGCTTTTGTGCTACAAGGGCAGAGTTAATTGATACAGAGACCATATAGTCCACAACACCTAAGATATTTACTATCTGGCTCTTTACAGAAAGTCTGGTGACCACTGTTACAGACTGAAGGAGAGAGAAAGAAGAAAAGTGGCACACTCATTTAACACTTACTAAGAAATTTATGCATCAAACATAATGGGAAAAAACAGACACTGTCAATGACTTTGCAGATAGATAAAATTTAATATAATGTAGTAAGTCCAATTGGGGAAAGAATGGAATGGAAATTTCAGGAAAAGAGAAAAGAAGGGGAAAGCTATAATCCCCAAAGGGCTTGACTTATATAAGGAACAGGGATTCCTGCGGCATGACTGAGGCATGGACAAAGTGAACTATGGCCAAGGGTGCAGGGGTATTGCTCTAGAGGACACTGAAAAGTCAGGCCCTGGAGATGGATGGTGAAACACCCAGTACGCAAAATTAGATTAGACATCTTTACCTTATGCACCCAAATATAGCACTCTCTGTTTCCTCTACTTTGTTTTTCATGCCTAAGAATAATTGTTTAATTGCCCGGCAATCATGTATTTCACTAGTCCGTTCACTCTCCCAAACCCCAGACCTCCACTTACTTCTACTTCTATCACACTCAGATTAAAACCTTGATTTCTACTTCCCTGAAAAAACTGAAGCAATAGGAAGAAACTTCCACCTCCCACTCTGCCTATGGTAATGCTAAATATTTAAGCAATATTCCATTTCTGGCTAACATGATAACTCTGTTTTCGTTAAAACTCTGAACCATAAAGGACTAAACAGAATCTGGTAGTTAAGGTTTATATTTTGGAAGAAGAGGTTAAGACTATATCGGGCAGATGAAAGAAATTCCTGCCAAATTACATCATGGGTTTCTCAACGAATAAAAGCACCATAAAATTTAATTTATGGGGGGGGGTGGTAAGTCAAAAATACTCTCTTTTCTCATGTTTAAGATTTATTGAAGGTAATGTAATAATAAAACAAAACACTGACGACATGATTTAACCTGAATTTTATGACTATTTTTTTGTTGAACTGGAAAACAACAATATAATGGTGTCCACATAACCAGCTTTCCCATCTTTTTTTTTTTTAAAGATGTATTTAATTATTTAAGATGTATTTATTTATTTGACAGAGAGAGAGAGAGCACAAGCAGGCAGAATAGCAGGGAGAGGGAGAGGCAGAAGCAATCTCCCCACTGAGCGGGGAGCCTGACCAGAGGCTAGATCCCAGCACCCTGGGATCACGACCTGAGCCCAAGGCAGCCTCTAAAGAACTGAGCCACCCAGAGGTCCCTCCTGCCCCTCTTCTTAGATATAAGAGGTTCCTAAACGTTTGAGCTCATGACTATTTTAATCCAATTAATTCGCATGCCGGTAAAGATTAGGATTTATTTATAATTCAGGCTTGTGTATCTTCATTATTTATGATTATTTATCATTTATGATTATTTATAAGAATATTGCCAAGTTATTTTACAGGATCATCCTCTCCACCCAAGGGCAGAGATTATAAAAAACCCTGCTCATCTTGGTCCTCTCCCCACCTCGTACCAGGAATACGGAAGACACTCAGATAAATGATGGATAATATTCACAAATTTGCTTCGACCCGCACTGCAAGATTTCTGATACCGAACCCCGTTGAGAGGGAAACGGACTCGAACAGCACACAGGCAAGGCTGATGGCCTCGTTCGTTTGATTTCTTTTTTTTTTTTTTTTAAGATTTTATTTATTTATTTATTTGCCAGACAGAGATCACAAGCAGGCAGAGAGGCAGGCAGAGAGAGAGGAGGAAGCAGGCTCCCCGCCGAGCAGAGAGCCCGATGCAGGGCTCGATCCCAGGACCCTAAGACCATGACCTGAGCCGAAGGCAGAGGTTTTACCCCACTGAGCCACCCAGGCGCCCCGTTAGTTTGATTTCTCCTCGAACCTCCCAAGAGCCTTAACTGCCCTACCAGCGATCTCCGGCGCGGAGTCCTCCCCGAAGGCACCCATCCCGTCCTCTTGGGCAGACACCCAACATGGTGGGTAGAGAAAGCACCAGAATTTGGAGTCCGGCATCCCTCCTGGGTTAGCATCTTCGCTCTACCTTTCTGGCTGGCGGAGATCTCCCTACGTGACTTAACCTCTTTGGGACCCATTCCCACCCCCCCCCCCCGAGCCCAACCTCCATGGGATGCTGTCGGGACGCAACGGGACTAACACGGAGCCTGGCTCGCGGCTGGGAGCCCAACCCACCTCTCCCCCCGCCCCCCCCCCCCGCCCTTCTGTTCCCTCAGAACGTCCTCGACAAGAAAGCACACGATCCTCTACAGTCCTTCTGACTTATGTGTCCAGAAAGGAGCAGGTCAGCCCCAGGAGCACAGGAGAAACCCCAACCCCAACCCCCGCTCCGAGCCGCGAGCGCCTCTCAACCCCATACACGGATGCCTCCCGCCCACCCAGCTTTTGGGGACGCGGGAATCCTTCGGTGCCCGGGCTCTGCCCAGCATTTCTCAGGAATCAGGGCAGTTCCCCCCAAGCCCTGTCACGAGACCTGCGCCTTCTCCTCTCACCCCAACTCTCCGCCTAACACCCAGCGCGGGCGGCGGCGCGAGAGTCCCCGGGAGTGCCCCGCGCCCCGCGCCTCAGGCGCTTGGAGGGAAACGGACTCGCACAACATTTCCTCTCTCTCTCTCTCTCTCGTCGCCCCGCGAGGGCCCCGCACCCGCGCGCGACCCCCGCAAACCGCGCTTCCGCCCACCTGGGGGCTCCTCCCGCCCCCCTCAGCTCGCGGGCTGGGCCGCCACGGAGGCCCGCTGCACCCCGCCCCTCGGCCCCCTCCCCGCCACCCCTCTCCCTCGCCCGCCTCTCCCTTCCCAAGAGGCGGCGACCCCCGCCTCCCCCGCGCCCCCCACGCCGGGGCGAGCCGCCGGCGCCGCGGCCCTCCAAGCCCCCCTCACCTCAGGGCCGAGCCGCAGCGCGGTCAGGCAGGGACAAGCTCCGCCAGGGGAGACACTCCGCGCGGGTGACGGAGCTCGGAAATGGGAGTGTGTGTGTGTGTGTGTGTGTGTGTGTGTGTGTGTGTGTGAGGGAGAGAGCGCGGCCCCGCGCGCGCGCCCCTGCCGCTCGGCCCCGTGCGTCCCAGAGCCGCAGGGCCGGCAGCGCGCCTGCCGCGGGAGCGCGCGGCGCGGGAAGCCTCGCTCCGCCTCCTGCCGACAGCACCTGGGGGCGGGGCTCCCGGAGGACCGGGATCTGCGGACACGCGCGTTCCCGGCGCTTGGCCCCGCACGTCGCGTCGCGGGCTGTGGAGCTGACGCGCGTGCGAGGCCTGCGCACCTGGGGGCGGGGCTACCAGGGGGCGGGGCTCCGAGGGGGCGGGGCGAGCGGGGCGAACCAGGCGCGCTGAGGTCGGGGCACGCGCGCGCGCGCGCCCAGCCGCAGAGCTGGAGTGTCTCTGGCGCCGACCCTGGAGCTTGGGATCCGTATGGTCTGCGGAGACCTGGGCTTGCTCTCCCTCGAGGCGCAGGCAAAACAACGGGCCTGCAGCCAGCTGCTTGCGTTTGACTCCAGACGCCGCCGCCTCCTAGCGTTTGACCTTGACCTGCAGCCCTTCCATCCGCCTCCCCGGTGGCATCTAGTTTTAGGATCCCTTTCTTATATGGTTCCCGGCTTTTAAGGGGCCCTCTCCCAGGACTGCATTTCGATTCACTCCGCTGCCCCTTGTCCTCCCCGCTGCAGTGTCTGGGTTGCAGTGTCCTCATTTGTCTCCTATCTTCTGCCTCCTTCCCCCATCAGACCTGAGACATCTGGACACTGAGGATGCTTTTAGTTTCTAAGTGTCCTCAGGAGAGTCTGGGAATGGCGCGAATCCTGAATTTTCCAAATGGCCTGATGCACAGGCATCTGTGGGAGATTCTAAACCGCACTTGTTTTTGCTAAAAATATAAACCGATGTTTTGAGTTTTATTGCCCAAAGTTGGCCCAGATGGTAGTCAAAAGTTATTGTAAAGGAAAGAAAAGCTCAACGCCCAGCTTGACAGACTTTCCTCTCCAGACTTCTGTATGGTCACATTTCTTGCACAGTTCTTTACTTGGGGGGATTTAACTATTTAAAGCCTTTTTAGAAAATTCTGTTAATCCTGTATACACCAAGTTTCTCAAATTTAAACCAAATCTCTCCAACTGTCACTGCCAAATCCTCCCCCCCCCCCGCCAAATATCAAGGAATCGCGTTTTGTTTCTCCTACCCAACATGGATTAAATGAGAAATTCAAAGAGGGTTGGCAGAATCCATGATGCTTAAAAATCTGGCAGTCAGAGTGCAGGAGGGGAAATAGAATGTCCTAGAAACGATGCAGGAAACTGAAGAAGGCAGGTAATAAAAACTATTCAACCATGTATTTTTTTTTCTCTTTTGAAAAAACGTGTAAGACACGTTAGCTACAAATTCAGAGGAGTGAAGTCCTGATGGCCTAGGATTTGTGGGCAAGTATGTCGATGGAAGTCAACCATAAATCAACTTGGTAAAAAGGGGTTACTGAAACACATATTCATAGCAACTCTACAATTATACCTCTCACTAGTAGTCTCAACCTGCTCTAACTTCAGAGTTCTCCTCTTTTATGGCGCTATAGGGGGAATTTATTTCCGGAGCTTCCTGCTTTTATAAGGTTCTCTGTCATCCATTCTGCTTGCTGGTGTTTCTCCTCTTGTTTCAAGACCAAAACCCAGTTCCCGGAAACTCTTCTCACCTCAGGCAAAATGATCCCACTGTCCTCTCAACAGCACACATGCTCCTGTCTTGTTCACCATCATTTTACATATGTACTGTCTCTTTAATTAAATTATAAGTGGTCTGGGATTAAGATTTCTTTCTTACATCAATCCGGATTTCCAGGTCTTATGCATCGTAGTGTGAGGTACCTCGGGATGAAAAAAGCACGTGTGCAACAGGATGTGAATCTTACTGTCATTATTATCCCCACAAAATAGCACTAGTCCCTCAACAAAATCTACCTAATAAAAGAAAGGGAAGATATTAAATTCTTCTTATACAATGGATCACAAAATTAGGATGAGAATATGGTTTGGGGAATTATAGAGAGAGAACACCAAGACCTTTACATAACAAGACTGCCACCAAAAAATATATTGACCATAACATATTTTCTCTCTCTCTCTCTCTTTTATCTGTTTTCGTGTACCTTGTAAACAAGTTAGCTACAGAATCTCAAACTAAATCTCCATAGTTACCAGGTCCCAGAACTAAATTAGCATCTGCAGGAGGATATTCCTTTCCGAGCTTCTGTATCTAGGAGATCGCAAACAAGCCGTACTGTGGGTTGTCATGACGGCAACCCGAATCCCCATATCTCATTAATAGATTTTTAGACAAATAAATCACATGGGAATAAGTAGATCATAGAAGTCACAGACTGAGATTTAACAAGTTGCCTAGCTGAACGAAATAAATGGTAAACCAGAATTTTGGCAGTCTTTAATGTAGAAAAGAGAATTAAGCTTGCTACCCTTTTCCCAATGTTACATCAGTAGCTTATTCTGCATGATTATTGATGCACTGAAAATTATATATAACATTTTCAAATTAGTACTATTAAGCACTCTTTATAATTTCTTGTTTTTAAACATTTACCAATTCTCCAAGCTAAAAAATCGTGCCCAGAGAAGGGATGTGGTTTCTAAATTCAGGGTTTAAATTAGGTATAATTTAGAAGTTTCAAATTAGAATCTTTTTCTAGAATAAGGCCAGACAAATAAAGAAACACAGCCTTGACTGGCAAAGCAGAAAGAGAGTCTTGCCTCTTTAGCAATAGAATTCCAAACTGCCATCTCAAATGTAGCTGAGATTGTTATTAAATAGCTTAAAGACATGATTAATTAGTAATCGGTAGAAGGTTGGAGACCAGAACCACTTCTAAAGGTAGTTGTGCTTGGCTTTTATTACAAGAAAATCAGTCAAAGAGATTAATATGTGAAAAATATCTATCCAAATTTGATATTTAAGAAACTCAAATAACCTACAATATATATTCAGTACCTGGCATTCTTGCTTAGGAAGAACCCCAGCTTTGCAGGTAAATTTAAAAAAGGCAAAGAAATCAACCGTTATTCTGAGAGACAACAAAATAAATAATTAAAGAGCCTCAAGTGGAAGGTGATACTTTTTCCACCATTAAACGATGTCATGTAAACTATAAAGGGCCATGAAGAAAACATTGAGGGCTGGAGTTACCTGGTACCTTCGAGAAGAAAAGGTGGAAAGATGTGCTTACAGTAGCACGGGCTACGATAGAGGGCTCAAAGACATAATTACGTCTGCCTAGATTTTCATAAACACAGAATTATCAATTTACAGAAGAGAATAACATAGAGGCTAAACTGGAGAGTTGACTCGATCCATGTGCTTTTTCTTCAGTAAGGAAAATGGACTTGAAGGTGGTGAAGGTGAAACTGAGTAGAGAAAGAAGTGAAACTCGAGAGAGGTGAGGGGCGAGCGATCATACCTATCTGTTTCAAATAAGTTCATGTTTCCAGGCACAAATTACATCCCACAGCTATTCACGGACAACCTAAGCCCCGTGACTGGGAAGTTCAGAGAAACTGTAAAAAATGAAAAAAAAAAAAAAAAGATGACAAATCACCTGCTTTCGAAAAACTGGCTTAAAGACAGACACTAAAAGCTTTAGAACAAAAAAGTAACATTCCAGAATTCACAGATTTGCGAACATTTAGAAGAGGGTTTGCTGGTTACTGAGAACCAGACTACCTAAAGAGAAGTCCTCCTAGCCTTCTTTTTTTGTTTGATCTTTGAGTTAAAATGGGAATTGTATAGTCATGATAGAAATTAATTTCAACAAAGCATTTAATCCAGTCTTTCATAATACTTGTGGGTGAGACTCCTAAATAATGGCTTGATTATAATCAACATAATTATAATATAAGTATAATCAATTATAATTATAATTATAATTAGATAAACTCAAAATAAGTTGGATAATTGTAGCCAAAGTTCTGTTTCTGAAGACAGGACCAGGAAACAAAATTAGATTAACAACTTGAACCCCAGGCACCTCGGTGGCTCAGTGGATTAAAGATTCTGCCTTAGGCTCAGGTCATGATCTCAGGGTCCTGGGATCGAGTCCTGAATCCAGCTCTCTGCTCAGCAGGGAGCCTGCTTCCCCCTCTCTCTCTGCCTGCCTCTCTACCTACTTGTGATCTCTCTCTCTCTCTGTCAAATAAATAAATAAAATCTTTGGGGGAAAAAACAAAACAAAACACTTGAACCCTGCACTGAAATATAAAGATAAAATTTAACAGGAATATATGAGAGTCCCTACATCGGTTTAAATAGAAAAATAAAAGCACAAAGGAAGTACAAAACAAGATTCTGGTTTAGCCCTGTGAACATCATCAAGAGGTTTCCTTGTCTGCCAAAATCAATGTGAGTTAATAATATATGTCCGATAGCTTGCAGCGATGCCTCTAACATTTCCATTTGAAAACATTGTGCCCACAAAGCACTTGCCCCTTCCTTTAATCCTTGGGGGATCCCTTGCCCAGTATTCGCTTTAGGATTCCCTAGCCCTTTGGAATAGGCAGAATATGGCCTGTAATCTGCCCGAAGATGTCCACATCCTGATCCCTGGAAACTGGGAATATGTTACTTTACAGGGAAAAAGAAGATTAGGTTTGTTAATCAGCTGACCTTAAAATAGGGAGATCATCCTGGATTATCCAGGGAGACTCGGTGTAATCACAAAGGTCTTTAAAAGTGAAGAAGGAGGGGTGCCTGGGTGGCTCAGTGGGTTAAAGCCTCTGCCTTTGGCTATAGTCATGATCCCAGGGTCCTGGGATCGAGCCCTGTGTTGGGCTCTCTGCTCAGCAGGGAGCCTGCTTCCTCCTCTCTCTCTGCCTGCCTCTCTGCCTACTTGTGATCTCTGTCTGTAAAATAAATAAGTAAAATCTTAAAAAAAAAAAAAAAAAAAAAAGTAGAAGAAGGAAACAGAGGAATAGGTCAGCGTGACAGAGTGAGGACTCAACCTACCACACTGGCCTTGAAGCTGGATGAAAGAATGCAGGTGGCCTCTAGGAGCCGGAAAAACCAAGGCACACTCTCCTGAGAACCTCCAGAAAGAAATGCAACCCTTCCAACCCCTTGATTTCTATTGCAGAGCTAATCCTGTGTTCTAAGCCACAGAACAATCAGATAATAAATTTGTGGTGTTGAAGTCACTAAGACTGTGGTTATTTCTTAGAGCGGCCTTAGAAAAATAATACACCTCTTACAACTCGCTTTCATTCTCTGCCTTATAGTCCTTTTATTATTTAGCATCCAAATGTCCTTTCTTTCCTTCTCTCCGTCTAAGTGAGCAACATAATGCCATAGAAAGGACAATGAATTATTACTTAGATATTGTGGATTCATAAACTTAATAACTCATGTGACTCCATAATCATAGATGGATGCACCGCTAGCCTGTATGATCACTAGTTTTCCAACTTATAAAGGAGGATAGAACATATGTACCATCTTTGAGTCTCTGGGTTGCTTCAGAGAGTTTTTGAGAGGAGGTGAGTGAAATCATAAAAGCCAACTATTAAGCACGTAATATGTGCTCCACGCTGCTGTATATGCCTCACATGTAGTCGTTTATTTAATCTCTACAAGGACAATGTGAGCTATAGACTACTATGTTTCCCCCACCAAGGCAGAGAGAAATATTTTGAAAGTTATAAAACGCCAGAGATTACAAATAAATGGACATCATGGAGGGAATCGGTATACAGTAAAAAAAAAAAAAAAAAAAGCTTTTTCCTACTAGTAATATTCCTCAAAAACTTTTTTTTCATTTAAACTTTACTGTTATTTGGGGTGCCTGGATGGCTCAGTCGTTAAGTGTCTGCCTTCAGCCCAGGTCATGATCCCAGAGTCCTGGGATCAAGCCCCGCATCGCATCGGGCTCCCTGCTCAGCGGGGAGTCTGCTTCTTTCTCTCTCTCTCTGCCTGCTTCTCGGCCTACTTGTGATCTCTGTCTGTCAAATAAATAAATAAAATCTTTTTTTAAAAAAATGGAAGTGACATAACAGTGTGGTCAGTAGCATGATGGGTATAGTTGTCAGTAGGAGGAGGTAAGCGATTCACCTAATACACACCTGAGAGGTGAAGAAACATGGTTTCCAGAAGTCATATTAGGGTCTGAAGGCTGAATAGACTTACGCAAAGGAAAAGAACAGAAAACTTTAGGATTGTACTGTAACCTGCAGTCGCTCAGGTCCTTCCTCACTTACTGGCTTTCTTATTCTCAGCTCTCTCTACAAACTCAGATAGATCCTGCTTTAAGGTTCATCCCGAAATACAATTTGATGTTAAGCCTCAGATAGGAAATGTTCACGTTTCATACTGAGGAAGGCTTTGGTGACTAATCCATTTGTATCTGATTCCACATTCTCTTAATCCAATGATCAAGTAATACTGTTTTAGACCACTTTATTTCCTTATCCAGTCAGACTCGGCCCCCTTTAATTAGCTAATCATACTATAAATAACAAGTGAAAAATAAACAAGTATCTCTATAGAGAGGAATTGTGATTCCCTGTGATTACTTGCTGTGCCCACTAGATGGCGCACGTATGCCTGAGAGACAAACCTGCTGATTCAGTTTCCCTCTTTTCCTGGGAACTAGAGAAAGGAACCAAGTAGAAGATTGGGACGTGGGGAAGAAGAAACTCCCCAAACTAAATTTTTAAGTGATCCTGGTTCTTACATGTATCCTCAACAAAATAAACCCAACATCTTTCTTTCTTTCCTTTTGGATAAATTTAAAATTTAATTACCTTTAAGTACATCCCCATACCCACTCATGCTTTATTTCCATTGCTTTTATTTTTACTTACTTTTTAAAAATACTTTTCTTTTTAAAAGTTTTATTTTTTTTTTAATTTTTAATTTCTAATAAGACTATCATTCCAGTCAAATTAGACTACCTATTCCCTATTACATGCTCTCTACTGCTCCATCTCCTAATCCAAGCTTCTGAATTTCCCTCTGTTTGAAAGAGCCACTCTCACTGGTCAAATACTTCTGCTGCCATTATTATTCCCTTTAGAATTCCCACTCATTCTTCAAGACACCTTTCAACTACCACCTCTACCATGACATTTTTTCTATTACTACCGCTAGAAAATAACTTTCAGTTCTCTTTTCCTTATATAAACAAGTTTTGTATTTTGTTTAATAATAAATATAGCATGCCTGGTTCCAAAGCTGTACGCATCTCTGTAGCACTTAAAGACTTCCTGCCTCACAATTATTTATGAACATTTCATAATCTCCCTGCTATATAATGTTTGCGTTTTGAGCACAGAAACCTCCTTAGTCATCTTTATACGTCCTGAAGCTTTTAGCACTATATTATTTATTGAGTTGATTTGAATGGTAGTCTCTATAAGATTGTTGCCAAAAACTCTATGAATCAAAAATGAAATGATGGGGACACCTGGGTGGCTCAGTGGGTTAAAACCTCTGCCTCCAGCTTGGGTCATGATCCCAGAGTCCTGGGATCAAGCCCTGCATCAGGCTCTCTGCTCAGCAGGGAGCCTGTTTCCTCCTCTCTCTCTCTGCTTGCCTCTCTGTCTACTTATGATCTCTGTCTGTCAAATAAATAAATAAAAATCTTTAAAAAAAAAAAAAAAAAGAGATGATGACTCTTAGTGATAGTCTGTAAGATAATTTGGATGAAATTCATTAGCAAGGGGCGCCTGGGTGGCTCAGTGGGTTAAGCCGCTGCCTTCAGCTCAGGTCATGATCTCAGGGTCCTCGGATCGAGCCCCGCATCGGGCTGTCTGCTCAGCAGGGAGCCTGCTTCCCTCTCTCTCTCTGCCTGCCTCTCCATCTACTTGTGATTTCTCTCTGTCAAATAAATAAATAAAATCTTTAAAAAAAAAAAAAAGAAAGAAAGAAATTCATTAGCAAGATGGGGGGAACTAAATCATCTTTCCAAGTAGAAATCACAGCCATGGCATGCAACTCACCTCCTTTAAATTTATAGAAATAATGGATAGAATATATCTATTTTAAACTATAAAGCTGAGTTCAAATTTGAGAGTACTCAAAATTTCAGATACCAGAAATGAAGAAGAAATTCAAAGTCATGGTAATCAGAGCCAAGAGTTAAGGTTTAACTTCTTGCAGGGCCCTAGAGTTACTTAATGAGGCTGGAACTAAAAGTCCTACATAAGTTAGGACCTTAAAGGTTCTCACTTTTCAAAGCCTAAGGAAGTTGCCAAGAAGCTTAACTTCTACCCAGTAGCCTAGGTGGAATAGAGGTGAGGGGGTCACAGTTCCCATGAAAATGGAAAGTCCTAGTCTATGGAAATCCGGTTTTACATTTGAAAATAGAAGCCCAAGCTTAGAAACAGAGAAACTACCAATGCACTAGAGAAACAAGTATAAAAATGTGTAGTAAGGACACTTGCACAACTCAGGGCACAGAAGAATCCCACAGAATGAACTACCTTCACTGAAGATAAGTTCTCAATAAATTGTGTACACAATGTCCTTGTACACAAGGGAATGATCCTCCGCAAAAGAGAGTCAGCAAATACACCAAATTAGAAAAAAAAAAAAAAAATCTGTGCCCATTTAACTTGTTAATAAAACAACTTTAAATGACTACCAAAGAATAAAATGATTAAAAATGTAAAAGAAAGAATGTAAAATAAAAATAAAGTGAAAGAACAAGATTAAAAATAGAAATATTTGAACAAAGAAATATTTGAAAAAGTTGGACTTTATTGATTCATTAGTTCTTTCAACAACTATTTATTGAACAGTCATTCTTTGAGGTGCTGGAGATAAAATGGTGACCAAGATAGACAAATTCCCTACTACCATAGAGCTTATATTCTATTAAGAATAAAACACTCAACAGATGGGTTTAACAGAAACAGCAGAAGAGATGATTATTCAACTAGAAATAAACCTTAGAAAATTACCCATAGTATAGCACAGAGGATTAAAACAAAATAATGAATATGAAAGTGAAGTTAAGAGATACAGAGAATAGGGATGCCTGGGTGGCTCAATTGTTTGAATGTCCAACTCTTGGTTTCAGCTCAGATAGTGATCTTGTGGTTCCAATCTCTTCCTGAGATTGAGCCCCACCTTGGTCTCTGCACTCACTGGGGAGCCAGCGTGAGGTTCTCTCTCCTTCTCCCTCTGTCCTTCCTGCTTGTGTGCTCTCTCCCTCTCTCTAAAATAAATGTCTTTTAAAAAAGAAAGAGAAAGAGGTAGAGAAACGATAAGAAGGTCCAATGCACATCTAATAGATGTCCCAAAAAGAGAGCAAAGAGATCATGGAGAAGAGGCACTATTCAAAGAGAAAATGGCAAAGAATTTCTCAGAAAGAAAGAAAGGCATGACCCGTGGAATAATACAGTAAGTCCTCAACCACATAAATTTTCAAGAAGTCAATACTGGGGGTACCTGGGTGGGTTAAGTGTGTGCCTTCAGCTCAGATCATGATCCCAGGATCCTGGGATGGAGTCCCATGTCCATCTCCCTGCTCAGTGGGAAACCTACTCTTCCTTCTCCCTCTGCCTGCCACGTTCCCCCTGCTTGTGCTCTCTCCCTCTTTCTCCTGTGTCAAGTAAGTAAATAAAATCTTTTTTAAAAAAAGAAAAGAAAGAAAGAAAAGAAAAAAATAGCTTCTTTAAAAAGAAAAAGTCAAATACTGTATCCAAAAGCTTCTATTGAAAATTGAAGAACACCAAAAACAAGAGGAAAACTGTAGCAGGAAAAAAAAATAATAATAAAGAAACAAAGAAAGAACATCTACGAAGTATCTAGATTGACCAAAAAAGAAAATAAAAAAATCCAGCAACTCATTGTAAAATAAGATTGAGATAAAAATTTTAAAGTGCTGGAAATTCTCTTCTCAGCTAAACTGTCATTCAAAGTGGGGATGAAAAAAGTTTCAGAAAAAAAATCAATAGAGTTTCCCATTTACAGACCTAGGTTACTAACAGATGTATTTCAGTGAGAAAAAAAGTTGAATCCAAAAGGACAAAGCATGAATCCAAAAGGACAAAAATAACAGCAAGAAGAAAGACTGAATAAAGAAAACGTCTCAAAGGTTGGGGGAAAGGAAATAAGTATTGACTATAATAATAATAATACATTCTAACCACCAAAATGAAAACAGTGTCCCATGAAAGAAGTTGGGTTGAAACATTTGGTGTTTCTAAATTCTGGAAGGCTTTTGAGAGGAGGCTACAGTTATTACCAATGTTGCCTCATAAGCACTCAATATTCTTGAGACCCATGAAGCATCAGATATTCGTGAGGACACCCCTTTGGCCCCATGTGTCCTCTGCTCAACCCAGGTAGATCAAATCCATAGGAGCTCAGTGAGTCACCAGTGCTGAGTGACAATGGTAGCCAGGCATACCAGTCCTTGGGGCTGGTAGAGAAAACATAAGTTGGCTCTACGTACCTTTGATTGCCGAGTCTTCTTAACTCACTCTCAACTCTGGTCCACATAGCCACAACGTTAGTAGGGAAAGCCGATGTGGAAAAATGGGAGGTAGGACACAGGACTATTTCATAACACCAGATTCAGGTAATTTGGTCCTTCTCAACACTATTAATCTCCTGCATCTCCTTCCCTTTGCTTCTTGCCAGATGCTTTAAATGGAGTCAACAAATAGTGTGATTTCAGCATCTTCATTTGTTCTGTCAGCCTTTCTGGTCAGCCCTTTGGTAGTGGACTTGGAGGCCATTGTTGCACCAAGGTAATTTCCCACTGACACACCAACTTAAAAAGTTGGGTTGAAACATTTTGTGAAACATATAACTCCTAAGCAAAGAAGGGGGAGAAAGAGGAAGAAAAAAATCACTCAAGTGGAAGATGAAAGTATGGAAAGAACTCAAAAGTTACATTAAAAAAAACAAACTTGTTTACCTTTTCCTTTAAGAATGGATGGCCAGTTTTTTTTTTTTATTCACTTGCTTCTCCACATAATTTGTTAGTGGCTGTGTGAAATGCGGGTTAAGGAGTGTTCTAGGGGCATCCGGCCGGCTCGGTTGGAAAGTGCATGCTGCACTTGGGATTTGGGGGCCATGAGTTCAAGTCCCACACTGGGCGTAAAGATTAGTTTAATTTTTTTTTTTTTTTAAGGAAAAGAAAAGAAAAGAAGAATTCTAGAGCCAAGCCTCACTGAAGTGAAAAAAGCATGCCCTCATTGATAGCAATGTCTCCTAAGAGGCACTGGAAATAAGAAGAAAGAATGTGAGGCATATATTTGCCTTCCGTGATCCAGGTTTTCTAAGCTTTAAAAATCACTACCAATTCCCAGAGCTTTCAACAACTTGATTATATTATCTTTTAGGGTTTTTTTTTTTTTTTTCCAATTAGTGCTCTAACACTTGATCATTTTACAAAGAAAAAACTGAATGTGTGTACTACTAACTCAAATAAGAATATTTATAATCCACAATTGCATTAAAATCATAGTTTTACATATATTATATACATAAATATATAATCTATCTATTGCTACTACAAAGAAAAGAAGGTATAATGATATGCCTTTAATTGGTAAGAACTTTCAGCCATTATGCAATTGAATTCTACAAACGACCACTGATTTCTTTCTTTCTTTTTTTCTTTCTTTCTTTCTTTTTTTCTTTTTTTAAGATTTTATGTATTTATTTGACAGACAGATCACAAGTAGGCAGAGAGGCAGGCAGAGAGAGAAAGGGGGAAACAGGCTCCCCACCCAGCAGAGAGCTTGATGCAGGGCCCAATCCCAGGACCCTGGGATCATGACCTGAGCCGAAGGCAGAGGCTTTAACCCACTGAGCCACCCAGGAGCCCCCCCAGCCACTGATTTCTTACTGTGAATGTGCAAGGCACTCTACAAGAGAAAGCAATACTGAAAAACAGAGTTCCTGTCCTTAAGAAACTTGAACGGCAATGAAGGAAAAAGCCATGTATACAACTGTAAGATAGAGTATGACGTCAGCAGATCCTAAATCTAGCTGGGCATCAGGTTCATCTGAGGAACTTTCTTAAAAAACTGAAGTACACTTGACATAGAACATTGTATAAGGCTAAGGTGTCCAGCGCATTGGTTTCGATACACTGAAATCATTCCTGAGCACCTGTATCTCTTCACATAATTGTCATTTATTTTTTGTGGTGGGAATAATTAAGATCTAGTCTCTTAGCAAGTTGCATGTTTATACTCCAATTTTGTTGCTTTGGTTTTTTAGTTTAGGTTTTTTTTTTTAAGATTTTATTTATTTATTTGACACAGAGAGAGAGGGAACACAAGCAGGGGGAGTGGGAGAGGGAGGAGGCTTCCTGCTGAGCAGGGAGCCCGATGTGGGGCTCGATCCCAACACCCTGGGATCATGACCTGAGCTGAAGGCAGACACTTAACAAATGAGCCAGCCAGGCGCCCCTCCAATATTGTTAACTTGATGCATGAATCACATTTTATATGAACACAGAATTCTTGCATTAACACCCTTTCCCCTTAAAACTTTGTGGACGCACAGATTGTTTTTGTCTGAACCATTTGGGAATAAGTAGTGTACACTATAGCCCTTTCCGCCTAAACACTATGGTGTCTGTTACCTAAGAACAAAATATTCTTCTCAGCGTACTCAGTTGAACAATATGGGTTTGAATGGTGCTGATCCGCATATATGCTATTTTTCAAAAACAGCACAGGACCATAAACGTGTTTTCTGTTCTCTAACTTTATTATTTATTTCTCTAGCTTATTTCAGATAAGAATACAGTGTGTAACACATACAACATACAAACTATGTGTTGACTGTTCATGTTTCTGGTAAGGCTTTAGGTCAACAGCAGGCTATTAGTTAAATTTTGGGGAAGTCAAAATTTATATGTGGATTTCTGACTGCACAAAATGTTCTTTGACTTAGACACAATCCCTTCCTTAATGTCTCCACTGAAGCCACATGAATATTATTTTCCAATCGTATTAGATCCTAATATAAGGAAACAGCATTTTTTTCTGAAAGATTATTAAAAATCTGGCATTTTCCACACTACAATGAGCACAGAGGAAGAATTAAATTTGAACCTAATTTCATTTCAAGTAAATTATACACACTAAATTATATCTTTTCTGTTCAACTTAAAGAGCATTAGTCATTTAAAAAATTAGAATTGCTCTATGTACTTCTCCACTGAACAAAACAAGAATCACTGAAATGACTTTTTTTTAGAGCCAGAAGGGTTTTTTTTTTCTTTCCTTTTCTGAAATAGAACATTTTTCTATATGAAAAACTGGCATTTTTATTCCATACGGTACCTACTCATCACTCTGCTCAAATTATCTTTCCAGTTCCTCAACTCAGTGGTTTTTTTGGTTTGGTTTTGTTTTTGTTTCTTTTTTTTTTTTTCTATTTATGGTAGATGAAAGCCAATACAGATGCTATAAAAATAACACTAAGATGCAAACTGAAAGCCCATAAGAAAACCTTTCTGGGTTGAGGGCATTTCTGGCTGGGTTTCCCATCAAACAGAAGTCCGTGAAGACGGACTTGGGAAACATCCTTGATTTGACATTGGATTGCCTTCATTTGCCTACTGGGTCAGGATAGGAGAATTTCATTTTCTCTTTGCTTTCTTCGATTATCAGCTCTGCAGGCCCCTCTTCCGTGGAAATCCATTCAACCTCAAGAGGACCCAGGAGGGCAGAACTGTCCTTGAAATGCTAAAATGGGGAAAACAGCTTGAGAATGTAATGAGGCAAGACAGACTGACGTGAAAGATATTTTCATCTCCACTCACTCGGTGCCAACTCAGGACAAAGTTAGGAGAAGAGTGCACTCTGTGCTGTAAAGTAATCCTGAATGGAACAGGTGAGTTAAGAATGGAGTTAAGAATGGAAAAGTGAGTCAGAGTCAGACATAAAGTCACGGCATCATGAATTTATCCTCAAGATAATCGCCAGTGGCCGTCATGGGCAAACTTCTGCTACTATTTGATAGTACATGAGTTGGGGCTATAAATATTTGCATTCTGTGGACAGCACGGCACAATGGTCTCAGCAGGAAAGTAGATCAGAAAGTGGAGTTTAGTTCTTAATACCATTCTACCTCTTAAGCTACTGATTTCTATTGCAAGCTGACGGAGAGAAAAGTATGGAACGTGACACAGAACAGTTAAGGGTACAAAATGAGGAAAAGAGGGTGTTCTGCTAGTAAGCACTTTAATTCAAGGCATAATAAAAAGTTACTAAAGAAGTATTTTTTTATGTTTCTAAAGGAATCTTTCTGTATTCTTCTTTTCTTACAAAAATGGCTTTTTTTTTTTTTTTTGCAAAATAGGTGCAGTCTTTAAAATGAAGAGAGCCTATGTGATAAGTCTTTGTCAATTCTATTAATACATGGCCTTGAGACCACCTCAAGTTCTTAGTTCGTAGCTTTTCCTTTCAATAAATATAAAAATGGAGATGATAAAAATGATGGAAAATTTTAAGTCTTTTTTCTTATGCGTTTGCTTGCTTTGTTTTGGGATTCCCAAGTGGACGTTTTTATCTCTGGAAATATTACTAACACTGAGAACTTCAAAATATCCATGAGGCAATGCCGTGGAAACTCGGTCTATTTGGATGAAGTAGCCCTTTAAAAGAATGAGCTTCCTGGGGCGCCTGGGTGGCTCAGTTGGTTAAGCGACTGCCTTTGGCTCAGGTCATGATCCCAGAGTCCTACATCGGGCTCCCAGCTCCATGGGGAGTCTGCTTGTCCCTCTGACCTTCTCCCCTCTCATGCTCTCTCTCTCTCACTCTCCCTCTCAAATAAATAAATAAATAATATTAAAAAAAAAAAAAGAATGAGCTTCTAAACACTTTGAAAGGCTATTTATATTAAAAGAATAAAGTTAGGCATTAAAAAATTTGAATGTACTGTTGAGGATATAGGGTCATAGGGGTAATTTGGTAATACCTTTATAAAAAGTAATTTATCAATATGTATCAATAAGTTCTAAAATGTTTATACTCGCTCAGGCTGCCTTAACAAAATACCACAGATTGGGGGACTTAAAGAATGGAAATTTATTTCTCACAGGTCTGGAGCCTGGCAGTCCAAGGCCAAGGTGTTGGCATGGCTGAGTTTCTGGGGAGAACTCTCTTCCTGGCTTGTAGAGCACTGTCATCTCTCTGTGTGCTCACGTGGAGGAGGGGGCCACAGAGAGATAGTGAGAGAGACTCCTCTCACCTCCTTTGCTTAAAAGGTCATAGTCCTATGGGATTAGACCCCACTGTTAGGATGACATTTAACTTTAATTACCTCCTAAAAGCCTTATCCCCAGAAACCAGGAAGCTGGAGGTAAGAGCTTCAATTTATGAATTTTAGGGGGAACAGAACTCTGTCCCTAGCAATGTGTATAACCTTTCACCTCGTAATTCAATTTCCAGAAACCCATCCTTTTGTACGGTATCGAGGTAGGGGTTTGGAGCGGGGAGAAGTAACCAGAATGCGGCCCTAAATGAATGCTTAAAAATAGTCATTATATTATTTACCATTTTAGGGTAGGAAAACACACACAGGCAAGGTGTGCATATCATCGCCCGAGTAAAACCATGAACTAAGTTACAAAAGAGAATCCCATTTGCTTTCCAGGGTGGCATCCAGGTAAATCAGGAGAGTGATAGAAACCCAAGGCAGGTGCAACAAGAAATAAATGAGCTAAAAAATCAAGTAAGTCACAAACTGTAGGGGAACCAATGCAAAAGAAGCTCCCTGTAGAGAGAAGGAAGGTAAAACTGGCAAAATTGGCAGAGCCTGGTTTAAGTATTCATCAAAATGTGTTTGGGGTTTTTTAAATTTGTTTTTGTTGTTTTAAATTGTATCAGTAACCTCAAGCCTGAACATGCCATGGTGATCACCTCTTTTGGCTTTTGAACGTTTTTTTAAGAGAGAGTGTGCACGAGTGCAAGCAGGGGATGGGCAGGAGGGACAGAGGGAGAGGGAGCAAGTGTCGAAAATACCCAGCACGGAGCCCGATGTAGGGCTCCATCTCATGACCCTGAGATCTTGACCTGAGCTGAAATTAAGAGTCAGGCTCTCAACTGACCGAGCCCCTTAGCTTTTACACTTTCAAAAACGGTTATAAGCAACACTATTTCAGAAGTGAATGAAGTTAGACCTACACACAGAATAACTATTACATTCTGAAAAAAAAAAAAAAATCTGTGATTCTTAAACTTCTCTTTGCTATTTCATCTATTTGCATGGCCTTAGTATCACCTCAAAAAAGACAAATCACAAATCTGCTACCTTTAAGAAAAAAAAAAAAACAAGATTTATTTATTTGAGAGAGAGAGAATCCTCAAGCAAACTCCTCACTGAACACAGAGCCTGGCACGGGGCTCGATTCCAGGACCTTGAGATCATAACCTGAGCCGAAACCAAGAGGCGGGTCCTCAACGGACTGAGCCACCCAGGTACCCAACACATCTCTTAACTTCAAGACCCAGCCCAAATAAGGTCACCCTATCTGTGGTTTCAGTTACTCATGGTCAACCATGGTCAACCATGGTCCAGAAGCAGACAACACTCACTTTGACACACTCTCAGGTCAATAGTAGCCTCACTAGGTCCCCGTACCTGTGTCATTCCGCTCATTTCACATCATTGCAGTGTTGGTATTTTCTCATTTCACATCATCACAAGAAGAGTAAGTCCAGCACCAAAAGATATTTTGAGAGAGCGGACACATTCACATAACTTTTACTACTGTATAGTGTAATAATGGCTCTATTTTGTAATTAAATTGTATTGTTAATCTCTTACTGTGCCTAAATTATAAATTAAGCTTTATCCTAGGTAGGTATGGAGAGCCTACAACATAGTATTTTATAGGGTTCTGTCCTATCCACTGTTTTGGCCATCTGCTAGAGGGTGTTGGAACATGGCCTCCTCTGATAAAGGGAGACACATCTTCCAAATACAGTAACATGTGGCCAGATGCTGGCTGCCCACCTTCCTCTGATTGTTTGACCTCTCAAGCAGAAATCATCACCTGCTGTGCCTGCACTTTGTGATCTTCATCTCTCTTTACAACATTCCCACCCATGAGGAACCTCAAAGCTACCTTTAATTCTTCAGTCTTACTCACCATCCTCTTCTAGTTCACATTTCCCACCCGGTCTTGGACAAATACTAAACTGAGTTGATTAATGGGTTTTACATACTTTTGCTTTTATTTTAGTATATTTTTTTATTCTACAGCAAGGCCATAGTTTGAGGTCATACTAATCAATGTAATTTTTTTTTGTCACTTTAGGAACATGTATGGGATGTATTTGTGTTTTAGACTATTCAGGCTGCCGTGATAAAAATACCAAATACCGTAGATAAACATGTGAGGATCCCACCCATTTCTGACAGGTTTTGAGAAGTCTGAGATCAAGGCACCAGCAGATTCGGTATCTGGTGAGAGCCTGCATCCTGGTCATTTTCCCCCATTTCTCACCTGGCTTTTGGAGTGGGAGAGGTCCCTAACTGTCTCTTTTATAAGGCGCTAATCCCATTCACGAGAGCTTCACCTTTACAGCCTAATCACCTCCAGACAGCCTCACCTTCAAATGTCACCACGCTGGAGGTTAGGATTTCGATATACAAATTGAAGGGGACACAGCCGTTGGGTCCGTAACAACGTGGTTGCTGAGTTCTGGCACGTGTGTTCAACAGTGTTGCTAGTCTGTGAGAAAAGCTTTGTGTATGCTACAGTTCTCATTGTCCATCCCCTGCCTTCCTCTGTGAAGCAGAAAGCAGACACTTCTTTAAAAGTTACAGCCAAGGGCTAGGGGTGCCTGGGTGGCTCAGTGGGCTTAGCCTCCGCCTTTGGCTTAGGTCATGATCTCAGGGTTCTGGGATCAAGTCCCAAGGCTACTTCTCTCTCTCTGCCTGCCTCTCTGCCTACTTGTAGTCTCTCTTTCTTTCAAATAAATAATAAAATCTTTAAAAGAAAAAAAAAAAAAACTTACTGCCAAGGGTTGGAGACTCTACCAGGAGTAACAGTCCTTTTTTTAAGAAGAGTAGTTTTGTTCTAAAGCAACAAGCTTTAGGGTTTTCATCTCTGGGCTATGTTATACTTTTAGGACCTACTGAGGATCCCAAAGAGTTTTATGTGGGTTAGAATTAACCATACTTAATGTATTGAAAGTTGAAAAATTGAAAAGTTATTTTGTTGATTTGAAGACAGCAATGGTGAACACATTGTATATTAACATTAATGTCATCCTAGTATTATTATTACATTATTTATTACATTATTATTACATTAGTATAATTTTTACATCACAGAGACCCTGAGAGAACCACTCTCCTAAAATTTTAGTTTGTTCCAGAATATGAAAGAGCATAATTAGGCACAAAACTTTGAAAGCCGAATTTATTTGCTTTGATTTATATTACTCGAGTCTCAATAAAAGCTATAAAATATTAAAATTTATAACAAAATTTTTTCAATTCTGATGGTCTTCCTTCCTGGCCTTACTGATCAGTGGTTTTACCCATAATATCAAAGTTTACTGTTTCCCTACAGAGCAAAGAGTCTGTGTCATATCAGAATGATTTTCTTTGCTTTATCTTAATGTTATTATATCCTTGATTATTCAGGAAAAAGAAAAACAAAGGTTCCCACCTTTGAAAGAACTAAGAGGGCCTTTAAAATAATGCTATTTTCTGTGCTTATTTTTTCATATATTTATTTTTAAATAAAAACCCAGACATGTATTTCTCACAGTGCTGGAGACTTGAAGATGGAGTCCAAGATCAAAGTGCTGGCAGATTTGGCTTAGTGAGGGTCTACTTCCTGGTTCATAGATGGCCATCTTTGTTTCTGTGATGATTATTAAATGTTACATTGTCAATTTGGTTAAACAGTTTCACAGGATCCCATTATCTTATCTTAATCAAGTCCCCGCATTTCCTTTAATGACATTTTTAAAAATTCCTTCCCTACAACTAGATATTACATATAAAAACATTAAAAAAATTTTTTTTGTATAGTAGAACTATCTGAGAGATTGTGTAGAGGGCTTTTGGAAAAGCACAAAGGTTTGTTCTTTTACTTTATAAAAAGAGAGATGTTAGAAATAATTAGGTTAAGTTTGTTTGATGTATTACAGTAGAAAGAGTCACATTGGAATATCTGTCAAGTAAGAAAGTATACAGAGTCTGGCTTAGGTTAAATATATATAAGTAAACTGTTATCAATATAAATATTTCAGAAATCAGATGCTATTTAAAAAATCCCTGGAGATTTGTTAAGGCCTTTGCTGACCATAATGTTTTACACTCAGGGAGAATACAGATAATCAAAATTCTTATGAAGTTGTTATTTAATGTTTCTTGATTTAAAAAAAAATCAGTAACCTCCATTCTAATATTATTTGTTACAGTAATAAATTAGGGTGATGATGACTTGGCCCAGGGTCATTCAGACATGATAACAAAGTCGATTTCTGGAAAAATGTTGAAGGGGAGACTATAGATTTGTTCACGGAATTGAATATGAGTTAGTGAGAAAAAGAGTGGTCAAAGCCATCTTCAAGGTTGTTGGCTTAAGAAAGTATAGAATTAAGATGTCTTTATAATGAGATGAAGATGACCATATAGGAGTACTTGGTTTGGGAGAGACTACAAAGAATTTAATATTGGACCTCTTAAATATTAAATTATAATAAATAAAATAACATTAACACAAATAAAAATGTATAATGTAAATAATATAATAAACATATAATCATGTGCTTTACAAAATAAAATATTTTAAATATGCAAATTTGATTAATAAAATAAAATTGCATACTAATATAAATTATAATGAGCAAAATAAACTGCTAATATCATCACTGGCATTACTAATATTCATTATTAAATATTCCCATGCAGGTGTTAAGTAGGCATATGGAACTCAGGACACAAATTCAGACATGATATAAATTCAAAACTTACCAAATTCTGATAGCCACAAGACTGAATGGGATCACCAAGGGAGAGTGTAAATAGAAAAGAGAAAAGGTCCATCCGTGTTCTCACATGGATGTCCCAGAAGTAGCATTGCTGAATCATGGTGTACTTCTATTTTTACCTTTCCGAGGAACCTCCATACTGTTTTCCATAGTGGCTGCACCAACTTACGTTCCCACCAATCACGCACAAGAGTTCCTTTTCTCCACATCCTTACCAGCACCTGTTATCTCTTGTCTCTTTACTAATAAGGCTGGGGGAAAAAAAAAATTTTTTTTAATAAAAAAGAGTGAAGGGCGCCTGGGTGGCTCAGTGGGTTGGGCCGCTGCCTTCGGCTCAGGTCATGGTCTCGGGGTCCTGGGATCGAGTCCCGCATCGGGCTTTCTGCTCAGCAGGGAGCCTGCTTCCCTCTCTCTCTCTCTCTCTGCCTGCTTCTCCATCTGCTTGTGATTTCTCTCTGTCAAATAAATAAATAAAATCTTTAAAAAAAAAATAAAAAAAAAAAAGAGTGAAGATCCCGAATTTTCGATGCCATGACTTAGAAGTCCTGACTTTTCACAGTGGATCTCCAGCTTGTGAACGCATGAGTAGAGGACAACAGCATACACAAGCAGCAGGTCACCTGGGCATGACTTATAACTTCTGTTCCATAGCTCTTCTCAGCTCCCTTACTAGGTTCTAGCGTCCAATGGATTCCAACCATATCTAGCACTATGGGGTTTCTTTGTTTGTGTTACGTATTTAATTTACAAATATTTATACAATGCCTATACGTTCTAGACTCTGTCCTAAACACGTTACAAATATTAACATATTTGAACTTTAAAATCATTCCAGGAATTAATGAGCATTATTATCCCCATTTTACAAAACTAGGAAAAGAGCTCAGTTTAGTGGCTCACAGCTTTTAAAAGGCAAATCTGGATCTGCTAGGAGGCACGGCCTCCTCAGGTATTACAACAGTGATGTAGAAAAGCTTTGGGACAACAGGGTTTGTGTGATCCTTAGCAACCACACAGGGAGGGCTGTGTGTTCACTGAATCACTAACTCAAGACTTAAAAGTCATTTTTCTCTTCTCAAGATTAAATCCCAGTTTCATTTAACCTTGGCATTCTATATTCTCAAATCCCTATTTCCAATTTTAATGATAGTGTAGAAGCCAAGGGCAGGCTGCCCCAAGATGGGCCACTTTGGCATAAAGATTATCTTGAGTTATAAGTAATCAAAACCCAGCAGATGCAGGAAAAGCTCTCTGCTGAAGTTTGCATCGGAAAGGAGAGCCGTTCCAGGAAGAGAGCTATTAACGGAGACTCCCCTTTACCTAAGAAACTTGTTGGCATAATAAGGCAACCCTGTTTTTCCAAACATGTCCCTTCTCCTTCCTGTTAATGGTCTCCCTTCCCTTTGTTGCCTTGACCCCGCCCCTCTCCTTAACTCAGATGAGCTTCATGTTGTCACACTGACTTGAGAATTTCCAGTCCGTGTGGATTCCCCACACATATGCCCATTACATTTGATTTTCTCCTGCTAGTCTGCTTCATGTCTGTTTGATTCTAAGTCCAGACAGAAGGACCAGAGGGCAGAGGAAAGTCTTCCTCCCGGATACTAAGACACATAAGGTTCAATGAAACATTCAAATTATAGTATCTAAAATTCAATATGGCACTGGAAAGAAGGTCAATCAAAACTACAAGTACAGTGAAAAGATTTCATGGTACCCATCCCTTATTTTTTATTTTTCCAAAGGCAAGATGTATCTCAAAAAACCCTTGCCCTGGCCAGTATAACCGAGTTTTAACCAAGCATAGATTAGTGCAGGACAACAATCTCTACTCCCAAGGGAGATTGCAGTCTTCTCCTTCTGTTCAGCAGAACCTGTCCAGCCTTTCGACCATGTCATGGTTAATCTCTGTCCAGTAGTAATGTTGACAGAACAGTTGCTACTTTGAACAAAAAAGAAATGCTTTGTCAAAGTCAAAGTGAATGGTTTTAGAATAGAGGAAGAGACATAGACTGGGTCAGTACAAAGAACAGAGATATGTGGACTCCGTCCACCCCAGGAGCCCTTGCTTGTTTCCCAAAACAGTAAATTATGGTATCTGTTTACTTTTTGTTATATTCGTCATGCCAATCTGAGTAAGCAGACCAGTGGGCTTCCAGGACTTTCCCATTTGCTAAAGTACAAAGCTGCATCAAAACCTCTATTTGAATTTTAGAAGCCTAAAGAACTAAGAAAAATTCTTGTAAATTTTTCTTTTTTAAATATACATGAAGCAAATCTGAACAGGACTTGATTTTTAATTTAAATACTGTAGCGCTCTGGTTAGCTATCTGTTGGATGAAATGTCAGGCACATCCTTAATTTACTAAATTAGCGTTGAAGTCTGTAATTGAAGTAATCTCTTTGATAATGTATCCTTAAGGCAAGGGAATACTTTGACTTAATTAAAAAGAGAATGTCAGTTGATGAGTCTGTCTTTTCAGAGAACGTCTCTTTGCAGATATATTGAATCAAAGAAATAATAATCAGCTCAGTGAAACCTTACAGTTAGAGAACATATTTTTAATTTTTAAATGAATATACTATTTGTGTCATTAGGCAATGTGAGTCCACCGCATTTGCTCTGATGGGAGAAAATAGGTTTTCTGAAACTTTCAGACTCTGGTCTTATTCTAAACTATATAATCCTTAGGGAATTCTGACTGATGTTTGCTTCAATATATTTTTATCTTAAAGAGATAATTCATTAAACATAATATATTTAAAGGCACTTCTAACACACACGGTTTTTCTTTTTTGTGTTTTTTTAGTAAACCTCTAGGAGTAAGTCCCAGTTTCTCTGTTTT
The DNA here is from genome assembly GCF_011764305.1 of Mustela putorius furo. Taxonomy (NCBI): domain Eukaryota; kingdom Metazoa; phylum Chordata; class Mammalia; order Carnivora; family Mustelidae; genus Mustela; species Mustela putorius. Next base: position 10,381,579 of record NW_025421399.1, read on the forward strand.
CCTAGCCCATTAACAGCCAGCTTTATGATTTTGGCAAATTATTTAACAACAGAGTCTTTCAGGTATAAAATGTCAAGTTTGATATTCAGTGTTGGATTCCAGATCTACTATTCAGTGATTATTTGCTTTATTTAAACATCACCTTTTGTTTTCCAAAAATTGAAGATCTTACTTATATTAAGCTGATCTTTTTTCTTATGTATTGAGTTCTAAAATCTTGAAGTTGGAATAATACCATCAGGAAAACATAGCAGCTGTGAAAGACGGGGTAGTGGACAGAATATTAAATGTCCTGTTGAGAATATCCCGCTACGTTATGGAGGTATTTTGTAACTTTGTAAGATGTAAAACACTGGTAGTGATTCAAACAGATCCATGCTTAAAGATGTGCAGATTGGGTCCACTGAAATGCAATTGACCATTGCCTTTGGATATGAACATGTTTTGGGTTCATTTGTAAATTCATTTCAGCATTCCTAATTGCTCTTTAATTCCTTGAATTTCCTTTGAATCAGTTATAACATGTATCGGTTTCCTTGTTAAATAGTAAGTTAAATAAAATCTTGGATGTGTTCATTTCATATTTGTATTAGGGTCACGATCTACTCATTTTATTTTCACCTTTAAAAAATTATCCTACATAATTAGATTACTGTAAATATTAAGTAAGATGTGTACGTGTTAAGTACTAGGCACAATGCCTGAGATATAACGATGGTGATCATTCATGTTTAGTCTACCGACCAAGTGAGCTTTGGTTCCAGTGAACAAGCGTCTTCCTCACAGGGAGTGGGTAAGAATTCAAAATAACAAAGGGCTGGGGCCCCTGGGTGGCTCAGTGGGTTAAAGCCTCTGACTTTGGCTCAGGTCATGATTTCAGGGTCCTGGGATTGAGCCCTGCTTCGGGGGGTCTCTGCTCCGTGGGGAGCCTGCTTCCCCCTTTCTCTCTGCCTGCCTCTCTGCCTGCTTGTGATCTCTGTCTGTCAAACAAATAAATAAAATCTTAAAAAAAAAAACAACAAAGGCTTAACTCAGATGGTTTAAAGATCATTAAAGCTACAGTTACTTGAGGAAAGGACTTATGCATCCATAAACTCCATCTATTTTGGTTATAAGTGTTCAAATATCAATCTCACTTAAAGTCATGTTTTGATTCATATTAGATATTTTCAAAGTCTGTGAAGGGACTAGCTGAGATTAAGTTATCACCTGAAGTGTATATGGACACAGAGGCTCAAAAAAACCACCTGAAAAAAACATAGAGAGTTTGAAAGAAACTAACTCGTCCTGCTCACAGTTCTGCCACTAATCGAGGGCATCCACTTGCTGAAGATTCATTAATCATATGGCTTTTGTTATCAAGGGGTAAGATATAAGAAGGATTGGCAAACAAAAGGCAAAATAAGGGAGTCAAAATAAACTTCTTCCAGCTTATCTTACTACCAAAATAAATGTTGCACTGCAGAGAAGCAAGGATATTTTATTGATGGATGTATTTCTCAGTTACCCCAGGGAACAAGGGAATCTGAGCTGGTTACAGTTAAAAAAACAGTTTGAACCAATAGGAAGGCATCCCGATGACAAACGTATTACACACCAGAGCCGGTTTTCTGGGAACAAGCCTGGCTTTCATCAAGATACATAAAGCAGATTGTTGAGAAGATTAAGTGAGATGGGTTGAAAGGGCAGGAGAAACACCCCCCCCCCGCCCAATTTCTTTCCCTCAATACCATGATGAGCAAAATATACAACCACCAGCGAACAAATAAACTCAAAACAAATATTTATTAAATATTGTCCATATGCCAAGTCCTTTTTTAGCTGGAAAAATTCTCTTCCCTGGTGAAGCTTACCTTGGCAGGGAGCACAGTAGTAGAGACGGTCAGGAGGTCAAATGAAGAAATAAATGATATGGTATGTTAGAGTCATAGGCACTGTGGAAAAGAATGTGAACAGTGAAGGGAAAGGCTCTAGTTTTAAAAAGCCTGGTCAGAGAAGGTCACCTTAAGAGGAGAGTTGAACAAAGACTTAAAAGAGAAGGAACCAACCTGAAGATACGGGCTGGGGTGGGAGGAGGGAGAATGTTCGAGGCAGAAGTCACTGAGACAGGTAAAAGCCTGGTGTCCTTGAGGAAGAGCAGGGAGGCCAGCTGGCCTCGGCAGAATGAGCGAGGAGAGAACCGGACGAGGTCAGGGAGGTAACTGGTGAGAAGGGAAGCAGATCCTTATGGGAACCAGTGTAGTCTTTAGCTTTCCACTCAGAGATGGGGAGCCACTGGAGAATTTCAAATAATGGAGGGCTGTGAGCTGACATAAATTTTAAAAGAATTGCTAGATGGGATGCCTGGGTGGCTCAGCCAATGAAGTGTCTGCCTTCAGCTCAGGTCATGATCTCAGGGTCCCAGGATCGAGTCCCGCATCAGGTTACTTGCTCAGCAGGGAGCCTGCTTCTCCTTTTGCCTCTCTCTCTCTCTCTCTCTCGATCTGACAGATGAATAAAATCTGAAAAAAAAAAAAAAAATTTTCCAGAGAGGAAAAAACAACACCTACAATCAAATAATGAAAGAATCAACAAGAAATAAAAGAGTCAATGGGAAGTACTTGGCTCTCATCCTTGTCCTATGCTTCTTCCCCCACCAGCTTCCTACAGGCATTTTTTAGAGCAATTCTAAAAAAATGTCCTCTCCCAAGTCTGGAGACAACCAGGTGGAGTTGGTTTATTCCCTTTTTTCTCTTTGAACCAAGGATGAGGAACATGGTTTATTTTGGGTTCTGCACCCAATGCCAATGTCTAAAGGAGGGGATTTCTCCCCACATTTCTTGGGACACTAGCTGGATGTCCTATAATTCAACCAAATTCAGATGCTTTCTATCTGGAGAAAGTGTCAGATTCCAAAGGTAAGGGTTTGGTACCACAAGACTACCCTACTCCTCACACACCAATTGCAAGCCTTAAGCTTCTGACCCATGGGCTGTAAATCAGAGCTTCCCTCAACCTCCTTCTTGGGTTCCATTAATGGGCTAGAGTGGCTCACAGAACTCAGGAAACCCATTTATATACTACATCACCAGTTTATGGCAAAGGATATTAAAAGATACAAATCAATAGCCAGATAAAGAGATACACAGAATGAGGTCCCAAACTAAAGAGATTCTGTCCTCCTGGAGTTTGGGGTCTGACATGTTGGCACATGGAAGCTTCTGGTTCCGCAATGTGGAAGCTCTCTGAAGCTCCTCCTCTTTGGGTTTTTATTGGAGGCTTCATTACATAGGCATGATTGATTAACTCATTGGTCATTGGTGATTGATTCCTCTAACTCTTTCCTACTCCCCGGAAATCAGAGGGTGGAATGTATTCTGGGCTGTTCCCCTGGCAACCAGCCCTCATTCATAGGTACTTTCCGAAAGTCACCTCATTAACATAAACCCAATTGTGGTGGAAAGGGGCTGGTTATGAATATGGAGACCCCCACTGCACCTTGATGGCTTTGAAGCATTTGCAGGGGATTAGGACAAGAGACCAAATATTATAACATGCTGCCCTTGCCTTTATTGCTCAGGAAACTCTAAGGGTTTTGTGATCTGCGATCAGGAACCGTGATTAGAAAACAAATGCATATGAGAAATATATTTCGGTCCTCTGAAAGACCAAAGACATATATTTCCCATAAATCACAATATCTCACTGTTGTTGGGGGCAAGGGAGATAGAGAGACGCACAATGAGCTTCACTATGCTGCTGGGCTACACTCTGAATTGAGGGAACTGGTCCAAAGGTTGAATAAACAGATGTAACGCACTGTGGGAAAAGAATCAAGGAGTCATCATATTGTATCAGGTGAGAGAGAGGCACTCTCTCTTGGTAACTTCAAGTATCATATGGAGGGAGGAGTGAATATAGTATACAAGACGCACAGAGCTACCTTACAGGAAAACATAGTTCAACAATGTAATCAGGAAGGATAATATTGACCTAAGGAAAATTATTGCAAAGTCCAAAAACTATATAATTACAGAACCAAGAAGGAAGAAAGAAAAAAAAAGAATGAAAGAAAGAAAAGAAAGAAAGAAAGAAGAATGAATAATTAATAGAATAGATATTAGTGAGAACTGAATTACCAGCATAGAGAAGCTCTTTGGATAACCAGAGTAAATGCATATAAAAAATAATACAGAAAAATGGAGTGCCCGGGTGGCTCAGTGGGTTAAGCCTCTGCCTTCAGCTCAGGTCATGATCCCAAGGTCCTGGGATTGAGCCCCACATCAGGCTCCCTGCTCAGCGAGGAGCCTGCTTCCCAATCTCTTTCTCTCTGCCTGCTGCTGCCTCCTTGTGATCTGTCAAATAAATAAATAAAATCCTATTTAAAAATACAGAAATTAAAGCAATAAATGAAGTGACAAGACCCAGAACACAGACCAAGATAATTCAATCATAAATTTCTCTCCACGAAATCAGGACCCATCAGATGCTACAGATGTGCACAAAAATATAATTCAAGAAGAATATCCCATAAATGAAGAAAAAGGTTGCATTTCCATTAAAAAGGACACTCTTTTTTTTTTTTTTTCCAGGAAGTCTGAGAGAGAATGCTCAAATCCCACATGATGGATAAATCTCAAGGACAGAAGAATTTTTTAGCCATCCAGGGTGAAAAAGCAAATCATCTTTCAGAGGGGACAAGTAAAACTGGTGTTCAGCCTCCCTGTTGCCACATTCAAGGTCCAAAGACAATGGAGCAAAGTCCTTAAGAGGGCGACTCAGCGTGGGAGCCACAGGTCAGTAGCATGGGCGCTACACGGACCCCTGTTAGAAATGCAGAATCTCAGACCCAATGCCAGGCTTCCTGAGTCTGCATTTTTAATAAGTCCGCAGGTAATGCTGACACATATGAAAGTGTGAGAATCAGTGACCTACAATGCCTTCACGGAAACAAGGTGTCGGCAGGAAGATTCTCTTTCAGTTAGTTCGCCCTTCTGTTTAGAAGGTCAGACGTTCAAACGCAAAATGACTCTGTGCAATTGCACCATGAACCTTTCTGAAGGCTTGGTAGCACAGTTCAGATGTCTCAGAGAATTCAGGAACAAAGAAGCAAGAAGTGAAAGCATAGTGGTAACTTTGAATCCGTTTGGTTTGAGAGCAAAACCACCACGAGGATTACAGCAAACCGAATGCGAAGGAAGACAGTAAGCCCCATGGTGTAAGAGGGCTGCAACTGTCCAGCACAGGGAAGACAGTGGGGAGAGAATCCCTAAGGCTCCAGCAGACGGTCTAGAAATGCTTCCTAAATACGAAGCATGCAGTGGTTTCAAAGAGCATGACTCCAATACCTTCTTGTTTTTAATGTTTTCATACCTGTAGTTATTTTTTTTAAATTAACCTTGGAGACATATTTTAGGAAATGAGTTTTCCTGTGGTAAAGAGATATGTGAAGTTCAACAATTCCAGTTTCACTTCCTTTTATTTTTCTTACACTACATTCAAGAAAATGTAGTATTTTATTTATTTGTTTGTTTGTTTGTTTGTTTATGAAAGAGAGAGCACAAGAGAGGAGGGAGGGAGAGGCAGAGGGAGCCAGAAGAGAGAACCTTAAGCAGGATCCACGCCCAGTGGGGCACCTGGGGTATCCAAGTAGATACGCAAGAAACTAAACTCGAAAATCAAAAACGAAACTAGGGATAAAGTGGACGACTTCATAGGGATAAAGCATTTAACTTTATTATTTTTTTAAGATTTTATTTATTTATTTGACAGGCAGAGATCACAAGTAGGCAGAGAGGCAGGCAGAGAGAGAGAAGGAAGCAGGCTCCCCGCTGAGCAGAGAGCCCGATGTGGGGCTCGATTCCAGGACCCTGGGATCATGACCTGAGCCGAAGACAGTGGCTTTAACCCATTGAGCCACCCAGGCGCCCCTAAAGCATTTAACTTTAAAAGGAAGGAAACCATTCTACATTTTAGGTACACTCAATGACACAGTATAAAAATAGAAAAAAAAGAACCACAGGAAAAAGAAAAAATATCCATAAATTGTACTGGCGGGGGGGGGGGAGAAAAGCCCTCTGATGCAATAAATAAAAAGTCAGGACAGACAGATATAAAAGATTTGAAAAACATGATTAGCAAAACTTGAATAGACCTTTATAAAGCATTGCTTGTGACAACCACAGATTGCACATTCTTTTCAAGAAGATAATATATCCCTCCCCCAGACACTCCTATATATTCTGGAACAATATATTATTGGAGTAGATATGTGCTCCATACACATATGTAAGAATGTTTGTAGCAGCAGTATTCATTAGAGCCAAAATGTGGAAACAACCTATCAACAACAGAATGAATAAATGGGGGTAAACCCATACAAGGAATACTATAAGAATCAAAATGAACGATAATCAGACAGACCAATGTGGATATATTACAAAAACGTCTTGAGGAAAAAAAAGGAAGATACCTAAGAAGAGATACAGTATGCTTCCATTTATATAAAATGTAATAAAGGGCAGAATGCAATAGTTCTATTTAGACTCATAAGAGATACCAAGAAAATCAAGGAACTGATTTCCATAAAAGTCAGAATATCAGAGTAGTGATTAATTCTGGAAGGAGGAAATATTGTCATCAGGAAAATACTTTCTGTTGTAGATAGTGATGTTGATGTCGTATTTCCTTGAGAATACCTCTGGCTGTCCGCTTGGCCGGCAAAACATACTCTGTACATTCCAAGAGCAGGGGAGGGGGTGAGAAGCCTGCGTACCTGGGTCCATTGCGGGGGTCAACCGGCAGTCGTATTCCTTCCACGATCTCCTCCAATGGTAGTACTGCCAGATATTAAGATATACTCTAAAGCAGGGATTCTCAACTTCTGTTTCCCCTCCAGGGAACATTCAGCGATGTCTGGAGACATTTTTGATTGTCACAGCTAGGGGTTCAGGTAGGAGTCACGGGTGGCACCCAAGGCAAGCCTCATTGAGTCTCCTTCTTCTTAAAACCACCACCTGTCCTTCTGGAGTGGCCTGCCTTTGTCTCTCCTGGTCCTCCCTGTAGGGGGCCAGTGTGCCCCCTTCCCCATTCTCTCCCTAGTCACAGTCTTCTTGCTTAATTCTCCCCAAGCTTTTATAACCCATGTGTCTAGTTACAGAAAAAACATAACAATATTTCTTAATGCCTGTGGCTATTAAGCACCTGGAATGTGCCTAGTATGACTGAGGAACTAAATTTCTTTATTTGAGAGAGAGAGCGCGCAAACAGCAGGGAGAGATGGGGGGGTGGGGGACAGACTCCCCGCTGAGCAGGGAACCCCATGCAGGGTTTGGTCCTAAGACCGAAGATCATGACTCGAGCAGACACTTAACTGACTGAGCCACTCAGGTACCCCAAGACTGACAATGCTTAATTTAAATGTGAATTATCACAGGTGGCTATCGGCTATCATCCTGGATATCAGACCTCTGATAGCAGAGGTCTCTATAGTTCTACTTCTTGCTTTTTAATCTATGTGTCTTAATTGCTACCTCTTATCTAATTATATCAGCTAATACTTCCAACACAATATTAAATAGGAGTGGAAATTGCAAGCATCATTTTATTGTTTCTGAGTTTTGCAGGACAAGCTCTATCTACTAATTCCCCATTAAGTAAGAAAAATGCTGATACTATGCGTATATGTGTTTGTGTGTGTGTGTGTCCATAGTTCATATATAATTGATCCATGTATCAATTCTTGAGTATTTTTAGAAAGGTATTAGAGAACAGGTATTGAATTTGTCGAATGTCTTTTTTTTCTTTTTTACATCTACAGGGATGATTATATTATCTTCCTGTCTAGCCCTATAAGTGCAATAAATTTTGGATTTTCTAATACTGAGCTGCCCTTGTGTTCCTGAGATAAACTGCACATAGTCATAATGTATTCTGGGCTGGCATCCTACTGTAAACAATACTGAATTGTCAACAATCTCACCTACCTTTTCTTTTTATCCCTCAGTTGCCCAACATCTGACTTTAGCTCTTTTTAGTCCTAAGACCACTAAGACGATCAGAAAAGCTTATTCTACTTTTTACATAAAGTCCCAATTCTTCACCCTTGAAAATAATTGTACTATATCTACAGTATGACACATTATCCCTTATAACTGTTACTGATTCTCTTTTTCTTTTAATTTGTGTAAGGGGGGCAAGGAGCAGAGAGAGAGGGAGAAAGAGAGTCCTCAAGCAGACTCCCTGTTGAATGTGGAGCTTGATGGGGGTTTGATTCCAGGCCCCCAAAATCATGACCTGAGCCAAAGTCAAAAGTAAGGTGCTTAACAGACTGAGCCACCCAGGCACCCTCTCCAATACATTTTATGTTTGAATATATAATAGGAATATATTTTTATATTGGATTTATGTTTAAAAATCTATGTATCTCTTCTACATTTCTATAAATTTCCTCTATTTTGATCCCGTGGGCACGTTCCCTTTCCCCTCATTTGGTATAGTTACAATAGTTGCTTTTAAACCTAGCCTGATTAATTCCAACACGTTGGTCATCTTGGAGTTGGCATCAGTGGACATCTTTGAAACGAATCACATCTGTTCTGGCTCTTTGTACACGCAGTAATTTTGCATTGTCACCTGGACATTGTGGATTCTGTTATTTTCCTCCAGATTGTTGATATTTACATTTTTGTAGGCAATTAACTTCAAACTGTCAACACCTGTGTTGGGTGGCATCTCTGCTCTCTGTTCAGTCTGACTTGGGTCTGTTTTGTGCATGTTTGTTCTGAGGGTGAATAGGACATTTGGCAGGTTTTCACGCTGACTTTGGGATCCTCCATCTCTCATGAGATGAGACCGTTTCTTGGATTCCCTCCTCACTCTGTGGAAGCTCTGTTTGCCTTGAGCTCGTTTCCTGGTCTGCCCGACCAGAGAGAAGGGGAGCTTTCCATCCAAGCTTAAGCCTTCCAAAATCTGCCTGCTGTTGCTTATTGTTTTTGGTGTTTGGCTCAGAGTTCATCTGAAGGAAGGCTGGATAGTCTGTTACTCCATCATGTCTAAAGCAGAAGTAACCTGGAAAGGATCGTTGATGTACTAGTTTCCTGATCTTATGGAAACTGGATTCCTCAAGTTATCAGTAGACATGATTAGACCTTTTGCCATCCTAGCCTCTCACATAAACTCATGAATTGAATCCAGCAGAGTCCTTCCCAGTTTGGGCTGCTGCTCTCAGTGAGTACCTGTGGGTGATTTGGGGGCCCTTCCTTGGCTTCATCCCATGTAGATGGTGATTCCATGTGGACCTTGCAGGTTTGGGATATGCAACCCCCAAAGTCGGGCTGTTGTACCAAATGACCACAAACAGAGTAGATTCAAACAACAGAAATTCATCGTCTCACAACTCAGGCAGCCAGCAGTCTGAAATCAAGGTGTTGGCAGGGCCACCCTCCCCACCCCCCCAGGCTTCCTTGCTTCTTCCTTCTGGTGGTTGCCTGCAATCCTTAGCATTGATTGGTTTCTGGATGCATCACTCCCACTGCTGCTTCTGTTGTCCCATAGCCTTCTCCTTGTTTGTCTTCCATGTGCCCAAATGCCCCTTGCTTGATAAGGATACCAGGCATTAAAGCCCATATTAATCCAATGTTATCTAGTCTTAATTTGACTGCAACTGCAAAGACATATTTCCAAACAAGGTCAACTTCACAGGAGTTAGGGCTAGAATGTATCTTTTGGGGATTATAATCCAACCTACCACAGGTGATCTTCCCCCAAGGGATCACAAGACAAGTAGAAGTGATGGGGATAACTTGTCATCTAGTTGATTTTATAGTAAATATATTCTAAATGTCTACAATGGAGTGACTTGTGTAACATCAACATGTTTATGTAGCAATGTAAATAGTAAAACAGAATCCAACACACTGCGTTCTTCTACGCATTAAATAGTAAATGAGTTTACTTATTTCTTTTAAAAATGAGAAACCACTAAAACAGGAAGTAATACTGAAAAACTTTTAAAGAGAAAAATCCTCTAGTTCTCCTACTAGTCTTAGACCAAAAATGTTTTCTTTTGTATAACCACTTCATCTTTTCCATATGCACCAATATCTTTTACATATTTGTAACAAATCAAGGTTGCTAACTTTTGAATAAAAATAGTGTAAATTGTGTGTGATCAAGGAATTCTGTTACAGGAAATATAATGGCTTTGCATTTTTCAATTAAAATGAAATCCATAATACCCATGGGAATTTTCAAGACCTTGTCAGCTGCTTTAATCTTCCTTCAAGAGTTGCCGATACTAGTCTTACAACTGTTCTGTTTTCACAAAGGCCCATTATGTGATTAGATACCTAGCCTGCAGTAAACCTGCCCAAACTAACAATTAGGCCTCAAACATTATTATCAGCTATTCCATTAACCTCAGTGAGTTGACAGTGTGTAATAATTACAACTTGAATAAATAATTTCTGTGACTCACCAAGATTCATGATACACAGATTACCATCAAAATCTGTATAAATTAGATGCAAAAGATTATCCTCAATTCAGACACAAGGCCCAAAAGGAAATCGTTCATTGATGTAGCACAGAGGCAGATATGCATGGTAGTTAAGAAGGAGCTTTGGAGGGGCACCTGGGTGGCTCAGTCGGTTAAGTGTCTGATTCTTTGTTTCAGCTCAGCTCATGATCTCAGGATCCTGGGATGGAGTTCTGTGCCAGGCTTCAAGCTCAGCTTGGAGCCTGCTTGTCCCTCTCCCTCTGCTCTTCCCCCCACACACACTCTCTCTCTCTCTCTCTCATAAATAAATAAATAATCTTTTTTTTTTTTTTTTTTAAAGGATGAGCTTCGACTTTGAAACGGACTGGGTTTGGATCTTGAGTTCTTGTCTTGCTGGCTGGTGAAGGTCTTAAATCTTCTTAAGTTTCAGCTTCATTATCCAGAAGTGGAGAGAATAGACTTAATTCCCAGGTTCTTGAGAATGTCGTAAGATCAAAATAATGCCCGAAGCTTAGGCCTTTGATTATAGAATTGTTCACTTGGATATTGAATTTAATATTGAATTATTCAATTGTTGAATAAATATTCAAAGAGTAACAGGTTCTACAGAAATAATCTTCTACAAAGCATGCTGCTAACCCAAATGATAAGACACCAGTTGAATCTTCATTGTAACCACACTCTGGTCTACCTGATTATAGCATTTCCTTTAAAGAAAAAATTACTTAGGGGCGCCTGGGTGGCTCAGTTGTTTAAGCCGCTGCCTTCAGCTCAGGTCATGGTCTCAGGGTCCTGAAATCAAGCCCTGCATCAGGCTCTCTGCTCATCAGAGATCCTGCTTCTCCCTCTCCCTCTGCCTGTTGCTCTGCCTACTTGTACTCTCTAACTCTGTGTCAAATCAATTAAAAAAAAAAACTTAAAAAAAATGACCTGAGTCAGTACTTTCAACCTACAACTTTAGCAGGATAATAGGAATTAGGAGTAATACATCATAAAACTGAAAACCCAAAATAAACGTACCTAGTTTACTACCCATTTCACTGTCATGTACATTTAAATGTAATTACATGTAGTCACAAACATAGTGTGGTCCAGAATTTAATTCTAATCCTTCCCAGATTAAACTTCAGGCAGATGAGGGAAATGCTTGGAAAAGGTCCCGATCTTCCCCTTCTCTCACTGTCTGGGCCCTGTGCCCATGCCCTCTCCTCGTTTATACCGATCTACGACAGGTTTGTTCTGGGAATGAGCTTCTTCCACTGCAGTTACTCCAAGTTCATAACACAGACTTGATGGATGGTATTTATTTTTTGCGCCGTTCTTTGAACTTGCTTCATAGGATCATTCTGTTTAGAAATGGCGTTCTTCCAAGCTGTCAGATACAGGTGACTCTGGCCTTTTGTGTGATAAGTCACTCGGATGAGAGGTGACGTCGAGGAAACCTTCGTAGGGGTTATTCCATGACAGCCCAATCTTGAAACCTGTCAGGGGGTCCAGGCAGTGGGGGGAAGGCATCCCCCCGGTGGGGGGAAACTCCACGTGGCGAGACCACATCCTGTTCCCACCAGTCTAGTTAGTGAGAAAGGCGGTTTGGAGGAGAGTGGCAATAGATAAATCTGGGCAGGGAGCCAACTTACAGTGAGCCTCCCATAGCATGCCAAAGAGTTAGAATTCATGTTGCAAGTGTAGGTGTCCACTATGAGGGGCCACTGGCAGACACAGTAGCTTTCTGTTGCCATTCACTTTATATTGACTCTGTAGTCAATATAAAGGCAGGCAGCTGATGCACTGAGACAGGGTAGCAAGAGGGAACATCTCTCTCTCTCTCTCTCTTTTTTTTAATTTTTAAAAAACATTTAAAAAATATTTTGTTTACTTATTTGACAGACAGAGATCACAAGTAGGCAGAGAGGCAGGCAGAGAGAGAGGGGGAAGCAGGCTTCCTGCTGAGCAGATGTGGGGCTCTATCCCAGGACCCTGAGATCATGCCTGAGCTGAAGGCAGAGGCTTAACCCACTGAGCTACCCAGATGGCCCAAGAGAGAGCATCTTAAGTCTTATCCCGCCCCCTTCCTTTTCCCCCTCGATACACTGCAGTCCCCTTGTGCTCCACCAGCCCCTTCTATGCCTCTAGCCTACCTCCATGCATTTTCCTCTTTATTGTAAGCGTCTCTCTCAACTCTGCTATGTGTTCATGTGCACGTGTCCTCTACCCAACTGTAAGCTTCTTGAAGGCAGGGACAGGTCTCCACTCCCTTTCATATATGCAGTATTGAGACCAATGCCAAGAAGAAAGGAAGCATTCAATAAATTCACTATTATACTCCTTCAGTATTTAATGAGTAACTACTACACGTTTCCTGGAAAAACTGCGAAGGGCACAGGGCACAGCACAGCAAATAAAACAGAGAAAAATCCTGGCCTTCGTGGACTCGGCATCCTTATCCCAAGAGCCACACAATAAACTAGGGTGTAAGTAAGTAAACAAATGGGTAAAATTTTAGTATGTCAGATAATGTTAAGAGTTATGGGGAAAAAAAATAAATCAGGGGAGAGGAATCAAAGGGGCGATTGTAAGTAGGGTGGTTAGAGACCGCTTCACCATGCAGCTGATGGTAGAATACAAACTTGAAAAACAGGGGTGCCAGGGTGGCTCAGTCGGTTAAGTGCCTGCCTTCAGCTCAGGTCATGAACCCAGGGTCTTGGGATCGAGCCCCGCGTCGGGCTTCTTGTACAGCGGGGAGCCTGCGTCCCCCTCTCTCTCTGCTCATGCTCTCTCACGCTATCTCTTTATCTCTCAAATAAATAAATAAATAAAATATTAAAAAAAAAAACCTTAAAAGAAAGGGAGCAGCTACTTGGATATCTGAAGTGGAGGTGGGGGGGACCAGGCGTGGGGGTTGGGCAGGCAGAAGGAACTGACAGAGAAAATCCCTGGAACAGGATCTGCCCAGTGTCTGAGGAATAGCAGAGCCCAGCACAGCTGGATTTTGGCTTTTACTCTGAGCGGAATGGGATGCCCCTGAAGGATTCTGAGCACAGGAGTGGCACAGTCTGACTTCTGATCAGACATGATAGCTTTGGCCGCTGTGCTGAGAACCGCCCCAAAGGTGGGCACATGTTCTGCAGGGCAAGCAAAGAGGTAGCCTGGCCCCGAGTGGCGCCAGTGGATGTGGAGAGAGGCACTAGACACGGCACACAGTTCCAAGGTGGTTTTCTTTATCTGGACCTGCCAGTGGTTGGCCAGGTGTATCGGGGAATGAGAGGGGTTAAGAAGATCTTTGGTTTTGGCGCAAGCAAATGAGAATACAGAGCTGTGATTTCCTGAGACCACAGTCAATGGGGGGAACCATTCACCTCCCTGTCCAAATTACGACGCTTTTGAGTGAAAGGACATGCCCTATGGTTGGGAAAATGGAGGGACTGTCTTGGGAAAGTGTGTTTACCTTAGAGTCATGGCTCTCAGTCAAGGGTAATTTTGCCCCCGAGGCCAGGTCGGAAGACATTTTTGGTTGTGACAACGGGGGGGGGGGGGGCTGCTGCGAGCACCTAGTAGCTAGAGGCAAGGGAAGCAAAGGACAGCATCTCTCGAGAAGCGATGAACTGGTCCAAAATATCAACAGTGCCAAGTGGAGAAGTCCTGTCCTAGAGATAGGAAACAGGAGGAGAAGCTGGGTTTGCTGACATGCACAGAGATAAAGATGAAGGTAGCCAAAGACACATGTCATGAAGATGCCTACTTTTATTTAGTTTATCATTCTAGTCAACCATATACCACCCCTCCAAAATATACCACTGAACACAGAAAAAAATAAGAAATTATAAAATTGAAAGAACCTACAGACCTAATTCACCTTATCACCAGGGATTTACTGGGACCATCACCCATCCACTCTTCAGTTGTCCTTTCTTTGACCAAAGGCTCAGTTCAGCTACAACATCACCAGTGCTCATGGCTTCTTGGATTTCCAAAGTATGTATAAGAAAGGAAGCTTAAATGCAATTTTAAGAAAGTGATGGCCATGGGACGCCTGGGTGGCTCAGTTGGTGAAGCAGCTCCTTCGGCTCAGGTCATGATCCCAGCGTCCTGGGATCAAGTCCCACATCGGGCTCCTTGCTCGGCAGGGAGCCTGCTTCTCCCTCTGCCTCTGCCTGCCATTCTGTCTGCCTGTGCTCGCTCTCCCCCCCCCCCGATAAATAAATAAAATCTTAAAAAAAAAAAGAAAGTGATGGCCATGACTGCCACCCCTCTAAATACGGTTAGCCGTATGTGATTTCACAAGCAATGTCCTTCCTATTCAAATCAGATAGGTGAACCCCTCAGGAGAGCAAGATTATCAAGTGAGATGCCGAACTCATTCTTCTCCCCACCCCATCTTCCCTCCAAAGCAGAATGAGTGAATGGATGGAAGGATGGATGGATGGATGGATGAAAATATCATTAAAATGAGTCAGAATGCAAGGGGCTGACTGCCAGATCTCCATGCTCATTCTTTTCCCCCGCCACCTGTGTGGACCATTTGGAAGTTAAAACTAAGCCCCCTAAAGGCTGACCTACAAGATTCTCTCTCTTTTTTTTTTTTTTTAAGATTTTATTTATTTATTTGACAGAGAGGTCACAAGAAGGCAGAGAGGCAGGCAGAGAGAGAGGCAAAAGCAGACTCCCCAATAAGCAGAGAGCCCGATGCAGGGCTTGATCCCAGGACCCTGAGATCATGACCTGAGCTGAAGGCAGGGGCTCAACCCACTGAGCCACCCAGGTGCCCTGACCTAAAAGATTCTTGTAGTCCCAATGAAGGTTCTTACGGTTTAGTCATTGAATGAGGAGGACTCTTAGGACTCCTATAGGCGGAAAAATCTGAATGAGTCCATTAGTTTCTGAGCCAGTAGAATCTGAGCGTGAACATTCCAACTCTTAAGCTAATAAAGCAAATTAAAATGTTCAAACTGGCCCTAATGTTTCACACTCAGGTGTAAGCAAGATTTATGAACTCAAACCCTTTCCTGTCTTGATTTTCTCCTCTGATCTTATAATGGGGTCCCAGGCTTTAAAAAAAAAAAAAAGGCAAAATTTGCCTTTCTGTCTGTGCCTAAATACTGAGAGGATGTCCAAAGGTTTTCTTTTTGGTCGACATTCTATTGAGGCTTAGTTCTGTGCTATCCCCTGGCACCGGAGGGCATTCACAGCTATTACATAACATGAAACTAGGGAAGGCTAGAGTGTGTACACATTCAGAACTCTGCCCTCTGTGTGGAACGTGAAGAAACAAGTTTAAGCAGGACTGTGCCCCCAAAGATGGGGGCACTTCAGGGGGAGCTCAGGGAGAGAGTCAACCACGGGTCTTCGCGTCCTGCACATTTGGGTTCCATTTCATAAACAGGGAGGAAAGTTCTAAAGTGTTCAGGCTTCTTGCAATCCATACATTTCCTCTTTGGATTTTTTTTTTTTTTTTGTCAGATAGCTACGAACCTTTTAATCACCTGGACACTTTTTCTACCTACACTGTGAGGGAAACAGTTCTCTGGCAAAGCACCCTTGGTACACTTAGAGAACAAACAAAACCATGCGTGTCAACATTCAAGGGAAAATCAGATGAGCGAAGCTACAGGGCTACTTCTCAATGTGGGAACCCCTCCAAGGGGAGACTGTGTGCTCCAAAGCATGCCAAGGTCAAGGGCAGCATCCCAGGAGAGGATCCAGATACGCCTCTCTCAGCCCTTCACATCCCTTCAAAGTAAAACCAGCAAAAGGGCTACAAGGTGCCACAAGGATTAACACAATGTCCTTATACGACCTTTTCCTTCCTTTCCCCCACGATCCGAAACTTAGGTGAAGGATCGTCTACAGATCAATTGGATACCTGTTTTCCGAAGAATAAGAGATACTCATGTTCAGAAGTCAATGTCTGAATCCATTCAGCCCTCCATCTTTCACAACACTCACTGATAATTACTACTTGTCAATGCTTGTTAAGAACTGCCTACATCTACTTTCTGAATCTCAGAATAAAAAAAAATATACACAGTGGGCATGATTTCTGAGACTCAACATGGAGACTCTGTAAATCTAGCACACTTCATTATCTAAATGTGACAAGGGGAAAATCATTTTTTTTCTTTGCATTTGTAAAATCCAAGAATACTCATCACCTTCAGGGAAATTGGTCTTTGTTCTTGGAGTATTCCAAATACAGTGCATAAATTTCCTGTGCCAATTGAATACAGAAATAGAACAAAGAGTGTGCACATACAGCATCTTGAAAAATGATTTCATATTACTCGTTATTCTGCCTCCAAAGCATTATACAAAATTGATTGAAGAGAGATCTGGAATACCATCTACCACAGCTCAGCTCTTCATCTCCCTTATGACTTACTTTTAAAATGCTGTTTTTAAGACACAAGCGCAATTCATTTTTTGGAAGGCACACTGATAGATATTTGCTCGGCTCTTGTTACAGAAACTTTTTTTTTCCTTTTCTTTGAAGGAATCTGTCACGGGGAACACAAAATCTAAAAAAATACCTTGCTTTCTTAACTATCTACTCGAAACCAGCACGGATCACAAATTCCTAAAATAATTCATCCAGATACATGAAAGTTAAAAGGTTAAACGTATACATTTTTAGTCAAGTTAAAAATGTAGCTTCACAATCCATAATAGCTACAAAAGCTGGCATTAATATTGTGGAAAAAAGCAATAGAACATGCTATCAGTAGGCTGGCCTTTTTAATTTTTCTGAACACTAATGAAAACCTCAATGTCATTGTACGTATCCTTCTGAGGTTCTGAAGATTCTTACTGGATGATTTTTCATGTCTGGACTTCTCTTAACATGGGTAAAGGAAGGACATTTATTTTCTATGTGTATTTTTAAACTCATGATGGAAAGTAACTCTTTCAGATAGAAAAGAAAAAAAAATTACCTAATTTTTTTTTCTGGTCTTTTCCTTTTACCCCTGCCTAATTCCAAACAATTCATGTGGATCATTTGGGCTAGGTTCCAAATTACTTCAAACATACAATCAATTAGTGAATCTTTCATAAGAATTGCTCCATTTTTAAATAATAATAATAATAAAAATACCTCCAATACATACTCACCCCTCTTTTTGATTTAATTATCAGGCAACTAGGCCCTGGGGCAAACATTTTGATTTTTAAAATGTCTAATGTGAATTTTAAAATTGAGCTACTTTAGTTAATTAACAAGTTAATTAGCAGAAAGGCAGCCCCATTAGTAATGGGTTACAAGAAAAACGTTTATACAAAGACAATGAATATAAAAAATACAGAGATGCAAGAAAATGAAAGGATTTAGAATATTAAGGTCCTAATGCATGCAAATAATTGGAAAGAACAAAAATACTGTTATCAGTGTATTTCTTTAATAAGGAAAACTGTATCATAAGAACTGACCATTGAAGCCTGACGACTCTTTCCACCTCCCATTAACTACTACTATGCCCTCTGCTGTTTGCTTTGTTAATCTATGGCATTATATGGCCAAAGGCCGACATAATTCATGCCTGGGCAATTCAGTTGTCCCTTAAATCCATATGGAGAATGGATTTCTCCATATGGCCTCCATTTCCTCTTAACAAGCATCCAACAGTGTTTTGATTTGCTGCAATAATAAAAATATTTCTTCTCCCTTTCCCTTCCATTAAACTAACCATTTCTTTTCAAATTTCTTGATGTCGGCTGTAACCCTTCCCTAATTTCAAAGCTTTCTTATTTCTCTTATCACTTGAGAGGATGTGGTATGTTCTTATATCCCAATTTTCTTCCACTACGCATATAGTATCTTCATTCTCAAGAAAGGAGCCAGTGTTGAGAAATTTAATAGTAATAAACACAACTAAAAGCCTCAATACCTAATAGTCATTGGGCATATGTTATGGGCTGGGCACTCTTAGAGACTTAAGTCTATTAATTCATTTAATCTTCTCGACCACCCCGTGAGGTAGGTACTATTATCACTGCCTTTGTTCCTGTAGGAAACTGAGGCATAGAGAAGTGATCTGCTTTGCCCAATTCACAAAACTAGTACAAGTTGACCCTCCAACAGTTATGGGGATTAGGGTTACCAACCACCACCTACTGCAGCTGGAAATCTATGAATAACCTATTTTTCAAATTAAAAAAAAATTATTGGGTTTTTAATTCTAATTCCAGTATAGTCAACATACAGTGCTACATTAGTTTCAGGTGTACAGTGTAGCGATTCAGTCATCCCATGCTTCTCCCAGTGCTCGTCCTGACAAGTGCACTGCTCCGTCTCCACCCCTTCACCCACTGCCGCTCTGGTGACCAACGGTTTCTTCCTCCACAGTTAAGAGTCTGTTTCTTGGTTTAGGTCTTTTTCCTTTGTTCATTTATTTTGTTTCTTAAATTCCACATATGAATGGAATCGTAGGCTATCTGTCTTTCTTTGACTGGTTTCTTTTACTTAGCATGATCGCTAGCTCCATCCCTGATGTTGCAAATGGCAAGATATCATTCTTTTTTTTTTTAAGATTTTATTTATTTATTTGACAGAGAGAGAGATCACAGGTAGACAGAAAGGCAGGCAGAGAGAGAAGGGGAAGCAGACTCCCCGCTGAGCAGAGAGCCTGATGCAGAGCTTGATCCTAGGACCCTGAGACCATGACCTGAATGGAAGGCAGAGGCTTAACCCACTGAGCCACCCAGACGCCCCTCATTCCTTTTTTATGGCTGAATAATATTCTACGGTGTGTTCCATTGTGCATGTATACTACATCTTCTTTATCCATTTTTTCTATGGATGGACAACTTGGCTTCTTCCATTATTTGGCTATTTGGCTATTGTAAACAATGCTACAGTTAACACAGGGGTGAACATATCCTCTTGAATTACTGTTTTTATATCCTTTGGGTAAATACTCCGTCACATAATTGCTGGATCACAGGGCAGTTCTATTTTTAATTTATACTGTTATAAATTTTAATTTATACTGTTTTAATTTATACTGTTTTCCACAGTGGCTGTACCAGTTTGCATTCCCGCTAACAGTGCGCAAGGATTCCTTTTCCTCCACATCCTCCTTAACACTTGTTGTTTCTTGTGTTTTTGATTTTAGCCATTCTGACAGGTGTGAGGAGGTATCTCATTGTAGTTCTGATTTGCATTTTCCTGACATGGAGTGATGCTAAGCACCTTTTCATATGTCTGTTGGCCATCTGGATGTCTTCTTTGGAGAAATGTCTGTTCATTTCTTCTGCCCATTTTTAATTGGTTTATTTGTTTTTGGGGTGTTGGGTTATAGACATTCTTTATAATTTGAGTGTAGCTGACACACAATGTTACAATAGTTTCAGGCAATTCCATGAATAACTTTTGGATCCCCCCAAATTTAACTAGTAACGACACACTGCTGACTGGTAGCCTTCCATATAACATAAAGAATTGATTAACATGTATTTTGCATGTTATATTTATTATGTACTGTATTCTTACAATAAAGTAAGAAAAAAGTGTTAAGAAAATCATAAGAAAAATACATTTAGAGTACTGTACTGTATTTATTGGGGAAAAAAAAATCCACATCCACAAATAAGTGGATCAGTGCAGTTCAAACCTGTGTTATTCAACGGTCAACTGTAATTAGAAGAACCAGGAGTTCAACCTAGTCAGGCCGTCTGGCTCCAGAGTCTGTGCTATAATCCCCTCACAATTATGGTCAACCTATACAGGTCTAGTGTCATCAAATTATACCTATGAACAACCAGCCACTAATGGAAACTGACTTGGTCATGGAAGCAAATGCTAGAGCTGCATCAATTTATCTGCTTCCAGGGGATAGAACACAGGAAAAAAAGCAACTTCTGATGCCATATTCCTACTTGACCATCTCTACCAGAGTCCTCTCAACATAAAATAGGAGCCAAAATTCACATTTACTTGAACTTTATTGCACCTAAATCTTCACAGTATTTACAGCGTAGACGGCAAGGAATGGCAATGCAGCAGCTCACGTGTCTTCAGTCCTCAATCATCAACTATTCGGTAGAGGGGAAAGAAAGTGATTATAAGTACAGCTAAGACAAGAGAGACACTTATCCACTCCTGTGCAAATGAGGCAGAGACCATCTACGAAATAGACCTGAATTATTTTATTAACTTAAAGTCAATTTCTTTGTTTTTTTTTTGTATGAATTTGGTATTCGATGTACACATTATAAGTGGATAAAACACACTCCAAATTATGACTCCCTTTTATGTTTTCTTTAATTTATGTCCGACCATATATGCTAATTCTCCTGAAATATTTCCATATACTATCATTCTGAGTTTTTCTGCCCTTTCCAACCTAAATGGCCTTCAAAAGAACACTTGAATTTAAGAAATATTCATCCCATCTGACTCTTCTATTAATATAAACTTTTGGGGCGCCTGGGTGGCTCAGTGGGTTAAAGCCTCTGCCTTCGACTCAGGTCATGATCTCAGGGTCCTGGGATGGGGCCCCGCTTGGCAGGGAGCCTGCTTCCCTTCTCTCTCTGCCTGCCTCTCTGCCTACTTGTGATCTGTCCCTCTCGGTCAAATAAATAAATAAAATCTTTAAAAAAAATACAGACTTTTGAAAACAGGTAGAACAGGTATGAATTTGTTAATTCAAACTCCCTTCCCAAGTGAAATATGAATGGCTGAGGAAATACCTAGCAGGAATCCTTAGAATCATTTTTTTCATTTGACATCTGTTGATTTATTATCAAGCATTGGTTTGAAACAAAACACAAGAGCCATATTATGTAAGTGCACTTGAATAACACCATCAGCCTGTAAATTCCATATTTCAGAGTCACCACCATCCTTGAAAAGTAGTCCATGACTATTGGTCGTATAAAGACTCAAGGTTGATCATATGATAGTTGTCTTTCTCTGCTTGACTTATTTCGCTAAGCATGATACGCTCTAGTTCCATCCATGTTGTTGATATGAGGAAGTGGTGATGCAACATGGAGGCTTAAGTGGGTAGAAGAATAAATGAAACAAGATGGGATTGGGAGGGAGACAAACCATAAGTGACTCTTAATCTCACAAAACAAACTGAGGGTTGCCGGGGGGAGGGGGTTGGGGAGAAGGGGGTGGGATTATGGACATTGGGGAGGGTATGTGATTTGGTGAGTGCTGTGAAGTGTGTAAACCTGGTGATTCACGGACCTGGGGATAAAAATATATGTATATAAAAAATATATGTTTATAAAAAATAAAAAAAAAAAAAAAAAAAAGAGTCCAGAAAAACCCTGAGGACTCAAACCCTCCTTTTAAATTTAAATTATATGACGAGGCATTCCTACCCTATAAAATTATTTTAAATATGAAGCTGCTTTGATGATAAGTAAACATTACTATGAAAAGAAAATAGAAAAAGATGAGAAAAACTATTTCTGTAACATCAAATCAAAGAAAGGCTTTAAAATATGTCACAAGATAGTATATTTCCTCTTGATTGTTTTACCTCACAATATGACAGCAACATCTTTTGATGTGTTTAAGAGAAAATATACATTAAATAAAACATATGGTTATTAAAGAAAAAAAAAAAAAAAAAAAAAAAAAAAAAAGACTCAAGGTTGAGGGGCACCTGGGTGGCTCAGTGGGTTAAGCCTCTGCCTTCGGCTCAGGTCATGATCCTAGGGTCCTGGGATCGAGCCCCACATCAGGCTCTCTGTTCATTGGGGAGCCTGCTTCCCTCTTTCTCTCTGTGCCTGCCTCTCTGCCTACTTGTGATCTGTCAAAAAAAAAAAAAAAAAAAAAAGAAAGAAAAAAAGACTCAAGGTTGAAATCGTTAACCATCTTTACAGAATACAGGCTGTATGTCTCTGAGTTGGGAGATGTATTAATACGTTTGTAGCATCCAAAGAAGTGTGATCCTACTTTAGTCATTTTTCCAAAAACTTTGTTCCTCTGTTAATTTTAAATATTAAAATACCAGAATAGCTGGTAATGATTTTAGCTTCACCTTGGTATGGCTCCTAAGTCAACATCATATAAATCAGGTCCCTTAAAACTGCAACAGTGGGGGCACCTGGTTGGCTCAGTGGGTTAAGCTGTGGCCTTCCACTCAGGTCATGATCTCAGGGTCCCGGGATCGAGCCCCACATCGGGCTCTCTGCTTGGCAGCGAAGCCTGCTTCCTCCTCTCTCTCTGCCTGCCTCTCTGCCTACTTGTGATCTCTGTCAAATAAATAAAATCTTAAAAAAAAAAAAACAAAAAACTACAACAGTAAGGGTTCTCAGTTTTCAAACTAAAACAGTGCCTTCATGTTACTAGATTAAAATCTGAATCAACATGACCCTTCCAATGTTGATGAAGAAAGAGACAGATATCTGCAGATACAGGAATAAAGAGAGCAATGTATTTTATATTTGAGATGGCTTTTGGTTACGTCCTGTGAATTATGATTTTATCTTCATTTAGACGATAGTTAGACGTCATAAATCCATTCTACTTTGGGCACCTGGGTGGCTCAGTTAAGTGTCTGACTCTTGATTTCAGCTCCGGTCATGCTCTCAGGGTTGTGAGATCGAGCCCTGTGTCAGGCTCCCCATTCTGCGAGGAGTCTGCTTGTCTCCCTCGGCCCCTCCTCCCATCATGTGCACACATACTCTCTCTCTCTCAAATAAATAAATACATCTTAAAAAAATATATATTCTGCTTCTTTTCTTGAATCTACTTATAATGCCAGGAACATTTATTGTGAATATCCAGTTTCCCTAACTTCAAATCCAGATGCATTTTGGTTAGCTATCTGATTAAGATGGGGTAAGAACTAATATTATGAAATTTGTACAACCTTAAACATTTTTTTTTTACATGGCGCATTTTATTTTATTTTTTTAAAGATTTTATTTCTTTGACAGACAGAGATCACAAGTAGGCAGAGAGGCAGGCAGAGAGAGAGGGGGAAAGCAGGCTCCCTGCTGAGCGGAGAGCCCGATGCAAGGCTCGATCCCAGGACCCTGAGATCATGACCTGAGCCGAAGGCAGAGGCTTTAACCCACTGAGCCACCCAGGTGCCCTACATGGCGCATTTTAAATAACTACAATGAGAAGCTCTATTTTACACAAAATTAATGAGTCATGAAAAGTTAGGAGCCAAGCATTCTATTTTTTCATAAAGCACTACCTGCGTATTTAAAAAAAAAAAAAATCCAAATGCCTATTAAAAAACACCTGTAGACTGAGCTTCCCAAATCATAGATCTCATGGAAATCAGCTTAAGGAAATTGCACACGATGTTTTTTGCAATTTTCTTCGACATACCCACCCGCATTTCAAAATTTACTCAGTGCCAGATGGCAATGTGCCCCAAACTGTTTAGTACATGCATTTGGTATTTATTTGGATTCAAACAATCCAAAAGCAACTGGATACATAAGGCCCCGAAAATAGAAAATCTCTGGTTGCCTTTGTCAATGTGCAGGTTTTTATGTTGTCTTCATTTCCCACCTAAATGTCGGTAAAGTAAGGCTACTGGCAGGGAGATCTAAAATAGACTTCCAGAAAATTCCAGAGGAGGTCGGGACAATCTGAGAGACCTCTGCTGTTATACTCCTTGTAGGCTACAGAATCATGAAAAGACACGGAACGTGTGGCTCCCATTACTGCACCATAAAGAGGTTAACCTTAACCCTCTTTATGGTAGGAAGCTCAATCTATAAAACACCCTCAGACTCTCATTATATTCTCAAGTAACTACTTTCTAATACTATACAATTATGCAATACTTATAAAACCCAATTTGGTTATAAGACGAATTGAGCAAATATATAGAATGCCCCATTTTTATGAATTTGGCTCACAGACAAAATTATGAGTCTACCACTTCAAAGGAATGGAAATAAGGAAAATTAGCAGTGTTTTCAATGTATTTGCCATATGCTGTTAATAATAAAGCATTTCCTTCGGACACTAATCCAAATGGAACAATTTAAGAAAAAGTTGATGTATTATGTTGACTCTCTATAATTATTTCTATAGCATTGTATAGTTCAGACAGTTTCTTAATATTTTGTGAACTGTTGGGTCACCTGGGTGGCTCAGTGGGTTAAAGTGTCTGCCTTCAGCTCAGATCATGATCCCAAGGTCCTGGGATCAAGCCCCACATGGGGATTTCTGCTCAGCAGGAAGCCTGCTTTTCTTCCGCTCTCTCTGCCTGCCTCTTTGCCTACTTGTGATCTTTGTCTGTCAAATAAATAAATAAGATCTTAAAAAAAATATTTTGTGAACTGTTGAACTTTCTCTGTGACTTGCATATATCGCTTATCTAGAAGAGTTCCCAGAATATTTTATAGTTTTTAACGAAGTGAAGCAGGTCGGTATGACCGGAATTATTCAGGTCTGTGACTGAAGCCCAGAACCATCTATTAATATCAGTGTAAACAGATCAAGGAGCCTTGAAGGGCACAACACTGTCCTATATCAGTGTTTCTAACTCATCCTCAAATAGTACCGGATTTACTGAATTGTTACCGTATGTTAGCTAAGGTCAGAGTGTAAAGGAGACACACAGGTTTACTGTGGACTTTGATAAATCCTGAGTTGAGCCTGTCCATGAATAACTAATATAAAACAAGGTAAAATATTATCACATGACTCTTAACCTGAGAAAGGTACAATTTTCTAGGGCATTGACTAAAAGTTACCTAGCTTCAAGGGAGACTGGATAGCTGACATAAGGGATTAGGGATGAGAAGATGAGTTTCTACCTCTGCAACTGGCCTGTTTTAAATCACATATTTTTCCATCTTGTCCAAGTAAAGCAACAACATAAGATACTGATGATAAATCGGGGTTTAGGGACAACCCACTTCAGTGTCGCTGTAAGGGTAAAATGATATATAGTGGATGTGGCAATAGCCAGTCAACTTTGAAATATTATTAAAATGTTACTAACATTACCCACAGGATTTTAAGTTTCTCAGAACAGAGACCATACTTTTTCCATTTTCTTAACCCATACCATGCTTGTTGTAACTGTAGGTCGTTTTTTGTTTTTTTTTTTTTTAAGATTTTATTTATTTATTTGATCAACAGAGATCACAAGTAGGCAGAGAGAGAGGGAAGCAGGGTCCCTGCTGAGTAGAGACCCCCGATGCGGGGCTCACTCCCAGGACCCTGGAACCATGACCTGAAACGAAGGCAGAGGTTTAACCCACTGAGCCACCCAGGCACCCCTTTTTATTAACGTATAATGCATTATTAGCCCCAGGTCTGTGAATCGCCAGGCTTGCACACTTCACAGCACTCATCATAGCACATACCTTCCCCAATGTCCATCACCCAACCAGCCACTCCCTACCCCCGGCAACCCTCAGTTTGTTTTGTGAGATTAAGAGTCTCTTATGGTATATCTGGGATTTGAACATCCTGAGAGATAAGGAGGAAAAGGAAAATAGATGGAAAGGCAGAGATACTCACGGAAAACTGAGAGCTAGTTTTTTCTTATGTTACGAGACTCATGATTCTTATAGGAAATGCTCGATTTAATCAGCCTATCAAGAAATACTCAGAGCAGGCTTGCTCTCTACCCCTTCCTGTGCTGTATAAGATCTCCAGGGTATTCATAAGTACTCTCAAGGACTTCATATAATTGGGGAGTTAAGACTTTTGTACTAGAAACTGTTCAAGCACAGAGTGACTCTAAAAAAAATTTTTTTTGGAACACCGTTGGAAATGCATTCATTAGTAACTGGGTTTATAGGAACATGTAGTTGAGACCAATTTGTAAAGCGCGGTCTGCACATTCATCCAGTTAAGGGCCAGAAAGTAAATATTTTAGGTTTTGCAGGCTAACTCTCTTTCAGCTCTGCTGTAGTTCAAAAGCAGCCACAGGCAATACATAAGTGAATGGGTATAGTTGTATCCCAATAAACTTTTATTTACAGAAACAGCAGGCACAATGAATTTGGGGCATGGGCCTTAATTTGACAACCTTCCCTTGTAAAGAAATTCTCCCAGCTCTCTATAATTTTTCTTAGGTTTATTTACTTATTTATTTGAGGGAGAGGGAGAGGGAAAGTGCAAGCAAGCATAAGCAGGGGGAGGGGCAGTAGGAGAGGGCAAGACAGAATCCCCAAGGAAGACTCCCCTGAGCTCAGAGCCTAACACAGGGCTCAATCTCGCAACCCTGAGATCAAGACCTGAACTGAAATCAAGAGCTGGACACTTAACCAACTGAGCCACCCACATGCCCCTGGCTGTCTATCATTTAATAAATGTCTGATGTGTGCCACTCATGTCACTAGGGCATGTACCAATCACCCTTGACCCCTCCGTAATATATCACTCCTGACAACTGCAATGACAACCGTGACAAGAGTTGTCATTCCTTTAACGCTGAACACGATGGTGCAGTACAAACACGAGGTTCTGGAGGTCTTCTCTCTGGAAGTAGTTGCAAAGTGAAATATCTGGGTATCTGGGTGGCCAAGGTGCATATCTATTTGAAACACCACGGTATAATACAAATCCACGATTGGTTAAATAAGGAACTGATGAGGAGTATTGCAAAGGAGTTCCAAATGCAAGTGTAACTTGAACCTCACATCCAGAGCATGACCATTTACTTGGCTTTCTGTAGAGCTCTGACTTGTTCAGGTTTCCAGAAGCCAGATGGGGCAGGGCCACAGAAAAAAACAAGTGAGGGTTGTATGAGAGACAGCTAGGCGCGCACACACACACACACACACACATCTCTCTGTGTGTGTATCTATGCGTGTGTGTATCTGTAGAGATAGAAATCGATTGATTTGCCTATGGTGGAAGGAGAAGACAAAGTATATGCATGTGTTGGATTAGTCATCACTGCAATTTTCTCTCTTAACAGAATTTGAAATCTTTTGTGCGCCCGCCCTGTGTTACTTAATCTGATGATTCAAAGCAGTTCACTATTTGCTTTAACACACTATCTAGATGACGCATAATCTCTATATAGGGTGAATACTAGGCAGGAATCATTTCTATTCTTACTTACCTAGAACCTACATCCTTTGTCAGTCAGCTCATGCTAGTATGTCCGGCTGAGACTCAATTTGGTTTGGGGGCAAGGTTGAAACAGCATCACACTGGAGCTCTCTCTGTCTCCTTGATTGTTTAGAAACACTGAACATTCACAGTATACATTTTTTATTCAATAAGAATGCAATAACAAGGACTCTGGAGAGTCAGCTGGCATTTCCATTAGATCAGACACTTATTTTAAAGGTTGTTGATAATAATTTGAAAATCTAGAATCTTAATAGGAGTCTTAAAGTATTAGTCAAATACTTTTTAGATAATTATATATCATAATTAAATAAACAAAAATTCTTCTTCCTCATAAATCCCTGTGCTGGCATTTGTTTAACTTTTAACAAAATGCTAAGATAAATTAACCAACCCATTTTAGGTGAATGCATCCAGTATGTAACAAATCCATCCATATACATCAGATAAATGAGTATTAACTGAGCACATATTATGTGTATGACATATATTTAACCTGGGGGCAACATGATGAAGATGAAACTGTCCCTGCCCAAGCTTAGAACAAGGGCCAAATAGAGACGAGTAAGGTCTGCCCAAGGGAGTTAGGAATGTGCAGAGAATGAGAGAGTTAGCAAAAGAGGTAATATCTGCATTTAAGTAATATTTACTGCAAGACAGTATTAGATATATGGCCCAGAAGAGCTAACAGATGCCATCAGAATTTAAAGGGGACAATGTCTTTTAAGACAGAGAGATGTGATCAAGGGTGACTCCATAGAAGAGGTGACCTTGAACCTTGAATGAAGGGTAGACTTCAGAAAAATGAAGACTTAGATCGGGGCCAGAATAAAGCAAAGACATAGACTAGCATGAGTTAATATACAGGAATGTGACATATAAATTCATAGCTTGGTAGGATAAATAATCATATTTTGGCCGGATCACTTAAACAAAGGAATCCTAGAGTATATGAAGGGAAGATAAGGGAGAACAGGTATACCTGTGCCATTGTGAGGAGGGCACTGGAAGGTAAGCTGAACCTATCTTGGAATTTCTAAAATTCCTACCAACAATCATAATTCATTGTGATATATTAATGCAGTGAAAACAAAATTTGTGCTTAAAGCTATTACACAGTTGCAACTCCTCATCCAGTTCCTTAAACCAACCTACCATGTTTCTCCCCAGTGTATGTCATTATATATAATGCGCCTATTTATACTATAATTTTCTGGAGTCTAGGAAAGGAGATATTCAGAGTTGAACTCTCAGCTTTAACTCTGGTACCTAATCTTTCCCATGTTTCTGACATCCAGTAGTCGTTGTTGGAAAACATTCATAAATACCACACACAGAGAAGTACTGTTACCTGGAAGGCAATATTTCCAACTGTAATTTGAATATTTCTTGTCTCATCTCTTAAGAGCTATTGTTATGACAGTCATTAATTGGCTTGCAGAAACAGGGGATCAGGAGCCCTTAAATTCCAATGTAAAAAGTAGAACATGTGATCACACCTCTCTTCCTTTAAATCTTTTAATTTAGTTTTAATCACACACTGAGCTAGGTTTACAGCTAGGGGATATTAGAACTGGAACTTGGGGGTGCCTGGGTGGCTCAGTTGGTTAAGCAAGTGCCTTTGGCTCAGGTCTAAATCCCAGGGTCTGGGGGTTGAGCCCCAAGTCGGGCTTCCTGCTCAGCAGGGAACCTGCTTCTCCCTCTCCCTCTCCCTCTGCTTGTGTGCTACTGCTCTCTCTCTCTCTGTCAAATAAATAAATAAAATCTTTAAAAAAAAAAAAAAGAAAGAAAGAAAGAACTGGAACTTAGTCTAACCCTCCTTATTTTAGTGGAACAAAAAGAGGTCCAGAAAGGGAAAGTGACTTGCCTTAGGAGCCACTGCTCTTTCTACAGTCAAGACTAGAGACCATATCTCTTAGATGCTCGTGTATTTCGCACATCAAAAGTTACAAGTATCGAATCTCATCAGCTTTACATTAACTTAAAAATAGAATGTCAGTAACTTCTCAAGGTGTCACTATGTACCAGCGTTTCTCAAACTCAACCCTACTGACATTTGGACCAGATAATTTTTTTTTTTAAGATTTTATTTATTTATTTGAGAGGAAGTGCTAAGGAGGGAGAGGGAGAAGCAGATTCCCCATGGAGCAGGGAGTCTGATGTGGGACTTGATCCCGGGACCCTGAGACCATGACGCTGAATGGACTGAGCCACTCAAGCACCCCTGGACTAGATAATTCTTGGTTGTGGGAAGTTTCCTGTACCTTGTAGCAAGATTACCAGCATCCCTGATCTCTATCCTTTCGTTGCCAGGATCACCACTCCCTCCTTCCTGGTTGTGACAACCAAAAATGTCTCCAGATGTTGCCCAAAATCCCTGGATTGGGGTGAGAGGCAAAATCACTCCAGGTTGAGATACCCTTTCCCCCCGCCCCCCTGCCACCTTCTCCACCTTGCATATACTTCTAGAATAATTCTTTCAGAGGCAGTCTGACTTAATCTAAGGTCATCCTTCCATGAATCACACCTCTAACCTGACAGCACAGGGTTTTGCCCAGGTGTTCTCATTTCCCCTGCAGGTGTTACTATCATTGGAATTCCGTTATCCAGGCTGTCCGTGATCACAAGTCCTTTCCCAACTTATTGCATTCATTATTTCAGTAGACATTTGAGGACCTATTCTATGCTAGCTACAGGGTACTGGGAATGCAGAGGTAAGTCTTTGATCTCCAGGAGTTCAGGCTCCTTGGAGGAGACAGAGATGTAAATGAACACCTTTCAGCCCTATGAGGAGTATCAAGAAAGAGGTGTATGCTGGGAGCTATGGAATTAGAGAATTCTCCTAATTCAGACGGAGGGTGCTCACAGGGTGACAGGTCACAGAAGGCTGCCAAACAGAAATGCCAGCTAAGCTAACTCTTGTAGTACAAATCAGAATGAGGTAGGTCACGAATGGAAAAGACTTGCCAGGTAGAGGGACAAGTGTACCTAAAGGGAAGGAGAGAGAACCCTGCTTCTGGTTATAGCCTCAACATAGGGTGAAAAATGAAGCTGGAGGGTAAGCAGGGCACAGGTCTCAAGGAGCCAATTATATCACGCCAAGGAGTTTGCCATTGTCTTGATGGTCACTATAAGCTGGGTGGAGGGGAATGCTTCAAATTTGCATTTTAGAAAGATCTAAAGCACAGAACATTTTCAAGATGGAGGGATTTGAAGCAGGAACCCAGGCCACCTCAAGATAAACACACCTGATCACCCGATGTCCTGTCTAATAAATGTGCCAGAAGAAAAGTGTTGACCACCAAGGCAAGAACTTTTTCTTCTGGAACCTAAGACTTCAAAGAGAGGTTGAGCTCCTTGTGGAAATTCAAAAAACATTTTTCCCCGAAAGAAAAAATGATAAATTTTGCTCTTTTATCTTTTTAAGTAAGCTCCATGCCCAACGTCAGGCTTGAACTCACGACCCCAAGATCAAGAGTCGCATGCTCTACCCACTGAGCCAGCCAGCTGCCCCAATTTTGTTATTTTTAAACAGGCGGCTCAGCCAGTGTATGGGTCGAAGGTGTTTTGCATACATGTGGTGTGTGTGAGTGAATATGGGCATTGGCTGTGGAACATACCGTTTCTATGGGAATGTGAATTACAGATGGATTTTCGGAACACGATCCGTTTGCCAGCGGTGAACTCTGCATGCCATGAAGAGAAACTACCAGCACAAATGACAGCAGCAACATGCACCAGACGGGCTGTGATTAAACCGGGGGCTTAAGTGAGTCTGTGTACAGTTCCAGGAGCTGCCCCAGGGCCCAGCACTTAGCACGTGCTCCAGGAGTGTCTGCAGAGGTGAACAGGATGCATGGACGTGGATCTCCGCCCTCACATGCCTCTTGGTTAAATGAGACTTTGAACACAAAAATGCCAGTTCGAATACATGCCGAGACTGTGTGTGCCAGACAGAGAGGAAGAGACAGCAAGGATTTGCCTAGAAGGACACCAGAAGAAAGTGAGCTCTTAAGCCCCTGATTCTGTGGCTCCTGGGACTGAGACCCCATGGTCTTAGAGACAGAAGTTAGTATGAACCCAAGGTGACCTTGATTATTTCTCAATAATGCCAGGACAGGAGATCAACTGAGGTAACTTAGGTAAATTGATGTGGGTTTCATCCCCTACTGTGTATTTGTTTTAAGAGCCGATTTACTGACTTCTAGCTTAAACATGGTTGTCTTCTTCCCTCCGATTCCTACATTACTCGGAAGGCCCTGGCTTCCTAGAATTCCAAACAAAACGGCCCTAGTTTTCATTAGCAGTCATTAAATCTGGCTGACCTCCTTCAAAGTGCCTCTTTTTATTTTACACCACGGATCAGCACTATCTCTAGATTCTCCCAGTTTCGACTCACCGCGATTGTAGAGGGCAAGTATACCTTCTTAAAACAATGCTTTGATTCAGTTACGCCCCTCAAAAGCCTTTCACCACCTCCTAAGTATCTGCAGAATAAAGTTCAAACTTCCAGCTGGCCTTTACCACCCAGTACAGTCCTCACCTGTAAATTCTGCCCCCCCCCCTTTGATGTACAAGGCAACATAGTATCCTTAGCCTTTCCTGAATAGGCTTGTCCTCATTTCTTTACTGTGCTTGGTTCACACCTTGGCAGCCTGAAATCCTCCATTTCTGAGTCTGGTCTACTCAGTGAGGTGGAAGTCTGAGCTCACGGCAGCCCACGCCCCCTCACTCAGCTTCATTCCTTGCATGGAATTGTTCTGTGCTTCTCTGGTTTCCTTGGGGGGGTGGGGGTGGTGGCTCTGTCTACCATGTTGCTGCCTCTCCCCTAGCCATAAGCAATGCATGACGCATGGATGACCCAAGACCCTAGAAAGGTGCCTGGCCCATCCCAGGAATTCAACAAATATTTTGCTGAATAAATTCAAGATCTCTGGTTTGGTTAATTTAAGATTACCACCTACTTTTTCCCTTAGACCGGGGGGCTTTCCTCTCCCATTAGGTGAGAAAAAAAGCATCTACACATTGTAACTTTGATAAAGTTAGCTTAAGACACATAAAAAGCAGAACTTCCTCTTTAACCCTTCAAGAAATGAGAACTAGCCCCCATCCCCCCAACCCCCAGTAATGAATTTCAGGTTCCTGGAAAATCACCCACCTGGATCATTTCTGCCTAAAAAACTTTGCCATCTTCTCTTCAGTTGCAAAGGCAATCTTACCTCTAGCCAGCCAAATCACCAACCAATTCTCCAAGCGAGAAAAGTGTTTTGTGTTGTTTTTGTTTTTAAAATGGAGGTGTGTGGGGGGGGGGTGGTGGGTAAAACGTCTCCACGCAGGGACAACAGGTGCTGCCCTGCAAACACGAAACAGCCAAGCCGACCTTCTCAGCGAGCCAAATGCTTTTCAGCTAACCTAATGTTCTTCAACTGTTGCTTCAGGGGCTTTTCGGTAACAAAAAATGCTCCCTCGCCTTGGCCCTGCCGGTTTTTGGCCGCATCACTTACTACGGACTGCGTGTCTGACTTGTTTATCTGGGCGCACCCAGTCATCTCGCTCAGCGACCCAAGCGACCACGTTTCCTTAAATCAGAGCCCCGTGGACTCTGCTCGGAACTACATTACCCAGCGGCCCCCGCGCCCTTCGCAGGAAGGACGTCTGCGCACTAAGATACTCAGTTCCAAGTTTGGAGCTTTTAGCTGCCAGCCCTGGCCCATCATGTAGCTGCAGCACAGCCTTCCCTAACGTTGCAACTGGGGGAAAAATCACTTTCCAGTCTGTTTTGCAAGGTGTGCATTTCCATCTTGATTCCCTGAAAGTCCATCTGCTGCATCGGTCAAGAGAAACTCCACTTGCATGAAGATTGCACGCCTGCAGCTTGCATCTTTGTTGCAAAACTAGCTACAGAAGAGAAGCAAGGCAAAGTCTTTTGTGCTCCCCTCCCCCATCAAAGGAAAGGGGAAAATGTCTCAGTCGAAAGGTAAGAGCCTATTTGCATTACTTGCAAAAATGCAAAGGGTTACGCATGCATTTATGAATGCATGGATGCAATTTTCGCCTGGCGATTGCATTTTTAAGTTTGAGGTTTTCCACAGCTCAGTTGCATTTCCTGTTTAGTATGTGTCTTTTTTTTGCAGACACAGAGAGTTCCTGTAAGGCAGGGCTTGCAGTTCAGCTGTGCATTGACGTTATTTGCATTCTTCTGCTAGGATTACTGAGCTCTTTTTGCCTTTTGCACAGTCAGGAGAGATAGAGCAGGTTGGTAGCGTCTAAATGTGCAGTGCTTTATATAATTGTAAAATTCTTTAGTATGCACACACATTATAAGTAATTTTATGTGCAACAGGAATACAAACTTTTAAAAAGTCCGTAGGTGCCGGTGAAAGGTAAAAGTTGAGTTAAACTAGTCGGAAATTAATGTAATCTTATATTCCTTTGGGAATAAAGCGTTGCGGTGCCCGTTTTTAGCTGAATTTTCATTGATACCGCTTTGAACATTAAGCAACTTTTGATTTTTAAAGGAAGTAGAGGTGAAGTGTGAATAATAGCATATTACCAAAAAAGCAGACGAGAAGTCTTTCTCTTCTGAGATTTTGCACTGCACACCAATTGCTTATTGGCTCGCAGTATTTAGAAGCAGCAGCGAGGACATAGATGTTTTATGTCTCCCCATTTAGGAGATGCTTTGCATCTGGGGGGGCAAATATGGGGAGAAAAACTGTACTTTTAAGCATTACACCAACATGGGGGGAATGCACCATTTCGTTGAAAATCATAATGAAATCTTTTAAACGTGTAATTATGTGTATTTGGACAGCTATAATAGGTCAGAAATTCAGGGTTATTGTTGTTTTTAATTTTTTTCTTTTTCCATTTTTTTTTTTTTTTTTAAACACAGTTGTATTTTGCAGGCTTAATGTGATACTGGAGAGGGGATTTAAAAAATTCCTGACATGGCACCAGAGAACTGAGGGGGTGCTGTCAGGTGCCTCTAGGACCCTAAGTCACTACTTGTTTCAGAACAAATCCTTCACTATAGAGAAAGCGTATGCCATGTGAGAATGTGTGGAGGGAAGAGGTGGGTTAGGGATAGGTGAATAAGGCTACCAGGGACACTACGTGCATGGGTAAGACCCAGTGAAATTAAAGTGTCTCATAAGCTTTCTGTTTTATTTTTTTATTTTTTGGATTTTGTTGAATTCTACCTGATGGGAATCACACATCTCTAGACCAAGAAGGAAGTGATATATGTTCTCGGGAGTTCAAAGTAGGACTGTGTTTTCCCTGACCATGAGGCAAGAATGGGAATTTGGAAAGCTCAGAGTGCTGAAGAACCTAGGAACAGGCATTATGAAGTACAGGTGTTCCTTAGTAGAGGGGAAACCTACGGTCTCCTGAGCAGAGACATAACAGCTTAGAATGGGCATTCTAGGCTTTGAGGTATTAAAGAGCTGGCATCTAGTTACTTTGTATTTGGTATGCCCTCATTTATTCAATTCAGTTTAATAGATATATACATATGTATGTGTATGTACATATTAGTGTATGTACGTAATATATATATAGTGTGTGTATATATATTGTATGTGTGTGTGTGTGTGTGTATTGCATAAGATTAGGGGGCATACAAAATATTTAAAATGTACTTGTCTCCTTCAAGGAACTTACCATTTAGAAAGCATGTGTGCAAATCATTATGATACAAGATAATTGCATAGATAGTGAAAAGAAATGGCCCAGTTGGGAGTTTAGAGATGGTAGTGATCTCTCTGGGAGATAAGAAGGTTTCATGAAGAAGATGGTATTATAGTGATCTTATCTATGGACCTTAGGGTCTAAAGTAAATCAGGTTCCTTTTCTACTTTTTTTTTTTTTTTTTTTTTTTTTTTTGGCTCACTCTGAAGGTAGCTCTGTCCCAATAGAGCTGAGTTGGGAAACTAGAAGGCACTAGCATGGCACACCTCCATGAAGAGTGTGCCCATGGTAGATCAGCTACTGGTGGTTCCTCAAATCAGTTCCTAGTTAGCCAAATGATTTTCTTAATTGAGTCCTCTTTGGAAGGTACATCTGGTGCCAGTGTTCCTGTCCAAAAGGAAGATTATCGATACAAAGAAGTGATGATCATTTCAGAAATGGCATGGGATCCTTGGCTTGGATATTGAGTGTGGAATTGGCCTAATTTGGCTACGGTAGTCTCAAGGGGCCAAGACATTTTTTGCAGTACCAAACTGCTTTGTAATACTACAACCAAATGGATTGGGAGTTAAAAGTGAAAGGTGGATACAACCTCATGGTATTGAAGAATTTAACCACGTGTTCAATCCAAAGGACCTTTACAAACTTTCTAGATCACTATAATTCGGTCTCACAGACCTCTAATTTAAGGCAGAGCAGAGGCAAAGGAATTACAGACTCCCTGGGAGCTGGAAGGACCGGGCTGCTTCTTTCCAGCCTTACCAACAGTGAGATTCCGAGAAAGAATTTCTTAAAAAGAAATTTTGTTTTCCACAGTTGTAACTTTAGGTGGTATGCTTTTCAGCTTGTTTATATTAGCTGTCTGGGGTTGAGCTGACATTTTTCAAATATTAAAGTGGTAGAATGCCTTTTGAGGAAATCTGAAATGTAAGTTAACAGGAAGGGCACCCAGAAAGTGCAGGAATTCCTGCACATTACAGGAAGACAAGCTACAGGAAAAATGTGTCATCTACATTCCCCGGGAGAGAAAAACTATTGTTATTAGCCATGATGATTTGAGAGAGGGAGGTCCGGAGGTCCGGCATCTCCCTGTTCACCTGAAAATACAGACCAAGTCTGACTCTGTAAGAAAGGCACTCTCTCTCCCTTCTCCCTCTTTTCACCTTTTAAAAATATCAGCTTCCCTTAGTTTAAGACAGTACTGGGTAAATCGTGTTGGAGGAAATGCACGGAAGGCATAATTCAAAAGTATGTAGGAGTGGGGCAGACACTCCTAGGGGCTCTTTTCATCTGTAATTCATTCCACCCTGGGAAATGAAATGTGTAAATTTCTCATTCTGTATAAATTCCTTTGTTAGGTTGTACCAGACAGACTTGTCATGCTTAGCCTGTAATCTGAGCCAGGATGTTTTATAACCCCGTACATCTCAGGACACAAAATCAGAATAGGTACCTTGGGTTTCCCCGAGCTTGTTTTGTGTCGGTGTGGCATTCAGCACTTCACAGCCCGCTGAGTGTCAGCTGTGGGGGTTCTGAGGGGCTCTTGTGGTGGTCCATTTGATGCTGGAGTTACAAAGGGCTGAGATTTATCTCATTGGAACTACTTTCTAGTATTTTAAAATCTGAAAGATCTATAAGGAATATTTTTAGAACCAAAGGAAAAAGTACACACATAGCACTTGTTCATTATAGAAACGTTTAAAAATAAAGGAAAGGAATGTAAGACTCACTAGTGACCACAGCATATATTTGGGCTTATATCCTTTTGGACTTTTTTTTTTTTAATGGTCCCTGTATATGTGTATGAGTAAATGTAAAGTGTGTATAGACCTAATGCCTATTTAGTTACCTTTTGTTTCACTTACCAATATACTGTGAGATATTTCCAAGTGAATATATCTACATATGTGTGTATATGTGTGTGTGTGTATATATATATATAGATATATATATATATAATTTTTTTTTTTTTTTAAAGAAGGAGGGACAGAGGGAGAGAGAGAATCTGAAGCAGGTTCCATGCCCAGTGTAGAGTCGAGGCGAGGCTTGATCTCATGACCCTGAGATCATGACCTGAGTGGAAACCAAGAGTCTGGTGCTTAATCACCTAAGCCAACCATATGCCCCGCCAAGTGAATGTATTTTTCTACATTCATAATATTCAGTTGTCTTTGGTTTACTTCAACAGAACCTTTCTGTTTATTCACTTTCAATATTATGAAGTTACCATGAGGGTCAGCTCAGCTTGTATGTTATTCTGTAGACTGTGGCCTTAGACGAAATCCCAGGTTCTGGATATCAAATTCTTCCCCATTGTCGTTTTCTGTTCCACCTTTTAAAAATAGATTTCTTCTATTATAAAAATGATATACACTCATTGCAAACAAAATTCAAGCCAAAGAGAATTTCATAATAAGAAAAGCAAAAATCACTTCAACTCATACCATCCAGAGCTAATTACTGGTGACTTTTCGGTAAACATCTCCTTACATGTGTACACACATACGTGAGTGCACACATACACGTAAGTGCTATTTTGCACGCGATAGATGATAGTTTGCAACTTGCTTTATACTCTGCCATGTGTCGTGGGATCTTTCCCTATTCACACACGTTCACTTACCCCATTCTTTTAAACAGTTGCTTATTTTAATTTGTAAGGATGTAGCTGTTTAATTAATCTCCAGGTAGACGTTCATATAGTTCTTTTTTTTTCCCCCAGCTATAAGCAATATTGGAATAAATGCTATGAACATACATTTGTGCATTTGCCCAATTATGTCTTTAAAATGAATTCCTAGAAATGGAAGTGCTAGGTCAGAGGGCATGGACATATTGCCAAATTGCCCTCCAGAGACCTAACACGAATTCTTATTCCCATAAGTGTCTGGGAGTTCTCATTCTCTGGTTTAAGCATCGCGGTAAATATTACCAAATAAATTGCTGTCCAGAAAGACCATGGCTACTTTTCCTTCATCCTAGGTCTCATAATTTGAAAAAAAAAAAAAAAACCCAAAAAACTTTGCCAATTTGATTGCATTTTTTAGTAAAAAAAAAAAAAAAATGAGAGAAAGTTGAAATCCCCCCCTTTTTTTGACATTTGTGCTTTATGTGTTTGAGTTTTTCTCGTAAAATGTATGTTGAAGTTTTAATTTGGGGATCAAATTATTTCCAGAGTTAGGACAGAACATTCCAAAATTGCAAAGCTTAGGTAATCACGGGTTGAGAGTTGGGTCCCATGTGTCTCAACTGTTTAGTTCCCTGGTGAGTTCTAATTTTAATTTTAACCCAAATGTCTTAAGTAAACGTCACATATTTCATAAATTCATTTTGTTATACTTTTATAGCTATCTAGAACTATATTAAAAATAAGGAAAAAAAAGGATTGATCTGGTTAAAATTCTAGTCTGGAAAATGACTTACTTCTGGACAATTTCTGCATTTTCCGGTAATCTCTATAGGCAAAAGTAGCTTTTCTTTCGTTTCATAAATAATTCTTGCCTAGCACCTGGCTGTGTTCTATGCACTGTTGCAGAAAAGTTGCCTTTTTATTTTTAAGCCCCATGTGCAATCATGCGCATCATGAAAGTGGTTTAGTTTGTGAAATTTGTTGGAAGAACTAAGGCTGTGGTCGACTTTGATGACATCCCAAATTATAGGACAATCACAAGGTCTTATCATAGCCTTCTTTCGTGAACTTGCTTATTTATGTATCCTGATATTCAGTGATAGAATTTAGAGCTAGGAAAGGAGTTTTGTCGTCTAATCAGCTTCTTTTACAAATGAGTAAACTGAAGCTTTGCAGGAAAGTGATTTGCCTGTAGACAGCCAGAGGTGGAATTTAGTCCCCTGATTCTCTGTCCCAAAGTTCTTTTCACTAAACAACATGCAAAGATTAGCAGTACACATGTATAAAGCATTTTTTTCCCCCTTCAGAATCTTTTTAGTATATTTCACACTTCTGTTTTGTTTTGTTTTGTTTGTTTTTGTGGGGAGCATGCTGGCAAAAGGGGCTGACAGGCCAAACAGTAGGGGTACTTTTCCTGTACTCAAGAAATGGCGATACATGAATCATGGTGGTGGGGCTTCCTCCCAGTTCTCTGCCAGGGGATATTTTGCAAATATTCTCATTTTAAATCCCGGTGCTTACACTCCACAGCTGCAAGTTTTAACCACTATAATTGTTATTTGCCTTTTATGGACGATCTCTGAAAGCCCCTGCTGGGTAACTAACAGCTCTTCTTGTAGATCTTTGTGTCTCCACCTCTCTTAGCATTGTGCTGATAAATAATAAGTGCTCAATAAATGTCCGACCGGAGTATTTTTAATCAGTGGGGGGTCTCTATCACTTTCCTCCACATTTCATCAGAGGTTTGGGGTAATTAAATTATAAGGTAATTTTCTTCCTCTGTTGCCTTGTTAGATGCCCGTTAGATCTTTGCTTCATTATTTGGAAGTAGCAAGAATAGCATAAATGACAATTTAGATGGTTGAAGAAGTGTCATCTCTCCCACCGATGTTCTCTAGACAGATGGTCTATCCTCGGCTTCTTCTTTTAAAAATATGTGGAACTGGGGCGCCTGGGTGGCTCAGTGGGTTAAAGCCTCTGCCTTCGGTTCAGGTCATGATCCCAGGGTCCTAGGATCGAGCCCCGCATCGGGCTCTCTGCTCAGTGGGAAGCCTGCTTCCCTTCCTCTCTCTCTGCCTGTCTCTCTCCCTACTTGTGATCTCTCTCTTCAGGATCCAATGAGATGGGACAAGAGTGAATGGCTCCCATCCTGTGCTGGTCTCAACAGCTCTTTGTAAGTTACCTCAGCACTTGAGCCTCTGAAGGGTTGTCAGGGTTACCCTGAAAGTTTTCAACAGCTGGCGGCTCAGTGACAAAACAGGGAATTCTGCAAGGGTAACCCCCACAGGCAACAATTCCCCACTTCCTCCTTACCCACTCCTGATGTCCATGCTGCCCCCCCTTCTGTCCTGGGATTGGTTTTTGCCCTGTCTCCTCATAGGGTCTTCCTTTCCTGAGCTGGTCCCTACAGTTGCATATGCGGCCCATAAAACCCCTTTCTGCAATGAAAGGATATTCAGGTTATAACCTAGTCACATGAAGTCTATCAAAGCATTGTAGTGGAGTCAAGTTCAGTTGTGAGTTGAAGCCTTAAATAGACCCTTGCTGGATAGCCCATTGTCTGCTTTATATTTGAGTCTCTTTAACCCTCCTTAAGTTGGATAGTTGGATTGGGATCAACCTTTTTTTTTTTTTTTTTTTTTTTTTTTTTAATAGCTGTAGGTCTAGATGTGGATCTCAGCCCACACCCCAACACCCCGTGCGATCCTCATCCTCAACCTCATCTATTATGGGAGTGACTTTTCACGTGTTATGCCTTTGAACTTCACATACATTCTTTGGGGATAATTCCCATTACTGTTAATTTACAAATGGGGAACTGAGGCTCCGGTGAGTTAACGACGTGCCTGCAGCTGGACCAGTAAGCAGCAGAGGCAGGATGCAAAGACAAGCCTGTTTGACCACAGGGCCCATGCTCATTCTCAGGGAAGTTGAAAACTGTCGCTTCACCTGTGTTTAAGGATAGCCCATGAGCTAAAATGGGAAAAACAACCCCAGAGAGTAATATTTTGTGACACATGAAAATCATATAACATTCAAAGTCAGTGTCTACAAATAAAGTT
This sequence comes from Mustela putorius furo, assembly GCF_011764305.1. Lineage (NCBI taxonomy): Eukaryota > Metazoa > Chordata > Mammalia > Carnivora > Mustelidae > Mustela > Mustela putorius. Next base: position 10,422,453 of record NW_025421399.1, read on the forward strand.
TTATTAAGACACAGCTGTGCACATGCATTTATGTGTTGTCTGGGATGGCTTTTACCCACAACCCCCCCCCCCCCCCGCACCCCCAGCAGTGGTAGAGTTGAATAGTAGTGATGGAGACATTATGCCCCACAGAGCCCCAAATAGTTACTGTTTGGCCTTTTTCAAAATACATTTACTGACCTTGCCCTTTATGACTTATTTCAACCAAGTAATGGAATCTTTTCATGATGGGGCTTCCATATTACATTCCTCTTTGGCTTTAATTGGAGGTTGTGAACCTGGGCAACTCCTCCACCAGCGACCTCTGAGGCCCAGCCCACAGGAAATGTCTGAGTGGTGCTTCTCCTGGTTATGGGATTTGTAGGCCATTGCTCATTTCCGCCGAACTCAGCTACCGGTCTCCGGCAGCCCATCCTGGGGTCCTTTCCCCTCAGCTGCACTCTTCCTGTTTGCTCCAGATTTCTTTTCTTCATTGCCCCTCCCACTGAGAAGCTGTTCATTCGTTCTTCCCCTGCTCCTTTCCTTCTCCCCTTCCTGATCACACTTTTTGTTGAAAAAGCTGATAAAGTACAAGCAATTTCTCACTGCCATGGTTGCCTGGCTTTGTTGATTCTGATCATGAGCCAGCCCAGAAGGTCCATCGTTTTCTTTTGCGAGAGAGAAGATGGAAGCTTCCCTCTGGGTGTAGGATCTTACACATCTTCCCCAGAGAGCTTTGCACTTATCATCGCCTGCGAAGTTAGAGCTGGTGTTTCGCATGGACTCTCCCACCTCTGGGGGGACACTTTTGTTTGGGGAGTGAGTATCCTTTGGCTTACAGAGTCGCTTAAACTATGGGTATTATGTGTATGGAGGAAGGAGGGTCCAGGGAGATGTTCTGCAAAGGGAGGGACGAGGTGTGGATGGAAGCTAACGGGAGACAGAGTCGCTTCAGTAGGATGAGCCTAGATTCGCTCACCATATCCAGAGTGAGGTAAGCTTAAGTCACATACGGGGGAGGGCTACAGTTCTTACTCTTCTAGATGGTAGCAACGCTGCAGATTCTTTCTGTATTCCAGAAGCTGTGCTTAACCATCGATCTGAATTATCTGAATTATCTCCTTGTCCCCTTACTAGGGTGTGATGAGGTGATGCCCCATTTTGTATATGAGCAAACTGAGGCCAGAGAGGTCAAGGAACTTGCCTTAGATGGCACGGTTGACAGCACAGCAGTGGCTTTAATCAAGGTCTGTCTGACCCGAGAACCTGAGCTCCTGGCTACTCCACTTGAGTTAAGTTACCCCATAGTACATTTATGAACCCATTACCCAGAAGACAGTGTTGGTGGTAGAAAACATGAGTGGATTCTGTGTGAATTTGCATACACCAGGGCTGGGTATGATAATTAGGAGGGGCTGTCCAGTGTCTACCTATGTAGAGGTTCCTTTTGACTTGTTCCTTTAAGCCTCTGTTGATCATGGGATAGCAAGTCTGACTCATTCTGAGTGTTAAGGTTGAATTCCAAGTACAAAGTATCCATGAGTAGAAGGAAGCTGGTTACAACTGGTCTACTGATAGATACTGTACAGACAGGAAGTTACTGTTAAACATCAGCAATGAATATTGATTCCATTACCTGTCTTACAGGCTGTAATGAGGCAGCTCCAAACTTTAGGTGTTTCCCTGCACCTCTCAGTTAAACTTTTTTTTAAACAGTACTAAGAACATGACCAGTTTGGCACCACCATACCTAAGAAGAGGCATATAATTCCTTTGTGGCTTAGTGATTTCCTGTATTCCTGGTTATTTCTCTGTAAAGGTAACAAGTGTCGTTTCCTTGAAATTGCGAGTGAGCCTACCTGTCCACTGCTTTCCTCTTGTACTGGATGGTGTGGAAGAAACTAGAATTCTCTCTTTTTGTGGTGGAGGAGGGAGCTGGGGGAGTGGGGAATCAATGCTCTCTGTCAACTTTTCTCTCCTGCCAAAGCAGGACAGTCACACCTATGTTTCAGTCGTTTCCTAGGGATCCCATGCAGAAGCCATGGGGATAGATGGTCTGGATGATGAGTGACAAGTTATTTATTCCCTTCCCCCATCCTCCCCGCTCCAGTCCGACATGGGAGGAATGGGTTAGAGATAAGGGTCAGGCTAGACTCTGAAGAACCAGCAGAAACAGAATGGTAAAGAGTATGGGGGTTCTTTTGGAGTGAAGGTGTGGAAACAACCTCTCTGTGGTATTTGAAATCGTAATAACCATATTCCTCCAGCTTTCTTGACTCCTTCGTGTGCCCCAAACTCTGTTGCCATTTGAAAAACATAATCCCAGAGACTCTGAACATGCCTATAGGGAGAGCTCGTATAAGCTCGTATAATTCAACCAGTAAAGTTGGGATCGATGGTTCCATTTAAGACACTGAGCTCGTGGAACTAGACAGAGGAGCACCAACCGTGCCCTGGTCTTCTACTTACTCCCTATGAGCCTTGAAAAATCTTCTTATCCTCTAGCTTTTGTTTCTTTACCAGCTAAATGGAGAGACCGACATTCCTTCCCAGGATTGTTATGAAAATTAGGGAAGTTTATCTATATCATGTGTTTTGGCCAGTGCTTGAAATCATTTCTTCAACAAATATTTATTGGGCACGCTGCTGGGTTTGAGGCATTGTGCTGTGCCAGGCTCACTGTGAACATAAATTTGCTCCCTTCTTCCTTTCTTTCTAGCCCTGAGAAGCTTATTGCCCAGTAGGAGGTTAAGAAAAACACAGAAGTGTGTAGACTGGAAGCTAGAATCCTAGATATGCCCAGAAGAGTCAGGAGGTCCAAGGGATGAGAAGGGGCTCAGGGGAATTTTTACAGTGAGTGTGCAAGTATCAACATGAATTTCAGAGCTGATGAGGAAATTGTGCCCGGGATCCAAGGTCTGGATGGAGAAGGAATCTCGCTTGACTTCAAGAATCCAGGGGCACTAAGAGATTGTTCATATATGCACAACAGTTCCTTAGAAGAATAAAAAAGAGATATCCAAGCAAAATACCCAAAGCTTAAAAGACCTCATTTGTATTTTCTAAGAATTTCCTTTTTCTTACCAAGCTATATACTACTGTTATTACTTATGATCACAATAAGTTAATAAATGAAATATATCCTCTCTCATACTGTTAGAGGGTTTTTTTTTTTTCTTGATTGTGGAAACTCCAGGAAACCCAGAGGTTAATAGTTAAACAAGTATATCATATCACCTGGGTTTATAGGCACACTGTAATTATATAAGCAAGCTGTTGGTTCAATGATCAACGTCTAGCTAAGTCAGGGAATATTTTCCAGAGCATGGCCACAGCTGCAATTTTCATTTTTTATAACCTGCCAACCTGCCTTTTCCATTTCTTAGGGCTTTTCCTTTTTCTAGAATCATCAGAAGTCGGTTAGAGAGGAAAACTGTTCAGTGCACTTCTGAATTTTACTTACCTTATGGGAGGTGTTCCAGAATGTTCTTTGTTTTACCAAAGTTACTCTCTCTAGCAGGATATCGGGTACTGGCAAGAGAGTTCATAAATCTTGTGTGTGGGTATTTTCAATTTCAGAAAAATTCCATTTAAAAGATGATTATACGGAAACAATTGATAGGTTCAATTAACTTATCTTTCATTATCTTGGTTTAAAAAACACAGTGACCTATAGCTCTGAAGCTCCCAGTGTGTTCTTTCTCAGTGTGACCAGTACGTAGTCACCTGCTTTCTCCTCAGTGACTTCATTCAGCTCAGGGTCAGTAAAGTGGTGGAGGCGGGTGGGTGGACTCACCTGCCTTCAGAGTCAGGAAAGGGACAGGGCGCTTTTTGCCTCACCTTGCTGTGTGGTTAAGGAGCATGTAAGACCCAGCCAGGTAGACAGGACCTGCCAGCTATGTCATCTCTTGAATGGCTTGCCAAGTCTTCTTGCTTGGGACTTTGTTCCTGAATGAGCTTCCATTTTTATAGGTAAAGTAGAAAAAAAAATACGGATTTAATTCTGGAGTTGATTTAAGTGTGAGATTGAGGGACACCTGGGTAGCTCAGTGGTTAAGCGGCTGCCTTCGGCTCAGGTCATGATCCCCGGGTCCTGGGATCCAGCTGGCAGAGAGCTCCTTGCTCAGCAGGGAACCTGCTTCTCCCTCTCCCTCTGCTTGTGGCTCTACTTGTGCTCTCTGTCAAAAAAAAAAAAAAGGTGAGATTCAGAGATCCTGATACATTAGGGTTAGAGAACTTTTCCCATCCCCAATTTCAATCTTTTTTTTTTCCCCCCTGATGTGATCTGGCTAAGGAAAAGAGAGTCAGTGTTGGCTGACTCATGGTTGAGAAGGCTGGGGATGCCGAGGACCATATATTTTTTTAGTTGAATTTAACAAACATTATCGAACCATTAAATTACCTGCCCCTTGCACTGTGCTATGTAAATACCCAGACAAATAGAATTCCATCACTACCCTTGGGAAGCTCTATAGTCTGTGGGATGTAGTCTTTCTCTAGGGCTGCCAGAACAGATAACACAAATTGGGTGGATCACACAATAGGAATTTATTGTCTCACAGCTCTGGAGGCCACGGATCTGAGATCATGGTGGTGGCCAGGTTGTTCTTTCTGAGGGCTGGGAAGAAGAATCCATTTTATGCTTTTCTTCTAGCTCCTGGTGTTGCTGACCATCTTTGACATTCCTTGGAGGCACGTAGATGCCTCGTCACCTGGCCTATGCCTTCGTGTTCATGTGGTGTTTTCTCTGTGTGGGCACCTGTGTCTAAGTATCTCCTTTTTATGATGACACTGGTCGTATTGGATTAAGGCCCCCCTTAATCCCATGTAACCTTATCTTAAGTGATGATAAATGCAATGACCCTATTTCCAAGTAAGGTATATTCGGAGGTACTGGGGGTTTAAGACTTGAACATAACAATTTTAGGGGGACACAGTTCAGCCCATAACATGGGAAGATAAACATGGCGGCACGCTCATGCTCTCCTTGTGATACGCCCATGAGTTCTGTTACAGCAGCAGCCAGGACACCCAGGAAGGTAAATGTTCTTACTCGACCTGTGAAGGAGAAGAACCTTAAACTGGCAATAATGAAACTGGAAATATGGTTCTTCTCAGTAGAATAAGCAAGTACAACAAGAGGCTGGCCATCTGGTCCGTGAGCAGACTACCTGCTCTTCCTTCTGATTTTCTATTGTTAATGACAGACTGGATGCTTCTAAATTGGGGGGTGTTAGCTTGGAAAACACACAACACACACACAGACACACACACGCTGGTGCTGTATTGCTTCCCCACACTGAACTCACGTTTGGGGGTAATGAGATCTACTGAGCACTTGCAGTGGTTGTCACAGGCAGCTTTCTTGGCCAGACACAGAGGTAGTGCACTGACAAGTGGGGGAAGAGGGCATCCTTTCCTTGTACCACATGGTCCTAGTCCTAACGAAACAAAGCTGAAGAGGGAATGGGAATGAGTAAGAACCAAGGCGCTGTAGCCAGGCAAAGCTTATTTTTAGAAAAGGCCTGTAAGCCTTCAAACAACAAAAAAAAGAATTCTACGTGAGTGTTACCAAGCTCTTAAATATTGATTTTTTTTCTTTTTTAAGAGCGACAGCGACCATGCGAACAGGGGAGAGAGAGGGGCAGAGGGAGAGAGAGAATCTTCAGCAGGCTCCACACCCAGCTCAGAGCCCAACTCAGGGCTTGATCTCAGGACCCTGAGCTCATGACCTGAGCTGAAATCAGGAGTTGGAAGCTTACCCCACTGGGCCACCCAGATGCCCTCTTGAGTATTGATTATTAACAACAGGTCTTTTCAAGTCTGTGTATATTTATTAGGGTTAATAGTCATCTTTATTTTCTTAAAGATGTGGTCAGAGTAGGTTTGGCATCAAATTATGTATGAATGTACTAGGATCCAGCTTGGGTGAGAGGGTCCAGTATGGGATGAAATCGTGAGGGCATGTTGTGGTCGGAAGGCAGGTGGCTGGGGGTAAGGTCGGTGGGAAGGAACTTTTCCAGTTTAGGACAGACATCCATGTCCTGCTGCCCTGTTAGGGTGTTGATGGAGGTATGCTTCAAGTATGGGGGAGGCGGGTGGGCACCCCAGAAGAAAGCTAGAGAAGGATAAAGCATCCCTCAGAGCTCAGTGGGTGGTCGTGGGAGAGGCAGTCCAAACAGCAAAAGACAGGTGGGCAGCAGAAGCGAGGCAGAAAGTCAAGTATTCGATGAGTCAATGTGAAAAGGGAAGAAAGGAATAATAAGCAGGGAGATGGGTTGGAACACAGGGACCGGCGGCTCCAAGGGTCCACGCAACCAGGGTGCAGAATTCAGGCAGGAGCGGCCGTCGCTTCCCACCCACTTTAGCCCTGCGCGTAAGGAATGACCATGCACCTCACCTGTTTCTCGAAGCCTCGCTGGCTATTGTGTGATGCCCTCACTGGGAGCCGGTGGAGGTAGGGTGTAGAGGGACTTGCAGAAAAAGAGCAGCAGCAGCTAGTTTGAGGCTTGTTTGAAACGAGCCCAGACCGATCTCCATGTCGAGTACCTGTGTGCAGCTCGCAGTGGGACCAACGGAGTCAGAGGAAAACAGGAAATCGTGAATCGGCTGCATCGTCAGGCTCCTTGGTTTGTAGACTGAAGCCAGCTCCTGGTTTTCTGTCTGAGGTTAAGAGGCGAGCACGGGCTTAATGTGAGACAGCAGCCCCGGGTCCAGAGCATTTCCATTCTAAGGCAAAGCTGGGAAGCAGAGATGTTAGGGGTGGGCTGGGTAGGTGGAGGGGGAAAGCTTGTGTGTGATCTTCTGTCCTAAAAACAACTCCGGGGGATGGAGAGACTCAGTCTTCGCTGAAGCCATTGGGCAGTGTCCAGAAACTGGTATGATTTTTGTTCCCTTTGATCCAGCATTTCCGTTTTGAGAACCTACCCTGTAATAACTAGTGATTTTGGAGGGCCTACTATGTGCTTTGTGATAAACACTCTACTTCTTAGCTCTAGTTTTCATAAAAACCCGAGAGCGGAGTCAAAGTATCCCCAATTTACAAAGGAGGGAATTGGACCGCAGAATTAATAACCTGCCCAAGATCAGAGAGTTTGGGCTTGCAGAGCTGGGATTTGAATCTAGTTCATTTAAATTCCAAAGTTCATGTTTTTCACTATGTAACTGCCATGGCAGAAGAGTGAAAAATAGGAACATGCTACTATGTAATAATAAAGGGACAGCTTCAGTGGCAGATACCTACCTGATACGTCGTAGGTTACGGAGACAGCAGTAATGTGAATGGGAAGACCGTTAAGACCCAGGAAGAGTGGCTATAGATCTGTGGAGTGATTACACGGATATGTAAGTGTTTGTGTCTTTGTATTTTATTTGATCTCATGTCAAAATGTTTTTATTAGGGAGAGTTTCACTGAGTCTAATTGTAGGAGGTATCGTTGAGCCTGGGAAGAACTAAGAAAGTATTTTCTGACTCTCTCTCTGCTTGCTCTCCCTTTGAAAGGGCGCTCATTCTGTTTTTCTTGGGAGGGTTCTTTTCTGTTTTGCCCCTCAGACTCACCAATAGGCCTATTGTTTATTACTTTTTTTAAAAGATTTTATTTATTTATTTGACACAGAGAGAGAGAGAGAGAGAGAGAGGGAGAGAGATCACAAGCAGGCAGAGAGGCAGGCAGCGGGAGTGGGGTGGAGAACCAGGCTCCCCACTGAGCAGAGAGCCTGATTCGGGTCTCGATCCCAGGACCCCGAGATTGTGACCTGAGCCGAAGGCAGAGGCTCAACCCACTGAGCCACCCAGGTGCCCCTGGTTTATTACTTTTTAATTTAATTTTTTTTTTTTTTTAAGTAGGCTCCATACCTGGCATGGAACCCAATGTGGGGCTTGAACTCATGACCTTTGAGATCAAGACCTGAGCTGAGATTAAGACTGAGCCACCCAGGTGCCCCTCTGCACATAGTTCAAAAGTGCTACTAGCCCTGTATCTATATGACTTTGTGATTTCAGTACCCATTGTTTGGCTGGTTACAGTCTTGGGTCTGAGATCAAATTCTCTATCTTGCTAAGGAAAAATCTTCACTGTGATAAAGGGTAGCTGTGGATTGGCGGACCCTGAGTCAGGCGTCTATCCCTGGGGCCTGAGGGCAAAGCATGGGGGCGCTGCTACTTAGAGGTGCTGTAAGCCTGGGTCATCTGAGCAGGGGGCCTAAGTGAGACAGAAAAATGGGTTGACTTAGTAAGCACACGGGTAGGAAATACAGGAGGAAATGAAAACAAGGAATATGGCCACCGGGGCTTTCATGGGAGTGAGGTTCTGACCGAATAGGTGACCTGTGGTGTTTCAATCATTCTTCTTATAACAAGTCATTATAAATTTGCCTACCATTAATAATAAGGAACTTAGTTAACGAGGAAGGAGAGGCGTCTGCTCAGAGCCTCTTGTGGTCTGTGAGTGGAAGAGACTCAGACCCTCTACGCGGCCCATCATCTGTTCGGTTGCAAAGGTCGGTTGCCTTTACAAGGAGCAGTAACACCGTCTGGTGAACCAACCGAGTCTGGGCTCTTGGATAGAAAGAACAGCACAGACACGGTACGCGGGTGCTCTCTCTGTTGGCGAAGTGATAAATACAGGGTTTGTTTTCTGATAATGTGCCAGTTGCCCAGGTTTGTGGGACAGAGAGTTTGGGCAATACATACCTGGCAAGGTAGAAGCGGTTTCCAATCATGGAAGGTTGCCTCTAGCAAGGATCCCAGAAATCATCCAGGTTGAACACCTCATTTCATGGATGGAGAGAGTATGGCCAAGCGAGCTTGAGTAACTGAAAAGGTCAAGGTGAAGGCAAACTAGATCTGGAAGACAGATCTCCGACTCCCACACCTGGACTGCTGTTAGCATGCCAGGCGCATCCTGACATGGAGCCAACCTTTGACTCTCTGGGGAGCCCTTCTACTCTTCCTATAAAGACAGAAACTAGACCCCCGAGGCTTAAAGATAAAACACAAACAAGAGCGCCAGGCACAGTGGAAATCAGGACTTCTGTTTATCCAGTGGGGCATCCGATGATTGAGTGGGTCTTGTTCAATCATGCATGCAGCCGTTCATCCATTAATTCATTCTCTGAACATTTATTAGATGCTTCTCTGTGTGGTTCACGGCAAGACACTGGGAAGTGTCCAGAGACGTGATTCCTACTTGCAAGAAGCTCAGTTTCTAATGGGGAGCAGATGTGTGGACCTACATTTATGATGTCCTGATAGCTCAAAGGAAAGTTGATTATCTGCTGAGATCTAGCAAAGGGAATGGGGGAATCGGGGGTTGGAGTGGAAGTCAAAGCGGACTCCGCTCTGGTCTTTCGGGAAGTTTGAGGTGGTAGGAGTGTCGCGGAAGTCCAGAAGGTCTTCCTTCCAGAAGGAAGTCCAGAAGGTGTGGTTGGAAGGTAGGGGTCATCTCACAGAGTAAGGAGACATGATGTTGGAGACATAGGCAGGGGCCGAGGTACGGAAGGCCTTGCAAATCAGAAGGCATTTGTTGTTCATTGCTTGACTCTGATACCGGGTACCAGGGGCTACTGAGAAAGGGTTTCTTCCAGCAGCTAGATTCATATAATTTTTGTATTTTAGACTCAACTATGCATCTATGTCCCTTAGCAACAGGTTTTGTTAGTATTCTGAGCTCGGTATGAAATGGAGAGCCAAATTAGCATTGAAGAGCTTTCCTTTGGCACATCTATGACGAACTTGCTTTATCGGTTAGAAAAAGGAAAGACATTAGCCTTTATAGGGAAGAGAGTTTGCCCGGGTTGATTAATATTAGTGGTTTTCTTTACCATTGGATGACTCAACTCATCATGACATTTTGTCAACTTGCACTTGGCTTTGTTCTATAGGGCATGCCTTGAGGTCTGATGATGGAGGTTTTATTCATCTGGGCATGTCTCCCATCCTGCTGTTTTGTTTTTTAGCTAACTAACTTGACTTTCCTGCCTGCCAAGACCCCGGGAGCTTGCTTCCCCTGGCTCCATTGCTTCCTCCATGAGGTCAAGTGCGTGCCGCTCCCATAGGAGGGCCTGCCGTTCTGGAGGTTTTCTGGAGCAGAAACCCCAGCCTGTGTAATCTAGAGCTGGAGATTCCAACTGTCTGGACTTTGGAACTCAGACTTGATCCTTAGGGAGAGGAATGCTCTCTGGTTCCAGAGTCTCAGGAAAGTGCAGGAGGGAGTACCCAGGTGGTGATGGAAAGCGAAATCAAACCTGAGGTGGTCTTTCCAAATTTCATAAGCAGCCAGTATTATTTCTGTGTCATTTTTCAACTCTAAAAAAAATTTATTTATTTGAGAGAGAGAACCCTAGAGTGTGCTCACGCACATGCGCACATATACACACGCATACAAGAGCGGGAGGAGGGGCAGAAGGAGAAGCCGACTCCCCACTGAGCAGGGAGCCCCACGTGGGGCTCAATCCCAGGATCCTGGGATCATGACCTGAGCCGAAGGCAGATGCTTAACTGACTGAGCCACCCAGGTGCCCCTAAACTTTTCTTTTCTTTTCTTTTCTTTTTTAAAAGATTTTTATTTATTTATTTGACAGATAGAGATTACAAGTAGGCAGAGAAGCAGGCAGAGAGAGAGAGGGAAGCAGGCTCCCTGCTGAGCAGAGAGCCCGATGCGGGACTCTATCCCAGGACCCTGAGATCATGACCTGAGCCGAAGGCAGCGACTTAACCCACTGAGCCACCCAGGCGCCCCTAAACTTTTCTTTTTTAACTTAGAATTTCCCGAGTGTGTATCCATGGCCTTGCATAGTTCTTAGCAACAAACCTAGCAACGAATCAGAGAAAAAAAAAATGAACTGGTTATCTGTATTTTTTGTTGGCTTTGAGATCTCATCTACCTCATCTAACTTGCTTGGGCCTCAGTTTCCTCTCCTTGTAACTGAACGGTCACTACATTCTGTTGATTTTAGGAAATGCCTGATTTGCCTGGGAAGATGCATTAAGGCTGAAGCATGGGGAGCATACAGAGATATGGTACAAATACAGAAGCATAAAATTAGGATAGGTGACTCTGAGCAGAGGAAGTATTTCACACATTTTTACCTTCCCTCTACTCCTGTCGGGCTCAAGAAAACCATCCACGCTTTTGTCCTTTTGGATAGACGTTTGGAAGAAATTAACTACTTCAACCATACTTTCATTGCCACCTGAGTTTACCTATCACTGGGCCCTTGTTTGTTCTCCAAAATGCATTTATCCATTTTCACTCTAAGAATAAAAGGTAAATAATGGAGGTGGGGGAAGAACTTGGTTCTTCGGGTAACAGTTGTAAAAGCGAGGGTCTATGACGCAGGAGGTCTTTGCAGTTTCCACAGAAAGGACAGAATCAGCTTTATGGGTCGGTGTGGATCCAGCGTTCCTCAAAGTTTAAAAAAAGTCAAAAATGTATTCCAATCATTTGGAATTGATTTGAAAGAAGAAAATAAACGGGTGGCTGCCAGCAGTGTTAGATTGCTCGGCTACCAACAACCCTTGAAGAGAAGTGAACAGCTGTCACACTTCTCTGTCCTCTGTGGGGATTTAGCTTTGGAAAGATAACAAGTTTGCAAATTAACAGATCTCATTTAAACCCCCCCCTTTTCTGCCACTCCAACCCCACCCCCTCTGAGAGCACAGGCCTTTGGTTCTCCAGAAGCAAAGAACATTGGATTCCTCTCTTCCTCACTGTTGGGTATGTCAGGAATCAGGCAGTTTTGCGCTGAGAATGAATGAAGCAGTGCTATCATATTTTTTAGTTTTATGCTAATGACTCCACAATAAGTATTTCTCATATATTTTTAAATTTTTTAAAAAGATTTTATTTATTTATTTGACAGACGGAGATCACAAGTAGGCAGAGAGGCAGGCAGAGAGAGAGGGGGAAACATCGAGCAGAGAGCCCGATGCGGGACTCGATCCCAGGACCCTGAGATCATGACCTGAGCCTAAGGCAGCGGCTTAACCCACTGAGCCACCAAGGTGCCCCCTCATATATTTTTACAAAAATGACTCAATGTGGATTTCTGCTCTGATTAATTATAGACTGGGAAAAAAAAATCAGAAGAAACGCTTCTATCGCGTTCACTATTTTGTTTGCAGAGCCCAGTGCCTGGCACATAGTGGGTGCTTTAGAAGTACCGTTTGAAAAAGTTCTTTCTTAGCCGCGTGCAGGCTGGGCCTTATGCACACATGGAAAGTGAACTAAGATGGCCTTTGGTGGATTCATTTCTCAAATGAGAACTTGTCATCACACCTGTAACTTTCTCATGTGTCTTCTTTATACATGTATCTTTTTTTTTAATGGTTAAAATATGCATAGCAGAAAACTCACCATTTAAATACTTTCAAAGTATACAATTCTGTGTTTTTTGGGAGTCGCAAGGTTGTGCAACCATCACTGCTATCTAGTTCCAGAACATTTTTATCTCCACAGATGGAAAACAGGCAACCCCCCCCCTCCCCGACCAGCCCCTGGCAACCACTAAGCTACTTTCTGTTTCTATGGATTTGCCCCTTCCAGATATTTCCTATGAATGGAATCATACGCTATAGAGCCCTTGGTATCTGCCTTCTTTTACTTAGCATCTTGTTTTCAAGGTTCATCTTTGCTGTAGCACGAATCAGCCCTTCATTCCTTTCTATGGCTGAATAGCATCCCAGTGGATGGGTATATTATGCTTTTTTCCTCTTTTCTGTTTCTCATAAAAAATCTGGTGTCTAGAGAACTTCTTAAGAAGTAAGTAATAAGTTATATCTCAGTCTTCCTAATAGAACTTAAATTAAAACTCATCCCGGGGAGTTTGCATTGTTCAGGCAGAAAACAGCTCCGAAGAAAAGAGTACGTTTCTCATGGTGACATCTCAGGGTTGGGGACAGGGGACACGTTTAGCAGCGAATTACATCCTTGTGAATATCTGACTTCTTGTGAGGCCAAGTCAACCGAAGGCTGTGGGACTGGAAAAGGTGTTGAACGGTAGATGGGCACCAGGGTTCGGGTTCTGGGTTAGCCGTGAGTGAACCGTGTCACCTGTGTCTCTTCTTGGATGTAGTGTTTTCTGTGCGTTGTTTTGGTCTGATTTCAAGTGAGGCCCCTTGCTAAGCTCTTTTACGAGCGTTATCTCATTTAATCCTCCCCAGAATTGTGTGGTGCAGGTGTAATTTCTCTCTGCATTTGATAAACGAGGAGTCTGTAAATGATGAGTAGGAAGACTAAAAACCACAGCCCAAGTTTCCCTTCTAGTAAATTGTGGGGGCAAAACCCAGACTCATGTCTGACTATCTTTAGCACGAGCTCATAACCAGCATATGGTAGGCCTTGGCAGACTGGGACCCACCGTGTGTTTTCGTACAGCCCAAGAGCTAAAACGGTTTATCTGTTTTTAAGTGGCCAAAAAAAAAAAAAAAAAAAAATCAAAAGAAGAATATTTCCTGACACGTGAAAATTATACAGAGTTCCAGTTTCTGTCTATAAATAAAGTTTTATTGGAACATAGCCATGTTCATTGGTTTACATATTATGTCTGCTTTCATGCTACAACGACAGTGTTGAGTTATTGGGACAGAAACTGTGGCCCACAGAGCCTAAAATATCTCCCGGTTTGGCCCTTTATGGAGTACATTTGCTTGTTTCCTCATTTGTAAAATGGAGGCAGGGACAACATTCAATTAAATTATTCTTCAGGTCCCTTTCAGCTTTCATGTTCTGAGAATGGCAGAGAAAGTTGCTTACATCTGCTTTTCCTTGAGGTCGCCTCTCCCTCAACAGAGGAGTTTGCCTCTTCGCTAAAAATGACTGCGCGGCACTCCTGCCGCGGGCCATACATTGATGCCCCGACCTCACATCTCTGTGTCTATCCTGTCCTTGATTCTTCTATTCTGAGTAGTAACAAGATGACCCCTTGTTACATGCCTGTGATGCTCAAGCTCTCAACGGGGCTGTGCAGAAGGCACAGAGATCATAGACGGAAGGTCAGATTTTTTTTTTTTTTCCTTTTAGAGATGTGCGGACTGAAATGGGGGGAGGGCACTCGGTGTCTCCAGGACATATCAGTTAGTAAGTTGTGGTGCTGGAATGTGGACCTCGGGTCACCCCCTTTGTGATCCCAGGGTCAGTCCTACTTTTTTTTTTTTTTAAGATTTATTTATTTACCTGACAGAGAGAGAGAGAGAAAGCGAGAAAGCAAGAGAGGGAACACAAGCAGTGGGAGTGGGAGAAGCAGCCTTCCCGCTGAGCGGGGAGCCCGATGTGGGGCTCCATCTTAGGACTCCAGGATCATGACCCGAGCCGAAGGCAACAGCTTTTAGGTGCCACCCAGGCGCCCCTTTGTATTTTTTAAAATTTTTTAGATTTTTATTTATTTGACAGACAGAGATCACAAGTAGGCAGACAGGCAGGCAGAGAGAGGGGAGGGGGAGAAGCATGACCTGAGCCAAAGGCAGAGGCTTTAACCCACTGAGCCACTAGGCGCCCCTATTCCTACTCTTGACTGATGTTCCCTTTGCCCTCTGTTCACCTAAAGAGATCTCCACATCCCCACTCTGCACTCCATTCCTCTAGGCATACATTCTTCATTTCCCCACCCTTCTTTGTAATGGTCTTTATTGTATTAAGGTTGCATCCTGAGAACAGCATTCCCTTAGGCCAGCTCTACTGGCCGTACCTGCCAACTCTACCCCATCCCCCACCCCCCACCCGCTGTGAGAGTCTCCTCCTCTAGGGTGTGTTCAGGGCAAAAAAGCATGACTTCGATTTGGTTCTGCCTTTTGCAGCTTGTGTAGGCTTGAATATTGTATGTGACTTTACTGAGTGTCCACATCTGTAAAATGGGTTGATGGGTAATCGCAACCACAGAGGCTTGATTTGAGAAAGAAATGAGCTCACTCACCTGTTAGACCTGACCAGGCTTGGTCTTCTCACTATTATCATAAAACAGTATTTTCTATCCTGTTGCCAGGTTCCAAGCCCCAGAATTACCCTGCTGGGCTTTCTAGAGTAGTTCGTGGTTTCTCTCCACCCAGCTGTCCAGTTTGTTTTTTACTCCCTGACGTGTATCGTCTTTAGTCTTTAGCCTCTTTATGTTTATTTTTCTTCAGCTTATCTTACGTTGGTTTGATCACCGTCCCCTCCTTCCCTCCCAGTCCTATGCATTGGTCAGGCCTCCGCTGAAGCGCCAGAGTCTCCTGGGACCGAGTCCTTCTGTCCTGATCTCTTCCTTTCTGAACTTCCTTTGAATGGAGTTGTAGAGCCACGGACCTTGGCAATGAAAGGCATCATGTTTTTCTTCCCACTTGCCCAGGTTAAGTAGCTTTACTAAGGTTATTCAACCTGGCTGTGGCAGGGTCAGCTGCTGCCTCCCCTGTATTGTATAAAATCTCTGAATCATATACACTTTCTTGTATTATTTACCCTTCCGTCAACGAGAGTTAGAGTGCTTTTTCTATAAAGGCTCTGAATTCAAGAAGGACAGATGGTAGAGACCAGTTTTATGCACTTGTATTTGAGAGTGAATGCTTCTTTAGGAACCTTGCTTGCCTTAACCTCGTTCTGGCCCCGGTGAAGGACTTTTGCTTGTCCTAGGAACTCACAATAGGAACAGGATGTAGGGGGTGGGCTGATACTCTTTAAAAAAGGCAGTATAATGGCCACAGGAGAGGTGTCAACAACATAGAAGAAGTAGTGGTTAATGTAGGGGGCATTAGAAAAACTTCACAATGGAAGAGAGTTTTGAGCTGGGTTTTGAAGGGTGAATAAGAGTTTGCTAGCAAGAAGAATGCATTTTAGTCAGAATGACGAGCAGAGGAAAAGTGAAGGAGGTTGAACATGCATGTCCTGTTTGGTAAGTTTGTGCTGTTGCCAGGCTGTGTCTGGGACATAGTGTCCCTAGGACATTGGAGGAGAGGCAATAATGGAGGGCGTAACAAAAATTCAGAGGTTGGTTTTTTTTTTTTTTTGCTAAAAGGTCTACGTTCTAATTCTGGTGCCTCTCTCTCCTTCTGAGAGAGTGGGTCCTAAAACATTTTTAGATAATCCAACCTTCTGGGTTTGTCCTTCTGTATCAGTGAACTCCAGTGTGGTTATTTTCAGGCTCTCCCTCCCCTGTTTTCTCTTCTGACCCTGTGCTTGCCATGTGATGTACATGGTGAATGGAAAGGTTGATACATCATCTGGAAATTTCTGGATGAAATCTGGGTGCTCTGCTGGTCTCGGTTGATTTCTTAGTCTTGAGGGTGATTTCTGAATTCATAAGATTTTGTTGTCAGAATGCCCAGAAATGGATTCCTGCTGATCTTGGCGGGAAAGGAATCCACTGGAAGAATTTGGGGGAGGCTCATAAAACCTTCCAGAGGCTCAGAGAACTAGAATCAGAAGCAACAGTGCTGGGGAAAACCCCCAAAATACACCAAAGAAGGGGGCTGGTGCAGACACTACTGTTCCCACCGTGGGGTGTGGATACATAGCTTGTCCCTCTCACTGCTGCGGGACCTGTGGCATGATCGTCATCAGAATTGATGCCGACACAGCTTCCCCAGTCTGGACAGAGCTGCCACGACCATTGTCAAGTGCAGGAATGAATCATGCGCTGCCCCTGCTGGTTTATATTGCTAGGGACTGGTTCCAAGTCGGCAATGACTGCCCTGGGCTTATGCTCTAGTGCAGAGGATGCTAGGGACACACTTTTATCCTGCACTTTTATAAGGGGTGGTTGGCTTTGCCTCATGACGTGGAGGACTCTGAACACAGGAAGGGGGCTCAGATGCCAAATACGTGACAGATGTCCACGGCAGTCTCTAAGCTGGCCATTGTGTGCATGCCACCAACGTTCTTGAGCTGGAGATTTATGGGAAATCCCAAGCGCATTTGCATCAGGAAAAGATTTTTACCAGCTCTCTGAGATAGAGGAAGGAAACTCGACGCGGGGGAAGTGAAGCAGTGGAGAGAGAAAATTCTCCAGTCTTAGATTACTTGCTGACCTCAAAAGCAAAAGGGCTGGCTCAGCCTTAGCTGGGTCTGTCTGTGAGCTCATTCTAGTTCATTTAACAAAAGTGACGTTTTCCGTTTGGATGGTATCGCCTTGATTTGTGCACACATTTCAGAAATCATGGATAAAATCATAGACAACAATTTGTTTTGTCCTCGCTAAAAACTTGATGGAATAGACCAAGTACATTTCTCCTTTCACAGAAAGGGGAATTGTTGCATATTTAAATGAAGAAGCTTTGTTTTGGGGGCTGTGTAACTACCTGGGGGGGAACCCCAAGGCTGGGACCTGGTCTTTCCATTAGTCTTTTAGTCTTCTCCCCACACCACAGGCATTTCCCTGTAAGAATTCCCCTTTCTTTGGGTAACAAATGAAGTTCTGAAAAGAGTATTAAAAGAACTCTTGATTTTATATGTTAACGATTGGGTTGGTAGGACATCCCCAGTAGCTTTGTTTCTCATAGGGGGTTATTTGGATGAGAGAAAGACCTGTTGCATTTCTGTGCCGCAGCTTGAAAACATGAACCCCAGGAAGGTCTCTCTTCCTTATTTTGAGATACTTATGTTACCGACTTCAGTTTCGAATGTATCCATCCTAGCTTGAGTCTTCGCTGGAGTTCAACTTTGTTTCCATCGTTAGAGGTCTGGAGTGGGGTTGTGGGGGAAATCTGATAGGTACCTACACACCTAAGGAGTTAAGAGTTTAAGGAAGAAAGAAATGTTGTTTATTTTTTTTACCCCGCAACAAAGGTATTTTGGGTACATAGCATGTTGTCTTACCAGCTGCTGCCTCCTTTGGTGTTAGCGGATTTGTGGCTGTACTCTCTTCTGTGATTAATGGGAACTGGGGGAGGGGAGGGCGGATCCATCACTTTGTCTAAGAATACCGAGTTTATGTAATCGAGCCCGCCGGTAACTGACAGCGGACGGTGCGGCAGCAGAACTCCAGCTTCTCCTAGGGAATGGAAACCCCGTGTGAGGATACAGCCTGGGTTTACGTTAGTCAACAAGTTTTCTGAGTGACGCACGGGAAGCCTAAACTATACGGAGTGCTGGGAGATTGAATTGCTAGATTAAGAATCGTGTTACCCGGGCTAAATCAGCAGTAGCGGGACTGGCTGAGCCAAGTCACTCTCTGTACCTCAGTTTCTCCACCCATGTTGGAAGGGCAGTGCTATGTGCCAGAACCTTCGTGGGCCTTAGCTTATCACCCTTTCCCTGCTGACCTTTTCGGTGGGTTTTGTCTGTCTTTTGCAGAGGTGAGGAAATGAAAGCACGGTGGTGCTGGTGCGGGGTGGAGGTGAGTAGTTGTCTGGGTGGTTCCGGAGCTAGTTATTAGCAGGGTGAGGACACAGACTTCGATCTGGGCGCTCCCCAGCTACTCAGCTTGCTGGCCTTCTCTTAGCCACTGCCTGGAGGCCGCCTTTCAGTACTTCCCACTATGTCCACGTTACACACTCCCTACCCTTTTATGGTGTCTGTGTTTTGAGCTTATGGGGGAGGAGGAGCTCGAAAACACAGTTGCTGGACTTCACGGACTTGGGCAGTTTCGTCAAGTGGTCATTGAATTTGATACCTTTAGCGGATCTGATGATGTGGGTGATTTATATAACTCGATGGTTGATCGGCATCTTCCTGTCCTACCTAGGAAGGTGGGTTTGGGATGTGGAATTTGGAGAGGGCGCTGAAGGCAGTTTAGTAAACAGGTAGGGGTTGGAGAGGGAGGGCGTGAAGGCAGGAATTCACAGGGCTAAGACTTAGCTGAGCAGGGGGGTCGGTTGATGATTGAATTAACAGTTAATCCGTTAATGAATCAATGAATCAGTTAAGGGCAAGAGAGAGCCGGAGGCAAGGGGCTTGTAGCCCCGACGGAGGCCCCGGGCCAGGGAGACGGGGCCACGTCCAGGGAAAGGCAGACCAGCCAGACTGTTGTGGTCAGTTGGCAGACTGGGGCCTTTCAACCTGAACCCGAGAGACTGCATCTGGAACAGAGCAGGAGGAGGACTCGGCGGAGGGGTGAAGGGCGGCCACTCAGTCAGCCTAGGACGGAAACAGGGAGGCATTTTTAAGCCAGGACAGACTCACCTAAATATTGTTAGAGCAGACCTCTGGCTGGTCTTGCTGTTTCTAATTTCTATCTCAGGACTCCGACCCCACTGAAAAATCAAGCAAAGTCCCCATTATCTAGCTCTGTAGGGAAATGTTCTCTGAGCATTTTTTTTTTTTTTTTTTAAACCAGAGTTTAGTCCTCTGAGCCCCGAGGCCTAGCATAACCCTGTCTTCCATGAGAGTCATTCCCACAGGCACTGTCTTTTATTCTTTTCATCTCAATGGAGTCTAACTTTTTTCTTAGGAAGCACGACCTCATGCTGGTCTGCGGTGCACAGAGAGCCCATGCCAGGTTGCGAAGGTGAGGGACTTTTCTGTTCCCAGCCATGGTGGATGACTCCCGGGTCTCCCCACGGCCGTCCTGGGACCTGGCCACAGTCTGTGTCACCGTCCTGGCCCCACTCCCAGCTGCCACCGCCGTCGGCCAAGGCTCTTCTCATTTGCCATTGTGTTTTTCTTCTGCTTTTCTCTTCAGCCACTTCTTTGCTCTGAGTCCCTGTGGTTTACTTCTTTAGCCTGTCCCCAGGTAACGAGAAGTCTCCTTCCTTCTGGCCAGCCAACAGACTGTTCGTGGGCCGGATGTCCTCTTGGTGGTTTGTCCCCTCTTGCCTGCCACTAGCCTTGCTCAGAACGTTTGTTTTCATTGCTGACCTGGAGGCACTTCCTTTCCTTTTGTGCCTCTCGTTTCTCCTGTCATCAGGGTTCGTGGATTTCCACCTGGGGAAGTTTCCAAAAGAAAGTGGCCCTTGACAACCGAGGTGTCATGGGTGTTGCTGGGGATCGGTGCTCGGCAAGTGCTCCATGCCAAGGTGTAGGGCAGGGACCGGCACTCCCGGCTTACAGGCTCTGAAAGGGACATGGCCAGTCCTTTGGTGACAGTGGTGAAAGGTCATAAAGGAGCCTGTTTTCCTCCTCCTAACATGATCAGGAACATGGATTGTGGAGTCAGGCTGCCTGAGTTCAAATCCTGGCTCTTCCCGTATTAGCTGTGTAGGCTTAGGCAAGTTACTTAACATCTTCATTTCTTAATCTGTAAAATGGGTACAGTACTTGATATATCATAATATTATACATCACAATTTATCATACATTATATTTCATGTGTTACAATATATAACATAAAGAACAATGTTACATTGTATTACATGGATACTCCAGTATTCTATTTATAGATATTATGATTATAAAATTATAATATGATATATTATAATGTAAATATGCAGATATTACATTATATTGTAGTACAAAACATGTAGAGATTATGTTATATTACTATATGTACTGTGTTATTATATATTATTATAATATATAGTTTACATATTTGCATTTGTTTTCTACAAGCTATTATATAATAACATATGCCATAACACTATCCATAACTTTGTATATATAATACACAGAACTTCGCATATCTATATACATGACTTTACATATGTACATATATCTATAACTTTATAAGTGTATCATATATAGTACGTAAACTATACATATACAGTGATTATATGTAAAGGCTTTAGAACATAGCTGGTATACAGCAAGGAGTTGCTATAGCAGAGTTTGCATTATTAATTCTTTGTTTTTGTAGAGGCGTCTTTTGGGGGGTATACATTTTTGTTTTCAGCTTAAAAGCAAAGCTGACTGTTATTCCTCAAACTCCTTTGAGTGGTTGATTATCATTTCTATCCTTCTTTTGAGGATGCAGTATTTCTTAGTGTGTCTGGGTGGCTCAGTTGGTTAAGCGTCTGCCTTTGGCTCACGTCATGATCCCAGGGTCCTGGGATCGAGCCCCGCATTGGGCTCTCCGCTCAGCAGGGAGCCTGCTTCTCCTTCTCCCAGTTGCTCCCCCTGCTTGCGCTCACTCTCTCTTTCTGTGTCAAATAAATAAATAAATAAATAAATCGTTAAAAAACCCCACTTTTCTCTATTTTTTTTTTTTTAAGGATGCATATTTCTCAAGTACTAGGCACACAGTGAGCGTGTAAAGCTTGGTTTAAATCTCAAACACAGTGAGAAGATGGCGTGGGTCCTGGTCTGAAGCAGTAGCATTTGGGAACGTTGGTCTCCATGCTGTCTGGTCAGAGAGTCACCAGTCAGTCCCCCTGGGCCATCTCCTTGGACCTTCTTGTTTCCAGTGCTTTTCCGCTCCATTTGGTGATTACTGGGTTTGGATGAAGTCTTGGAGGTCATGCCCTGGTCCAGCCTTTATCCGTGCTTTGTCTCTTCACAACATTCTGGAAGCAGAGAACCAGGGATCAAACCCAAGTTGAAGTTTGGGGATAATAGAGTATTTTTTTCTGGAGAGTCTTTCTTTTAAGAGCTGTATTTGATGATGAAGTTGAACTAGGAAGTGAGGCTAGTTTTTAGTTTACTCCAAAAACACATTTTGTGAGAATCTCCTATACCAGAAAAATATAAATAAGGCCCTACACTCAGAAGAGTTATAGTCTAGACAGTACAGTTTTGTAAACACACACACACACATATATGTAGACACACGAATATAATGGGAACACTATGCTAGGGAAGTATTTTCGGTACTTGTGGACACAAAAGCAAGAGGGTTCTATTTAACCTTTGGGTGAAATGGACGAGGGAGGGGTGAACCTTGGAAGTGTTTATGGAAGAGATTTTATTTGAGCTGAATCCAGAACATTGAGTCGGTTTGCATGAGTCAGAGAGAAAGGAAGCATATTCTAGACAGAGAAAACACCATGAGTAAGGGCACAGAACCTCAGAGTATCCTGGTGGTCTGAGAATTGGAAGAATTTGTCATGGCTGAGATGAAGTATGAGTGATGAAGTATGAGAACAATGAGAATTCACAGTAGCGCGTGGCCAGGGGTGGGGTTATCAGTGGCGGGCCGGAGCTGGCCCCTGTCTGGTTCGTGAGGGCCATTGATTAAATAGCCGGTCATTTTGTAAGCTGGTCGTTAAAATGGCGGTAGCTTGAACTGGACAGTGGTGGCAACATTTACACCATGGAAGTGAGCAAATACTACATATCAGGGCTCCTCCTGCAAAGGGCTGCTTTACCGTACTCTCCTGACGGAGATGCTCTTGTATGCCGCTCTGATAATTATTATTGTTTTGCAAGGAGGATTTTATTTATTTGAGGGAGGGAGAGGAGCAGAGGGAGAGGGAGAAGCAGGCTTCCGACTGAGCGCAGAGCCTGACGCAGGGCTCAGTCTCACGACTTTAAGACCGAGACCTGAGCCGAAACCAAGAATCAGACGCCCAACCCACTGAGCCACCCAGGTGCCCTGTGATTATTCTTCCGAGGGTCCCTCGGTGTAGGCGATGAGGAGCCGGTGAAGGATGGCGGGCAGGAAAGCAACATGATCAGATTTGTAATTAAGAAAGATAACCCCTGTGTCTTCGGTCCTGTGTCTCCGGAAACAGACCGAGAGAGGGAGCTTGGCACCCAGGAGGTGTACTGGGGAGTGTTCTTGCCGCCACCATTCGAAGGCAGGCAGAAGAGAATGGGTCTGGGCAGAGGGCACAGTTGAATAATGAAGCAGGTGTAAAGTCCATCCCACGGGGATGCTTTGGAGCTGGAAAGGCCCATCAGGGTAAAACAACCCGGGAGCACGGGGGGTGGGGGTGGGGGTGACACAACCACGGTGGAGGGGTCCACAACCACGGTGAAGTGACTGTCCAGAGGGTGTGCCTCACTCCTGAAGGTGATTCAGTGGCTGTTCGGTGGATATGTGAGCTCTGGCGGGGGAGATGGGAGGGACCAAGAAGACCTGGTGGGAGGGTCTTAAAGCAGTCCAGGTTAAAGATGATGAAGGCATAAACTAAAGAGGTAGCCATAGGGATGGGCTGAAGTGTGGGAACCTGGGGTGTGTGGGGCTAGTTCCCCTTCTGCAGTAAGTAGTTCTCAACGAAATGCCAAGGCTGCCTGCCCCCCAGGGGACATTTGGCTGTGTCTGGAAATGTTATTGTTGTCTTAACTGGGAGGGATTGTGCGTCTATGTGGACGCTACTGGCATCTAGTGGGTAGAGGTCAGAACATCCTCCATAGCACAGGGCAGCCCTCCATAACAGAGAATCAGCAGCCCCCACACATCGATAGGGGCAAGGTTGATAGGATATTAACAAGAAAGGAGTGATACTGGCAGTAAGGGACAGGACATGGGAGCGGTCTTCTTTCTCTGCGCCTTCCCTGGGTGTCTGGGCTATTGAGCCCCTAATTCAGTACCAGATTGCTGAAGTGGAGATAGTAGTTTACTGACAACACTTTACAAAGAGAAGAAATTTGATCTTACAAGCAAATGCTTATCATCGAGTCCCTCAAGCCGTGCTTGTCTCCTATGGCAATTTTAACTCTCGGGAGCAATACATTCTCTCGTCTTTCCCTTTCCTCTTTCTTCCAAAAGGTGAAAGTAAACTAGAGCTTCCTTCTGTCCTGAAAAATTCCCAAGTATAAGAAAGCACATAATAAAGGGACTCTTAGAATCACCCTCTGGTTTTTGATACTGGTAGTCAAAGTTGTGCAAAACAATGGTAGAACTGCAGGGGAACTATGAAAACGCATTGCTTAGGTTTTAGCAAAGTGATAAAGCAAAGGAAGAACATTAAATTTAATGAGGCAAAACCGAGAAGTTGATTAGGGAGGTTCGAACTTAGGTGGTGGAGAAGCAGTATGTAAAATTCCTTTTCTTCTTAACATGAGCACATTCAATTATAGCAATTGGTGAGAGCTTTGGTGCCTTTTTATTATTGTTGTTGATGATGTTAGTGTTATCGTTGTTACTATTATGGCTGAAAGCTGGTTAGTGCACAGGGCGACTGCCATCCGGGTGCTCTGAGACATCCTGGTGGCACCTGAAGACAGGACTCCAAGGAGGTTGGGTGGGGCAGAGTGACTGCGGGAGGCACCCAGCAGGCAGAGCAGTGGTGCTGGCGGGAACAGAAGCACAGAGCTGTGGCGTAAGCATTATTAGCAAGAGAAGCCTAAAAGGGAGATACACTTATGCCTGGTACAGGGTAGCAGCTGATGGACTGCAGCCGTGGTGTAAAACTTTTTTGAAAAGGGGCAGATACTAGGTTTTTTTGGCCCGATGGTCTCCTGCACCTCTGCTGTAGTGTGAAAGCAGACAGATGATATGGAAATCAAGGAATGTGCTATAGCCAATAAAACAGGTGGCAGGCCAAATTTGGCCAATGGGCCATAATCTGCTGACTCTGGACTACGGTCTTGAGGACCCTGGTACACTTCAAAGAAAGATTTTTGATATGCTGTTTAAGGAAGGTGTGGATGTGGAGACAAAGGTATGACAAAGATTTAGGATTAAGGGGCCAAATGCATTCATTTTCTTTCCTTAATTTCGGTCTCTTTCTCATGGCCATCACTCTCCTTTCTTTAAATAATTACTTAATAATTTATTATTAGTTTTTCATACAGAAATTATTTATAACAGTCGATTACATAATCATTTGGTTTATGATCATTGATTTTCTGGTTTTTTGGGGGAAATGTTAGATTGTGGGAGGAAACTTCTCTGCTCTTCTTTCTTAGTTCTCTGTAAATGACATTTTAGTGATTTTTTTTTCTCTCGGGTGTAGCTCTTTCAGTAAGTTTTCTTTTCATTCTTTTTTTTTTTTTTAAGATTTTATTTATTTATTTGACAGAGAGATCACAAGTAGGCAGAGAGGCAGGCAGAGAGAGAGGGGGAAGCAGGCTCCCTGCTGAGCAGAGAGCCCGATGTGGGGCTTGATCCCAGGACCCTGAGATCATGACCTGAGCAGAAGGCAGAGGCTTAACCCACTGAGCCACCCAGGCGCCCCCATTACATTTTCTTCTCTATTATCATTGACCTTGGGCTGTGAGATTCTCAACCTTGATCACCTGGGGGTGATCCTAATATACAGTGCTCAGGCTGCATTTGGAACAATTCATCAGAACTCTAGGGATAGGGCCAGGTTTTTTAAAGCTCCCTGGGGACCCAGATGTGCAGGCAAGGTTAAGAACCATTGCCTTGGATTTAAAGTGGGGAAAAAAAAAATGTCCTAAAAATCGTCCTTTAGATGCAGAGAGAAATTTAACCTGTGCAGGGATAATCATTTCTGACCTACATGTTTTAACTATGAAAATTGGATTCTTCAGCTTTTAAGGGCTTATTCAGGCCAACTTACTAGTGACACAGTAGAACCTTCTTTGTTATGGTTGGGTACTGGCAGTAAAAGAAGTATCAGGAAGCTAATGTGACTTGGCTGATGGGTCTATTTTTGGCCAGAAGCATTTTCTCCATCAGCGAGTGTGGTGACAAGCCTTTGAACATGGTGAGAGCTTCCAAGTTTCAGTGATTAAGTCACTATCCACCAAAGCCAATCTTGACCAGAGTAAATGGTGAGGATATATGTTCTGTGTCCAGAGGTAATAACTTTCTAACGTCGACATGGGTGCCTGCTTATCTGATGGTGTTTCTTAAAGAGAACCCAATCGATTAAGTGAGAGCTGACTTCTGTTTAATGTCAGGAGACATAGGGCAACTCAGAAGGTACATCTGAGGAACTTTCACAAAGATAGGGCAAAAATAGTTTGAAAATATAGGTATGGAGATAATCGTATTTTGTGAGTGGTGACATTTTTGAGGGATCTGACAGCCTTTTTTCCCACAGCAATCATGTTTTGTTTTCGTTTTACATTTGGCCAATGGAAGATTCTAACCTTGTGACTCAGGAATGGCTCAAGCATTTAATGATGAAGGCTGGATTTCAAGGATTTAGTGCTTTCTTTCCGAAGTGAGAGTTGGAGAATCATGGTTTTTTTTTTTTTTTTAAAGATTTTATGTATTTATTTGACAGAGAGAAATCACAAGTAGATGGAGAGGCAGGCAGAGAGAGAGAGAGAGGGAAGCAGGCTCCCGGCTGAGCAGAGAGCCCGATGCAGGACTCGATCCCAGGACCCTGAGATCATGACCTGAGCCAAAGGCAGCGGCTTAACCCACTGAGCCATCCAGGCGCCCCAGAATCATGGTTTTTGAGGGGAGAGTACGGAGTAGTCTACGATGTTTTGAAGAGTTTCCCCTCAGTAGCAAAGTGTCTGGTGACTACTGTAGCTTCTCAGGCTCTGTTATCATGGAGTTGTGAGACTTGCTTCATTTATTAAGGGCTGATGGGAAGAGACGAGGAGCGAGTAACGGAATGCCCAACGACCATGCCTGCAGCCAAAGGGGCTTGTTCCCCCTCTATGAAGAGACGACAAATGCACCCTCCCGGGGTTGGTTGAGTCGGTCATTTCACCATGCTCTGGCTTTGGGAGGTGGCCCTGTGAGTGCTGATTTCCTTGACTTTTTCTTTCTGGTCACAGGATCGCTATCATGAGGGAACATGACTACATCAAAAGGCAGGAAGAGAAGGGGGCATTTCTCCCCTGGGTCCTATTATTATTATATTAATCAGGAAGGAAAAGCTTTCCAGTAGCTCCCAGCGGACTTCCTCTCAGATTTCAAACCTGGAGCCAAAAGTTGTTACTTGTTCACCCCCAAACCCAGACGGGCAAAAGAGGTTACCGTGGTTAGCAGAGACTAGGGGTTAGCAAACTTTTTCCGTAAAGAGTCTTGACTATGGGTATTTGTCCCACCCCTTGGGATCCCCATAGGGTGTCTGTTTCCTATGCTTCTCTTCTTTTCCCTAACTCCGTGAAAACCTAAAAATCTATTGTTAGATCTAGGGGTGTTCTCCAAGCCATGGACCCCGGCATCAACTAATCAGTTGTGTTTCCTCTCCTGAGGCTGGTGGAGGGGTCTACCGTCCCTACGCACACCGCCACCCACTGTTTGAACTACACCGTGATTTGGTTAGCAAACTGGGTGGGCAGCCAACTCTAAATTCCATATCTGGCCCATTTGTATAAATTTCAAAGTAATTTGGCAATGGGCGATTTGATGAAGAAAAATTGGGTTATGAGTTCTCGGGACTTCAGCAGAACTTTAATTGGAATGGGGTTCTTCTCGTTATGGTAGTCAGGTAACCTAGGTAACAGATAATCCCCAAATCTCAGTGGCTTCACACAAGAAAAATGGGATTCCTTGTTCAGACTACATGTCTCAAGTGAATTGGCAGGAAACCCTACTCCACTCAGCAATGTGGGGACCACAAGGAGGCTCCCTCATCGAGAAATTGCACCATCTTGAACACACAGCCTTCTCAGTCTCCAAGAAGACCAGGGAAAGAAGAAGACTAGAGAATAGCTCTTGAACTTCCTGTGCCTCATCCTGAAAGTGACCTATTGCACTGGCCAGAACTGATCACATGGGTCAACCCAGCTGAACATGGGGGGGCAAACAGAATATTGGTTGAGTGTTCTTATCCCTTCCAGAGCCCCACTGCTTTCTTCATTTTCTTCCAGAAGAAGAGACTTCATGAAATTGTACGATAACATTGTAACACCAGTAGTTGCTGGTCCTTTTTCTATCTCATCTTAAACTCTAGATTATCCCATCACTGCCCCCCCCGCTTTTTTTTTACATTTACCTATTTCTTTTCTCCTACACCTTTTCCTTTCCTTACACCATTTAGAATCTTATCAGTAGTGTCTAAAAGAGTACGTAAATCAGAAAATGATAGATGTGGAAATGTGTATCATAACTGGACTACTGTATTATAGGATTTATTATTGCAATGTCAAAAGGACTTTCTTTTGCTCTTTGAATTTGCCTCTCGCCCAGTGAGTCTCAACTGGGAGCATGTGGCTTCCCAGAGTACATTAGGCAATGTCTAAGGACATTTTTTTTGGTTGTCACCGTGCGGTGGGGTTGCTGCTAAGATCTAGCAGGTAGAAGTCAGGTTTGCTACCAAATATTACACAAAGCACAGGACAACCCCTGACTACAGAAAGTTATTAGGCCCCAATGTCAGTTGTGCTGATATAAAAAATGTTGCCCCCTTCTCTTAATTAGCTCTTCAAGTCCTCATAGTCTTGGGCAGCCTTCCATATTTACGTGATTTATTTCAATTTTTTGTGGACTATAGCTAGGTAAAAATGGAACCTCCAAAAGTGTAGGTAGCTACTTGACTCTTCCACAGATTTTTGTGATGATTAGGTAGACTTTCTCAAGGTTCAAGCAGAATCTCTGAATGCAAGTTTTACCTGTTTTTGCTTTGTCCTTCTGAAGCTTTCTTCATCTGTGGCATCCTAGATGATTTCACATTGATTACCCAAGCTGCCATTGTCAAAGTATCATTTTTAAGTTGTTAAAAATTGTGTCTTATACAGATATATAGTGAGCATATATCCAATATTTTTGTAATTTGTGAATGAGGCTAGCAAAGCTGGTTCACAGGAGAAATCAAGAGACTGGAGATTTATAGATGCTGGGGCAAGAACATTGTTAAAAGGATGCTAGTTCAGATCTTAAACTGGTTACTATACTTGAGGGTTATTGATAAACCATTGGAGTTATTAGGTATATATTTATGACATAGATATAAATGAAAATAGCAGGTCAAACAGTTCTTGTTCCTAGAGGTAAGCATGCATTAGAATCATCTAGAGGGCTTGTTGAAACCATTGCTGGCAACAGCCTCAGTTTTTCATTCTGTGGTGCTCGGAGATGGGGAGATCCTGGCAGCTCTAACAAGGTCTCAGGTGATGCTGCGGAACCTGGTGATTCAGATTACACACTTCTGAGAGCCATTGCTTTAATAGGTCTTTGAAAGATGTGCAGTTGACCTTCTGCCTTCTGCCTTATTTTCAGTGTTTTTCCTCAACACCCATGGAAGAAATTCTATAATTGAGAAAAGAGAGAGAGAGAAAATGGAAGGTGGTTAGGATAACTTGTCCAGGGAGGACAAAGTAATTGCAGATCTCAGTGACTTAATAAATAGTGCTATTTTCACTCATTTTATATCCTGTAAAGTTGGATGAAGCTCAGACTATCGTCCTTCAACAATGCCATCCAGAACATGTAGGTTTTGAAGTTGTCTAATGCAGATGGAAGAGCCAAAGACTCTAACATGGGCTTTTCACCAACTCCTAGACCAGACTGGCACCTGTCACATCTGTACGCATCCCACTGGCCAGAACTAATTGGCCCCCAAAGGAGGCTGGGAAATGGGGGAAAACTCATGCATTTTTAGAGAGCATTTGCTGTCTCTACTGTGTGTTTTGTAAATATAAGAGTGTATAAACGTGTACTTACAGATTGAAGGACTCAAAGCATCTTAATGATGGCAATGTTCCTCTTACTAAAATTATATTTGGAGGTGTATGTTTTGCACTCAAGATTTTAGATTTCTAGAAGAGCAGTTAAGGGATAGTGTCCCCACAGAAAATGATGAGGTTGAAGTAGAGAAGATTCTAATGTTTGAAATTGCTGGTAATGCTAAAAAATTATGTTTTGAGATGAGTAGTAATGAATTGCATGGACAAATGTTTGTAGCCCCAAGTGAAATACATGTAAAGAGAGAGAACCCTTAATGATCTTAGTATGACGGTAGACTCTTTGATCTTGGGATGCAGCAAGCTATAGGTTTGGAGTTTGCAGAATGACGTTCTAACACTTGCCCTGCCTCAAATTCCCCCTTGGGAATGTTAAGCGGTTGTGCTCACCAAACATTCACTTAAAGATTACAATATGCCATGTTCAAGCTGAGATGGATGGTGGGATTCTTAAAGGTTTTTGTTTTTGACTAGCTGCATGACTGTCAGTTTACTTATCTGTAAAATGGGTCTCCTAGGAATACTATGAAAATTAAATAATATTTATACAACATACCTAAAAATTCCCACCCTAATGGTTCCTTTGTTCTTCTTTCCCTTATATTTGTTAACATGAGTTAGAAAAGCTATTAATTTTTTTAAAAGATTTTATTTGTTTATTTGACAAAGAGATGTTAAATGGATGCAAGGGCTCCATCCCAGGACCCTGAGATCATGACCTAAGCTGAAGGCCGAGTCTTAACCCACTGAGTGGTGGGTGCCCCTAGAAAAGCTATTATTGAGATCTCTGTTAGTTATAGGATGACCAACCCTACAGATTTGCCTGGGACTGAATGGGTTCCTGGGATCCTGGAATTCCAGTTTTAAGACCTGGAATGTCCAGGGCAAACAGGAATGAGTTAGTCACCCTGTTTAGTGGACCTTCTTGGACCTGCCTCTGGTGTGGCCTAGGGGAATGCCTATACTGTAGATCTTTTTTTTTTTTTTAAAGTTTTATTTATTTATCTAACAGACAGAGATCACAAGTAGGCAGAGAGGCAGAGAGAGAGGAGGAAGGTAAGCAGGCTCCCTGCGGAGCAGAGAGCCTGATGCGGGGCTCCATCCCAGCACCCTGGAATCATGACCTGAGCCGAAGGCAGAGGCTTTAACCCACTGAGCCACCCAGGTGCCCCTGTAGATCTTTTTACAGGGGAAAATAGTCCCTGGGTTTCGAGATGTCTCTTCTGTTCTTTCACAGGGAAGCAGCTTGGTTAGGGATGGCCGAGGATTTGTGTTGAGTCTTATTATTTTAGAGTAAAGCAACTTTCTGTCTTAGAGCTTTAAAACCATTGATTCTAGACATTGGCTTGGATTAACTTTCTCCATTGTCATAATCCGATCTCTAAACTCATTATAGTTTGATCAGCTGTGCACTACACATCTAGGACTTTGCTAAGGCAAAGGTGGTAATTTGAGAGTGAGGAGTTGCTATCCGTGTTTATAGAGATGGACTTGGTTGGACCCATGGTTTTCTCAGTGAGATCAAGGAATCTCAGGGGATATTTTACTGACACTATTTTCCCCCATGGTTCCTTACTGCCAAATCCTGCTATTTCTACTAGAGATGTCTCCCCTGGCTGGCTTTCTCTCTTTATCTTAGCTCACTGCTTTGTTTTAGGTATTTCTTACACTACGTGCCCATGTATTTTACCATCAGTCTCTTCAAATTTATCTCCTACACTCCTGCTCAGTATCTTCCTACAAAATATCTACCATTGTTCTCCTGCTTCCAGAGGGCCCCTGGAGCTTCCCTTAGGCCACCATGATAAAAGCCAGCTTCTTAACTTGGAAGCCCTGCCTGACCTGCTTTATGAGCCACCCACAGGGAGCCCTTTCTCAGTCCACACCCCTGCACATGCTACTCCCAACCTTCTTTTACAACAGCCTCCTTTTCCTTTCTCCACCTGGACATGATGCACCTGTCCCTTCGGAGCCTGTTCAAGCGCCGTCTTCCTTGAGAGAGACCTTAGTACTTTTCTGTGATGGTGGCTTCTTCTGTTGAAGGACACAGATTGATTGTAGATGGAGGACATGATTATGACTCCCTGCTCTGCCTCCGATTCCCTTGGTGCACCAACAACAAACATGGAAGGAAGGGCTTCCATTGCTAAGCACTGTCATGGTGTCTTCCCTGTCTTATCCAATGCCTATTGACCTGTTTATCCCCCATGTTGAGTTGTATTTATCTGTAAGTTATCAGTGTTTCATCCACAGGAGGTGTTAGGCTTTGAATGAAGGAAGAATCCCAGTTCAGGGTTTTCATAGGAGACCCTCTCCTTTTTAAAGTGTGTCCTTCGCTGGGGTCTTGCTATTCCAAGCAGGGTCCCTGTTCCTGCCCACCAGGAGCCTGGCATCATCCAGGAGCTTGCTAGAAATGGCAGGGTCTTCAATCTCACCCCAGACCCACTGCATCAGAATCTGTATTCTACCAATGTCCCTGAAGATTGGGAGGCACCTTCAAGTTTGAAATGTACTGCCATAGGCTGGGGTCCCTTATTTTGGCCCTGTTACTATTTATAATGCATTCACCTTCAATGCAGGGGGTTCTTCTAAAAAAAAAACAAAAAAAAAAACACACACAAAAAAACGAGAACTCTCTTCTTCTTCCCGCCCTCCCTCCCTCCTGACTAAAATGCACATTCCTAGGACCTGCCCTAGACCTAAATCAGAATGTGAGGCAGGTAGGGTCACGGCCTTTGAAACAAATACCCCAGGAGATTTATATCATCCTGCAGTCTGAGCACCACATCCCAGGGAATTTGTTTCCTTGTCTCTGATTTCCCTCAGAACTTTGGACTAAAAAGCTATCGGTCCTCACAATCAGCGTGAAGTCTGTTGCGGTTTGATGCCCCCGGTCCTTGCCAGTTTCCCTGTTGCTGTCAACAGCCCTGTTGTTCCCCCGCTGGTCCCCGATGTCCCCCTGGCTTGCATCTCATTATTGGAATAGCTCCTTACCTTGCATTAAGAAATGCACAGTGTCTCTGAGTTTCCTTCTCTTGTCATTGCCTCACTTCTCTGCATGTGTCACCCCTTTCAAGCTCATAGGGTGTTGCCAATGCCTTGGTTTTCTCCATCGTCCCTGTGTCCGCTTATCTCCCGCCGTCCGGCTTCTCACTCCGCTTCGGCACCAAAGATCCTCTCGCAAAAGTCACCAGGGACTTTATTTTCATATTCACTGATCTTTTTGAGCGCCTTAAAGAAAATCTCTTAGAGGTCGGCAATCTTGTAAAAAAAAAAAAAAAAAAAAATCACATCTTATGGTTTTAACCTGTGTTGCTGGTGTGCAGAGTTGGGCACGAATGTCAGTGTCTCAGCCAGGGACAAGTTGGAGCTTTCTCTCTCTTTACTTGCCAACCCCCGGGGTAGGGAAGGAAACAGTCACTGAAGGTTTTTATACTTAAAAACATGTTTTACAAATTCAAGTGTACTTCAAAAAAAAAAAAATAAATAAACACACACACACACACACACACATATATAAATGCACATTCCTAGGACCTGCCCTAGACCTAAATCACTTCAAGTACACTTGAATTTGTATTATATATATATATATTTACATATATATATATAAAAAATACAAATTTGTATTTGTATACATATGTATATATATATATGCATATATATATATTTTAGTCCTATATATATATGGGAATTAAAATCACTAATTCAAAGCTAAATATATATATATAAATTTATATATTTATATATTTATATATATATAGCTTCAAACTAGTGATTTTAATATATATATTTATATATATAAATTTATATAAATATATAAATAAATATATAAATATATATATATATATTTAGCTTCGAACTTGTGATTTTAATTCCCAATTCATTACATGACCAAATTTCTTCAGATAAATCACGGCTACTCTTATTCTTATGTTGCTTATCATTGCATTCTATAGTTGCTTTTGGCTACAATCTTCCCTTGGTTTATAGAGTGCACCCATGCTCCAAGTAGCTAAATCAGCCATCATCTTCTCTTCAACAACCTGTAAACTTAATCTATAAACATTCAGTGGAAGGGGAAGTCCTCAAAAGGAAATAGAGTAAGAATTCACCTTGCTGGACATTCTTCTAAAAACAAACAAAAAAGGGCACAGAAACACCACCATCCCCCCCCACCCCCGCCCCCCGATCTAGCAAACATGACCCAGGCAATACTTGAGGCTCTGGGGATGGAAGAATAAGACACAGATGGACCCTTGCCTTTGTGATGCTAACGGTTTTGCGTGGGGGCAGTCCCTCTTGTCATTCAAGAAACACTGCCATTGGTTAAACAGACAGGGAAGGCAGAGAGGGTACAGCTGCTGGGGAGGGAAGGGGGAAGATGGGGTGGGGGGAGTAGGCGGAGACTCATTAGAGGAGGGATCTCATTGGCTCATTGGCGCTGGATCTTGAAAGGGGAGCAGGTGCCTCCCCTTGGAGCTGTGGCAGCACTGGGAGGACTGACATGGAGGTCTTCACGCTGCAGCCCCAGAAGGGCACCAGGAACTCACCAGGCATCCTGGGGGGGCGGGGGTACAGACAGAAGAGACTGGGGAGGTAGGGGGAGCAAGCAAGGGGAGCACCCGTCTGGATTTTTATGTGGGCAGTGGGCATCCGTGACAGCAAAGAGGACCATGTGTTGGAGATGTGCAGTCCGGAAAGATGGGGTGTCAGTAGAGAAGAGAGCACAAGGTCTAACTGACATGCAACAGACAGAGAGGTTCGGTGTGTAGAAGTCACTGGAGCCGTAGAACCCTTGGCAGAACCGTAGGTGAGAGGCACAGGGAGAACATGGGCTAAACATAGAATCTCAGGTCAAGTTCACCCTTGATGGGGAGGGTAAAGGAAGAGCTGCTTGGAGAAGGAGGAGGAAGACCTGTGTGGTGCACTTTCAAAACCCTTCCCAACGAGGCATAAGAAAAGTCCTTTTCGTAGGGATAGACCTCTTGTGTCCCCTATTTCTTCTCTTCCTGGAGTCATTCAGAACAAATCTGCTCCCCTTCCAATGTGACAGCTCTTGCAAGGATTGGGACGGCGATCTCCTGATTCCATCGTCTTTTTTTCCAGGGGTGACACCTCCCCCTTGTCCCCACTAGTCCCTAAGCGACATGGTTTCCACGTCGCTTACCTGCACTGTCAGCCTGGCTGACAGCATGGGGTCACCAGGGAACGGAACGAGGGGAACGGACCTCCTTGTGTCTTCATACCTTCCTCCTTCCGCAGACCGTCCTTCCTTCCAGACTCTGCGTGAGCTGTTGGGTCAATGAGCCCAAGGGTGGGAAGAGACAGCTCTGGGATCGCTGAATAGTCTCGCTTTGTCCGGAGGCGTGTTTTTCTGGCTCTTTCTGGTTCTTAACAGGGTGGTTTTTGTTCTGGGGAGAGCTGGTTTGGGAGAGCAGGCTGCAGAGAAAGCTGCCGGGTCCCCCCCCTCCGCTTCCCTCTGGGGCTATCTCCGAGGCCCTCCTGGGGACTGGAGGCAGCATCCCCAAGTCGCCTCTGCCCAGCGGAGGTCATCCGAGGCCTCTGTGTCCTTGTCCCGAGTCTAACTCAGATAGCGAGGGGAAGAGCAACCAC
This sequence comes from Mustela putorius furo, assembly GCF_011764305.1. Taxonomy (NCBI): domain Eukaryota; kingdom Metazoa; phylum Chordata; class Mammalia; order Carnivora; family Mustelidae; genus Mustela; species Mustela putorius. Next base: position 10,457,327 of record NW_025421399.1, read on the forward strand.
CGCCAAGCTCACCAGCTTCATAGTCGTCAGGAAGGAGCCCAGGCCGGCCAGATTCCATTTTAATCAGCGATCACTCATGACAAAAAGGGGGAAAAAAAAAAAAGAAAAAAATAGAAAATAAAAAAAGAAAAGAAAAAAGAAAAAACAAAGCAGCTGTATACCTACCACTTTTCATAACTTTGCCTGCATCGCTGGCAGTCGGATTGCTTTTCTTTTGCAGAAAACACAATGTCAGGCTGGGTCAGGATGGATATGCAGAAGTTTTGAAAGGAGGCGATTTGGAAAGGGAGGGGAAATTAGTAAGGTTTGCAGTTCACACTGGGGATGAATCACACCCCTTCGGGGATTGTCATGTGCAAAACCTAAGGCTGACATTTCCCTCTCGGGCCTGCCTGCCGTCCCTAACACGCCGGGACACATTGCAGAATCCCTTCTAGATGGGCTTTCAGGAGGGGACCACCGGCAAGAGGTCGTGGGGGCCTCCGCCTCCGCCAGCCAGGAGCACATTAGCATCTCCGCCGTGGGAGCGTGGACTCTGGTCAGCGGACGGGGGTGGCAAGGACATTCCAGCAGGGAAGGGAGGCTTGGCCGAGCTTTATGGGTTCCAGAACACGCAGTTCTTCCATAAAATGACAGGAGAACACAGTGTGCTACTGAGCGCTGCTGGATTTCTGTGGAAGCATCTACTTCTCCCCCTGAAGATCAGAACAAAGGTGGTTTCTTCGAGTGAATTTGAGACCAGCAATCTGAAGCACTTGAGTCCCATTTCTGCCCCATATTATTGTTACGGCCTTGGTTAAGGTTTCTTAACTACTCTGAACTACAGTTTCGTCTTCCTTGTGTCTCTATGCCATGGGGAGTTTTGCCCTGTGTGTATGTAGCCTACATGTTCATGTCCTGATTTCTAAGCCTATTGAGAACTATGCGGAACCACCAACAGATGCAATTATAATTGCATCTGACATAATTGCAGGCTGACAGTGCAGATAAGCGGTGTGGAAATCAGATATAAATATATCTGGGATTCCCTTTAAAGAAGGAGGTCTGGGGGGTATAGATGAAGCAAGACTGGCCAAGAATTGGTCATTGTTTAGGAAGGGTGATAGGTACATAGGGGTCCCTTATATTATTCTCTTTCATGTATGTTTAAAATTTCTTATAATAAAAGGCAAAAAAAAAAAAAAGTTTTCTTAATTACCCATCCCAGATCTCTCCCACACATGTATGAAGCTTCCTTGTGACATCTGCTTCCTGTTATGGTGGTTAATGAGCTAGTATAGCTCAGTAGTTAGAGACCAGGCATCCGGATTTGTCCAGGGCACCCTTGGAATCTTTCTTTGTCCCGCACTCCATCTGGTTTCGCATTCATCCCGGATTTTTATTTTTATTATTATTTTTTAAACAAAGTATTGTTATTTCATAGTTGCATTAAAACTAGCCAGGATGGGTTTTATAGACCACCGCCGTTTAATGCTGGCTTCTGCTGTGGTCTCTATTAGTGTGGGAGGCATCAATGCAGCAGGCAGAATTTTACATTAGTGCCTGGAATCATCCAAAAGATGCCTGGCAGCGACTTTTCTCTCTTTTCTGTGCTTGTCATGGAAGGCTTGCTTACTGATAAATCCGATTGGTCAGCATTGGCTAGCTCCTTCCTTGTCTTGGTGGCGGGAGACCTTGAGATCACTGTGGCCCTCACTGTGTTCTCTGAGGACTACAGGACTCAGAAACCAACTTAAAGGATATGAGCACGGGACAGGAAAAATAATTCTGCTTATTTCATTTTATAATGTGCATTTTGCTTTAACGCACATACGTATATATGTGTATGCGAAGGGGTATGTGTGTGTATTTAGAAAGAATCTCATTTTGAAAACAGCTTTCGATATGTTTTGGTTGTATTAAGTTTGCCACTGTAATGAAACCAATCTGTTAATCAGCCAATAAATATATATACTTTTTAAGATTTTATTTATTTGACAGACAGAGATCACAAGTAGGCATAGAGGCAGGCAGAGAGAGAGAGGAGGAAGCAGGGTCCCCGCTGAACAGGAAACCCGATGCGGGGCTTGATCCCGGGAACCTGGGATCATGACCCAAGCCAAAGGCAGAGGCTTTAACCCACTGAGCTACCCAGGTGCCCCCAGTCAGTAAATATTTAAAATGTTGTATAATTTTTATTATTTTTCCTACCACCTTTCCCTCACAAAAGTATCCCTGTTGAAATGGTAAGGTATGCACGCACCTTACTTAATAGCAGACTCTGAAGGTAAACTTTTGACTCCATTTCTCAACTCAGGGGCATGTGAAGTATTTCTCCTTAGGTCTGTTTCCTCATTTGTACAATAGAGATGATAAGGGTTGATTATAGAATTTTCGTGAGGATAAATTGGTTATTACCTGTCTCGCATTTAACATAACATTTTCCCTGTTTTAAACACAGACTACTTAACGCTGTGTTTATTTGGTTCCTTCTTATCTTCTTTACTAGATTATATGCCCATTTAGGAGAGGAAACGGTTTCTTTATTTGTAAAGACCTCCCCAGGGCATGATAACATAATAAGACCTTGATAATATTAGTTGATTGACTGAATACATGGATGAATGATAGGCATCTGTTTTACACGCCTGCAGCCAGCTGGCGTGGTTCGAGTTGCGATCTGTGTGTATGAAATGGAGCCATGTCCCGACAGGAATTCCAGATTCATCGAGTCCTTGTTGGGATCCCCGTTGGGCTAACAGAACCGACCACCTCAAACACACCGTCTTAAACAACATGATGGTTCTGTGTTCTGTAAATCTGAAAGTGACAGCCTGCCCACTTACTTCCCTGACCTGGTCATCTTACCGGACCCCATTCTGTTCTTCTGGTTGGTGCTTCCCTTGAACCTGGGTATTACTCAGTCAACTCTTTGCTCACAGTTGCCTGCCTGCCAGGGATAAAGGGATCTCGGTGAGGCCAAGAAAATGGGGTTCAGTAAAGGAAGAGTTATCATACAGGATAAACATAAATAGGAAGAGACTAGAAAATAATTAGAATCTGTGTATTACTACATCTTAGGGAGAAATCCTGAGCTGGTGTTGGATCTAATACCTAAAAATATCCGATTGGTCTGCTCTGCAGACATCCCAGCCACTTGGTGCTTTGGGGTTGACGTGTGTTAGGAAATGGGCCATCTGTCGCCAGGAAGGTTTAAGATGGTCAAGGGGGAGGGAAGGGGGTTGTATGGAGCTCTGCAACACCATTGTGGGGAGTTTCCTTTCATTGTGTATGGGTTGGTTCTTCCAGAGGAAGGCTCTGGACTGAGTCCCTTTCCATTTTCACTTCTGCTAAGGTGACCATTAAACAGTGGCTTTGGACTTGGACTTTTTGGTAAAACGACTAGGAACACCCTGAAAATACTACACTATCAAAATGTCGCTACATACATTTCTGTGTATTAACAATAAGTCTCAAATCTCGGTCGCCTGTCCAGTCCTTTCCCTGAAGCTTTAGATTTGAAATGCCCCTTGTTTGCTGAATTTCCTTACTGAGATGGTCCCTCAACCCCACTCTATTCCAAACCAAGCCCATCCTTTCCAGTTTTCTCAAATTTGCTTCTACTCTGTTCTTGTTCCCGGTTGGTACCTGCCATTTCTCCTGGGGAGACCTTTTTAATGTAATTCCATTCTCCTCCTCTCCATCTGTACTGTTACCTATCAAGCCAAGGCTCCTCTCTCCTCTCACTTGGATCTCGGCTGTAGCCTCTCAATCTGTTTTCCTGCCTGCAGTCCTGCTCCCCATCTCCATTCTCCTCTCCCTCGGCCCCCAGGATGACTAAGGAAGTAAGTAATTCAGCAACCATGTTCAGTCCAATCACTCTCTTTTCAGAGCTGAGGCTAAAAGAGTGAAGTCATCGCTGTTTCTGCTCTCACAGAGCTTATTTTCTAGAGCCGAAGACCAACAAAGCCATGTACCCAGACAGATAATGAACATGTGTATAAACTGTATTAGATCACAAAGGAAACCCACAAGGATTTGAGATGGAGGATACCATGGTGTAGACAAGCAAGGCTCTCCTCGATGATGGCATTTAGGCCGGGATGGAAAAGGATGGAAGGTACACAAATGGACATAGTTCTGCTGGGGAAATGAATGTTCAAGGCAGAACAGAGAGTTTGTGCAAAGACCCTGAGGTGTGCAAGAGCTTGGTGGGATCAAAGAACCAAAACCTAGAAGAGAACAATTAATGCACAGAGCTATCAAAAGGAGAGTGATTGGACATAAGAGCAGAGAAATGGGTGGGGATCCCATCACACAGGGCCTTGAAGGCTGCAGCAGGAGTGCGTTTAACCCCAAGTTCAATGGGAAACTCCTGAGGAATTCTAAGCACAGGTACGGTTTTATTCAATTTATATTTCCTTTTTCCTCTTGCCTTGTGGGGCACGGGTCAAAAGGAGCAGGAAAGACAGAAGGTGTTAGCAAGAGAGATGGAGAAATGTGGGCAGGTTGGGAATAACTTTTGGAGATAAAATCAATAGGATCTCCTCTTGGCTTAGACATGGGGACAAAAGAACAGGAGGAGACTCAGGATGGCTGGTTTGAACAACTGGATGGAGGGGGTCATCTCTTGAGATGAGGGAGATTTTGACTCTTCTGTTTTCCTCTTCCACCATTAAGGATTCCTGGGATTAGGCTGGGCCCCCCTAAACCATCCAGATCATCCCCCCATATCCTTTAGCCTGAAACACAACCTGCGAAGCTCCTTTTGCACAAGTCCTAGAGATTAGGATGTGGACATCTTCGGAGGGTGGCATTAGTCTGCCAACTACAGAAGTTGAGTAAAATGAGAAAAGTATCCACAGAGATGGTTGGTGACCTTGACAGAGCCTTCTTGGGCGTGATAGCAGAAGACAGCCAGATCACGGTGGGTGGAGTGATGAAGGGGAGATGCAGGGGAGTAGAAATAACAGAGTATGGACAGCTCTTTAGGGAACTGGAGTTATGAGCGGAGGGGACTTGGAATGGAGGGAAGCATTTTTGTAGGGTGGATACAAGAGCATACTTGTTTGCTGATAGGAGTAAACCAGGCACGAGTAGCATGATGAGGATCCTGCGGCATAGTGTCAGGGACACAACATCTGAAGTACCGGAACCCTTCCTAGTGTGGATCTAGAGCCCGGTGGAGGAGCTGGCCTTCTATGGGAGGGACATGCCTACTTTGGTACGGAAAGGAGAAGGGGAAGCTCGGTGGCACTGGGACGAGAGATGAGTGAGGTCCCATCTCCTACCTTCCATTTCCCCAGTGAAGTATGAAGCAAGGTTCTCATCGAAAACAGAGCTGTGACCATGCTGGCTGGCTGCTTCAGACCCTCCACTGGCTCTCCCCGCTCACGTTCATTTCCCTGCACTTTGTTTCGGGTTTTACACCGTAGCCTCACCCATTCTTTAGAACCCTCTGGACACACCGCACCTCTCTGCTTTGGACTTCTTGTTTGCTCGCTGCTTTACTGGAATGCCTTGCCTCTTCCCACTTTACCTTACCCCCTGCCCTTCCCACTGCCCATGGTCGGGGAAGCCGCCTCGAGACACACCCTCCCCCAGGCTGGTCAGCCGTTCGGTCCCTCTCAGAGCGCCTTGCTTGCGCGGCTGTTAGTCCTGATACAATTATTTGTTTTACGTCTGTGATCCCTACTAAAATATGAGTTCATGGAGCGCAGAGGCATGTCTCTTTCATCTTTGTATCTGAAGCACCTGGCCCAGTGCCTACATGGATAAAAAGCTCAATAACGAGCGCCTGGGTGGCTCAGTTGGTTAAGTGTCGTCTGACTTCAGCTCCGGTCATGATTCCAGCAGCGTCCTGGGATCGAGTCCCGCATCCATCACTGCAGCCTGATCATTGGGGGAGTCCGCTCCCTCTCTCTCTCTGCCCCTCCTCCTGCTTGTGCTCTCTCTCTCTCTCTTTCTCAAATAAATAAATAAATAGCTCAAATATTGGAGCTTAATCAGTTTAAATGTTTGTTGAACTTAGTCTCATAGCAGGTAAATTGAGCAAATGTATATTGAACAATATCAGAGTACGATGGAAAAATCAATCTATTTAGTGTATGTGGTCCGCTGTCATACGTCTCATTGGCCTGTTTGGACTACTTTGCCCACTCTGCACCGCCCAGTCCCAGTGGGCCATGCCTTCCGAGGACCGGCTTCCTCCCTGCATCATGCTGTCAGCTTTGAAGTCCTCCAGAGAGAGATTATGGCCTCGGTCACCTTGGCGTCACCATGACCCGGCGCAGCGCAAAGCCCATAGAAAGTATAGAAAGCGTACAGATGAGTGCACGATTTTGTCGGATTTTAAAAGGATGGCTTTCTTCAGAGGCTGTTGGATCTGGCAGAGCTTCCTCTCTAGAGCGTGTCCTTCTGTTCTTCAGACATCCTTTCGAGAAAAGTATTCTGAGGCAACCGTGATTTTAAGCTCCTTATCCATGCCGGAGGCCGGTGGTGTTCTAAGTGGATTGATTTCAAGTTCTGCGAAACCAGGTGACTGAGCACGTTGTTCGTCATCTTGTCCTTTGCGAAGAGCCAAACACGTTTTGCACGTGCGTCTGAGGCTTGCTGGCCACACAGTCGGTCACATCCCAATCACGAGTAAACACACATCTTTGCAACCAGTATCTGTAGCTCTTTGAATGCAGTCTTTTGCAGCTGAGGAAAGAGTTACAAAAATATGATTAATGTCTGCAGAAGATAGTCACAGTGAAATGCCAAGGGATGGAGACAATGTTAAAAATCACACACACACACACACACACACACACACAGATGCACACGCACATGGCATGGTCTTAATTTTATGGGAAAATACTAAATCTATATAAGTATATACTTACTGATCTGTCTGTGTACAGAAATGACCACAAAGTAATGCCCCCCTATTAACAAGGTTGTAGCCCGGGTGGTGGAATTTGGGCGGCTTCAATTTTCTTCCTCATACCTTTCCTTTTTTCTAATTTTTCAATAAATATTTTCTGCTTTTGAACTTAGAAAATCTGTGGTAGTTATTTTAATGAGTAATTTATTATTAGTTAAGCATTGGGGGTAAGGAATCTTTTAGAATTTCTTTTCTTTACTTACTTTTTTTTTTTTTTTTTTTTTTTTTTTTTTTTTTTGGCCCATGATGAAGAGAGCAAGAAACCAGGAAATCCAGACTGGAATTTTTTTTTTTTTTTTTAAGTCATGTGAACTAGAAACGGAGGTTAATGAACATACAGGCTTATTGATCCAGGAGAGTATTTGGAGACGACTTAAAGTGTAAAAATACCCTCAGGGCTCCAGAGAATTGCAGTGAGGACCTGATCAGATCTGTTTGATTCCCCAACCGCAGGCAGATGTTCGAGTCTCTGTTAGGAGAGCCTCCCGCCTGTCCTGGTATGTGTGATTGCAGCAAAATTTTCTGAAGGCAACTTCATTCCCAAGACCAAAATAGTCCAGTGAGTCACTGGGACATATCCTGAATCCAATATGGAAAAACCAACACCTGCAAATGGTCCTAATGCCCTAGCTCAGAGCGAAGGTCTGTGAAGTTTGGTTTTGGGGCCACCAAGATGGTTATTTTGAAGTTGGAGTAGCGTTAGAATGGAGAGAGATGGATGGCTCCTCATGGGCCAGGAGAACACGGTGTGGTATCTGATGTTTTTTTTAAAGATTTTATTTATTTATTTGAGAAAGAGAGCGTGCACAAGCTGGGGGGAGGGGCAGAGGGAGAGAGAGAAGCAGACTCCCCACTGAACAGGGAGCCCGATGAGGGGCTCGATCCAAGGACCCTGAGATCATGACCTGAGCCGAAGGGAGACACTTAACCAACTGAGTCACCCAGGCAGCCCCTATGCTATTTAATTTTAATTTTATTTTTATTCTGTGTGATGCTGAGCATGGTGTAAGGCTCATGCAGGGGGCCACAGAGGGGAGGGCAGAGCAGAGCCTTACAAAGGACCGGCTGAGCGGGCTTTGTCTGCTACTCCCCTCTTCACACCTCTTGCCTCGCTTTATTCATTAATGGTGTCCTCTTTCATTCTCCCAAGTGCCCCGTTTGGGAGGATCATTTTGTAGGGTCACCCTGTCACCAAGGCTGCGGAGTCCAATCTGGATTCTGTGACTTCGTCTCTGCACAGCAGTTGTCTGCCTGGCAAAAATTTAAGAGCCACACCCAAGGGCACAGGCTTTTTAATGCTGGGTCCCCCTCCCTATCCTGCAGGGGCTGCAGGAGATGCCTTTGTGTTCCGCCTTTTCGGACCAGTGCAACTGTTGAAAGAATCCTGCAGGCTTACAGCTCTGGATGGGGGAGCCCTTTCTATGACCACAGCTGTCCCAGATGGTGGTCATACTTCTTGGACTCCGAACGCTGCCCTTGGGGCCAGTGGGATAAAATCAGAACAGGCTGACACTGACCAACTGCCTTGACATTTGCTCTTTGGCTTTTCCTAAACCACAGGATTTTCTTCTTTTCATGGCAGCTTGCACTTCTGCTCCCTTTATTTCTTCGGAGACGCCCGCTTGGTCCCCCTTTTCTTTAGAAGAACGAGAGTTTAAAGACAGCATGTCTAATTCGAAGAAGATTTAGTGCCCCTTAATTGTCCTGGAAGCCTGAAGTCGGTCTCTAGGAACAGGCTTAAGGAGGATTCGAATTGAGACAAGCATTTGTATTTTGACAAAGGCTGTGCAGTTTTCTGATTTCTGCCCTAGGAGCAGGAATGTGATAAATGAGATTGGAGAAACCCTGGCATTTTCTGAATTAGGGTTTAAGTTGCTAGAGATCGCTTGTGCTCTGTAAATTTAAGGTGAAGGATTGTGCCCGTTTAAAATGAAGTGGTTTGAAACTTTTCTTGTGTGCCTGAACCCTCTGAGAAATGATGATGATGGAGAATCCTCTCCCTGGGGAACTGTGCATGTGCACACACGAAGACATTTTGCGTATGATTTCAGAGGATTTATGTCGTCCAATCTACTGTATGGATTATAGGCTAATGTAGCGGATACAGCTGGTTTCCTCCTGGATATCCACATTCCACAGCCTCCTTCCTTTTGCCTACCAGAATCTCTATATTCTTTAGGTATCTCACCCTCTTCCATGTGACCGTGCCCTTGAGGGGAGACGCTGAGCCCAGTCCCAGGAGCGGAGGTGATAGGGAGGGTGATTGGTCTAAGCCAGCGATGGTGGTCCCATGCCTTTGCCAGAGATCTGTTCTGGCACGAGTGTGAGACTTCGCTGGCAAATACAGCAGGAGTGTAATTCTGCTGAGGAAACTTTGTGTCAAAATTTGATCATTCTCTCTCTTTGAAAAGATTTTACTTCTTTATTTGTCAGAGAGGGAGAGAGAGAGCAGAGGGAGAAGCAGCCTTCCTGCTGGGCAGGGAGCCCGATGTGGGACACAACCCCCGGACCCCGAGATCATGACCTGAGCTGAAGGCAGTCACTTAACCGAATGAGCCACCCAGATGCCCCCAAATTTGATCATTCTTAAATCAAAAACACTCAGTAGTAGGGAGAGAGCTATCTTGACGCTCTTTCGGATGAGTTACCGGACTGAGCCAACGAGAAAAGGCGAAAAGAACCCAGTGGGGCTGGGTTGGAATCGACCCTGTTGGTATGAAGTCATGATTTCCAAAATACACATCTGGGCGTGCACATGTCTGTTTATGTGCCAATGTGCACGTGTGCATTTTTAATGTCCGGGAGTATGTGTGTACATACATGCCTCGGTTTTCCACCTCTGGCTGGCAGAAGGGCCAAGAAGAAATGATGCTTGAGTAACAACGAACATGACTAGTCCTCAGACCTCAGCACCATTGCCTGCTCTGAAAGGAAGCAAGCCTCCTTACAGAAATTCGAGGGGTGGGGCACAGGCCAAGGTGCTATGGGAAGAGCAGGTGGTTGTGTTTGCACCCTAATTAAGCTTCGGTCCAGACCTCCAACAGGCCACGTCACGGTTCAGTTAAGCTGGCTGCTTTTGAACAGGGAGGTTTGGGATCGAACTAGCGAGTCCTTGGTCATACACTCACTGTTGCCCCTCCTTTAACATAAATCAGTCCCTCGGTCTGTAACAGCATCGCGAGGGAAACTTTGCTGGTACGTTAGGCCTTCTTATGTCCTTGCATAGTGTGCTTGCACAGAAGGAAACCCGAATTTGGAGTCAGTAGGCATGAAACACGAGTTGTTATCTCCTCCTCGCCTCCAGGGTGGAAGCGGGCTGTTAGAACTGACCGTCCACCAAAGGGCTGGCGGATAGCATTGCAGGTGCTCTAGGGGTTGGCCTCTAGCTCCGCTGTCGCTTGGTTGGACATTTAGCAGTAGGAAGGGCTTGGGCCTTGGTAATTGGGCTAGGCCCATGCACAGCCTCCATCCGTGCCACCTGAGCCACGCCTGTCCTGGGTGCATGGTGTCCTGGGTGCATGGTGCGGGCCGTGGAGTAACCAAGAAGAGGAAGCTTCCCGAATGCACAGGTGAGACATGCACTCTTCTAAGATTGCCTTAGGCACACCACTGGGTCTCTGATTCGTGTGGCCTGAGGGGCAGGGTGGCTTACTCTGCCCCTGAGCCTTCGTCTGCTTTGGCTCACATTTCTCCTATGGGCTCCAAATGCAGAGCTCAAGATAGAGGCCTGTGTTCAAGAGACTTGTTTGTCAGTGCGATCTCAGTCAGTGAGATGGGCAAGGCAGATGAGACGGGGAGAGAGGGAAAGCCGGTGTGAGGGTCCCTGCTCGGAGCAACTCATGTTTAATCTCAGCGGATCTTCTAAGAGCCTCATGAAATGTATCTCAGAACTGTGTGCCTGTGGGATGAAAGGGCTTATCCATCAGCTCCTGTCCGTCATTGTGCACTGATCACCGGTGGCCCCACATGCTCTGACCGCAGGTTCTGGGTGTCAGCAGGTCCAGCAGCTTCCATCAGCTGGAGCGCTCCTGGAGTAGGAATCCAGCGATGGGAGAGGAGGTCTGATGCAGCCCGAGATGGGGCGCTCTTTTAAGGCTGCCCAGAACCTGTATCGGGAAGCCCGATCACGGGAGGGGGTGGGAGGTGAGGCAGCGAGAGCTGGGAGTGGGGTCCAAGAATTGTCCCCCCTGGTACTCCAAATGGTTGAGGGAGGACAGTTCAGGATTTGAGCACAGCACACCTTGCTCCATCCACTCTTACCCCGCTGGGATACTGACGTGATTGGGATACTGACAATATTTACCCGACCCTTCCGAGGTTCAGCTTCTCATCGGCACAAGAGGAATGACGACTCGTTTTGCATTCGGAAGGGTTAGTGGAGGATGGTGTCTGCTGAATTCCTCGCTTTGGGCCTGGAATAAATGTTAGTGACTCACCCACCTGGCCGTGCAGAGCAGTGCGGACATGGATCGCTTTCTAGTCTTGTGGGTAGAGGGCAAGGGAAGGAGAGAGGAGGGGTGACTATCTAGGAGGAAGTTATTGAACCAGAAATGCAGGCGGAAGAGCTTTTACGAGACAGAGGACTGTGTGTGTGTGTGCACCACGCGGGGGAAAGAAGCAGCACGGCCAGAGACAGAGTCGAGACTAAGGTTAGGTGTGTTCAAGGAAAGAGAAAGAAAATCTTTTCGGCTCTCTCAAAGATCTTATTTATTTATTTGCCAGAGAGAGAGAGAGAGAGAGAGACAGATTGAGAGAGCAAGCAGGAGGGGCAGAGGGAGAGGGAGAAGCAGGCTCTCTGCTGAGCAAGGACCATCATCCCAGAACCCTGGGATCAGGCCTTGAGGCGAAGGCAGTTGTTTTCACCCAGGCACCCCTGTTCGGCTGTCTCTTAGTTACTTCTTAGCGGTGGACGTAGTAGATGCTACAGCTGGGGGAGGCTCTTGGATGCCAACTTGAGTAATTTGAATTATACTTGGTTAGGAAGTAGGGAAGTTAGGAAGGAGGGTCTAGACAAACTGCCTCAACGACTGGGAGCTGGGGAAGCCTGGGTGGCTCAGTGGGTCAAAGCATCTGCCTTTGGGTCAGGTCAGGATCTCAGGGTCCTGGGATGGAGCCCCGCGTCAGGTTCCTTGCTCAGCTGGGAGCCTGCTTCTCCCTCTGTCTGCCATTCCCCCTGCTTGGGCATGTGCTCTGAAAGATTGGGGATTAACTGCAGGGGTCACCTGACTTTCTCCTGTTCCTACCACCCAGGCGCATTTGGGTCACGTAGGAAGGAACCATTGCTCTGTCCATCCTGCAGCTTGTGGGAATATTGCAGTGCAGCTTAATCGTTCCAGAAGAGACATACTGGAGGACGGAGATGGACCGGAGTGGGGGTTGGGGGTAGCTCTGATTACTGTCTTATGTTCAGTAAAGCTCAGTGCAGAAGCATCGTAGGTCCTGAGTAAACATTTGGGGAGAGGATGACTGACTGACTGACTGAATGAATGAATGAATGAAAGTGCTATATGTTCATCTCCTCAGTTCCCTTTTTTGGTGGCATCATTAGCCTCTGTGGCCCCTTAGGTTAGACATTGGCCCCTGTTATGTGAGCACCAGCCAGGAGGCATCCGTCGGTCTGCCAGCCACGTTCCACCATGAGGCGTTTTTTTCCTTCTTCTTCTTCTTCCTTTTAAAGATTTTTTATTTCTTTATTTGAGACAGAGAGGGAGAGTGAGGGAGCGCACGCACGAGCAGTTGGGGGGGAGGGGCAGAGGGAGACGGTGAAGCAGACTCCCCGCTGAGCAGGGAGCCAGATGCCAGACTGGATCCCAGGACCCCTGAGATCACGACCTGACCCGAAGGCAGACCCTTAACCGACTGAGCCCCCCAGGCGCCCCAGAGGGGGGTTTTCTGAAGCTCTGAGTATCGAGACGCTGGGAAGGGTTCTGAACTGAGATACACGTCGGATGCATGTGCCTCCCTTTTTCTTCCAAGGTCAGGGCAGGCTCTGTTTCAGCTTGTGCTTGTAAAAGGGTTTAATTCACTGACGAATAACGTGGTCATGTAAATACTCGGAGGGAAGCCTGGTGTTGTCCGGGATGCCAGCCTCCTCGGGGATATCTAACACAGGTTGCGTTCCATTTGGGAAGAGAGCTAATCCATAGCCATTTTATATGTAAAGAAAGGGCTGAGCCCGGGTGAATGGCCTACTTTCTCCAGGCAGTCTGACACATACAAGAGAATTCCAGTGCCACCATGGAATTTGAACAGTTTCTTGGAGCTTTATGTAACAGGTTTTGACTTACCGTGGTCATAGTTGGGGAGCTAAGCCCGGGGAATGTGGCTTTTACTTTCTATAATATCCCTTGGGCTGCACACACGCCTGGCTCTTTGTTCTTCTCTCGAAACAGGAGGATTTGGGGTGTTAACCTGATATGCCTAGGTTGAATGTTTTCTTACTTGTTTATAAAATTTAACAAACAGAAAAGAGTTTTTAAAAGCCAGTCCGGCCGTTCACGAGGCTTATATGGACAAAGGCTCTGCACTTAGTGTCCTTTCCCAGGATTTTGCGTTTCTCTTCTCTGCTCCCTCCTGCTCTTTCACTTTCGTCCCCAGCACGTGAAACACCTTGCCAGCTCGTCCTGCTGCCTGCCCCCTCTGCACCCCTCCTCTTTGTCACGGGACATTACGTTCTTCCCACCAGCCCCAACCTGTTTGCAACTTGGCACACAGGGAGAGCAGGACTCATTGCACAGTCTTACCCCCTGGGACGGTCCTAGTTTCAGCTTTGCAGAGAGCAAAACTTTTGGCCCCGCAGCTCTTGGATCTTGAGACAACTGGGAGAAGTAGTAACGCATTTAACTTCAGAGAACAGAGTCTTCGGCACAGAAGGAGGACAGGACGTGTTGTGTGATGCCACCTAAGAAGCGGCAAGAATAGGAAAACGTGCAAGGACAGAGTTTAGGCTGGCGATTGCCGAGGACCAGACGGAGGGATGATATTAGAGGAAAAGACACTGGGGCGGCTAATGGGTATGATGTTTATTTTGTGGGTGATGAAAATGTTATGAAATTGGTGATGGTGGCATTTGCACAACCCTGTGAGTGTGCTCAAAACCACTGATTTGGGGGCATCGGGGTGGCTCAGTGGGTTAAGCCTCTGCCTTCGGCTCAGGTCATGATCTCGGGGCCCTGGGATCGAGCCCCGCATCGGGCTCTCTGCTCGGCGGGGAGCCTGCTTCCTCCTCTCTCTCTGCCTGCCTCTCTGCCTCCTTGTGATCTCTGTCTGTCAAATGAATAAATAAACAAATAAATAATAAAGGAACCATTGATTTGTACAATCTGAGTAGATGAATTGTGGGTGAATTCTATCTCAGTAAAGCCGTTGTAATGAAATCTGGAGGGCAAAGGTGGTGTCGTGGATCAGATTTTTAGACCTTGAGCTTTGCAACTCTGGCGATGAGGCAGTCAGGCTCTTTGGTAGCAAAGTCCCTGAATTTTCTGGAAGAGCGAAAGGCATCCATCCCATCTTCACACGTGTGACCTCTGAGACTTAGGGGTAGTTCTTGAGCTGAGAACCACTTTTCACTCGTGTGTTTCCACGTTTTATGATGAGCAGGTCTGGAATGGAGGAGGTTCCTAGAGGAGAGAAGGAAGTTTTAGATCACACCTACTTGAGCTCGGCATCGCTGAGTTGCCTTTTGGAATTTCCCCGTATGTTTCTCATTAGCTACTTCCTCAGGAGCTTACATACTGGCGGAGCGTGTGGTAAAGTTTCATTTGAAACTACAGGAACTCCTTCGCTGACCTATTCGGGCTGTTTCTAATGTTTCTTGGCTCCGTGCTTCCGAGGACCCCATGGGAAATCTTGGCAGAACACCCTGTTTTACGTCAGTACGGAGTGCCTCTCTCAACTTCCCTTTGCATCAAATTTTCTCTTTGTTGTCACTTTTTATGCCCTTCTTCCTTCTGTTCCTAAAGAGAGACCCTCCACTCCTTTCTCTGGGTCCAGGCTTCTCCGCTGTGCCATCGATCCCACACGGGCCGCTGGGAATTCTGGCCCTTCGTGTCTGTGTATTTCCCTGGCCTTTTTGTCCCTTTCCTGATTGGCTTCTTTTCTCAGCTAGACAGCTGCTCAAATTTCCCATCCTATTTAGAAAGCAGTAACAAATGCATAAAACCCCCAAACTCCTCAGATCCTTATTTCTTCCTCAATATACTATGTGGTTTTTTTCCCCCTCCCCACAGTTATTTTATTTTATTTATTTATTTTTTTTTGCAAAGTCTGTGTATTTTCCCGTTTTCATTGATGTGTTCTGATGAAGAGATTAAGGTTACAAAGTTGGGAGTCCTGTGCCAGCATGAAGTCTAGGGCATCTCCTACCTAGAGCAGTTAGGGATGGGAGAGAGAGATGAGGTTTTTAGTGAGGTGGGAAGCGGATTTGCCAAATGGTTTTCCCAGGCATTGAGCTAGAGACCCAACAATCCCAGGTGGGCTCTAATTCTGGTTACATGGCTAGAGGCAGTGAGAACATGCTTTGGTGTAAGGCCTCGTTAGTTGGTTGGTTTATTTGTTAGGTACTGGAGGAACGGGCAGTTTCCTGGAGAACAAGTATGGTCCTTACCTTAGTCAACAAACCATGAGTTCTTTTTTTTTTTTAAATTTTATTTATTCATTTGAGAGTCAGAGAGCACAAGCAGGGGGAGAAGCAGAGGGAAAGGGAGAAGCAGGCTCCCCACTGAGCTGGGAGCCCGATGTGGGACATGGGGCTTGATCCCAGGACCAGAGATCATGACCTGAGCCAAAGGCAGACACTTAACCAACTGAGCCACCCAGGCGCTCCAGGAATCCTTCCTTCACAGAAAATGTCCCCAAGCTGTATTCACTGGGATATATTCAGTTTTGTGCATTTATTTTATTTTGAGTAAAGGCTTCTAGCCTAGAGTCAGATTTAAGGGTCTCAGTGACCTTGAGGTTTTAGTCCAGAGCAGGACTGTCAAATCTTCTTGTAAAACGGGGGAAACATCCGACTGAGATTACCATCAGGATGAGCCCATTGAGGAATCCAGTAATGGTCCCCACTCCCCATTTCTTTGTATTGAGAAGGGAGTGTCACCCCACAGGCCAAGTGTCATCAAGACAGCGTTTTGCAAACAGAAGCCATAGTGACCAGTTTCAAACAGTCACTTGACCATTACCCTCCTGCTGGAGTAATTTATGTCAGGTAGGAGATAGGCTTATCAATTTTATCAGAAGCCCTTAGGGAATCGGTGCGAGTTTACAAACATACCACAGAGCTATCACCCAGTAGAAAACTTGGTGACATCAAGGATGAAATGGGTGGCGTGCTCCTCCAAATACCATTTAATGAGAAAATCAGCTAGTTTTATTTATGGAATGTTTTCCATGTTAGAATCAGGGGAACCAAAGTCCAGAAAGGTTCGGTGAAATGTTTTGGACAACGTTCATGGCAATATATATATATATATATTTTTTTTTTTCAGTTGAGTCTTGATCTCCTGATAGACCTCAGGTCATGTCACAGTAGTTCCCAGTAAACAGCTTTATAACCTGTGTTTGTTATCTCAGTACCTCCGGGCATAGGGGTAGACAAGCTGCACGGAAGATTTGACCCAGAACTTTTACTTCTGGAGCCCAGATTTTGTGCATAGCCTGCACGCAGGTCAGCAATAATCCTTCTACACGCTAATAGAACTAGACCTGTGATGAGAAGTAATTGTGATCAAAGGACTGAATACTGTTATATTATATGGGAAAGCTGGCTTCTGAGGTCCGTAATGCTCCATGTATCTGGACAGGGGCCTCAAAGTAGAGGCGGTAATATTTATTCCATGCAGTGGTACTGATCATTACATTAAGAGTTTATGTGCAGGGTGGCTGGGTGACTCAGTGGGTTAAAGCCGCTGCCTTCGCCTTGGTTCATGATCCCAGAATCCTGGGATCGAGCCCCACAATCGGCTTTTTGCTCAGCTGGGAGCTGCTTCCCCCTCTCTCTCTGCCTGCCTCTCAGCTTACTTGTTATCTCTGTCTGTCAGATAAACAAATAAAATTTTTACCAAAAAAAAAAAAAAAGAGTTTAGTTTATTATTCTTACCAGCAGCTACTTGTTAATAAGGCAGCACCTGCCAAAACCAGCAGCATAGCCTGACCTGGCAATTTTTAGCATCCTCGTATCCAACACGCTTTTATCCACTGGCGCTGTCTGTCGTGCTTAGCTCATGTTATTGCAATAAGGTCAATGCTAATACTCCCATTTTAACGTTGGGGCTCAGGATGAATACCTTCTCAAGGTTTTACCGCTCCTGAGCGCTATGCTTAGTCCCTTGGCGCTTGGCCTCCTCCTCCCAGGGTCACCGGGAGGGGTCTTCCAACCACGCCTTCTATAACTTGGTTGGACCAGCGGACACCCCCCCCCCCTTCTCACTGCACTCCAATAATCAAGGCTTGTGAGAATTGCCATCAGCAATAGTTAACTGAAGTCAGTCCCGTAAGAATCTCTGACTTAGTTTTGTAAAATCAGTGCCTCTAGGGATCATTTTAAGTCATCTCCTCAGAGTGTTTTGGTGAGCCATTAAAGCTGGCTTAAGGACACCCAGAGGCAACGGCTTCAGGACACTCAGAGGCAGTGGTGTGAATGAGACATCCCAGGGTTTAGTTATTTATTTATTTTCCTTTTTAAAGATTTTATTTACTTACTTTTATTTACTTTACTGACTTGAGAGAGAGAGAGAGAGAGAGAGAGAGAGGGTGCAAACACAAGCTGGGGGGAAGGGACAGAGGGAGAGGGAGAAGCAGACTCCCCAGCTGACCAGGGCTCCATCTCAGGACCCTGGGATCATGACCTGAGCAGAAGGCAGATGCTCTACCAACACCCCCTCCCCCACTTGACTCACATTTCTGATCACATAGGTAGGTGGAACATTCCCCCTGTGCAGTAAAGAATTTTTACTATTTTTCCGGGGGGGGGGGTTTGCTGAGTCTTGGAGATTAACTGATGTACATGTTTCAAGGTGACTGTCTGGAAAGATTTCTGGGCTTACTACCCAAGACTAGAGAACTCCACTGCTTTTGACAGCCTGACTCATAGCGCTGCCCGAAGCAATACTTGTTAATTACGGTGACAGAGGTTTATCCAGGATTAAAAAAAACGGAGAGCCTTTGTCTTTCTATGGGACTGTGGAATTTTCCCTCCAGGGCCCCACAGGATCTGAAATCATTAGGATTGCTGTATGAGTAGATTAGCATAAAGAACTCTGATTTGAAATTAAGTTGTTGGCTTTTGTAGATTAGTATTCTTTTCTCAGAAAAATCACATTTAAACGTTGTGGTTTTCTGGAAGCTGTTGGTCTTTTGGAAGCTATGGGACCCTTAGGAACCTCTCACCTGGAGGGTCACCAGGGGGAGATGCGCTAAAGCCATGAGAGGACTGGGCAGACCCAAAGGCAGAGCCCATCATGGTCTTTGGCCAGGCTGCGGCTTGCAAAACACGACCCCCAGGACCCTGCAGCCTCCCTGGAAAGAAGGTGACGAGATCTTGCAGAAACAAGCCTGGTGCAGAGGATTCTACTGAGCTCTTTCAGGCTGGAGGATTGGAGTGTCAGGGTGAAGGATCCTGCCATAGGTTTTTGATACTGCTTTGGCCATGGTTTCTTGTTTCTTGTTGGCGGGGTGGTGGGGGGGGTGGGGGGGGCATCAGGGATTCCAGAATGTGCCACAGGCCGGGGGAAAGAGCTGCATTTCTCAGTTTTCCTCTGAGATGCCACTGAGTTAGAAAGAATTGGAAGGAGGTCAGATCGACTCCTTCTTTGTTCCAGGAAAGGGCACCCACTGAGGAGGAGGATGGCTCCATCTCCCCAAACCCGTTTCTTCTAGTGTGCAGTTAGCATCTCAGTGTTGCTTGTGTTTGACCCCGTCTATCTAATGATAGACCTTCTAGGTGTTTCTATCACCAGTGGCGTTGTAGGGTACCCGTTTCTTCTAGTGTGCAGTTAGCATCTCAGTGTTGCTTGTGTTTGACCCCGTCTATCTAATGATAGACCTTCTAGGTGTTTCTATCACCAGTGGCGTTGTAGGGTACCCGTTTCTTCTAGTGTGCAGTTAGCATCTCAGTGTTGCTTGTGTTTGACCCCGTCTATCTAATGATAGACCTTCTAGGTGTTTCTATCACCAGTGGCGTTGTAGGGTACCCGTTTCTTCTAGTGTGCAATTAGCATCTCAGTGTTGCTTGTGTTTGACCCCGTCTATCTAATGATAGACCTTCTAGGTGTTTCTATCACCAGTGGCGTTGTAGGGTCACTAGATGCTTTGGAGATAGTGGCAGAAAACAGTTGAGAAGGAAAGGAGGGGGTAAGAGAAAGGGAAAAGTGAGACATATATTTGGTAGAGAGCAGCGTGGGTGCGGTAGGAGGGACGTTGGATACGTTCTGAGAGATAAATTGATAAAATTCAGTATCCATTTCTTTCTTTTTTTGAAAAAAAAATTAATTTATTTGAGAGAGAAAGAGAGAGAGAGAGAGAGAGAGAGAGCAAGTGTGAGCAGGGGGAGGGGCAGAGGGAGAAGAGAAAGAATCTTAAGCAGACTCCATGCTCAGCACACAGCCTGATGTGGGGCTCAGTCCCCGGACCCTGAGATCAGGACTTGAGCTGAAGCCAAGATTCCAACACCCAACTGACTGAGCCACTCAGGCGCCCCTCAGTGTCCATTTCTAATAATTCACTGTATTAGTTTCTGGTAGTTGCTGTAACAAATTAGTGCAAACTTGGTTTGCACTAGAACAGTAGAAATTTATTCTGAGAACAGTAGAAATGTATTCTGTCACACTTGGAAGGCCAAAAGTAAGGAATCAAGGTGTGGGCGGGCCAGGCCCCTTCCGGAGACTCTGGGGAGGAGAATCCTTTCCTTGCCTCACGTAGCTGCTGGGAGCTGACCTGTTCCTTAGGCTTGGCCTCCATCTTCTCTGGGTGAGTCTAACCTCCCCTTCCATCTTTGTTGTAAGGGCACTTCTGATGGCATGTGGGACCCAGCTGGTTAATCCAGGATAATCTCCTTATCACAAGATCCTTAATTTAATCACATCTGCAAAATTTTACCATGGTAATGGTGCGCAGGTGCCAAGCATTAGGATATGTGCGCATCTTGGGAACTGTTATGAGCCTACTTCCCTCACCAAAATGTGCGTAGTCATCTACTTCTTCTACCAAACTGAATCTAAACTCAGCGTCATTCTTTTACGGAGTAAGCCTAGAAAGTTTTCTTTTTCTTGTCGTATAAACCTTTTAAATTTTATTTTAAGAACGTTCCATGCCCAGTGTGGGGCTTGAACTTACAACCCTGAGATCGAGAGTCACATGCTCCATTGACTGAGCTAGCCAGATGCCCCTGTAAGAGTTTTCTTAAAGTCAGAATCAAGTGAAGATGTTTGCAATGACTGTCATATTTAATTATTTTTTGATACGGAAAGCCAGGGAACTTATAGAAGAGGTAGATGTATTAAATAGGTGTATGGGGCACCTGGCTGGCCCAGCTGTTTAGGTGTCTGACTCTTGATTTTGGCTCAGGTCCTGATGTCAAGGTCCTGGGATTGAGCCCCACGTCTGGCTCTGTGCTGGGTGTGGATCCTGCTTGGAATTCCCTCTCTCTCCCTTTCTTTGTCCCTCCCTACCCTTGTCTTAAAAAAATGGTATATAAAATTGGTGGAGGAACAAATGGGCAGATTAACAGGCGGTATGGGGACAGCTATCTAGCCATTTGGAGAAGAGGAAACGATTTTCCTGCTTTATAAAAATACCGAGGCCATAAAGGAATGTAGAATTTTTAATTTGTATAATCCATAAGGGAAGTAACCCCAGATGTGTGTGTGTATGCATGTTGCAACACAAACTACCAAAGAGTAATGTCTTCTCGTCAATTAAAATAATAACAATAATATAAAATGAGCTAATATTTTGAACAGGTAGTTCATAGAAAAATACAGGTATCAGTAGACACGTAAAAATACTCAGCTTTATTAGGTATTTTTAAAATGTGATTAAAAACAACAAAGTACTCTTGTTTACTTATCAAATTGACAAGGATGAAAAATTTTGTTAAATACCAAGTGTTGTTGAGCGATTATTTATTTATTTCTTCCTTTTTCCGTCAGGAGTTTAAGAGAGTTCACGAGGATGTGTATAATGCAGCGATTTAACACGAGTAAAAAGTAAACAAGACCACCTGTGAGGGAGTCTTGCCAAGCAAACCAGTTCGAATCTGGTCAAGCTCTAACATACAGAGGAGTGTGTGTATCAGAAGGGGATCTGATTGGCAAAATCCAGTAGGCAACTTTATAGAACAAATGACCAGATTTCTTCAACAAAACAATTTCATGCAGAGGGAGGGGCAGACAGAAAGAAATGGAGAGAGAGCTAAGAGATAAAGAGAGCCAAGAAACTTTATCAAGCCATCATAAAACATAGACCTAATTTTGATCCTGATCAAACACAGTATACTCTAAAAATATTTGACATATTTATGAGACCATTAGAGTTTTGAACACTGAGTAGATATTAAGAAATTACTTATTCGTTTGCATGTAATCATGCTATTTGTGTGTGTGTGTGTGTGTGTTTTAAATAATCAGTTTCTGGGGTTGAGTGGCTCAGTTGGTAGGTGTCTGACTCTTGCTTTCAGCTCTGGTCATGATCCCAGGGTCGTGGGATTGAGCCCCCCATGTCAAGCTCTGCAGGCAGTATGGAGTCTGCTTAAGATTCTCTCTCCCTCTCTGCTCTTCCCTTCCCCCCACTCATGCTTGTTCTCTCCCTCCTTCTCTCTCTCTCAAATAAACAGAGAGAATCTTTTTCTAAAAAAAAACCCAGCCAATTTCTTTTGGAGGTATTTGATAAAATATTTATGGATGAAATGATTTGATGTCTGGGAGATGGGCTGGCTATAGATGAAACAAAACTGGCCATGAGTTGATATTTGTTGAAGCTGGGGATTGGGTTCATGTGGAGTGATCATGACTGTCTTGTTTACTTTCACATGTATATAAGATGTTACAGAATAAAATGTTATTAAAGACACAAAAAATACCTACTTGGACATGAATATAAACATGAGTCCCAGTTTGGCTGTAAGCTTTTTAGCCATCAGCCCAAGGAAGGAAGCACGAAGAAAAACATTCACATCATCCATAGGCAAAGGTTGATCATTTATATAGTAGAATCCAATGCTTCTAATTATTATTATTATTTTTTAAAGATTTTATTTATTTATTTGATAGAGATCACAAGCAGGCAGAGAGGAGGGCAGAGGGGGAGGGGGAAGCAGGCTTCCTGCTTAGCAGAGAACCCGATGTGGGGCTCGATCCCAAGACCCTGAGATCATGACCTGAGCTGAAGGCAGAGGCTATAACCCACTGAGCCACCCAGGCGCCCCTCAACTCTTCTAATTATTGATGACACACACTTTTTCCCTAAGAGTCTTTATAAAAAAAGGGCATTATGTAAGCTAATAAAACACATTTGTGCAGAGGTGAATTTCTGAGGATTCTTTTTAAGGTATACCTTACCTCATGGGTTAATGGCATCATGGCAGATCGATCATAGCTCAACAGGAGAAGTGGGGTGAAATTGAGAGTGAGGCAGGGTCGATTCTACCGTAACCCTAAGAAGGGTTTTACAGACAAAGAACTCTCCCTTGTATTTCTTCGCATCTCTTAGTCTTCATGCAGCTTGGTTGGGTCAGAGTTACTCCTCTGTAGTTTTCCTTGGCTAGACGGGAGGGAATCACAGTGCTATTAAAAGTGTAACCTTGGACCGGGGGGAAAAATAATTCACTTCTCCCAAGGGGGGAAAAAAAATTCAACCCTCTTACTCACTATCCCTCTGTTTTAAGTACTAAAGGAGAGTTTTGTGTAATTCAGTAGCTATTTAAGAAAATCTTTATATTTTGGGAAATTTCAAACAGATTCAAAGGTACATGGTACAATGAGCCAACCATGTATCCATCGCTCAGTTTTGACAGTTACCAACTCATGGCTAATCTAATTTCCTCTATATCTCCACCCCCCAAATCCCCTCCACCATATTCTTTTGAGCAAACCCGCCAATCCTATTATTTTATTTGGAGACATTTCAGTATTTATCTTTAAGATAGGAGTGCTAATTTTAAATCTAAACCAAAATTTAGTCCACCATTTTGAAAAGTCCAAACACATCGCTAAATTTCTTAGCAACCTGTTGCCATATTTTAAAGGGGTATTTTGTTTAACACCCATGTGAGTACATTTCCTTTCAATAAAGACTCTTGAATGAAGCAGCACAGGAATGAGGAAGATGAGCGGGGACAGCGGGGATTCCCCACTGAACCACTGCCCGCCTCCTACCTTCACTCTGGACCCAGATCATAAGTCAAGGTCATTGGCCGTGATTTGCTTCTACATTCTTTCAAGAACACATAGTCAGCATCAGATTGTTAACGTGAAAAAACAGAGTTCAGGTCAATCTGGTCTAAAAAAAAAAAATAGGGAGAGCTTCAATCTCATTGTAAGGAAGGTCTCGGAGTGCTTTCATTCTTTGAAGACAGGACCATTTCCGGGTGAGTTGATGGTGCTGCTCTGAACACGTGGGCTGATTCCTTTTCGACACATATAGCAATTCTTTGTGTCTTTCACTGATTCTTGGTTCACGTCTCATTCTGTCGGAATGTTCTTGCCTTCACTGCCTTCCATTCTCCTGCTCCTTGTTGTTTCCGGGCCTCTCATTCAACTCTCTACTTCTGTTTGTCACCAGATCTGCCTATTTCCTCCCCCGACCTCTGCCTTACGCTCCACTCGTCTGCCTGAAATCTGTCACAAGCCCCCCTCACATGTTGTATTTAACACGTCAGCTTTGGAACTCCATTTCTGCCTTTTCCCCATTGCCCTCCCCAATGGGCCTGACTCTCCTCTTTCACTTAATATCATGGAAGTGTGGAAAAGCCAAATTGCAACTGTAACTGTGACCGCCACGACTGTTACTGCTACTATTACCGCTTGTCTTCTGATCGTCTGCACCTCTAATCCAGCAACTTACCAGAGCCTAGGGGTTTTGCCTCCATAAAGTGGAAGCGTTGTATTCATCAGTCAGACGGCTGTGGTCGCTGCCTCGTACTTCTTGGGTGTAGCGCTTGCCCTGTCCATGGGTGGGACGTGGGGGGATGGCCTTGAAGAGCTTGTAGTTGGGTACAAGGCATGAGTGAGCAGATGGGTGCAGTCAATCCGCTTAGGAAGGGGGCCATTAAAGATATGTCTAGACTACTGCGACCTCACAGATGAGGAGCCTTTATTCTGTGTGTTATTGACAGAGAGAGAGATCACAAGTAGGCAGAGAGGCAGGCAGAGGGGGAGGGAGAAGAAGGCTCCCCACTGAGCAGAGATCCCAATGTGGGGCTCGATCCCAGGACCCCGAGATCATGACCTGAGCTGAAGGCAGAGGTTTAACCCACTGAGCCACCCAGGCGCCCCGTTATTCTGTGTGTTTTTATGGGAGGCTCCCTGGAGGAGAACCTGCTTGAACTTCGTGTTCAAGTTGACCAGACAGGGGAAACAGGAGCAAACACCTGGAAGCTTAAAACACAAGGGGTATATGTGTGTGTTTGTGTGTGTGTGTATCACACTTTCAAAATATTCTGCAGATATTAGATTCATCTTGTTACGTTTATTTTTATTTTTTTGAAATGTGGATGACTTGACATGATCTCCTCAATGGAACAACACAGAGGACTCCTCTTCTTAAATCTGAAATGTAAAGATTATTAGTTTTGGTCGTTCTGTCTTTGATTCTATGGTTTTAGCTTCTGTGTACTACCATCCTTCACTTTGTCTAAAGTAGACAAGTCACACGTTCTTTGAGTATAGATAAGGCCTTCTCACCACCCCTGGGAGCTCATCCTTGTTCTTCTTAGAATCTCACAGTTGCATTTCCATGTTCTGGTTGTCAAAATCTTACCCATTATTCTTTAAAAATTTATAATGGAAAACATTTAAATATGGAAAATATTTTATTTTAAATGAGTCCAGTCAATCCTCGTGTACCCTTAAATTCTACCAGCGATCAAACGACCACCTAAAATACCACTTCCCTGTGAGATCTTTTTTTTCTTTCTTTTCTTTTCTTTTTTTTTTTTTTTACATTTTGCTCTCCTGCTTTGCACCTCCTGTGTATTCATGATGTGGTATTTATAGTGTCTTATCACATCTACTCTGATATTATAGGAACTGGTTTTTCTTAATCACCTGACCCTTTCAAAGAAGAATTTGTAGCTTCATGATCTTTTTTGCTCCTTGCAGTGTCTTCTTGGGTGAATTATTAGCAGTTTTGGCTCAAAGGTAGAGAGAACCTTGTGAGGAACTTCATTTGGAATTTCTTCCTAACCACAAAGATCTGATTGGGGGGCTGGTTGGGGGGAAGTACCAGGAACTGGGCGGGAAATGACCATGTCATCGTCTAGAAAGAAGCAGTGAAAAAGGAGACATGTTGCGTTACCTGCACACAGATGTTTCTGGGAGCTTTATTCATAGTTGCTAAAACTTAGAAGCAGCAAAATGCCTGTCAGTAGATGAACAGAATAATGAACTATGGCGTACTCAGACAATGGAATATTATTCAGTGCTAAGAAGAAATGTGCCATTAAGCTGTGAAAAGACATGAAAGAACATTAAAGGAATATCATGGAGTGAAAGAAGCCAGTCGGTATGATTCCAATTATCTGACGTTCTGCAGAAGGCAAAACTATGGAGATGGTAAAAAGGTATCAGTGGTTGCTAGGGGTTGGGGAGTGGGGGGCGGTGAATAGGCAAAGCACAGAGGAGTTTTAGGACAGTGAGGCTATAATGATATCCAGACATGTCTGAATATGTCAATATATGTTATATATCTCAGTATACATTTGTCTGAACGCATAGGATGTACAACAGCGGGAACGAAACCCAACGTAAACTATGGGCTTTGGGGTGGAAATGATGCATCAGTAAATTCATCAGTTGTAACAAACGCACCACGCTGACAGGGGATGTTGATTATGGGGAGGCTATGGATGTGTGAGGGTCGAGGGTCTAGGGAAATTCTCTGTACCTTCCCTTCAATTTTGCTGTGCACTGAAAACTGCTCTCAAAAAAGAAGTTCTTAATAAAGAAAGACATGGATTCGGAAGCCTCACTGCTAGAGATCCCAAGTTTGGGGAGTTGAAATCATGCCCATGGTCACTGGGAAGCAAGAGAAGATGGTTCCAAGTCGATGAGATGTTTGAAAAATGTAATTAACATAAACAACATGAGAGGAAGAGCAGAGAGAAGGACATCTGAAGATATAAGCTGCCCATACAGGGAACATTCTATTTAGCTCATCTTAAAAAAAAAAAAAAAATAGAAGAACAAACATGGAATGGAGAAAAGAAACTAGTACCTATTGGACACCTGTTATATGAGAGACTCTGCTAGATGTCTTCACATATGTTATGGCAGCTGATCCTTTCAGTGATCCGAGTCTCTCATCTCGCATTAGCGGGTGTGGAAACAGTTTAAGAAACATTTTCAGGCTCACTATGTTAATAAGGGGCATAATTCGGATTTAAAATGGGGTCTGTTGATGTTCAGTTTGTGCTATTTTTACTCCTATCTCTTTCTTTCCTTCCCCTCTCCTTTCCTTTCTTCTCTCTTTCTTGAAGGGCTCAATACTAATGTTCAAAACAGTTAGGAGAAGAACAAATATTAGGTCAGCAACCATTTAGGATGTGCAGGCACTGAGCAGAATCGATGCCGTGATAGAACGTGTATTGGGAAGATAGGTGCTAAACAAGTCATCAGTGCAGAAGTAACCACAGAAGGGCAACCATAAAGGAATGTGGGATTACGAGACATGGTATAAGGGGTGTAAATGGAGGATAGTCATGGAGATCCATTTGAGACAGATTGGACATTTTAAGTGGTTAGGTTTTTTTTTTAATTTATTAAATTTTAGAATTTTAGTTCCAGTATAGCTGACGTACAGTGTTACATTGTTTCAAGTGTAAAATGCCATGTTTCGATAATTTTATACATTACATTACTCATCATGAGTGCCCTCCTTCATCCCCACCACCGATTTTTCCCACCTTCCTTGTGGTAACCATCAGTTTGTTCTTTTAGTGAAGAGCCCATTTCTTGGTTTGTACCTCTCTCTCTTTTCCCCCTTTCTTTATTTTGTTTCTTAAATTCCACAAATGAGGGAAATCTGTGACTTATTTCACTTCACATTATACTCTCTAGCGCCAGCCACATGGTTACAAATGGCAAGATTCATTCTTTCGTATGGGTGAATCGTATTCCATTATGTGTGTATATATGCCACGTTTTCTTTATCCATTGATCCATTGATGGACAATCGGGCTGCTTCCATAACTTGGCTGTTGTAGATAACGCGATAAACACAGGAGTGCGTATATCCTTTTAAATTGATGTTTCTGTAGTCTTTAGGTAGTGCAATTACTGGATTGTAGGCTAGTTCTATTTTTAGGTTTTTGAGGAACATTCATACTGTCTTCCAGAGTGGCTGCACCTTTTCGCCTCCCCATCAACAGAGACGGAGTGGACATTTTAAACTAAAATGTCAGAGGTTCAGTAAAGTGCACTGAGTTCACATTCTGTGAGAGATGCTGAAATGTAAAAGCGGGAGGTGTGGACTGTGACCTACAAGGAATGTTCAGGAAGGTCTGGGAGCGTTCTGCAGGGCGTGGGATAGAAGAGCTGGGTATGGAAGTCTGGGCTCCTGTCTGCAAGAGGGCTAGAGCTTTCTAAGCAGAGGCAACACAAAAATTAAAAGGCAAGGTCTTAGGAAATCCCTCTCCCTCCTTGAAATCCAAATGAGTGCACGTTTTAACCTGAGCTTGTCAGCTTTCTTTCTCCAAATTTTATGTGATTGTGCGGAACGTTGGCGTGCCGCCTGGAGTCTCAGTGGTGGGTGAGATTTAGTGGTTGTGGGGAACAGGAGCATCTGTGTCCTTGCTGTGGTCAAGCCAGCTTCCTTCCTGCACTTCCTCCCCCCACCCCTGTCCCTCCCTGTTCGTTGCTTTGCATCTGATCATCGCAATTTAATAACATCTAATAACACTCCCCGACCCATTGCAGTGCCAGCTGCCCCTGGGACTTGAGCCTAGATGTGAGTATTAAGGAGAGGGCAGCCAAGGCCTCCAGGTTGCCAGGGACTTGGCTGGAAATCCCGTTCACATTGGGAAAGAGATTTTGAAAATAAATTTGGCGCCGGAAGCCATGCCAGCCTTTTGTAAAGCTGTGGCAGTAATCATAAACCCTCATCATCACGCTCCCCTGCCCCCACCTCTGGGCCAAGCTGACCAATAGGTAGGCATCCGCCTATCCTCACGATGCCACCTTCTGTGGACCCCGGGGGATCCTCTTGCTGTTTGGGTTGGCTCTGGAGCACCATTTTCTGTTTTATGTAATAAGACACATGAGAGAAGCTCTTTGTCCCCAGGCTCTCCGCGTGGGTACTGAGCAAGAGGTCTCGAGGACCCCATCATTTTCAGTATGGTTGAAGCTAGCGAACATTTCTGCGGCCTGGGAAATGTTGATTAACTCTTGGCAAGGTTTTTGTTTTCCAATGCCATTTTTGCTCCCAGTCAGGATTATCATGACCCAGCTTTGGTTTTAAGATGAAGTTTGCCAATATATGTGTGTGGTGAGACTCCGTTTTCAGAGAAAACAAGCCAGGGTGTGGCACAGGGCTGATGTCATGTAGATCTGCAAGGGCTCGCTCAAGCCAACGAGGTTTGCCCTGTGGGGATGGCACCAACTGGTGGCCATGCTTGTCGAGGTCTGTAGGAGCACACCGGTGTTCTGTCCTGAGAAGGTTGTCGCTAGCAAGGGACCCAGCCCGGAGCCTGCATTCTGATTTATTTTTTGTATTTGCTTTAGACTATCAGGGGAAAGAACCATTCACATACTTGAGCATGGTGTTGTAGTATTTACATCGCTTCCCCTGATACTTTTGTTTGTTTGTTTTTACAGAGAGAGAGAGAGATCACAAGTAGGCAGAGCAGTAGGCGGCGGGGGTGGGGGGAGCAGGCTCCCTGCTGAGCAGAGAGCCTGATATGGGGCTTTATCCCAGGACCCTGTGATCATGACCTGAGCCAAAGGCACAGGTTTAACCCACTGAGCCACCCACGCGCCCCTTGTTTTTGTTTTTTAACGTGGTGTTAAATGTTAGCATCAGGTGTTGGCAGCCTTGTTGGGGAAACAGATTGCTTTGAAATCAACACAGCTGGAAACTGACCACGTATTGTTGTACTTTCTCTTTAGAAATGAAAGAGGCATTTATAGAAAGGCTGGAAAAGGCAGGACTGTCCAGAATTGCTTTAGAGATGTATTTTCTTCCAAGTCTGGTTCACGATGAATGTCACGCCTCCATGTCCAAACGGACCCACTCTCCTTTCTTTGTGAAGTTGCGGTTTGTTGGGAACAATAAACTCGAGAGGTTTGCAGCAGTCCGTGCTTGGGAGGGCGGAGTCTATTCAAAGCTGCCTCTCTCTGCTGAAGTGTGGTCTTCAGAGCTGAGGGAAGAAAGCCTGGTATGTGGTGGTGTTCTTCGAGCCCTGCCTGCCGCCTTGAAAACCTCATCAGAGTCACTCCCGGCCTCTCACTGGGCTCCTCTTTCAGGGATGGGCAAGTAAGTGAATTATGGAATTTTGGTGCCTGTGTCTGTGATTTTTGATTTGATGCGCTGTCGAAAATGAAGGCAGGGTGGATTCTGATGATGTTGTTCAACCAGGTTTTGTGTCTCTTGCAAGTATTTTTCTTGTTGGTGTCAGAAGAGAAGCAGGAGCCTTCTTTCACATCTTGGGGACTTTGTTTTTGTCTTGGTCATTTATTCCTTTAGCCTCTGTGCCAAGGGCTTCTCTCTCTCTCTCTTTCATACTCTTTTTTTTTTTTTTTGCAGAGATGTTTTAATGATTTGTGGAGTTAGAGTATAATCGTGAGCTGCTAATCGTCAGTTGCTAGAGTAGAATAATTCATTGCTCTCTTTTTCAAAGGCAGTTTTCCCCACAAATAGCGATCTCTCTGGCCATCTCTCTTGTAAGAGCTGAGTTAGAAATGAAGAAGAGGGAGGTGTAGGAATTTCAGAGTAACTTTTGCTTTTGGTTTGCTTACGTGGCAACGGGGGAGCCTTTTTCAGAGGCAAAATATATTTTACCTTTATTTTGTTTTAACGGAGAGGTCCACAGGGTTGTGTCTGCTGGGATTACTGGAATTACCGGTCACCTGTGTTGGAACAGGGATGTAATCATCTGGACAAATGGAATTTGTTCTGCATCCCTCATGAGGGTGTTTAAAATAGCATCCTCCAGCTCTTTGATTGAAGCCCATTGAGAGGAATTGTTGGAATTGGGCCACATGTCTATTGGGATTTTCACCATCAGACCCAGCCCTTAGCATTGTTCTGGGTAAGGCAGCACAGCTCTCTCTATATCCACCATATGTCTGGACAAGGCTGCATGTATCGTGTAACTGACTAACTTAGTAACATGTTCTGAGCGACCATCTGAAGTCCGGGAGGAGGAAAGTAAATCGTGAGTTTGAATCTTGCAAAATACGTAGATGAGCCCAAAGGAGGAGACCTCTGAGAAGTCCTGTGACAATGGAGGTCGACCTGAAAGACTTTCTCTGTGTTGGCTACGGCCAAGCATATTTTTCTGTGGCTTTATACAGCTTGGCAGAATTGATCTTGATTCTGGATTTTGAAGGGGGTAGAAAAAAAGAGTCAATTACACATTATCTCGGACTGAGATAATCTGACCAGTTCTGATCATGAATTTCTTAAGTGACTTATTTTTTTTTTTTTTAGTGAGACTGTACAGATTGGTTCTCTAAGTGATTATAATTAACAGCTATGTAAGACATGTCTGTGCTCTTCCCTATGTGATAGCTCATGGTTCTCCTCTCCAGTCCAGTGAGGCAGGCATGAGTATCATTTCCCCATTTTTATAGTCGAGGATATCGAGGGTCAGGTGAAAAGTGACTCTGGAGGTCACGCGGGGAGTGAAGTGCCGGACGTCAGCTGGGTTTTTAAAAGCTCATCATCGCATGCTCCCCTTCCCCCGGTCTCTCTGGTCATCCTTGAACTACTTCCGTTGTAGAATAGGGGAATGAGCTCCGGACGGGGTGGCAGAGACCCCGATTCTGATTCTGACCCTGTCGTCGCGAGCTCTGTGATGTCGAGCCATCACTGACGTCTCTGGCTGTCATCTTCCCGCAAGGAGAGGATGTCTTTGATGTCTTAAGTCTCTTTGCGCATTGAGAGTCTCTCTCCCGGGCCTTGCCCAGGGCTGGTATCAGTGCCGTAATGCACCCCAGCGATGCAGAGAAGAGAGGAGGGAGAAAAGGTAAAACCGTCAGCGTTCTTAGCCAGCTCTGCTTTGGTTTCCCCTGCCAAGCATGAAGATACCCAGGATCTCTAAGTGAGGAAGATCTTGGGTCCTTAAGAGGCTACTCAGATTTCTGAGCTGAGCATATCCCAGTCTGTTCCTGGGAGAGGAGGAGGGACAAGAGGAGAGGAAGAGAGAGAAGCTTAAGCAGATTCCTCGCCCAGCACCGAGCCCCCGATCACACGACCTTGAGCCGAATCAAGAGTTGGACGCTTAACCACCTGAACCGCCCACGTGCCCCATCAGCCTGTTCTTTTGTATCCATCAACAAAACTATTTGAGCCAAACTCTCTGTAGTTTCAGTCCAGGGAAGAGCACATGGCTTACATTCCCACCTGGTCCCTGAAGAAGCGATCACCTCTTTGCACGAGCCCATCTGTTACCGTATTCCCTTTTGAAACAGGGCAAAGTGTAAATAAATATTACTCTCTCCCTCTTTGAGGTGTTTCTGCTTATGGCAAGTCGTTGACAGATACGGTCCGGGCGGAAGAGTGGGAAGGCATTGTTTATTCTCCTCCATAGTTAAACCTACCAGTTGTTTACAGATCAAATGAGAGCATTGTAAGAGACTGAGATAAGGGTGATGATATCAGACTGACATTAAAAAGGGGAAAAAAAAATCTATAGCCGACACCATCTACCAGTTCTGTTCTTATGTACAAGAAAGAACGGAGAAGTTGGAATGATCACCTCTCAGAGGCCGGGAGGAAAGGGCAGCTCTCCTGGGTAAAGAGAGTTCGCGTTCTTATACTGGTCTTTTCATCCTTAGGTGACCAAGAACCTCATCCCTGAGCGTGGTCTGCATTTGGGGAAGGTGTGCTCTGCCTGGTGCTTGGGTGTTGGGCACTCTCAGACCTCCTGGGTGGGACGTGGTTTTCTGCATGAGGAGACGAGAGCTGCACGTTCCCAGGCTCGCCCCTTGCTTCGGCTGCAGGGTCTCCGTTCCCACTCTCACGCTGTGATTTCGACCTTAACGTTATCCTTGTGTCTCTCCCCATAGGCAGGAAGCGAAACCCTGGCCTTAAAATTCCAAAAGAAGCATTTGAACAACCTCAGCCCAGTTCCACGTAAGTTGGCAAGATCGTCATCGTCGTCTTAATCCAAACACTTCCCTTTACAGATTTCCAGGGAAGGGGGAGGGGTTCATTTTTGGACTGATGAGCAATGCCTTGACTATGGGAATCACTGTTAGAAAGAAGAGCCCTTTGGAGCGGGGGAGCCATGTGCTTGCTGTTCTGAGACCTGGAATAATCAGGTCAGTCCGTCTGTCTTGAATGGGTAGCTTCGAACTCAGCCTCTTACATTCCTGGTTGGCAGAAAATTGAGTGTCACAAATGTGTTTGGCAGATGGGGTCCTATGGTGTTCAGAGAGGTCCATGGACCTGGATTTTTTGCCTTTTCTGTATAGACTTGAGCAAATCAGCATATCCCTGGGAGTACTACTACTATAAAACTGGAGTAGAGATGGAATGCTGGTATTTGGTAAGGACTCAGTGTCCCAACACCTCAATTCTGTCGCATATAAATAGAAAGCAAAATGAGGTAAAGGAACCTTTTTTAGGACTTTGGCCCAAATCCCTAAGTGTACTCAGGTCCTGGTGAAGCAGGATACCGTCTCTCTTAGCCTCCCTCTTATTTCTTTTACTCTCTGTGGGGTGGTGAGGGTACCTCCTGTCCAGTTGGGGGTATGACCATCTTACAAAGCATCTGCTTGGGAGGAATGGAAATTGCAAGGAAAAAAAAGTCACCACACAAAGTTCTACAGAGGCAGCACAAGCATAGGGAAAGGCCATTCCCATGGAAACTTGAGTTTGCAAGGCCGTTGGTCAGCTTTACAAAAATGCCTCCCTTTCTAAAGGTTTTTGACCTTAAACGCGATCTGTCCTATCAGAAAGTGCACCTTCTAGTGATGGAATGTGCTAGTAAACATGATCACATCTACTGTAAGACTTTGTTGAGGCTGTTGGCCGTTCCCTGCAGTGGTATGAACAAACGTCCCACTCAGGAACCTCTAAATACAGAGTGAAAGTATACTCCTCCGGGTTCTGCTCTGTAGCTTGAGGGCCAAGCTCACCTTAGAGGGGTCCTTTTCTGAGGCTGTAGCAGGAGGTTCTTTCCATATCTGTTATCGAGATTGCTGTTTTTGGTGTTTTTTGTTTGTTTTTGTTTTTGTTGTTGTTGTTGTTGTTGTTGGACCTATGACCTGTGTAATTCATAACATCTCCTCTCGATTGGTTTCTCAAGAGTTTAGTCTCAAACACATTACTTCCCTGTACTATCTGTATAGGTCTCTCTGTGATCATACTTTTAAAGCTTTTCAACTTGGAATTATTGTAGATTCACGGGAAACGACAAAGAAATGCGTAGGGAAGTCTCATGTACCCTTCCCCTAGGTTGTGTCCCCCCCTCCATGTTCACGACTTAACACAGCTGCAGCCCAGGATCAAAACAGAGTGCCATTGGTACAAACCATTGAATGTATTCAGCTCTCACCATTCCTCTTCTAAGTACCCGTGTGTGTGTGTGTGTGTGTGTGTGTGTAGCTATATGCAATTTTATCACATGTGTAGCCTTAGGGAACCACTACCATAATCAAGATACTCAATTGTATCAATCCCACAAGATTCTCTGATGTTATTCTCTTACAGTTGTACCCACCTCTAATCCCCAGCCCTAATCTCTGGCAACCACTCCCCTGTTCCCCAATTCCATCTTGTTGTCTCCTGGTTGCTGCATCAACCGAACCAGTCACCTCCAATTGGAGACTCTGGCTTTTCCCTGCAGGATAGTTTCCTTGAGTTCATTTCAGCCGCTGCATGAATCAGTAGTTCTTTCCTTGTTACTGCTCAATCCATTCCATGGTGTGGCTACACCCCAGTTTGTGGAACCCTTTTAGCCTTTGAAGGAGATACAGGTAGTTCCAGTTTGGGGCTGTTGGGATGAAAGCAAGTTCCTGAGTGAAATGAAGTCTTCATTTCCCTGGGACATGTGTCCAGTAGTGCAATTGCTGGGTTATTCAGTAAGCCCACTTTTGAAATAACTTCCAAGATATTTTCCAGAGTGGTGGTACCATTTTACATTCTTACTGGCAATTTGAGAAGGGTCCAGTTTCTCTGCAGCCCTGCCAACATTAACACTATTTTCCTTTTCAGTCATCCTATTTTTTAAAAAACTTACTTATTTATTTGTGTGGGAGGGGGAGAAACTGCAAGTTGGGGGGAGGGGCAGAAGAAGAGGGAGTGGGAGAATCTTCAGCAGACGTCACACCTGGCTTGGAGCCTAGTGCAGGGCTTGATCTCACAACCCTGAGATCATAAGCTGAGCTGAAATTAAGAGTCAGGCACTTAACTGACTGAGCCACCCAGGCGCCCCAGTAGCCATTCTGATAGATATATAATGCTGTATCATTACAGTTCTCATTTTTTATTTCTGTAATGGCTTATGGCTGAATATTTTTAGGTGTTTATTTTCCATCCCTATATCTTTTTTTTTTTTTTTTTTTTTATTTGACAGACAGAGATCACAAATAGGCAGAGAGGCAGGCAGAGAGAGAGAGAGGAGGATGCAGGCTCCCCGCTGAGCAGAGAGCCCGATGCGGGGCTCGATCCCAGGACCCTGAGATCATGACCTGAACCGAAGGCAGAGGCTTTAACCCACTGAGCCACCCAGGCGCCCCTCCATCCCTATATCTTTGATGGTGAAATGTCTGTGTACGTCTTTGCCTACTTCCTGATTAGATTACTTTGTTTAATGTTGAGTTTTGAGAGCTCTTTCTATATTCTAGACACAAGGAGTTTGTCAGATATGTGATTCAAAACATTTTCTCCCAGTCTATAATTTGTCTCTTCATCCTTTTATTTTGATGAAATCCTATCTAGCCATTTTTCCTCTGATGGGTCATGGTTTTGGTGACAATTTTAAGAACCCATTGCTTCATACTTTGTTCCTGTTTTTCAAAATAATTTTTGGCTAATTTAGGCCTTTCCCCTTCCCATATTAGTTTTAGAATCGGCTTGTTTATGTCTACAAGTGAACTTGCTGAGGTTTTGGTATGAATTATGTGTAACCTTTAGATCAATTTGGGGAGAACTGATGTCTTAACTACACAGAGTCTCCTAATCCATGAACCTGGTAGATTTCTAGATTTTCTTTGATGTCTTTCATCAGTATTTTATAGTTTTTATCATGTAAGCTCTCTACAATAGGGTTTGTTAAAATTTATACCAAGTATTTAATTGTGTAGGGAGCAGTTGTAAATGGTACTCCATTTTGAATTTTGATTTCTAACTGTTAAGGATCAGTATATAGAAATGCAGTAGATTTTTCTGTATTGTTCTTGTATCCTATGACCATACTGAATTCACTTAGTGGTTCCAGGGGCATTTTTGTAGATTCTGTGTGTGTGTGTGTGTTTGTAAAGTCTTTATAGAGTTTTCTATAACAATTATGCTACCTACAAATTGAGACAGTTTTCTTTCTTCCTGTATTTTTTCTGTATTCCTGTATTTTAAACTATATTTTTAAAAACTTTCTTTTTTTTCTTTTCTTTTTTTTTTTTTCTTTATTTCAGTGGTAGGAATGTCCAGTTCCATGTAAGATAAGATTGGTGAGCGCCAGCAACCTTGCTTTGTTGTTAGAGGGAAAGAGTTCAATCTTCTACCATTAAGCATGATGTTAGGTTTTTGTAGACTGAGGCTTGAAAAAGTTTCTCTCTAGTTGTAGGGTACTTAATGCGTGTCGAATTTTGTTAAGTGCTTTTTAGTGCATCACTTGACAGGATCGTAGGTTTTTCTTCTTTGTACTGTTGCTATGGATTACAGTATGATTGACTTTTGAATATTAAACTAGCTTTGCGTACCCCAAATAAATTCCACTTGGTTGTGGTACTGTTTTTAAAAAAATACATTGTTGGATTCAATCTGTTGAAGTTTTTTGAGGATTTTTGTGTCTATGTTCGTGAGATATGTTGGTCTGTAGTGGGTTGTTTTAGGTTTTTCTTTTCTTTCCTTTTTTTTTTTTTTTTTTAAGTGTGTGCTGTTATTTTCTGGTTTTGACATTAAGGTAATACTGGCCTCATAAAATGAATTGGTAAGAGTTTCTTCTTCTTCTTTTTTTCTTTTTTTTTCCGGTAGACACATAATATCTGTATTAATTCTTTTTAAAAAAATGTTTGCTAAAATTCTCCAGTGAAACAAAATGAGCCAATATATTTCTTATTTTTTTTTCTTGGACTTTTACAATACAGAATTAATTTCTGTAATAATTATAGGGCTATTCAGATAACCTATTTCTTCAAGCTTGGGTAGTTTCTGGTTTTCACGGAACTGGTCCATTTCTTCTAAGTTGTTGAATTTATAAGAGTAACGTTGTTTATAGTATTTCCGATTATTCTTCGAATGGCTACAGGACATGTTGTGATATCCGATTTTTTCCTGAGACTGGTAATCTGTGCCTTCTCTTGTAATCTGTGTCAGCCTTGGTGGAGGTTTATCAGTATTATTGATATTTTAAAACATTTTATGTATATATGTATGTATGTATTAATTTAGGGAGTGCATGTGTGAGGGGGGGAAGGGCGGAGAGAGGAGAGAGAAGCCCTGCTGAGCACAGAGCCACGTTTGGGGCTCGATTTCAGACCCTGAGCTCAAGAGGTGAGTTGAAATCCAGAGTCGGATGTTCAACCAATGGAGCCCCCCAGATGCCCTTTATTTTGGGCTACATTCTCACGTCCTCCTCCCAATTGCATTCTTTCCTTTTAAACTTTTAACCCTCATTTCCTTCTAATTCATATTTTCTGTATTTTATGAAAGCTGTCATAAATCTTACCTTCAGATAAACAAATGAGTAAAAACCTACGCAATGATAAACCTAGTTTCTGTGCTGTCTTTCCCTCACGTGGCAGAGTGAACTTTAAATTGTATTTTCTTTTTCACTGTGTAAAGCCAAGAGCATCACTTTATTGTTGTAGAGCAGACCACTTTAGCTCACGGGGAGCCTTCATAGCAGTAGTAGTATTTTAATATCGATGCTTATATTCGTAGACCTAAAGAAGTAGCTTCCACATTTTGTGTTTTTCTTGGCAATTTTGGGGGTTTGGCTTGGTGACTCGTACCATTTATACCCTGCCTTCTTCTGCTGTACGACACAAAAATAAATATCCTGGGACAGAGCACCATTCTTCCTGGTTCTGTGTGTGGTCCCTCTGCTGGAGCTCTTTCTCTGAGTAACTGATGCCAGTGTGTCTTGGCTCTGGTTTCTGAGCTGTCCCCATACTTGATTGGCAGCAGCTAATTCTGAACTGATTCCATGCTAATGAATACTATTCTAGTTAACCCTCCCCAGAAGCTCAGGAGGCAGTTACTCTTACTCTTACTTGATAAATGAGAGAATGGACCTGTACAAGGTCAGGTGCTCAGAGCAGACAAGCAGCACCTCATGGGTAAGAGTTCAGGCTCTGGCTAGAATGCCTAGGTTTGCATTTGGGATCTAAACTTCACTAATTGAATTCCTTAGGCGAATTCCCTAACCCTATTAAGCCATAGTTTTCCATTCTGAAAAATGGGAATGAATAATGATGTGGTTGCTGGGAAGAGTAGTTGTCAGAATTTGTCTTAAGAGTCTAGCCCAGTGCCTGTCCCATTGTACCTTCTCCAGGAAGGTTGCTCCAAGTGTTGTTGCTGTTATTATTATGAATCCACCTAATAATTATTCATGATGCTTATTATATAGCGGAAGAGCTGGCATATGAAGTCAGGACTCTACGACTTTCAGGGATATGCTCTTAGTCACACGTCAGACAGGTCGAGAGTGTGATCAAACTGTCTTTGGCTGTTAAAACAAGAGGCTAGTTCACTAGCTGTGGCTAGTAAAACATCACTTCAGCAGTTGAGATGATGTAATTGTGAGGCTCTGGGTTCTAATTTTGCCAGGTCTTTTAATGACTTTAAGTTATTTCGTCTTTTTCTTTGTGAACTCTTCTCCTTAAGGTAGAGTTGTGTAAGTTAAAGAAAATACTTCATAGAAAGGGTCTGCCACAGTCTCTGGCCCAAGTAGATGCTTAATAAATATGATCAAATAGATGAATAATGGTTGTCATAATAACCAGTAAACTGATTATTTATTACTTAGAATTACAAATAAATAATTATTATAATAAGCTAAAACTCATTGTTCATATAAAAGCAAATAGTATGCATGGAGCACTGGTTGTGGTTCATAAACAATGAGTGCTGGAACGCTGAAAAGAAATAAAATAAAATGGAAAAAAAAAGCTAATACTAGGTGCGCTGGCTTAGGTCATGATCTCAGGGTCTGCTCTTCAAGGAGCCTGCTTCAGCTTCTCTCTCCCTCTGCCTCCTTTCCCCACTTGTGCGGCCTCTCTCGCTCTCTGTCTCTCAAAAACAGACAAACAAATAAACAAAACCAAAAAACATCTAATACTAGGTGACCTTTGGAGCACCTTTAACCTTCCAGGGAAGGGATTTTGTAATAAGCCCGTTTCTTTCCCCAGAGGACTAAAATATTGAATAAGCAACAGAGAACTTACACCCACAGTTTAACCTCCTGCAGAGACTCAGTGCTCCAGGAAAACTAATATGCCCAGCCCTGGACAGAACACAGTGTCAGCAAAACTAATATGAGCTGTCAGCCTTGACCCCATCAGTTGATGCTTTTGGCAGAACCTGATGAGCCCAAGGGCCTCGGGCTTAGGTGTGTTGATCGTTTTCATTAGAGGGGGCTGGGTATTGGGAGTAGGGTCCTTAGATTCAATCAGACTTTGACTGAATCATGGCCTTACCACTTGGGAGCAAGGTAGATAAACTCTGGGCCAGACAGTTTCTCATCTGGACCATGGGAGTAATGATACTCATGAGAGAGAGAGAGAGAGAGAGAGAGTGTGTGTGTGTGTGTGTGTGTGTGTGTTTAAAGAATTAAATGAGATATAGGTAAAGCTTTGCACTCAGTTCAGCCTCTATTCCTTTCACTTTAGGTCAAGACTGAGATTCAAGTGGCATGAGTTTTATTTTCAGCTCTGTTGAGCTGGATGGCTTTAGCAAATTCTGGGCTTTTCTGGGTTCCATTTTTCTCTTTCTGGAAAATGGCATGACCCCTCTCCTATTAGGTAGAGGCATATACCGCAAGGTTAGTACAACGTTGGATTTCAGCAAACTTTTTTACAAAGGCCAGCTAGTAAATATTTCAGGTTTACCTGGAACCCAGTGGGCCCTGTCGGATGGTCCTCATAGTTTGTTTTCCTACCACTTTTTAAACTTGAAAACATTCATTCTTAGCTGGGCCAAAGGCTGTAATTTGCAAAGCCATGTCTGAGTACTGGAGTACCAGAGCTGGAAGCAGTCTTACCCAATGCCTTCCTTGGAGGGCAAGAAAATGGAGGTAGCCCCCCAAAACTAGTAACCTTCCTGTTGCTTCCTCCTTTTTCAAAGGAAGAGTGCGGAACAACTGCAAGAGATTTTTTTTATTTATAATAGTCACATGTTTCAAGTAATAGTTGTCTTTCATCCAGAGTTCCATTGCAGTTAGTACAAATCATCGATGATGAAAGAAAAATCGTTCTGGAAATGTTAAGAATGGGAACTTAGATTTTTAGAAATGTAATCTTCTGGAAAGTATTTCTGAAGAAAAATCCCTTCTCACTCATACACACAAGACATATAAAAACATCACTGGAGTGTACTGGGGTGTGCGTGTGTGTTTTCTTCTGTATCTATCCCTGCCAGTTCCTGGTTTTAAGTTAGTCCAGAAAAACTTTATTTTAGGTATTCTGTGCTTTTTAAAGGGATCTTGAGGTATGGGAAGGCTTGCCATTAAAACCTTAAATATATGTTTGTGTTTATATGCCCATTTTTTCCTTATTGCTTTATTTAGTTAGTCTTAGCAGAAGGGGCAGAATTATAACACAGTAGGCCTGGGGAAATTGCCAAGGGCTGGGATTCTTTTCTCCCTTCCTATCTTCTTGCCTTCCTTCCATTTTCCTTTGGATGTTTCTAGAGACAGTTCTGCATGGAATGTCCTCTTAGGGAGACCTGGGTCTCTTTGGTCACCTTCGATTCTGGCATTCCTGGGATTCTTTTTTTTTTTTTTTTTTTTTTTGTGGTGATACTTTTGGTGCCTTTATTTCAAGAAAATGCTTCTTGAAGCTCTTGGTTGGTTGCATGGCCAGACCAAACATCTTTCTCTTGGGTGGGTTGGTATCCACCCAGGTGGTATTGAAGTAGTAGAAATAAATGCACATGAGGGGACTGTGTGCTTTCTCTATGGAGACACAAGATCAGCCTACCTCCAGCTGCTGAGATGACCCCCGGATAGTGTGTGTGCTGTGTATGGAAGAAATGTCACAACTGTCTTAGTCTGATAGCAGGAAGTATTCTGACCTGAAAACCAGGAGATTTAGGTTAATTGTGATCTTGGGAAGTCCCATCACCTCTCTGGGCCTTTTTTCTGTCTATGAACATGGGGACTAGAGAGATTTGGAATTATTATGGTTTATGAATTTTGTGAGTTAACATAACCATATGCTAATTATTAGTTTTTTTTAAACAATTATGAGAAAATGTGGTGGAATAATTGGGCACATTGGTGCCAATGAAAGAAAAAATGTTTGGGGCTTACTAGAATAGTATAATTATTTACATAATTCTTTACACCTAGCTCATATTTATTGGATATTTCCTGCATGCCAGCCATTGTGCTAAGCCCATTTTACTTGGACTATCTCAGGATATACTAATATTCTCATGTTAAAGAAGAAAAAGAAACTCAAAGAGATTAAGTCATTTATTCATTTTGTTTTCTGTTTGTTTTTTTTTTTTTAAGATTTATTTATTTTAGAGAGACAGCATGAGAGCGAGCACAGGGTAGAGGTGGGTAGGAAGAGACAGAGGGAAAAGGAGAGAATCTTAAGCAGATTCCCCGCTGAGCACAGAACCCAACTCGGGGTTGGATCCTATAACCTCGAGATCGTGACCAGAGCCAAAATCAAGAGCCAGAAGCTCAACAAACTGAGCCACCCAGGCACCCCGGAGATTAAGTCATTTAAACCCAAATATATTTTATTCCAAATCCTGCATTATTAACACTTTTACTGATGAACTTCCAACTTAACCCTAAGGAAAACTCTCTCTAGTCATGTATGATTTGGGAAGGCATAGTTGACTAAATACGTCACGTTTTTTCTCTTCCCCCCTTTTCTTTCTTAGGCCACCTCGAGACTTGGACTCTAAAGCTTGCATTTCTATTGGAAATCAGGTAAGAAAAAAATATCACATTGCCAGTTAATATCTAGACCATTTCCTAGGTATGCTTTCTGACTGGCCATTGGAAAATCTATTTTCCATAGCATGCCGTCAGGGGATCGGTCACAAAGTTTGAGTTTAACAGAAGTGGTGGGTGGCTTTCTGGCTGTTTGGATGCCTTATTGAAATCAGGCTAGTGTCGCCCTGATGGAAGATATTTGAGGAAAGTAGATGACTTGCTTTG
Source organism: Mustela putorius furo (assembly GCF_011764305.1). Taxonomy (NCBI): domain Eukaryota; kingdom Metazoa; phylum Chordata; class Mammalia; order Carnivora; family Mustelidae; genus Mustela; species Mustela putorius. The sequence continues at coordinate 10,499,167 of NW_025421399.1, forward strand.
GGATGAATTCCTTAAAGTCCAAGTGTAGATCTAATTGCCATCAGTCAACAAATATATGAGAAAGGGGGCAGGGCTAAGAAGCCACAGTATAGATCACTCAAAGTGAGTCTGGAACCGAGTTGAAGCTGGCAGTCTGTACTGCCTGTGATGAGCAGGTGGCATACTCCACCAGTCTGAACATCTCCTGGTGCTTCCTGCTGGCAGTGGCTCCTTGGATAAATCTTCTAGATCAGAAGCTTCTGGACCAGAAATAACCCTTAGAATGTTGGGGGAAGCCAGAGAGGGGACAAGGTAGTATATGTCCTTAAATTTTTTCTTTACTCTTGTATTATTACTCTTCTCTCTTGCAGAACTTTGAGGTGAAAGCAGATGACCTGGAGCCCATAATGGAGCTGGGGCGGGGTGCGTACGGGGTGGTGGAGAAGATGCGACACGTGCCCAGCGGGCAGATCATGGCGGTGAAGGTACAGTTGACGCTCCCCAAACATGTTCTGTCTGTGGTATATACGTTCATCCATCTCAACCGCAAATCAGTTCTTTTTGTAGAAGCAAAACAATCAGCAATGGGGTCAAACAAAGAAGATTTTCTGTAGGGAACAATATTTCCCTCCAAATGTCTGGAAAATCCTTTGTTGGTATGAGTTGCATTTACTGGTCGTTTTTTTTTGTTTTGCTTTGTTCTTTTTTTTTTTTAAGGAAAAATAGTTTGCATTTTAAAGATTTTATGTATTTATTTGACAGAGAGAAATCACAAGTAGATGGAGAGGCAGGCAGAGAGAGAGAGGGAAGCAGGCTCCCTGCTGAGCAGAGAGCCTGATGCGGGACTCGATCCCAGGACCCTGAGATCATGACCTGAGCCGAAGGCAGCAGCTTAACCCACTGAGCCTTGTTTTGTTCTTTTAACTGATAAATCCGCCCCCATCCTTTTAACTTTTTATGGAACCACATGTCCTCACACTTAAAAGAATTATCAGTACTTCTTTAATGTCATGGAATACCAGCTCCAAAATAAATTACCTTGATTATTGATTGTTACTTTTCTTTTTCTTTTTCTTTTTTTTGCTGGTTGGTTGTTGAAGTCAAAATCCAAATAAAAGTTCACGTACTGCATTTGGTTGTTATGTCACAAACATCTCTTTCATTCTAATATTCTGTTGCTTTTAAAGAATGGTCCCCAAAAATCAGGAAATGAGAAGTGAGGGAGAAAATTTTGTCCATTTGTGGGAAAAGGGAAGGCAAAGACATCTTGAGTGACTGCATTGTTTTTGAGCTGGAAAAAGAAAATTGGAATCATTGCATATTTCTTGAGTGAAATATTTCTTTGGGGACCCACCTTCTGTACACGTGTTCATGGATTTGGCCCATTGTTAGGGACGTGGATGGTCAGATGACTTGGACCCCTTTGTTTTTGGAGAATGGAGATATATTTCCCTTGTCTTGTAGATTTTGTAATGTGTTCTTCTGCAGACTTTTTGCTAATTAGGCCAAAATTATAAAAGCTTGTATAGTCTTTTTAGTATGATATTTTGTTTATTTTTTATTATATATTTATTTAATTATATTATATGATATTTTTACTGTCATTTAATGACAAAATTGTCTTTCTTTAAGACTACATTTGCTGGTGTGACAGGTGTCTTTCCTCTTGGAAGCCCTGGGATAGGAACAAACAGTCTCTCCGTTTCTGCTTGATTCCATCCATTTCCGAGAGCTCTGTCCATTCTTCTTTAGTTGCTACCTAGTCCAGATATTCTTATTTCTTCCCAAAGAGGGGCTTTTAGTTTTTTTTGTGGGATCCCGAGTCAGCCACAACGTTACGAATACTCTGGTCTCTGTACCAAACGGCCACAACACAATAGAGCAGGCGTTTTTATGACTTGGAAGGAAATGCACTTGCCAACATTTGCTCATCTTCTGAAATAGAGTATCAATTGGCTTCTTGCCGGGGATTTTTCAGGAAATCTACTGAAAGTCTTCCTTATTTCTCATATGGTACAAATAGCTAATCACTAGGGTAAATACTTGAAAGGTCGTTGCTAGAACTTGTGCTATGAGTTTTGTGGTATTTTTGGAACGGGACTCCTCAAGGTCCCTGCCTTATTAACTGACTCATCCTCAGGGCAGTAACCATCTGTCTTTCCGTGCATTCCCATTCAGCGGATCCGGGCCACAGTCAACAGCCAAGAGCAGAAGAGGCTACTGATGGATCTGGATATTTCCATGAGGACAGTGGACTGTCCTTTTACGGTCACCTTTTATGGCGCACTCTTCCGGGAGGTATGTGATCCTTCAATTCAACATCTGAGGAGAACAGAGACTTAAAAAGGAGTTTCTCTAATCCCATAAAGGCGATGCACCCTCCTGGCACTCTTTCTCATTGGACGTGTCTTCTCTAGAGAGATTTCTGCTCGGGCGGTCATGACATGCCTTAATGCAAAGTTGGCTTGAAATGATAGCCTTTCCAAGTGTGGGGAGCCCTTTTGAAGACACTGAGGCTCCCTTTCTCCCTTTTGTTTTGGTTTATTTTGGCGTGGTTCTCTCTATCAATTGTCTGTAGGCTAATTTAGGTAGATTACTTAAAATCTGAAATATTATGGTCTAGTGGCCAAATGATAAGCTTCATTTACCCTGTTTATGTACCCCCAGAGGCTTCCAAGGATCTCTTTGCTTTACCCCTGCTTTCCCTTTCCCATGATGTGGATTCTGATGCTTCGAAGAGCTATTGGATGAACTATTGCCAGTGTTCCGGGTGGGAGGTCAAACATGGAGTAGGCCTGTAGACCTAATCCCTAGAAGACAGGAGCCATCAAGTCCTGGCTTTCTGGGAATCTGTTGCTTCTGACTATTGGTACTGATGTATTTATTTATAATGTTTTTAAAAAAATTTGAGTTGACACACAATGTCCCATTAGTTGCAGGTCGTACAACGTAGGGATTCAACTTCTCTTTGCATTATGGGTGGTCACCGCAAGTGTAGCGACCGCCTTCACCATATAACTCTACTATATCATTGACCATATTCCTTCTACTGTGCCTTTTATTCTACTAACTTCTTCATTCCATGGCTCTAGTGACCCTCAGTGTTTAGACCCTCTCTTTATCAAGGAGTGGGGGATCCCACGCAGGCTCTGCTTGGCTGTCTGCTAGTTGGCTCTTGGGAAACGAACTTGCTTGTCTGTAAATTCCTTTGAGACCTTGAAGGGAAATTGTACATTTCCTCCAAAAACCTGATTAAGAGAACAGTTCTTCATGACAGGTGTTACTGTTTCCCCTTCTTTTTCTCTTCTGTCCTCTCTAACAATCTCTGAATCAATTCATCTCCAGGGTGATGTTTGGATTTGCATGGAGCTCATGGATACGTCGCTAGATAAATTCTACAAACAAGTGATTGATAAAGGCCAAACAATTCCAGAGGACATCTTAGGGAAAATAGCAGTTTCTGTGAGTACATCATGAACCCTACTACAAGGAGCGTGTGAGAAGTCTAGACCCAATGTGTCTCTCATTCCCTACTGTGAGCATATACTAGCGGGACTAGAGCTGCCCTCCAGCGCAAGTCTGCTGGATGCAGAAGTGCCTCTGTGGAGAAAAAAATGAGTGCTTTTCTTTCTGGGCTCAGTGTAGAATATTCTACCACTGACTTGGTCTGGTAAACTCTCCGTTAAAATACCTGTAAGCTGTACCTCCCTTTGCTATGACCACATTCCTGGTGTCTACATTCTGATCTTAGTTTTTTCTGATTTTCATTCGTGGATTTTAAAATGTTTTCTTAAGGCTAATAAGGCATAGAAAGAAGCAGAAGAAAAGGAAATGGAAAGAAAGATTGCCCTCTTAATGGCTGTTGAGACTCATGAGGGTGGAGAGAAAAAAAGTGCTGGAGGCCAAAAGAAACACCAGCTAGATGAGTGGGACACCCTTTCTACTGTGAGATCCGGTCCTCTGTGATGGGTGGAGGTCAAGGAGTGTAGCTTCCTGTGTATTTTCCTGGATAGGGCCTCCGCTGTTGGAGAAAATACCTCACCTGGTGATGTTAAGCGAGAGATAATAAACCTTAACATTCAGTTTCTTTCCAGTGATGGTGAAAACTCTATCTTGTGTTTCTCCTGCAGATTGTAAAAGCGTTAGAACACTTACACAGTAAGCTGTCTGTCATTCATCGAGGTAAGCTGGCATGGAGTTGCTTTGGCTCTTCCTTTTATAACATCCATTTCTTTTATCCAGGCTTTTCTTCCCCCATGGGTGGAAGAGGAAATGAGTCAGGCCATAGAACTGGAGGGTTTTCCTTCTCAGAGGAATAGCACATTATATAAGTAGCTGCTTTTTCTCTTGTCTGAGGACACAAGAAGCCCTGGTCTTTTTATTGCACCTAAATTGAATATAAAATATGTGTTGCCAAGCACAGCTCTGGGATTACCCCACTGAGAATTTTAGAGAATGGGATAAAAATGCCTGTTGTATTGACCGTGGCCTAGGAGATTCTTAGAAAAGCAGATTCATGGGTCCCCAGACCCCCAGAATCTCCATCTTCAACAAGATCGCCAGGTAATTTTTGTATGCCTGAAAGTATGAAAAGTTCTGGTATAAAGTACTGCTTTTTCAGACCGGAGGAGGCAGGATAAAATGAAAAAAAAAAAAAAAAATTGATAGATTTATCTCTTCTTCCTTTACCTGCTCTGGTTTCCTTCCTGTTGGCCTGTCATCTTTCTGTCCGTCCGTCCATCCATCCATCATCCATCCATATATCCATTCTTCCATGTTAACATCCATCCATCCATCCGCCCATTCATCTCTCCATCCATTTCTCACTTGCAATCATTTTTCCACCACTTATACATCACTATAATAGGTGCCTTGAGAGGTATATGAAAACAAAACACATTCTTTTTTTTTTTTTTTTAAAGATTTTATTTACTTATTTGACAGAAATCACAAGTAGGCAGAGAGGCAGGCAGAGAGAGAGGGAGGGAAGCAGGCTCCCCACCGAGCAGAGAGCCCGATGCAGGGCTCGATCCCAGGACCCTGAGATCATGACCTGAGCTGAAGGCAGAGGCTTTAACCCATCAAGCCACTCAGGCGCCCCAACAAAACACATTCTTATTAAAATTCCATATAGGGATTCTTGATGGGGAAATAAGACCGGTGTATGACAAACACATGGAAAAAATCAGCCATATTACCAAGGTGGAATTACCAAGAAGAGCTCTAGGTAGATTCTAAAGCAAGGGAATAATTAGCAGTGGGTGACTATAGTCCAGGAAAACTTCTTAGAGGTCGCTCACTCAACCAAGTCTGAAGAAGAGTTAGAGGCAAGTGTGGATAGCTGGTGGGGTAGTGAGATTTGGTAATTCTCACGCTGTCTGCGTCAGCCTCAAAGTTGTGTAGAATGTTCCACTTGGAGTGCCTGTTATTACTGTTACTGATGTGATTATTATCATTAATTGTTATTATTAGAAATTGGAAAAATACGGAGGATGACCAGGAAGAGAAGAAAGTAGGAAAGAGGGGCGCCTGGGTGGCTCAGGGGGTGAAGCCTCTGCCTTCGCCTCCGGTCATGATCTGAGGGTCCTGGGATCGAGCCCCGCATCGGGCTCTCTGCTCAGCGGGGAGCCTGCTTCCTCCCCCCCCCCCTGCCTACTTGTGATCTCTGTCTGTCAAATTAAAAAAAGAAAAAGAAAAAGAAAAAGAAAGTGGGAAAGAATCCAGGTAGGAAGAAGCATGTAGCTTACCCCCCTATGGGAAACTTAATTTTTCGTATTTATTTCAACATTTGGAAATATTTCATTTGTATTAAAAATATATACGTAAAGTATAAAAATAACAGAATGTGCACGACCACCATTCAGTTTAAGGGAAAACGTTATAAAGGGTTATTTTTAGTGTTTTTTGAATAACTTACTCTGCTGATTACATGTCCTTTGTGAAATACCCTCAAGAGGGAAGAAGGTTAACTCTAATAATTTTGAAGTCTGTTATCCAGAGATAACAGTGATTTTCTATGTGGGGGCATGCTTTGTGGTCTGGAATCTCTGAATTCCTGATGAGTTCCGCTGTGTTGACCTCAGACATACACCTCTTGCAGATGCGTCCATTGAAACAGGTTGCCTTGGGGCGCCTGGGTGGCTCAGTGGGTTAAAGCCTCTGCTTTCGGCTCAGGTCATGGTCTCAGGGTCCTGGGATTGAGCTGGTCCAGGGTCCAGGGTCCTGGTCCAGGGTCCAGGGCTCTTTGCTCAGCAGGGAGCCTGCTTCCTCCTCTCTCTCTCTCTCTCTCTGCCTGCCTCTCTGCTTATTTGTGATCTCTGTCTGTCAAATAAATAAATACAATCTTAAAAAAAAAAAAAGAAACAGGTTGCCTCAATCAGATTGATGGATGGTGGGACTGTATTCTGCCTTATCGCTCCACAATCTGTTTACTCCCACACTTAAACTGTGCAATAGGTCACGATGAGCTGGGCTTAAAAAATACATATATTTTGTTGTCCTAAGAACACTTAAGATGAGACTGCTCTCGTGGCAGATTTTAAGTGTGCAAGGCAATATTACTCATCATAAGGTCCATGGAGTACGGCGGATTTCTAGAATGTACTCATTTTGTGTCATCGTGTCTATGCCCAGGGAATGGGGGCATTTGATTCAGTAATAATGTTTTAAGTTTTGACTACTCGTATGGGGCCAATGCAGATGATAAATAGAGGAGACAGCCCTTGATGATGGAGTCATACACCTACAAGAAGGAGGAGCCATGAATAGGAAACCTAGTTGGAAGCAGTGGAAAGAGGAAAGAGAAGTGAGCGAGATGTGGGGATGTTGGGCCCCCTAGTGGTGGACACAGGAATCTTCAGAGCAGGCTGGGATCACTGGCTCTTGGTTCTTCTTGCTTTCAGACGTCAAACCTTCCAATGTGCTGATCAACGCTCTTGGCCAAGTAAAGATGTGCGATTTTGGAATCAGTGGCTACCTTGTAGACTCTGTCGCCAAAACTATTGACGCAGGATGCAAACCGTACATGGCCGTAAGTACGGCAGCGGGGGGGGGGGGACGTGGGGGCATCTGGAAATGCAGCTGCCCGCAAACCCCGCCAGGAAAGAGGAAATGGATGGCCACAGAGGGAGGATGGAAATGTGCTTACGGTGCAAGAAATATCCTGCATCTTATTTTTTTTTTTCTTAAGTCTTTTCTGTCTGAAATCCTTAGTCACTTGCTTCAAACATACTATTTTTTTGAAATTTGAGTAAAAGAGGTCTATTACTCGAAAAAAAAAAAAACCATAAGTAATAGATACAGCCCACACACATTTTTCACCTTGTGTCGCAGGGGAGTGTTATCCTGCTTGCTGGGGACAGAAGAATGAACAGAATTTAAATGACCCATCCAAGTCAGTTAGGTTAGTCCTCCTAAAGGATGGTCATGGCTGGGAAGATTTGCTGCCATTGGCTGAGACCTTGGGACCTCCCTTTAACATTAAGGGGCTTCTGTATTCTGATTTGAAATAGTTTTGCATTTGGGATTGAGAACACTCCCCCTGGTGTTGAGCAAATCTCGGACAGTAGCCCGGTGACTTTGGCAGATTCTGACTATTCAGTTCTGGACTGTTGGTGTTCTTAACAAGGAAAATTCTAGACTGGCAAAGGAGCTTTGTGCTGTGTATCCTCTTTCTTCTGAAGGCGAAATTGAAATGAGGTTTTTTTTTTTTTTAAATTAGTTTTGAGTCATGAGGGACTTTGATCCATTCTTGTCTCCAAGAAAAGACTCCTTTAGAATGAGGAAAATCCCACGGAGGCGTCGATATTTATTGTAGTGAGTGAGTCTTCTTGGCCTGGGAGGCTTATGTTAACAGGCTTAAAACAACTCACTTGGCAGCTGGTGACATCCCCGCCCCCGGAGACTTTACCAAGCTAAGATCGTCCTCTCATTTGTCTTTTTCTGTCTCCTTTGCAGCCTGAAAGGATAAACCCAGAGCTCAATCAGAAGGGATACAGTGTAAAGTCTGACATTTGGAGTCTGGGCATCACAATGGTAACGTGTGATGATCATTCCGGACTGTGAGGTTCTGGGCGGGAAGCTGAAATGGGCTGGGTTTCGTGAACAAAAGGGCAAACGCCCTAAGGGTGGGTCCTGGGTATCCTCTACTGCTGGACGGGGCAGGAGGTTTTGCGTGACGATTGTCTACGGGATGGTGTTGTGGAAAGGCTGCGCTAGGATTGGGCAAACCCAGTCTTTCTCTTTATTCCCCCCTCTAACTGGGCGTGGGCCCTCCAGTAAACCGCTGCAGTCGAAGGACTGTCTTATTATCCTCCTCTGTAAGATGAATGCTGCCGATAGCTCCTGATAGTTTACCTTATAGTTTAAAATTCAGTTATTCTCATCTAGGCGTTAAGTTGAAGCTACTCCAGGAATGCACATGTGTGTAGACCCTGACCGAGCTGTGGTCCAGGACAGAGGCTGTGTTTCCTAGAATATGGTTCTGGTAGACATCCTGGCCACTGAGGTCAGATATAGCCGAAAGACAGTAACAAACATGATAATTTCCTGAGGCCCAATCCTACAGTCATCCTTTGTAACTTGGGTGATCGTACATTTTCAGCGGATCACCAAGGTCTGGAATTACCCACTGTGGTCCTGGCTCCTTCCCAGGCACGGCAGCTGATTAAATCCCGTGGGTTATTTCACATCCCTGCCCAGAATACACGTGATGATCTTGTAACGGCAAAGTGGCCTTACTCAGATCCAAAAAAAGATCAGTCATTTGGTCCCTGGGTTTTTTTGTTGTTGTTGGTTTTTTTCCCCCCATTCCAGTGAGTGGCCTGCAGATGGCAGCAGATACACAGCTCTGGAAAAATCTTAGGGCGAGACTAACTTTTCAGACTGAGCATGGGAACACCTGGTTACTTTACATCCGGAAGCTGCCTGCTGCTGGCTTACAATTTTATTAAGTGTCACATGACTTTTGGTGAGGACCCAGTTATAAATAGGCTTCAGTGGCTTCCTCCAGTAAGATAAAAATCCCTAGTGGTAGGAATGGGGAAAACGTAGAGAACATGTTGTTAGTTTATTTGTCCCCCAATTTTACTTGAACTTCACCTCTGTGATGGCCGCGGATTCTTCTGGAACAGCAGAGCACCGCGGGTGCCCTAAAGTGGTTCTGTCTCAGCGGTTGTCCCCTTGTTTTTTTCCTCCCTTCTAGATCGAGTTGGCTATCCTTCGGTTTCCCTACGACTCTTGGGGAACTCCCTTCCAGCAGCTCAAGCAGGTGGTAGAGGAGCCCTCGCCACAGCTCCCGGCGGACAGATTCTCGGAAGAGTTTGTTGACTTTACCTCACAGTGGTAAGAGAGCCTGGCTGCCAAGAGCCAGTGGGAAGGAAGGAGAGGAGTTCTCATGAACTTCCTCCGTTGGTCTTAATCCATTACACATGCATTCATTCCAGAAGCATTTATGGAGTGTGCCCTCCATGCCGGAGAGACAAAGGTGCCTTTATCCCAGTCCCTGCCCTCAGTGAACTCAGAGTCAAGTAGGGGAGTCTCTTCAGTCCGTGATGTTGGTACCATGTGGTGATCCGGGGAAGGAGCTGTGCACAGGGTATTTGGGGAATGCAGAAGAAAGGCATTAGAATGGAGTTTCTGGGGGAGAGACATTCTGTGCTGAAGACTCTAGGAGGTCTTTTTCCAAGTGATCAGGGAAGTAACGAAGGGAAAGATATTCCAGGCAGAAAAAAGATCATGCTTCATGTCACAAGAGCGAGAAACTCCGTTATGAGAGCTAGAAGCTGTTTTGGCATTGATCGGAGCACGGAGACAACAGTCAGAGCAGGGGAGTAGTTAAGACAGTCTTGTGTTTTGTAGGCTGCCTCCTGCACAACCCTTGTTAGCTGTGGGTACCCTTGCTCGTGAGAGTGTGATGGACAGTGCTGGGGGTCTGAGGAGGGAATCTAAGGAAAGTCAGAGTAGAAAATGGAAAGAGTCATGCTAACAGCGTAGACTTTCTTTTCGTGGAAATTGTCAGGGGAATCGAGGAACGTAGGAGAGGGCATGCATGGTGCCCATACCACCAGGTATATATAACCTGATACTAAGGACCATCCCAAGTGTTCCTGGAAGACAACACCACAAGGAAAGCGCAACATGACGCTCGTTTACATGGGTGCCCAGCAGAAGCAGATGGCGCCAAGCCCTGCTGTCACCCCGGGAGGGGGAGCCATCGTGGCCGCCCCCTGCTGAGGAAATGGCCCCTCTGAGGGCCATCTGATGGCACAGGTCCTCAAGGTTATCATTTCTTGGCCTCTGTGCTCTTTGGAAGAAGTGTCCTGAATGCAGCTTTTATTGGGAAACATGATGAGACAAAGCAACTGTCTGTTGTTTGTGAAACGAAGGCCTCTTGGAATTTTCGTTAGTGCTGGTCCCCGGGGTCACCCCTGGTATTTTGCTCTGATGATGCATGAGGCTGGCCTACTGTTGGTTGTTTTTGTTTTTAATTTTTGGCCAAATGGTGAGAGAGAGAGAGGCGCTGGAGCCATGGGCTGGAGGACAGTGCGTTGTTGAGCGCCTCTGACGGGCACTACTTCTGGGCTACCGAGGTGGGTCCTCCCCTCTGCTTTCCTTGGACAAATGTGCTGGATGAGGTAGGACCCTGGTCCGGCTGAGATGGGCTCATGGTTTTGCCTTCTGGGTTCAAGAACTTGTTTTTATGGTGTATTTGGGTGTTTTCCCCCCCCTTTTCTTTTCTTTTTCCTTATCCTCAAGTGTTTAAAGGTCACAGAGGAAAAGGGGTGAGTCATCTTGGAGAGTTCAGAGCAGTAGTTCTGAAGAGGAGTGGTAAAGGGGAAAGATCTCCTCTAGGGAAGTCTTGTTAAACTCTCTTCCTGGTCACCTTTCTCCTGCCTGTTCCTCTCTTCCCCAGGAGTCTGGCTGGGTGCTTCGGGGAACTGGGTAAGAAGGAGGCTGGTGTGAAAAGCTCGAGAAAGTGCAGCTGCCTGTTGAGAATTGCTAGTTTACTGCAACTGTGGTCCACGCTGGCTGTTGGTGTCCAGCCCTCGAGAGAACTTTCCAAATGTATTGTCGCTTAGGCCACACCCTCAGAATTCTGACGTCATGCATCTGGGGAGGGTCCCCAATATCAGTGTTTTTCAAAGGTTTTCCCATCGTTCTACTATGCAGCTGGGGCGAGAACCCCTTATTTTGCCCTGCGGTCTGTGGACCCGATGTCAAAACCCATTTTTCTTGTCTAATTTGTTTTTGAAATATGGTGCAATTACTTTTTTTGTTCACCAGCGTATTTTCCCTCTTACTTAGAATTTCTCCCAAAGATTCAGAGCATTAGAGCTTTTTAGGGATGTTTAGAAAATGAAAACCTTGAGAAATAATGCTAATTTTAGCGTCTGCACGCGTAGGTACACTGACAATCCAGAATGACCTGTGCCCCTGCTGTGCCCTCCCGAACACTGCTGGTACCTGCAGCGACATCCAACCCCTCTCGTCTGCTGTCAATTTTTGTCCCAGCTGCTGAGGTTCATTAATTTAAAAACTTTGAGCCATAGATATTTTCTAGCGTTCCTGAAGCTGTTCCTTGCTATTAATTCTATTTCATTTTACTCAATTCATGTCAGCCAGTCTGGCTTGCTTAAGGGGTTTACCGCCCCCCCCCAACACACACACACACATACACACATTAATAGAAACAAAACTCAAATCACCTCAACTTTGAAGTCTTACAAGAATAATTATTCAAACTTTCAGTCTATTTCCTGTAGAGTCTGACATTTCAGAGTATCAATTGTGTAAAATGGTGAATCATTTTTGTTGGTGGGACAATTGGAAAGAATAAGAGAAGCATTTTTTTTTTTTTAAGATTTTATTTATTTATTTGACAGATGGAGATCACAAGTAGGGAGAGAGGCAGGCAGAGAGAGAGAGAGAGAGAGAAGCAGGCTTCCTGCGGAGCAGAGAGCCCGATGTGGGCTGGATCCCAGGACTCCGAGATTGTGACCTGAGCTGACGGCAGCGGCTTTAACCCACTGACCCACTGAGGTGCCCCTAAGAGAAGCATTAATTCTGGATTTACCAGCATTCTTAGTGATCCTCTCTTGGATTTTTTTTTTTTTTTTAAATACAGGCTCTCCTCTTTCAGACAGCAGATCAATAATAGCTTTTTGTCTCTATAAAGTACCACTAGATATATTTTTGATACCCCCCCTTAGTATGAACTCTGTTTTGATGTCCACTGAGTTGGAAATGTTGTCTAAGGCTTCAAAAACACAGTACTGATTTTTTAAAAAAGATTTTTGTACTAGCTTATAGGTACACACGTGCTTCCAGGAGCAATGCCGTTATTTTGCTCGTTTTATTACTGACAGTTTTAAATTTAAATTTTAAATTTGGATGAAAGGAGGTACAAATGACTGCCTAAGAACACCCTCTTCTAGGGTGCCTGGGTGGCTCAGTGGGTTAAGCCGCTGCCTTCGGCTCAGGTCATGATCTCAGAGTCCTGGGATCGAGTCCCGCATCGGGCTCTCTGCTCAGCGGGGAGCCTGCTTCCTCCTCTCTCTCTCTGCCTGCCTCTCTGCCTACTTGTGATCTCTCTCTGTCAAATAAATAAATAAAATCTTTAAAAAAAAAAAAAAAGAACACCCTCTTCTATTTCTTGATGAAGCAATGGATCTCTTTTATAGCTGTTCCTCCGTTTTCCCATGTCCATGGCCGGATTTGAGATACCTGTTCATGAGTGGATGCTTTTTGGAGGGATCTCCATGTGTTTTTCGTGTCTCCGTGGCATAATCAGGCTCTGATCCTTCCAGATTTCTCGGAAAACCGCTGTTTTTGTGGTTAAGTGGGGGAAGGGGAATATAGATTTGGAGCGTGAAAGGTGAATCCCAAATTTTGAGATAGATGCATCCTGGTGGTTTTATCTCCTACCTCTGTCTTTGGGCTGAGTGTGGAGCCAGAAGAGAAAGGTGGCATTACCCACAGCCTCGGTCCTCTGTCAGAACACGTGTGACCTTTCCCGGGAGGCGTGCTAACTCAGCGTTTGATGACCACTCCCCACCCCCACCCCCGCAGTGCTGCTTCACACTGTACCACCTCATCCAGGGAGTCTGTCTGGCTTTTGGTCTCCTCTAATCACTGCGTGTGAGTTGACAGTAATCCTGGTCTGCTGGGGGAGTAGAAAGCACTAGCAGGCTCTCACGCTCATACCCAAAGTTACCTCTAGAACCCGGAGCCCCAGCTGATGTGTTTCTTTTTTTTTTTTTTAAGATTTCGTTTATTTATTTGACAGAAAGAGACACAGTGAGAAAGGGAGCAGAAGCAGCAGAGGGAGAGGGAGAAGCAGGCTTCCTGCTGGGCAGAGAGCCCAGTGTGGGGCTTGATCCCAGGACCCTGGGATCACGACCTGAGCTGAAGGCAGATGCTTAATGACTGAGCCACCCGGGAGCCCCTGATGTGTTCTTTTGTCCTAATATCAGAGAGACATCATCCTGGGGGTGGGGGTGGCGTAGGGGAGAGAGAGAATGGGGGCCGGAGGTAGGAGAGGAAAGAAAGTTGAGGCATTTATGCCTTATGGACTTTAAAGGAAAAACCAGTGATGTTCTACCAATCCTTCCTTTCTGTACTTATTTTGAAATATGACTATGGAATGATGTTTCCTCCTCCCCCCCACCCCCAACACATGGTCTTCTTATCCTAGGGTTTTTTTTTTTTTTAAGATTTTATTTATTTATTTACAGACAGAGATCACAAGTAGGCAGAGAGGCAGGCAGAGAGAGAGGAGGAAGGAAGCTTCTGGCTGAGCAGAGAGCCTGATGTGGGGCTCAATCCCAGGACCTGGGATCATGACCTGAGCGAAGGCAGAGGCTTTAACCCACTGAGCCACCCAGGCACCCCTATCCTAGAGGTTTTAAAGTATTCCTAGAGTAAGTAACGCTGTCCTTCAAGGCCTTGTTTTGGGATTCATAGTTGAGAAGTCTCGTAGAAAAGCCTTATATTCTAATCCGACCGAGGGTGAACAAATGAGTATCTAAAAAGGAAAAAGCGGAATCGTGACAGGCTTATACTTCTCTCCAGAACCCCTTCCTGTAGGTGCGCAGGCTTGGTGACTGAAGGAAGTTTCTGGAAACCCAACTACGGAGTGCCCAAACAGCACGACTTCTTTCTTGCTTTTCCTCCAGGCTTATTTGAGAGGCTCAGTGCCCAGCTGACCAGCCTGATGGCATCTTGCAGTGTGTTGGAGGTCGCCCCAGACGTTGAGACTGACTCAGAGGAACTAGCATGACACAAGCGCAATCAAATACAGTTCTTGACTTGTTCAGGAAGAAAGAGTAAACAGAGGCACTGGATATTTATTTAGCCTATGTTAAATGTATGGTCTTGAGAGGCATAATGTGTTTTTTTTTTTTTTTTTTTTTTTTTTTTCCTGTGGGCATACCAAATAGCCCTTCTTGGAAACCATCAGGGGGAATTCAAATAGGCATAAATCCTCTGGTCAGCACAAACTCCAAGCTAGCAATTCTCAAGGCAGCGTGAAGCCATTTTTTTAGTGTCAGCTACGGTCAGGAGCGTGTGTTGTGGCCTTTAGAAGAGGAATTAGAACCCTTAGCTAATTGCACGCTTGAAAATGACAAGCCACTTGAAAATGCATAAGTCTGACTCCAATCCAAAAAGAAATTGGTGTAGCTTTGAGCGCCACGGTTGTTATTTTATCCTGAATTGCAAGCACTTCCTATGGAACGTGGAAAATTTACTTTCCCCTCCCCCATAGCCTGAGTATTTTGCTATTCTTAGCCTACGTTTTGAAGTATTCTCAATTTAAAAGATGGAGAGAATGGGTTTTATCAGTTATAGTAATTCAATAAACAGCCTCAGATTGCTGTGTAGGTATTTTCCATGAGTGTGCCTCAGTAGTGCTTGTGGTAAATTTTTGAGCCTTCTGATCAGAGGCCCTAAGTGAAGAAAGCCTATCAGCTAGCGATCCGCGAGGTTTCAGGAATCTGAAACATCTTCTGATGCATCAACTTGGGGTGCTTTCCCTACATTTTCTTTATACAGATTAAGAAAAAAAAAAACCCCAAAAACCAAAAACCAAAAAACAAACTCCAGAGAAATTTTCTTAAACTGTCCCAGAAGTGAAAAGATAAGTTCTCCTGACTTAAAATGATCTCTCCTTAAAAAAAGGAAGTGCTTACATTCCTCAACCTGATGAGACCAGAGAGTCTTTTATTATTACTGACAAAATAGAAGTTCAAAAATCAGCAAACATCACAAAGATCTCTGGTTGGTAAAAGGTGCCCGTGTTCTAACACTTGAGCAAGAAGCCTCTTTTCCTGTCATCCCCTCGGTTCGGTTGCTGACCAGTGGAAGCCAGTGATGGCAGGGTGGGTCGTGGTCCTGAAGGAGGATGGATGTTGGCAGAGTTCACGCCCGGTCCTGGTCTGAGGACTCCCTAAGGCGCCCGTCTAGGTAGAGACATCCGACATCAATCACGTGACTAGTGCGTGCGGATTTCAGGTGGTGTCTGTGTTTCTCATGATTGCCTCTAGCAAGTTAAATTGTCCAGATCCTGGAGAAGACTTTCTGATTTTTGACTGGCTTTGAGTATTAGCCGAAAACTCGGGGCTTTTGTCCATTAGCCTGTTTGTTTTCCTCACTAGGGTCTGTGTGCAAGTCCGCAGAGCTCCTGGGATCACATTTCTTCATGTCTGTTTCCTTCGAGGTGCCCTAGCTCTGGAACTTAGAAAACTTCTGCTTGCCGGGGTTCAGGGAGAGAGAGCTGGTAGTGTTGAGAATGTGCGCAAATGACAGACGAGAATCAGCCGGAGGTGCTTCTCAGTGAATTTCATTTCCAAGCAGGGCATAGAAGGCAGCAAAGCAGAGGAATTTCCTCGTCCACGTGGTCCACAGGGTTTGCAACATCAGCATTCATGACTTTTGGGACTGGGTTATTCTTCGTGGTGGGCAGCGGTGCTGTACCTTCTAAGCTGTTTAGCCATATCCTGAGCCTCCCTCTCGAACCCCGTGGAGATGCTGGTGGACGTCACAGTTGTATCGACAACCCAGGCATTGCCACATACCCCCTGGAAGGCAGGATCGCCTGCACCGAGCACCCTCAATAAAGCCCTGCAGAATCCCAGGCCGCAGATACGCGCGGAGTCCTACGTGGGACTTCCAAGGTCTCATTCATTTCACTCAGGCACACCTTCCCATTATCAATCTGACTTTGACAGTTGATAATTCCTTTTTCTAATTCGCTCTTATTTTTATCCTCAGTTGAGACGAAACTTTCTCTCATAGGTTGTCTGGTCACTGAGGTCACTAGGTCCTAGATCTGCCCTCAGTTCCAGGTTGAAAACTTCTCTCCTCACATCTCCTGTACCCTGTCTCAGGTTCCCTGGCTTCCACCCACAGCATTGCCTGGAATAAACTGGTAGGCTGCTTTAAGTTGTTTTGGCTCAAAAGCTTTCTCTCTCTTTCTCTCTCTTTTTTCTTCATTTCGTTTTGTTTTATACCACACTTTCTCAAAACGTCTCACTCTCTTATGGCTCATACCTGGACCCCCCGACCCTTCCTCATTAGTATTAGCCCATGATGGTGGAGCCAATCTCATGTCACACATACTGGGTCTCATCTGCTCAAAATGATCCATTGGCACAAATCCCAGCAACCCTAATGATCAGTCACATTTTGGTTTCTTCAACGCCAGGCTACGTTTCTTCCATCCATGTGGGGTTCAGTGGCCCAGTGGGCAGAGGGGTCTCTAGGTCGCCTTGCAAATCACAGTTTTCAGAACCATCCTCTTCTCCATTTGGGGTTCCAACTCCCAAGAAACCACTTATTTTCTTTCTTTCCATTTTAAGGCCATGGGTGGATACAGGGGGTGGTCTGAGGATAGTGGTGAGGGGCTGGTGTCTTCTTACTGATGTTTTGTTACTGTTGCCTTTAGTATCAAATGTCCTCGAAACACTTGTGTCTACAGACAGTCCTGTATACAGAATGGGAGCCACTCGACAGTCCCGCGTGACCACAAAGAATTTCTAAGAAGAATCATTGCGAAGTCACTGAGTGTGCTTTCTCTCTTTCATTAGCCAGGAAGTTATAAACAAGGAGCGTTACTTTAGACATTTTATGGGTGGGGGGTGTTGCTTCTATCTCAGGTGGGTTTGGTTAGGAATCTATAAAAGCAGATTATACATTCAAAGGAACCAGAAGCAGGGAGAACCAGATATCGAAGATTGGAAAGAGAGAACATGTAGTATAAGAAACACCTGCCAGTTTCTTTGCCAGTGGGGGTGGAAGAAGAGCTGTTTTGAAGGAAAGTCTCTATGTGTTTTGGAATGTGATGGCTGTAGATCAGAAAAGTTAGTTTGTATATCCTTAGCAAAGTTTCAGAAAGAAAGTATACACACACACACACACACGCGCGTGCGCGCGCACACACATGGACACACAGACACAGACCCCCATTCTTCCTATGAAGATATACCTAGAGTGATTTAAAACACAATTTTATTGTGTTTTAAACACAATAGTGTATTAAAGTGTACACAATAGTGTATTAAAGTGTCTTAAAGTGTAACCAAAGAGGGGTGTCAGGATAGGACATTCAGTACATGTAAAAGCTGGTTATGTTTAGTCTTCTGCAGATTCTGAAATCCTAGTCTTGTGAAAATACATGTGAAAATGGTTCCTAGATTTTAATGTGTTTAATTTTTTTTTCTTTAAGCTTGAAGAAGAATTCCAAAGAACGGCCAACATATCCAGAACTTATGGTACGTATTGTTAGTAGTGTAAACATGTCCAAACCAACAGCTAGTAAAAGTAAAGTGATTAAGACCTAAATTATAATCAAACAACCATATTAGAAGAGCTGGTTCATTGAGACATTGGTGACCCGAAGTGAATTCAAGCAAAAAAAAAGAGTGTGTCCTAAATCCTCCGTTAGTGTGGCTGGGAGCAGGTCACCTTTCTTAGCAACATTTTCCGTGTTGGGAATCTTGTTATCATACAGACTAAATGATGCCTATAAAATTTACATTTTCAAGTTCTCAAGATATCAAGAGTCATTAATTACTAATATAAATGAGGGAAAGCATGCTTTAAAGGATTTCAGCGATGATGAAGACAAGTGTTAGGCGGCTCATCAGATATTTCTGATAAAATATTCAAGATTTGCTGGATGAGGTGCTTTTAGTAAGTGTTTAGGGAGGAAAGATGTTTTTTCCTTTTGGTTTTCACGTTAGTGAAAAAAGTAAGACCAAGCCTTATTAATTTGAGTTATATTACGTCTGCTTTCACGGCTTACCATTTGTACTATCTATCTGTGAAAAAAAAAAAAAAGTGAAAATAAGACCTCAGGAATTGTTTTAAAATAGTTACTCTTAAATTGTGGTAAATGTAACTGTAAGGTAATTACAAATGATTCTTTAGCATAGATGGCAGGGGCAAAACTTGGAAACTTTATCGAGGTATATGTTGAAACACATTTTGGGAGGAAATATGATAAAATTCGGACTACTTACTAATTTGCATTAACCACCATTCCTTAGATTTGTTTCAATTATCAAGGTTTTAATTTTAGCAGGGGAAGGAATAGTTTTGTTCAAGTAGAGGGAAGTGTAAACATTGACATTTCTTCCTGGAACACAGGTATCCAGCAGGCATTAAATGCTTGCTTTTGTCCCACACCAGACAAACAGTGCTCAGTGTTTAAAACTGAGGGCAGGGGCTAGAAGTATAGGTTCCTGAGATCTTTCACCAAATGGTGTGGTGAGGTGGTTCTGACGTGGGAGAAGTGTGTGTTATTTACTACCTACAAATAGATAATTGGCCATTTATATATCTTCTTTGGAAAAATGTCTCTTAAGGTCCTTTATCCATTAAATTTTTTTAAACAAAGTTAACAATAACTTTGTTATTGAATTATGAGTATTAAAAAAACTTATTTTGGGGGCACCTGGGTGGCTCAGTGGGTTAAAGCCTCTGCTTTCTGCCCAGGTCATGATTCCAGGGTTCTAGGATCGAGCCTCGCATCCCTGCTGAGCAGAGAGCCTGCTTCCTCCTCTCTCTCTGCCTGTCTCTCTGCCTACTTGTGATCTGTCTGTCAAATGAATAAATAAGATCTTTTTAAAAAAAAGCAAAAAACAAACTTATTTTGGATATGAGCCTCTTATCCAATCTATGGTTTGCAAATATTTCTCCCCATTCTGTAGGTTAACATTTCATTTCACTGATCAGTTCTTTGGCCGTGCAGATGCTTTTTAGTTTGACGTAATCCCCCTTGATTTTTCCCAACAAGTACGTGAAAAGGGGCTCATGGTCACTAGTCATCAGGGAAATACAAATCAAAACCACAATGAGACATCACCTCACACCTGTCAGAATGGCCATCATCAGAGACAAGAGATAACAAGCATTGATGTAGAGAATGAATGTAGAGAAAAGAGAACCCTTGTGCCCTGTTGGTGGGAATGCAAATGAGCTCAGACAATATGGAAAACAGTATGGTGGGGTTCCTCAAAAAAATTAAAAGTAGAAATCTATCATCCAGCCATCCCATTTCTGGGTTTATTTCTGAAGGAGATGGAATCACTATCGTAAGAGGGTATCTGGCTTGCATGTTCAGGGCAGCGTTATTTATAATAGCCAAGGTGTAGAATCGATGGGAGTGTCCATAAAGGCATGAATGGATAAAGAAAATGTGGTACACACACAATGGAATATTATTCAGCCATAAAAAATAAAGCCTACCTTCAGCAACAATATGGGTAGAATGCGTAGAGCATGGCCTATAGTTAATAGTATATCGTATATTTGAAAATTGCTAGGAGAGTAATCTTAGAGATTCTTATTATGGAGGAAGAATGGTAAGTGTGTGAGGTGAAGGGTGTGTTAGCTAACCTTATGGTGGGGATTATTCATATTCTAGGTATTGTTTCATAATCTAGAAGTTTATCAAATAATCACGTATGCCTAAACTTACAATTATATTTCAATAAAGCTGGAGAAAAGAAAAGAAAAGAAAAAAGAGTACAGCCTGGAGATTTCAAGCCAGGAAGAGGTACAGAAAGCCGATTCATACAATAAGGGATGGTCACAGCCAGTCACATGGGTTTTTGGTTCTGTTAGTGAACCTTTGATTTAAGTCTCAACTATTAGCCAATGGGGGCGGGGGACAGTAAAGGAACACAGGAGAGAGTTTTACAATAGACAGGGTGGTCTCCTTCGGCTCCCCATTGTCCCCTCTAAAAAGGCATTCCTTGGGACTCAGCGTTCTGTTGGCTGTGTTTGACCAAGACCACAGCTGAGTGAGAAAAGATGAGTAATGTTTGAAAAAATCTCAGCGTACCACGTTTGGGTTGAACATTTCTTGCTGAATGTGTGTGTGTGTCTGTGTGTATGTGTGTGTGTGTATGTTTCTTTTTCCCCTCCCTGACTATATTTTTAATAGCCAATCAGGGGCCTTTTTAGTCCCAGCTACCCTTTCCGGGTATGCTTATGTAACCCAGAGAGCATTTTAAAATTAATTTCACATAAAGTGCAACAGACATGGAGTGATTTCTGGGGCATCTCAGGACACCTGTACTCCTATAGTAAACTTGCCTTGTTTGTCTCTATTTTCAGATAAGAGAGCATTTTCTATATATTTAGGGCTATTTAAAATGTGGAACATTTTTTTTCCCCCTTCCAAGTGACCTCTTATCAGAGGTTTCAATGGAGCACTCTTGAGGAAAAAAAAAAATGCTGAGTTTCCGCTTAGTATACATGAGCAGCTGATGTTGAATTCCACTTTCCAGTATGTTCTAAGGCTGTGGTCTTTTCTGGTCAGCATATTAACGTTACAAAGTCATGTGCATTTCCCTCCCCCGCCCCCCAATTCTTTTTACGACACTAGTCTGTGTGGTACTGGAAACGGACTTGCCTTCTAAGGCTATAACTCCTCTCTGCTTTCCTGTGAAACTGAGGTTTTTAAGTGGAAAATCTGAGTCCAGATGCTTTGACTTAAGCATTGGGAAAACATATGCTAAGAGACTATTGTTTCAACAGTAGGAGTTGGTGAAGAAAGGGGAGAAAAAAATCCTTTTTCCAGGTGAAGCGCGGGATAATTAAGGCTTCAACCCAGACGTGTACCTCTTACAGAAATCTCAACTGTTTCCCCTTCCCCCGTCTCGGACTGAGGGGTGTATGTGATTTCACATCCTCTCATTTGCTTGTTCTCCCAGACTCCCACGGGGGGACGTGACTCAGTAGGATGTCTTCCCCTACAGTGGGGACCAGCCAACTTTTTCTGCAAAGGGTTAGTAAATATTTTAGGCTTTGTGGGCTGCTATTTGACTCTGTTTTGTGTGTGTGTGTGTGTGTGTGTGTGTGTGAGAGAGAGAGAGAGAGAGAGAGAGAGAGCAGCCATATTCAATACATAAGCAGATGGTGTCCGAAAGCCTTTATTTTACGTATAGGGAGTGGGCTACCCTTGGCCCCCGGACTGTTGATTGCTGACCCCTGTCCCAGATGATAACCTCCAGAAATGGCACTCAGGTGAGGCAAGCGATTGTGCAGGGAGGTGACTGTGTTCTTCAAATATCCGGGAAGCTCTAGATGGACTCACAGCGTTAAGCAAGGCTGACTGTACCCCTAGAAAATCATAGCCTAAACAGGTGACGCGTTGTGTAGAAGATACGGCGACCGCCAGTGCTCGTGGCTTGCCCTGAGGTTGCTGGCAGTGTGTTCTTGGATCTCTGTGTTTTCTCCAGGCACAACCGTTGGTCGTGTTCTCCCTTCCAGTACCTGGTTCCTCTTCTGAGAAACCCAGCCTAGGGATGAATCCACGGTGCCTCATTTGCTCGCCTTGCTTTTGCTATTCTTAGGCCATTGCTTACTTATAGAGGGGACTGGGTTCCCTCCCAACCTTTTCCAGCCTCAAAACCCACACCAGAAAGCGAGTCACACTTTCCATTTTCACATGCCTGCCTGCTCTCCCCTCCCCCCAGCCCTATGCCTCTCACAGCCTTTGCCCCAAGAAGAAAGTAAACGATTGCCTGCAGATTTTTTTCTTCAAGACTTGAGGTCAGGTTATTTGATTCATTCACAGACTACGGCTCCAGGCACTGAGCTAACAGCCAGAGCAGGGGGTAGGCGATGGGACTGGGAGGCGTCGAAAGTAGTCACTGAGACAATCTGAGGTTTGACATGTCCTGTTTAGAGAGTAAAAATTTTCAGGACATTAAAAGATCACCAAATGTCAAGAGGATGTGGGAAAGCTAATGAGCATGGTGGTCAAGCCCTTGGTAAGTGTGCTGAGTAAGTGGTTAGTAATTAGAAGTAACGTTGCTGTTTACTTGCACAGGGAGCTCAGGGCGAAGGTTCCTGCGTCTCCCGCGAACGGTGGGCGTGAGGCTGTGAGCCAGCCCCCAACCTGTATCTTCCAGATGGGCGAGAACAGAAAGCCTCTTTATCATTTTTTTTTTTTTTTTGGAGTCACGATACTTAACCAGTGACCACCTACCTACATTTGGGTTTGGCTCCTTTGTTCCTTTCCCATTTGAATTATTTCCTAAAACTTCCACGGTGGGCATGGAACTGGGTGGGCATCCAGTTCCCCACAGAGCTGACTCATGTCGCCCTGTGCTGTCAGGTTTAAAACAAATATAATTAGAAAACCTACAGCTAGGCAACACGGAGGTTATAAACTAACATCCCCAACAGCAGAGGGAAATGGAGTGAGTCATGTACGTGTCTGCAGGCAAAAACTTTCCCATTTAGCTGCTCAGCCTCGTCGCTGAAAATAATGCCACCAGACAGTGAGGGAGGTGGCCATGACTGGCTGGCCGGAGGGGGCTGCACGGCACTGGGTTCTGTCGGAAGGAATCGCCCTTTTTGGTTTGCGGGTTTGATTCTGTTTCCACTGTGAGTGCTGTGGTTCGTGAGCTGATGTCGATCCTTTTAATTAGAAGTGTGAGGTTCCCGGGTGACAGCCGGGAATTTACTGTGACAAAATTGAGCCTTTTAGGGAGGGAGGGTTGTACTGGTGCAGAGAGGAATGTTTCGTTCTCTTCAGCACTGTTTTGGAATGTGTGGTCTCTTGGACCCACTATGCCTAGGACTGCTAGCCCTGGTGTTTTTGTAAAGTTTGCTTAATCTGATCTGTGTGAAGAGAGACCGTTTCTTTCTTTCTTCTTTTTTTCTTTTGCTTTCCTTTTTTTTTTTTTTTTTTTTTTTTTTTTTTTTTTGCTTTTGATTCTTTAATCTCCAAGTTGAATTTCTCTGCCCATACCTAGAGTTTGGCACTGGACATTCTTTTCCAGATGGATCAACTCTTCATCAAGAAAGACATAGGTCGTGGCTGTTGATGTGGCTTAGACAGTGTTAAGCGCTTTAGTCCACACCAGCTCCCCAGTATCAAGGGAAAGCAATGCCTTGCCCATTTGCTGGGCTATGGAATGAGATGCTCATGCTACCATTCCATTTCCTGAGAAATTGATGTACATGAGTCTATGAGATTTCCCATTATTTTATTCTATCAGTCTAAGATTACTTTGTAGGGGACAGGGTGGTGGGTAGATCACCATTTGGGCTTTCTTTGCCCAAATCCTTAGTTTTTAGCGTAGGTGCGATTTTTGTAGCCTAATTACAGGTTTATCTTGTAAAACAGTAGATTCTCTGTAGCAGAAGCAGATACCAGCCTGGGAGGGGTACAATAAGAGATTAAAGGTGTCTTTAAAGGGTCCACATCACTAGACGTGTACTTGATTTGGGAAGAGGTAACAAGCGTCCATTTTAAGCCCAAGAGGGGTCATTTGAATCTGCTTAGCCAACACATCCGTGAAGTTGTGCGCATCTCCTATCTGGTCAGCGGCGAATATTAATACCGTGTGTTTTTCTTTTCTTTCCCAGCAACATCCGTTTTTCACCCTACACGAATCCAAAGCAACAGACGTGGCATCTTTTGTAAAACTGATTCTTGGAGACTAAAGTACCACGGACTCGCTCGGTCGGCCCTCCTGTGGTTTGGTGGGTTTACGGGACGAAGCAAGGTTCACTAAAACACCAATAGAAACTCATCTTTGAGATAATTTAATCCTGCCTCTCAGAAGGGTTTTTTTTTTTTTCTCCCCATTTTCTTTCTTTTTATTTTTTCCCCCCTCCCAAGGGGGCTTGGAATCTCTAGCATAGAATGGACTGTCTAGATGGATGAAATACGGCCAAGGCTTAGGACTTCAAAAGGTGATTAAATATTTAATGAGGTGTCATATGAGTCCTTAAGCTTCTCTGGCTTCTCTTGTTCTTCACGAAACAAATGCATTGGCCCTGGTCACAAGGTGCTACCCTAGCGATGAAGTTGTACGTAGATCTGTAGTTTGTCCCCTTGGTTATTTTAATCTTTCTGTTTCAACGCTTGGTTGCAAAGATTCCGTTTTATGCAAGGAGGGGGATACAAAAGGCAAGATTGGGCTGGCGGTATTTGTAGGGCTTTTATTTTGTAAGCTCAGTCGTGTCTGTGGTCCAGGAGAAATTATTTAATAGGCGTCTTTAAGAGTCTTCTCACAATATCAACAAGGAGTTCTTGTAACCTACCTGTTTCAGCTGCTGTGGCTGCTTGCCACGTCCTTGGGTTTCTGCTCAACTCTGGGTCATAACCACAGTCTTTCAGGTGAAGTGGCGAGGTAGCCCGGTCCTACCCTTTTCCTAACTTTGGAAAACATAAACTCACGTTGATCGCATCTCAGAGTCGCAGATTGGGTTCTCTTGGCATTTGTGCTGTTGATGGAATAGGATTCGTGATGTGGTTTTCTATCACCTCTCTTTCCGTGTGTGTGTGTGTGTGTGTGTGTGTATCTGATAGGTCTTATGCTCTGCCAAGTGGCTTCTGTGAACATCTCTATTTCGTAAGAAGGACGTGTGTCAATTCTGCAAGGAGCTGTCGTGTCAAACCACACACAGAGACTCGGTGCCTTCTTCTGCTTCTGCCTCTCCTTACGATGTATATGCCCCAGGGACTGACTCAGTAGCCATCCTTCCCAAACCCTTTTTCTTTCTTTGTTTTTTCCCCTTGTTCGATCAAGAAGCCTTACTACTAATGGGAGGGCTACAGTAGAAGACAGTGGAAGTTCTTTGAGGAGGTGAGGAGTTAAAGGGGAGGGTTGAATTCGTTCCTTGAATGGGCTGCCAGATTTCCACAGCTTGAGGTAAGGCCATTTCCTCTCCAGCAGCACACAGTAGGTCATTCTGCGGGAGGAGCTTTTTTGGCTGGGGCCCTTGTGGGTCCCCGGCAGGTGGACAATGCAATGAAAGCCCCTTCTTGTGGCTACATAGGTTCCTGGGTTCTCTAGGTTCCTTGAGGAAGCGGGAGTGAGGTGATTCAGGGAGATACAGGGATTATAACAGGGGAAATAAAAAAATACAGGATAATAACCAGGAAACATTGGGTTGATAAAAAGGCTTTTCTCGGAGGACCAGGATGGAGAATTCTCATTAAAAAGGAAGAAGAGACCTCACTCAGTTGACAGATATGGGGATTATTACTCTCTAAATACCTCCCTTCTCCCCCTTTAGATTCTGAAGTGCTGTTCCTTATTTTTCTGTGTCTGCGTTTTCCCCTTTACTTGACCTCTGTCTCGCTCACAGCTGTTGCCCCGAGTGAGTATGGTACTTCCATACTCTTCTTTGTATCCAGTTCCAAGACGTACCTGTCTGATCTAACGTGGTTTCATCTTCTTGAAAGCTACCTCTGTCCTCATCTTTTTTCAGCCAGAAATGGGTGTTATCCTCCTCATGAAGGCCATTCACTTTCCCACCCACCTTCCTAAATCTAGCCGTTTCTCTCTCTGAGATGAAGAGACACGAAACAAAACAAAACACAGTTGTATTCCTCCCTTCCTTCATCCATCTTATGAAAAAAATCAAGTAGTAGAAAAAGAAAATGGAGGTCACTTCATGACAGTTTTTGGTGAAATACATAATGGAAAACAGCTTTCTGCTCTGAGTCAGGGAACTCTCACTGGCTGTTCAGGGTGGTTTCTGCTTAGAAATAGTCTTAACCAAGTGTGTTTGCCTGGGTGCATCTCTCCAGTGTGCCAACCCAGGGCTTCAGCTTGCAAAACAATTACACAGAGGTGGCGGCGGAGTTTATCCGTGGTTCTCAGCCTCGCGCACACTCGAATCACGGGGAGCTGGTGGACACGTGCAATGCCAAGGTTGGGGTTTCGATGGTCCAGGGTGGAGCCTGAGAATTGGTCTTTTTCACACTTTCTTTGTGATTCTGATGCACAGCCCGGTTGAGGACACTGGTTTAGTACCTCCAAAAGAGAGAACTCACCTACAGTTTCTCTAGAACATTGGCAGAGAGGAACAAGAGCCTCGGCTTCTTTCTGTGTCCTCATCAATGGGGACCTCTTCGCCACTGTCAGAGATAGCACATGCCTCGAATACTGATTTGAAACTTGGGATACATTTTCCCCGTAGAAATGATGGGCTCCGCGGTGATTAGCTGTCTTCTGTGCTAAAGTAGAAGGACTTGATCGTCTTATGAGTCTAAATTCTAGTGTGTGTGGTTTTTTTTTTTTTTTTTGAGAACTGTTATAAGTTCTAAACTAATTTTAGAGTAAAGGTGGAGATGCACCAACCATATTTAAGTTGATGTATGTTGGAAGTCTCTTGTACGTACACGCAGGTCCCTGGATCCTCTACCCGGACTCTGCTTGTTGTGTGTCCTTATTATTGTTTTTGTCTTTGCTTGCCTCTGGTCGGCTAGCTTTTTTTTTTTTTTTTTTTTTTTACCACCAACCAATATGGAACCTTTATTTTTTTTTTTTAAGGTAATTTCTGTACATCTGAAGTAAGGGAGTAATCCTTCGGCTTACTTTTTAACTGGGGTCCTACCTTCCTTTGTTGTTGATCACTCCTGCCACATCGGATGTCCTCGTCAGGGACACGAAAATACTGATTAGCCTCAGCATTGGAGGAAGCCAGCCCTGAGACTGAAGGGGCTCCTGGTTTCTCCGAGTACACTTGATTTAGTGTCTTTGGAAAGTGATGACAAAGGAGACAGAGCAGGGCTGATGTTTTCATAGTTTTTAATACTAAAAATGCCTCTGTTGACCCCCAGATTTCATCAGCTCTGCTGAGAGAAACGTTCTTCCAAAGCTGTCTAACGAAACACTTTATCTTCACCCCGAAAGTGAACTAGATGCTTAGTCCCCGACGTCCAGCCTCAAGGCTCTTTCTGGCCACGTGACTGCCTCCAACCTCGAAGGGAGGATTCATACATTCGTAGAATTCACTGGAGTCGGTGGTCTGATCGAGTAAAATGAATTAAACCTCTGTTGTGCTGGGGATTTTGTCTTCTTAATGTCTGTCGAGGGCTCAGAGGGCGATTCGCTGGCTTAAAGCAATCTTCCGTTTTTATTGAATTCGCAAGTCGAAGGTGCGGTTTTTATGGACCCCTGAACTTTTACATATTCAGATGGAAAATTGCCAGAGTAAAAATCTAGGGCAAAGACACTGCCAAAAAAACCCTATTAGAATAGGAAAAAAAAAAGAAAGAAAGAAAGAAAGAAAAAAATATATTTTATTGTAGAAGTTCTGTGTTCCTCTTGTCTAGGGGTGTGTGTGTGTGTGTGTGTGTGTCTGTGTGTGTGTGTGTGTGTTAGCACTGTTAAATATGCTGGCAGCTAAAGATACTCTTTGGTTTTCTTTGGCTTTAAATGGGGTACTCTGGATTTCTTTAGGAATCTGTTGAAAGCTAGGACCTTTTCCCTAGGAAAATGCACAGGGTACACAGAACACATAGTTTTGCAAACATTTTTTGTTGAGGGAAGGGGAGTGAAGTCCAGTTTATAGGCCCCATAGGATCAATAACCTTTCTCTGTAGAATGTGGACTGTGACATTCTAGACCAAGACTGGCAAACTTTTTCCGTGAAGGGCCAGGTAGTAAATATCTTTGGCTTTGTGTCCCATCAGCCTGTTACCACAACTGGGTCCGCTGTTGTAGATCCGTAAACCATGCATAAGTGAATGAGCATGGCTCTGTGTTCCAGTTAGGCTTGATTTACAGAATCAGGCTATCGGCTGGATTTGGCCCACGGGCTGTGGTTTGCCAGCTCCTGTCCTGGACCATCAACCACAAAGCTCGGATGAACTCTGTCTAGAGACTTTTTTTCCGTTTAGTGAGGATTGAGCTCAGCTGCTAATTAGGATGTAGATTAGGACGATGGACATAGGAAATGAATCCGGGAAGCGGGGGAGACTCTTCATTTTCTCTCAGGTAAGTATTCCTTGCCCGGGAAGCCAAGGGGACCGTTTTCCTCAGATGAGATCGAGTACCTACTTTTTCTGTTTCTGTATGATCACCGACATAACTTACTTCAACTTGGAAATAAAAGACAGGCTTCTCCTAGACGTCAATGACATTCTTGTTGTCTCTGAGTTTTGCATTTCGATTCTCTCTGTGGTGTGATGCTTGTGCCGGGAGAATCATGAACCCAGACACCGATCGTTTGGTTTTTCTTTTCTCCGAACTGCACTAGGTTGTAAGAATTTGGGAGGCCGTGGGGTCCTC
Organism: Mustela putorius furo; assembly: GCF_011764305.1. Lineage (NCBI taxonomy): Eukaryota > Metazoa > Chordata > Mammalia > Carnivora > Mustelidae > Mustela > Mustela putorius. The sequence continues at coordinate 10,527,696 of NW_025421399.1, forward strand.
AGAAGTAGAAGGCAGGTAGAATTCTTAAAATCTTCCAATTCATCCACCTGGGCTCTTGGGTCATCTTTGAAGAAAGTAAGACAGACAAAGTTAGGAATGAAAAAACTTGTGTGCAGGCAGGCTCAGAGCTCTGGGCTCTCACTGTGACAGTAGACTTAGGCCCATCCCTTAGGTACTGTCCTAATTGTTGCTACATTTCTATCTTAAGGGGCCCAGGCAAAATGCCTCCTTCCTGACGGGATGATCTTGGGTTGCCAACCCTGGTTGAGTTTCTGGGCCGCCCTGTTTCTAGGAAAAGCTTTGCCTTCCCTATGGGACCAGAACAACTATAATTTGCTACACCTTCTGTCAGCACTTGTCCCCTCTTTGCTATAAGAGCCCTATACAAAGACCCGTCGGCCACCTAAGCTGCCCAGGTCCGCTTTCTTCTCCCAGAACAGCCCAACACATCTGACTTGGTCCTCTCGTGTCTTTATTATTCAGAAACGAGTTTTCTTCCTGCTGCGTCATCAGGCAGACATACATTATACTTAGAAGGACCCTCGGAACCTCCTGAGGAGCATAGTTCAGTGTTCAATCTGGCAATTTACCTGAAAGAATATTTTTCTCTTCGCCTAGGGAAATAACACCTGAATTCCAGAGCCTTCAAAATGAAATTATCTTTCTGGGGAAAGCACCTTGCCATCAAACGTATCTCTTACCACCTGTTCCTGGTGTTTGCAAAGAAGATGAGTCCTTTTGCCGAAGTTGAGAGGGTCACTGTTGACAGCTATGCAAATATAATTGTACCACTATGGGTTTTCTAATGGAGTCATTAGGAATTAACACTTAATGTTGGGGTTTATCTTTTGGGCTCCTGACTCAAACTCCTTTTTAAAGCAAAATCTCTAAAAGCCTCTTTGCTGTCTGAGGTGAAGGGGGCTGGGCCCTTAATAGAACACAAAGCAAGGTCAAGGACTTTGTGGTAGGGATTTTTTTTTTTTTAAAAGGAAAAATTATCCCATCTAACACAAACATGTGTTCATAGAATTCAAAAATAATCCAGCCTAGTTCCCACGGGACTGTCAGGATCTTGACATCATTCATATTGTTATTTGAACGTTGACATGAGCCCTTCGTCCTCGGGAGTTTGCAGTGAGATTTGGGGAGATTTGCACTGTGTTTCTGTCTTCGAGTTGTCGGTCTGGAAAGGTTCCTCTTCTGGCCCTTCTTTGGGGTATGTGCACGTTTCCCCCTGGGTCCCCTTCTGCATTTCTGGGATTCAGGGGCTCTTTCGAGGAACAAGGCTAATGGTCTTCTGACTTGGAGATAGATTTCAGGGAACGTTTGGGAATGTTTAGGCACTTACTCGCATCTTAATGTAGGAAACAGAACTTCCTAACTAGTCTCCAGAGTTTGTGGCTTTGACCAAGCCACCGGGTCTTTCCAGGTTCTCTTGATTGCATTTGCTTGTTTTTCCTACACTAGGCCCACGTGCCCCGCGCCAACTGACTGCTCCCGTGGAAAGGAGTGGATCCAACCATTTTCATAGATCAAAGCTCAGACAATTTTGCCTTGGTTCGACTACCTCGATTCCATTGTTCCCAAATCTTGAAAATGTCAGGGACAGCTCAGAGAACTTTTAGCAAAACCCTCATTCAGATGATAAGATCTTGTAAGAAAAGTTCCATCCGTCCTGTACAGAAGGACTGCTGGGTTGGGTATCCGTGCCTCTGCAGTAATAGTACGCTCTTGGTGCGGAGATGAGCAATTAGCATCATTAGCATTTGGTCACCACGAACATTCATTTGTACCGGAATCCGCAAGCTATGTCCAAAAAGCATGTCAGGCCCCTACCTTAGGAGACTGTCTGTAGACTCTGGACTTTACGGGTGAACAGTGATGTGAAATTAGGTTTGGGGGCTGGGAGACAAGATACACTCGGGACGCAGTGCTAAACCGGGGTCCCCACAGAAGAATAAGCTGATAGAAGAAGCTGACAGGCAGGTGTATCCCCAACTTATTTTCAGTATTACTATGCACATGATCTCCTCTGGAAAAACCCATCAAAAAGCTGAACAGTAATTTTTTTTTCCTTAAAAATATTGAACTCAAAGGAGATTCAGAGTGGCATTGATTTGGATGCCAGAAAATTTTCTTGTTTCCCTAGTCTTGCTGATTCTACCAAGTCACCAATTTAAATTGAGGACACCCAGATAAAAAGATAAATGATTAGAGGCCTCACAGCATTTTGAGAGTAAACAACCCATTGGTCAGCTACCCCCTGGGTAAAGAAATATGAATACAAAACCAAGCGTCTTCATGTTTAGTTCTGATGGCTGACGTGGACAGAAAGGTGAACACCAAAGCTTATCTGATGTGCATACTTTCTTCAGAAGGTAGAGGACTGTGAATGTTCTGAGAAAAACACTACAGGTCATCATCAGGAGAGGAGAATCAATAACCTTAAAACATAACACTCAAAGCTCGTTTGAATTTTCATAAGCAATGAATTGTGTGGAAAAAGTGCTTTTACTTTCTTCTGATCTCAAATTGTCTGACCTAGTGTGTGTTGGGGACTTGGGGAGAGAGGTGTCGAGGGCACAGAAGTGGTTTCCAGACTATGTTCCATTGTACCCCTGGGGGTCCCTTGTTGCGAAGGGAAGGGGAGGACCGTTTGATGAAGGCTGAAGAGTGTGAGGCTCATCTGAAAATCCCATCAACCTCCAACCAGAGCATTTGGCTACTGTTATTGTTCCTCTTTGCTGGAAAGTCTCTGTGGCTATTAAAGGCTTGGGAACTTCGGTTGAAATGATTACTTGAAGACCCGCCAAAGAATCTGGGGAATTCTGTAGCCAAAGGACGTCTGCCCTGGCTTCTGCTGTACTCAGGATGCTAACAGGGCTTGGAGGCTGAAGGGCAAAAAGAGAAGGCCATTTATTTAAATGTTTAAGCAAGAATCCTTTGAAAGAGAATGAAAAAAAAAAAATCAGTATATGATAACCAGGCATGGAGACTCTTGAACTGCTTATTTTTCTAAAGTGGTTACAAATAACCTGATCTCCGTGGCAGGGAGGGGCGAGACCGGGCTCTTGATGGGCCGTGGCATATCCAAATTTCCATTTGCAAAGGCAGGAGTTGCCATTTTTGTTCATCGACGTGTAGGAAAAAGTACAATTTTAGCACGGAGAAGGGTCCGATCAGAGTCAAGCTAATGGTTACCTTCCTTGGGGTTCACGGGTGGAGAAAGGTAGTGGGAAACCAATACCGCCTTCGGAAGGTGACAACTGGTGGCTTATCTATCATGAACAGAACACAAGGGAGTTCTGAGGCATTGATCGAACCCCATCAGGGACCTTTTACACACTCATAGTCTGGGGTGGATTCTGATAGTGCCACTTTAACCGTTCAGCCAAATTTAACAGCTGGGGTTTTCCAGCAGCCATTTTAGACCTCTGTATGTGTCCGAAAGTTACATTTGGCAACGATTTGTGGAGTTCTTGGCCAATCCCTGTGTAAAAAAGCACCTGAGGAGGCTCAATTTTAAGAAAACACAGACAATTTATCTGTTATAATACCCCGTGTTTAGTTTATCCTCTAGTCCCAAATTTATTTTCTGAGTGGAGTGATTTTCTATGTGAACCGAAATGGTGTTTTCATAAAATAACAGGTATTTTTAAAGGCAAGATGTCTTCTTTATGTAAGTAACTTCCATGATTGGAACATATTTCCTGCTGCACAGAATTATCACATTTAAAGGTCATTTAAAGCTGAGAGAGGTATTAGGGATGTAGTTCAAATCCTTTATTTAAAGACACAAAGATTTTTCTATATATTTTGTGAAAATCCTGATGGGATGCTGGATGTAACTTCTGTACAGAATTGAACTTTACAAGAATTTTAGTGAAATAGGTGAGTTGCCCCAGATTCCTTCATGCTTTAGTTTTGTCTTGGAAAAATGCTGCTTCTGGTTATTAATCTGGTCTTTGTAAGGAAAAAGCTCATACATCCCCCCCCCTTATATTGTGTGAATTTTATGATAGACCTTTTCTGTTTGTATATATGATTGTCCTCCTGTGTTGTGTCCCACATTTGTTGGTAAGCCATGTTTGTTGTGAAGACAGCTGTTGGGCAAGTGGAACCATGCCTGGTCTTTACAATCTCTTGATGCTGAGAAAGAAGTAATTCATATGTCAGTTAGGAGGCCCTTCAATCTCTTCCTAATATCTGGCATATTATGAAAGGAGGTTTGAGAGGTTGTTCATCCCTATCCTTCGAAACCCATCTCCAACACTGTGTCTCTGGGAAGGGTGAACTAGCAGAATGACCGCCATTTTGTGGATTCCCTCATTGACTGACTTCCCCCATCTTTCCTGCTATGTATTACGTGCTGCTAGCTTTTCCTGGTGGAAATCCTTTCTTCATGGCTGGCACTGTCTTCTCTTCGTGAATGAGGCAGACTGAACTCCCCAGTATGGAATTCATTAGAAGTTCATACAGACCTGTGAAGGATTTGGGTGAAATGTTTCCATGCCTACGAGGTGAATGTGAAGTTGATGCCTTGGCCCTGGGAACTTTTTGCTTATGAGCTGCAGAGGGAAGGGAGTCAGGAAGTATGTACATCATTCTTTTTCCCTATAAGGAAATGTGTGGACCTCCTCTCTTAGGCAGAAACATTTCTCACTGTTGTCTGGGAAAGGGAAATTATGAATATCAATTGATAACTTCAGTCAAGCTCTAGGATTATATTTAAAAATATCTGTTTTGAGGAGAAGCATGCATTTTGTTATCTTTGCCATATTGGTTTTTGTGGCCACCATGCCTTTTTATTTTAGCTTCGTTTTCCTGTTATCTAGGTTGTGTGCATTGTTGATGTTGTTTTCTTTTGAACTACTGCTTATTGTAAATGGTGATGTTATCTCAAATTCCCGAAACCAAGGAAATAGCTAATGCACAGGACTTGGGGTAGATGAAACCATTTGTGTTGATGTAGGTTAAGTTCTGACAGAGTTAACAGAAATGTATTGAATTGAAGGATAATGTGGCTTTAAAGGCACTGTGTTTGTTTTTAACATTTGGAGAAGCCACCTGTCCTACGTCCTTATTTTGGAGAATTCATCTTTTCATGAAAATACCATTGGTGGGACATACTTAACAGCCTGGATAACTGGCCCTTTCTCAGTCAATCAATGAGGAATTCTAATAATTGCCAAAGGTGGGGGGTGTAATTTTACCTTTCTTAGGTCATTCTATGGTGAAATTTCCGAACAACAGCATCGTGTAAAAAGCATAACATTATAATTTCCCATCTCTTTTCTGATCTAAGAGCACAGTAGAGGAAGAGGAAAGTCCTGATGTGATACAAAATAGTTCATTGACTCTCTGTTTTTTGACCAAGGAAATGGCTGAGATGTTGAACTAAGTGGTTGTTACATGGTTCGTATGGTGACCTCAAAAGGAAAATGAAATTGGGACATTCAGTCAAACTGGGACTCCTCTGTTTATGAGGAGCTTACACTTTGATTTCCTATCTCAGGATATTCTTCAGTTTCATACTGCTGCTGAGGAGGAAGGAGCGAGCCGCCGACACTGTCATGGTCTCCGGATGTTTGTGCGTGTGTATGCAAAACTTCACACTGTGTGTGTTGTGTTCAATGTTGTGTCAATCTATGAACTGACTCAAACAACAATTTGAAGATAGAGAAGACAGGAATCATGGCAAAAGACACCCCTCCACCTCTTTTCGTCAGAGTGCTCGTTATGACTTTCATAGCTAGGCCAAATAACGTAACGTATTCAGGAGCAAGGTGTCCTTGAAAGAAATGGTGTGTGGATCTCATAAGAAAATGTACAACCAATAAAAGGCATTGAAAAAAGTGCAGCGAGTCTGTATATTAATTGAGTTGTTCATGGAAGTTCTTTGTTCCGGGGATGCTGTTTTGAGGTATAGAAACTCTGCAGGTAAACCTTGGCTTGAACCATTTATCCTCTTCTTGCTTTCCCATTTCTACCACCCCACTTCCCAAACAGAATGGAACAAAGCTTAACAGAATCAACAGTGTTGTGGTCTCAAAGACTCATCAGAAGCTCCTTTCATCCGTAATGACTTCAGACTCAATCTTCGGAAAGTCCATATTCCTAGGTTAGATGTGGAAGCCAATATCACATTATTAACATCAGATGGTTGCAGGGAGGCTGGGTCCAGATGGCTTCAATGAAAAGACGAAGACCCAGACTTTTGGCTTTCATGGGTTCCTGACACTGAACTCTTAGGCCAACCAACTAGTCATTTGAATTTTTCCTGGTCTTCTATGTGATATACATAATTCTAGGAAATTCGCCTTACGTTATCAGGTAGTGCTGTAATGCAGACATTCTGGGAAATGTATTTTCAGTCATATATGGTTGGGTCTGCAGAGTTCTCTGGTTTCTTCTATCAACCAAGTACCTGGAACTATTTGATCTGCCTTGATCCAGTTTAGAGACTGGCTAGACCTGAATGTTACCACTTCAAGTGCATCACCAGTTATTTCCAGAGGTGCACATTCCCCTCTGTCTTGCTTATTGTTTAACCAGGTTGATGTTGCTGAGTCAGGGGAAGACTCCTTTCGGGGCCCTTAGTGTTTCACCTCGGATGGACGTCATTTCAGGGGTTAGAATCAAAAGTGGAGGGCTCACCCTACTTCTGCCTATGTTGTTCAAGTCACTCCCAATGCCCATGGACTCTGTTATATTGATTTTGAAATCCTGCCCATGCACTGTCTTAATACTGCCATAATCCTTCATCTTTCCTAAGCAATAGACCTTCCCTGCCCCTGGGAATTTTGTTTGAAGTTCCTATAAGGGGTGGGGATGTATGTGGAGGGGGGAAGCATAAACAAACACAGTATTCTCAGGTATCGTCCATGAAAGCATTTTATACAGTTCTCAGTAGGTATTCCTTATTTTCAGACTTTGAAATATTGTCAGATCTTCAAGTTTTTTTCCTTCGGATGGGTATGATGCCTTCTTCTTTGGCACACTTCTAATGTTGACTGACGCTTATTTTCCCCCATGAAAATGAACTCCTGTTTACTCAAGGTTGGAAACCAAAATAAAGTGGAACATGGGGAAGGTGATCAGATTAATAACAAAAGCTGCTTGTGGTTGTTTCTTGGTGATTTGGTTATCTGTGGTAACAGAGCAAACCCCAAAGTTTAGTGGCTTCAGATAACAGCTTAATACTATTTCTCCAGTCCTTTGGGTTGCTTGGGCTCAGCTGGGTGGTTCTGGCTTCTCTTTCATGCATTTGTAGTCAGGTCATTGGAGGAAAGCTATTGGGAATGTCCTCATGCACCAGTCTGTTTCCCCGGGCAGGGGAGGCTGGACTGGACCGGGTCAGGGACTAAAGAGGCATCTGTTCTTCAGATGACCTCTCTCTGTGTCTACCATCAGCTCTCCACCGCCTGGCATCTCAGAGTAGTTGCAACCTCTCAGGGCAGTTGGATTCCCCTCAGATGAGTTATCCAAAAGCCCCAGGCAGAATACTGGGACTGTGTTTCATGGTGTGGGGATCTTCAAGGTCTAGCTATGTGCTTGGTCAGCCCAATACATTTAGAATATACTTGTGAACTTCAAAAATGGATCTTGTTCCTTCTTTCCTAAATTGGTAGTCCAGAGGCAGTAGAAGAAAGGTACTAAAGTTAATGATGGAATTTGTTTCGATTCATTTATTACCCATAATTTTGTCAAGGCAAGCACTTTGGTCAAAATGATGTTACCCTGTAGGGGATGAAGCGGCCATCTTGGCCTGAAAGTGTGAAACTGGAATTAGTATGAGAATAATAACACAGAGAGAACTCATCATTGGTGTTTGATGACTTACAGAACTGTTAGCTCTTCCTCGGCACCCCGGATGTAAGGGCTTATAAATACTTGCTGAGTAGCTGTTTTATTTTTTATTGTAAAAATAACACATTATGAGAAGACTTAGAGAATCCATGCAGGAAAATAAACATGATCCAAAATTCCAAGTGACTTGTTCACATGTTCTTGAAAGTCTCTTGTTCTATACTTTCTCTCTCACACACACGTACAAAACCTTCATGGAATGATGCTGTTGTTACCTGCCTAGAGCCTTGATGTCCAAATTATACCCCAGACATCTTATCACGTTGATTAATGCAGATGGTGTCACCCTTTTTGATGGCTGCCTAATATTCCAATAAATACAAGCGTCTATTTAGCTGCTTCCCCATTGGTGGAAATATTGATTATTCCATTTTGATTCCTTTGATGAATATCCTTATTCCTACATATTTCTTCATGAGCTTGATTGTTTTGGGGGAAGTTTTGAAGAGCTAAAGGATCTTAAACATTTTCCCCCAGGGCTGAACATCAGCAATGCTTTCCCTTACTTGCCTCAACACCACTCTCTCCTCTCGTTACTGTGGTGCTCACTCTTCAGCTCCAGCCATAAGCTAAGATATCAGACTTCCCTGGCAATAAAACCAAATTAAGAATTTTCAGTGTGGGGCACCTGGGTGGCTCAGTGGGTTAAACCTCTGCCTTTGGCTCAGGTCATGATTTCAGGGTCCTGGGATCCAGCCCCACCTCGGGCTCTCTGCTCATCAGGGAGCCTGCTTCCGTCTCTCTCTCTCTCTCTCTGCCTGCCTCTCTGCCTACTTGTGATCTCTGTCTGTCAAATTAAAAAAATAAAAAATCTTAAAAAAAATTTTATTAAAAAAAAAAATTTTCAGTGCGGGAACCTTCCCACCCCAGGGTGCCCTGATGATCTCAAAGGTATAATTCTTGAGTAAATTAGTGCATAAGGTATGTCTTTTAGGATTAACCACAGAGGGGGAAAAAAAAATCAGGAAGAAGCCTTTGCAGGAAAAGTACAGAGCATAGGAACCAGGGAAATGGAATCCTCTGTAAAAAGCAAAAGATTGGCTTCTGGCTGTCTTGGTTTAATGATTAATCAATGACTATACTAGTGAAGAGCAGAATTTCCTGTTGGTTTAGCAGGTACTCTAACCATGATGATCCCCTAAGTCTTTGTGAGGCTAGTACTGTAACTCGACCAGCAAAACTCAGCATCAATCACTCAGTGGGGATTAGCTCTGAAAACCCTTTTCCGGGAAGATATAGCTCTGCTGGTTTTGTGAAGCTCTTCACCCCTTGGAATGTGCCTTCTGTGTTCTTGCCCTCCAGTGCCATCAGCGGCCCGCTAGCACGCAGAGAAGAGCCTGGCGTGCAACACTACCCCCCACCAGGTGACTCACATTCCCATGCTAGTTGGAGAAGTGGCCGTCCATCCACCTCACCCGATTTTGGAGTTTTAGTGGTCAGACCTGGAATGTAATTCTTTCAATGTTGACTCTGTGTTACAGACAAAAGATGGCCTCTGGAAGTGATAATCAGATTTATATAGTAGAAAGTCTAAATTAGGCAGAGGAGTCTTTGTGTTCTGTTTTATTAGGAATGGAAGTATTCTGACTTTTGGTTTAATAGTTTCCTTTTTCTTTTCATTGCAGGATTAATGAAAGATAGTCTCATGAAGGCAGACAATGACCCTTAGGCTTGAACACCTTATATCTGTTAAAGTGTTTTATAGATTCCCAAGGCAGAGCATGGCGTAGGCTTCCAAGTGAAGGAGCTCGGGAGGTAGTGACTATAAAGCTTGGAGTATGACCTAGTGCTTTCACTGTTTCCAAATTTGGTGACTTCCTGGTATTAGGGCTTCCTTGCATTGCTGGTCCAGTCAGCGCCTTCCTTGGCAAGGGGTGGTTCGGTGTCCCATAAGGAAAGCCAAGAGGGAGACTCAGAACTTAATGCTGCTTACCTATGAATGGTCGGCTCAGTGGAGAGCCATCAGCTTTCCCCTGATCTCGAGTGACCCTGTAGACGGGGAAGCAAAGAGCTGTTCTTAGACAAGAACTTGCTAAACCACTTGACCTTTTCAACAGCTGCAGAACTGTTTATCGAGAGCATGCCATCGCTCTTGGCTCCTCCAAGTTTGTCAGCCAGGAAAGCCGAGCCAGTGACATTGTGTGCTTTAGAAAACCTCCGAGCAATTCACAACTTCCACCATAAAGTGGCTAAGTTGGTCTCACTAGTCAGATAGTGATCTTTGGATGGGCCGTCCACTCCTTGGGCTTTTGGGACTCGATCACTGGAATCAAATGAGTCACTGCTGGAGATAAATCGAAATACTGAGATGCCAGAGCCTCCAATCCCCTAAACGACAGTTCATGAGGAAGAAGGGGCTGGGTCTGTTTCAAGCCACAAACCTAGGGCAAGCGGCAATGTCTGCCAATAGCAAAGAACACGAATTCTGTTCATTTATGTAGGCCCTTTCTCCAGAAATTAAGGAGCCGGTGAGTTTTAATTGAGCTTATCTGAAAATTGCGTTTGTGTGCAAAAATATCCATGATTCATGACATACTTCTGGAGGATAATGCGAGTTGAAATGTGGTTTGATAATGCTCATAAAATGGGTGAGGAATTATTTTTAAATAGTGGAAGTTAGCAAGAGATGGAACTAGCAAGAGATGGAGCTTGAGTCAGTATGGAGACAGGAAGGGGACTCCAGTTCGTAGGCTGCTTCAAGTCTTGCCCCCACTGCTTCCTAGCTGTGTGACCTGGGACACATGTCTTCAACTCTCTGTCTCTCGGTTTAGTCCTTCATCAAATGGAAATAATAACAGGGCCTACTTAATTTTATTTTAAAGATGTATGTATTTAGTTGAGAAAGATTGAGAGAAAGAGAGAGGCGGGGGAGAGGGAGGGAGAGTCTCCAGCAGATTCCATGCTGAGCACGGAGCCCAACACGGGGCTCGATCTCATGACCTGTGAGATCTCCACCTAAGCTGAAACCGGAAGTTGAATGTTTAGCTGACTGAGCCACCCGAGTGCCCCAATAACAGGACCTACTTTAAAGAGTAACGGAGGATACAGTGAGTAGTTGCTACAAAGCCCTTAGTGCAGCGTCATCTACATTATTATCACTCGATAAAGTTTTCCTAATATGGTCCTCTGATCAAATAAATTCAAGGATAAAGGGAAGACAGGCAGCTTCAAGTATGAAGGTGTTTTAGACCACTTCGCCTAATCCACCATGATAAGACTTAGCTACTATTGGCTGAATGCACAGGACTATATTCCAGAGCCGGATCTCAATGTCACAAACAAATGCTCGTTATTTTTCGGTTCCTGTATCAGATGCAAAGCTTTGCTTACCTACTCACAATGATAGAACCAACGCGTTTCACTTCTGCAAACTGCTTTATGAGATTACAAAAGTGACAGAACCACTTTTGAAATGGCAAATCCAATGGATATTGAAATAAATTTCAGGGTATTTATGAGGGTTGAAATAAGATACATCAAAGGAAGAGAGCAAACTCCACACGTGATTTTAAAGTTTTATTTATTTATTTGACAAACAGAGATCACAAGTAGACAGAGAGGCAGTCAGAAGTGGGGGAGGGAAACAGACTCCCTGCTGAGCAGAGAGCCGAATGCAGGGCTCGATCTCAAGACCCTGGGATCATGACCTGAGCCGAAGGTAGAGGCTTAACCCACTGAGCCACCCAGGTGCCCCCACAAAAATAATTTTAAGTGAAAATGTCTTTGTGATTTATCAAATAGTGAAGAAGTTATTCCCTGTGGATTGACACCTTAAAAACATACATACTTTGTTATCCTGCTTTATTCTTCGAGAAAGCACCACACATATGTCCGTGGAAGGCATGTGGTCTTTGATGCTATTCAGATCTAGTTTGAACCTCAGGCTCATTCTAACACCCAGTTTCCTACCTCAAACAGAGAAAATAGGGGCACCTGGGTGCCTAGTTGGTTAAGCATCTGACGCATGATTTCCACTCAGGTCAAGATCTCAGGGTCATGAGATCCAGCCCCAAGTCGGACTTCCTGCTCTGTCTGGAGTCTGCTTAATTTTCTCTATCCTTCTGTCCCTTGCCCTGCATGTTTTTTCTCTTTCTCTCTCTCCCAAATGAATAAATAAATCTTAAAAAAAAAAAAAAAAAGACAAAAAGGGTCTAGCACCGTGCCTGGCATACAGCCCTCATTTTGCATGTGGTGACCTCGACCCACAGAACCATGATGCATGAGGACATATTTCCCACATGCGTGCATTTCTACTAATGGTACCATGCCAGGTGAGGACTGCGTACAGTAAGCTTTCAGTATATGACAGTTTTATGTAAGTTTTAGAAATTAAAAAGGCAAGTGAGAAAACTTAACCTTTCACTTTAGAAGGATACATATCAAAAATAAGAATAACAGTAATGAGGTAGCCTCGTTTCATTCAGTCCTTACAAAATATCAGGCAGGCCTGTACTCTTGGTTCTCCCATTTCACAGTTGGAGAAATGGAGGTGAAAGAGGTCACCAAGAAGACAGGACAGTTGGTTGACCTGCGAGCTGGCCTCTGGCATTCAGAGGCTCCTTACATCCTTGTATCCTTGGAATGTAGGTTCTGCCCACCCCCCCCAACCCCGTGCCCACAGTGGGGTGCCATTTTTAAGGACATGGTCTTGATAGAGATGGTGTATGTGCCAGAACCTCGTTGAAGTCTTCATATAACCTTTAAGATTTTGGCAACAGGTTCAGAGATCTGCTTGTCTGGTGGCATCCCGTTCAAGCCTCGGAAGTAAGTCCCTTTGCTTCTTGTACCCGCCAACTTCCCTCTGGAGTGGTCTTCCTGTGCCTTTACCTCTCCTGGCCCTCTGTGTGGGGGGCCAGTCTCAGTTTCACCTGGGAAACTCCCGAGGTTTCAGACCCCAAATGGAGACTCAGAAGTTCAGCAATTCACCCAAACATAGGCAGCTCATAAAGGGAGGTGTTAAACCTCTCTACAGAAGGGGCTGGTCCCTATGGTATGTCTTTGAGGTTTTCATTAAAACCAAGAAAATGTTTTCTAACTTTCTTGACCTGGAGAACATTTTTTCCATTTTCTCATCTGCCAAGGAAACGAATGCTTTAAATGCGCCAACTGGTGGGGTTGCAGAAACCAGGAGCTTGGTGCCCTTTGTGGTCCAGAGAAGGTAGAGCAAAGACTGGTAGATGGAAGTCCAGAAACCCAAGGCCAGGTCTAGCCTGATAGGGTAGAATGGGGGCGTGTGTTTTCCCAGGGGTTGTGGGGGAGACCAGCTGGACTTGAGCAGGTGGGTTGGCTTGGGCAGAATAGAGAGTTGTGTCCCGGTCAGGGCTGAGGGAAGGGATGTACAAAGTTAGACTGGTTGGGCCAATCTTGGAGAGATGGAGAAGAATAGCAGGCAGCCCAGGGGACCTGAACTCGTCCCTGTGTCCTTCATGTCACTGAGGGATTACAGTGAAGGAGACGGTGGGGCAGAGGGGGTCAGGGAGAGGTCCCTAGTAACTCAGCAATCATGGCGGCAGGGAGAAGGCTCTTAACCATCGGCAGGGTGGGACTGGGCCTTGAGAGGAAGGGAACTGGTAGATCCAACGAAGAAAAAGTAGGGGAATGAGGAGCTAGGAAGCAGAACCCGCCATCTTTGGTAAGGGCCCGTGAACTATTTTCATTCCCCAATTCAAGGAAGAAAAAGAATGGATTTCTTCAAGAGCCATGTCGAGGATGGATCCTACCACCATTCAGAAATGCAATCCCGCTTCGCCGCTAGAAAAATACCCCCGTTCGCTCCTTGGAGGGGTCGTGGTGATTGCCACGAAATGGCAACCTTTTCTAACATCAGAATGGAAACTCTGGGCTTGGGGAATGGGGCTCAGCCTCCTTAAATCCACAGGCCCGTCCTGGAGGCTGTGGGGAAAATCTTCTGCATCCCGTGTAGTCTGACATTAAGCAAACGGATGTCTCCTGTGGTCAGGGTACATTCCGGAAAATGTCAAGTTAATATCTTTTGCATGTGGCTGGAGAGGTCATCCGGGGCTAAAGGACAGCACGCCCTGACAGGTGTGCATGGGGTGGCAGGCAGGGAGACGTGGGGAGACGTGGTTGGGAGAAGCTCTGTTGAAACTCTCCATTTCCCCTCTTGTTAATCCGTGAAAGACTTCCTGGCATTCTCTTATGGAAACTTTAGGAGCAGACGGAGATATTTTAAGAACTGTAGTACACATGGACCAGTAATATGGATTTCCATTTTCCTTACAGGAGCGAACGCAGGGGAACTCTGTCCTTTGGACGTTAGCACAGACTTGAAGGGGAAGGCGTATTTTATGCTATGACTTCTAGGCACCTTAGAAATAACTGTCGGGTTTGCAAACGGCACAAAAATCCGTGCTTCATTTCTTCCCAATCCATTTCAAAGGTCAGTTGTCAGATTTTATTTCTTAAATATATATTCAGATCATCCAAGCCTTCGGCAACAATTCAGCAAATTCAGCAAATTTCTCCCCCCCCCATCCAAAGAATTCTGTCTTTTGAGGGAAGAAATGATCCAGCTTCTAGGAGATGGGCTAGCCATCTCAATATATTGTCCCTAGAGAACTGGATCCATTTCAAATTGTAAAACAGTCTTTGGTAAGGTACCCTGGTTTCAGTAATTTACTGAGGGTGTAGGGCATTTGCAAAAAAAAAAAAAAATGAGTTTGTATCAGTGCACTCGATATTGCCAGCAATACTATCTATAACATCTACATAATTTTCATTACCCTATTTCTGTGAGTAGGGTAACAGGATGACCTTAACCACCCCCCAATGCGCTGAATGAAATTCAGATCTACAACCCAATGAATCACAGGTCCAGAGACCCAGCTTGGTACATCCCCATCACCGTCTAAACAGGAACTGAGATCTACTTTCTGCCTCAGGCTGGGTGGGCTTGTGTTGTTTCCAACAATGTGAGGGGCCTCACTGGTGCTGAAAGGACAGCTCTGGGGATGATCCGGCTGTCAGGAGTGCTTTGGGGGCCCACGGAAGGCTTCAAAGGGGCTGTGAACTTCACAAGACTCATCGCAAGATTGTGCATCTACGTAATTTTTTCTGAGAGAATCCATAGCAGTGAAAGCATCCTCCCCCCCCCAAAAAAAAACCCCAGCCCCGAAAAAGGATAAAATCTGTTGCTTTACTCCTTTCAAAAGAAATGTCTTTTTCATAGGAAGTATAATATTTAGTATGAATTTTAGTAATGTGCCTGGCGTTCTATCCAGACAAGATAACGAAATGATTTTAACTCATTTATACCCAAATATCCACATAAACTTTCCCACAAAGTAAAACACGGTGTCTTTATGCACTATGTATGGGGCTTATAGTAAATATATCTTATAATATCTGTGCTGATCCAAAGGCAGCTTATCCCCCAAATTAAAGACTGCTCCCTTTTAGTGTAAGTGGGCGTGGAAGAGAGTAAATCTTGACAAAAAAGAGATCAACCAAAGAGCAAAAAATAATTTTCAATGTCTGATTATTGATAGTCCATAGCACGCACGTATAGTTCATAAAATATTTATTTTTTAATGTGTTCCGTGTTTCTGGGGGATGGAGAACCTATTAACATTAGGATATGTTCTGGGGATGATCTATCAATAGGCATTAAAGTTTTAGAAGAGGTGGGTAAACATTCAAATGAACTAACTTGATTTTCGACGAGTCAGTAAAAAAAATATTCCTCTTAAAATTTCCAGGCATATTTTGGTCAGTTCCCGTATTTTGTTGTGATTTATTGTTCTCTTCTTTCCTTTCTCCTCAGCCTCTCAGTAGGGTTATTGCTGTTTCATAGCACTGATGAGCTACTTTTAATTAATTATTTTTATTATTTTATTTTAAAAGATCTTATTTATTTGAGAGAGAGAGAGAGAGAGAGAGAGAGAGCACATGCACAAGCAGGGGTAGGGGCAGAGGGAAGGGGAAAGAGTCTCACACAGATTCCGAGGTAAGCGTGGAGCGTGGCAGCCTGGGGCTCGATCCCATGATCATGAGATCATGACCTGAGCCGAATCGACGAGTCAGACGCTTAACCAACTAAGCCACCCAGGTGCCCCAAGGAGCAAACTACTTTAAAATGACTCAAAATTTCTCTCTTGTGTCTTTTCTCTCTATACTTAAAATACTAGTATTGTCTAATGTTTTCATAAAAGCCAGATCACACCATAAGTCCATAATTCCTCCTCCTGTCCCTTTCAGTATAAAGTTCTATTTGTGTTGATAATAGGGTTAATGATCCAGCTCCGGAACTAAACTCTGGAGAAATGGAAGAACTTGACACAGTGGACGTTTCCATCCGAAGATTCCTTTTGAATGCAGCTGAGAATTCTATCCTCACTGTACTCACTGTATCAGTCACAACGCAGTTAAAAATCAGGGAATAAGTGTATTTGAACTTTTTTTTATTTTTTATTTTTTTTTACTATCGATGACTATGGTACGAAGAATGCACACTTAGTCCTCTGAAGGGAGGAATTTTACTTGGAAAATTTTAATTCAGGTTCTGGGTCTCTTGAAGACGAGGGTAATTTTAAGGTGGCCACAAGGGGGCAGCAAAAACACGCTGGATTTCCCCGCAAGCCTGGACGCGGCAATATTCTGCTTTCTGGTTCAGCGGTGTGATGAAAACGAGTAAAAGCACCCATGGAAGTAAGTACCTGGGATCTGAGCCATCCTCAAGCACTGGCATTTCTAGTGCAAATACAGTTGAAACTGGGGGAGCGGGGGGAACTATGCTTCCTAGGATATATTCCTAACTGAATATATGAGACACCAGCTTTCTTGAGTATTTCTTTAGGGCAGCTGGGGATTTGCACACACAGAGAGCTAAAACCTGGCAGTGCTTGCTGTACTTCTCAGCAGATCTTAATCTTCCCCTATAAAGATTTCTCCCCCCTGTATTTCAGGGGAGAATGACAATAGGGTAAAGAGTCTATAAGATTTCATTTTTTTAAAAAACTTAATTTAAATTTTAAAATTTAAAGATTTAATGTTTTTTAATAGGGAATTTTCTTTTTGGGAAGAAGTAGGAAATACTTAGGAATCCCTTATTATTAGGCTCTACTCAGCAGGAAGCCTTACAAAACTCAGGGGAGGTCAGGGTCCCGGGAAAGCTCGGTTAGGGTTACTATTGGCAGAATTCCGTACCGTGCAGTCGTTCCCCTTGGGCAGGTTTTGTAACCGGGACGTGTAACTTTCACCTGTAACATAACGAAGGTACGAGAGAAGTCATTTCAAAGGTCCAGTGAGAGCACGTACGTCACCCACTTATCTTACTTAGTACTTGGCTCTGGGTAAGTATTCAATTCAGTCAATAGTCATAAAAAAACAATCTTATAAGGAAGGACTGGCACGTGGCCGTGCTCAGTAATTACTTCTTGATGAATACTGATGATAGGTTCCCTTGTTGGATTCACACAAGCACCGTGTGAGAACTAGGGCTATTTCCTCCCATTTTTACCGTCAAGAGCCTTGAGATTCCATAATGCTAATTTCCTGGTTAATACCGTGGATTCCGTGGAACAGCTGGGATTTCCACTGGGGTCCTGACTCCAAACCCCGTGTACTTCCCCCGGCACTTGGATGGGAAGGACTGTCCTTTCCCTCCTGCTTTTGGTCGCTCCTCCATTACCTGAAGGTACGGGGCGGAGGTTGAAAATGACTCAGGGGCCTGGCAAGACCAGCACGGGATGGCATCGTCGGATTTCCCCCAGGCGCTCTCCACGCTAGTAAGAGGGGGCATGGGGAGGGCAGAGAGGCGAGGCTTTCTGGTGCCCACCGAGGAAGAACTTGCTCCTCTCACATCTCAAACCCAGACCAGGCTCCACCGGGGATGAGTCTAAGGTAACCCACCTTCAACTCATGATTCCGTGGGTTTGTGCGTCTCCCACTTTATTTGTCTAGAGGAACGAGGGGTCCCGGGAGGTTCCTGAGGCTGTGAGTCTTCCTAAGGAGTGGTCTGTAAATTCCCAGAATGGGCTCCACCTGGTCTCTCTCAGGAAGGTGGTGGGTGGTCCTCTCTTCTCCTTAAAGGAGGCAAGACCCCTCTTTCTACAAAGACACACAGACACAGGTCCTTTACCTTATACCTCTGACAACCACTCTGAGTGTGCATTTTGTTTCATTTTTAAAGGTTTATGTATTTACTTTGGAGAGGGGTAAGGGGCAGAGGGAGAGGGAGAGAAACAGTCCAGCAGACTCCCTGCTGAGCCTGGAGCCCGACTTGGGGCTCCACCCCAGGACCCCGAGATCATGATTTGAGGCGAAACCTGGAGTCTGCCGCTCAGCGGACTGAGCGATCCAGGCGCCCCCTAAGTGTCCGTTTTAAATGAAAAATACAAAGACACGATCAAAAAATGAAACAAAGATCTCTGGTTAAAGCAGCTGGTTAATCCAGAAGGTCTTTGTTATTTTAAACCAGCAGAATCTCCATGAGAAAGATGAAAAGCTGAAAGGTAACAAACAGGCCACCAACCTCATAGGTGTCCCTATCCCCTGAGAAAGGACGATCGAGATGATTCAAGACGTTTCTTTTAGTACCGATTTGTTTTCGGAAAGGATTTGACAACAAGCGGCGTGCCCCCAAATGAATAAAACGTGTTCTCAGACCCTGACTTGAAGCAGCAGTTGGAGCCTCTGTTGGAGAGGACGTGACCTCGGGTTGACCAGGGAGCTGACCCCGGGGAGCAAGGGCGGGTCCCTCACCCCTCCCTGCCCTTGAAAGGTACCAGGTGCGATCGTTCCGCCCCTGCCCCACGTGGGAGCCATTCTCAAGCCTGCAGCCCTGAGCGAGAGGGTGTGTGTGTGTGTGTGGAGGTGGGGGATCCCTTGAAGGTCTCCCTGAAAATGTTTAAGATCCTCACTGCGCCCAGGACAAGCCTCCGTTTGGTAAGTAAGTTCCCTTGTTTCTTAAAACCACTCCCTTGCCAGTCTGGAGACAGGCCTGCCTCTCTGTCCCTCCGTGTTCGAGTCCAGATTCGGGAAGCTCTGGAGATTTCCAGCCATGGCATCCCCCATGAAAAGGACCGTGCGATCAAGGTCTAGTGGGGTCACTTCTCTGCTGTGGACAGTGCTGGCTGCCAGCGTCCATCTCAAAAGCTGTGGGCTCAGTCCAAAGGGCCCTTAAAATAAAATACCTTCTGAATTTTTATCTGTTGACGTTAACAATTGTGTTTAAAAATAGCATTCATTTACATCGTAAATATAAATGAATTTATTTTGCCCTTCCAAGCTCTTGGTCTTGACTTGGGTTGGTTTGGGGAGAATTATTAGGGGGCCCTTTGATTTGGTCTTACTGAGGACGGGCCTTGAGAAACCAACTGGCTTTCTGTGCGTTTGTCTGTCTACAGAGAATGTGGTGGTCGCATGGTGGCGGTGGGGGGGTCGGGTTGGGGCTCAAACGCCGCTCGTTTGCCACAGCTCTTCCTCCACGAGTCAGCCTATCCTAGAGCTGAAGAAGAGCTCCAGGATGTTTCTCTTGGTTTTCTGCACCTGCAAGTGGAACTTCTGTAGAATGCCCGATTCAGTAGATCGTTTGAGTCCATGGGAGGAATTCTACAGAATGTGTATTTGGAATAGCTATGGGAAAATATTCAAGTTATACTTTGAATAAATGCCTTTCCAGTCATTCCTGATAAACTGTGGAATAATGGGGGCGCCTGGGTAACTCAGTGGGTTAAAGCCTCTGCCTTTGGCTCAGGTCATGATCTCAGAGTCCTGGGATGGAGCCCCGCATCCGGCTCTCTGCTCAGCAGGGAGCCTGCTTCCCCCCCCCTCTCTCTCTGCCTGCCTCTCTGCCTACTTGTGGTCTCTGTCTGTCAAATAAATAAATAAAATCTTAAAAAAAAAAACCCACCAAAACCCGTGGAATAATGGCCTCTCTTCTCCCGTTGGAACTTCCATTTTAAACATGCCGGGATACACTTTCTGCATCTTTACCAAGGAGAGTTTTGGGTCCGCCTTTACCATGAGAAGTGGTAAAGGTGAATGGATAATAAATCAAAACCAGACAACCTTTATTTAATCAGAAATGCGTCTGTAGGGATCTCCCCCAAATGGCCAGAAGCCTGTTAGCAGCATGTCCCACAGCAAGGAGCGGCCTTCACATGGAGAACGTCCGTGGGCAGGGAACCCGACAGATCATGGCTGATGGGACTTTTCCTCCGTCTTCCTCTTCTCTCTTCCCTCCCCTCCCCTCCCTCCCCTCTCCTCCTCCCCCTCCTCCTTCTTCTTTAAGAGATGACCTAATTTAAGACACTGCCACCAGTGATTTAAAACATGTATTTACCTTCCTATTTTGGAAATGACCTAAAAGGAAAACAGGACGGCATGGACGAAAACGACAGGTTAGAACCGTCCATCTGCTTCCCTTGGCGAGAATGAGTCTCTCGAGTGGAAGGGTTGGGCTCCGGGAGCATAACGCGGTGGTGGCCGGAGACCTTCTGCTCCGTGCTGGTGGGTGGTGGTTGGTGCTCCTTTGGCAGGTGGAAAGATGTGTGGGTGGGCGAGCGTGTGTTCTTACAGACCGACCCCCCCCCCTCCGGACTCCCTGGGAGGGGCAGCAGGAGGATCTCATCCCAATGGCATAAGGGATCTGAGGGCTGTGTGGGGACCACCCCGAGTCTGGCCCACTTTCACGGGCTTCTCAACGGTCCACTCCGCACCCTTCGTCCTCACCCAGACTGTTGACCTCATTTGTGGATCTGGACCCTGGAGCCCGAGGTTGTCTCTCTCCCCCAGCCCAGGCAAGAAAGCGTGGGCTTCTTCAGGTCAGCAGGAAAACGTGCACATTAGGATAGTCTGGAAGCCTGTTCAGGAGAAATCCCTTTTGTCTATGAAGTTACACATATATATATATTTTTAAGAGTTTACCTATTTATTTGACAGAGAGAGATCACAAGTAGGCAGAGAGGCAGGCAGAGAGAGAGGAGGAAGCAGGTTCCTCGCTGAGCAGAGAGCCTGATGCGGGGCTCGATCCCAGGACCCTGGGATCATGACCTGAGCCAAAGGCAGAGGTTTTAACCCACTGAGCCACCCAGGCGCCCCGAAGTTACACATATTTTAATGGCCTGACCTGTGTGTGTGTGTCTGTGTGTGCGTGCGTGCACACACACACATTTCTTTCTCTCCCGTCCACATCCGAAACACACAATATGTCATTGGACATAATATATAAAACTTACAGAATATATATATTTCTAAAATTGGGGACCTTTTTGCTTTTATTCCTCTTGAGGGATTAAAGAACAGCGGTGTGTACTGGTGTATGGGTGTACGCTTGTTTATGTCATCGGCCGTCATTCTTGGGTCTGTAAGATGTTTTTCAATTTTTCCTTCCAATTCACTTCTTTATTTTTAATTTTTGAAAAAAGATTTTATTTGTTTATTTGACAGAGAGAGAGAGAGAGAGAGAGAGAGAGAAGGAGCACAAAGCAAACTTCCTGCTGAGCAGGGAGCCCCATACCGGGCTTGATCCTGGGACCCTGGGACCATGACCTGAGCCTAAGACAGACATTTAAAAGACTGAGCTGCCCAGGGGTCCCCTGTTCACTACTTTATAGAAGTTGTTTCTGTAGCTGAATTTTTGTGACATTGCAAATGCTTACTTAGGATAAATTCCTAGACACAGGATTGCTGTGTCAAAAGTTCAGAACATTTTCCAGAGCGTGTTCGTATTTAACACGTATTGTCCAATAAGGCCAAGCTTCTTCTTATAAAAGAGTCTTACGGAAATAACCCTCTCATCCCCCATGTGTGACACTGTCCAGGTTCTCACTATCCTGAGAATAATCATTCAAGAGGTATTTAGAAGCGAATCTTTATTTTTATTATTTATTTATTTATTTTTAAAAGGGCATGTTTGAGGGAGAATGACGAAGCAGCTTCGTTCTACCACTTTGAATATTAAGACCTTGCTGCCAAAGGAAGGTCTTTTTTCAGGAATTCACTTGTTACCAAATGGCTTTCGAGTCGTATTCCAGGCAGAAGCCCACGGGGAGCCGGTGGCCGTGCTGAAGGGCCTGTGTGTTGATTTGTAAGAAAGGCCACGTCTTTCTTGCTGAGTTCAAAGGAGCGGAAGCTGGCTCTCATCCAGGTGGGATATCCTGATTGGAAGTCAACTCTGACACTCCGCTTTGCTCCTTCCTTACCATCTTTTTAGTGCAAAAACCTTCAAGGAGAGCGGGATGTCTGCACATGCTGGTTCGCACACACACGGAGTGCCAGAGACACGTGATCTTCGGGAGTCATCCTGTGTGGCTTTGGGGTCCAAGGGGAGGGGAAGAGGAAGCAGGCGGAGAAAATTGGAAGTTCTTCCTGGTAAGTCCATATCAAACACGAGGGTTTGGCCCACGAACAGCCGTTACATAAATTATTTGTATTAATAACAATGAGTAATCATTAAAAAAAAAAATTTGTGTGCTGCCAAAACTCGATTCAGCGCTACACAACGTGCTTAGGTCAAAGCCCTTGTTAGACCTTTCATGATAGCCTTGAAAATCATGTTCTATGTTTGCAAAGAATTGACTGGGTGTTTTCATATTTATAAGCTCATGGATGGTGAGTTCTCAGATTTGTTGGTATTTCATGCTTTTTTTGGCCTGTCTTTGAATAATGCTCAATGTCAGACCTGCAGATTCTTTCTGTTTCAGGTTTATTATTTAAATCCTTCCCTGAAAAACAAAGATAAACTAGAAGGACTCAAATCTTTTATCCTGTTTCTTCTGGGATGCAATAAAATTGCAGATGTGGTTGGCTGTTAGGGCACATTTGAATACATAAAAAAAAAAAAAGGTACAAAAATCATACAGTGGCAAGATACGCCAGTACTCAGTGCTCTATCCTCTGGGAGTCAACATGATCGAGTCCTGTGGGTCTTGGATTAGAAAAGTCCCCAAACATCTTTCATGCATGACTGGAAGTGTAAGACTTGGTGTCCTGGCCCTGGTCCAGCGTGAAGGGGAATTTCAAAAGCTGGTTCACATATTTGTAATTTTCCAGTTTGAGGTATGCACTCCCTATCTTGGCCATTTGTGCTCTCTGGGAGCAGCCAGCAAATTGGTGGTGAGGAGGGCAAAGGCTTCTTGATATCTGAAAACCGTAAAGTGCTGTGGGATGTTTTTGGATGAAGGATTCAGGGAGAACATTAATTTTGTAACCGCGGTGCGGCCATTAGCACGGTTCTAGACTTACCATGTTTTATTAGTGTGGTCTGCATTTGTAGTTTGCTCAGAGCATCATTATGAATTACGGCTGTTGTCATTCTCCTCTGGAGAAGCCTTGGTGAACTTGGAAGTAAGAAGGCGTAGATTTTTGTCATTGTTCCTACTTCCAGTGTATGTGTGACAGCGTGCTCAGGTGCTTGGGAAACCTACAACAAAAGATTTGTTAATTCCCCAAAAGAGATGCTAGGGCATGGGGCCAGTAGAGGAAGCTTCAGGGGCAGAGGGGTTCCAGGGGGTCTTTGGAGTCACAAAATAGTAGCATGAGCAATGAAATGATTGAAATGGACAATTCTCACAAAAATTGGTTAAAAAGCTAAAACCAATAGCCACTGGACGCTGCAGGTGTCCTGTGTCCTTTTCTTTTGAAAAGCCAGGCGGAAGTGCTAAGAGAAATCTCCCAAGACGATAGACACGTGTTATGTCCCACGAGGACTGGATGGCCCATCACGTGTGTTTGGTGCTCTGTTCATGATTAAACATGGCTGCCGCGTCTAGGCTGAAACCCTCCTTGATGGAAGGGAGGGGAGCTGAGGGCATTTACCTGAGAAGTTCACCAGTGCTTTCTCACTGTGAAAACTTTCAAATTTTGAAGCCATTGATGATGGTTAGCCTCCACCCCAGGAGTCTAGTCTGATCTGCGTATCCTTCTAGAGGGTCTCCTCTGTGTTCTTCTGTGATTTGGGCTTTCCGGAAATAGTACTCCCCCAGCACGCATGAACTAAAACTTGCCTGTGGCATGTTAGGGGTCTCTCTTGAAGCTCCTGGCCTGTCAGTACATCCAGAATCACTCCCCGCCCCCCCCCCCCGCCCTGCAATGACAGTGTTGCATCCTTTTACCTCATTCTACAAATGGATATTTAGATTTTGGGGATGCTACTGTGTGGTAACAAAGTTGGTATGGATTTCAGGTGGTGGGTTTTTTTTCTCAGTTTGATTTTTTTGCCCAGGCAGAGAAAGAAGAAATGCTCTTCCAGGAACGCCTAAGATGGGTTGGCTGGCCAGCAGAGTTAAGACTGGTAGACTGAGTTTTTGGGGCATGCATTTGCTCAAGGAGACCCACGACATTCCTTTTACTCAGCCCGAGAGGCAGTGGATCCACTAGAATTTTGCAGGTTAGGTGTCTGTCCGATCAGGGGACATTTGTGTTGATTCCAATAGGACAGTTAGAGTCTATTAACCTTTGACTCTTTCCCTAAGGGTAAGCAAAGGAAAAAATAACTTTTAATCTATATTTTAGACTTTACTGAGAACTTCCTCTTCTACCCACCATTTCTTTATTAATCAATTTTCAATAGATTGGTAGACACAGTTATGCAAACTTAACATTGTGGCATTAATTTATGGCAAAACTTAGGATGTACTCTTTATGACCAAAGGTGTTGGTATCGAGTATGGGTTTTAGTGACCATGTTGCCTTTCTGTTCAGTGGCTGATCCTTACCCGATATCTGGTTACAACTCATGTGTATCATCTGATTAGCCATGAAAGGCATTGATTAGCCATGAAAGGCATTGGTTTTGCTCTTAGAATCATTAAAAGAACAAATTCTCGACAAATTCTCTTATGGAGAAGAATGATCTGATCACAACATTAGTGACCATTCGAGGACCGACTAAGTAAAATATCCTAGTAAAAAAATACTAATTTTGTTCATGGGCTTTAAAGTTTTATATTCTTATTTAGCAGAAAGGGAATATCTTACAATGTGGCCCATCCTGGGGGATGTTTCATTTAAGGTTCTAAGCCTTATAGATCCCAATATACCCTAAGCTAAATATTAGGTGTTTCAAAAATAATGAAAAATAGTTTTTTTCCTGATGACTTTGGTGGCTGGCTACCATTCGAAATAGATAGAGTAAGTTCATTTCAGGGCATCAGGGAGCAAAGGGTACAGGTGAAAAGAGCTGACAATCAACCCCACTGTCCTGCTGTCTCTCAGATGTAGCTTGTAGATTGTAGCTTGTCGGGTCTAACTCATTGGGGAATTTCAGATTTCAGAAAGGGCCCTGATAGGAGCGAACAGTTGGCTTTGGATTTTGACACTCATCACAGATAACTTGGACTTTTTTGGGAAATTTGATGATGACATATGATGAATTTTCTTATCTGGGAAAGAAGACTTGTTTTCAAAGTACTTTGGCGGAGCGGCGTGAAGCTTTTGGGAAGTAATCTAGTTTTTTTTTTTTTTTAAGATTTTATTTATTTATTTGACAGAGAGAGAGAGAGATCACAAATAGGCAGAGAGGCAGGCAGAGGAAGGGAAGCAGGCTCCCTGCTGAGCAGAGAGCACCATGTGGGGCTCGATCCCAGGACCCTGAGATCATGACCTGAGCTGAAGGCAGAGGCTTTAACCCACTGAGCCACCCAGGTGCCCCAGAAGTAATCTAGTTTTGATCGTACTTGAGCTAGCCTCTCCACTGCTGCATGAAATCACATCTTGGAGAATTCTTACATTGCTCCAAAATTAGGCAGGGAGTCTTTGCTTACTCTCTCAAAGAGATGGCATTTCCAGTTATCCAGGCTTAGGAAGCAGAGTGCTCTTCCTCCCGTGGGGCTCAGCTCTGCACAGAGCAAAGGAATTGGCTTCTTTTGAGTCCTTTTTGATTTTGTTCCTAGTTTGAGCAAGAGGAACATGAATAGTCTTGATTTATCATTGCTCAGAAGAGGACAGCAAACAGACCAGCTCTGTGGTCTAGCAGGTAATCGACAAATATTAACGGAGCATTTACTGTACACTTTCCGTTGTGTCATGGTCTTCTGGGAATATTGGAATAAATTATGAGAAGTTTCTCAACCAGCTCCCCGCCCGTCATCCCCGTCTCCAGGCAGGACCTTCCACTTATCTCTACCTAAAAGTCCCAAGTCAGATAACATTCAGAATTGCATCCTGCCTTCTCAGAAACATCTAACACATCAAGAGGGAAAGCAAAGCCTGTCACATATTGGAGCTCTGGCCTTGGGCTTGCTTGAACTTGACTCCTTGCCCAGTTCTTCTTGTTGGTGTCCGGGACCTCTTGCTGACCAGGCTTTTGTTTAGTTCCTGAGTCCGCTGCTGGCCTCTGCTGTCTTAGTGCCTGTTCATGTGTCTATTTCTGTCTGTCCCAGCTCAGGTTTCCAGCTCCGGTGCCCATTAGAGTCCGCTCCTGCCTCAGTCTGCCCCTGCCTTAGCCTCTCTTTGGTGATCCCAGTTCTCGGTTTGGGCTCTAGATTCTGATCTGTTTCAGCCCACAGTGATCCCGAGCCCTGGTTGCTACCCGTCATGGCACAATTCAGCTGTTCTCAAGGGGAGCCTGGGGAAGAGGACATAAATGTCTTGGTGGAAATGTATTACCTATTTAGGAAAATAGTTGTAGTGTCCAGCATAACTGCGAAAACCCACTAGGAGCTATGGTTGTAGCTTGGTTTGCTATGGTTGTAGCTTGTTAGGACCACCCTCTGGAGAATGATTGTTTCAAGTCTCTCTTCTTTGCTTCCCATCTGTGCAGCTTTGAAGACACTCATCATCTTCAGTTTCCCCTATGTGAAATGTGAACAGGACAAATAAATCTCACAGGGTGTTTGTGAGCTAGAAAATGTGTTCACAGTAGCGTATGATAAATGCTTAGTCAATGACAGCTGTCCCTTTCGCCATCACCATCACCTGGAAATTTACGAGTGGAGAGGTGTTCTCCCGGCCTGTTTTAAGTCATGACACAAGCTTCAGTTAATCCAAATCCATTACAGCTGGTATTTATTAGGTATCCTCTATGAACAAAGCATTATGTTCAGCACTCTCTAGGATATAAAGATGAATAGGATAGAACATCCCCTGAAGGAGTTTACAACTTACTAGGTCACATACAGGGCACTGTTATTAAAAGACTAAATGTGGGTGCCTGGGTGGCTCAGTTGGTGAAGCGTCTGCTTTTGGCTCAGGTCATGGTCCCAGAGTCCTGGGATCGAGTCCTGCATTGGGCTTCCTGCTCTGTAGGGAGTCTCCTTCTCCCTCTGCCCCTCCTCCCACTTGTTCTCTCAGTTTCTTTCTCTAAAAAAAGAAAATAAAAAAGACCAAATGCGATAAACGGTGCAAGGTACCAAGTGTAGTGGGGACAGAGGGGAAGAATGGATGTGTAATGGCTCAGAGAAGCGGGAGGTTTCATTCAGTAGTGAACATCCAACTGAGCATTAAGCATGAGCATTAAGCATGCTTCTTTCTATAGAAGAGCAGCGAGATGTAGGAATTTGTGCGATAGACACTGAAAGTGTATATTTGGAGGAAAATGGCTTTCAGTGTTATTTGTCATAGCCTATGAGTTTAGATTTTGTTTTATGGCAAGTGAAGGATGTTGAGATGGGTGGTGTTATAGTCACATCTAAGGAGAGACTGGCTGGAACAGTACAGGAGCCAGATGGGAACCGGAATACAACTGGAGAT
The DNA here is from genome assembly GCF_011764305.1 of Mustela putorius furo. Classification (NCBI taxonomy): domain Eukaryota; kingdom Metazoa; phylum Chordata; class Mammalia; order Carnivora; family Mustelidae; genus Mustela; species Mustela putorius. The sequence continues at coordinate 10,555,218 of NW_025421399.1, forward strand.
AGTGGGAAGGGGTTAGAAATTATTTGTTGGGGCAGGTGGAAAGATAGACTAAATCAGGATATAAGAGAGGCGTATATGAGAATTATTTCAGTGGATGAAGAAAGAGTGTTTGTTGAATGTATAAGGCAAAGTTGGTAGAGAAATTGGAAACTGATTTGCTTCCCAGAGTTTGGGGAAAAGGTGATGTTGACAGAGAAAGGGAAGGAAGGACGAGCATGGGGTAAAGGGGAAAACGGAAGATGACCAGTCCCATCTCGCACATGTAGGCATGATGTCGAGTGCCCATGGGACATCTTAGTAGAGATAGATGGCAGGGAGTCAGAAAGACTTGGTGAGGTAGTGCTGCTCAGATCCGTATGGGTCTAGTTCTTGCTAAATCCAGGTGGGCGAACTTCTTTCTTTTACTTCCTGTGTTGAGTATTCCTTTTGGCATTATGCTTCTCAGATCTAACATCAACCTTCTCATCTGGAGGTCTACCCAATGGTACAGCTAGAAAAATAGATTCTGACTGGCCTACATGTGTGTGCGCACGTGTGATTACTACAGCTCAGTTTACAAGGACACAAATAATCTTTTAATTTCTCTGATCTCTTTTTGCTAAACTGTAAAATACGTTTGAGAATAACCAGCCTATCCCTCTCTTGGATGGTTGTATGTCTACACTGGAATGTTGCTAGAAGTACGAGGGCTTAAAAAGAAAATAAATTGTCTTTATACTCATCATCATCATCAAAAGTCCATAGCGGATGTCTTAAGTGTGATTTTTAAACCTATTCTCCTACTGCTTCCTATAAAATAGGAAATTACCAAATGAGAACTCCTTTTTTTTTTTTTCTTGGCATCAGTCTGTGAATCATAGATTTATTTCTCCTTAAGTGACAATTAAAAGCAAAGAGAAAAAAGCCCAACTGCATAAACACATCAATTTCTATTTTAAACTCAAAGTGCACCATACAAACCACAAAACCCCAAATCAAATTTAGCTCCTTCCCAGTTCATGTCCAACCCTTGGGCTCTCCCCGAGGTGGCCTGCTGGGAAAGTGTCTGGGCTCCAAGCCCAGGCATGTTTAAATGGCTTTTTCCTCTTCCCGCCCCACGCCTTCCCCCCAGCACACCTGTTTGCAGAGCCTCTTCCTCTTCTGTCCAGGCATTTTGCTTCTGGTCATGACCACCTGTTAAGGATGACGCAGATTTAGCCCTACGCACATCCTCGCCTTGTTGCTGTCTTCAGGGTCCCAAACTGTGTTGATTCACCCGACGGGACATTATTTTTAGCCTTTATCTCTTAGTGGTTTTGTTTTCTTTCCGCCACCTTTTGACCCAAGAGCTGGAAATAAAGTCCGCCTTCCATAAAGACGAGAAAGTTGTCAGTCATTTCCTTCCTGCTCACATGAAAGGCCTGCCCAGCGGAGCCCAGGGAAGACATGGACAAGTTCAACTCCCTGGGTCCTGCCAACAGGACCACTCTTCAGGGGCACAGCACATCCCCTCGTGGTCCCAAAGTGCAGCAATCCCTTGCAAGAGGCAGCTGTCCATTCAAAGGGTCTCAGAGATGCTCCGGGGGAATGTAAAAAAAGAAAAGCCCGTTTTCCCTCTCCTTTTGATTATGGTTTTTGAACTCAGATATCTGGATGAATCAGAGTAGCCTGTCTACTTCCTTTTTTTGAAGTAATTACAAGGAATTCGCAGGCAAAGAGAACCGTTTGCTTTTGGCATGAGACCACATGTAGTGGTACTTCCATTGGCCAGGAGACCTCGTTTTTACTGTGGAATAAAATCTGGGAAAGTGCTTTGTAAATTGTAAAGCACCAGGTGTATTAAAGGGCTTGAAAATTATAGTTTGTTGTCCCTGAGTTTGAAGTGAATATATGTATGGACAATTCAAAGAGGATAGGAAGATATAAAGATGAAAGTGAAACCTGGGTGAGCACGGTGCATTCTTTTCAATGCTGGCATCCATCTAGGGGCTCTTGTCATTAACGGTTTTTTTTTTTTTTTTTAAGATTTTATTTATTTATTTAACAGAGATCACAAGTAGGCAGAGAAGCCGGAAGAGAGAGAGGAGGAAGCAGGCTCCCTGCTGAGCAGAGAGCCCAATGCAGGGCTTGATCCCAGGACCCTGAGATCATGACCTGAGCTGAAGGCAGAGGCTTTAACCCACTGAGCCACCCAGGTGCCCCTAACTGGTTGCTTCTTGACGAACTTTTGGAGGACTCATATCAATATCATTGCAACTAATTCTTTTATACATTTAGTAAATTTTTCTTTCTTTATGCTTCAGATTACATTCTGAATGTGAGGGGCACCTCGGTGGCTCAGTTGGCTAAGCCTCAGACTCTTGGTTTTGGCTCAGGTCATGATCTCATGGGTCGTGAGATCAAGACCCGCATGGGGCTCGTCATTCAGCGGGGAGTCTCTTGAGATTTTTCTCTCTCTGCCCCTCCCCCACTCGTGTGTGTGCACACGAGCTCTCTTTCTCAAATAAATAAATAAATAAATAAATAAATAAATAAATAAATCTTGAGAACATCATAAATCCGCAAAGTGAAATTACTGACTCAGGAGACATACACATGTAAAGTTTTGCTGTACATTGACGCACCATCCCCCAGAAGACAGAACCCACTGAGAATTTCTCTAGTGGTGTATGTGAATTTCCATGTCTTCAACTTCTGGCCAATACAGGGTTTCATTTGTTTTCATCTTTGTCACGCTAACTGTCTTTGCTACTGGGTAGCTTGGATAACGTTGTACATGTATTTATGAGCTATTTATATTTTGTCTTTAATGGTTTAGCTTTTATCTGTTTCCACTTTTCCTCCATGAGTTGTGAGGTTTTACCATTTGTTTCGTAAGACCATTTTTCCATTAGTTTTTTTCTCTCAGGTATACATATATCTTCCCAGTTTGTCATTTGCCTTCTAGTCTTCTGATCTGTTTTTTGTTGCTGCACACATTAAAATTTTTTTAAATTTTAAGTAGCTGTATCAGTCAGCTTTTTGTTTATGATTTCTGTTTTTTGGGTGTGTGTTTTCCACTGGATGGCTTATTTTTGGGGGGGGGGGCCTATGGTCACTGAATGTAGAGCTTGCTCCTAGGCAGCTAGAAAGAAAAATTGCAATACTCCTCTCTGTCTCCTATGGCTGAGACTCAGAGAAGCTTAAATCACTTGCCTAAGTTCATAAATGGGAATAATAACACCTATTTTCACAGAGCCGAGCAAAGAGATAAAGTGGGCTCGGGTTTGGGGCTTGGTAGTAGACTCAGCAAGAAGGAGAGAAAGGCTGTATTTCCTTTCTCGCTTTCATCTCCAAAATGAACTGGATACTGAGTTGGTTTCATTTCTCTAAAGAAAAATGACCCAGGTAGAGAAGCTCTCTTTCCTCGTCTTGCTTCCAATTAATAAATTCCCCACAGGGAAGTGTCTCTCTTGATATCATGGGGGTTACTAAGGGTAATCTGTTTTCTACTTTAGGATATTTTTCTGAAAACTAAATGGGTAATTTTGTTCCTGTGTCTTCATCAAATTACACATTTTGGAAAGAAAATTTTGGTGAGAAAAAGAAACCATCTTCAGAGATTAAATATGAAAATGATCGGATGTGGGGCGCCTGGGTGGCTCAGTGGGTTAATCCTCTGCTTTCAGCTCGGGTCATGATCTCAGGGTCCTGGGATTGAGTCCCACATCAGGCTCTCTGCTCAGCGGGGAGCCTGCTTCCTCCTTTCTCTCTCTGCTTCTCTGCCTACCTGTGATCTCCCTCTGTCAAATAAATAAATAAAATCTTTAAAAAAAAAAAAAAAGAAAATGATCAGATGTGTCCACTTCTCTGAAGGTTTCAGGCTAAATGGAAAGCAAGCAGGAGGCTGGGATCCTGCTGGAGGCTGAATGCTGAGGAGGGTCTTGGGAAGAAGTCCATGGGGACTCCCAGCAGAAGAAACTTCTCTGAGAATTTCATACTAGGCTCTCACTTCTAGGGTGACCTTTGTGCAAAAGAAAATGAGACTCCATCATTCCTTTAAAAAAAAAAAAAAAAAGACCATCTCTGCAATGAAGTCCTATGGATGCACATGTCCAGAGCTTTAATAGAATGTATGATAGAGATAGAATGAAATATGAAAAGTCAGTCAGTTCAGGGCTTGACTTCATTCTGCTGCCCAGTGTCTCTTACCTTCATGTTTTCATTTCCCTCATGAACAGTGAACTTAGGGCTTTTAAATCTTTCCATAGAAAGTGAACTCCCAAAGAGGTTCATTTTCTCTGCCAAATATAGATTTTTTTCCTTTCCTTTTCTTTTTTTTTATGTTAGTCACCATACAGTACATCATTAGTTTTTTTTTTTTTTTAAGATTTTATTTGTTTATTTGACAGAGGCAGAGAGGTCACAAGTAGGCAGAGAGAGAGAGAGAGGGAGAAGCAGGCTCCCCGCCAAGGAGAGAGCCCGATGTGGGGCTCGATCCCAGGACCCTGGGATCATGACCTGGGCCGAAGGCAGAGGCTTAACCCACTGAGCCACCCAGGCGCCCCTTGTTTTTTTTTTTAAAGATTTTATTTATTTATTTGACAGAGAGAGATCACAAGTAGGCAGAGAGGCAGACAAGGGGGGGGGGGAGCAGGCTCCCTGCTGAGCAGAGAGCCCGATGTGGGGCTTGATCCCAGGACCCTGGGATCATGACCTGCGACGATTAACCCACTGAGCCATCCAGGTGCTCCACATCATTAGTTATTGATGTAGTGTTCCAAAATTCATTATTTACGTATAATGCCCAATGCTCCCTGCAGTACGTGCCCTCCTTAGGACTTGGCAGCCTCCCATTTTTTAAAAGATTTTATTTCTATTTATTTGACAGAGTGATAGATAATAAGTAGGCAGAGAGGCAGGCAGAGGGAGAGGGGGGAAGCAGGCTCCTCAGACCCCAGGACCCTGAGACCATGATCCAAGCCGAAGGCCGAGATTTAACCCACTGAGCCACCCAGGCGCCCCAATACCCATTTTTAAGCACTCTTCAGTGTCTGCATGCACAAGTGGTAGAAGGAATGAAACCAAATAACGAGGTAATCCAAGAAATCAGAGCCCACCTTTGCTTTTCTTACCAGAATATCTACAATCAACATGGTTATTTCAGCCTGAATTACACAGGGTTATTGAGTCATTTCTAACTCATGCCGTGTGGGTAGGCTTACTCTATTTTAGGGCTCTATTCTTGGTATCCACAATCAGGTAAGCTAATATGTGAAATATTAAGCTTTGCAAGGTAACACTTGTTCTTCATTCCTTAATCATCCATCTTCTGCCGCTTATGTAATAGAATTTAGATTTTACAGATGTATCGCGACAGCAGGATTAAGAATACATTCAGTATCTCTCACTCAAGAGTAATCCAGAGACGGTGTGGTTGACAGTGGTTGTCAGAGACCGGATATAAGTCACTGTCATAATTAAGGATGCAAGTTAATTGCTAATAAAAATAATGGCCAGATGTTATTTGAGTGCCAATGGACTGCTTCCCATTATGTGGGTGGGCCTGATGTCATCAACTGAAGGCCTTAAGAGGGGAAAAAAGACAAGTGTATTTCTAGGAAGAGGAAATTGTGCCTCCAGACGGTCTGTGGGCTGGAGCTACACCATCAACTTTTCCATGGGTCTTCAGCCTGCTGGACCCTGCAGACTTAGGACTTGGCAGCCTCCCCATCATATGAGCCAATGCCTTAAAATAAATCTCTCTCTCTTTCCATTTATATACATTCACACACACGCCTCCTATTGTTTCTGTTTTTCGGGAGAACCCTGACTAATGTACTATGTGAGTATCGGATAGTAACCAAGACCACAGACTGGGCAAAGTGGAGATGGGAAGACATGGATAGCTTTGGTATGTGTTGAAGGTACCAGCTCCAGAGTTGCTCATGGGTTGGACGCATGAAGTAAGGAAACCAGTGGAATCGAAGGAAATTCTGCTGGTTACCATGCTAGGGTCTCTGTATTACCTCTCATCTTCACAATAATCATTACTCCTCTATGTATGTGGAAAGCAAGACTCAGAAGTGTTGAGTAACTTGCTGATGTCATGTGTCTATTAGGTGACTGGCTGGGTTTTCAATATTTTCTAAGGATCATTTAAAACCACATGGCAAGTTGGCGCACCTGGGTGGCTCAGTGGGTTAAGCATCTACTTCTTGGTTTTGGCTCAGGTCATGATCACAAGGGTGGTGAGATCAAGCCCTGCGTGGGGCTTCACACTCACTGTGAAGAGATTTTCCCCTCCTCTCCCTCTGCACCTCCTGCTCATGCTCTCTCTCTCTCTCTCTCTCTCTCAAATAAATAAATCTTCAGAACCCTCCCCACCCCCAACATGGTAAGCAAATACCCTTTATGGATTCTAGTTGGTTTCTAATTCAGTTGGTTTCTACTTTTGACCTGAGGGGGAAAGGATGGGGTGTAGCAATGTTCCAGTATCCTACTGGCCAGATACAGATCAGTCTGTCCTGCTCAATGTCATCTTATTGTCATCTTGTTTTTCTCCTCTTTCTTTACCCCTTTATCAATTAGTGACTCTTCACTTAATTCTGGGTGTTGTAGTCATTACTCCTTTTCCATTGGTTGTTTAACACACTTGTGGGTGGTTAGAAGATTTTCACAGTGATATTGATGATATGTCCTTGATGGAAGGGAAGTGGGACCATCTGTGGCCAGCTCTATCCTTTTACAGATATTCTGTAACTTTGTCCTTCCGTGTATCTTAGAGTCCACATGCTCATTCCTTTGTTGTAGAAGGTCAACGAGAGGCTTGATGAGGTAATGGAGTTTATCTCCCTCACAGCCCTAAGGAACGGCAGAAACAGGATTCAGAAAGATGTGCTAGCACACTTTCCGCCATTTCTTGTTTCTTCTTTTTCCTTTTTCTTTTCTTGTCTTGTCTTGTCTTCTCTTTTTCTTTTCTCAGTAGCTCTCCCTTTCGGTTGATCCATATTACCACCTTTCCCATTTGCCGCACTAAATTACTCACTAGTGACATCTGATAGCATTCCAATGAGGGTGTGTGTGTATGAGAGAGAGAGAGGAAAGGAGGGAAAGAGGGAGAGAGAGAGAAAGAGAGAGAGAGAGAACGAGAAGCTGCCTGTGCAAATGAAGTTTAATTAAAAAAAAAAAAGCAATGGTGGCATTTCAGGGAATGTGTTGTCTGCTTATGCAGGGAAACTTTTTTTTTCTTTTTCTCTTTAATCATAAGGTGAGAAGGACTTTTATTTATAAAAGTTTAACATCTGAGGCATCTGGGTGGCTCATTCAGTTGAGGATCTGCTTTCAGCTCAGGTCATGATCTCAGGGTCCTGGGATTGAGTCCTGCATCGGGTTCCCTGCTCAGCGGGGAGCCTGCTTCTCCTTCTCCCTCTGCCTACTGCTCCCCCTGCTTGCGCGCGCTCTCTATCTGTCAAATAAATAAATAAATAAATTGTAAAAAAAATAAAGAATAAAAAAGAGTTTAACAGCTTAAAACTGCGATCTTCCCCAGAGATATAATTTTTTATGCTGCAGGAGCATTGGAACTTCAAGGCAGATCTTGTTTTACTTCCATTGTTTCGTCTTGACATTTGTCCTAGTAAGGACTTTCTTCTCAGTTCACCTAACTTCTTCTGAGTAATGACTTTTCATCATTTTTGCAGCTTGGGGTAAACATTCCCAGGCTTTCCTTCTTATGGTTTTCATCTTCTGTGGTGGGCAATGTGTTCGTTTGTGTGGGAATTTTTCTATAATTCTACTGTTCACGCAGATGAACAACCACCTCAGTGTAATGGAGTCTTACGATTTTCACACGGGGGACAGAATATCCTGGTCTTTATATGCTTCTTTGTGGTTTTCGGGCCCAAGATACCATTTAAAATAGATTTCTAATTTCATTTATTTTTGACTCCTGGTAACTCTCGAAGTGACCTCGGGGTGTGTGAGCAGCTTGGGCCAAGAAACTGTTTTTTTCCGGCTTTCAGACGTCAGATTGCTTCCTTTTGCACCTTGGAATGTCAGACATTTATTAATTTCTTTCTCCCTGGGATGTTTTCCTCTTGCAGTATCATGACGGTGGCAGTGGTGTTCTGTTTACTTGCCGCCGAGTAGTTTTCCAAGCTCGGTTACAAGAGAAATAGGAAGCCGCCCAACCCCCCCACGCCTTTCCCCCTACTCTCCACACTGAGAATGAACGAATCAACTCTGTAACCAGTTCCATCACAAAGAAATTCCACATGTGCCTTCCCAAAGGCTAGAAATTTAATACCAAAGTGCATGTGACATTTGTAGGGTTTGCTTTACGGTAAGAACAGGGAAGTCAATTCTTAGCACGTGGTTTAGTCAAGTATCATGGAGTAAACTTGACATGTTGCACTGACTATTACTTAGCAAAAGCCACGAGAGAATGGGTGGCAGAGGTGACTTTGACTTGTGCTCAGAGAATATCAGTGCTGCCTTGTCACCATTTCTGAGCCCCATGTGTCTCTGAGTTGGAACCATTGGCCAGTTTTAGCAGATGGGATGTGAGCAGAAGTGATCTTTGCTACTTTCATGCCTGGCTGAAGACGGTCCTCTGGGACCATTCAGTTCTTTCCTCCCATGCTGTCGAGGCCCTGGGAGCCAATATGGCGGCACCACAAGATGGAAGGAGCGTAGAAGACAGATTGCCTGGAGAAGATTCTGCTTTGGCCTTCTGGGGAGGAACTGAACCTTTTTGGAGTCCAGCTATCCATATTTTGGTTTTCCTCCTTACTTCATCAAACCATAAGTGAACTATTAGATACTTACCAAATTTGTTTACTATTGGAATGATTATCCAGATTTTTATCATGGTTCCAAACACTGCCTTGGAAACTCTCCTATCTGGAAAGATTTTATTTCTACCATTTTATGATTCTTATCCCAGTCATTTAGGCCTCTATCTGGAAAAGCTTTGGTTGCCATGTTTGGCAGTTCTTTGTGTTATGCAAAATATTCCCGTGGATTTTAAAATGCCCAGACAACCTCCACCACGGGAGAGCTGAGAAGGACAAAATGTCAAAGCAATTTCCCTTCTGAGTTATGAGTTATGCATTTTCTTTACTAGACAGGGCAGGGGGAACATATTTATGAATATTTATACCTATCATGCTGGAGGGGCATCATTTACAATTATGGCTGGCAAGAAAGTGACTACCAGTTTAGTTCAGGTTGGTGTGTGGAAGTCAGCCCTGAAGGAAATCCCCAGTGCTCTGTGCCAGCTGCTATTTTTGTCTCGTTCCCGTCCTATCTGTCACACTTCTACCCCTCTCTCTGCCTGGCATTGTCCCATGGAGGAGGTCCTCAGAATTCATTGCTTTTTTTCAGTTTCTTAAAGCATAATTTCCTATGTGTCACTCCTCCAGTGAATACCTGAAAAAATTAATTTGCAGATTAATTAATTTAACAGACATTAGCTGAGCACCTTCAGTGTGCTTGGTAGTAGGCCCATAGTGGGTGATGTGCCAAGTCATTACTCTGTGTCATGGATATTGTTTGCCTTTTGCCTTTTCATTGTTTATTTGGACATTATTTCAAAGTAAGTGAAAATTTGCTGATCGTTCCCACATATCCTTCATCAGTTTCTCCAGATATTCATATTTTACCCCATATACCACTCTTTTTCTCTTTCTTTCTCTTCTTATCCTTTTGGGACGAAGTTGAAAGCGAGTGTGATCTCTTCTACCCTGAAATGATTCAGTGTACATTGCCTAAAAATAAAGATTCTCTTAAAGAGCTACAGAATAATCATCAAGATTTTGATAATTAGGAAATTAACATTGATCTAATACTATCCTGTGGCCCAACAGTTGGAAAATGTGGCCTGTCATCTTTGTTTGTAAATAAAGATTTATTGGAACACAGCCACACTCATTTGTTTCTCATTTGTCTGTGGCAGATTTCTTCCTAATATGGTAGAATTGAATCTTCATTTCAGAGACCATATGGTCTACGATGTTGAAGGTGTCTACTATCTGACCTTCTAGGGCAAATATTTTTGACCCCTAGTGTGGTTGATGGATCTTACTATGTTTTCTCATTTGCCCACCATGTCTTTTATTGCAAAAGAAAAAAGACCAATTTTTTTGGTTTGGTTTCCTACCCATGCTCATGTGTTATATGTAGTTGTTATGTCTCTCTATTTTACTTCAGTATAAAACATTTTTTTTTAAAGATTTTATTTATTTATTTGACAGACAGAGATCACAAGTAGGCAGAGAGGCAGGCAGAGAGAGAGAAAGAGGAGGAAGCAGGCTCTCTGCTGAGCAGAGAGCCCGATGCGGGACTCGATCCCAGGACCCCGAGATCATGACCTGAGCTGAAGGCAGCGGCTTAACCCACTGAGCCACCCAGGCGCCCAGTATAAAACATTTCTTTTGTCTTTTTTTTTTTTAATAGTTCATGACCTTGAAATTTTTGATAAATCTAAGGCCATTTATTTGGTGGGCTGCAGCTCAAATTAGTTTTGTCTGAAGTTGCATTATGAGCAGATTCATATTATTAATTTTTGCCATGAATACTCCAGATGTGATGTTGTGTCTTTCTCAGTGGCAAGAGACACTTGGTGTTTATTTTCTCCATTATTGGTGATGTTAATTTTGAGCCTTTTGGTGAAGGTGCTATTTGTTCGATTTTCTCTGCTATAGAATTACCGTTTCCCTTTATATTCAAGAAGTTTTTTGTATGAGTACTTTGAATCTATGTAAGAATCCCTTTTCTCTTATCAAACTTTCACACAGTAGTTTTTAGCATTCACTGATAATATATATCTGTTAACAATTATTATTATGGTGGTTACCAAAAGTAAAGTGAAAATTTCTTTATTCCTCTATATGTATCAGGGTGAATTCTGTTGATAGAAAAAAAAAAGAGAGAAAAGTTTCCTTTATCTATCTATCTATCTATCTATCTACATCTTTCTATCTATCAGTATGGACTTATGGATTTTTTATTTATTTTGCGGTTTATCCTCTGTTACTATCATTGTTTATTTTGATGTTAAAAATGTTTCAGGACTTTTTTTTCTTTAAACAATGATTGATTATGGAATGGTTTGAAATATTAAGGTCAGTCCCTGGGTCTGTTTGGCCACTGTGGAGTGCTTAGAAATATTAGGCACTCAATAAATATTTGTTCAACTCAGGTCCTAACTCAAATAGACATTGTAATAGGCATGGGGAAGACTAACACTTCGGTATCCTTCAAATACTAATAACCAGCTTGAGTGAAAACAAAGGTGATTTCTTTCTTTTTTTGATTAATATTTTAAGACTAGTGGGGCTTACTTATTTTTTTTTAAGATTTTTATTTATTTATTTGACAGACAGGGGTTACAAGTAGGCAGAAGACATAGGCATAGAGAGAGGAGGAAGCAAGCTCCCCATCGAGCAGAGAGCCGATGTGGGGCTCGATCCCAGGGCCCTGGGACCATGATCTGAGCCGAAGGCAGTGGCTTTAACCCACTGAGCCAACCAGGCGCCCCTACTTATTTATTTATTTAATTGTAACTTTTCTCACTCATTTTTGAGAGTCTAAAAATCTTCTCGTGGGAAATGTGACTTTCCATAGACACTTGGAGTTCTAACTCAGCGGGAAGAGTTCAGAATTCCCTTGTGGTCTAGAAACTGCATAGCTTTTATCCCAGTCCTGGAAAATGATTACCCTAGGGACTAGGAAAGGTTTTTCCCCGAATCTAGAAAAACTGATTCCAAGTAAAAGCCGTTCTGTGTATTGTCAAATCTCTATTGTTCTGAAATCTATAAAAAGGAATCCCAACAATGGTCCCGAGAAGTCACATGCCCTCATCCATAACCCCGCTTCTGCCCCATTTTTGTTCCTAATTTGTCAACAAGGGAGAGATGACTGATCGTGCTGCTGGATCTTTCTGTTGTGGTTACCATTTGTGATTTGCCTTTGAGATCAGTGAGTGGGTGGGTGGACCGGACCTGTTTTGGAATCACAGGGCTGTGGCTTGAGCCCGTCTGTGCCTGGAAGGAAGCCGTGAGTAGTGAAGGGAAGTGGCCGAGACAGACTTCGAGGAAGTGTGGTGGGTGATATTTTCCCTTTCCCCAAGTCTTTGCCTTTATCGTCAATAACCTGATCACTCAGAGGACACCACCTTGGCAATGCATTTCCTTGAGTGAGTAGCTCCTACATACTTGAGCAGTCGGCCTGCTTTAGTGGGACTTCAGACAGTCCCTTCTGTATCTCTGCGAGCCTCTCTCTCCTTGCTCTCCACCCCAGTCTGGGAGGTGGACTTTGGGTGCAGGTGGGTCTTGGCTTTGGTTCCGAGGCCTTGCCGAGTAGAAGCAGGACGTTCAGGTGCCGAATGAAGCATCCTTGCTTTCTGATCAGCTCATGCATTGCCTTTTGGAGTAAAAATGGTCCCCTGTGTCTCTGTTTTGGAGACTAATGATCTGAGGGGGAGGGTGTAACACCTTCTTTCTTTGAAGGAGGGTTCAAAAGGCCATTCACACTGTAGAGCAAAATTGAAGCTGTTCTTGGGAACAAAGTGACCATCAGATACGTGCAAAACAATCTAGAAATTGCTTATAGAGTGTTGTGCATCCATGCCTTTCTGGCAGGTGGGGGGTAAACTGTTGTACATTCTTGGTGCCCACAGCATGTGACTTTGGGGGTCCCTTAGCATCTTCACTGTCCACTCCTACCAGGTTAGTGTTTTTGTTTTCCTCCTGACCTCCTCTTCAACGACAGCTCTGCCTCTCCTCTGTGGCCTGTGGCCTGTCATATAAATGACTCCACCAGATTTTGATGTCCCTTCGAAACCACAGCCTAGGTGGGAGATAACCTTTGACAGGCCCTTGCCTGCCTTTAGCAGCCAGAATCACCCCGGTGGCGGACGCGGGGTGGGGGGGGCGGTGTTGGGGGTGCAGGAAGCTGCCTCCAGCAGGCTGAGCCCCGAGGAGGAGCCAGGAACAGCGGCAGAAGCACCTGGTAGGCAGGGCATTCCAACCAGGAAGAAAACAGGATCTAAAACATAAACAACATCCTCACCCCACCAGCAAGCGGGCAGGCGGCTCCCCCCGGACTCTGTTTGACTCCTGTTTTTTTCAAGGCTCTCCTGAGACTCTTTCTTGAAACAGGAAGGTGGTGGAGGATCGAAGCAGAGTTTCACGACTTCCAGCGGACCTCCTCACCGACACGTCTGATGTGGCACACTTTTATTGTTAAGCCGATGAGTGTGACCAACGGTGTCATAGCCGCGAGGCTGAACTTGTTTCAGCAGAATACAAATTTAAATACTTCAGGACCGGCGCTCTTTTAGGGGAAATGATGCGCGCTGGAACAAAGCAACACGAAGAAAGGGATTCAGGCTCTTATCTTTCCAACAGCGTCTCTTTGGGAGCAGGTGCTGTCTTTATGAAACACCGCATTGACAGCAGGCACGCATGCTTATGAGGGCTTCACCAGGCCAGGCCTTGTGCCAAGCCAAGGGCTTCATGGGTATTGTCTCCCTGAGTCCAGGGAGCCGTTTCTGCTCAGAGAGGTGAGACGGTTCTCCCACCACACCTGGCAGAAAGTGGGTGCGGGATGCAGGACTGGAACCCCGGGCAGTGCGGCCCCGAGCCGCCTCCTTCCTGTGTGCTCCACACTCTGCACCTGGCAGAGCTCTCCTTATTTTTCAGCAGGTGTTGGATTATGCCCACCTTCCTCCCTAAAAACCCTGTGGTTGGTAACCGAAAATTGGTGATCACTCTGTTCATTTCGTTTGATAAAATTACCAATCTCTCTCCAGCTGTAGATTCAAAATCCCGGGGACGTTTCATACTGAAGCCAATTTCCTTCTCTCTCTCTTTCTTTCTTTCTAGATTTTATCTCAAATTGACAGAGAGAGAGAGAGAGAGCATGAGCACAAGCAGGGGGAGGGGCAGAGGGAGAGGCAGACTCCCCGCTGAGCAGGGAGCCGGATGCTGGGCTCCACCCCAGGACCTGGAGATACCTGAATGGAAGGCAGATGCTTACCAGACTGAGCCACCCAGGTGCCCCTAAAGCCAGTTTCTTATAGCAGTGCCACTGTTCTGATGGCCTTCAGTGGGTGCCCTTACATGGTTGTTGAAGGGTCAGGCCTAAGGTCTTTTTTTCTATAAATTATCAAGAAAAATCACATCTCTGTGTTAGGACTTTTCTAAACTCTCCTTTTTTATTGCTAAGGAAAGAAACTAGGAAGAAGCCCAGTTGAGAGGGAATATGTAAAAATAAGAGACACATTCTTGCCTCTGAATAGGCGTAGCTATCATTAGTTTGTGTGTGTGTGTGTGTGTGTGTGTGTTTAAGATTTTATTTATTTATTTGAGAGAGAGTGTGCCCAAGCAGGGGGAGCTGCAGAGGGCAAGGAAGAAGCAGGCTTCCTGCTGGACAGGGATCCCGGGATCATGACCGAAGTCGAAGGCAGATGCTTAACCAACTGAGCCACCCAGGCAGCTGCTATCATTAGTTTTATAAGAAGTACCATGGTGGGTATTCCTGCTGGTTCCAGGGGTTCAAAGCAGAGCCCCCCTCCCCCCTGTAGCTTCCGCTATTTCTTTCCTCAAATGGCTACTGACATTTCTGAGATGGGACAGTTCTAGAGATGGAGGCTTTTAGAAGCAGAGATGCTTCTTGAAAATGCACCCACCTGGGGCACCTGGGTGGCTCAGTGGGTTAAGCCTCTCTGCCTTCGGCTCAGGTCATGATCCCAGGGTTCTGGGATTGAGTCCCACATGGGGCTCTCTGCTCAGCAGGGAGCCTGCTTCGCCCTCTCTCCCTGCCTGCCTCTCTGCCTACTTGTGACCTCTGTCTGTCAAATAAATAAACAAAATCTTAAAAGAAAAAAAAAAAAAAGAAAGAAAAGAAAATGCACGCACCTGCCTGGGCCAAGTGGGAAAGTTTACTGCTTCACCAATAACTTATTTCCCTAAAGAGATATTGGAGAAGGGAGCTCAAGAATTTTCAGGCTGGGGGCACCTGCCTGGGTGGTGCAGTGGGTTAAGCCTCTGCCTTCAGCTCAGGTCATAATCTCAGGGTCCTGGGATCGAGCCCCACATGGGGCTCTCTGCTCAGCGGGGAGCCTGCTTCCCCCCGACCCCCTCTGCCTCTGTCTACTTGTGATCTCTTTCTCTCTGACAAATAAATAAAATCTTAAAAAAAAGTTTTCAGGCTGGCGGTAAGTCCTATCTTGTTGTTATCTTTAGGTCATTAATTTATTCATCCACACAGCAAACATTCCTTGAGCACATACCACATATTTTTCCATTTTTCCATGACTGGATGCAGCAGGGAACAAACACTGACCTCCAGAATCTCGGACTCCAGCGTGTTATTAAGTGGTCTCCATGTCACAAATACTCAGTAATGGTAGAGCGAAACAGCAAAAGATGCTCGATGACAATAATAAAAACAGGATTGTGTTATTCGACTTAAACGGCATTAGCAGTGTGCCGGGCATGTCACGTGTGGTAACGATGTAACCCTTCCTCAAAAAATCTTGTATGCTTTCATCTGCAAAAATGAATCTTTTTAGATTCAACCAAATGCAATTATTATTCCTGTTTTAAAGAAGACGAAAAAGAGAAACCCCCCCGACCCCAAATGAACAGGTTTCCTCCACTCAACGCAAACGAGTGTTGGAGCTGAGAGTCAAACCCAGGACCCCGACTCGCAATCACCGTGCTGTACCGAACCAGAAAGGCCGAACTTAAAATTGAATCTGAACCCCCCTCCCCACAAATCAGATGAAACATGACCAGTTGAAGAGGAGATTGGTTTCAGAGGAGGTTGATGGCCAGTGGGATGATGACCCTGGATATTAGTACAATATGGCTAGCTCCAACCTGGAGCTCACTTTACATTTATTTTCATCATTCCCTTTAGATGGCCATAGCATTTAGCTCTTCTAATTATTTCCAGGTGCACAGGGTAAGGCCAGGAGGAAGAGCCTCCTTTCCTGGCTAACCTCGATGAGTCATTTATCCTTCTCACTAGGATCAGGAATTATTTAAAGTACCCAACTTTTAGGGAATGCCATAGGGGGTTGACAAGAATGGCTAGTTACATCTTGCAAGGTTAACTCACCCACTCTGACGTTCCCTAGGGTGCATGAGTAAGTGGAATCTATCTACAGAAAAGTCCTTGTGAATTTTTTTTTTTTTATTAATGTGGGGGAGGGGGCTGTGGAAGGGGGACATGACGGATCCTTGCAAAGCCTTAAGGAGCCTCAGCTTCCTGCAGGAAATCTGTGACTGAATGCAGGCCCCAGAGCGGAAACATCAAGTGTATCGTGAGAGAAAAGGAAAGCAACGTGCTAAAGTTGTTACTCTGAACAGAGGATATGGGAGCATCCTGCGGAAAACTTCCTGTTTAGCCAGGAGACTAGAAAACAAGATGAAAAACACTGAACTTCAATGACTCCTGCGTAAATATATTTCTCAGCCTTCGTTGCCCTGGGCAGGGCTTGCTCTCAAGACCCCGTGGTTTCCCAAGGCAGGGGAGTTCCTAATGGAATCACTCCCAGCCTCCCACCTTCCTTGTTTTGGCGGCCACTCCAAAGCCTTTGTCATCCTGTGACTGATCCCTGGCTGTACTACCTCCTTGGCTGAATTCTGGGTCCCCCACCCCCAACCCTGGGAATGCACCTTTTGTTAGCCTGCATTAAACACTCTGTAAAATGGATTTCGAGAATGCGTTTTTTATTTTTTTATTTTTTTATTTTTTTTTTTTTTATTTTTTTAAAGATTTTTTATTTATTTATTTGACAGAGAGAGATCACAAGTAGGCAGAGAGGCAGGCAGAGAGAGAGAGGAGGAAACAGGCTCCCTGCTGAGCAGAGAGCCCGATGCGGGACTCGATCCCAGGACCCTGAGATCATGACCTGAGCCGAAGGCAGCGGCTTAACCCACTGAGCCACCCAGGCGCCCCGAGAATGCGTTTTTTAATATCTCAGTTTCACCTCTTCTGTCTTCTCTAGGTGGTGGGATCCACTGGTTTGGCAAAGAGAGAGAAACTGTGCTGGTTCTTTCATCTTTAATTTATTGAAGATCTTATTTATTTATCTGACAGAGAGAGACACAGTGAGAGAGGGAACACAGGCAGGAGGAGTAGGAGAGGGAGAAGCAGGCTTCCTGCTGAGCAGGGAGCCCAGTGCGGGACTCTATCCCAGGACGCTGGGATCATCATGTAAGCTGAAGACAGATGCTTAATGACAGAGCCACCCAGGCACCCCTGAAACTCTGGTGGTTATAAAGGAACTTAAAAGACTATGTTTTTCATTCCCAAGCACTTTCAAATGGAGGAATAATATCCAGTTCAAGGAGAAAAAAATCAGAGTTCTGAACTCCTCTATGAAAAGTTTCAGCATTTATGGGGCACCTTGGTGGCTCAGTGGGTTAAAGCCTCTGCCTTTGGCTCAGGTTATGATCCCAGGGTCCTGGGATTGAGCCCCACATCGGGCTCTCTGCTCAGCAGGGAGCCTGCTTCCTCCTCTCTCTCTGACTGCCTTTCTGCCTACTTGTGATCTCTGTCAAATAAATAAAATCTTAAAAAAAAATTTTTTTTTAAAGTTTCAGCATTGAAGAAAATTTCCAGTATTGGCCAAACACATACCCAATGGTGTTATGTTGTGTTAGGTGTTGTGCTGTGTATTAGCTGTCACATGTGATGGGGAACTACTCTGAGGCAAGGCCTTATTAGTTATTTTTCAGTTTCTCCATCGAAATTGTTTTGTGTGAAATAACGTAGAAGTGGTTAAAATGGGGAAGCGAGGGAGCCTCTCTAAATTTACATCCTCTGTGTAGATGGCCCTGGGCATCCTTGTAATGGTCTCACATGGGCTGCACAGCTGTCTTCCGTCTGAGATGTTTTTCCTCTTCTCTTTCCCCTTCCTTCCTATCCTCTAAACTAGGAGGGCCTCATACTCATTGTCTCTCTCTCTTTCCTTTTGGTCGTATTTCTTTTCTGAAATCTTACAATTAAACAACATCGGCAATGAGTAAGTAGTTAGGGATAAAGAGTCATTTGCCGTATACATCGGTGAAGATGAGAAGCATATAGCATTGATGATAGTCTGACATCTTATTTTCGCTCTTCTTCAAAACACCCTAGATTTTGAGCATCTGGGAACAGCAGTCTGATGGTACCACTTTTGTGAGATAATAGTTGCTTTCTAAGACTTTGACACATAAGAGCTTTAGCTATTTCCTTTAGTCCTTAAGAATACTGTGATAATTTATCATAGTAGCAATAGTAGTAATAATGTTTCCGATTGTCGAGTTCTTATATCTATATTCTGCACAATGTCAAGTACCTGGAACCAAAGTGCTATGATCCTGGCCAAGTTTAATGTCAGTGGCCTGTGGCTAACCAGTCCTTCACTGATGATTAATTCGGATGACTCATCATCACAATGAATTTCTCTTAAGTACTTGCACGGCTTCTTCTTGGGACATGTTGTCACACCTTAGAAAATCAGAGTTCTCTCTCTGATCCTCATCACTTACCTTCTGGCTGATTTTCACTGCAGGAACTCTGTTACACCTGTCCTTTGGTCTCACGGTGACCTCCAGTCCTTTGAATGTGACTGATTTCTCTCTAGGAGCTCTCTTTCACTTTATTTCCCTTTCTCACTTCATTGCCCAGTACCCAAGATACCTTCGCTCTGGTTGTCCTTGTGGTGTTGCTTGATGTCAAGTGCACAGATCTGAGTTGTTAGGAAGATTCCTCTCATCTTTCATGTTCTTTATGTTACGTAATTACGTTGCCCATTTTTCTCTGTCTGTGATCCCGTCCTCTTCTTGGCATCAGCAGTCACGTGATTGCATTCCATCATGCCCTCCCAATCCAACTTCCGCCCTCTTATTTTTTCATGAGTCTCCCCAACTACCTGGGTACCAGGACCACTATGTTTGTTGTTTTTCTCTACCTGGAATACCTGCTTCCAGGTACCGGGCGAGGTTTCTCCTTCACTTCCTTTATGTCTTCAGTCAAGTGTCACCTCCTTAGGGACGCTCCTTGGAGCACCATATTGAAAATCGTCACTCCTCTCTCCCAACGTCTGGTGCTTCTTACCTGTTTGGGTTTCCTCTTCGAGGGAAGACCGGTTCAAATCTTTGCCTACCAACCCCCCCGCCCTTTTTTTAAATTGCTGATTTTTAATAATTTCTTAGCAAATCTAGGTAGCAGTTCCTTGTCATTTTTAGATGCTGCAAACTTCTCTAAGTTCTTTGTGAGTGCTGATCTTTACTCGGCAAAAAAACTCTCATTCTGATGCAAATCAAGATTATGTAATTGTCCTCATGAAAAATCCTTTAATAGCTCTGAAGTCCTTAAGATAAAGACAAAACTTCTTTACATGATATATAAGATCCTCCAAAGTCTACCCTTTAGTACTCTCCATCCTGTTCATTGCTTTTTATTTTTTTTTAAAGATTTTATTTATTTATTTATTTGACAGACAAAGATCACAAGCAGGCAGAGAGGCAGGCAGAGAGGGGGCGGGGGGGGGAAGCAGGCTCCTTGCCGATCAGGGAGCCCGATGCAGGGCTTGATCCCAGGACCCTGAGATCATGACCTGAGCCGAAGGCAGAGGCTTTAACCCACTGAGTCACCCAGGCGCCCCTGTTCATTGCTTTTTGCTGTAGCATGATGGTGTTATTTATTTTCTAAACCAGGACATTTTTGAGATGATGTGGGGACCCTATTAGTTATTATATCAAAACAGCTGACATTAACAGGGGCTGTCTAGGGAACCTGGGACTTCTGGTGACCCCAGCCATATGGGAATTCTTTTGGTGTCTTTGAACTTGGCACATATTTCCGGGTCTTTGTCCCATGGATTTTCCTCTGTCTTCAGCAGGCCTTCTCACTCATTTCCCCTTGGATCCCTTACTCCTTCATTTTTCAGATCTTACTCAGAGCCACAGCAGGTCTCAGAGAGGCCTTCCCTGGACACTCCTGTTTACCCTTAAAAAGCTTTGTTTCTTCTTTTTTGGTAATACCTGTTACACTTTTGTAAAATTTCCTGCTTAGTGACTAACTTTTCTGCTCAGCGGTAACCTTTAGGCAGGCAGGGTCCGGTCTGCCTGGGTCCCCACTGTACCCCACAGATTTCCTAACAGAATTCCTGGCACAGAGTAAGTGTTGGACTCACACTTGTGGAACGACATCAGTGTATCTTCACAGAACCTCCATAAGGTGGCTGTTCCTATCCTCAGTCTCTTAGATACAGAAATTGAGTCCCATAGAAGTGGTGCACGATCACAGAGCTGTAGCTGATAAACAGCAGGGATGATATGAAAACAATGAATTAAAAAAAAATGAATACAAATACCATGTTCTTAATCACGGCATATTGTCCTTCTCTAAGTGGATTATCTTCATTCCTGCTCTTTTATAAAACATACCGAGGGTGCTCTTGGTGAGTGCTATTTTGATTCTTCATCTGAATAATTTTGCTGAGAATAAAATCAATTTGAAAATATATTTTATCTTATTTTATTTTGAATTTTTAAATTTATTTATTTATTTGTCAGAGAGAGAGAGAGCACAAGCAGGCAGAGTAGCAGGCAGAGGCAGAGAGAGAAGCAGGCTCCCCACTGATTGATGCGGGACTCAATCCCAGGACCCTGGGATCATGACCTGAGCCGAAGGCAGCAGCTTAACTGACTGAGCCACTCAGGTGTCCTAAATTTTTTATTTTTTTTTAAAATTTATTTATTCAACAGAGAAAGAGAGAGATCACAAGTAGGCAGAGCAGCAGGCAGAGAGAGATGGGGAAGCAGGCTCCCTGCTGAGCAGAGAACCCGATGTGGGGCTCGATCCCATGACCCTGAGATCACGACCCTGAGCTGAAGGTAGAGGCTTAACCCACTGAGCCACCCAGGTGTCCCACCGAATTTTTTTAATTTAAAATGCAACTTAACATACACAGTGTCATTAGGGTCAGTGAATTAATCAGTGATTCACCAGTTGCACGTAACACCCAATGCTCATTAATTACTTCACGTGTCCTCCTTAATGTCCATCCCCTGTCACCCCTTCCCCCCACACCCCTCCCCTCCAGCAACCCTGTTTGTTCCCTAGAGTTATGAGTCTCTTATGGTTTGCCTCCCTCTCTATTGCTCTCTAATTCTGCTTTTCCTTCCCTTCCAAAAATACATTTTAAAATCTAAAAATATTTATTCTCTTCGATCCTATAATTCCATTTCCTGGGGTCTGTCTTACAGGAATAAATGAAAGATAAAGGAAAAAAATTCATATGCCAAGATAGGTGCTTCAAAATAATTTGCATAAGAAGAAATGTAAATAACCTTGAAGCTTACTAGAAAGGAACAGTTCATTGAAATATGACAGGTTTGTGCGTGAAAGGTATATAACCATTAAAAAAATGTCTGCAACATAGGTTTAATATTATGGGAAAATACTTAAAATAATAAATTACATTAAAATCTGAAACAATGTAGGCTGTCTGGGTGGCTCAGTCAGTTCATCCTCTGACTCTTGATTTCTGCTCAGGTCATGATCTCAGGATCGTGGGATTGAGCCCTGTGTTGGGCTCTGTGCTGAGTGTGGATCCTGCTTGGAGTCTCTCTCCCTTTCCTCTCCCCTGCTGGGCTCTCCCTCTCTCTCTAAATAGAAGTAAATAAAATCTTAAAATTTTATACAAACGTAATTCTAAATATGCTTGAAGTATTAATGCATGTGTGTTTCTGTATATTTATACACAGACACATGCCTACAAACATACACACATGTAGGCAGGACTGGCCACATAGTTGTAGGACCCCCAGCAAAAAGAAATTTCCAGACCTCCTGTACAAAAATTATTAAGATTTTCAAGATGGTGATGGCAGAGAATTAAACCAAAAACAAGATTTCTCTTAGTATGGGGCCCTGTGTTACGGGGCACAGTGGACACCCATGAAGCCAGTCCTGCATACACATTTTTAAAAAAGATTTTTAAAAATTTATTTGGGGGAGAGAGAGAAAGAGAAAGCAGGAGTGGGGCAGGAGCACAGGGAGAGGGACAAGCACACTCCCCGCTGAGCTCGGAGCCCAACACAGGGCTCCTTCCCAGGACCTTGAGATCATGACCTGAGCCTAAGCAGAGGGTCCTGCCTGCACATTTTGATAATGAAATAACCTTAAGGAGCTATGTTGAGCTATTTCTAGTTACCTTTTGTGATAGCATTGTAGGTGATTATTTTCTTCCTGCTTTTCTATGTTATCTAAGATGTTTGCAATATATATATTATTTTAATAATAAGAAATTTATTTTATAAAGCTGTATGTTTTCATAAATCCTTAAAGCTAGGCTATATACCCTGAGGCTGGACTATGAGATTTCCTAGATATGAGTAGACTTAGCTGCTCAACACCCTAAAAATACTTTTTTCCAAGTTTTTGTTATTTCAACTACGGATGCCTAATATTAAGTAATAAGATTCACCTTTAGCAAAATTGGCTGACGTTGATAAAGGTTGTCTTTATCATCCTTTTGCTGTTCTTTTCTCCCCAGGAAGGTCTCGCTCTGCATTTCCTCCTTTTAGCCACCTAGTGAGTTCCTGTTTTCTCGTGTGTCCCCCTTTTATCAGAAGAGGAAAGTAGATATCATTAGTCAGAAGGTTACTATGTGTAACCTTCTGTGTGTACTAAGTGAATTGCAACACCTCCTTTAGTCTTCTTAACAGTCTTTTCTGGTGGCCAGTGTTATTCTTTTATGGAACTGAATGTTGAGTCATAGAGGTTATGCATCTCTGGCCAAGGTCATAATACTAGGAAGAGAACAGGAGTAGAACTCGGGTGGAGTAAGTAGTCTCCAAGTCTCTAGAGGTGGCCACCAGGGGTTCTTCCCATCTCTCTGCATGGTTTTATTCCATAGATCAAGGTGGGGGGGGGTGCTCCATTTCCCTAGTCCTTGAGTTGAGGATGCTTTATGACTTGCTTTGTTACCAAAAGAATGTTCTGGAACTTCAGAGTCTAGGCCTTCAGAGAACTGGCAGTTTCTGCATCTAGGAACTTGGGAACCCAACTACCATGTTGGAAGGAAGTCCAGGTGAGGCCACTGAAGGACTGGAGACCACGGGTAGTGAGGCTGGAAATAAACAGGTCCTCTCATTGTACTTACACACGTCCCACTCTAGTGGGAGAGAGAGCTCTGTAATCCCCAAACCACAGAGCCTTATAATCTCTGTTGTAACAGAGGCAAGTAAGAAATGCTGTAGAAACTGTCAGAAAGTTAGAGTGATCTTGTGTGGGGGGTGGGGGCATGGGGTAAGCGATGGAGAAGGTGGCTTTATAGAGGAGTGACGACACTTATCTTGCATCTGGGGGCCTGGGGGTTTCCTAGACAGAAAGGGCATGCTGAACTGAGAGAACAGCATTAGCAACGGTGTCCCAGAATAAGATGTGCTGCGGGAACAGTGAACAAATAGCACTTTCTGGAATTTCTTTGATTTTTATACTTCTCGTCCTTAAATACTCCAAAACCTCTAAGCGTTCTCACTGTGGTTTCCATGCTGGTGAGGGTAGAGGATGGATAGAAGGAGCAGCAGAGAAGACTTTGCTCTCGAATCATGCATTCCCCTTCATTGATTCTTTTATTGTCGTGGTAGATAGTGTGTTAGTTTTCCAGGGCTGCTGTAATAAATTCAGGAGCTGAAAACAGAATAAATTGATGATTTCCCAGTTCTGGAGGCCAGAAATCCAAAATCAAGGTGTTGGCAGGGTCATGTTCTCTGAGAAAAAAAATCCTTCCTTGCCTCCTCCAACTACTGGTGACTCCAGGCATTCCTTGGCTTGTAACTTTTATCTCTGTTTCTGTCTTCTCATGGCCTTATTCTCTGTGTCTGTGACTTTTCTCTTCTTCTTCTTTTTTAAAAAGATTTTATTTATTTAACAGAGAGAGAGAGAGAGAGAGAGAAAGAGAGAGATCACAAGTAGGCAGAGAGGCAGGCAGAGAGAGAGAGGGAGAAGCAGGCTCCCTGCTAAGCAAAGAGCCCAATGTGGGGCTCAATCCCAGGACCCTGAGATCATGACCTGAACCGAAGGCAGAGGCTTAATTGACTGAGCCACCCAGGTGCCCCTGTGACTTCTCTCTTCTTATAAAAACATTGCCATAGGATTTTGGACCTTCCCTAATCCAGGATATTGGCATCTCTAGATTGTTTCTGAATTACATTCACAAAAACCCTTTTTCCAAATAAGGTCACCTTCACTGGGTGGACATATCTCTTGGGCAGTCGTCATCATTCAGCCCACTACAGATGGTACTCGAAATTGCCCTTGGCTAAGGATTTATATACAGGGATAGATGTTCTTTAAAACAAACAAACAAACAAACAAAACAAAACAAAACAAAAACCCTCTTTGTTTCACCATTTTCATGATGATTTCATGATTTCATCATGACCTAGAAAAGTTCAATATCCTAAAATGTTTAGTTGTAAATGTGACTTTGCTTGGGTCTCTCTCCTGAGCAGAATCTTAGCAGATTTTCCCAGGCAGGACTCAAAAAGTTCATCATAGCATAATTGGTCTTGTGATTAGCTATATTAAAAAAGAGCATAGTTACATTAATGTTGGAATGTGGTCTACCACATTGTGTTTCTAAATGTTTCTAAAAACATTTTAGAAATAAATGTTTTTCATTATATTTTACCAGCAGCAAATGGTGGTGTGAAGCCTACTTCCATTCCCCATTTGAAGAGAATGAAAAAAATGTACCAACATCTGAGATCTTTATGTGGGTTACTTTGGGGATTCCGAAGTCTGTAAACTCAAGTCAGAGAAATAGGAATGGAAATGCCATGGGCTTTATTTTGTACTTATATCTTTGCTTTCTTTGTTGGTGAAGGAGTTGGTAAAGAGTGACTGTCTTGAAACTTGACGTTACTGCTAGACCCCAGTTGTCTTCTCTTTGCAATAAGATTTCAATTCTTAATCAAAGCCTTTTGTGCAGAATACTCACCCAGTCCACAGAATGATAGAATTTTTCCTCCCAAGGTAACACACAAGAATGAGACAGGTAGACGCTGCATTCTCATTAGAAGGGAGGGAGCTCTTAGGTTTGTAGGCGCTCCTTCTGCCTTTTTCCTTTGCTACCACTGGGCACTCTAGTCATTTTTGGTCTGTTCATTAAAGTCTTCCTATGAGTATGGAATACTTTGCAAGTCCTTCATCACCATCAGTATCTTCATCATCCTTAGTACCATCTGGAAAATTCCCTCCTTGAACTAATGGTTGGTGATCATACGTTCTTGACGTCCAAAAGAAAACAAAATAAACGCCTTCCAGGAAATCCAAGTGGGTTATTTGTCTGCTTTTTCTTTTTGTCTCTGTGTTGATTCATTTCCATATATGAAACACCCGTGGACTTTCATGCGTCTCAAATCATGGTCCCACGCAGTTGAGCTCAGCATTGTAGTTTCAGCCTGGCCCTTGTTGCTCAGATTGGAATAGTTTGCTATGATGAAAGCAGGAGCTTATAATGCCTTGGATGAGATCTTTGTCACCTTGGCAAAGGGTGAGAATCGGGGAGCCTGAATGGCTAGGTCAGAAGAACATGCAACTCTTGATCTCAGGGTCGTGAGTTTGAGCTCCACATTTGGTGTAGAGACGACTAAAACTGAATGAATGAATGAATGAATGGATGGACTTTAAAAAAAAAAAAAAGTCTCTAAAAAGGTGAGCATCATAACCTCAATGCAAAGTTGACACTGGAAAGACTGAGTATCCTCTAAGATATAATAAGTTGCCTTGTGCCATTTTTCCTGGACTTTCTGACTTTTCTCATTACTAGTAATCCATTTTTTTCCCCCCTCGGGAGGTAAGGAAGCAGTCTCCGGGGGTGGGGGTTGTGCCCAGCAAAGACTCTCTTCTTAGAAATCCTCCCTAGTTCAGGACTTAGGAGTTAAAATTCAGAAGTCAGGTCTTTGTGCCTATCACCTGACTCCTTGGTATCACAAAGGTATGTCCAATGAAAGGCAGGCTCTGACCCGTCAGGGCTTTGAGAAACCCTGGAAATCATCGGTACAGGTCTGTAGACTTACAGACCATGTTTTTCTACCTGATACTTGTTCAGAGCCGCTGGGCTGCTCCAGCTCCAGTCCTAACATCCAACATCCATCACTCAAAATCTGTGAAACTGAGGCACCTGGGTGGCTTAGCTGTTAACCATCTGCCTTCAACTCAGGTCATGATCCAGGGTCCTGGGATCCAGCTCTGCGTGGGGCTCCCTGCTCAGCAGGAAGCCTGCTTCTCCCTCTCCTACTTCCTCCTGCTTGTGTTCCCTCTCTCAAATAAGTAACAATCTTAAAAAAAAAAAAAAAACACAGAAACAAAAACAAAGTCTGTGAAACTGTGTGAAACTGACATCAAGCCCTCAAGACCTTCTTTTTAACCATGGGGAAACTGGTGGAGCTGGGGCAGTGTGGAAGCTAGGTGGCGCTGGCCACCACGAACCACACAACATAAATTTGTGCATGTCAGAACATGCCCCGTGACCGAAGGGCACCGCTGGGAAGCCTTTCTGAGGAGCCTGGTCTGAGATGCAGGGAGCCGGACGGGAGACAAAGGAGAAACACAGAAGGTCTACCGCGTTGCTCTCAGACTGGGCAGCAGGACCCACTCCTGAACAGGACCCATTCCTCCCGGCTTCACAAAGAAACACCCAACACACCAGCAGTGTGCCTCTATCTACGATGTATACTCCTCATCATTTGCATTTCTAATATCCTCTCTGCCTTTTTTGATTTTGCAATCCCCACTGCCTGCCCAGGAGCTCCACAGGAAAACCAGAAGTTCCAGAATAGCCATCGGAAGAGAACTTGCTTTCAGTGCCTTTTCCACTCATGCTTATTTTCCACCAACCACATAACCTGTGCGTTTGGAATTTTTTCCCAGCATCACTGGCTTTCATAAGCTGAAGTGTCTGTCAGGAAGTAAAACGGCTGTGGTGGAAAAACCAAAATTATAACCGAGAACGCAGGAATGTCGAACCGGCCCCCGACGTCCTGCAGAAGGGACCAGAACAGAAGCGGGCTGTGTCGGTGAGGCAGGCTTAATAAAAGTAGAGCTTTTATGAATGTCTAGTCACATCTGCGGACGAAATCATCTTGTACACAGTCCCTTTGCCTAGGCACAGGCGATGTGACCCATCTGATAAAACCATCTGCTTTGTGAACACCTGCGGAAAGTGTTTCACAGAAATATGGAATTACATTTAGATATACTGCTAATAAATTCCATTTATTGAAAATAGTCTAACTGCCCTGAAATGAAAAAGTCATCAAGAACATGCTTTTAGTTAATATTTCCAACTGTACTGAACGATACGGGGCATAGTGTACATATGCCTGTAATCATGAAGGGTTTATTGCACAAGAAAAAACAGAGCATGCTGTTGATATATATATATATATATATATATATATATATATATATATATACATACATACATATATTTTTTGACATATTGGCTGGTAAAATGTTGATAGTAATTAATCCCCAAGTGGAAACAGACTTACAGGTCTGGCAGAAGGGGGTCATAAACTTTTTCTCATTGGTCTCTGAGCTTCTGGAATCTTCGTTCCAATGCAGGTAGCTCTGGTCCAGGTTAATATTTCTCCTTCTGTTTGCTGCCTCCCCGTCTACCCTTGTTCCCTACATAAAAGGAGACTGTTGAACAGAATTTCTTTCCCTGGGAAAGAACACTGCTCCTTTGAATCCCTCTTCCATACTTATCCCTCCCCCACCTCACCAATGCACACTTTTCGTAAATTCTTGTTCCAGCCTAGTAGGTGTGGTAGGGATGGGGGGCGGTTTGTGGAAGGGGAAAGTAGCTGAGGATTTAAACCTCACTTCTGTAATAGAGAAATGTAATAGAAATCAGCCTCATCTAGAAAGAAATGGCCATAGCAAACTCACACAAGAGAAGACAGGCTCAAAAATGGTGGGTACCTCATTCATCCTATGAGACTCTTTTTGGCATCTGGTGTAGTACGTGGCAGTGAGTGCTGCTTAGATAAGTCACTTTCTAGTTTTTGTTTCCATGTTCCAAAGAGATGAGGATCTCTGCCACCTTGGACTGAGATGACTTATCAGATAGTCCCATGGTACTGAGTACCAACTCCATGCAGAACTGCTTTGGAAGCTATGGGATTGCAGTTAATGATGGATTAATCCACGTTCCCCTAAGAGCTTATCCGTTAAGTGCATAACTACACATTCAAAATGAGACATTGTGGTCCATTGCCCATCAACCATCTGCCTTGAAATCTGGTTGTGTTTCCATCGCTAATCCAATGAAGCTAGCCAAATGCCACACAAGAAACCACAAAGCCAATCTGTACTCTTGAATAACTGTGCAGAACACCCATTGCCTTTCTATGGGCAGGATTTGGCCCATAGAACTCATCAGTTGCCAGGGCTCACAGGAAGTCAGGGATTAAATAAACCTAGTCCTGTGTTCCTAGAATCGTGTCTATGAGCCCATGAGGTCATAGTCAGTCACCGTGGCATGCTAGGCAAGTTCAGGGAACTGGTAAGCTAGCCTTTGAATTAGTTTTAGTGACATGTTGAAAATGCATCTGATGTGGAAAGCAAGTTCTTTTATTGTGTTTCAAGGGTCCCCCCCCCCACCACTCCTGCCCCATTTCAATGTCACAAGTATTATTCTAGGCCAAAGGTCATATCTATGTTTGATTCCTTTTGGATCTCCTTTTTTGAAACCATATTATAGCATTTTGGGGGGGGGAGGGTCCCTTTTTGGGGTAAATGATTCATAGCTAAGTTCACTAAGTTCTGGAGTGACCAGAGTTTCCTAACCTTGATAGTACTGACATTTTGGGCCAGATCATTGTTTTGTTTTGTTTGGGTTTTTGTTTTATTTTTTGTTTTATGGGGGCTGTCCTGTGTATTGTAGCATGTTTAATAGCATCCCTGGCCTCTGCCCCTGAAGGCCTCTGCCCCTAGCAACAACCACCTTCCTTGCAAAAAAAAAAAAAAAGGTCCAGATATTGTTAACTATCGAGAGGAGCTGGGTGGGGGTGGGGGGTACTACCTGTTATAGATCCTCACAGACTGTTCCTTGACCAAGAAAATGCCTTGGACTACCATCCAACTTCCCCATTAACTCTGTCCTCCTCCTCATATATAGTTATCTTTAACAATTTAAGACAGATGTTGCCAAGAGAGACTAGATACAGAACTTCTGGAAAGTTCTCTGGGTAGAGGGTTATGTGAGTGAGTGTGCCACAGATTTTAGGGACATCTTCCTGACCAGAATTCCATTCTGCTGCCTCTACCGCCTCCTGGGGTTCCTTCACATTGGACTGACAAAGCAGAAATAAACTATTGTAAATGGATTTTTAAAAAGATTTTATTTATTTGTATTTTAGAGAGAGCAAGCAAGCGAGTGAGCAGTGGGAGGGTCAGACGGAGAGAGAATTTGAAGCAGACTTCCCACAGAGCACGAGCCTGATGTGGGACTTGATCTCACAACCCTGAGATCATAACCTGAACTGAAACCGAGAGTATGACACTTAAAAGACGGAGCCACCCAGGAGCCCCTGTAAATGGATTTTTTTCTCTGTTATTCATTGCTGTGTTTATGGAATAGCAAAGATGGTAAGAAAAGGTGGAAAACATGAGGCCAAGGCAGATGCCAATGGTTGGAGATGTAGGTGCTATTGGCAAAGTAGAAATAAAGCCATATCTGCTGTCCTCTGAACAGTGGAAAATTTCAGAAATAAACATGATTTTCATAGATGATTTCTGAGGATTTTTCTTTGCCCACCCAAGGTGATCTTGTTCCCTTTTTTAGAGGTACCACAATCTGTCCCTCTCTCACTTTAAAAATTAAGCTTTAGGTAAGAGAGGAGAGAGGTCAACTTTTTTGTCTGTAGCTTTGGTTTGGTCTTGTTTTTGTTTCTATAGTCTTTTGACCAAGGTGAATGGAAATGACTTAGAAAGATGGGCATGGGTAGGGTGGTGTGGTTGGAAGTCTTTTAGGTCTGTGCTTGTCTATGTCTTTGCAGTACCTCACTGTGAGCCTAGAGTACCAAGGGTGTGGAGAGGGATAAGGGAAGGAAACCCAAGGAAGAAGGATGGGGTTGGTATAGAGCTAGAATTTGTTGACCACTGTCCATTGGTTTTGTCTTGTGTATTGCCGACAAGAACCCTATGTTAATGTCCTACTCATAGATGAGTAATTGGAGGGGAGAGAAGTTAAACATGTCCAGGGCAAGAAAACCAGGAAGCAGCAGAGTTGACCCTCAGATCACCCCGTGTGGGAGTCCAAAACCCATTCTTTTCCATTACCCTCTGATGCTCCTGGACAAGATGAAGCATCCATCATTTCCACGTCTTGTGATAAGGAGAATGTTGTCGGTAGGCATCCTCCTCCAGGAGATATGAACTGTCAGGCCAGTGTGTTACAATGACATGCTGTGTAACTGCCAAGAAGTTTGTAAGTATTGATTACAGTCTGACTGCAAAGTATCATATTTGACTGCCCAAGATGAATTAAAGTATCTGTCTGTTGTTTGCTACTTAAACATGGAACACCCAACAAAGAAAAGGCTGATTAAAGTATGTAGTTATGTGAAATCTTTCCAGATAGGTTATTTTCTATTTAAAGAGACCATTTAAAATTTTATTTGTGCTTCCAGAATTTTGTTTCACACATGTTTCTGAACCTCGTAGGGGCTCTGGTATGTGTTATGGAGACTTTACTGAAGGTAATGAATTACTTAAGAATATTGGGAGAGAGGATCTTCCGTCTTGCTCTGGATGATAACGGACTTAGTTGCCTACACAGCCTCCTCATCCCTAGGGAAGCTCTAGACCCTGTCTCTGTGACCATCTTTTTTCCTATCACCCTTGGCCTGCAGAAGGAACCACCTCTGGCTTCGTAGTAAGTCTGGTATCCTCTCACCAGCCTTGGGGTCATGTCTTGGGGAAAGACGTCTTTGTTCTCTGTCTTTGTTCTCCATGGAACATGCCTCCTTGGTGGATCTTCTGTACTCCCCTACCTTATCCATCCCAGCATGTCCACACTGCTTCTCTGCTTCTTCATTTGCCAGGGCAACC
This sequence comes from Mustela putorius furo, assembly GCF_011764305.1. Lineage (NCBI taxonomy): Eukaryota > Metazoa > Chordata > Mammalia > Carnivora > Mustelidae > Mustela > Mustela putorius. Next base: position 10,586,316 of record NW_025421399.1, read on the forward strand.
AGGCATTTCTACATTGCTAAGAATGGACCATTTTCTTCCCCTCTAGGCTTCTAAGAGCCATGTCAGTAAAAGTTGGTCCAATTTCCTGGATTCTTTGCTAGAATGTTCACCACCATTAGATGAAAAATCCCTAACTCAATGAAATCTTGCTTATTTCCAGCCTTACATTCCAGCCCCTTGATCAGGCATCCTCAATACCACATCGCGGGAGAACCCTCCCCACTGCCCCCTCCTCCCCCTGACTCCTGCCCGTTCTTCGGTCTATAGTTCTTTAGGCTTATAGTCTCTTTCTGCCTTTATCAGACCCAGCATTTCCCCAGCCAAGTTAGGCTAAAATTCCACCTTATTTATCAGCCTGAAAACAGGAGAGGAGGTGTGGGCAGTTCTTGAGGGGGGCACGATTAGTAGTGTCCCATGACTGCTGTCACAAATTTGCTGCCCCATTAGTGACCTAAAACAATCCAAATTTATTAGCTCAAAGTTCTGAAAGTCAGAAGTCCTAAAATCAAGATGATTTGGAAGTTCCTCAGAATTATGAGACCAAGGTATTAAAATGATCGTTAATAGAGTAGTTGCTTATTTAAAGGGGCCGTGGTCAGAGAAGAGTGGAAAGGAATACTCTGACCAAAGTTAGAGGATGAGGGACACCTGGGTGCCTCAACGGGTTAAGCCTCTTGGTTTCGGCTCAGGTGATGATTTCAGGGTTGTGAGATCAAATCCTGTGTGGGGCTCCACACTCAGCATTGAGTCACCTTAAGATTCTCTCCCTCATCACTTCCCCACTTCCCACTCATGTGTGCAAGCACTTTCTCTCTTTTTCTCTCTCTTTCTCTCAAAAAAAAAAAAAAAAAGAGGGTGAGAGATGGAGGTTGTCTTAGAATTTTGTAGACTGTAGCAAAGAAGAAAGTAGGAGACATTTGTAAGTAAGCAGCATGAATTACTGAAGATGAGATGTCAGGATAATGAATAATGAAGTACCCCCTTGTTGTGTTCCCAGAGTATGAGCATTTATCATGGACTGACCAACAATTTCAGTAAGTGCATGATAAATACTATCTCCCCTGGCAGATTGTGAGTACCTTGAAGACTCATTTATCTTTGTATCACCAGGATGTGGTTAAAAACAAAAAACAAAAAATCAAAACAAAACAAAACAGGACCATATAAATATTCAATAAGAAACTATCGACTAAATGAGTAAGGAAAGGATTTTGGGAAATGAAAACCGATATCGCTTGGGTGCATGCTGAGTGGTAAGCGTTGTCAGTACCTTCCCCTCCAGCCTTTCAGGAATTTTCCAACAATCCTACAAAGTATTATTCCTGTTTAAGAAAGGAAGAGATCGGGGGTTTGAGGGTTTACCTAAACTTCCCTGATTGCCCATGACCAGTAAATGTCAGATACAGAGCAGGATGCTAGAGAGGGATGAAGCATGTCGGTAGGAGTTTCCTTTGATAGGGTGTTTTGAAAAGCCTGGTTTTGGTTAACACTAAGAAGTTGAAGGAGTTGGTTAATTAAAAGTAAGAATTACTTATAATTTAATTATAATTTAACATAAGATGGAGGACTTCCAGATGATGCAGTGGGACTCTGGAGTCCTGAATAGGGCCGGAATGATCTAGTCCTTGAATACTGCATCATTTGAATACAGGAGCAATTGAAGATGTGGCCAGTATCTTTCCCTATCATTGGAAAGGTACAGGTAAAAGGATGGATTTGAAAACCCAGGATTTAGGAACTCTTTATTTGCCATGACTTTCAGTTTTTTTGAGAAGCTATAGCATAGTAGAAAACAGTAGAAAACCAAGCTATCTGGTGTTTTAGTTGTCTACTGCTGTGTAACAAATCACCCGAAAGCTTAGTGCCTTAAAACAAGAAAGTACATGATCTCACTGTTCATGTGGAATCTGAGAATGGCTTAGCTGCGTCCTGTAGCTCACGGATTTTCACGAGGCTTCAGTCAAGCCATCGGTCCACCCACCCTGCAGTCATCTTAAGGCTTAACTAGGGCAGGATTTGCTTCCAAGCTCAGTTGCCATAGTTGGCAGAATTCAGTTCCTGGCAGGCTGTAGGAAGAAGGACCTCAGTTCCTTACCACCTGGCCTTTCCAAAAGGCTCATAACACGGTAGCTGGATTGATCAAAATGAGCAAGTGAGAAAGAGCAAGAGAACACCAGCAAAATGGCAGGCGCGGTCTTCTAGAACTTAATTTCAAAAGTAATGTCCTGTCAATTTTGTCAGTTAGAATGAAATCACTGAGACCAGCCCACCCACCATGGGGGCGTGGGGAGATTATACAAGAGAACACCAGGAGGCAGGAATCGCTGGTGGCTATTTTAGAAGCAGCCTACTACAGAAGTGATTTGCTAGAGATATGATGCTCTCTTCCAAAGAAGGAATTAGAAGTGGCATTTGCCGGTCTAGGGCTTAACAAGAGATAAATGAGGAATAGGTTATGAATCACTGGCATCTATAAAGAAATTGAATGATTTATTCAGACTCACATTTACCTTTCTGACTCACCTTCTGCAATGGGCTTTCTGGACAGAAGTTACCTGTACTCCTACCTGATCCTTTCAGTTGAAGTGTTGCTTAAGGTAGACATTTTCCCTCCTTTTCTTCCTTCCTCTCTCTCTCTCTTTCTTTCCTTTTTTTTTTTAAAGATTTTATTTATTTGAGATACAGAGAAAGAGAGAGAGCACAAGTAGGGGGCAGAGGGAGGAGGGAGAAGCAGACTCCCTGCTGAACAAGGAGTCCAATGTGGGGCTCGATCCCAAGACCTTGGGATCATGACCTGCACCCAAGGCAGACACTTAACTGACTGAGCCACCCAGGCGCCCCAAGGTAGAACTTCTCAGCGTGTCATCCACATTTGGACATTTGATCACAGATTTGAAATCTTACAGTTTTTCCGTGACAACTCTTCTTTTCCCAGATCGTATCGAATGGCTCAGTAATGAAGGCACTTCTCGTGTTTCTGTAGATTTGGTTAAGTTTTGAAAGATACATTCCATGACCAGACAATTTTTTTCTCCATGGTTTTCAGTGGTCAACAAAGAGCAATGACTGAGAGAAGGTCCTATATCCACTGATGGTCTGTTGTAGGTATTCAGTAAAGAAGGATCTGGAGGTGCCTGGGTAGCACAGTTGGTTGAGTGTCCAACTCTTGGTTTTGGTTCGGGTCATGAATTCAGTGTGGTGAGATTGAGCTCCGTGCTGGGCTCTGTGCTCAGCACAGAGTCTGCTTGAGATTCTCTCTCCCTTTCCCTCTGCCCATCCCACTCACACACACTTTTTTTTTTCTTTTCTTTTCCCTCTCCTCTTCTCTTCTTTTTGAAAGGAAGAGCCATTCTTATTAAGGAAAAATGCACTGTTTTTATCCTCTGAAACCCAGGGCCTTGTTATTATGGATCTAAAGGGAATTTTAAAGGTCTTCTCCATCTTTGTGGGAGACAAATTCAGCTAAGACTCTACTTTATCTTAAAGGTGCTATGATAATTTAGTGATAAAAGAAGAGTCTCTTGAATAATTGGGGTCAGGCAACTGAATATCCACATGGAAGAGTGAAGCTGGACCCCTATCTCCTGCTACAAACATTAACTCAAAATGCATCAAAACCTGAATATAAGAGCTAAAACTATACCAACTCTTAGAAGATCACAGAGGAGTAAATCTTTGTGATTTTGGATTAGATCATGGTTTCTTAGTTATGACACCCAAAGCACAAGTAAACAAGATAAATTTGACTTCATCAAAATTAAAAGCTGCTGTGTTGCAAAGGACACCATCAGTGAAAAGACGGTCCACAGATGGGGAGAAAATATTTGCAGCTCATATTTCTGATAAAGGACTTCCATAAAAATACACAAAAAACTCTTCAAACAACTCAATTAAAAGAAGACAAATAACCCAATTTAAATGCAGGCAAAGAATTTGAATAGATAATAAGAAAGATATAGGGAAGGTCAATAAACACGTGAAAAGGTCTTCAATATCATTAGTCATTGGTGAAATGGAAGTCAGACCCAAAATAAGATATCATTCACACTTACTACTAGGCTAGCTACCATGAAAAAGACAGACAAATCAAAGTATTGGTTGGGTCTGGGGTACCTGGGTGGCTCAGTGGGTTAAGCCTCTGCCTTCAGCTCAGGTCATGATCTCAGGGTCCTGGGATCGAGCCCCACATTGGGCTGTCTGCTTGGCAGGAAGCCTGTTTCCCCTCTCTGTCTGCCTGCCTCTCTGCCTACTTGTGATCCCTCTCTCTGTCAAATAAATGAATAAAATCTTAAAAAGAAAAAAAAGTTTGGTTTGGTCTAAAGAGAAATTGGGTTCTTATACCTCGATGGTGGGACTCTAAACTGGTCAACTGTTTGGTCAACAGTTTGGCAGTTCCTTTAAATATTTAAGGTAGAGTTAGCATAAGATTTGGCAATTCCACACCTAGGTATATACCTGGCAGAACTGAAAACATGTATCTACCCAAAAACTTGTACATGAATATTCATAACAACATTATTCAGAATAGCCCAGATGTGCAAACAATCCAAATATCAACTGATGAATGGAAAAGCAAGCATTTATAGGGTCTATAAACACGAGAATATTATTTGGCCATCAAAAAAATGAAGCATTGATACAGGCAGGGCATCAGTGAACCTTGAAAACATTGTACTAAGTGAAAGGATCCAGACACAAGACGTTCCATATTCTATAATTACGTTTCTATGAGTTGTCCAGAATAGGCCCACAGGCTTAGAGAGAAGGTTGATTCGTGGTGGCTGGAGGCATAAGAAAGGGAGGACAGAGGAATGACTGTTCAAGATTATGGAGTTTCTTTTAAGGGTGAGAAAAATATTCTGCAATTCACGGTGGTCAGTGTACAACTTCGTGACAATACAAAAAACACTGAATTATACAGATTCAAGGGGTGACCTTTATGGTCTGTGAATTATATTACAAAAAAAGCATTTATCAAAAAGAAACCTCCCCCTATTTCACCTCCTCTGGATGTTGGAATTGAATAAAACAAGAAATAGTCTGGACTATGTTGTAGATGCCTGTGAACCAGCTTTGCCTTATTTATTTATTTATTTATATATTTTTGACTTTGACCCATTTAAGCTTTTAGGAATTGGCATTCCATTGCATGTTTCTTAGTTAAACTATATTATTTCCTGTTGAAGGTGTCTGATAATACCACAAATACCTATCACAACAACGTAACTGCATACCATTCAAAGAATTATAGAGCTCCATCCAGCATGGCTATAAAGGCCAGAGAAAAAAATCCATTCTTTGTCATTGCCGTGTTTGGAGTTTCATTAACATTTTTGTTCCTAAATATGAGTGATCTAACAAATGTAATTAGATGAGATGCTAACACTTGTCACATAAAATCTCGCAAGAAAATGTTCAGGTTTTAATGTCTCTTTCTCCGGATTCTCCATTCCATTTTTAAAAGTAGAAATAATGGTTTCTTTTGAGCATAGGATCAGATATGTTTAATATGTTTTAAAACAATATATTTCCGAGCATAAGCTACAGAATGATAGAAATTAAAAATGCCCACGGAGAGGATATTAGCACACATGAAAGCTTATTTTTTGATTTGGCAATTTTCTGCTAAATTCAAAGCAGCTGGGGAGAGTAGTAAGTAACAAAATAAGACAGATTTATGGAGCCCACACATGGCAATATTTTTGTGTAAAATTAGTCAAAATCATTATACTTGTAGATGAAGAGATGGATTCCAACATTTTTTAAAGAGCAATCATATTTGGTCTTAGTGAACTGGAAGAACTGAGCAATTTATTGGACTAGTTGATCACCAGCGTTGTAACTCACAATAAAATCTGAGGAAGTCCGCCAAGCATTGGCTCTCAGAAGATGAGGATAATAATACATTGATTTCCAATAATTAGAATTCAACCCGTACTGCAGTCTATCTTCATAACCAAGGAATGGAGGAGAAATCAGCCATTTGGATTTTCCATTGAAACGTCTTTGTTTTGATCTTAGGCATGCCTAAAATTTTCTGATAACAAAGATTGGGCAGACATAAATGTGCCTCATTTCAAGAACATTCAGTGTACAATAGTTCGATTTTAGAATGTAATCGGGAGAAATGGCTGATCCTAGGTCTGGGGCAGGATAGGTACAAGATGAGTCGGAAACATAAAGTAAGAAAGCACCGTATATATAGTAGCCTGTCCCCAGAACACAAGATTCAGCTTGAAGGGCTATGATTAGCCAAATCTAGGATAATGTGAACATCAAAATAAGTACGATAATGAATCGTGAGCCACTGAAGAAATAGGAAATGAATTCATACCAAAAATAAATAAATCAGAGTGAAGTGGGGGCTCTTGCCAATCGTTGAGTGACAAGGGCCAACTGGTAATTGTGGAGGAGCGTGAGGTACTGGGCTTGGAAACTTACATGTTGCCTCCATCGTGTACTTTATTGGATCTAAATACAGGAAGAAATGTTGATGAGGAACAGAACACTTGCATAGACTTAAAGTGTCTCTCCATCGACTACTTATCTCTTGGTAGGGGAGGCCAAAAATCCAGTAATTATCCAGTGAAGAATCCGTTCACGCTTGGAACCTTGGCTGGGGCTCAAAGTCACCATCACTCATGAAGAGTGGAAGGACCTGGTTTACCTCCAGGTGTGACATTCCCAGAAGGATGTCACATCACCTCTGCAGGATTCCGCTGAGAACACACCACCTCAGGACAATTGTGAGGAGGGATCAGACAAATCCCCAAAGAGAAACTCCTGGCAAACAAAAGAGGGTTATTGTATGCTTCCAAAATGTCAATATCATGCAAGATAGAGAAATACCGTAGAAGTGTTTCAGATGAAAAGATGTCAGAGGCATGACAAGTAAATGCAGTGCCTGACCCCAGCCTGGACCCTGTATTGGAGGAGGGCAGAGGAGGCGATGCTCTATATAACACTGTTATAAAGTCAATTGGGGGTCAAGTCCCCAAATTGGAATACAAGTTGTAGATGAGATGAAAATATTTGCTGATATTAAATTTGACAAAGTTGACAACTGTACCATGGTTATATAATAGAATATTCTCATTCTTAGGAAGTACACATTGAATTATTTATGGGTCAAGGTCATGGTGTGTTTAATTTACCATCAGATGGTCCAGAAAAAGAATGAGGTACATCTAGGTGGCAAGATATATGAATAAATGGAACCAAAGATGTAACAAATGGGGTAAGATGTTAAAAATAGGTGAGTCTGAGTAAAGAGTATATGGGTATTTTTCATATTATTTTTACTTTTTAAAATTTATCTGTAAATTTGAAGTTATTTCCAAATAAAAAGTTAAAAATATATCATTGATCTGGGAAATTTTTGTTTCTCTTGGCAAGGAATTGCTTACTTGTGAAGAACTCAGTAAATGAATCACTTGACTTGGGAAATTTAGTGCTTTTCAAATATGATGAATTTGCAAATTAAAATTTGTATGCAAGTTTGGGGTTGTGTAGAGAAAGAAAGGCAAAAGATTACTCTTATTTCTGTTTAGGGGCTATTTGGTTACAAGAAAAACAAACCCACGTTAACCGAAAAGAAATTTATTATAAGGAACCAAGAGAAATCCATGAAACCCAACTGTGGGAAGTACCACTGGCCTCCTGGGAGCTGTTAAGATGTCAGACATTTCTCTTTCTCCCTTCCTCTCATTTTCTCTCTGCCTGCCTGTCTGTCCATTTCTCCCTCTCATCTATCTAGTCACCCTGGTCAGGGCTACAGTGTTTCCAGGTTAGGAAAGTGAAGCTGTTTCTTCAGCAGTGATAGGAAAGGCACTTCCAAATAGGAGAGCATGGGTTGTGCAAGTACTGTACGTATTTATTTTTATGTCGAAATTAAAGAAATTAAAGAAAATTAAAGAAATTAAGGAAAAATCACCGACCATTGCTCTTTAATTAACAACATAGTGAACTGAATCTATAATTAATAACTTAATTATTAATTTTAGTAATGATTTATCTTAAAGACAATAGAAGCTTTAGAAATTTTAATTTGGGGACGTCTGGGTGGCTCAGTCGGTTAAGCGGCCACCTTTGGCTCAGGTCATGATCCCAGTGTCCTGGGATCAAGTCCCACATTGGGCTTGCTCCGCGGGGAGGCTGCTTCTCCCCCTGCCTCTGCCTGCCACTCTGCCTGCCTGTGCTCTCTTTCTCTCTCACTCTAACAAATGAATAAATAAAATCTTTAAAAAAAAAAAAAGAAATTTTAATTTGCACAGTGACATGTTTAGATTTGCTTTTTACCAAGGTCACATTGATACAACATGGCGAGTAGATTTTAGAGAAACAAGAGTGAATGTGGGATATAGTTTGGATACTATTGTTAGAGTCCAAACAAAATGTGGTCACTTGGATGATAACAACAGAGGAACTGGAGAGAAGGGAATGGATGAGGAACACTTTTCAGAGGTACAATTGACAAACTTTGGTGCCGGATTGAATGTGAATGATTAACACAGAGGAAATTTTTGGTGACACCTCCCAGATTTCTAGTAAAAGTGGATGCTAGAGGCATTTTGGAGATTGAAAACATTGGAAGAGGAGTAATTTTGGGAGGAAAGGTCATGAATTCAATACGGTTCTTTTTGAGTTTGAGAGACCAAAGAGACACCAATGGAGTTTTTGTGTAGTTAGACATATGGATTTGGGGCTCGGGCACTGCAGAGAGAGCTGATCTAGAGATATAATCTTGATGAAGGCAATAGTATATGATATTTGAAGCCATGGAAATTCATGCAGTAATGCCATAAAAGGAGAAAGAAGGCATTTAGTCAAAGCCTGAAGAGCTCTATTGGTAGAGGGGAAAGAGAAGATATGAATTCAGATGTAAGGGGGAGATCAGAAGAATGTAGTACTGTTGATGCACTGGAGGGTTTTGAAAAGGAGCAAGAAGTCAGTTGCATCACGTAGCAAGAATAGTCAAGTAAGATAGGGCAGGTATCATGCTTACCCCCCTTTTGGTAAGTGGGTTATCTGTTAAGACACAGAGAGCTTAAATGACTCACTTAAGATCATAATGTTGTTAGGTGATAAAAGTGAAGTCTTTGTTTCTCTAAAGCCCATTTTTTAAGGGTTGAGTCAACAAATATTTACTTGGTACCTACTATGTTCATGGATACTGGAGATAACACGATGAGCAAAAGCTGCGCGTTCTAGAACCCATACTCATGAAATTGCCATCTAGTGCACACTAAAAGGTGCAATTTGTCAGAATGGATAGAACAGACTGGATGAGTTTGCTTTGACTATAGCTTCATGGTGTGAAACCCTCATTGCCTTTATCATCTTACTGTTCCGTTGGTCAGAAGGTTGGGCCAGCCTGGCCAGGTTCTGCGCTCAGAGTCTCAGAAGACCCAATTCAGAGCTGGCCTGGGCTCTTATCTGGAGACTGAGGGAGAATCCACCTCCAGACTCATTCAGATTTTGGTAGAATATACCCTATTGCTGCTCTAGCTTTGGGGTCTCCATTTCCTTGCCCTGCTGTTGGCCCAGGGCCTTTCTCAGCATCTAGAGCTCTTTTGCAGCTCTGTATCATGGTCTTTCTCCTAGACCCCTCACAGCAAACCTTTCAACTTACTCTTCCCGTTGGAAGTAGGATTTTTCTCATAGATTCCTCCTTGAACTTGGAATCCCTCTGACTTCTCTTCTGCTGTCAACAGAACTCTTTCTGCTTTTCCACAGCCCCCATGATCAGTCTAGGCCCACCTGTAGAATCTCCCTGTGACCATATAACCAGACAATTACATAATTACAACATCCTAGCATGTCCACGAGTTTTATCCACAGAAGGGGAGGGGTTTAAGCCAGAGTAAGTGTCCCTAAGCGTCTGTCTTACAATCCTGTTCATACAATCCTAGGCATAAAGCCCTTGCTGAATTCTTCTGCTCCAGATCTCGGACTCTCTCTTTTAAGACGCGGGGGGCCAAATAGCCCATTGACTTGACAGTAACAGCAACAACATCCCCAGAAAAAAACAACAACAAGACAAAAACCCCAACCCAACCCAACCCAACCCAACCCAAACCAAAACAAAAAACCCAGAAAAACAACAACAACAAAAAACAACCCTGGTCTCTTTCTCTGGGAACTAGCTTCCACAGGGGAAAAACAGAAGGCAGTTGTGAGGCAGAGGGGATGTGCTTCCCTTCCTCAAGTAGCCCAAGCTGGGAAGCTCAGCTGCCTTTCTGGGAAGAGCGACTCCTGCTCTGCATGACAGGCCACCCAGGAGGGAGCACGTCCATGTGGGAATCTGCAGAAAGAGAACACTGCCATGAACCCAGCGTCGGATTCATCCACAGCTGCTTTGCTGCCTCTCCCAGAGAGATCAAGACAGACCGCTGTCCCAAGAGCAAGACTCCAGGATGCCTGTGATTAAGGGGGAAATCATGCTCCGGGGGTGAGCAATGCCAGAGACTTACTGCCCAACGTCACTGCCCAATCTTCAGCTCGCTGCCTTTCGAGTTGTAGCGAGACAGGCTTTCTTTGGAGAAAGCAAAGGGAGAGACGGCGGGGAGAGGGACAGTGTCGTTCCAAGGATTGCCAGCCTCTGAGAAGCTGGGGCCTGGCCTCTTGGCTTTGCAGAGCTACAAAGCCTTCAAAAGGCCAGAGAAGCGTCATTGAAAATGAATGGAAAGCCTGTGACAAGCCTTCTCTGAGCTGCAAAATTACAAACAGACCTGGCACACTTACTCAGGAGCCCAGCAGAATTTGAGCATCACTTACTGTTAGAAGTCATGGGACAGCAGGCGTTCGCTTCACTGGAACAGACTTTGGCACTAAAAAAACAAAACCTTCATCTGCATTTTTTTTCTTTTTCTTTTTCTTTTTTTTTTTTTCTTTTCTGGCTCATTCAGACCCCCAGGGAGGGACTTTGTTGTTGTGTCTCGCTTCTTTTGTAGTACAGAGAAATCAGCAGTGTAATCAGTGGCTGTCTGGTTGCCCTGAAGAATGGGGAGGGGCTGATATCTTCACAGGGAGGGAGTATTTATCATTTGGATCAAGGGGCTCAGATAGAGACAGGCAGGCCTGAGTGAGTTCAAACCTGTGTTCTGCAACCTCCGATCAGGGGTGACTTAGTTAGATCCGTTACTTTTGCTCTGTGATCCCCAGTTAGCTTCCCCAGGTCCCAACTTGTTTTCTGTAAAATGGGAGGAAAATAACATCTATAAACTATGAAAAGAAATTGTCATACAGTAAGCATGCGTGCAGTAAGCAATAGGCTGAGATATGAAGTGTAGATCGTATATTATATGTTTTTAAAGATTCTATTTATTTATTTATTTCACACACACATCACAAGTAGGCAGAGAGGCAAGCAGAGAAAGAGGGGGCGGGCAGAGAGCCCGATGGAGGGCTCGGTCCCAGGACCCTGGGATCATGACTTGAGCCAATGGCAGGGGCTTAACCCACTGAGCCACCCAGGCACCCTGTAGGTAGCATCTTATCTTGCATTTGGAGGACCTCTGGATTGCCGACTCAAAGCCCTTCTGCCCACCTTCTTCATGGCTGGCAGAGCCTGTCTCCTACTGTCAGTATCGACAAGATTCTAGTTTGTTCTGCCTTCTCTTACAGCCCAAACATGGACATGTGACTCAATCCTGGCCTGCACCTGCTCTAGTCACCTTGACACTTTAAAGGAGATATCACTGGGCGCCTGGGTGGCTCAGTGGGTTAAGCTGCTGCCTTCAGCTCGGGTCATGATCTCAGGGTCCTGGGATTGAGTCCCGCATCGGGCTCTCTGCTCAGCGGGGAGCCTGCTTCCTCCTCTCTCTCTCTGCCTGCCTCTCTGCCTACTTGTGATCTCTCTCTGTCAAATAAATAAATAAAATCTTTAGAAAAAAAAAAAAGGAGATATCACTGTTTGCAGAAAGGGGAAAAAAAGAGAGGAGGGAAAGCACAAAAACTGATGAATGAATCCTGGGACTTCCTTCCTGTTCTGGGGTTGTCTGAGTTATGCTGTGGAAACAAGCAGGCCCTAAATCTCTGTGGCTTAAGAAACAGTGAAAATTCATTTCTTGCTCATGCTGTCTGTACAGCGTGGATTAGATAGGGGATTCACTCCATCTCTCCTTACCCTAGAAGCCACCCATTTGGAACAGCGACCTCCTAAACATTATAGATTATTGTGTTGGAGGAACAAAAATATATTTAGAGTGTCTGCAATCATTCTCTAAATCACCTTCTTGTTTCCAGTTTGTTCTTTATCCTCATGATGAACTGACTTTTCTAAAATCACACTTTTAACTTTTATTAGACAGTTGCTGCTGTAGTAGTGCCATGTAACAAAGAGCCCTCAACCTCAGGGGCTTCTAATGATTACAAACATATGTTTCGTATTCACATGTCTGTGCGTCAGTGGTGGCCTTGCTGGGCTCAGCTAGGATTGCCGATGCTTGACTTCCTACATGTGTTGATTTCAGGTTTATTTCATGTACCTCATTTTTTAGGATCAGAGGCTACCTGGTAGATGTTCTTCTCATGGCGATGGAAAGACATCTAAGGAAACCAATGCCGGCAGGCACATTTCACATCTCTGTAGGAGTCATGCTACTTAATATTTCATTGTTCAAGGCAAGTCACATGGTCCAGCCCAAGGTATAAAATGGCAGACATGAGTATCCTGCCTTCTCCACTGGGAAGCATGGCCCAGTTACACAGGAAGGTCTGTGGACACATGATTTTATTTCAAGGAAGAAGTAAGAACTGACAACTCCAGCCGACTGTACACGTGACAGTGAACTCACCACAAGCTCTGCTGCTCTACGTCTCCCACAAAATAAAGCTGATGATCTTCAATTAGGCATTTGAGACTCTGCATTGTTACCTTTCATTCTTTTTCCCCAGTCTCCTCATTTAGATCAAACGGGCATATTTTGTTCCTGATCATCTATGACTTATTTATGGTTGTATCTCTGTGTTTTGTTGATTGCCTTTATCCACTGAGATGAATCCTACCCTTTTTCTGTATTCCAACCTAAAGCCCAACATACCCCTCCCTGCGTTCATTCTGAGGAATCTGTACCCTAGCCTCTATTTGAACTGTTTATTTAGAGATTAGCAGCTGTAATCTTGGATGGATTGTCCCCCCCCCCCTTTTTTTTATCCCATGCAGAAACCATAACTTTGAAGCGTACAGTATAACTTGACCACTTGGAATTGAAATTCTTGGCTTTACTATAGGGCAGTACCCACAGGCATGCAAGCCAGTAATCATTTTCATTTCCTTGAGATAGGAACTTTGGTAACAGGATCCCCTTTTTCATTAGTCACGGACATTTGGGGTCCTGGATAATTGAAATGAAGAAGTCAAAGTGCAATCTTGATCATCCAGTCTTCAGGGATTTAATTGACCTCATGCTAGTTGGCTGAGCAGAACACTCTCTCTAAAAATGAAATAGATGGGCAAGATTAGTGCAAGGAAGAGACAAGCCTTTCTCACTGTAATATCTTATGCTGTAGCTACCTCCCATCACTCAGTACAAACAGGGTTTTTGGAAGATGTTAGGTCACTCTGCTACCTTGAATCTGAACTTGGACCTTTTTACTTGGGAGGGGCCTTTCCATATTCTGCTGTGGTTCTCAGCATCTAGTAACATTCATCTCCACATTTTAGCTTTGGGAAATTGCCTCTACATCTCTCCTCGGTGAGTCAGTGTTCAGCTACTTAAAATTACACAGGTGGGACACAGCTCCCATTGGTCTGAAAACAGTCTAACATGAAGGATAGTCAAGTTATCCTGGAGCGGCTCTCTTTGATAAGGAAGAAAATGCCCTTAGATGCTGTAGTATTGCTTAACTCTGAAGCAGTCTGTATTAGACAGGCTTCTCCAGTAGAACAGAGCTGATAGAATCAGTCAGTGGATAGGTATAAAGAGACTTTTAAGAAATGAGCTCCTATAATCGTAGGGGCTGCCAAGTTCAAAATCTGTAGGCTACTAAGCTGGAGACCCAAGGAAGAGTTGATACTGTAGTCCTGAGTCCAAAGGCAGTCTGGAAGCTGAGTTCCTTCCCCTCCCAGAACCTTTTTCCTTAAGGCCTCTCACTGAGGGGATGAGTCCAGTCCACATTATGGAGGGTGAACAGCATTTCTCAGAGTCTTCTGGTTTTAGTGTCCACCCCATCTCCAAAGCACCTTCCAAGCAACATTTAGGCTTGTGTTTGACCAAGCAACTGGGACCCCTGGTCTAGCCAACTTGACATAGGACATTGTCCATCATACAGCTTTGATCCAAAATTTCTGACATGTAGGCGAGAAGTTCAGAATTAGACCCTCAGCGCTGGCTGAACCCACTGCCTGAAAAGAGGGTATAAGCAGAGCTAGGACCTCCATGCATGAGTGGGTGATAGATCTCTGGGCCTTCACTCCAAATGCTTTCTTGGAAAAGTCCTTCTTAGCTCCAAAAGATTCAGGATGGCTATTTGCCTTTTCATTTTTTACCTTTTCCTTACCAATAGCATTTTAAGAATACTGTTAACCTGTTTCCTCAACTACTTCCTTTATCTTTCCTTTTTCATCCGTTCTGTTGGTTTTCTTAAGTCATTCCTGATGGTCATGTGTTCCTAATTTAATTCAAAATTTCCTGCCTGGGATCTATACTGTTTACCTTTTTATACTGACCATGGCATGAAGAAAGTGCTTGTGAATGAGAATCGCCATATCCATTAAAGCTGTGGCTTGGTTTGTGCAAGCCGTGTTTTGTAAACTGACCATTTGTTTAAGGGGGTTGGAGGAGGGGACACTTGTACTGGGTAAGATTTTAATAGGGAATTTCCAAGGTTCAGTCAAGCTAGGTGGTAAGATTAAGACAATTAAAGATAAAATTATAATAAGTTAGATAAAACCTTAAATAAAACTGAGGCTTGTTTATTAAATGGTCATTTAAACAATGGAATGTTTTAATTCAAATAGATGATAAACATTGGCTTTATTCTAGTCACATATGTATGGAAATAGGATTGGTCCTCCAAAAAGTAGTATCATCACTGTACAAGGATAATATGTATGGAAGTGTTTCATATATGTTAAAATTATCCTTTTTAAAGCTTTTCAGATATTTGTGCATTCTCTTTTCTCTATAATCTTCAATACCCAATCACTTTGCATTAATCTAGTAAAAAAAAATTCCAAGTGTGAATGAGATTTTGTATTTAAACATTTTCCTTGAACCAAGTTAACGGACTCTGGCCCTTGCCCAAGGAGAATTATAGCTCAGTAACTCTTGCGATGCCCTTCTCAGTCTCTCTCGTTATTTTCTTCTGTCTATCTCCATTACCCGCATTCATGGGGGTTGCACCAAGGTCTAAGGTCGTGGCTTCCAGTGGACGTGGGGGAAACAAAGGGGACAGTTTCTTCCCATCATCAGTCAATACTAGTTAACTCCGAGATACCCAGCCTTTTTGGTCTCTTCAGAGCTTTCCCTATGCTATTCCTATGCCACTTTGGAGGCACTGGCATCTTTGGCAAGGCTGGGAGATGCTGCCTTAGGTCTAACATTCCTCAAACATTTGCACTCGGGTCCCCATGGGGTCCTGCCATCTGACGGACAGTGGCCAAGCTTATCCGCTCACCGGACTGAGGAAAATGGGTGAAAATGACTTTTAACCATACACCTCTATATACTGTTTGAGTTCTTAGCATAAATATGCATTATCTTTATAGTGGAAACAATGTATTTATAAGAAGGCATGCCAACCAAGCCGGGTGGCTTTCTCCTCATTGTCACTAGCTGCATTTTTTCAAATCAGCATTTATAGATCCACTGTTTCCTAAGCCATATCTTTCAAATACAGATTTACTGATACTTGCTATCAAGGGGAAGGCTCAGGCTCACATCAGAGGGATTGGCAGTGGGAGACTGTCCTGCTGGGTGGTGGACAGAATTTGCCATTGGAACATCCTTGTGGCAAAAGCCTACACTCGCCGTAAAATATCTTCAACGGGACAAGATGTATTTACCAATTTTATAAAGGGCTAAAAGAGAGAGAGAGGGAGGAGGCCAGAGAGAAAGTTGAACAGTAGGGAAATTATTGCCTTATGAAGTTTTTGGAAATAGATTCCTAGTCAAAAAGAGTTTAGCAAGAAATAAAGATCACACTACCCTAGACTTGATTCCTTGCTAATTCTGACCAAGAATGGGGTAATAGTGACAGAACGTTGAGAGAAAATGGTCATATTATTATTCGGTTCATAACACTAATGAAAGAGGACTCTGGCTTATAAGTATGGGAGTTACTGGTTTAGTAAAATTTGCATGTTCACACACTTGAAATGTGATTTTTTGCAAACTCGTGCTTTTAATCACTGAAGCTTCTGGTGTTCAGAAAACATGGTCTCTTGTGGAAGACATAGGTCCTAGTTGTAATGTGCTGTGCCATTTGGTCCCAAAGGTCCCTTTTTTAAAAAAAATTAGTCTTCAATGTTTAATTAAAAAAAAATTCACTTGTTTTAACCTTTTCTGAAAAGATTTATTTATTTATTTACTTAGAGCATGAGTAGAGGGAAGGAGCAGAGGGAGAGGGAGAGAGAGAATCTCAAGCAGATTCCATGGTGAGTGTGGAGCCTGAGCTGGGACTCAATCTCACAACCCTAAGATCACTACCTGAGCTAAAACCAAGAGCTGGGTGCTTCACTGACCACACCACCCAGGGACCCCTAACTCTTTTTTTTTTTTTCCTGTGGCAAAATATGCATAACAAAATTTACCAGTTTAGGCTTTTCTAAGTGTACAATTCAGTGTTACTGAGTACATTCACAATGTAGGGTCACCATTCTCTGTCATCCATTTCCAGGATATTTTTGTCATCGCAGATAGAAATTCTGTACCCGTTCAACAATAACTCCCCATTCCTTCTTCACCTAAGCTCTGGTCACTTCTATTGTATTTCTTGCCGCCATGAATTTTCCTAGTCTAGGTACCTCAGGCAAGACCAATACGATATTTATCCTTTTGTGTCTGGTTTATTTCTCTTAACATAATGGCTTCGAGATTTATCCATGCTGTAGCATGTGTCAGAATTTCAGTCCTTGTCGTAGCTGTGTAATGTTCCATTGTATGTATATACCACGCTTGTAACATCCATTCATTTGTTGACATTGGGGTTGCTTCCATCATTGGTGTCCAAGTATGTTGGAATCCCTGATTTCAGCTTTATTTATTTATTTATTTATTTATCCATTCATTCATTCATTTATTTGACAGAGAGAGATCACAAGTAGGCAGAGAGGCAGGCAGAGAGAGATGGGGAAGCAGGCTCCCCACTGAGCAGAGAGCCCAATGCGGGGCTCGATCCCAGGACCCTGAGACCATGACCTGAGCCGAAGGCAGAGGCTTAACCCACTGAGCCACCCAGGCACCTCTGGTTTCAGCTCTTTTGCATCTTTCTATACTTAGGAGTGAAATTGCTGTATCGTTCAGTAATGCTAGGTTAAGTTTTTGAGAAATTTCCTGTTCACAACAGTGGTTGAATTTTTACATCCCAACAAGCAATGGACAAGGGCTCCAGTTTCTCCACATTCTTACCAACACTTGTAATCATACCCACCTACTTTTTTTTTTTTTTTTTGGTGGGGGGTATAATAGCCATCCTAATGGGTGTGAAGTGGTAGCTCACCTTAGATTTGCTCATTCCCAATAATTTAAGACGTTGAGCAGATTTTCACGTGCTTTTTCATCATTGGGAGAAATGGAGACATCGGAGAAATGTCTATTTTGTTTTGTTTGTTTTGTTTTGTTTGTTTGTTGTGCTGTTGTGTTGTTCGGGGTCTACCTCTCTCATGTTAACTGGTTATTGTTTTCCATGCATCCTGTGAGGGAAATGCGCATTGGGTCACCTAGATTATGGGAGAGTCGGGGGCTTTGTTGTACTTCATCTACATTCGTCTACCTTGCATTGTTCTTACCGTGTATTATACGATAGTTGCCTTACATTTGTCCGGTAGCTTTGTCTGGTGCTCAAGGCATTCTGGAAGGAACCCTCCACACAGCTCCTGGTGGGAGTTAACATATCACTAACTAACTGGGGTGGCATGATGGTGAGGTACAAATTCTATCCTGGCCCCCCCGGCTCCCCAGCAGAAACCAGGCTGTTTACCCTCAGTGGTAACTAACTTAAAGCTTCTTTCTTTCTTTTTTTTTTTTTTTTTTCCCTCTGACTCACATCTCCATTTTCCTGGTATTTCCTACCATCTCCCAAAGACACAGCTTGCACTTGAATCCCTGAAGCCTCATCTCATGATCTGCTTCTGGAGAATTCTAGCTAAGACAGAAGTATAGGCTATAGGCAGGGCACCAATAAGTTGGAATATTAATATGGGATTGGGTGGAGGGGGTAGTTTTAAAACCTTCCTTCGGTCATTGTCTTTCCCCAGGATCTTTGCCCTGTGGGCTCCTAAGGTAATTCTTTTTCTTGGTGGCATAGAATGGATGCTACATTAGCGATGACTTATTTCAGTCTACCCAAAGCAGCCCAACTCCCATTATATATTAAAGTCTTTTGCTCTTGTTGTTTCTTTCTTTTTTTTCTTTTTTTATGGAAAAACTTCTTTTGGCACATTCATTTGGGTTTCTGTATACTTTCTCAACACAGTGTCCCGTGGTTAGATCAGAGAGTGGCTTAATATCAAAGGGTGGACATCATTTTAAAATAAGATGCTCTTCCAAGATTTTGAGCAATAGATAATTATGACCTCACAGCTAAGAATTTCACAGACCATATGTCATTTGCTCCTTGTTACTGTTCTGGTTTCCATCTTACAGATGAGAAAACTGAGACTTAGAGTGATTTCTGAAACAAGGAATCCTAGCTATTATTTTTATTATCTTAAAAATTTCGATTCTGTGATTTATATATTTCAGCCAATGAGTGGGACCTAGACAAAAGGTTCACTTCTCAGACCTGTACATGCAACAGAAAGCGGGAGGAATAAACTAATAGTTTCGTTAAAAAAAACTCAGGTTTCAAATATCTCTACATTTTTAATTTAGGCAAAAAAAAAAAAATTACAGCACAAGTATAGGATGTGGGCACCTTGGCTAGACAGTAGTTAACCACAGATTTTATATGAGCCAGCAGTGTGATGTGGTTGTGCTAATGCAGTGTCCAGCATCCTTCTAAGAAGGCGTCTGACCAGAGGATTGGTGTACTTCTCCTCTGTTGGATCAACTATGTTCATTGGAAGGACCAAAACTTAATGAGAAAACTTGCTGAATTTGGAAGCTGCTAGAGGACTTTCAGGATGGCAAAATGTCCTGGAAGACTTGCTGTGTGGGGAACACTTGAGGGCACTCGTGTTTATCTATCTGGGCCTGGGAGGTATGGTGTAATGGTGAGCTCTGGAGTCAGACAGACCTGCCTGAATTGAAACTCAGCTCTTCCGTTTTGTAGCTTTGTCACCCTGGAGGAGAACCTCTTTGCACTCCAGATTCCTTTTCTTTAAAGCTGGGGCTCTAGGGACACCTGGATGGCCAGTCGGTTAAACATCTGCCTATGGCTCAGGTCATGATTCCTGGGTCCCGGGATAGAGCCCTGTGTAGGGCTCCCTACTCAGCAGGGAGGCAGGGAGTCTCTGCCCCTCCCCCCCACCTCTTGCTCTCTCTCTCTCTCTCTTTCTCTCTCTTGCTTGTGCCCCCTCTTCAAATAAATAAATGAAATTTTTATTTTCTTTAAGATTTTATTTATTTATTTGACGCAGAGAGAGATCACAAGTAGGCAGAGAGGCAGGCAGAGAGAGGGGGCGAAGCAGATACCCTACTGAACAAAGAGCCCGATGTGTGGCTTGATCCCAGGACCCCGAGATCATGACCTGAGCCGATGGCAGAGGTTTTAACTCAATGAGCCACCCAGGCACCCCAATAAATGAAATTAAAAAAAAAATACAAAGTTGAGGCACTAAGGCATGCCCTTATATATATCCTCTAATGTCCAAATAATAAATTCTATGCAAGTACTTGGCATAGACCAGCTATGTAGTAAATTGTGGTTTTCATTCTTTCAACAATTCGGAGGGTCATCATGCATTCATTAGCTCTCCCTCTACCCCAGCCTCCAGACAGAATTAAGACCACTAGGTAGTAGTTACAGGGGAGAACATCTCCTTTCAGTATTAGAGGTAGCCTACTGATAACTCAGTTGTTTTACCAAATGCAGATGCCTCAAAAATCTGGCTCTAGATTTGGATAGGCAGCTGTCTACAGGGCAGGCATTTCAACCAGAATGTGGTCAAAGCACAGTTCTTGGGTTACCGACACAGCCTGAAAACCTGGTCAGCCCCTAGATTGTTAAATGGTACTGCCCCTTGCTCAGTGGTTCAAATGAACTCTCTTGGACTTGTACGCAATTCTTCTTTCTCTTACTACCCTCCGCCCCCGCACCTTGAGGTACACGACCTAGCTAGTTCTGTTAACCCCAGTCCTGAAATCTACTCTAGATCCATACACTTCTTCCTCCTTCCAGGATTACCACCACAATCTGAGCTATCGAAATCTTTCTTTCTGATTTCCCACAATAGACGTGTCATGGTTTCCCTACTTTGTTCTTGTGGCTGTGGATCCCATTCTCTATCCTTGACCACTGTGTTAAAGTCCCCTGCTTAAAATTGTTGAATTTAAAATTTTAAACACCAGCTTTGCTCTGCACTTAGAGTAGAACCCACAATCCTTAGCGTGGCCTGCAAAGCCCAATGTGGAATGGCCTCTGCCCACCATTCCAGCTATGCCTTCCCATACCCTTGATGTGGCCTGCCAATTTCCCCTCTTCTTTCGCTAGGCCAGGCTGATTACCCCCTTAGACCCTTTATCTCAGCTGTTCCTCTGCTTAGAACACTTTTCCCTCTGAAGCCTGAAGTTACCTCCTCAGAGAGACCATCCTCAATCATCCAGTATGTAGAGCTGAGCAGTCATCAAATTCTAATTAAATGAATAAATCATTATTCTAATTAAGTACCTTGAATTGCACTTATCGCTATTTTATGACTTCCCTGTTCATTACTTTATCCCAAACACTTACAGAAGTATTTAAAAATACATCTTCAATGCACAGATACATGAACTTTGAAACTAGGCACTCCACAAAACATTGGTTCCCTTATCAATGGCAACACACAAGCTTGGGCTTTCTTTGGTGACCCTGTATCAACAGATTCTAGAGAAAAGATTACTGCCCTGAGTCAGAGGTCCAATCCAATGACCACTGGGATGTCTTGGAACCTGCAGATCCTATGATCTCATTGACAGTTCCCATCTTCAGTAGCTCAGAAGATGTTTAAAGTGCACAGAAATTGGTGATTTGCTTTGAGTTTCTTGAAGGAAGAATTAAAAAGGGAGAAAGATTGGAGGAAGAGAAGTGTACATGGAAATGGATCCTTGAACACATAGTTAACTGGTGGGTCTTTACGAGTTCATCTGGTTGGTAGACGTGAGCTAAATATCACATAGACTTGTGAGCCCTGACAGCTATGGATTTCCATCCCCACGTAAGCTCCCACCATGTGCCATTTTTTCCCTCTGTGTCTGTCTCAGATGTTGGAATTTGTGCTTTTATAAAAAAATCAAAAAGCAGCGCTTCATTCTCGTCCACGGGCTTCATCTGTTCCTTGTTTCAATTGTATAAATATTATTTGCATGTCATGGGTTTCTGACCCCTACTGGTGGAGACCAAATCGATTACCCATGAGCTGCTCAATTTGCAATCACTTAAAATTCCAGACTGTCTGGCACAGAAAAAGAGCAGTGGAAACTTGTCGCCGTGCTCCCCCTTGGTTTCTTTCTTTTTATTTTCTCTTTTCCTCCCCCATCAGGTTCACCCCTTCCCCTTTCTGCATGTCGTCCGGGTGCCTTAGGGAAACCCAAACCTTCTTCCACCAGCCATCTTAGTTCTCTGGTCACCAGATGAAAACTTCTGGTGCTTCCCATTCTCCAGACCAGTAAACCTGAGTCTGCTGAATGCAGGTGTTCCAATCCCACAGGAGGGAAACAGGGGACCAAGGGAAGTTCCTGTCCTACAAGCTGCATGTGGTTTATCTACCCAGTGGCAACATCTCTCACTCTCACTAACCCAGCTCAGCAAGGGCAACCTGATCTGTCTTTAATCTACTCTGACCACAGAGCAAATGTTTTAAATAAAATCTCTGCATGAGTGAGTCACTATTCTTCTGGCTTTTATATGACATACGGAGGAGTGATGGTTTACTTTGCCTGAGTAACAAAATTAATATAAGAGAAACATTTTTGTTATGTGGTATCTTAAAAAAAAAAAAAAAAAAAAAAGGAGAAGAAAGGAGAGACATATGGGCCCGAGCAGTGAAATTTGGATGAAAAAGTTCCACTTGACACAAGGAAAATAAAGAAAAAAAATGTAGTAAACTTTCTTGGCAGAGAAGGGTAAAAAAAAAATCAACAGGAAGAAGTAGAAAAAAACACTTTCGCTAAACAGCTGCAGTGGTTCTAAGATCACTTATGTAAGGTCATAATCTTGAAGAAGCTTCATTTATATTACCATTTTTATTATTTTTTTAAAAGAGCTTATTTATTTATTTATTTAAGTGACCAAGAGAAAGACACAGCGAGAGAGGGAACACAGGTGGGGGAATGGGAGAGGGAGAAGCAGGCTTCCCACTGAGCAGGGAGCCTGATGTGGGGCTCGATCCCAGGACTCCGGGATCATGACTTAAGCCAAAGGCAGACGCTTAATGAGTGAGCCACCCAGATGCCCCTATGTTATTATTTTTAAAAGATATATTTTACATTAAAAAACTTACAGTTTATGGAGTGCTGCTGTATTGCTAGAGTCTGCATTACAGTAGAAGAATGTGTTGTGGTATTTGTTTCTCTCCTTAGGGGCTGTGTAGGGATTAAGGTGGGCAGTAGTGGTTGTCCTCCTCTGGGATGGACGGCTGAGGTGCCTCTGGCACACGGAAGTTTCTGTGCTATGTAGTCTGACCCCAAATGTCTGATGTCGGTAACATTGGCTTGTTTTTTATGGGTTCTGAAGCCCAAACCCAATGTTCTGCAGCCAATGAAAGGAGTGTGGCCTGAAGACATACAAGGGGGCTCTGGGGGTCTCAGCGATCCTTTATGGGTGAACACTTTGGGGGGTGTGTGGAGTAATTTGTGTAGCAACTTAAGTTTTCCACAAACTGATTCTGATTTTAAAATGAAAGGGGATTTCTTTGCGTCTAACTCTTGCCTTCGTCCAAGGAAGGTACAAGCGACGCAAAAGTAACTCTTGCCTGGCTTGGCAAATCTTGTAAGGAAAGACAGGCTCAGGTTGAAATGGCAGATGTGAGGAAAGGAGAGCTGTGAAGCTTCACGTTCGAGGGAGGGCAGGCTTAGAGTGTGCCCTGTCCCACAGCGGTAGGTTGGGTCCAACTCTGCCAGTCGTTATTAGGGTCATACTGGGCAACCTACTTTTCCTCTGGGAGACTCATCTCCCACAACTCAGAGAGAGAGAGAGAAACTAATCACACATCCCTTCTTCCATCCAGGAGAAATAATTGTGATCAGGTATGCAAAATATGGACATATTTCTGGTATGTTATCCACACTCAATTAATGGTTCAGTAAATGTTATTTTTATTATAAAGTACATGCTGAGAGCATCTTTCAAGGACTTTTTCTCTTTCTTTGGTCTGGTATGATATTTACAAGCAACTTTTTCTTCTTCTGCTCCAAGAGCAGGGCTTTGATGTTCTTGGGGTAACAGCTTTATTAGGCTTTGTTCCTGAAGTAATTCTGATTTTCCAAGTTGGAAGGTATTTGACTTTCTAGTTTCTAACTCACTGGCTTAGCCGGAAATTGAATCTCAATCAAAATTGGGGTTCCTTGGGGGCTGAATGATCTGTACCAGCATTAGGCAGTACTGATTATTCAGGGGTAGCCCCGTGCATGGGTCCTGGGTGGGGGTGGGGGTTCAGGTGGGGTAGGGGTTATCACAGCTTCTGGTCAGCTTGGGCATCGGTCTTTTTACCAGACCCGAACCTTTAGTGTTTTGAGCCCTGCCATTCATTTTGTCCCAAATTCATTTTGTCCACCAACGTCTGGCAGTTTTCCAGGAAGCTGAGAGAGAACAAGTTTGGGGTTCCTCACAGTCATGGGATGCTGAAGTCTCTGTATCATATCTGAATTTGGGGAACCACACTTTTACCTCTTTCTCTCTACTCTTATACCCTATCTTCTCCAATGACCTCCTCACTTCTCTCACCCACGTGGGGATTATCTACTATAATTTACCCAAAGAATTCAGAATTTTGGAAAGATAAGCCAGGAAGTGACATCATCTTCAGACACTTTCAGAACACACACCCTCCCACCCCCCACCCTGAACTCTATGCAGACAAAGGAACACTAAAGTTTGACTCATTTCTTGTAGGGAGAAATACACAATAAACAAACCACATGTTTTTATCACAATAAATTAGCTTGTCACAGACCCGTTTTGAGAATGATCAAAAGGGACATTTTGGAAGTGTTGTTTTCGGTTTGCTTTTTACCCGTTGAAAATGGGTTGACATATTTCTTACTTCGGATGAGGAGTGGGTGGTTAGAGAAGAGAGCTCAGCCTTGAATTTGTTTTTGAAATAACTTTTTATTTTAGGGTAAGTTTGGATTTACAGAAAAATTGTGAAGATAGTCTGGAGGGCTCCTATCTACCCCACACCCAATTGCCCCTATTCTTAACAACTTAAATTAGTATGGTAAACTTGCCACAACTAACGAGCCAATACCAATATGTTATTATTAGCTAAAGTCATACATTACTCAGATTTTTCTCATTTTAACTGACAGTCCTTTTTAGGATCCCAGCCAGGACACCATATTACATTCAGTTGCCCTCTATCCTTGGGTTCCTCTTGGCTGTGACAACTTGTTGTTGTTGTTGTTTTAGATTTTATTTATTTATTGCAGAGAGAGTGCATGCGAGCATGAGCAGGGGTGAGGGCCAGAGGGAGAGGGATAAGCAGATTCCCTGCTGAGCAGGGAGCCCTACATGGGGCTTAATCGCAGGCCCCGAGATCATGACCCGAACTGAAGGCAGACACTTAACTGACTGAGCCACCTAGGTGCCCTCTGCTATGACAGTGTTTAGGCTTTTCTTGTTTTCAATGACCTTGACTAGTTTGGAGGCATACTGGTCAGGTATATTTGTAGCATCTACTACATTGCAGTTTTTTTTTTTTTAAAGATTTTATTTATTTATTTGACAGACAGAGATGGCAAGCAGGCAGAGAGGCAGGCAGAGAGAGAGGAAAGGAAGCAGGCTCCCTGCTGGGCAGAGAGCCTGATGTGGGGCTTGATCCTAGGACCCTGGGATCATGACCCGAGCCGAAGGCAGAAACTTTAACCCACTGAGCCACCCAGGCACCCTACTATATTGCATTTTTTTCCCCCTGATACTTTTCTCAAGGGTATGCTAGGTTCACAGGTTCAGAGAGAAGACCACAGAGGGAAAGGGTCTTTCCTGTCACATGCTATCAGGTGTAGGCTGTCAACATGACTCATCACTAGTTCTGCTAACCTTGATCACCCAGCTGAGATGGTGTTTGTCATGTCTCTCTACTGTAAACTCATTCTTCCTTCTTCCCCTCCCCCATTTTTTTATCCTGTGCTCTTTGGAAGGAAGAAGTCCCCATGGGCAGCTCAAACTTGCGGGGTGAAGAGTTATGCTCCATCTCCTTGAGGGGAAAAGACCCACCTAGGGAGAGACCCCTATTTATTCATTAGTTACTTCTTTAACCACTTAATTTATGTTGGTATGGACTCATGGTGATTTATTTTAAATGTTGGGTCATAATGCAGTATTCTTTGATTCATTTTGCTCAAAGTTTTCCAGTTCTTCCATTTAAAAAATGTCCTATGCTTTTGACTCAGGGCACACACCTTCATCTCCTTCTTTTATGAAAGATGATACCTTACTGATACCTTTAAGATGGAAGAATTATAATTTCTGGAAACGCAGCTTAATGCCGGGTGATCTTTAGGATTGAAGAAAGCCAATAAACAAGTATTGCCAAGTTTAGAACGCAACCACGGACTTTTGCATGTGAAGTTATGAGCTCCATAGGACCCTCTTAAGATTTTCAAGTTAGTTTGCATTTGGCAAAGGAGCACTTCCTGTTTTTACAGGGGGGTGGGGATGGGGGCGGAGGGAATCCTCCGCTAAGGTCTGAAATATCAAATGGCTCTAACAAGCAAGATTTGGTTGATAGAAGTTTAAGGGTTAGATACAGATGGATTTGGTTCCCTTCAAAACACACAGAAATTGTGCAATTAGGATATAAGTGAAGACTCAAAGCATAGCCCATTTTGGGTTGCTCCCTACCCCCGAAAACTTACAAAAAAGTAGTCTGAGAGGATTGAGCATTACCCAAATCATGCCGGGGATATCTTCGAGTCGCTTCTTATATTATCTTCTGAAACTTATATGTAATACCCATCACATTCAAAGTATTCAGTAAAATTGTGGTCCAGGGTCATCATTATTTAGCTCCAGAAACGGGCTGATGAAGACAGATAATTCTAACCTCATGTGTGACCCTGTTGTTAAGGTTTATATACAGATTCTCCTGGCTTTTAGTTCTGTCCAAAGTGGGGACAGAGCCTGTCTCCTCTGCCAATGACACTTGAAACTATTTGGGTTAATATAAGAATCTACTACTTGAAGACACTCAAAAGAAGACAAAAACAAAGTGGTTGTAGAATAAAGTAAGTCTCCTGAGAAGTGACCCCTAGGGGTCTGTGCTTTCTAGTTTTTATTCATTTTTGTTGGGGCACTGCACTGTCCGGCTGCAGCAGGGGAGATGAAAATTACAGTAGTGGATCCCATCTGTCTACCCAGAGGGATTAGAAAATGGTGTCCCTGTAATCTTAATCATGTAGGGACTCCTCTTTTTCTTTCCTGTCTTTCTGTTTTGTCTTGCTCTGGAGACAAGCCTCCGTCACAGAGAAGCACGATGCTCTCAGGACAGGCAGCCGGAGCTCAGAGAGAGGCCCCGTGTTTCTGGCCACAGCCACCAGGAAAGGAGGCCTGTGAGTGTGTGCATTCCTGAGAGAGGACACTTGGAGAAGAGGGCCCCCAGCTCATGGTCTGAATGTGCAGAAGTTCAAGGCTCTCTTGTGGACAGCAAGTTTGTGAAATAGACCCAAGGACACACAGCAAAGTCTTTGAGGACTGAACTAACATTCAAACTCTATTCAAAGATCATGCAATGAAATGCACCATAGCAGCAGACTAAAGAAGAAAAAGAATGATCTTTTTGGTAATATTCAGCAATGATTCAGTGGTTAAAATTCTCATAAATTAGGGCTAGAATAGGACTTCCTGAACTTGACGATGAGCATCTACACAAAGACCTACAGTTTATGTCACACAATGCTTTCCCACAAAGACTGGGGACAAGGCTAGGGTGTCCACCATCACGTTCCCATTCCACACCATACCGGAGGCCTTGGCCAGTGTGATTATGCAAAGCCAAGAGATTAGGGGTGTGTAGATGAGAAAGGAAGAAATCAAAGGTATTTGAAGATAACATGGTTGCTTATGTAGAAAGCCCCAATAGATGTCCAAAAAGTTACTAAAAGTAGTAAGCTTAGCAAATTTGCAGAACATGAAGCCAATGTGCAAAAAACAATTGTATTTAATATACTCGCATTGAGAAATTATGAGTTTAAAACCAGTATCATTTACCAGAGTACTAAAACATGAAATACTTAGGTGTTTTTGGGTGTACACAAGGATGTCTAACTCTCATTTGCTAAATTTTTCAGAGAATGTAACAACCCAAGCTTGATAAGTGCTTGAACAGACCTGACTAGAAAGAAGAGGAATTTTAACCAAACCCGTAGATGGAAGTTAAGAGTTGAAAACGTGAATGAGGCTTACTTTCATTAATTACTTTTTATGAAGAGGCAATCTGGTACTCTTTTTTTTTTTTTTTAAAGATTTTATTTATTTAGTTGAGGTAGAGAGAAGGAGGGGGAGAGAGAGCCCGATATGGGGCTCGATCCCAGGACTCTGAGATCATGACCTGAATCAGAGGCAGACACATAAGCAACTGAGCCACCCAGGTGAGGCGTCCCCAGTGTGAAGGCGCCCCAATCTTGAAGGTGGATTAAAGGTCAGGCATTGAAGCCTAGGGAGACAGTCCAATGCTCTAGTCAAAACAGGGAACCCATGACCAAGGGTGAAGATTTTTCCAGTGTCTTCCATGGAGCCACCAGATTTTGTAGAGCTGCCTCATGGTCAAGATTATGTCTCCGTGTGTGTGTAAGTGTGGTGAATGGGATGTGTGCATGTGAGTACATGTGTATCAACGAGGGTAGGCATGGGAGCGTGTGCAAATGTGAGCAAACGGAGGTGTGCAGGGAAGGGTGTTGTGTCAATGTGAGTGAATGGCTTTGTGTGTTGTATGAGTGTGTGTGTGTGTGTGTGTGTGTGTGTGTTGGATGGCTGGAACGCCATCTAGGTGAGTTCTGCCTGCACTTGCCTTTTTCCCCACCATCTGTCACAGCAGCTTTCTTTTATTAGCATTTTTGTTGGAGTTCTAGCGAAGATTTTTCTCAAAAGGAAGAGTTTCATGGCTAAAATTTAATGCTGAAAACCGTCAATCAGTTAGACAAAGAAAAGACCGCTGAAACGGACGGGGAGCCCCGAGACAGGCAGCAGGTAGACAGCAAAGATCGGCTCCAGAAGCTGGCATGGGATAGAGCAGGAAGAATTTTTCCATTACCTATCAAGGGTAATTTGGGCTTTGAGGACAGGAACCTTAACTGCCGAGGAATTAAAGCGCTGGTAGGGAGTTCAACTGTTGATAGGAAAATTACAGGGAACGAGTTGGCAACGTCATTGAGGCAAGAACACATATTGTGTTAAATTGGGCTCTAAAGGTCTGAACCATAACCATCGGAATACGATCCAGTACAATGGCCTGGAAATAGCCTTGGTCCTGGGGTCCAGGATGAGGCCAGATCTTCAGTGAGTGGAGTCACATCCCCAGGTGCTGCCCTTCCAAGGGTGGGCCTTGGAACCTTTCACAAGCGACA
Source organism: Mustela putorius furo (assembly GCF_011764305.1). Lineage (NCBI taxonomy): Eukaryota > Metazoa > Chordata > Mammalia > Carnivora > Mustelidae > Mustela > Mustela putorius. Next base: position 10,615,403 of record NW_025421399.1, read on the forward strand.
TATAGACGTGTTGTTTCAGATGAGGTCCTGGGCACCTTCCCTGATTCACTGAATCGGGATCCCAGGCTAGGATCCAAAATCCTGCCCTTCTTAACCAAATGCATCCTGATATCCTCTAAAAGGACCAGACAGCTTGCCAAGTTTCTCCAGATTTCTTGTTGCTAAGAATCACACACGGTGCTGGTTAGGCTTCTGGCTTTTCAGGCCCTGTCCCTAAAGAGGCCTGGTTGAGGTGAAGCTCTGTGCTTATGAGTTGGTTTATTCTTTTTTTTTTTTTCCAGTAAGATTTTATTTATTTATTTGAGAGAGAGATTGAGAACGTGCACAAGCAGGCAGAGAGAGAGGGAGAAGCAGGCTCTCGCTGATCAGGGAGCCCAATATGGGGCTCCATCCCAGGACCCTGGGATCATGACCTGAGCTGAAGGCAGACACTTAACAACTGAGCCACCCAGGTGTCCTGCATTTGTATATTCTTATCATAGATGGTTGTGGTGGGAGATATTGAGGTAGGATCAAGTTTACAGATTTTCTGTCTTTTATTGAGCAATTATTATAATGTTACAAATGACTCCCAAAGAATACTTTATTTTTATTTATTTTTAAGATTTTATTTATTTATTTAATAGAGAGAGAGCTCAAGCCGGGGACGTTGTAGACAGAGGGAGAGGGAGAAGCAGTCTCCCTGCTGAGCAGAGAGCCCGATGCGGGGCTTGATCCCAGGACCCTGAGCTCATGACCTGAGCCGAAGGCAGATGCTTAACTGACTGAGCCCTCCAGGCAGCCACTGCGCCCCCCCCCCTCCGCAAGAATATTTTAGAAGTCATTTTTAGGTTTTCTTTCTCTTGCTAGGAACGGATTTGCAAAAAGGGTCATTATGAAACTTTTCATGAGCTTGGGACAGAAATCAGGTCTGACTTGAGGTGCTAGTTTTGGCGGAGAAGACAGGGAGCCCGTTTGTTATTATTTGCATAAGTATGATATGACTTGCAAACTAAATCAGCTGACCTCAAACGCCATTGCTCTCCGTGTTCGCTCAGGAAGTCATTTATTAATGCGTTGCTTAGGCGTAACTCAGGGATGCTAACCTTTTTTTCCTTGTGCATTTCTCTTGGGAAATTAACTGGATAAAAGCAAGGACTGTTTCTAAAAGGAGATACACGCGCCTTTGTTTCATGGGTGAGTGAGCAGGACATACAGGAAAAAAAATACTCACTCGCTGAAGCCTCCCATGGGACCTTCTCCAACTTTCATATGCACGAAAATAACCTGGGGATCTTGATAAAATACAGATTCTGATTCAGTGGGCCCAGGGCTGAGTATGAGATTCTGCCTTTAACACTAGCCCCCAGGTGATGTCATTGTGGCTCCTCCTCTGAGCACACTTTGAATAGCAAGGGGCTAGAATACAGCATTCATCCTGGGGAGTGGAAATGATTTTATTTCCCCAGATTTGTTGACCTGTAACTGGCATGTAATATTGTGTAAGCTTGAGATGTGGAGTATGATGATCTGATGTGTACTTAGGTTGTGAAATGATTGCCATAGGAAGGTTAGTTAACATGTTAGTTAGTTAGTGTTAGTTAACACCTCACATAATTACCATTTTTTTATTTGTCATGAAAACTTCAAATATCTACTGTGCTAGTAGCTTTCTACTAATATCTTCTAGATACTAGCTAGTAGCTGGTATAGGGTCATGCTAACTAGAGTCACCTGCTGTACATTACATCCCCAGAACTTACTCACCCATAACTGGAAGTTTGTGCCCTTTGATGACTGTCACCCATTTCCTCCATCTCCCACTTCTGGTAACCACCAGTCTGCTCTGTTTCTATGAGTTCATTTTCTTTGATGGCACATATAAGTGAGTTCAGACAGTATTTGACTTTCTGTCTGACTTATTTCCCTTAGCATGATGCCCTCAAGCTTCAGTCACGTTGTTGTAAATGGTAGGCTCTCCCTCTTTTTCATGGCTGAATAATATTCCCTCATGCATATGCATGCATGTGTGTGAGAGTCTGTCTGTGTGTGTGCACGCGCGTGTGTGTGTGCATGTGTGTGCTTGTGTGCACGCACCATGATTTCTTTATCCATTCATCCACTGGCAGTCACTTAAATTGTTTCCATGCTGTGGCTGTTACAGTATAAATGCTGCCATGAGCATGGAAGTACAGATACCTTCTCGAGTACGCTTTTCATTTCCTTCAGATAAGTACCCAGAAGGGAAATTGCTTGATCATATGGTGGTTCTATTTTTAGTTTTTTGAGAAACCTCCCAACTGTTTTCCACAGTAGCTGTACAAATTTACATTCTGATCAACAGTGCACGAGGGTTTCTTCTCTCTACCTCCTTACCAACACCTCTTATCTCTTGTTGGTTATTTGATAATAGTCTAACAGATTTGATGGGATAGCTCACTATGGTTTTGATGTGCATTTATCTGATGATTAGTGATGTTGAGTACTTTTTCATGTGCCTCTTGGCCATTGGTCTCTCTTTTTTGGAAAAAATGTCTATTCAGGTCTTTTGTCCACTTTTACATTGCATTCATTTTTAGTTTTAGTTTTTGTTTGTTTGTTTAGTTTGTTTAGTTTTTGTTTAGTTTAGTTTGTAGTATGAATTCCTTATAGATTTTAGATATTAACCAATTATCAGATATATGTATTGTGAATATCTTCTCACATCCCACAGGCTGGGTTTCCATTTTGTTGATGGTTTCTTTTGGGTGCAGGAGCTTTTTAGCTCGATGTAGTCCCATTTGTTAATTTTTGCTTTTGTTGCCTTTACTTACATTGTCAAATCTAAAAAATATATGCCAAGACCAATATTAGGAGTTCACCTCTCTTTTTTTTCTAGGATTTTTAGGGTTAAAGGGTTTTAGGGTTTAGGATTTTAGGGTTTTAAGGTCTTATGTTTACGTCCTTAAACCATTTTGAGTTGACTTTTGTATGTGGCGTAAGATAGGGGTCTCGTTTCATTCTTCTGTATGTGGCTGTTCAATTTTCCCAACACCAGTTATTGAGGAGACCATACTTTTGTCAATGTATATTCTTGGCTTCTTGGTCATAAATTAATTGACCACATATGCACAGATTGATTTCTGGGCTGTCTGTTCCGTTCCATTGGTCTTTGTGTCTGTTTTTATGCCAGTACCATACTGTTTCCATCACGGGAGCTATGCAGTATAGCTTGAAATCAGAAAATGGGATGCCTCCAGCTTTGTTCTTCTCTCATAGGATTGCTTTGGCTATTTGGGGTCTTTTGTGGTTCCATATGAATTTTAGGTTGCTATAAACAACCCTAGTGGTTGGGCTCTGCAGATTCCCCCAGTGATCCGCATGAGGTTTGACCCGAGGAGGGCTCCTGGGTAGCATCCTGGAATCCTGGGGCAGCTGGATGTTCCCCTTGCCTCCTCTTTCTCCCACTGGAGAGACAGCAGGTCTTGGTGGGGGAGGAGTCCTAGCCAGTGCAGTGCTCTGCCAGCCTGGGGGAAAGGCATGCAGTGAAAATGTTGCTGCTCCTCTTACCTTTATAATGTGCTCCTCTCAGTCTCTGTGGTCCAGGGGGTGCTTCAGCCCCACCCCAGTTCTGGTGTCTTATTTGTAGATAGTTGTATGTTTGTCTTCTTGTGAGTGGGACTGAAGTGGGAACAGCCTGCGTCGCCCTCTTGGCAACATTTGTTCTAATGATGACCCTCTTACTGCAGCTCTCTGTGAGGACCTCAGTAAGCAGTAGGAGAGCTCCGCAGGAGACTAACGAACGTGACATTTACCTCAGAGAACAGTGGTGGGAGCAGAAAGTGCTCCCAGAAGAAAAGGTGGAAGGGTGATAGAATATTATGCAATTTCTCAGAGCTTTGAACGAGAACTTGGAGGAAGTGCTTGCCCGTAGAAACCTCAGCAGAGAACTAGCAGGCGCTGCTTCTAGAGATGGTTTGAGAAAGTCATGGAGGGTCCTGCCCACCGTGGACTGATCTGGGAACTCTGAGAGCTTCCACCAAGAAATGGGGGGTGACACCAAGTGCAGGAGATCTCTGTCAAACTGCCTACGCACGATCACTTTCTGGGAGAGAGAAGGAAGGTAGGCTGCAGTTCGGGGCAAGGAGAGAATAGAGATTTAGAGTTTCTCATTTTTCTTGAGTACCTGGGAAGCTGGAATGACGCTTTTTTTTTTTTTAAGATTTTATTTATTTGACAGGATTTTATTTATTTGACAGAGAGAGAGAGATCACAAGTAGGCAGAGAGGCAGGCAGAGAGAGAGGAGGAAGCAGGCTCCCCACTGAGCAGAGAGCCCGACATGGGGCTCGATCCCAGGACCCTGGGATCATGACCTGAGCCAAAGACAGAGGCTTTAACCCACTGAGCCACCCAGGCGCTTTTTATCTCACCAAGCAATCTGGCTGCGTTGGAAGCCTAGAAATACTGTGCATTGGTGTTGGGCGGGGGCCAGAACAGGAGAGAGTGTTGTGTCAGTATAAAGAACCCATAGTCATCTGGACTTTGGATTTCCATCCTGGACAAAGAAGACCGTATAAGCAATACTCTTCTAATACAACCAACAGCTTTTGAGAATTCCCTTAAAAATTGTCACGGTCGTCAGCTTGGCTTGACCTTGTTTCCTTGTGATTCCCACTACTGAGTCATCCTCAATCTTTCTAGGGTGGGTGGGATTCGTTTCATGCAGCTGGTTTTTCACTGTGTTCCTTCTGAGGACTATTGTAAAAGTTTTATTTCTTTTCTACAGAACCTGAGTGTTTGCCTTAATGTCCTTGGCTGCAAGAAATTAGATGAGTTTTTATCTCAGTAGAATATTAACTTTTCCATAGAAATTATAAATTCAAATTATGCACTGTGAAGGGGAATACAAAAGCTGAGAAAATTTAATGAGAAAAGAGCCTCTATTCAACTTTCTTATTATCTGGTAATTTAAAGTGCACATTAATTGGAGAATCTTGGATTTTGGCATTGCTCTTCTCTAATGAACTTTGAATATTTGGGAAAAAGGGCTTGAAGATTAGAAGCAGTCTGAAATGGGGTGTCACATTGCCTACAAAAGTTTCCCAAACTCTGTTCACAATTTTCATTTGAGAACTGTTCAAGGAAAGGGCTCCCCACCCCCATTCTCTTTCTCTTTCACCTTAGTTTTTTGGCAGAAAAGAAAACCAAGAAGTCTGAAAACAGAAATTGCAGGTTTGGCGTCACACTGGGCCATCCTTAATGGACAGGATGGTCTCAGAGGGTTAATATTTGGTTCCAGCAGAGTGTTTTCGTGGCCATGTACCATCTCACTGTCTTTGGCTACAGTGGCCTTCAAGTATGGCATGTGGGGAAGTCTCCACAGAAGTAACCTGGAGAGGTGGTGGTGCTGATGGTTTATCAGGAAAAAGGTGTTCCTGATGCGTAAGGCATTGGGCTTGTTCAAGGTCAAGTCAGGCACTATTGTCCCTCCTGTAGGTGTTTGCATATGTCTGCCTTTCTCTGCCAAGAACATCATCTCCCCTGGTACATTTTCGCACTGACTGCCATGATGTGTGTTGACGTAGAGATGAAGCTGGTGCCACCTGGGCCACCCGATCCTGATCACCCAATCCCCTCTTTGTAAAAGCAGAGAAGTGCTTTAATTTATTTTGCTGTAACCTTAGAAGAATATTTAAAGGTAAATACCAGATGTAAGCAATGTTTTTGGTATCTATTTAATCAAGAAGTAAAAAGCGCTGAGATTTTGTCTGTTTTGATAGTGTCTGGACTAAAGATAGGAGGAGGGGGATAGGTGATTGAGTTTGAGAGAGGGATTATCACCCAGGACAATGGGAAAACAGCAGAGAAAGGGAAGTGTGGGGCACATAAAAGGGAAATGAGACAGGATGATGCCGCACGGGGCTGACCTTGTTTATTTTAGCTGGATTTGGGCAAATGAAAGCCAGAACAAGATATAGTTACATCATGAACAACAAATGAAAGCATTTCTATTTCTTTCTTAAAAAAAAAAAAAAAAAAGATTTCCAGAGAGAGGATGAGGGTCAGAGGGAGACTGAGAAGTAGACTCCCTGCTGAGCAGGGAGCCGGAAGGAGGGCTGGATCCCAGGACGCTGCGATCATGATCTGAGCCCAAGGCAGATGCTTAACCAACTGAGCCACCGGACACCCCAGCATTTCTGTTTCTTATGATGTATGATTTTTTAAAAATACAGAGTTAATTTACTATAAAGAAATAATGGAGGTGGCCAGTCCCCTTTCACTGTACTATTTCTAAAAATTTGTCATGTTTTAATACATAAACTCTAAAAAGAAATTTTCATCAGGCACCTGAGCAGCTCAGTCGATGATGTGTCCAACTCTTTTTTGATTTTGGCTCAGGTCATGATCTCAGGGTCATGGGAACGTGCCCTGCATGGGGCTCCTGCTCAGTGCATGGTCTGCTTGAGATTCTCTTCCTCCCTCTGCCTTCCGTCTCCCTCCCTGCTCACATGCTCTCTGTCTAAATAAGTAAATAAAATCGTAAAAAATATGTATATATTTTCGCAAAGGCGGTTGCATGCGGTAGTCTCCTACTCTTGAATTCCATAGTGCATATCTCCAGTTGTACAGAGTGTGGGTAATAATGATAGTGGCAATCTATATCCATATATATATGTGTGTGTGTGTGTGTGTGTGTATATATATATATATATATATAACTTAAAAAGAGATTAAGTCTCCTTGAAAAAACTGACCTTGTGAAGTGTAACCTATGAAGTAACAAAATTATATGAATAGCCAGTTACTGGTAATCAAATAAATGTTTCCTCTGTGTTAGGTGTTGTCTAAATGTTTTATATGCAAGCCCTCCTGCCTCCCCCATTTCTAATGATGGGTCATTCAAAACATATACAACGGGAAAGAGATCATTATAGCAATCTGCCCAGGATTCATTTCCCAGCCTCAACAATGAGCAATTACGGCTAAACTTGTTTTTATCTACATCCCCATAGACTTCCCCTCCCATGTTATTTATCTTCTTTAAAGATTTTATTTATTTATTTGACAGACAGGGGTCACAAGTAGGCAGAGAGGCGGGCAGAGAGAGAGGAGGAAGCAGCTCCCTGCTGAGCAGAGAGCCTGATGCAGGGCTCGATCCCAGGACCTTGGGCAGAGGCTTTAACCCACTGAGCCACCCAGAAGCCCCCACCCTCCCATGTTATTTTGAAAGAAATCCTAGACATCATATTATTTTATCCATAATATTTTCCTATGGGTCTGTAAAAGATAAGAACTCTTCTCTTTTTAAAGATCTTATTTATTTATTTGAGAGCAAGAGAGACTGAGGGAGAGAGAGCATGAGCAGGGGGAAGGGCAGAGGGAGAGGGAGAAGCAGACTCCTTGATGAGCAGGGAGCCTGATGTGGGATTTGATCCCAGGACCCTGGGACCATGACCTGAACCAGAGACAGACACTTAGGCAACTGAGCTACTTGGGCACTTGAAAGATAAGAAGTCTTAATGAAATAAAATCACACACAATGCCATTATGGTACTTGAAAATAACATAACAGTTTACTGTCATAGAAAGGGAACCGTAAATCATTGTATCATAAAATACCATTAAAAAATGTTCAGCTTTCCAAGGTTCAACAAACCAGTGGTAAATGGTTTAGGCTTTTCCATAGGGAAGTTTGTGTTTTTCTGATGTTTGCCAGTGCTGTCATTAACGACCTAAATCCATTAACGAGGGCTTCTAAAATTGTCATGGTCTCATTCTAGCAACTTTTCTTCATGTCTTAGCTAATAACTTCAATAAAGAGAAATGCTTCCTCATTAATGACTTTTCTCCCTAACGGTATAATTTGTATAGGAAACTCAAGACACATGCTTGCTTTCTCCTCTGTATTTACTAGTTTTTAAAATTATGAATTAGGGGATGCCTGGGTGGCTCAGTGGGTTAAGCCGCTGCCTTCGGCTCAGGTCATGATCTCAGGGTCCTGGGATCGAGTCCCGCATCAGGCTCTCTGCTCAGCAGGGAGCCTGCTTCCTCCTCTCTCTCTCTGCCTGCCTCTCTGCCTACTAGTGACCTCTGCCTGTCAAATAAATAAATAAATAAATAAAATCTTTAAAATTATGAGTTAGTAAGCATCCTCTAACAGTGATCAATTAGTGTGATTATTTGGGGGGGAGGTCATTTTGGTATCATAGATTACCTGTGTATACTGTGAACCCACATGCATGCATACCTGAAACATACTACTTAGTATGTTTCAATCCGTTGCAGTTATTTTCCTTATTAGTGTCCAAATTATCTCACATTAATCAGTGAGAGCTTATTCATCCTGGCTCCTGACTTCCTTTGTAAGACACCTGTAGTCTTTTGTAGGGTCTGTGTCAGATGGTAGGACTCTAGCCTCATCTATACGTTTCCTATTTTGTATCTGTAAACAGCCATTTCGACAAGAAGCCCTGGTTCTCTCTAGTGAGGAAAAAATTTAGTCTAGTCTGTAGGGGTCATCATTACCTCTCCACGGATGATCCTGGCAAATAGATTGATAAGTTTGTAAGAGAAAAAAGCTGAAACTATCATGAATTTTCTTGATAGTTTCAGTTCAAGTTCAGGACTTCCGGTTTTTACTTCACTTACTTGAATATCCCCTCTCAATCTTCTTTCCCTGATTCCAGCAATACCAATTCTCAATAATGGTAGGAATTAGAGTATCGCGTAAATACTCAACTCTCTATTCCTTAATATGCTCGCAACAGCCTGAGAGTAACAATCCCAACACTACTATATGATTATAGAAAAGAGTGCATGATTTTGGGGGGATAGTTTTCTTTGTTCTTAACATATTCGAGCTTTTGGAGTATTTTTTCTGTACCGTTCAGGAACGTGCAGACCAACTATTGTGTTTTAAAGTTGCATAGAAGAGGGGTGCCTGGGTGGCTCAGTAGGTTAAGCCTCTGCCTTCGGCTCAGGTCATGATCTCAGGGTCCTGGGATTAAGCCCGGAATCAGGCTCTCTGCTCAGCAGGGAACCTGCTTCCCCCTCTCCCTCTGTCTGCCTGTCTACTTACTTGTGATCTCTCTCTCTCTCTGTTAAAAATAAATAAATAAATAAAAATAAAATTGCATAGAAGAGTTTAGTTTCTCTATGTATGGCTGTACCCACCAATGAGATACATATTTAGGACCCCTTTATTATAATTTTGGTACTGAATTTAAAAAGTAGTAACTAGGTTTTATGATTATGTAAAACATTTACATAGTATCAAATATCCAAAATGAAGTGGATTCGGGCAAAGCTAACTTCTTTCCTTGGGCGATCCACCCAATTCCTTTTTTTTTTTCTCTGTCACTTATTTATAGGTTTTAAAAATAATATTGACATTTATTATTTTACTTTTTGTTTAAAAACATAAGCAGATACTTAAATACCTTCCCTGAACTACCACTCTTTGATGAAGGATAGTAAACCATACCATGTTTCTTCGTCTCGTTCTTTCTTCTTCATAGTATATTCTCAGGTTCATGCCATAGGAGAATAGAGAGATACTCCTCGTCCCTTTTTTGGCAATGACTACTTTTCCATTGGGTGGATATCTTAGAGGTTATTCGGTCAGTCGGACTTCTACAGGACATATGGACTGTTACCTGTGTTTTGATTCTACTACAAAGTCTTGGAGAATACCGCTTCGTTCATAGACCCTTAGGATTGTTTAAATGCAGCTTTATGAAAGAATCTGAGAGGTGGGATTCATGGGTGACATGATATACACACACACACACGATTTTGATATATATGATAAATATATGATATATATCATCATATATATATCATATATCATATGATATATATACCATATATTTATAATTTATATCCAAATCATATATATGATATATATGATTTGGATATAAATATATGATATATATATGATTTTGATATAATAACAAAATCATATATATATCATGATATGATATGATATGATATATATGATATATATGATTTTGATATAAATATATGATATAAATATGATTTTGATATATATGACAAAATCATATATATATCATGATATGATATGATATGATATATATATATGATTTTGTCATATATTGCCAAATCACCCCTCCCCCATCTTCTATTCTTTCTCACAACAACTTGTCCTTTGTCCTCACAACTTGTCCTTGGAGTATGTTCTCACACTTTTGGCTTTTGAGGGAGAAAAAAAAATAGGTGAGAAGGGATGGCTCGTTTAGCTTTGCTTTGTATTTCTCTTGTGATGGTTAGGAGCCCTTTGCATTTCTCTTTCCGTGAACTTTCTTTTCTTTAATCTTACCCATGTTTCTGTTGGGTGCTTAGTTACTTAGGGTTTTACTTCTCTCTATTTAGAAATCCTTCACATATTAGAGATTTTTAAACTTTATGATAAAAATGAAATTATTTTTCTAGTTGGCCATGTGTCGTTTTGTTTACTTCTGTGGTCTTTTGTCACAGAAAAGCTTTATTTAAATTTTTGTTTTATCAAGTTTGTGTATCTAATCCTTTATTGCTTCTCAGCTTGAGTCATAGGAATCCCTTACTTTCAGGTCACAGAGGAATTTGCTTCTAGAATTACAGATTTAAATTTTTTACTTTAAAGATTTTATTTATTTATTTGACAGACAGAGACCACAAGTAGGCAGAGAGGCAGGCAGAGAGAGACACAGAAGCAGACTCCCTGCTGAGCAGAGAGCCTGATGTGGGGCTTGATCCCAGGACCCTGAGATCATGACCTGAGCTAAAGGCAGAGGCTTAACCCACTGAGCCACCCAGGTGTCCTACAGATTTACATTTATACATTTAAGTATCTTATCCATCTAGAACTATATTTTCTAGAATATGATGCGAGGGAGGAATCCAATTTTATTTTTTCCATATGACCAGTTAGCCCAATACAGTTATTAAAAAGTCCATCTTTTACCCAATGGTGTGATATGCTGCTTTTATTGTATATTAACTTTGTATCTACAATTGGGTCCATTTCTGGATTTTTGAATATTGTTCTGTGGCAATTTATGTACTGATAACTATACTTCCTCAATTCTAGAGTCTTCATAACATGTTCTAATAATGTCATGGCTAACTTTCTGCCCTCACTACCTCATTGTTCTTCTTTTTTATGGTGTTCTTTATTATTCTTACTTATTTGCTTTTCCAAATGACCTTAATAATAAACTTACAAAATCTGGTTCTAAAGAAAAATCTGAACGTATTTTTGTTGGGATTGTGTAACTATGTAAATTAGATCAAATGAGCACTGGTACTGTATTATATGAAAAATTATAGCAATATGAGTTTTTATATATCAGAAGTGATATATAATCATAAAATATTTGTTTTCACTTTAGTGTTAACAGTTAAGTTTAACATTAGTGCTAAGACTTTTAAATAGAACATTGTATCTCTACAAGGGTATGGCTTGACCTGAAGCACAATTGCATTTGTTTAATAAGAGTGATTCATAAGCACGTTTTTCTATAGCTGTGGGTGCATTCATAACTGGGCTAGTCAAGGAAGCCACTCAATGAAATCATAAGATTTGTGGGTACTTTTCTTTCACTTTATTGTCTGGATCATGTTTCATGGTTTTATGATTAAGAATGGATATTTAGGCATAGCTTTCCAAAACAAAATCTGCTCTTCTGGTTGTTTCTGAATCTTCAATAAGCCAATTAGCTACAACTGAAATGCAGTGAGTCTGAGTTTTCATTATTGTTGCCTGTGAACATCATTTCATCAAAGTCAAAGTTTCATATGTCAGAACTTGCTTTTCACATTGGAGTTGTGTGGACTGGCTACAATAGGTCAGATTTGCTCTCTTAGCCATGCCCAGTTCCAGTGCCATGGAGGGACCTAGCACATTTCATATTTATTGTTTTCCTTCCTTCATTCATCATTAAAGAAGCTACTTAATGTATCTGAATAAAATTCCTGCTCTTAAAGTTTAGAGTAAGTAGGTAAATCAAAGCTGAAACTCAGTCCAGTAAATAATATATATCCACTGGGGCTACTGAAGGATGTGCTCCAACAAAACAAAAGAGTAGAAGAGTAGAGAAGAGGACTTATAATACAGGCTGGGGGTGGGAGGTGGTGAAAGAAATCCCTAGGAAGATGATGAAGGGATTTACATTTGAGAACAAAGCACTAAGTCTAGAGAGCAACTAGTCTCAAATGCAATTAGAAAACACAGGATTCTAGGGGGAATGTCTCCAAGCAGTTGAAAATGATAGAGTACTTCACTATGTAATGGGGGTAAGAATTACTTCTGATTGAGAATTTGGGTATGAAGTAGTAATGGGTAGATAAAGAAGTAGTAATGGGTAGATAAAGAAAGTGGCACCAACCATAAAAAACAAAACAAACCAAATGAAATGAATACCAACTCCATGATAAGCCAACATTAGGCAGTAAAGAGGATGTGTCTGTACTATATGGCATGGTTTGGCTTCTGATAATATTTGCACTGTAACAATAACAGTGCTAAGTACTAATCTAACACATTTAATGTAATTATGCTTGGAGACTGCAGAGAGGGTAAGAATGTGTGGAGAAAAGGTGGAGGGGTGGGGTAGTATGAGAGACCCTCAGGTTCTGTGACAGCAAGTCAACAGGTGCTATTCTAAAATTGAAAAGTTAAGAAACAGGAGTATGTGTGACTTAGAGAGTGTAAAGGAAATGCGTAAAGAAACGTCTTAGAGAGTGGAGGGTCATCGCTTCTGGGGAAGGAAAGCAGGCTGTATGGAAGACAAAGAGGGCTATTAATTTTTAAAAAAAAATATTTTATTTACTTATTTGAGAAAGAGAGAGGAAGAGGGAGCCCAAGCAGGGAGAGTGGCAGGCAGTGGGAGAGGGAAAAGCAGGCTCCCTGCCAAGAAGGGAGCTCGATACAGGACTCTAACCCAGGACTCTGGGATCAGGACCTGAGCCCAAGACAGATGCTTAACTGACTGAGCCGAAAGGGCACCTTGGGCTGTTAATTTTGAAAATAAATTCTGTAGAACCATGTGGCCTGTTAAACTACCTACATATATGGCATTGATATATTACATTGCTGAAAGAGAAGGCAAGGCCAGAATCAGGTGTGGCAAGGGCGACATGATGAAATGCCCATGCTTGGTAACATAATTCGTTATCTGTATCGACAACCCTAACAAACATTAAGGGAAAAAAAGAAAGTAACACAAACAACCCAGGTCTGGAGTAGAATGGTTAGGGTAATCATCACAGATCATATCGGAAGTCAGACGGTGTCTCAGTTGAGCAAATATTGTTGGGTTGATAAAACCAAGAAAATTTGCTATTTCCGAATGCAATTTCTATTTAAATGAAATGAGCTCAATGTGTCAACTGCTAATTAAATTAGAACTCCAGGGAGACCATGAAAACCTGTTAATTGTAAATACATCTTAGAAGTGAAAATATTGTGCTCTGGGTTAATATATTAACACCTCCAATTTGCCAAAGAATCAGTATTAATGGCCAATTTACTACTCACTGAGAAATCATATGACTGCTGAAGTGTGTAAAAAGAACATCTGGAGTTACAAAACCCATTATTTCCTTTGGAAAGGGGGAAATTGTTGGCTGAAGTCATCAACTACCTTCAAATACCATCCCCCTTGGAATGCACCATGTCATTATTATCTTTGGGATTTGGGGGCAGGGTGGGGGGAATAGTGGGAAGGAAAAAAGTATAAACCAATATAAACCTCATTCAAACCACTACTTTTTAAGCATTTTATATCTAAAATTTTATAGCTTGGGTAAATCTATTTTTTTTCCTCATTTCTCCTTTTCCCATTTCTTGAAAATCATGATAAAACAGAGAATAAACTGGGTCATGGAAAAGCTGCACACACATGAAGGGTTTCCAGGGTTAAAATATATATATATATACATATATATACATATATATATACATATATATATATGTATATATATATATTTATAAATATGGAGAGAGAGCAGTGAGCACACAAGCAGGAGGATTGGCAGGCAAAAGGAGAAGGAGAAACAGACTTCCCGCCAAGCAGGGAGCCTGATGCAGGGCTCAGTCCCAGGACCCTGGGATCATGACCTGAGCCCAAGGCAGACACTTAACCCACAGAGCCACCCAGAGTTCTTAAATGTAGATATCAAGTTTTACCTACCAATAAGGGAAGTAGGAACTGAACTGGGTTCCTGTTGGAGGATAAACTGAGGCCTATTAAAAATTTTGAGTTTATCTGAGCAAAAATTGATTCAGAGTAGGCAGCCTCCAATCCATCAGCTAGAAGCTCTGAGGAATTCTATAAAATGAGAATTTCAAAGACAGAAGAGAGCAGGAACAAAGAAATTATACTAGGCAAAAACAAACAAACAAACAAACAAACAAAAACAACCCAGGTTGGTTATGGCAGCAATCTGTGAGACAGATGAGCTAACTGGTCCTGATTGGTTATTTCCTGATTGACTGGTCTAAGATTCCATTTCTGGGAGAACCGAAATTCTAGTTAGGTCTCTGTTTGGTGACATGGGGCTTAGCATAAGCCACTCCATTTGGGGTCTGTTGTCTTGCTTTTTAACATATCCCAAGAGCCGGATTTATCACTGGCCTTTCCTGATGTCTCAACATAGAAGACTGAGTTCCATGCTAGCTAGGATCTCCCATTTCTTGTCTCTTTCTTCCACGTCCTTAGGGTTTCACTTTCCATACCATTAGGGATATTAGAATGAACACTCCAAGAATGGATGTTTATTTTTAGGGCTACCACAGGGTTCGAGCCTTTCCTTTCTGGGGTAGCTTCTGCAATCCTTTAACAATATACATGTAGATACTGGGATACGTTGACATCATACAGCCTGGGATCTTAGCAAGGAATTTTAGCCATGAGATAAATACGGCCTTTGCTCTAAGTGTTTTTGTTTTTTGTTTTGTTTTGTTTTTTTAATTTGGAAATCATATATTTATTTATTTATTTATTTATTGACAGACAGAGATCACAAGTAGGCAGAGAGGCAGGCAGGGAGAGAGAGGGGAAAGCAGACTCCCTGCTGAGTAGAGAGCCCAATGAAGGGCTTAATCCCAGGGCCCTGAGATCATGACCTGAGCCGAAGGCAGAGGCTTTAACCCACTGAACCACCCAGGTGCCCCTGGAGATTATATCTTAACCAAAAAATTCTCAAAGGTGACACAGCACAATAGATAGTGGCAATTTGGGCAGAATTTGAGATTCCGAATAAAATCTGAAAGTAGCAAACATGAAACAAAATACAACTCATTTAAGAGTGGGCGAGAACACACATGGCCTCAGCCCCAGATGGCACATTTATGAGCTCAAGGTGACCTTCTGTGCCTGAGGGGCCAAGTTCAGAGTTCATGGTTTGTAGTGCTGTCAAAACCTTCCAGCAGAAGCTCATCCTCAAAGATTGGTCCTTTTGGAAAGAGGGAGCTTTTTTGTTTGTTTTGAAGTTTCTGAATCCATGAAACCAAGGTGGGGACTATGGGCTTCCCTCCCGCCTTCCCCCTCCCCCCCAGCCCCACCATCTTCAACCCATCTGAATTCAGTGTTTCTCTCAGACTGTTTCCACAGAGAGGTAAACGCTAGGGCAAAGGGGCTGCTTCAAAGCAAATGAGGCCCTTAATTTATCATAAAAAAGAAGACTGGTTGTTAAGGTTTTATTGGATTACAATAAAGGCTCCTAGCGCTAGGAGTCTGTGGTTTGATTCCCGGCATCACTGGGAGAGCTTGAAATCATAACCACAGATTATAGCAATGAGCTTCCAAATTTCCATATCCTAAGCAAAGATGCTGCTTTCTTGGACCTAATGCGGAATTGCATGCTCTGTGATTTTAGGATATGTATTGGAAAATATTCTGTTTGGATATCACGTCAGGAGGGCTGTGATTCTCCAGTCACCTCTGTGGTTCCAGAGCTTGTGTTCCTCAAAAAAAAAAAAAAAAAAAAAAAAAAAAAAAAAGGAAAGGAAAGAAAAAAAAATACTAAAAACAAAAGATGGTTGTTGTAACTCCCTCCATTCTGTTCTCTTGTACCACTTAAAGGTTTTCATTAATTTTTTTTTCTTTCACTGGGTTCAGTAAAAGTTCTTACGAGGTCATATTAGGTTATAGCAGAGGCTTATGGAAAGCTTTTAGGTCTGCCTCTCTTCCCAAGCTCCTGATTAGAGATTGTATTTTATCAACTAAATAGACCCTAAAACCTCTCATCTTTGATATGTGTGTGTGTGATATACACACACATACATATACATATATCTATGCAATTATATATATACTACTATATATCTATTTTTAAAATTATCAATATTTTTTGGTCTGGCAGACAAACCATATTGGATCACGTTGGAATGGAAATGCAAGAATAAGTCGAAGATCTAAATTGATACATTTCAGTTTTCTTCATGTAAGATATATCTGATTGAACTGGTACAGAAAACTAACACCAGTTCACTTTCCTTCCTTCTTCAACTCATTGGTGCACATCCACGTCTATAACAAAATGAGGACAAAACCTGTAAGAAACTCAGGCATGGGTTCGTCCCACTGTTTGAAACTCTTGGTAGTCTTTGCCCTTGGCTGTCCAGGCTCAGAGCTATCCAAACATGATAGGAAGCCGTGTCCTACTTTTCACAGTTGGAGAGGGAAGCGTGGATCTGGTTGGGGCGCAGAGTCAGTGCCTGGAGACGTGGAAGACAGTCATTGGGAGCTTTCTCTGTACTGGTTAAGATGCCCTTTTTCTGAAATGGAGAAGTCATAGAAAACTCAGACTCAAGCAATGAAGAAGTATCTTATCTCATAGTAGTGGAACTTCAGAAGACCGGAGTCTCCTGACGTCTGTTTATTAGTGGTTCGGTCATGTCACCAAGGACTTTGGCTGATTTGGGTTTTTCTCCAAATGTCCATTCCCTATAACGGGATTAAACTTCCCTGCCCACGTTCACATGACTTGCCCTACTCCTATGGGCATCGTACACCCCTCCCCGCCGCAACCCCACCACTTCTTCCTGACTTTGGGCTTGGCCCATAACATGTTCCGGCCGGGGGTGAGAGAGAACAGGCATGACACATGCACACAGGGACTTGAAAGGCATAGCCTGAGTCTTTGCAGGTTGCTGCTTTCTGCCGGGATAACAACCCGTCTCCGTAGCCGCTACTTCTGAGCCTGGGTCTGGACCAAGAAGACACTTGGGGATGACCAGGCCCAGAAGTCCCACAGTCCTCAAATGACAAAGGGAAATGAATACGTGTTGCTTTTAAGCTGCTCACACATTGGAGTTGTTTATTGCCACAGGAAAAAATGACTAATTTTAGAACCCAGTGTCCTTCCATCTCTCCATTCCTGTTCCTGCCAGGGGAGGCTGCTTTCTAAAGTGAGTTTCCCTTGCGGTTGGAGAACGGCAGTGGCGGCTCCAAGCGTCAGCTCCAGATGGGCTGGTAGCCAGAGGCAGAACAGGGACCATCTCGTTCTGCATTTCCTTAAAAGTGGAGACACATTTTGCAGAAGCTCCATGGCAGACCTCCTCTGGGGCCTCCCTGAGCAGAAATAGGTCACAGGCTCACCTCGAAATCTTGACGTTGGCGAGGTACATGGGACCACTGGGACGGACTCCCCAGCCGGGTCGGCTGACGCTCTTCGGAATCATGAATGAGATGGGGCTGGGAACCGTTAGCTCCCCGGGCCTCCAGGCAGAGGGGAGACGTGAAAGTTAGCAGGCAGCCATGCCTGCTCCATACTCCTTCCCTTAGTCTTCCGTGACCCTTTACACCTCTCCTCTTCCCCCCACATCTGTTTCCCCGCCATTTCCACTTTGTTCATCATTTTACGCTTCGTCCTCCTCTTACTTTGTCCTCCTTTTCCATAAGGAATGGGATATTCAGAGGAGAGAGACCATCACAGTTCATGGAGAAAAATTATTTCATTCCCCCACCCCCACCACCCAGGCAGAGCATCTGCGTGCCCCAGACAGACATGGAAGAAACATGTTGACAGGGTTCCTAAGAAACTCTGAATTCACATCTATCCAGGGGAGCTTCTCCATTCAGATCTACCAGATCCCTGTTCAAATCTACCAGAAACTTCTGAAGTGCCACATTTTGAGCACTGGAGAGAAGAGGGAACTGTTTCTCTGTTGTCCATGCAGGAGGCCTAGAATCGAGGTCTTGTGCCCGCGGGGAGGGGACCGTTCTCAGGGACAATGCTGGAAACCGCAAGATGATACTGATATTCTGAGCAATACAGTTGTTAAGGTTTCCTGAATGGTCTTATTGGTTTCCCAGCTTCCAGTCCAAGCTCAAAGCCCAGAATGGGAGCCCTGAATGGTGGCTCCAAGGGAAGGCAAGGAGCAGAAGCTTGAATAGGCATCAGGTATTCAATTTACCATACATGGATTTCTCGGATTTTCTGTTTCATATGACTATATTCCCTTGAAGATTGGTTTTCCGAAAACAAACAAACAAAAAACACACATGTCCTGAAAATGTTTGGCAAAATACATCTTAAGTGTGTTCTCTTTTTATTTTTATTTTTTTTAAAAGATTTTATTTATGTATTTGACAGACAGAGATCACAAGTAGGCAGAGAGGCAGGCAGAGAGAGAGGGGAAAGCAGACTCCGTGAGCAGGGAGCCCTATGCGAGGCTCAATCCCAGGACCCCAAGATCATGACCTGAGCCGAAGACAGAGGCTTAACTCACTGAGCCATCTGGCACCCCAAGTGTATTCTCTTTTTAAAGCCAGGTGTGATGCAAGTTCTTTTTCCCATGCCTGATGCATTGATTACTTCCTCCTTAAGGTGGGAAAAAGCCGTGGAGATTGACCATTAAGATTCTAGAAACAGACTGCCTGAGATTTATTGCAACACTACCATTCAATATCTTATTTCTCTGTGTCTTACTTTCCTCACTGGCTAAACTAAGTGGTAATGTACATATTCATTTAGCAATGAAATGAGATACGATACATAGTAAATATCATCTAAGCATTACTCTTTTAAATCTCTCTTTCCATCTTCCTTCTCTCTCTCTCTTTTTTCACTCCTAAGAAAATATGTTCTGTAGGGAAACAATTGAATCTGAGGAAGAGGGAGATTTATGTATGTAGACCCCAAAGTACAACCCATGAAATGGTTAGGTGGGATAAAGGAGAGAGGTATAAAGTAACATTTGTGTTGTTCTATTCTAAGAGTCCATTATAGACAAAGATGTATCTATATCTGTTGAATCTACTGTAACTATTATAATATTGAGGAAGTTGTCTTATACTATTAAGTTTTTTTTTCTGGAATAGTATGGAGGATCTTTTCATTTCTTATGTTCTTTTATTAAAATTGATAAGAAAATGGATAATTTTTCTTCTGTTTTCAGTATCTTCCTATAACATGTGTTTAAATGGCAACATTTGTATTCTTTGTTTGGCCTCCGAAATCTAAGAAACACTTGTAGAGACCTTTTACTGAATCGTAAAACAAAGTAATAATATTACTGATAAATTGGAAAGGTCTGTGAAAGCGTGAAAGTAAGGGACATGTTACGGGGCAGAAAGCAGCCCGCTGTGGTTGGCAATGGCACCAGCAATGTGGTTATTGTATGGTATAGAATAACAACAACAACAAAATCAAGCTTCCCCCTCCAACCCACCCCATGGCGCCATTTTTTAGCCAGTCTCCTCTGATAGTAATGGCCAACTTTGTACAACCTTAAAAGGCATTTGAGCACTTAAGGTCTGTGTGACAATTTGAACTCATTCTTTTCTTGGATGGAAGGAACTGTCGGAGGCAGGCCCCTGGCCAGGGTGGCCTCCGCCATTAAAAGATGGCGCCTGGCTAGTTGCCAGGTTAGGATTGCCTCGTGAGACTAAGCGGAACACCCAAAGAGGAAGTAAACAGCATTGGTTGCTAGCGAAGTTGTTCGTTTAGGTGCCCATCCTGATTCGCTCCCTCTTGTACCCTGCTCGCTGATTGATCATGTAAGCATATGTAAGTGTGTAGACTTGCGGAAATTAAGAGAGAGAAGATGCATCTGAACCAGGGCGTGTTGTCGTCCTTGTGGGCCGAGGGCGATAAATGGCGCCGGCACCCGGGAACTAAATAAAGGAATCTTGCAAGGTAATCCGCAGGAAAGCGGGGAGTAAAGGTCTGCAGGTAAGCGGGGACATTAGCCACGTTCAAAAGTGGGAATTCGGCGGTAAAGCGTGGAGTAAAAATAGAAAAAACTTGCAAGAGAGAAGTCCGCAGGTAAGGGGGGTAAAACCATGACAAAGGTGGTGGGAAACTTGTACAAGACCGCAACAAGAAGTGGGGCGGCCATAGAGCCGGGGTTTTCTTATCGAAACCGCAGGTAAGCGGGGAAGGGACCATGATCAAAGTGGTGGGAATCTTGTACAAGTCTGCAATAAGAAGCAGGGCGGCCTTAGAGCCAGGATTAACTTGTACAAGTCCGCAATAAGAAGCGGGGCAGCCTTAGAGCCGGGATTAACTTGTACATGTCCGCAATAAGAAGCGGGGCGGCCTTAGAGCTGGGATTTAGTGGCGAGTATACGCGGAACAGCCATTAGGTTGGGATTCTAATTATGGGATCTGGACTGTCAAAGTCAAGGTTAGAGGGTTCCCTAAAGGACCTTCTAAAGGCCAATGGCACGCTGTTAAAAACAAAAACTGCTAGGATAAAAATGGTCAAGCAGCAGCTGAAAGACATTCAGCCCGTATGGATTCTTCCCCCAAGCCCTTAGTTCTTTGGAGGACACTGCCCACCATAATGCAGCAGCTGGAAATCCTCAGTGGGACCTAGAAATGTTAATGGGAATAGGACTGTACATGGGAAAGCAGGCCCAAATACAATACAACCCTGCGGTGTATCTGCAAATAGCCGTGGCGGTCACTAAGGCATGGTAGAGGCGGCTCCATGGTTCCTAGATGAAGGCTTGCTAAACATACCTCAATGGGACCACTTAGGGGAGGATTTGAAGAAACAGGATGCTTTAACTCTTCGCTTCAAATTTAACATAACAAAAGCACAGGCACGGGACATAGTAGTCTCCTCAGAAATTGCATGATCTTACTACCTGCACTGTCCTTGGGGGTTAATCCTAAGGGTTTGTTACCTAATCATATATGGCATATGGATGTAACACATGTTTCAGAATTTGGAAAGTTAAGATATGTTCATGTCTCTGTAGATCCTTTACCAGTGACTAACTCTTCTCTCATATTCCCTCCTCTCCCTTTGATGCATGGCAGGTCAGTAACTTGCTAGGAGCATGTACTGATATCTCAGCAGTGTCCATGTTAAATGGTGGCAAATTCCTCAACTGTTCTTATAAACAAAATGACTCTAGTACCTTTGAGACAACAGTTAATGTGTCTTGTCCCAATAATATTACTTATCAGCCCACTCCCATATGCGTCTGGCTACCGTTCCTTTTCCTTGTAACAAATGCTAGCAAGCTGAATGATACGTTGAATTGCACTAAGAATTGCTATCTTTCCCAGTGCTGGAATGTCACGGCCTTCAAGCTGGCTGTGATTATGCGTATCCCTACCCATGTTCCTATCCCAGTTTCCATTCCAGAGGACAAGTTACCGGTGGTGCTATCCAGAAAGAATAGAGATTTTGGTATCACAGCCGCCGTTGTGACAGCATTGGCTATATCTACAGCAGCTGCCACGGCAGCAGCAGTCTCGCTTGCTGCAACTATACCCACTGCGGAAGCTGTGAACACCCTTGCAGAAGGAACGGCGGCTGCCCTTCAAACACAGACTCGGATCAATGCACATCTGAAAGCAGGAATCCTGATAGTCAACCAGAGAGTGGATTTGGTTCAAGAACAAGTGGACATATGGGGGGCCCTATTGGGACTGGGATGTGTAGTACCCTTCCTGGCAATTTGTGTAACTCCCATAGCCTATACTAATATGAGTGACTAACAGAATGTCTCCCGACAGCTCTCCCAATACGTGCGGGGGAATTAGTCCGCAGAATTCCAAAACTATACTCAGCACCTGCTACTAGGCATAACAAGGATAAATAACACCGGAGTTGAGCTTGCAACCCTCCCAGAGATAATCAAAACATTGCAAGATGTGTTAACCTTTACGAAACAATGGGCTAGCGTAATTGGTCTGATGACAATCCTCGTAGTGGGCTTGATTCTGCTAGTAAGGAAACTGCAAATTTGGAGGCGACAGCAACATAGGCAACAGCAAGCCATGGTGCAGGCCTTGTTAGCCATCGAGGCTGGAACATCCCCCCAAGTGTGGCTAAGTACGCTGGATCGATAGTCAACGATGGGCAAGATTGGTGGGGGAAATATACCAACCTAAGACAGGACGCAGATCATTGATATCTGCCATCTGATGACGGGTAAGGATATTCCCCGCCACTGACAACCTAAGATAGGCACGATCCCTGCCATAAAAGAAAAAAGGGGGAGATGTCGGAGGCAGGCCCCTGGCCAGGGTGGCTTCCGCCATTAAAAGATGGCGCCTGGCTAGTTGCCAGGTTAGGATTGCCTCGTGAGACTAAGCGGAATGCCCAAAGAGGAAGTAAACAGCATTGGTTGCTAGCGAAGTTGTTTGTTTAGGTGCACAGCCTGATTCGCTCCCTCCTGTACCCTGCTCGCTGATTGGTCATGTAACTGTGTATAAGTGTGTAGACTTGCAGAAATAAAGAGAGAGAAGATGCATCCGAACCAGGGTTCTTGTCGTCCTTGCGGGGCGAGGGCGATAGGAACCAGCAATGAACTGAGGTCTTAGAATCTCCATTCCATAGCCTGATACCCTTTGACATTCTGAGGCATACTGTAAATCTCTTTTTCCTGCTGTCACCAGGGCTGAAATATGGTCTATTTTTGCCACCTGTAGAGAAGGTATGGTTGTCTCCACTGAAGATCAGAGAGAGTAAGGCCCAAGGTTACTCGGCTAGTAATTGTGGACAGTGCTGGACCCAAATATGGCCCCAGTCCATATTTAGTGATTATACACCAAAAGCTATCCTCTACATCTTGCCAGGGGATCTTTTCACCTTCTTCGTACTTGATCCCTTTTAATAGAGAAGCAGTTTTCAAACTCTGGTCCATGAATCCTTGAAAGGTCCTTAAGGCCCTTTCAGGGGTTCTTGAGGTCAAAGCTATTTTCATTATGACCCTAAGACTTTGTTTATGTTCTTTACTGTGCTGACATTTATACTGATGGTGCAGAAGCAATGAAGGAAAACTACTGGTGCCTAGATACACCAAGGCAGTGAGAACACATCTTTTGTCTGATGCACTGTATGATCAAATGAGAAGGGCCCACAAAGTGCTTTGTGGCCCACCAAAGCCTAATGACCATCTTGAAGAGAAGCCCTTCTGCAGCTGAGTTGCAGACTAAATTAGTTGCTTTTTTCATGAGATGCTCTTCTATTTAAAAGAATGACTGGCTGACAAACTTATATTTAGGCTTTTGACAGGCACTTTTTTTATTGTGTTATATTAGTCAGCATAAAATACATCATTCATTTTTGATGCAGTGTTCCAAGATTCATTGTTTATATACAACACATAGTGCTCCATGCAATATGTACCCTCCTTAATACACACCCATTGTGTATTAATGGCTCACCCATTTCTTAGCCCCCTCTTCTCTGAAACCCTCAGTTTATTTCTTGGAGTCCACAGTTTCTCATGGTTCATCTCCCCCTCTGACTTCCCCCAATTCACTTTTCCTTTCCTTCTCCTAATGTCCTCCATGTTATTCCTTATGCTCCACAAGTAAGTGAAACCATATGATAATTGACTTTCTCTGCTTGACTTATTTCACTCAGCATAATCTCCTACAGTCCCATCCAAGTTGATGCAAAAGTTGGGTATTCATCTTTTCTGATGGCTCAGTAATATCCCATTGTATATACGGGCCACATCTTTATCCATTTGTCTGTTCAAGGGCATCTCAACTATTTCCATGGTTTGGTGATTGTGGCCATTGCTGCTATGAAGATTGAGATACATATGGCCCTTCTTTTCGCTACATCTGTGTCTTTGGGGTGAATACCCAGTAGTGCAATTGCTGGGTCATAGGGTAGCTCTATTTTTAAATTTTTGAGGAATCTCCACACTGTTTTCCAAAGTGGCCGCACCAACTTGCATTCCCACCAACAGTGTAAGAGGGTCCCCCTTCTCCAAATCCTCTCTAATATATTTGTTGTTTCCTGTCTTGTTCATCTTTGCCATTCTAACTGATACAAGGTGGTATCTCAATGTGGTTTTGATTTGAATCTCCCTGATGGTTAATGATGATGAACATTTTTTGTGTCTGTCTGTTAGCTATTTGTATGTTTTCATGGAGAAGTGTCTGTTCATGTCTTCTGCCCATTTTTTGACATGATTATCTGTTTTTTGGGTGTTGAGTTTGAGAAGTTGGATGCCCTTTGTCTCTAGTGTCATTTGCGAATAGCTTCTCCCATTCTGTGGGTTGCCTCTTTGTTTTGTTGACTCTTTCCTTTGCTGTACAGAAGCTTTTTATCTTGATGAAGTCCCAAAAGTTCATTTTTGCTTTTGTTTCCTTTGCCTTTGGAGACATATCTTGAAAGAAGTTGCTGTGGCCAATGTCAAAGAGGTTACTGCCTATATTCTCCTCTAGGATTTTGATGGATTCAATAGGCACTTTTTGACAATAAGTGAAGTCAACCTGTCAATGTTAAGGAAAACAACTGATAGTGCTTTTTGGCTGATGATAAAAATTGAGCCTCATGCAAAACTCTGTCTTTGGAAAATGAGAATGTGTGACCAGAGACCTAATTGTTTCCCAATAATTTGAGACTTTTCTGATGAGATTGGAAGTGATATTAACAAATATGATTTTTGATGTTGCATAATGAAAATATATAAGCATTTGAAATATCTGCCAAACTTAGTGAGCTAATATTTTCCAAATCACCAGTGCTTAATGGTACAAAATTAGACATGGGTAAAAGATCCATTCAAAGTAACAGGTACATAAATGAATTTTAATGAAGCAAAGTACAAAAAGGTCACTAATACGGTTTTAGGGATCACACTGCAATTAATTTTAAGGAACTACCACTTGTTAAGTTTTGGCATAGTGTTAAAGCTGCATTTTTACAATGATATGAAAACACTATTAAAATAATTCTCCATTTTCCAGCTACACATACGTGTGAGGCTCCATTTATTAAATACTTTAACCAAAACATCATATCACAACAGAGGGGTAAGAACAGAAGTAGGTATAAGAACCTAATTATCTTTAATTAAGCCCGGCACAAAAAGGATTTACAAGATTTAAAATAATTCTGCTCTTCTCAGTAAAGTTTCTTTGGGAAAAATACATGTATTATTAATAAAATACATTATTCATGTTAACATGGAATAGGTTTCATTTTAACAAATCAAGAAATATTTTATACATTTCTCAGTTCAATTCCTAATATGGTAAAAAAAAAAAAAGTTTTGTTTACCCTAAGAGAGTATTACTGCTACTGGGGACCATGGCACCATATAACAGAATGCTTGATCAGTGTGTACACCACATTTTGAAGGAGAGTGCTCCAATACTCAGGATATCTAATATATATATATTAGATCTATTATCTATTTAATATATATATAGTGCTGATGCTAAAACTGGGCCTTTGGAGCTCTTTTTTGATACTTTGCCAAGACAGGCTGGCATCTTCACTTAATTTACTGTCGACTATCTTCTCCAAGCTTTGAAGGGCCATTCCAGCAAAGTATTAGAACAGGTTCCAGGTATCTGTCAAGATGTTTAATCTTAAATTCTCTCCTATCCAGGCTTGTAAGCTGGCTATATATCTTATCTCCCATCCCCCAGTCCTATAGCATCAATATATATTTCCAGGCATTTCCTTCTGTTACTATGAGAGAAGCCATATCCTTCAACTATTTTGATGATAATCCATTTCCTCCCATAGTAGCAAATGTGTTTCTCCTACTTGGGCTAAGCTGAGAACAGACCTTGGTTATTGGTATAGAAACAATGAAAGGGGCAAAGGGAGCATCTTGAGTAGTCCAACATCACTTGCATGGCATCTTTCTTAAGATGACAGTTTTTAGGACACAGGATGCTGTTCTTTACTACCCGGCCAAAAGGCTGCTTCTAGACACCTAGACAGTTCATAGGAGTTTGGAGATTCAAAGTTTCTAAAGGCATCAACCACCCCAAATTCCCCATTCCACATCTCGGGGTCTTACTCCTACCTTTTTTGAGCTCTAGGTTTAACATAGGAGACTGTGTAAATTGAACTGTAAATTCAAACTCCTTTGTAACTCTACCACTCTTAAGATCAAAGCTTGGACCTGATTTTCAGCACCGTTTGCTTGTTGGCTACAGGATAAGTAGGTTTCTCCAAAGCCTGTAGGCTTTCTGGCTCCAGCAGCTTGCCCTGCATTGACAGCTGGCTGTCCCAGCATGTAATTCTTTCTCTTGAAGGCTTCCAGAACATTTAACAGAAGCTATCCAACTCTTTATAATTATTATTGCCCTTACATCTTTCCAGGACAACAGAAAATGCATAAGTCTGTGCTTTTCCTTCTGCCTGGCCCACATCCACACAGATGAGCCTTTTAATAATTGTGAGGCTGCAGCTGGCCAGGATTCTCACTACCCACTTACCATCAGCAATAGGATCTTCTTGCCATTTGACTGGAGAGTCATCCCAGTCCAGACGTTCAACCTGGAGGTCACTATCTAGGGCCAGTTCTTGTAACATTTGTCTAAAAAGCAGATTCAAAGGCAAGGACTCGAGTGCCAGTAGCTTCTGTTGGAGGTAAGCCCAGCAGGCATGCGTGGAGAGGGATTAGGTGAGGTTAGAAGAGAAGAAAGCCAATAAAGGACTGGTTAGTGAATGGGTAACGATGGTCCACTGGGGCACTATTCTGCCATATACAGAACATGTCTCAGAGGTACTTCTCATTGGGTGAGAAAGATGGTTGTTTATCTACTAGCTTCTGTCTTTCCTACAGCCTGTAGCTATCATGGCTCCCTGGCACTTCTGGCCTGACCCAGTATGGACTGAGTTGCACTTGTGGCCAGAGCCTTCTGGCTGCAGATGGGTGAGGCAGGAACCCATCCATGTGTGTGAGAATGGCCCACTGAAACTGCTGGTGACCTCCACAGTGAGCTGAAGGATATGGGGATGCCTCTGCCGTTGGAAAAACTACACAAGGGAGCTCGGACCCAATCGGGTAGAGACTGAATATTTTTACGGATGTTAGCATCTGGATATTTTGAGATCTGGATGTTTCGAGGCGCATGTCTGGTGGGGCAATGAAACTTTTTTAATGTAGGGAGATACCAGAGGCAGGGAGACCAGGGTAAAAGTGTGGTAATGACCCAAGTATGAAGTACAGAGAGGCCAAAATAAGGCTGTGGTAATGAGCATGTAGATGAAGACCAACTTATACTTCTTTGCCTTTCATTATTACGTATTATTTGATGGCAAGAATTTCCCAGGATAAAGCTCATAATATGGCCCAGAGCATCAAAAGACAAGAAGGAGAAAAGCATATGGTACAATGCCATGTAATGGCAAAAATCATGCCACTTACATGTAGTATAGAGACATATCTGAGTAGCACGAGTGCTAAAAGCAAAAGAAGTACGAAGGAAGGAATAATAAATACCGAATTTAGGACAGTGCTTCACTTCTGGGGATCAGGAGGAAAGAAATAACTGGAAAGAGGATCCTTGGGGTTTCAGCTGTGTTGGTGTTGCCTTACTTCGCAGCCTGGGTGGTGGATCCTTTTGCGCTCATTATGTAATTATTTATATTCTTTGGATATTTCTAAAGTAATGCAAGCTATATTTGAAAACATTTTATAGTGCAGGACTTGATGGCTTAGGGTATGCATAGCGGAATGAGAAATGGGCCAAGTTGATCCTGTGTCTTCTTTCTGTAGCTTTTTACAATAATGATCAAAAACAGATGAACATTTTTTTCTCTTTCCTACACACACAGGTATATGCATAGATCTATGGAGAACAATAATAAGGAGGCAATTAGAATAGGTTATTCCCTGCGACTGACTCACTGTCTGTGCTAAAAGCTCTGACAAGTAACGTTTGAATTAGCCGGAGAACTGTAATTTCCATGGGCCATGGATAATTTATACACGTCTCCCAATTCTAAGACAAAACTGTCAAGTTTAGAGGGATAAATGATGACATGGAGTTAAGTTTTACCAAAGTGATTTTGAGGATAGCCCTAAACTTGAAGATGGATTTTTCTCAAAGGAGCAAGCCCTCAAGCTCCCATTAAGTATTGTGAATGGGGTTTTTATCATGGACAGCTCCAAGGGGGAGCTGTGATACTGCTTTCTGGTGCAAGTTGTTCACAAGAAATAGCATAATCTGCCTTCTGTTCTTGCACCATAGGGTTTTAGTCTTTAGATGGCTAACTTCCACCGGAGTGCATGGCGAAAGACACCAGAATGAATGACATCTATAAAAGAAACAATATGGGGGTCTTTTCCCTTGGTTGGGCTTTCACTTGACTACAATCTTTCTTTGCACTCACTGACTGTTAGTGATATCCAGGCAAAACACCCGTACTAAGGGACAGATGGGAAGTCCCTTGGAGAACATAGTGGGTTTCTGTACTCATGACTCAATCATTTAGCTCAATGATAGTACTGAGACCCTCTAAGGGAAAAAAAAAAAAAAGATATTCAAATCATCTTGAAAGTCCTAATGTTTTCTCTGAGTATTTGGAAGTAATGCTGAAGACAACAATGTAATTTCTCAAGAGGAAAGCCCTGACCGTTGCTTTTTTATAAAATGAAAGTCAAGCTTTCTATTTTTTTTTCCTTCCCCTTCAAAATTTTATGTCCTAGTCCCCAAGGGCAGTATTATTTGCTATATCCTTGGACTTTGAATTTTATGATAATTTTTATGGGAGGAGGGACTGCATTTAATAAAACTTGGATAAAATGGTATTTTTCTTGAGCTGCCTAATAAAATTGAACCCCAGGACATTTGCAAGAAAAGGTATGTCCTGGGTTTCTGGTTATCTTGTCACAAGGAGAGTGAGAAAGACACAGGACTTTTTTTTTTCTTTTTTTCTTTTTTTTTAAAAGACTTTATTTGACAGAGATCACAAGTAGGCAGAGAGGCAGGCAGAGAGAGAGAGGAGGAAGCATGCACCCTGCTGAGCAGAGAGCCCCATGCAGGGCTTGATCCCAGGACTCTGGGACCATGACCCGAGCCGAAGGCAGAGGCTTTAACCCGTTGAGCCACCCAGGCATCCCAAGACACAGGACTTTTAAGAGCTACCTGAAGAATTTAGAACCTTTTATTTCTTTGCTCTTAGTTTGGACTTTGCCTTGCTCTTTGAGAATGAGAAAATAATGTCACTGACCTGACTCTGGTTTTCCCAGTGACACAGGAGGAACAAGATTGCTATGGTTATTTATTTTTCATTGTCAGAGTCTTCTTTAAGATTTCCACTGTATGGGGGAAGGGAGGGTCACCAACCTTGAGTTCCTGACTGTGTTGAGTGGGAGGATGGGGGAGAGATAGTGGGTGGGGTATTTGTCCTTCTTTTGTACAATTATCCCTAAAAAGATGAAGCCTGTTAGTTATTGAGAATTTACTGTTAATTACTTAAATTGGATGATTAAATTGCTTTTGTCTTTACCAATGGCCAAGATCAGAACAGTTACTAATCCTTAATTCAACAAAGGTTGTATTGAACTATCTAGCCTGAGGCATTTTTGAGGGGAGGGGACATGGATGAGAGGAAAAATCTGGGAGAAGAGAGTCCTCTGGGTGGGTACTTTGGACGGCTTTAAGACGGCAGGGGGCACTCGGGTGTTTAGGAGCTGGGAGACATGTAGCGTGAGGCAGTGCGTGCATGGAGTGTGGGTGGGGATGTGTGCACATGTGTGGGGTTGGGGAGGACTTCTGTCATTTGATGTCTGGAGCAATGGCTCCTACACGCCTTGCAGTTGCAGGGACTATACAAAGAGCTGTCACGCCCCAAGTATTTATGGGCTTCTGTTGGGAAACGGGTTGAAGAGACAAACTGAAACAAGAAACCCAAACTTCTACTTTGCATTCTGCCCAGAGTCCTGGTGGCAACCACAGACAGAGTCATTGACTAATTTAGTGCTACCAGCCTTGGTATTTTCCTAGCGTGTTATTGCCTGCCCTTGAGTCCAGAAATCAATGAGTCAATTGAGTGGTGAATCAAAGCAAAAGCCGACAGCAAAAGCAGGCTGTTAACTTGTCCGAAGTATCATAAATTACACCCAAAGCAGCGGATCTGAGTATTGTACAACTCAGAAAAGGAAAAAGCCCTGATGTGTCTGTAAGCAAGACCTCAGTACCTGGTAATTGTCTATTTTACTTTCTTTTCTTGCCCGCTGACCAGTCGCGTGCTGTCTCCTTTTAGGCAACCTTGAAAAGGGGTGTTTTAGCTTTTGAATGTTAGCAATGCTCTATGTAGTCTATGAGTTAGGCACGTTCACAGGGGAATCAAGACATTTCATTAAACCATACGTAAGTGATAACATATACCTATAAATAGCATCTTTGGTACTGGTAGTGGATGAAGTGGTTGGAGTCATTCATTTCAACGTATGAGCAGGTTGGGACCAGCAGATGTTTTCAATTCTGAGTCTCCCTCCTCATTTTTTCTTTTCTTTTCTTTCTTTTTTTTTTTTTTTTTTTTTTTTTTTTGCTGTGGCAGATGTACCTTTGCTGAGTCTGCCTATTGAAATCCTGGCTTTTGCTGGGCTTGTTAGCCTTAGCACTGGTTAGTGATTTGTGTTGGGCTATTAAGCATGAAAGGGAAGCTATGTGATCTTGTTTCAGGGAAAGAAGAGATGAAATGTCCCTGCGTGAATACTAGAAGGGTGTTACGACTTTTAAAAGTTGGCTCAGGCAAGTTTCACTTAACAATGCCTGGGAGGCCCCGTGGAGTGGAATAAATCATGGGTAATGATATAATAATTTCTTTAAAATATAGTGTGGAAAACCGATGTCTATTGGCAAATGTCAGATCTGGTGTCCGGGAAATTAGCATCACTGCTTTTTTGAGAAGGGAACATGTATGCCAAGTAAAAGGAATTTCTAATAGCCTTTGATAAAGACAGAGCAAAAAACAACAACAACAACAACAACAACAACAACAACAAAACAACCAACCCAAACAGGTACTTTGATAAACAGGCTGAGAAACAAGCAGGACAAAGGAATAAGATGGTTTCTTGCTTTTGATTTTAAGGATCGATCCCAGTAGAAAGGGCTG
Source organism: Mustela putorius furo (assembly GCF_011764305.1). NCBI lineage: Eukaryota > Metazoa > Chordata > Mammalia > Carnivora > Mustelidae > Mustela > Mustela putorius. The sequence continues at coordinate 10,646,665 of NW_025421399.1, forward strand.
ATGCCTCCATATTTCCTTCCTGATATTAATTCAAGTTGTGTGATAAAGAAATGTATTATAGTGGGGTTGAAATGATAACTGAACAGAATAGAAAATGCACAGCTCCTTCCAGTACCACCAACATGATCAGTCAAACAAAAACACATTGTGAACCAGAGAGGTTTCTAATCGCTGGACCCCAGGTTGAGACCATTTGGTGAAGACCTGGAAATATGGTCAGTTTGTATGTTTGGGACAGTGAAAGGCAAGTGAAGAACAGTAGCAAATACAAAATAATTCACACTGCCTAGTGGGAACACAGAAGCCTTGGTTTCTTTTTTTTTCTTTTTTTTTTTAATATTTTATTTATTTATTTGACAGACAGAGATCACAAGTAGGCAGAGAGGCAGGCAGAGAGAGGAGGAAGCAGGCTCCCTGCTGAGCAGAGAGCCCGATGCGGGACTCGATCCCAGGACCCTGGGATCACGACCTGAGCCGAAGGCAGAGGCTTTAACCCACTGAGCCACCCAGGCGCCCCGAAGCCTTGGTTTCTAAACAACCTTGAGGAATCCACTGAAAGGGGGCCATCTGAGACATTGAAGCATCAGACTAAAATGGCCCCATGTACCTACATATCTCTATGAGTCTTAGACCATGTCTTTATCCCTTTTCCTGACAGCATAGAATTTAACTGACATGTGTTTTTTGTTGTTGTTGTTGTAGTTTGTTTGGAGGGTTTTCTGTGGCTTTTAACAAGACTCACAGGAAAAAAAAAAAAAAACAACAGCATGTTTATACCAATACCTCTTCTTTCACAACATTGGAGCGACCAAGTAGTTGGGTATCATTTGAAGGTAACGTGTGAGATCTCTCAAAGCAGGGAGGTACTTGTGGAAATTTTGTGTCCACACGGGTTGAGATTCTTCCTGGGCCTAAGTCAAGGCAAAAGACTCTAAAAGTGTGAAAAGAATTTCTCACAGGCAAGTAGGGCCTGAAGAACGTGTTGAAAGGCTGCCGGCGGCTCAAGATTTTTTTTTTTTTTTTTGGCAGGGTGAGGATGAGGCTGATGAAGTTGAGCTTCACATTTCTGGGGGAATGAATCAAACTGGTAGATTATCATGATCACTAAAGGGAATTATAATATGAACCTCTTTGATAGATGTTATTTGGGATTCATGAAGTTTATGAGTGTCTCAGGAAATGAGGTCCAGACCTCCTTATTTTGCTGAAGTTAATTGCCCTTTGCAATCCTGGTGTGGCAAAGCCCACACCTCGTAGGACTTCAACTGGAATTTCTCGGCTCAGAGCTGTTGTGCTGATAGTGATTTGGGGTGAAGAGATAGGAGTGACAGGAAGGTTAGTGAGAAGAAGAATTAGAAATGTGATATGCGGCTTTACAGATTTAAGTTTAGGTCAGGAAAGAGAGATGCCAACTTCAGGTGCCAGCTCATTTTCCGTTTAAAGGGGATTTAAAATTATCTCAAATTCCTTCCAACTTTGCGGGTTTGCCGTTCTCTGATAACAATGACAGGGACAAACGTAAGGGCAGTGGGTTCAAATAGTTCAGATCTTGCCTTCTGAATACATCTCACAGTTCATCAGTCTGCAATTTCTCCAAGTGTGTCTCTGCAGCACATTTTCCTGGTGGCAGCGTCCCATTGGGACCACTCCGGGTGGGGCCATTTTTGTGGGGCAAAATAGAACTAGAGGAGGCATCGTAATAGAACAGTAAGACCCTTGGGCCCTGGAGAGAGACTGCTTGGATTCAAAGTCCAGCTTCACCACGTGCTAGAATCCTGAGGAAATGGCTGACCCATTCTGTGCCTCGGTTTCCTCATCTGTAAATGGGAGTGATAAAGTACCTTCCTCATAGAATTTTTTTTAATATGTTTTTTTAATTTATTTCATAGAAAGAGATCATAAGTAGGCAGAAAGGCAGGCAGAGAGAGAGGGGGAAACAGGCTCCCCGCTGAGCAGGGAGCCTGATTCGGGGCTAGATCCCAGGATCCCGAGATCATGACCTGAGCTGAAGGCAGAGGCTTAACCCACAGAGCCACCCAGGTGCCCCTAGAATTCTTTTGACAGCTAAGTTCATTTTGTAACTGTCTGTGCCATGAGTGTAAGGCTTTCTATGTGTCACATTTACTGTGCCATGCCCAGTGCCCAAACATGGCTGAACATGTAGTAGGTGCTTGAGGTTTGTTGAATCAGTAGATATATTTCTTTCAAGTGAGTATTCTGTTTTCTTTCAAGGGAGTACTCACACTTTCAATAACACTCAATCCGTAGGGAGCATTGGTTCATGGTATCATTTTTCTAAAGGGGCTCTTCTGTTTGTTTGCCTCCCAACTTTGAATACTCCATACAGTACTGCTACGTAGAAAGAAGATGCTTGCGGTAGGCAGGATCGTGTTCTCTCCTCTAAAGAGGCCTAATTCCTGATCCCCAAAACTGTGACTATGTTAGGTAACATTGGAAAAGGGGGATTAAAACTGTGGGCAGAGTTGAGATTGCTAATAGGTTGACCGGAGAGTAGGAAGAGTGTGTTCAATCACCTGGTTGGGCCCAGTGTCAACGTCAGGGTCCTTAAAAGTAGAAAAGGAGACAGAAGAGGGTCTAGGGAAGAGATGGAATGTTGGAAGCAGACTGAGACACGCTCTGTTGCTGGGGATCCTGGGGTAAGAATGGGGGCAGCAACAGAAAAATGTTAGCATGCTCAGTAAGTATCTGTTGAATTGAATCTGAATGAGTCGCTTTCATCTCCAGGATCAATTAGGATTTATTATCTCCTCATGAGGTAAATGCTCCAATGCTTCCTGGAAAGAAATCTAGCAATATATAAACACTTGATAAAGAAAGTAAAGGTCACATGGAATCCTACTACCTGTGACAACCACTTGAATACGTAGGGATTCCTTTTGTTGTGACTCTCTTGATGAATGCACAACACATATCCACCCACACCCCCCCACCTGCTTATGTAGGATTATACCTCATGTGGCAATTTGCTTTTTTATCATGGACACCGACTCATTCTTCCCAGCATCAAAACCCTTCATTCCAATTCTACCTACATACCCCAATTAGGAAGCCAGGGATAACACCTTAATGTGTGTCCTTCAATATATATATATATATATTTTTTTTTGTACTTGGGTGATCTTAGACCTCTCCTACTCCCCAATCTAGGCTGTCTTTTGTCATTTTATGTTTTACAAAAATGGGATCATATGACACACTCTTTTGCAGGATTGCTTTTCTTCCTCAGTGAAATCCTTACTCGGGAAAATCCTCCGAAGTCATTTTCTAAGACTTCCCCGTATTTCGTGATATGAATATAACACCATTTATTCAACCATTGTTGATAGACATTCTCTTTGTTTTCAATTACGGACTACTGCAGACGGTGCTGTCATTCCTCTGCTGCTTATTTCTTGCACAAAGGAGAACATTCTTAATTTGTAAAGGCTATTATCAAGGGAAAAATGCCTCCTTGTGATGGTAAGAATTTCCAAGAAGGGGCTGTGTTCTCCCCAGAAGTTAGCATCTGGGGCTGGAGTTAACGTCCACAGAAATAGTAGGAAGTGGGGAGACAGCAAAGTTACATGGAAAAACTGGCAGATACCTTTCCTCTCAAACTTAAACTGAGACAGCTTTCCATTTACCATCCTTTCTATCAACTGTTTTGGAAGCATACGGTATTCATTGACCCTGGCTGACCTCTCCTAAGGAAATTCAGCAGTGTAGAGGGTCTACTAGGTAAATACTATTAGGTCACTGTTCCCTTTTGTTAACACTATTAATGTTCAGGGTGCTTCAGCATCATGTTGGATGAAAAAGGAATATTAATTAAAAAATGTTCAGAAGGTCTGTACCACTGACCTATTTCATCGATGCCCCCGGTGACCTCGTCTGCTTCGTTGGTTCTTTGTCGGCAGCCGTGACTCCAGATCGGTTTGGTGAGGGACCTCTTGCTGATGCTGTGTCTCTTAGTACAACCATTCAGTGATGTGTTTTCGGGATCTGAATCAAAGGAACATTTTTCTTCAATCTGCGCAAACCTGCTTGGCACACGTTCTTGTTTATGGAAAATCCAAATGTATATTTGTGTTCTTTTGAAAGGGGTGGGAGTTGGAAGGGAGGTCATGCAGGAGATTAAGACGCTAGCTTCCCACTCAGGGAGCTGAATTCTTAAAACCCTATCTGATTTCATAAAGTAAGCACAAGTTGGAGCTCTGTCTAGACTCTGGCTGACATGTAGACAAAAGAAAGGAATCCACTCAGTGGCGGCCAGTAGCCGATTCCACTTGAAGGATGATGCCCTGGGGTGGAAGAAGGGGTTAGGCCTTGATGGAGGAGACCCTTTCCTTCATCTCTACTGCTTCCTGGTCACTTTATCTGCACTGTCTCATTGTTGTTACAACTCCAGGGGGTTGGGAGGTGGGGGAGGGGAACGCTACAAAAGCTTCTCACATGAAACAGCCTCAGAGAGCAATTTTGCCTCCTGTTCTACAACTAAGAAATGGTAGAGTCAGGATTAAAATATAGAAAACTACATTAAAAAAAATCTTCATTATAGGAAATACCCTACACATAGAAGAGTTGAAACCTTACTATAATTCACCGTCCTGAACCCCTGACCCAGTGTCAAAAATGATCAGTTCATAGAGGGTATTATTGCTGAGTGAAATAAGTCAATCAGTGAAAGACAATGGTCATATGATCTCCCTGATATGAGGAAGTTGAGAGGCAACGCTGGGGGCTTGGGGGGTAGGAAAGGAAAAAAATGAAACAAGATGGGATCAGGAGGGAGACAAACCATAAGAGACTCTTAATCTCACAAAACAAACTGAGGGTTGCTGGGGGGAGGGGGGTAAGGAGAGGGTGGTTGGGTGATGGACATTGGGGAAGGTATGTGCTATGGCGAATGCTGTGAAGTGTGTAAACCTGGCGATTCACAGACCTCTGCCCCTGGGGCTAATAATACATTAAATGTTAATAAAAAAATTAAAAAATTAAAAAAAAAAAGGATTAGTTCATAGCCAATCCTGTTCATCTCCACCAGCTTTCTTGAGTTCCCTCCCCAGCTGGGATATTTTGGAACAAATTCCATTTGCCTTTCAGGGTGTATTTTCCAAAGATAAGTATTTATCAAAAATATAATCACAACACGACTTGGCACCTAAATTAAAATAATAATTCCTTAATACTCTCAGAAGTCCCATCAGGTTCTGGATTTCCCTGATTGTGGGGCCAACAATTTCACACAGGTCTCCATGGAAAATTTGAGGGACAGGCGTGTGAGGAGGGTGGTGGGTATAGTTGGGGCCATTTTGGAAAAAAAACCTGCCCTGCCTTGCCCCCAAATTCTTTAAATGGAAATCTGCTCAAAGAGAAGCTTTCGTTCCCTGGAATCCTCCACAAGCAAGAAATGGTGACAGTTCTGTTCTGCATTTAACATACTTTATAGATATAAAAAGTAAAGGAAATGAGGAAAAGGCTTATAGCTCAGCTCCTTGTCTCAAATTGTGGGTATCTGGGGAAAGGGGGGGGGGTCGGGAGATAGAGACAGAGACAGAGAAAGAGAGATAGAGAGAGAGAGAGAGAGAGAGAGGAAAACAGAAAAGAATTGGCAAATCTTTCCCCAGCAGAAGAAAGGGAGACATTTTTATTCTGAGCCACGAAATATTATTCATGATCACTTTGGTCTTGTCCACGTGGAGCTAAGAAATGATTATGTAAAGGAATAAAACACGTTCTGAGTTCTGGAGTGCCTGGGTGGCTCAGTTGGTTAAGCTCTGCCTTTGGCTCCAGTCATGATCTCGGGGTCCTGGGATCAAGCCCGGCCTCGGGCTCCCTGCTCAGCAGGAAGCCTGCTTCCTCCCCTCCCTCTGCTCCTGCTCCTGTGCTCTCTCTCTTGCTCATTCTTTCTCAAATAAATAAATAAAAATCTTAAAAACAGATAAACAAAGAAACAAACAAAAAAGCCCCCATGTTCTGTGTTCTAATTGATTAACCAGGTTTTATGGTCATTCCTAATAAAGGATGTCAGCTAAAGCATTAGATCAGTAGCCTTTGATTTCTAAACTTAGGTAGAAATCCAGTTTTGCTCTTTGGTTCTTTTTCCTCGCATTCTTGGAATTCATGAATTTTGCCCTGAACTCTCCGGGAGCAAGAGCCGAGGTCTGGACAGGACTTTTCAATTAATGCAAATCACGGTCTCTGGTTCTCCTCGATGTTAGCATGTGACAGGGCTGGAGGCCTTTATTTTGCTTAGAGCAGTGACCAAGCAAATGAACGCACGCTCTTGAACATTTGACAAATGTGACAAGCGTGTGTGGCTGCAGCTGCAGCCGGCCGCACTAAGGGTTTTAATTTACGTGCTTTCTCAACCAGCAGTGTGGGATCTGCCCCACTAGACTGAAGTTTGGTCAAGTCAGGTCAGGAATGCAATTGAGATTTTTGCTTTCTGGCGCAGAAACATCGTCAAGGGAAGGGGCCGGCTGTGTGATGTGCAGGACCTGGTGCAAACACAAAGATGGGGCTCCTTGCTCTGAAATATTGGGAGAATTTCAAGATGACAGCAGCACAGTGCTTTTAAGCAAGGGGACCTGTGATGACGGTGAGGGTGACTTTCGCGTCAAAGCGGAGCTTGGGCAGGGAGCACCGAGCGTACAGTTGGAAATGGACAGGTTCATCTGTGCTTCTGAGACAGAGAAAAGGAAGGCAGAATTGGGAGACTAGCTCAGCCCAGGGCAGAACTTGTAGGAGACAGGCAGAGAGCTCACAGGCTGGAACCAGATAAGGGGAGAGGAGTGGAGAACGTGTCTCAGGTATCCTGAGGCTATTTTGCCCAAGTTGGTGTGGTTTTCCTCATCTACACAGGTTAGAGAGAGGAAGGTCAGAGGTTACCTGGTGGCAGATGAAAGTCCAGGTCAAAGGTAAGTGTAAGTGCAAGAGAATTAGAGAGACAAATGTTCACAGCCAAAAAAGAAAAGACCCAAAGCAGATTTTTCAGTCTGTGAGCTGATCTTGAACTTTCCCAGGGGTTTGGGCTTCATAGAAAAAACATTCGGCCACTTCCTCTGTGTTTCTGCATCTGGAAAGGGAGGCCCCTTTCTCCCAAGTGTTGAGTGACATCTGAGGACTTCTTTCTTTCCAGTAAAAGTGGAAAATATCAACTAAGGTTTCAAAGGAAAGGAAATGTAATGTATTTTCTCATCAAAGTTGGCATTATCTGTTTCGCAGGCAGGCCTTTAATCTTGCGTGCAGTATTTTTCCATTGTACAATTCTGAGTGTGCCTCGAATCCGTCTGGCTCTTCTGGGCTTTCTAAAATACGATGATGATTGGCTCGACTTATCTTCTTTTCTCATTTGTTTCCTCCATACGTTTGATGATCACTTGCCAGGGTTTCTCCGGAGAAGCTCCCAATGTTGCCTCGGCAAGTATTAAATGTAGCACAGATAAAGCTTTGTTAGTGTGGATTCATTAATGGCTTTGATAAAAAAAATAAAAAATACAAAATAAGAACTTTCCGTGTCCGGGATGGTGGGAGGACTCGGGGCCTGTTGATAGGAGCCTAGAATTGAAGAAGTTCAGTAATAAGCCTTTGAAAAACCCCATTAAATTTTTAAATGAGAAGGAAAGCCACTCGCTCCTGTTTCAGGACTTGAGGACTGTAGGGAAGTCCCTTACCATCCTCCTTCTCCCTAAGAACTGGAAAATGGAGACGTGAGATTGAGGTCTAGGAGTCGAACCCTTAAGTCCGTGTATTATTACGTATTTCACAGCAGAGAAAGGATGAGTGAAGGAGAAGAAAGACCCTTTAGCCAGAAGAACTAGAGCCTGATGAAATGTATTAGGGGAGCATACGTCGGCTGGATATCTGAGCAATGCAAACAGAAAAATCACAGAGGTGAACGTTGGCAGGGTCCTTTCAAAGCCATCCAGGGAAGACAAAGCTTTAGCAGAGGGACCTTAAGCAGAGTGACTCTCGACACACTGGCTGACTCCGCAGCAAATCCATCCGTGCGTTCAAGATGGCTGTGTTGCGTTTTCTTACACCGAGTTCATGATACATCCAGACTTAGGAACTATCCCTCTTATAGTCTATGCTTGCCAGTCAGCTTGGTGGATAGGATTCTTGGCTACGTGTGTTGCTCATGTTTGAATAAGGATAGTTCATACTTTTCATTCCCAAGTAGATTGTTCTGAGAGTTTCTGAGTCTCCTTTTCTAATGTAAGTTAATAAACTGAAATTCTGGTCCTACTTGTAAATGGGTATCTGGATGAGGAAAGTCTGTAGTAAAAGAAGGACCTGCTCCAGGGGTGCTGACCTTGGGCCCTGGTACAGTCAGAGATGCCATGCTGTGCTCCGAGTGTCTGGTCTTGGATCCCTGAGCATTCCAGAAGCAACCTGAGTGTTGAGTTTATCCCCTTCCAACTTGTTTAGTCCTTGTATCTGTGCCTTTTGTTTCATTCCTGACTCCTAATTCAGATCTTGTCCTAACACAGGACTCTGAAGGCTACAACTGGAAGAGTGAACACACGGGCTTCAGGCTTTTCATGTTGGATGCAGTTATCTCACTGTTCATGTACATTTGTCTAGAAAGACCATAACCCCATCATGACTTTTGAGCTCATTCTTTTAATACATTTTACCTTTCTCAGTGCTTTCTTGAATGCTGCCTTTGCTTGTCTCAGGAGGGTAGCTCCTAGTTGGTCATGTGTTCAAATATGCTTTTGCCTTATAAATTAGATTTTGACTCCTGCCCTTTGCTCATGTCTTTGGATCTTGGTTCCGTGTCTGTATGTTCAACTTCGCTGCACCTGTCTCAGCAGTGACTCCTGATGACCAAATGCCCGGAGCCCAAGACTCCTGTCCTTGGTACTCCTTCCATGGTCCACCTCTCCCTTGCTATCACCCCAGTCTCTCCAACCTCAAAAAATGTCCCACAAAGCCAGATGAGTCCTCTCAAGTCACACCCCACCTCGGCTTACAATGTGGATTTCAACCAAAAAGCAGCGAGAAGAATTTTAAGAACCCAATGAAAGAAAGAAATTGAAGCAGAAACCTGATAAAATAACCCAATAAATCCAGACAAGGCAGTTTTCGGTTTCAGGCGACAATGCGGCAGGAACTGGCAAGGTCATGTGGCTGTGCAGGTGGCCAAGACTTTCAGGAGAAATGGAAGGAACACAAAGGTGTCATAGCTTCAGGGAAGGAACGTGTTATGTGATAATCCTACACTTCAACAGTGACCATGAATGCCCTGGGACCCCCAGGGGAAAATCACTACACACCAAGTTGGGAGTGACCTCCGTCTGGAGCAGGGTGTAGATGAGCCACCTGGGGAATGAGCGGGAGTTGCTACGGTCAGGAAGCCTCACTCACACACCTGTTTTCCATCCTCAGCATGTGGTGACTCTGTGGTAACATAACTCCCTGCTTTGGAAAATATAGGTTGATTTGCAGCATATTTTCTTGGCATCAGATTAGGGGCTGGGAGTTCATTTCAATTCATGTGAATTCTCTGGGGTTACATGGATAACAGTGAGTCTTTCTAGTCTGAGGAAATTTCATATTTTCTGAAACTGGGAAATGGACCCATGAAAATGTGGGGCTTTGATTTGTCTAAAAGAAAAAAGAAAACCTTAAAAAAAAATTTCATCCACATCCTATGCTCCACCAGCCTCCAGACTCTCTCCTCATTTATATATTTTACTTTGGCTTTACGGGAAGGTAATCTTGCTATTATTAGCTTTCAGTCAATCAGAATCCCACGGTGATAATAATGTCTTTGTGTTTTGTTAAACAACACAAATATTTTTATAAATGACATATATTTAATGAAAAAAATGTCAGGCTTTAAGAAGGTAAAACGAGTTGACAAATGTTTCTTTAAGTGCAGCTAATTGCATGGAATATTTTATGACATTTCCATGGAAAATGTTACAGAACATCTCTAGAGGATTTCAGGGGAACTTTTATAGCTATTTCCTGCTCCATCAGCATTTTACAGAATCCCGTGGAAAGCAGGGGTGCTTGCCTCTGCATCTGGTTAGTCATGGGCGTCAGTTTCTGTTGGATGATGGAGGAACCGGGGGAACACACACATGGGCCAAGATTGTCCTGAGACAGTGTCAAGGAGTCCTGTGGCCATGAGTAACCATGGGGCTCTAGAACGGACTTGAAAGAGGTCTGTGGGGTTCGATGTGGCAGGGAATGCCTCTCCTTCTTCGTTGCCATAGAGCAGAGCTCCTTAAATCTACTTCATTATCATAATCCTCAGATAAAAAAGACCCAGTTGAAAATTCATCTGTATTACAGAAACTAGCTTTGTGATCCCCTCTTTTTTTAATTGAGAATTTTTAAATGTCACTAAGTGACAGAAAAATCAGTACCCACTATACCAAAGACATACTTACTATGTGTAAGGGATACAAACAAGTATATGTGCAAATGATCTGCTCCAGAAACTGATTGTCTGTGGTTGGTCATGTAGAGTATGGCTTTGTTCACCTTTGTCTACCATGGTCTTCCTTCAACAGGCAAGTCTCACCATACAGCTACATCCCACCACCATTTCTCTGCAAAACAAATCATAACATATAATTACAGAAGCTCTCATGTTACCATCTCATGAAGATCTGTAATAGCACTGTCATGTATTCAATGGACTGCACACAATTATGTCCTAACTAGGTAATGGTTTTATGTACCCTGCCCGTATGTGATGTGAACTCTCCAAACCAAATCGGTAATGGAGAGTAATTGGTATCAAGGGCAGCCATCTGACATGCAGTGAACACTTGAATATCTGTGCTATTTGGAAAGAAATTGCACACTGGAGTCGGGAGATCCCTCTCAGAGGCCTTCTGATGCTCTTGGGTCTTGGATGTTGCTTTAAGCTTTGACACTAACTAGATCATGATGTCACTAACACTCAGATTATTCTGCTTCTTGATGTACACTGTCTTCACTCTACCTTCTCTGGAAGGGACACAGAGAGATTAATAATACCATTTCTCCCTAACTTAGACAATGTGACTTGATAAACATTCCTACCTATAGTAACACTGAGAAGGAACAGGACAGAAATTATTATCCCGATGTCTACAGAAGAGGAAGAATGTTTGATTGACCTGCTTTAGTTCACAGATCTATTTGTGGAAAGGTTAACAGAACCCAGGGATTCAGATTCTAGAGGCTCAGATATTTTCCATTGTCTGGAACATATTGACTCTCTGGAGAAATGTTTAAACGAGGCTCATTTCTGATGTTGAGGCTATGCGGGGAGCTCGGTGTCTTGGTCCCCCTAAGTCACTGGACGTCATTCCACATGGGTGATGGCCCTCCCCAGTTGCTCATCTGTTCTCCTTGTTCACATGGTGGTGTGTGTCTCCCTGATGCCAAAATAACTAATCAGTTCAAGATACTCTTTGAAAAAGTAAAACCAGTAGTGTTTAGTGTCATGGAGACAAAACAACTGGTTGATTTGACTTTTATCCTTTTTAATCAGTGGTTTTAGAGCCCTGCAGAAATTCCCGGTCTTTGTTCATTTTAGGAGGCGACTTTCCTCCCTCTCCCTCTCCTCTCTCTCTTTCTCTCGTTCCTCCTTCTTTTCTCTTTTCCTTCTTCTTCTTCTTCTTCTTTTTTTTTTTTAACACATTTCATTACTTTTTCCATCCTAGGCAATAAATGGTTGTTATAGAAAAGTTGAAATGCAAAGTGTAGAGAGAAGAACGAAATTAAGATGACTATAGTCCTATCTGGCCTACGCAAACATTTTTCCCAGCATATTTAAAACTCATAATATTCCTTTCTCTTTCTTACAATCAGCTGGCTGAATTTCAGTTGCATGTTGGAGATTTCCTTTGTTTCTAGCTCATTTCTTTATATATATACATATATACATATATTTTAATTTTATTTATTTGACAGACAGAGATCACAAGCAGGCAGAGAGGCAGGCAGAGAGAGAGAGAGGAGGAAGCAGGCTCCCCACTGAGCAGAGAGCCCGATCTGGGGCTCGATCCCAGGACCCTGAGATCATGACCTGAGCCGAAGGCAGAGGCTTAACCCACTGAGCTACCCAGGCACCCCTCTAGCTCATTTCCTCATATCTGATCTTTAACCCTAGAGATGCCTGGTTAATTTTCTACAAGAATGTTTTGACATTCTTAGATCTGACATGACCTGGCAATGAATAGTGGTATTAACTTATCTTTACTCACTGATTGTACTCATTTTTACTAGTTTCACTGATTTTTACCCACTGAATATGGGCTGAATTGGGGAAATGGAGTCATAGATTTTGAGACCCCAGGCACGTATGGGAATAGCTGAATGATTTTGTTATGCAATGTCCTATCATGCCATTTATTCATTCAAAATGTATTAACTGCCTTCTGTTGCAGACATCCTTCTAGGTGATGAGGATATGGTTATTGAAAAGTCAGACAGGTTGGTTCTTGTCTTCATGGTGCCCATCAAACCCTAAGGAAGATATGCGTTGAGTAAATTATTACGTGGGAGGACATGTGGGAAGGAGAAATGCAGATACTGGGCCAAAAGCCAGAGGTAAAGGCGATCATTTTTATGTAGGAGTTTATGCCTAAATCCCATGGATCTGCATATCTCATAGGCTCAGCTGCAGAAACTTCTTCAGCTGTCTGGGTGTCACTGGGCTATGAACTTAGAGACCATACTCCAACTGATATGGTGTAGGAAAGAGGGTAAGAAAAGATTCACTTAAGGATTATCTGAAAGAGAAAGAGGAGGCTGAATAGCTCCTTCGCACACAGGCATTCTCCCTGTTGGGGTCATGGACTGAGTGGGGAATATCTGCCAGAATCTTGTAGCTCCCACTCTCTCATCTTTTATCTTGGCATTTGAGAAATATGGGCTGCAGGTAACACTCTGTAGACTTCCATTTCATTGACCTCAGCAACATTCCCATATAGTCGGCATGGATTTTTTTTTTTTTTAAGTTAGAGGTTCCTATAACTAATTTCTTGATAATTTTGGAGGCTGGCCTTTGATGGAGAGCAACTCTGTGGCAAGATCTTTGAAGGGGGTAGCAGAATTTATAGCAATTCCAGGTGGTCCCAACTGGAAGAGAGACCTAAGACAGAGCCTTACCGCTTAACTTCAAGAAACTCAGGAGTATGTGTTCAAGCAGGTCCTAAGCTAGGTTCATGCTAGGCCTTGGATAAGAACTTACAGTAATAGTTTACATGGTTGCATATTAAGTTTTGATAATATACTTTAAATGAATATGATCATTTTTTGGAAAACACGGCAGCATCAGAAAAACACTGAAGTGCCCATCAGAAGAGCGAGGTTCTATCTAGTCTTGGCTCCATTGGTCATCACAGGACTTTAGGCGTACATGTTGGCTCTTCTGTTCTCTGCTTCCTCATCCGAAATGCGAGGTTATTAACTATATGACCTCTCACATCTCTTTTAGTTCCATAATTTTGTGATATAAGGGGAATCCAAAATATCTTCACAGAGCAGGGGATTTGAACAAGACTGTTCTCTCCACCTCTCTCTCTCTCTTTTTAAAAGATTTTATTTATTTATTTGACAGAGAGAGAGAGAGCACAAGTAGCCAGAGCAGCAGGCAGAGGGAGAGAGTGAAGCAGACTCTCCACTGAGCAGGGAGCCCAATGTGGGGCTCGGTCCCAGGACCCTGGGATCATGACCTGAGCTGAAGGCAGCCACTTAACGGACTGAGCCACCCAGGTGTACCCTCCCCCCCTTGATACTTGATGCTAAAACAGAACGTTTGAGACACGATATACAGGATAGCACCATGCAACAGAGAGCTCTCAGTGTGGAGTCCGTTGATTCTGCTTAGTAAATGTGTGACCCTGGGACCATGATACTTACGTTTTTTGAGTCTCAGCCTCCTCCTCTATAAAACGGGGCAAAACCACGTACCCTCACAGATTACTCACAAAGATCGCACACCATGATATGTGCACAGATCCATGGTCTGGATCCTGACACGCAGCAGGGGTCAGTCGGCCATCCTCTCCTCTTCCTTCTCTCACATCGTCCTGGACGTGGCTGGCTAAGAATTCTAGCATGATCTTGCTCAAAGTGGTCCCGTACTGTCCCATCATCCACCACCCCCAGGAGAAGTGTGGTGGCCACCCAATGATTCCTTGCTTCGAGATGCTGCTTTTGATGAAAGTGGACTGTTTTAGAATGAACTCTTGTTCTGGCATCTTTGCTGTTGGGAAGTTCTGCTGAGACCACTGGCAGCCTCATCCCGTGGGTTGGCAGTCTGAGTAATGCCAAATTTTCAACTGAATTCCCTTGAGGCAGTGAACCTTTGGGAAATGCAAGAGCATCCAGTGCTGCCCATTTCAGAACCCTGCGGTAGCTTTCCTGGGCCATGGATCTCTGAGCTCCTGGGGATGTACTTTTTTTCTGGTAAGAAGGTAGGCAGCCGTCAGCTGAATCTTTGGATAAGCCCACATGGCCCCATTGCTGAAACAGAGAAAATAGATTAAAAATCTTTTTTTTTTTTTAAAGAGAGAGAGAAGAGAAAAGGATTAGAAGAAGAGGAATAGAAGTAGAGAGAAAAGGGAGGGAATGTGAATTAAAAGAGAAAGGCGAACAGGGAAGAGGCATAGATGTCAGGTTTTTCCAGGGACCACGTAGAACCAGGATACCATTAGCAAGGGGTCTCTCCCAAACCATAGACTTTCAGAAGTCCAGAATATTTATTTTATATTTATATTTATATATAAATATAACATTTATACTATATTATATATTATGTTCTAATATAAATATATTATATGAAAATTTATACTTATATGTAGTTTATATGTATATATAATATAAATATATATTAAAAATAAACAAAATATATAAATATATTAAAATTCATATTTACATGTTTTATATTTATATATTTTAAAGATTAATTTATATATTTTTATATATTTAAAAGATTCATTTATTCATTTGAGAGGGAGCTTGAGTGCATGAGTAGAGGGGAGGGACGGGGGAGAGAATCTTCAGTTAGATTTCCCGCTTGAGCATGGAGTCTCATGCTGGGCTCAATCCCAGGACCCCAAGATCACGACCTGAGCCAAAATTGGGTTGGTTGACTCAGCCACCCAGGAGCCCCAAGAGTCTGCATTTTTGAAGTACCCAAATGATTCTTATCTGTTGCTAAAGTCACTGTTTTAAGAATATAATAAGATAACATTTCAACATTGTGTGTCAATTATACTTTCACACACACACAAAAAAAAACCAAATAGTTAAACCTGTAAAAAGCCAACCAACCAACCAAACAAACAAACAAAAAACAAAAACAAAGAAACAATAAAACCAGAGAGTAAAATGATGGTTACTAGGGGATGCTGGGGTTTGGGGTAGGGAAAGAGAATGTTGAGGGTGCAGACTTGTAACAAGTAATAAATAAGCTGTAGAGATTTAATGCCCATTATAATGAATAAAGACAATAATATTGTACTATAATTATGGAATGTGATAAGCATGAAATGTGTTAAATATCAGCCATCGTATTACATTATATAAATGCATCAAATAATGTATTATACACTTTAATCTTATACCATGTTACAGATCAAATTTATTCCATAAAATATTAAGTTATGGGGGTAAACAGACATTTCATCATTTCTCCAACAGAGCCACTGTTTTGTGTTATATCCATTTTTATGTTATGTCAGTTCTTTAGGGGGAAATGCAGAAACCTGGGACTCAGGGGACGGTTGTATACATATAGATATCTAACTGTGGAGAAACTCGAGACCATAGGCAGGGGTGCCTGACTTCACTGGACCGCATGTAAATTTCCAGCAGTGGGATCCTTTGTCAACCGTCAAATTGGAGATGCTCTCTCTCAGACTGTAGGACCTGCCCCTTCTGGGGCCACAGACAGACTGAGTGAGGATGTTGGTATATCCAGGGCCATTGGGCAAGCTGAACCACCAGGACACAGGAGGTTGGGACAGTGGGGACTACGGAATAGTTCACTGTGTGGGTTTTCACCAGAATCGCGTGTACCAACTGGCCCCACCCTCCCGTGCCTTACTCTAGAGCCTGCCTCGATGGTACCACCTTGGAATAGTTGAATCAGGCAGTGTATTTGTGGAGAATTGTTTAAGTGTAATTTGTTAAAGATTTCCCACCTGTTTTCCTGTTTCTGAAGGCCAGAGCGACCTCCAGCAGCTGTGCTGGTGTGTACTTGACACCAAATGCCGATGCCCTTTGGATTAATGGCACTCTCGAATGTGACTCTTTCTTTCCATTGGCTGCATTACACTAGATGTGCACAAAAGACGGAACTGTAGCCAACCCACAGCTGCTGATAGGGCGTGTACTGTCATTTCGGTCAAATTCCTGGACTGTCAGCCACCATCTATCACAAGTGTCTTTCTTCAAAGGGAGAATGGGAAAATAAACTTTGACTTTTGCAAGCAAAAAGAGCAAGGAATGGGTTCAATGATATGAATTTTATTAATTATGCAACTCTTTTGGAGAAGAGGTAGAAGTCTGCTCTGTGTTTGGAAACACCAAAGAATTTAACAATTTGCTTCCTGCTTTAAGCAAAACACACCCATAAGCTAATGTATGGCTCCTGGTTCGATTCAGGAGTAGTTTCAATGCATTTCTGGTTAAAGTTAACGTCCCAAGCATTTCACTTCTGCCTCCCTGTGGGTTACATCTCCAAAATGTCTCCCTCAGTTTGGGTGATTGCCAAACAAACAGGCCTTTAAAGAAAGAGAACTTCTCTCCTTTTAATGTTTCAAACACAGACTTGTTTCCAAAAAAAAAAAAAAAAACATTTTAGGCAGCTGGCCAAAATACATACAAAAGAAAAAAAGATCAGTGATACAGGGATTTGGGGGATGATTTTTTTCCATATAGGTTCCTAGGAAAATAAAGTATGGGGTAAATGATACAAAGTTATTCTAATTAAAGCCGAACTGACCATCCAAGGATTGTTTCACTCCTTGGTAATATTTTGAATAAGAAAACTTCCTGTGGGTGCTTTTTTATTTATTTATTGGAGGGCAGTGGACACACAATGTTATATTAGTTTCAGGTGTACAACATTCAGTAAGATTATGTGTTGTGCTGTGCTCACAGTGATAGCTGCATCTATCTGGATACATTACTGTTACACTGTCATTGACTGTATTCCTTAAACTCTGCCTTTTTAAAAAAGATTTATTTATTTATTTTAGAGAGAGAGAGAGTACATGAGAGAGAGAGTGGGGGGTGGGACAGAGGGAAAGGGTGAGGGACAAACAGACTCGTGCTCAGCGTGAGCACCCCAAGATGAAACGGAGTTGGATGCTTAATTGACTGAGCCACTCAGGTGCCCCCTTAGGCTGTCCCTTTTATTCCTGTGATTTATTTATTTTATAAGGAAGCCTGTATCTCTCTTTCCTCTTCACCCATTCTACCCATGCCCAACTCCCCTTCCCTCTGGTGGCCAGGTTTGTTCTCTATATTTCTATGTCTCATTCTGGTTTTTGATTGTTTATTCATATGTGTGTTTGTGTGTTTTAATTTTTAGATTCCACTTATGAGTGGAATCATATGGCATTTGTCTTTTTCAATCTGACTTATTTCACAAAGCATAGTACCCTCTAGGTCTGTTTTGGGCACTGATTTAATTTCCAGTGACTGTGAGGTCTACTATAATATGTAAATGTCAGAAATATTGGGTTTTAATTGCAAGATTAGATCATGTAGCTATTGTTCATATAGTTTTATTTATTTACTTGCAGAGCTTAGAAAAGTGAATATTATTGTTATTTATACTATTTCTCCATTTATACAGAAGAGTTGAGGAGTCTCAGGACAGCTTCAATAATAATCTGACCTTCAACTTCACTTCAAAAGAAAGAAAAGAGAGAACAGGGAGAGGGCACGTATAATATGCTTTTATTGGTTTACTTCCTGGTCAGCTTATGCTAACACTGGTCATGGCCTCTTGGCCATATTCCCCCCCCCTTTTTTTTTTAAAGATTTATTTATTTATTTATTTGACAGAGAGATCACAAGTAGACAGAGAGGCAGGCAGAGAGAGAGAGAAGCAGGCTCCCTGCTGAGCAGAGAGCCTGACATGGGACTCGATCCCAGGACCCCGAGATCATGACCTGAGCCAAAGGCAGCGGCTTAACCCACTGAGCCACCCAGGTGCCCGGCCATATTCCCTTTTTTAAAAGTTTACTTTTGACTCTCGTCCTGATGACGGGTGGGGATGCAGATCTCTTAGCAGCAGGTGCTCATTGGCCGCAGAGAATGGATTTGATCCTCGTTGAGCTAGTTGGATGCTTCTAGGAGCTAGGAAACAAGACCCGGAGACTAGTTAGGGGCAATATCAGAGCTTTTCATATTAGAGCTCCTATAGGTAAATCTCATTTGGTTTGCATCTAAGTTAAAATCCTTCTAGAAGAGCCTGGTCCAGAGAGGAGAGCAGATGTATGTATCAGTTATGTGTTTCCTTCTAACAAATTACCATAAACTTAATGGCTTCAAACACCTTTATTATCTCACATTTTCTGTGGGCCTGGAATCTGGGTGTGGATTTAATGGAGTTCTTTGATTCTGGGTCTCTCACAAGGCCATATTCAAAGTATCACCTGGCACTGAGGTCACTTCGGATGACTCCTCTAGGAAGCATCCACCTCCAAGTTTATTAACACTGTTGCTGACATGGACATAAGACATAGTTGTTCTTAGCTCACTGCTGTCTCTGGACGTCTGTTCCTTGCTGTGTGGGTCTCTTCATAAGGCACTTTACAACATGGAAGCTCACTTCATCCAAGCCAGCGACGGAGAGACTCTGCTAGCAAGACAGGAGTTGTAATAAAATGCAATACCGTCGCCAGAGTGACAGACCCTTTTGCAGTGTTCCGTTGGTTAAAAGTAAGTGATGGGTCCTGCCCATTTACAAGGGCAAGGACTTAGACAAGAGAGATCACTGAGGGCCATGTTAGAGATGTCTGCCACAGAGCAGAAGCAGAAAATTCAAGAAGAGAATAGTGAGGGAGATGGTGAGAGAGAGAAAGCAACGAAGGAGGAAGAGGAGGAACCACCTGATAGGTCTTTAATTCTCACCAGGGATCTGGCTCTACTTCTTAGAAACTGGGTCACGTAAAATTCTCCCATTAGCCTTATAAGAATGAACTCTTCTAAAAATGAAAGTTTGAATTATGATAAAAGACACTTAAAACTTACCATTTTAATTATTTTTTACATGTACTATTCAGAAGTGTTAAGTGCCTTCATATCATTATGTAACCATTACTACCATCCATCTACAGAACTCCTTATCTTACAAAATTGAAACTGTACCCATTAAGCGTCTCCCCATTCTCTCCTTCCCCCAGCCTGTGGCAGCTAACCTTTTACTTTGTCTAAAAATTTGATTTCTCAAGGTACTTCATGTAAGTGGAATCATATAATGTTTGGCTTCTTGTGGTTGGCTTATTTCACTAGGTAGAATGTCCTCAAGGTGCATCTGTGTTTTAGCATGACAAGACTGTCTTATTTTTAAGGTTGAATAATATCCCACTGTATGTATATACCACATTTTGTTTGTTTGCTTCCAACTTTTGGCTCTTCTACCTTTTAATATAATGCTGCTGTGAACATGGATGTACAAATATCTCTTTGAGATCTTGCTTTCAATGCATTTGGGAATATATCCAAAAGTGGAATTGCTGGATGATATGGTAATTCTGTTTTTAGTTGAGGAACCACCATACTTTTTTCTATAATAGCGGTACCATTTTACATTCTTACTGATAATAGACAGGATTTCGGATTTCTCCACGTCCTTGCCAACACATGCTATTTCTTGTTTTTTGTTATTGTTGTTTTTGTTTGTTTTTAATACTAGCCATTTTAGTGATTGCGAAGTGGTATCTCACTGTGGGTTTGATTTGCATCTCCTAAATAAATAGTGATGTTGAATATCTTTTCATTTGCTTGTTGGCCATTTGTGTATCTTCTTTGGAGAAATATTTTTTCAAACCCTGTGACCATTTTTTTCCTCAGAAGTTTTATTTTAGAAAGTTTATTACTTTCAGAGTTAACATTTCGGTCCAAGGTCTATTTTGAGTAATTATATTTTATATAATATACAAAATGGATTTTGTTTTTCCCCAAGGATAGATTAGCAATTTTTTCAAACATCATTTATTGAAAGAGCAATCCCTTCTCTTCTGAAATGCCTTTAAGTCTTTGCTTTATAGGAAATCAATTCTCCTTGTGTTATGTTATAATGATCTATTTTTCTATATTTATACCAGTACTGTACTGGCATTATAAGAGGCTTTTTTGGTTTCTAAATCAGAATGTTTTATTGTTGTCAAGTTGTAGGAGTTCTTTATATATTCTGTATATTAGTCCCTTACCATATATATGTTTGCAATGACTTCTTTTACTTGAACTTGTTTTAATGGGTTTCTAGTCCTTGTAAACAAAATATCCTTGACTAAGGCATGAAGACATCAGGCAATTCTTATTTTTTACTTTAACTCATCTTGGTGTTTTTCTTTTCATCTATTGATTTAAAAATTGCTTGTTCCATGAAATTGATCCATAAATCTTCTTATTAGAGATTGGGTTGGTTCTTTGGGTCCTCCTATTAGCCATCTTTGACTTTTAAGTCATGTTCATACACAATTTTAGATTAATAACTAACCTAAGAGTGCTTTGAAATATGTGGACAATGATAAAAGAATGTTTTTTTTTTCTTTCACCATACAAAAAATATGGACCAAATTCTCTACCTCATTTTCCACAAACAGACCCCATCCAGAACTAAACATAAACCCAGTGAGTGCCAAATATCTTTAGGCATAGACCTGTCCCTAGAGAGGATTGGGGGGAGGCGTGGAGACTCAAGAGATTTCAGGGACACGTGTATTCCCTGCTTCCAGACTTTCACTCTTCCCAAATGTCCTCCTATCACCAACATTGATTTGGTTCTCATAAATGAGATGTTAAAGGTTTTATTTTTCTTTTCACAGATATGATCACCAGTGAGTGCTAAATTAGCTAGCATTTCCAAAGTACATATAACTTAAAATTATGAGAGGGACAAACCTTTGCTCTCAGGTCACTGAAACTCATTGTGGAAGAGTTCATTAAGCAAGTTGCTTGCTAGAATAGCTCTCTCTCTCTCTCTCTCTCTCTATATATATATATATATATATATATAAATGCTATATATATAGTCTGTTATATATATGTTTTATATATAGTATGTTGTATATATGTTACATATATAACTATAATACGATATATATGATATATATTTAAATATATAGTTAGGTATTTAATGGGTGAATTCCAAATCCATATACAGAGAAGTTTCTTTCCAAAGCCAGGGGTGCATGGTGGGGGGCAGAGGGAGTTATTTTAACTCTGCTTCTCCCCACACCTCCATGCCTCTTCCTAGGTAACACAAAGCTCATAATTGAATGACTGGATCTATACCTTTCAGTGCAAGAGACTCAGAAGGCTTTTCTTTTTTCCTTCCTTTTCTTCCTCCTCTTCCCTCCCCCCCCCCCATTTTAATGAAATTTGCAGACATGGAAAGGAAACCGAGTTATTTATAGGAGTGGGAGGAATGTGAGTGCTAATTGTGCTTAGGCTATTCCTAAGTGTGTAATCTGTTTGCTGTTAAATTTTACAATCTTTCAACAATATACACATTTTTTAAAGAGAGAACTTCATAAATCTGACTGAGAAAAACCAAAGTAAATTATTCTAAGGGTTCAAAACTTCTAGTGAAAGTCAGATTTAAAATAAAAATTTATTTGTAGGATTAACCTCTCTTGTAGCACAGATCTCTCCCCTCCCCGCCTTGATTAATTTATTCATTTCCTTTTCAGACCTGTAAGGTTGTTATCTCATGGGAGATAACAGTTTCTGGCCATGAATTACCATGTACTCATGTACATGCACACACAAAGAAAATTGGGTCAAATGGGAAGTTATTGGATGCAAGCATCTGAAGAAGGGACTGAGCTCGTAAACCCTACACCCAGCATTTCGACAATCGAATAATGAAGATAACTCCAATTATTCGGTCCAGCAGAAAGTCACCCTGGGTAGAAAATTGTCACGGGAAACAAGATTTTTCCCAGGCTTTTCCACCTTGATTGCTTCCCTCTAGTCATCCTGGGAAGCTGCTTCTTGGAAATTAAACACTTGCTAAGAGGAACTAGAAAGATCATAATCATTCTTAGGTGAATTTTCCATAGTGGGAATGATTTCCTGCTTGAAATTTGTCTTAGTGCGACTGTCAAGGCCACGGGGATTAGAAAACTTCTCCAATTACTTTAAGAAAAGATCCGTTTATGGAAAGACCCTAACCTCTTAAATTCACAACTGGAAAACCATCAGGCGGCCAGCAGCTATGGGGGGCCACCTGGAGCCTCCAACCACAGCACATTTCCCTCTTTGCACTTCTCTGTGTCGCTCCCTCTACATCCTTCTGCTTCTGAAAATCAGCAACACATTATTGACCTGAACCCCTTCTGTTATTTTTCCTGCCGTCTAGTTTCTGCTTATTGATGCTATTTTATTTGATGCTTTCTCATAGCGTTAGTGTGTCGTGATCTGTCTTAACCCACTGACTACCTCATGCTATCCCTTTGCCTTCGGTTTCTACTGCTTAATTCTGACAGTCACTTAGTAACTTCAGTTAAAATCCTGGGGAAGGGAACCTGATGGGTTTACTCTGACATTTTAGGCCATTCCAAACTACGCGGTTGGGGACAGGTCAGTTGATGATTTGGCTGGTTTTGTTTTGTTTTGTTTTTTTAAGATGTTATGTATTTGTGACAAAGAGAGAAAGCAAGAAAGGGAATACAAGAAGAGGGATCTGGAGAGGGAGAAGCAGGGACCCCGCTGAGTAGGGAGACCGATGGGGCTGATCCCATGACGCTTGGGCCATGACCTAAGCCAAAGGCAGACACTTAAGGACTAAACCACCCAGGTGCCCAATGATTTGGCTGTTTTTAAGTGTGTAGCAAATTGCTTTTAATCATTTGTGATTTTTTGGGGGGGGGGGAGGCAAGGAGAAACGGCCTGTGATTCACCCAGAGTCCCCTTTTCAGTTGGTTGTGGACATATTGGCTATTTTGAAGGTGAACTCACTATGCTCCCAGAAAGGCAGTAAGTATAAGTCGGAATTAGAACAGTGATGTGAGTCTGAACATTTGCTTTCTCTGAGCTTCTGTTTTCTCCTCTGTGCAAATGAGATAATACTTATTTCTCAGGGCATTATTGTTATCTGTTGCCAACTAACATACCATGCAATTATTTGGTTGCTGAAAACAACACTGAATTAACTTTTTTTCCTGATTCTGTCAGTGGACCGGGCAGTTCTGCTTCATGGGCTGTCACTGTGGAACGTATGGAAGGTCCAAAATTCTTAACTCGTGTGGTTGGCAAATGGAGCTCGCTGCTTCTGGGGAGCTTTGCTAAGACCTGTCCCTAGATTGTCCACATGTGGGCCTCTCCGTGTGGCTGCTTGGGTTTTCTTGAAGCATGGTGGCTGGGCTCCACGGAGGAGGAGTTCAAGAGGGCATGCCCCAGTGGGCAAGCACGTATCTGGCTCCCACTGCATTCATCTTTCTCATGTCCTATTGGTCAAAGCGGATCACAAGGATGTGAAAACTAGGAGACATGGTTCCTTGGGAATTCCTAAAATCACAGCCTATTACACAGGCTTTGTCATAGCAACTGAGATACTTGATGGATAATAATCTCTAATGCATGAGATTGACACTCAGTCAACACTTGGATCTTATTTCTGTTGGAGGAAGTGCTGATAGTTTTGTATCTACAGCATAGCTATATATATACATATATATATAAATATAAAATATATATAAATATATAATAATAAATATATATAATAAATATAAAATATAAAATAAATAAATAAAATAACATAAATAAATAATATAATAATATAAATAAAGTAAAATAAAAAATAAAAAATGAAATAAAATAAAAAAATAAGAAAAATAAAAATATAATATAAAATATAATAAACATAAAATATTAAAATATATAAATAATATATATGTATATATATATTTAATTTGACAGAAAGATCACAAGTAGGCAGAGCAGCAGGCAGAGAGGGAGAAGTAGGCTCCCTGCTGAGCAGAGAGCCCAATGAGGAGCTCGATTCCAGGACCTTGAGATCTTGACCTGAGCTGAAGGCAGAGGCTTAACCTACTGAGCCACCCAGGTGCCCCTACAGCATAGCTATATTGCATTGTATGTTTCTGTGTTGAAAACATGAATGTGTTCAGTAGAAGCATCATATAATATCGTATTTTTTGTAAACATATTTAGGAATTTCTTCCTTCCTAAAAGATATTTCAGGGTTCTCTAAAATGCCAGGTGACCCCGAATTATCTCCTTCTCTGAGAGCCACCAATTCCTTAAAATACCTAAGATAACTACTGTAAACATGGTATGTCAGCATCAGCATTTGGTGATTCAGAATGCGATAGTTTAGTTCAGGAAAGCACCTCACAGACGGGGCCTCGAGCAGTTCTTAAGTGAACAGGGGTAACCACTGTACCAGTTTTGGAATCTTCCAACTTTGCAGAAGAAGAGACTGAAGTTTAGAAAGGAGAAGCAATCTGTCCAAGGTCACTGTTGGTGACCAAGCCAGAATTGGAGTCATTATCCTCTGACACATTCATCCATCAACAAATATTTCTTGGTTAACACAGTGCCATGCACCGTGTGAGGGCCCACTCATATAGGAGGGAACAAAAGAGACATACCCCTTACTTTGCAGAGCTTACAGTCGCACCTGGGATAAAGATGGTCAACGAGTAAACACACCATCTAATTAATAATCTAAAATTGTGACCTAGGGTGCCTGGGTGACACAGTTGGTGAAGCATCTGTCTCTTGGTTTCAGTTCCCCAGGTCATGATCTCATGGGTCATAGAATTGAGCCCTGTGTTAGGCTCTGTGCTCAGTGTGGTGTCGGCTTGAGTTTCTCTCTCCCTCTGTGTGCACCCCTCCCACTTCACTCTCTCTCTCTCTCTGAAATAAATAGATCTTTAAATAAATAAATAAAATCATGTAGGCACTCTGAACAAACCCAACAGAGTGGAGCCATTGAGAACATTGTTGGAAAGAGGGGTTGGTCAGGAAGGGCTTCCCTGCTGAGGTACCATTTAAGCTGAGTCCTGAAGCAAGAATGAGAAGGAGCCAGCTGTGTGAAGGACTAGAGGACATTACAGACAGAGGGAGACGTATTTGTCAAGGTCTTAAGGCTGGAAAGGTTTGGATGTGTTAGAGGAAATAAAAGAAAGAAAGAAAGAAAAAGAAAAAGCTGTGTGGCTGAGGACAGAGAAGGAAGAAGTGAAGGAATTGAGAGGCATCTGATTAATTTGGAGAGGCAGGAGAGACCAGCTCCCCTATGCCTTTTAGGTCATGAAAAGAAATTTAGATTTTATTTTAGATACAATGAGGAGCCACTGAAGCATTTAAGCAAGAGAGTGACATAATCTAATTTATATTTTTGAAAAGCTTACTTGACAAACATTGATTGAAAGCCTATTTATTTGCCAGAGACCATGCCAAGTGATAAGGTAGCAGAAAATTAACATATGGGCCGGGAGGGGTATAAATAGCGTAATGGATTGGAGAGTGTGTGTGGGCAGACAGACGCATCCATCAGTGACCACAGAAGTGTGTGAAGTTACATAACAGACTGCTTTGTTGTGTTGTTCACAAAATCTTCCATGGACCTCTCTGTGGCCTTGCAGAAATGATAGACCTAGGAGGCTAATGCCTTGTTGCCCTGCTTCCTAGCCACAGGTGATTCATCCAGAGCGGGTCACCTAACCTAAGGAGAGCCAGTCCGTGATAGATCCTTTCTTAAGTATTTAAGATCCTTTTATCCTTAGATCCTTTCTTAAGTATTTAAGCAACAGAGAGAATGTCATCACTGATGATGAGCATGGAGCCTAGAAGGTAATAGAGCCATGAGGCTGCTGTCTGTATTGGACACTGCAGTCAGAAGAAGCTGGTAATCTACAAGAAGGGCCAGAAAAGAGTAGAGAGAAGCATAGAATGGGAAAAGAGCTTAGAACATCTGAAAGACTTATTGAAGGGCTCCCCAGTTCCAATCTTTGCAACTCTGGGCTCACTGTGGTCCTTTGCCTTTGAGGTTGTCTACGGTATCCTTATGGAATACTTGTCTCTCCCCCACCTGCCATACTTGGGTTGGGGCTTCAAGGATCTGTATGTTTTTCACAATCAGAGAAGCCGGAGGAAAAGGTTTCAGGTGGAAGCAACAGTTTGTTCGAAGGCACAGGAGCATAAACATTCTGAGGGTGAGCTACCTCAGAAGAGGTTTTCAGCAAACACTGTAGAACATCTCCAGGAGACTACCAGTCTTGATGAGGGGAGCATAACGAGGGGAAGTTAAGGTCATATTTGACACTAAGCCTCCATTGATAGGTCATGGTTGGTGGTAATGGAAAAACAGTATATTCTACCCTGCTTCTATGAATTCTTTTAGTGATAGGAAACTCCCATGTGCTACAGTTAACATCCAACATACCACCTGGCGTTTAATAAGTATTCAGCAAATATTTGAGGTATGATGTTGTCTCCCTTCTCCTGTTCCTCTGCCACTAGTCCACAGCCAGTAATAAACACAGGCTTGTTACAAATTGAGGTCCAAGTTGTGTACTTAAAAGGTAAGCACTGATACATGCAGGGGTATTTGCAATAAGAAGCTCAAGTTCTATTCCACCATGAATAATAAACTGGCTTCCAGTTGGCCAGTTGCCATCCTTTTCCAGAAGCCAACTGGCAAGTAGCTCACCCCCATCCCTCTTGGAATTTACAGATGTGTGCTGGACAGTGTGGGAAAGGGTGTTTTACAGCAGCAATTAGTTTATTCCTGGGGTAAACAGTAGAAATTTAAGGATAATTGCCGCAAGAAATTTGTTTCCTATTGTAGTGTGAATAACCTGCGGGCAGCCAATTGGCTGGTTGCCCTATGAATCTGGAAAAGGGCAATTGGCAACTCTTTTGCATTTGTGCCTTGTAGGGATTTGCAGATGCACATTGGAGGAGGCAGGAAAGATGGGGGGCTGTGTTTGTACATCCATTTGCAAAGCCAAGGATGGTTTTCTAGGAGGGGTTAAACCAGAAGGAGAAATTTTGGTCTGTATAAAGAGAGAGCTTGTTTCTCTTTAAGATGGGAGTTTCAGCTTGAGTGCCAGTTGGCATCTTCTAGACTCTGCTATAGGGCCAACACACATGAAGAGAGTCACTTAATCCCTCTGCCTTTGCTGTTTGCTGCCTGTGACCGTGCTCAGCTTGCAGGAGCCCGAACCAACATACAACTCAAAGACTGTAATCAGCCAGGAGCCCGTCTTCCAGAGCCTTCTATGAATGAACTGCACACCAGTTCATTTGGCTTCCCAGCCAGTTTGGCTACTATCTCCCCACATTTTTGTCAGGTGTGGCATTACAGAGACCTTTGTGATTGTTGTTGTGTTAGCATTTTCTGAGAACACAAGCACAATAGTTTCCAGCTGGCTTTTGTACACAGTTTCCCTAAATATGTTACCCACTGCCCCCAAGAGCAGGTTGCAATTTAAAGTGTCAACTCAGGCAGCAGCAATATCACGTATTTGTAGAGCCTTTTCTTTTTTGATAACTGTATAATTATGTCTTAGTTTTTATGTATGAGTCTTAAGGAAGGCATTCTTTCTGTTGTATATAATGTGGGAAATTTACTAGGAAAACACACAAGAGGGCTGAAGTTGGAGGTCTTGATTCCCATCACTAGAAATCATTTTCCCTTTCTGCGTGGGGGAGGGAAAAGGTATAGTCCTGCTTGACTGATCTTAATCATTTCTCCTACTGACTCTGAGCTCCTGAAAACTAGTCATTGTACCTTATGCATCTCTCACTTCCTAACCTATATCTCCGCATCTCCCCCCAGGCCCCAATCTGTTCTGCATAAATGGCAACTCTGGTCATGTCAAGATTAAAGTAGTATAATAATATCCTATAATATTCTATTCTTGTGGGGATAGGGGTGTATTATCACAGTCTTTAAGACCCCTCTTGATTTTGCTTTGGTCTCACCTCCTAGGTTCTGCTAAATCCATTCTCTGCAGCCCAGTCTTGATGGCATATTCTTCAGATCCTCAAATGGATCATGATTCCACTTCTCAAACAGAGGACCATGGCACATTCCACGTTTGCCTCCTGTGATGTTCTTCCTACTGGACTCCATAATCGTTAACTGCTTCTTGTCTTCCAAATGTTGGCTTACACATACTCTCTTCCCTGAGTCTCCACACACGATCACATTACCCTTGTAGACCTTCGCATGGCATCTGTAAACCTCCTTCATACCCTTAATCACAGTCTGTAATTCTACATAAATGTAAAATTCTTCACTGATGCCTTCCTTGCCCCTTCCATGAGAACCAAGACTCCATTTCAGGTGCCTTTTGCCCCTGGTGGGTGATTGAATAGAAGTAGTGAGATCTGTAGGAAGAGGGTATGAGGATTGCCAAGTCAAGGGGGAGAGGCCACATTTAAAGTTAAGAAGTCAGAGGAAAAGGGCTGAGGCAAGCAATTTGAAAGGGGCTTCGATGGAAACAAATCAAGATGAGCATCAGTCTTAGTCTGTAGGGACTAAAGAATAAGAAGTAAATTTCAAGTGAACCAGGCTCTGAACTTCATTCTGAAACCACACAGTGATTTTTGGGTTTGAAGAGGTAGCATGGTAGAGGTAGGATCACTGATCTGCAAACGAATGTGTTTTCTCTTTCTCAGGATTTGCCCTGTTCTAAGTGTGGGTGGGCCAGGATTGGTAGTCCCAGTGGCCCATGCAGAGAGGGTTCTGCCACTGCTCAGAGCTGTGGATGGCTGGGGAGAAAAGTTCCCCTGGGGGGTTCTAAGTGGCTTTGTAGCAGAAGTGATGCCGAGGGTGTGCTGTGAAGAAAAGCAGAAGGTGGAGAAGGAGGAGGAGAAGAAGGAGGAGAAGAAGGAGAAGAAGGTGGAGGAGGAGGAATAAGAGAAAGAGAAGAAAGGGAAGAGTGTGGGGAAGGGATAAGAGTAGAAGGAAGTTAACACTTAGGGAGCATCCATAGCAGAAAAATATCAGGAAAAAAGAAGGAATAAGGACAGAAGCGTTGCCAAAAAGGTGGCAAGTCAAGAGACTAGAGCTCATAACCTTCAAGGGAAGACAAAAGATACTTAAGAACAAGGGTGTGGTGGAGGAGGAGGAGAACAGAGAAATCGCCCTGAGATTTATTCGGAATGTGGTTGTCCATGACCTTGGAAAGAGCATTATTATTGGAGTGTTGGGGGATGGAAACCAGAGATCAGACTGCTGAGATCAGGGGTTCCAAGAAAGTGGGAAAGTCAGAGCAGTACACTTGAGTTGAAAAATCTTTAAATCTTTCAACCATCCAAGGGAGTCGCCAATGGCAAAAATCCTTGCCTGCCATAGAAGTGCTGGACAACTTGTTCCCTTCTTCTGATCACTGTTCTCAGAAAGCCCAGGGCAATCAGATCACAGCCAGATGTGTTGAGGGTCAGGACTGAGATAGACATCTTGGGAGATGCGGTAGAGGGGTCAAGGGTATTGTGTGCTAACACTCTTGGCAGCACCAGTGGGCAAGAGTCCATCCTCAGGGATGGTTCTCCTTGGCCTGACCTGCCGTTATTGTTGCTAGCTTCTCATTTCCAGGAGTACTAAATCTATCACAAAGTATTAGACCTGGTGTTTGGAATATAATCTAATTAATGCTTTTTGCTTTATCTGAGTTCAATGATGGAAGAAATCTTGGCTTTGAACATCTATCTCTTGGGCTGTGAGGTGGTACCAGGACAGCAAACTGAAATTTAGGAGGGCTGAGCCTACTTCTGTGTGAACACAGCAGTAGGCCTGGAGGGGAAGCTGGGAACCAGCGTGACTTAGGTTTCCCAGCAGTACTTGGGCCACTGATGCAATCAGTATATGGGTGGAACCAGCTACTCCAGTGTAGGGTCAGGGAGGTTGTGGATGAAAAATCTACCTGAAAATCCCCATCAGAAGTCTGAGGCACGGGGATTGTGTTGTTAGGACAGTGGGTGAGAGCAAGTTAGCATCTTTAATCTGAATGTAGCTCAGGTTTCTATGGCTATTTTAGTCCTAGGTGAAAAAATTGCTGTTTCACTTCACAATGTTACAATCATCCTCCACCCAGGAGCACTGACTGTTCCTGTTCTCTTGGTAGAGCTCCTGTACCTCCAGGCTCTCAAGGGATCTCCCAGAGAAGTGAGGCTCATTTTCCCCAGAATACCAGGCTTTTTTTTTTTGACTCTTCCTTTTCTGGCGAAACCATGCAGATTTGGGAGAATCGTGACAGATGAACAGAGACCACCATCTTTGGTTTTGAGAGTATCCTGCTTTTATTTTTGTTAAAGGGGCAGTGAGAGAATTCTCATGAATGTCCTATGGGGGTTTCCAGGCCTGACTCTTTGCACCTCATGCCTTCTCATTTATCCTATCTCTGTCATGCTCTGACACCCAGAGTGAGACAGACATCACACTCTTCTGCTTTGTTGATGTGACCTAGGTCTCTTTCTTTTCTTTTTTTTTTTTTTTTTAAGTTTTATTTATTTATTTAACAGACAGAGATCACAAGTAGGCAGACAGTCAGGCAGAGAGAGAGAGAGGGGGAAGCAGGCTCCCAGCTGAGCAGCGAGCCCGATATGGGGCTTGATCCCAAGACCCTGAGATCATGGCCTTAGCCAAAGTCAAATGCTTAACCCACTGAGCCACCCAGGTGCCCTGCCTAGGTCTCTTTGTTAAGTATAATACTATGCTTAACACAGAATAAGGATTAAATGTTGAGTCTCACCATGATTTATAATTTTAGGAGACAAGAAGCAAGAGGTTGACCCACCCCTTCTTGGAAGGGTCAGATAAGCAGCCGTTCTCAAGGTCTTTCTCCAAGTCAGTCCCTGTTTTGTAAATGTCCTTGTTCAGCCTTGAAGGACAATTTGCAAATTGGTATGGACCACACAGATAATGCTCAGAAGGATGAATGCTGGAAGAAGTGTGGATGGAATTTAAGGTCACTTTGGAGGGGCTGTTTTGAATGAAGTATCCTGCTGGTAAGTGGTGGAACTGTGGGTAAAGCTCGAGGGTGCTGGTTGTATACTCCAGGTATCTGTGGGTTTGTGGATTAATAGGTGGAGTTCAGATCCATTTCTCCTTTAAGTACACAGAGGTGGGATCTCTTAAAATTGGAAACAACTGATAATCAAATTTGATTATGTTAGATTTTTTAAGGCATTAAAGATAGAGCAGAAGAAAACTGGGACGTAGTGTAGCAGGAGGGCAATCTTAGATGGTTTGCTCACAACACTAATTATATTTATTTAGTGCTTACTGTGTGTCTCATACTGCCCTATGGATGGTGTATGCCATGTGTCCTTTGTTTCTTCCAGCAGTGTTATTATTCCCTTAGTAGAGACAGCACTCTATGAATGAAGCTGGGGACTTCGCAAACATTATACATCTAGGAACTGGAGAGCAGCCGCCAAACTTAGATCTTTCTGTTTCCAGATCTTCTGTTCTTTCCAATGCATAGCCCATCTGGAAAGGAAGTTCACTTTGAGTCAAAGAGAAAATACAACTTAAATGCAGAGGGGGGTGGACCCCAGGTACTGGTAAAGTTTTAGAGCTAGAGGAAACCTTAGATGTGATATATGATTTTATGCCTCTGTATTTTGAGGATGCTGAGACCTAGAGACAGGGACATGTCTGTGGTCCTGCAGATGGTCTGCTGTCTCCAGAAGCTGGGAAGAGATGACTCTTGTCTGCCAGCTTGCAACTGGCCTAAGCTGTCTTCTCCAACATCCCCAGATCCCCAAGTACTCTATTCCTGAGGACTCCCCAACTTTTACATGGAAGTTTAGAAAACTTTGAGTCACTTCAAGTGACATGAGAACAATAATGCAGGGCACAACTTCTTGGCAGTTAAATAAGAATGTTGAACTAGATGGTAACTAAAGTTCTTTCCCAACCTAACATCACATCCTGAGTCTGAAGTTTTGGCCAACTGTGCATGTTTTCAGAGTGTACAGCTGAGATTACAAGAATGGAAATCTACAAGATGGAAGTTCTCCCCAGAGTGTAAGGGCTTCTGATTTAAATATTTTATCTGCTCCTCTGCAAAGTCCTTCTGAGAGGCCTAAACAATAAGAAAATGTTGATCCAGGAAAATGTGGTTGAAGCTTTTATCAAAGTATCTGGGGTTGCATGTAGACCACAAGCACCTAATTAACCTCTAGACTCATACCGTGTAAGACAAGTGGCTACTTAAATGTAAAATAAAATTTAATTAAAATTCTGATTTAGTCACACCAGTTGCATTTCAAGTGCTCAGTAGCCACTTGTTGTTAGTGGTTATTGTCTTAGATAGGGCATATATAGAACATTTTCTTCATAGCAGAAAATTCTGTTGGACAGTGCTGCTCTAGCCTTTGCAAATGTACATGGTTCCAAGGTGGGCTTTATTCTTTATTCAAAGAAGGGACTTTTAACTCAGTCTGGAATGGTTAGAAAAAGCTTCACAAGAGAAAATGGCAACTGAGATTACTCTGGAAAAAAACATTCAGGATGAGCCAAATCGATGGGAACCTGGGTGGCTCAGTTGGTTGAGCATCCGACTCTTGGTTTCAACTCAGGTCATGACATCAGAGTTGTGAGATTGAGCCCCGCATCTGGGTCTGCTGAGCATGGAGTCTGCTCAAGAGATTCTCTCTGCCCATCCTCTCTCCATTTCTAAAAAAAAAAAAAAAAAAAAAAAAAAAAAGGAAAAAAAAAAGAAAAAAAAAAGAAAGTAAAGGGAAAAAAAACAAAAAAACAAAAAACAAAAAAAAATGAACCAAGTAGATAAATAGCAGGAGGAAGAAGATAGGAAAAGGTAAAATGTGTTCCGGGCTGAGAAAACCAAACAGCTTTGTGGAATTTTAATAAATGTTTTATAGTTCTAAAGGGTAAGTTGTGTGAGAGAGCATGGTGGGGGATATGATGGAAGAGAAGAAACGGTGAGATGATAAAGGACCTTTAAGATTACTATAAGTGGTTTGGATTATCATCTTGGACATGGAGGGCAGCCATTGCTGAATTCTCTATAGGGATAAAAGAGGGATGACTTGGTTAAATTTGGACTTCACATAAATGACTCTAGCCAGTGTGTGAGAATGAAGATAAGAGAGGGTATTTTGAGAGAGAGTAGAGAAGAAGGTCCACTGAAAAAGTGACTGCATTTTAAGAGAAACAATGTGTTCCTGAAATAAAGCATTGACAATTGCTCTAGAGAGGAATGTACTGATAGCAACAATTGGTAGGGTGTTAGGTAGTGCTGACTCTTAATTATGGAAGGTAGAGAAGAGAGAGAAATCTATAGCAACTCTTGAGATTCTGGTTTATACAACTCTATGGAATATGAAGTCAATACCAAGATCCTAAAAGAGGAAGATAGGTTTGAGAAAGACTGATGAATGATTCATTGTGTCTTGAACAAGTTGGGTTCAGATATGCTGTGACTTCAGTTGGAGATGTCAACAAGACAAAAATACAGGGTCTGGAGTGTGAGTGAAAGAACAGGTCAGTGATGTAAATGTGGGATTATAAGTATTGATGTTGGTTGAATGATGCTCTCCCCGAGGGAGCACATAGACGGAGAGGTATGGGACTTTGAGGAACAGCAACATTAAGGAAATTAGCAGAGAAGTATGAGCTAGACATTGAGAAGAGATTTCCAGCAAAGTAGCAGTTAAATGTGTGTTAACAGTGTTACCAAATTCACAGAAGTAGAGAATTTGTAGAGGAAGGAAGTGGTCAGCAGTGTAAGATGCCACAGATAAATTTAGTAAAGAGAATTTCATTCACATAACTTCAGTGTCTCATGTCTAGAGACTAAGTTCAAATGCTAGGCAGAAAGACTTGGGTTCAAGTCTTTTATTAGATCTTTAACCAGGGATATTGAAAGTGTCCCTAAATCCAATGTAAATAGGGCATCAATTTTCTAACTCCACTTTTCCTGAAGCATTAATATATTGTGTCCATAATCCTTAGTTTTGGGTCTTTTTATGCATATGGTCCTAAGTATTTTGCATTTGTATGGATTCTTTCCCCTTCAATAGACTTGATGTTTTTTGGGGGCTGTAGCCATATGTGATTTGTTTTTTTTTTTTTTTTCCTTGTAAAGATCCCTATCCCAATATTCAGTAAAAAGATTTCACATTGTAGGAGCTCTATGTAAGAAGATTTGAGACTTTGTTTAAAAAAAAAAATCAAAGGAATTACTGCAAATTCTCCATAAACAATTTTGAGGGCTCATTACCATGGGTAATCAATGTAGGAACATTTATCCCAAGCATCCCCATCCTCAGTGACCCCGAGAAATGAGTCATAGAGAGCATGAAAGATACCTATTTTTCAAACTTGCACCTGGCCAAGATGAAGGTTTGCCTACTTAGTTATTCCAAATTGTAGTAGTAAAGAGAAGAATGACCTGACTTTTGTACTCAAGATGATAAGCAGGGACTGTCAGAACATGCTTGTGTAATTTGTAATCACAATAACAAAAACCTTACAATTTAGTACATACCTGTTCTGTCATTTCTTCACCAGATAACGGGAGCCTAGGCATTGCGCTAAACTATTAAGTGCTTTATAGCATTTACGTTTTAAGTGCTATTAACTCCATTATATATGGAAGAGGCAGAGATAGAAAGGCTAAAAGCATCCTGATCCTATTCATGTTATTAGTTTTAAGGGAGGGCCCAGGCTCTGAGTCCCGGTCCCCTGACCCTAAGGCTCCTGTGGGTGTGAGCCCAATGCTACATGATTTCATTTACTCTTCATGACAGTCCAGGAAGGTAAGAATCATCGGTATCCCTTTGCAAATGATGATTCAAGGCTCTGATAAACTAAATAAATTGTTCAAGATCACACTGCCCATAAAAAGTTAAGCTGACTTTCCAATTTAGTTTGTTGATGGAAGGCTCTTTATCTTTGCACTGTGCTTTCCTGGTTTCTAGTGCTCTATGTTCATGAACTGTCATATATTTCACTGGTAATAAGGAAAATTAGAGAACTCCAAGGCTGGCCAGGCCCCAGGAGATGATGTCATCCTTTTCCTTGGTGCCTTACAAGACTAGAGCTCTCCCTGCTCGGTCTCAAGCTAAAGAACAAGGTGTTTTTTAGAAATAACATTGGCATCATTATAATAGTATTATATGTTCATTGACACAAAGATGTGAAATATGCAAACAATGAAAATTATCCCCAATTTTATTTACTAATATTCTTTGTAAAATGGAAATATATACTCATTTATTTATAGCCTTTCACTTATAAAATAATATTTCCCATGTCTTTAAATATTTCTCTGTAATAGGATTTTCCCTTACATTTTGAATAATGCTCCAATAGGATTGTGTACTAGAAGATGACCATATCATAGTTCGTTGAAACAATTTAGGTCATTGTCACTGAGGTTAACATCCTTGGTTAACGCCTCTGGTGATTACCTTATGACAACCTCCCAATGAACTAAATTTCTGGTCGGGGGTAATAACATTTTAACATTTTAAGTTCTTTGCTATCCAGTGGTATATATTAACATGTGGCGGAATGTACATTCTATTGCCTTTCAGAAAATTGATTCCAATTGGCTCCTCCAATAGACTCTGAATGTGTCAATTTTCTCTACTCTTGCCAATTAATGGATGGAAAATGGTGCTGCTTTGTGTTTTGAATGGAATTTTTGGTTACAACCATAGTAGACTGAATCCTGCCCTCCTTACCAATTCCATTGTCCTAACCCTCCCAAACCTGTGAATATGTCACCTTATGTAGCAAAGAGTGGGCCAAATGTAATTCAAAAATCCTTATGGGGGAGGCAGGAGGGTCAGAACAGTAGGAAGACAATGTGCAGATGGAAGCAGAAATCAGAGGAGAGAAGAGGCTATGATGGTGGTTTCCAAGATGGAGGACGGGGGCCATGAGGCAAGAAAGGTGGGAGGCCTCTGGAAGCTGGAGAAGACAAAGACAGGAATCCCATAGAGCCTCCAGAAGGAACACATTCCTGTGGACTGTTTTTAGATTTCTGACCTCTAGAACTTCCAGAGAAGACAATAAATTTATGCTGTTTTAGATCACTAAGCAACTTGTTTTAGTAACAATAGGAAACTAATAAAACAACAGTATTTTTTCATATTTTTTTCCTGATTTTTTATGTTTTATTTTTCCTTGGCCCTTAACGTATTTTTTATTTTGATGATTTTGGCTTTTTTCTTGTAAGATTTTTTTTTTTTTAAAGGCTGTTTTTAAGGGTACCGGGGTGATGCAGTCAGTTGAGCATCTGACTCTTTGGTTCTGCTCAGGTCATAATGTCACGGTCGTGGGAT
This sequence comes from Mustela putorius furo, assembly GCF_011764305.1. NCBI lineage: Eukaryota > Metazoa > Chordata > Mammalia > Carnivora > Mustelidae > Mustela > Mustela putorius. The sequence goes on from NW_025421399.1 coordinate 10,683,166, forward strand.
TAGGCCCCGTATTAGTCTCCCTGTGGAGTCTGCTTGACATTCTCTCTCCCTCTCCCTCTGCCCCTCCCCCTGAGTGTGCACATGTACTTTATCTCTAAAATAAATAAAACCTTTGGAAAAAAGTAAAGGCTGTTTTTATAGTAAGGCTATTAATTACCCTTTTGTCATGTGTTGTCAATGTTTTCTTTAAGTACCCTACAATTTCCTTTTGTTTTTTTGGTTTTTTTCCCCATAAGATATAGTAGTGAAGATGCTGAACTATAGTGTCAGGAAAGCCTGAACTGGAATTTCAGCTCTGATTTTGTGCCTGTTGTCTTATCTCCCTGAGCCTAAACATTCCTATCAGTAAATTGGGAAGATCATTGTAATGATTAAATGAGATAATGCACATAAAGAATTACCATCATGTCTCATAGCTAACAAGTGAGCAACACATATTCAATGTTCATCTTCTTATTATTATATTATCATTGTCTGACATGGTTTCTTCTTTTGCTAAGTACTTGAGGTAGGAGATTTTGCATTTTACCTTTAGTCTATTCAGTGTCTCCAAATTTTTTTAAAGATTTTATTTATTTATTTGACAGACAGAGATCACAAGTAGGCAGAGAGGCAGGCTGGGCGGGGGGTGGGGGGGTGGGAAGCAGGCTCCCCACGGAGCGGAGAGGCCAATGTGGGGCTTGATCCCAGAACCCTGAGATCATGACCTGAGCTGAAGGCAGAGGTTTAACCCACTGAGCCACTCAGGTGCCCCTCCAAATTTTATGTAATACATAACTTGTCATTTTTTAGTCTGTGTTAACTTATTCCCAGGACCAATTATGGCCATCTTCTCATGTCTCAGATATTGGAGAAGAACAGCTGGTCTCTCCCACTTCCTTCTGGCCCATGGCGAATTTGACGACTAGTCATGATAGCCCACTAGGAAGGCCAGTGGCTGGTGAATGCCTTGCTCTTCGGCTCCTGGAGTGGTGGATGGGAAGGAGAAGGCAAGAAGACTTTTCCCATCATCCTTCCCACTGGGTCTGCAGATGATCATCTCTGTTTCCATCTGAGTAATGGCAGGTGGTGAAACCACCAATAAGTTCCAGGCTTATCTAACAGCTGGCTCAAAGGTGATACATATATTAAAAAAAAAAAAAATGAGCTGCAATCCAGGCTCATTTACTCTACTTTGCAAAGTAAAACTTCCTAGAACTCAAACATCTGTTAAAAGAACGTGGAATTCTAGGCAATCTATATCCAGGAGCAATTTGTACAACCTGCCAGTGCTTAGTGTTCTCATGATTTTTCAAATGACTTTGCTTTTGGAGGTGGTGGGGTGGGTAGAAATGAGCATAAATGCCTTTTAAGAATATTCCAAGTACACTGGGTTTTTTTTTTTTCTTTCTTCTCTTTGATTTTGGATCAACATCTTTGGCAGCATTTAGAAGCTGGTTTTCTTTTATTTTTTTAAGAAGGGAAGAATTTCAGTCCAAAGTGTTTTAATCTCCTCTCAGCAGAATTCTGAGGTCATCATTACAGAAAATGGTGATATGGTTCATAATGTAGCAGGGCATTTTGTTCAAAGATCTGTCAGTATTTTTTTTTTTATGTGAGAACTGCTTTATTATTATTATTATTATTTTAATTTTTTCAATTTATTTATTTTCAGAAAAACAGTATTCATTATTTTTTCACCACACCCAGTGCTCCATGCAATCCGTGCCCTCTATAATACCCACCACCTGGTACCCCAACCTCCCACACCCCTGCCACTTCAAACCCCTCAGATTGTTTTTCAGAGTCCATAGTCTCTCATGATTCACCTCTCCTTCCAATTTACCCCAACTCCCTTCTCCTCTCTAACACCCCTTGTCCTCCATGATATTTGTTATGCTCCACAAATAAGTGAAACCATATGATAATTGACTCTCTCTGCTTGACTTATTTCACTCAGCATAATCTCTTCCAGTCCCGTCCATGTTGCTACAAAAGTTGGGTATTCATCCTTTCTGATGGAGGCATAATACTCCATAGTGTATATGGACCACATCTTCCTTATCCATTCGTCCGTTGAAGGACATCTTGGTTCTTTCCATAGTTTGGCGACCCTGGCCATTGCTGCTATAAACATTGGGGTACAGATGGCCCTTCTTTTCACGACATCTGTATCTTTGGGGTAAATACCCTGGAGTGCAATTGCAGGGTCATAGGGAAGTTCTATTTTTAATTTCTTGAGGAATCTCCACACTGTTCTCCAAAGAGGCTGCACCAACTTGCATTCCCACCAACAGTGTAAGAGGGTTCCCCTTTCTCCACATCCCTTCTAACACATGTTATTTCCTGTCTTGTTAATTTTGGCCATTCTAACTGGTGTAAGGTGATATCTCAAGGTGGTTTCAATTTGAATCTCCCTGAGGGCCAATGATGACGAACACCTTTTCATGTGTCTGATAGCCATTTGCATGTCTCGATGGGAGAAGTGTCTGTCCATATCCTCCTCCCATTCTTCGATATGTTTGCCTGTTTCGTGTGTGCTGAGCTTGAGGAGTTCAATATAGATCCTGGACATCAACCTTTTGTCTGTACTGTCATTTGCAAACATCTTCTCCCATTCCGTGGGTTGCCTCCTTGTTCTTTTGACTGTTTCCTTTGCTGTGCAGAAGCCTCTGATCTTGATGAAGTCCCAAAAGTTTACTTTCGCCTTTGGAGACATATCCCGAAAGAAGTTGCTGTGGCTGATATCGAAGAGATTACCGCCTATGTTCTCCTCTAGGATTCTGATGGATTCCTGTCTCACGTTGAGGTCTTTCATCCATTTTGAGTTTATCTTTGTGTACGGTGCAAGAGAATGGTCGAGTTTCATTCTTCTACATATAGCTGTCCAGTTTTCCCAGCACCATTTATTGAAGAGACTGTCCCTTTTCCACTGTATATTTTTTCCTGTTTTGTCGAAGATCAATTATTTTTTTTAAGATTTTTATTTATTTGACAGACAGATCACAAGTAGGCAGAGAGGCAGGCAGAGAGAGAGAAAGGAGGAGGAGGCAGGCTCCCTGCTGAGCAGAGAGCCGGATGTGAGGCTCTATCCCAGGACCCTGGGATCATGACCTGAGCCGAAGGCAGAGGCTTTAACCTCTGAGCCACGCAGGTACCCTTATTATTATTATTTTTTAAAGATTTTATTTATTTATTTGACAGAGAGAGATCACAAGTGGGCAGAGAGGCAGGCAGAGAAAGAGAGGGAAGCAGGCTCCCCGCTGAACAGAGAGTCTGATGCGGGACTCAGTCCCAGGACCCCTGAGATCATGACTCGAGCCAAAGACAGAGGCTTAACCCACTGAGCCATCCAGGTGTCGCAAGTACTTTTTTGTTTTGACTTATTTGCCCTAGGATATGAGGGATGTCAGTGTTCCTCTGTCTCATTGTTTCCAAAAACAAATAAACAACCCAGAGCATCATAAATGAGTTCCCCTGTACTTCTTTTTCCTTTGATTTGAAATGACAGTTATGGCATGTGTGAGTGTCATATCAATATTTAGAACAGCTGTTGCATGTCTAATGCCCTAGAAGTCGTGAGTAGAAGAGAGAAAAGACAGTAGGATTATTCTTCATCCTTACCAGGTTAGGGATATTGTATATGTAACACCTGACAGCAACCCTGAGCATGTATACCCTCTTGTTTCTTCTGGAACGCCTTCTTTGTTCATTTGTTTAGAACATGCTTGGAAACCCATCTATGGAACTAGCATATCATTCTGCTGGAATGATTTTCATTTGCCCAGAACCCCAAATGCCTGCAACGTTCTTCCTTCTCCTCCTGCTCCTGGTGGAAATACCCATTCCCCCAAAGATGCTTTTCCCTCCCGTGTCATCTCCTTTTCTCCCAAAAGTGCAGCCTTCTCAATTAAAACACATCTGAACCTGCACACTTGCAAGTCTTTTTCCTTTGAAAGCTTCAGTGTCAGAATTCTGATTCCTTAGGTGTCAGACCTGTTCTCTGTATTTTCCCCACTCAGGATGGGTCCTTCTCTTTCTGTGGGTGATGTTATTTGGTTTCTCCTACTACTGGGGACCCAACACAATTGCCTCTTTGTCATCTGATTCTTTGCTGTGATGTAGGCTCTGGATCTTTCATGAGATCAAATACAAGTAATACAAGTAATACAAATACAAATGTGTATTTCTGGATCAAATACACACTGGTTTCAGTGTGTATTTACCTACTTGTACAAAAACCAGAGTCTGTAGTATTTGGGGTTTTCCAGTTTTGCAAAAGGTGTGGCCTATGGAAGGTTTTACTTGCTCTGCTTGTCGATGTATATGGTGTTTGGTGGATGTATGGACACTTTGGAGTGTTACCCTAAGGTATAGCTTTACTAAATAAAAGAAAACAGTGTCTCCCCTTTTGCTAGTCTTACACTAGAACACTGTACTATGCCCTTCTTGCAGATTTACAAAGGATCCTTATCTGAACTCTATCCTGAGGTTTTAATCCAACAAGCTGGTTGATAAATCTGAGATGACCTGCTCATACATTCACTTGTAAGAAGATAGACAAATCATTCCTTAAGATGTGGCATTCCTTTCCCTCAGTCCCCAAAACAACTTCAGCGGAACTACTTGAAAGCATCTTGAAAGTAAGGTTTCCAAGATCCTATAACCAATAATACCCTTAGACCCAGGCAAAGGGGCTCTTCTGGGCTCTGTATTCTAGAGGGCCATATAATACACACATACACACACACACACACACACAGAGTAGATTTAATAATGAACACACAGGCTTCTTTGTCATTTGAGTCTAGCACTTGGTGTTGGCACAGTGTTACCAATAACCCTTAACATCTGCTCTTGGGACCAATATTGTTCAAGTCCCAGAGAAAAGCTCCCCCATATTTCTTACCATATGTCCTCAAGACAAAAGAATGTGTATCCAGATCCCATGAAGTTTTGCAAATCGTACGTCTGCTGACAGCAGAGATGGATATTGCTTCTTAGGGAAAATTGAGGCCATAGAACAGTTTAATTTAGAGGAATGACCAATTAGCTTGTCAAATAATTTGATAGACTATTATATAGTAAGAATGGGACAGATTCTTGTATAACAAAGTATTATTTTCTAATAGGACCAAACACTCGTTTTCTTGCTTCTCTTCACATTCTCCTTGGTGATTCACAAGCTGAGGAATATCTCACGATATTGAACCATCCATATTACTCTCACATTTGTATACGTGTATGTGACATGTGCGATATGGGATACTGATTCTTTATAATGCCAACTGGATAGATCTTAGAATTGCTAACAGCTTTGTTTTTGCAAAAGTGTTTTAAGATTTGTGTTTTCTTTTTACCTTTTAAAAAAAAGATTGATTGATTGATTGATTTAATTTGGGCAGGACAGGGAAGGGCAGAGGGAGAGGGAGGGAGTCCCAGACAGACTCTGTGCTGAACACAGATCCCGATGCCATTGGGGCTCCATCTCATGGTCTCGAAATCATGATCCAAGCTGAAGCCAAGAGTTGTATGCTTAACCGACTGTGCCACCCAGGTGCCCCTCTTTTTACATCTTAACAGATAATCTTGAATCATTAGAAGGAAAATAACTTCTTGGACAACAATTCACTTTTTAATATTTCACACTTAATTTTTAAATGAAAATACACCCAAATTTGTATATTTTGAATACAATTACATCATGTATTCTAATTTTTTAATCTCTACCCTTCGAATATTGCAAATTTTGTGAGAGTCGTTATTATAACAGCATAATTAAGGAACTTGCTGAAATAAAGGCAGGTCTTCCTATAACCTGTCTTGGTAAATTATTTTAGAGATCTCTTATTCTTTATTCAAAAAATTTTCCTTACATTAAATGGAAGTTTTTTTCTTACTTTATCTTGAGCTATTTCTTCTTATATTTATGAATACACAGATACATATTTATGTACATATAGTGAGCATTACCATACATATTTTATAAAATGTATCTTACTAACATCATCCTTGAAAGGGCAAATTTGTGAATTAATATTGATGTTCTCACATTTTTAAAAAATAATTTATTTATTTGAGGGAGAGAGAGAGCGAGCATGTGCATGGGCAGGGGAGGAGGGGCAGAGGGAGAGGGAAAAGCAGACTCTCCACTGAGCAGGGAGCCCATCACAGGCCTTGATCCCAGGACCCTGGCATCATTACCTGAGCCAAAGGCAGACACTCAACCGACGGAGCCACCCAGGCGCCCCTGGTGATCTCACCTTTTTGTGATGAATTTCTTGGGTCTTATCTCCCTACCACATATAAAAGTATTTCTCTGTTTTTGAGAGGCAAATGTGGGTTCCATGTTGTTACTATTTTTTTATTATTATATTATGTTAGTCACCATATAGTATACATCATTAATTTTTGATGTAGTGGTCCATGATTCATTGTTTGCATATAACACTCCGTGTTATTATTAGACTGTCATCCCAAACCTCTATATCTGGGAAAGGCATTTAACAGAAATACACTGGAAATACATTTTACAAGTTGATTCAGTATTCATGTCCCTGCAGTGATCTAAACTTGAAGTTTACTTGACTTACGTGCTACTAAGGATTGTGTGGAGTGCACGTTAGCTTCTCTGGGTTGGAGGTTTCTGCCTCTGTCCCTGAAGGACTCCATCATTCTGGCGGGAGGCTTAGCTGCTCATCTATAAAATATAGAGCTACTGATTGCAATCTACTACCTACCTCACAGACATGCTGTAATGTTTTTATGAAAAGTACTTTGAGCTCTTTGGGGGGGGGGAAAGGATCCTCTCTATAAACAAAGAATTGTTACCAAAATGTTCTTTTCATTAGTTCTTTGGATCATCTTATGAGAGTCCCAGTCTACCTAATGGACGGGGATTTATAGATAGCCATTTGTAAAAGCACATCCAAGCACACTCAAGCATTAAACAAACACAGATGCGCAAATGAGATTATGAAATTGCCCGACAACAGCACAGCCTGTACCTGGGAGTTGATAGGAGGGGCTGGTTTTTCATAGCTCTAATTATTCTCACTCTCTACCATATATTTGAGACTAACTGCCTGAGCGGGCCAGCATCGGAATTGCAGTCCTTTTATTAAACTCGTAATAGTCCTCCAAGGGCAAGGCAAAATTAGGACCAGATCATCTAAAAGTGGGTCTACACAGACCTTTAGAGTTTTTAGAGATCTTAAGATCTCTTCTGGATTGTTGCAGATACCACGTAGTAACCTTAAGGGACCCACAACTGGTTCCTTGTGAGTCCACTGTATCACCTTTATAGTTTTGCGTAGATTTCCGGCACTGCTCTGGAAACGGGTAAGCTTTTGGAGCGTGTGGGACCTGCCTGGGGTCTTATGTAGACATGCATAGTCACTCCCCAAATGGCAACCCCAAAACACAGACCAGAGGACATTGATCAAAGGTCTTGACTTTTAGGCTTTTATGACTTCCTCCCTTTCTAAGCCCATGAATGATGCAAATGAGAAGAGACTCTAATGATGACAAGAAAACATTGATTTGGATTATCCACACCAGTGGCCTCCTCTCCCCCAAATTCACAAACTTGTTGCTCAATCCTCTACTCGACTCTCGCTCACACTGGCCATCTTCTGTTACCATTTGGCAAAGGCTCCCTGCCCTAGATGTTCCTGTCTTGCACAATGGAAATGGTACCCATAAGGTCTCAATCAAATTGTCATGTGAATTATTTTACATTTCACAAGGAAGATAAAAATAAACTAGATTGGGATTGGAAAAACCATTTTATATCATCAACCTCAAGCGGTCTCCATCTGTGGTCATTCCAGCTTGGTTTCATCCACTTTCTAACCTATTGTTGAATCCTCTCCTTGATGGTGACTCAGGCCACCCCTCTATTGCCCAATTCTTGTTACGACTTGGGAGGTTGCTATAGTTGGTTTGTTTTTAATATCTTGCCCAATCTTTCCATTTTTAGTTCCAGACTATTGCTTTTAACCACTTTCAACTATCCCATTCTTTACAGAGTGACACGGTACTGTATACAATCTAGCTCAAGTACTTTTTCTGTCTAATTCCAGCATGGCTGTGTCACATCCATGGATGCTACAAGAATGGCAAAGTGGGGAATGGTTATATAACTTCTTTTTATCCCCTTAAGGGCCCAGTGCAAGGGAACTCCCAACTGCCATTGCCTTGGTTTCTCAGAAGAGTCCTATGATCCAGGTGACATTGAATTCCCACGTAGAGGTAGAAGAAGTGGAGAGCCAGAGAGCCAAGGTCATGCAATTAGTAATTGACGCTATTAGTAACTTTAGTATGGGTCTGATTCCAAAATTCATCTCTGCCTTTGTTCACCTATCTCTCCATTAATCTTTTTTTTTTTTTTCCTTCTGATCTGGAAAGGAGCTTCTTTTACGGTACCAACTTCAGCAAAAAGCATAACCAGGTGGCATTCAGATAGAACATGGGGAAAAGTCTTGTGGCAGTCAGTGGCTTGGAAGATTGATATCTGCATATATGATTTTCTTCTCTCATTTGTAGGTGGGTTATATTCCTGGAGGAAGGCAGACCTCTTTTATGACCCTTGAATTTGTTTATGTTCACAGCTTTTATTTTCCCAACCAGATTTCAACTTCTATGAGCATGAGGAAAGCCATATAATTCTTTTATATTCCTTCATAGTGCCCAGGGTAGGGACAGGCATGTCGTAGTTGTTAAATCATCTTTTTGGTTAATTTACTTAAATGGAAAATTTGAAAGGAGCTACCCACAAAGGACTGGACTCAGGGAGCCAATCAACAGAAATGAGGAGGAGGAGAGATCTCTATCATGAGGCAGGGAGCACTCACTCTTCCTGAAGTGTGTGCCTAAAAGAAGGACCCCTCTCTGCTCTGGCAGTCAGAACAGGACCTGATTCCTAATTGAACTTCCAGGCTGATGAGACACAAGGCAAGTGGGGAGGTGATAGACAGACGACATGTACTCTATCTTGCTTCTAGGGAAGCACTCTCACAAGAAAGGTGTGATAGCCATGTGTGGGAGCATCTTTCCTTAGGAGCAAGTGAAATATCCCTGAGAAAGAACAGTCCCAGGAATATTAGGGAGTTCGTTAAAAGAAACAAGTCTGCTTTACGCAGAGTTCCAAGAAAAAGGTTTTGAACTTTTGGCTTCAATAAAGGATGTGAATATAGTCAGAGAACATTTCGCATGGGCCGTGTTACTATTTAAAGCTTCTATAGACTCTTATTTAATTATCATGTATTCCTTGCTTCATGGTTCTTTATATCAAATATGCATTTCAGCATTTGAGTCAGTCATGAATGGTTCCTCGCTTGGTGAGAAGTACTCCACTGCCAGTATGGACCAGAGGAGCTCTTACTCAGACTCGACTGCAATTCTTAGCTTCATAAACTGCTGTCTCTATGGGCAATAGTAGCTATAAATACAATATCAATACAACCAGGGATAGTATTTTTTCTCAGTGAAACTTTGCTGTCAGTCTCAATCACGCGCAGTCCCTGAGTGTGAGGTTGATATGACTATTAACAGATGTATTAATAATATATTAAATAATATGGCTATTACTTTCTTAGAATTATTTCTATTCTGCTGTGGATTTTACTTTAAAGAAAATCAGACTACCATTTTGAATATTTCATTCAACCACAAGAGCCTGGTTTTTACCCGGTATCTTCACACGGTAGGCCCTTACTTAACTTTGAGCAGACTGATACAGTGACCAAGTCTAACAACGACAACAACAACAGAAAGTTGAAAAAGTGAGCAGGAACTCAAAAATAATGCTCCTCTCACCACCTCAAATTGCTTGTTTATTTCATTTATAACATTTACTTTCTCAAGTATATTCATCTAATTCAATGAGCAGCTGCATAGATCATTAGGAGATGGTCAGGAATGCACAAATGTTTGCATTTATTCTTTGTTGTCTCAATTTCATTTTAATGCGATAGAAGGAACACAGGTGTGACCAGTGCTCTTAGAATGGTAGTTCTGGGCTCCCGTTCATTCTCTTTCAAATCATTAAGCGTCATGTAGCTTTAAAGCCAAGTGAATGAAGTTGAGGTTCATTAGTCAGAGTTGATGGACTGATTTCCTTCCACTACAACAGGTGACTTCTCAGATATTCCAGATTTTATATTGTTGTTTGATGCAAGAGACCTAGACTTTAGTTAAGACTTCCAGTAGAGTGCCTAACTGAAGAAGAGGGAGAGGGGGAAAGAAAGAGACAGCGGGGAGAGGAGAGTATATGGGGAGTGAGAGTCATCTCTCTTTTGGCTTTCAGTGGCCCACCCTTTCTCTTTTGAGTTTCAGACCCATCCAAGGGGCCAAAGGGCAAATACTTTCTCCATTTTACAGATTAAGAACTAGAAACAGGGGCACCTGGGTGGCTCTGTTGGTTGAGATGCCGACTCTTGATTTCAGCTCAGGTCTTGATCCCAGAGTGATGAGTTTGATGAGTTTGAGCTCCCAATTGTGTGTGGAGCCTATTTAAAACAAAACAAAACAAAACAAAACAAAACAAAACAAAACAAAAAAAACAGAAAAAAGAAAAAAAGAAATAGAAGCAGAATGAATAAAATGAGCCATTTATCCATGTGACTATGAGTATCACCGCTGGGTTTCTTCGTTCCAGAGCTGGTCTTACTTATTTCCTTCCGCATAGAGCCAGTCTCCCTCTCTTCCCCTGGCCATCCTGACCCAAGAAGTATTAAAATAAATGTCAGTTCCAATTCTACCCACCCAGCATAACCTATGAGGCTTCCGTATTCTATTTTACATTTTGGGTGACCTAGAATTTCCCCTGCGTTATAGTTTTCCCTACTGCTGTTCCTCTGTTTCTATGCCTCCTGCCATCCTAGGATTTCCTACACATTAGAATATCCTCCTACTCAATCTTGAAACTGTCGTACAGATCCCTTGCCTAAGATGAGACAAAAAATTATGATAAATTTGGATTTAGTCCTTTTCCCACCAAGCTGCTTACTCTGGTTCTCCTGCTTCTCAACTTACCTCCTCTCTTCCCTTCCCCATCTACTTTCACCTGTCCAGCTTCAGGACACCGTTCTCCTTCTCTCCTGTGGCTACTCCACAGCCCTGGCTTACGACATCCAATGTGTTCATCACACACACTGATCTTGGCAGCAGGACAAAACCAGAACAGACATTCAGCATTCTTATTCTCCTTACCCCAAGAGAAGATCACTGTTAGTAAGGTTGGCAACAGCAAGAACAAACATGATTTGTTTCTATATTAGGCCAACGTGTATGGGAAGACAGTACCTAGCAGGCAGCATGTTATATATGAGGCAAACAATGATGAATAATGCTCAAAAAATATAATCACTGAAGCAGAGACATTCCTCTAAGAATGATTTGAGATGAAATTCAGAGTCGTTATTTATAGACCTAGACACCAAGTACTGAAGGGGAAGGGAATGAGGCAATTTAGAACAAATATTTTTTTTCTAGGAAAGAGGCAAGAAAGGGCATGTGGGGAAGGTCAGCTGAGGCGCTACCATGCAAAGGAAGTCATAGGGGATATGGCTCTAAAGAACTTTGGAAGGGTGGAAACTTGGACGTTCCAGAACGGGGAGGGATCGGTAGAGAGATGCGGTTAGAACTGAAGCTTGGAACGAGCACAGGCAAAGAATGTACTCATGGCGTGTTGGGAAAGATGGATGAAAGAATGAGCGAGATGAAAGGAAGGGAAATTGAGTCATAGTGCCGCGTTCCAAACATTCACTGCTAAGGGGAACTGAGCAAACAGCAGAGCTTGAAATGAACTCATGACTGGGTATACGCTATGAAGAGTGAAACCCCTTCCTTCCAGTTCCTGTTTGAAAATATAAACAACATGCAAATTCAACTAGAAAAATTTTGCCTGTGCCACATTGAGAAACTCTGTTTCCTTTGTTGTTGTGACTCACGTTGGGACTATTCTTACAAGAATGTAATTTGTAGGGATGGGCAGACCTGTTGGGAGAAAAACAAGAACATCTCTGGAATGTTTACCCATTCTTTTGAAAGACTCTCTATTGGTTTTGGTTTGAAGGGGAAAAGGTCTCAGATATCAGAACACCACTGGGGTGAAGTCCATGGAACATCTTGAAATTGGTTTAAGAAGCAACAGGTAATGCTCAATGACTCAAAATGCTTTCTTTCCCTCAAACCTTACCCCAAAGACATCTAAACTCAGAGAAGGGTAAGGGTGAAAGATGGTTTCAATCGGGGAGTGTTGGCACAGAAATAGTAAGAGCAGACAGCTCATGGTTTGTGTTAGCTGCATGGTGGAAAAGGAGATGGTGAAGATGAGGGGTAACCAAAGCTCAGATCACATTGTAGAACCAAACCCTCTGATTCCAGTAAAATGTTTTCATGGCACAGAGTATCTGCTTGAGAGGCTTAGATGTGTAAGTTTGGGGTACTGCCTGAAAATAGAGCTCTCACAAACCTAAAATTGACCTTGACTAATTTGGATTAGACAGATGAGAAAAACAGATAGTGAAGTCTCTGGTTCTAAGTTTACAGACGCCATTAAAACGCTGGTGACCTGTTTTACCCCTTGTTCTGTTTTTGGTTTCTCTTTTCTTTTACCTCCCTCCCTCTTCCTTCTTCCCTTCCTTCCTTCCCTCCAGCCCATCCTCCCACCCCCTTTCTTTCTTCCTTTCTTTTTCCTTTCCTTTCCTTCTCCCTGTCATCTTGGCTTTGGAACATTTAATCTTGACATCCTTTATAAGGGGTGACATTAAAAAGAAGGGAAGAAAGTTTTGGCAAAGTATATTAACATTTCTAACTTGTCTATCTTCTGTCTCTGGGTAGAAAAGTCTGAAGGAATGGAGGTTCTTTAAAAAGAAAAGAAAAATTCAATGGTAGAAGTTGTGTGTGTGTGTGTGTGTGTGAGAGAGAGAGAGAATGATTTACCAGAATCCAGCAGACTACTCAGTGGTAGAAGGTGTGTGTATGTGTGTGAAAGAGAGAGGGAGAGAGAGAGAGAGAGAGAGAGAGAGATGATTTACCAGCATCCAGCAGACTCCTAGCAGCTCCGGGAAATACAATGGGTCCATTGGGAGCTGTGAGCTCTGAGCCAAGGGGGTGGAGACAAGCAGATGGTATTTTGAAGAGCATCAAAGCAATACCACTTTATCTGTCTTATTTTGACTTCTGCTTAAGATTTTGTTTCCGAAAGCAGTCACACTTAGCAAAGGAAAACATTATTGGAGGAGATGGTACACAGGCTCTCCTAATTCTTTTGGAGAGCCAACAGTATTCGCATATGCCTAGCCTTTCCTAAATGTTCTCTTTATCTTAGTGAGTAAAGTTAATAAGTAAATTTGTGGTTGCCAGTGCTTTATAGGAGGTTGTTTCTGAAGTGCTAGATTTCCCATTTGTGACACTGTAACTTTAAATAGACTTATGTGGTGTACAAATGATTAACTTTGGAGACTCTCTGGGAAACATGTCAGAGAGACATTGAGTCATCCTCTCAAAGAGATGAAACCAGATAGACAAGAGATCCTAATGACTGTTCAGAATTGACTTGAAATTCATACTGAGGACCATGGACAGAGAACACGGCGGGTGCACATATGAGCCCCAAATCAAGAGTCACAAGAACTAAGTCTGAGATACTGGAATTTCTGCCATAGCAGCTTCTCACATGAGCAATTCTATGATCAGATGACAGCAGGAGACACATATTTAACAATAGTTAAGGATTTTTCTAAGCCTGGCTGGGAAGGCCAGGTGGCATTCAGATAGAACATGGGGAAAAGTCTTGTGGCAGTCAGTGGCTTGGAAGATTGATATCTGCATATATGATTTTCTTCTCTCATTTGTAGGTGGGTTATATTCCTGGAGGAAGGCAGACCTCTTTTATGATCCTTGAATTTGTTTATGATCACAACTTTTATTTTCCCAACCAGATTTCAACTTCTATGAGCATGAGGAAGGCCATATAATTCTTTTATATTCTTTCATAGTGCCCAGGGTAGGGACAGGCATGTCATAATTGTTAAATCATCTTTTTGGTTAATTTATTTAAATGGAAAAGTTGGGTAATTGAATTGATGACTCAGTTAATTCACAGTTCTAGAAGGTTAGACTTGTAAATTTGTAAAAGCCTCTCAAATTGTTTTTTATCATGCAATGAAAGTGAATTGCATATTTTTTTTCAGCAGTTTGTTTTGCAATCCGAATTTTTTGGACTTTGCTTTGAAAAAGGTTGAAATGAAAGGCATGGCAATGAATCAGCAAGTTAAGAAGGTTAACAATTAGTCATAACTTTAATAGATGAGACAATTACGCCATCTCTACCTTTTAAAAATAACCATATTTTTAATTAGATTTTAATCATAAAGGTCAGAGGTAGTGTAAGTTTAGAAAATCAGAAACACAGACTGTGTTGGCAAAACGGCTTCATCTCGTATGAGTTAGGTTGGCCAAATAGACTGAAACAGATGGTGAGAGGCTTTTGTTCCTTCAGTGATCAATTGATTGCATGATTTTGATGATCTTTAACGTTTTCAAGACTAGGTCCCAGAACTCGGGTTCATAAGTACTGCTCCCATTTCTTTGTGTCTTAAAATAGTCTGTGAAATATGGATTACTTGCTCTCCTGCTTCAACAAAGCACAGTGTGGCAATTCAAAAAACTTGGAACCTTTGACTTTGACTTTGCTTTGACTTTGCTTTGATTTTGACTTAGCTTCTGCAGAACATTAGACCACCCCTTCCTGATGTAGATTTAGATTGTAGTGAGCGATTTAGTTGGAAAGTACTAATCCAGACAAAGACTCTTGTCTTCAAATGATAGCCGCTGTTCTGGCTATCTGTTACCTCATAAGACTAGGGTGGCTGATCAGTGTATACTTCATGATGACTGGGACCTGAGGTGGGGTGGCTTTCATGGCTGGAGTTGGGTGAGATGGCTCCCTGGAGTCCTGGGTGGGCTATTGGTTGGGCTCACTTCCTTAGTTCATCTCTAAACACATCTGCTAGCCTGGAATGTCTGTCTTCTTCACTCATTTGTCTGGAACTTAGACTGGGATGACTGAAATAGGTAGAGCCAGGTAGGAATGAATTTCCATGTCCCTCCCCACTCTTCTCCTCACTTCTCCCGTTTTTTGTTTCCCCTTTCTTTCTCCTCCCTTCTCTGTCTCTTCTCTCCCCCTCAATCCCCTTCTTTCATGTGACTTTTCCGCATGCCTCTCTTGGGTTTTCCTCACAAAAGGGTGATCGCAAGATGCTCAGACTTCTTATCTAGTGTCTAGTTTCTTCCAGAAAGGACTTTCCATTGGAGAGAGTGCTAAAAGGCCCAAGTGTAAACTGAGAGTCTTCTTATGACCTCACCTCAGAAATCCTGGGATGTCCCTTCAACCTCATTTTACCACTCATTCAGACCAGATTCAAAGGGATGGAGGGAATAGACTAATGGGGTTGGGCATTCATGTACGGGAAAGGAAAGAATTGATGGCGTCCATCTTGGAGATGACCTACCACATTGCCTTTCATTTGTGAACTAGATTTCTGTAATAGGGCACTTGTTCCCACTTATAGGCTTTTCAATTTGTTTGTTTCTTTGTTTGCTTAATGTTTTGTGTTCCAACTTCAAGTGCTTCTATATGTGCATCTTTTTAAAGCACCAGCATCATGGGATCAATCCTTTATTGGTAATTTTAATTTTACATACTGTTACCAAGATGCTATTTCAAACTTACTGCAGGTTCAGATTCATGAGTGTGAAGCAAGACTTTTGATTTTTCAGAAACTTTGGTGTTTAAACTTCTTCAATAATGCCATTATTCTCAGTGATTTCTTTCATAGATTAATACTGTTTATGTTAGGATATTTTGAAGACTAGTAAATTGAGTTGTACCACACTTGGGAGCTTTAATTTTTCAAGCTCAGTGGTGTTCTGCTAACGTAAGGAATTGACCCAATTACCTGATTCATTTGGACTTTAAATGCATAGACTAGACATGACCAGATCTTATAATGTCACTTGACTCTAGTTTGATATTAAGAATGTATATGTCATTTTTGATGATTTCCCTTGGCAGTTTGAATTAAATTAACACACAGTTGGCTCCAGGGACACTTTGAGTTCTTCAAAATTGGTCTTTGATGCTTTTATATTTTTCTTTAAGGATTTTTCCTTTTCCAAGACATCCTACTTTTTTTAGTTTTCCAGAACCCCTACTAACATTCTCTTCTCATCCCAGTATAGACCTATGTAGGAGGTGTTTGTACTCAACACAACCATAAAGATACAAGGCCGGCCATTATGTCAATGACAATTTTAAATTGGTATCATACTGGAAGTTCTGGGAATATTGCTTCTTTCCCTTACAAGTTATAGAAAACAAAACACATATTAGTGTAAGCCAAAAGGGACTATTTGTACAGGACCAGGACTAACTTATTGGAAGGAGGGATCCATGCCTCATTTCTGGTTTCTCTAGATGTCTCCATTGTCAAGCCATTGTGATGGCTACTTTTCCCACATGATATTCAGAGAAATATTGAAAGGAAAGTCTTCTTCCCCAGTAGCTTAATAGAGTCCCTCAAATTGAGCCCCCATAGAATTCAGGTCAGGTTCTCACATATGAACTTGGAGCCTGGGACATGGAAAGTGCTGATTGCCTTAGACTGGTTGTGGATTTTACTTTTGGAACCAAGGGCTTGTATGAGTTCTACTAGAAGCATGAGGGCTGAAAGTAGGAAAGTGTATCCCCCTCAAAGCAAACACAGGGTGCTCCTCCCCATCATGAAATAAATATGGCCGTGTCTGTCCTTCCTTCCACCCTTTTGGATTTCTTCTCTGTAATACCCACCTTACTCTTGCCTGCCCTCAGCATCTCCATTTCAGTGAGTTGTCAATAAAAACCCAAACTATACAGTGGTGGTTGTTCTTTCTCCAAATCTTTATCTCTCGTTCTCACATGGGTCTAATGGAACACTTTGTGTGTGGCAAGCTAAAAAAATACTTTCTCCAAAAATAGCCCCTTTTGCTCCTGTGCCATCTGCATTTCTTCTTTTTAGTTAATCCAAAATATAAAAGCTCTTGCACATTTACACAAATAGACTCCTGAGATTATTCTGATTATTATACACTAATTTCCCTTTATACTCCTTGGCCTGAAAAGAAGGAGTAGAGAAGGAAATATGGGGAGGAAGAGAATAGCAAAAATGATGTGTATTATAGAGAGTGGAAAGCCAGCCCTTCTGTGGGCTCTGGATTGCATACCCCTCTTATGGGAATTAGGCGTGATTAATGTCTCTTCAATAGGCTTAAAGTCCAAACTAATCAGATAATTGGATCAACTTTGTGCTCCATTTACTGTCCTTATAAGTGACAAATAATGATTCTTTGGAGGGGACTAAGGTAAATAAATGTTTGGAAAAAGGAGATAGTTGATGTGTTGCCTCCATTAGCTCCTTTAATGTAATTTGATGTTACATCAGCTCTCATATTTGCACTTTGTACTTTTTTTTTCATTTATTTATTTTCAGCATAACAGTATCATTATTTTTTCACCACACCCAGTGCTCCATGCCATCCGCAGTTTGTACTTTTAATTAGAAAGTAGACTAAGGGAGGATTTGCATATAAAATTCCATATTTTTAATGTGAAATTCATATATCTTTGTACCTAATATAGACCATCCTTACATACACAAAAGTATAATACCATCAGGACTGCTGATTATTCTGAGGCAATTATCACTTTTTTTTTTTTTCTCATTTGACTCCACACCTGGAAAACCCATATTTCCCAGGAAATATATTCCTGAATAAAGTAGTGATCATAATTTTCTTGCATTATTTATTTGGGCTAGCAAAAAAGAGACTAAAGTAGGAAATATAAAAACCTACAAACATTTTATATTTCAGCAGAGATGTCATGGGAAATAAACACTTTGCAGTACTTCATAAATTATGTGCTCCCAAGTCTAGGAAAATGTTGGCAGCCGGAGGAAAAGACTGTCCTAGAGTCCCTACAGTGATAGCCTTTTTGCTCAATGGTATGCATTGCTATCTGAACATTTGGGGTAAACTCTGGGGTAGAGGAAGCATACAGGTGTGGTTGGCAAAGAGAGGAGTGTGAAGCAGAAGGGTGTTTTCATTTATTGAACATCTAGAATGTTGTGGATACTGTGTAGATAGCATTCCCTAAATCTCATAAATTTATCACAACAACCCTGATAAATGATTGCATTCATTTTATGGTTGGAAATCCATGGCTCAAGTAAGTTAAAAACCTTGCCCAAGGCAAGTTAGTAGCAGAGGTATGATTTGAAGTGAGGCTTCTAACTCCAAAACCCCTGTCTTACACTCACCTTTATGGTTGTGTGGCCAATGTATGCTCTTAAACCCTGGCATCCTTTTCTTTTTTAAACATCACTAGTGTCTTATCTAACTCCGGCTGACTTAGTGTTGTCTCTTTCCAGGATTCAAAGCATTTCCAAGTAGTTTCTTTCAGCGGCGTACACATCTCTCTTCCTGTCTCTGAGTGGAATCTTCAGGTCTCACTCTTTGCTCTTTCGTTTTCTTATGTTGGGATGTTAGGAGGAGCTTAGGGATACCTTCTCTGTCCCCTGCCCAAGATGTGATAGCTCAACAGCTTTACTTTTAATGAGGCAGATTATAGCTATAACTGTGTCTGTAACTATATCTCTACCTAGGTGTAACTATAACCACAGCAAGAACTATAACCATATATCTTTCTACTTTAACTACCAGTACAAACCAAGTCCCATAGGAGTGAGGAGGAATCAGGTGGCCCTCCCTGGGAAAGCCAACTTGTGACATACATAAGTTTTCTGATGTCATGAAGTTTGTAATCCATGTAATTCGATCATATCAGCAGCAAAGGATGAAAAGAGAAACATGTATTTACAGCCAAATCAATGTATCATGGTCTTTCTTCTAAGACATTCTAGAATATTCAACATAAACCACATTCACGTTTCAGATTGTACTCTGAACACCATGTTGGTGTACAATGAAAATCGGGTCAGATTTCTAGGAGTCTTACTTACCTCCTCCTTTTTTTTCAGACCCAACATCCAATCGATCTGTAAATCCTATGGCTCTACTTTCAAAATGGATCCAGAGATTCATGGTATCTGCCCTGGTTCTCTTAGTAACTCAGTAACTTGTGGCATTGTGCAGTAGTCTCCCATAGAATCTCCTGGGAGATTCTTATCTCTGTTCTGTTCTTATCTCCCTCATCCTATCTCCAATTGACTTAAACTACCTGAAGCATTGAAATAAGATCCCAATTTTCTCTTCCTTGAAAATTTCCATAGTTCTCAGCACTGATGGTGTATGCCCTCTGATGCAATCTGGCCAGATCTGGTTCCCTGTCTAGTTTGTGACCAATGTCCACTTGCCCTTCTGATTCCATCCACATCAACCCTTTTTCTCTGTCTTAAATTCATGATGCTCACTCCTGCCTTATGGCCTTTGCACTGGCTGTTCCCTCTATCTGGAAGACTTTTCACCTCAGCCATTGTGTGTAGGCACCTATTCTAATGTCACCTCCTCACAGAAGGGATCTCTGGCTATCACATGTAAAATTGTCCTCTCCAGCCTTCCATGGCTGCTCTCTTTCCTACCACCCTGCTTTCTTTATTTTCACTTAAACTTTTTATTTTGAGTTAATTTTAAACTTAGAGTCTATGGAAACAGTGCAGAGTTCCCTACATCCTTCCTCCTATGTCCTCTAACATTAACATCTTACCTAGGTTTAGTGTGATCAATGATCACGACCTCATGATATTGTTAACTAAACTGTAGATCTTATTCAAATTTCACTAATTTTTTTTAACCAATGACCTTTGGTATCTCCAGGGCCTTACTTTATCCTTGTCATAGCACTTATTGCTATCTGGGATGACATTGTTTGTTCGTTTTATCTGCTGTCCATCTTACCACCAGAATTTAAGCTCTAAGGATAATGAACTTGTCCTTTTTATCACCAGGTTCTCAACGTTTAAGAAATTGCCCAACATGGTGCACCTGGGTGGTTCAGTTGGTTGAGTAACTGCCTTCAGCTGAGGTCATGATACCAGGGTACTGGGGTCAAGCTCATCTATAGTTTCCTTCCTCAGTGGGGAGCCTGATTCTCCCTCTTCTGCCTGCTGCTCTCCCTGCTTGTGCTCACTCTCAATATCTCTCTCTCTCTCTGTGTCATAAAAATAAATAAAAAATCTCAAGAAAAAAAGAAATTGTGGAACATGTAGAAAGTGCTACATATGTGTCGATCAGAGGAATGGATGGATGCTCCAGGATGGCAGAGCTGATATGGCCTGCATGTAGTGTCATTACTTCATGACAATTAAAAAAAAAAAGATTTTTATTTATTCATTTGATACCCAGAAAGAGATCACAAGTAGGAAGATAGGCAGGCAGGGGAGGGGGGAAGCAGGCTCCCTGCTGAGCAGAGAGCCCAACTCAGTACTCCATCCCAGGACCCTTGGATCATGACCTGAGCTGAAGGCAGAAGCTTTAACCCACTGAGCCACCCAGGCACCCCTTCATGGTGAATTTTGATAAGAAGCAAATGCTCATGGAGTTGAAAAGGAAGTGATGCAAGGAAGGAAAAATCTTCTGACTTTGTGAGAAGCTACATACTTTTCCACTGTTTCTGAATGCTTTTGTGTCCATCATCACTTGGCAGCTGATGATGGAGGATGAGAATGTTTTAGTAGATTCTGGGTTCCCAGATTCCACCCATCATTGGTAGGAGCAAATACTAACTGTAAGACTAATCACTGTTTATGGCAGTTACTGAAAATCCTGAAGAAGCTGCCAACACAGTGGAAGAAAGTTTGGATCTGGGGAGTAAAATACCTGTCTTTGGCTAATCCTGTGATCAGTAAAAACTTCAATGTGTCTAGGCAGTGATAAAAAACTATAATCCCCTTATAACCAGGTATCACTGAATATTTTCAGGAGATTCTTTGGCTTAAATCAGGCATTTGTTTATTATGGAGTGCAAAACGTCGTCTAAAACTTGATTGTGATTTCTGACAAAGTGTTTTAGCTTTTTTTCTTCCTATAAGTTAAATAAAACAAAAAATGTTCTTTTTTTTTTTTAAAGATTTTATTTATTTATTTGAAAGAGAGAAAGAGAAAGAACACAAGCGGGAAGAGAGGCAGGCAGAGAGAGAGGGGGAATCAGGTTCTCTGGTGAGCAAAGAGCCCGATGTGGGGCTTGATCCCAGGACCCTGTGATCAGGACCTGAACAGAAGGCAGAAGCTTAACCCACTGAGCCACCCACGCCCCCCCCACAATGTTCTATGTGTGAGTAATTAAGTGTGACTTACATTCAGACACTCAGTTCTTGATAATTAAAAAAAAATATGTTGGCTTTTGTACAAAAAGACACAAAGGAACAAAACAAGAAATGCCTCTCTATAAAGAAGACACACCAAAGTTATAGTAACATTTACTTTTCTTCACTAGAAAAACATGAATCACTTCACAAAATCTGCTATTTAAATCATATCAAATTTAAGATTGCTTTCTTTTGGGCTAGAGGAAGAATTTTAGACATTTCCTATGAGAAAAAGAATTATTTGTTTAACCACCGTGTTAGTTTGTCCAGTCAGACTTGTGTTACATAAAGAAGGTTAACCAGAGGTAAACTGTGTAGCAACTTGTGCTAATTATTGTTTAAACATGTGCTGATTCTCAAGCAAAAAGGAGATTCAACATTTTGAAAGAAACTCATAAAAATTTTTCTAGTGAGCATCTCTTAATCGATAATTTTTGCTTTGCCTGAAGAATGCATATTGGTTGCTATAAATGATTGAACCTGGGATTTCCACCCCTCCTACAAGCTCCTCAGCCCTTCCCATTTCCCCATACTTCCAGTTGGGTCCATAAGCAGGATGGATTTGATGGGGGTGGTAGAGAAGTCCATACAAATGACTAGTGAATTGGAAGAGTGTCTAGGCAAATTCTGTGTAGGATTTTTAGCTAGACTGGCCTTACTGGATGATTGTGCAGAGTCCCCCCACTATTTTCTCCATGAGAAGAAAACTCATTTATGGTACCTTGCTCTTTACATGTGATGACCCCAATTACTGAACTAAACCTTGGATTTGCTCCTCATTGACTACCCAGCACCTACTTTTGTCCATTTAACCTTCAAAGTATTTTCCTTGTATTTGATTCTCATATTGCCTCCTCTATCCTCAGTTGCTCTGAGACTGTGCTTCCTAAATTTGCCTGTGAGAAGAATCACCTGCGACACTTACTAACTATATTGATCACTGAGTTTAAGCCTATTGAATCAGCATTTTTAAAGAATGTATAAGAATGGGTGTTTTCAAAAGAACCCAAGATGAATCAATTATATAAATTACATAAAAGCCGCTGTCAAATTTCTTGCCTGAATTATTGAAAGGTGTTCTCTCTGGTTTCCAGCTGTATCTCCAGTCAGTTCTCCAAATGGCAGCCAATGGGTCCTGTTAAAAAGTTAGGTTAGGGGGCACCTGGGTGGCTCAGTGGGTTAAGCCGCTGCCTTCGGCTCAGGTCATGATCTCAGGATCCTGGGATCGAGTCCCGCATCGGGCTCTCTGCTCGGCAGGGAGCCTGCTTCCCTCTCTCTCTCTCTCTCTCTGCCTGCCTCTCCATCTACTTGTGATTTCTCTCTGTCAAATAAATAAATAAAATCTTAAAAAAAAAAAAAAAAAAAAAAAGTTAGGTTAGGGGCACCTGGGTGGCTTGGTGGGTTAAAGCCTCTGCCTTCGGCTCAGGTCATGATCTCAGAGTCCTGGGATCGAGCCCCACATCAGGCTTTCTGCTCAGCGAGGGCCCTGCTGCCCCCCTCTCTCTCTGCCTGCCTCTCTGGCTCTCTGTGAACTCTCTGTCAAATAAATAAATAAAATATTTAAAAAAAAAGTTAGGTTAGATTGGTTTTCTTCCTCATACTTTCCTGTCTTATTGAGTGAGTCAGGTGGTCCCTAGGATAGATAACCTCCAAAGCCAGCACCCAAATCCTCTGGTCTATTCTCTTGTGCCTCCTCCTTTTATATTCGTTCTACTCTAAGCACATAGAACTTCTTCCCCAAATCCCATCTCAGGGCCTTTGCATCTCCTGTTTCTTCTGCTCAGAATGTAACTTCCCAGATATCTGCTTGATTTGTCCCAACCTTCACATTACCAGAGAGGTCCCTCTAAATGAAACAGCAATGCCTCACCTGGATTTATCCTCTGCTTTTATTTTTATTCATACAATATAAACACCTACTGTGTAATTATTGTTGATGTTGATATTGTTTATTGGTGAGGACAGGAGCTATTTTTTTTGAAAATGTGTATTGCCAGGATATAGTATGGTTCTTTGATTTTAACTGGCTTTTAGGATGCATTTGTCCAAATATTCAATGAGAAAAATGGTAGGATAAATGGATGGATGAATGAGTGAATGAATGAATGAGAGATTGGGAGTGCGTGCAAGCTTTTCTCCTTGACTCGCCAAGTATAAGTGATTTAGAGATCCTAGAGGATTGGAGGGCAACAACAGGTGACAGAAAGCCACCTCATATTTCTGGTTGAATTCCTTTTAATGGTTGTACAGACAGGGCTGTTGGGGAAGAAAAAAATTTATAAGCATGAAGACTTGCTTACTTTCCAGAAGATGTTTCTATGTTGCAACTGGTGTTTGGAATTTGGAAAATCTGAAGTTTGAAGAGTAGGTGATTCTGAGCATCCTTCCCTCACTGGTCTCACTGAATGGGGACACTAAGGGCATGATGTAATGTTGATTTGGTCAGCTCCATTTGGTTACCATTCTTTGACTAATTTGGAAGACACTGTCTTAGTGTCTTAGGGTTGCTGTAAAAAAATACTACCAATTGGGTGGCTCTAACAGGACTTTAACTTTTCAGAGGTTAGAAGGAAGAGGAATTTCAGAGGATAGAAATCCAAGGTCAAGGGGTCAGCTGGGTTGGTGTCTTCTGAGATGTCTCTCCTTGGCTTACAGACAACTGCCATTTCTTTCTGTCTTTCTGTGGTCTTACCTCTATGTAACTGATTTTGTAGCCACATTCACATGCATGCATAGGTAGGTGTGTACAATAATATCTACAATGGGAGAGAATCACCAGCATGTTTTTCTTAATAAACAAGGTGCTACTGTTAAATTTCTTGAATATTTGCAAAATCTCGGACTTGCTTCCCTCTTTTCTTTCCTCCCGTCACTCCGTTTATATTTGCATCTACTATCATTGCTCGCTTCAAATAAATTATTTGACATGCACGTGTTCATTTAGGTTAATGGATTTGTACAAATACTGCTCAAAAATGATGATGGGTCCGGTTGGATTATTATACATGTGGGATGTAACTATTTAGTATTTCTAAAATTTACTCTTTCCTTTTCACTCTGGAGAGCCAGTGAAGGCTTTAATGAGGGCTGGGCAAACGCAGTGCAGAGGTTCTTGAAGAGTGGTCTGTGGGACCCTGGAGGGGGTGTGTGCAGTTATTCCCAAGATCTTTGCAGGGTGTTTGGAAGTCAAATTTTTTTCAGACAACTTGCCTTTTTTGGTCCATTGATGGTTTTACTGGTGGGCGTAAGAACAATGGCGTATCAAGGCAAAGGCACCCAGCTGGACCGATGATCACGGAAACATCTACACCCTGCATTTGCAGTGAACAGAAAACAAAGGCCAGTGTTATTTAAGAATGTCTGCATAAAACAGGGATCATTGTGAATTTTGTGAAATCTCAATTTTGACTGGTTAAAAATACTTTTGCATGACTAAATGGGAAATGCCCTGAAAGCATCGCTGCTACATTCCTACATACGTATAATTCCTTCCTGGGAAAACACTTGTGTGTTGGAGCTGGAGCTGTCAGCTGGAATTCTCACTTTTTTTTTTTTTTCCACGAAACACAAAGAACTTTTTACTCCAAAGAGTCAACTGATAGATAAACTATGGATACTGAGATTTGGATATTTGGGAGATAATTTGTGTGTGTGTGTGTGTGTGTGTGTGTGTGTGTGAAAATGAACAAGATGGGTCTGTCACTTCATGGGAAACAAGGGACAGTATTTGAAATTAATGATAAAATGTAAGGTTTCTTTCTTTCTTTTTTAAAAATTTATTTATTTTTATTTTTTACTTTTTAAAATTAACATATAATGTATTATTTGTTTCAGGGGTACAGGTCTGTGATTCATCAGCCTTACACATTTCGAGCAAAAACCCACACTTCTTATTATGACCTGACACCTGCTCAGTATTTAAAGCCTTAACTGATGCGATTAGAGGTGATATTAACAATGTAGTTGTTGGGGTGCCTGGGTCGGTTAAGTATCTGCCTTCAGCTCAGGTCATGACCCCAGGGCCTTGGGATTGAGCCCCACATCAGGCTCCGCACCAAGGAGGGAATCTGCTTGAAGATTCTCTCTCCCTTTCCCTCGGCTTCTCCCCCGACTCCCTCTTTCTCTCTCTCTCTTTCAAATAAATTATTCTTAAAAAAGTGTAGTTGTTGATATTGAATAATAAAATATATCAATATTGTGAACATGTGTGTAACTCAATAAGCCAGTATTTTCCTTTTTAAAATAAAATTAAAATAAAAATTTTGAGAGTGTGTGTGTGTGGATGGATTTTCTTCATATGTCGCAGCCAAAACAATGTATCATGACAGACTGAAGGCAGAATCAGATAGGAGAATTCAGCCGTCTTCTGCCAAACATCAAATAAACTTATAAAATTATAAAACAATGCCACTCTTCTCACTAAATTATTTTTAGGGGAATATAGTCATTTTTCATAAAAATATGCTATTTATACTAACATATTTGGTGCATTAATGTTATTTGAAAATGAATAAATAAATATATCCTAAAGTCCTCAGGGCTAATTGTTAAAATAGCATTTAACCCACATAAACAAATGCTCTTTGGGACTCTCAGTCATATTTAAAGGCATTCAATGTCTCGCTGCCAGTATGTTTAAGAATCCCGCTACTGTGGCTCAGGTCTGGGCACTTTGACGCTTTCATTGTCCCAGTGCTGTGCCATTCAGAAACAGTCATGTCGGCATGCCTTCCACCCCAAAATCTCAGGTCACTACAGTCTGGTATGGCTGCCACTCCCCTGTGCCTTCAACATCCTACACCATTTCTCATAGTGTGAATCATTCTGTATGTCAACTATTAATGTAAAGAGCTAGATGTAAAGAGCTCAGTTTGTAGAGAGCTTTCAGTCTCTCTATTAACAATAACAACAGCAGCAGAAATCCAGTCTGCTAGTTTTTTACCTCAACTGTCCTATTGAACCAATGACACTATTTTATACATTTTTGCTTTATATATATTATCTCATGTATTCACCACATTAATCTACTCTGTTTCAACTATATTATGCTAAGCACTTAGGACAGAAGATTAAGAAAATCAGGGGCACCTGGGTGGCTCAGTCGGTTAAGCGTCTGCCTTAGGTTCAGGTCATGATCCCAGGGTCCTGGGATCGAGCCCCACATCGTGCTCCTTGCTTAGTGGGGAGCCTGCTTCTCCCTCTGCCTCTGCCTGCTGCTCCCCCAGCTTGTGCTCTCAATTTCTCTCTGACAGATAAATAAATAAACTATTTAAAAAATGATAAGTAATGCAAATACTGTTCATAAGCTCTTTACGTCTAGTGGGGGAAGAAGGAAAATAAATTAATAGTTGACATACAGAATGATCACACTATGAGAAATGGTGTAGGATGTTGAAGGCACAGGGGAGTGGCAGCCATACCAGACTGTAGTGACCGGAGAAAGATTTTCAAAGGTAGTAATGCCAGTCATGAGTCTTTAAGGGCAATTAGAAGTTGTCTGAGGAGAGCTTGTTGCTTCATATGACTGGAAGTTGAGGCTGACTGTCAACCTAAAACTTAGGTGGGTTTTTTGGTTGTGTGTGTGTGTGTGTGTGTGTTTGGTTTGGTTTTTTGGTTTTTTGGTTTTTTTGTTTTTTTGTTTTTTTTGAGAGAAAGAGGAAGAGAGAGAGAACCGGGGGCAAGGGATAGTGACAGAAGGAGAGAGAAAATCCTAAGCAATCCCAAGCAAGCTCCATGCCCAGTACAGACCCCAACATAGGGCTTGATCTCACAACCCTGAGATCATGACCTGAGCTGAAACCAAGCTGGACGCTTACCGCCACCCAGGCGCCCTTTAGGTGGGACTTTGGGCAGAACTCCTTAATGCAGCCTCTCTGTGTGACCTGCACTTCCTCACAGGATGGTGGCTGGGTTGTAGGGTGAGTGTCCTGAGAGAGAGAAAGTCAGAGAGAAACTGTATGCCTTTTATGACTAGCCTTGTGCATTATACAGCATTACTTTCTTTCAAGTTCTATATTTTTGAGGCTGTCAAAGGCCTCAAAATACACTCTACTTCTTCCTTCCTCTACTTCTTCTTCATTCCTGGTGGAATGGCAAGATTCGGAACTGACAGGATTGCTATGGACATTTTTTGAAAATACGGTCTTTTGATGGACACAGTTCACACCCCTCTTACATGTGAAATAGACCTATGCCCTCCTCGAGACTCCTTAGACCTCATCCTGTCAGGGCATCAGTTTCAGGTTTATGGTCCAGGACCCTATAATCTAAATGATGTCCAAGGGCATGATGCCCCTCAGTTGTAGTTCCTTGAATACAATACTCTGGTACAGGTTTTCTTAATCTGAAGACCAGTGAACAAAGGAGACGAGTTCTATGCTCCCCACACCCTCAACAACAATGATGAGAAAAACCATAGGATCAATTCTGTAGACAAGTTCCATTGAAAAAGAAGAAAATGAAGTGAAGACACTCTAGATAGATTCTGAAATCCATTTGGGCACGTTTATGATTTCCCTCACTAGCGGCTTAGTTGTCTACCCAAGAAATGGTGCCTTATGGCTCTTGGCTCTGTCCTCTGAGTAATCTTCCCTTTCAATGACAATCGTCCCATGTTTGCTGCTGAGTGGTTACCTGCACATAATATTCTGAGCTCAAAAGTCTTCTTTTAAGTTATTTTTTTGCAATATGGAGAGAGAACCTGGTGCGGATGGCCGGAGGGACGGAGTGGTGACTTGGTAGAAGATGACACAAGAAAAAGAGACTATGGCAGGTTCATGTGCTGAGCTAGAGTCTTATCCAATGGGTGCAAATCAGAAATGTCCATTTCTGCTACTTACTCTCTTTTGCTGGAACGTTCCTGGAAGTATTCTTACTGTTTTAAAATATGTATTGCTGAGGTCAGAGAAGGTATGTTTGTAGTCAACCATAGTTTTAAATTTCATCTTGGTTAAATTTTGATTGCAAGATGCTATCACACGTGTGCTCTCTTAGCGTCCTAAGTGTCCTGTGTGCACAGACGATTTTCTGGTTAATTGCTTTATATCCATTTCATGTGTATATTTTATATCCCAGGTTGTGAAGAATTTCTGTCCAAGAATTTCAATGCTTGGATTCTAATACAACTTCTAGGAGAGTACTAATTCCGTTCCTAGACTGTAATAAGAGAAATAAGGCTAACAAGTCACTTTAGATGACTGAAAATCCATAAAAGTTCCTCTCCTGTTTTAAGTTTCCGTGGATGGATAGATTTGAGTTTGCAAATATTCATGACTATCTATTTATTGGGGTTTTTAATATCAATAACTCCATCTGGTTCAGAGAAGTTAGTTTTCTTCAAAAACACATTATTTTCTAAGATCTTTAAATCGCAAGTTCACAGCATATTACTACCTTTGAGAGTCCTCCTGTTAATAGCTAGCCAGTATTTTTAGTCAAAATGTTGAGCAAAAGAGATCAAGCTGAAAAATCCCATGTATTTTATTCCCCCGAATTAATCATTTCATGTAAAAGCTCTAGGGTACGAATAAGGCATTACTGCTGCAACAGATCACATCACGTAAGGTCCACACGGGTATGAATACAGAAGAGAAAAATCAGGGGAGATGAACGAATGTTCGAGAGGAATGGGCAAATTAACATCGATGTAGCTTCCATTCAGTTTGACTTAACCAATATTTTAGCCTAACATTTGCCTATTTGTTGGACTCACTAGAGGGAAATATAATTGACTAGGAGGTGGTCCTTGCCTTTCAGTTATAAGCTGTTGTGTGGGTATGGGGTGTGTGTTACAATTCTGTGTAATTAGGGCAGTAATCATGTATGCCACAGTTGTTGATGAATAAGGTGTGCAAACGGGGCAGTCTTTCTATGCCATGGAAGAGGTGAGAAGAAAAGGTAGGAGGACAGAAAAACACATGATGTCTTCTGGAAAGAGTGAATACCTTATTTTATTGAAATGGAGAAATAGGAAGGAATGACTTAGTATGGTGGGTTGTACATAGATCCTACAAGACCTGGAATGCTAAAGAAACATCCTTTTTAAATTTTTTATTTGTTTATATATATATATATATTTTTTAAACAATTTTTTATTTAAACACATTTTTTATTTGTTTATATATATATATATATATTTATTTATTTATTTTTGGTGTGGGATCGGGGATATTATTGAAAATTTTCGGGAAGCTGTGCTGCATAATTAGATGGTGGTTTTTAAGAAATACGTATCTGACAGCTCTGTGAGTGATGGTTTAGAATAGAATTGATAACATGGGGTTAAGTTTTCTACCATCGGAGAATTAATCTGATTCCAGTGTGTGTTTTTTAGAATGCCAAGAAGACTGTTCTGTGCATAGTGTTGGTAAGCTTTGATAAATTTATTTTGAATGAATAATGACAAAAAAGGCTAAGCTCTATTTAGCAGTTTTATTTCAATATCTGTTTACTTATGAGTGTAATTCTACCTAAACATCATAACAAAGTCAAAGGACAACTTCCCGAAATAACCACAGCTGATGTGATGAACAGAAGGTTAGTACCTTTACTATCAGTTTAAGAGACAGTGTGGTGTCCTGGCTAAGAAGATTTTGTAGCGAAGCTGGCCTTGAGATCTTTTTTTTTTTTAAAGATTTTATTTATTTATTTGACAGACAGAGATCACAGTAGGCAGAGAGGCAAGTAGAGAGAGAGGAGAAAGCAGGCTCCCTGCCGAGCAGAGAGCCCGATTCGGGGCTCGATCCCAGGACCCTGATATCATGACCGCAGCCAAAGGCAGAATCTCAACCCACTGAGCCACCCAGGTGCCCCTGGCCTTGAGATCTTATAGGTTCCCTATCCCTTTGTTTTCTTATCCATGAAATGGGATATTACCTGCTCACAGAACTGTCGTGAGGTTTTAAATGAATTAATGTATACAAAGTGCTTACATTGCTATTGTTTTTGTTTTATTAACAGTTACTATTGTTTATATCAGGTGAGTATGGATGAGAGGCATTGTTTTTTACTTCCTAAGTCTGTAGACCAAGAAAAGTCACCCTCAGGACCCAGTGTAGAAATGGCCGTGTATCCCCTGTGACCTTGGACCATGCTTAGCATTTTATTAGGAAAACTAATAATGAAGAAAAAAGTGTTCACGGAAATCATGAAGTGGAAAGTAATCGTCCTAATCAATTTGCATAAAGGGAAATGTACATGGTTACTGAACATATAAAATATTTGATATATTATATATATAAAATATATAAAATATTTGACTTTACTATTCACAGAAATAGCCATGAATTACCATGTCATTAAAATTAAGAAAATAAAAATTAAAATAAATAATTTTAAAAATTAAAAAGGAAAAGAAAAAGTGAAACCAGTATTTGGCTAGAATTCAAGAAGTTAAAGCTTGGTTTCTCTTTTAATCCCAATCCTGATGGGAATGTAAACATACATTTTCTCCAGAGACAACTGGAAAATGGAAATTTGGACGATTTGAAAATATATTATCAAAAATCTTAGGACATGAATAAGCTTTGTAGTATCAAACATTATATAACCATTAAATCTTAGAAAAGGAGAACTCTTTATTTGATATGGCTAACAGGAAAGAGTCGATTTATGAAAAATAGTAGGTTTAATATGAGTCAATTACAATAAAAGATAATATGAATGTTTGTGCCCAGAAAAAGCATAGAGAGATTTATAGTGGCTATTATTGAGAAGGGAAATGTTGTATTTAGGTTTTTATAAAATTTCCTTTGCTAATCTACCAAATAATTTTTCTCTGTTCAGTGTATAAGCCACATCAACTTTCAGAGGCTGTTGCTGTGGTCTACACCTGGGGTTATAAACTTTCTCTATAAAGGGCCAGACAGTAAATATTTTAGGGTTCTCGTATCACACAGTGCCTAGCATGACTGCTCAAGTCTGACTTTGTATTGCAAAGGCATTCACAGGCAATCTGGTAACACTTTATTTACAAAGACAGGTAGTGGGTGGGTTTGGCCCAGCGGCCCTAGTTTGCCAAGCCTTGATTCAGACAAGGGAAGTCTGACTTGACTTTGAAAGTGACACTTTAGTCAGGAAGGTGGGAATAGACCCATGTCCAAAGAAAATGCCTAGGTGCCGTTTGTAGGCCTTGGAGACAGTCTGTGATGCAGAAGGAAAGGAGAGAGTGAATCCTGCCTCTTAAGTTTCCATTTCGGGCAGCACTGAAGGATGTGTGCAGCAGACCGTCAACACAGAGCACTACAAGAAAGGGCAGCTCTGTGACCCACGGGAGAGAATCAGTTGGTGACTTGAGTGGCGTGCTCGGTGGGCGGAAAGGCATGTACATACGCAGGCCTGATGCTGGGGGATGTAGCGAGGTGTGGAGCTGTGGATTTAGATGTGTTGGTGCAGAAGTGATAATTTGATAATGGACACCATGGGGACTGACGAGATTTGGCCATTTAAAAAAAT
The DNA here is from genome assembly GCF_011764305.1 of Mustela putorius furo. NCBI lineage: Eukaryota > Metazoa > Chordata > Mammalia > Carnivora > Mustelidae > Mustela > Mustela putorius. Next base: position 10,714,968 of record NW_025421399.1, read on the forward strand.
CAGTGTGACTTGTAGGGGCTTGAGAAAGCCCATATGCCAACTCTGAAGATGCTTCACAGGATATAGGATGATTAGGATCATAAACCATAGCCTATCCTCTCTCTCCTCCCTCTGGCAGTGGGAAAGATAGCTCTGGAAACAGAGCGGACGTACCCCCCACACCCACCAGTGCAGGGCCAGCGTCCTTCTGTACTTCATCAGCAGAGAATGTAGAAGTGGAAATCCTACTTTCTTAGTCCACAAAAGCAAAGGGCTGCATTCACATTTCACATCAAAGATACCTATTTTTAGGATTTTGTCCTAGGAAGCCAACCTACTGCTGGGTGATAGAAGCAGACAGAATTTCAGCAGATCCGTTATAGTGTATCTTGCCCTGTTAAGGAATTAATTAAAGATGGTGTTTTTGCTTTTCTCCACACACACGCAAAAAAAAAAAAAAAAAGTATGCCGTTTAAGTGTCTTCTGAATTTCACCCAGGTGGTTGAAAAGAAATGGTTGTCCTATTTGGTAGTATAGTGGTTTAAAAAACAAAACACAGAACAAACAAATAACTGCAAGAACAAATAGAAATTTTTAAGAGAATCAAAAAAAAAAAAAACCCGGTAGAATTTAGGAAAAGCATCGTAATTGTCTTCTCGATAGCACAATAATATTATCATGATTCTTATTGAGAGATAGGGTCATTTACATCGATCATTTTTGATGCTGAGTTTCAATGTTTCCATAGGAAAATTATCCTGATACTTTGGCATCAGTGAAAAAAAATAGGAAATGGGAAAGAGATTGAGGGCAACTTTTTAATAATATGGATTTTTTCCCCCTTCCACATAGTGCGAAAGTTACAGTGATTGCCAGAAGTTCTAAAACGGTCAGACCACTTTCAGAAATTCAGTCACCTCTTAAACACTTAGAGGCTGAAATGAGTGAAACCCGTTTTCAGAAGAGTTTCCAAGGAAGTAGAAAGTTTCCACACCCTACATCTTGTACTGAAAGAAATGGAAACTGGGCTCTGTCTGCCAAAAAGTCTGAATTATTGTGTCACAGGCTGTTGAACATTATAATCAGCAATAAAAAATGTGAACATGCTTGATGCTATATTAAAATGCACTTTGAAAAGTTTACCCTAATATTTTTGGATTTCTTTTTTTTTTCTTTTTTCTTTTTCTTTTTCGCAATGCTAACAGTGTTTCCACATTCCCGATAACAATAAGAAAAACAAGATGATGCAGGGAGGGAGGGAAATGAAATGAAAATAAATAGAGAGCTTCAGAATCAGTGTACTGAATAACTGCTTTTTTTTCCTCAAAAATCACTTGGAAAAATCCTCGTTTTTTTGGACCCTAGCTGATGGGTCCAAGATGGAGTAGAAATTTTCATCTTTTTTCCCCTGACTATGAACACAATACATGCTCATATAAAAATGTAAATGATTTAGAGGACTGTAAAAAGTAAAAGATTATTCCTAGTTTTCTCAGAGATAACCATTGTTAATATTTCCAGATATAACTGCAGGCATCTGACTTCATGCACCTGTGTATAAGTACATAATATATATGTAATATTGCGTATGCATAATTTTACATAAATGGGTGGGTTTTGTTTACTCAGCTTTTTTCATTCAGCACTGTCTGGTGGATATTTGTCTGAGTCAGTAAATATGGGTTTACCACTTGATTCTGGGTTTTATTCTTTTATGTAGGATTCTGTTACATGGACATCACATAATTTACTTAGCCTGTTGGTCATTTTTGATTGATTCCAGTTCTTTGCTATTTGAATAGTCCTAGGATAGCTATCCTAATGGTTGGATTGTCTTCTTAGCATAAATTCCTAGGATCCAAATTCCCATGTTTATTCAACCAACATTTATAGAGTGCCTATATTATGGTGGAGATTGACTTAAGCCCAGAGAATTACATTTTCAGGAGCAAGAAACATCAGAAATAAGCAGACACATGAATAGCTGATTCAGATTATAAGTGTTACAGCAAAAATAATTCAGGGTGATACTCTAAAGAACATTGGTGGTCCAACTGAGATGGAATGGACAGGAAGACATCAATGATGTGGATGTATTTGAGCCAAGATCTAAATACCAGAATGTGTCCTGGTATATACAGATCTGGAGAGGAGCATTACGAGCAGAATGAAAACAAGTACAAAGTTCCTAAGGTAGGAAAGATGTTGGGATGTTCAAGGAATAGAAATAGAAATAGAATGTCTGGGACTCTATGGGGTCATGGAGGGCGACAGGTGATATGAGGCAGTGATACGTGTCAGGGCCATTCGTGGGAGACAGTACTGGCAATACAGAGTGTTAAGACTAAAATTTTAGTGTGTTGGGAAGCCTTTGGAAGGTTTTATGCAAAAATAAAAAAAAGTAGGATTCTGAGTTTAAAAAGATCACCCCGATTGCTATATGGGCTGTGGGGGTGATGTTGGGGCAAAAGTGAGAAAGGAAAGATGTTCCATCGGTAAATTTCAGTAATCTAAGGAAAAGTCAGGGCAAGAAGTAGTTTTCTGGGGGTGAGGATTATAGATAAAGAATTCTGTTTGATGGTGCCTGGGTGCCCTCAGTTAAACATCTGTCTTCAGCTCGGGTCATGATCCTAGGGTCCTGGGATGGAGCCCTGCATCTGGCTCCCAGTAGGGATCCTGTTTCTCCCTCTCCCTCTGCCTGTCACTTCACCTGCTTCTGCTCTTTTGCTCTCTCTCTCTCTTTTTCTGTCAAATAAATAAATAAAATCTTTAAAAATTCTGTTTAAATCATGTTCTTCTTGAAGTTCTTGGACATAATTGTAGATACACATTAAGCAGCTGGATATGTGAATCTGGAGCTTAGAAAAAACTGTAAGTGCTAGAGAAATAAATTTGGAAATTAGCATATGGACAGTATTAAAGGCTTGGAACTGGAGCTATAACTTAAGGAGAAAATATAGAAAGAGAAAAGTTAGAGGGCTTAGTACTAATCCCTGGAACACTCAGATACTTAAAGATGAAGCAGAGGCGGGGGAAGCCAACAGAGGAGGCCAAACAGCCGTCAGTGGAGGCAGGAGGAAAATCACGGAAGGCCCAGAAAGAGATAGAATTTTAATCACCAAAGGGCAGTAAACTGTGTTGAATCCTGCTGTGGTCTAAGTCAAATGAAGACAGCAAAGTGACCACTAGATTCGGCAACACCTTAGGGAGTGCAGTCTGAGTAGAGGGGTGGAAACAGAAGTCTGGTCCAAGTGGGCTGAGGAGGGAATGGCTTACAAGGAACTGAAGACCATAATGGACAATTCTTTCAGGAATTTAATTTTGAAGGGGAGAGAAAATGTGGCAGTGGATAGATGTAAAAGTAAAGATGAAGAAACTTTTATTTAAGTATTTATTTATACTTATTTGAGAGAGAGAGAGAGAGAGAGAGAGAAAGGCATAGGGGCAGAGGAAGAAGGCATGGGAGATAGAGAATCTTAATCAGACTCCATACCCAGCATGGAGCCCGATGCTGGGCTGGATCTCATGATCCTGAGATCATGACCCAAGTTGAAATCAAGAGCCAGATGCTTAACCCACTGAGCCACCCAGGCACCCATTGTTCTCAGTGTGCTTAAATTGGAATGACACTGTAGAGAAGGAAAAAATAATTTTTGATAATGGAAGAGAATTAGGTTAAAATCAAGGACCTTCATTCTTGATTTGGCAAGAAAAGATGGAATCCAGGAAACTGGGGGCAAGGTATGCCTTAGGAGACCTCCATTATGCCAAGAAGTATGGCGGACAATGTGCATGCAGACCTGCATGGGTAGGCCATTAGACTTATGGTGGTTCTTTAAGGGAGTCCTCAAAATAATGTTTGCTCAGTCAAGAATGTAGGAAGATAGGTAAGGAGTTGAGAGTATGGTGAGAGGAGAAAGTGGGGGAACTTAAAGTATGAAACAGCTGGTTCAGAAAACCCTACGCATGTTTAGAAAGATTGCCAATCAGTATTTACTGCTGGTATAAATGTGGTTATTAATTTAAATGAAGCTTAGAAACAGGGTTATATGTATTTTTTCCTCCAGCACCGTGTAGCTGCATGAGTGCAGGTATGGGATTAAAAAAAAAAAAAAAAAGATAGATGAGTATGATGGCAGAGGGATAAAGAAACAAGGGACTGAAGGTATTTATAAAGATGATAGAAATGAGAGACCATGGAATCGAAGCTGGATAAGGTGGGAGTTGAGGAGATGAGAGTGTTATAGGCCAAACTATGTCCCCTTCAAATACCCCATACCTCTGAATGTGACTGTATTTGGAGTTAAGTCTTTAAAAAAGGAATCGAGTTAAAATGAGGTCATTAGAATGAGCCCAAATCCAAAAGGACTAGTGTTCTTATAAGAAGAGATTAGGACAAGGACACATACACAGAGAAAACCCCATAAAGACTGAGGGAGAAGACAACCATCTCTAAGCCAAGGAGAGAGCCTTCAGGAGAAACCCACCCTGCCAGCACTTGATCTAGGACTTCTAGCCAATAGAACTGTGAGAAAACAAAATTCTGTTGTTTCTGTCACCCATTGGTATTCTGTGGTATTTTGTCATGGTAGTTCTAGCAAACTAATACAGAAAGGTATCATGAATGTATTAAAAAAGAAGTTGGGCCAGCAAATTATATGTTCAGCTGACCACACAGAATAGTTGGCATAAGAAGATGAACACAAGTGAAGTTGGAAAATAAGAAGTGATGGTCAGGGAGCAGGATGCTTCAAAATAGGATTCTGAAGGTGGTGAGGTCCCTGGTGTGGACCAAACCAAGGGTGAGCTTCTGGAAGTGCTACTGTAGGGCTGAGAAAAAGCTTATTGGAAGAAAAGAGAGAAGACTGAGAGGACAGGGTCTTTGGTGAGTCATTTATGTTGATGTTGAAATCACCCATATGGAGACAGGAGCAAGAATAAAGAGTGAAATAGTGAATTAAATGAATAAAATACCACACCCCCCCCTCCAAATGAGAGAAAGAACAGCCAGGATTTGCCAGATGATGGTAAGGACAAAAGTGGGCATAGGTATGTTCTGGTAGCACTCAACTCAGGGAGGCATTCCAAGGAAGAAGGAGGGGAAAGAGTTTAGAAGAGACAATGGTGATGAGAAAAAAGAACATGGTCACTTCACCCCTAGGCCCTGACTATTGGGGTCTGAGCAAAAATCAGCCTTGAGTGTGAAAGTTGCCAAGAAGGCAGGGTCTATGGGGGCCCTTCCTGTTCATGGAGAAGGCGGTGAAGGAACATATCCAAATCAGAGTTGAGGATTTAGAAGGGTTTGCTTATTCTGGGCTGTGAGTTCTTGTGTGGAGGGCAGAGTGATACTGAAGAAGATTTTGAGAGTGACTAATTTAGGAGCCCTGTCTTTGGTCTTGAATGCTGCTGATTCAAAGAGTGTATATGGATTGATACAGGACCCACAGCTCACTGGGGAGCTATCCCAGACGGCCATACATGATCCAGACACAAAGGAGATTATTCTCTGGGAACAGCCAGCCTGGTGGACTGGATAAAGCCCCTGTAGAGTCTATCTACCCTGACAAGGGGGACTGTCTCCACCTATATCTGCCGAGTTGGACACCCTGATATGCAAGATATGTGAGACTGGCTTCATGATGACAGGGACTTTCACCTGCTGAATGGGCCCCTTACCAGGTCATGGTGAATGCTTTGGGTAAGGGGCTCCTTCCACATAGCACCCCATAAAACCTTATTGTCATAGAACTGAAGAATAGTCAGGAAGCTTCATCTAATTTGCAATCTCAGCTCCCTGTGCTGGGTTTTACAGATGCTAATAAAAAGTTAAGGTTTATTAACAAGAGAATGAGGTGAGGGAAGCCTCAAGGGACTCTTCCCAATAAGATGGAGATTTTTGATTTTATCTATTTTTATTCATTTGTAAGATCTTATTTATTTATTTAAGAGAGAACATGAGTGTAGGGGAGGTGCAGAGGGAGAAAGAATCTCATGCAGACTCTGTCCTGAGTTCAGAGCTTGCCACGGGGCTTGATCCCAGGACACTGAGATTGGGACCTGAGCTAAAATCAAGAGTCAGACGCTGGATTGACTGAGCTACCCAGGCACCCAAGATGGACATTTTTAAATGGTTATTAGGAAAAAAGATATATAAGGTGTATATTGATAGGAGGGAAACAAAGGGGAAGGAGAAAGGGGAGTCAGGGGACTCCTCCCATTTGAATAGACATTCTTAGATGGTGGTTGGGAAATGGGATGGATGAAATGGACATTGATGAAGTTAGAACAGAGGTTTTAATATAGCACTGCCAAAGTTGGGGGAGCTGAAGCAACCCCCTAATAGTTCCCCTAGCCAGTCTGCTCCCTTTATCCCAATTTGGAGAAATTAGGAAAACTGGAAGACAGATTACCATGGGGTGTCTGAGCATGCCTTTCTTGGGGCAATGGTTGGTCAGATTAACCATGTTAAAGATGGATGAAAGGACAAAGCTCCCTGGTCTTGACCCCTTACCGGGGACTCAAAGCCTTTGGCACAAGAGTGGGTAAAATGGTCTGGGAGTAGAGAAAACAGGTCTCCAGGACTCCTTGACACAGAAGTTCCACAAACAGTTGTACCAGAACTTACTGGTGGAGCCCTGACTCATGCATGCTACAATGAGATGGAGAGAGTTTCAGAACTTTAATGGTTGATGGGATTGTGAAAGTTGGAATGTTTAAGCAGAGAATTATTTGAAGTTATATCAACTTGTCCTGAATGTTTTGTGGGAATAGATATGATGTCTAGCCAGGGAATACTTCCCCTACCCTCCCTCCTGTTGTCCAACCAGAACCTGTTGGTGGAGACTGATGGGGGCCACAGTGAGGGATGTGAGGAATTTATGGTTGATGGAATTAAGGCTAAAGTTTGTGGGAGAGTTGGCATGAGTGAACAAGCTTTATGTAAAGTGGTTGTGTCTCTTTTCCTGACTGTATTATGGGGATGGACGCTGAGTCTGATGTGGAAACCTCTCTCTTGCCAGTAGTATCAAACAGAAAGCATAGAAAGCCACCCCTTGAGGCATTGTCAATGTGGCACACTAAATGGGAATCAGTAAGATGGTCTGAGCCTACACAGTGGGAACAGAGACTGTGCTGCTGGTAGGCACAAATTCTCTGGGTGATGGTCCCCTCTAGCCTGGGGTCCCAAGTGCAAGAGCTTCTGTCCCTGTGGAGTTGGAGTGCATTATCCTCCCAGTGTGAATGTGTTTGCTTACCTGGAAGCTCTCCCAAACCAACCTTGGAGAATTTTTGTGGGGGCTTCCTTAGGTAGACATGACCAATCATGAGCTCCATTTTTAAAATTTGTAAGTTTTCATTTAATCCCAGTTCATTAACATACAGTGTTGTATCAGTTTCAGGTGTATAATATAGTGACTCGACATTTCCGTGTTTCAGCCGGTGCTCATCACAACACCTGCCCTTCTTCATCCCCACTATCCATTGAACCCATCCCCCACCCCCTCCCCTCTGGTAACCATTAGTTTGTTTTCTATAATTAAGAGTCCGTGTCTTGATTTGTCTCTCTCTCTCTCTCTTATTTTTTCCCCTTATTCATTTGTTTCATAAATTCCACCTACGAGTGAAATCATATAATATACCACATCTTCTTTTTCCATTCATCAGTCAATGGATACTTGGGCTGCTTCCATACCTTGGCTATTACAAATAATACTGCTATAAACGTAGGGGGACTTATACCCCTTAATGTTCTCTTGTTCTTTGGTTACTCAGTGGTGCAGTTGCTGAATCATAATGTAATTCTAATTTTAACTTTTTGAGGAGCCTCCATACTGTTCTCCACAGAGGCTGCACCAGCTTGTATTCCCACCAACAGTGCATGAGTTTTCTTTCTTTTCCACATCTTCACCAACACCTGTTGTTTCTTGTGTTGTTCATTTTAGCCATTCGGACAGGTGTGAGGTGATATCTTATTGTAGTTTTGATTTGCATGTCCCTGATGATGAGTGATGGTGAGCATCTTTTCATGGGCCTGTTGGCTATCAAGATCAACGTTTTACAGCTGGTGATGTTCAACAGAGAGCAGAGAGAAGGAGCTCCCTCAGAGAACTTGTTTGGTAGAGAATTGGAATGGACAATTAAAACATTGGTTTTCTAAAAGAGGGGGAGATAAAAGCATGAGGAGCTGGCTTACACACCTTTATGAGTGTGTGCTCACAGTCAACATGAATATGAAGGGAGGTCAAAGGAGTGTCCCTCCAACCAGTGAGATCGCTGTTTTTCTTGTGGACCTGGGGAATGCTGGTTGGGGAGGGAGGTGCTGAAATGTTCCTCACTTCACCTCAACTTTTGTTTCTCCCCCTTTGCTTGATGTGGTGGTCACAGGGCTAGGGCTGCAAACACAAGGGTCAGACCAGGGATGAATCCTAGCTAGAAACTGTGTTTTGAAGCTTTATGCCATAATTCCTTAGGGCCTGTTGGGACAAGATGTGCCTTCACCCATCTGCCAGATTGGGATCAACAGTGAATTCAGCCACATTGCCTGATGGTAAAAATAGCCCTCTAGTTAGCCCATGTGAACAGGAGTAGACAGAGGGGGAGGAACTTGCTGGAATGCTATTGCTGCCTGCCTTCTAGACCAGCACAGCGGCTGAACCTAATGTCCCTTCCAAGGGTGGAAAAGTTTAATGGAGAAAAGGGAACATTGTATCTGAAGGTAAGGGAATGAAGAAACAAGTTATGCAATGTGAGAGGGAACACCAAGATTACATTAACACTTCAAAAGAGGCTCAGAGTAAGAGAGGAAATTGTTTCTTAGCTCAGTTCTACCAGATCTCCGAAAAGGTGAAGCCTCTATTGCTGACATTACTCCTGCTTTTGGAACCTGATACAGTCTATGAAAGCCTGTGAACCTGAGTGGCCTCACCCTGGGAAACATACAGATATAATAGTTATTAATGACTGAATGGGATTCTAGTGATGGACCAATATCTTTTGACTTTTATGATTGTTTTGTTGTAAGAGACCCACGTTCAAAGGCCAGCAGGTGATATTGTAATTTATAATAAGAAATACAGAATTGATCTTTATCCCATTTCTAGCACGGAGCTCTTAAAACCCTTGGAATTCCCTAGGTGTTAAAAGTCACAAAGGTATCTTTTGTTATATTAACAAGGTGACCTTTGGACTGCACTGAAGGAGGGGTGCTGGTTGCCTGGAGACCCAGCCAGGTGATCAGAGGGTTTTAAAACTTCCAGTCCCTCTGGGGAGTAGCTAGAGGCTATAGGTTGAATCAATAGCCAATGGTCAATGATTTAATCAGTTGTGCCTCTGTAATGAAGCCTCAAAACCCTGAAAGAAATGGTTTCAGAGAGTTTCCAAGTTGGTGACCATTACCAGTGGTGACCTGGGCTTGCAGGGGCATTTGAAATGGAAGCCAGGGAGGTAGTCTTATAGGACTGAACCCTTAACCTGGGGATCTGAAGCCATCTCTGGGTCATTAGCATCAGAATTAAGTTGAATTGTGAGATGCCCCACTGGAGTCCCAGAATGGCTTCTTGGTATGGGGCAGCCCACCCCCTTCCTCACCCCCACCGTCCACACACCCACACACCCACACACTGGTACTGGTGAGCAGAACCTTTGTGGGGGGTGGGGAGAAGAAGTAGGGCTGAAAAGGGAGATAATGGATTGAATGAAGCAGGTGATGTTACAGATCTGGGCAGGGGGTCTCAGTTTGAAGGCTGTGTGTTGCAGGAGCAAGGAAGTAAAAAAAAAAAAAATGGAGAGTCTGAAGAAGCAGGGGGTTGTAGTCAGATGCAGTGAAATAGTGGAAATTAAAATTTCAGAAGTAAAGAAATCAGGTAGTGATTCTTGGATAGTAGATGGGATGTCCTTAATGAGGAGGCCATCAGTACAGTTGGCAGGTGAAGCATTGATACCTTGAGGTATTCGTCGATTCTGACTGTGGTAGCAAACAACCTCAGTATGTCAAAGATTTATAAAAATGAAAACCTCTTGGGGCACCGGGGTGGCTCAGTTGGTTGAGCATCCGACTCTTGCTTTTGGCTCAGGTCATGCTCTCAAGGGTCATGAGATGGAGATCCACATAGGACTCTGGGCTCAGGGGGGAGTCTGCTTACGAGACTTTCTCTCCCTCTCCCTCTGCTCCTTCTCTCCCCTTCCCCACTCTTGCTCTCCAAATAAATAAGTCAGCAAGTAAGTAAGTCAATAAATAAAATCTTTAAAAAAATGAAAACCTCTTTTGTTCAAGTCACCATGAGGTTGGTTGTGATCTGGCTGTGCTGGGCTTGGCTACATGCCCAAGCTGACCAAGCAGCCCCTATTTAGGATATGTGGTTCTGATGGTGAAGGACAAAAGAAAAGCAGCATCAGACAAGGGAAGCATGCTTACAGGTTCCGCCAAATGTGGTGTACCTCCCGTTCACTTATGTTTGCACTGGCCAAAATCTCCCAAAATCAGTGGTGTAGGGAAAATATATTTTGCCTTCAAGGAAACATGATCAACAAATAATACAATCTACCGTAGTTCATGGCATGGATATTGAGGTTGTCGCAAAGTTATGGGTTCTTATTAGGCATGGATAGAGGGTACAAAGTTTGCAAAAGCCTAAAAAGATAATCATTGTAATAGCTAGAAATGTGTAGCTACTGTAAGGGCCTATTCAACCAGCGCGGCCCCATCCCGGTTGAAATACCATTTTGTTGTTTATGCAGTAAAACTTAAATTGACCCTCCCCCCTCCCCCCTTCCCCAAACTTACTTAAAAACAAGTCCCGGAAACCAGTCCCAGGTAACAAAACCCAAATACATGGGTGGGTCAGGCCAGGTGGAGACATCTGATCAGTGAGGGGTTGCGTACTGTCTCCCTAGCTACCAAGGAGTATGGGCTGCCCTTTGGGCACCTTTTGGATACCAATTCTGACCAAGGTGATAGGCTAATTCAAATATCTACTAGGGTAAATTGTAATTCAATTGGTCACCTAGAATGACTGTGTAGCTTTCTCTGTGTTACAATTTCATTGGCCACCTGTGCGTGGCCAGGCCCAACTGCATGGCCTTTGCCCTTAAAAGCTAGTCTGTGAAGCAGAGAGAGGTTGCCCTCTCTGTAAGGGGGGACGGCCCTGACTGGTCTGTTTGACGGTCGGTTTGATTCTTGATGCTTGACACGAAACAAAGCGAAACAAAGCGTTGCTTGAACTTCGCTTTGTATCAGTCTCTCTCCTTTAATCACGGACCCATTGTTGGGGGACCTAACCGCTAATACCATCAAAAACTGTCAAAAAAATCACATTAGGGGCTCCTGAGTGGCTCAGTGGGTTAAGCATCTGCCTTCAGCTCAGGTCATGATCTCAGGGTCCTCTGAGATCAGTCCTCAGGCTCTCTGCTCAGTGGAGAGCCTACTTCCCCCTCTCTCTCTGCCTGCTGCTCTGCCTACTTGTGATCTCTCTCTTTCTCTGTCAAATAAATAAATAAAATCTTAAAAAGATCACTTTAGTATTAAAACTGAGGGGACTGATCCAACTTTGGAATTTGCTTTGTATTGTCTCGTGAAACTATATCTTTCAACTAAAAACCAACTCCGTAGTTCAGCAAGGCAAAGTAAATGTAGCAAACTAGATACAGATCTGTAAGAACTCACTGCAATTTACTTGTTTTCCCTTTTCGGCAATTTTCTTTTTCAAAAACCATCATAATCCCACTACCTTTTCCTGTTGATAACTGCGCAGGAGTCAAATGCCAGTCTCTTGAGTGAGCTGGAAACTCTTCTTGTCTACAATCAAAAGCTTGGCTAACTTCTTGCATTTCTTTTTGTATTTGATTAGATGCTAAAGATATAGAGACATGATCTTCTTGGAAAGTCCAACTAGTCGCATGACTAAACCTTAATTAAAACAAGGACCTGGTTCTGCTTCTGCTCTGTCTGGAGGAAGTACCCATGGGAGTCCCCTGGTAAGCCTTTCTTCAGAACTTGACAGCTCCAGCTTGTCACTAAGGAGGGAGAAGTAAAAACGTGAGCCCACTCCTACAATATAGTTTTCCCAAGGAAATCTCCACTGCTCTCTAGATTTACTAAAATCACAAGAGAGAGAGTACCTTATGATGTCTTATGCTCGACAATGATAAACTTAGTTAACATTTATCGTGCTAAGTACCAGGCACTTTTTTTGTACCTGGGTAACCTTAAGGGGACCCTTGTAAATGACAACTCTGGAAAGTAAGATTCCCTTTTTTTGTTTTTCCCCAGATCCATTTTTTAATTGAGTAATCTCAAGCATGAAAAGGTGAAGTACAAGTTACATATGTATTATGTGTTTAAAAACCTGAATTAATTAAAATATACCAGTGGTTCCCAAACTGTGTGCTGAGACACTCTGGGATACTAGAGCTAATACCTGGTGCTACCTTGGGATATTTTAATTTTTCTGGAAAAAATGTCTCTTAGATATTTAGGTCCCTGTATCTAAGTGATTTGGACCTAGCTACCCAAAAAATGGTATCGTTCAGTACTTCTTTTAGTCTGGTGGCATCATGAAAAAGTTCCTGAGATACTGAGAACAGTGTGCACTGAGGATGTTTGGAAACCTCTTTCCTATTCTGTCTTCATACAGCAACTTAAGTACTGGATGCAAATTAAGCATATCCAGAAGCTTCCAGACTTCTCCACCATGGGCCACTGGCATCTTTTTGCATCTGAATCATCAGCATTGTTGTTTCTAATTACTTTTTCCTATTAAAATTGTTAGTATTTTTTTTTTTTGGTCTTTACTCTTTTATCATTACTATTAACATTATTGTCTTCAGTATTTGTCATCATATTTGGAAATAAGGTTGGCTTTAAAAAAATGTATCAGGACGTTGTTTCTGCTTTGTTTGGCCCATGCTGGGTACCTGAATATTGAATCTAATAGGAAGGGTCAGCGTGACCCAGATATTCACGTGTTAGAACTCTTAACTCAGGACTTGATATCAGAAGGAAAAAGAATGTATTGACATTAGCTAATCACATTATCTGTAATGAGAGCTGTAGATGGTTTACTGTTCAGGTTTTTATTTGACAGGTGTTGTCAAGTTTCTCAAGAAGCTTCTGGTATTAAAACTGGCTACTGGTATGGGTCTTCAGTCCCTTCTCCCTAAAAACTTTCTGGGTGATAATTCTTACCGACTGTAGTTATACAAACAGCTCAATTCTGGACTGACATTTTCTTCTGGATTTTTGGGATGCACTGATGATCCATTTCCTCTGTTCAATAGCCATTTCTTGCCTCGGGGCACTCATTAGCCACTGAAGCTTTCTTAATCTTTGCTTATCCACTTATTCAAGATTTATATTGAATTCCTAGTATTGATTAGCAATGTTCTTCGGAAGGTTGTGCTTTCATCCCTTGTGCTTTGCCTTTGGCCGCGACCTCCTCTTCCTGCTGTAGAAAGCGACAGGGCAACGCTCTGTTTTTCTGCTTTTCTTACCTGTTCACTGTGGGCTTGCTGCAGTAATAATAATCAGCCAGCTAAGAAAATGAGGAGCGTGTTTAAAACCTTTTGAATTAAGATAAATCTATCTGCTTGGCACGCGCCAATCATGTGAATTCCTCGTTTCTCAGCAACACGGCTTCGCTTATGTAAGCCATGACATAGGAATCTCTATCTCCCAGTCTACTGGGTGGTAGTAGCTGGAGTCTTCCTGCCCAGGGACCTGCCTACTGGGCACTCTGCTGGGTGACCTTGTTGACACATAGTGGGAGACTGAATGTTTGTACGCCTTCAACACCCATTTGTTGCAACCCTAAGCCCTGTTGTTTGGAGACCTTTTGAAATTAAGTGGGGTTAGAGGTCATAAAGGTGAGGTCCCCATGATGGGACTAGTGACTTTATTTATTTATTTATTTTTAAGATTTTATTTATTTATTTGTCAGAGAGAGAGAAATAGGGCGAGCACAAGGAGGGGAGTGGCAGGCGGTGGGAGAAGCATGATATCTAATGAGCACGGAGCTCGGAGCTCCATGCGGGATAATCCCAGGACCCTGGGATCATGACCTGAGGCGAAGGCAGATGCTTCATTGACAGAGCCACCTAGGTGCTCTGGGATTAGTGACTTTATAAGAGGAGGCACCAGAGTTTCCCCTCTGCCTCCCATTCTCCACCCCATCCGCACACACACTCCACGTGAAGATCCAGCAAGAAAGCAGGTATCTGCACGCCTGCAAAGAGATCTTTTACCAGAACCTGACCATGCTGGCACCCTGCTCTTGAGCTCTCAGCCTCCAGAACCGTGAGAAAAATAATTTCTGTCGTTAAGGCTCCCCAGTCTGTGATCTTTCCTAATGACAGATCTAACGGACCAATGAAAGTAGGTACTCAGCATTTTGGATTGCTTGTGTGATAGATGGTCAGCATCTTAACGTCCTGTCCCCTAATCTCTTTTAACTCAGCCTGTCAACCTATGGGTACTACGAATTGAGTGAAATAATGTCATAAAGGTCTTTAGCAAAGCATCTACCTATTTTTACCTGAAATGAACAGACAGGCCCTCCAACTAATTTGTATTGGGCTGAGAAACCAGTTGGCATCTTGAGCACGAATTTACGATTGAAAGTAGACAAGCAGCATAGACGTTCACTGCTCAGAAATCAGACCCACCTTTGCTACCAGAGCATGAAACTGAGCCGGGAGTGAGGGTGTATCCCATCTGTCAAACTGGAGGAAAGGTTCAGACATTGCTTCAAATGCTAGAATATGTCTGAGTCATGTTAATGACTTAATAACAAGAACTGTAAACAGGGACAATTGTGCTAAGCCTGGAAATCTCAGCATGCTGGCACGGCAGAAGATTCATTGCATTTTATGCTGAAATGAATATAATTTTAGTAATTTGGGGAAATGACTCTCTGAATTCCTGAAGTTTCCACCTTTTTTTTTTCTTTTTAATTTGTTGAAGACTTTTCTGGAAGACGGGCTTGTTCATAGTTGCTTTGGTGAGTGGTCATTCAGAACTGCAGGCAAACCTTAGCACACCAATAAGACCGCTTTTTCCATACCGAAGTGGGAAAATGAGCACTGTGCTTTATTTCTTGTCATTGCACTTGCGAATTGTAACAAATTTAGCATCCAAATATTTGTAAAACTTCCTATATGCTGGAGTGTATAAATGGATCTTTTTATTCAGGTATATATGCATGGATATCATATATAGTAAGGTTGAATGATAGGCCACTTTAATAAGCCATTCCACTGTACTTTAAAAAATTTTTTTTATTGTTGGGGCGCCTGGGTGGCTCAGTGGATTAAAGCCTCTGCCTTCGGCTCAGGTCATGATCTCAGGGTCCTGGGATCGAGCCCCACATCGGGCTCCCTGCTCGGCGGGGAGCCTGCTTCCCCCCACCTCTCTCTGCCTGCCTCTCTGCCTACTTGTGATCTCTGTCTGTCAAATAAATAAATAAAATCTTTAAAAAAATTTTTTTATTATTATGTTCAATTAACCAACATAGAGGGCATCATTAATGTTTGATGTAGTGCAGTAATTCATCAGTTGCGTGTAACACCCAGGGCTCATCACCACTATACCTTCTGACAGGTCTGTAGGAGTCTGGTAAGGATGGGGGGCAGAAACTGAGACAGACACAAATAAAATGACCTGCTATTGATATTAGATAGTTTTCAATTATTTTTTGTTAGAAACCCAAGGCTCTCCAAAAATGGGGTGCTGTGAAGAATCAGACCTCTCATCTTAAAAGAATCACCAAAAGAACGGCCCCATAAGGTAGAAGCATAACGATAGTTTAGAAGAATGTAATTACAGAGGATTAAAAGGCACCTACAAGTCCCAAGGATTGCTGTGAGTTCTTTTGTAACAACTGAGAAACATCTGTGTGGTCAGAGCAAGTTCCTTGGTCACTCCAACATGGCCTTCTAGTTCCTTTTTCCCCTCGGAGGCCTGCTGACCTCATGCCCCATTCTTTATTTCTGTCGGATTTTTTTTTTTTTTGGACTATATATGTAACATGAGCCATTTTCAGCAAGAGGATGACAATAATACCCACTAAATGATGGTGTAGTGCCATTTATGCTGATGGGGAGAAACCCCAAATTTTAAATGCCAAGAATTGTGCTGATGGTGCTGAAAAATGAAATGGTTTTGATTAGATATTTGGGAACGGTTTGATTCGAAACAGGTAAACGTTTTGGGTCAGCCTACATGCTTTGTGGTTCTCAGGTCGAGTGTCTGACAGCTTGTGTGTATTCAGATGGAGCATAATACAGCATGCTGCAAGGCCAAGTCTGTGCTTCATCTAAGCAGAGACACGGCTTCAGACTTGGGGAATGAAGACATGTGTAAAGTCATACAATGTGCTCTCCGAGAGCAAAGATGCTCATTTGACTATGAATTCCTGATAATTCCATGGGTTTGTTTTGTTTCGTTTTGCTCAGCCACAGACGGAGACAACTAAAATCATCAATCTGGATCGTCTCTATTGTTTTTTTTTTTTTCTGTCTTTAAAGGAAGTGATCTTCATCTAGATTCTCAGCTGACTTTTACTCTGTATCATCCCCTTTAATTTGTGGAAGTTTGGAACATTTTAGGCGATGGCACACTTTAACATTTTGTTTAGTTGCATGAGCTTTTAAAAACAATCTATCTACTCTACCATATCCCATTTTTATCAAAATAAAATTTGAAGCCCTTAGAACGCAAATGAACTTTGTCACTATGGCTGTGGTCTCTTTGAAAGGGACAATTGTTTTTTCTTTTCTTTCTTTCTTTTTTTTTTTTGATAAGATTTTATTTATTTATATGAGAGAGTGAGGGCATACTGGCAGGGAGAGGAGGAGAAAGAGAGGGAGAAACGGACTCCCTGCTGAGCAGGGAGCTTGATGTGGGGTCGATCCTAGGACTCTTAAGATCATGACCTGAGCCACCAAAGCAAGAATACCACCCAGGTGCCCCAGGACAGGCCATTTCAGTGCAGATAGACAAAGTGGGAAATGGGAGTTTTCAAATTCTGTATAAGCACCAGGGTCTCAGAACCTTGACAGCAAAGTGTTTGGTTATTACTTTTCTTAGATACTCTTGATTCTTTCATATCATCAACGTTTCTTTGCCTAGCTACGTAAAAATCACAGTAGATGATTTCTTCCACTTTACCAAAAATCATCTCCTCAATAGTCAGGAGCAGGGGTGCACCCCTCATTTGTTTTCACCCTAACAATTCATTTTCATTGGAATAAAATAATTTGGTCAGTGATGAAAAGATGATACTCATTTTAACACTCCACAGAAGTAAGCTTGCAAGAAGCTTACTGAAAGGAAAATTGTGGAAATCGAATGCTAGATTTCCCCCCACTAAATCTATCAGTCTGTGACGTGAGGCATTATTTGAGACCCGGTGATCCTCTTGGGCTCTTAGCGTTGATGACCTGACGATCCATGGATTTTCAAGTCAACGGCCATTCAGAGAGTGCATGAACCCTCCACAGGAAAGTTTCCAGAGCCTTGTTTCTCTTCCCCACTGGTTTTCCTTGATTTGTTTACACTCTTGTGATTACTGTCATTTGATTGTCCAACTACGTCTCACTGATAACTATTCATGTTCATGCAATGATTATGACGAGAACAGGAAAGTGAACACAATGTACTCCGTTCTGTCTACAATCAGAGCTATAATCTTGCGGCTGCCTTTGGAGACTATAGCAAAAGAATACGATGCACTTTCTTCTAAGTTTGGCAGAGGGCTCGTGTTTGGATGGGAAAATATGTTCAGATTTAACTGAGATCCACATCTCATGTGTTCTTGCTAATATACAGTGAGTTGGAGAATCAGATGGATGCAGAAAAAAATAATAGCTTCACATTCGATCGCTATTTTGCCAAACACTGTAGTAATTTTCTAAAAAAACAGGGAGTGCCTGTGTAGCTCAGTCCATTAAGTGTCTGACTCTTGATTTTTGGCTCAGGTCAGGATCTCAGAGTTGTGAGCTAGAACTCGCCTTTGGGCTCTGTGCTGGGCTTGGAGCCTGCTTGAGATTCTCTCTCCCTCTGCTTCCTGCCACATTCCCATCTCCAAACCTGCCCCAATCGTATGCACGTGTGCTCTCCCTCTCTCTGAAATAAATGAATAAATAAGTAGGTAAATAAACAAATAAAGCGTACATAGGAATCATCCATTGCTGTGCTGGAAATTTGGAAATATACTTGATGACTCAATAGAGGTAAATTTTCTTTGGGAAATTAGATATGCAAGCAAAAGGTTCACAATGATCTCTGAGTTCGGTGACTAAAAAAAATAAAAAAAAATAAGGTTGATTTCATAGCTGGAGAGCTGTCTTCATCTGTGGTTTTGATGTGTTATTTCTAGGACACAGCCGGTGATGTTGGACTTTGATACCCTTTCTCACTTTTCCTTTGGCGTCACAGTTAATTTACTAAGGTTTATAAGGAACTAGTTGACCGGGAGCAATAAAGGATGGATCCCTTATGTCCCCCTGGAACACTGACATTGGCTGCATTCTGAGCCCTTTGCATGCCTTGAGCAGACGTGCAAATCTTTATTTAAAGGACTTTTTGCAATGTTTGAGACTTGCCTATTACTCATGATACAATGTAGTCATTCACATTTCACCCCCTGAAACATCGGGGGTCTCAGAGCCTTTGATGCAATTACAACTGATTGAGGTCCGGCTTCTGAAGGGAAAAATTGGTTGTCTTGCCTGTGACATTTCCCTCACCTACTCTCTGTGAATCAGTGTTTCCAAGAAATGCCTTCTGTTATGATCCTCAGCTGGCCCGCTTATCTGGTTCCCACAGATAAATGTTACATAACTTACATGGGCCCGTGACTCTCCCACTTACCCCCGGTGCCCAGCCCATGTCCTAGGCATCTGTTCAAAGGAGAGACACTTTGCTTTAATTCAGAGACACCCAGGTCAGAAACAAGTTCATGGCATGTTTTTGATCAGTTCCAAATGAACCCATTCGGAATGGGATAAAGGAGTAGAACAGACATGCATGAGAATTTCTTCTCTTTCTAGAAGCATAGCGCTGGAAAGTGTTTCCACAAAGATACCCGGCATTCTTCCAGGGATCCGGGGAGTAACCTGCGCTTTCCTTGAAGTGGGAGATAGAACAGTAGCCTGACTCCTGTGTGCTCTGCCTGCAGATATCTTATCAAGGGTGTGAACCCAATTGCCTTTGGAAGATCCTCCAATTCTAGAGGTGGGGACTGGGGCTGGACCTCCTCAAGCCTCTTTTGGAAACTGTATCAAAAAACTTTTTACAAAGCTAGCTGAGGGCACTCAGCACTTTTACTCTTCTAAGACATTTGAAAATTTCTTCCATTCTTTCTTTCCTTCATTTACATGTAATGGTTTAAATCCAACGTTTTTATAATAGTTGACTTCTTACAAAGCCCCGGGTTCTTCTGCCTTGTGAGGGTGTGTTCCAGGCCAGTCCCCCTGTCAACTGCTTGGAGACGGCAAAGAGTCAAGGCATCAAGTTCATTTGCATGCCATCCACTATGCAGTATAGCATTGTTTCTGAAATCTCCAAATTCAACTTAGTATAGATTTTGGTGTGTGTGTGTGGGGTGTCATTTCTTCTCAAAGTAGTGATTTTCTCAACTTTACTGAAAGTACAGCTCATTGTAGCTCTTTGGATCTCATAGACAATCATGGTCCCTGGACACTAACAAAATATAACTAATACTCTTAAAAACACCACATTCAACTCTCATCAGAGGTTTTTTGTTTGTTTTTAAACACAGGAAAGTTTAGTTTTTCTTTTTTTTTGTTTTGTTTTGTTTTGTTTTATTTCTGAAATGCTATCAACAGGTTTGGGTGAATCAGTCAAGGCATTTTCTATTATTTAATTTATTTTAAAGTAGTTCAAGAACTGGACTGCTTTATAGTCCTAAAGCTTCCCTCAGCTATAAACACCAAAATAGCCATGCAGCTATTTTTTAATCTGTCTTTTTTTTAAGTATCTGCTTTTTTTTTTTTTTTTTTAAATCTGCTGCTACTTAAGGCCAAGCTTTGAATCGTTTGTGGGAATCTGAACTTTCTCTGGGAGTCCACCAACATCTAATTTCTGTATATGGGTAAGTAAAAAAGGATAATTAGATGGCATTCTTATTTCATCTCATTTCCTCCTTTTCCACATTTTCTAAACTTCAGCCATCAAAATACCATACTTCTGAATCTGTTTATGTTTTGTTTCCATCTTCTTCGATGGCAGGGTACATTTTCCCTTTAAAAGACATTCACATTTTTTTTTTCCATGCCCAGGAATTGCTGATTTTTGAATGATGGCAGGCTGCCCGCTCTGTGCCAGGGCTGCGGCTGGATACGGCAAAGTCTGAGCCGTCTGACTTGCCGTCCGAGGGCTGTCATTATATATATATATATATATATATATATTTTTTTTTTTTTTCCTGCTAGCCTTTCCACATGTGTGGGAAGGGAAACCCATACGGAATTTTTTCTCTGCCTCATTCACCAATTAACTTCCTGCTCCTAATATATTATAGGCAATTGGTCACAGAGAAGTCCAATTGCTACCAAGTTAATAGTCATTTTATAGAACAGGCTGATTTTTTTTTTTTTATCAGCTCACTCTACTCCAACCCTTTTCTTTTCCTCTATAAGATATTATATAAAACCACTTACAATGGAATTTGGAACATCAGTTTAGATATAATCAATGTTATGGAATATCTATGGTCTTTTTGGGGTGACATTCAATCTTTTTGAATGATTTACACTACATGTTTTTTGGGTGGATTCCTATTTTTTGTTTATTTTTATGTGACCCAGTGGCACTTTTCCTTCAAAATCCTGACCATTTGACATTAATTTCTACCTTTTTGCTTTCAAGTCCCTGAGACCCAATGAGATTTACCTCTGTTGGATATTTGTCATGAATGGTTGTAGTTATTTTGGTCTTGCCTCATCTATGTCTACTTTTCTCTCTCCCTCTCCTGTTGGTTTCTCTGGAGAACACTGACTAATACACCTTCAGACTACCTTCCCAGGAGGGAAGGAAAATTAACATGGCCTAGGGGCAAGACTATAAATACATACACTTTTCTGTCCTGTGCAAGTCTCTAAATTCAGGAGAGCTGCTGATGAAATTCCTGTCCTAATATGAACGTCCAAGGACCAGGAGAGCCAATGGGATCACATCACAGAAAGGGTGTTGAAGAGCTGGACATTTTTTTTTAATTAACAAAGAATGTATTGTTTGCCAGGGGTACAGGCCTGTGAGTCATCAGCCTTACACAATTCACAGCACTTAACCTAGCACATACCCTCCCCAGTGTCCATCACCCAGCCACCTCCTCCGTCCCTCCACCACCCCTCCAGCAACCCTCAATTGGTTTCCTGAGATTAAGAGTCTCTTATGGTTTGTCTTCCTCTCTGGTTTCATCTTGTTTCATTTCACATGATCTCACTGACATGAGGGATTTGAGAAAACTAGACAGAGGATCACAGGGGAAGGGAGGGGAAAATGGAACAGCAGGGCATTTTGTAGAACATCATACCAGCCCGTTATAGGGGTGATACTGTGTCATTGGACTGGTTGAATAGGAAGTAGGAAATCTATAGGGGGTGGGGGTGGTCTTTGTAAGGTATATACACTTGAGGTGTGGTAAATAAACCCTGTGCAGATTCAGGATCCCATCATGTTATTAAAATTTTCAGGAGTCTAGGAGTCTGGGGCATGCCAGGATACCCCCTCCAAAGTACGTTCCTTGCTACATGGAGAGAGCCCATCAGGCACACCTGCTTGGGTTCTGGAGGTCACACATTTATAGAGTATTAGACTTCTGTTTTTCTTCCTGTGTGTTTCAAAAACAGGCATTGTGTGTCAGCCCCTAAAAATTGATGAGATAAAATAATAACACTATTTCATAATACTAAAATAATAATAATAATGATAATAATATTAAAGACTCACCATTCAGGCCAGGGATCCCAATGTCTCCTGCCTTCATGAGTGGTCAGCATTAACCAAGTGAATCTCTAGGTTCCTCCATTCAGTCATCCTCAGAGGATACTGCTGTGGGCCATCATAACCACAGAGGACATAAGAGATTAGACAAAGCTAAAAGCTAAAAGTAGAACTCATTTCCTACCCACTTGTTCTATGCAATGGTTTTCATCTGGGACCCCCCCTTCACGTGATCGCTCAGTCACATGGACTAGTCTGGCCTCACAAACATCAAGGGTCTTTGCAAAACGGCTAACTATAGCAAATGGGATCATACTTTAATATAAAAAAAAGGAATCCGGTTTGAAAAGTTATACTAGATATTTTCTATGGCTGTTTAGGTCAACTACGAGCTACTGATGTGTTTGTCTCTCAAGCCTTCTGCATTGTTTCCTCCTTGTTGAGTTCATGGGCTCTTTTGAAGGTCTGGTTTCTAGTCATGTTCTCATAATGTCTTCATAAACACATTTGCCCCTAGTTTGGACACAATTTTAGGGCATTAACAAGAACTCCCAAAGAGGTGGGAGTTCTAGGTGTGCTCAGATGCCCCTGGTTATGAAACATTGCCTTGGACAATATTTTTCTAGGTCATTTAGCTAACCAAAGTCTAAGTCAGAAGCATGAATACAACAATCTGAGAAAGAAACAAGAGATACTCTGTTGCTACTGAGGTTATGGGAATGCTGGTTTTCCATGGATATGTCCTCTGCTGGAGATGCTGCGGTCAGGAATTCTAGATGTTACTACATTGAGAGGTGGAGCAATTCCTATATATTTGAAAGTCAGAATCTGTGCTCATCCTGCATTAATTGTCATTTCAGTGGGGGCAGATAAGTGCCATTAATACTGTGAGCTGTTGCTTAGGTTTTTAGTTATTTCCATGGTTCTAGGTCCAAATAAGTATTTATTCTGTTACTTTTGCTTCATAAAAATACTTGATATATATGCTCATTTTTAAGTAAGGCCCTCCTGAAATAATGTCATAGTGAAATTATTAATGATGATATTTTCAATAATAGCAGTTAATAGATAATGAACACTTGTCTTACATAAGCATCTTTCCAGTGCTTTTCAGGCCCTATCTCAAAGCATTTTCACAGTAACCCTTTGAAGGAGGTACTACCATCCCCATTTTACAGATAAAACAACAGAAGCTTATAATGTGAAAAAACTTGGCCAAAGCCCTGCAACTAGTAAGAGGTAAAGCTGGGGTTTTATCTCAAGTCTTTCTAACTTCTAAAAAGGCCTTGCATTTAATTGCTATAGCATAATGCCTCTCTAGTGGAAAAGAAGACACAAAAACTTATTCATTATTTTATGGGTTTTTAAATCTATTTTTTATTTATTTAATTTTATTTTTTTAAAAGACTGTATTTATTTATTTGACACAGAGAGAGAGATCACAAGTAGGCAGAGAGGTAGATGGAGAGAGAGAGGGAAGCAGGCTCCCCACTGAGCAGAAAGCCTGATGCAGGTCTCGATCCCAGGATCCTGAGACCATGACCTGAGCTGAAGGCAGAGGCTTAAACCACTGAGCCACACAGGCGCCCCTTTATGGGTTTTTTAAAGATTTTATTTATTTATTTGAGAGAGACAGAGATAGTGAGAGAGCATGAGTGGGAAAAAGAGGGGAAAGTAGGCTCCCTTCTGAGCAAGGTCTTGATTCCAGGATTCTGGGATCATGACTTGAGCGGAAGGCAGACACTTCATGGACTGAGCCACCCAGGCACCCTGATTTTATGTTATTTCTTTATTCACACAAGAGGATTATCTTCATAAAGATTTAACAATTTTAGTGTCATTGAACTATAGCTTACATGCAGTCAAAGACAGTATACAGCAATGTGTACAATCAAATGTATCCATGTTAAGTGTTTCAACTTGACAAGTGTATACACCCATGTAACCACCATCTAAATCAAGATGCAGGACAGTTCCCTCAGCCTACCTCTCTGCAGTCAGTCTCCCACCCTTTACTCCAGGAAACCACCAGGTTTGATTTGTGTAACTACAGATTATTTTTGCTTGATCTGGAATATCATGTAAGATCAAAGAGTCACATAGTAGATACTCCTGTATGTGACTGATTCATCCATGGACATGATACATTTATGCATCAGTAGCTTGTTTCTATTTTTTTGCTGACTAGTATTCCATCCTATGAATGGCCACAGTTTATCATTTATAGTCCTGTGAAGGGATGGTTGGACTGTTCCCAGATTTTTAAATAACCATGTTTAGGCCAGCTGTAAACATTGATCTACCAATCTTTCCATAGACATGTTTTCATTTCTTTAGAAGTGAAATTACCTAGTCATATGGTAAATATACATCTTTATAAGACCTGGCCAAACTGTTTCCCAAATTTTTTTTTTAACATTCCAGCAAAATATGAGTTTGGGCTGCTCCATACCCTTGCCAGAGTTCAGTATTCTAACTTTAGAAATTTTAGAAATGTGTATGAAGCATCACTAGTGTTTGAATTTATATTTTCCTAATGGTTGATGATATTGAACTTGTGTTTATTGGTCATTCTTATATCTTTTTTTTTTTTTTTGGTGAATTGTCTGTTCAAATCGTTCACCTATTTTTGTTGTTGAGTCATTTATCCTTTTACTATAGAGTACTGACATATGCATTCTGGATACAAATCCTTTGAAGATTTTTTTTCTGTCTGTCTACCTGTCTATCTATCCATCTATCCATCCATCTAGCCACCCATCCATCCACCAATCATCTATTTATCTATCTACCAACCTACCACTCTATCTCTCTAGCCATCCAACCATCCATCCATCCTGTCTCTCTCTAAGTTGGTGAGGGAGCAAATACTCATTCAGTTTGGGGAATCATATAACAATCCCTGGGGAAAGTTAACCCTCAGTTGGGCACAGAATAAACAGTTGGCCCATTGCACATTAAAGTATCAGAACCTCAAGTTTCTCTTTTGGCTCCATTAACTGTATTGTATTATGATCTACAGAAAACAAAATACTTGCATTTATCATGTTTGGTTTGAGGGGAATCTGGCTTTTTGCCCTTGTTGCTGGTTGTCCAAAGTTGGATGTGTTATGTTTCCTAAGTAGTTTTAAAAGTGGTTGCACTTATGTAAGTTGAGATTTTTGAATCATTTAAAACATTTTTATAAAAATGAGCCCATTCTTAGACATCATATTTATTTCTCAAGTGGTGGAACTATTTTTAAAAACAAAGGACTTCAAAACCTTCAGTCACATTTTTCAGCCATTACACAATGTGTTCCTCAAGCATATGCAAAACACAATGACAGAGGGAAATCAGTCAGCAAAAAGGGGGAAAACAGCAGCTCGATTGAAAAGTTTGTTAACAAATATTATGATTTGTTATTTAACAGTTGGCTTCATTTGGCATTTGGAGATTTTCTCAAATGCAAGAGTGTATAGTATATTAAGATTTATTTGTGTATTAAGCAAGCATCTTTGGTTGAAATGTGGCTGGCAAATTTAACTGAATCAAAAATGAGGAGGTGACACATCCTGGAGATTGATAATATTTGAAGAAATATTTATAAATGTGCAAAATATTTTGTTGATTCTTCAGAATTTTCTCTGCCTCTTCTTGTCTGCAATTTTTTAAAATGAGGAACATTCAAAATAAGTACTCAGATCTCAGATATCTTTTTCTTTCTTATGATTCAGCACAGACCATATTTGTAAGATTAATACACTGTCTACTCCTGTTCAGGCTTACATCTCATTGGGTAGGAGTTAACATCTCCGTCCTCCACTCTTTTTGGATGAGTTCATTTGTCTGTGAACATTTTTCTTTTTCCACATGCATCATTTGTTCCCTTCTCCTAACAAGCTTAGACTTCAAGATTCTTGTCTTGGAAGGATGAGTGGCTGAATGCATGGTTTACAGCGTGTAGGGTGTTTGTGAGGTGGAGCACAATGCCTTCCGATTGTGGAGAAGATTTGAAGCACTACAGGATTTAAGACTAGTAGAGCTTCTGCAAATAAGGAAGGAACTCAGATATCCTGAGAACTCTTTATCTCCATCAGTTTTGTAATCATTTACATGGGTGGGCATGGGTACAGCTTTGTTAGAGATTTCTCCAATTCTCTGACTTATTTGTGATTAGATGTAAAGAAATTTATTGAGATATGTGATGGCATAGTATGAAAAATAAGTAAAGGGACTTACTGGCTTTTTGAGGGGACATAGTTTTCACTGTTTGGGAATCATGGGGGATAAAGGCTTACTCTAGTGTTAAGAGTTAGAGTCTCAGCCTCCTAAATGAGTGCAGTTGAAGTGCAATTGAAGATGAATGCTTATTAAAGACTTTCCTCTGCAACAAACAGGAAATGTTAATGTTAATATTATTCAAGAACTCAAAGAAGAACTTGGAAAGGATTGGGTGAGTGTATCTCCACAGCCCTTCTGGGGAAAAGACTGTTTTTTTGTTTTTTGTTTTTTTAAGATTTTATTTATTTGACAGAGATCACAAGTAGGCAGAGAGGCAGGCAGAGAGAGAGGAGAAAGCAGGCTCCCCATGGAGCAGAGTGAGATGCAGGACTTGATTCCAGGACCCTAAGATCATGACCTGAGCCAAAGACAGAAGCTCAACCCACTGAGTCACCCAGGCATCCCAAGAGACTGTTTTTTAATGGTAGAACCACTGGTTGTGTCAGTCGGGCTGTTTCTGTAGACTCCTTCCCAGTTCTTACTCATCAGGCGGCTCAATCTTCATTTGATTTCCTGAATAGACTTCTCTGCTAAGAAGAGAATGTGTTGAACAGCCAACATGAATATCAGTCTGCTTGGCAGTCAGAGCCTCATAAATTATTCTCTTGGTTCTTTGACACAAATCAGTCTCACATGAGTTTGAGTTGCATAAGCTGGATTATCTATATATATATTTTTGTGCCTGATAACCACTGGCAAAGCTGATCATTAAATATCATCTTGATATATACCCATATAATCAAGAAGACAAAACCTTGTAATAAAGAAGGATAATTGAAATATATTTCCTAAGTACTCACCCATCTACCTCACCCTTAATTGTTAAAGTAACATAGGCTCCCTATATAAACAATAGTAGAAAACTATTGACTAAACAATTTTAGCTCATTGTATAAACCATTGTAGACAATCATTGTAGACACTGCAGAACATTATAGACAGGGTTAGATGTCTTCCTTCTGGTCTTTTTTATTTTTCTAAACATAAAATATATGGTTAAAATTATATAAACATAAAACATACACAAATATATCTTATATTTATTAAACACATGACATAGTAGGCACTGTTGAGGTACTTTATACATATTTATTTGTTTTAATCCTTAAAACATCATGAAGTGTATAGCATTATTATCCCATTTTATAGGTGAGAATACTGAGGCATTGAGATTTTAAATAACCTCTTTGATGTTGCAGAGTAAGTAGTGGAACTGTGATTTAAAGTGCAATGGTCTGACTTTACAGTACAAATTTTTAACCGTCATTATACTGTCATACTTTATTTGTACTCTGCGTCCTGCTATCGATTCGTACAAGTTAATGCATTCTCTATATAATTGTAAGGCTTTGAAAGCCTTCCTGACCATCAACCAACAAAACCCTCAAGCCATCAACACTACAAAACGCTCAACTTGATTTTGCCCAGAAAAGACTCAAAGTTAAATTTCTCATCTAAGTAATAAAATCGTTACCTCCTGCTGGTAGCAAAGTCAGGCTGTGTAAGAATCAAATGGAGAACTGGCTATGGTGTAAGAGCTAAATGTTCTGTTCTGTGTCCCCTTAATATTATTCCTAAATTATAATGTGTTATATTAAATCTTTGAAATTTGAGATGAATAATAAAGTTACAAACATCCTCTAACATCATTGCCTGGGCCAAGTATTAGTTCAGATTGTCCCAAGACAAGGAATGACAAACGAGAGAGGTCTAATGAAAGGAGATGATACTGTGACTTGTTCTGTTTCAAAAAAAATGTTATTCAGAGTACAAACTAATGAGCTGTATGTAATGTGCAAATGTTCTTCCTTCTGATCTATTTCTGACTAATGTGATTTTAGTCATTTCTTTAGTTCATGTCTACACATGGTGGTCAAAGGCATATTGGGGTGGGGGTTTGGCTTTCTCTTTCAGGTGATCCTAGGAGATCTTGTCTGTCTGTGATTTTTGTCCTCTGTATAAGAAAGGCCTACCTATACTTGAATACAAAAATTGAAGATACACAACAAAAAGCACTGTAACGACAATAAAAATATTTTGCAAAACCTTAAGAAAACAAAATAAATAACAAGAATGCAAAGTTTTGACCAAGGGTAGGGACCTGAAAACTTGATGTCTGTACAAAAAACTCTAGCCTTTTGTGTTTCCTTTAAAATATATTTATTTGGGCGCCTGGGTGGCTCAGTGGGTTAAGCCGCTGCCTTCGGCTCAGGTCATGATCTCAGGGTCCTGGGATCGAGTCCCGCATCGGGCTCTCTGCTCAGCAGGGAGCCTGCTTCCCCCCCTCTCTCTCTGCCTGCCTCTCCGTCTACTTGTGATTTCTCTCTGTCAAATAAATAAATAAAATCTTTAAAAAAAAATAAAATATATTTATTTATCATCACAATTTGGTTCATAAAAACATAAAAAGCTGGGACCTTCAGGTGCTATCAAAGGTTCACTAAGGTCAATTGTGTTCAAACTTGTCACATTTTCTGTTCCTTCCTCCCTTCCATCCTCCCCACAACCTCCCTCCTTCCCATTTTTCCACCCATTCCCCTTTCTTTCAAATAATAATATACTGAGAGATCGAGCAAATGCTCTTTCTTAATGTGTGTTATTTACACAAATTAAAAAAAAAAAAGCCCTTATGATATCTTTGTCAGCAAGGAGAAGTAATAAGTACTTAAATAACAGAAAAATGACCATTCACAGCCTCCCCCTTCCAAGAGAGTAAAGGGGCAGAGAATCACCCCTTCCAAAAGTTGGAATCACTTCTAGCTTTTTTTTTTTTTGGGAAGACTGTAGAGGCAGCCCCAATATCCTTAGTAGAATTATACACTGCTACTAACTTACACAGTATCAGAAAGTTAGTAGCTTTGTCATTATAATAATTTAATAATAATCGGGTTTTAGGTAAATCCAAGCAACACTATTAATATTAAGGTAGGTTTGATTAAAAAAATAGCTAATACCAAATTAAACAGCATGCGTGGAAGTTTGCTGTCTATAAGAAGAGATAACAGAATCTTTGTACTGCCTAACAGATCGATCTCATCTTAGTCTTCTGTTTATTTCTAGGGGCTGCGTTTTTAGAAGTACCTTGGTTTCTAGATTGGAGTACATTCAAAGAAGGGCTAGCAAGGCGTGATGTCGGGAAACTACTTTTAATGAAAAAAAAAGATGAAATTAATGATGGTTAGGTGAAACATTTGAAGGCTGAGCGATCTAATGTTAATGATCTCAAATATTTAAAACAGCAATCTTTACAAGAATTAGATATAGTCTGTAATGTTACAAAACATTAATGCTAGAATAATGATTGGAAGTTATGTGGAGTCACATTTTAGCTTAATGAAAGGAAGAACTTGCTAAGAATTCAAGTTTGCCCCAAATAGATTTCCTCACTGAAAATTAATCCCAATGTAGGTGTTCAAGAGGAGGCGAGGTGACTGCGTGTCAGATGCCCTTTTATTTATTTATTTTATTATATTATTTATTTATTTGACAGAGAGAGGGAGATCACAAGTAGGCAGAGAGAGAGGCAGAGAGAGAGGGGAAGCAGGCTCCCTGCTGAGCAGAGAGTCCGATGCGGGACTCGATTCCAGAACCCTGAGATCATGACCTGAGCCGAAGGCAGAGGCTTAACCCACTGAGCCACCCAGGCGCCCCTCAGAAGCCCTTTAAAAGAGAATGAATCCTCAGAGACTCTCTAACTAAAAAGCACAGAGTGTTGTCTCCAATGCTGATATTTCTTATTACCATGAATCTGTGAAATTCTTTCTTCTGGATTCAGTTAGATTTATTAAGATTTATGGTCCTTTCACTTTTTTCTTTTCTTTCTTTCTTTTTTTTTTTTTTAAAGAAAGGCAGACTGCCATGTGCAGCACATCATTTGGATGTGTCTGGAGTCTTGGAAGCTTGACTATGCTATGTTATCCTACAAATGGACTTCGAAATCTTGTTTGTAGGTTCTAACTGGGGAGTGCAGCTACTCCTATACCCTCCGTGGAAGAACGGTCCCCTCCTCTATCGGGGAAGGTCCTCCTCTTTGACTGAGCACGCAGCTTCTGGCAGGGCGCACATGGAGCGGTGAGGGAGGAAGGGGACACTGGCTTAGCCGGCCAGATCAACCGAATCAACCCTGGTGATCAATGGGGTGACAGAGGTCGCAGCGAGATCTCCCTCACATCCAGTCCTTTCACTTTTAAAGCAAACTGCTATGATGCATACTTTACACATTTAACCAGCCTAGACAGTTAATTAAATCTAAAAAAAATTCCAGCTCACAGAAGTGCTCACTGCTGGGCTGTTCTGTCCTCCCGGAGGGACAGATGATACTAATAACATTTATTTTCAGTTCTTTGTGGAACAAGGTTGGGGACTAGCCAAGTGGCTATTTGCAAGGCTTTATTAAAATGGGACAGATATAAATATGATATGCATTTTCTATGAATGTTGCAACTTAATTGTAAGTGGTTGTGTTGGCCGAGAGAGTGGAAACGTGGAAGGGGTTTACATCATTGGATGTTGGATTTTTCCAGTTGACTAAACAACATGGAATTCAATATTTCCTATTTAAAAAGTCTATAGGGATAATTCAAAAATGTGCATTTGAAAAATTTGTAAACTCAGATCCAGAGGGATCAAAGTAGTTTGTTTGTGTACATTGAGAAGAGAGATAGTAGCATCTTGCCAGAAACTAGTACTTTTTTAAGGAAATTTAGCTTTTCTTTTCTGATGGTCAGACCTGGAGAACTAGTTGTTTTCTTTGATTTTGAATGACTCAGATATAATATTGAATATAATTTTTTGTTTCCATTTTGATTTTAACTGTATTTTTTATTTTTATTTATTTTTAAAAAGATTGTATTAATTTATTTGA
This sequence comes from Mustela putorius furo, assembly GCF_011764305.1. Lineage (NCBI taxonomy): Eukaryota > Metazoa > Chordata > Mammalia > Carnivora > Mustelidae > Mustela > Mustela putorius. The sequence goes on from NW_025421399.1 coordinate 10,746,032, forward strand.
CAGAGAGAAAGGGAGAGAGCATAAGCAGGGGGAGCAGCAGAGGGAGAGGGAGGAGCAGGTTCCCCATTGAACAGGGAGCCCAATGTGGGTCTCGAACCCAGAACCCTGGGATCAGGACCTGAGCCGAAGGCAGTCGCTTAACCAACTGAGTTTCCCAGGTGCCCCTATATATTTTTTACTTTTAAATTATATGTTTGTTTTTAACCTGCAGTGCTCAAATGGTAAATTCTTCATTGCTTATGCTGCCTACTTATTAACAGGCCGCATTGACCTCATTACGTGAGTTTTTGTACTAACTGTATTTTCAGTGGCATTTGGCACATTTGCAAACATCTAGGTGGAAAAAAATATCTAGATATTTCTAAGTCTTTAAACTTAAAATGCCAAGGTGACTTTTAACTCTCTCATTCTGATGTTGTAAACTTCAGAACAAAGTTCCAAAACCATGGTCAGGTAAGCTATGTATAGACACGTATACGGTTGGACTGTAAAAATAGTTGAATTAATTAATTCATCACTTATGGAAACTATGAACTTTCTAGGTGGCTATGTAGAAAAATAAGATCATCTGATCTTTTTTTTTTTTTTAAACAAAGTACTTTATTGTTACAGACCGAATTCCACACCCATCACAAAATCGCAGGAATTTCTGCCATAACATGATAAATGTATTCCCGACAGGTGGTAAAAACTTGTTTTGCAAAGTTATACACTAAAAATAACAAGGCTTTGGGTGGGAAAGTGGGCTGGGACAGACCACACAAAACCTATGCAATTTTATAGTCAATGCACTAATAAAAATGATGACTGATACTTAAGGAGTTAACCTGGACAGCAGCAGGCAGCTCAGTCTGCCTAGAACTGCTTCAGCAGACACTGAAAATGTAGAAAAAATAAGGAGAGTGGAAATGCTGCCTTAGAGGCATGGGTATATGCAGATGGCAGAGGAACTCTATCAGGGGGTGTCTCCATGATGAGAACAGGAACCAGTGTCGAGGGTGAGAAGCAATGCAAAGCCAGGGCATGCCCTTTTTGGGAAGGAAGCCCTGGGCTTAGTGCTCATTTTAATTTTTTTTTTAAGATTTTATTTATTTATTTGACACAGAGCAAGAGAGAGAGAGAGAGAGAGAGAGAGAGCGCGCACACGTAGGCAGAGCAGCAGGCATAGAGAGAAAGAGAAGCAGGCTCCCCACTGAGCAGAGAGCCCAGTGAGGGACTCCATCCCAGGACCCTGGGATCATGACCTGGGTTGAAGGCAGATGCTTAACCGACTGAGTCACCCAGGTGCCCCTCATTTTGAATTTTTTAAAAAGAGGCTTGAAAGTGCTTCCATTTCTTCGATGAGCTAGCAGAGGGATTTCCCCCCCTTTCTGCTAAAGTTTATGATTGTGATCTCAGTATTTTTTCTTCTATTACCTAAAAAAATAACACATATGAAACAAGAGAACTCCATGTTTATGAGCTAAGCAATGTTACAGAAACTTACCTTGTCGCACAAGGTTCCTGAAACCCGAGTAGTGTATAAGAATTACCTAAAGAATATCTTAAAACAGATTTCTAGGCACCCTTTCTGCTAGATGTCCAGGTGAGGCTGGCGTTGCTGGTCCCAGACATCATCTTTTCATAGTAGGGCTCTCACGGAACAGATGGATAATGGGCTCTTGTCCTTTATGTGCAAACCTTATATTTGATGGAGATCACATTGAATACTGGACCCATGCTTTCAGAAAAGGAGGCCAAATAAGACTATCTCACCAGAGCCTTATTGGTAATGTATGTTTTGTCCTTTAGATGACTTCATCTTCTTTCGCAGGTGGCTCAGGACAGTGGCAGACGCTGATTCACAGTGATGCAGAATTATAAAAGTACTTCAATAGGGTCACCCTTTGTCAGTTTAATTAATTATTAGGGATCTGGCAAAACAGCACTGGGAACAAATAGGTACATGTGTTTGGATATGTGTACTTACTACCAAATTAAACATGTTTCTGTAGGGCACCTGGGTGGCTCACTTGGTTGGGTGCCCAACTCTTGGCTTCAGCTTGGGTCGTGATCTCATGGATTGTGAGATGGGGCTCTGTGCTTCCTCTGTCCCTCCTGCTACCCTTTATCTCTCTCTTTCTCTCTCTTTATCTCTCTCTCTCAAATAAATCTTTTAATGTGTTTCTACATAAAACACAAAGCTTTCAGGGACACCAACATGGTTCTAGAAGGTCTAATTCAGTCTATATGTTGAATATGGTTTCTTGCCCAGTTTTGTTTCCTCCTCTTTTGAGAGAATTATTTCCAACAGGAAAAATGTTCATCTTTGTTTTTAGAGATAAACTTTTAATAGAGTGTAAACTCACATCCTGTTTCTATTGCATACACTTTACCTTATGGGATGTACTATATGCCATGCATTGCTTTGTGTCCCTTGGCTTGCCGTGTCTAGGTTGAAAATGAAGGGGGTAGGTGCAGGGTTACTAAAATCTACTTCAATTGCTTTGTCTATGGGTCTGAAATTTGTAAGTTAGCCTGGTAAGAACCCTTCAATAATGGGACAAATGACTTATTTTCCAAACAATTTTCTAGATACATGCAATGATTCACTTCTCTCATCTTCTGGGTCTTTATCTTCTTTCCATGTACCATCAATGCCACTGAAGAGCCCGGCATTACTGATGACAATAAAGGATTGTTTATGTAAAAATTTAAATAATGAGAATTTATAATGTTCACAACACTACCTCTAAGATGTTTCATACCTGGTTAGGAAGAAATTAAATACAGCAGATTAAGAATGAGAACACAACAGTAGAAAGCTACATTTCAAACGGAGTAGTAGAAACAGGTGCAAGAATGCAGCAGATAGGAGACTGACCTCTGGGACTCTGTAGCCCCTTCTTCTTTCCAGAGCATATTTGCTCATTAATTCAGTCAACAGTTGTTTATTAAGTAACGCTTTTGTGCCAGATATAATTTTAGCCGCTAGAATGCCTTGTAGATCAAAAATGGAAACAGGTCCTTATTGCCATAGACTATGTAATCTAGTCATTGTCGTGGGTATGTGAGGATAAACATTAACCTAAGAATCACACAAATACATATAAGAGTATAACTATGATAACTGTTCGTGAAAAAGCAGTGCACATACTCCTGAATATTGAAGGGAGGAGGATTTGACCTAACCTTGAACTTAAAGAAATATTTTTTTGAGGAAGTTGAGATCTAGGAAGATAGGCATGATTTGGGTAAAGAGAAGTGGGGATCTGAAGGAAGTGTTGGTGGATCGTTTTCTGGGTGAAGAAATGCATCAGAAATGCGTTGGAGGGGCACCTGGGTGGCTCAGTGGGTTAAAGCCTCTGCCTTTGGCTTGGTTGTGATCCCAGGGTCCTGGGATCGAGCCCCTTATTGGGCTCTCTGCTCAACAGGGAACATGCTTCCCCTTCTCTCTCTCCGCCTGCTTGTGATCTTTGTCTGTCAAATAAATAAATAAAATCTTAAAAAAAAAAAAAAAAGAAATGCCTTGGAATGGAAGATTGAAAGAATGGAAAAGATGAGTGTAATTTGGATTTTGTTGTAATTGAAGTGTCTGGTGATGGTAACCTATGGAATGGTGATTAACCCCACTCACAGAGAAAGAAGTAAGTGAAGACAATTAGGATGTATGGTGGAATTATTGTAGGAGGTAAGCAAGAGGGTTTTATCAAGGATGTTTTCTAGGTTTAACCAGATGGATGGATGGATGGGTGGATAGAAAGATAGGTAGGTAGAGTGACTAGATTGGTAGAAAGAAAAGGAAGAATGCTTTGCCATAGAAGTCAACAGAGGACTGTTATTATTATTATTATTTTTTTTTAACTAACAAACAACAGAAATTTATTTCTGTCAGTTCTGGAGGCAGGAAGTCTGAGTACAGGGAGCCAATATGATCAAGTAAGAGCCCTCTTCAGGTTGCACCTTCTTGCTGTGTCCTCACGTAGTGGAAAGTGTTTGGGGGCCCTGGAGGATAACAAAGGAGTGTTATTAAGGAAGGAAAGGTTAATAGTGTCAAAATGCTGGTCAGATATCAAGATAAAAACTCAAAAAAAAAAAAATCTTTTAGACTTTGTGACATGGAGGTCACCAGCAAATTTCTCAGAGTTGTTTTTGTGAAGTCATTGGAGCCAGACAAAAGTTTGCCTCAGAACAGTTTAGATGAAGAAATGTTGAGTAAATTGCCTCTCAGTGACAGAAGAGAAAGGTTCATGGTTCAAGGGAAATGTGTAGTTATAGGTATTTTTCCTTTTTGTTCATTTAATGGGAGAGACTGAGTATGACTTACTATCTATGGGAAGAATCCATTTGAGATAGAGATTTTGACTACACAAGAATGAAGGATAATAGATGATATAGTGTAATGCTTCTAAAGTGTCATGTGCTGTGAGTCAGCTGAAGATATTATTTAAAATTTCAATTCTGATGCAGTGGGTCTGAGATTGGATCCAGAGTTCTTGATTTCTATGAACTCCTAAGTGATGCTGATGCTGTTGGTCTATTGACCATGCTTTGAGTAGCAATGTTGTAGTAGAACTGCTGGATAATGTTGTGAGCCCATTTAAACTGGATGACAATATTTTTACAGTGGGACACATTTACTCTGTTTTTATTTATTTATTTTTCCAGTACTGCTTGGTTTCTTGGGAGTAGGCAAGAGGAAAACAGAAAGTAAGAGTTTAAGTTGGAGGTAGAAGGAATTAAAAGGGATGGATGGATTTGGAAAGAAGCAGAAGGTCCAGAGTACTCTAGGTCCTGATGAAGTTGAAAAGCTGTCGTCATGGATGTAGCTGGAAGACAAGGAGTTTAATGATTATTTTGAAAAGGGAGGAATTACAGATGATGACAAGATCTAAGACATAGCTCTGGAAGCATATGACTGAAATGGCAGGAGCTGACAATGGCCTCATTGCTATTTCATACCCAAGGAGGAGGAATCCCAAGGGAGAGGGCTGATGAGGGTGGTTTACTTCAGCACATTCATGGCCACCTGCTGGGAGAGAGAAATCACAATGAATGAAGATATTTAATCTCTAAGTTCATGTGGGGACTGGCTTTTTAATGTCTTTGAAATTTATCTTGGGATTATTTCATTTGCAGCACATATATATTGAATATTTACTGGATGCTGGGCACTGTTCTAGATACTGTGGGTATTATATTGAACAAAATAAACAGGGCTTGCATTCTGGAGAATTCATGCCTCTGGAGTCCTGGTTTCTATATAAACGAGATTTCAGGAAAGGTCAAGGACCTGCCCTCCCCAGTCCTTCTCACCAAACTGGAAGAAGATTCCTGGGACAGGAACTCTATTGTAGCCCTTGTGGAAAACCTTCTATCTCCATCTTTTTCTTCATATGAAACTTTGGCCTTAATTTTTCTCATCATTGGAATGAGCAAAATTAGTTTGTGGGAAAATCAGCAAAGAAAGTTGCTTGCCCTGTTTGAAAAGGACTACTTTTTTCAAAGCTAGCAGGACCCTTTTATTCCATGTTATTGAGAGTTTCCTGAAGATGTGCCACTGGAGCTTATAGAAGATATGAGATGTACACATAGCAAAAGATAGCAAGTGGAGATTAGAGACTAATGTGAATTCTGATAATCCAGAACTAAGAACATTGCTCACCATTGAAATGGCAACATAAGAAGGGCAGCTTCAAGAAATTTATCACTATTGGGGCACCTGGGTGGCTCAGTGGGTTAAAGCCTCTCCCTTCGGCTCAGGTCATGATCCCAGGGTCCTGCTCGCAGGAAGCCTGCCTCCCCCTCTCTCTTTGCCTGCCTCTCTGCCTGCTTGTGATCTCTGTCTGTCAAATAAATAAATAAAATCTTAAAAAAAAAAAGAAATTTATCAGTATTGATCATCTGCACCCATTTTGCTTTTCTAGTGTTTAGTGTATAGCATAAGATAAGCCAGTAATATAAGGAAATTTACAATAAATATTTTGATTTACTTTTCAGTAGCATATAGTGCACAGGAAAATAAGGTATTTAGCATCTCATGACCTGAGTTTGCTGCCTGGTTGTGCCATTGTTCTATTATTTTTTAGTATTTCTATCTGTATAGTAATTTCTATTCTGACTTCGTGTTTTCCTAAAATCTGCTCCTGATGTGCGGTCAGTAGAAACCATTCACCTCATTGAATGGAACTGCGGATCAGTTCCATAAAACAAAGGAAAAGCTACTTTCATTCTTTTGATACATGTGGATTTAGTTTAGGCATTAAGTCTGGCCCCTGAAGTGTAATGAGAAGCCCAGATATTTCTTTTGAGTTTTGATGAGTAGAAGACTGTACCCTTTACCTTTGAAATCTGGCTTCGGAATCATACTACCCTCCAAAACATTAATGTTCCTCCAGAATTTCTTGGAACTTTTCGCCCAAAGCCTACTTTCTACTTTCCTGGATCATTTCTGAGACTTTGATCCTTTTATATTTGGTTTGTCCTTATCAGCGAGAGCATTGATGTTAATGTGAGTGGTGAAAATTAGATCAGCACCGTGCAGGTAGAATTGGAATATTGTGATAAATTACAGGAGAGAAGAAATCAGCTTAGGAAGACAGACTTTCCAAACTTAAAACTCACTCCAGCCTTATGAGATAATACATTTAGGAGTATTCTTCAGTCTTCTTTTGCATTTATACAAGCTGATGATAAATTGCAGTTTTTCTGTTTCAAAGGAAAAGGACCACAAAGCATCTTTGGGCACCAAAGAGCTCAGCTCTTACAAAATGTTTTGATGAGCTAAGTGTAAATGAATCAGAAACCATATGGATTGAATTTCCACCACTATACTCATGGGATGTCTTTTTTTTTTTTTTTTTTTAATTTTAATGAGAAAAGGAATGTGGTTAACAAACAGGGTTTAGGTTTTTCTGAATCAATTATTTAGAAACCAGTTCACAAGATGTTCTTTTGTAATCTCAATGAGGAAATGGTCATTTGCCCATTCCTCATTTTCTCTTTTATTTTGATTTCCTTAGCATTTACTTGTCCAGATGTCTCAAAGAGCAAGTAAATAAACTTGAGAAAGCCTACCCTTGAGGTGAGCTATCCATTTTAGAAACTTCCCCAATAAAATTCAGCTGTTAAAGAGTTAACTCTTTATTAATGTCAGAAGGAAGTATTTTCTTTGAGAATGTCATTGGTACTTCGATTTTAATGACATTAGATAGCCAGATAGGTTTGGCAGAAGATTGCATTTAGGGCTGTCTTTGGGCCAGATTTTGACACAAGTGAGCTTTTTTTCTTTATTGCCCATTCATTCCTCATGTTTTGGTGTTTCTTCATCTTCTTTTGATGCTTTAGCCTACCTGATGACCAGTGCCCTTGGCTTTTACTTTTATTTTCTTTTCTCCATTCATTCATTCCTTCATTTGAGGGTGAGACAGAGCACAAGCAGGGAGAAAAGCAGAGGGAGAGGGAAAAGCAGACTCCCTGCTGAGCTGGGAGCCCAGTGCGGGGCTTAATCTTAGGACCTGGTGATCATGACCTGAGCCAAAGGCTGAAGCTTAACCAACTGAGCCACCCACTTTCTTCTGGCTCCATGACAGTCTGCCAGCAGGCATCCTGCTGACATGACCAGGACCCCATTATCAAAGCTTCTACTTCTCTAGGACCAATTCCACAGTGACCAAATAGTACATGTCAATTCAGTTACACAAATTGCTCTGAACTATTTTCAAATCTTTTTTAGCTGGGGTGCCCTTTACTAAACTTAAATCTTATCAATATGTGTAAACCAGTGAGATATAGAAATGGTGACAGCTTAGGGGGATGTTTCCAGAAGTTGGACCAATCACCTTGTTCTCCTACTGTGATACATTTGGATCAGTGACCTCAGTTCTCCTTCCTTTGAACCCTTGCCCTTTGCCAGGTAACTTTGAAGTTGCTCCCATTTAAGGAGGGAGAGTGTATGGTCCAACTTGACTTTGAATTTGTCCATGTGTCTGTGTTGACCAATGAAATATTAGTGACATGAAATGACCACTAGAGGTTTAAAAAGCTCTTGAACAACTGTGCTTTTCACTCATGTGTCTTCTGTCATTGTAAGAGGAACATGCCCAAGCTAGCCCAGGAGAAATATGGCACACAAATAGAGCAGTACCACCCCAGACACACTGTCCTAGACAAGCCCACCTGAGAACACCTGACCCCCAGAAGCATGAGTGACCCTGTTGAAGATCAGTAGAGCCCCCAAGCTGAGATGAGTTGAGCTCTGCCAACCTCCATTTGAGCACAGTTGCATGAGGTAGACCAGGCTTCTTGTTGGATGCCACTGCATTTGTGTACTGGTTTATTATACACCATTGCACTGAGTGTAGCTAACTGCAAACACCCCACTATATCCTCCTCTTGGACAGTTCTGGAAGGGGTTCCTCTGAATGCAGTTAAAAACATCCATATCTGTAAATCCTCACTGATGATACTACTTTTAAAACAGATTTTGTTGGGGGCATCTGGGTGGCTGAGTGGGTTAAAGCCTCTGCCTTCAGCTTAGGTCATGATCCCAGAGTCCTGGGATCCAGCCCCACATCAGGCTCTCTGCTCAGCAGGGAGCCTGCTTCCTCCTCTCTCTCTGCCTGCCTCTCTGCCTACTTGTGATCTCTGCCTGTCAAATAAAGAAATAAAATCTTTAAAAAAAAAAACTGGTTTAGTTGTCAAGAAAGACTGTCAAAAGTGATGGGGATACAAAGCACCTGTTCAAAGTCTCAAAACTCACATTTTAATTAGTCTTTCTATATTTCTGTGAATTTTCAAGGTACCTTAAAACTATGTGTTACTTGTTTGTGCCTTGCCTCCCACCTTGTATTATCCTGTTTATCAAGGACTTTCCATGGGCCCGATGCTCTTCTAAATGCCTTACCTGTGTTAAACTGTTTATTTTCATAGCTATTTCCTGTATAATGGGAAAACTCATTCTTTCCCTCCTGTTGGAGGGCACAACCCCAGTTCAGTTTATCTCCTGTGTGTCTTTTTTGCTACTCCCATGAAACACTTCATTTATGACATTTCTGGTCACCAAATGTGTGTGTGGGGGGGGGGAGTTTCCCCACACCAAGCAATTCTCTGTGACACTACTGGGGTGCCTTACAATTTAATTCAGTTCTGAACCTGTCTAGCTGGAGATAATGTCAGATCCCATGGGGTCAGGGCTCAGTCCCACAAGACCGTCCCCCTGCCCCCACCAATTCAGATGCCAATCACGAGTCCAGGTTGCCACCTGTGCTTCCAACCAAACATCTACCAATTGGAGGTTCCCATGATCCCCCCTTGGGGTTTGATGAATTAACAAGAGTGGTACAGAACTCAGGGAAGCACAATTATCAGTTTATTAAAGGGTGTGATGAAGGACACAGATGAACAGCCAGATGGAGTGATACACAGTGGTGAGGTCAGGAAAGGTCTCAACTTCAGGAGCTTCCTTCCTGAAATCCTGGGGATTTGGGGCGTGTCACCCTCCCAGCACATGGATGTGTTCATTCACCTGGAAGCTGTCCGAACTTTGAACATTTAGGATTTTTATGGTCGTTTCTCCATGTAGGCAGGATCAATCATTAACACCATTTTTAGCCCTTCTTCCTTCTCAAGACAATGGGGGAGGAGCGGAGCTGAATATTCCAAGCTTCTAATCATGGCATGGTCTTTCCAATGACTGGCTCTCATCTAGGCCCCATATGGGAATCCACCCCAGAGTCACCTCATTGGGACAAAAGACGCTCTAATCACCCAGGGTTTTATAAGGGTTTCAAGTGTTCTGTGCCGGGAACTGGGGGCAGAGATCAAGATATATAATTTATCTATTTTCTCCCACTATAGGACAGAAAATACTTACAGTTTCCTCATTTATGAATGCCAAAACTCATTTGAGCTTTTTTTATACCAGCAGGGTGATAAGAGGAAGTCAAGTATTGTTAAGTCCATTAACTAAGCACTTTCTGTGAGCTTTACATATATTTTTAGAGAATTTTTTTTTAAAGATTTTATTTATTTATTTGGCAGAGAGAGATCACAGAGAGAGAGAGAGGAGGAAGCAGGCTCCCTGCTGAGCAGAGTGCCCGATGCGGGACTCGATCCCAGGACCCTGAGATCATGACCTGAGCCGAAGGCAGCGGCTTAACCCACTGAGCCACCCAGGTGCACTACATATTTTTTAAAAAATTATTTATTTATTTGAGAGATAGAGAGAACATGAATGGGGGTGGGGGAGGCAGAGGGAGAGGGAAAAGCAGACTCCCCACAAAGCAGGGAGCCTGGTGAGATCCCAGGACTCTGAGATCCTGGCCTGAGCTGAAGGTAGGTGCTTAACTGACTCAGCCACTCAGGCACCCCTAAACTTACATATTTTATTCTCCTTTAACTCACATATGAACTGGGAACCCTATGTGAACATCCCCGTTTTAAAGAGGAGAAAGTCAAAGGTCAAAAATATTAAGTCAAAATATTAAGTTGGCCTAAGGTCAAAAAGTCAAGGTCAAAAATATTAAGAATTTGCCTAAGGTCACCGCTCATATAACCATGCTGAGGAATTCACAACTCAGAGACTACGATTTGGCCCTAGCTGTGCTGACAGCGGGGGTGGGGAGCCAGGACTTACACAGCTCCTTTTGCTAGTCATCTTCATTATCATGACACATGACCTTGCTTACTGGATAATTAGAAGGTAATTAATCAATCAATTAATTATTAAGGTCATTAATTAATTATTAATCAATTAAGGTCATTAATTAATTAATAATGCCTCTCTGCTCGGAGAGGCCATTAACCATGACCTTGTGTAATACTGGGTCAGAGTTGCTCCCTTAGCATCACCAAAGGAGACAGATTCCAAAGCCTCATTGACAAGGCCTTAAGACTGCCTGCCTGTGTCTCTGGCTAGCTAGTTCTGCACCAGTTCTGAAAATAGCTGGATGGCTCCTGGATCCCCTTCCATAGAAGCTGTTTCATTCACAGAGGACCCAGGTATCATTTTAGAAAGACCTTCCTCATACTTAATAATGATGGTGATACTTACCCCTGAGTTCATTTCAGATATTTACCATCATTCACTTGGGGTAACATTTTCCCACAAAGCCAGGGAAACGAAGGATAAAGAACATGAACTTTCTTCTTTCTCCTTAGCCATTCTACCAGAATATTCTCTGCTATTACTTCTCAAGTTCAAGTCTGAATGTTTTCTTGCCTGTAGGACTGGTTAAGGGAGGTTAACACCCTAAGTGTGCTTCCCTCCCTTTTTTTCTCCCCTTTTCCTCTCCCTGGTCTCCAAAGTAGATCTGTGATGTGAACTCAGGGGAAGTTGCTGGAACATAGCACTCTGGCTTCCTGAAGTCCTCTTGGTTGAGCAGGGAGGCCCAGGTTGGGGTTTCCTATTAGCCAGGAGTGTAAGAAGTGATTTAGCTGGTGCCCTTGAAATAAGGAGAAGGCATGAATGGGCCAGCCAAGTATTTGAATTGGACAGGATGACACAGAGCTTGGTGAACTGAAATGAGACAGACCTGTCTTACGAATTATAAATGCAAAATTCACCGGTGCATTTCAATGAGCCATTTAAGATAATTGTGTGTGATAATTAAGTATATATACGGAGAGGTCTCTTATTAAACATATCAGCAACTGTGCTTTCTGAATGATTATGTAACGGTCTGGATAATTACCATATAACTTGTAAAAGTCTTAATAACCTTCTAATTATCCAGTAAGCAAGGTGCCATGTATCTTAGGAAGCAAAATATTTTGCTAGTGGAAGCATGGCCTAGACCTAATAGATTTTAATAAAACACTAGACTTCCAACTGAGATATTTGGAGAAATTCAGAAAGCTTGTTGTCCTTATAAACAAATGAATGGACACATGATCCTGGGTATGTCTAAAGAAGGATGGGAATGAAAGCCAATATGGAGTATCATAGATGACTCTTAAGAGCCTTCTCCTTTAGCCTCTATCTTAGAAATGAAATGGAAGTCCAGAGGCCCTGAAGTTTAAGTCAAATCATTGCAACTTATTTTCCAAGGCAAACCCAATATAAGAGGAAGGCATTGCTCCAAGAGAGTTAATGAACCTAGGGCATGAATACAGAGTGACTTGCCCAACTTGAGGGTTGGGGTCAGAGATGGACGAAACAGTGGTGCTGAGTAGCAGAGAAGCAAAGATTCAGGAGTTGGATGAAGTTTTGGATCCTGGCTCTGCTTCCTACCAGTTTTGAGACCTGATCAAATTATTTGACTTCCCAGGCTTCTGTCTCATGGCCCACAGGGTATAATAATATCTATCTGTGAGTAAAAATTGCTATGAGAACCAAATGAAATCATGTATATACAGTGGCCAGTAGCGAGTGGGACTCTGTACATACTAATAACTTTCTTCATTTCCTTCTCACGTTCTCTTGTTATTGCAGACTGTGCCTTAATCAAATCTGTATTCCCTTTTTGTATCGAGCTCTGTTCTGGTCCTAAAAAAGAGTTCAATAAAGGCTCCCCTGTGAATGAATGAGCCAGTGGAACCATGTGAAATGACTTGGACAGTGCCCTCTAAAGTGTGACCTAGGTTTTTGGTAAAGTGCCATTCAGAAAGACGGTTCCCTTAAAAAAAGAAAATCTATTTTTCATTGTGATATATACATAATGTGAAATTTACCATTTAAATTTTTAAGTGTACACTTCAGTGGCATTAAGTATGTTCATTGTTGTGCAGTCATGACCACAGCTATCTCCACAATTTTTTTCCTCCTGCAAAAGTTATTGAACAATAACTTATCCTCTCTCCCAACCCCCCATCCCTTACAAACCACTGTTTTACTTTCTGTTTTGATGAATTCAATCATTAAGTACTTCATAGGCACAGACTCCTATACTAATTGTTCTTTCATGACTAGCTAATTTTGCTTAGCATAATAGCTCCAAGGTTCATTCATGTCATAGCATGTCAAAATTTCCTTCCTTTTCAAAGCTGAATAATATTCCATTGATGAACACACCACATTTGGTTTATCCATTCATCCACCGTCCATCCACTGATGGACACTTGTGTGGCTTCTACCTTTTGGTTCCTTGAATAATGCTCCTATGAACACGAGTGCACAAATATCTCTGCTTTCAGTTCTTTCGGCTACACACCCAAGGGTGGAATTGGCTAGATCATAGGGCAATTTTATTTTTAGACCACTGAGGCGTCATCATACGCCTGTCTGTAGTGGCTGCACCATTTTACGTTCCTACCAGCCATGTGCAAGGGTTCTGATTTCTTATCCTCATTGACACTTGTTATTGTTTCATGGTGGCCATCCTGATGGATACAAACTGACACCTCATCGTGGTTTGGATTTGCATCTTCTTAATGACTCATGATGGTGAGCATCTTTCCATGGGCTGTTGGCCATTTGTACATCTTTCTGGTTCAGTTTTCAAAACTCTACAGTTGAAGTACAGGTTTACTCTCTTTTCCCCACCAACTCTTATTTTCCCCAGAGAAAGCAAAACCACCTGCCTTCAAAGTCCTTCTGAGTATGTGGAATATAGCAGCCAGAACTGCCAAACAGTCTCTGTCCTTGTTATGCTATGCCAACATTTGGAAACTCACACAGTTGGCAGTCAGAATGTGGGGAGGATACTCAGGTAGCCACTTTTCCAGATCTACGTGGCTATCATTTAGCTCAAGCAACTTCTTCAAAGGATCCTGATTTCATCATTTATGAACTTATCAATATGCACACTTTCACATTTCCTTTCTGCCTTGGTAATTAAAACTCAGTGTTCTGTGTTCTGGCCTAAGATCCCCCCTCCCCCCGACTGGAATCCAAAATTTCATCTCAGTGGAGGGTTTATACTGAGAAGGGCAATGGATAACTTAAAACAACAACAACAACAACCACAACAAAAGAAAAAAAAAAAACTGAAGACGATGGATTCATAGTGTAGCTTGAGAGATTTAAGCTTGATATGAGCAATTCTTTCCTCAAGCAAATGTTGAATACCGGAACAAGTTGTGGAGAAATGTTAGAGACCCTTTTCCTTGGCAAAGATTATATTACTTTAAAATTGATTAAAGTGTACAACTTGTATTATCTTTAAACCATGGTCTCTAATAATTTTGAATGAGTATCCATGTTTGTGTATGCGTCCCTAGGGCAGAAAGCATAACTCGGGTAGCCACTTGTCGTGTCAGGAGAGTGTGGATAATTACAAATAATAAGTACACATAATTAAATGAAAATATAAACAATAAAAGAATAAAATTCCACACCTTAAATTTAAATGTAATTATTTTAAGTATGGCTGAAAGCAAGTAGTGTGATACAGTATTTTAGAAGGATTATATTTCAAAAGTATTATTTCTGTAAAAACAAGCACGTTGATGACATCTGGTAGCAGTTTGTACATTTTGACTCCAATTTCTTTGCTGTGAATCTATTTGAGGTGTCATTCTGTCTTTTTAAATTTAGTCTGGGATCTTTTATTCCATTCAAAGCATCTTCTTCTTCAATGTTTCCTTATGTAGCATTCCTATAAACTTAAAAAAAAAGTAAGTAGGTATTTTTTAGTGAGAATATGCTTGTCTGTTACATCTTACCTTTATTTGTTCAAAAAGTATATTTCATTGTTGAAATATACTCTATCAAGTACATGTTTAGCTGAGATCTATTAGAAGATTTTTGTGTTTTTGTTTTTGTTTTTAATTCAACTTACAACAGTTGAAGCTCTCTAACAGTATCTAACAGATAATCTCTTCAAATCTTCAGCAACTCTCTGTTTGTGTCAAAAGAATTTTCTGGTGAAAAACGGTTTGCCACATGTCATTTTAGCTGTTTCTACCCTGCTAGGAACAACATTTGCATGCCCACAGAACATGGCTGTTGTTAGGTAGGAAGGCCCAAATGGGGTCTCTGAGCATAAATCAAATTTAGTAAGATTTTTGAAGGGTTTGTATTATGCACGGCATGGCTTCAGAAGTGCTGAGAAAATTGCAGGTTTGCCTTCCCGTTCCCAATGCTTAACCTCTCTGCCTCTCTCTCATACATATGCATATATCTTAGTGATGTCTACATGGCTTGAATAACTTCAGTAAGAAATTTATTGCTAATGATAGTGGCTGGTAACTCACATTACAACCAGCCTTGATAATTGCAGAGGACTACATCTGGTTAATCATCACTGCTTTTGCCCTTATTAGCAGGATACTAATAATAAAAGCTATTTTTTTTTAAACATTACACACTGTAGGCTGTATTTATTTAATTTGCCCAACCAACCGCTGCCGTAGGGATGGGTTTCATGTTACATTCTAAGTGACAGGCAGAGATGGTACACAGTGGGATCAAATAACTTCCCAAAGTCACTGATTTAGTACATCATAGTGTCAGGAATTTGAGCCTAGGGAGTCGGACTTGAGAACAACATTCTTACCCCATGCTATCCTGTTTCGGCTCCCTTTTTTCTTTTGTTTTGTTTTTCATGCTTTTCTTGTGTTTGCCTTAGCAGTACCATTTCAGACCACAGTTTCCTTGTATGGATCCTATAAATCACTTGTCCATTTTGTCAAAAGTGAGTTTAGTTAAAACTGGAGAATAGGATCCATAATTCCAGTGAACTGGAGGCAGGTGGACTGGGGTATGTCTCAATGAGATGAAAGGGAACCAGAAGATGAGAGAGGGGACCACTGTTCCCCTCCCTCTGGTGCTGTTAGATGATGCCTCCCCTCTTTCTGGGAAACCTTCCCGGTGCTAGCTGAGCACGGACCTTTTTGATACAAGACATCACTGAGAATACCAATGTTCACTCTGTATTCTGAATTTTACTGAAATTGACTTCCCTTCTAATTTTTAGATTAAAAAGAAATATCAATAGAAGTCCATCCCATTATTTTCTTTCTGTACCCACCATGAATGGTCTCCGACACCTTCCGAATAGAAGTTGCCTACTTGGGAGATCACAGCAAGATTGCCAGATGATCAATTAATTGAGACTAGAGAAGGACGAATCATTTATCATGGCACAGAAATTTTAAGAAAGAATCAAAATAAGAGAGAACAAGAGAGGTCAACTAAGATTAACACTTTCAAATCTCCTCTGGTCTCCATAGAAACGGCAAATTCAGGCAAGCAGTTTTGCTCTCCAAGAGTTTTGAAGGATAAAATGTCTCTAAATGTCAAAAACGATTATCAGGCTGAACTGGAATTGGCTTTTGAGCCTCAGCCTGTGGTTATACGACACTCATCCTTCAACTACCCTTTCCGCAAGTGATGGCTGACACTTGAACCTGTGAGAAATCCGGCATGGTCTGTTCTGTCTGCCGACAGGCTCTGCTGGAAACTCAAAGCTTCAGCGGCTCTTTGAGGGGGTCAGTATTTGCTGGTAATGGAAGGCTTGTGCATAGAACGACACGAGGCCAAATTGTTTATTTAGAAAAGTTCACGGTTAACCTCTACGTTTTTCCACTGGTGAACCTTTCCTGCTTTTGGATATGGAAATAGCCGATAATTTTATTGACATGCACATTGACTGTCATCTTATATTAAACAGCCGAGAGATTTAAGGGGTGTTCAAAGAATTACAGTGTCTCTGTGTAATGAATGTCTTATGTTACTGGGTCTGAGCCAAAATACCCACTACCTTATAATTTTTTCCCCTGATTACTTTGTTTCAGACCCTTTGTGTGTTGCTAACAACAACTGGATTTCACTAGTCGCTCCAGTATGATGTTTCACAAATTCCTGGAGGCCATTCTGGCTTACTCTTTCAAGTAAATCTCCCCTTTCATAATTTATAACTGTAGAACTTCTGGTCTTACTGATGACCCGTTGATCTGCCCTTACCAGGAAATCGGGTGCTAACAACCAGCCAGAGAAGTTCAGTGATGTTTGGACACCTTTCCTAGGGTTGACCTTGGTAGGTCCAGATGACCTTTCTATCCTACCCCACTGCAACCCTCACTACTAATTAACTCCACTTGGAATTATGAAACCTAGTTTATTTTTATTTTCCCTCCTCTTTCATTCTCAGTCATTCACAGCATAATCAGCCAATAAAACTGAGCTCTGTGAGGTGTTTATTTATTTTATTTATTTATTTATTTATTTTATTTATTTTATTTTTCAAAATTTTCATTATTCTTTTCATAGATAAGCGGTAGAATCATCAGACTGTTAGGGTCAGAAGAGTCACGGGAAAGTGATAGCAATCACTAGATACCTTTTTGAGAAAGTCTATAGTCACAAATTAGTAAGACTGATTCCCATGACTTATATAAAACATCAGGTTTGATCCTAAGAATGGTCCATGAATTATAGGGCAAATGAACAACACCTGAATTTTAAGGAGTTTGGTTTATACACACATTTTATGGGTCATATCTGATATTTTAAATACATGAGTGTGCCCAAAGTTCACAAATTACTGCTATTGTCAACAATGAACCTCAAAGATTTTCCAGTGAGTATTTTAAATGGATGAAGACTTGGGTGTCTAAGGTTAGCTCAACACCATGCTAAGAGAAACAAAGTCTCTGCTGTGAAGATTGAATGGTAACTGTGTTAAAATGCATTTTTGGGGTACCTGGGTGGCACAGTTGGTTAAGTGTCCAACTCTTGCTTTCAGCCTAGGTCATGATCTTGGGGTCGTGAGACAGAGCCCCACATTGGGCCGCATGCTCATCAGGAATTCTGCTTGAGATTCTCTCTTCCTCTCCCTTTGCCCCTCCCAACCCCACTCCTGCACATGCGCGCTCTCTCTGTCTCTCAAAATAAAATAAATAAATCCTTAAAAGGCATTTTTACCAGGTGATTCAAAACATTTCTATGTTGGGATCTATATAAAAATAATAATATAACAATGGGTAGAGTGCCTATTACTTAGTACTAAAATACTCAGTGAGTAAGTGTTGGCAAGGATACAGAGGAAAAGGAACCCTTATGGTTGGTGGGAATACAGATTGGTGCAACCATTGTGGAAAGCAGTATGTCAGTTCCTCGGAAAATTAGAAATAGAATTGCCATCTGATCCAGTAGTTCTGCTACTAGGTATTTATGTAAAGAAAATGGAAACACTGGGGCACCTGGGTGGCTCAGTTGTTAAGTATCTGCCTTTGGCTAAGGTCATGATCCCAGGGTCCTGGGATCAAGCCCTATGTTGGGTTCCCTGCTTAACAGGAGGCCTTCTTCTCCCTCTCTCACTCTCCCTGCTTGTATTTTCTCTCTTGCTGTCTCTTTCTCTCTGTCAAATACATTTTAAAAAATCTTAAAAGAAAATGGAGACAATAATTTGAAAAGACATAGGCACCCCATGTTTATTGCAGCATTATTTACAATAGCCAAGATATGGGAGCAACCCAAGCGTCCGTTGCTAGATGAGTGGATAAAGAGGTGGTATATATGTATGATGGAATATTACTCAGCCGTAAAAAAGAATGATATCATCGAGCCCCATATGGGGAGCTTGCTTCTCTCTCTACCTTCCTCTCCCCCTGCTTTTGCACTCTCTCTCTCTCTCTGACAGGTAAATAAATAAACTTTAAAAAAAAAAAAAAGAAGAGGAATTATATCACTCATTTCGACATTGCCTAGCTGGAAACTGGCAGAGGAGGAGTTTTAAACAAAGATTGTGAACTTTAAAATCCCAGCTCTTTAGCACTCTGCTCAACACCTCTTCTTTCCATGAGGTTTTTGATGGGAAATCAAGTCATGTTTTCCTTCTAGCAATGGGAAAACGAGTGATTTGTTCTAAATCATCACAGTTTATGGAAAACTCAGGTTAATGTGCAATTAATAAAAAGCCAATGTAGTTTAGAAGGCAAGAATTTTATGTATAGTTCCCATAGATGAAAAATAGTAACTAATACCTTATGGCAGTAAGATATATTGGACGCTGTATGTTAAGTACTTTATCCTTTCGTTCTAGTAATACTTGCAATAACCTAATGATGTAAGTACCATTGTTCAGCCCATTTTACAGGCAAGAAAACTGAGGTACAGGGAGGGGAAGTAACTTGCCCAAGATCACACTGCTAGGAAGTTAGGGAACTGTAGCCTTGTTCTAGACTCTGCTTTATTGTACCCTATTCTCACCTTTCCCCTGACATCTTAGTAACTGAGTACCAAGCCTCTTGGTGAAACTTCAGAGCATTAGCTGTAGTCTCTTATCTTTTGATTAATACAGACCAAATAAATAATGTGTGAGATCAGCTAATAAGAGATCATGGAAATACTGAGTAGCAGACAAAATTGAAGACAAAATTAGTAATTTTATCATGAGAATATGACCTAATCTGGAGCTACATATGGTTCACATTGAATCCAAGCTTGTGGAATTTCAACAAATTCTGCCCCCCTTTTTGCTTCCCCTGTGAAGTCTATGTTGGCTAGACAAATGTTACTCACTTCGTGTGTATCTGTGTGATGCCATTCCCTCCCCTTTATTTTTCTGTGCCAAATTCATAATAGAATACTGCAGGTACTCAGGCAATTTCTTTGACAGTTCTGAGTAATTCTGTGGCTGACTTGCTTCTCTGTGGGGATATTTGGAATTCCAGATTAAGAGTAGGGAAAAGACCACCATATGTTTACCCTGATACCAAAAAAAAAAAAAAAAAGTTTTAATAGCCTTGGATCATCTATGCTAGAGATACTGGGGACTGACGCTGTGCAATAGATTTGGCTGGTGTAGTAATAACAAGACAGGTCAGAGCAGCCCCAAGCTTTCCTACTTGTGGAGTGACTCATTTTGTCCACATGATATCTAACTGAGCCAGCACCATTTGGTGATATGACCACCTTTCTCTCTCTGCACTGTGTTGTCTTTGTTGTAAATCATGGTGTCTATGTGTGGGTCTGTATCTGTTCTCTTCCATAATATTTAGTCATTTGGACCATTTCTGTGCCAGTACTACACGGTATTAATCATGGCTTTATAATAGGTCCTTCATGCCTTTCTTTTCTTTCATATCTTTCTTGAAATGGCCAAGACCACCATCTCAATGTTGACTATAAATAGGTTAGTTATTGTTTCATTTTTACTCTCGGGGAAGGTTTTCTCTATCTGCCGTTAAATACGAGGTTTGCATTTTTGTAAATATTTTATCAGTTTAAGCAAGTTTTCTGCTATTCCTAGTTTTCTAAGGGTTTTAAAAATCCTGAACATTTGGGGCATGTGGGTGGCTCAGTTGAGTGTCCAGACACTTGGTTTTGGATCAGGGCACAATCTCAGGGTAGTAGGATTGAGCCCATTGCTGGGCACTGTGCTCAGTGGGGAGTCTGCTTGAGTTTCTTTCCCTCTCCCTCTGCCCCTGCCCCACTCTCCATCTCTCTCACATAAATAAATAAATGAAACCTTAAAAAAAACCCTGAACATTTGTGTAAATTTTGTCAAAAAATTTTTCTGCATCTATTAGCATGATGACATGATTTCCTTTGCCTAATGTAGGGAATTACACTGAGTTTTGAATATTAACATATTCTTGCCTATCTGGAATAAACTTTACTTGGAGGTGGCATATTACTCATTTTCTGTATTACTGGATTAAATTTCCTAGTATTTCTGTAAGGATTTTTACATTTAAATTTGTGAAATACTAGTCTGTGATTTTGTGTTTTTCTTTCCTTCTTTCTTTGCCTGCCTACCTTCCTTCCTTCCTTCCTTTTGCTTTCTTTCTTTCTTTTTTTTTTTTTTAATAATTTTATTGTCAGGTTGTAAATCTGTTTTGCTCCCTCCCCTACCCCCAAAAATAGTGTTAGGAAGTGTCTCCTTTTCTTCCTAGTCTCTGAAAGAGTTTGTGTAAGATTAGTATTATTTTATCTATACATGTCTGGATGAATTCACTAGTGAAGTACCCAGAGCTTGGATTCTTTTTGTGGGAAAGTTATTATAATTGCACATTTAAACCAGATTTTCTATTTTTTCCTTTTACAGGTTTGGTAGGTTGTGATTTTAAGAATTTGTAAAATTTCACTTGGTTGCATAAAGTTGGTGTAAAGTTGTTCCACAGTTATCCTTTTATTACTATTTTTAAAAATATCTGTAAGATCTGTAGTAATGTCCCCTTTTTCATTTCTGATGTTAGCAGTTTGTGTTTTCTATTTTATCCCCTTTCTTAGTATTAGAACTGTTTCATTAATTTTTTACTCTTTTCAAAGAGAAAGCTTTTTGGCTTTGTAGAATTTTTTCTCTATTGCATGATTTTTAAAAAAGATTTTATTTATTTATTTGACACAGAGAGAGATCAAAAATAGGCAGAAAGGCAGGCAGAGAGAGGGGGGAAGCAGGCTCCCTGATGAGCAGAGAGCCGAATACAGGGCTTGATCCCAGGACTGAGATCATGACCTGAGCCTAAGGCAGAGGCTTACCCCACTGAGCCACCCAGGTGCCTGCATGATTGTGTTCTATTTAATCAATTTCTGGTTTTATTTTTGTTATTTCCTTTCCTTCCACTTTCTCTGTATTTTGTGAGGCTACGTCTGTTCCACCTTCATGGGATCTTAAATCATTGATTTCAGTATTTCTTTTCTTTTATAATAGATTTATTTAAAGTTGCAGATTTCTCTCTTAAAATTGCTTTTGTTGCACCTCATAACTTTTGTTATGTCATATTTTCATTATCATTTGGTCAAATATTTTCTAATTTCCTTAGTTATTTCTTCTTTGATTCATGAGTTATTTAGAATTTTGTTGCTTATTTTCCAAATATTTGGGGATTTTCAAAACATTTCTCTGTTATTAATGACTGTCTTAATATCACTATTTAAAAATGTTTCATTTGATTATTGATTCTTTGAAATTTGTTGAGGCTTGCTTCATTGCTCAGAGTTTGATCTGTGTTGTTAAATATTCTAATGTGCACATAAAATATAACTGAAATTGTTGGATGTAGTGCTCTATGTGTCAGTTAAGTTAAATTAGTTAATTTTTAGTAATTACCTTAGAGATTAAAATATGCATCCTTGCCTTCGTGACATTTTCCTTAATTTCATACTTTCACCACTTCACAGACAATGCAAGAGCTCCATTATCCTATCCTTCTATGCCAGTGGTACTATTTGTCATTTTACTTCTACATATTTACCTCACAAGATATTATTGCTGTTTCAAGTAGTCAATAATTTTTATACTTACTTACATAATCATGCTTCCTTGTGCTCTTCATTCTTTTTTGCTCTTCTGTGTGTCATTGATTATTTTCCTTTGGCTTGAAGAATTTCTTTTAGTATGTCTTATACTCTGGGTTTCTTTTAGTGCCATATCTCAGATGTTTTTCCTGAAAATTTTACATTTTTACTGTATATAAAATTTTAGGCTTGTATATTTTTCTTTCAACTATTTATAAATATCTTATCATTATCCTTTGCCTCGTATATTTTGTTGAAAATAATTCTTGTTGCATTTTAAGTAATGTTTCTCACTTCTCTGGATTTTTTAATAAACTTCTTTTTGACTTTGAGTTTTATTAGAAGTTTACCTATGTGTGTGTGTGTGTTAAACAGAGATAGAGATAGACTGATAGATACATACATATACATATATAGAGAATGCTTATCCTGTGTAGGGTTGGCTCATCTTTTGAATCCATCTTTATTCCTTTTAATCAGTTTTAGATTTTTTTTCCCAGCATTATTTCTTCAAATTTTTCTCATTCCATCTCTATCCATTCTGGACATTTGAATACAATGCTGCAGTTTGAATGTTTTCTGCATATATTTTTTTCTCTTTTTGATTGTTTTTCTCCTTTTCCTTTTTGTTCCTTAGCTGAGATATTTTTCTATCCATATGTCTTTGAGTTTTTGTTTTTTTAAATTTTTTAAATTTTTGCTCTAGACTGCTCTAATGGGCTATTCCAGATATTGTATTTTTTCATTTCCAGAACATATTTGGTTCCATTTCATATTAAAGATATTTACTAAAATTTTCACCTTTGTATCCATTTATTTATTTTGCCCATCTTCTCCTCCAGGTCACTGAATATACTTATAATTGACGTCCTAATTTTTTTTTTTTTTTAGGATTTATTTATTCTATTTCATTTATTTATTTATTTTTAAAAAGATTTTATTTATTTATTTGACAGACAGAGATCACAAGTAGGCAGAGAGGCAGGCAGAGAGAGAGAGGAGGAAGCAGGCTCCCTGCTGAGCAGAGAGCCTGATGTGGGACTTGATCCCAGGACCCTGAGATCATGACCTGAGCCAAAGGCAGCGGCTTAACCCACTGAGCCACCCAGGCACCCCATAGGATTTATTTATTTTAGAGAGATAGAACATTCTCGAGCCTGGGGAGGAGCAGGGGAAGGGAGCGAAGAAGGGGAAGAATACCAAGCAGACCCCAGGTTGAGCACAGAGCCTGATGGGGGGCTCTATTGTATAATCATGACCTGAACCAAAACCAAGAGTCTGATGTTCAACCAACTGAGCCGCCCAGGTGCACCCCTGTCACCTTAATATTTCTATGAACTTCAGTATCTAGATAATCTGAGGGTCTGCTTCTTTTGCTTAATTCTTCTTTTCATTATCAGATACAGTATCTGCTTCTTTGTCTTTTAAATTTTAATGTTAAGCCAGTCTTTTAAAAATGGATTCTAGATATTAAATATAATGTTCTTTTCCCCCAAAGTACAGTTGCTCTTTCTTTTGCTAGGCAGATAAGAAAAATCACCTCAATCAAATTGGGTAATTGAGCCTGATCAGGGCTGGGTCACACTTTGTTAGATTCAGCCCATCTCTGATGCATCACTAATTTTCTCCCTGAAATATTGGTAGATGTCTGTCTTCATAATCTTTTGCCACTACAATTCAATCCTTCTGAGTTTTGAGCTCAGCTCATTAGCCTTGATCCCCCTATGTAAGTTCAACATCTTGTAGCCATCTTGAGGAGGAGATGAGCCATGGTTTGATGTAGAACCCTTTATCCAAAGTACCAAGAAATTGAGTAAAATTTTACTCTACCTTTAGCTCTATCCTTCCCCTTAAAATTAAACTCTTTTAACTTCCACTTCAACCAGTCCGAAATTTGGCAAATATTTTGTGTTTATCAAACGATTTGTTTTCACAGATACAATCAGCCAGTAAATATTCCATCACCCACCCTGCCCCCAGCACTATGCAAATATCCTGTGGGATCATGTGTTTGACTCCTTCAGTCTCCATTCATCAGCGAGGCTGTATGGCTTTCTGAAGCAGTTTTTCAGTTTTTTTCAGTTTTCTGCTGTGGAGTCTCTCTGGCTATGCAAGCCTGATCCTCAGAATTTTCCAGAGGTGACCCTCCTGGAAGAAACCACTATTGGTTGCCACCTCTCTTAGGACTGATCTTTCTTTGGAATTTTAGTTCATCTGGTCCTCACTCCTTCCATCATTTCTTGATGACTCTAAAAATATAATTTTGTAATTTATCTTCTTGTTTTTTTCTAGTTTTTCTAGCAGGAACAACAACCTGCTACTACACACAATATCCTACTTGGAAGACAAACTTTCACTATTATTTTTTGTTACCATTAATTATTTTAGGAAGTTTCGTCCAGCTTTTAAACTAATCACTGGCAAAGTACATACATTTTTAGATGTATAATATTGAGAAAAAACTTGATATCAAGTTTCTTTCATTTTTGAGTGATACAATTTAGAAGGTGTCTCAACAGACTGTCTTCTGGCTCTACTCCCTTAAATATCTGCCCCCAATACTGGTGTGATAATGCTGTGCCATCAACAGAGTGGGCCAAAGGAATTTTTCTGGAAGCCATTTCTACACTGAGATACCTAACAATGATTTAACTATATAGAACATATAGTTAACAATGATTTAACTATATGTGAACAAGCCTGTGAATCACTTATATATACCTGAGTAGCCCACATTAACTGTATTTTGGTTTTAACTTCTCGTTACTTGGATTACTAACATGCCTATAGCCCCTCCAATGAGCAACTAGTCTGAGAAGTCAGAATGCAAAGACAGACTGGGTGGTCTTTGCTGTTCACAGTTAAAACATCTCAATTTAAAAGATTTTATGAAAATACATTAATGTGTGACCCATTACTAGGGATTTTCTCCAAGACCATAGAAAGGTCCAACAAGTAAGTAATCATGTGTAAATTCTTATAGCTTCATAGGAAGTTCACCTTCATCAATAGCATATGCACACACAGTTATCCCCGCCACAATAAATAAATACATTAGCACAACCAAACCAAATCCAGTAACAGAAACAGGGTTACCTGATACTCACAGGTAGATTTCTGCTGGTATGACTTTGCCCCTCTATGTGATAAAACCACCAAAAAGCAGAAAACTCAAGGGATATATTTGTTTAAATATTCAAGGAAACAGACATTTGTAGGAGAAAAAGACCTTATGTCATAGTGGCTCTAAAGCTTATATTTGAATCCCAGCACCACAGTGCATAAGCCCTCTGACTCTGGACAAGTTAGACATCAAATGCTTTCATATCTTCATGTATACAACTGGGATATTGTTTGCATCCATTCGTATATTGATATGTAATTATAATCTCTCTGTATTATCTATCTATCCATCTCTATACACTGAGAGAGCACTTTGCATATCATAAGTGTTTTCTAATATTTATAATTATTATTGTTTGGATCTCTTTTTCAGTGAAATAAAAAGATTATTCTCTTTCTACTATATTATGTTTGTTTACCATGTTTAATAGGGAATTCACAAGCTTAAAACTTGGTTTAGATAAAAGACACAAATCATTAACCTTCTCTGTACTGTGGCCCTGAAATACATCTTGGAGAAAGCCATCTCTGAGGAGGGTTCCCCTCTTGGATGCCTCCGTTTTTCAAATGGACAATATATCTGCCATCATTTTGCCTTTCACTTGGCTAAGAATGAATCCACTTATGAATTCATATTTCAAAGACACAAAAATGACAACAATGAAGTTCAGCTGTGGTGGTTTGTTTAGAGCTAAAGTATGATAACACTGGAGAAGAAGGGCATGATAAACATGAAATATGAGGGCTTGTTTTTAGATTTTTTTCTTGTATTTCATTCACTCGGCTTCTTCTGAAAACAAAATTATTTTTTTCCTAAGGAATATAATTTATAAAAACACTCAGTGCTGCTCTTTGCCTATACTGCTGTTTGTTTGAGGGGTGACTTTGGTATGATTGATATATGTTATAATTATAAGCTTGCAAATCTAGAAAATCAATTAATTATTTTGACAGCTAACTGGCTTCTAAATTTGTCTCCGTATCTGATTCTGATTGAAAAATAGAAATTTAAAATATTTGATGAAATGTATAAGTTTTGAAAAGTGTGCTATTTAATTCAGAAGTCTATATGATATATGTAAAATAAGTTGGCCATCTTGCTATTGTGGTAGACTCTAAGTAGAAATAAACTTTAGAGACAGAATAGCTTCTTATTTGAATTTTCTTGAGGAAGTATGTAAAAACCTATTTTGTAGATTGAGTGATTAAGATGTGGCAACAAGATCATTTAATCTGCGTAATTACCAGTTAATTTAGTTGGGTAGAAAATCTCCCTCTTACCGTACTCAATGTAGTCGGAAAGAGTACATTTTTGCCTCTTCTATTAGACTGTGTTTTGAGCACGATGTCATAGTTCCATTGTCTTCATATCCTGACTGCTTAATATAGTACCTACAGCTTAGAGAATGTCAGTTGGGATAAGCTGTGTATTTAGAAAGATGGGTACTTTGGAACCATCAAGGTGACCCTGAGATTGTTGGTAGGTCGCATCCCTAATACACTGGTGTGCTGAGGTCCCACCATGAAGAGGATGGGTTAATGAAGGAACCTGATTGGATTCTGTGTGGACAAACCAGGAGTTTCCAAGGAAAGAATTCCAAGAGGAAGACGTCTTGAATGGGACCATCTTGACTATGTTTAAATGTTGAAAAGGAGACACCATAAGTGGAGAGGTTGAAGGCTGGGACAGAAATGACAGTTGACCAAGAGCATAAGGCCAGTGAGAATGTGCAAGGGATGGAAGAATGCCTTTTCCTTGGAACAGAGAGGAAGAATTCTGTTCAGGTTGGTTTGCAGGAAGGAAGGAAGTGGATTGGAAGGGAGGAGTGGAGGGAGGGAGGATGGGAAGGAAGGAAGAAGGAAGAAGGAAGGAAGGACGGAAGGACGGAAGGAAGGAAGGGGATTGCTCTCACTTGCTGGCTATAGCTGGCATGAAGTCAGAGGTAGGTAGGTTCAACTGCCGAGTAATGAGTTCAAATGTTGAGGAGTTTAACACTGGGGGAGAATGAGGACGGGATAAAGATATTCAAAAGAGAGCTGAACAGCATCAGTCATGTCTTGAGGGTGGGGGCTGTGTGCTGAAGCCTGGGCCTACCAGACAGCACCAGTTCCCCCAAGCTGCACAGGGCAGGCAGTGAAGGGGGAGGGGCCTCATGATGAGGAAGCACTCATCAGGTTGGAGTTTGTGGAGAAGACTTCCGGGTAAGGAATCAGGGAGCGTTTGAGTCAGAGCACTGAAGGTGAAGAGGCTTCGGTGCGAAAAGATGTTCACATTTCAAATGATGAGAGTTACACAGGGCCAGGGGGATGGGCAGCTAGTGAATGGTGTGGGTGCATCAGTGTGAGTGGTGAGGCATGAAGAGGACAGAATATTCCCAGTGTCACCTATGCGCCTGTGGAGCTCTCCCAGAACGATGGTAGGCACTGGGTGGAGAGCAAGACTGACAAGCTCTGTATCAATGGCGTGAAGAGAGGAACCTGGAGGTTCCTGGAGGTTCCTGGAGCAGTACCTCAGGGAGACCAGAGCCAAAGGGCAGAACCTTCAGAGCACACAGGCCTTACCTGAGGCTTACCTGAGGCTAACTACATGGGAACCTGCATGGGCCACCCAGGCCCTCAAGGACACAGAGCAGTTGGCCCACAGGCACCCTTATTGTACCGCTGCCTAAGGACCCTGGCCTACAGGGGGTACACATGGCAGCGAGGTAAGCCAGCTATTATGTGGTGTCTATCCTTAAGCTCAGAAAGGAGCACATGGTAAGTCTACGACAGGGGCAGATATTCTTACACAAGGTGATGGACCCAGCACAGGCTGCAAGGGGTCCTTATCCCCTGATAAAGAGATGTTCCAGGTCCAGAGTCCATTCTCCGGTGGCTGAGTCAGGGTGGAGAGATTGTAAGCCTTTCCCAACATACATGACAGATGGGAATGAAGCTCTCCTGATTGCAGTTGTGGTGGCAGAAATGGAAAGTGAATGGGGACCTTCAGAGGAAGGATGGTTCAAGTGAAAGAAAGTGGAACATTCCCTCAAAATTAACATCCCCCCAAAAGTGTTAGTTTTGCCTGAGAGTCAGAGAAGCACTGACCTAGAACTTAGGGAGCATCATGACCTAGCAGACATCTGGGTCCCCATGCTGCAGTCACCGTGGGGACATTTTATTGTGAGAAGTGGTAGTGGCCCCCTTTGAGTGCCTGAGGAGACCAGGAGGTAGGTGGTCAAGATGGCCGCCGTCTGGAGGGCTGACTCATGGACACCGGATCTCCTCTGACTAATGTTCACCTCCTGACCCTCTGCTCAGAGCCCGGGCTCTTGCTTGTTCCCTAGCGGGTCATTCAAGGCAGGAATTGTAATTTCCTAGGACACAATGCTAGGTGAAAGGGTTCATTGTACCAACAAGAATGACACAGTAATTTAAGCCTGGGAATGCAATTTATTCAACCTCCTCATTTCCTAAATGAGTTCAAATTATAACAGTCCCTTAAAGGACAGAGTTTTAGAAATGTTGATTCTTTTATTTATTTATTTATTTTTTATTGGCGGGAGGATGATGGTGGTGGCCTTGGGAGGCAAGGGGAGAAGGAGTCTTTCCAGTGATGACTGAATCAGGCATTGGGATTAAGACACATGAACTTTCTACAGTGGGATCCAAAGGGTTCTGTGTTTTTCAGAGAAGTCCAAGTGTGCCCTTTCTTGAATCTTCTTTCTTTTTTCCTTTCTTCCCTTCCTTTTCCTTCTTCCTTCTCTCCTCCCCGTCTTCCCGAGGAGGCAGTGTTTGTGAAATGCAGTATGCTTCTCAGGCTCATTTTGGCTCTTTAAACATCTTGAACTATTTTCCAAATATTTTAGGTTCGAAAAAACCCAAACCACACTGGGCCAGACACGTTTTTTTTTTTTTTTTTTCTTCTTCACTGCTAAACCTATGTGTATTTTAAGGGAAATGTAATCCATATGTTTCTGATTCCTTTACACTTAACTCATCAACCAGGATTTGTGAAAGCCGTTTGATGTCCTGGATGCTTTTGAGCCATTTCCTTGTGACTTTCAAAGCCTCTCATTCTCTAGAAATAGGAAGTTGCGTTTTATGAGATGTAAATGAGCTTGAACCCCCAAAGGTCTGATCTGGGTCAGAATTCTGAGTGATTGGAATTAGTTAGAAGCATGTTGTCTTCCACTCTTTCAGAGGAATTCTAGCTCAGGGAGTAGTTCCA
Organism: Mustela putorius furo; assembly: GCF_011764305.1. Classification (NCBI taxonomy): domain Eukaryota; kingdom Metazoa; phylum Chordata; class Mammalia; order Carnivora; family Mustelidae; genus Mustela; species Mustela putorius. The sequence continues at coordinate 10,775,470 of NW_025421399.1, forward strand.
TATTTTTCATAAAATTGGCCAAACCTTAATTAGAATATATTGGGAGGAAAAAAAAAAAAGCAAGAAGTGTTTCATTGCAAGACTATATATCATTAATTAAAATGGATAAATATTTTTTAATAAATAGGAATTACCTCATCTAAATTAACCTTAAAACAAAAGCAAACTCATCCAAATGAATCTCTGGCAGTCATTGAATATGATCCTATTTGAAAATTCCTATTTTTATTTTATGGCCTTAAAGTAAATCTCAGGTAAATATTTTTTTCCCTAGTACTTCCTGTAAGAACAATGAATTCTCCAGAAACAAAGCTATGTTCATGTGTTGAAGAAACATCCTGTCCTTGTAGAACTTCTATTCCAGCAGCAGAAAATTCAAATTAAAACTCTTAAAGAAAGGTACAATCGAAGGGTCATCTGCTTTCTGCTCTTTCTAGGAAGAAGTTCCAGACTCAGTGGGATGAAATAAAACAGGTTCAGTTTGGAGCCTTTGCAATTTTTCTCCTTCTGCCTGGAATAATCTTGCCCAAGACCATCATGAGTCTGGCTCTCTTCTCTCTGTTCTCCTCACAGAAGCTGGCTCTGACTGTGCTATCGAATGCAGCTCTCCCTTCCTCCTTCAGTAACCTTCTACTCTATTCTTCTGTCTTAGTATTTTTCACAGGAATTAGCACTATCTGAAAACCATTTACTCATGTCATGTTTGCACTTAGTGTTTGCTCTCACCTCTGGAAATCTAAACCTATCCAACACGTACCACAATACCTAGAGTATTGGCTGCGAAATGGCCGTGTTTACATTTTTTTCAGGCAACACCTTTTGATAAACACCCACTGACTGACATGTATTTTACTTCAGAAGAGGTCGATTTGTATCTAATGGCTTTGATAAATGTGTTCTCAAGCTGTCTTAATCTTGCCACACTTCATATGAAGTTTAGGATTTGCTTGTAAATTTCCACAAAAATGGCAGTTGAGATGTTCATAGGCAGTGTGTTTTGTCTGTGAATCGGCATTGGCATTGCCCTTATAGGAACATTGGTCTTTTAATCTGGGAACCCAGGATTTCTTTCTAATTAGTTAGATATGACTTAATGTCTTTCAGGAGTGTTTTGTAATTCCCATGTGAAATGGAAAGGACCCAGGATAGCCAAAGAATCTTGAAAAAGAAGTGCATGTTTTAGAACTCAAATTTCCCAATTTCTAAATTTACTACATTCAGGATCGTATAATACTAGCATAAGGTTAGACATATAGATCAGCTTAGAGTTCGGAAATAATCCTTGCGTTTATGGCTAATTGACAAGAGTGCCGAGACAATTCATTGGTGGAAGAATAATCTCTTAAAAGTGGTGTGTCCATGAGAAAGAATGAGATCAGACTCCAACTCATGCTTGCACAAAAATTAAGTGAAAATGAATCAAAGGCCTAATCATGAGAACCAGAAAACAAAAACAAAAACAAAAACAAAAGGCATAAATTACTTTGACATTGGATTAAGCAATCATTCCTTAAATATGATAGCACAAGCATGGGACATGAAGGAAAAATGTAGATAAATTGGACTTCATTAAATTAAGATTGTTGTATTTCAAAGAACACCATCAAAAAAGTGAAAAGTCAACCCATGGAAAAGAGGAAATGTTTGCAAATCATGTATCTGAGAAGGGATTGGTATCCAGAATACCTAAAGAATTCTAACAACTCAACAAATAAGTGGACAAAGAGTTAAAACATGAGCAAACACTGGGGTGCCTGGGTGGCTCAGTCTGTTAAGCATCTGCCTTCTGTTCTGGTCATAATCCCAGAGTCCTGGGATCGAGGCTGGTGTTGTGCTCTCTGCTCAGTGGGGAGTCTGCTTCTCCCTCGCCTTCTGCCTGCCGTTTAGCCTGCTTATGCTCTCTATCTCTCTCTGTGTCAAATAAATAAATAAATAAATAAATAAATAAAATCTTAAAAAAGGGAACAAATGGACAAAGTATGTGAATAGACACTTCTACAAAGAAGATACATGAATAGCTAGTAAGTACATTTAAAAATGGTCACCATCATTAGTCATCAGGGAAATGCAAATCAAAATCACAATGAGATACCACTTTTAGCCCACTAGGATGACTATAATAATAATTTTTTAAAAAGAGAAAATAACAACTGTTGGTAAGGATGCAGAGAAGTGAGAATACTTGTATATTGTTGTTTGGAATGTAAAATGATACAGCTGATATTGAAAACACTTTGGTGTTTCCTCAAAAAGTTGAACATGGAGTTACCATAGGACACAACAAAGTCACTCCCAGGTAGATACCCAAGAGAATTGAAGACATATGTCAACACAAAAACTTGTACATGATTGGTTATAGTAGCATTATTCATAATGGCTACAAAGTGGAAACAGTCTAAATGTCCATCAATGGATGAATGAATAAACAGGATCTGGTATGCCCCATGCAAGGGAATATTATTAAGTCATAAAAGGCATGAAGAACTGAAACATGGCACAACATAGTTGGACCTTGGAAATACATACTAAGTGTAAGAAGCCAGATTATGATTTTACTAATAAGAAACGTGCAGAATAAGACAGCTCATTGAGATAGAATATAGATTAGTGCTTGCAAAGTGCTTGGGATAGGACAATGAGGAGTTAGTGATCAACTCTACAGTGTTTCTTTTGGGAGTGATGAGAATACTCTGGAATTAGATATTGGTGATGACTGCACAATTTTGTGAATCTACTAAAAACCGCTTAGTTGTGTAGTTTAAAGGATGAATTTTATGGTATGAGAATTCATCTAAAAATATAATTGGTTTCACAATTACTCAATTCTTTTGTTAATGTCTCAGTTCCCATGGGAGAAATTTTAAAAGGGAAGAGAAAAATGGTATGTTTTATTTGAGAGCTAATCCTACTCATTGTTCATTGTCTTTTTTTTTTTTTTTTTTTTTTGGCTGTCTCAGTGCTTGGACATGAAAGAATCACCTAAGAGCAATGCTTCCTTGCAATGGAGTGGTATAAGAAAAATGTGTTATAAAGATTACAAAGATTGAATGTGTTCTGTTCTTTCAAGATTGATGCTTGTGGTACCATGAAAGTGCTAGCAGATGTTTTGGGCAGAAAATGTGTAGATAGTTTTTTGTTTTGTTTGTTTTGTTTTGCATTTGTTACCTTATTAGCAATATTAGTTTTCGGAACTGGAAGTCTGTAGGTCGATGGGTTGCACTCTTTTAGTTTAAGACCATGATGAGGGACGCCTGGGTGGCTCAGTGGGTTAAGCCGCTGCCTTCGGCTCAGGTCATGATCTCAGGGTCCTGGGATCGAGTCCCGCATTGGGCTCTCTGCTCAGCAGGGAGCCTGCTTCCTTCTCTCTCTCTCTCTGCCTGCCTCTCAGTGTACTTGTAATTTCTCTCTGTCAAATAAATAAATAAAATCTTAAAAAAAAAAAAAAGACCATGATGAATTATTAGCTCCTGGAAACATTTTGATACCCACTTGTTGGCAGACCAGGGAAACCCTTGACTAGCAAAGGTGGAATTAAGAGTTCTGAGAAAATAAATAGAGTAAATATGACTGCATTAGAGCCAGAAGAGAGACAGTTGCTTTTTTTGATTTGTTTTCAAAGTCTACATAGATAAAAATTGTCCATAGTAATATGGGTGGGAGGGGCATTGCCCATGGCATATATAATTTGGAATAGCATTTAAATGCTCCTATGCTTTTTTTTCAATGCTGTTTAATTTTTAATGGAGAAAAAGGAAAATACATATCTACCCTTAAAATACGTTAGGATATATAACAATTTAAGAAGTAGATTATTGTATTTCTTCATGGTTATGTTATGTTGTTTTCTCATAGATATATAGCATGAGGCCATACCTTTGAATGTTGGAAGACCGAGTGGTGGAATATTTGTGATATTATTCTGCTGAGTGGATGCTCTATGGATATAAGTGAAGATGACTGCTTAATTTCTGTATTTGGTGATGTGATGATGATGGGTAATAATAACAAGGAAAATTAAATAATCGTGACTTTCATTTTCAGTTCATGGTGGAGCTTTTTCATATTTATGTGCTATTTCCTGTGGTTTACATCTGCCTATACAATTTGATAAAATTGGGTCATATTGTGGACACTACTGTGTCTTATGTAATGGTGAATGTATGTTTGCAAATAAGCCTTCTTTTCTACTATGACTACAAAATTTGAGTAATTAATATCCACGGTGTGCTGGGGTGTATTGATGTATTGAGGCATGGTGGGATATCATCCCTCCATTCAGAGTTTAAACTCTATAGGGGTCAACAAAAAATTAACCAAGAAAAGGACAATAAATTGCTATGAGATTGAACACAGGGGGAGTAAACAGTCCTAGAAAGCAAGACATCTGGAAGATTTACCCAAGACAAGGCTAACAAGTAAGTCAGAACCAAGATTATGCAGGTTTTTTAAAACTGGGTCAAGTTTTTGAGACTTTTATTCCGAGGACTAGCAGAAACCATTTAAGGGTTTTAATTAGACTTGCAGTTTTGCAAGGAAATTCTGCTTATATGTGTAGTAATCATATAATTTATTATTCAAACTAGAAAACTCTGGAGAATCAAAAGGGGTGCAATTTCTAATTATGCTGGGACTACAGGTTATACATTTGGGCTATCCTGGACAAACTAGGATGCATAGTTACCCCATTTCTAGGGACCTGCAATGGAATAAGGCTGGTATGTGAAGATAAGTTAGGAGAGAAGAAGGTAGTTTGGACTACAATGAAACCGTCAAGAGAGAATTACATAAATTTAAGAGTTATTTTGAAAAAGGAACATGGAAAGTTAGTGACTAAATGTGGAGGGGAAAGAGAAGTTGAGTCTACTAGGCATCTGGCTTGGAGACCTGAATGGTTGTTAGAGACACTGAGATGAGGATTGTTGGAGAAGTTTTAGAGGAAAGGTGCCCATTTTAGATACATCCGTGTTAGGATGAAGGTAGCCATTGGGAGCCCACAATGAGCTGGCATCAAGATTTATGTAGGCTAGTTGCTCACATATAGAACCATCATCTGAGGGGCTTGGCTGGGCTGCAGTAAAGTGGAGTACAGAGCATTGGCCATGGCCCAAGTCTCTCTAGCACACTAACAGTTCTAGAAATATCTAGAGCTCACTGTATTCTCACTTTACCAGCAATTTATCATGACGGTTTGGCTCAACAATTAGAAATAGAATCTAATTCTGCATATTCATGCTGGCTCATCTGGAGAAATGCCTTAAGGTCTTGCCTCCCCATGCAAGATTTTGGAAGAAGTTTGGCATGACGCATCCCTTAGAAAAAGTTTACAACCCACCTTTTTGGGACCTGGTAGTCTCAATAAATTAAAGGTTGGTGTGTTTGATGCCCCCAAATGGAAAGTGTATTTTGCTTTGATTAAACTCAACTCTGCACCACAATCAGGAGAGATTTCTGCTTTTTTAGAGAAGGGATTGCAGGGTTAATTTAGGGGGAAAAATAAAATTTAAATAATATGAGCTAAAAAAAGAGATGCCTCTGTGTGTGTGTGTGTATGTGCGTGTGTGTGTTGGGCGGGAGTTCACTGATCACAATGCAGGCACACCCTCATAGAATCTATATCACTATCTTATTTTTCTCACTTATTCTAGGTAAACTTGGTCCCTCAATCTTTTAATTAAATTCCATCTTGTATTTGAAGATGGAAGATAGACAAAACTCAGTTACACATATATACTTGAGAGAACATTATACATGCTTTCCTATGAGAGATACTCAGTTTTTCTTTTCTTTTCTTTTTTTCATTCATGTCCATGTATACTTGGTGACCCAGTTTCCATTAGCCCTAATCTCTACACCAATGGATCTTCTACTGACTGTAGACTTGAAAGAAACTCTACAAATATTATGAGAGGACGTGCCCATTTATGGACCATTGAGGCACAACTTTCTATGTAGAGGAAATATTATTCCTCTGGTCTAACAAAATGAAAAAGAGTAAGGTAGAAGATTACAACCTGAAATCCTTAAACTATATGGGCAAAAGGCACTCAGAAGAGACAACTCTCCCTAGGTTTTCTGTCTGAGATGTGGCTTTGATGCCATTGATGTTGGCTGAGAGTGTTTCCAAAGCCTAAGTGTGGATCATGTTAACATGTATTTAAGAAACCTGAATGGCCAAACTTGGGAATTGCAACGGCTCATTCCCCCCCACCATTGAAATGTACATGTACATTCTTCCTGACCTTGCACTCAAAACAGATATGGAGCTGATCAGTTTGAGAAAAATTCCCCAGCATTCCAGAATTAGATCTGTCTCCTGTTACTTTCGCTTAAATCTTGTAGCTGTTTGGGAGACACTGCAACTGAGAATTACTATTGCTTCCTTTCATACGGATAGCAGAAAAACTAACTTTTTACTATATTTAACTGCAATGTCACCCTGTTCTAGAGTACTAGGAATCTTTGCCATCCCTTTTTGTGGGGGGAAAAAAAATGTGTAGGATCATTTGCTTCTCAGCTTCTCAAACAAAAATTTCCTAATTCGTTTAAATGTGATTCATGTTTCATAGATTTAAAAATTGTAGGGCAACTGACTCAGCGCTGTTTTAAAATGTCCGTATCTCCAAAAATTTATAACAGTTGAGCATCTGTTGTATAATCTCTAACATGAAGATAATTTCCAATGTTCCTTCCAGCTCTGGAAAAATTCTATCAATATTCTAATTTCTTAGGATAAAACTTAACTGGATTTCCACCTTATAAGATTATCCAATGCCTGTTAAGAAGTAGACTTCTCCTTTTTCATTTTTAAAGTTAATTATTTTATTACTAGCATTGTATGTTGGGAATACAGTACTTTTGTTCCCTTAGTCTTCTACAGTGCAACTTTTTAAAAATAACGATGCTGATGTCTCAAAAAAGAGGGATGCTAAGTAATGTTGTCTTGGAAATTATCATTGGTAAATTTAAAATTGGAAGGTGCTGTGGTTGGTCACTTGTCCCTGAAGAGTCACAGCCAACGAAGCAGATGAAAAAAAAAAAAAAAAAAGCTCTCTGGCTTCATACTAATGGTATTTCATTCATAAAAAAGAAATTGTGCCCTGAGATTTAATTGAGTGGTTCCAGGGCTACGCTAGCAGAAAATCAGCTGGTTGGGCTCCTATATAAACATGATGACATATTGAGGGCGGTGTTTACTTTTTTCTAATTAAACCAAATTAGAAATTCCATTATATTTCTGCAGGGAGTTCTGACAGCAGCCTGCCCTGGGAATTGCTCATGGTACTAGACAAAGGCTTGCCTTCACTCAACATTCATTTGTTCCCTGAAGTTTTAAATTCATTCCAGGCGCTAAGTGTTGAAGCCAGCTCTAAGACCTCCGTTTTTCAGGATCATTTAAAAACAAGACTGAAGGACGCAATGGAATTCAGACCAATCGCTTGTGATGACATGAGATGTTCTCTGCCTTGAGGCTGGTGACTCTTTGGGCAGACCCTCTGTTTTCTTCCCCTCCATCAGTTCTATCAGTTTTCATAATATCAAGGCAAACCTTCAATTGACTTCCCAGTTTGCCAGCAAGAGATCAGTTGGAGGGACCCACACCACTAACAGAAACAACTCAGATGCCAAGGAAAATATATCAACTGTGCAGCTAACATGGGTGCTTTTCTGGTAGGAGTGAAAGCCTCTTTTGAGTTTTAATCTGTCACAGAGCCGTTCTACCTACGAAGACTTTGTTTTTCATGAAGGAGACCCTTTTCTTGGAGTGTTAAGCCAGCGATGTCTGAGTTTGGATGTTTTTTCAAAAAAGTAATGGCTGTCATACCTTTACCTGATAGCTATAAGAAGTTGGCTGAAGGAAACTGAAGGGAAAAAAATGAATGTACAGAGCTCACTAAAACATTATTCATTTCTGCAATCAGAGTCACATTTTATTGCCTTGACCTTTTTTAAACTTACAATTTCAAAGCTGGATTTTAAGTGCCAGAAACCTTCTTGCAAGGAAGGTTATTCTCAGGGGATCACCACCCCAGAGTTGCTGAGAATAGAGGTTCAGATGAAGTCACATGAGGTTTAGCAAAGCATTTAATCTTGTTTTACATATTCCTCCGAAATAAGAGTGAACTCTGGATCATGATGAGTTCATTGCTGGAGAAAATGTCAAGTTTGCCCAAGAGAATGAAGGACACCCCTAATGAATGCAACTTTTACAGGCAGAACATGAAGAAAACCATGTTCTATTCTGAAGCTTTCTACACTAAAAAGAAAATCGCGGGTCTGTGACCTTAGCCAGAGCTGTAGTGTTTCGGTAAGTCAAATACTTCTGTTATTTGTGATTGCTCGTATGTCTCGGAAAACTTAAAGCACAAATCATATATAAAACACAGAAATCAAATGTATACTCTGGGTTAATACGGGCAGGAGTGTTTCTAAGATTCTTTCTTCTATCAGACCATTTTGTTGTGTCTCAGCTTGATACTCCTCTCTCTCCTCAGCTTGACACTCTCAAGCTTGTGTCTCAGCTTGACAGTCTCCTCTCCTTTGAGGAGTAGAACAGGAAGACTTGGAAGGAGATGAGATTTTTGCTTATTTAGATGTGTAAATTGCTTGGAGTGACCTTTGGGTAATTCTTGGAGGATAATGGCAGGGGAGGAGACTGAGTGGGGTTTGGGGGACTACTTTGGTTTTCTCACTATGCTCAGTTTTGTCTTACATCAAAAGTAATCAAGATCGGGCTATAAATAAAATTCAGTCCCAAGCATAGATAGCCGCCTACCCGCCCCCTCCTCAAGGCCCCAGCCCACCTGTTCATGCAGTCATGGAATTTCTCCTTTGACTGAAAGGAGCTATGTATAGTCAAATATCTCATAAAATAGGGGAGGGGGATCGTGAAATAACAACGGAGAGTATTTAAAGGGTCTGACTTAAAGAAATGTGCCCAGATGAGTTTGGCCAATTGGGGTCAGTTAAGCCTCCCCTGACACCGACCATTAGTAATATTTTCCATGCACTTAAGTAAAACAATGGAAAATTCATCACATCTGGTTGAGCCTCCAATACCTATGCAGCTCATAATGGTTTTTGAAATCTTGATATGAAACAGCACCGTGGCACTCAACAATAGGTTGTTAGCAAACAAAGAAGGCGCACTTGTTCCAAAACAATGAAGAGCTGCGTAATACCCCTTCCCTTCGATGCTTCCCTCTGGTTCATATTGCTTGAATATTTCATCTCGATCCAAAGGGAGTTTGGGGTTATTTTCCTCCCCTCCTTCTTCCCCTATCTTGAGAGCACTCGGCAGCAGGCCTCCAGAACAACCATCTTCCCTCTCTTGTGGGGCCACCACGTTTTCCCATTGAGAAGCGTTGGTTGAATGGATAAGTTCCTTTGAAGGTAGAGAAAAGAACTTTGGAAGGATGGAAAAGTCCAAGAAATATTTGCTGCCTGAAAGGTCTTGTTCTCACCTTGCATTTTCCTTAAGTACTTGAGAGATTTGCAAAGAGGACGTGGAGTGTACCTGAACGTCCTTAAGCCATACGCTGGAGGTTAGCGTGGAAGAATAATATTATAAAGTCGCAAAGTGCCCACCATCATTCTCCTTGCATAGAACCAAGAAATAAACTTTTTTTTTAAAAAAAGATTTTATTATTGGGGCGCCTGGGTGGCTCAGTGGGTTAAAGCCTCTGCCTTCGGCTCAGGTCATGATCCCAGGGTCATGGGATCGAGCCCCACATCAGGCTCTCTGCTCAGCGGGTAGCCTGCTTCCTCCTCTCTCTCTGCCTGCTTCTCTGCCTACCTGTGATCTCTGTCTGTCGAGTAAATAAATAAAATCTTTACCAAAAAAAAAAAAAAAAGTTTTTATTATTTATTTATTTATTTCAGGGAGAGAGAGAGAACACAAGTGGGGGTGGGGGTGGAATCTTAGACTCTGCACTGAATGTGGAGCCTGATGCAAAGCTCGATCTCAGGACCCTGAGATCATGACCTGAGCTGAAACCAAGAGTTGGTTGCTTAACTGACTGAGCCACCCAACTGTCCCAGAAATAAATTTCTTTTTTTCTTTCAAGATGTTTTATTCATTTGACAGAGAGACAGTAAGAAGCTTGATCCCAGGACCCTGGGATCATGACCTAAGCTGAAGGCAAATGCTTAATGGCTGAGCCACCCAGGTACCCCTCGAAATTTCTTAATTGGCTAAGGAGCTCTAGTTCAGAGAGGGTGAGTCCATGCCTATCTTGCTCACTTTACCATACTTAAGCAAGGCCTGGTGAAACAGTCAATGTGTGTGGTTTTGAATGCCTGTTACCTAACTTTTCTTATTCTGCAAACAACTACATTTGTAGCCTATTGTGTTAATTGAGACAGCGTACATCATATTGCCAATGAGAAAGATATAGGAGAAGGTATACAAAGTCCTAGTGCTAATCCCAAATCAGTGATACTTGTAACAACAATAACAGTAAATGTTTATTGAGGATTTACTCTGTGTCAGGTTCTGTTCTAATCATTTTACATGCACTGACTCATTTGGTACCCATAATAATGTAAAGTAGGTGCTCATACTGAGGCATGGACAAGTTAATTATCTTACCCTAAATCATGTAGCTGATAAGTGGCAAAGCCAAGATTGGAACCCAGAGCCACTTCTCTTAAATAATTGCAACCAAGATAGTTGTGTCTTGTTAGACAATTCTTTTACCTTAGTTACCACTGTTCTAAGATGAGCATAATGATATCTATTGCAGAAGATTAGTGCAGGGTTAGTGGAAACATTTAGGGGGGAATGCTTATAGGTAGACTTTCCAATATGAATATACATGAGATAGTTTATATTCCTGAAAGTCACTAACATTATCATCAGATGCCCCAGGAATCAGCAGTCAGGGCAGAAACAATTGAGATTCCCCTTTTTACCAGAGTTCAAACTCACACGGCATAGTAGGGGACAAACAATATTCTTCAAAACAACTGAAGAAATTTATGGCATTAACTCTTGGAACAAAGTAACATATAGTAAAATGTTTCTGTTTGTAAAAAAAAAAAAAATCTTTCCATGTTACATTTTTATTTTTAGGTCCCATCTATGCCAGTGATTTTCCATTTCCTTCTTAGGAAGATTTCCTTTAATGCAAACACAGGCTCATACTTACAGACATGCACCCACCCACATGCACACACATGTGCATTCACAGGCACACACATACACTCAATCACAGACACATACACCCACATGTTTCTGTGATGGGACCACCATGTGCCTGACTGCTCACTGGTGGTAGAAGGTAGTGGAATTCCGTCTCTGAGGGCAAGCCCAAGTCTTTCAGATGGTTAAGGAAAATTGTTTGTTTGTTTGTTTTAAAGATCATATTTATTTAAGATGGAGCACATGAGCACTGGGGAAAGGCAGAGGGAGAAGCAGACTCCCTGCTGAGCAGGGAGCCCAACATGGGGCTCAATCCCAGGACCCTGAGATCATGACCTGAGCCAAAAGCAGATGCTTAACTGACTGAGCCACTCAGATGCCCTGAACATTCCGTAGTTTTTTTTTTTTTTTTTTTTAGATTTTATTTATTTATTTGACAGAGAGAAATCACAAGTAGATGGAGAGGCAGGCAGAGAGAGAGAGAGAGGGAAGCAGGCTCCCTGCTGAGCAGAGAGACCAATGCGGGACTCGATCCCAGGACCCTGAGATCATGACCTGAGCCGAAGGCAGCGGCTTAACCCACTGAGCCACCCAGGCGCCCCAACATTCCGTAGTTTTATCTTCTGAGATCTTTGTGTGGATCCCTTTGGTGGGGATCTTTGTCTCCTCTCTTAGCAAAGGAGAAAAAAGAAGGATATTGAATAATACAATTTGTCACGCTTGCACGGATAAACCTCTACACAGATTTCACCAGGGAATGATTTAGATGATGGAACTACATTGTAGAGGTATTTATGTGTGTGCGTGTGTGTGTATGTGTGTTCTAACCTTTGAATCTCTCCAGGGATGAGATGTACTTGGTGATAGATAAGTACGCTGTCATATAGATAGGTTAAATCACATGATTCACCAACAACATTAAATTAGCTCAGTAAGCATGCGAGTGAAAACCACAGACTGATCTCAGAAATCCCTCCGTGATGTAGGTCTGAAAGCACATGGAGAGTTATTGGCGTCTACTCTCTCCCTCTGAAATTAACAAGCAGGGACATCAGCACTTCTCCATTCGGGACATGGTCCCTCCCTCCCATGTCCATGGCCTTTATCGTGTCTTCTGACTGCCCTTCCTTCCCAGGGCCTCCCCAGGGCTTCTCCACGGCTGGCTATCTTGACGTAGCATGCATGCATGGGTTGTGTGCTGTTGTAACTGAGTAGGACACAGTTATTGCTGTCAAGTGATCACATATCCCCCTACCTTGGTACTGCCAAATCAAAATTTAGGACTATAGATTTTCCTTTATGAGATAAACTTGGTCTCTAATCAAGGCTGTGCATTGCCCAATGCAGTGTGTGTGTGTGTGTGTGTGTGTGTGTGTGTGTGTATGAATGTGTAAGTAGACGTCACGTGAGCAGGAGATCTAAGGGGAGGGTGTCCATTAATAATTCACTTCCACGGTGGGTGGCCTTGGGTTCTGACTCTTCCAAGGCTTTTTCCTTGGCTTTTCAGAGACTTAGTTAATACACATGGCCATCCTCTGACTCGGATGCCAGTGAGGGAGTCCCCCCAGAGCTTCCTTTAATGTCAGTTTCTCACCTTCCGTCAGTATATCCCTGCTAAAGATTCAAATGGTGTTTCTTGGAGTTTGGAGGACCCTGGAGGAACACAGACAAGAGCGTGAGTTCTGGGCCAGGAAAGAAGGGTCACGCCCTACTTTGTATATCTGTGTTAGTATTTGCAAGTCTTACAGCTTTGAACACCCTCAGGAGAATCGGGGTGGGAAAACGTGCTTTGATGACTATTGCTAGTTGGAGTAATCTGGGAGTCTAAACTCCGATGAAGTATATTCAGAATGCAAGGTGTTTTGTTCTTCATCAACGTTGCTGTGTTGCTCTGTATGAGGCCGGTTGAAATCTGCAAGGGGGAGGTGTGCCCACACGCTCACAAATACAAATAATACAATGAGATAAATCAATCAACCATGCAGCTGGAAACAAGCAAGTTGAGTGTGGCTAGGTTTTTGTAAATAGACATAATTCAGACACTTCTTGGCCTCGACACAGCATTAAATGAGTCATTGTGTTTCTTGTGCTTCTAGAAGTTTTGTCCTTAAGCTCAGGACACTTGGAAAAGTAAGCTCTATTAGCTAGACTCACCAATATTTCCTTAGCATCCATTAAATAAATATGTAGGATGGAGAAATTAAATGCTTAATAAATAAGTGAATAATGCACACAGAGGGCTTCATTGAGCAGCTAACAATTCCTTTATGAAAAAAAATGAATATTTGAATAATAATAATAATAATGATGATGATGCATGAACTTTTGAAGCCCATAATGATGCAAGGGGGAAGTGACAGTGCCTGCAACAGCGGAAGAAAGAGACAAAGGAAGCGTATGAGCAGGTGCCATGCAAACTGACACACCATCTCCAGAGAAGGGAGATGCTTTCAAGTGGGATAACCTGGGAGAGGGCAACCGCTGATCTAAATCCGGAGCGCTAGAGGGCAGGTACATTGTTTTACATGAGAAGAAAGGAGAGTTGGAATCCTGAAGGGTGAACAGCATGTACAATGACACAGAAGAGCTTTTGCACCATTAAATATTCAAGGAAGTGAGTCACCGATGACACTGTTGGAAAGGCATGTTGGGGCCGGCCTCCCAAGCTGTGAATGGTGGGCTCAGTCCTGCTGGCATGGTGGCTCTGTCTATATTTTGGGGTACGGAAGAATGACACTGTACTTCAGGAAATCAAGGGACTGGAGCGCGGTGATTGTGACTTATTCGGGATGAGGTAATCCTTAAGGGAACCACTGTCATCTATCAGACAGGCATGGAAAAGAGGTCTGTGACCACATTGTGAAATTCACATGTTGTGCCTTATCAGGTCACCTGTTCTTTGTTTCTTCTTTGATCGCTCCTTCCCTGAAAAAAAAAAATTCTAAGTGCAGCAGAGTAAGCCAAGTACAGAAACGAGTAAGTGCAAATGGCACACCGAGCTCAGGATAAGGAGGATTTTGGTTCACTGATTCTGTGTCCTCCTCAGGAGCGAGGTCAGTTCAAGGGTACATTAAGGCAAACAGGTGGAACCTGTGTGTCCAAGAGCAGAAACTGGAAACAAACTCAAGAGGCACGGAACAACCATTTCTGGTTCCCTTTTCACTCTTCTGCCCGGCCTGTTTGGTAAACACACATCATCTGTGTTAAAGTCTTACTGCTTTCCTCCTGCTTGAGAAAGCTCTGGAAGATAAGTAAAAAAAAAAAAAAAAAAGCTGCCAGATTAGAGGGCCATATCTCAAGAAGCCAGACGCAGTGGACTCCACCTTTGAATTGCACATTATAAAAGGGTTCCGGAATAAGTCGCCCTGAGTCCATTCAACTCAGACTGGTTTGAATGCCAAAGCAAAGGGATCCTATCAATGTCAGTCCCAACTGCCAAGGGACCCGGAAGGATGAACCCCACCACGGGGGCACACGACTGCCTTCACGAACAGGAGGCAGACAGCCAGCATCCAACATGTTCGGGCCTTCATAAATGGCTAGTGAGATGCTTGCTACTCTTACATTTTTAAAGATAATTTTTGCCAACTGGGGTCTCATGAGTGTTGCTGTGTTAGTTTTCTGTCGCCGCAGGACACATTCCTCTGATATTTAGCTGCTTGAAACAACATGTGCCTGTTCTCTCCCAGGTTCTGTGTATCGGAGATCAGGGCAGGGCCTGGTTCAGTGCCTCTGGCTCAATGCTTCTCACGCAAACAGCGTCTTCAGGGGCTGCCATATCTCAAGGCTTGACCCGGAAGTGATCTCCCTCCAGACTCTCTGCTGTGGCTTTTGGCCAAAAACATCAATTCCTGGCCATGTGGCCTCTCCAAGGGTTGCTATCCACCCACACAGCCACGGAGAAGCTAGCTTCTCCCAGGGTGAGGGTTCCAACAGAAAGAGGGTGGATGAGAGACCCAGCTAGACTAAAGCTACATTAGTTTTCTTTTTTTTTTTTTTTAAGATTTTATTTATTTATTTGACAGAGAGAAATCACAAGTAGATGGAGAGGCAGGCAGAGAGAGAGAGAGAGAGAGAGAAGCAGGCTCCCTGCTGAGCAGAGAGCCCGATATGGGACTTGATCCCAAGACCCTGAGACCATGACCTGAGCCCAAGGTAGCGGCTTTAACCCACTGAGCCACCCAGGTGCCCTACATTAGTTTTCTTACCTGACCTCAGAAGAGACATGCTGTCGCTCTTGCCATGTTGGGTTGTTGTAGGTGAGTCAGTAGGTCCTTTTCCCACATGGTGGGGGGCAGGGGGCGGTGGTGTTACACAAGGGACTGAGCACCAGGAAGGGAGATGATTGGGAGCCTTGTTAGAGACGGTCTTCAGCAGACAGGGTAGGATAAGGATAGCACTCTTGCTATTTCCATTATGGGTCCAGGGAACAGCAACATCAGCACCGTCTGAGAGTTTGACAGAAACACAGAATCTCAGGTCCACACCCACCCCACCCAGAACTACTGACTCAGAACCTGCATATAACAAGGTCCAGAGGTCTTCTGGGTGTATATCAAAGCTGGAAGCTCTGCGACCTACAGGATCTTCACACACCGAATCTTAAAGGAAACTAACCTTTAACTGATAATTACCCATCAACATCTCTATCTTGGAGCAGGTGGTGATGAGTTAGTGAGATTCTGCTTCCTAGGTTCTTCAGAGAAGGGCATGGACAAGCTAAGCCATGGTCTTAAAATGCACACAGAGTCACCGTTTAATGGCTTAAAGATGAAGTCTGAACTTTTGTTGGCTATCAGACGTAACAATGACCACATGGATGTCTTTTATTCCCGTGTAGCATTTATAGGGAAAACCAGATCCTTTGAACTCATGAGAAACCCCAAAACCCATCATCCAAGCATCTTTCATTCCTGGAGATTATCAGCGTTTCGTTACAGGTTAAATTCTTTGTAACTTTTTCATGTGGGAACTATCCTGTTACCTCTTGTTAGCTCTTCCCCTGCTGAGTACAAATGGAGGGTATACTCTACTTCCTCCAGCTGCTTTGGATTTTGTTACATTTTCCAGGTTTTGAAAAAAAAATGTGCTGACAGAACGTGGCTTCATCTCGACTCTCGACTGATTTTAAGAGTATAAACAGAAATATGTTTCCTGATTGTATGTACCAGTGAAATCAAAATATTATCCTTACATCCAAAGATCCACTAGCCATTTTATTTTTAGAAACTGGGCACTAAAGAGAAACAGAAAAATATGTTGGGGAAAGGTCATTATGAGATAAAGACAGCAAATATGGCTAGACAAAAAGAAAAAAAAAGCGTGCTTTTGGTTTGCGCTATTTTCAATGAAAGATATTTGCTTTTTAAATGGAAAAAACTTTCCATTCGCATCTGGGCAGAAAGTCAGATTCAAATAGATGTAATTGGAAAAGCTTACTAAATGATGGACTTATGTTACATTTTCCCCCCCTAACGGATCCTTTTTGTTTTATTTTACATAATGGAGCAAAGTCCTCTTAAATAAATATATTTGAAAGCAAAATATTCAAAAGCAACATTTTATTATAACAAGATGAAGCAAATAAAAACTCAGATCTGAGCCTCCAGAAGGTAAAGAGTTTTGCTTCGGCTGCACGATTACACCTGGTTGGGAGGGACTATCTTCCTTTCTGGTTTTCAGGTATGAGCTTCTGAGTAATAAAATTGCAAAGAAATTTTGGTAAAAATCCTCAAAGTGCTTTTGGTCAGCCCAAGGAGACGGAGTATCTAAGGGTAGAGAAAAAAAATGGGTTGGGGGACAACATCTGTTGGGATTTGGGAGGTAGGTGGCAGGTTAGGAGGGGAAGTTAGGACCATGTTAGGGCCTCTCAACAAAAGAAGGACAGAATGAGCCCTTGCTCATTGTTGGATAGACTGATCCTGGCAATGGCAGCTGGGAAATCCAAGGTCCAGGCTTCGAAGGATGAAGAAACTGAATTAGGATCCAGCAATTAACATTAGGAAGTCTGCTCTGGATGACAATGCATGGGAGGTGGACAGTTGAGGTACGCAGCAGGTGTTGTTCTGGGAGATGTGACCTTATGTGAAGACTTGTATCCCATTTAAGGTGATTGACAAATCCTCAATGGAACCTCTGTTATAAGATTTAAGGTCTAGAATGGGACCTTCAATCACATGATCAAAATGGATTCCAGGCAAAACTCAGCAGCAGGCCCTGAAATAGGAAAGGACTAAGGAATTTTGCGAGTTGAGAGAGGGAAGAACTTTCAAAGAGGGCCAGCTCATCCCTCTGGCACAGTGGACACTGGTTTGATTGACAAAGGAGACTAGGATATGGACTGAGGAATTGGAACACAACATAGGACCCTAGGTTTGGGAGCTGGGCCACCAGATTCTGGGTATGAGAATGTCCATTTGTTTCTAATCTCCCCTAAGTAGGCACCCCCTAACAAAGAGGGGGTGCTTTCTGCTGAGTTGCTAACGTATTTGCAGGAGCTGGTCTGACCTGAGCCTGTGAGGAACCATCCAGACTTGGGAGAAACAATATGAAGGAGAAGGAAGACGACATTGACATCATCTGGTTTCATGCTGGTCCTTAACGTTTCTCTAGAAGCTGGCTTCCAGGCCTATGTGTGCCTCTGGGCCAGGACGATGAGTTGGGGACATACTTACAGGTTTCTGTTGTTTCATTTTATGTGGTTTCTCATGAGCAAGAGAGAAAGTGCTGATCCTCGTAGCTCTATAATCAAGAAGACACCCCTTATTAGATCCCATTCCGGTAAATAGGAGCAGTATCTAATTTCCTTTGGAAGCAAGGCAGGAGAGGGAAAAGGGTATACCACCATGAAAGGCAATCTCGCCTGGAACCAATGTGTTTGACTATTGAACTTTGGGTCACACTGAGTTTTTCCCAGCAATGATATTCGAATACATAATTATTCTGCTCTTCATGTGGTATTGGTAGTGCAAAGAGCAAGTGTGTGTTCTGTATTTATTTTCCAGAGTTCCCATTTATTGTTCCCCAAGCTGAATGACAAGGCAACTTTTATTCCACCACACTGAGAGATAGCTGCTCCTGGCTTCAGGAAGCTTTTTGATTCCTTTCTTGTTATTCTTTGCAAATCCTTCCTTCCTTTGGTTGGCGACTGGGTGTCGCCTTGTATGCCGTCTTATTTCAATAGTGTGCTTGCTATCAGGGGTAATATCCTGATCCAAATATTTAACAACTAGGGTGGCTCCAATCCCCACCAAGTGGAATGGATGCTGGCCATAGCCCTTGAGCAGAAAACACAGGGGACCACAGAGGATAGAGGACAGAGAGGGAGATTCATGGCCGTCGATCATTTGCCAGCCGGGATGGAAGCATTCAAATATCTTAATTATTGATACTCTCAGACCTGTGCCTACTGTGCTGATTATCAAGACTGGTACTTATGTTGGGGACACCATGACAGAAAGGTGACATTTTAAACTGTAGAGAAGCCCTGATGACTAAGTCCTTGGGCGAGAAAGGGGGTGGGGAGGCTAGCTCACATAGGTCAGGATAGGAGATGGGATGTTAATGCGAGCCTGATAGGAAGCCACTGGACATGTATGGTCTGCATTATGGTTTAAGAGGATGACTCTGTCTGACGTGTTGAGAAGGTGCTCTGGGAGGTATGAGTAGAAACCCATCAGCCAGAGTCATTCTCTGTTTTGTTTTTGTGTTTATTTTTATTTGTGTTTAAATCAGGCACCAGATGATTAGGGGAGGTTACTGGGGCCTAGGAAATTTGCATGGCTAGTTCCAGCTTGCCCTCTGTAAGTCTGGTCCCAGTTCCCAGGGATCTCAGTGCCTTGGTCAACATTGGCTGCATATGAGTATAAGAAATATGGCACAGCCCCACAGAGGACCTGTCACATGCCCAGACCTCACAGCTGCTGCCCCATTATACCTGCCTCTTTGAACTGGGAAATTTCTAACATTGGATGATGGAAAAAACATTGAAAGGACAGGTAAGTATCATGGTGCCTATCATGACTAAGCCCAGTTCTATCATTTAGGCTCAATGGTAACAAAAACCGGCCATCATTGGTAAGATTTTAAAGCAAGGCATGTTTGTAGCTATCCCTGAAGAAACAGAGAATGGAGATGGGACCGTTATTCTTCCAAAAGACATGCAGAGCAAGCAGCAAAATGGCAGCTTTTGACTTGGCACAGGTTGTAATTAAGTTCTGGATTCTGTTTCTGCAGGAGGTCCGTCCTGCAGTCAGGGTCCTGCAGTTATCATAATGTGTTGAACTGTGATATTTATCTTTCTCCAGATACTGTGCCTTCGATCTCTTCATGCCTGTTAGCTAAAGCAGGACCTAGCATTCTACCAGTTTACGGACAATCCACAATCCTATGTACGCAACAAATGCCAGGAAGCCACCTGTCCCCCTTTTGGTGCGTTTGGCTTGTAGAGTCTTTTGAAAACTTAAATAAGACATTGTATCCATTTTCTTCTGCTGTCTAACAAATCGCCATATACTTCAAAGCGGAAAGCAACCCCAGTGTATGGGCTCACCATTTCTATAGATCAGGAGAGCTGGCTAGCAGAGTCCTCTGCCTGGGTCTCATCAGACAGCAACCAAGAAGTTGGCTGGGCTCTGTTCTCTTCTAGAGGCTTCAGTGGGGGAAGAAGTTGCTTCCAGATTCATTCAGGTTGTTGGGAGGGTTCATTTCTTTGCAGCTGTAGAACAGAGGACCCCAGTGTTTTGCTGGCTGGAGGCACCTCTCAGGTCCCAGCGTTACAGTTCCTTTGTTTGTGGTCTTCTCTAACATGCTGCTTCTTTCATTAAAGCCACTTCAGGGAAAGAACAGTTCCTCTTTCAAGGACTTTCACCCGATTAAGTCAGGCCCACCCATCACTATCTGCTTTTTGATGAATAGAAAAAAATCAACTGATTTGGGACCTTCACTACATCTGAAAAATTATCTTCATCTTGGTCATAGTCTATTGGCTAGAAGCACATCACAGGTTCTGCCCATAGCCAGGGTGAGGGGATCACACAGGCCATAAACACCAGGCAACAGGAATCGTGGAGACCACTGGAGGCTCTGCCCACCACCCTTGTTCACATCTGCAGATCAGCAGAGGATGCATCAGAATTTGGCTTTTCAGTTTCTTTTGAAAACAACAACAACAACAACAACAACAACAACAAAACAGGACTATCTGGTGGCACTGAGCCCGTATTCTTACCTGGCAACAGCCAGTAAGTGTGGACGGTTCACAGCTCTCTGCAGTCAGGATGTACCTACCAGAGTGTCCATGATTTCGCCCTCTCCTTCTGTCTTTTGCCTTTATTTGCCGTGGTCCCTGGTTCACCCCTGTGGCCATTCGTGGTTACAAATCTCAACAGTTAACATTGGCTAACATTTTTTTCAGCATAACTGTTTTTAAAATGTTTTTGTTGCTTCTGCCTAGGTTTTCCAAAGGGATAATAGTGTTCCAGATGAAAAGAATATTGGAGATGGTTTGATTTTACCTCCAAGGCCCAAAGGAATGACTTGATCAGGTTCACACCAGTGGTTGGAACCACAAACTCATGATTCTTTCTACTTAATCCCCATGGTATTTTTTTTTTTTTCAGTGAAAGAAAAGAGGAATTGGCTAATTAGTGTTCCATGAGAGAATATGGAAATATTTGTTCGTAAAGCCATAACTTAGCACTTTTCTGATATTAGAAGCCCCGTGAAAACTGGGCATAGGCCCATGGAGAGCTTTTGCTGCCTCTGCAGAGGGTTGGGTTGCTCTGCAGTCTTGTTGGGTGGTATCTACCAGCTGTCGCATTGTCTTTATTTATTTTTTCTTTCCATTTATTTATTTTCAGCATAACAGTATCATTATTTTTTCACCACACCCAGTGCTCCATGCAATCCGTGCCCTCTATAATACCCACCACCTGGTACCCTGACCTCCCACCCCCCCGCCACTTCAAACCCCTCAGATTGTTTTTCAGAGTCCATAGTCTCTCGTGATTCACCTCCCCTTCCAATTTACCCCAACCCCCTTCTCTCTAAATCCCCATGTCCTCCATGCTTTTTGTTATGCTCCACAAATAAGCGAAACCATATGATAATTGACTCTCTCTGCTTGACTTATTTCACTCAACATAATCTCTTCCAGTCCCGTCCTACAAAAGTTGGGTATTCATCCTTTCTGATGGAGGCATAATACTCCATAGTGTATATGGACCACATCTTCCTTATCCATTTGTCCGTTGAAGGGCATCTTGGTTCTTTCTACAGTTTGGTGACCGTGGCCATTGCTGCTATAAACATTGGGGTACAGATGGTACAGATGGCCCTTCTTTTCACTACATCTGTATCTTTGGGGTAAATACCCAGGAGTTCAATGGTAGGGTCATAGGGAAGTTCTATTTTTAATTTCTTTTTTTTTTAAATTTTTTCAATTTATTTATTTTCAGAAAAATAGTATTCATTATTTTTTCACCACACCCAGTGCTCCATGCAATCCGTGCCCTCTATAATACCCACCACCTGGTACCCCAACCTCCCACCCCCCCACCACTTCAAACCCCTCAGATTGTTTTTCAGAGTCCATAGTCTCTCGTGATTCACCTCCCCTTCCAATTTACCCCAACTCCCTTCTCCTCTCTAACACCCCTTGTCCTCCATGATATTTGTTATGCTCCACAAATAAGGGAAACCATATGATAATTGACTCTCTCTGCTTGACTTATTTCACTCAGCATAATCTCTTCCAGTCCCGTCCATGTTGCTACAAAAGTTGGGTATTCATCCTTTCTGATGGAGGCATAATACTCCATAGCGTATATGGACCACATCTTCCTTATCCATTTGTCCATTGAAGGGCATCTTGGTTCTTTCCATAGTTTGGTGACAGTCTCTTCAATAAATGGTGCTGGGAAAACTGGACAGCTATATGTAGAAGAATGAAACTCGACCATTCTCTTACACCGTACACAAAGATAAACTCAAAATGGATAAAAGACCTCAACGTGAGACAGGAATCCATCAGAATCCTAGAGGAGAACATAGGCAGTAATCTCTTCGATATCAGCCACAGCAACTTCTTTCAAGATATGTTTCCAAAGGCAAAGGAAACAAAAGCGAAAATAAACTTTTGGGACTTCATCAAAATCAAAAGCTTCTGCACAGCAAAGAAAACAGTCAAAAAAACAAAGAGGCAACCCACGGAATGGGAGAAGACATTTGCAAATGACAGTACAGACAAAAGGTTGATATCCAGGATCTATAATGAACTCCTCAAACTCAACACACACGAAACAGGCAAACATATCAAAAAATGGGCAGAAGGTATGAACAGACACTTTTCCAATTAAGACATACAAATGGCTATCAGACACATGAAAAAATGTTCATCATCATTAGCCCTCAGGGATATCCAAATTAAAACCACATTGAGATATCACCTTACACCAGTTAGAATGGCCAAAATTAGCAAGACAGGAAACAACATGTGGTGGAGAGGATGTGGAGAAAGGGGAACCCTCTTACACTGTTGGTGGGAATGCAGGTTGGTGCAGCCTCTTTGGAGAACATTGTGGAGATTCCTCAAGAAATTAAAAATAGAGCTTCCCTATGACCCTGCAATTGCACTCCTGGGTATTTAACCCAAGGATACAGATGACGGGAAAAGAAGGGCCATTGCATTGTCTTTATTAACAGGGTTTGTGTCTACCAACAACATGCTGGGGAAGTGCAGCTGTCAGCTGTGGGAAAGAGGAGGTGTGTGCCTCTAACACTTACACCTGCACCTCTAGGCTCTAGGGTTAGGAGCCAGGAGAACCATTTTTATCCCCAGCCCTGCCATTGACCATGTGGCTGGCCTTGGACAAGTTATTGAAACTCTCTGTGCCTCAGTTTCCTTCTCTGTAAAATGAATATTTGAATAGAACCATTTTGGAGATTACATGATGTAATAGGTATAAAGCACTTAGAGCCATTTCCTTCCCAGTAACAGACACCTGCTCTTATTATACTTCTGTCCCTGCTTCTGGGTAGATGTTTGGAATTCAGGTGTGACTGTCTAGATCTAGAAGATGCATTTTTAATGGAGACAATATCATCCCCAAGGGGGAGAAAGCTTGGTTAATGGGGGACCAAAAAATGTCTCTCTTCTCATGTGCAGAACACAGATACGCATAAAGTACACGAACAAAAAGCACAGTGTATCTGTGAGACAACTTCCCGGGTGGGGTGGAAATTGATTAGGGAAAACAAATGTCCTCTTTGGGAGGGCAATGATGACAAAAAGAAGGGTTGAGAAAAGATGGTCGTAGAAGAAGGAAAGCAGATCATCTGCACGGTGAGCAGGGCTCCGTACCAAAGGAAACTGTGATGTGGCTTTGTTCAAAAAGTATTGAGAATTTCAAGACAAGGACAGCAGAGCATCAAGGGAAGCCTGGGGGTCCCTTCCGACTGTGGGTTCTGGGCACCTGTCCCACTTGCACAGCATGGAACCAGCCCTGAGGAAGGGTCTTGCGTGATGGCTCCTGTGGCTGTCTGAGGAATTCGTGTGCATCCCTCCCCTCACCCAGGGCTGCCCCCTTGGGACACCTGTCATCTGTAGAGTGGCTTGGTTGGTTGCATTGAATCTGTTCTTTATGATGAGGAGCAAACTCTGCCGGTCTCTGGTTACAAGAAAATCCAAGGGATGGTGAGACTCAGTGAATGTGTTAGGGGTTTTGCCTTTTTGTCTATTAATCTGGCCTTCCATTTATCCCCCCCCCCCCAGCACATGCATGATCTTTGGAAATTTCATTTCGCATCATTTGAGATGAAAGTGAGGGAACCAAAACCCCGAAATCACTTCTTGGGGAAAATGAAGGCAGCAGATTCCTCCGTCTCTGCCCCTTCCCAGAGCTGCTGGTGCCGCCTGCTTCTGAGATTGGTAAGAGGAAATGACCTAAGTGGGCTACGGGGCTTACGCAGAGGCAGGCTCACTGCTGCCCAGTGGTACGCGCTGCTGAACTCCTTCCTCCCCTCTCATGCCAGATCCTAAAAATAACCCAGTGGGAACAACCCAGCAGCCTCTCCCTCAAGGCCTGCAAATCAAAAGCCTGATTAGGTCAAAGGATGGGAAATGTGGCTGCAGCACGGCTCAGGGGCGCTCCAATGCCAAGGGTGGAAAAGCCTTCCTGTTCCCTCCAAGATTGGGACGAAGCCATGAGGCGAGCTTCTCTCTGGGGACCTCGGCCCATCTCTTCCGGTCCTTGGACCTGCTGGGGAGAAGCAGCTGCTCCCCTTGGATTCCAGGAGTCCAGGGAGGAACACTGTCCTGCCTACACTTGCCAGGTGTCTGAGCTAGAAAAGTTGGATCTTGCTGGGGATGCCCTCCCTTCCTGGGAAATTCATTCCTGCGGGTCCTGCCTTATGTCCAATGAGGCCACTGAAGAAGGTCTTCCTTCTTGTTCATTTCAGATGGTGATAATAAGAGCAGTAAGGTCATCTTACAGCTTGGATTTAAAAAAGGGGCAGTGCAAATCCTTGCCCCATAACCAAAGACTTCTTATTTTGGTAGGCGCAGAGGGAAGTTGATGCAGCAGAATGGGAGGGATAGTAGTTTGGGCATAAGAGAGGAGATGTTCCATAATGGAACAGCAAGTGGCCAGACTACAGCCCCGTGGCCAGATCTGGCCTCCTACCTCCCTTTATAAATATAATGTCATGGCGACTTGATTTACCATGTTATTCACTTATGTTTTCTCTAGGGCTGCTTTTTTGCTCTCACTGCAGAGCTGAGTCATTGGGACACAAACTATATGGCCCACAAAGTCTAAAGTACTTTTAAAGTTTTCTAAAGTCAACGAACTTGAGAACACTAAAAAAAATTCAATTTAATTAAAAAAAAGAGAGAGAAAAAAATTTTTCTAAAAGACTTTTAAAACTGCAAAGTTTAAAATACTAAACACGGGCATCGCTTGCTGCTCTATACAACGGCCACACATTGAGCACTTAACCATGCTTGTGTACCCGACACATCTTCTCTGACCCAGGTCTCCCAAAAGTTACTAGTTCAGAGTGGATTCTCTTCACCCTACATTATGGATGGAGAAAGGGGCATAGAGCTGGCTTAGCTCACACCGATGTTTGAAGGATGATGAGACTGGCCAGGAATCGCTATCTGTCTGATTCCATGGGCTTCCTTCTAGCTCCCTTGTCCTGTCCCCAAAGCTAAACTCCCCCTGTCGCATTGGTTTGAATCTCTGGTTGAAAAATCCCCTATCTTCAAGGGGCCAGGCAGGTGAGATCTGAAGGGCGCTGCCTTAGGCCAGAGGGAGTGGTGTGCGCGTGGTGACCTGGGAACATCAAGGCCAGCCTAAAGGCATTCAAACATGAATTGTTTTTACAAAGCTGTGAGGGCCAAAGAAAACATGGCAGCAGGCCTTATTAGGCCAGCAGGTCCCTGGTTTGTGACCCTTGGACAGAGCCTCAATCAGGTTGGGCAGCAGGAATGGTGATATGCTCAGAATGGAAACCGGAGAGCCTGTTTGTCTCACCCTCCCACTCTGGTTCACTTCTTTGGGAACATCACAGATGGCTGCAGAGAGAAGCCGTGGGCCTTTGGGCCAGACAAGCACTTTTTTTTTTTTTTTTTTTTTGGTCCCAACTCTGCCACCGGCCACGCTATGACTTCGAGTAAGTAAATTAACTTCTTTGAGTTTCAGGTGTTTTATCTTTTTTTTAAATTAAAGATTTTATTTATTTGACAGACAGAAATCACAAGTAGGCAGAGAGGCAGGCAGAGAGAGAGAGCAGGGAACCAGGCTCCTGGCTGAGCAGAGAGCCCGATGCGAGGCTCGATCCCAGGACCCTGAGATCATGACCTGAGCTGAAAGCAGAGGCTTTAACCCACTGAGCCACTCAGGTGCCCCCAGGCTTTTTACCTTTTAAACTGGGATGTATTTATTTTGCATTTATTGATCCATTATTGTGTGCCAGGCACCGCCTTAGGGTCAGCTTATCCCAGGAAAGGACCACTCTGTCCATGCACTTGTGCAGGGCAAACACGGTGTGCTTTCTTGATTCCGCTTTTCTTACGCTCCATGGTTAATCTGTCAATATATTGCCAGGAATCGATCGCTTTTCAGCTTTTGGGAACTTCTTGGTCTGAAGCTACCTGGATTATAGCAATAACCTCCTCACCTGTCTCTCCTAGGGCCTTAGAGTCTCTGCTGCACCCAGCAACCAGAGAGACCCTGTTAATTCTTAAGTCCGACTATGATAGTCTCTGTGGTTTCTTCTCTCAGAGCAAAAGCCTACCTTCTTACAGTAACTTTCAAGGTGCCAGAGGTCTCCCCACACTTGTCTCCATACCTGTGTGTCTCTTCTTCTGGGCTCTGACCTGCTCACTCTCCTTCGGCTAGGGCAGCCTCCTGCCTCTTCCTCAAACATATTAGGGAAGCTCCTGCCTCAGGACCTTTGCACTGGTCTTTTCTGCCTGGGATCATCTTCACCCATGACTTACTTCCTCATTCCTTCAGGTCTTACACATCTTGTCAGGGTGGCCCTCTTTAACCATATCATTCAAGTGGCACCCCTTTCTCCCGATTTCCTCTGTCCTTCTTGTCCAGCGCTCGGCGTCACCACATCCGTGATTTACTTATTTGTATTGTTTGTCGTCTCTTTTTCACTGTAAAAGCCAGAGAACGATTTTGTTCGTCACAGCCCCTCATAAAGTCCCAACCCACAGTACATATGTAATTCTTGTTGGTTCCTCTTCTTCTCTCCTCTCTTTTTCTCATCAGAAATAAACTTTCCCTGGGCATCTGAGTGGCTCAGTCGGTGAAGCATCTGACGTGGGCTCAGGTCTTGTTCTCAGGATGCTGAGGTCTGGCTCTGTGCTCAGAGGGGATCTGCTTGTCCCTCACCCTCTCCCTTTGCCCATCCCCACTCAGGCTTTCTCTCGAATAAATAAAATATTTTTTTGAAAGATTTTATTTATTTATTTGACAGAGATCACAAGTAGGCAGAGAGGCAGGCAGAGAGAGAGGGGGAAGCAGACTCCCTGCTGAGCAGAGAGCTGGATATGGGGCTCCATCCCAGGACCCTGGGATCATGACCTGAGCCAAAGGCAGAGGCTTTAACCCACTGAACCACCCAAGTGCCCCAAATAAACAAAATCTTAAAAGAAACACACTTTTTCCGCTTTCACGATTTTATTTAATCTGATAGGATAGAGTCAGAATTATTTAAAAGAAGAAATACACTTTCTCCACTTTCACAATTTTATTTAATCTGATAGGATAGAGTCAGAATTATTTAAATGTCAAAGATCTGTGGGCGTGATGGGAAGTTAGCTCTGGACTCCCCGACTTGACATCAGGGAATATGGCAGGGGGCTCTTTAGATCAGCATCTAGAATCACCTGGGACTTCCCAGAACTGCAAATTCTTGGTCCCCACCCTGCATCAGTTGAATCAGAACAACAGGGGGGGGCAGGGCCCACAATGTTCAGATGGGTTGATCCCGTGATGGCGAAGCAAGTGCAAATCTGTGAAGCCCAGCCTTGCTGGGTTGGTTTATGGCACAGTTATGGCCGAATGGCAGAATGAAGGTATAGGAAACAAGAGTAGGGTAGGATCTGGGACCCCTCTGCTCAGTGCTCGCCTCTGCCAGTCGGTGATCTTTGTTACCTCGCTTCTCTGACCTGGAACTTGGGTTCCTTGGCCCCAGGAGTACAGAACAGGATGGACTCTAATGACCTGCCCCTTTTGGACATCAGTGAGTCTATTTTGACCTTGCATTTTGGAATTCTGTGACCATCCCCCAACACATATGTATAATCCCACTCTCTTTGCTTTATAATTTTAGATCCCAGAGACCTGTGGCTACTGCTTGGATCACTGTTGTCTCCAAATTTTGCCCTCATCATAAAAAAAAAAAAATGTATCTAATGTTTGTTCTACTTATTTGTTATATACCAGTGATGGTATGCAAACATATTTAATACCATATATATCTTACACAAAATGGAATGCAAGCTGAGATCAATACTAAAGCTTCTAGTCGGGTTTCTAGCAGGTTCTAGCAGGTTTTCCTATACCCCTAAAAGATCAGTTTGCCTAACACACAGGTGGATTTACCACAGGGAAACCAGTTGTCTGGAGAACTCAAGGCTTACTTCTCCCCAACTCCTGTCTAAACAGCGACTCTTTTCCAGCAAAATACTCATTTCCTTTAAGAGTTGAACTTAGTGGCTTTCTAAAAACAACTACTTAAATACATAGGGAACATTACCCTCCTTTTTTTTTTTTTTTTTTTTGAGCGCACCGTGTGCTGTTACATGTCAGCCTTTGTGCTAAAGGTGTATGTCTTTCCACCTTCATAAATTTCATTTATTTGCATGAACACTGTGAAGTGGGGCTAATCGTTCCATTTTACAGATGAGGAGGAGACTGAGGTCCCGCTGGGTTAAGTAGCTGGCTCCGGTTTGCTTTTCAGGGAAGTAAGTGGCACTAAACCTTGCTGGCAGGAAGAGACCTTCCTGATACCACATGCTAAAGGCATTTCTAAGGATATTTGCTCTTACGAGGAGTTCTTTAGCAAAATGGAATCCCATTAATTTCCAGTTGTAGATTTCCAGGGAGATGTTGGGTGCCATTGAATGTATCTATCTGAATTGTTTCTATTCTACAGCGTAACGGGGCTGACGCTGAAGTTAGGGTTGTGATTTTCCGAGGGGGCTCTGGCCTGTCCCCGGGACGCCGCCTTGGTTAGCTGGATTGTCACGGTGTGGCCAGAACAGAGGATTTTCAATGAAAAGTCAGACCCAATGCTCATAGTCGACACAGTTCATGCGAACCACTGTGGGAACTGGGAAGAGATACATCTGGGAACGGCCACAAATGGCTTATGTCCCTTTTAGAATTGTCATTAGTGTCCCTGACAGTAAGCTGAGAGCAGGCTGGCTTTTTTATCCCAACGGGTCATCCCTCTGATTCTCTCCATAACTACCCTGCGCCCATGTTTGCACGGACTTTTGGTCAGACACACTTTCGCCTGACATCGGATATGGAAAATCTCTCCTTCCCGTTTGTTTGTCTGATACATCCATGGACAGAATGTGGTCATTTTTGTAGTCTCTGAGGAGCTGAAAAAAAAAAAAATCTGAGAAATCCGACTTTATGAAGTTAGGTTTTCCGCCACCGAGAAATAACCTCATGTTAAAGGTTTGTTTACAAGGAATTGCTGTTTCCACTAGCTGGAGCGGCTCTTAAACATTAAAAAAAAAAAAAAAAAAAGGTTGTTTTTTTCCAACCACTAAGTGGATCTAAACATTAAGTGTTTCTGAAATTGGTTTTCCAGCTCCTGGGCTACTATTAACATTTGCAGGGATGAAACAGGTCTCTCCCTCCGCTTAGGTCTCCGTCATGCAAGAGCGTGATATTCTGGAGAATTTTTTTTTTTTTAATGGCTCATTGTGCAATCTTTAGATTTTATTGACATCAGCCCAGGACAGTGTTGACACAGAGTTCCCATTGTTGCTGTTGGCAGCTCTCTTCCTGCTTCCATCCCACAAAGTCCTGCCCCGACTTTTGAGATGGGAGCTCTGTGTCTCCAAGGAGAAGTCCCGCCGAGCAGATGAACCAACTGTCCCGGACGGAGCTGAGCACCCAAGAGCCCTTCTTCTTGCCAGGAGACGTGCAGACCGAGGAGACCCCGGGGGAATGCTCTCATAGGTGTGTTGGGAAAGGAGGAAAAGAGAAAACTTCTGTGCAACCTTAAGTCAGGGAACTCAGTGAGGTGGTTGGGCTCTCCCTCTCCCCATGCAGGGAAGAGAAAGGAAGCAAGCCGTGGTGTAGGTCACCCTTCTTCATGGTGGCTGGTCACAGGTCTTCCTGAAGAAGTCCTCGCACGGTGTTCTCCAAACCCGGCTCCAGTTAGAGGGTGAATCGGTCAGGAGGAAGCACGTTGGAGAAGGGGTGTGTGCGGAACAGGCTCATGAGTCTTCTGTTGGAGTGTATCACATCGATGAAGACCAAGGATGGATCCCCAGTGGACAAGAATAGCTTCTATGTCACGTGGCCCCTGGCCCCTCGGTGCACACACCCCTCCACGCCCGTGAACACCCTTCTCGTGTCAGCCTTTCAGCCACTCTCCCTCCCCGGTTCACAGCCAGCTCCTCTTGGCAAAGATTGTGACGTTGTTCAGGCCATGAGAAATATCCCCATGTCATTATCAACAAAAAATAGATTTCCTCAAAATCCCATTGCTATTTTATTTCGATCTTTAAGTTCTGCGTAGCTTTGGGCATTCCAGAGAGAGAGAGAGAGAGAGAGAGAGAGAGAGAGAGAGAGAAAGAAGGAATGAATGAAAGACTTCATAAATATTTCTGCAGCATGCTCTGAAACCCAGGTCAGGTCTTCAAGCAGCTAAGACAGAGTCAAGAAAGCTGCGTGTAGCTGCCGTGAGCCTGACCTGGATTTTCATGACAGTTTTGTGCCCTGATTTTTTTTTTTTTTTAACTGGCAACAAGGCAACACAAATAACCCACGTTGCGGGCCCATATCAGGTTGTTTAGACTGTAGGAACCTAACTTCTCTTGTGAGATACCTTCCCATGCAGGGCCCCCCAGTTAGAGTTGAGGAAATGGAGCCCAGTCCCTGGCTAGCCTACCTTCCTCCCCAACACTCTCTCTGCAGCCATCGTATTCCTCGTTCAGCCTCTGTCCCATGAGGGATATAAATTTAGAAGAGAAACCTGTAGGTAATTAACAGCCCAGCATGTCTGTCATTCCTTTGATAAAATGTGTTGGGTGTGGTTTCTCAACATGCAGTTGATAAAATGCATCGGTGGTGTTCCGTTTCATTTGACTTTCCATTAGTCTCCTACCCCCACCCCCCCAATGAGAATGTCTTAATGGCCAGCTTCTGTTTTCAATCATAGGGGATATTTCTATGGATTTATTTATTTTTTTTTCACATTTTCCAATAAGAAACATATTCTGATCCTTTAAAGGTTAGAAGCAAAGTATGGAAGGGTTAGTGATTCTCAGAAGAAAAGGTTCCCTGCTGGCTTAAATTAGCCAAAGTGTATGTGCATGGGTGTGTGTGCATGTGTTTGAGTGTGTGTGAGCATCTGTCTGAGGTCTTCTTTGGCACGGTGACTCAGGGACAGAGCGCCTGCCATATTCCTTACTGCTTTAGTTACTGTGCAAGTTTCATTACCTAGGACTGCAGGAAAGAGGCGTCACACTCGGTTCATCTGCTTGGCATGGACTCCCTACCAGTTAAGGATGAAGAAATCTCCCAGGGCTTTGAGCACTGAATTGCAGCGTGCACAACAAAGTAAGTTAGTGTGCTTAGGTTCTATATACGACTGAGCTGGCCCAGGGTGCTGGTGGAAAGAGCCATGGCGTCATTTCCAACTCACAGCTTTGAAACAAGTTGAGTCTTCTGGATCAACCAGCCAGCTTTTTGACTGAGGGAAGCCTCGGCAAGTCAACATGTGTCATGACCATTGACGATGGACAGTGAAGCTTTGAAAAGGAGAAGGGTCTTCTCAGAGTTCTGCAGTGGCCTGGAAGGGAGCCCTGGCCGGCTCACCTGAATGAGACCCTGAAGGCTCGGGCAGTGGGCATGCATCCCCGGCTCCACATTAGCAGTCGTTGGACCGGTGTGTGAACCTGAGATGAGGTTCCTGCCCTGAATTCTCTCCTCCCTCCTTCCTTCTATCCCAGATCTTGCCCTGTGTCTCTGTATTCCCATTCTCGCTGGCTCCTGTAGATTCTGAACTTAAGGCACGTGTTCTTCCTTCTGTCGTCAGCCACGTTTAGGTTTTTGACTATCCTTGAGTGGTCTACCTTGATTCTGATTCTTGGATGGGTCTTTAGTTAGCCTCCCAGACCATCTGGGATGTGTGGCCCCTCTAGTAAGTTCGGTGTCCTACTTATGATACTTGTACTGTGTGCTTTTAGGGGCCCGTCTGCATACTGGTGTTAGTTACCCTGTGGCCTGTCCTTCCCCAGGCTCTTCCTGTGCTGTGAGAGCCCCACTCCTCCAGTCGGGGATGGAACAGAACTGGCTTATGCTGACAGGCAAGTCCCACCTTCACGAAGCCCAAGACCAGAACTGGAACTCGGACATGCTTCTCCTGGAACTGGGAAAACTCCATTCCTTGGAATGCTCTTGTTCATGGTTGGCGCCACTGTCCACGGTGGCCATCACTGTGGTCCGTGTTGCAAAGGACCCCTTCCTGCATGTGATGAGCTCATGATACTGGTGTGGTAGACACCTTCAGGTGGCAACCCAGGGACCATCATTACTACCACCACTCCTCGTTTACAAACAGAATCCTACCTTTTATTGGGAGTGGCAGTAGGCTATGTCCCAGGGGAGGAGTCACTATTTCGTAAGGCAGTCATAGCAATCCTAACCCTTTTTGCCCCATGTTGACTTTCTGTGCGCTCCCTACAGCCTTGTAGCTGTGGGACATTGCTATCTTATAAGTGAAACTCTGCTGTGGAGTATTTGAAATGTACTTTGCTGGCACTAAGAGATCTGTGAGGAAGTGACCTTGCCTGCTGGAACCGACATGGGAGGGGGACCCAAGTGCTAAAGTGTGGAAATGAATGCCAAAGCCCAAAGCCCTGGACTGAATTCCAGTTCCCATGCTCCTAGCTAAGGTAATTTCATTGCTTCATGCCTCAGTTTTCCCAGCTGTGAAATGGGAATGATTATAATAGCACCTATCTTTTAGAGTCATTAAGAGAATGAAATTAATGAATAGTTATTAGGTACTTATAACAGTGTG
The DNA here is from genome assembly GCF_011764305.1 of Mustela putorius furo. Taxonomy (NCBI): domain Eukaryota; kingdom Metazoa; phylum Chordata; class Mammalia; order Carnivora; family Mustelidae; genus Mustela; species Mustela putorius. The sequence goes on from NW_025421399.1 coordinate 10,808,402, forward strand.
TGGCATGCGGTAAAGTCTATGAAATTATTTGTTAAGCGTATGACTGCAGACATCTCTCAGGGTGAATTTGATTTCACAAACATTAAACATAACTGATTTCACAAACATTAAACATTTTTCTTCTCTAAAACTGACAATGAGAAAAAGGAAGAGTAGGGTCCAACACTGGCTAGGTTTTGAGAAACTGACCACTAACACACAGTATTTTGGAGAGGGTAAATTGCATACTTTACCCAGAATTTTTTTTTTTTTAGAAATACAAAGAATATTCAAGGATGGATTAAGGCACCATCAACAGCATCGCTGTATATATATATATATGTATATATATATATATACATATATATATATATACATACACACACACATATTTAATTCTTTATTTATTTGAGATAGAGAGAGATAGCAAGAGAGAGCATGAGTGGGGAGGAGGGGGAGATGCAGGCTCCCTGTGAGCAGGGAGCCTGACATGGGGCTCAATGCCAAGACCCTGTGGCCCTGGGACTGTGACCTGTGCTGAAGGCAGATGCTTAACCAACTGAGCCACCCAGGTGCCCGAGTGTTGATGCAAATATTTTTGACAGGAAAAATGTTCAGGGCTAATGAGGAAATCAGGTAACAGAGTATCTCCTATGCAATAATGATATTTATAAAACTTGTATTCAATGGATAAAAGTGCAATGAAAATATCAGGGGAGACAGAGACCAATGACTGAGTTACTGTGTCACTAACTGATAAATCAACCTTTTCCTTATGATTTATTTGAATTTTCTGTTTTCTACGATGGTCTTGGGAAGCTTGTGTGAAGAAAGAGTACATGTATTATGATTCCGTCTTTGTAAAGTAAATATAGTGACCCGTAGCAATAAACAACAAAATCTGGATATTTATGCACATAAAAGTATGGGGAAGGATACACACTGAAACGTTACTAGTTATCTCTAGGTTAATGGAATTACAGTTTATTTTATTTTGTTTTCTTTTTGAATATTTATATTTCCCGATTTTACTTCAATCATTATGTAACATTTTAGTTTTTACAGAGGGGGAAAAAAAAAAAGCTAAGCAGCCTGTCCTTTTGGTACTATTGGTTCTACTAATTTTGTTCCTCTGTAGATGGCCAAGTTGGAAAATTCTATGTGTGCCAGATATTTGAGCTAATAAAGATTACAAGAGAATCTTCTCCCCCCCCCCCACAAAACCTCCCCCCATGCTAGTCTGGAGTTACTTCTATTTCTGCCAAGTACCTTCCCCAAGTCATTCTGTATTGCTGATACTTTGTCAGATTAATAGATCCCGAGTGAGGTGAATATGTTGATTATATGGCAGACCTCCAGAAAAGGCTTTTTGCAGATAAAAATGGATATGATGAATTATGTTTCTTGAAATCCTGATGTTTCTATTTAAAGGTGTCTGTAGGTACTCAGCCCTTCATGAAAGATGTCTTAAGATTACTCTTGAAAAGCCGCATACTATATCATTTCTTTCCTATCTCAAGATCAAGATCAGAGTTATCCCGGGGTAGGTTATGTTTTTGTCCCTGTCTGTGGTTTGTGAATTCCTTGGCCCACCTGTGAATGTAAAGCATTCTCTTCTAATTCAAGTTCATCTGTCAGTCGAGGAAAATGCTTTTCCTTTTCAGAGGTCCTGGATTGATTGGTTGGAAATATGATTTGGTTCCTGTGTTTGTACTGAATCAGAGATCAGAAAGCAGTTTCAGACTATACTGGCTTTGGGACTTGATTTTAGTGGTGAAGTTCAGAAATGCAGCAGGAGACAGGAAAATCAGAGCTGTTTATACAGTCTCTTTTCTTTCTTTCCTTGAGTGTTTTAAAGGGGAAGAATGGTCCTCCAAATTTCTAGAATTGGCAGCAGTACTCTGGTGCTGTCAGTACTTATTTCTTTCCCGACTCTTCTGTCAGCGAGAAGGGAAAAGACAGCCAGCGAGAGCGAGCCTAAGTGGAAAGGAGAGTTCTGGGGGCATCTACTTAGTGTCAGACAAAGGTCTACATCTTGTACCTTTATTATCTCGCTCAGTGCTCTTAGTTTGCTGGGGGAGGAAGGATGTTGTGAGAGAGTATTGAATGGAGTCACCGACGTGCAGATCAACGCCAATGGCAAACCTGCCTTCTCTAACCCGCAGGGGTTGTTTGAGAGATGCCACGTGGTGCCAGGAGCCAGCGGCTTGTGGGATCCGGGTAGATCATTCAGCTAGAACTGTTCCCCTCTGAGCTTAGGTCCAGGATGACAATGATGTTCGGGAGCAGGAGAGGGAGGGATGGTGGTGATGCCCCTCGCCCAGTGTCATGCATTGATTGTGGGGTTTCATGTGGGGAAGCCTCATTACAAGTTGGATGGATTTCTAGTGTGCTCCCCTTTTTCTCCCACCTACTGGTCACAGCTGCCCGAGGAAGTGTTTCAGCTGCAGAGGTTTATTTCTCGGGTGTGCCAATCGGCATGAAAAGACACTCTTCTCATCTCATCCCTGTGCATCTTGTGATCTGTGCCTCCCAGAGTGCAAAGCACACATAAAACTCCAAATGTATCTTTTCGTTCATAAGTGTTTTCATGAATCTGGCCATGATGAGACACATTCTGATGACAGTGACATGAAGAACACTTGCCAGCCTCTGCAAGTTTCTGTTTGAAAAGGCTGCTGAGGGATCTCCGGGTCTGTTGATTGACCGAAGTGTTCACATTGTAACCGGACTCTTAGGCCAGCATCTCAGGGAAAGATACAGTTTTTGTCACAGCCCCAGGGGCCCAGGGAGCAAATCAACTAATTTCTTTCCTGAAGTGGCTTAGTTTCCATCTCCCTCTTTCTCCTCTGCTGTGGTAGATGGGACCTCAACTTTCCAACCGTGGAACAGCTGTTATCAGACACTCCTCAAAGATTTTGCTGGTATTTTTTTTTTTAAAGATTTTATTTCCTTATTTCTTTATTTGAGAGAGAACAGGCACAACAGTGGGAGGGGCAGAGGCAGAGGGAGAGGGAAAGGCAGACTTCCCAGCAGACTGTGCACAGAGCCTGACGTGGGCTTTTGATCTCATGACTCTGAGCTCACAGCATGAGCCAAAACCAAGAGTTGGATGCTCAACTGACGGAGCCACCCAGGCTCCCTTCGCTGTTATTTTTTTAGTCACTGTATTGCCCTCCTAGAGCCTCTGATTTGCTCTTTGTCTGAAGCTCTGAGACACTCTGGATTTTCAGTCTTTCCTGGAGAGTGGGTTTGGGGGTAGGCATGGGTTTTGAGAGGAACGGGACACCACTGACTGAAGAAGCAGATGGAAATGGTCATGTGTACTCACTGATCACTTTAAACCACTTTTACCTGCCCGTGGGTACCTAGAGTGAGCAGAGGTGTGCAAGGAAGCAATGGAGAGAAGTAAATGCATTTCTTCTGCAGTCGCTGTCTTCCCGCTGCATTCTGTCCTTTCCTTTCCTCCTACATGCAAGTTGGATATTTTCTCTTTTTACTGGAAATTGGTTCAGAGGCAAAATAATTTGCCTAAATTCCAGCTATATCAAAGGCAAAGCCCAGATTGGAATCTTTGTCGCTCAACCCATAACAGGTTAAAACCAGTCAGTCATAAAAGGTCTATCTTCTTTAAGGGCTTCAAGCACAATGGTCCCAAAGATCTTCACAAAATATCACTTAAAAAACAATATATAAAACAAACAAAAAACAGCATATAAAACGTACAAAATTTGTAAAACTGTCACTGATTGAAAATAATGGAAGAAAAGGACAGCTTGTATTATTGGAAGTGGGCTCTTTAATTTTTATTTTTGTAAGTTCCTGCAACTATGTAAGGTAACCTGAAGTAATATTTGAGTGCTACTAAGTTTTTTGGACTGTCTGTGATCACTTCATAAGAGAGATTTGAAAAGGAGTCATTTATATGTAAATCAGAGCTTCTAGGTTCTTGAGAATTGTCTTATTTTCTTAGGTAGATTAAATCTAGGAAATAATTTTAATCGTATTCACTTTTCTTTCTTTGCAGATAATAGAAGAGTTGACGTGAGCCTAACCAGTCTCATCCAATTATCACAAATTCCAAATAAGCTGGGCTTGAATTAATAAGATTTATTGCCATGCAGAATGGGTATATTTACACAAAGTGGAGACAGATCACGGGAGCAATTGGAATCCGATGCAATTAAAGTGGGAAATACTGTAAGTTAAAAAATCCTTTGATTTTTCATGGATAAAATGGACATTCTATCTTCTGACATTTGATACTTTGTTCTAATCTAAACAGGCTGTTAGTTTCTAAAAAGGAGGAAGGATGTATCAAGGTGATTTCAGTTTCTGCAGTAAATTTCAGTGTCAGTTTAGGCTTTGGAATCAGACAGATTTAGGGGTGAGGCCAGGTTTTGCTACTTTTTGACTCCGTTGTATCAGTTGCTTAACCTCTCGAACACTGTTTAATGTCTTTAACTTGGGGGAGCACTGGAGAAATAAAGCGAATATATGCAGAGTTGGTCCAGTTTCTGGAATAAAGTAGGAAGCCAAAAGTAGCTATTGGGATTATATTATTATTTTAATGTTACCCAAGTCGTTTTCATTTTATTTTGTTTTATCGTGGTCAGAACAGTTAGTGTGAGATCTACCAACTTGCCAAAATTGCCAAGTGCAGAATACAGTATCATTAACTCGAGGCACAGTATTGTACAGAAGATCGCTAGAACTTAAGCATATCAGATAACTGAAATTCTGTGTCCCTTGATGATACCTCCTCATTTTCTTCTCTGTCTTCCACCCTAATATTATCCAAATAATTTAAAAATGCACTGTGATGAAGAGTCGGCTCAGGGGTGCCATTTTGAATAACCAGTGTGTTGTCTTTCATTTTTTTGATGAAGGAGAACCGAATTCCATTATTTTCTTCTTAAAACAAAACAAAACAAAACAATGGGATGGGGGAGATGTGAGAAGATGGGAGCAGGTGGTTTAGGTGATTTTCTGGAGGGGGAGACACGTGCCGTGGCTATTAGGAAGTGCTGTCTCTCCACTCTTACTCTCTCCAGAGCAACTATGAGACTTGACAAAGAGAAATCCTTGAAAGAGCTTCATGGCTCAGTTAAATCCGCTCAAATACTAGAAAGAAGGGCCTTACTAATAACAAAAAGAGGCACATCTGCAGTACATTTTGGTTGCAGTAACGAAAACTGGACAAGTCCCTGACCCATTTAATCACTGAAATTTACTTTCCCCTTGTGGAAGTTGAACATTTTCCATGGGTTCTTGTTTGGTGTGCTTGAATGGGACAGTAAGTAAGTTAAGCTTTCTGGCATGTGAAATCCCAAGCAATGTGGGGTACAATTTCCACTTCCCCACAAGCACTGTAGACATTTCTTCCAATGATCATTTAACATAGTAATATCACGTTAATAGAATATCCTTCTCTTTCATCTCCTCCTGCTCTGTTTGGAAAGAGTAATTTTGTACCAAAACAAAACAGAAAAACCACCCAACCCAATGTAATTTTCCAGGTTCAACCAGAAATCAAAGTACAGTAGGGAATATACAAAACATATTTCTCTCCGGTATATTCGGAAATAATGTGAAACATTTTGCTAGTCGTACCCTGCTACAGCTTTCAAAGGAAATTGGGCAGAATGGCAAGAAAAGGAAATGCACAACACATATGAAGCAATAGCATGCAGAATGGGACAGGCTACCTGTAGTTTATAATACTTCATCCTGGTTGAATTTCATGCCTCTGGCTCCCCTGTCTATCCCAAAGTGTTCCATTTCTGAAAGTAGAAAGCAAAGGAAGAAATATCTGAGCTATAAAATGTCAAATTGCTTTCCAAACTTGTTCCAATTTCCAACCACATCAAGAAGGGTGTCTGAAAAGACAATCAGCTTTTGTGCTAACCAAATACATATACAATTATTTATTTTTTTAAATCTTTTTCCTTTGGGAATGCATCATCAAAGGAATGTTCAGAGTTATTCTGAGGCTCTTTGCCTCCAATCCTGTAAAAACTTTTGTAGCTACCGTATATTTGTCTTCTCCCTCCCCCCCCTTAAAATTTTTGTAAATCAAGTAAGCCACAATTTAATTTATTCAGAAAAAACAACAACAACAACACACCGGGAGCTGGATATATTTTATCCATTTTCTGGGAATAAGATGCTGGTGCCCTCCCAAAGAGCAGCTTAAGGAGAAGTAATTAAAACCTTACTTTTCCTCCCTGAAATTAAATCAGAGGAGGATAAAACCTTGACGGAGATAAAACCTGTTTCATGGACCTATATCACTAACAGGTGTTTTTTGCTCATCTCCATCATCCCTTCTATTTCCTAAGACAGAGCATAGAGTCAGAGTTCTGTTTGCATCTTTCAGAACTTGGGTTTCATAAAGAGATATGAACACGTTATCTTTTGTAGCTCAGAAAACTCAGAGGATCTTAGAGCCCTTCATGGCTAACAGATTACCAAATCACCAAGAGCTTTGATGACTTGCATGTAAATTTCAGTTACATGGAATGTTTCTCATTCTAAGAATTATTCGAAATGAGTGAGCTAGCGTCCAATATTTGAATTAGTCGGGTATTTCTGATCTTCCATTTTATCTCCCTTATTAGGTTGTTGCCTGAACTTTCTTTGCTTTAGAATTTGGTGGTACATTGGGAGCCTGGGTGGCTCAGTGTGTTAAAGCCTCTGCCTTCGGCTCAGGTCATGATCCCAGGGTCCTGGGATCGAGCCCCACATCTGGTTGGGGGGGGGTCTCTGCTCAGCAGGGAGCCTGCTTCCCTCTCTCTCTGTCTCTGCCTACCTCTCTGCCTACTTGAGACCCCTGTCTGTCAAATAAATAAATAATCTTAAAAAAAAAAAAAGAATTTGGTGGTAGTTTACCTTTTATTTCTCGCTCCCCTCCCCTGCCTGCCTCTTTCTGTTCCTTCCTTCCTGTTTCCCTCCACCCCTCCCCTCCCCCTTCTTCTATACTCGGTGTCCAAACTACCATATGCATAATTAATTAATCTTGACCTCTTGTGAATTATTATCACTTCACTGTATATTGCCATTAGCCTCTCTCTTGTCGCTTATACTACCGTTGTCACCATTTCGGGTAACTTACTTATTTCCCTGATGACCTTACTTAACTGACTTTGCTGGGCTATAAACCCCCCAGTTCCATGGGGCTCCTTTTGCTCTATAACAATGACCTTTTAAGGAAATTGAGAAGGGATAAAATAATTTTTCAAATAGTTATCTACATATTTACTATTCCCAGTGCTTGATTTTCCACAAACATCCTCTCCCTTGAACCCGAAGAAACTTCTTTATAGTGTCACTGGTAGTGCGAGTGGACCCGTGACGAGTTTGCTCGGGTTTCTTTTATGTGAGAGGTCTTCATCCTGCCTCCCTTTTGGAAGGTTTCTTTGCTGGGTATAGAATTCCAGGAACACTGAGTTTTGCTTTGTTTTGTCTTTCTTTCTTTCTTTCTCTCTTTCTTTCTTTCTTCCCTTCAGGATTTGAAAAATCACTGTTTCGCTATGTCTTCTGCTCAGCCTTGCTTTGTTTCTAGTCAGGAAATGTCATCAATCTGTCACCATTAGCCTCATGTTTTATATAGATTTTCTACCAGCCTGCACCTTGTGTGTGTGTGTGTGTGTGTGTGTGTGTGTGTATGTGTGTGTTTTCCTTAATAATGCTTTTTCAAAAAGCAGATTTTAAAATATTTTAATGAAGTCCAAGTTACCCTTTCAGTTTCCTTTATGTATCATGCTTTTGGTGTTGTATCTAAGAAATCTTTGCCTAACTGTGTTAAAAAAAAACCTGGTATTTCCTCTGGTGTGTCTCTTCTAGGACTCCTACAGAACATTTCACTTCTAATACCAGATGTCGGGGAGGGTTCCCTCCACCAAGCAATTCTCTGGGACACCAGCTGGGGGTCTTACAATTTAACTCAATTCTGTGGCTGTCTACCTAGAGGTGGTGTCAGAACCCACAAGTTAAGGGCCCAGTCCCACTACACCAGCTGAATGTCAGATGTCTATATCTGAAGTAGCAGATTCCCGGATTACTCACAACTTGTGTCTGACTTGGCTCCAAATCAGAGGTTCCCATGACCTCCTCCCCCTTTGGATTCTGTTGATTTGCTAGAGTGACTCACAGAACTCAGTGAAACATTTACTGAAATGTTTCCCAGTTTATGAAGTGGTATGAGAAAGGATGCAGGTGAAGAGTCAGAGGAAGAGACATATAGGGTGAAATCTGGGAGGGTCCTGAGCACAGGAGCTTTTGTCTCCCTGGCATTGGGGTGGATCACTTTCCCCATATGTGGGTGTGCTCACAAACCTGGAAGCTCCCTGAATCCCAAACTGTTGGGATTTTTTAAGGGAGGCTTCACTGTGTAGGCAGGATCTCCCATTAATGCACTCTTCAGCTCTTCTCCCTACTCAAGACCCTGGGAGACAGGGCTGGAAATTCTAAGCTTCTGATCATGGCTTGATCTTTCTAGATCATCTCTGGATGGCTCTCATCCAGGAGCCATCCAGAGTCACCTCATTAGAACAGAAGACGCCCTTATCATCCAGGAAATGATAAGCTTTTCAGAAGTGTCAAAGACCAGATATTAGAACAAAAGGTGCTCCTAATGCTCTTATCACTTGGGAAATTCCAAAGGTTTTAGTGCTCTGTGCCAGAAATGGAGACAGGGACTAAATACATGCATTTCTTATTAAAAATCACAATATGGCAATAACCCAAAATCTCAAAGATTTTCTTTTGTGTTTTTCTTCCAGAAGGTATATAGTTTTAGGTGCTACATTTAGGTCCAGTGATTAATCTGCACTAATTTCCTCAATGTTTTAAATCTCAAGGTGTAGGATTGCTGAGTGAAGATCATGTTTTTCTCACTTCCTTGGTCTGTCTCAGTGCTTGATAGGAAACCTCTGCAAGTAATATCATTTTCTACCTAGGACTTACGATGTTCTTGGGAAATTTCTTCCATAGGAGTTGCTATTATAGTCAGTATGTGTGTCTGCCTAGATGAATGTGTCATTTCACATTGTCTCATGTAGCTCAGTGGTTATAGACATCTAAGTGAGCTGGATAATAACATGATCTCCCTTATTCCATTGCAGGACTAATCTCAGTTGCCTGGTGAGGTTAGAATCTGCATATTCAAGAAAACTTAATGGGGAGGGTCCTCATAACTTTGTGGGTGGCTTGATTTTCTGTGAGAATTCGGGGACCTCGTGGATGACTCAGTGGGTTAAGCCTCTGCCTTTGGCTCAGGTCATGATCTCAGGGTTCAGGGATCAAGCCCCGCCTCAGGCTCTCTGCTCTATGGGGAGCCTGCTTTCCTCTCTCTCTCTCTCTCTCTCTGCCTATCTTTCTGTCTACTTGTGATCTCTGTCAAATAAATAAATAAAATCTTAAAAAAAAAAAAGAATTCAGGGACCTCGCATTGTCTCATTGCTTTCAAAGATAGTAAGAGAAAACTAAAAATTGCACATTGTCAGATAATTAAAGTTTAATATGCATCCAAAACCCTGAAAAGAAAAAATAGGTATGCCCTTACTACTTCAGAATATACATGGCTTTAGGCTGAACACAGCTAGTTCCAGAAGATGTGCCTGAACATCTTGAGAGTCAAAGTCATCTAGTCAAAGAGACTGAGCTGAATTTTATGACTTCATTTTAGTAAATGTGAAATCTGCTATCTCTTATGTAGAAATACGGAAATGCTAAAAGAGACCTCTGTGATGGTGACATAGAGGCTGGAAGCAGCAAGGATGAGTAAGCTTACACACTTGCAGCCATTAACAGACTGCATGCCTTCCCAGACTTGCCAGGACTCAACAGGCATATGCAACTCAGATGATGGCGAAAGGCAAGGAGCAGTGGGATATGTTACTAAAATAAGTGCTTAGTAAGAAACACATTACTTCAATTCATGCTTTCACTCACACATTTATTCATTCAATATTCATTGAGTACTTAGGTGCATAGTACTAGGCTTTACCTTAGAGGAGATAATCATAAGCTTTCCCCATCCTCAAGGAGCTAACAGATGAGTTTGAAGATTGACACTATATCAAGGAAAAAAAAAAAAGAAGAAGAAGAAGAAAGAAAAAGGCAAGTGGCACTCAAAGGGCAGAAATACAATATGTGGCTTTCAAAGGAGTCTGAGATTTTTTTTGAGGGAAGGCGTTTGAATATAGCTTAATGCAGAGGTGAGAATTTGAGGCAGGAATCTGAATGAGCAAATAAATGAATAATCTATCCAGAGATTTTCTAAGCCATGAGAAGAAAGAGAATAAGAATATATAGGTGAGAGAGCCCAGTGAATATATGGGGAACATTGAGTTATTTTATTTTTGCCTAAGATTAAGGAAAAAAAAAGACAAAGAAGATGAAAAAAATTATATATTCTATTTATATAATTTTAATTAATGGAAGATAAATGGGCTAACTTGTTTTCAAGTATTTCCTAAATATCGAGATTAAAATTTTTTTTTTTAAATGGTGTGAGTGGCTTCATAAATATAGATTGGTTACAAATTGAAGTTTTAGCCAAGGTCAACCAACTTGCATTAAATAACACTGCATTGAGCCCAGAATATTTATTTGACAGCTCCATTGGAATTAACTCTGTGATGGTTAATTTTATGCAACCTTTTGACAGGGCCACAAGGGGCCAGATATTTAGTCAAACATTAATCTGGGTGTTTCTGTGGAGATTTTTTTTTGGGGGGGGGTGGGATTAGCATTTAAATTGGTAGACTATGAGTAAAGCAGATTACCCTCTGTGTGTGGGTGAGCCTCACCCAATCAGCTGAAAACCTGAAGAGAACAAAGGACTGATTGTTCTCCATATAAGAGAGAATTCTGTGCCTGATGACCTTCAAACACCAGTTCTTCCTGCTTGTGGGCCTTAGAACTGGTCCATCTCCTCTTCCTGGGTCCATAGTGGCTGAACTGGGACATTGACTCTTCCTAGGTCTGTAGTGGCTGAACTGGGATATTGTCTGTTCCTGGGTCTGTAGTGGCTGAACCTGGACAGTGGCAGTCCCTGGGTCTGTAGTGGCTACACGGAGACATGGGCTCTGCAGACTGTGGACTTGCCACTTCCATCATTGTGTGAACCAATTCCTTATAACCCCTTATAATAAATCTCTTTATATATACATACACATAGTTTACCTATTTCCTATGTATATAGGAATATTTATCATTATTTGGGCTTAGGGCACTTAGAGCTTGTGTATGGGATGTGTATTTGTATGTATAAAGCACAATCCCTTACACATATATCGATCAGATTATGTTCTACATACAATTCTACAAATAGGATATTCTGTTTTTCTGAAGAATCCTGACTAATATGAACTCTGGAGGATCCCAAATTAACCTGCATAAGCAAAAAAAAAAAAAAAATGGAACCTTCATGAGTCACTTGCTGTGCAAAATGGTAGTTAAGCCTCCCACTATTCTCGCCAGGCAGGTAAGGGCACAGTGCCCTCCTGATGGCAGCAAATGATGGTTTCTTAGAATCTGCCACTACAGCCTGGAACAAGGAAATGATGGCTTTTGCAGGGCTGAGGCAGAGCCTAGTTCCACTTGTTCACCCTGACCATTTCCCTCCAGAGGACATATGGTTGGCTGTGAAAATGTGCCCTGCGCTTGCATTGGCAAAATTGTGTTTCCGTTAATCGGATCTAGAGTCATAAATACCTGTAGGTAGCTCAGCTCTTAAAAATAGCTAAGGAGCATCCCACAAACAGTACCTGCTTCCTGTTGAACCAGACGGAGAAATCAGCCGTGCGGCCAGCCAACATGGGGAGAGCAACAGAGCCTGGAACCCAGCCACTTATGCCAGAGGACCTGGCAAACAAAGGAGCGTAAAATGTAGTCTAGACCTGGTCAAGCCTTTAGCGCCTCCAGGAAACCAAGCTCCAAGGGAGGAATTTGGGCTTTTATTTTCCCTAGTGGGAAAATACTTAGAGATCATTCATGTGATACTGGATGATTATGTGTAAGAATAATGTTTTTATTTTCCTTCTTCGAACTCCTAACATTGCCTTTCTCTTTGGAACACCACCGCCCCAGCCAACCTGCCAACTTTGTTTTTCTAAGTGCATTCATTCAACAAGCTTTGAGGATTCCTGGCATGTCTGTACCCTATGAGGCCCTCTTTCATAATCTGTGAGTTCATCATGATCTATATCTTCTTGACCATTTCCTCCCTCTTGCCCTCTAAACGACATCCTTCTGGTCAGTTGACTATCTCTTACCTCATTTTCTTTTCTCTGGCTTGGTGATTTGTCCCTTTTTCCCTCTCTGGTCCAAAGGAGCTTGACCTAATGTGGCAACTATTTCCTTTACATAATGATAGGTTGGGAAGAAAGAGGTGGGTTAACTTTCCTACTAGTCAGCAATTGGAAGGAGTTACCTCCATCAATGTCAAGTGGCTCTTCCCTCCGTCTCGATATTTTTCTAAGTACATGGCAACAAGGAAGGTCTGTGCCTTTACTAACTCTTTTTTCCCCTCAAGTAAATAAGTGAAGAGGACTCTTAATGGATTCCTCAGATTTTTCTTTATTTGCTTTACAAATTTGATGGGGAACACCTGCTTTTCTTAGTCATCTGTGAGAGAAAATTCTGATTCTCTTGCCTCTTCCTTTCCTCAGAAGGTAGGAAAAAGAGATAATATGATTTATTTACACACTTCTAGCCTGTCCCAAGACATAATGAATCATATAGGTTTTTTTTTAATGAATAGGATATATTTTTCATTCACTTGTTGAATCCCAGAAACTGAGCAACTCAGATGATGCCAGACATAGAAAAGTATTTCCAAATTAATCAAGGGTCCACATTTTGGCCGAAGTCTAGCATTGGAGTCATTTGAGGACAGGTGTTGGCAAACTTTTTCTGTCCAGGGCCAGGTAGTAAATATTTTCTGCTTTGGTTGGCCATACCGCATCTGTTGCAACTATTGGGCTGTCATGAAAGCGGACATAGATGATGCACGAACACATAGGGGTGACAGTATTCTAATAAAACTTTATTTGTAAAACAGGTGGCTGGCATGTTTTGGCACGAGGCTGCCTGTTGTGGGACAATAAATTTAATCCAGTAAAATAAAAATCATAGACATATTTCTTAAAGGAAATAAAATAAAAATGATGGAGAGTAGAAAAACTTCTAATGAACGCTAAAAATGCGGATTCAGAGTACCCATCATGGACCTCCAGTTTCTGAATCCTGGAGATAAGACCCAGAAATCTGCATATCAATCAGCATCTCAAAAGATTGTTTTGTGCAAGCTTGAGAACTGGTACCCCTCTAGGACAGCTGTGTAAGTCAGCTCACCCATGGGGTAGGGTGGGAAGGGGAAGGTAGGGAAGAGGCTGTCTTGGGTGGGCGCTTTCTTTCTTTCTGTGTTGTGTTTTCTTTTCATTTCATAGCATGGTTTGGCTAAGAGACTGGGGTTTTGAATCCACTCATCAGAGCTTCACATGCAGGAAATGCCACTTACTAGACGGGAGACCTTTGACACGCTAATTCATTTCAATTTCTTTGCTGGTCAAGTTGAGATCATGCCTCTCATGGATGGCCACCACGAGGAATAAATTAAGTCCTGAGGGTAAAGTACTTAGCATCCTTCTTAGTCAGCAGTTACTTTGAAGTAGGTGTTTTGATGCAGTCACTACCCACTTTTGATCCTGTGGTTAGTGGAAGCCGGTTCTGCTCAAGAGTCCAGAGAGAATCGGCAGATGCAATGTGGAGGGAAACACTCAGCCGTTCCAGCCTCTGGCCCAGAAAGTACCTCGGTGCAATCAGAGCTGGCATCTTTCTCCTTTCTGCTTCACTAGCAAGCCTCTTACGGCTCAGGTGAAAGCAAGGCAGATTTCCCGATTGCTCCCCCAGTTAGGGGAAGAAAGCAAAGACGAATGAGCTGGCTCATGGGTCAGGCCTCTGAAGAATGGTCTGTTGGCCCACTGCAGAGCTCAAACCCTTTCCTTTGAAGAGAATAGGAACAGACGGTCTGGATCTTAGACTAATAATCATATTGGCCCCATATGATATGACCAATGCATGTCACACCTTGCTTTAACCCTTGCAATGCTATGACGTGATAAGGACCACTGATGCTGCAGCACTGGGAAGGGAGACAAATCTCAGGCAACCTCTGGGTTTGGAGATCAGAGCAGAGACTCCCACACAAACCGCCTATCTCAGACCTGGTCGTGTGCCGCTGTTTTCAGCACTTGCTCTCTGTTGTAATCCCCACCAGAAGTCTAGAAACAGTAACAATTTGCTCCCCCTACCCCCTCTCCCTCACCCTGGCACCCCAGAGATTTTGACTCAGTTGGTCTGCGATGAGAGTCAGACATTTGCCTTTTTAAAAAGCACTGCTCCTCACTTGACAGCGAAAGAACTTTCTACTGTGTGTCAGGGTCAAGGGCTCCTGCTTGTCAGACTGGTCTGTCGTTTAAAGCTGGGTGTTTTCTTCCTACAAGTGACCCCCTCTCCTCCTATGTGTCACTATGATTAACTACAATATCTATAAACATCTCGAATGCAAAATTGAGAACCAGCCAAATATGAGGATATTTTAAAACCTTGTCTTGACGTCAAGCATCGAAGATCAAATACACTAGCTTTGTGGTTGCTAGTAAGCGTTCCCAGTGTTTGTCTAGCTCCCAAAAAAAATCATCGTATTTGTTTTTTTGGCATCCAAACCCAGTCCGTTCCACAAACCACGTTTGCTTCTGATCAAAGGCGATTCTAGGTCACAGGCTGAGTAGGACAGGTCCAGCTAGCTCTGCCTAATCTGATGGTGTCATCTATTCCGAAGAAGGTGGACATAAAATTAAACCGTGTTGGAGGAGTTAAGGTGACCAAACTGAATTCGAGACCTGGCCCTGGTAAACTTTTTGCTGTTCTTGTGTTTTGCTCTCAGCCTGCAAACTTTAGAGGGCACGAGATACAGAAAGTGGCTTGAGGAATTGAGGAAGGGTGGACTGGACGTAGCTGCAAAGGATGGATGGCGGTGCATGAGACTGCCCGCAGGAGTTCTCTGTGCAAGGGGCTGTAGAGGAAATGGCATGGGATGGGGAGCAAGGTCTCCCCGGCCTTGGTTTTCCTTTGCTATGACCCGGGGCACATTAGTCAATCTGTTCAAGCTTTACTTTTAAGACTTCACTAATCTGGAGAAAGTCATACCTGCCTCTCAACGTTTTGAGTCTTCACTTTGAAGACCATGAAGCAGAACCCAATGGGAATTCAGTAAGGAACGGCTATTTATGTTGGTGCATGTCAGGCTTTTAATTGTGTGAGCTGTCTGTATGCCAAGTACTTTCTGTCAGGGGCACTTAGGTGGCTCAGTCGGTGAAGCAGCTGGCTTCAGTTCAGGTCCTGATCTCAGGGTCCTGGGATCGAGTCCCATATCGGGTTCCCTGCTCAATGGGGATCTGCTTCTCCCTCTGATGCTCTCTGAGCTTTTAATCACACACACCTTCATTAGGGATGAATCTGGAACCATCAGGTTGGTTTGGGATCATCTAAAAAGTTTGGATTTCTTTCGTTTTAAGCAGTTATGCCACCAGTTTCTTCGGAGTGAACCCGAAGGGACAGCGCTGTTTCACAGGTTATAGGTTACTCTCATATAGAGTCCTGGAGTTCTAGTGTGGAGTGTCTCAACCTGGATATGACTGACACTTTGAGACCCTTAGTTTTTTTTGGTGAGGATGGGGGCTATCCTGTGCATTATAAGACAGTGGGCAGCATCACTGGCCTGTCCCCACTAGATGCCAGCAGCATCCCTTCCCAGTGGCGACAACCTGGAATGTCTCCAGACATTGCTACATGTCTCCTGGAAAGCCAAGTTTCTCCCACGGGGAGCCACTTTGTAAAGGGGGCTGCATCTTTATCCCTGGGGCGGGGGAGTTCTTGTTTTCTTTCCATGATTGTTTGGCTTGGGTTTAGGTAGTCCTTCTCTTGAATGATTTTATACTCAGATGTGAGAGTTCAAGGAATGTTGACTAGTATTACATGCTTGTCAGAAACTACACTGAAAGGGAGATTTGATTCAAGGTTAGACTCAGGAGTGAGAGAGGAAGTGTTATGCTTCAGAGGGATAAGCATTTAGGGAGTGGGGCCAATGTGTTTCAGTAAGAGACAACAGTTCTGGGAGTGGATCCTTGTCTGTACTGTCAGTGGTCCTAAGAATTCATCCACTTCTTTGTGCACCTCTGCATTTCCATTGTGATTGAGTGGAGAAATTAACATTGTGGGATGAGCTGCATTAATTAGGATGCACCTGCCAGGAAGGGCACAGAATATATCTGTCTTGCTCTTTATGTCATACCAGTGGCTAGAAGAATCTCCATCATGAAGTAGGGCTTACATAAAAATTTGATTTTTTCCCTTTTTTATTTTATTTGATTTCTTTTCAGTGTTCCAGAATTCATTGTTTATGCACCACACCCAGTGCTTCATGCAAATATTTGTTTTAAAAAAAATGAATGGACATACAAATAAATTGCAGGGGATATAAGTAGGTCAGGAGATCTAGGGGAAATTCATGTTCTGCTACCAATTTGTTAAGCGAGTCACTTCATGTTCCTGAATACTATGATCTGAGAAATGGGTGGTTGTATTAAGTGACCTCAGAGGTTTCTTCCAGCTGTGAAGTCTCATGGCTTCTGGCAAGGTCACAGGCAGTATTGGATAATTGCTGCTATTAAAATTTTCTGGTAGCTAGAGCAATGGATGCTTATGGGTAGGGCATGCTGGCCTCATTAGTCAGGGTCCGTTGCACCAAAGGCAGTCAAAGAACTCGGGGCCACACTTACCCAAAGGAACACATGCTACAGGTAGGGCTGGAATGTGGAGTTAAAGGCCAGCTGCTAGAGCACATGATCTTTTCATTATTTATATTAGCTATTTCTTTCTCAAAAGAAAAAAAAAGATGAAATAGTGAATATCTAGTACAAAGAGACAATTTAACTAGACTGTGTGGAATCAGGAGGGAATAATCACATACCAATTTAAGAAAATGTCCTAGTCAAATGCGGATTAAACACGAGAGTTATTTCTTTGCAGGTAGTTTGGAAATAAGTTAGAAACATATTTTCAGGACATCTTCTAAGATACATCCTGTGGTGGAAATAGAGCAGTCCTAAAAGGTATTTGGCTAACCCATGAGCTTTTTGTTAACATTTTTTAGAGAGTCCTACCAGAACAAGAATGTCAGATGAATAATTAATATTGGAAAGTCATCTCCCAGCCTGGAAGCTGGAGAGACTACTTCCACAGGAAGCCTAATTACCACCCACATAAACTAGTCAGTAAAAGTGACCACAGTTTTACACCACTGAAACTTGGAAAGGTAGGATGCAAGTAGATTGAGAAGAAGAAGGAGGAGGAGGAGGAGGAGGAGGAGGAGGAGGAGGAGGAGGAGGAGGGGGAGGGAGGAGGAGGAGGAGGAGGAGGAGGAGGAGGAGGAGGAGGAGGAGGAGAAATAGCTGCCCATAATCCCACAGCAAATCCAGATGTGAAACCAACATGTTTCAAGTTGCCTACCCATACCGATTTTGCCAGAGTTATGTAGATAATGCTAACGGTAATTTATGGTGGAGGCAAATTTCTTTGGCAATGCTAAGGGTTTTCTGTGGAAAGTTAGGAAAGGTGGAGGCTCCTGAAAATTATCACGAAGTTTAAATTAAGAAAAGTTTGGTTGATTACAGGCACAGAAGATGTGGTCATTCACGTTGGCTGCTAAGAGCACCGGAATAGACATTATGGCCAGGATTGGCTTCTCTGTTGTAGTGTGGTGCCAGCCACATGGCCCTCTGGGAGGAGCAGAGAACCCAGTCATGTGCAATGAGGAGTTGGTGAGCAGCAATGTGACTGGGGTAACAGAAAAATGGCTACAGAGTTTGGATGGTGTTGGGGATGGGGGAGCAACAGAGGCCAAGGGTTAAGTTAGCAGGGATTGGGAAATCTAGTACAAGGGTGGCTGTTGAGAATAAAGGGACATCGAACCACAGTGCATGGTTCTAGGGTGACCTATTAACTAAGGACATGATGGAGTTTCTGTCAAAAACAAAGCACAGAGAGTGAGAAACTTTCAGATTCCAGACACTGAAAAATGGAGAAGAAAGAAGATCCTAGAATGGAATATAGGCAAAGACCCCTTTACCAAGCTGTATCACTATCAGGCTGGCCAGGGGCCTTAAGAGACCAGGTTGTGCGGAATCGGGTCCTGCAAGCACAGAAGCTGGACTGGAAATAGTCACAGAGGGGCAGAGGTTATTTCATTCAAAATTTGTATGTTCATAAGAAAATCTGCTGTGTTTCTACTGTAAGTACCATGGTAGACTATGAGAATATAAGATTAAATTGGAAATCCCCATTCGTGGGAAGCATGTTGAACCTAGAGTGGGAGACAGAGGCATACATGCCACACAGGCTTGCTATGTAACTCTGAGAAGGGGCTACTTGGCTTAACTTGAGACAATCCACAAAGGCTTCCTAGAGGAAATGGCGCTGAATCTGGGAAGAGGTTGAATAGTAGTGAATAAATAGGAAAAGTGCTGTGGTTAAAAACAACATGATAAAAAGAGACAAAGCTTTGTAGATCAGTGTGCATGTGAGAGTGTATTGAGGGACGAGGATACTGAAGTTTGCTTGGTGTTTGGAATTTAAATTCAAGACACAAACTAACAGAGACATGAGTGAAATATAGGTAGAGGAATACCTAGAAAGCCATCAGTATATCATGTTAAGAAGTGTGGATTTATCTTATAGCGGCTGATAGGGAAGGCTTATGATCAAGGTCATCCTTCAGATGTGGCCTTCAAGGAAAATGGAAGACAATTATAAGATTGAGAAGATTGGAGGCAAAGAGGTCATTTAGGTGGTGGTCATCCAACTCAGACTTGGGCTAAAAGAATAGAAGAGGAGATGAAAATTAGTCAAATATTTAGGAGTGGAATAACCAAGACTATGATTCACTGAATGTGGGTGTTGAGGGACAAGGCTGACTCGACAGTGTCTCTCTGATTTCCGGCTCAGGGATTGTTGGTTCAACTGACTAAAATAGAAATATAGGAGAAGGAGGGTAGAAAAGAGAATAGCTGAGATTCTCATAAAATAGCCCAAATATGCCTCAGACAATTGGGTATAGGAGTATAAAACTCAACAGAAAGTTTAAATATGGAAAAAGAGATTTATGTGTTAGCAGGGGTAAGTGGTAGTTATTTGGGCATAAAGTATTTGTGTGTGTGTGTGTGTGTGTTTCAAACTTAAGGACTTCATTTATGTGGATCCCTAATTATCCCATGGATAGATAGGATCCATGGATAGATAGGATCCACTGGGATCAAGCCTCAAGTCAGGCTCCCTGCTCAGTGCGGAGCCTGTTTATCCCTCACTCTCTGCCACTCCCCCTACTTGTCCTTGCTCTTTCTTTTTCTCTGTCAAATAAATAAATAAAATCTTAAACAACAACAACAACAACAACAAAACAGAGGTCTTCTAAGCCCGAGAGAAGGATGGGAATCTACATTGGTAAAAAAAGCTGGGTGTGGAGTAGGTGTACAGAAGGCCAGATCCCTAAGACTCAGGACATATTGCCTACTTAAACCCAAGGCTTATCTAAAATAATAAGACTTCTGGGACACCTGGGTGGCTTAGTGGGTTAAATCCTCTGCCTTCGGTTCAGGTCATGGTCCCAGAGTCCTGGGATCGAGCCCTGAATTGGGCTCCCTGCTCAGCGGAGAGCCTGCTTCCTCCTCTCTCTCTCTGCCTGCCTCTCTGCCTACGTGTAATCTCTGACTGTCAAACAAATAAATAAAATCTTTTAAAAAATAAAATAAAATAGTCAGAGTTTCTACTTCTACCCCAAGCAGGCTAAGAAGCATTAAATAACAAATACAGTGGAATATTGCAGGATGAAAGACAAAAATGAAGGAGAAGGACCCTTTCTGAGGCACAGTGCAAAGGGAGAGCTGGGCATGGGACAGAAATTAAAGAGAGAAAAAACCCTCTGGCAAACTGCCCTAAACACTAGGTGCTATAGAAGCTGACTTGCGGTGTACTGAAGGTAAACACAACAACGACAGACCCCAAACCCAGCTCAGATCTTGCACTAAGCTGATTCAAACCCCACCCTAAAGACTAAGCAGAAGGAAACATGAGCCCTTTTCTGAGCATAAATATCTACTTACCTCAGTCTTAGCTGTCCTACACAAAATGTGTGGCTTTCAAGAAAAAATTACAAGGCATACTAAGAAAACAAAACAAACAAACAAAATCCACATAGCACACTGCCAAGACACAACACAGTGAGCAGAACCAGACTCCACTATGACACAGATGTTGGAATGAATCAATGCAATTTAATATAACTATGAAAAGTGATGAAAAGAAAGACAAATGCAGGATTGGATAGATGATTTCAGTAGAGAGATGGAAACTGTAATCAAATGGAAATACTAGAAAGATAAATCATAGTAACAGAGTTTTTTTTTTTTTTAAGGGCTCTGACAATATGTTATTTTCCTAGAGCTATCATAACAAAATATGACAAACTGGGTGACTTAAAACATCAGAAATGTATTCTGTTTCCCAGCTTTGGAGGTTAGATGTCAAAGTTAAGGTGTCAGAAGGGTTGGTTCCTTCTTGGGGATTCATAGGGAGCTTGTGTTCCATGCCTGGCTCCTCATTTCTGGGGTTTGCTAGCAATCTTCAGTGTTTTTTGGGGTTGAGGAAGCATAATTCCCATCTCTTCTGTGTCTTCAGATGGCATTCTCTTTGGATGCCTGTCCCTTTGCCTCTTCTTATAAGCAATCATATTGGACTAAGAGTCCAGCTTACACCAGTATGACCTCATCTTAACTAATTACATCTGTGACAAGAGTACTTCCAAATAAGGTCATATCCTGAGGTTTTGGATAGGATATGAATTTGGGGAAGGGGACACTATTCAACCTAGTACAGACAGGCCTGTCAGTAGACTCTACAAAGTCAAAGAAAGAATTAGTGAATGTGAAGATTGGTCAATCAAAGCTTCCAAAGTTGAAACATAAAAAGAAAAGTTAGATTAGGTAAGATTAGGTAAATAGGTTTAAAAAAAAAAAAAAGAAAGCAGAATTGAGCATGGAAGAGCCATGCAACAATTTCAAATTATGAAATACACACATAGCTGAAATCCTAGAAGGATAAGGCATAGATGTGGGGATAAGAACTAGGTGAGGAGAGGTGCTGGGGTGGTATTGTCAGTTAAGCATCCTACTCTTGGCTTCAGTTCAGGTCATAATTTCAGAGTCATGAGATCAAACCCCTCATTGGGCTCCATGCTCAACATTGAGTCGGATAGAGATTATCTCTCCCTTTCCCTCTACCCCCTCCCATTCATGCTCTCTCTTTCTCTCTAAAATAAATAAATAAATCTTTTTTTTAGAGTTAAAAAAGAAAAAAAGAAATTAATGAAGAATTAATGGCTGAGAATTTTCCAGAATAAATGACAGGCAGCAAAACATGGTTCCATGAAAATCAAAGAACAAGCACATTGAATTAAACACACACACAGACACACACGCATGCCTACACACATACATCAAACTCTTAGCCATGTCATATTTGAACAAAAGGAAAATCTTAAAGACATTCAGAGAAAAATGAGACATTACAAAGAAACGTAAGAAGGCAGAAACCAGAAACCATGAAAGGTAGAAGATAAGTGACATCTTCATGATCCTAACAGGCAAAAACAAACCAACCTGTCAACCCAGAATTCTTTACCCAGATAAAATATCTTTCCCAAGTTAGAGTCAACACTATGTTTCATGGTAAAAGCAGAACTATACATCACAAATAATGGTTCCTCTTTTTTTTTCCTTTTTAAAAAAGTTTTGGATTTCTTTTTGTTTGTTTGTTTGTGTTTTTTGTTGTTTTTAAGTAAGTTCTATTCCCAACCTGGGCGTAAACTTATTACCCTGAGATCAAGATCAAGAGTCATACATTCTACCAACTGAGCCAGGCCAAGGTGTCCCTCACAAATAATGGATTTTCCTGTACAGAATCAAGACATATATATTTTTTAAAAGTTAAGGCTGCTTAAAAAAATGCAAGCCATTTTCTTTAACAAAGTTTGCAACATTAAGATCACTGGAATTTCAAATGCCCTCAATTTCTACCTTATCTTGCAAGGACTTTCAAGTAGGTACTGGAAATGCAGATATCTTCCAAGGTGTCTCAAAGCAAGTTTTCTGTCATCGTTTTCAGGGTCAGCATCATGGGTTACACTTGCTGTCCTTAAACAAGCCCAGTGCTTGATTTTACGCTCTGTTGTTGATGTCTTGAATGCTTAGTAATTCTTTTCATAGGGGGCTCTCATTTTAATGTACACTAGCCCCTGAAATTTAGTTATTCCATCCTGTCTTGACCATCACCAAGTGGTCCCCAATATTCACATACATGCAACTCCTATTCATGTACATAGAATCCTCTTTTATAGATTTTTATTCACCACAATGAAATCTGGGAAAAGGACTCCTTATTTGTGTACTACTCTGTTTCTAGGACCCATCATGACCTCACCTTGTCTTTTCACTCTCTTAGAACATCCTCAATGACTTGGCTCTTTCCTCAGATCATTTAATTCATTACATCTGCCTTCCCTTTTGAAACCTGGTACAGTTCCCTGGGGAAGTGGAGAGATCATTTGAGAGATATCATTCTGTCTCAATTCAAAATTACTCCTCCCTTCTGACTTTATTAAAAGCCCTATAGCAAATGGTCTTAGTCCTCACTGCACATTAGAATAAACTGGGAGCTTTAAAAAATTAATGCCTGGAACAGAGCAATGGAGTTAGGATTTCTGGAAATGGACAAGTTCTTTAACAAACCCAAGTTATTCATACAGCTAGGATTAATAACCATTGTCCCACATCTAGCTTTTACATGCCAACATGCTGTTCTTCTGGTGCACTGCTGCCTCATCCATTGTTTGACTGTGTGTGTGCACACATATGCGTGTGTGTGAGAGAGATTTTAAGATTTTCAGCCTTTGAGGTATATCCAGTCATTTTACAAATGCATAAAATTGAGACTAACTCTCGTGCCCTGCAGGCACACTCATCATGAGGGGATTTGCAATATGTTTTGAAGGGGCGGGGGGTGGGAGGTTGGGGTACCAGGTGGTGGGTATTATAGAGGGCACAGATTGCATGGAGCACTGGGTGTGGTGCAAAAATAATGACTACTGTTATGCTGAAAATAAATAAATAAATAAATAAATAAATACATAAATACATAAACAAATTAAGAAAAAAAGGAAATGATGAGTTAACATTTAGTAAATAAAAGAAAAAGTTAAAAAAATTAAAAAAAAATAGAGCTACCCTATGATCCAGCAATTACACTACTGGGTATTTAACCCAAAGACACAGATGTAGTGAAAAGAAGGGCCACCTATATCCCAATGTTCATAGCAACAATGACCACAGTTGCCAAACTGTGGAAAGAGCCAAGATGCCTTTCAACAGACAAATGGATAAATATGTGGTCCATATATACAATGGAATATTACTCATTCATCAGAAAGGATGAATACCCAATATTTGCATCAACATGGATGGAACAGGTGATTTGTCAAGGACATACATAAAAGATATTAAAATGGACATTTGGTTATTGGGTGTCCTTTCAGTGAATTGTTGGGTGTTTTTAGTATAGAAATCTCAGTTTTTTATTGACTAAGCCATTTTATAATTCTCTAAGTTGTAGGAGACTGAGGAGAACACCAACAATTGTTATCTGCTGAGACACAAATGAATTTTATCTGGTGGATTCACATTTGATTTCTGCCCTGTGGAAAAGATGATCCAGGTATTACTTTTTTTTTTTTTAAAGATTTTATTTATTGTTTGTGAGATAAAGCAAGAGAGAGAGAAAGAGGTGAGGGTGAGCAGGCAGAGGAATGAAGGGAGAGAGACAAGCAGACTCCACACTGAGCACTGATCCTCAGACAGGGCTTGATACCATGACCCTGAGATCATCAACTGAGCTGACATCAAGAGTTTGATGCTTAACCAACTGAGCCACCCAGGCAACCCTCAAGGATTACATATTATTCCTGGTTGATATTGACCCATTTTTCATCTTATTAGGAAATTTATTTCAGCATTCCTAATTGCCTTTGTATCTGTGTTCTGATTTTTCTTTTGAACTGGTTTGTAACATAAGTTTTCTCATTAATTAGTTAAATAAGACAAAAATTTTTATATGTTTATTATAGATTTGTATGATGGTCATAATTTTACCCATTGAGATTATCTTTTAATGGACTTGAGTTCGGGTCTTCTGCTTCCAATGTTCCAAGAACTATTAATTATGGGAATTCAAAGGAGTTAGATGTTTCTTCCTGTCAATTGTCAAATCCACAAAAAAACAGTCAAAACACATTGACAAGACATATTGTACCAAAGGAAAGTGCTCCTTTGATAGCAAAATGTATTTAAACCCATACGCAATTTGGAATGATCTTTATTTATAAATGACATGATTATATCAATAGACAATCTGTAAGAATCTGCAGATAAAGAATTTGCATTAAGCCATTTTAGCATGGTCTGTGGATATAATAAATTGAAAACGGAATGGAAAAGGTATTTATAATCTAATCAACATATAGACTGCTGAGGAATAAATCTAATGATAGATACAAAAAATATCTACACAAAAAAACTTTAAAGCATTGGTGAGAGAAAGAAGACTTAAATAAATACACATGTATTTAGAAGATCCAGTAGTTTGTAGATTACAATTCATCCCAAACAGATCAAGTAGAATCCCTAGAGGTGCTTTCTGGACACCAGCAAGCTGATTCCAGAACTTAGTTGGAAATACAAAGGGTCAGTATTAGCCAAGAAGTTCTCAAAGAACAACCAAGTTGGGAGATGCAGAATCCCAGATATTAAGAGTCATTATAATGCTGTAGTATTTATGAAATGTGGTATTGGCATAAGGTAGGCAAATAGAACAGAGTAATAAGCATAAAGAAAGAACACATGTATAGGGCTGTTTATTTATAAAAAAGGTGAGATCAGTGGAGAACACAAAGTGTTGTCTTTTCAATAAATGGAGCTAAGTCAATTAGGTGTCTCCAAGATGCTAAACATATCTTTCCTCTATCTGTTGTCAACTCCTGAAAAGATCACTCTAAAACCTGTTGATTAAGGAAACTAGGTTTATTAGCTTTTCATTTGACAAAAGTCAGAGCAAGGTACTTGGGACTTTGGGACTTGGACCCTAGTGGTCAATGTTAGATTTTTCAATGTTGGGAACTGATTGAGATTAGAATAATCCATGCCATGATAATTTAGGATTGGTGTACAGAGAAAGTCTTAAAATGAGTCTAGAAAAGTAAACTGATGTTTGATGTATGAAGTGCTTGCTCAGGTAAGAAATCTATTATCCTGACAGGAGAGATATTTTACTAGATAAATAAAATACTTGTTTGGAGGAATTGGTTTGGAGGAATCTCTTGGAACAAATAGTTAAGCCATGTCCCAGGTGGTCTCAGTTCTTTCCTGCTCCCTAATTATATGGATGCAGTCATTGTTATACCCCCTACCTCACACCACACACAAAAATCAATTCTAGATGGCAAATTTAATAAAGTTTCTAGAAGAAGACATAGGAGAATATTTTCATGACCTTTAAGTAGGCAAATATTGCCTAAATCAGATACAAAAAGCTAATTAGCCATAAAAATGTAAAAAAGGTAGGTAATTGACCTACTTTAAATTAAGAATGGTTACTCATTCAAAATAAACCATTGAGACAGTGAAAAGGCAGAAAAGCAATAGAAAAAAATGGAAAAAGTTTTGAATAGGAACTTGACAAAGGGGATATCCGAATGCTTATTGAAGCTGTGATAATCATAGCTTATATCTCAGCAATTCCAATTCTCGATGTAGATCCCGAGAAGATGTATATATACATATTAACCAAACTCATGTACAATAGTTTCTGTTAATAAGACTCTATTTAAAAAATGATGGTATATCCATATAATGGAGAGAGAAAAAGTATGAACAATACATCATTTCATTGCCACAGTAGGGACGACTGCTGCAATCACCTAAGCAAAAAGAAACCAGACACAAAGGAGAATGGACTGCATCACTCTAATTATATAAAGTTAAAATAAGGTCAAATTTAGTCTATGTTGTTATAAGTTATAGCAATGTTTATCTTCGGTAGTAACTTGAAGGGGGGGGTATTCAGAGCTTCTGCAATACTAGAAATTCTCTAAATTGTAATCTGAGTGCAGATTAGGCTTACAGACTACGTTTACAGATTAGGTAGGTCCATTTTGTGAAAACTGAATAGACTTTGTGCTCTCAACTGAATTTACCAGAAGGCTGTAAGGAAGAGTGCGAGAAAGAGAGGAAAGGTGGAAGGAAAGGTGGAAGGAAGCTTTACTTTCTGGGGATCTACAACTGAAGAGTTATGACATGAAAAGCAACATGGAAAAAGAATAGTATAAACTAATTACCTCTCACGATAACTTCAAACAAATTAAAGAACCAGACTGTGAATCTGAAGCGAGTAGAGCCTGTTCACTTTCTCCTTCAGTTCTTAGAACTCTCCACGGGAGTATTTTTCTTGCTGTCAAGCTTAGTCCTTCATACCTCATTAAAGAAGCATTTACGGCTGGATGGGTGCTATTTCTCTATGCGTGGAGCCAAATTTAGACCTTAATTGACAGCCCAGTCCTCTCTCTCTTTGTTTCCCATGTGCAATTAGAAGGAAAGAGCATCTGCTCTGAAGTTGAAGCTCAGGAATGGGATGTTTGGAGTTCCTGAAGTCATTCTTCACTCTGTGAAACCTAAATTCATTCCACACCCTCCCAACTCCACATGTGCTGTGGAACATTTGCAGCAAGGTGGCTCTAACATGGGTTTCAGCTGACATCCTTTCTGCTAGTTCCAGAAATACAAATTAGCCTGTGTTGGCAGAAGATTAGGGACTGCTCTTTTAAGCAGTCTTTCATTCTGTAGTTTTATTTTCCATTCATCTTGCCAAGAGAGTATCTTTTTCCAGAAGTTTCTCTTCTGCTCTCCCTGCCCTCCTCTTCTTTCACTTTAGCTTTTCTTTTTTTTTTTTTTCTTTTCCCCTCTGAGATCCAACGATATCTTCACTGGTGCTGCTTGCTGTTTCTTATCCTCATAGACTCTTACCCTGCTGATTTCTTTCATCTCTACCTGTTACCTCGTATTAAAAGTTCTTGGCTAGTACAAAAGTATTTATAAATTACATGCAATCCATGAAATTGATAGATGACTTGTTTTGTCCAATAAAAATTCACTCACCATCTAGATTTTCTCGAATCTTGTAAGCTTGAGTTGTAGACTATCAGACTATCAGTTGTTCTATACCAAATATTGTTTATACACTAACCCTAGTGAGAGATTTATTTTCCCTTAAGTCATAGAAGTATCCATGAAAAAATGCAACCATCTTCTAGTTCATCTGCCTTTTAAATGTAGTCCCTCCAAGACTATGCTGTGTTGTATGTCTCTCTTTAGGAAGCCTAACGAAATGCAATAAGCTATTACCCAATGTCCGTGTGTCTAAAAGATGCTCTCTTTCCTTCAGTAGCAGAATGGGGGCTGGGGGTAGTCACACTACTCACTCCCCATTCCCATTTCCTTCTTGTGATTCTGCCATAGTAACTCTTGATTTATCTTGTTTACAACTTTCGGACTTTGGAAGTCTCTTTATTATCAAAGGCCTTGCCTCTTACGCACAGGAAGCATGACGGCACAGCGCTGGGGTCTGTGGTTAACCTGCACTATTTGGATATCTCCAGGGAGAGAGGAAAGGACAGCGGTTGGTTTGAGCTCCGTGGAAATCCTGCCTGGTGACCTGAAACCCAGGCATTGGTTGAGACCTTTTGTGGCATTAGCTCACGCTTCTCTAGCTTTAACTTTAAAAAACACTTCTTTGGGGTGTTTTTTTTTTGTTTTTTTTTTTTTTTAATGAATTTGAAATACCCAACCCTTGCTACTAAGGCATGTTGCTGTTTGGTCCTTTCTTGATACAATGTCTTAAATGTAAGGCTATTCTTGAGTTCAAAATAAGCATCTTCATGAACTCATAGACAAGTTCAGTAACATCTCTCCCCAGATCTTGTTTTTATTTCCACTCTGTTGGAAGACAGTAAGGTTTCTATGGCGAAAGATACCTCAAATGAATAACATTTGACAAATTTTCTCTTTCATATTTTACTTCTAGCACCACTTGAACCTAATGCAGTTATAAAGTTAAGAGAAGGGTTAGGTTTTGGTGCTCCCAGCTAGAACTAGAGGTTCCGAATTTATAGTACTTTATATTTTAAACACCAGTTAGTTATCTATTTTTGTTTTTAATCTGGGAAACTCAATGGCCTAGAACTTCAGGGAACTGATGAGAATTGAAACTTCAACCTATCAGTCTCTAATCGTCTATTAAGGGTTTCCTATTCATTTTGGGCGGAGAAACCTTCACTGAGATCATGTCACTAAGTCTAATATCATTTGTGTTCAATGTCATGAAAATGACCTGCAGGAAAACTATGGTTGTAGTCCATTTTTCTGTGTAGATTCTGTTCTTAGACTATAAAAGAAATAGTCGTAAAAGAAAAAGGAGGGTGAGGAAGAGGAGAGAAGAGAAGGGAAGGAAAAGGGGAGGCGGAGGAGGAGGAAGAGGAAGAGGAAGAGAAAAAGGATAAAAACAAAGCCCTCATCATACTTACTCTGCTCTAGTGAAATGTTATAATAATCATCCAGGATCTTACCCCCCTCAGAGTGGCTTTGGGGAAACAGGGATAGAAATAATCATAAAGCCTTTCTTTAAACAGAAGTAAAGGATTCAAACCTTCAGGAAAAAGAAATAGCTTAAGAATAGTTAGTCCATTTAAGTGCATGGGCTCAGCATAGGCTCTGGTTAGAGAAGAGAGCAGAGGAAAGAAACCACCTAGACTGAGAAGGGTCCACTCCATACCCAGTTGGGTGACCTGTTTCTTGCTAACTTCCATCTTCCAAAGGGACAAACAATGTTCACTTAATGGGAGCCTAGAAATATATACACTGTGACAATTTTGATTAAGATTTTACTTCTAATACACTAAAGTGTTCTTGAGAGTTATAGTTTTAACATTAGTGTTATAGTAATACTCTATGTCTAGTACTTTGACACCACCTAAATGCAATCCTACACAGTACATTGAGTCTAAAAAATGTCAAGAGAGCTAGATAAAGAAGCCACAATTATCTATATTTTATATATAGAAATGTGAAACTTTGGATTTTCAGATGTTGCTAGTTTTTCATCTCCAAAGGCACATATCTACACAATAAGGGGCTGTGTGTTAGAATTTGAGCATCTTTCCTGTATACCTTGCTCCAGTATTATTAACTTTAGATGTTTTTAAATAAAGTTTTTTTGATGACTTTTTTCATATATAACCTCCTCCCCCCATTTAAAAAACAGAATTCTCTTTAGCCTGTTAGTAGTCAGGTTCATTTTGTGGAACTAACCAGGAAAAAAAAAAAACTGAAAGAAAAAAATAACAAAATGTTACCCTCTTTAACTAAATTGGTTGAAGACATAGCAAGGGAAATGGAAAAAATTGGACTATCCTGACAGATAACTTTGTTTGCCAAACTACAGGCAGATCAGGATTTAAGAAGCTTAGTCTTAAACTCCTGGAAAATAAGAGAACAATTCCAACTGGAAATTTTTTTATTTAAATGACTTTCAAAAGTAGGACACTATGGAGCATTGAAATGGTACAGACACAAGTTAATAAGGAGACTGCAGTTAATCTGACTCTAGGTACACTTACCAGCATATCTACAACCTATTTACATGTGCTGGTAAATACTGTTATTGCCAAGAGCACAAAAGCATATATACCATCAACAGTTTCAAATGGTCTCTACCAGTTTATGGCTCTTAAAACCCACTGAAATCCATGGGGCTACAGTATAAACACAGATAGATAAACATGCATGCATTAAATGTCTTCAACAGTGACCAAAATGTTAAATCGATTTTATGAGAAGTTGGTTTTCCAGCCACTGAGTGGCTGTAAATGTTAAGTGTTTTTACAGGTTGTTGCGTTCCCAGCTGCTGAGCTCCTTAAATGTTATCACACGCGCACACATGCATGCACGCGCACACACACACAAACACACATACACACACGGCTTTTCCAGCTGTTAAGCCTCGCTGTACATTTTTTATGAAGTTTTTCCTCATTCTTTTACTTGCTAAATCTATTTATATTTTACTCACAAAAGCAAGTGCAAAATTGTCTTGGCATCCTCCCACTTTTATTTTTATTGTATTTTTTTTTAAACTGCAAATAAAAATTCCATCCCTGTTTCAGCGCTTTCCAGAAAGTAGGGGCTCTAGTTATAATGAATCCAAGATGAACATGACGAGTTCATCTCAGAATTGAGATACCACAAAAAGCCCTCTCCTTGTGGTACGCTCAGTGGAAACACTGTTCTTGCGGTGTTTCCATTGGAAATATTGTACTTGTGGTATTTTTCAATGGAAAAACTATTACTGCGGTATTACTGAGGGCTGCAGGAAATGCTGGCTGGAGTCTTGTAATGAGTGACCAAGGGAAAGACAGAGATGCTGACCAAGGGAGTTAAATTAAGGTAGCAACAGATAGAAGCAAGGTGTTAAAAAGGGATGACAAGGGTAATCTGTCATTTCAGAGCCCCAGATTAAGTCCTTGTGGTATTATATATGAGAAAAAGGGGAAATATTTTAAAATTAGGGTTGGTTTTATAAGGGAAAAAAAGCTAAGATCAAATGGGGATTAGATAAGACTCATACATGATAGTAGAAGGAAAGTTACAAAGAGTGAAATCATGAGCCATTGCAAGGAGGTGGGGGTGCTTTATAATTCTATCCTTTTATCTGTGCACAAGTTCTAGAAACAAATGCTCAGGGGAAAAGGCAATCAGCGAGAGGTAGACTTTCAAAGGAAAAGACAGAAGAGAGGATTTTCTGAAGGATTTTCCCAATCCTTCAGAGCTGGGTGGCTGGGATGAAGTAAAGCAGCTTAAAGTCATTATCTAGCTCCCAAGGATTTTCTGGGTCTGGCATGGGCTTAGAGCTTTGCTTTATTACCTAGCACCCCCGGCAGGATTCTCTGTTTCTACTGGGCAGAAGTCTCACCATTTCCCACTTATGCCTGACTTCTTGTCACGTTCGATTTCCTGCCTGGTCATCTTCCTTCCTGGGATACCCTTCACTAATCTAAATTCCTCCCAGGCTTCAAGCCAAGGTCAGCCAACGTCCAACTCATCAAATGAATGAGTCCCTTCTGCCTCCACCAGCCTTCAGGGCTAAACCACTTTTTAAAATGTTAACTTGGAGGTATTTCTCTACGTTTCAGCCTTTACTGGTGTTTTGATGGTCTCTGCCCTTATCAGCAATATCAAGGGTAAAGCATTATGTCTTTTATTTCTTTGTGTCCCACCTACCAAGGTTTTCAACACCGAGTCAGTGTTTATTAATTAGTAGCTGCATACAGGAATGTGATCCCAATTTCCCTGAATCTTCACTGAATGATAATCTTAGCCATGCTGGCACTAGCTGCTACAACAGAGATACCCCCAAATGGCATTCCCTGACACAGTACCAGCTTATTTCTTATTCTTTTCACACCTCTGTGTTGGGGTCTCTTCTCTACATTGTGAATCGGGGACCCAAGCTCCTTTTACCTTGTGGACCATTGGTGCTCAATACGTGGCTTTCAAAGTTGCCCAGGGAGTGGTCTCTCTTCCAGGCAGCTGGAAGGGGGAAAAGGGTGAAGAACTATGTGTGCAAGCTGTCTATAGAATTGAACTGAAAGGAGCATCCAAGACCCCTACCCACATTTTATCTGTTGGAACTTCATCATGTGGTATCATTGGCTGATTTATGTCCCCCCAACTTCAAATTCATATGCTGAAGTCTTAACCCCCAGTATCTCAATGTATGTGGAGATACTTTCTTTAAGGAGGCATTTCAGTCAAGATGAGGATATTAGGGGAGGCTCTAATCCTGTAAGACTGGTGTCCTTATAAGAAGAGGAAATTTGTACACAGACAAATATAGAGTGAAGACCACATGAAGACACAGGGAGAAAATAGCCATCTATAAGCCCAAAATGGGCCTTGGAAGAAACCAACCCTGCTGACCTCTTGATCTTGGATTTCTAGCTTCTAGAACTGTGAGAAAAGAAAATTCTGTTGTTTAAGCCACCTAGTTGCAGTCCTTAATTATGAAAGCTCCAGTAAATCCATATACATGACCATACCTGTTTGCAAGGGATGTTGGGAGATGTAGTCTTGTTGTGTGCTAAGGAAGAAAAAGAAATAGGTTTTGCTGAACACAGTACTAGAACCTGATGAGACACTAGGGACCATCTACTCCAATTCTCTTTTCTTTTTTAAAGATCAAGATAAAGCCCACCAAGTGAACTGACTTGTTCAAGAATCTGGATGTTTAGTGACTCCCTTCACTGATTAGTTCATTGCCATCTATTTAATTGGATTTCAAAAATTTGCTAATCGCTATTTGCCACTGATGTTCCACAAAGTCTACTAACAATCAGTGCCACCCTAGACCAGCTATGTAATTTGCTGGGGCAGTACAAAATAAAAATGTTAAAAAAATTTATTGAGGATGTATTTATTTGAGAGAGAGTAAGAGAGGGTGTGCTAGAGCAGAGTCAGAAGCAGAGGGAGAGAGAGAGAATCTGAAGCAGACTCCCCACTGAGCATGGAGCCTGACCTGGGCTCAATCCCAAGACCTTGAGATCAGGACCTGAGCCAAAATCAAGAGTCGGATGCTTAACCAACTGAGCCACCCAGATGTCCCTAAAAAAATTTTAAAAGGGGCACCTGGATGGCTCAGTTGGTTAAGCATCCAACTCTTGACTTTGCTCAGGTCATGATCTCATGACCATGAGACCCAGCTCTGCATCAGGCTACATGCTGGGTGTCAGTCTGCTTGGGATTCTCTCTCTCCTTCTCCCTCTGCCTCTACTACCATGCCCCTGACCCCTGCTTGTGCACTTTCTCAAAAAAAAATTTTTTTTTTAATTTTTAAAAATTACTAAAAATTTAAGGCATGTGGCTGGACCAAAGCAAGCAAGACCCTTCTGACTGCGACCCAAGTGAATCCACAGGTTGAGGGCCCATGAAGCTGGCCTTGGTGCCATCCACAGCATGAAGGACACACCTATTATCCAAATACTAGGGGTATTTATGGTTGAAGTGGATGTTACAAAACAGAGAGAAATCTTAAGAGCTGGACACCCCTGACTACACACCCCAAGTTGAGTACAGTGGTGTACCCCCTAAAACATTGATTTGTGAAAGCAGATCGACTTTCTGTTATTCCACTGCTTCTGTTAGAACCTTAGTTGTGGGGAGGGGTGTGTTGTTTTTATTATTTTAGCCTGTGGAGATTCAGATAAAATTTATGAGGGTTGGGGCACAGGTAAGATGCATTTTCAAATGCCTCTCAGTGCGATTCTGTTCCCCACTTAGGTTTGGGCACCACAGGTTACATTTTAAAATCTTGTGGGTCTGTTAACGTGAAGCTACTTAATATCCTCCATTTTCTTCCACTTTCCTTGTTCAAGGGAGGATTTTATTTGTAGAAGATATTTCTTGAGATGAGATTTGAGAATGTGAGCAAAGGCCAGGCCAGAAGAGAAGGGTCTGAACACGTGACAAAATTAATTATTTGGAATCTATCTCAGTTGTCCTTAACTTCCTTCAGAGGTGATCACCTGTGACTCTATCCAGGAATTATCATTTCCTTGTTCTATCTGCACTTTGTTCCATCAAAACTATTCCCAAGGAGGAATCTAATAAGTGTGTTTATATTAAAACATAAAAGGCACATACGAATGAACATACCAACTCCTTACAAGATCTTTTCATTTCAAGAGATAAGAAGATTTAGGCCAAAGTAATGAATCTCTAATTGCAGAATCTCAGGCATTGATGAAATTTTGATAGGCCAGGGGTATATATCACAGAGTTTTTCATTTGTTCATTCATTGACTCGTTTATATTTTCAAGGTATATTTATTTATTTATTTTTTTAAGATTTTATTTATTTATTTGACAGAGAGAAATCACAAGTAGATGGAGAGGCAGGCAGAGAGAGAGAGAGAGAGAGAGAGAGAGAGGGAGAGAAGCAGGCTCTCTGCTGAGCAGAGAGCCCGATGCAGGACTCGATCCCAGGACTCTGAGATCATGACCTGAGCCGAAGGCAACGGCTTAACCCACTGAGCCACCCAGGTGCCCTTCAAGGTATATTTAATCAAAGAAAAGTTATTTCATCGTTAAGTAATCTTTACATTTAAGAAAATCACATTTTAAGGGCAAATATACATTTTAAAAGATTATTAAAAGAAGATATGGAAAGTCCTATAAATATGTGATAGAGAGCACTAGGAAGACCATGTTGCATCTTGTCTAAATGCAACAAAAAAAGGTACATCAGGTAGGCTTGGTTTGAACTGAATCCTAGGGCCGTGTGGTGTAAGTTAAAGATTGTAGACTTCGGTATAGGGCAGGAATATCTGCCATTTGCTTGTCAAATTTGGGGAAGTGACTAGTTTAGTGGTTAAGGGTATGGAGTCTAGAGTCAGATTGCTGGGTTTTCAATCCCAGCTTCCTCACCAGCTGTATCACTTTGGACAACAGGTGTAACATCTCTGTCCCTTATTTCTTCAATTATAAAATGAGGATTAAAAAGAAATAGACCCTAGTACATGGATTTTCTATGAGCCATAGAGGCGAAGGTTCGACAACAGTTCAGGAAGCATTCTTACTGAACCTCGTTGTGCCTCCGCTTGTCCTTGGTGAGATGGGGTGGACCGTACCAGCCCCTGGGACTGAGCTGAGGACCAATCTGAAGATTACGTGTAAAACGTCCAGCCAGCCAAGGCCCTTCAGCTAGTGATGTGGGCTCCAAGAACATTGTTCCTGCCTTTCTTCTCTCACTGATTCAAAAGACGTCAATGCGGACCTACTCTGTATCGATTGCTTTTACCTTTATGTCAGTTAATTTAACTTTACACAGATTAGGATTTGAGTGGTTGATTTTTAAGGGAGCATAGAACATATATTTATGTTTTCAGATTTTATAATGAGCTATTTTGTTTTTCTTTTACATGACTAGGATCACATCAAATAATTCAAATTAGGGTGTGTGAATCAGCAAACTATGATTACAATACATATAAATATTTCCTCTCTAATTAGCATCCTTTGCAGTTTTTAGCTAAATGATAGGCTGACCCTTAAAAAATGTAATTGTTCCAAGTGAACTGGTGCAAAAAATTCTATAGTTCTCTTTACTCTGACTTCCTCAGAATTATTTTTAGCCTTATTATTTTTGTCCCACTTCACCTAAAATATATTCTTAGATGGTTTCATGAGATGCATAAAACAAAACAGAATTTAAAATAAAATTAAAAGAGGGGAGCCTGAGTGGCTCAGTCATTAAGCCTCTGCCTTTGGCTTAGGTCATGATCCCAGGGTCCTGGGATCGAGCCCTGCATCAGGCTCTCTCCCTTTCCCTCTGTTTCTCTCCCTGC
The DNA here is from genome assembly GCF_011764305.1 of Mustela putorius furo. NCBI lineage: Eukaryota > Metazoa > Chordata > Mammalia > Carnivora > Mustelidae > Mustela > Mustela putorius. The sequence continues at coordinate 10,844,061 of NW_025421399.1, forward strand.
TTGTTTTCTCTCTCTCACTGTATCTCTCTCTGTCAAATAAATAAATAAATAAATACATTAATACACACATAAATAAAATCTTTTAAAAATAAGAATAAAAAGAAAGAGTAGATGAAGAGAAAATAAAAGTGGCAAAGTGAGAAAAAGTCGGAGGTAATTTATAGTACCTTTATAGTACCTTTTATTATAAAGTACCTATATAGTACATAGGTACTTTATAGTACCTTTATAGTACCTAGTACCTCTATAAAACCTTTATAGATCATCAAATTTATACTATAAATTTATAAGTGAGTAACTCAAAGTATAATATGGCTAGAGGTGGACCACAAAAATTGGTTCTGATCATCCCAGTAAATAGACCAAAAAGGGAAAAATGATCAGGTATGACATTCATAGGGCTTATCAGATAAAAACTAGCAAGTCAAAAAACCACTTTTTAAAAAAGATTTATTTATTTTTTATTTTAGAGAGAGACAGAGTGAGCGTGCACAGGCGAGCTGCGGGGGGAGAGGAGGAGGGAGAGAATCTTCAAGCAGAATCCCTGCTGAGCTGGGAGCCCCACCTGGGGCTGGATCCCATGACCCTGAGATCATGATCTGAGCTGAAACCAAGAGTCAGACACTCAAATGACTGAGCCACTTAAGCTCCCCTCAAAAAAAACCACTTTTAATCAGTCCTTTAACTGTCTTACTCTTCTCCAAACTCCCTTTCTGCATACAGTCCTTTTAACTTATGTTTACCTATCTTTATCCATTACCAAACCATGAGATCTGTGAAGACAGAGGCCTTAGAGTATCAATTTTTGTAGAGCACTGTAGCTTACATATGGTCGAATGTTCATAAAATGTTTGCACAGTGAGTTAATAAACTTCAAGATGTATGTCAAAAGAAAGAAGTTCATTTGAATGAAATCCTCACTTTCAAAGCAAACTGGCTGGGACAGCAGGAAGCCTGGTAAGTTATAAGTGGATCTCCCTGTGTGTCTAGAAATAAAGACTTTGGTGATTTATTATCATAAATCCTTCACAGGAAGGGATAAGAATAGCAGTGTTGAAGATAATAGCTTGCCAAGAAAGGAGAATTTATTGAATCCAAATTCCTCATTCCAAAGATCAATCAACATTGAAATCTCAGGAGACTCAATAATCTGACTTCACTGAGCAAATGGTCTTCATTTGTTTTAAAACCAATGATTTTTTAAAAAAATAAAAAAAATAAATAAAACAAATGATTATATTTAAGTTACCAGTTCCCTATTAACTTAAGGGTCTTTAAGTATATTTCCAACAATTTATAGACCTCCCTAGCATTTATTATCATACCCAAAGTTTAGAACTACCTACTGTATTTATAATACTGCAGACAGTTTAATTTTGGTCCTTAGTTTCGGAACTCTATGTAATGGTTATCAGAGTTGGAATTACCTTGAGCCCAAACTCCTTTTCATTCATATATGTGTTCAGCAAACACTTACTGTGTGCTTACAGTGTGCCAGGCAGGCACTGTGGGTGGCAAAGAGACATGGTATCAATCAGGGAGCTTGCAGTCGAAGAGAGGAAACAACCATGGCACACTGGTGAATGCATAGTTATAAGGAGTGGTATGGGGTACGCCAAGAGCCAGATGGCATAAGAGGAGAAGGTTTAACTTCTTGGATTAATCTAGGGAAATGCAATGAATGAGGTGGTATTGGATCTGGTCTTAAAGACAACAAAAGATTGGGGTTCTTATTAAAGGGTCCATGTGAACAAAAATGTGGAGGAAGAAAATGCAAAATTATTGGGAGGATGGAATTTAGACTGAAGGATCCTAAACTCAAATAAAGGAATTCGGACTCCACTATGCAGACCATTGTCAGAGGAAAGGGGGAGAGGAAGAGAAGAGGGCATGAAAATCTTGATGGAGAACAATAACAGAATCAATGTAACAATGTGAGAATTAAATAATGGTGGTATCCAGGAAGCTCCATGCTCCATCAATATCTTTAAATATATTCAACAGAACAATGCCAACCAGGGGTTGAAATACATGGCCCATAATAGGCAAAACACAGAGACAGAAAGTAGATTAGTGGTTGCCAGGAATGGGAGGAGAGGGTATGGAAGTGACTGCTAATGGGTATGGGGTTGCCTTCTGTGGTGATGAGAAAGTTCTGAATTTAGACAGTGCCGATGGTGGCACAACTTTCTCAATGCACTAAACACCCCTGAATTGTATGTTTGGAAATGATGTATTTTATGGTGTATGGATTACATCTCAATTTAAAAAAATAACTTTAATGAAACCATATATCTACCATTGTTTTGGTGAAACAGCTCTATCTTAACCTTTTTCATATGTACTTAGATATTATTTGTTCATTAGTCCTCCCTGTTTTTGCACACATTTTGCTTCAGGATCTCAGACCCTGTTCTGCATTGTATATCCTCTTCAGATCAACCATCCTGTGTTTTATCATGGCTTGAACAGTGGACTTGCTTCAGCATACCACTGCAGATCTTGTTGACTCCACTGTGGAGGGCAAGATCTCTGTTCTGGCAGGAGACCCTGCCCCCTGAAACTCTCCCTACCTGGCTCCAAAGATCTTGGGCTTAACCTAGGAGGCAGTAAGAGTAGAAATGAAAGACAGGAGGAAAAGCAAAGATCATGTGCAAAAAATGGACAGAGAGTGATTCCAGACTCTATTTCTGGCATGAAGTGAGAGTAGCAAAATTGCAATCACATTTTGAGTACCAACTGGCAGGTCTTACCATCTAGTTCCCTGGAATTTCTCCTGAAAAATTATGCATTACGATAACGTGCTTTGTGTGGTACCTGGCATATAGTAAGTGTTTGATAAATGATAATGATTTTTGCTAGGAATTTGTGTTTGTGTTTTGTTTTTACTTCTTCCCAGGAGACTCTTGATTCCAAGCCAGTTCATTAGTCATTACCGTTATCATCTCTGAGAGATAGGAATTAGTATCCTCATTTTACAATTAAAACTACTGAAAGATGAGCAGTGTTAAATGACTTGCCCTAGGTCACAGTTAAACATAAGTTACTGAGTCTTGGACTGTGGTTTTGTACAAGGAGCAAATCTAGTTAGCTGGAGATAGAAGCTGGAGATCACGGACAGTGACAGAATCCAGGGAAGCAAAATGGAGATGAGAATTTCCAGGTAGACATGGAGGCAATGAGAGTGCCAGGAAAAGCAAGGTCAAGTGAGGAAATCTCTGCAAAAACAAGATGGATAGGAACATGAGCAAAACCTAGCTTTAGGGATTTGAATTGGCAAGACGGAGCCCACAAACCAGCCCAGCAAGAAGGGCAGGGCACCATCTCCAGATGCCAATGCCTTGGAGCTTGGATGAGGGGAGATGAGAAACTCTGGGAACCTAAACAACAAGGAACAATGGGGTCAAGTAGGGCAAATCTCAGAGCAAGAGTATTTATGAAAGGTTATTTGGAATCAAGCTCATTGGCCGGGTGAGGACTCATATATATGGAACTGTTGACTTTCACAGAAGAATAGCCTGCAGATAATGGAGGATTACCATAACCCCATCACTCTCCAAACAACCAGCTGCTATTTTGTCCTAACTAGTCCTCCCTTGTCATAAATCCCAGTGTCACCTACTCTTTTGATAATTATCATTTTTATATAATATTATGGAGTATCTTTTTATATATCTATACTATCTGCCCAACGACAGACTTTAGACTGTAAACTCTTGCCAAGGTAGATGTTCGCCATATTGTTTTTGGAGTTTCTTATGGATGCTGCTTAAAATACTGCACTCATTTATCAAACATGACTGGCTGAATGCTCGTATCAAACACAGAAATGACTCCCCAACATGGGTCGTGTTAGAGCCTATGTGTCCCAAGTGGGGTTCTCTGGGAAGCAGAGGGGTCAGGATGTTTATTAAGGTAAGCCCTTGGGATCGATACCTATGGAGAGAGGAGAAGGCGGCAGACTAGGGAGAGGGAAGTGTTGAGCTCCAGTGGACTCCCCAAAATAGCCTTTTGGATCTCTTAGGGAACTCTGGATCTAGAGTGACCCTTTGGAGTTCTCTCAAGCTGGGTGGTTGTGGACAGACTCATGCACTTCCCCATCGATCAGTTACTGGATATAGGCCACCGAGGAATGGATGTGATTTTAGATGAGAGAGCATTTGTCCTGAGGCAATTCGAGGAATGGATGTGATTTTAGATGAGAGAGCATTTGTCCTGAGGCAATTCTTGAAGGGCTCATGGTTTACGGCCATCAGCTGGCAGAACCCTCAGAAGCCCAGGGCTCACTCACACTAAGTAACTCCAAGTTGATGGGAATTTGTGTTTTAAAGGTGGGAGTTACCCACTCCCCATGCACAAGGCCCCATCTGGTGGCCTGGCTCCTACTTCTTGGTGACCCCACCCCCACAACCCCCCATGATACGGTTTTTCCTTATGTGGATTTAATAAAAACTTCACCGGTTAAAAAATAATAATAAAGGTGAGCGTTATCCCTCTCCCCTACTTTGGATTACCTTTCTGAGTCCAGAGACAAGGATGTCGATGCCCACAGCTATACTCATTACTTCTTGGTGGAGTTCAATTAAATTGAATTTGTTATGGTCGTTTGAGAATGTGCTGTCAGCAACTACAAAAGAAACAGTTTTTCAAAAGTAGAGCACTGCTTTTGCCATCGTATTAGGACACTTCCAGGGTAAGTCCCCAAGATGCTACACAGTCTGAAGAAACACCCTGTAAAATGGCATCATACTCAATTGTGAAGTTTGCGGTCTTTTTCTAAGAGAGGTTCGACAATGTTCAGGACCCAAAACACAGCCATCCAAAAGCAGGGAGGGAGGCTGTCACCTTCTTGCAGAGATGTAACTGGCTTAAGTGAAGCCCAAAGTGATGAAACTGGGAGACAGACTTACCCAATAAAAGCTAATGAAAGGGGGGGGGTGCCTGGGTGGCTCAGTGGGTTAAAGCCTCTGTCTTCAGCTCAGGTCATGATCTCAGGGTCCTGGGATCGAGCCCCGCTTTGGGCTCTCTGCTCAGTGGGGAGTCTGCTTCCTCCTCTCTCTCTGCCTGCTTCTCTGGCTGCTTGTGATCTCTGTCTGTCAAATAAATAAATAAAATCCTAAAAAAAAAAAAAAAAAAAGCTAATGAAAGGAAACCCAGGTTTCCCAGGGCAGGTGCTTGGCACGTCTCGGGGAATAGGTGCAGATGTTCAGCGAGGGGAGCGATCCTCCCTCCGTGCCGGTGGAAGTCAGCAGATAGCAAGCACACCTCCTGCTCGGTGAGCCCCCCTCTGCCAGGCACAGTGGGACACTCCTTCCGGCAGGCTGCTCTGAGCTTTGCCTGTCTTCAGGGACGGCCCCTCCCAAGTAAGGCAAGTTCAACTGGGTTCCTTGGCAGCTGAAATCTACACGGCCCCTGCAGGGAGCGGTGGAGAAGAAAAGTGAGTTTGACGGGGGAGAAAAGTGAGTTTGACGTGCTTGGAAATATTTAGATCTGGGATGTAAACTGCAAGGGAAATATTTACTCTGTTTGTTTTAATACCACAGAGGTCTGGATCCAGGGAATCTTCAGAGACGTACAGAAGGCTCCTGCCAAGGCCCCAAATTAACAATTTGGTCAGTGACAAAGGGCATCCTGTTTAACTAGTCTGAATTTAAATAGCATGTTTCCAATCAATGTATTGAGGTGTCTGTCCTATCCGTTTACAAAGCTGTTTCCTTTAACCCGTGAATTTTGGGTTTGGTTGTTAATCTGGACAGAAGCAAAGCGCTTTCCTTTGGTAGGAAGTAAGCAAGTAGGTCAATAAGAGCAGAAGGGGGCTGTTGCCTGAGCTTCGGCTGTCACTACAGCCTGCTATAAAAACGTGGCCATTCGGAGCGACCGGACCTACCTGTCTCCTCATGCTCACTGCCCTTGGTGAAAAAATCTCTCATGTCTTGTTGCCTGGGGCCTCAGGGATCCTGCAGAGAGCGTAGATCTATCTAATCCTATTCCTGGTCCGTGAGTTCTAACCAGGAATAGGGACCAAAGGGAAGCCTTTGTGAATGTGATTTGAAAGTTGCATATTTCATCTTTGTCTTCCGTGGAGACCTCCTGCATCGGAGGTAGAGCATTTGGGACCCACGCTGGCTTCCTTCTAGCTTTCTGTTCATGTCGGCCTGTAGCAGATACTTACTGTAAAGGGATGTGTGAACCGCACATATATGCTTATATCGGGAGGAGAAACATACAGGACATGAGATTGACATCAGAATGGTCCCCACAAGACAGTGCAAGAGATTAACTGGGACTTCTTTCTGCCTTCAGATAGCATACCAACCAGAGAAAATTTTGATTGCTTTTCAACTTTCAGGAAAGCAGATTTTGTGATTTCTTAGTTTCCTAGTCTGTTGTCTAATTATCCCCCCCACCCCTTTAGCAATTTTTCTTTGAATTAAACCCTTTTACTTCGTGGCCAAACCAATTCATCCCATATTATCAACGTGGAGAAGAAACAGATGCTTCACAATCATTGGCCCCAGTTGTATTTCTATGCTCTTTTAATAGCTGAGAAACAGAATTCCTTCAGAATTTGATGACCATCAACTAAACAGAGAAAACTCTTCTCTTCCACCTGGTGATGGAGATATTGTCCTCTGGTTTCTTTTCAGAACTCTTACCCTTTCTCCATCCTTCCTGACTTCTGCTCCACATCTGTGGGGTTCCAACTCCATCTGATGTCTGCTGATGAAACTTCAAATATTTAAGATCCTCTGGTCAGTTTCTCCCTGAGTCAAAAAAGAAAGTTATCCCACGTCTCCAAACCACTTCACAATTAAGTGGAGAAAGTATAATTCCCAAGTGGTTATTCTGACATAACCACTGTTTTCATTTTACTTGTCTGTTGCACATTAGTCATAGGAACCACTACAATGGGAAAGATTCAAACATGCAACAATTTATATTTACTAATGAACTAATTCGCATGAGAGTCATTAGAGAAATACTCATTTGATACATAGCAGCTTAGAACAAAGAGGGATTGGAAAGTTAATTAGCCTAGCTGATTCCTTTCATTTTGGGGAAATAATCCCAAGTTGGAGTGGTGAAGTTAATTTTTTTTGGGGGGGGGGGTCTGATACTAGTATCTGGTATAGCTTAGAGCTCAGTTCCTCATTTTGGCACTTTCTTACTCTTTAATGGTCATCTGAAATCAGGAAAAGGAACTTTGGGAAATGACCTAGGAAAACTCCATATAGTCATTCTATGGGTCAAAATAATAATTTTCTCACTCTCCATATTCCACTGAAATTCATCTGGTAGAGAGTTATGCATTAACTGTCAGACTTTGTTCACCTCTAAGGTTCAAATCTTTCTGGGAGATATCCATAAATATGAGATTTTTAGGCTCTTATATATAGTATGCACGAACAATCTGAGAGTAGTTTTGGGTAGGGAGGAGACACATAAGGAATTTTTTTCAGTGTCCTCTAATTCAAAGTTAATAACATAATGTTAGTGACTGTGCATGATTTTTCTTCTGGTGCTGTAGCAAATTACCACAAACTTAGATAACACAAATGTATTATCTTACAGGTCTATAGGCTAGCAATCGGAAATGGGTTTCACTGGGCTAACATCAAGATATTGTCAAGGCTGCAATCCCTTCTAGAGGCTCTAGGGGAGAATCCATTTCCTTGCTTCTTTCCAGATTCTAGAAGCCACTCCCATCCCTTGGTTTGTATCCCTTCCTCCAACTTCAAAGCCAGCAGGAGGGAATCAGCCTCTAACATTGGATCACTATGCCTTCTTTTTCTGTCCCTTCCACATTTAAAGACTCCTGTGATTATATTAAGCCCACCCATGGAATCCAGAATCATCTCCCAGTTTAAGGTCAGTTGACAAGTAACGCAGATTCCATCTGGATCCTTAATTTCCCTCTGGCATGTTCTAATATATCCATCAGTTCCAGATGTCTTTGCAGGGTATCATCGCCTTGGTGGGTCATTCGTCCAAGTGACCAGTCAGGGAGCCAGGCTTCTTCCATTTTCTGGGTCCTCCTCCCAACCACCATTGGGTTTCATGGTCTTCTCCATTCAGTTAATAGGTGGGGAAGGAGAGAGAGGCTCTTGTGTATGCCATTTTATGGGTTGGTCCTGGAAATGGTGAACATTATTTCCATCCATATTCCTTTGGCGACTCTCCATTAGGTGGCTACACCCAGGCTGTTGTTCTTATCTATGTGACTGAGAAAGAAAGGAAATGTATCCGATGACAAGATAACCAAACTCTGCCCAGTCCATCCCCGGTCACCCAGCATTCATTGTGTCCTCCTACTATACATGGAAGACATTTGTCCTTCCTGAAAGAAGAAGATGCAAGGTCACCACCAGTCACTGCATCAAGCTCAAGTCCAAATCCTTGGGTGAAGTTCAGACCTCTAAATCAGGACCGAAGGAGAATCCTTGAGCTTACGAACTATCTTACACACACAGTATCTAGTGGTGATATATATACAGGAAAACCATATCTTAAACTCTTGTTTGGAAACAAAACAAAACATGAAACAAACAAACAAACAAACAAAAAAACCAGTGAGAGATGTGTAGCTATCACCAGTCCACAGTAATTCTGACATCCTTCTAGACACATATTATGAAAGGCCTACTCTTTGGGTGGGGAAATGTCTTCCTTTAGTCCAGAACTGTGCTCTGTGGAACTTCCCTTGTCTTCTTGATGACCTCTGCCCCAGATTCCTGCCCCAGGAGCTCCTTCTTCACCCACTATCCCCCAGGGCCTGAATGAAGTAGGTCTTGGGGCCTATACTTGGCCTGGTGAAAGTCAGGGGATGTAGAACTAATCCTAAAGCTCAAAAAGTCAGTCTGTTAAGTCCAGGTCATAGTGCCTTTAGTGATACTCTCTAATCCAAAATTCCTACGTCCTTTAACCCTTTGTTTCCAGACCTTTCCAACTGCTAATAACTGCATCTGAAATTTCTTCATAGCTCTTTCCTCAAGTCTGCTTTATTCATTTGTTTCCTCTTTCCTCCCTCCAAACAGGTCTCCGTGTCCTCCAAGCTATGGGAAAGAATATGCTTGAAGGTCATACCCTTGATCTGATCTTCATCTCATGGCTATACATCTGAGTGTGTTTCCTAAGAATCTTGCTGTACTTTTGTCATTCAGAGCCTTTTTCCGTTTATCCCTATTAGCTGATTTTCCAGCCCTAAAAGTTGGTGATCTCTGCCTACCTATCCGCCTTGATTTCTGCTTCAAAACCAGGTGGTGGGTATTATAGAGGGCATGGATTGCATGGAGCACTGGGTGTGGTGAAAAAATAATGCAAGCTGTTTTTCTGAAAATAAATAAATTAATTTATTAAAAAAAACCAAACCAGCTAGTTTTTAATCTGTCCTTAAACACTTTCTTGTTATACATTGCTAAGAGTAGACAATAGTAGAAAATGGACCCTGTTACTCTCATTCTTTTCAATCTTCTATGTAAGAACTACAAGCTTAATAGTTGCATGAGGTCGACTGCCTTTTTAATTACTTAGTTCTACCCTATGTTTTGGTAATGGAAACAAAAGGAATACTGTGGAATACCGTGAACTGGTCCTCTGACTCTCCACCTTCATCTATTGGTTCCTCTCCTTTTTGCTGACTGACCTGTAAGCCAAGGATGAATTTCAGGTGTATACCAGGTTGACTCCAAAAGGCCAATTTCAGAATTAGTTCAGGTAACAGTAGGTACTACAAGAAAAAAACCTTGTAATCTCAGATCTTTAGCCCTATGAGGATCTATTTTTAGCTCATATCATGGCCCGTCAGTGGCTACCTCTGGTCAGGCAGTCTAGCATGTGGTCACTTAATGCCTCAAGTTCCTTCCATATTGTAAATCTACTTTATTATAGATTCTCAGATCCTTCGCATCTCAGGAACGTTGGGGAAAAGAGAGCAGGGATCACTTGTGGGATTTTGTTGTATGCTGAACTGGAAAAGGGTGGGCATCACTTTTACCCACATTCTAGTGGTCAGAATTAAGTCCTATGGCCACATCTGACTGCAAAGGGTGGTAGGAAATATACTCCTGCTGTGTGTGTTTCCAGTGGGAAAAGGTAATGGGTTTGGTGCATATATGCAGTCTCTGTCACAGTGAAGAACACAGATTTGAGTCCATGAGTACAAGAAGTCAGCCGAACTCTGTTAGCTAGCATTGCTTAGGGCTTTATGAACTATTATTCATAGTTATTGAACATTTAGCAGCAAAGGCACTGTTGATAGCATGACCTTGATGTGCAAATGATTTAAAAATCTTGAGGTGTTTCAAGTATCATAGATGAGTTTATCATTTACTACAAGTAAATTATTGGTACTCACCAAATATCAGTTATTGGGTTAGGTGTCAGGCAGATGGAGATCAAAGGATAAATTATTGTCCTCAGAAAGCTCTCTGTACCCACTTAAGCCCCCATGTTGCATCACCACTTCCTCATTGGGGAGGGTATGTGCTTTGGTGAGTGCTGTGAAATGTGTAAACCTGGAGATTCACAGACCTGTACCCCTGGGGATAAAAATATATGTTTATAAAAAATAAAAAATTTTAAAAAAAAGCTCTCTGTATTCTAGGTGAGACAAGCATGTACACATGTGATTAAAATACTCTTTTTTCTATAATAAGATTATAAATGTGCTATAGGGCCTCAGAAAAAAGGAACTGTGATGTCCTGGTCTTACAAAAAAGTAAACAGGGCCAGTGAAGAAAAAGCCGACAATTATTAAGAATTTTCTGTTTGGGTTTCTTGCTTTGCCATGTAAATATCCTACCTCATTAAAAAAAGCAGGACTCCGAGCAGTGGGTTATCAAAATGTGAAACATGTCTCACTGAAGAAGTAAAAAAAAAAAAAAAAGGTGTTCAAAAAGGTCAGTCATTTTTTCTAGTTCAGTGTTTTGGAGTAGAGATCCTGAAATCTTAAAAATCTAGAAGCAGGTTCCAACTAAGGAAATCAGCAAAACCTTTTGGTGGTTGCCATTGTTGACGTTGAAGAGGAGCTGCAATGAATAAGTAAGTGATCCAAAGTTTGTTTTTGAGATGCCTGCAATATGGCACTTGGGCAACCTCCCATGATGTTAGGTCCCTTTTGGGTCTGACGAAGGCAGATATTCATTAAGGCCTTCACCACCAGCGGTTGGAGCCCGTCCACTTCATGCGAGTAGACAACCACAAGCATTTCATTCCATAGATCAGTACCAGAAGCTGGAAGCCTGGAATGCACACACGATGCTTTGAACCTCATAATTGTTCCTTGTAATAATAAATTTTACATTTGAACCTGTGAGTTATCAAGGAAAAAGAAACACACAGCCACTTTGGTTAAAGGATAGACTTAAAATAACAGGAATTATGGAGATGGAAAAATACCACTTTTCTCCGTTGGCCCAAGGATTTATGTTTGGGGAAAAAGTGATTCAGAGGTGATGGCCTTTCTTGGATATTAACAAAGTGTAGAGCAGTTTGCGTCCCTGACAATGGATGTTGTGTCAATTCTGGGAGCAGAGAGTTGGGGGACACAGTGGCAGGGAAAAAAAAAAGAGTTGAGCTCAGGCAGCTTAATATTTATAAAAGGGAAATTCTGGATTCTTCTTGACAGGAAAATTTATTGTGAAAGTCTCTTCAGTCTTTACTAGAGAGTGAGAACAATTGTTGTGTTTTAAACTAGAATAGGAATACGGCTGGAAGTGATATATCCATACAAACAACAGTCTTTTCCCAGCCAACTTCTTAGACTCAACTCATGCTTATCAGATTCTGAGCCTTATACAAATGAACTCCAGATGGGAGAAACAGTCAAATATTTAAACATTAGAGATCCCATGACAAAAGAATAAAGGGAAAAAAAAAAAAGTTTTCCTTCTAAATTTCCAAAGGGGAGAAATTAAAAGGAAGAAATTGACAGTTGGAGTTTTAATACAGATTTAAAATTTCATATGTAAAAATAAATTATTTTACATTGAAAGACAAATTACAGATGACCACAATAGTTGCCTCAAACAGGGGAAGAAGTTTGTCTCTTAAGGCTGCATGCAAATTTATAAGAAAATAATTAACTAATTATATATATTAGATATATGTCAATGTTCTAGTTAATTTTTAAGTGAACAAATAGAAATCATAGATATACAAATGAAAAATGGTCAATTATGCTAATAAAAATCATTTACTTGAGATCATATTGCACATGTTAAATTAAAATAAACATCAAAGGAAAATTGTTAAAGCTAGCAAGAACATTATGGTACTGATTTTCCTTCATTGCTGATGATGTAAATTTGTAAAAATGTTTTGGAAGGCAGCTTGAAATTTTTTTGTGTTTGGTGATTGAATGAACTGAGTTTAGAGGTGTGAAATTATGAAATAATTCTGTTTTTCTTCCACAATAGCTTGTTAATGTTTTGTGCCCCTGGACAGGAACTTCTTGTAAACTCATTCTCAGGTGTTCAAAAGTCCAAGTTGAGCTTAAGAAACAAAACAAAACACAAATCCTTCATTATGTAACCCTCTCCCCGCCCCACACACAGCTTTTTTAAAGAGAGAGAGTGAGGGCACATGTGTGCAGTGGGGAGGGGTAGAGGGAGAGAGAATCTTTTGTTTTATATAATTTTTTTAAAGATTTTATTTATTTGAAAGAGAGAGTGAGCACAGAGAGAGAGAGAGAGAGAGAGAGAGAAGCAGACTCCCTGCTGAGCAGAGAGCCCAATGGTGGGGCTTAATCCCAGGACCCTGAGATCATGACCTGAGCTGAAGGCAGAGGCTTAACCAACTGAGTCACACAGGTGCCCCTATAATTTTTTTAAAGATTTAATTTTTCTATCTATCTATTTATTTATTTGAGAGAAAGAGAAGGAGCAGGGGTTGGGGGGGAGGGGCAGAAAGAGAGGGAGAGAGATTCTCAGGCAGACTCCCTTCTTTCTCCCCACCCCCTCCCGGAGGGCAGAGCCCAATGTGGGCCTTGTCTTATGACCCTTAGATCATGACCTGAGCTGAAATGGAGAGTCAGATCCTTAACTGACTGAGCCACCCAGATGTCCCTGTGTAATCCCATTTTAAGCTTCTCCCCTGGACTCCTGACTTGAGGCTTGAGAACCTTGAGTAAAGAAGGCGGATACTTCTTTTAAAGAAGGTGGATATTATTTTCCACCTTATTCTTCCATTCTTTGCTTCTTACCGTGTAGTTTTCTTGGCCCCTCCTTGGTGAGTTGGAGTTGGGAGAAATTGGGGCTTAAAAAGTTATTTATCAATTGGTGAAATGGTAATCTGGGACAGGTGCTATATGGTAGCTGCAGATAACCTAAATGCTGGTCTTTCTGCCTGGGGGGTGCCTCCTGGGTTCTCCAAATAACCCAATGAAAACTGACGTTGATACTATCCACTGACTTGAGCCAGGCCCCAACGGGTTGACCATGTGTGACAACCTCTTGCATTTAGAATTTTCAGGTGGGAGCCAACCTCTTTGTTTTTTTAAATCCCTCACACTTCAAATTCTTCAAATTTCCTCACTTGGCCTACAGTTGGTTAAGAAGGCCTAGAGGAGAGGGGGCATCTGTGCGGCTCAGCTGGTAAGCACCTAACACTTGATTTCGGCTCAGGTCACGATTTCAGGGTGGAAGACTGAGCCCTGTGTTGGGCTCCATGCCCAGCATGGATACTCTCCCTCTGCCCCACTCCCCAACCCCTGCTACTCAGGTGCACACATGTACGCTCCCTCTCGAAAGAAAGAAAGAAAGCATAGAGGAGGGAAGGAGAAATGTCAGACTTACTGACAACTGTTCTAAAACGTTATCAATCTGCCTGATGCATTCCTATCTTGTGTTGTACAGTAGAAGGTAGGTGGGTGATACGTTAGGAAGAGCTGACCTGCTTTTTGCAACCCCCTTTGTAGGTCATGTATAAATGATCCTCTCTGAAGAGAGTCATTGTTCTCTACAAAGTAGGAGTATTTGTCACACAGCTTTTCGGTGTTGATATCCCCGCCAGCATTGAAACAATGGAAGGAGGCCCACTTAGATTTTGCACATATAAAATAATTTTTCAAGATTTTCCAAGCATTTTAAAGTGTAGCAGAAATAAGCCCCAAGTCATGTAAAAGGTATATGTATTGAGATAGCCATTATAGTGTTAATTATAAAACCATAAAATTTCAAAATGCTAATTTGGATGTATTCCAATGTCCCATGACAGGAAAATGGTTAAGGAAGTTGGAGTCTATCTATGTTAAGAGAAACCATGCTATGAAAATAATGGTAACAGACTGTGTTCTCCTGGGAAAGGAGAATTCGAGTTCAACATGAAGTGAAAAATGCAGGACACAGAATCCTATTCACACCGTGTTTACGACTACGTAAGTTACTTATTAAGAGGTTGGGCTAGGAAATCAAACAACTAGTTTTCTAATCTGCCTCTGTGACTTGTACTTTGATAACCTTGAGAAGGTTATTCAAAACCTTCAACTCCTCTCTGCAAAGAGAAAAGCACTTACCGTTGCCATGAGAATTACATGAGCTAATGCAAACCTTGTGTTCTGGGTGCTTACTAATTACTCAAAAGGCTCTATTAAAATCCTGGAGAGGACACACAGAAATGAGAACAGGAGTGAGGTTAAGAGGATGATATCTCTTTTACTTTTTTTTTTTTTTATAATCTTCCTTTAGTGATGTTATATTATCTCCGGGATTAAAAAAAACAGATTCAAAGATACCAAGCAGTAGAAGGCCAATATATTGGGGATGTCAGCCCACAGACTCTCTAAGAACAATCCTTGGATAAGAGCCTGCACCAAGTAAAGGCTTCCTCACACTTCATGGACGTATCTCCCCAGACTGAGATAACCAGGGTGCAAAAGAGTTTGCTCATTCCAATCAGTCAGCATTCTCTAGAAGGCCTTGATGGTGTGGGTACCACTCCCTTAGAATTCAGCTGTATGCCACACTGGTTCACCTTGCTGTCTTCCCAGTCCGTTATGGCAAAGTGATAAACACCCCCCCAAAACATTTCAGAAACAAACCAAGGCTAATATCCAGTTTGTGGTCACTTGATAAAAGACGGAGAATTACAATTTCCTGAAGTAGGGTTTAGTTCAAATAAGAGAATATATCTTGGCAGACATTTCAATGATTTTTATTATAGTTTATTTATTCCCTCATTATCTGGGCTGTAATCTGCGTATATCTTGGGTATTAAGCTACTTCTGAAAGTTTGCAAATAAACTCTTTCCCTATACTTTTCATGCCTTTCTTTACTGATATTTGCCCTAATAAAAACATGACATGCCTTATTTCAAACTAAGAGAGCCCACATTAAATAGCATTTTAAAAAGATGAAACTTAAAAGGCCTTAGCTGAGTGGATTTTGGACTAGAACCTTGACCCAGGAACATATAATAGATTAACCTAAGCTGGTCTCTTTAAGACTAAGGGAAACTAACTTTTACATATTGGCTGTTTGCATAGTTTGTGCAGCTACTTCTAGTAAGAATCAGTAAATTTGCCCAATCAATAATAAGGAAATTCATATTTTCCCATTTGATGGGAAGTTTAAACAATGACAAGATACACAAGGATAAATGATCAAAAATAAACTCTAAATAAAAGCATGTCAAACAAAATACTTAAGAAATCTCTTATACTGATCTTTAATTATTTAAAGAAAAGATGGTAAGTTTTGGCTGAAAAATTGTGGTCAGTTAGTTTTTAAATGAGCACAGAGTTGAGATAGTAGCTTGTTGATATTTCAGCATTTTAGAGATTTGAGTCTGATGGTATGTCAATCAATTTTTTGCTAGAAAACAAGACAAGAACTCAATGACCCCTATCTGTAAGCATTTATGTCTCACTTATGTGTCTTATAACCTCACAATCTACATCCACTGCTGGTTGACTTTGGATTTCTTCATTGGAATACCCAGACTGATGGAGTAGCTATCTGTGATATTGCCCCATGGGCAAAATAAAAACGGTGAAGCATGTGCTCGCTCCTAAAACTTCTGTCTGGAGGGGATCCATGCCTCCACTGCTCCTAGTTCATTGGCTAGTTCAAGGCACATATCCATGTTGGAGTCCAGGATAGAGGAGTGACATTCTTCCTCAGAGAGGAGCACCTCAGTATGAGCCAATAAGTATTTTGAAGAATAAGAAAAGACACCCCAGAAGCTGTCCTTTTGTCTTCCTCTTAGACTTCCAGATTCCATCTTCTAGGTAACAACAACAATAACTTTCTTTTATTTATTTAAAGAAGTACATGTATCTACAATATTTACATCTTTATTGATCACCTGGCTTATTGGGTGCATTTTCTATGTTGCATATAACCTTTAACAGCAGTGTTAACTAAACTTTCAGCCATAATATAATAAAGATCCTTCTTCTAGTGTCCGATAATATTCACCTTATTTGCCTGCCAGCCGTCACCTGAAGCTTTCCGAAGGACCACAAGTCTTCTACTGGCAGTTTCTCCAAGGTGCTCAGGCTGTCATTAACACTTTTCTCAAAGCCCACTGCCTCGTTCCAAAGCCACCGCCAAACTCTGGGTTTGTATTTTGGCAATGTCCCACTCTTAATATTAATATATGTGTTAGTTAGGCATTGCTGTGTAACAAATTACTATAAAACTTAGCAACCTCAAACAACAAACATGTATTATCTCATTTTCTGGATGATCTAGCTAAGAATATTTCCAACCAGGATGTTGAAATTGCCACCTGGTTTCTTCTTTCTGCTTTTACTTAGTAAGATGCAAAAAGAGAGAGACAAAATAAAGGAAAGGCTGTTAGATTTTCTTTTTTTAAACTTCATTTTAAAGATTCTAAGGGTCTAGCAGAGGGTTTAACACATGGGAGCAAGAGTCTTTCATAAAAATAACTAAGTAAACAAATGAAAAATTAAGCAGAATAGTTAGGGCCCTGAAAATAATCTGCATGATACTGTAATGGTAGGTATATTTGTCAAAACCAGTAAAATGTACACATCAAGAGTAGACTCTAATGTAAAGTATGGGCTTCCATTAATGTCTGTGTCAGTGCAGGTTCATTGGTTGTAACAAATGCAACATTCTTCTGGAGATGATTCAGTGGGGGAGACTGTGTTTTTGTGGGGACGGGGTGATGGGGGCAGTCATCATGCTTTCCTCTCAGTTTTGCTGAGAGTCTAAAATTACTGTAAAAATAAAGCTTATGATTTGGGGGGAACATTTTTTTTTTTTTTAGGAAAACTTTTTTGGATTTTTTTTTTTTTTTCATTACATGGGCATTTAAGTACTGAGCATTTGGTTTTGACTATTATCATTGTGGTCTTTGTTCCTGACAATATTTAGGTGACTCTTTAAACAGTCTACCAGGGATAAGTTTAATAATCAGAAGGACAGAAATAAGAGGATATCATTCTCTGAAGCCCATTAAAAACATTTTTATTCCAGATCCTATGACCCCAGAATGAATGTTGAGAGTTAGCTTTTGTGTATGCATGTATCAGTTTCTGGAACCCCCCCCCCCTTTTTTTTTTATTAATTCTGCAATAGCATAGTATTGCTTAGTATATTCTATGGGTTGGATTTATTTGGCTCTCTCATGCTTCAAAAAAGATTGTATAAGTCAGAGATGTTCCTGTGACAAGTTGGCCCATCCATACCCTTGAAGAGAAAGAGGAATCAACCATTCAGGAAAGGTGACCACCTTTTATTCCTTCCTACCCTGGGAATTTCTGCTTGTGATTGCCAGATTTCTAACTTGTCCCAGCTGAGATGCAGGAGAGCAGTAAGTCTGCATGAACAAAAAGACAAAGCAGTGACTTGTGGAAGTGAGACCCTATTACATGATAGGTATCAATAAAGAGAAGTCTAATATTTTATTCTACTCTAGGAATTTATGCAAGTAAGGGGATTTTTTTTAAAGATTTTATTTATTTATTTGACAGAGAGAGATCACAAGTAGGCAGAGAGGCAGGCAGAGAGAGAGAGAGAGAGGAGGAAGCAGGCTCCCTGCTGAGCAGAGAGCCCAATGCGGGACTCGATCCCAGGACCCTGAGATCATGACCTGAGCCGAAAGCAGTGGCTTAACCCACTGAGCCACCCAGGCGCCCCAGCAAGTAAGGGGATTTAATCCTTTAGCTACATTTGAGGGGGTCTAAATCCCCTAGAAGGTCAATGTACAGCCTAGAAATTTGACTTAATGGGAGTGAATCGAAAACGGATCATTAGTGAAGAGGAGGCTTGTAACATCTGATGTGACTCCACTGAACCCTATGGTTGTCTACCTCTCTGCCTTCACGTCAGGCTATTGGAGCCAAGCTGGACACTGGACTGGAAATTGTGCTGATTGTCTGGTTGTGAAGGAAAGCCTCTGGCTTCCTCTCCCCCTGATACCCTGTTAGCTATGGCAGTGCCGTCAGCTGTAGGTGTGAGTGGAGGAGGGTAAAAGACAGTTTTCGAGAGAGGGAATTCCACTGTGTATTTGCACAAACATTTCTTATTTCTTGCTGCTTCCCAGCGTTTAAGCTTATAAGACAGAATCAAGGAGACGCATCCTTTTTTCTTGTAAAACAACTGTCTCTAATTCTCGGAAGAATATACATGAGAAGGGAAATCATTTACTGCTTGAACATTTGTTCTTGACCAAGCAACAGAGTCTGGATATGATTGAAAAGTAGTCATACGAAAATTCTGTTCTTTCCTATTGACATACAGCCTAACTAGAGATACCACATTTAAAAAGCAAAACAGGGGCGCCTGGGTGGCTCAGTGGGTTAAAGCCTCTGCCTTTGGCTCAGGTCGTGATCCCAGGGTCCTGGGATCGAGCCCCACATCGGGCTCTCTGCTCGGCGGGGAGCCTCCCTTCCTCTCTCTCTGCCTGCCTCTCTGCCTACCTGTGGTCTGTCTGTCAAATAAATAAATAAAATAAAATCTTTAAAAAACAAAACAAAACAAAAACCTAGAGACTCTGCAAAGCATTGTGATCATTCATTCTGGTGGACCATCTCCTAGCATGACCTCAGTTAGAAGGTCATGAAATGTGTTAGAGTTGGTGGAGAAAAACTCATGTCTTTGAAATTTAAGACCATTTTTTATTCCCTTAGGTAGTCTTTCTGAAATTCTCTGAGCAGACCTTACCTAGTTTGCTTCTTCATTACTTGGAAATCCTGAAGAGTTTTTCTTGGAAGTGACCAGATGGAAAAAATTAAAAATGTTTTAGGAGAGCTATTAATTCTGGGTGGATTTTTTTTTTCTAGAATCCTTCTATTTTTATTTAGACATAGATCAAGAACATTTGTGAGATTAACATTTGCTTATCCAACATGATAAAGATCATTTTTATTAGAATTTTAAGCTGTAGCTATAGGCATTGATGAGCCTTATTCTGTTCTAATGACTGTCTTAATATCTCTTTAGCCTTCTGAAGACAACAAATTGAAAATTTCCCCCTATTCTTTGCTTCAAGTGGCATGAATCTGAGGGAGCACTGATATTGTCTCCAGGACCTTTTTAGGAAGAACATTTGGTCCTATTCTTATTATTCTTAATGGTCGTTCCTTGGTAAAGAATAAGTACTAGCGGTGTAATGGGGACTTCGTGATGAAAGACTGCATTCTATTATTGGATTCCTGGAGGGAGAGAAAAAAAAAAAAGTCCTACAGGAGAATAATGAGTAAACCCCAAGAGATTCCTTTTCTCCTCAATATTTTATAATCACACGCCATGATCTCATCTATAATTAGATGATGTTTAGGTGTTTAAATCATCAACATTTCCATGAATGGGAGAACATTTTATAAGATTTTCATGGTACCATTGTAAATACCATGGATTGCACAAAGGAAGAGCATACGAGGTCAATAACTATACAGAAACTGTTCTCCTTCAAGAAGAAGAGAAAGAACTTAGTAGGGTGAATTTAACCTATCAGAAAGCCACTGGAGAATAGAGGGAACAGCCATAGCCATGCGATTCTAACCCTAGACTTAGCCCGTTATCTTTTACCTAGCAGATTCTTGACTTCCTCATTTGTATGATGATGCAGATGCCTACCTGGCAGGTAGGATCTGACAATTTAGTGAGATAAATTATTCACAAGTGCCTAGAACATAGTAGATGCTGACTTAAAGTCCATTATGGAAAATACAATAAAAATTAATTATTATTGAATGAGAAGGAAGGACCCCTGTCCTCCTGACATATTTTTTTTTTTAGCAGAGCAAAGACACCTTAGCCCTTTGATGTGCCTACATTCTCTTTCCTTGATGATATGAATTCCCTGTTTTTGCTTTTCCTGGGATAGTACATATTGGCCTTGCATGAATTATTTGTTTTCCCAATGCAGCTTGGTACAAGTGTATTTACTGATTAGCTCATTACAGCTCTTAAAGGGGATGAATTCTGTCCAATGTCTTTGATACAATCATGTGTGTCCCAAGATGTTTTATTTTTTCTTTTTAGGTTGATAAGTGCAAGTCTGACCTGTTCTCTTCTAGTTAGCATGCACCTGCAGGAAAGGGATTTGCTAGTGTCACCTGTTTCAATATCAGATTGACGTGCTATTGTTCTTACACAGAGATGATGGCACATCCCATGATGTGTGATTTTGATCGTTTTTCCAGGAGTCAAATGTGTTTTGGATGAAGGATTCATATATACTCAACATGATGCTCCTTGTGGTTGTACCTTGAGGCCAAAGACACATTTTTGAGGAAGATGTTACAGGTCACATGTAGGGTAAGTGTCAAGTCAACATGTCTTTGAATGGAGGTCATCCTAAAAAGGAATTATTAGATTTTTTGCCTCTCATATGCATGGTTCCTGCAAAATTTATTTCAGTTACTTTTTAGTTGGCTTAAAATCAGTAAGCAGTTTGCAAATTATACAGGGAAGGTCCCATAGAAATAATTAATAATAATAACTGTGAATAGGATCTTTCTGTTTTTGAAAAATTCCAACACAAAAGTTCACTTTCATATTCTATCATGTTTCGGTCATGAATTTTTTTATTATTATCCCTTAATGATAAACCTGATTTTGTCCCAACCTTGGAAGGATCTGGTTTTGTGCTCTGTTTTGAAATCTGAATGAAAAGGACATAATCATTATAAAATACTTTTCACATATTTTAAGATGTGGTATTATCTATACTTCACTTAGAAGGCGAACAAGGAACAGAGTATCATTTTTTAAAAATTATGTTCACTTAGCCACCATATAGTACATCATTGGTTTTCGATATAGTGTTTAATGATTTATTATTTGTGTATAACATCCAGTGTTCATCCCAACACGTGCCCTCCTTAATACCCGTCACCCGGCTCAGAGTATCATTTTTAAAAATAACACACGGATTAAAAAAATAAATAACAATGCCAGAAAATAGGCAATTATTTGTCTACTTTATTTGGTTATGTCATTTTATTCTAGCAGTTTTTTGTTTGTTTGTTTGTTTGTTTGTTTTTTAGATGAAAGCAGAGAAGACATGATAGCAGGTCTTATAGCTTTGGAACCCTGAATTGCTCCAATTTCCAATCCTTTAGAGCAGTAAAATTTCTTAACTTGTCTTTACAGTTAAAATTTTTAAAAAATATTTTATTTATATATTTGACAGAGAACACAAGCAGAGGGAGCAGCAGGCAGAGGGAGAGGAAGAAGCAGGCTTCCCACTAAGCAGGGAGCCTGACATAGGGCTTGATCCCAGGACCCTAGGATCATGACCTGAGCCAAAGGCAGACTCCAAGCCAAGTGAACCACCCAGGCACCTCTTGTCTTTACAGTTGAATTCATACTCCAGTACTGCTATTGTGAATGTAATGGTTGATAATGGGGTCTTCAGATAATTTCTATTAGTATAGTCAATCAGATAAAGTGCAGTGTCCTCATTCTGATTAAGTAAATTCAAATGTGACATATAGGTTTGGAGTACCAGAAGTCTAGGTAGAATCCCGATAACTAATTGTTAAAAAGAAGCAGTCCAGCCAGAGGACTATTTACAAAGTATCATACATAGGGAGATTTGGCCCACTTGGGTATGCTCAGCATCGTCAGATACTTAGTGTCAAATAGCCAGTTCTCAACTTTTTCATGCTGATTTATAGAGATTGGCATGTTCTGTTTTTTTTTTTATTATTATTATCCAAATTTTAATCTTGGAATGGCAAATCAAATTGGATGAGTTCCTGGAACTATTCTTGATGGAGCCTCAATGTTCAGATATCCTGGATGTGGTAAGGTTGACAGTGACCTTCAGAGTTGGAGACGAGCTCTTCTGGTCTAATCTTACACATGGATAATAATAATAATACCTGGAAGCAATGAAGTTACAAAGATATAAATGATCTGTTCCAACATTTGAAGACCATCTGGTACTTTTTAGTTTTTCTTCCCTCATACTTCTCTGCTAATATATTTCCTTTCAATGCAGAAACACCTTAGGATATAGACTGATGACAGTGTGAAAACTGTTTGGAACTGTAAATACTGATTTTTCTCACAGATCCCCCCCTACATATGTGTGACAATGCCTGAGAGGAAATAATTAAAAATAATATCTACTTTATTGCAACTAAGTTGACAACTTTTCATCATAGTAACTACAGCAAGACTTGGAGAGACATCTAAGAGATTCATAACATGCCCTTAAATATCAACTTGAAAGTCAGTGTGTTTGTAGCCTTTCAGTTTTGCCAAGAAGGGAACTTTCCTGAAATGTTTGTGGACTTTTCTCAGACTTGGGGTATAATGTCCTCGTTCCTGGGATCCTCTGGAAATTACTGGAACAGCTTGCAATTTTCTCGTTCTCACTCATCCAGAAAGGGAATAAACATGAATTTCTCTTATGAGGTAGCAATGGTGACACTGGAATGTACTGACTGAGGTGTTAAAGAAGTGAGGTGGCTGCCAGTGTCTGATATGTGCTCCCAGATATACTCAGTTAGAGACCTAAGACTTGTTAAATGTTCATTGGTGTGCTGATTTATTCTAAATCAAGTTTTCTCAACCTTGGCTCTGTTGATATTTTGGGTTGATAATACTTTACTGAAGGGACAGGTGCCCCGTATATGGTGATATGTTCAATAGCATTCTTGGCTTTTACCCTGTAGATGCCAGGAGCCCCCTCCCCAACTAATATAACAACAAATGTCTCTAGACCTTGCCACGGGGCCCTTGGGGACAAACTGCCCTTGGTTGAGAAGAATTGCTCTAAGTCTTCGGAAAAACAAAACAAAACAAAAAATTAAAACCAAACCAAACAGAAAGACATTAATACTTCCAAGGCTTAAGATATTACCTAGGATATGAATATCTATCTATCTAGATATAGACTATGTTAGAGACTGTATTATTTCAGTCATATCTATATATTTAGTATAGATGAATATATATTGTGTCTTTCATATACAGTTCTCTAAGCTCTTTGGTCTCCTCAAAGAAACTGAGGATTAGCTTAAAAATACTTTTCTTCCCTGTCTTATAATTCTTGCAATAGGCAAGACATGCATCTATTTTGGAAATTGATTTTAATGTATGGGCTGCCTGTTCATGGTTGATAGAAATCATTTTTACCTTCTCCATATCATGCAGGGGATCTCAGATCTCAGCCAGGGAACAGTATGTTGTGGGCTAACTTTGTATATGCTTCTATCACCACTTTTCAATATGGTTGCTCATAGTTCAGCCTTACATATAGCTGTTTCCAAGAGCCAGCCCAACGAGTACCTCACTGGGACAGGTTTCCTGTCTTCTTCTCCCAACACTTTATTTTCTCCCTCTCATTCTATAGGCATATTGATCTTGATGAGAAAATTCACTCAGAGAGTAGTCAAGAAAGCGATATAGTGGAAACAAAGCTATGTATATGGCAAGGAAGGTATTCAAGGTAAGTAAGAAGATGGGGTTGCCTATTTATGATGTGTTAGAAAAAGTCATCCTGGAAAAATCTGGCTCTGGAGGCCAACCATTATTCACTCTGGGGGAATGTATCATGTGAAAGATCTGATTTTAGGAAATTTCCCAATGACCTGTGTTGTCCTGGGTACGTTAGTCAGAACGCAAACCAAGTTTCAATCTAAGAAGGAATGTTAACTTAATGCAGCAGCTTTCTCTGGGCCAAGTTCCCTTCTTCGTCATCTCACAAGTGTTATATTTAACCTACATTTGAAAGAAAAAAATATGTGAACATGGAATTTGGCCCACAGGTTAATTATTTGGATTTTCTGAATTCAGGAGAATTTATTTGCTGAAGCAGTTGTCCCTGAATCTTATCTTTTTAGTGAAATCTCCACATATTGAAATTCCTTTTAGACTATATGATTGAAGAGTTTGATAACCTGAACATAACCATCGAATAAAGTCACTGTACTTTTCCTCAGTGTTCCTGATCCCCTGCTTTTATGAATCAAAGTTGTATGACTGAGATATAGGTCACCCCAATATTTAGGGTTCTCTCCATCAATTAAGAATTAAGGTGATTCTTCACAACCTTGTCCAGAAAACAGAAGATGGAGGACTTTCTGACTTGTTTAATGAGGCCAGAATTACCTTGATATCACAGCTAGACAGTGTAAGCAAAAACAAAACAAAACCTACAGACAGTATCTCATGTGAACTTAGACCTAAAATTCCTAAAGGGGAAAAAAAAAAAAAAGTTTGCAACTTGAATCCAGCAATATATATATATATATATATA
Source organism: Mustela putorius furo (assembly GCF_011764305.1). NCBI lineage: Eukaryota > Metazoa > Chordata > Mammalia > Carnivora > Mustelidae > Mustela > Mustela putorius. Next base: position 10,868,746 of record NW_025421399.1, read on the forward strand.
TAAAGAATTACATACCATAGCCAAGTGGGGTTTATTCCAGTTATACTGTGCTAGTTAAATATTTTAAAAATCAGTACATTAACTCTATAGATCAAATTTCAAAGAACCAGCTTTTTACTATGTTGAATCTTCCTGTTGATGTAGTTTTCTCTCCATTTATTTAGATGTCCTTTGCTTTTACCAATATTTTATAATGTTTAGCATACATTTAACATTTTCAGAAGTTTTTAAATCATAAGGCCTATATATGTGTATATATATATATAAATATATAGATAGATTTAGATTTAGATTTATACACAGTAACTTATTTTATGAGGATGTTCCCCTCTATTTTTTAATTTGGGAGAGTATATACACACATATATATATGTATATATATATATATTCTCTTTTTACATATAATATAAGTACATAATAAATGAGTGTTAAATTTTGTCATATATTTGGTCTCTATCAATAAGCTAAGAAACAAAAATTACATGACCATAGCAATTGGTAGGTTATAAGAGAATATACACATATTCTCCATAAATAAGAGATAGAGGGGGAATAACCTCAATTTACTAAAGAGCATGTATAAAAATCAAAGAGCTAGCATCATACTTAATGGTGAAAAGTTGAATGAGTTTTCCTAAGATCAGGAACAAGGCAAGAATGTTTGCTCCAACCATTCTTATTCAATAGGACGCTGGAAGTTCTATCCACAATAAGTCAAGGAAAAAAGGGAGAGAGATACACACATTCTAGACTGGAGAGGAAATATTTAAACTGTGACTGGGGCGCTGGGTGGCTCAGTGGGTTAAAACTCTGCCTTCAGCTCAGGACATGATCTTGGGGTCCCAAGTTTGAGCCCTGCATCGGGCTCTCTGCTCAGCAGGGACCCTGCCTCCCTAGTTGTGATCTCTCTCTGTCAAATAAATAAATAAAATCTTTAAAAATAATTTTAAAAATAAAACTATTCCTATTTTCAAATTTTGATATTGTATACATAGAAAATGCCAAAGGACCTGCAAAACAAACAAAAAACAACCCTCAAACTAATAATGAGTTTAGCAAGATCACAGGATACAAAATCACACAAAAAGCAACTGTTATTTCTATATATTTGCAAAGAATATATGAAAACCAAAATTAAAATACAAGGCTATTTACAACTACTCAAAAAAAAAAAAAAGAAAAGAATTTTGAAAAATCTAGCAATATCTGTGCTGAACCTGAAAACTGTAAATCCCTGAAAATATTAAATGCATGCTAAAAATTATAAAACACTGATAAAAATCAAAGAACATTGAAATATATGGTGAGACAATCATATGAAGGAAAGGACTCAACATAGTAAAAACGCCACTTCTCCTAAATCTGACCTATAGGGTTAATGTGATTCATATTCAAAACTCTAGTAATATTTTCTGCAGATATGGAGAAGCTCATTCTAAAACTTATATGGCAAAGCACAGGCCCAAGAATAGCTAAAAATAATTTTGAAAAAAAAAATAAACTTAGAGGGATCATTTTGCCCAAAGTTAAGACTTACTGTATGTTTACAATAATTAATGACTGTGGTATTGAAGGATCAATGCAACAGAAGAGAGAACCCAGAACTCAACAAATATGTCAACTGATTTTTTTAAAAAGTTGCAAAAGCAGTTCAATCAAAGGTCAGTCTTTTCAATAGGTGGTGCTAAAACAAACATCAAGAAGCAAATAATGAATGTTAATCTCAACCTAAGGCTTTATAGAAAAATTAATTCAAAGTTCATAGATTAAAAATTTTAGAATGTAGGGCTAAATCAAGAGTTCTGAGACATGACACCAAAAGCATGATCCATAAAAGAAAATAATTATATTGGATTTCATCAAAATTAAAATTTTTTGCTCTGTGAAAAAGCATGTGAAGAGGATGAACATTTAATCTAAAGACTAGGGGAAAATATTCTCAAGTAACAAATATCCAATATGGGGGCGCCTGGGTGGCTTAGTCAGTGAAGCATCTGACTTGGCTTTAGCTTAGGTCATGAACTCAGGGTGGTGAGACTGAGCCCAGCGTCTGGCTCTGTGCCCCTGAGAGTGGAGCCTGCTTGGTAGTCCTCTCTCCTTCTCCCTCTGCCCCTTCCCTGTGCTCTCTCCCTCTCTCTCTCTGTCTCTCTCTCTCTTTAAAAAAAAAAAAAAAGTTAAGGAAAAACCAATATCCAACATAGAACTTGTATTTAGATATATTAAAAAAAAAAAAAACACTCTCAAACCCCATCATTAAAAAAAAAAAAATTCACTTAGGAGATGTGCAAATGCAATGAAGAGAAATTTTATCAAAAAGGAAATATAGCTAGTAAATAAATGCATGAAGGGATATTTGTCATCATTGCTATTAGAAAAGTGAACATTAAATCTCAATGAGATATGACTACACACCTGTTAAAACGACTTTAAAAAAAGCTAATGATTATATGGGTAACGGCCAAAGTTGGAATGAGTTGAGCCACAAAATATGTAACATGGTGTTGAATTATAGCCCAGAGTATAAAATAAATGTACATGAATCCATACTGCTATAAATCAAAGATGTAAAAAAATAATAAATGGAGAAAAGACAAAATTTTCCTTATAAAATAATTCCAAATATCACATGTAGATACTCTCTCCTCCAGGAGATAAACCTTATAGGCTGATTTCTAAAGAATAGAACACGAGAGGGAAAAATATTAATTTTACACTTCGTTGGCCAGATGATCAATGTTAACATGATGGTGATGTCATGTGGAATTCATGGACCCAATAATATTATTTGATGATAAGGGTACTTTTTTTTTTCTTCTTTAATCTCTGTGGTATTCTTTCTAAACCTCATAGCCTAAGTCCAGTTACGATAAGAAACACTGGGTAAAGCTAAACTCTAGAACATTCTACAAAGTACTTGACCAATACTCCTCAAAACTGTCAAGGTCATAAAAAATTTAAAAAAGCTGAGAAACTGTCATAGACCAGAGGAGAGTAAGGGGATATGACAACTAAATACAATGTGTTATCCTGGATGAGATCCCAGAACAGAACAAGGACATTAATAGAAAAAACAAACAGCTGCTGAAACCTGAATATAGTCTGGAGTTTAGTTAATAGTAATGTTCCAATGTTGATTTCTTCGTTTTGACAAAATATACCCAAGTAATGTAAGATGATAGCTTTATGGGCACTGAAACTGTGAGGTTTATGAGAACTCTCTGTACTATCTTTGCAACTTTTCTGGAAATCTGAAAGTATTCCAAAATCAAAAGTCTATTTAACAAAGATTATCTTATGATTGAAAAAAAATATATAAAGTTTTCAAGAATAAACAATATAATGTCTAAGAGCAAAATTTAAAATTTCATTGAGAGATAATAAAGAAGATCTAAACGAATGGAAAAGTATAACAGGTTCATTCATTAGAAGAAACAATATTATAGAGATGTCACTTCTTCCTAAATTGCAATGGTGACAGCAGAAATGTCCTCAGATTGCCAACTTGCTGACCTTTGAATAATAAAGCTAGGACGTTTAATTTAAATGGGCATGATTAGTTGTAAAATACTTTTTAATAAAAGTGGGTACGAGAAGAATAAATGAAAGAAGATGGGATTGGGAGGGAGACAAACTATGTGACTCTTAATCTCACAAAACAAACTGAGGGTTGCTGGGGGGAGGGGGTTTGGGAGAAGGGGGTCGTATTATGGACATTGGGGAGGGTATGTGTTTTGGTGAGTGCTGTGAAGTGTGTAAACCTGGTGATTCACAGACCTGTACCCCTGGGGATAAAAATATATGTTTATAAAAAATAAAAAATTATATTTAAAAAAATGTAATGATTTAATGTGCCAGTCATCATAAATATTAATTAAATGTGACCATTTCAGTTTCTTATTCATTTCATGAACAAAAATGCATGAAATGCTTTATGTATCAAATGCTTTGTAGAAACGCTCTTCAAGAATGAACAAAGTTAGGGGCATTTGGCGGGCTCAGTCAGAAGAGTGTGTGACTTTTGATCTCATGGTCATGCATATGAGCCCCAAATTAGGTATAGAGATTACTTAAAACAATTTTTTTTAAATCTTTAAAAAAAATAAAAGAATGCATAAAGTTGTTTATCAACTTGCCCTCTGCTCTGACAGCAAACCTCAATATTATTTGGAAGGTAAATGTGGGAAGACCAGTAAACACACACCTATGTTTCAAAGCAAATAGATGACCAGAATAAGCTGGTCCCTCTTCAGCTCTTTACATCTCCTCTGATTCTATGTAGACAGAACCTCCCCCCCAATACGTTTACCATGGAGCCAATCAAACAATAATGAGAGCAAGCCAAAGAGAGTTGATGGAACCATTGGAAAAGGGAATCAGAGGAAAGCATGCAGTTTTCAGTCCTGAAATAATAGCACTATTAAATAACTCGCCATGTTCCTGATTGGGGTAGGGGGTGGTGTAGATAAAGCTTTGGATACTATTCTTCCAACCTTTTCATTGACCTCAAGAAGCCATGATTAGTATGCCTCTCTTACAGATTAGGAAATAGACTTGAAGAGGTTATTTGATATATCAAAACCCACAGAGCTAGTTACCGGTGGAGTCAGGATTAGAATCCAAGTCCATACCATCTGCTTTATCCTCCTGAACCGAGGCTCTTGAAAGAAGCGTCTCTGTTGGACAAGAAGCAAGGGCTAATTATTTCAAGTATGTTGGCCCCCAGGGAGGCTGTTTTTTAACAAAGGGTGAAAATGGGACCTTTTTCATTTTCTCTTGGTACTAAATCCTGAAGTCATACAATCTCTAAATATAAATGCTTTGGAATTCAGTGGAACTGTGTTTCCTTATTTGGAAAAAAAAAAAAAAGTGTGGGGGGGATTGAATTTCAAGCCAAGTGATTTCTGGAAAGAGTCATGCATGTGAGGCAGCACTAGTACTCTGGAGGTCCCGCCATATTGGGACAGGTCCTAATTGGCGGAAAGAAAGGGAAAGATTCATAATGAATATAATAACAGGGAGAAATGGAACAAAAAAGACTCCTTTCTCTTCTCCTTCTAATCAAGAGCCCTGATAAAAGACACGCAGACACATAGCAAGAACATTCCAAGGTTGAATCACATTTATTTCCAAACCTGCTGTCATTTAAAATGTAGGTTCAGAAAAATAAGCAACCAACAATCATACAAAACCCTCTCATCTTGGGCCAAATTCTGAGCTGAACTAGCACAGGATATTTTCTAGAAGCTTATTAAATGTTTGGCAAACATTAAACGATCCTTTATTTGTTATACAATTATTCTTAAGCTCCCACAGCTTCAGTGATACTAATAGGTTTAAATAAAGAGACAAATGTGGGGGAAAATGTTAATAACCACTATTCAAACGGACTAATGTGAAACACAAGGGTGGGACCACTTTAATCACTCACTTATATTATTACAGGTGCCCACATTGATGACTTGTACTCTTGTCTTTGATCTCCACTGTAGAAAAGGCTCTGCTCCATTTCAAAAGAGATTGCCTTGTGCCCCATTTGTTGGCCTTTGGATCAAACCGGCAACAGACCTCACAGATAGAATTCCACCATTGGCCATTCATAAAGAGGTAAATTGTAAGTCCTTTGCCTTCCTTCCAAATATTTCTCTCAACAGAAAACAGTTTTTTTTTTTTTTAAATCTATTTGTTAATATTGCCATCTGCTTTGGTTACGACTCAAGTTTAGAGTTTAAGCCTTATCATAATGTGTTTGCCAAAACCCTTTTATTTTCAGGTATTTAAAAAAAAAAAAAAAAAAAAAAGTTAAGCCTGGGTAGACATTGTAGAATGTGTTTTCAAATGTTGGCCTTATGCCTTTGCTACTGATGATAATAACACGCCTATCTGCAATTTAAGACCTGATTTTAGATAAGGATGCTGCTACTGAGCCATGATTAGTAGAAGGAGGCCTTTGAATTTTCCATGGGCTTCTTCCTATTGGCATACATTTTTACTCATGGGCCAGCAACACATGCATTTTTGAGGTAAAAGGAAGGCATTTTGCCATCATGGGGAACAGAATTAATATAACTGGCACTTGTAAAAATATCAAGGGTGGCTTATTTGCACTCTAATTATCTAAGCCTGAAGTAAGGAAGGAGAAGTGATAGAGTCAATAATCTGGGGTTTATAGCCAAGGTCCTGGGACCCAAACCATAATTTGCCATTTAGTACTTGGTTAACCTTGGTTAAGTCAGTTCATACCTCATAGACTGTTTCCTTGTCTCTTATCTGAGACCAGTAACATTGGCTTATCTCAATGAACAGTTGATTTGATACTTACAGGAATAGCTTATAAATCTTATAAATGGTAAAGCCTACATTGATGTTGATTAAAATAGTGACTGAGCCACAAGACCCAAGTTGTAGGAAATTTGGGAGGGTATTATAAAGAGTTAATAAATAATACGATACAGAAAAATGAAATACCTATTTATGTTAGCTTTCTACCACTGTATAACAAATGGTCACAATTCTTATACAATTATTATCTCACAGGTTCTGTTTCAGGAGTCTAGGCATGGCTTACTTAGCTGGGTTCTCTGGAAAGCTAAAATCAAGGTGTCAGCCAGAGCTGAGTTCTCATCTAGGGGCTTGATTAGGGATGGGTTTGCTATCAAACTCACTCAGGTTGTTGGCAGGATTCATCTCTTCATGCTTGGAGGTCCAAGGTCCTTTGGGACACATTGGCCATTTTCCAGAGACTGCTCTTAGCTCCAAGAGATGGCCACAGTTCTTGCCATGTGGCTTTTTCACAGAACTCCTCCTCCCAAACCAGCAAGTGAGAAGGTCTTTAGCAAGAGTCTGCCATGGGGACAGTTCTATAACGTGTATTCACGGCAGTGACTTCATCGCCTTTGTCCTAATTGTCATAAAAATGACATCCATCTTCTGCATTTTCTGTGGTTAGAACCAAGTCACAGATCTTGTCCTTACCCAAGGGAAGGAGATTTCATACCTAAAAGCAAGGGTCATGGGGGTGCCTTAGACCATGTCCACAGAGCTCTTCATTTTTAGGTCTTTGAAGATTGAATATACAGATCTGAACGTTTCTTCAGTTCATAGGATACATACTTCAGCATTGTTCTCCCCTCTCCCTTTTTCTAGCAGTTCCTACCTTAGAAACTGGCACATCATACAAACATAGAATATGTCACATCCCAGAGTACCAAATATGCAGAATATTCTATTCATAAGCCCAAACTGGGTGTCTGACCTTACTATTCTCCTTCAAATAAGGAATGACAGTGAGTAGGCACCATGAGTGTTGCCACTCAGCCCAGTTATCTTGTGGGCCCCTTCTTCAATCGCGATCCATCCCACTCCATGTTGCTCTGTGCCCTGGGAAGAGTAAGGAAGGAGAAGTGGTAGAGTCGGATAATCTGGGATTTATAGCCAAGGTCCTGGGACCCAAACCAAAATTTGGAGTCTTCCAAACTCCAGTTGTGTTCAGTCAATGGGAGGCCACAGCAAGGCTGAAGAGAGCAGAGTGTGCTCACTTTATCTATCCCTGAGTGCCCTCTCTATGGGATTGGTCTGGCTGCCTGTGTCCCTCCCCGCCTCCACCCCCCAACATCATCCTCTCTTCTGCTGGCAGTCCCTCTACATGGAGCTTCTACCAGTATTCAGTAACTTTTCTCATCCCTTATCCATTTAGGCATAGATAAAAACAATTTGAATGTTGCTAACCCTGAGGCACTATCCTGCTTGTGTGTGTGTGTGTCTGTGTGTTTTCTCTGAACTTTCCCTACAACTTTGCTAATAAGTCCTTCTCGAATTACTGTAAATTGAGTGTGACATTTTTTCTCGCTGGGACTCTGGCAGATATATCACCCAAAGAATTTAAGTTTTATGGACACAGGGGTTTGCACATAAGGGGTAATCAAAAAATTATTGTGGAAAGAACAAGGGGAAAAAAAGACTCTTTGCCAGTGAATGTAGCAGTTCTCCCATGTGATAATTCAGTGTTTCCTGAGGGTCGTCTTCTGCCTTCTAGAGTTCCCCCAGTAAGAAGAGTCAAGTTGATGATCCATGTTTGCTGAAAAAAATCTTCCCAGAGTCCTGACATGACAAATATTGGCTGTTGCAGAAGAGCTAGGGCATTGACTCCCTGCTTTCTCTCTGACTGTTTTCAAGAAGACAGGTATATGTAGTTGGGAAAATGCAAGCCATGTATCTTTGTAACAGAATCTCAGGGCTGATGGCTGTGTTTCATGATGTCATAATTCACATCTGTTTTTGGTGGAAAAAAGCAACAATGTAGCAGCAAAGGTTGTAATATTAAATGAGAGTGTGATAACATGGTAGATGAAAGCAAAATAAGTAGGAATATCGGATAAAGCTCACATTTTTAAAGAGCAGGCTCTCTACAAGGAAAACCTAAGGGCAAGTATGTGAGATTGTGGAATAAACACTCAAGGAAGTATGAAGTGTTTGATTTTTAGAGATAATTAAAAGGAACTTTGGCTGGATATCCAATAGTGCCTTGTGGATGAAAATGCTGTGGGATTGAGTCAATAATTCTGAAGGCTTGTTATGGCTAAATCATGGGACTATTTCATCATTTCTGGTGTCAATATTTGTGTAGTGGTGTCTGATCAATGAGATATCACTGAGAGCTCTCAAACATTTGTTTTAATCACGCAGATAGGAATTATCATAGCTTCAAATAGGAAATGGGCAGTTGCCAGACTTCTGGGCTTTGTCTACATTCTTTTCTCATATTAGTTTTGACATTACAGACACAAGATATCCTGGATGGACCAAGGACTTTAGAGTTTGAAACCCATTTCTAGACATAGAGTCATGTTGTTTGTTTGTTTGCCAACCCTTGGGCCCCATATAGTTTCTTAGTCTACTTCTTGTGCTACGAAGAAAGTAGGGCACAGCATGTCAAGTCTAAAAATCTGCTACTCTTTTGACAAAGCAATTCTGAGTTTTAAAGGAAGAAGGAACATGGCTCGGGTGCTCTTCTTAAGCATCCTTTGTTCTAAGCTGTGCCCTGTATATTTGACTTTATGTACCTTCTCATGAAGTTTATAGGGAACCTATATGTCTTCTTTCTTCTACTGGCACTCAGTGAGTTACCCAGGAGAATAAATGTGCACATCGTATTCTGTGTATGAACATCTTCAGAGGACTTTTACAAATGTTTCAATCTGACTTTCAAACTCATGGTTGGAAAGAGCTGCTGGCACTTGGGGCCGAGGTACTAGGACCAGGGTCTGGAGACTTGTCTTTCAGTCCCAGCTCTGCCACCAACTGACAGTGGAAAACTGTGTCATTATCATAGTAACTCACACAGTTTTCAGAGTTTCTAATGTGTACTTGTATATTAACTTGCTCAAAATAGACATACCTCTACTAGGGTATTTTCACAACACTTCTGAATTAACCCATTCCATCCAGAATACTTATTGAACATTTGCTCTATGCAGAGAGTTAAGTGTGTACTATAAACAGAATAAAGTAACATAGTTATTGAGCTTTTTTTTTTTAAGGGACTTATGATCTATTAAAGAGAGAGGCCAAATTCACAAAACACTTGATGTTTAACAGTGGATGATAAAGGAGGTGGGAACCAGAGTCCAAAGCCATATAAAGTCATTGTGATCTAGAAACCATGTAAGAAGTACAATACTAGCTAATATGTAATTATTTACTCTGTGCCAGAACCTGGAGCCACTTCTTCTCATAAGTCAAAGCAATGTTATTAGGTGGATGCTATTATTTGATTCATTTGCATATTAGAAAGAGGCGTGTCAGACATTAAGTGATCTGCCCTAGGCTGCATAACTTGATAGTGATGGAATCAGGAGGCTAATACAGGCTGCTGTGTGACAGAAGACTCACTCTTCTACAGATAGAATCAAGATGCTTAATGGATTCCAGTGAAAGTCAAGTATGTTCAACAAGTACCATCACAGAAGTCTTTATGCATTCTGTTTTTTTCCCATGAGAACTTGTTAAAATACAGATTCCTGAGTTCTGTCATGGATCTATTCAATCAAAATTCTGAGATTGGACAAGAAACTAAAATTTTTAAATTCATCATTTTAGTTTTTCTGGATGTTCACTAAAGTTGAGAACAAATTCAGAAAAGAATGGTTAGATTACAATAGGTGAATATGTTGAACTACAATTCAAGATGGAAAGAATATGGACAAAGGTGTGGTATCCAAAGATAAGCCATTCTGGGGGTTTGAAAGAAAATATTTATTAGGCGTGTAGGGTGTATATAGGGAAATGGCAAGATACAAACACAGGTCTTGATAAGATACAGGTCAGGGATAAAAGGTACAGCGTAGGGAATATAACCAATGTAGTCTAATAGCATTGTATAGTTACACATGGTGGCTGTGCTTCTGGTGAGTGCAGCATAAGGTATAGAGTTGCTGAATAACTATGTTGTACACCCAAAATGAATTTAATACTGTGTTTCAACTATACTTCAATTAAAAAAAAAGTATAGGTTCACTTGCATTGAGCCTTGAGAAAAGGTCTTAGGACACTGGAATTTATGGGACATTTACATGGACCTGTTTGTTTGTTTTGGATAGGAAAATAGCCTGTTAAAGTAGAATTTTAGGCAAGTTAGTCTGGTAGCCATTTGGATGGCTGGGATGTGGATAGATCGAGAAGAGCTTACTTAAGGGAGGCTCTTGTTGCCCAGTCATGTAAAATACCACTCAGTGATACTGGGTGCTCAGAAAGGAAAGGAGTAAAGTAAAATACATTGTGTATGTGTTGGGGTGAGGGTGGGGCAAAGCCACGTAGCCTAAAGACATTTTCTAGGCTAGATGTTGAGAGAGGTTCAAAGGACAGGAGGTGGGCTCTCTAAGTGGCTGAAATGATGTAATATCCCATACAAGAAGAAGTGAATCAGAAGGAAGCAGTTGCGTAATGGCAGGTGATGGAGAGTCTGGGTTTACACATGTCTGTCATGCCAGCAGGACAAACATCTTTAGGCTCAGTAGATATTCAAGACAAACAGAAATTCAGGATGGAATTAAAAGTAAAATGACAGAGTTGAGGCATAGATTTAGGTAAGTGTTGGGCATTACCAGAAGGAGAACATTAATGGTGAGGGTGTAAATGAGAACACTCGGAGAATTACAGAAATAAACATAGGACAGAGGTTGGAGGGAAAAAAAATGCACTCCCTTCTCAAGAAGCATTGGATAGCCTCAAGTTCACCCTAGATATAATGTCTTCTTAAGCAGAGGTGAGAGAAAGACACACATAAATATCTCAAAATATGACCAATGGCCACAACTATAACCCCTCTTTTCCAGAGCCCTTACAGTTAAATTTAAGATCAAATAATTTCTTGCTATGGTGATGGTAAACATGGAAATGGATTTTCTTCCTCTTAATTATCACAATAATAAATTCAGTAGCATTTGAAAACATCTAGAGAGAAAAGCACACATCAGATCATGACTATTTTTCCCCCCGCAGGCACTCTTGACGTAAAAGGTCCTCAGCACGTTCTCCCTGATGGAGATGAGCTCCACCTGAGTCCGCTCCTACTTGGGACCACCCATGAAAGAGTCCAAAGAAAAGTCTCACCGTTCTAATCATGAGACCTCCTCTGAAAATACCTCCTCTTCAAGAACTATCTCAAATGTATTTTCAAGCCCAGCCTGGAACTAGAACAAGAAAAGCAAGTAAGTGTCAAGGGCAAATGGCAGCTTGTCTATCCAGAGGAGAGTGGTGGCTTTTGACCTTGATGACAATGTCAGAAATGCCAAGTTCAGATGGATCCAGCTTTGGGGGAGGATGCGGGGAGGTCTTTTTTCACCAGAACCAGCTTCCCTTTCTTAGTTTCCCCCTTTCCTCTGGGCAGGCAAAAGTGTCCTTCCGGGCAATGGGGAGTTAGCTTATTTGTGCGTGGGGGTAAGGCAGCCTTTGATAAATATAAAACCCCATCATTATCTCATTTTGGTATATTCGGAGATTTTCCTAAACAGATGTCATGGAAAATTCATTGAGAAAGAACATAACTTGTTACAAAAGTAACCCACAGATTTTATCTTTCTCTTTTGCCTTAAAAGTTCAAAGTAGGGGAAAACGACCTAATTGAGATAGGCCTTACAAGAGAAAGAACTGAAGGGTAATTCATGTGGGATTGACTATGTAGTATTAAGTGAATTGTGTTGGATGGAAATTTAAATGCCCTAAATGCCTTGTGATCATGCTTGGCACTTAAAAATGTTCCATTTTCTTAAAGCCTTCGACCATTCTCGTTTTCAGTGTTGCTGTTCCTCATATATTAAGAGAATACCACAATGAATAGGAAGGTGACTTTGAGCCTGTTTTTCTCAAATAATGGACCAGTTTTCCCAATAACAATTGGAGGACCTTCCTAATGTCCCTGATAACAAAAGGATGTATTTGCAAATAGAAGACTAGGTTCAGGGCTATGCCAAATGACAAAGAGATGGGACTTGACCATCCAAGAACCAAATCCATGATTTTGATCACCAGTCAAGTGCAATTTGGACTTGTTACTAAAATTAGGAAGTATTTCTAAAGGCCTGTGTCCTGGCTGAAATATAGTTGAGGGTAAAACTGTAGCCATAAGTAGGGTGTTAGACCTAGTCATTTGAGACATGTCTTTGAGATATGATTTCTCTCCGAATCCAAGCCTGGATGATCTTGCAAGGCATCTGAGAATCAGCTAACTTATTTTTATTTGGAAATATCTGAAAAAAAATGCCCCCACCACTCTGATTATTAGAATGGCCTAAATAATGAAACATATAAACAAAAACTGGTAATATGGAGGCATGGTAAGGCTGTGGGATGGTAGCAATGTACTGGATTGCCAGTGGGAATGCAAAACGATACAGTCACTTTGGGAAATAGTTTGGCAGTTTCTTGTCATCATATCAAAAAATGGGCAGAAGATATGAACAGACACTTCTCTAATGAAGACATACAAATGGCTATCAGACACATGAAAAAATGTATATCATCACTAGCCATCAGGGAGATTCAAATTAAAACCACATTGAGATATCACCTTACACCAGTTAGAATGGCCAAAATTAGCAAGACAGGAAACAACATGTGTTGGAGGGGATGTGGAGAAAGGGGAACCCTCTTACACTGTTGGTGGGAATGCAGGTTGGTGCAGCCTCTTTGGAAAACAGTGTGGAGATTCCTCAAGAAATTAAAAATAGACCTTCCCTGTGACCCTGCAATTGCACTCCTGGGTATTTACCCCAAAGATACAAATGTCGTGAAAAGAAGGGCCACCTGTACCCCAATGTTTATAGCAGCAATGGCCACGGTCGCCAAACTATGGAAAGAACCAAGATGCCCTTCAACGGATGAATGGATAAGGAAGATGTGGTCCATATATACTATGGAGTATTATGCCTCCATCAGAAAGGACTAATACCCAACTTTTGTAGCAACATGGATAGGACTGGAAGAGATTATGCTGAGTGAAATAAGTCAAGCAGAGAGAGTCAATTATCATATGGTCTCACTTATTTGTGGAGCATAACAATTAGCATGGAGGACATGGGGAGATGGAGAGGAGAAGGGAGTTGGGGGTAAATTGGAAGGGGAGGTGAATCATGAGAGACTATGGACTCTGAAAAACAATCTGAGGGTTTTGAAGGGGCGAGGGGTATCAGGTCAGGGTACCAGGTGGTGGGTTTTATAGAGGGCATGGATTGCATGGAGCGCTGGGTGTGGTGCAAAAATAATGAATACTGTTATGCTGAAAATAAAAAAAATAATAATTATTTAAAAAAACAAAACAAAACACACACTTACTGTATGACCCAGACATTTTGCTCATTATTTACTAAAGAAAAATGAAAACTTAGGTTTCTATAAAAACCTATACATGAATGGGGATAGAAGCTTTATTCATAATTGCCAAAACCTGGATGGAACCCAGAGGCTTCTCATTTAGTGACAGGATAAGCAGACTGTGGTCCATTCAGGCAATTGAGTTGATTTACTCAACAACACTGATGAACCCCAAATCCAGTTTCCCATGTGAAAGAAAGGAGTCCCAGAAGGCTACATGCATACCGTGTCATTAGATGGATAAGGAAGAACAGATCGGTGGTGGCCTGGGGTTTGGAGTGGGGAGAAAGTGATTGCAAAGGGACAGTGTGAGGGAATTTGGGGAAGGGCTGAAACCACTCTGCTTCAAATCCCATAGAACTGTGCCACGGAGAGTGAATTTTACAAGGAGCGTGTGTGAACTAAAAATACTATTATATAGGGGCACCGGGATGGCTCGGTCTGTTAAGCGTCTACCTTCAGCTCAGGTTTGATTTCAGCATCCTGGGATCGAGCCCCGCATTGGGCTCCCCGCCCAGTGGGGAGTCTGCTTCTCCCTCTCTCTCTCTCTCTCTGCCCCTCCTGCCCCTGCTTGTTCATGCTTGCTCTCTCTCACTCTCTCAGATAAATTTTTAAAAAATTATATATAAATAATTCCACTATAGACTAATTCTACAGTATCTTTTTTCCAAACTGGAGTAGAAATCTAGTCACAGAGGGTCTGCTAACATGTTCCCCAAAGAGACGTTAATACTAGGAACTGCAGAAGTACACTGGGCTTGCTTCTTCATTAAATGTATCATTCTGAGCCAAAGTGCCCATTTGGGGGGATTTTTCTGTGTCCTTTTATTGGACTCTATTTCTTATGCCTATTTTCTGTAGCTCCTGCCTTATGCACCTCTGATGTTTTATTTCTTCAACTCGGTGATGATCAATAAATCCCCAGGTCTCCAGAGACAAAGGCTCATACTTCCCTTACTTAATTCAGCAAATATTTTTTCAGTGTCTACCATGTCGCTAACATTCTTGGAGGCCCTGGGGACTCATTAGCTTAAATGTGTAGAATTTATCCTCCACTCAGCAATTTTGATTTCATATCAGCAGAGTCAAAAATATTTGTCTTCAACTTGTTTACTGCAAACTTCCAAATTCAGCTGAATTTCAACTAGTAATTAAAGTCAATGTTGAAAACATCAAAAAATAGTATGAAAACAATATCAATTCAGTGGTCTCAGTCATTTCTAGTATTGTTCTGATTCATAATTTGAAAGAGCTCGTTGTGTCCTCTACACATTGAGATTCTGGAAACTAATTGGTATTCTCACTTAGTAAAATTTAAGGTGATAAACAATAATTTATTCATTTGAAAGTAACTTGGAGGAGTGAGACGTGTCCACTAAAGACACTAGGGAAGAGCCTTCCATCTTTTCGGAATAGACCATAAATATGTGACAGATAGGGAGTGTACTGGAATTAGGAGTTTTCTAGAACGTTGAGAAAGGACGTGCAAGAAGGGAGTGTGTCCAGGGATTGACAAAAACATCAACGGGATTTATTAATTTCTGTAACAAATTACTACAAACCCAGTGGCTTAAAACAACATAGATTTATTATCTTAACAATTTAGGAGATCAGAAGTCTGCAATAGGGTCCTCTGGGCTAAAATCAAGTTGTTTGTAAGGCTGCATTCTTCTCTGGAGGCTGTAGGGGATCATGTCTTCTTGCCTTTTCAATTTCCAGAGGCCACCTGCATTCCTAGTCTTGGGGCCCCCTATTTTCAAAGCCAACAATGGCAGATCAGGTCCTTTTCGCATCATATCGCTCTGATGCTGACTCTTCTGCCTTCTCTTCCATATTTTAAGGACATTCTGATGATCGTGAGCACACCTGGATGCCCCGGGATAATGAACTGATGAACAACCTTAGTTTCTTTTGTTCTCCTAATTTTCCTTTGCCATGAATGTCACATACTTACCGATTCTGGGGATTAGGACATAGCCATGTTGGAAGTACATTTATTCTGATGACAATAAGGGTAAAGGTTGCCACTCCAAGGCCACCTGGGTGGCTCAGTTGGTTAAGCATCTACCTTCAGTTCAGGTTATGATCTCAGGTCCTGTGATGGAGCCCAACATTGGGCTTCCTGCTCAGCAGGGAGTCTGCTTTGCCCTCTCTCTCTGCCTCTCCACCCCTACTCCCACCCTGGCCTGTGTGCATGCTTTCTCTCTCCCTGTCCCCTTCTCTCTCAAATAAATAAGCAAAATCTTAAAAAAATAAATAAATAAAAATGGCCACTCCTAAAAATAGCCACACCCTGTGATAACCTGTAGAATTAGTCAAAATCCTAATTCTAACCACACAGGTAAAGTTAAAAATAGTGTCTTCATGTTGACTGGCTTCATGAGCACCCATTATTTTATACTGTACAAGATACTTATTTTTTTTAAGATTTTTATTTATTTATTTGAGAGAGAGAGAGACCATGAGAAGGGGGAGGGTTAGAGGGAGAACAAGACTCCCTGTTGAGCAGGGAGCCCAACATGGGACTCAATCTCAGGACTCTGGGATAATGACCTGAACAGAAGATCATCACTTAAGCAGCTGAGCCACCCAGGTACCCTTATCCAAGACATCGTAAGACACTTCCCATGTAGGTCACCCTTCAAAGAAGTAAACAATCCATCAGACAGAGGGATACAGACAGCCTAGAACTGGTTATCTAGTCTCCTCCTTCTCAGGCAGCTCATCCTAAGTAACATCACCACCAAAACAAGATGCTTGGCCACAAGCTCCATTCTGTTCTCGATCTAAGCCATGTCCTTGGGTTTATTCACATGTGGAAACACTATTTCTTTGTGTCAACACTGATAAACTGATCTAACACTGTTCCTGCAAGAATTTCAAGGCCCTCTAAGTCTAGGGGAAAACCTAGCTTTGCAGGTTTGATGTGTTTCACCTATGAAAGGATTTCCTGGTTTGGGGGAATATCGACCAGTTTTTCGCTTTTTTGATCTTAGTTTTTCTAAGTAGTGATTTGGAACAACGCAGATGAGAACCATGAGGCATCTTGCTATTTTACTTTTCTGTAAAGAATCCACAAAAAGATGAAAGCTTCACAATAAAATCCCAATTACATAGGTTTCATATGTAATTTCCTAGCCAATTACCAGTTTCTCTCATCCTGAGGGAGACACTTGAGGACCTTTAAACTGTCAGATTCTTTAATTTTGTGACTTTAAAAAAAAATGCAAAGAGAGATCTCATGCATTAAAGATGAAAAATGTTTATAAAATTAACTCAAGGTTTTGGGGCTTTCTGTATCCCTGACCTCATAAATATTCTCATGTGCTAAGTGTATGGGGATCTGAAACATACAGATTAAAGTAAATATCCACAATTCAACAAAAAAAGAAAAGGCTTGGCAAAATGGGATGTCTAGGAATTGATGAGGAAAGTGAAGATCACCATGGACCACCAACTTTGAAGCATTGTTCCAAAGTCTGACAGATATGTGTCTTAATGTTGGCTTTACCAGGGAAGATGCTATAATTTAACCACCAAAAAATATGTTTTTTTTCCTAATTCTATAGAAATAAAACCTCTGTACAGTTGTTTTTTTCCAGGCTCACACACATCTAGAAGAACACTCCCTTTCCAAGATTTCCCTGCAGTTCATGTGTCCCAATAGACACATTTCATGTGGCCCCTAGAAGGACGGGCCCTATTCTTTCTCTCTTCTCATTTCCCTCCTCCCAGAGCTGGAACAACATCTTGGACCAAGGGAGGTATTGAGAATGGGTGGTGTAGCAAGATCGAAAGATCTTGAGGTGATGATGAACCAAGCCATTGTTTCATCTTCTGAACCTCAAGACCAAATTTAACCTAATTCAGGAACTATTTTGAAGATACTGATAATCTGAACCAGTGGCTGTGGGACCCAATGAAGTAAATGTATGCCAATCATCTAGCATAATAGCCTGTCCACAGAAGGTAAAATAAATGTTAATTACCTTCTCTTTTCCATGACAATGAAACTTCTAAAGCCCTTCATCCATGGAAGCATCTAAGTGGGTTTGATCTTCAAAGTTAGTGGCAGGAAAACCATTTTTGACTCTGAAGATGAGATTCCTCTAGAAAGGTAATAAAAAGATTTGTTGCCTAAATCATTCTTTCATAATTAATTTATGCAACATGCATTGAGTACTTATTATGCCCCTGCACTATGCTCAGAATTGTTAATCAATGTTAAGTGAGATTTAGATGTTGTCTATGGTGAGCTCAGATTCTATCAGAAAAGGGGCAGAGAAGCATGATTAAGATATAGTGTGATGAGTCCTACCATTTAAAATAGTCATACCAATATTATGTGAATAGAGAGAGCCACTTGGTCTGCCTAAGGAGGTTGGAAGATTGTGAAAAGGACAACTTTTTCAAAAGACAGCAGCATGTCAGGGCAAGAAATGCATAGTGTATTTAGTGGGTAATGGAATAGTTTTACAAGGCACAAGGTGTTGGGAGATAGAGCTGAATAGCAGGTTAGCGTCAGAATGTGACAAAAGGTAGTGGAGGATAGGGGCACCTGGGTAGCTCAGTTGGTTAAACAACTGCCTTCAGCTCAGGTCATGATCCTGGAGTCCCGAGATTGAGTCCCACATCGGGCTCCCAGTTCCATGGGGAGTCTGCTTCTCCCTCTGACCTTTTCCTCACTCATGCTCTCTCTCAAATAAATAAATAAAATATTAAAAAAATAAAAAGATAGTGGAAGATATAACTGTATGTGATCTATTTTGAGTCATTTTTGCATCTGATGCGGAGGAAGCCTTGGGCTTCTCTTTCTGTCTTCCTTTTTGTTTTTATATAGATAATTGCTTGTTCCAGCATAATTCGTGAGAAAGAGCATTTTTTTTCCTCCAGTGAATTACCTGGGTTTATTTGCAGAAAATCAATCTATTGATCTATTTCTGTACTCTCTGTTCTGTTAATCTCTTTGTCTTTATGGCAATAACATATTATCTGAATTATTGTAGCTTTATAGTAAGACATACAATCTGGTAATTTAAATAGTTGAACTTATTTTTTTTCTTCTCCCCCCTTTTTTTTGCTTATTATTCTATTATTATTATTATTATTATTATTATTCTTTTCAAGCCTGTATAAATTTTAGAATCAGTTTTTCAATTTCTCGGAAAAATCTACTGGTGTTTATATTGAGATCGCATTGGAATCTATGTATTAACTGAGTAGAAAATTGACATTTTAACAATCTTAAACCTCCCCATGCATTAAAATAGAATAATTCTCTATTCACAACTGATAAATAAAATGACTTGATCCTGGAGATTTTTTTATGGGAATATTTTTGGTTAGGAATTCAATTTTTAATAGATACATGGTTAGTAGAGGTTTATTCATTTTATTGCGTTTTTCAAAGAACCAGCTTTTGGATATGTCTATTTTCTTTCTTTTTTCATATTTCATTGATCTTTATCCTTATATTATTTCCTTTTTCTACTGACCTTGTCTTATATTAACTCTTGTTTTTCTAGATTCTTAAGCTGGAAGCTAGATGACTGATTTTAAATATTTCAATGCTTACACATTGGTTTTAAGTATTAAGTCCTTAAACCTCAATTTTAAGCATTCAAAGGTATGCATGACTCTCTAAGAACTTCTTCAGCTGCATCTGTTGATTTTTGATATATTATCATATTTTGATGATATATTAACATATTTTGATTATATGCTTTCTTTATGATCCATTCAAGATATTTTCTAGCTTTCCTTATTGGATCCATGGGCTACTTAAAACACTGTTGATTAATTACAAATATTTGATTTCTCTAGACCTCTACATATTTTATGGTTATTGCTTTCAGTTTGGTTTAATTGTGGTCACAGAACATGCAAAGTATGATTTCAAACCTTTGAAAGTTATTAAAACTAATTTTATGACCCTGCATGTAATATTTGGCTCGTGCGGATCCAGTATATAGTTTATCTGGTAAATAGTTCACGGGTACTTGGAAATATTGTGCAATTGTCAGATGCAAGGGGAAATCATAAGGGATGATCATGGAATATCATGAACAGCTTGATGCCAATAAATCCGACAACTTAGGTAAATTGGAAAAATTCCTTGAAAGGTGCAGACCACCAACGCTAAGATAAGACAGAATAGGAAAAAATCTGTATGGATGTAGTTCTTTATATATTCTGCATTTACACAGCGTTTTCTTTCAGATAAATGAATTATGCATGTTTTCCCCCGAATCGTGGCTTTCTTTTTCATTTTTTTCCCTCATGCTGTCTGAACAGAACATTTTTACTTTTGGTGAAGTCCAGTTTTTCAAGTATTTTTTCTTTGATGGTGAGTGTTTTTGCATCCTGTGTTGTCTACTCTAAGGTGGAGAGGATGATCTCCTGCACCTTCCTCTAGAGGTGTTTTAAATTTAGTTTTTACATTCATGTCTGTATTTTACCTTGAATTAATGCTTTTTTTTTTAAGATTTTATTTATTTATTGGACAGACAGAGATCACAAGTACGCAGAGAGGCAGGCAGAGAGAGAGGGGAAGCAGGCTCCCCGCTGAGCGGAGAGCCCAATGGGGGTCATGACCTGAGCCCTGGGATCATGACCTGAGCCAAAGGCAGAGGCTTGAACCCACTGAGCCACCCAGGCGCCCCATGAATTTTTGTATATAATGTGATGAGTCCTAGTTTTGTTGAGGAAAGGTGTTCTGTTCATGGGGGTCTCACCCCATGTAAATTCCTTCTTTCAAAGATCCAGTGCCGGCCACCTGGATGTCTCAGTGGGTTAAACCTCTGCCTTCAGCTCAGGTCATGGTCTCAGGGTCCTGGGATCGGGTCCTGCATCGGGCTCTCGGGTCGACGGGGAGCCTGCTTTCCCCACCCCTCTCTGCCTGCCACTCTGCTTACTTGTGATCTCTCTCTGTCAAATAAATAAAATCTTAAAAAAAAAAAAAAGATCCAGTGCCTCTGAGTTTCTGCTCTTTTCCATCATTCTGTGGTGTCTTCAAACTGCTTTTATATTTTGCTCGATTTGTAATTGTCATCTGCAAAAATATTAGTCCGTCCCATTACTGGGCTCAGGACTCCCTGAATCTCTTCTGAGAACCATATGTCAGACTATGCTTTTAAAAATGAAAGGATTCAATGTCTCTCCCTCAACAATTCTGGAAATTTTTCAAGCTACTCCTTTTAAATAGATCTTTTATTTTCTATGCTATTTTATCCTTTTGTAATTCCTAGCAGACAGTTTTAAACTTTTTTTATTCTATCTCTTTGTTCTCTCCTATCTTACATTCTGATTTCCCTTTCTCTGTGTGCTGCATTCAGGATAATTTCTTTGTCAACCCTCCATTGCTAATTCTCCTTTCAACACCAGTTTAATTTTGTCCAGTGATATTTTTTTTCTTTCTTGGATTACATGTTTTAATTACGGTCTTTCCCTTCCCTCCCTAAATCTACCTATTTTTTTTTCCTCATATTTCCACTCTTCATTTTATATCCTTGATTATTGGACACTTCAGTGTGTTATTGGCTTTTCATGTTATTCTGTCATTTCAGGTCTTCTGTAATCCTCTTGTCTGCTGGCCGTGCCTGATGAATTATCTGGGCAGTATACCATTTGTGATTGTAAAAGCATCTTCAACAAAGTTGATTTTTTTTTTCCTCAGTGAAATTATGTGCTTTTAGTTTGCGCTGCCATTTGTATCCAGGGTTTCGAAGGGTGGTGACCTGTTTTTACACTGATTTATCATCTCAGGCATAGAAGCACCATGTAGGTAACGGACATTTTGCTCCATGACTATGTGTGGTGTTAGTCTGAGTTACTTGATTTCCAACAGAAGACTTTATTGTGTCCTACCATTAAGAGGGACAGAGGTAGGGGTGCCTGGGTGGCTCAGTGGGTTAAAACCTCTGCCTTCAGCTCAGGTCATGATCTCAGGGTCCTGGGATTGAGCCCTGCATTGGGCTCTCTGCTCAGTGCGAAGCCTGCTTCCTTCTCTCTCTCTCTCTGCCTCCCTCTCTGCCTACTTGTGGTCTCTGTCTGTCAAATAAATAAATAAATAATCTTCCAAAAAGGGGGGGGGCAGAGGTAGAGATGTAAAAGCTTATTACCATACACCCAGGCCAGGGTATGGACTTATGTAACCCACCTTTATAGCAGGGTCAAAGCTAGACCAGTCCCTACCTGATGTAAGGCTCTCAGTTCTAAATCTCATTCTAACTCAAGTCCAATGCAGCCTCTCCTGTTCCTGTGTATGAATGAAAATATCAGTCCCTAGTCTGTTCTGGTGTGGTTCCTGAGGTTCCTAGGTCATCCATATATCAGCTTAGGCTTCCTGCTTGAGTTGTCTCTACTTCTGGAACGTGGGGCGGGGTGGGGGTGGATTTTCCTTTTTTTCTTTGGAGGATCACCTATTTGATGAGTTAAATATCTCTGTTGTAGTGAGAAGAGAGTTCCTAATCCACATTATAATTTAAGTTCCTATTGGCTTCTATTATTTTTTTTTTATTCTTGAAGGCATTGAGAGGGTGTGTTTGATTTATGTGTTTATCCTTTGTAGGACTTAGTGCAGCGCTATAAAAATCCGTTCGTGCTTAATACAAATAGAATGAATTTAAAAATGAATGAAAGGAAGCGACTTTAAATAATAAAAGTTGAAAGGGAGAAGACTTTAATATTTTAAATAGATGAATTCAGTCAGTCAGGGACCAAGAGATGACGGAAGGCATTACCCTCCTCACTAATGGATCAACAAGCACAATGTACTGCTTCATTTCAAAAAGAAAAAAAAAAGTACCATGCTGGTTGCTGTCCACAGAAATTCTGCCAACATCCTGGTGGTTGCCGGTTTATAATTTTATGGGTTTACAGAGGATCAAACACTGTATTATTATGTTTGGCTACTAACTCAGGTCAGCAGTTCAAAGGGAGAGGAGAGGGGAATGGAGTGGAATAGGTAGGGGGGAAGGGGGAAGCATGTGTACGTGGGTGTATTTAAGATAAGAGATGGGGGGCGCCTGGGTGGCTCAGTGGGTTAAAGCCTCTGCCTTCAGCTCAGGTCATGATCCCAGGGTCCTGGGATCGAGCCCCGCATCAGGCTCTCTGCTCAGCGGGGAGCCTGCTTCCTCCTCTCTCTCTCTCTGCCTGCCTCTCTGCCTGCTTGTGATCTCTGTCTGTGAAATAAACAAATAAAATCTTTAAAAAGATAAGAGATGGAACTTACTGAACGTGAAGCCGTCTTTACTGAATCTCAGTGAATTTCCTTTCCACAGATGATAATTAGTATATATTCAGAGCTCTGTTTTGTAAGAATTGAAGCTTTGACAATTACATACTATTTAAATTTTGATGAAAGAAGAAATTAATAGGTCGTTTGCTTCATGTGTATCTTTTCACAGCGATTTGAAATGAAAGGTTTTTTTGTTTTTTGATTTTTTTGTTTTTTGAAATGGAAGATTTTTATATAAATGAAGAGAAAACCAGATTATCAAGCCTATACCAAATCCCAAATCCCTCTCCCATCAAAATAAATCTATCTACCTAAATATAATTCATGGGACTATCGATACTAAGTATCACAAGTATCATTTTAGGCATTTAAACTCGACATTCAGTAATTACAGGGTCCTCTCAATACCCAAACTATTTTAAGACCTTCAACAATATTTTCTCAGAAACGAACTTTAGATTATTAATGTAAGAAACTCGGCCCCTTAACCATCACACCTTCTGGCGGGGCCAAGAGGAAATCAAGTTTGACTTCTCAGCCACCGTTTCTTTCCCTCAGGTTCAGAAGGGGCTGGAAGAGGGGTGGGTAAGACAGTTAGGACAACAACTTTGTTTAACGCACAGAAAACTGATTATTCCTGGATCTGCTGCCTCTTCCTCCTGTTCCTTTCTCACAGTAAGTGTGTAGTTGGGTCAGCTTTATCATTAGCTGGCTCCAAAAGAAATGGGAGAGCATCATGCACCAACATTAGAAAAGCCCAGACACAACACAGCTGTTTAGTAGTTTTATTTAAGATAAATGTGCATCCCTACATCTGGGTGGTTTAGTCAGTTAAACATCAGACTCTTGGTTTTGGCTGAGGTCATGATCTCAGGGTCATGAGTTCGAGCCCCATGCATGGGACTCTGCACTTAATGCAGAGTCTGCTTGAGATTCTCTCTCTCCCTCTACCCCTCCCCATCCCCACTCATGCTCACTGGCTCACATCTAATGAAATAGATGTGCTTAGAAATAATTTGTCAGTTTATTCATCGCATTACATATTCTGTTATTCTCTCATCAAACAGGTATTTAGGGAATATTTATTTTGTGTTTCCAGGCACTAAGAATGCGGCAGTGGAGAAGGGAAAGCAGAACCTTTGCTTCAAGGAGCATACCTCCTGGCAGGGAGGAACCGTAGAGCCGAAAGCAAATCATGTGAGTGCTCTGGCTAATAGAGAGGGGAGAAACAGGGAGTGGCTGGCGTGTACTGCAAGAACTATTTAGGGCAAGGGAGTCAGAGATGGCCTTTCTGAATACAACAGTTATCAGATATCTGAAGACTAATAAGGAACCTGCCTTTATGAAGGTTGAGAAGAGGCATTAAAAGCAAGTAAATAGGACAGGGCTCTCCGCTATCCTGTTCTGTGTTCCGGGACAGTAGTACCAACGGCAGGCCGTGTGCCCCCTATGGAAATACTTAACAATGATAAACCGAGCTAGAAAACTGTTCGTATAATAGTAGTATTATAGTATAATATTTTCTACCCACCCACCTTGACAAATAATCCTTCCTAACCACCTCAAGGCGCCCTGCTTTGAGTTTAGAATTCTTGGACCTTTGGCCTTCCTCCCTGGCAACCCCATCCATGGGCCCATTTCCCCTTCTCTCCACACCCCTGGCTGCCTTCCGTGATGGGAGGAGCCTCCCCCCTGCTTATGTGCAGGTCCCCCAGTCCACACATCCAGCGCAGCTCCCCCTGCCCTTTGGCACTCACTTGGGTTCGTTGGAGAGTGCTCCTCAAGATAGTCAACCGATCTGACTTTATGAAAAGTCTCTCAATCCTTTTGCTGGGAAAGAGCCCAACGATTCTGAACATGAAACTCCTAAGCTGTGACTGAATTTGGGATATTTCAGAAAAATCGAAAAGGCCAGTTAGCCTAGAACAGAGTAATAAACAAGAAGGACCGTCATGGTAGATGACATGGGAACATGGGAGCCAGAAAGCACGGGGACTTTCGGCCATGCTGGGTAGTTAATTTTTCCCCGAGGTAGTGAAAAGTCATTAATTTGAGCATCATTTGCTACGCTTCACATATATCTTACATTAGCATTTTTAACCTGTTATAGAAAATGTTCCAAAGTCCCTGAGTAGTTTGTGGATTTCTTTCTTTTTTTTTTAAATTTTATTTATTTACTGGACAGACAAGAGATCACAAGGAGGCAGAGAGGCAGGCAGAGAGAGAGTAGGGGAAGCAGACTCCCTGCTGAGCAGAGAGCCCGATGCGGGGCTCGATCCCAGGACCTTAAGATCATGACCTGAGCTGAAGGCAGAGGCTTTAACCCACTGAGCCACCCAAGTGCCCCTAGTTTGTGGATTTCAAGGAACAGTTTCCAGTATAATGTCCCCTATTATTCTTCCCCTCCCCCCTCTCCATAAAAGCAAGCAAACAAACAAATACCACAAATACTCCTACCAAACCACCCCTAGATGGAGAAAGTAAAAATAGCTCCATTTCATGGACAAGAAAACTGCAGCTCCCTTTTCTGTAGGGCAGCGAGTAAGAAATGATTTGGAACATGGAGACTGATTGGGGGTCTTGCATCTCCCACCCATTGGCTGGGCAACTTTGGATGAGTTAACAGCTCTACCCTTGATTTCATCTGACAAATCCTCTTATAAATGGTGATAATAATACTATTTACCCCATAGTGTTATTGAAGGAATTTCAGGGAGGTAACATGTAGCATTTAATGCATTTTACAGAATGCCTAACACAGAATATATAGTCCATAATGGTTTGTGGTCATTAGCACTGCCATGACTATCACCACCATGACTATTCCTTATGCCTACAGTAAGAAACTGAGAGAACTTAAAGTTCGGCTTTTCTGATTCAAAGACGAGTGCCCTGGTAGCCTTATACTATGGTCCTTTCAGGGAAAAACAAACAAACAAACAAAAAAAGAGGCAAACAAAATTCCAGCAGCATCATTATTTGCAAACAGCCACCAATATCCACCATCAGAATATGGAAGGAGGTAAAGCGAGGGCACTGACATCTCCTAATTTTGTAAAGGCAAAGCTATTTCCTTTTCTGTACGGTCACACTCACTGGGCAGCTGGCCTGGAATCAGCAGCTGGAAGAAGCTCTGCAGTGTCCACACAAAGGGAGTGTGGCAGCTTTGAAAATATAAAACAACGAGCTACAAAACCCAAATGTCATTTGGCTTTTGGCTTTAGGGCCAGAGGTTCAAAATCCCTCTTTCTCTCTCTCTCCCTTTCTCATTCCTTCTTTTCTCTCTCCCTCTCTCATAGACAGACAGACACACACATTAGACATGCACACACAGTTTTACCAGTTTTACCCATATTGTCTTCTTGCTTGCACCCACGTCAGTGCCCTCCAGCGGGTATAGACAATCTACTCAGAATCAGTAGTTAATGATAGGGGAGTGAGTCAGACCTGCAGTTTCAACAGGATCTTAAATCGCTTGCTCTATAAAACATATTCTGTATTCCGTCCATGGCAAGTTCATGGGTTAGGAAACCATGATCAGGTGGGTTTGCTGAATAAAATATGTCATTCTCAAACATTGTACCTGGACACTTCTAAGAAAAGTCCTGGCCCTTGTGGGTGGTGGGAGCCTGGAGCTCAGGCAGACTGGGATCAAATCCTGGCTTCCTTGAAGGTATTTCTACAAGTTTCTGTCTCTTTGCCGTAAGAAAGACTACCGTCGATCGTTACTTTTGTAATTGTTACTATTTATTATGATAATAATTACTTGAAATTAGAGCTGAGGGACTCTGGGGAACCCAGAATAATTCACATCTACTCAAGAGGAAAATATGACAAACATTTTTAAAGTGTTAGTTGTTCATGTAGGTTCCCCAGAAAGAAAAGCCTGAGGCCAGGGCTGTGTGCTGGTCGATTATTTGGGGAAGAAATCTCACACAGGAGGGTTGGAGGACTGGAGAGAGTAAAACAAAGATGTCAGGAAATCCAGGTAGGAGGCGCTGTCAAGCTGCTCTCCCCAGAGCTGGGAGCCTGGTTGCCTGTCCCCATGGGCTTCCTCTGAAGAACTGCATTATTGAATTACTCATTTGAAAGAAAGAAGAAGAGCACTTTTGTTTACTAGCTTCCCTCCTCTGAGGTTCCAGTGTTGATCTATGGAACAGTCATGCTTTGGAGCTTCCAGGATGCACATGTGCCGGAAGGTTCTTGTAATCACTCCGCTGTGTGGGTGTCGGAGAGGCCCCAGGGCATACAGTGAGAGATACTCATTGCAGCTGAACCCGGAGGCTGTGGGGGCTACACTGCTGGCAGATAGCAGCTGGTTACCGAAGCAGAGTCCCAGCAGAAGAGGAGCCAAGAGAACCTAAGGTCCAGGCCAAGGGGAATCTTCAAGCTTGTTCCCTAACTGTGGGTCAGTAATGGCAGCGGGTTCATAGCTAGCCCTTAGTAGAACTCTAAACAATGTAAAAGGGGTTACAAATTCAAATAATGATTTGTTTTCTTGGGAGATAGGGAATGGAGGCAAATGCCTTGTTTTCCCTCTTCTATCTCATGTGGACTCTTTTTTTTTTTTTTAAAGATTTTTTCTTTATTTATCTGACAGAGATCACAAGTAGGCAGAGAGGCAGGCAGAGAGAGAGGAAGAAGCAGGCTCACTGCAGAGCAGAGAGCCCGATGCGGGGCTCGATCCCAGGACCCTGGGATCATGACCTGAGCCGAAGGCAGAGGCTCAACCCAACTGAGCCACCCAGGTGCCCCCTCATGTGGACTCTTAAAAGCTTGGCACTATACCCATTTGCGGTGAGATAGGAATTCTTTGTTGGAAGAGGGGCTGCTTTGTGCACTAGGGGAATATCCCCAGGCTCTCTATCCACCAGATTCCAGTAGCCCTCCCCCAACTGCCATCCCCCCCTCTCCTCCCCAGGTTGTGACAACCGAAAATGTCTTCAGAGGTTACCAAATTTCTCTAGGGGATGGGCCATTGCCCACCCCTCCAAGCCCCCCACTGAAAACCTCTCATCTAATAGAGCTATGATGTCTTTCCTGCTTCCGTTTTACCCCATGTCCCCCCATCCCTGACCCCATGAATGTTTACGCCCCATGCCACAAGCAGCCCATACCTGTGACCAACACCCTTCCCATCAAGACCTGTACCAACAAGATTTTTCTCCGCAGCTCTGTTTACTAGAAGTGCTATTAAAAGCAACTTGATAGGGCCAGCACAACTGGATGTAATTAAGAACAGTTAAATAAAAGAATCTTTTGAAAAAAGGATAAGGGAGTACTCAGTTTGCTACAATGAGGTATGTTTCATAATATTTTTAATGTGTTTTTCTTCATGTTAAAATGCTCCTCATTAAAAAAAAAAAAAAAATGGTTAAACAGTACTCTGGAGTGTTTCCTTTGGTAAGTGTATACCAGACCAGCAAATTAATGAAGATAATAGAAGTCTGTCCAGGAACTATTTTTTTTTTCTTTCAAATGTTACATCCTTTTTAAAAATAAACTTCTAATTTTAGAATAATTGTAGATCTACAGGAAAATTATGGATATAGTACAGATGGCTCCTCTGTACCACATACCCCCTCCTATCATTACCATCTTCTATTAACATGGTACATTTGTCACAATTAATGAAACAATACTGATCCTTTTTTATTAACTAAAGTCTATACTTTATTCAGATGTCTTTACTTTCTCCTAATGTTCTTTTTCTGTGCCAGGATCCCACTGGGACACCACATTTATCAGTCTCCTTGGCAACTCTTGATGGGGACAGTTGAGACTATCTTTTCTCATCCTGGGCTCCTAAATTCACAAGCACAGGGTAGCCCTTTAGGGCAGGGCATCAAGGTGACTATGGATGAGAAAATTTTCATTCTCATTGTATGTGAATAATAATGGCAAAATAACTAATTGTTTCATGTTATCATGTATCCTGGGCAAGTGCTTTCCATGCATTATCTCACTTAATCTTCATGACAACCCTGGAGAGTAGGGACTGGTTACTCCATTTTCCAGAAGGAAACACTGAGACACAATGCATTTAAGTAACTTTTTCATTGTCCCATAACTAGCAAGTGAGACTTACTAATAAGCAGTATCTGGAACCTATCAAGTCTCTTATGAGGTCTGATGCTAGTGCCTTTTTCTTCTCCTTGTTTCTTTTCTTTTATTTCTTTTTTTTAAGACTTTATTAATTTATGAAAGAGGAGGAGGAGGAAGAGGAGGAGCAGAGGGAGAAAGACAAACAAACTCCATGTTGAATGCTGAGCCTGGCTTCATCTCATAACCCTGAGATCATGACGTGAGCCGAAACCAAGAGTTGGATGCTCAACCGATGGAGACCACCTGGGCGCCCCTCTTCTTGTTTCTAGCATGTCCTTAACATCACCTTCCTTGATGAAACCCATGGCTCTTTATTCTACCATAGCTTGTAACTTACTTAGAAATAGAGATCCGTTTTATTCATGTCTCTATCCACAAAGCACTTAGTTCAATGCCTTATGCATTAAAGGCATTTGCTAAAAGATTATTGAATTGAATTTTTTTTTAATTAAAAAAAATAACGTAAGTTATTCTCGCCTCTAAGCTTGATCCGAACAGCTCTGAAAATGAGCTGGAAGAATGCTCCAGGGAGGATAAGAGCTAAAAATACCTTCTCATTAAAGTAATGATCAGAAATACCAGTGAGCTCTGGGAAGAGAAATTCTTCAGGTCTGCTGGCTATATACAGCCTGGGGCGGAGGTCTAACTGTAGGAAGCAGTGTCCTGTCCAGGGCGCTTCCCTTGCCCACACTGGAAAATGACAAGGTGTGGTGGAATGTTCTAGGATCATTGGGGTCCAGAGACTAGGAGTCCAGTGCCGAGCAGGCCAGGCATTGACCCTGTGACCTCCAGAAAGTGTCTTCATCTCTCTGGGACTCCAGTTGCCTCACCTGTAAAATGCTCTTGAAGGAGCTTCAGCAAACTCTTAACGATTCCTCCAGCTGTAACATTCTATGATTTTTAGGTGCAATTATGTGAGTCCTGGAAGCCCTGCTTATCCACGCAGCCTTTTTGGAAAAAGGGGAAGGAAAAAGGAAAAGAAAAACACTTCCATAAAAGTATTTATAGCACAGCCAGTGACTATGAATCACAGCATAATTAATTCTCTTTTATAAAGTTGCCTTGTTCCCTAACTTACTTAGTTGCAGCCATTCCCAAGCCCTGCTCAACAGCAGCTCCATTGACGGATACGGCATTTTCCTTGTCTCTTTGCACTGCGTTAAGTTCAAAGCATCCAGGCTAATCTCTGAGTTTCTGCCAGTTCTAAATTTCGGGAACTGCATGATAGTAATCTTCTGTGACTGACTGACAGACCCAGTTGCCGAAGGATGTGAGATAAATGTGATCTATTTTGACTTTAATAAAGCTTTGGATTAATTTCCTCACATCAGTTTTGTCCATCAAGTTTTATTATTAAGTGGTTTACAATTTAATGATGACTGGCCTAGAAAAATTAGCCACGGGCTGGTTTGAAACCGCTGCATGCTGATCCCGTGGTTATTGTAGATAACAAATACCCTTTTTCTGCAAATGTCTGTGACCCGCCATTTCTTCCATCTGATTCTTTCTTACACCTTTCTGATGATTTATCTTTTTTTTTTTTTTTTAAGATTTTGTTTATTTATTGGAGAGACAGAGATCACACGTAGGCAGAGGAAGGCAGAGAGGAGGGGGGAAGCAGCTCCCTGCTGAGCAGAGAGCCCTATGCGGGGCTCAATCCCAGGACCCTGAGATCATGATCTGAGCCAAAGGCAGAGGCTTTAACCCACTGAGCCACCCAGGCGCCCCTTGATTTGTCTTCTTAATAACACCTTCTACAATAATATTTTCTCATCAAACACTTTTCTCTAGCCTCAAATTATACTCTAGGAATCTTCAAAAGGAGTTTAGGAAGTTACCTAAAAGTATTCATGCTAGAGGGCTTGAGATAATCTTGATTCTGTTTTGCAAAGTTTCTTCATTTATTTACTGGATGTCTACTTCCAATTTGGAGTTGAGAAACCACTAATCAGTTTCCTTCCTCTGAATTAGGGAAGTGAGGGATGAGGAGGAAGCTAACAAGAGCTGATTTTATGTTGACAAATTCTACTGACTGGCCAAAGGGAGGAAAATTGTACGCCTGAGCCATAGGAATGCATGAGTGTTCACTCTTCCCCTTGAGTCTTATCTCATGTCATGTTTGACTTCGGATGGGAACTGTGTAATAAAAGGTAGATTAGTCCATAGTTTAGATTTCCTCTTTGACCTTGAGCAAGGAGGTTTACCTACGTGGTACCAATTTCTCCATGGGTAGAATAAAGAACTAGGATGGGCTGGCTTTGAAAACTTGTTCAATAGAAAGGTTCAGGGAGCAATCTGGATTGATCCATTTTATTAAGGTCCAAGTTGGTTCATGTCTAAAAAAAAATAGATCATTATGGGTCATTTTCAAATTTCCTCCTTTTTTTTAATCCTGATTTTGAAAGACAAGCCTTTGGCATATCTCTTTGGGATCATACTATATAAAAGATATGATCATCAGGGTGGTGAATTTACCCAACAGAAATGGTGTTATGCTTTCCTCACCTGAGAGTGGCAGAAAAGTCTGAGCTGCACTTAAAAGTCTAAACACTTTGGAATCAGAATATAATCAGCCTGCCATAAATGTTCCTGAGAAAGATAGTAGCAAGCCAGACAAGAAATGGAATTCTTGGCAGAAATAACCACTTCTCTGAAAGCCAGGTTCTCAGCATCCACTTGACCCCAAATTGAACACATTTTAAAAGCACTCAGGGATCTCCAGCTTTGTCTGCCATTTCATTGCCTTGAGCCAATCCTTAGCCCTCAACACGCCCTTTTCTAGTGTGGGGTCTTTCAATCATATTTTCAGTTTGTAAGCAGATAGCCATATAGCTACAGAAAATGTTTGAGGCCCTCTTTCTTGTTTGAATGAGATTCTATTATGTGAGAGAAAAGTTTCTCTTTTTTAACTTTACATCTCATAAAGTACAGCTTATACATTTATAAAGAAACCTTGAGGCGCCACATAACATAGCAATTTAGGGGTGTCTAGGTGACTCAGTAGGTTGAGCTGCCCTTTGTGGGGGTCATGGTCATGACCTCAGTGTCCTAAGATGGCGCCCTATTGGGGCTCTGTGCTCAGTGGGGACTCTGCTTCTCCCTCTCCTTCTGCCCCTCCCACTCTTCCACATGCTCTCTTGCTCTCTCTCCCTAGAATAAATAAAAATAAAATATTTTTAAAAAGATAGGCATTTAAAACTGGGGGTCTCCTGTGTTATCTACCACTTCAGTTGTACCCCAAGAGGGTATACCTGCACTACAGTGAATCTGATTTCACAATGAAGCTCCAAGTCTAAGATCTTAGAATATTGGGGGAAGGGGTTGAGGGATGCCCAAATGTTATACATAGAATTACAAAGGAGGTGGAATTACCCAGCAGCTCATCTGTCGCATTCTTTGTGTAATGGAAAAGGGCTGGCAGGTCTCAATATAGTGCAGACCACTTCATTTTCAGAGCTAAGTATCTTGTTTTATCCTAGGTGGCTAAGCCACAATGAACAGTCATGGTGATCTCTCTCCATGTGGCTTCTCTCTCATGATATCTTTACCTGCTGAGATAAGAAATCTGTCAGGGAGAAGCCATGTGTTCAACATAGCCATTTTTTAAATTTCTACTCACTACAAAAATGAACCTTAAATAAGACTTGTGGAAGAAGGGACGCTTGGATGGCTCAATTGGTGAAGCCTCTGCCTTCGGTTCAGGTCATGATCCCAGGGTCCTGGGATTGAGCCCCGCCTCGGGCTCCCTGCCCAGTGGAAGTCTCCTCCCTCTGCTCCCTGCTCATCCTGTCTTGCTATCTATGTCTCTTTCTCTCAAATAAATAAATAAAATCTTTTTTTTTTAAGGGTTGTGGAATAAGATAAACATGAATTTGAGTTTGGTTTTGCCTAATGTGCTAGCTAATTCCAATGTTTAGTCTTGTGCAGTTGCCCTGATCTAGAGGAGAGATCATTATTTACCTTGGGTGTGTTGTTGGTTTCAGTTGTCTTTTCTATAATGTATGTATTGTCTTCCTGGAACTAGAGAAAATAAGAAAAATCACACAGAAAGGAGAAATAAGGATATAGTTCCTTGTCTCAAAAAACAAAACAAAACAAAACAAAAACTCCATAAATTCTAAAACTCAACCAAGTTAAACCAAAAACCCTCTCCTTTTGCAAAACAGACACATGGGATTGGAAACAGAATGAGAATTATTCTCCCACTGTGTACCACCATTGATACAAAAATAGAGTTTTCATCATTTATATCCTGTGATTCTTTAAGGCAAGTTTTTATAACAGTAGCTCTGTTTATAATTCTATTAATGTTGCATCCCTTTAAATGGTCCTTACTTTCTGTCGATTCTCCTTTATCAAGTCAGGACTTCATTGTGTGCCATTTTCCATAGGAAAATAATTGCACATACTACTAAAACCTGTACATTTATAAATGAGATCACGGGACTTGCATGCAGACACTCAGAAGATAAGGTTATAGAATTTCCTATTTTTTAATCAGCAGATGACTGCCTACCCAGCCGAGTGATAAAAGCATGGTAGGAAGAGAATGGTTAAGGGTTCTTGGATCCATCCCCCTGGTTAAAAAATATATTAAAACCTTCTTTATATTAAAGATTCTATGGAAGAAAAAATATCGAGTGCTATGTTTTAGGAGAAAGACACTTACAGACTGTGTAACCTTGGACAACTGTATGACTTTCTAAAGCTAAAATATCTGCCCCCAATACCGTCATCCCAGAATTCCTCATTAACTGAAGTTGACAATAATTCCTACGTTTTTGTGAAGATTAGAAAAGGATAGCATGTATGGTGATGTACCCAGTGAAGATTGGAACTTTGATCTCAAGTAACCATCATGTGTGGAATCTATCCAGGTTTCTGCCTTTAGGGGTGATACCTGTTGATCTGAGAGATTTCCTAGAAATGTGCGTACAACTCATACAGGTATCAGTCTATGGTTCTTATGAGGAGAAACCATTGGATTTTGATGAAACAGAGATGTGAGCTGTCAGGGGACATGACCTTTTCCTAACCACAGGTGTCATGAAATCCTGTGGGTTGGGTAGGGCTATGTGGAAAATTTGTGTGAGAAAAACAGAGAGGTATCCTGGTAACAAAAGGAAGGACTGAGGATTTGGTTCCTCTCTGAGATTCCCAGATAGTGAAATGAGCTGGTTGGACCAAGATGGACGGCCCTGATGAATGCTTCGGGTCAAGGAAGCGTAAAGTGGTTCTGGCTCTGTGCCACTGAGCATTAAGGCATTTTCAAGAGAAGGAGTGTCCATGACTGAGTATTTCTCCAGTGTTCCTGCCTCATGGTCTAAGAGCCGGTCATCATGGATTCTCCACAAACTATGTAAAATTCCATTTTGAATTTCCTAAAACCCATTCCCTCTTTGTAAAGCAGACTATTACTGATACATCTTATTGTCTTCCAGAGTGTTCTCAGCTCCCAACCATCTGCAGGCAGCTTCTAGCTTGTTTGGAGTGGGCTGGGAAATTGAGAGGTTTCTCAGTTCTGGTGTGGGAAATGGAAAGAATTCAATTCTTGGTGGTCAAAAAAGGGGGGGTGGAGAAAAACACCAAAAACTGGGGAATGACTCTTCGTATCACTGAGAAAAACACTGGTCTGGTTCTTTGGCCTTTGGTTTCATGAATAGGCTTGTTAAGGATCCAGACAGCATCAGAGCCCCTATTCCCTTGGCATCATGTTTTACCTTAATTTATTCTCACCATTTTAAAAAGGAAGGAGTGGGAGTTTAAGAGAAGGATAGTGGGATAGTCCCACTTCCCCTCTGGGCCAGTCCACCCTCTTGTGCCCTCCAGGATAAATAATTGCACAGGTCCCAGGTTTTTCATGGGTTTCTCAACCGGAAGACCCCACCAGGCAGAAGCTCTCCCTTGATTCTTCACCGCCATGCTCCATCTTTCTCCAGCATGTTGAGGTCTTGGTGACATGTTGGCCTACTGCCAGATAAAGACTTTGTGTTGGCGAGGAAAGATGAAAGTCTCTTATCTTGCGTGATTAGCTTGGGGATGGTATTTGGTGTTCTCCATATAACGCCTATCTTGTTAGACATGGATAACACCTTACGCTTCTCACTACATTTCCATCTACATTATCTAAATTGTTTCTGGGACAATCTTATACAATTGGTGGTATTATGCCCTTAGTATAGATTCATTATTTGTTCTCCAAATAGAGTTGAGCTATATGCTATGCTAGGCAATGAGGAGATAGTTTTAAAGGAGCTGGGTTCTTTCCCTTAAAGAAGATGATGAGCCAGTGAAGGACAAAGATAAGTAAATGGACATTGTATTATGGGGAAATAACTACATGGAAGAGAGATAATGTTTTAAGACTATGGTAGAGACCCTGTTG
Organism: Mustela putorius furo; assembly: GCF_011764305.1. NCBI lineage: Eukaryota > Metazoa > Chordata > Mammalia > Carnivora > Mustelidae > Mustela > Mustela putorius. Next base: position 10,904,340 of record NW_025421399.1, read on the forward strand.
ATATAAACCACTGGGCCTTTACTATATCAGTGCATGCTGGTCTGTCTTCCACCTGCCAGCACCTTGGTCTCTTTAGCTAAGGGGGCTTTCCTTTGGTCTCTCAGGCTATTCTTCCCTTGACCTATGACTGGTAGACATTATTATACACATATTTCACGTCCCTTGCTCCTCAGATGGCTAACATAGGTGCATGCTTCCTATTGTTTTCTATACTTTCCCAGTTGGATCGAGCTCCATAGGCCAAGTAATAACTGTCTTGGTAACATTCTATTAGTTCCCCTTTCCTTCTCACTTTGGTACTTTCTGTATTCCTGGGATCATATTTCAAATACATGACTTGAAGTCTAACCCATGTCTCAGAGTCAGCTTCTGGAAGAACCCAAATAAGAGAAAATGATCAAATAAGCATCTTTTAGAGATAACACATCTCTGTGATTTCTAGTTAGAATATATATATTTTCCCATTCTTTAATTCATTCATTTATTTAACAAAATCTGAGTACCTCTTGCATACTTGGCAAGAGTCCTGGATATCTGGGAGGAAGAAAATAGACATAATTTTTTACTTCAAGGGGGGTCGGAGTCTAGTGGCAGTATGCCAATAAAAATAAACATATAGGAAGAATCTTTGATGACTTCAATAAGTAAAACAAAGGAAATCAGAGCTTTAGGAGTCATTTGGAGAAAAATAAACACTTCATTTTATAAATGTAGACATTAACATAAAGAGAAGAGGGTCCCAACACACCTGGCTAATATGAGGCAGAGCAAGGACAGGAATGCAGGTCTGTCTAGTCTAACCCTGTATTCTTCTTAGTATACCACTATAATATACTATACTCTTTCTGGAAAGATAAGAAGTACTTTAACTACTTAACTTTTGTGACTCTTATTTATGTCCAGAAAGGTATGTGATCATATGGTTACCACCAAATAGTTTCAAGTGGAGTTAAGTTCACTACAGAAATAAGTAGGTAAGGAAATAATTTCTTCCACTTTTTCTTAACCCCCACTCATGGACCAAACTCAGCATTCTTAACACTTAAATAAATAAATAAATAAATAAAAAGTCCTATCGGTGTAGTTGTAATGGATTGGATTGGAAACAACAAATAGTTTCAAATACTCTTTACATTCTTGTCTTCCATCCTCGATCTCAGAGAAATATCGTCTTATAGTTTGGGCTTTCTCTCTAGAGCTGGATATGATATGCCATGGAAGGAATGTTGAGCAATTTATCTGGGACTGTGGGTTGGCAGCACTTGGTCCCCCATCTTCAGTAGCTATTCACCAGGCCAAGAGGTTGATGTGGGTCCTAAGTTGTTGTCTGCATAGGCAGGATGTATCCTGAGGTGGTCCAAAGCCAAGTCCAGGGTTTTGTAGTGTTGCTCTCCTCAAAAACAGCCTGCTCGTATACTGTTCCATCTCCCTTCATGCTGTTGCAAGTGTTGGGTGATTTCTGATGATTTATTTACCCATAAATCAAACTAATGGAAGTAAGTTCTGATTCTTGCTATCCAATTGAGGCATTATGGTGATTGGTTCTTGGTATACGGTGGTAACTTTTGCTTTGTTATTAAGGTATCTGCAGTCTATAGAAAAGGACCATGTGCTCTCCTTTCATGTTCTCCTACGTTAGAAAAATCTAATGAGTGCTTTATACACCTTCATCCCAACAAATATCTGTGTTCCTCAGATTCCTAGCATCCTTTACATTTATCCCCTCCCCTAGGCCTCTAGCAATTATGAACTCCATTGATTATAATTTCGAAGCTCCATGATAACTTGATATATAAAGCAATTGATATTCACAATCTGCAATCTCCCAAATGAATATTTATTTCAGTACTTCAGCTGCAACATCTAAAAATGAAGGTAAATAATTTGACAAGGACCTCAAAAGGCTGGCATATTTTCTTTCAATTGGGAAGTATGTGACTTCTTAAAATAGCTCGGGCTCTTTCTTCATGGAACTTACATGAATGCCCCTATTGATTTTTCATGAGATTGGAAAGGGAAAGGGTTTGGATTACAACATTTTGGGCTATTTTTAGAAAGTATTTAACAATCTAAAGATGTAGTTAGAGATTTTTTTTTTTTTAAAGGGAATGCTGTTATGTTGTTCATGTGATCCCTAGTTAGTAATTAAGGGACTCACACTAAAATGGTCATCGTCATCAGAAAATAATATTGTCCAAGTTCTAGTCAGTTCTTGGTTAAAACAGAAATGAATAAGCCAATTCTGACTCACTTCAGGAGAAAGATGATGGTTCATTCGATTTGTAATAGCTTTTGGGTTCAAGCTAGAGAACCAGGCTCGGGCAGACGTCAAGGGAGGAAAAGTCCCTCCAAGATGTCCTGATGTCCAAGAAGTCCTGATGTGGACTTCAGGATATCATTGTTCCCCAGGTGAGCTTCGTTAAGGCTGCCCAGTGCTTCACCTAGGACATGGGTTGTTGCTCTGTTGTACTGCTCTACGTCCAGACCTTGACTGCTATGCCTTTGGAATCCCCACAAGTTTTCTGACTTTCTACCTGTACTTCCTGTGCACTTATGGGCCAAGTACAGGTCCCAGCATCTGGTTGGCTGAGCTAAGTAACCTTTCCAGAGTTCAGCTTCCAAGAGACAAAGACTGGTTGTATTGGATGCTCCTTTCGCTTCGTGGTTGAAAGTGGAATTCCCTCCCTGAACCTATCATTTAGGTGACCAGAGTCCTGGTTGCTGGAACAGTCAGGATTTAAGTCTGCCACTGATATGTGATGATGAATGGTGCTCCGCTCATTCTAAAGTGTATCCAGATTTGGATGATGTTATGGATTCAATGTTTGTGCTGCCCCCGACCCCCTTTCATAGGTTGAAGTCCTAACCCACTGGTGTGGTGGAATTGGTAGGAAGGGCCTTTGGGAGATGATTAAGTCACGGGAGTAGAGCTCTAATCATGAATGACATTAATGCCTTTATTTGTTTTTTTGAAGACCTTGGAGAATTCTTTTTTCTCTTCCGCTATGTGAGGAGACAGCCTTTTATGAGCCAGGAAGTGGGTTCTCACCAGACACTAAACGTGCCGGCGCCTTGATTTTGGACTCCCCAGCCTCTGGAACTGTGAGAAATCAGTATTTGTTGTTTAAGCCACCCAGCCTATGGTATGTTGGGGACAGAAGCCCAAATAGACTAAGTCAGATGATAAATGACATGCTTACTCTACGGATTCTAGGATTTCCCCCCAGATTAAAAGGGTGATTAGATACACTAGGAAATCAGACTTTATACTCTTTTACTAAGATACAAAATGCAACCAATGCTCCCTGCCCCTTTTCTCATGAAGAAATGGGGATGAGACATACTTTTCAGTATCCCTACCTTTTGACATACTTTCAGGTTTAAGTCCTTTGAGGAGAACAAAATGTCAATGTAATAAGTGAAAAGACTGGCTCTCTCCACAGTCCAGCGATGCACCTCGATCATAAGGACTTTTGTCACTGATGGGCCACAAAGCAGAGAATATATCTACTACTAACCTTGCATACACAACTCTACCAAATGAACTCCTCACACATGTGTCTACTGTTGTGTAACATCACTGATTTGTGTGCCCAAAGCAAGAGGTAGTCAGGTATGAAACACCACTAGAGAGAGTAGCTAGACTGACTTATGGTTTATACTGAAGCAAGCCTAGTAGGATCAAAGGATAAAAGGAATTTCTTTCCCTCCAATCAATGATTGGGATGATGATCAAAATAAACCACTTACCAGTATGGTGTTAAATGCCATCTTTTTCATTTTTCCTAGTTTTCAGCCTTTTTTTTTCTGGGGTATTCACTGACGTTTATTACTCACTTACCCCTGCCCCCATCTAGATGACAAATCCTCTGATGGTCCAGGCAACTTAGGCTGGGTAGTTTTTTTTGCAGTAGGAGACCATGACTCGATCATATTTGTTTCTCCCGTTGCATTCAACGTGTGCTTTGTTTGCAAGACACTCTCAAAATCACCAATCCCACTAGAATTAAAATTTGTCCTGCACATAAAAAAGCTGAAAATGTCTGTTGAATGAGTGAACATGATTCTGAGAGAATAGAGCCATTTGGAAATTATATACATTTCTGGATGTAGGGTCTTCAGGAACTTACCATGCTAAGTCCCACCAAGAAAAAGATTGAGGAACCTCGAGGGATTTATATGTATTTTGTGCTGCTAATATAATGCAGTGAATAGGGAGGAAAACTGTCTTCTTCCTCAAGAACCTTCGTAGCTTCCTGGAAGTGACTATTCTGAGTTTGTCTTGACGACATGATATCTTATGCATTTTTGATTGTCAAAGATGAAAAACCGTGGTCACTATGACTTATCCCGGCGTTTCGGTTCCCTGAGATGACTTTGTTCTTCATCAGGGAGAAGTAATAGCCTGAAAATAGATGCCTCCACAGAGATCAAAATAGGTGAGCTCTTTCACAGGGGAAATGGCTTTTGCTCGAAGAAATGTTCTCACCATTTTAATGTTTTTGATTGTTCTTTCTCACCTTATTTCACATAGGAAGACATTTTCTTTAATTACCGTAATCAAGTGTGCAGCTTATAGGAAGTGACTCAAAGGAAAAAGGTGTCGACTCCTGAGGGCTGATAACATAGAAGCTGGTGACCACACAGGAAGGCCTTCAACATGGAAACACAATGTTAGTTTTGTGCCAGGATCCCATGGCCGTATTCCCTTATATTTATAAGACTTCATGAAGTTGCTTTCAAGGTAGGGTTTCAAGATGCATTACTTGTATGTCATTATAGATGTCATCTATATGTGTATATGTATGTGTGTGTATATATATATGTATATGTATATATATGTATATATGTATATATATATAGATGTCAAGATGTCATCACTTGTATGTCATTATAGGGTGCTGTTCCATCTTGACCAAATGCATACTTCTCCTCTCTTTGAGTCAGAAATGAAGAGGTGGGTATGTATTCATTCACTGAAGAAATTTATACGAGTGTCTACTATGGACAAGGCATTATGTTTGGGTCTAGAGATATAGAATTGAACAAAAGGGTGTTCGTTTTCAGTGCTGGGATATGAGGGCAGGGGCAAGAGAATGAGGGGGTGACAGATAATAAACCAATGGAAAAAATGTATAGTATAAAAATGGTAAAAAAATAGTATCAGGCTATTACACATGCATTAAAAAACCTGAAAAGGGGAGAGGAATAAGACTCTGTCAGCGAAGTCAAAGATATCAATATTAAATGGACAGTACCTCTGAAGAGGTACTCTGTGATCAGAGGGCAGATGTAGATGTAGTCAGAGAGAGACCATGTGGATAAGTGAAAGTAGAATTTTCCAGACAGCGATGTCCTTAAACTTGCTGTCCTGAGGAATATCCTTGTGCAAAGGAAGGCAAGGGGCTCAGACAGTGCGGGTGAGTGGTAGAAGATGAAGTGAGAAAGGTAGCAGAGACCAGACCACGTGGTTGTGTTGACTTTGCTGAGACCTCTGGACTTGATTCCAAGTGTTTATCCTATGTAAGTAAGTGTGAGATCTCTGAGACACCAGCTTCCATGTTGTAGCAACTGCCTCTTCTATCCCTTTCTGTGGCTCCTTTCCCTTTCCTTTTCAAATGTATCATCCTTGAAATTTTATTTTACATCTTATTTTTACCTACACAGGAAAAGGACCTTTTTCTGGTATCGATAATACGTTTATTGATAATATGACAGCCACTGCACAAAAGAAAATTTCCATTTGATTTTTTACAATCACCTTCTGGGATTCTACTCAGGTTAATTAACTAGTCACAAAGTTGGAAAACTGGGACCCCAGCTTAGGGTTGACTGACCAAAGAAGTCTGTGCCCACTGTACTCCGCCATACTGCCAACTAGATGCTCCATGACTCAAGGATGATGTGGGTCCTTTTACCTGAAAATTGTGGGATGGACATCACCCTCAATTCCAAGCTCCATCAAAGGGTCCTGTCATAAAGCCAGTGTCACTGTCTTTAAGTTATTTCTAGCTCATGCTGTGGGAGCCTCGATTTCTGTGTTGACTGCTAGCAGGAAAATCTAAAGTCAGTGGCTAGAGTTGGACCTTCAAGGTGATGGTGAAGATAACACCCATCCAAGAAAGCTTGGTCTATGGCCTCTTGGTGCCCGTGCTGCTCACACACAGGTGAAGATGGTGTGGCCAAGAGTGGAATCGAAAAATGTGCCACAACCAAGGCAAAAATAAATAAACCAAACTATGGAATTTCAAGGTCCTTATACCATGTCGGAGGTTTAAGATTCAGTGATTCATCCCTATTTCCCCTAGGTCTGCTAGTCCCTGATTCAAGTACATATTACGAAAGAAAAAAAAAAAAACAAAAACGCTGATATAAATGAAGGAATTGGCACATTCGGGCTGGGAAGTGAAAATACTATGTCTCACTGTCTTTGTGTCTTGGATTTTGGTCTCAAAATACTCTGTTAACAGCTAAAGAGTATTAATGAAGAGACACATCTGCAAGAAATGTCTCTTCAATCGCACCTCTTAGAGAGATGTAATTGTTTTATGTAAATGTTTTCCTCAGCATGACTAATTGGTATTGATTTGTTTATCTAAAACGTCTTCTGAAGCACTCTCCTACTTGTGAAACCAAAGGATGTATCGCAGAAGCCTGTGGCATTCAGAATCAAATAAAGCAAGGTTTAAACCTTTCTTCCCTCCCTAAATGGTGGTATGTACTTGCCTCGTGGAGCCAAGTCTCAGTTTTGTAATCTGTAGGTGGGTACAAGAACTCTTGTAATTATCCAGTATATATCATTCTGTGAGATAATGCCTGTGAAAGCATTTAGTACATTAAAGAGTCCACAGATAATAATAGTAACCATTACTGGGATGCCCTGTACACATGACGGACGTGTATTGTTATTCTATGAAGCCTGTGATTATCCAAGTTGGTGACTCAAAAAGAAACTATAAATTGTTGCTAACACCCTTTTTATTATATTTTTTTAAATATTTTCTTTTCCAACCCCAGTTATGTGATTATGTGCTCATTCTTATCATCAGTTTAATTGAAAAATTAGGGAGCCTAAAAAGTCTGGATATGACAAGGCCAAACTGACATGTAGAAAAATTATTTTCTTCTGGAATTAAAATTCATCACTAGTTCTTCCCACTCTTATTGCAATTAAATATTGATCATCTATGAATGGACATCACATGCATATTAGTAGCTGACTAATAATCAGAGCTTTAGAAAATCTAATTTAGTAGAATACTGGGCATATTGTTAGCATCGAATTATGTAAAGATTAGTCCGTATCATTGTTTGCTGCTATTTGACAGTGGGCCAAAATAAGCTATACATGTTTATAATTATATTTAACTATATATGTAGTTATATATAATTTGTCATTTTATCCTATGACATCTACCATGTATACCAGTAATTGCTCTGTGGATAGGGATGGATTTGGGGAGAGGGGATAGGATTCTCGGAAGACACAGAAAAATTGCAAGTTGTCTGTTACTTGTCCTCTGTGTGTTCTCTACTCCCCATTGTACATTGTCTAGTATAAAGTACCATATTCTAGACTGTGTGTGTAGAGGTAAGGCTGGGACTGGAGATTGGAGCAGAGATGTACAAGATGTTTGCAAAACTACTGTTTCATGGACCGTTGTCAGGGCCCCTAGGTGGCTCAGCCCGTGAAGCTTCTGCCTTTAGCTCAGGTCATGATCCAAGGGTCCTAGGATCCAGCCCCACATCGGGCTCCCTGTTGAGTGGGGAGCCGGCTTCTCCTTCTCTCTCTGCCACTCCCTTTACTTGTGCCCTCTTGCTTGTTCGCTCTCTCTCTCAAATAAATAAAATCTTAAAAAACATAATAAGCAGTTGTCAGTTAACACGAAGGGCCTTGAATCATAGCACAGAGACCAATGACCTCAAAGGGATCTTCTATGTCTTCTAGTTAAATATTTCAAATTTGGGAAGTATTGTTCTCTTTTGTCCCCTAATGGATTTTTTTAAAAAGATTTTATTTATTTATTTGACAGAGAGAGATCACAAGTAGGCAGAGAGGCAGGCAGAGAGAGAGGGGGAAGTAGGCTACCTGCTGAGCAGAGAGCCCGATGTGGGGCTGGATCCCAGGACCCTGAGATCATGACCTGAGCCAAAGGCAGAGGCTTAACCCACTGAGCCACCCAGGCGCCCCTCTAATAAATTATTTTTAAATATTAAATGTCTACTTAGTCGAACATGAACTAACTTATTACCTTCAGCTATCTCATTTAGTCATATAATTAACCAACAAATATTCATGAGTTGCTGACTATATTGATGGTGTCCAAGACAGGAGCCTGCATTGCAGACACTGTTGTGAGCAAATTTGACATGTATGTTTCCTCCTGCCTTTTCTCCTACATCATATTAATTACGAGTTATTGTGAATATCCACACAAGGGAGACACTTTGATGTGTTGCACAAAAACAACACGTGACCCCAAAGATGAAAAAAAAATAGTTTCCTCCCATCATCAAGAGAAGAGGTCATGTTTTCTTCCCTATCCTATTTTGCGAAGAGGAAATGGGTACTTGAATCAGTCTTAAGTCTTTTCATTTCCTTCCCAAAATGGATATTAAGTGAGAAAAACAAATAAAGAACAGAAGCCACAAGGATAGCAACAAACAAGGTAGGAGTCTTCTGGCTCAATCCAATGCAATAGCCTATAGGAGAGGCAAAATGGTGACTGTTCAATCTACTCTCTCTCTAGTAAGAGAAGAAACACAGAGACAAAGAAGTGGTCATTGTCTGGAGTATAGACTGAGAAGAGAATGAGAGAAGAGGATAATTGTCTCCCTATTTGATTCATGTGAACAGTTTTCTTTTCTTTCTTTTTTTTTTTTAATTTTCATAAAGACACAACAGAAGTCATTCCCCCATTAAGTTTGAGATTGTTACTAAATTATCTAGATAATCTCTTCTACTCTGTTTTGCTGTTGGTGAATGTTTGACTTATTGTCCCAAATACTTGAGGATGGCCATGTTCCAAAGATAAATAAAAATAATGTCGGGTTTATGCACGCTTTTTAATAGCCATATTATAAAAAGATCACTTCTTTCCAAAACAAGTGTAGCAGTTATGCTTTCTATTTTTAATTTGTACTTAACACTTGATTTCAGTTCTCACCATTCATGTGCTCTGTGTTTACTTACCTCACTCTGACAAGTCTGTTTCCCTTTCTGTTTTATGGAAACTTTCACCATCTGTTCCTGATGCTATAATAGCCTTCCATGAGGTTTAGGTTTACAGCAATACTGACAAATTGGGAGGGCTGGGGCAGAGAAAGTAAAGGAAAAGTAACAGAAGTGAACTGTGCCAGTTGAAATTTAAGTTAATTAATAGAAAACTTTTAGGGCAGTGAAGCATTTTTATTATATACTATAAAATGAAGCTTGTGTTTCCTAAAAGCGTATTTACTGCTTTATTTACTATTAATAGTCTATTTTTAAAAAGATTTTATTTATTTATTTATTTATTTATTTATTTGAGAGAAAGCAAGAGTGAGCATAAGCAGGTGACAGGACAGAGGGAGAAGCAGACTCCCCACTGAGTAGGGAGCCTGACATGGGACTCAATTCCAGGACCTAGGATCATGACCTGAGCTGAAGGAAGACGGTTAACCCACTGAGCCACCCAGGTGCCCCTCCAATTAATATTCTTAAGTCCTTCTCTATTTGCGGAGTGCTTAGTCTTTGAGAGTTTTACATCATCAGGTCATGTGTAAATGAGGTCCATTTGGAGGAAGAAGCATTGAGACCATTCTTACATTAAAAGGAAACGAACTCATGTGAAACATTGCACCAAGAAAGTATATGAATGGGTAGTAAGCCTGTGAAAAGATTCTCAGTGTCATTAGTCATTGGGGAAATGCAAGTTTAAGCTACAGTGAGATACTATTTCACACCTACAGGATGGTGATTTAAAAAAACAGAAAAAGTGGGGGTGGCGCCTGGGTGACTCAGTGGGTTAAGCCTCTGCCTTCGACTCAGGTCATGATCTCAGGGTCCTGGGATCAAGCCCCACATCGGGCTCTCCACTCAGCAGGGAGCCTGCTTCCTCCTCTCTCTCTCTCTCTCTCTGCCTGCCTCTCTGCCTACTTGTGATTTCTGTCTGTCAAATAAATAAATAAAATCTTAGAAAAACAAAACAAACAAAACAAAACAAGACAAAAAACAGACAGCCAGACAATAGTAAGTGTAGAGAATCAGGAACTCCCATACATTGCTGCTGAAATGTAAAATGGCTCAAGAAGTTCAATGTCAATTTCTCATATAAGCCAGAAATTCCACTCCTAGGTTTCCACTCCTAGGTTTCAACCCAACAGAAATAAAAACTGATGGCCACACAAAAAACACATACATACATGTTCATAGCAACATGATTCATGACAGACAAAAGCTGGAAACCCCTCAAATATTCATTAACTAGTGAAAGACTGAATAGAAAAAGATGTTTCCATACAGCAAATACTGTTTGGCAATAATAAGAGAAAGGACTGACACAGCCTATAATGTAGATGAACTTCGAAAGTACTATTCAAAAGGAAGCAGGCCAGACACCCAAGACCACTTGCAGTATGATTTCACATACATGAAATACCCAGAAAATACAAATTTAGAGAGATGAGAGAAAGAAAGAAAGAAAGAAGGAAAGAAAAAAAGAAGGAAGGAAGAAATAAAAAGAAAGAAAGAAATGAGTGGATACTTGGGCAGGAGGCAGAAACAAAGATTAACTGTAAAGGGTTAGGGGGAATCTTACTGGGGTAACAGAAATGTTCTGAATTAGGATCGCAGTGACAGATTGTCAACTGGGTGCATTTATGAAAAAAGCATCCAATTACACACATAAAATGGGGCTGCGGACTGCAGCGGGTTTTCCGTGCAGGTGTTCTCGTATGGCTTCAGTATGGAAGAGGGAGATTGCCCTCCCATCTAGGCAAGAGACTTGCTGGGAGTTAGTCCGTTCTGGGTCTCTGTGCCACCTGCTCCCACTATGAAAACTTTATGACCAATAAAAACAGGAAGTAGGCCATTCCCAGAGCTCAGGTTTTATATTTTCCTGCCCCAAAGGACAACATAAAACCCATGTTAACCTTAGATTTTATATACTTCAGGTGTTCAAAACAGGGTACGTTGGGATACGGGGAACTTGAAAAAGGGGACATGTGACCCCGGCATCCTGAAATCAGGTGTGGGCAGAAAGAAACAAGACACCTGGTAATTAAAGCAAACCCAAGGCCAGATGAATAATAAATCCAGCAGAGAAGCAGAGGGAAGTGTCACCAGTGAGGGCCCGCAGTGGGTTTCAGTGGGTGACCCGTTGTCCTTAATGGAAACTGCATATGTTAACATTCAGATGCCATCTGAAAAATGAAAATCGTCCTTCCTTTTCACTCCGTGTTTATCAGGGCAGCAGCTTTGGGATCTCTTTAGGATAGGTCAGGCTTAAAACAGCAACACTGTTCATTTTCTTTAATATGTATACACATGTGAGTGCCATTTCTGCAGGACCCTCTGCTAGAGGGAGTTATGCAAAAGAGTATTAAATGTAATTTTTCTTTTTAAGGATTTGCAGCCTCGTGACAATATGAGCCAAGCAGATACAAAGACAGATATCTGTAATAAAACGGGAGAGCAGATGCCAACAGCCAGGGGAAAGGTGAGTGTTAGTTCCTAAATATCTATCAGACTGGTTACATTGAAATTGGTTGGAAAATAAAGTAACAGCTTTTCTAGCATTTACTCTCCACGTGGTCACAGCCTGGGCATTACCTGGAACCTTGTTAGAAATGTAACACTTCTAGCCCTATCCTGGACCCACTGCATCAGAATCTGCCTTTTTAATAAGCTTTTGGGACCATTTGTGTGCACATCAAAGTTAAGGAAGCGCTAATCTGAGCTGTGGAATTAGACACTCCAGGAGTAGGATCCTGGGAACATGCATTTTGGAAAAGCTCCCCAGAAGATTCTGGGATCTAATTATCTAGGGGAAGTCCGTGCTTACTGGAGACTTGGGACATTGCAGAGACCCTGTACATAAGTAGGCTGGAGTCGGGTCTGGAGAGTTGATGGGGAGTAGGGAGTGAAGCCAGTTCTGTGTAAGCAAAAGGATGGGGGCCATAGTGATTGTTTCTTGTAAAGTGAACTCTCCTGTAGCCTCTCCATCCTCTCTGTGGTCCTGTTTCTGCCTTCCTATGAATGTTTAGAGACAAACATGCATCAATTTCATTTTCCTTTTTTTTTTTTAAGATTTTATTTACCTATTAGAGAGAGAGCACACGCACGCACAAGCTGGGGTGGTTGTGGTAGGGGACAGAGGGAGAAGGAGGCTCCCTACTAAGCAGGGAGCCCAAGATCATAACCTGAGCTGATGGCAGACCTTTAACCAACTGAGCCACCCCGGTGCCCCACACATTTTTTTTTTTTTTTTTTTCTCTTTCTTTCTTTCTTTTTTTAATGGGAAGAATAACTGTTCCTGTTTTGGGTTGTAGCAATCCTTCCAATGTCCCTTTATTGCTAGATTCCATTCCCTCTACTTTCCTCTAAGACCTTGCCCCAACAATGACCCCCTTCTTCCCATATCTTCAGTCTTTCCTTCTCTATGGGCTCTTTCCCCTCAGTTGTAAACATGAGCAAATTTCTGCCATTCCAAACAAAACCTGCCTTTGACCTCACATCTCCCTCCTGCTACTGCCTGTCACCCTCCTACCCTCCACAGCTTTGAGAAAATGAAAACGGAGTTTCTTTCATTTGTTGGTTTTACAAAAAGAGATACATATTCATTATGTAAAATTAGAAAATAATATAGTCATAGAGAGAGCAAAAGAGAAGGCATAACCATAATATCAATAGCTAAAGATAATAATCAACATGGTTGTACTTCTAATATATTTCTATGCATGAAAGTACTTTAAAAGCATAAAATGTATCCTAAGTTCACACTATTTTATAATGTGAAAGTTACATTTTTAATATTATGCACCTTGAATTGTCATTCAGTGACAATGCCTTTTAATTTGCAATGTCATTCTTCATGCTTGTTATCTTGAACTTACAAGGCACGTGTTTCTCCCCATGCACACACACCTTCCCTGGCATACTCTCCTACTCTTGAACCTGCTTGTTAATTCTCCTCCCAGTGCCACCTGCCAAAAGATTCTCTACCTACCAATATTAGTGTTCTTCACCTGGGTTTTTTACTGCAGAAACAAAGACAGAATTATAAAACAGACTTTCACAACTCATGGTATAGGCACTAAAGATACTAGCAAGAAAAGGTGTGTGTTCATGAGTCTTTCAGGGATCTGAGAAAATTTGTGCCACAACTGTGGGCAGCGTATCCAAGGTCACCATGACTAGGATTCCCAGGGGCAAGATTGAAAGGGGGGTTCAAACGGATCAAGCTTGGGTTCTTCACCTTTTGAGTTGAATCCAGGGATAGAAAAGATGGAGAGATCCTGGATTCTATGATCTGAGAGTAGAGAGGCACTGGGTTCTGTGTTCCCAGAGTCCCAGGACTACCATGACTAGGAGAGTAGAGCAGAAGCAGAGCTGTATACCCCACGAAGCTTCCTATGGCCCCAGACTGGTTTGGGAGGAGGATTAAGTTTACCTGTGCTCTTATAAATGGCACAGGGATTAGATGAACAAGAAAGGGCTGGAGAATGGAAAGGGTCTTGAGCCAAGGGCACATCTATCAACTGCCAAAGCAGGGAGTGGTATGATCACCCATCAACTTTGGCACATTACAGTCAACCTCAACTCCTCTTGTACTTTGCTTTGGGAAGCAGTATAATTTAGTGGTTGGGTCTGGGTTATACCACCCTACAGACTTTGGCTCAAAGTTTTGTCACTTACCAAAGCTATGTAACTTTGACCAAGTTACTTGACCTCTCTAAGCTTGCTGTTTAAAAAAAAAAAAAATCCTACTTCATAGGATTAAGTGTGGATCAAATAATATATAGTTATTATCCCTACTTCTATATAATAACTCATCAAATGGTAGCTGTTCTTTTTATTATTATTTGCCCAACTGGTGAAGGAGACTTGAAGATTCTATTTTCTAAACCCACACTCTTCCAACTGGCAGCCACAAATGCATAGGACAGTTAATCACTTGAAATGCAGTTTACCAAAATTGAGATGTGCATTAAGTTTAAAATGTTGGGCTTCAAAAAAGTACCGAGAGAGAGAGAGAGAGAGAAGAAAAGAAAGAAACTGCCTCGGGAAAAAAAATGTTGTCTTGGTTGTATGTCAAAATGATAATACTTTTGGTATATCTGGTTAAATGTTATTAAAATTAATTTCATTTGTTAGTCTTATTTTTTTTAAGTAAAAACTTTCAAACCTACCATCTACACTGTTGCCTGGCTGATACTTCTAAAATGTTAGAAAATCTTTTCCCCCTACCTCGAGGGTAAATCCCATCTCATGTTGGCACACAGAGCCCCTGGGGAGGGTAGTTTCTACCTCTCTAGACTTTCCCTGGACTGTTTCTCATTTTCCCCATGGGAACCAGCTGCTTCAAGCTGTTCATGCTTCTAGGATTTGGACATCATTTCCTTTTAGTCACCCTGTCTACCCAAAGAATTCCTTCTTTATCCTTAAGAAGTATCTTGTTACCTGTGTGAAGCTTCCCCCACCTCTTCTTTTTTTTTTTTTACATAGCCTCTCTCATTCTCTTTCTCTGTTACTGACTACTCCATTTGGACTTTGGGTTTCTTAAGAACAGGGATTGTAATTTATTAACTGTCTATATCTACCACAGGTATCATAATATCTGTAACATACAGAGTCTACAAAATATTTAAAGACAGGTAGGATAGATCGGGGGGGGGGGAGCTTTAAAAAAAAAAATGAGCACGCAAACCATAAAAGCAACAACTAAACATTCAGTATTGTCTATTTGTGTATTTGAAAAAAAAAAAATGTCTGAGACATACCAGTTGGCTAAGTAAATAATGTAACATCTTTCCCTAAGATAATGAATGCATTTTGTATCAGAACTAGTATTCAAGTTCACAGCCAAGTTTGATTTTCCCATTCCCTAGTTCAGCTAATGGAAACAATGATAAATAATACATACACCTCTTGAAACAGGAAATTCTTTAATAGATACTGTAGAAATATATCAATTTAGTCTTTGGCATGATCCTAATCTTCTCTAAATAAAACAAAACAAAACAAAAAACGAAAAAACAAACCAGTGATTACTTATGTTTGTTGGAAATTATATTGTTTTATGATTTCTACTACGAAACTCTCATGAGTGACTCCGTCTATAAGGCCTCGAGGTATGCTCTTTGAAAGTTTGCAAGCCTCTTTCCTTCCGAGGTATTGTCTCCATAGATTGTCTCTTGTCTGACAGAAATCTGGCCTGGGAATTACCCTTGCCCGTTGGGAGAACACTGAAACCGCTATCAGGTGCTAATGATTTCTGAACCAGACAAAAACAACAGAGAGACGTGAATACGGATTTCTGTGCTGTCATCCCCTTCCTGGTGATTTATTAACTGGAAGGTACTGCTTGCTTTCCAAGGAGGAACAGTTAGGGAAGGTCTACACTCATCTCTGCAATTTCTTAAGATCCTAAAAACAGATATAAATTAGGGATAGTATCCTGACCTAATTTTCCAGGCGAGGGTTACCCAATAGGTCAGTCGGCTAATTCCAGATTTTGATGTACTGTGAAAAAGTATGGTCATTGGATCAAAAAGTCAGCTGGGGGAATAGGGGAGTTGGCCTTTAAGGGGAGGATAGATGACAGATGACATCATCATTGGCAGTGGCCTTGCTTGCCTTTGGGGACCAAAGTTTCATAAATTATCGCAGATTAATGTTTGTGCAGCACGAGTTGTATAGAAGAAAAGAGATATGATGCACTTTGTAGGAATTACCAGTACTAGGAAAGAATTTACCACAAAAAAAAAGATATTTCTGTTGAAGTGAGTCTAAAATCCTAATACAGATGCATTCCATTTTAAAACTGACTATTGTGACATACCAAGGCACAGTTTTTTTTTGTGCCAGAACTTTACTATGATTAGCATTGTTATTGGTAATTAAATATTGTGCTAATAGATAAGAATAAATATAATTTCTTTCTCATTTAAGACGGCCAATTTCGCATTTAGCCTTGTTAAAAATTCTGTATAAACATAACTTAATTGACTGGCTACAACAGGCATCAGCAAACTTTTCCTGTAAACAGCCACATAATACATGTTTTTAGCAGTGTCGGCAGTATGGTTTCTGTAATAGTTGTTCACCTCTGTCCTTTTATCGTGACAGCAACTATGGACAATATGTAAATGAAAACATGGCTGTGTTCCTATGAAACTTTATTGATAAAGACAGTGGGCTGGTCTCAGTTCCCAGGAAGAGATTGCTGATCCCTCTGCTACAGTATAATACAGTGTACTATCTCCTAGATACACCTGAATTTACTCAGCCTCCTTCTTACTGCGGGCCATTGAGATTACTCCCCAAATCTCCTTACTCTACTAAAAAAATTTAAATAAACATCTCTATGATTAAAACTTTCTGTGCATTTCCATTGCCCTTAGAATAGATTCCTAGAAGTGGGATTTCTAGGTCAAAGGCTATAAATACTTTTCAGACTGCCTATTCTTTTGCCACTTGTGGGAAGTGTGAATTGGTGTGTCATCTCTGGAAAACAGTTTGGCAATGCTTAATTGATGCCTCCCTGAGATCTTAGTAGTTCTAAATATGCTTGTTTGTAAAGAAAGGCAAAGAAAGAAAGCTGTGTGGATTTTATGTTTAAGAAAAAAGGGGGAAAAATGGTATCTTGGTGAAATAGTTGTGTGTGTGTGTGTGTATGTGTGTGACTGATGACAGTAGTTCAACTTTTTTTTCAAGTTTATTATCCATTTACATTTATTCTGTTACAAAATTTCCATTTGTATCTTGACCCATTGGTTTGCTTTCTCTCTCTCTCTCCATTTTATTTTTTCCTCTCCAATTTTATTTCTGTTAGATACATTTTAGGTGGTAAAAATCTAAAAGCCCATGTTCTAGAGTCCAACTGCCCAGATTTATACCTTGACTCTGCTACTTCCTGGTCATGTGACCTTACTAAGCCTTCCTATGCCTCAATGTTCATGGCTCTAAAATGGAGTCCATAAGAATATCTACCTTATGTCATTGCTCTGAAAAAAGAATGTAAAGCCCTTTATGTGTTGTCCAACACATAGTAAATGTTCGGTGGATAATTGAAGGCACAATTCTGTCATTAGTTAGGTGCTCATTATGTATCTGATAATCAAATGTTTTTTCTTTTCTCTTCATTGTGGTTTAATTTTAAAAATTTCCCTCAGCGTTATTTGGCTGTAAGTTATGAAGACAGGCTCTAAATTGATTGGTTTTCCAAATAGCTGGCCAATTATCCCAATTTTATTCTTTTATTATTGAATAGTACATTCCTTCTTCATTAGTTTGTGCTGTGACCTTTATCAAATATTTTGCTTTTTCCCATTTTAGTATCTGCCTTTGGGAAAGCTAGTGTCTTAAGTTTATCTGTTGGTTTATTCTAGCTTCTTCACCATTGGCTTAATTATTATGGCTTTATAACGTTGTAACACCCAATAATGTGACTAACTTGCATTACTCTCATCAACCAGGTTTTTTTCTTAGACATTCCCGTAAGTTTACTCTCCCAGTTGCATTTTTGGCCATGTTGTCAACTTACAACAAGAATTGCTGCTACGTGAATTCAGATCAGAAGCACATGCTACTTGTGGAATCATTTGAGAATTAACATTGTGATAACCATGATTCTTCCCATACTGGAGCACAATGTATATTCTCATTTATTCAATTTTTCTTTTCTATGTTTCTCTTTTCTTAAGATTTTATTTATGTATTTATTTTTGAGAGAGTGGATCCAAGGGTGTGGGGGAGATGGAGAGGGGGAGGGACAAGCAGACTCATCACTGGGCATGGAGCAGAAGCAGGGCTCAATCTCATGTCTCTGAGATCATGACCTGAGCTGACTCAGTTGGTGGTGCCAGCTGAGCCACCTCTTCTTTCATAGGCACCCCTCTTCTTTCATATTTTTCAATGGCATTGTGCCACTCCCCGTATCATGAAAAAATAGTTTATTGAAAATTAATTGTGTGCAAGGCATTGCTCTAAGGACTTCCCATGTATTAATATTTTTTAACTCCTAAGACTATAAGGGAGAGGTTTATCATTATCCTGATTTAACAGTCATGACACTGAGGAACATGGAGGGCAAGTGATTTGTCCCTAATCACTAGGTCCAAAGTCAGAACCAGAGCCTGTCTCCAAAAGCCCATGTTCTTAGATTCTGTGGTATACCCATTATGTACATTAGATATTAAGAAAATTGTTAGATTATCATAGTGGCTGTATGAATGAGGTCATTTTTCCTCTAAAATATTCCTTTTAATTGGTTACTGCTAACATAGGAAAAATAGTTGCCTATTATTGATAAACCCTTATAATTTGTAAGCAAAAATCTACTTTGAGAGACTTAAAAAAAAAAAAAACAGAAAATTGGATGCCGATTATGTGGCAAGGAAAAAAAAAGAAAGAAAGCTAAAATTGAGATATATCCACTAAAAAACTTGGTTTGTTGTTGAATTTTTTCTTGTGAATTGGGAAAAGAATAATTTGCAGCAGAATAACCTGGGTAGTTTGGGGGGAAAAAACAAAACAAAACAAAACAAAACAAACCCTTTGTCTTGAAAACAGAGTTTGAGAAACATGACCAGTGATAATTCTCTATGAAAAGGTCCACGGACTCCCAAGAGAAGGAATCTGAGTTTTCCTGTAAGTTAGTAATCTCTCCTATGACTTCCTTAATGTTTTTCATTTGTTCTTCATAAGAAGAAGTTAATAGTGTACTACTGGCTTTTCAGTATTTTACTACATCTACTAGAGTTTTTCATTCTCTCAATACCTTGTTGTCCTTCCTGAATGTTATGAGCAATCTGTTATGGACAAATTGGGCAGCTATATGCCTTGCCCCCCCTTCCCCAGACGTACATGTGTGCAGCTACACAGGTGTGAGGAAGTTGTAGTCAACTGTTGTCCATCAAATAATAGGCTATTCAGGACAATTAAAATATCAAGCATTTGGAAATAATCTTGCCAGAGAATTTCCTGAAAATTGGCAATTGCTACATGAATGTCACTCTCAGGGAAAGGAGAGGGTTTCTGATTTGAAATTAGAGCCCCAGAAGATAAGGATCCCTACACAACCGAAGAATCTATAAGAACAGGGGGTTTCTAAAATTCAAGGTGATCCATTGGCCCATCAATCTCATTAAAGGGGAAGACTTCTCTCTCTGGTTCTGGCTGCTACCCTTACAGGTTAAGGGTGAAGTGAATTATGCTATATTCAGGAACAACAATGAGGAAAATACAATACAGGCAAACTCAATGAATCACTTTCCTTGGACTCCAGAAAATGTATGTGTGATTGCTTTGTTAAATATAAGCCCATCAGCCAAATTGAATGGTACTTGCTAATTGTTGTTGCTACTTTAGCTGTCCTTCTTATTCTTCTTCATCCTCATCTTTGTCTTTTATAAAGTAGCTACCTTTGCCTTTACATCCAGCATTTTTTCCCAGCTTTTTTCATTGGATTCCTCATCTTCTATTATACTCAACTCTTCTTGTGCCGCTTGTCTCTTTACATTACAATGTAATATTCACAGAGCAGGGAGTGTACATTTCAGTACATTCACAGAGCCTAAAAGAGTATGGGGCATAGTAAGTGCTCAATAAATATATGTTGGGATGGATAACACAACATTGCTTGGAGATTAAGAAAAAATTACTTCTGTCTTTCAAGGTTATTCTGAGTAGAGGGAACTGTGCTTAATTAGGCTTTTGATGCATTAATGAACTACAACAATGTTTTATGTGGGCCTCCTATGTCCTAGGCACCCTGATAGGTTCTCTGAAAGATTTAGAAAAATATAAAGCCATGGTTCTCGTCATGAAGATTCTTCTAGTCTATGAGCAAAGACAAACCTGTAAAAATATGTTTACATTACAATATGGTAGGTGTTAAAATTAAAAAAAATAATACTAACTTAGGAGCAAACAGTTGGCCTTCAATTAGCAGCCATGGTATAGGGACAATTTTTCCAGAAAAGATGGATGATTAAACCAAGTACAAAAGTATGGATAGGAGTTTTCCAGGATTCTGAAATGGTAGAGGACATTATGAGATTTGTCAGAGTATGAAGGTATGAAAAATATAGTCTGTTAATCTCCATGAATCTGGGATTTTGGAGAATCCATACATCTCAGCCTATAAGTCAACCTGAGGCTCAAAATGAACCACAGGCTCTTGATCAGTTCCACAGCTGTCCCCGGGCTGTGTTGTCAAAAGGGGTGTGAATCTCCAGAGAGCCAATGATGAAGTGATAAGATGCTCAGGTTTTTTTCTAACACTTCAATCCGATAGGAGTTTCTCCTCAAATATTTGGTGACCATGTGGTTTGGCTGAAGGGAAGAACGTTTATGAACACAGCAGAATATTGGCGTCAGAATGTCCTAGATATCTGAATCCTAAGGGACTGACCGGGCTGGACATCAAACCAAGATTCTGATAAAAGGAGATAACAGAGACTGACCAAAGAAGGAAAGGTGCTTTGCTTAGCCTGAGTCAGATGTACCGAGAGACGCTTAGGAAGCAGCTAACTCAGGAAGTTTTGAGCTCGTGAAAAGGTAAGTCAAAACTTTAAACTTCAGTAATTTGTAGCCATAGATTTTTTTTTCTATTCTGTTAAGTGATAGCTATTGGCTCTGGTCTAGATGCTTCTGTCATATGCCTTTAATATTGTCTCTAAAATGAATGTTAATAAGAACTGTTTAGTGATCATTTTGTTGTTGTTGTTGTTGTTTGTTTGTTTTCATTTTCTTTTCTTTTCAGTGTTCCAAAATCCATTGTTTATGCACCACACCCAGTGCTCCATGCAATCTGTGCCTTCCTTAATACCCACCACCAGGCTCCCCCAATCCCCCCCTCCCTCCCCTCCAAAACCCTCAGTTTGTTTCTCAGAGTCCACAGTCTCTCATGGTTTGTCTCTCCTTCTGATATAATCATTTATTTAACATTGGGATGTATTGTAATTAAAGATTGTTTTGGATCTTTTCATTCCACACATGAGAAAACTGAGCCTCAGAGAAAGGATATGGCTTATCTGAGTAACACAGTTGGTCGAGGTTTGTGACGGGAACAAGGGACCTGACTTCTAATTCGGTTTCCTTGCTAGAATATCTATAAATTGGGTTCATATTTTGATCTCTTCTCGTGGAGAGGATATGGATATCAAATCATATACAGTTAAGTTTGAGTTCCAAGTTCAGAGCTCCTATCTATGTGAATTTAGATAAATTACTTTAAATTCTGAGCCTCAGTTTTCTCATCTGTGAAATGGGGGTTAGAGGCTAGGGAGATAAAAGATCATATTTGTAAGATCTCTAGCCCAGGGCCTTTGTCAGTCCAGACAGTAAGTACATGTTAACTGATGATATAAGTGCCTCAAATCACAGGTTGGGTTTTGCTCTGAAGAAGTAGTCTGATTGCAAAGCCGCATTTTGGATTCTACAACCATAAATGAGAACTCTCTAAGTGAATTTCAGCTGAATTTCTGTCTCGAGGTTTTCATATAAAATAAACATTCCTGTTTCCTTGACATTTGAATGGTAAAGAAGAGAGTAGAGTTAATAGCTTTTCAAAATCTAGTGATGCTTCTTCCCACTCTTGTAGGTCATCGATCAAAGAGTGATAACATTTATTGAGGTTCATGATCAGCAAGAGAAGAAGATACACCTTTGAAACCATTACCATGAGATATTACTTCATACCTGTCAGGACATCAGTTTTCAAATACACAAGAGATAACGAGTGTTGGCAGACATGTGAGGGCACAGGAACTCTTGTATCTTACTCATGGGAATGGAAATTGGTCCATGTAATGCAAAAATCAGTATAGTAGTCTAGGGATGCCTGGGTGACTCAGTCAGTGAAGCGTCTGACTTTGGCTCAGGTCATGATCCCATTGTCCTGGGACTGAGCCCCATATTGGACTCCTTGCTCAGCTTTTTCCTCTGCTGGCTGTTCCCCCTGCTTGTGTTCACTCTCTCTCTGATGAATAAATAAATAAAATCTTGAAAAAAAAATAAAGAAAAGCAGTCTGGTAGTCTCTCAAAAAATTGAAACTAGAACTTACATGCAATCCAGCTGTCCTACTTCTAGGTATAATTTCAAAGGAATTGAAATTAGAATCTTAAAGAGATAATATGCAACTCCCCAGAGTTTTTATCAGACTTGTTCACGTGAACCTCCAGCAATGATTAGCAACAGTTTAGATTTTCCTGGTTCCCATGGAGATTTCTGCTCTGGTAACTTGTGATTCTCTGTATTTCCCTGTATGTGTCTCCAGTTTTGGTGGAAGCAATTTGCTGTGGCAGATCTGAGAAGAGTTGTTGATTTTTCGGCTTGATCAGTTTTTTATTTGTTGTTAGCATGGTGTGTCAACTTCCAAACTTCGTATATCCCAGACGAGAACCATTCATTTTTTAAAACTTCTATGGTGCTTTAAATTGAGGGATACATTATTCTAGATATACAGGGCTATGATACAGAGATATGTCTAATGACATTTTCAAATTACTGGACTTGAGACCTCATTCTTGGATTCTAATCATTTTCAAAGTCACCATCTGCTAAAGAAGTCAATTAATCATATTATTAGAGGCAGGTTCCCATATACATCTATGCAGAGTAGGTAATTTTAAATGGTTAATTCCTAAAGACAATGATGAAAGGAGGGAAGAGATATTTGGAAAAATATAGGATCGTAGACAATTTAGTTCAACAGAAATAGAACCTGAATATTTTACCTAAAAACTCCAAATCATCCCTAGTTTTCAACCTAAATTTATTTGAATTAAAGTTTGAATTTTGTCTTCTCAAGAGACCTTCCATAGGAGCTTTGGTAAATTTCTAATTATGTATCAACTCACAGTGCTTAAAATGGAAGGGGAACACCCACAATGGAAGGGGAGAGCCCACAATGCTTCACTGTATCCCTGTCTGTTGCAAATGAGCTTTGCTAAAGGAACAGAAGGGAGATGAATGGAAGAGCATTTAAGGAATCAGAGCACAATACGCCAACCCAAGTGAGGCCTGTGCAGCTCTTGTTTGTTTTTGGTAGATTCACCATTACTAGCCTTGAGGTGATGGAAGCTGTGCTATCTCCGAATTCTTTCAGACAATAACATCTTTTGTCTGGATATATTTGCATCCTAATGTTGCAGAAGACCTGGTAATGCGCTGGTAAGAAACAGAGCTCAGGTTGTCCCCCTCACTTAAACTTCTAAAATTATTTTATTTTGCAGAAGATTTCTGGAGTGTAAAAGCCCTGGGATTCAGGGGTCCCTCTCAGTCAGCGAGGCTCACTTACCTTGAGGCAAATACTTGACACTTTTTTCTTGGATGTGACCCTTCAGTGGGAAGCCAGTGTATCAGTCAGATGTCACCTTCACCTTGCCCAAGGCAGATTTCTTCAGATTTGGGATGTGTTCTCTAAGTTTTCACTGCTAGACCTGTCCCTTCCTGTATGCACAGAAGTTTAAAACAAACAAACAAAAACAACAACAACAAAACCCACAAAAAAAAATCCAAAAAACAAAAACAACAACAAGAAGCTTTTTATTCTCACAGTCTTTTGGCAGTACTGTCGCCTTGATTTATAATGTGGTACTTAAATTTTCTTTTGTACTTGGAGAAAATTTTAAACGTGGCTTTGTCGTGTCTCTCCACACCCAGTGGTGTCAAAAGACTTTAAAAACAATTACATAAGCTTCAAAGGTGTGAAGGCCATTTCATTTTGGGGTTTTGTTTCTCTTTTCCAGCTGACTCTGGAAGGCCTGTTTCTTCTCCAGAGGCAAGCGTCTTGTTGCTGGGTATGGCATGCATAGAGGGGGAGCTTTGAAACTGGATCTGTGAACTTCTTCCTTCCCCAAGCCCTCTGACCTCTGCTGCGTTTTTCTTTCCCAGAAATTCCTGTGAAAATAGGAATGATGGACTTTGAAAATCTAGACCATCCAATTCAATCATCTTAATCTTACCACAAATCAGGGCTGCAGTGGGGAATGTTATTTAAGATATATTAGCCTATATCCTAAAGGAAATTTAGTCATTTATTTTTAAAAATATATATATTCTTCAAAGGTATCTAATCACTGTGAACGGCCACTGATTTACATGTCATTCTGTTTCTCTGAGTCCGGAGATCAACTTCATATGTCTTCCAAAACACATTCGTTTGGAATGGGGTTGCTAAAGGACAAAGGTCATTTTTAACAGCCTAGAAAATGTGGATTCTAGTTAACAATGCAGCCACAGCAAAGTACGAAGCTGCCTTTCTGGGTGAAAGAATCATTGAGGAACTGAGAGCAAGCTACAAAATGCAATCAAAGGCAAGCAGATTTGCTCTTAGCAAACAGGAAGCCTGCTGCCTTTCCTTGTGGTATAGGAGAAAGAGTAAATAAGATCAGACTGAGGAAGTAATCTGTATCTCGTGGAGCCTACCTGCTCTGTGATAAAGAGTTGTTGCAAAATAACACAAGCTGTATTTTTCTTTAGTACCAAGGCATTTGTTGACATGAAGGACAACCAAAGGTCATTTATTCATTCACTTCTAAATTTATTTAAAAAAATATATATGTATGTATATATATGTATAGATATATATATATTCTTTAAAAATATGTATATATATTTTAGAGATTTTATTTATTTATTTGACAGACATAGGTCACAAGTAGGCAGAGAAAGAGAGGGGGAAGCAGGCTCCCTACCAAACAGAGAGCCTGATGCGGGGCTCGATCCCAGGACCCTAGAATCATGACCCGAGCTGAAGACAGAGGCTTTAACCCACTAAGCCACCCAGGCGCCCCTTTTTAAAAATATATATATTTTTAGAGATTTAACTTCTATATTTATTTAAAAAGGCAATATGAAATTCCTACTATAAAGTTACCATGGAGAGTTAGAGGGACAGAGGAGGGTGGGTGGCAGCTGCCAAAATGATGAGACAGCCTTGAGAAGTTCCCAGTATGCTGGGGAAGAATGCTGTGCGTATAAATAATCATCATTTGTAGCTACAAGTATGATCATAGAGCCTTGCACAGTGGTCTGTGGAAGGACCTATTTAGCCTGGGAAGGAGGGAGGATTTATTGAAAATGCATGGACCGCTCGTATGTCACTGGCAAAACAGATCTACCTGTTCTAGACTTTAAACTTTCTCAATTAGGCAAATAAGCCGATCCATTTTCATACTACAGTTATGAATGGCCCCGTAAGCAAGTCAGGAGGCGGACTGAGCAGCTGAGAATTGACATGCAAAAGCAGGAAACAGGAGGTGGTGTGGGGCTCATAACCTTTCATGTTCAAGGGTCTCCTGAGTTTGGGTCTCTGGTGGTCGAAGTGAATTAGGTGGCATGAAGTGGGGTTAGAGGCACCAACAGCTTGCCCTTTGGAAATGAGCCCAGTAAACAGACAAACCGCCCTGTGTGTCTACACCTTCATCATCTCCTTATGCTTCTTATGAGGTTTAAGGTGTGGGCATCCCCCGCCCACTCCTGCCACCTTCACTAGCTGTTGCGGTGCACGTGCACATGTGCATGCGGCAATTCTAGCTAGACCTTAACCAGGAATTCGGGAAGATTAGAAGGGAGCACTGGGCAGAGCGAAGTGAAAAACAAGATGGAGAAGTTTGTTCGAGAAGGAAAGGGAGAAAAAGGCCAGCTCTCCAGGGGAGAGCGGATTCTGTTTCCTTGGTCTTTCATGCTTCCTCCTTCCCCAGATTTGCATTGTTTGCTCCTGATGACTTGGGGAACACCCTCTTCCTCGAATGTCATTGGTCCAAGTACTGTACATACACAGAGAACAAAATGGAAAGGCAGCTGGAGTGAAACCAGATTATGCCTATGAAATGGTCGCTTGGGACAAAATTCTGTGTTTGGTTTTCTGATGATCCTGAATAATAGATAATAGATAGTATAGATAGAAATTGCACCCCCCCCAAAAAAACAAACTAATTGGCTCTTGTGTACTTTAATGGGTTAATATACGAGAGTTTTTTGCACTTTTAAAACAACCTTGATGTGTGAATTTCAAAATGTTGTAACTAATGGCTAATTATAAAAATACCATCACATCTGGGTGGCTCAGTAGGCTGGGGTCCCCTTCTTGATTTCATGATCTTGAGGTCTTGAGATCAAGCCCTAGGTTGGCTCCATGCTGGGTATGGAGCCTGCTTAAAATTCTCTTTCCCTCAGCCCCTCCCCCCACCTGTGTCTCTCCATCTCTAAAAATAAAATAAAATTTAAAAATGTAAAAAGTAATATCACTTCTTATTGAACTCAAATAATTATTTTGACTTGTCAATGTTAAGTGTGTGCCTCACTTTCAAGAGGACAGTAAGTTACTTTAATTCTTGGCTTATTTATTTAAAAGCTTATTCATTTTTTACAGTTAGGATATAGACATTGCTGAGTCTTTAAGGTTTTCCACAGTGGTAGCTGTTGTTTTTGTGTAACAATTAGGAAAGGTGCCCCGTGACCAGGGCAAATCAGATTTTCTATGGCAGTCCATCTCTGTGCCTTTATATGCTTTTCAAAAAAGGCAATTCATTAAAAAGATAATCAGATTTTGTTTATTTGGAAATAAACTCCTAAATCAGAAACATATTCCTCTGGACCGTATATCCTGATTTTTTTTTCTTTTTTCCACAGAATTTAGTCATTTTACCCATGATTATAATAACGTGAAAAGGCATAGCTTGGAAAATAGAAAGTTAAAGGAAACTTTCTGGTGAGATTTAAAATGTGGATTGGATATAATTTGAATGGAATTGAGCCTCTGGGGGAAGTCATTAAAAAGGATTGTTAAACTGTAGGTGTAGTTAAAGACTGAATGCAGCTGGATAACTCCTATAGATTTTAAAGTGAGGATGATAACATCCTGTTCAGATTTATATTCTTTCTTTACTGAGATTTTTAACAGATTCTTGAATTTTAACTTGCTCAGTGTAATATCGAATGAAAATTCCATTAGGTTAATCCCATAGAACCTGTGTGCAACCTTCTCTTTCTGCAATCCCCTTGTGGTTTGGGTGTCTAGAACATCCAAGAACTTGCAGATCAGTATCGGTTTCAAGGGCTTACGTAATTTCAGGAACTGAACGAATGCCCCCTCTGACCTCCAGTATGTGAACCTAGTTCAAGAGAAGCTGTTATTTTTTTCCCCCAGCGACCTTGAAAATCACCTCTGTGACAACATAAGCCCTATTCTACCAGTCAGAGGAAGACAGACATTTTTAAATGAAGTAGTGAGAGTCCGAGGAAGAAAAGTGACTAACCCGACATATCCCCCCACTCTTGGTGAAGATGAGTCCTAGAAAAAAAAAGCTTGGCGTATCCTACTTCCCATTTACTTTCAAGAGTGTTGCAACATTCAGGACAACTAACATTGCAGTCAATAGCAGGGTTCTGGTCCTGTGCATCCCCCAGCCTTTTTTTTTTTTAAGAATACCCAGAAATAATCTGTTTTAATTCAAGAGGAAGTTTCTCATTTAGATGAAAGAGACTGCCCAGTTCACTTCTGCCCCAAGGGCCATATGCAAAAGTACAGGTACAGGAGAAAGGCCAATGATAAGAGAAAACCTGGGACCCTTATTCTCAGTGTGACTTTGAGGCTCATATTTTTATTTGCAAAATAGGAGTAATAGTTTTGTATTGACTCATGAGGTTATAAGGATTAAATATGATAACACACTTGAAGTGCTTAACATGGCGCCTGACCTTTAGAGCAAATGCTACAATGGGAGAAAGCCGCTAGAGATAGCTCAAGATGGTTGCTTCCCTGGGCCTTTTGCTCCCTGCACTGATTCTCTTTTAACTAGATGACAGTCATGGATTTGTATCTCTTCTGGGATAAAATAAGGACATATGGAACCAACCTAGTTTCTATTCCTTTGTCATGATACCAACTTTTCCTCAGAAAATGCCTGAAACAAGTATAATCCAAATGGATCATGAGAAGGTTCATTATTTAAGAATAGCTATCTAACTAAGGTAAGACCAAGAGAACCTTGGCAGGATGTCTTACTGCTGTCCTTGGTCTACTAGACTTATTTTTAGAATTCATGTCATTAGCATAGAAGTAGTGTAACTGTGAGAACTAGGTCTGTAGGAGAGAATTCTGCCCCCTAGAGAATGGGTGCCCTGCCTTCCCAATACAAGAGAAGAGGGGAACGCTGTCTGTGGCTCCACAGTTTAGTGACTCAGTTCTGTCCATCTTTGATGTTGACTGAGGTTGGCACAAAGTGATACTCATTTCTTCCACACACAGAGCAGGTGCTGCTTTTTGAAAGTTGGACGGATGACAATGAATACTATAACCTCCCCGTAACATGTAGTTCACACTTCTCTGCTTTGGGACACTTTGACCCGTTTTGGTACCCTTACCTTGCTGCATACGGTGCTTATTCAAGCAAGTCTTGGCTTTCCCTGAGCTTACGGATTTCTGTCTGGTTGTGTTGGAGCAACTGCTTTTGTCTGTTGACCAAACCAACAAAGAGCAAAGGATCAGGAACAAAAATTTCCAGGATACAGGTGCCAGAATGGGTGTGTTTCTATGACAGGATCCTGCTTCCTTTTTAGTAAGAGGATACATTTTTTTTCCCCATAGCTTTAAATACCACCATCACCAACCCATTGGACAGACTAAAGGAGCAGCCTCCATGAACCGATTCCGTGCATGACTTGAAACCATGTGTACTCAAACACAAAACATTTCTAACTCACTTCAGTAAGAAACCACCTTCTTTGTGGTGGAGGAAAATTCTATGCCTGAATGGCAATGTATGTATTTGTAGCTCCATTTCTCAAGATGGGCCTGATCAGCATACATTGATATGCCAGCACTATTACTGAATATCAGAATTACATATTATACAGTCACCTTTAAGGTGAAATGCTTTGGCTTATTTCATTCTAATCTATTCAATTAAAAACCATATGATAGTTGCGTTGCATGTTAAAAAGAAAGCAAAAGAAAACAAAGGATGTATCTAAAGCTTTGGCTTATTCTCATAGAACAGTAAATTACAATTAAAATGTAGGAATGTGACAAAAACTCATCCAAGACCATGGAATTTCTAGGCTGGAAAGAATTTCAGGTTTGACTTTTAGTCATCTTAACTTTGCGGATAAAAAATTGAAAATAAAGGAAGCAAGGTGACCTCTCAAGGTCATGGATGAGTAAGTGGTGAAGTTGAGACCCTGAGCTGGATCTGTCAGTTTTTTTTTTTTTTAATATTTTATTTATTTATCTGACAGACAGAGATCACAAGTAGGTAGAGAGGCAGGCAGAGAGAGAGAGGAGGAAGCAGGCTCCCTGCTGAGCAGAGAGCCTGATGAGGGGCTCGATCCCAGGACCCTGAGATCATGACCTGAGCTGAAGGCAGACGCCTAACCAACTGAGACACCCATGTACCCCACTAGGAGTTCTGTTTTTGAGTCTTACAAATATATATATGCATTTATATATTGCTATATATATTTATAATTTATTTAGTGTATATATATATATATATATATATATATGAAGACAAGTAATTTTTGAAATTTTTTTTGGATAACTGAGTGATGGGAAAGGTCATGAGTCATAACCACCTATCACAATCATGTACCCCAGAGATGAAATACCTGGTTTCCTTTATACTCTTTCTTCTTCACACAGGCATGCTGGGAAATGGTTATTAATAGAAGCTATTTTATTCATTCCAGACTAATTTGAGGGAACGGGTAGCAATCTGCTTCCCATTATTTCACGATGCATGGAGACTGATGCTGTCATAGCACAAGCTATGTCTGCATGTTCAGATGACTCAACAGTCTGACTTTGCCAAGTCGATTCATTAATCCATTGTTTTATTGACACATGCAGACTGCTTAACATGCATCAGGCGCCCAAACTGGGTTCCCCAATCCTGCTGGCATTTGCCTTTCATAGCCCCAAATGGAAGTACAGGAAACCAACAATAGACTTGCACTGAGGAGTTCATGTGGCAATAGGACAAACCTATGGGAAAAAGAGGCACTGCCTACAAATATGGTAACCCAGTAAGAATAGAAAATCCACACTCTATCCGGACAAGTGGTTAAGTACTCAGGGGACCAGCCAATAGGTCAGCAGGTTTCAGGGAATGGATTCAAGCAAATCATTCGAGATCACAGCATCCAAGACGGTGCTCAGAAGAGCTCACATATTGCAGGTGTCAGTACCCGAAGCAATGTCAGTGAGGAAGTCAGCAACCAACACCAGCATCAAGGTCTAGTTAAACAAGCAAATAAAATAATCTAAAATAAAGAGTAAAAATCTGCTAGAGGCAGAAATGATGAGAAATCCAGGGTATATTTTCTGTGCAATGGTCACATACTATTTCCTTGTCTTTTTGCTTTATACCCAACTAATGTCAACTCACATTTGGGAGTTTCAGTGGGTTATTCCCACCATTAGACTCTTCTCTTTCTTGCCCCTTCTCCCGGAGGAACTAATTCTTCAGTGCGTCATCTGTCACAAGCTTAGAACTGCTCAGACAGGAGTATTTTTGACTGATGGCTGTTCCCTATCTCCTCTGGTTACTGATGCCCAAGCTGGGCCCCATAAGCTGGATTTGAGTTGACGCTGCTGAACTGAATAACTTGCACAATTCAGTTTCCTAAGTTCATTCATCTGCAGCTCTCTCTCTCTCCTTTTTAAAACAAATCACCTTAGGCACTCTTACAGACAGGCCCTGATGCCTACTCTTATATCTTGGTTATGTTGGTAATTACAATCATATGAGAGACGTCTCCCATGCAGACTATGACAACAGCAGCCCGATAAGGGCAGGACATTGGTGATTTGAGTTCCCACTTAAAAAAAAAAAAAAAAATCTGATTTTTTTTTTTTTAAACATGTTTTCCTTCTCTGCTTAAAACTTCAGAATTTCATGAGCAATGTTGGAGTTGGGGCAGTTATACAACATTCAAATTTCAAGCTATGATAAGCTCTGATCCCTAGGAAAGTGACTCACCAGCCATCTATGGTTTATGGAACTGTGTCGTGTTACTCTGAGAAAGCAAAACATATTGGCTCCATAAAGAGAATGGAAGCATTTGTCTTCAGAGATGTAGGTAGGAGGGTTTAATACTGTCAGTGAAATCATGTTCTCTGTATGAAACACCTGCTGATTTTCTTTTCACTCGAGAAATCCAGTATTGTTCTCACATGGTATTCCCATTTGGAGATTCAAGCAAAGTTGCCCCCACAAGGGCTTGGGATTGATTGGTTGATATTTACATATTTGTATTCAAGAAAATTAAAAAAAAAAAAACACATGTCCCTAAATGTGAAGAAGTTTAAAAGGTTCTCTAAGAGATCTACTTTCTTTACAATGGCAAAGAATTCCTGCTTAGCGAGCTGATTAGCACTGAGAATCCAACTCTTCTGTTTTGCTTTGCTTTTTCACAATTGTGATCCTAAGTCTGGCTCTTTCCTCTGTTTCACATCTATCATCCTGTCTGATCAATACACAGCCCCTGTCCCTGGATGGCATAATTTCCTGTTGCTTTCTGCTTGGTGTGTAGGCTTTGGGATAAAATAACAAGAGATGGAGATTTTCAGTGAATCTTTCAAAACAGCTTTCTTTTGTTTCCAGACGTCTTCATTCATTTGATTCTATAGAAGTGGTAGGATTTTCCCCTTGTTTTCAACTTGGCTTTCTGTTTCTGGTTTGACATAAATGAGGTCTTCTTAAGTGGCTGTAAAACTAATGCGTATTATTAACACAAAACATTCTCAGGGGCACAGGAAGTTTTGAAAGTGACCTTTGATACTGCTTGTCTTAACCAATTCCTCAGGAATCAATTTAATCACAGAAGGGATGTTTACAAGAAGATCTGCCATGTACATACGTGTGTGCATATTTTACAGGCTGTTTTCTTGGATTATTAGCATTAAAAACATGATGGAAAAGAGGCCAAACATGGTGTGCATGTTCCTGTTATTTTATATTTACACTGGATCCTTGTAAAATCTTTTCCAAAGAGTAAGTAAGATTCCTAGACAGAGAAGATTTTGAACTCTGCAGAACTGAAAAACCAGTTGAAGTATAGTGAAAAGCATTTGCTTTGGATATTTTAAGTAAGTGGATTAGTGTCACAGAATTGGAACAACACCAAAAAAAAAAAACCAAAAAAACAAAAAACCAGTAACAACAAAATCCAACTTTAAATGAAACAAGAAAAGAACATTTCAAGGATAAGAGATTGCTGGATAAACTTTTGGAATATAGCAATAATATGTTGATAGGCTATAGAATGCTATAATTGAGACCTGGAACAAATAGAATTAAAAGAAAAAAAAAAAAACAGTTGGGGGCGC
The DNA here is from genome assembly GCF_011764305.1 of Mustela putorius furo. Lineage (NCBI taxonomy): Eukaryota > Metazoa > Chordata > Mammalia > Carnivora > Mustelidae > Mustela > Mustela putorius. Next base: position 10,936,884 of record NW_025421399.1, read on the forward strand.
CTGGGTGGCTCAGTGGGTTAAAGCTTCTGCCTTTGGCTCAGGTTCTGATTCCAGGGTCCTGGAATCCAGCCCTGCACTGGGGAGCTCAGCAGGGAGCCTGCTTCCCTCTCCTTCTCTCTCTGCCTGTCTCTCTGTCTGCTTGTGATCTCTATCTGTCAAAAAAAAAAAAAATCTTAAAAAAAAAAAACAGTTGGGATAGAGATAGGAGTTGGAAGGTTAACATAATCCTATCAATAGCACACTCCATCATGTAAGAAGAAAGGAAACTCTTGATTAATGTCTTCAACTCTACCATAATTACGGCCCTCTAGTACGAATAAGGGAATGGCATTATTGGGGCCAGCTAACGAATTTAGAATTAGAATGATATGTCAACACAACACTGAACTGAGCAGCTATCTGGAAATCTCCACAAGGATAAGAAAAACTTGACTCTTCATTTGACCGTTCAGGTATTAAATAAGTATAATCTGAGAATATGCAGTCAGTTCTGGGTCACACTTGTTCTGAAAATGTGAGCTAGTTTCATGCACTTGATATACAAGGGAACAGTGTGAGGATACCATATAATTTGAGCTAAGCTTTGTGTTTCCTATGTGTGATTTTGTGCTCAGGAAACACTAGGTACATGAAAACAACTTTACCTACTTGACACGAGAAACACAGGAATGCACAAAACCCATCCGCATGATCCTAGGACATCTCCCAGTCATTTCAGGGCCCCGCATGTGTTACGGGCTCATTCATCCATCCCCCAGTGTTACAACTTCCATCAGATTTCAGACAATCTTCCTTCCACCACTTTGCAATAAACTCATAAGCTCTCCCCACTTCTTCTGATGCCCATGTCCACAAGTAAACCTCAGACCTCTCTCAAGGCAAAGTGCCATGTTTATTGTGTTTATTGTAGCATTTATGCATTCCTTAATACTGACCAAGTGTAAAACTCTACTACTCTTTCTATTAGCATCCTGAGTTTTGAAAATTTCCTTATTACTTTTTTTTTGGTGGGGGGAGAGATTTGTTGGGTAAATTTATTTATTTATTTACAGCATAACAATATTCATTATTTTTGCACCACACCCAGTGCTCCATGCAATCTGTGCCCTCTCTAATACCCACCATCTGGTTCCCCCAACCTCCTACCCTCTGCTGCTTCAAACCCCTCAGATTGTTTTTCAGAGTCCATAGTCTCTCACGGTTCACCTCCCCTTCCGTATTACTTTTATTATTTATTTTTAATTATATATTGCGACAAAACTTTTAAGTATTATGCCCCCCACCTTATTTTTGTCTGTCTTTTTTTTTTTCTTTTTCCTAGGTCATGTATAGCATGGTGGATTTTTAAGAACACTTAGGTCATGTGATAGCAGAATTACAGCACCAAAAGGAGAACTCAGGGGTGATAGGACTGTCCCAGGACTCCATGCCCTGAAGGTGCTGTTTCCTGTAAAATGGGATCTGTTTGATACCCTCACTATATTAGCAAGAAAATCTAAACATGTTACTTTGTCTTCATTTGCGAATTTTTCCTCTGGTCATTTTATTCCTAATGCCCCTGTGGCTTCATTTACCTAGAATGAACCTAAACCAGTTGGCAAGGCTTCCCACTCTAAGAAGGGTTTTCCAAAGACCAAATGCACCATTTTCTTGTCCTTTCAAAGAGAGCCACACAGGAAGGAAAACAAGAAATTCAACTTTTAAGCTGGGCTATTCATGGTCTTTGCTAAATCCTGGCAAAGAATCATGGTTTTTCATTACGATTCATCTCACTGATTTCCTAATGGAATGAACTGGCCTTTTCATTAAGGCCATAGGAGAGCGAAGTTGGGTGACCTAAGTCATTAACTGTTGTTATCTGATGAGTGAAAAATGGATTACTTTTCAGTATGCATTTGGGGATCCCTGTGTTTTCTTTCACTGGGTTCTATTTTTGTGTGGAAATTGGTTCAAGGGGAATGAGAAGGTCAATCTTGCATATTCTGTCCCACTAGAACAATGTATGTCTTTCTGCTCTGTGGGCAGGCAAAATAAAATAGATGGGTTCAGTAATCAGAAGTGTAACGCTAACATCCTCATTTCCTATTTTTAAGAGAGCCTAGCCATCTCACCCGCTCAAGAACATTCTATTCCCGTAACAAACAGGAATCTTACTTCATTAGTTTCTTAGCTATTTCAACAAAACAAAAACACAAACACGTGCGTGCACGGTGACATCTCTTTCTTCTACCAAACCCACCTTTGTAGAGATATCAGTTTGCCTAAGAGAGGAGAATAGATTCATTCAAACCCCATGCTAAATTCATTATTAGGAATATAATGCTAACACTGAAGTTATTAAAATACTCTGCAGATAAACAATGTAATTACATCTTTGCTATAATGTGAGTGCAATTCACTATAAAACACCTGTGATTTAGAAGTCATCGAAATGAGTAGTTTATTTATTTACTTTATACGTATTTACTTCATACATATTCACTACATTTACTTATTTGGGATAATATTAAATACAATTTCACAAAGTGCTATTTATCTTATGACTTATCAAAATATTCATCTTATGAAGGTCAGATTTTATCTTATTATAGTCTTAGTCTATAACATAGACTGAGCTATTTGCATTTCCAATTCATTATATTATTAAATTTTATATAAGAAGAAAAAATAGCGGGTTAGGATTGGGTTAAGAAATATATAAGACATTAGATACGATGTCCAAACAACTTTATTACAAGCAAACAATCTATCATCTAGGCATTTTGTATACATAGTATTAACAATTCAGGTATTTTGTAATGTGTGTTTATTTTGGGGGGTGGGGAGAGAATGTATTAATAATTAGCAACCTGCTTTTGAAACTCATAGATCAGGAAAGGAGAAATTGTGAATACACTTTCTAGAATAATTGTGTGCAGAAGTTTGTCTAAACAGTTCTGCTGAATTTTGGCTCCTTCATCCTTTGTCCTTATGAATCAAAGCAATAGTTGTAACGTGAAATATGTTGCTGGATCGTGATTTACAAGGTAGCAAAGTAACTGGGCATTATAAAAAGAGTCAGCCAATATATTGTAGGAAAAAGAAATATTCAAGATGTATATTATCTTCAAACAGCGCTATAGAAATGCACAACCAAATGTAAGATTTCTACACCAGGGAAATTTCAAAGTAATTCCTTCCAATTCAGTCTCAGCTAGATCTCTATTTTCCATAGCATGAGCAGCCTAGAAAGATAGCAGTGGGAGTAAGAGATCTACAGAAATGTACATAAGTTTTCCATTTTGAAGAGTAATCATTGCTGGGAACATTTACATGTGTATAATAGCAAATAACTTTGAAGAAGTGTGGCTGTAATTTTTTTGGTGTCAAATCCAGCTTTAATAATGAAGCTAAAACTTCAAATGGCTCTTTTGACTTAAAAACAAGAACAAGGGCCATCTGGATGGCTCAGTTGGTGAAGCATCTGCCTTCAGCTCAGGTCATGAACTTGGAGTCCTGGAATTGAGTCCCATATTGGGCTCTCTGCTCAACAGGGAGTCTGCTTCTCCCTTTCCCTCTGTGATTTCTCTCACTCTTGCTCTGTCTCAAATAAATGATAAGATCCTAAAAAAATAAATAACTTAATCAATCGGTCCTTTGGCCTTGATAAAAACACACAATCTTTTATTTTTTTTTAATATTTTATTTATTTGACAGACATAGATCACAAGTAAGGAGGGAGGCAGGCAGGCAGAGAGAGAGAGAGAGAGAGAGAATGGAAGAACGGGCTCTCTGCTGAGCAGAGAGCCCAACGTGGGGCTTGATCCCAGGACCCTGAGATCATGACCTGAGCCGAAAGCAGAGGCTTTAACCCACTGAGCCACCCAGGTGCCCCAAAACACACAATCTTTTATTGATTTATTCATTCACTCATTCATTAAGCATGTATTTATTGAGCACATATTGTGGTTTAGGTACTAGTGTTAAGCATTGACTTTGCAGTGTAGAATAAAACAAAAGACACAATCCCTGTTCATAAAGAAGCTTCTTTATAATGTGGAACACTAAAATTATATACTTAGAAGAAATGATGGTGATTATCCAACTCTTACTTGCATGCTAGAAGATGCGAAGAAATAAATTGTCTTGACAAGGGTCATACCTGTGGTTAGTTGTTGGTACGGAGGTAAAACCCAATTTCCTGACTTTTTCTCTAGGAATATTGCCCCTGCACTGGCTGCTTGTACTTAGTTGCTGCCATTGAAAAATATTATTCTCATTAAGATATTATGAATCTTCAGCAGAATTCCTCCCACAGACTCAGATAATGAAAACTGAGAATTATCTTTGATTCTTTTCTCCCTTATTGTTTAGTTTTATCAAGTGCTAAATAACATAAAACCATTTGTATTCCGTTTATGTTTGCCAAATTCTCCCTCTACTCACTAACTCCAGCTCTCATTAACAAATGACTCCTGATTGATTCCACCCCCTTTTTGTGTGCACCGCCCCACCCCTCCCCCACTGCCCAGTTGTCTCTTTCCACTCAAATCTGTGGGTAGATTCCCCTCCTGACTCTGACCTCTGGTGACTCCACGTTGTCTCTCACACCAAACACAGCCTCCTCAGGGGCAAGATGAAGCTCTTCAGGTTCTGGCACCATTTTTTTTTTTTTAATGTTCCGTTAGCCATTATATAGTACATAATTAGCATTGATGTAGTGTTCAATGATTCATTAGTTAAGTATAACATCCCGTGCTCATCACAACAGCTCTGGCACCATTTTTTTTTAGCCTTTTCTTCATTAGAGGTGCCCCAAACCACATCGACTGGCAACACTCTTGTTTCCCCAAGAGTTTCTCTGTTCTGTCTTCATTCATGTTTTTCTTTAGATTTAGAATACATGCATAACCTTTCCTACCTCTTGAAAACTCATCAAGTTACCACTTGCATGCCGCTTTTGTGGACCTCCACCAGTGGATTAAATTGTTCCTACTTTGATCCCATACCAGTTGGGTTTGTACTTCCTTTAAGCATTCCTATTACCCAAAATCCAACAGTTTTGTTGTTGCTTCCATACTTATCATATTTTCCTACTAGACTACTAATTCCTTGAGGACAGGCAGGGGACGATGTCTTATTTCAGTTCATAACTGTTGTGTTACCAACACTATATACACATTGCTTTGTGCTCAGTAAAGGTGCGTTAAATCATATATATATATATATATATATATATCTCCTAAATTCTATTCTAAAAGATAATGATGCTTTCCTATCTCCTTCCTTTCTGCCCTATTATTTATTCTCCTCCCTCCTTCCTTGCCCTTCTATCTCTTCTAGAAAAATGTAGAGATTCTAATTCTGTATCTGTTTTATTACATAACAGGTATAAGACTCAGTGAAAAGTTAACAAGGAGTTGTCATTTAGTGGTGTTTGTTTTTTTGCTCTGTGACTGATGAAAAAGTCTTAGGAATTTATTCAAACAAATAAATGGGTGAAATAGGCAGAGTGGACTTTGTCAGAGGAATATGAGCTATGATATGCTCTCTGGTTAAGCTCTCTCATTCTCTGGCCAACTGCCTGGGTTCATACCCTGGGGCCTTAACTGACAAGACATAAGGCCTTACGCAGATAATATAAGATGCCTGTGCCTTCCTCACCTTACCCCCTGGTTAAGTGAGAAAAATAAATGATTTAATACATCAAAAGTCTCTGCTACTAGTATGTACTGAATAAATATTTCTTACTGCTTTTATTTAGGTTCTAATCATTATTGCTTTGGTAAAAATAGGTGCTTGGAAATTTCAGAAAAACAGAACAATGTGTATTAAATGCCACTTACACAGAATTTAACATGCTGCTGTAGATATCATCATCTTAATTAAATTGTTTCATTTTAAATGATACCAATTTAGGTGAATATATTTCTTTCACATTTTGTCCAAATCACCCACTTTAGGAAACTCTCAATTCATTATTAAAATAATTCATTGTGGGGCGCCTGAATGACTCAGTCAGTTGAGCAACCAACTCTGGTTGGTTCCAGGTCCTGTTCTTGGGGGGGTCATGAGATCGAGCCCCACCTTGGCAAGCTCTGCGTTCAGTGGGGTGTTTGCTTAAGATTCTCTCTCTCCTTTCCCTCTGCTCCTCCTCGTGCTCATGCACGCATGTGTTCTCTCTCTCTCTCTCTAAGTAAATAAATCTTAAAAGATATCATTCGTGGGAGTGTCGTGCATGGTCTTCTGAAAAGGCTGAACTGGATTGTGCCTTGAAGAAACACATTCGAGTCAACTCTTTCCTTGGCTCTTTCTTTTTTCTTCCGCTTCTTATAAAGTACATGCTGGAAGGCTGGGAACATATGAAGAGGCACAGAGCCCTTTAGGGTTTAAACAGAGAAGAAAGGAAGAAATGGATGGAGGAGGGAGGCAGGCAGAGAGGCAGGGAAGACGGAAGGGCTTGGGGAAGAAAGGAAAGGCGGGAAGAAGGAAGGAGAGAAAGCTGGAAGGCGAGAACGGAGGGAGGAAAGCAGTCGGGCGGGCAGGGGAAAGAGTGGGACGGAGACTCATTTCAGGAGTCAAAGTTGTAGTTCACATTACAGCATGAAGCATTTTGATGTGTGGTTTGAGGGACTCGCGGGGTGAATTTTATCTTTACAAAAGCAAAATTCCCGTTTGCATAAGCCAAGGAATCCTGTTTCAGTTATATTCCCTTTGGAGCTTCAAAAGCTCTCGAGTTCTCGCTCCTTCAGTTACCAACATCAGTCCAATGAGGTTTCTCATCGGCATGGAAGAAGTTAAAGGACATGTGACTCCAGTAGACAAAACAAGAAGATATACAGACTCACTGGAAACGTCTCGATTTTGAAAAGTACCTGATGTGGAAAAAAATTGAAAGGGACATCGGAATGGAAAATTCCTTCGCGGGCTTCCTGTTTCTCTTTCCTGCTAAGGTGGGATTAGTAACCGGCTGTCAAATGAAATATCACTTTTAATTCTTATTTTGGGGGGAAGGAAAGCATTAGGAAAAAAAAAAATATGTCTTGGAAGGGAATGAGGCAACAAGAACCTTCCTTTCTATAATTCATTCCTGAAGTTTGACAAGAGGACAAAAGGGCCCAAGGAGAGAAGAGCGGGATGGTGCCTCCAGCAGGAAAAGTGAGGAAGAGGTGAAGTCACTCTGCAGGTAAATGGGTCTCCTGCAAGGAATTCCCGATGAAGTCATCGGCGTGGCAAGGAAGTTTGTTAGGGGGATAGAGCGGGAAGTATTGAAGTATTCAGGTCATTACCTCCAATCTTCCCTCAGACAGACAAGGACAGAATCAAGAAGAGCGAAACGGTCTCTAAAATGAGGGTGTCTTTGGAAATCCAGTTAGCCGTCTTTGATGCCATTCTCACTGACTTAGAAGGCATGCCTCCTTGGGAGTGATAGCTTCTCAATACAGAAGCTCTTCTCCCACGGGATTAGGATTTACCTAATGTTTGGGTACACCTTCAAACGCTGCATCATACCTGTGGCATGCTTGACAGTTTATAAAGCTCGCTCCAGGCCTGGTTTCAGTTAATGCCCACTGCAGGGTATCAACCATTCCCGTAAATGTGGGTGGGACTGAAGTACTGGGAAGCCAGTGTGCAGGCTCCCGAAGATGGGCTTCACTTCTGTCTCCCGGAGGTCGGGAATTCCAAGGTTAGGAATGCATTCTGTTAACGTTAAGACAAGAGGTCCTTGACCAAGGTTAAAAAACAAGATTCGAAAGTACTGATACAATTGGAATCTCAATTTGATCTTGAATAATTAGGGGGAAAGCATGCAAATCATTTTACTGAAAGACACTGAGGTTTGTGATTCATCTTTATTGCTTTCTTTGCATCTTTACCCATATTATCTCCAATAAACATAAAGAATTTTAATGTCCAGAAGAGATTTTTAAAGGTATTATTATTTTTTTCCCCCTCTAGGAGGGATCATGCAGCTTTTAACCTGTTTGTGTGATTCGCTACATCAGGCTTTCTGATATGGTCCCCCTTCATCATGTTTATTTAAATCATTTGTTGAATTATGGTACATCATCTTATAGCCATTCTGGACTGGATTGCTTCTTAAGAAAGCAAATTCAAATGAACTCCCCCTGCCCTTTTTCCTCTGCTTTTTATCGTATATATTCTGGAGGGCTTGGAACAGAGTACCTCAGACCCCTTCAAGTGAAATGAGACACAACAAAGAAAAATTTGAGGGCTGGGATGATGAAGAGAAAACAAACAACAACACAAACGAAAATGAAGGCACCTTCTAGTAATTATGATGCTGGGTAGAGTATCTGGGTAGCAAGAGGGTCTTCCGTGTCAGGACTGCTGGGAAATGGACAGGGAATGATAGAAAAGCTCATTAAGACATTGAACTAAAGAAAGGAGACCAGAGGAGTTAAAAAAAATAATAAGTGTTTGACTCCTGCAAATATGGCATACTTGTTTAAGAAAAGCATTCATTGTGTTACATCTATCTGCTAGGTGCTTTGTTGAATTCAAAGATTTGTAAGACTTAGTCAATCTTTATCCACTAGTATTTAAAATTCAGTAAATGAAGGGCTCCTGGGTGGCTCAGTTGCTTAAGCAACTGCCTTCAGCTCAGGTCATGATCCGAGGGTCCTGGGATGGAGCCCCCTGTTGTGCTCCCTGCTCAGCCAAGGAGCCTACTTCTCCCTCTCCCTCTGCCCCTTCCCCGTGCTCACATTCATGTGGTCTCTCTCAAATAAAAAAAAAAAAAAAAAGGAAAATCTTAAAATAAAATAAATGAATAAAATTAATCAAAAGAAATTAGATGTACAATAGAGAACTGTAATATATAAATTGAAAGGGACAGTGTGTTTAAAACGTTTGTTCTTAAAATTATTTTTTAAATAAAGTACAAGTTAATGTTTACAGTAGGCAGAGAAGGAGTTAGTAAAAGGAAACTTGAAGGAAAAGATATTTTATTTTATTTTTTTTTTAAGATTTTATTTATTTATCTGACAGACAGAGATCACAAGTAGGCAGAGAGGCAGGCAGAGAGAGAGGAGGAAGAAGGCTTGGAGCAGAGAGCCGGGTGCGGGGCTTGATCCTAGGACCCTGGGATCATGACCTGAGCCGAAGGCAGAGGCTTTAACACCCTGAGCCACCCAGGTGCCCCAGGGAAAGATATTTTAAAAAGATGTTTATCTCTTTATAGCAGTTGTAGGTTTACAGTAAAATTGGGGGATGGTAGAATTTCCCATCTGGTCCCTGCTCCCACTCAAGCATAGCTTCCTCCATTACTAACATCACTCATCAGAATGGTGCATTTTTTTTTTTTTTTATCAAGAAGGAACCTACATGGACATATCATAATCACCCCATATCCACAGCTTAACTTAGGGTTCATTCTTGGTTTTGTATGAGTTTCTATGAGTTTGGATAAATGCATAATGATATGTATCCTTTGTTATAAAACCCTACAGAGTGTTTTCATGACTGTAAAATTTCTCTGTGCTCTGCCTATTCCTTTTTCCGCACTACCCTCCCTCAAATCTTTTCACTGTCTCTGTAGTTTTGCCTTTTCCAGAATATCATATAGTTGGAATCTTCTAGTATGTAGCCTTCTCAGATTGGCTTCTTTCACTTAGTAATATGCATTTAAGATTCCTCCATGCTTTAACCACAGCTTACTTATCCATTCACCAACTGAAGAACATCTTGGTTTGTTCCAGGTTTTGGCAACTGTGAAGAGAGCTGCTATCAATGCCAATGTGTAGGTTTTTGTGTGGGCAAAGTTTTTAACTCTTTTGGGTAAAGACCAAGGAGCATGATAACCGGATTGTATGATAGAGAGATAAGATTTTAGATTATAGAGTTGATCTGTGAGTTAACCATGTATTAATCATTAATCAGAAAGAAGAACTTTGTCATTGGAGAATAGTGAATCTTATGGGTTAGCTAATGTGGAGATTAGTAAATATTTTTCTGTAAAGGGCCAGATACTAAATATTTTAGTCTTTGAGGGCTACATAGCCTCTCTTGAGGCTCTGAGGGCCACTGGAGTCTACTATTGTACAGTGAAAGCAGCCATTGACAATATGTGAGTGGATGAGTGTGGGTGTATTCCAATAAAACTTTATTTGTAGAACCTGGAAATTTGAATATCATAAAATTTACAAATGTCACAGAATCTTCTTATTTTTTAATTGTGCCTCCACCATTTAAACATGTAAAACTATTTTTAGCTCGAAGGGCTTCCAAAAACAGGAATAAGAATGAACAAAGAAAGAAAGTTTTCCAGAGACAGCTAGAGTGATTATTTCACACTTCTATGTAATAAATAGTCTCTTTGTGTAATCTATCTCCTTTAGGCTATTACAGAAATCATTGAACAGCCATTAAGTACAAATTGTTGAAAGAGAATTATTTATCACAAAGTTTTTATACTTGATTACAAATTCTTTCGTCATCTTGTTGCATGACAAATCTTAACACAAACTTGCCCCTTCGACTTGCCTTGGTGCCTTTCTCTGTTTTGGGGAGGATCGTAGTTCACCAAAGTTGACCTTCAGTAAAGTTAATTTTCAGTTAAGGTGGATTTAGGAAGCATAGACATGCAACAGAAAAGCCAACCCAGATATCATTTTCATCTGGCTTTAGAAAGTGTTTTTCTACTTACATGTGAGTATGGGTGTGTCTGATGTTCTGGGAATTTACTTCAAACAAAGGAATGAAGCCACGCTGTGATTTTCTGACTCAGTGGGAGTTGGGAAACCATCCAATTTCTCTATCTTGCCTTCTGTCCTGTTCTTCTCTGCAGTCTTTTTTAGGCTGTGTTTAGATGTCTCATCTTCTCAGATCAATCCAAACACTCACCCAAACAAAGCTACCTTTCCTGAAATGGTCCTCCCAGAGCGGAGGGTGTTACGTGTGTGGTGGTGTTCTTGTAAAAGTTCTTTCAGATGGAATGCTAACAAAGGGAGCTCAGCTTTCAAACAAGGAAGCAATCAAGCAGAGTAAGTGATAAAATACTAAACCACCCAGTCAGACTTACTATGGATAAACCACAGTGTAAGTTGCCTTGATTAGTATGCACATGTCCCATTTTCCTGGTATTCAGACTTCTTTGCAGAAGAGGCAACTCTGTGTCCATCACCTTCCTAACATTTACTGGTAATGGAAACGATAGCTCCCTTAGAGAATTCAGACTCTTCTGCCTGGTACTCCATAGCAGGCTGAAAATCAGTGCTCCCATCAGAATGTCAAATCCTTAATGATAGCTGGCAGTTTGGAGACACTAATTATCTTCCGAAGGTAGGTCGTATTTATTATTATCCTCCTCATTTACAGATGAGGCAACTGGGATGCAGACAGCGTGCATAGCTCCCCTTATCACAAACCTAGTGACAGCACTAAATGAAAATCATTATCTTGCTTCCTCAAGTGTTCACGCTTTTAAAAATGGAAACGAAACCCCAAAACCCCAAAATGGCAACTGTGGTCAGAACCCAGAAATGACCCCCTAAATTTGTAGGGCTTACCAAACTGGATGGAAGCTCCTAGATCTCCTGGCTACCCGTACTCTTGGGAGTAAGAAATATATAAAACCCTCTCTTTCCAGTCTTCCTTTTGAGCTCTTCTGGGTACAGCTCCTCCAGGTTCTGAAGAGCTTGGGATTATTATTTCTTTCATTTCTTGCGGCTGCCTTTCACATTCTTCTGGACCTTTCTCTTGACTCTACCATTTTAAAGCCACTCTTCACTTATTCGATTTTCTGATTTCTGGTCCACTAGCTGGACCACACAACTTCTCACCATTTCATGTCATCTCTTAGGACCTGTTGCTGGGGCAGAGTAGCGATCAGACTGTGTATCCTGGATGGGAACCACAGCCTTGATTTTTATTAATCATTTTTATTCTAAGCTCTGATCCTTGGGGTTCATGGAGGGAGGAGACTCCAGCCTCAATTTCTGCCTTCCATTTATCAGGTTTTTTTTTTTTTTTATTTGGACATTTTATTATTTTTCATGACTTTTTTTTTCCATTTATTTATTTTCAGCATAACAGTATCATTATTTTTTCACCACACCCAGTGCTCCATGCAATCCGTGCCCTCTATAATACCCACCACCTGGTACCCCGACCTCCCACCCCCCCGCCCCTTCAAACCCCTCAGATTGTTTTTCAGAGTCCATAGTCTCTCACGATTCACCTCCCCTTCCAATTTCCCCCAACCCCCTTCTCTCTAACTCCCCATATCCTCCATGCTTTCTGTTAGGCTCCACAAATAAGTGAAACCGTATGATAATTGACTCTCTCTGCTTGACTTATTTCACTCAGCATAATCTCTTCCAGTCCATTCATGTTGCTACAAAAGTTGGGTATTCGTCCTTTCTGATGGATTGATACACTACTCCATAGTGTATATGGACCACATCTTCCTTATCCATTCGTCCATTGAAGGGCATCTTGGTTCTTTCCACAGTTTGGTGACCGTGGCCATTGCTGCTATAAACATTGGGGTACAGATGGCCCTTCTTTTCATGACATCTGTATCTTATACACTAACAATGAAAATACAGAAAGGGAAATTAGAGAATTGATTCCATTTACTATAGCACCAAGAACCATAAGATACCTGGGAATAAACCTAACCAAAGAGGTAAAGGATCTGTACTCAAGGAACTACAAAACACTCATGAAAGAAATTGAAGAAGACACAAAAAGATGGAAGACCATTCCATGCTCTTGGATTGGAAGAATAAACATTGTTAAAATGTCTATACTGCCTAGAGCAATCTATACTTTTAATGCTATTCCGGTCAAAATTCCACCGGTATTCTTCAAAGAGCTGGAGCAAATAATCCTAAAATTTATATGGAATCAGAAGAGACCCCAAATCACTAAGGAAATATTGAAAAACATTTATCAGGGTTTATTCAAAGATGCTAGGCTAGTTCTTCGGAACTGCACCTAGCACAGGGTGACTAATCATTAGAGGCATGGCAAATAAAGGAATGAATGGATGCTTAGTTATTTCTAGCTGTCCTGTCTCAGTTTTCATTGGCATTGGATCTCAGCCCTCACTGGCTGAGAGGTAGACAAAGAGTTCTGGTAAGAAGGATTTCTTTGCATTGGGTAGGAGCATTTCCATAGGTCACCTCTCAAAAACCCTGTTTATCCGTATTTGTTGAACATATTTCTGGCCCAGGAAATCTTCCTCCTTTCTATCCCTGACCTGGTGAAAACTTAGTCAGGATATGCCTGAATGCCCTTCACGCTGTACCTCCTCCAGAGGGACGGGGCTGTGAGGTAACCTCTGTCTCAGCTGACCGGCTATCGCCTGCTTTATAAGATGCCAAGGGCTGCCTATGTAGATTTTCAGGTGGAACTGTAGGAACAAACCTGTGTCAATGGTTAACTCAGGTTCTTGGTGTCTGGAGTTTTTCTTTCCTTTATTATTAACTAAAGAACATTTTTATCCCTGCTCACTTGGGAGCACCCAGCTCATAGATCCTCTGCGGGGAGAGTGAATAAAGGTAAGCATTGCTCTATTTTTGTTATTATACAAAGTCATTCAGCCTGTGCTTTGTTCACGCTAGTTTCTGTCTCAGGGGCAGCAATGTCAATGTCAATGTTGAGTTAAAGACAACTGAGATATTTTAATTTCCTATATAAGTGCTGTAAGTAGAGTGTCATATTCCTTGAGTTATTTTGAAACGTTGGTCCAAGGTATTCTCCAATTGGTCTTTACAGAGTTTATTAAATAACTTTTACATGACATGATATATGTACATGTCTAAAAGTGACTTTATTGTATTCCATATTCAATACCATATGGAATATTCTGTAATTTTTCCTTAAAGCAAATAATTGCATCCTGTTTAAGTGTATACACATGTATGGATATATAGCTTTAAGCATGGAAGTGCGCTTTTACACATCCCCTCAAAAAACTTCAAGAAAAATAGGTTAATTTTCCCTGAGAATTGTAAATAATGATACGAGAGGAAATAAAAATATGCACATCTATAGACTTATTTTAATATCTTTCTCTTTTTTCCAGGCTTCTTTGTGAGGCCTTTTTTTATTTTCAAGTAAGCTTTATGCCCCTTGAACTCATGACCGGGAGATCGAGAGTCTCATGTTCTCCTGACTGAACCAGCCAGGTACCCAGTTCTAGGTTAATCCTATCATAAATTAGAAGTAGAGAATTTCATTCTGTTGTGTTCACTTTAAATTCTCTATAGCTCCCCCCACCCCACCCCGTGCATTAAAATCTTAGAAATTTTGTTCTTGGGTATTTATTGAGACAAGTGTGGATATGTTATCTTTGCCCTCTGGAAACTATGACTTCTCTATCTTTTCTAATTGAATTGTTTCTGTTGGCAGTGGGTATGGTTGGTAAACAAGAACTTTTCTACAAACCAGGTGGATTTTGATCAGGTACATTAAGCTCTTAGATGATCTTACTAACCTGAAAGGTCTTTAGGAAAATAGTCCTGAGGAGTATTTCTGCTGAGCATTAATGTTATAATTAGGCAAGAGTCAGAGCCTCAGGAAGAAACATTAGATTAATGTATCTTTGCCACTTTACTTTGGAAACTGTAGGCCAACTACTCTCTATGTCAGATCTTAACTAGTAAAGTGACATGAGGAACCTAACCTACAGCTGTTTTGTAGAATGCCATTTAAGGAGTTCTTGAAATGAAGCTAAAAAGAGGTTTAAAGGCGAACAGGGTCCAGAGTTCATGTCCATTCAAATAGCAGAGGGAGAGAGAGTGATAGAGACAGAGACAAAGACAAAGACAGAGAAGGAGGAAGACACAATGAGGAACTGGAGGTAACTGGCAGATGTAACTCCTGCTTACAATTATTTTTAGAACATGAGAACTGTCATAAATCCAAGACATTAGTTTCATTCAAAACAAGACCATGACCACATTTGACATTGGAAGAAAAGACTTGAGTAGCATGCTATTTGAAAACACTTTCCTAAAAAAGTATATTTTGACTTGCAAGAGAATAAGAGTTTTCAAGGATTTTGGAAAAACTATGTTTCTTCCACTATATATATATAGTGCAAATATATATATATATTAGTGGTGAGTCCAAGTGAAGGCTTGGATATGAGTTAGTTGAAAATTAGGAATTGGCAAAAAGTATAGTTTTAGGGAAGAAGGTAGACATATAAAGAACATTTAGAGCAAATATTTAGTGCTAAAGCAACTCATATATTTAGGTAAATCTTTTTTTCAAATTTATAATACCCATCATCTGAACAAACTCCTCAGCTTTTGTCCCATATGAATTTATCCTCAAGTCTTCTATGTTATCTCTCTGTTCTAGGAACAGTGGTCTTGAACTTATGTTTAGGAATAAAATGTGCATGCTTTCCATTAGCACACAATAGGCTTGATATAAAGGGCAAAGAGGAAATGCCCCCCAGAGATCTCTCATGTGTGGTCCTTGTGCATGGATATGTCTGAGAACATGTAGGTCACCAGTACGCTCTTCCTATGAACCTCTGAGTGATGCCTTGTTCATGGATATTGTTATTAACATATCTAGAACCAATCATCACAGCTCTATAACTCAACATGACTGAAGCCTTAGTCCTCAAGAATCTACCTTGATTCTTTTTACCAAGGGAAGGCTGGCATTGCTCTTCTTCTACAATTACTTATGTTGCATTGGTAAAAGCAATTCCTCCAGCATGGAGGAAACTCTATTTGTTTTTGCCACTAATAGATTTTTTTTTTTTAAATAATGGGAAAGAAGTTCATTTTCTTAAGAAGACAATGACCAACATTTTGTTTGTGGAAAAGCAAATTCCAGAATTCTCTCTCTTTTTTTTCTTTGCTTTTTAAAATTTGTTTTGTTTTTGTCTTATTTTGTTTTTACCATCATCATCTCAGCTTCTTAACCCCTATAAGACACTGACATAGAGATAATGGATCATCCTGTCATTTCCCTGATTTAGCTGGTCCTGAACTTAGCAAGAAACATTTTTTTTCTGATTGATTTATTGATTGATTCTCTCAGCAAATATTTATTAAGTGACAAGCCCTAAAGCTTAAAGGTTGAGTGGAAGATTGTTTAATGGGTGAAACCACTTTCTTTCAGAATTTGAGACTACTGAAGGAGGAAAAACAGAGGATTGGTCAATGCATAATATAGCATGTATTCAACAAATATTTATTGACTGACTGTGCCAGACATTGATTAGACATAAATTGATGAAAATGACATATTAGTGAAAAGAAAAAGACAAAAATTCCTGGCATTATGAACCTTTCATTTTAGAGTAGATGTTGGAAGAGTCTATCAAGAAGTAAAATTAAAAGCATGTTAGTGGTGATAAGCAGTATAGAGGAAAATACGATGGAGGGAGGAGTTACTGGAGATGGGGGCTGGAGGAGTGAGAGTATTGTATTCATTATCTATTGCTGTGTAACAAATTTCCCCAAAACTGTGTCTGAGAGCAGCAATCATTTGTCATCTCCAGTTTTCTGGGTCAGGAATCCAGGCTGTCTGGGTCCTCTGGATCACATGCTGCAGTCAAAGTGTCCACTGGGACTAACCATCTCAAGCCTTGCATGGGGGAAGATTCTCTTCCAAGCTCCATCACATGGTACTTGGCAGGACTGGTTTCTTTGGGGCAGTTGGATGGAGGGGGGACTCAGTTCTCCACTAGTTGCTGGCGAGAGTCCTTCCACAGTTCCTTGCCATGTGGGCCTGTCCATAAAATATCTCAAAACATGGCAGCTGGTTTCCATTAGAGCAAGCAGCAAGTAAACAAGAGAGAGACAGAGTCTTTTTCAAACCTAATCTTGAAAGTGATGTCCCCTCAGTTTGGCCAAATTCTATTCATTAGACATGAGTCACTTATTCCAGCCAATACTCAAGGGGAGGGATTTCACAAGAGCGTGAACACTAGGAAACAGGGATATTAGGGAGCCATCTTCCAAGCTGCCTATCATAGCTCTACATTTTTAAATAAAATTGTCAAAGGGAGCTTCATGAAGTAGTCAATATTTGATGGAAGACCTAGAGGTGGTGAGTCAGGAGTGAACAATATAGATACCTGGGAGAAGCATGGTTCAGGTAGATGGAATAGCTATAGCAAGGCTCTGAGTGTTCCCGGCATGTTTGAGAGAAGGCGAGGGGATCCATGTGGCTGAACCAAAGTTGAAAAGGGAAGAGTAGTTGTAGATGAGGTCATGTGGATGTGCCAGGATTTTTTCCAGAATGGAGAGGATTCTACAAACTGAATGTGTCAGAGATAAAAGACTAGTATCCAAAATCTATAAATAACTTAGCAAACTCAACACGCAAAGAGCAAATAATCCAATCAAGAAATGGGCAGAGGACATGAACAGACAGTTCTGCAAAGAACTTTGTGGTTTTTAAAAGGTAAGGAGTGGATGACTTTATTTTTTTAAAGCTGCTCTTGCATGAAAAAGATGGGATCAACTTTTCCTCCAAGGTTTTCTACTCTGAAACCAAGAATTCAGATGCAAAATGTACATCACATTTTAAAGACACTTTTCACTATTAAATACAACTTTTCCCGGTTATTTTGGCCCCACATTCACTTTCTCTTCAAAATAGACCTGAAACTGCCCACAGATACAAAGGAAATTGGAGGAAAAGTCAAATTGAGTGAAAAATAACCCTAAAGTAGATTTACTTGACAATTCCAAATAAAGAAGATTTTCACCTTAAATATGGTCCTGAAGTATCACCTCAATTCTTAATTTTATTTTAGTTACATGTGTAGTTTAAAAGACTTCAGATGGTTCCATACTTCAGATTATATTGCATATGATTTGTTCTTTTGACTTAAAGTGAACATTCAACTATTTCAATATTTTTTAAGAAAAAAGTATGTTTGAGGAAACATGACCAAAACCATTTTTATTATGATGAATTTTGATTTTTTGTTATATTCCATTGTAAATTAGAACCATGTTCCCAGGCAATCAATAATCTTTTATTCAATCTGGATACAAAGATAACAAAAACCTGGTTCCTGCCCTCAGTCTGGCAGAAAAAGGCAGGTCTGTATGTCATTAAGGGAGATTCAGTGGCCTAGGATGGTGATAAAATAAGACTAGCACACCAGCCCACTGAACTTTTTTCAGGAAAGCAATAGGGGGATGGCCTTCTTTGGGGCTTGTGGATATTGTTCAGTGTTTCTTTTTAGACTTCAGAATGTTTAAACACTGAGATATCGTGGGGGGTTTTTTATGATTACTTTATTTGAGAGAGAGAGAGAGACGGAGCACACTCATATGCGTGAGGAAGAATGGAGGGTCAGAAGGAGAATCTTCAAGCAGAATCAAAACCCAAGATTTGATCCCAATGAGATCATGACCAGAGCCAAAACCAAGAGTCAGACACTCAACCTACTGAGACACTCAGGTGCCCTGAGATACTGTTTTTACTATGAACTGTTTTACAACAAGAGGTTTCAGTGCCTTACATTATTCATCTTCTTCCCTTCATTTGATAATTATTCAGGGTTCTCCAAAGAACCAGAACCAATAGGATATACAGAGAAGGAGAGACAGAGAATGATTTATTCTAAAGAATCAGTCATGTGATTGTCAGGGAAGGCAAGTCTGAAATCTGTAGGTTAGGGGGAAGGTTGGAAATTAAAGTAAGAGTTGTAGACTGGCTGCTTAATTGACCCCTCAGATGCCCCGAGATAGTAGTCTTGAGTCCAAAATTGGCTAGTTAGACCAGCAGGCAGGAAACTTAGGCAATCTTGAGGTAGAATTGCTTCTCCTTTGGGAGAAACTTCAGTTTTGCTCTTAAAACTTTCAACTGCTTGGATGTAGGTCACATGCATTTTGGAGGATCATTTGCTTTGCTGAAAGTGGACACATTGTAAGTGTTAATCACGTCTATCAAATATCTTCACAAAACATCCAGCATGATGACTGGCCAGACAACTGGACATCACAGCCCAGTCACATCATATTGATACAAAAATTAACCATCACAGTGACACAGGGCATTTTCACCCTGATTGTATTTTGTCATACAGACATTCTAAATTTGAAGCTTCAATTTCTAGAAAAGAACTTAAGAACCACACTTTAATAGTTACTACATTTTTAATTCTGCAAAAGAGATATGCCTAAAAATGAGATGATTTGGGTAGAGAAGTAGCCATTAATTTAATACAGCCTTCTCACTGTTACAGCTTTTTACCATGCAATCTGGCCAAAGAGAAAGTCATTTCTCTCAATTAAGACAAAGAACGGGTTACTTTAAAAGACATCCATGGTCCATCCTTCTAACGGCATTGTCTCCTCTTCCATTAACTTCACATGCTACACCATATTTTTCAGCTACTATATATTCTTTCCTATATTTGCCTGCACTTTATTTTTCATGTGTAGGAGTCTGGTTTCCAAATGACTCTGTTCATGGTAGTAACACTGCCAGGATCTATGAGAAGCCAGAAGGAAAACATGGTATACATTTCAGAAGCATTAATTAGTATTGAGAATAAGAAGAATTCAATAATTTAACTGAGAAGTAGTGCAAAGGATTAATTTGTAGTTCAGGTGTTTTGAGGAAAACATCCAGAATTCAAAATCAACACAGATTAAAAAAAAAAAAATCCTAAGACCAGAATATTTTGAGCTTCAGCCCAATTTTTTTGTGTTATATTCTCAGATCTCCCTAGGATTTGGGGTAGGGTTAATGGTAACATACTCATTTCTCTTGTTTTGTTTTTTAGGTTTTTCATTTAATGGAAAATTTTGAGAAGTACTATTAAAGGATAATTTTTGGAGATTAAATTCTTGGGTTAGGTTACTACTTGATTAGTTAGTTGGCTCTGCCCCAGAAAAATATCTACTCACCCACAAACTTGGCCAGTCTTTCCACAATTATGTACTCTTCATATCTCATGTGAGACTTTTCCAAACAATGGGTAATTCAGGACATTCTGTCTCTACTTTGGGAAAATAATCCAAAAGTAACATCACAAAACAAGGCACCTAGCACAAAGCCTGGACCACAAAAATTCTGCAGTCGATCTCTGATTCAGGGCACCCCTAGCAGGAAGCCAGCCCATTGAGTCTGCAGAGTATGAGCAAAATAGCTCTGTCCACGTAGCACTTACCTGAAAGACACACTCGGCCATCTTTGATGAGCTATTAAGTTATTAACTGACCTTCTAGTGTTCTGGTAATGTACTGTTGAGTTCTATTTATAGATGATAGAGTAAAATCCTTCCCTGGACTTGCAAATAATCTTGAGAAGGTGCCAGGACATTAAAGACTATGAGCCATACACCAAGATCATCACAGCAAGAAGCCTGTTCCTGTCGTGTGTTTAGCTTGCCTTTTATTTGGGTCAGAATTGAGCCAACTTGTGGGTGGTTAGATAACACTCAAGGAGAATGTGGTGTGACTAATTTGAGCAAAGTTACACATATTTAAATTTAGGCTTTGTGGGAATAGAAAGCGGTTCCATTTCCTTATGACTAAAGTTTTATTTAGCTGTGTTCGATAACAATATTGAGCCGATGATAAGATTGCACCATTGGCATCAGGAGTTGAAAAGCTAGAGAAACATTTGGAGAAAAATAACTAAGGAGAGCAAAATCACAAACCAGCAGACCTGAAAGAAACCCAACAGAAGCAAAATGTACTATGCTTTACACTCCCGGAAGTTAAGCATGATGGAGAAACCAGGACAATATTTCCATGCATTATATTGCTATAGGCAGATTATTTTGTGTGTTTCTTCTGCATGACTGCATCAAATCTTTTCTGTTCTTGTTGTAAACAGTGGACACGACTTCTCCATTCGGCATTGAATTTGGTATTGATCTGCTGCAGCAGCTTGTGAAACAGAAGCACGGGAGTACGGACTGAGCAGAACCAGGAGGTGAGTAAAGTCCAGCGTTGTGTCCTGGAGACAAGAGCTGTTTAGAGTCACCACACTTCTTTTTGTGTGGAAAGTAAGGGACTATACTAGTTATATACAAGTGAATTACCACAGCAATCACTATACCATTAGTATGGTATTGTGGACATGGTTTTTGTAGGCATCACAATCATAGCATTTGGTAACCCCACTGCTATTCAATGGACCGAACATTGTCATCCTTTATACTTTCATTTTTTGAATTGAACAAATGGCACCTCCATTCTTCCAACTCAGTGAGCAATGCTCCTGTCACTGGGCACTAGGTTTATAAAGATAAATTTAACAGTTGCTTACCATTGAGAAAGTCAAAACTTAGCAAAGGAAGACACAGGCAGAAAAACCAGCTATGCCTGGGGAATTGAGGGAACCTGAAAGAAAGGAGAAACGTCTTCCTGATTTATGAAGAGCCTGACATGTTTGGAAGAATGTGAGAAGCTCCAAGTGGTTGACACATAGAATTTTCAGGGTGACAGATGCATGTGAAGTGAAGGAAGACAACAAACAGATGAGAACCAGTGAAAATGAGCTGGAAGCCACCAGGATAAAACGGAGCTCATGTCCATCTCTCACCTTGAGATGAGATGCTTAAGTCTCCAATTAGATAATGAGGGTAGCCAGCAAGAGAAGCTGGTACCTGCCATCATGTAAACAGGAGCCATAGAAGTTGAACGAAGAGAGCTACAGAAACCGTGGGTTTACCTGCTGTCCGTGCCAATCACACAAGGCAGACGATCAGTGACAGCCTCTGTGAATGACCACAGAGCCTCATGCTCTATGCCAACCTTCTGCTATAAAAAGAATATGGATCTTGCTTCCCTTTCATCTTACAAATCTCATCCAAAACATTTCCCAGGGAGTCCAGGCCAATATGGAACTATGGAAAGAATGGCATTCTGGAACATGTGGTCCCAGGTTAGCTAAATCCATACAGTGTAAATCTGCCACTCCTGATATTTGCCATGCAGAATATAAAACAAATGATGGAGACATAGCTCCTGCCTCCAAAGAGCCATCCCTGTGGTGGAAGAGAGTCTTAATTCACTCTGGTATATGTTGTAATAACACTGATTTGTCCCTTTTACCAGCAAAAAGTGAGACTCATGCACATGAATGAGCTTTGGAAGTGTTAAAGGTTTAATGGCTTTTCAGAGTCTCACTTTGGTTGTGTGATTACCTCTACACTTAAAGGTGAACACTGGGAATAAAGTCATTCTAGGTATTTTAGTAAGTTTAGAGCCTCTCGTCTTATTTCACTTGAGTAGTGCGGTGGTGCTGAATGGATAGCAACCAAACTTCTGCCTTCACCCAAATCCTTTCATTCACGAAATGGTACCTGTTCATTGAAGTCACCAGCCATTTCCCCACAGAGACAAGATTTGTCCTGGCTCAGCATAACTTAGCCCTCTTTTAAGCTGAGAAAATGGGACATGTTAAACCGATAGCTAAGTTCCTCCACCATTAATTAAAAAAAAAAAAAAAAGCATTGAAGATTAGAAATAGCCTCAAAATGTTGTGCCAGATCTGTCCTGGGAAAACTCCTTCTCTCTCTCTCTTTTTTTTCATTTTGTTTATTTATTTGACAGAGAGAGATCACAAGTAGGCAGAGAGGTAGGCAGAGAGAGAGAGGGAAGCAGGTTCCCTGCTGAGCAGAGAGCCTGATGTGGGGCTCGATCCCAGGACCCTGAGATCATGACTTGAGCCGAAGGCAGAGGCTTTACCCCCTGAGCCACAGGTGCCCCAGAACACTCCTTTTTAATCAACACAGTCTTGCGTAGCTTGTTTCTGCTCTGTCTTTATTAGACTGTGCTTGACTCACCCTTTCAACTCAGCCCTCTGTCTCATTTTTTCTCCCTTGGAAGCTGCCTGGGTAGGCAGATTTTGCATCTTTCAGAGACTTTTCATTTTCTCTGAAACTTAGGGATAGTGTCACAATGATGACATGGCCTCACTGTGTCCACAACCTAAACGTTGTGTTACCAAAGTTGTGACTAGAAGATATTTTGCTCCGTTTTCTATGAATGATGGGACATCACGTGGTGAACCTTCTGAGATGTTTCCCCTACTGGTAACAAATTAACATGTGTCGCTTGACTGCAGAAATAATATTTTCAATTTACTGATCAATTTTTGTTTAACAACGACCTGCTTGCCCCAAGGGGCATGCTTCACGGATATTAACCCTTCCATTCCCATGACAAATTTCATTTTTACAGATGAGGAAGCAGGCACAAAGTGGCCATGCAATGTTTCGAAGATCACACGGCTTGTAAAGGGCACAGCTGATTTTGGACCCGTCTTTGTCTCTAGTATCCGATTTGAACAACTAATGTGTGCCCTCTATGGAAACTCAGTTTTTCTGTACATTCATAGCCGCGTGATTGTTAAGAATGCTAAATGACATTCGCACATAAGTTGGAGTATATACCCAGCATTCAAGAAACGTTTGTACACAACACAAAGGGGAAGCATGAGAAATGCACAGGCATTGAAGCGATAAAATAGAGTGAAACCGTGCCAGTGGGACCCTGCTCTCTACTCTGTAATTACTGATTTCTTTAAAGTATTCTAGTTTGCATGCTAGGCATTAAATTGGTTGTCTTCTGTCAAGCCACTTAAAAGATAAAAACAAGCCAATCAGAGAAAGAAAAGAAGACATCTGCACTCCATTTAAGGGCAGAACCCTGGCCACACCAATACAGGGCTTCGTCATTTTCATCAAAAGTGAGTAAACACAAACAGAACTTTAACACCATAAATCAATAAGAATTTCACTCCACTGAGCAAAGATAACATATAGTCTAAGGAAAGCAATATTTCATTGGTGGGGGGAAATGCAATCATTCTTCATGGTCCTAATGACATATGAAAGTCTGTTGGCTTTAATATCAAATATTGAACTAAGATAAAATAAGCCATTTGTTTGAGGGAAAAGACAGAGACAAAAGCAGAGCCCAAAGGGTCTTGAGAGATTTCTCAGTTTAGAGCAAAGTCTCTCCTTTATTAATCTAATATAAAATAGCCCTTTTTCTTTGTGCTAGTAAATATTAATTTTGCTAGAAATTACTGCTCTTGATACGCAAATATTTATGATGAGAATTTTCATGGAGTAGGAAGAAGAAGTCTTAGTTTTTACCCTTGTATTAACGCTCAATGAAGATTAACAGTGATGAAATCATTTATTGGGAGGAAATCCTGTGTTTCATTGGTTTGGCCATGTGTTACAAATGAAGTCAAATGCATATTTTCAAAAAAAGCATCAGACAAAAGCCAACGATCAATGTAGTAAAATTGCATTTTTTAAATAAAATATTTTCAGGAGTCTCTTTTGTTGTTGTTAAGATTTTTATTTACTTATTTGACAGAGAGAGAGACAGTGAGAGAGGGAACACAAGCAGGGGGAGTGGTGAGGGAGAAGCAGGCTTCCCACTGAGCAGGGAACCCCATATGGGGCTCGATCCCAGGACTCTGGGATCATGACCCGAGCCAAAGGCAGACGCTTAATGACTGAGACACCCAGGTGCCCCCAATATTTTCAGTATTCTATGAAATAAAGAAAACCATACTTCCCAAGAAAGCTGCTAACATAAATTTTTACTCTTCAAAAATAGTTACATCAGACAATAAGACGCAATTATTTATGTAACTATATTTATAAATGTATATTAAATTTATATAGATTTATTTAAAATTTTATATAAGTATTTATATACTATATAAACATAATAATCAAATAATAATTACATGATTATTAATCATTTTTCAGTATCCATCAGAAGGCCATCTCTTAGAGAAATAACGATGTTTACTTTTTAAGTTGAAAAAAAATTAGAAAAAAATTGGCAGTTGCCCCACCCTTAAAACTGTTAGTGCATTCATCCTTAAGATCACTGAGCTCCTGAAGCTTCCAGTAAACTTTTCTGTTGTGTTTGGCATTTCCTTTTACGTAGTCTCAACTTTTAAACTAAAGACCAGATCATTCACGGGCATGTTTTTGTTTTTCTTGTTTGGTTCACCTTTATTCCTGCTTTTTTTTTTTGGATTCCTAATGAGTATCATAAAACAACACTAGTGGTCGCATTTCAAAGCTTAAAAATGCTTTGACAGCAAAGATCATGTTTTGTCTTCAGAACACCTTGGCAAGAGTACTGGGAATACTGGAGAATTCTTCGCATACTGATGGAAATAGTAAGGATCAGGCAAATTAAGCAATGGGCCCGTACAGGGCCAGCAGGGGAACTCCGCCTCCGGGGTTTGCCTCCAGATCCATTTCTCTTTCATGTACCCATGCTTCCTCACCTCTTCCATCTCTGCGCTGGAGAAATCTTAGGAGGCTAGCAGGTGTCTTGTCGGGTATCAGTTTGCATTTCTGTATCAGACCGACCTGGGGTTTAATCTTAATTCTGCCACATGAGACCTGTAGTGGTTCTCCAAGTGTGGTCTGGGACTAGCAGCTTCAGAATTGCCCGGGAACTTATGCAAAATGCAGATTCTCAGGCTCCACCTCAGACCCAGCAAATAAGCATCTCTGGGGCTGGAGTTCAGCATCTTTCTTCCTCACCATCCCTGCAAGTGATTCTGATCAATACGGTTTTGAAAACCAGGGGTCTAGACCAAAGCATATCACCACTGTAGAAGTTCTGTCTTGTCTTCCAGCTGGGTCCATGGTAGCTCTTATAAATGTCACACAGCCCATGGTAGACAGACACTTGAGAAATGTTGACATTCCCAAGGAACTGAATTTTATTGCAAGAGTTCATTCCAGCTCATTCCATAAATGTGGTAACAGCCGTGAAGTGATCACCCTTCTTGACTGCAGCACTTTTCTCCAAACCCGGAGTTTAGAGAAATAGTTGTAACAATTTCTAAATCGTGGGTAAATGATGGTATACTTTGGCTATGTCCAAAGTAGTTAGTAGCTGCCATTGAAAGGAAATCAAGGAAGCCAAGTGATTTTTAGTTAAAAATCAGAGAGGGGCGGGGCCTATCTTTGTCACTATCATTTCATTTGATTTTTATTTATGTGATTCTGGCAATTGTTCATGATAGCTTCGTCCAATGGCCAAATGTCTTTCTGTGGCTTGAATTACTTAAAGTTTATATATCTGGGGGCACCTGGTGGTTTAGGCGATTAAGCGTCTGAATCTTGACTTTGGCTCAGGTCATGATCTCAGGGTTGTGAGATCGAGCCCCGCACTCTGCATTTGTTGGCGAATCTCCTTGGGATGCTCTTTCTTCCCTTCCCGCAATTCAGCTCATGCTCTCTTGTTCAGTTTTATGTGTGTGTGTGTGTGTGTATGCATTTTGAAACTCAATGAAAACATTTTTTAGCCTGTGTTCACCCAAATATACGAAAGTTGGTCTTAGGTAGGCTTATGGAGTATGTAAATATGGGCCAGTAAATTCAGTCAATTTCTCTTTGATTCCCCTGTTTGTCCTCTTCCTGGACCTTTTAAAGTAGAGAACACCTGTTAAATACCTCTCATGTTCCAGGTACTATGTTGTATGCTCAGGGCTTGTGGGGAAGCCAGGTAGGAGGTGTTCTTGAAATTCTGGTGCTCAAGCCACATCAACTGGCCACCCAAGTTCTTGGTTTTAGATGGAATTAAGAGCCTCACATAATTTGTACATGGGTCTTCACTATCAGGAAGGGAGCAGGAGTTACCTGCTTTCAACTTAAATTCCTGAAGTTGGAAGAGAAACAACCACCCTAAGCCATGGTTTTTTTGGTCACTTATTTTTCTCCATAGTTCCCAAAGGTGGGATTCCTAACTTGGGCCGGGGGTGGGGGGGTGCAGGCAGTGAGAAAAACAAAAACCCTAAAAACCTTAAAAGCCTTTCTGTTCCTAAACCCCTACAGGGTTTCCATCACTGCGGCAGTCTGTCATCCGAGGGCACACTAATAGAGTAGCTTACCTCACTGGGAAGAAGGGGAAATATTTAGGTATAAACTAGATTTTACAAGTGCAGGTAACATTATTTCAGAAGGTTTTCCCTATCTCTGTTTACCAACGCGGCGTGTCGATAAAAAGATTAAAAGCTAGTTACTCCAGTATTTACAGAGAACACAGGGCTCTGACTAACTCTGCTCAGAATCTCCAGTTACATCACCCTGAAATGCTCTGCCAGCCTTCCTGTTCTCGCGGTAACTGCTCCCATCGCTGGGTCCAGCCCTGATGCACTGGCACTTATGCAAGGACATCTCAGAGGAGGGAAACCGGTGGTGGCCACGTCTGTTCGGCCTCAGCTATTCCCTTGCCCTGCAAAAAAAAAAAAAAGCTACTCAGTCATTTGCTCAGCATTTATATTTTTAGGCTCCTCCTTGGATATAATTACTTAGGTATTTCCCTGCCAAGCATTTGTGCTGGTAAAACGGGGCCACGCAACCCAGGCAGAACCTGCTGTCTCTGCTCCTGTCCGAAGGGTCAGCCATGGAAAGGCTGATCACAGGGATTCTGTAGTTGAAAGGATTCATTGTTCGGGGTTTTTTTGTTTCCCTTGAAAAAAAATTCTGAGGCTTGAGAGCTCTAAGATAAGGGGGAAAAGTCTACCTAAAAACACTATGTGCCTTCTCACCGATCTTTCACTGGGAGAGAACAGATCATCTTTGTTACACTTTGGCTGGTTGAAAACGCACACATTATATGGGCAATTGAGGTTAATGAAAACACTCGGATGTCATTTTCCCAGGTCCTTTCCTTTTCTGGGCTGAATTATGGACCTAATTTAGGTACACAGTCCTACTTACAGATCGAGTTAAATTCACTGGGAGCATTTAGCATATTCATAAGTTTAAAGACATTTAAAAGTCTGTGGCTGTCATCTTGAATTATCAAATTCTATAATCTCTCTCCAATAAGTTGTGATTCATCCACTTGGGTGACCAAGAATGTGTATGGTATAATTTTGCAAAGTTGGTCAAACATAACACCTGAATAATGGAAGGGTCATCCATTCCTCATTGCCTGCATTGTCAGAAACATGACCAAAACCTTGTTCAGAAATACTTTTTCCTAGAGAAAGAGAGAACGTGCAGGAGCAGGTACAGGGAGGGGCAGAGGGAGAGGGAGAGGGAGAGAAAATCCCAGGATGACTCCCGGGTGAGCACAGAGCCTGACACAGGGCTCCGTCCCATGACCCTGAGATCATGACTTGAACCAAAATCAAGAGTCAGATGCTTAACCACTGAGCCACTCAGGCACCCTCAGAAATGTTCTTTAAGAGATATATGGCTAATGGGGTACCTGGGTGGCTCAGTGGGTTAAGCCTCTGCCTTTGGCTCGGGTCATGATCTCAGGGCCCTGGGATCTAGCCCAGTGTCTGGCTCCCTGCTTGGTAGGGAGCCTGTTTCCCCCCTCTCTCTCTGCCTGCCTCTCTGCCTGCTTGTGATCTCTGTCTGTCAAATAAATAAATAAAATCTTATAAAAAAATAAAGAGATATATGGCTACTAAAACAAACAAACAAACAAACAAACAAAAACATTCAAGGTCTCTATCCAAGCAGATTAAAGCTTTGCCATTTGGGGGCCCAACGTAATGTTTTCCTGTTCTCAGCGACTACTTCTCTTTTATGAATCCAGGTTTCTCGCTTTATAAAAATGCTGCGTCCCGTGCTCCCATCTGGAGAACTTCAGTCCTCTCCTATTCGACTCTTTCTTATCCCGCATGTCTTTCAGACTTCTAGACAAATCCACCTTTTGCATGACACCTGACACATGAATTTGAATTGAACCAACCCGGAGCCCGCCCTCCTTTGACTGTTTCCTCTTCTACTCACTTGACCTTCATCCATGACCCTGTCCCCCCTCACTGGACGGTCAACCAAAGCAAGACCGAAATGAGACTACGATTCAAGTCGTCATTTTCCGTTTCTTACATCTTGTCTTCTAAATA
This sequence comes from Mustela putorius furo, assembly GCF_011764305.1. Taxonomy (NCBI): domain Eukaryota; kingdom Metazoa; phylum Chordata; class Mammalia; order Carnivora; family Mustelidae; genus Mustela; species Mustela putorius. The sequence goes on from NW_025421399.1 coordinate 10,965,699, forward strand.
GCTTGCGAACTTCTTGTGGAGGGGCATGATGCCTTAGAAATCATACCTTGGTGAACAGCCTATTACCTAGTCTGAATCGTGGAAGCAGGGAAAGGCCTAGCAAATAGCTCATTTGCTCATTTGAGGCAAAGAAGAGAAAAGTGAGGCTGAGACGGGATACAGAATAGAATTTTCTCCTTGATAGGATCCACTGTAGACAAGTTACATTAAGTTAGTTATTTTATTTGGAGCCTTCCTTCCCCGAGGCACCTCACTCTATCCCCCCAACACACAGGCACACACACCCCTCTTTTTGATGTTCTGATTTTATCTGTTCTGTTGGTTGCTGGCCTGCTTCTTTGTTATATTACTCCAGGTGGGTTTTCATTTTCTTGCTGTTGCCCACACAGGGCTTTCTTTGTAAGATTACAGAAGGGCCTTTTTGCTTGATTTTAGCCTATACTCTCAAATCCTCCTGATCTATCCCATGAAGAGACACTACTCTCTTCTTTTACTTTTTCATATAATATTTACATTTAATTTGTACAGGTCTGGGTGCACAGACCTGTACAATGAGTAATGTTAATGTGTAAAATATACTCTGGGGGCCTGGGTGAGGGTTCATCTGAGGCAGTTGGGGGAGGACTGGTCACTTGTACTGTTTAAGCAGAGCCTCATTCAGAGGCCAGGAAAACAGGCATTCTACAATACTAAAAAATCTAAAATTTGGTCTACCTCATAAATAACAGAATGCTAATGTAGCTATTTAAAAGAACACTTAGGTGAAACCCAGCAGGGTACTCCTATTCTGGATTTAGTTTTTATTGTTTTATGAGTCTTTGTTTTCATATAGAATCAAAATTACTTAAATAATGTCTTCCCAAAATGTGCTTGCTCCCTTTAGCCTGTCTGTTCAAAATTATGAAATCAACTCCATAAGCAGACTCAACCCCGCCTCCCCACCCCAGGAAATAGACAGCCAGCGATCTCTTGATGGCAGGGAAAGTTGAAGAGCAACTTTTTAAGATTTCCATCTCCTCTTGGGAATGTGATATGTCACAACCAGAGAGTGAGCTCAGTATCTAAACAAACTTGGACTTTGGCTTTCTGTGAGGCAGCTGGCTTTATGGTTGGAAATGACAGAACTATTTACTAGTCCATTGATGCAAAGGTAGTAGAAGATCCCTCAGAGACAAAGGAGCAGATGGGAGAAAATTCTAGAAGGTGTGAAATCACCTTTCAAATGCAAGTATGGGTGTTGCATTAGTTTCTTCAGGCTGCTGTAAATGGGTGGTTTAAAACAGAAATGTCTTCTCTCAAAGTTTGGGAAGCCCAGAGTCTGAAATCGAGGTTACTCTCCTACCACAGCCTCGGGAGGAGGATCCTGTTTCCCTCTTCAACTTCTGGTAGCCCAAGGCTCCTTGCTTCTGGCAATGGCACACCAACCTCTACCTCTGTTTTCACCTGCTACTCTTCTCTCTGGGTGGACAACACCAGTCATACTGGACGAGGACCTAAACTAATGACCTCCTTTTAATTTGATTACATCTGTGAAGACCCTATTTCCAGGTGCCAGAGGTGAGGACTTCAACATGTCTTTCTGGGAGAACTCAGTCGAACCCATACCAGACAAGGATGGCAAAAATGGAGAGACTCCACGCTTTCCTCAGAAACACGCTGAAAGCACACTGCCATGAAGGATGACCTTCCTTTCCTTCTCTTGCCATTCTTTCTGTTATCGTGCCTTTTGCTTCTGTCAGCCATTATAAAATGGTTAGAGAATATTAGATGGAAGCATTTATTTTTCCACTTATTGTTTTGAATCTTTCCCTTCTTGAAGGGGCACAGCCTGACTGCTCCTTTGTCATTTGCTATGATGATGAGAATTTGAATTTTTGTTGGTAAGCAGGCCACCTTAATGCTGGTGATGAACAAAATGGCAGAAGGTATCTCATAGAGAGGAAAAGAAAGGCCAAATGAAGAGGGAAAATAAAAGGAACAAACCACTGTAGATTGAGGAAAGATGAAAGACGTGAAGGATTCTCAGAAATAGTTACCCTATAAACATGGAGAAAATAAGGATATGGGTATTGACGCAAGAACTCATGACTCAGATTTTCTTCCATCATTTCTCTTGCGCCCCAGACAGCCGTATGTCCTGAAGCTTCCTCTATATTTTCCAGATTTCCTAGCCTAAAGAGAAATAACAATAGTCACATTTGCATTTACTTAAGGCTTTGGAAAAATCAAAGTGAAAATAAAAGTAACCTTTAAGTCATGTCTTAATGGAATAACAGACTCAGCTCTTTTGGCTAAGCCTGTCTTTTGGTCTTTATTTTCAGGGCAGTAATTACAATATTTTCAAACAGTGGAGGGTGTGTGTGTGTGGGTGAGACTATCAAATAAATCCTTCTGGGAAAGAAAGCATCAACAAGCTGCCAAGACTGTTGATAGGTGAGTGTTGGCATTTGTGACTTTGAAAGAGTCGCAAAAATCCAAAGAACTCGCATGGCTAACAATTAGGAAAAGTGTGTACTGACTGTATGAGTAGTCACCATCTAGACTGAAAGCATGGGCTGGCAAAATGGTCAAGTCCCAACACCCATCCAGTACACTCTACCACCCAACGATGTAAGAAGCCACAGAAGAGCATGGAGAAAAGGTAGGGAAAGTGGTAAAATACGTCTACCTTCCTTTTTGTGGCTAAAACAGATTTGATTCAGTAGATTTATCAAGGCTGAAATTTATTATACACTGTCCCCCTCCACCACCAAGGTTTAAAATAATTTTGGACTGTTAAAATAGAGTCACTTTTTTAAAAAGATTTTATTTATTTATTTCATAGGGAGAGACACAGCGAGAGAGGGAACACAAGCAGGGGGAGTAGGAAAAGGAGAAGCAGGCTTCCCACAGAGCAGGGAGCCCGATGCGGTGCTTGATCCCAGGACCCTGGGATCATGATCTGAGCTGAAGGCAGATGCTTAAGGACTGAGCCACCCGGATATCCCTAGAGTCCCATTTAAAGTAAAACAAAGTAGGTAAAATACCATGTGTCTAAGAACATGATGTATCAACATGCTAGAGTTTACCAGTTCTGAGAGATGGCAGGAAGTGTTGTCCTCAAGATTCTATACTACAAGGTCATCCAATTTCTCCATAGAAAAACCATCATCACTGGGTATTTGTTACAATAGTTTTTATTAAGACGGAGGAGATTTTATTATATTTACAGCAACCCAGCATTAATATTTAGCTAATAGATAATTAGATTTCTAAGAAAGCCCAGCAGTCCTTAAAAAAAAAAAAAAGAGTGATCAAATGCATTTTTTATTTTTTTGAGTCCTATAATGGAGGAGTTTGAATACTTTACTTTGGGAGTTTTAATCAGAAATGAACCGATTTACAAGTATTGGTGTGGAGGCTAGAGTTTCAAGAATCTATATTTTGGTTAAAGTAGCTTGTCCCAGCTTTCATGTATCACCATGTTGTGGTGCTTGTTTTGGAGGCTGGGTATACAAAGCGACAATGGCCAAGACCATGGATGATAATACAGCTGTGACCCATAGCCTTTGTAACAAATAGCCAGGTGGAAAACCACCATCTTTGGATCGGTGAGCCCCAAATGATCTAGACTTGGTTATTGACTTCCAACATCCCAATCTTTCCCCCTGCTTCTTAGAACCAAACCAGAGAAAGCAAAACTTTCTTCCCAAACTAATCACAGAGAATGTCTTGTTTCTAGTTAACCTGATTCTAGCTTCCCTCGTCAGTAACCTCTGATCATATCTTTTTTTTCCATTTTCACTATAAAGCTTCCCTGATCTTTTGCCTCTCTTTGAGTCTCTGTCAAACACAAGTGATGGCTGACTGCCTTGCTATCGCAGCCCCTGAATGGTACCCCCTGCTTGATTGTCATTTGGGTAATCTTTGTTTATTTCTGTAATATTTATTATAATTTCTGTATAGAAACCTTTAAATGGCAAGATGAGCTATACCCAAGTCTGGTAAACCATTTAGGGCCACTGGATATTGAGTATAGTGCCAATAATCGGACAACCAGAAAAATGATTAGAATTGGTTCATGCTTAAATCAAGATTCCTTCAACTTAGCTCAGATCTGTGATGGTCTGGCATTTGTATTATTCACTCTTACTTCTAAGTCATTACAGCAAACATCTCACTGCTTGTGAGTCTCTTGCATACAGTCTGGTTCATGTGGTTCTTTTCTCTGTGGAACCGGTCAGGTGTAATGGACACTTCCTGTGGTGGGATCAAATTGGCTCTCTGTCTTTGAGAAGGTCAATTTTTGCCTTGATTAGCTGAAAAGCATGTGATCTTTGATATTACAAGATTTCAATTCAAATCCTACCAATAAATGTCATTCATCCTGTGACTTTGAGGAGACTCTTTTACCATACTTAAGTCTCGGTTGGCTTATTTAAGAATTGCTAATGATTTTAGCACCTATATCCTATGGGTTGCACAAGAATTAAAACAGAATTTTTGTAAAACAGTTACCGAAATCCCAGTATGTAATATGTATTAATAAGTGAGAGCCATTATTATTCAAAATAGATGTTCATAGTTCCAATGAACAATCTTCTTTATAGCTTATGTGACAACATAGAACATTTCTTTTTTTTTAAAGAGTTATTTATTTATTTTAGAGAGAGAGAGAGAGAGCACGAGTGTGAGGTGGGATGTGCCCAAGGGAGAGGGAGATGACTGGACTCCCCCCCAGAGCAGGATGCCTGATGTGGGGCTCAATCCCAGGACCCTGAGATCATGACCTGAGCTGAAATCAAGAGTTGGACACTTAATTGAGCCATCCAGGGGCCTCAACACGGACTATTTCAAGCCAAGATTTAGAAATTGCTGGCGACTTGCTCAGTTTTCCAATTGTGTTACATATCAGATAAGCACTGTTACAAGACAATATATGCATGACCTCATATGGAGAGTGAAGGCAGTCGTCTTCATAATTCAGCTGATGTACACCTCCTGCTGCATTAAAAACCAAGCCTCTCAGAGCTGGACTGACTTGGCCTGAGGCAATCAAGGATGTTTTGACCTTTGCCTTCTCAATGGCCTCTGCTGGTTGAGCTAGTAACAGCTAGTGAGTTTGGTTAAGATTTTTGGGTATCAACTTTGTTTCTTAGAGTGTAGACAAAACTACATTTAAAATTGGTTAACTCTTGGGGTGCCTGGGTGACTCAGTGGGTTAAAGCCTCTGCCTTCAGCTCAGGTCATGATCCTGGGGTTCTGGGATTGAGGCCCGCATCAGGCTCTCTGCTCAGCGGGGAGCCTGCTTCCTCCTCTCTCTCTGCCTGCCTCTCTGCCTACTTGGGATCTCTCTCTGTGTGTCAAATAAATGAATTAAAATAAAATAAAATAAAATTGGTTAACTCTGGAGGTGCTGTAAGGCACACGGCACAGCTTGCCGAAGAAGGTAGCGCATCCTCTCTTCTCGTCTACATTCTATTACAGTCAAAGAAAACACCTGACACTGAAATGTTCATTTTACAGACATGCCATGAGCACATTTAATTTCTGAATCAAGCAAAGGAAAAACTCTTGGGCACTTTGTGTGTGTTTTTCTTAATATAATCACAGAATCAGAGTTAACCATTTAATCCCAAATGAGACATGACCTCGTGGGGTTTGGTCCTTGACTGAATTTCGGAGTTCCTCAGAAGGACCGCGTGGATTGTGTTGCCTCAGTGTTCCTGTCTCCTTGCTTATGTCCGGGATTTGTTTGGGGTGGAGATCGGGGGGTCTCCAGCCAACGTTTTCAGAGTAAATACTTGTGGGAATTTCACTGTTTTTGTCACAAAAGCCATTTAGTAGTCAATCTGGAAATAAAGACTGGAATGATTTACCTTGTTAAAATTCTTCAGTCATGAAGCTTTTGTTATGTATGGTAGGTTTCATTAGAAATTAGAGGAACAGGGGGTGCCTGAGTGGCTCAGTCGTAAAGCATCTGCCTTTGGCTCAGGTCATCATGCCAGGGTCCTGGGATCAAGCCCTGCATCGGGCTCCCTGCTCGGTGGGAAGCCGCCTTCTCCCTCTCCCACCCCTGCTGCTTGTGTTTCTTCTCTCACAGTGTCTCTCTCTGTCAAACAAATAAATAAAATCTTTTAAAAAAATAGGGAAGAAAGAAATTAGAGGCCAGGTCATTCGAGGGAAGTGGGATGACCTATTGGGGACATCCGGAACACTTTCTCACAGTACAGGTACGCTCATAGATCCTTGATGTAATGTCACTAAGGAAGGGGCCCTTGGTGCAGCCCCACATCACCTATGTCTCAACTTCCCTGCCGTGGCTGTTTCAAATGTTCTCCATTCTCCTTCAATCTCTTTATTCTGTCTCCTCGCCCCACGGTCTCTTTATCTAACCAGAGGATAAAGTCACGAACCTGTTGCAACCCAGCCTGGAGGCTTGATTCCAACCGCATCTGCGTTCTTTCCCTGGGCGCATCCCTGACTGTTCCCCATCCCTCCACGAGGGAGCTCCTCCTTTCCCTGTCTTTTCCCCAGTGGATTTCAGATCCTTGTAGATTCAGACTCCCAAAGATCTCTCCGATCTGTTCCCTTTGCTGTAGTTCCCTGGGTTACGCAATACCTCTCTTCCTGCCTCCCCTATCAGATGTCTGGCCAATCCATTCCCACCAGCACCGCCAGAATATCTTCTCTAAGTGCTAATCAGATTGGCTTACTCCCTCCATCAGAAGCCTTTAATTCTTCCTTAGAACAAGCAACATTCTTCAACCTGACTTACCGGCTACTGTTCACCACCTCAGCTCTGTCCTTCTCATGCGTCTCGCCATCCTACATCCAGGATGGAGCCAAAGAAGCATTTTTATTTTTCCTGCGAATGCTTATTCAGCGCTAACACAGTTTGTCTCAACCAGTTGCATGCGGTATGAATAGAGTAAGGGTGGAGATTACACCCTTGGGGAAACGGGACTCACGAGTCCCTACGGCAGAGCGGATTCACTGGAGAACAAAAACAAACATATCCGTGGCTTTAAAGGAAGTAGGAGCCTATCCAAGAGTGAAAACGGCTAAACAAGAAAACAAATGTATTCACTGTGGAATTTGGGGGGTTTTGTTTTGTTCGTTTGTTTGTGGTTGTTTTGGATTTTTTTTAGAGGTTGGGGAGTGGCAAAGGGAGAGAGAGAATGTTAAGCAGGCTCCAGGCCCGGTGCAGAGCCCGATGTGGGGCTCCATCTCACGGCCCTGAGAGCATGACCCGAGCCAAAATCAAGAGTGAGATGCTTACCCGGTGGAGCCACCTAGGTGCCCCTCATTGTGGAATTTTAAGTCGAATATTTATAGTTTTCTTTAATGCACAATAAGGACTTGATACATGCTTGCTGAATTATATGGAAACATTTAAAACTTTAAATCACGTTTTGCAGTATCCCTCCTGCAGTTATTTTTAATGCAGTTTTCCATTCCATTAAAAACACACACACAACTTAGTGGTACCTATACTTAAGCTTAGTGGTATATAATAATTGCTAAGTGGTGTATATAATTTAATGAGAAGGTACCCCTAATATATCAATTTTGCAGTTGATTTTATTTTCAGTGGAGATACTAGTTTTTCTTTTCTGATCCAAATATTAGAGACTAGAGGGTTTCTCTGTGACATGGTGTACTTCCCCCATTCATTGACAGTTTGACGTTGAATTTTGAGAGAATTGGACCTTTGAAGTAGAGTTTTGAGTGGAATCTGGACTGACTCTGGGCTGGTCAAACATCATCTCGGTAATTATGAATTAAAAATATATCATGTGTTAAAAGAGACCTTCAGAGGAGAACAACCAGAACATTGAACAGATATGAAAGCCGAGCTTATCTTACAGCACTCTGGGTGAGCAGTTCCTACCAGCCCAGGAGGAGACCCAGGAACCCCTTATCAACCTCACCTTCTGAGACATCACATTGGTCACTTGAAATCAACCACAGTTAGAGCATTTACACTACGGAAGTTGGTAAACTCTACTGGGCAGTCCTTTGTTTTCCTCAGAGAGCCCTATTAAAATTTGCCAGCCCATCGTTGCTTATGAATAAGTTGACTAAATATCTCTGCAGTCCTGGTTGACCCCTGTTGTCTTAGTGACTCGTCATTTTAGCATTTGTCCCCACCTTTTACGCTTTCAGAAGTGACAAATTAAATACACACCGTGTGAACCAGAAATAGTTGGTGGCTTTGGAAATTTTTTCACTGGAAAAAGCGAAGACTGAGTAGGAAGAAACAAATGGAAGATTTCTATCTGACATTGTCTGAAGAATTTGCTGTCGGAAGTAGTACAAGACTTGTTTTTCAGAGGCACAACAGGAGGACAGGAAAGCCTTGTGAAAGCTAAGGGGAGACATTTTATCTGAGTTTAAGGAAGGACTTCCTCATTGGTGGCTTGACTCATCTTAAAACAGGAACAGAACACATGAGGGCTCAGTGAGCTCCTTGTCAATGACAATACTCAGAGATACAGGGTCAGCTCCAGGGGATCTGGTAGAAAAACTCAAGAAATGATGTCTTGTTGTGTTAATGCCCTCTTGAGGATTCATATTTTGAGTTGAAGCCTCCTCTCACGGCATGTGACTCAGACGTCTATTTTGGCAATTTCCAAGGGGGTCTTTGCTTGGTAACGTGTGTTTTGTAATTAGTACAACAATCAGCTGGGAAAATAATTCCTTTGAATTAAAAAAAAAAATTAACCCCAAACAGAAAGCTTATGAAACCTCATGTTCAGTTGGAAAATTAAATAATTATCACTAATTTGAGAGGAAATACATGCTCACCGTCTTACACAGATTTATTTCTGATTCCAAAACTTGACTAGGATACTCTACTTCAGCACAGTTTGACCAAAGAGAAGAACATAAGTCAATGAGTGTCAGATAATTTGAGTATCAGAAATAGTGGGAGAGCCTGCCATAAGCAGTGGGAGAGGAACACACCGGTGAGTAGCGGGGACTTCGAGCACTTTCTCTGGACCCTATAGTAGCCAGGGTTAGGATAACAGGAAGCCCTTAGGCCAGCAAAAATGGCACCTGTGAAGGTTGTTTGGGTCTCTCTGAAGGCAGGGTTTCAGCAGGGGCTGAGGTTATAGGAAACTACCCAAAATTGTCCACTGGGTACGGAAAACCAGGTTAAAATAAACAGTTCTACCCCTTACCTACTCTATTGTACCTACTATACTGTACCACATAGAAGTCAGACTATTTTTTCCCCTATATCAGATGATGACTTCCCTGAATTAGTCAGGTAGATTATCATATGGATTATCGTAAGAATCGTTTGTGGGGGTTTTCTCCTAGGCCTTTCATTTACACACCTCTAAGCTTACCACAAATGATTCTGCCCATCCCTTCAGCGATGCAGTTTCCTCCAATGCTTTCCGTATTTTTTTTGACTTCTTGCCAACAAGAAACCTGTACTCTGATCTACCAAACCACATGAATCTCTCTTCACAGTCTACCAATTGGACTGTTATGTAACAGCACAGAAATGGCAAATATTACTGCCTGATATTTCTTAAGTGCCTCTCCAATACTCATTCGTTTCTACCTGCTGAGAGCTACATGAAAGATTCTTCTATTATCTTTTATAGATGAGAGCACTGAGGGACGAGTGCCTAATAAAGTAGCTAGAGATATCTTCTAATCAACAGGGTTATAAATCTCAGCTCTTAGGATGTCATCTCTTACTGTAAAGATAAGAACTAAGTCAACCTTAATATGATTCTCTGAAACCCAAGGTTGGCAGTCATCCTTCCATGGAAATGTGTTTTATCCCTACTCATTCTTCTGAAGCCCATCTTTCTTCTTATGAACCTACATATGCACAGGTTCTGTGAAAGTCGATGTTCAAAACACTATAACCTTTTACACACATTTTACCCATGTACCTTCTCCTTAAGGAATTCACATTTGTTATATTTTATGATAGAAATTACATTCCCAATTTTTGAGTCCATTATTCTACTATGGATTCCATTAATGAAGAACAAAACTTGTCTACTGAGCTCTTTGAGTCTAGAACAGTGACGCTCAACCTGGAGGTGAGGTGATTTTCCCCCCCAAGGGACATCTGACAATGGACACATTTTTGACTGTTACATCAGGGGTTGGAGTCTAGTGGACAAAATGGAGGGATGTTGCCAAACACCCTGTAGGCACAGAACATCCTCCCACAACAAAGAATTATCTGGCTCAAATGTGAAGACTGAGAAACCCAGGTCTAGGATATTCTGTACATTTACAATGATTCTGTTGAGGACATTTTATGCACCTCCTCAGTAGTACCATAAAAGTTATAAAAGCTATATGCATATAAAATTAAATCTATCATTATTAATATATCAGTCTGTCAGATTAAGTAGACTCAATTTATATGTCTTATATTTTATTCTCTCAGAAGGCTGAATGGTTTATAAAGGACACAGATTCATAATTTAGTCTTAAATGTGACTCTTACAGAAAACGGTTATAAGAGCAATGAATTCCATTCATTTTTTAAAAAGTTTTTACTTAAATTCCAGTTAGTTAACGTACAGTCCAATATTAGCTTCAGGGGGACAAAGGGATTGAACACGTGCCTAGAACACCTGGTGCTCATCCCAGCCAGTCCCCTCCTTCATCTCCATCACCTATTTCCCCCCATCCCCCCACCCACCCACCCCCCCTCTGGTAACTACCAGTCTGTTCTCACATTTAAGAGTCTCTTTCTTGGTTTCCCTCTCTCTTTCTTTTTTTTATCCCCTTTGTTCATTGGTTTTGTTTCTTAAATTCCACATATGAGTGGAATTTATGGTATTTCTCTTTCTCTGGCTGACTTATTTTGCTTAGCATTATCCTCTCCAGCTCCATCCACGTCATTACAAATGGAAAAGCTTTGTTCTTTTTTGTAGCTGAGTAATATTCCATGATGTATAAATGCCACTTCTTAGAAGAAGATTTAATTTTTTAAGATTTTATTTATTTACTTGACAGAGAGAGAGAGAGAGAGAGCAAGCGCACGCACAAGCAGGGGTAGGGGCAGGCAGAGGGAGAAGCAGGCTCCCTGATGAGCCAGGAGCCCAATGAAGGGCTCCATTCCAGGACCCTGGGATCATGACTCAAGCCAAAGGCAGACGATTAACTGACTGAGTCACCCAGGTGTCCCCGTTCAATTTTTTTAAAGAAACAAGTGTTAAGCATAAACTATATATCAAGTAATGTTCTAGGTGAGTGAATAGTTGAGGATGTAGCTGTGATTAAGTTGTAGATCAATGTTAGGTTATTAATGTGGGTTTTATATTTCCTGTAGATTATATCATGTTACACAATTATAAAAACAGTTGTATTTCAGTTGAAATTAAGTGAAGTATTTTACATAATGTAGGAGAGAAATAGGAGAGAAAAATATTGAGAGAAAAGAGTTGATTATTCATTTTTCACCCAGTTAGTTGAAACTGGCGTTTAGTAATACATCATGCACAGAGCAGACCTAGTTGTAAATCCAATAATAGTATTCTATTCTCTCCCTATGATTTTGAAATGAAACTATGAGGTCAAACAAGACACCTTCTTCAAATCTTCTGAAAGTACTTATTTGTAATGGAAACAACACAGAGAACTAATTGTAGGACATGTACTTTATTTAAAAAATCAGTAAGTTGGCGACATCTTAAGTGACAAATCATAACATCTCCCATATTAAAATAAAAGAAAGCAGAAACTCTTTCTCTGAAAAATAAATCCTTGCTGCTCCCTATATCTCTTCCCATCCTTCAAGCATTTTCCTACTCCATTTGACAGCAGGGATCCCTACAAATGGGATACATATGGTTTCCACTCCTTCCCACCCTGTTCCTACCTGTTCCTGGACTCATCAAGCATCTGATTCTAGGACGCTATTGAGACATCTTTCATCAGTCACCAGTGATATCATGTTGCCACAACCAGTGGTCAACTCTTCCTTCTCCTCCTGACCCATCATTAATCTGTGACACAGATAACTCCCTTTTCCTTATCATACTTCCTTTACTTCATACCCCTTCTGGAGGTTTTCTTTCAACTTCAATCAGTTCACCTTCTTGGTCCTCTTTATAGGATCTTCCTCATCTTCCTAACCCCAGCTTGGGTTGCCCAAGAGCTTGATCACTGTCATTCCTCTCTTTTCTAACTATTTTCACTGCCTGTCTGGTCTCACCTATGTTCATGATTTTATGAATAAGTACATACTATATATGTACTGACAACCTCTACTTCTAGACCTCTCCCCTCAATTCCAGAGTATTATATTGTCTACCTGACATTTTCACTGGGTTGCCAGAGAGAATATCCAGTTATCACAAGAATACCTCAACTTCTAAATCCCTTCTCTCCCAGTTCCATTATCCCAGTAAATGGCACCAGTATTTGCTTAATTACTTATGTATGTCCACATTTTTATGACCAGTTCATTCCAAATGTTAAGACTTCTCGATAGATAAAAATGGGCATCGAGTAAGAAATGTGTTCCCTCCCTGATCCCAGACTTAGAAGAAGCAAGCAAACAAGCCAGAAAACAAAACCAGTTTCTCAGAAAGAGATTTAAGCTCTAGCTTTGGAACCACTACTGAGGTTGTCAGTGGTCATCTAGGGGCACACATTTTCCTGGAACCCAAATGCAATGATGTTGGGCAAGATGCTGTTTGCCTTAGGTATAGGATTACATAGACAGGGTGTGTGTTTGCACAGAAAAATCTTTACGGCGATAATAGAGCACCTACAGCTAAGAAGAACATACTTGGAAGAAGTTGTACGAGTCCGGGAGGTGTGAGTAAGAGAAAATCCAGCCTTCTGGAACAGTAAGAAGTTTAGGGGGTCCTTTGTGGCCACTTTGCGATTTGGGGAGATCCTTGTTGTTGAATAAGGTCACAATGGTCTGATCACAAGACAAAGATGTAGATGGGCAGGGAGGAAGGCTATTCCTTCTCGATGCTTGTATTCTGTAAGCTGCCATTGGCAAGACTGTCTACTACGTGTAGGCATGGGAACCAGTTAAAGAAAGTGTTGATTCACTAGAGTGAAGCTGAGAACTCACTGGCCTTTGTGTGTGGTGAATGTGTCCGGAAAAGCAAAGAAGGATGAGATTCTCCTGTGGGGTTTCTCATCTCCATGGTGGTAGGTGCTGACAGCTTCAGAGGGGGCAGGAAGGAGCAATGAGAAAGGAGCCTGGGATGCATAGTTGCAGTGCTCTGAGATGAAAAGGACACCAGGTTTGGGTCTGAACTTCATTATCTGGAACTAAGGTAAGACCATTTAGCGGGTTACAGAATGATCCAAGTCTCAATGAATTGCTTGTCTGATCTTGAGCTCGTTCTTGCTTGCATGTATGCCTGCTAATAGGCACCTGAAGGGTGCTTCCTTTGGCTCTTAAATGCCCTACCATCTATGGCAGGGAATAGTCTTTCTTTCTCTCATATAATCTCTGGGGAGAGCTGCACCGAACAGATTAAGAATGTGAGTGCCATTTATAGATCAGTGAAGGGAAGTAACGTTCGGGGAGAGAGAGAGACTGAAAGCATGATGACTTAGCCAGCTGAACATTACTTGTTGCCGGGGGTTGGGTTGGGGTGGGGTGTGGGGGGGCGACATGGAAAAGGATGAGTCTTTAACCTCCGGTGGAAACAATCATTCATAAAACCCTCTTTTTTGAAGGTCTCTGTCACCCTTCTACTGTTTCAAAGTGACAACAAAGTGGCATCAAGAATTTGAAAGACCGTGTTAAAACATGCTGTCTTTGATTTGTAATTCATTGCGTCCTTACCGCTAAAAATAGAGACGGAAATACTGGAAAGTCGTGCTAGGAGAAAAAAAAAGCTGCTAAAAGTTAACTCCAGTACATGATAATCTTCTCAAGCTGTTAAGTCTGATGAGGTACAAAACCCCTGAGCCTTCTAACTTTTTAAGGTTTTCTTCGACTCCTTGTTGTCTTTCGATTTGCAGTCTGTACCGTCGCTATGCAGTAAAGAGCCATCTGTTCCATTCCGTGCCTTCGGCATCCCATTTGGCCAGGCGAAGGAGCAGAGGCTGAGATAATACAAGTCATCTACCTGGAAATTCCAAGATTGCAGAGGTGCATGGCCATGGCACATAAACATGCCTTATTGATGAAACTCCTGAAACTTTTCTTTTAAAAGCCCCTTTTCCTGCTCTTTCTTTGATTTTAATGAGCCTTGACATAATGCTGAGAGTTTAGGAGCTAGGGATAATATCCCCAGAGGTCCTAAAAGCCCATGATCCTGCAGGTAGAGCCCAAATTGGCTGCTTATCAGAAGCACGACCTTCCTGAGTTACCTAGCTTCTCTCTGCCTCCTTTTCAGACACCTGTAATAAGGTCTGTCTCTGAGATATCACTGAGTCTCATTTGATAGGGTATCTGGCACCCCGTGAGCACAAGCTACGTGGAGACAATGGATACTGGCTCTGTGTTAGAGGGGGGGAAACTGATGTGGACATGATCGTGGATTAAAAACTAAGCTCACAGTAATATCTCAAATGACTTCACTCCAAGGAGCATATCCTCCGGTTTTCAGGCTTGAGAGAAGTCCGGCTGATTGCAATTTTGTCATAAGGAAGATTGGTTACTGTTGCATTGTCAAAGGTATACCAGCCTCCACCTGCTTCTGACTTGGTTTTCTGACCAGCAGTATTGAACATTCAGACATCCGCATTCTAGCCCTGGGCCTCACCTCTTTGAGGAGCCGAGTTTCTGCAGCCCAGTGATGCGGGGCAGGTCAGGGAAGATATGTTGGGCCGGCACGATGGGTGATGAAAGTCAACAAGAGAGTGAGGGCCCAGGATGTACTTTTGTGTAGAGCTAGTTTAATGAAGACAAATCAGTCACTTCACATTTTGATCTCTTGCAATCAAAACTTCTGTCATGGTAGCAGGAGTAGCTTCAAATCAGCTGAGGCAAAGTTCCTAGTTTGTCCAAGTGCTAAGCTCCGGGTGAAAACTCCTGACATTATGGGACACCTACTCGTTGGCAATGCTATCTGATTTAATTCTCTGAATTACCCTTTTTAAAAGGAGGAGATCAAAGACAGAAAATAACTACTCTGAATTCAGCTAGGTACGTGGTAGAGATGAGATGCAAAGAGAAATCAGTCTGACTCCAGTAGTCAAATCTAACAGATTAAGGCAAAGGCACTACTTTGTTTCCATTAAATAAATAATGTATCTGGAATGATAGATTGTGATAGGAACCTGATAAGGCCTTTCTGAGACCAGACCATCAGAACCTGAGTTTGGTTCACCTATAAGAGACCGCCTGCCCAATCTCACAGTAGGACTCAGGGGCATCTTGGAGCACAAGGGTGAACTGATCCAGAGGCATCTCCTGCCCTTGGAAACTTCCCTGTCAACCATTGCCCTGGGTTTCTCTATTTTTTTTACTAAGAAAAATCCCATGATCCAGGCTGAGGCTGTGTGTGTGTGTGTGTGTGTTTGTGTGTGTGTGTTTAGTTTAGGGCATGCACAGAAATACAAAATGAAAATAAAAACAGATCAGCGAAAATTTTTTAAAAAGTGCAACAAAAAAATCTCAGTATGATCTTTCCTATTTCTGTGACAATACGGCTTATAAGAATTTTAAAAAATCAGACGACTCAAGTGTGTTTACTTTAATGAGACAATGAGTTCTTTCAGACACTTTATTTTTAATCCTCTTGGCCAGTCTTTCATTACAATTCACCTTATAGATTTGGAGTAGATGCTATTTACTAGTTAATGAAACACGACACAAAAATCCTTAAATCTTTGAGCAAGAGATCTTAAGAGTTACATGGTTGAAACTTCCTAACAAGTTCAGAAAATGTCTGTCTATTCTTTAAGCTGTCATCCAAATTCTGAGTAGAGAGTCCTAATCTTTTTTTTTTTTTTAAGATTTTATTTATTTATTTGGCAGAGAGAGAGAGATCACAAATAAGCAGAGAGGCAGGCAGAGAGAGAGGGAGAAATAGGTTCCCTGCTGAGCAGAGAGCCCAATGCAGGGCTCGATCCCAGGACCCTGAGATCATGACCTGAGCTGAAAGCAGAGGCTTAACCCATGAGCCACCCAAGTGCCCTGAGAGTCCTAATCGTCACTCAATTATTAGAGATACTAACAATAAAAATATTCTTCTCGATGCAGGTATTAAATTTACTTCCCTGTCCATCCCACACCCAGACCCCCACCCTACCTTCTGTGGCATCACACAGCAAATGTCTTTCTCTCCTGATGAATAGAGATGTCCCATCTCTGAAATTCAGCCTATGAGCTTCTTGGAGCAGAGGCATGTGATGACCTCAGTACAATTAGTTCACATACAGGAATATAGTTGGTACTCAGCAAAGGTTTTAAACACATGACTCTATTATATTTCTTTGATGTTTTCTTCTTTTCCACTTCCTGCTGTGCTCCACATCTTACCTTGATAGTGACTTCTAAGGAGGAAGATATCCAGAGTTGAACATCACATTGCAGGTATGAATTGTCTCCAGTGGAAGAAACTTTGACAACTTTCACTAGAAATTCTGTGTGGGTGAAACTATTTTCTTTGCATCTTTCTCTTGATTTTCTGGAAGAGATATGTTTTTAAGCTCATTTAATCTTTCCTACTGCTCACCTCTTGCTGACCTTCTGGGCTTGAGACAGATCAGCTTTGAAGGAAATCATTTGCTTATATATCCATGCTGTGAATTACTTTGATCTCTAGAGCTAAAGGCATTGACCCTACATGAGGGTCCCTCTGCTCCGGGTTTTGAGATGGGTCAATCCATAAAGCACCTAAGGGGTTCTGGAACACACCTTATGGGACTTACCCAGTATCTCTTACAGTTAGCTCTGCCCTGAACTTGTGCCCAACTGTAGTGACTGAATTTCCTTTTTTTCCCCTGTGATCAGGTCCAGAGATCCACTTTCATCCTGATTCTGTTTCTAATAGCTCCTCTTCTCATTAAGGTTTCAAAATTGAGTAGTAGAATGTGATGAATCTCTTGTAGTCTTTTTTTCCCCCAACATTTATTCTCTGTGTGACCCTGGATGGGGCTACTGAACTAGTTCAGCTTTAACTCTGCATCCTTACCATGGGGTTGATGCTGATAACTGGTTGTCAGAATTTGGGAAAAAATTAAAACAGATACATGGACATAGAGTGCCTGGCACTTAAGATGTCTTTCTTTTCAGGCTAAGGGTTGTATCTGACCCTCATCCTTTCTCAGTCTGGAGTCCAGATCCTGAACCCCAGCTCCCCACCTAGAGCCCAGTGACTTTGGGCATTCCCTCTTTAATATGCCATGCTTGCCTGCGGGAACCCGTACCTGCTGCCTTGTCTCACTTCTCTTAAATTCCCCACTTCTGTTTGTTCCCTTCCTTATTGTCCCTTGGCCCCTCCGTTGGTGGCTGATAAGTGATTAACTGTAATTCTTTTCTCTCTTTACTCTCCTCCAGCAGCTCAGCTAAACTGTGTCCTTCTGCAATTGTATACCTGGGTTTGCCTCCAAGCACAGCCTGTGCCCCACTCCAGTGGCAATCCTAAGTCTTTAACTTTGACCTTAATAGTCTGGCCATTGTATTACCTAGATCTGCATGTATCTGATTTGATACTTGGAAGGATCCTTCCATCTTCTCCCTAAGTTAGTGCTCACAGCCATTCAAGGTGACCCTTGTAGCCTCCTAGACCCACACATACTGAGAGCAAGAAGCTATGGCAGCTGTACTCTACCACCAGCTGCTTGGTCAACGTTGGCCAATACCCTCAAGACAGAAGACTCAGGATATGCTATCGTTCACCTACAATGTTACAAGATACCTCTCCATAGTGGAAGGTGCTACTTCTACCTAAACTCTCTGGCCTATAATGGGTAATACATTCTTCTCACAGGCCCTCAAGACAGGAGGCTCAGTGCATAGCACAGGACCACAAGAGAAAGATGCCAGGGTGGTCAGAAGATAGAAGACAGGAGCGAGGGGAGTGTCGAAGCCATGACCTTTATAGGGATTTGTGCGGGAAAGGCCAGGCAGGACAGGACGCATAGGTTAGGCTTGGCTAGTGTAAATAATTTTGGTGGGCTTGTGGCTATGGGAGTTTGACAGCTCGATACCTGGCCGTGGGATAATGAAGGCAGAAGAATATTGCCTCCTTGAATGGACGGGCCAGATGGAAGAGATAGGGCTGTGCATCAGTTGGTTTTTATAATCAGAAGCATGTTCCAGGCTGGGTCTTTTGTTAGTTGGAAGAATTCCCTAGCCCTGGGAGGGGAAGTCTCTCCCTAGTCAGCCAGAATGTTGTGTTGTTTTGGTTTGGTTTGGTTTTCTTTTTAAGATAAGATATCAAAAATACACAGACAATGTAAAAATATTTACAATACATAGATCTTCTTTCATCTCTGATTTGACCTAACAAATAGACTGTCCTCAGTCATTGGTTAGGGCATGAATGTCTCTTAATTTTACTGTTGTCTGCCTCTACAAAAAGCCCCTTTTGTTTTGGGTCCCTCTTCTCGACACCCATCCTCCCATATCTAATAATCACCATTACTCTATGAGAAGGCAGATCTCTGATCAGAGTTTGAAAGTGTCCTTGAGGAGAGTAAGCCCGTGTCCTGTCTTTCCCAGTGGAAATGGCCTTTTCCTTCTTAGAGGGATTCGTAAACAATCAAGCGCGTGTGTGCAGGGGAGGTGGGAGAACTGATTTTCTAACTCACAGATCAGGAACCAGACTGACACCCACACACCCTCCTCTCCAGGGCTGAGACTTTATGATTAGGACGGAGCCCTCCATAACAGCCAAGCTACTGGCTGCACAAGGAATTCATACCGAACTAATCTGTGTTCTTTGGATCCAAGCAGTAGGAAGCGTTATCCTTGCTGCTTTCCTCAGGATGCTCTGTGACATCAACCACACTGGATTGTTTTTCCCTTTGTGTTCAAACACTGGCTTCATTCCAAAGGGCGTCCAAAGCCAACAAGCCCACCCACGGACGGTGTAATCTCACAATTGGAAACATTCCTCTCCATGAAAAGGCAGCGCCCAATAAGCTCTCATTGACAGCATTCCCCAACAACCCCCCACTCCAGCTCTGAATTTCCTTTGGTCTCCTTCCTTGCTGACATTTCTTAATGGTTCGATGAGGTGGGATTATCTTGGTATCCTGGAGTGCACATCAAGGGCTGATCTTATCTGTAGAGTGGGTAGATACATCTCAGGAAAGCTTAAAAACAACCACAGATGCTGAAATGTTTCCCTACAACCCTGGTGTTTGGACCTTCAGGAATAGTACACAATCTCCCTGATTTTAGAAGATCTGGCTTGAGCCTTAGAGACAAAAAAACATGCACACCCAAGAGCATGACATTCGCCTTTATGCACCACTTATAACCTGGTTCTGGAGCCCTGGGCTGAAGCCTACTTGTTTAGTCAACATCTTCATTGCTCTAAGTCTTAGTTTGTTAATTTACAAAACAAAGGATACAATAAAACTTGCTTTTGGAGATGTTTGTTAGGATGAACGGAGGACGCGGATGACAGCTTTGAGACCTCTTAAGAAAAGATCCAGCAGGACTGAAGGGAAGATGTCATTAAAAGTAGAGGTGGAAAGTACACAGAGAACCCTCGATTAGCATCACAAATTGCTTATTGGCTGGACCTTCAAGGTGGCACCACACTGAGCTCCTTGGTGGTCCTCTGACTTCCTGGCCATCCCTGTTTAGATACCTGAGATTTTTATTAGTGTTGGTCTACTGAACTGACAGTAAAATCTCCTTGGGGAAAGGGATGAGGGAAATACGCTGACACATGGGCAAGACCACAAATCCCAATGTGTTGTTTCCATACGAAGAGTGTTCTTTGATTCAGGTGACCAGGATAGAAGGCATGAATGGCACTGCTGGGAAGAGCCAGTGGAGATCAGTATTGCTTGATGACACAGGCATAGATCTTGTGTTGCCAAGGCAAGCCTGGGTCCAAGAACCCAAGACCCAAGGGGAAGTTCTGCGTTGGTGGTGGTGGAGAGGAAGGGGTGGGGCCTTTGGTTTTCACGAGATTTTAGTGCCATTTAGCCAACTATGAATGACTAACAGGACAAATACTCCCTCAGCCTATTATGTTTCCTTTCTTAAATGTTTGTGGATATGGAAGCTGGCATGAGGCTATTCACAAGTTGTTGAAAATCCGCCTTTGAGGATTGGTTTGTAATTTTTTTTTTTTTTCAATGAGGGCATCCAATTTGTCTCTCTACAAAGTTACATGAAATTTGGAAGTTCAAATGCCAATGATGTTTACATTTCTCAGTTAAAAACCCAGTATGTCTTCCTCTGCTCCTAAAGTCTATGAATGGAAAAAGCTATTTTAGTTCATAGCATATTCTTTCCATTAAGATTTTAAATTTCTGCAGTACTGCCAAGACTCATCTGTTGAATGAGTTTTTTGTAAATGTTATCTACCAGACATGGGTGCAAAGTGGCATTTTTAAGAAGTTGAAGCAAAAGGTAATTATATTACCAGAGAAAGCATTCATTTCCACCCCCTCCTCCAATCAGTCTCAAATAAAAGGAGACCATGTTGGCTACAATTAAAATTACATGAATAATTTTTGATAAAATCAGTAGCTAAAAATTGTTGAATTTTCAAAACACATTGGAAACCTTCTTACATATAGCTATGCTGTGTACATTTTTGGCAAAGAGTGAATTTGGATTTGGATGTGGGAAATCTATTTGTTCAAGCCAAGCACCACTTAAATTTCCATAGGCAGATTATCTGCTGGATGAATTAGCCCAAGAAATTAAAGATAAAAATTCCTAAACTGCCTTTTGCTCAGCTGCCCAGAATGTTCCCCTTGATTACATCCTGCCAGTCTGATAGCTTGAATTCAGGGAACAGAAAAATCATTTTAATAGCCTGCAAAGTACAGAAATGGGGCATTCTTTCCAGAGCATATGATTTATTCAAAGCCAAATGCAAATCGATTTCTCATTGCTTTCCTCCTGTGACTTATCTATAGCAACATCTCCCTTCATTAGCTTAGAAAGTCAAAAATTAACCACAAAAGTGAAATGCTGGAGAAGCCCCTTTGCATGTTAGAGGCTGGGAAGGTCACAAACCCAACCACATTTCTTTTGGATCTACAGCATAATGCCACTTTGTTATTCTACCACAGATACTTCCGCGCTCCCGTGGGTTGACCAGATATCTGTGGTATACTGGGCATGATGGAGGCTCCTTCAGGGCAGTAACCATCCTCAAACTGCTCATAATAGCCCTCACAATGCCTCAGATATAGTTGAATGTTAATCGAACTGAAGAATACACAAAACTTGTTTCCACGATTTTTTTTCCCCTAGCTCATTACAGGCATTAGTATAGTTTAGCTAAATTAAACAGTCTCTTACAATGAAGGTTCAAATATCTTAGCATGTCCCACAATGAGCTCCCTAGTGCCCATCAAGAAAAATAGACTTGGAATAAAATCACGTCTCTTTTTAAGAGAACTATTACTAATGGGGGTCACTTCTGTTTGCATAGGCATTCACAGATAATAGAATCAAATCTTCCAACTCAGGGTAGGATGATTCATTCTGCTTCTATAACACTGTAGTAGAGACAGAACTATAACTTGTGGAGAAAATATGAAAACTGACATACATAGAAATTTAAGAGTCTATCAAATGCTCTAACTTCCATCAGCTACTTAAATCTTCTATTATCTGCAGTAAGTGGCAATGCTTTTTTGTCAAGTGCCCTTGAAAAGACACAGAATAGAAAGCGAATCTCTTGTGATAGGCAACACCAAGCTTAAGGTACTGCCTTAATAGGCTATCTAACTGAATCTTCCCAGGGAATTCTTTTGTCTTGCATTTTAAAGACCTTTTCTCAATGTATCTGTATCCACAAGGGACAGTGGAAATTGAGATAACAGCCAATAACAGTTGCTTTATTTTCCTCCTCAATGAAGATGTCCTGAGTTTTCATTTTGACAGTTTAAGGTAGAAAGAAAGTCGATTATTTAAAGGGTAAAGACCTTGTAGACACTATTCAGGCCGTTCCCAGTCTGGCAAATCATATGTATCAGTTCAGTGATTCCCAGAAGACTGAATAGGACAATCGATAGATTCTCTGTAAATTGCCAAAGAGGACAATTTGAAGGCAGTTTACCCCAAATGGGAAAATGCCAGCAGAGATAGGACTAGGTTTTCTTTTGGAATACCATAAATACCAAACTTGAAGAAGGTAAAAAATCATGGCACTTATGTTTTTCATAGATGACTTTTGTTTTGGAATGCCCAGCTAGGTTCAACCAAAGCAGCTCCCGAACCATTTAGAAAGCGAGGTGGGTCACTAGTCCATAATGACTCCTATTCCTAATGATACTTGTGGCTTCTCTGGGCAGCTCTGCCATGCCTCCCTAAAGGTTATGTCCAGACAATCAGATGCTAGAAGGGAACTTTTAAACAAGTCTGGGAAATTGCCCGTCTAATAATTTATGGTTAAAGAAAATGGCAGCCTCTCTCTCATCGTTTAGATCTGTACTTCAATGGACTGTAGTCATAACTAGAAGCACTGAAATTAAATACGTATTAAGCACCAACACTATGAAAGGAGACTTGGGGACACAGCTTCCTTTAATCTTCATGGAAGTTGTATGATTTGCAATTTTCAGATGGGCAAATCATGGCTCAAAGAGTTTGAGTAACTTTTGCACACGTACCTAGTCTCACTAAAGATTAAACAGATATCTGAACTCCATCTCAGTGTCTCCATTCTTGAAACTCTAAGGTAGTAGATCTCTATCTTGAAGATAAATAGGGGGGTGCCTGGGTGGCTCAGTAGGTTAAAGCCTCTGCCTTCGGCTCGGGTCATGATCCCAGGGTCCTGGGATTGAGCCCCGCATTGGGCTTTCGGCTAAGTCTGAAAGCTGAGTTGAGTAACTTTTGCACACGTCTCTGTCTCTCTCTCTGTCTCTCTGCCTACTTGTGATCTCTCTATGTCAAATAAATAAATAATATCTTTGGAGCACCTGGGTGGCTCCGTGGGTTAAAGCCTCTGCCTTCAGCTCAGGTCATGATCCCAGGGTCCTGGGATTGAGCCCCACATCAGGATCTCTGCTCAGCGGGGAGCCTGCTCCCCCCCCCGCCCCGCCCCGCCTGCCTTTCTGGCTACTTGTGATCTCTGTCAAATAAATAAATAAAATATTAAAAAAAAAGATATATAGGAATCAGCTGGGGCTGGGGGGGTGAAGGGATCAAAATTATTGTGTTGAAGCACAATGGTTGCAGGTGTAACGTGCTCTCCTAGAATTTTCCCATTGGGTTGGTGGTAGACAACACTTCAAGAAACACTACTGTACTGTATTGCTTGGCAAGGTGTCTTAATGACGTTTTGGAGTTCATGAAAATGAATTATTAAGAACTGGCTAGGGCCACCTGTGAGGCAAATCTACATCACAAACATCTGACCCTCCTTCTCCAATCCACCCATTTCAAAGGACCATTTCCCTGGGTCTTAAAATCTAACAACATGGGCCTGAAAATAGTGAAGTTGCAAAATAGCACAACTTTTAACATTTTCTTTCCAAAGTCATTGAAAATATTAAGATAAAAGAAAGATGCCTAAAACAGACTTTGGGATAGCCAGCCAAGAAATGAAGGTATTAACAGTTTAATATGTTTTGGAATGGGGAAGGGAGAAAGAGGGGCACTGAGAAGAAGGATTGCATCTGATCCCTGTTTAATTTTAACTCTGCTTTACGTATCCCTGATTTGTTACCAAGTGCTTTCATGAAGTCTGCAATTGGTCTCCAGTGGCCAAATCGGACCCGATTCCCTCTCCATCCCCAACACCCCCCCCCCCCCCTGTTTTAAATGAGATCTGGTTTTACTTAGATGAATTAAATGTCACTATATTTGTTTCTGTGAATTGTTCCAGCAAAAATTACAGCATCCATGTCTGACTTTAAACGTCTGTAGGACTGTCTGCCTCTCTGGGCTATTTATAGTTGCCTTTTAAAGGCCCTAATAAATGCTTTTAGATTGCTATTGGTTTGCTTTCCCTTTGTGGAGACTCAGAATTGGTACCAACTGAAATTACCTGTTTTTTCCTCTTTGCTAAAGCAGCGCATGTTCACTGTAAAATATAAATAAGGAAAAAGAAGAAAAAGGAAGAGCAAAAAATATCAGACCAAATAGAGAGCCACAGTTGACATTCTGTCATGTAGCATTCTGTTATTTAAAAAAAAATACATATATATATATATATGTATGTATATATATATATATATATGTATGTATATATGTATATATATATATATATATGTATGTATACATATATATATATGTAATGCAAGCTGTTTTTGTTTTGTTTTGTTTTGTTTTAGTCCTGTTTTATTTTTTTTCCACCTGACGACATGTTTCAAGTTGTTTCTCATTCTACTCCCGCACTTTTAACTACTATGTTAAAAGTAACGAGTAATGTTCTGATTGTACCATTACCTATGAAACAATCCTACACTTATTAGACGGTGAGGTCAGGGCCAAAATTTGCTACTACAAATATTGGTACAAATTAGTTACACTAGTAACCATCACTATGCTCATCCAAGAGAATTTCTTTAGGACAAACTGCCACAAATGGAGTTTTTGGATCAGAGGCTGTAACAAACCCCTAGACTATTGTCACTTCATGCCGACTTACCTCCAGAAATAGCTCAAATTAAATAGTACGATATATATTATATTTGAGCATATCTTTAACATGACAATATAATTACATGTATCAGTGTTGGGAGTACCACATGGCTAATAATTCAGTTGTTGCTTTAATAAACTTTACAAAATACTTCTTAGTGCCAAGCTCATTTTCCTTCCCAACTCCAGATTTCCAGAGTTCTGCAGCATGATTACAGGAATTATCATTCTAGGGAAGCTACTAACCTGAAGTAAACAGTATTTTTTTTTTTTTTTTAAACTATGTGTGAACTGGTGGCTAGGACAGGGGAGAGACAAGGTTAATGGAAGGAACCGAGAGCTGATGTTTGCAGAACTGTCAGCATTGATGTTTTAACAATTTTAGGGATTGTTAAATTCTTTTACTGATTCTTTTACTGTAATGAAAATCTCAGTTAAGGATGTATTCGCTCATTCCTTCAATGTCTATTTAGTGAGTACCTGAAATCCACGTGTTTCTCTGGTGCTGGGGATATAGTGGTGAAGAAGGCAAGGGGATCTTTCTTCGTGGAAGCTATCATCTATTCCGTGGGGTCGTCCTGCCAACAAACAAGTCATCATCCAGGCATGGCAAACATTTTGAAATGAAAATCATGTTTATGATTCAGAAAATAAGGACATGGGGGAGGATTTTCGCTTAACTCCTCATCAGACATGGCGTCTCTGAAAAGGTGACATTGAAGAGGAGACTTCAGGGATGATAAGAAGCCACATGGGCAGAAAAGGAAGTACAAAGGTCCTGAGGCAGGAAAAGCCTTGTTCATGAGAGTGGAATTTAGTGGATTATTTTTTTCTGTAAAGAGTCAGATCCCAAATATTTTGGCCTTGTGGGCCACATTGTTTCTGTTGCTACCATTCAAGTCTGCAGTGGTATTGTGACAGTAAGTAGCTGCAGACAATTTTATAAATCATCACCTGAATGTTGTGTTCCAATAAAACTTTATGGAAGTGACCAGTGAGCCGGGTTTCACCCTTACACTATAATTTTTGGACCTTTGTGTTAGTGAAAGAGGGAGACACAGTGATGCTAGAGAGTGAAGAGTGGAAGGGGAATGGTAGGAGGTAATTTCTAGAGGTGGGCAAGATCAGAGGTAGCTGCTCTGTATACAATACAGATTACGCAAATTCTTCTAATTGCCCTAAGAAGACTGGGAAGATGCTGGAGGGTTTTAAGCAGGAGAGTGACATGTTTCGGTTTTATTTTTAAAAAGGGTATATTGAAGTACAACAAGGGCAGAAAAAGAAGATCTCTTAGGGGTCCACTGAAGACATGGGGGCTTTGACTACCAGGAGACGTGATCAGATTTAAGATATGCCTTGAAGGTGAGCCCACAGGACTTGCCGCTGGGTTATGTGATGACCAGACCATACGCTTGCATCTGGGAGAGGTTTTTAAAATGCCAGTGAAGGGGTGCCTGGATGATTCAGTGGGTTAAAGCTTCTGCCTTCAGCTCAGGTTGTGATCCCAGGGTCCTGGGATGGAGCCCTGCATCAGGCTCTTGCTCAGCAAGGAGCCTTCTTCTTCCTCTCTCTGCCTGCCTCCCTGCCTACCTGTGATGTCTATCAAATAAATAAATAAAATATTTTAAAAAATTGGGGTGCCTGGGTGGCTCAGTGGGTTAAGCCACTGCCTTCAGCTCAGGTCATGATCTTAGGGTCCTGGGATCGAGTCCCACATCGGGCTCTCTGCTCAGTAGGGAGCCTGCTTCCCTCTCTTTCTCTCTGCCTGCCTCTCCGTCTACTTGTGATTTCTCTCTGTCAAATAAATAAATAAAATCTTTAAAAAAAAAATAGAAAATAAAATGCCAATAAAACTGAATTTTAACTGAATTTTCCCTCTTTCAAGTGATGAAAACTATCCCTGGGTATCACAAGCAGACAAAAATATTATTGGAAAGGTAACAGGTAACTCATAACATCAAAGTAAGGGAGAAAAGAGAAAACCTGATAGGAGCAGAAGCAAGGGGCAGGACGAAATGGAAATCTTATCTCGGGAACTACCTCCCCTAGAGCTGTGACTTGGGCCCTTCTCTGGAGCAACGTAGATGCCCTGCCACACCAGTAGCCTCTTGACTCCGTGTATCTGCCTGGAAAAGACAGGCTCCGGCATCTGGCATCCTGCATCCCTGCCGCAAGAGGCCGTCTTGCTTGCGAAGTTCTGATTGGTCCCTCCAAGGTCATGTGACTCTGCTCCAGGAGCAGGTGAAGAAACACATCGGTGCGAAGTGGCTTCTTCCACTTCCATTGCATCTTCCTAATCCTGGCCGGCATCGTCTCTTTCTTGATCTTTGAAATGCCTTCCTGGGCCGCTCCCCGCGTCGGCTTTTAAATTTCTCCAACTGATCTTCCACTGGGTCGCCAGAGTGGTCTTTATAAAAATGGAAATGTAATGCAGTGCTCTTGGTAAAGGTGCTTTGATTGCTTTTATTGCTCTTGGGAAAAAGACCCAAATCTTAAATTCTCCCTCCCAGGTTACTGATTTACGTTCTGTCTCTCTCTTCCCAGCATTGACTCTCTACCCACCCCACCCCCGTCCCCCATGGCCCGAATTCAGTTCTTTGGAAAGCACGCCCTATGCATCCTTGAGTCACCTGGCCTTTGCAAATGCTGTTCCTCTGCCTGGGAAACTCTTTTTCTCTTTCTTCTTACTTGGTTAACTTGTATTCATTTCTCAGATTGTAGCTCAGACAGCCATCTCTCCCAGACTAGATAAAGGCTCAGTATTATAAGCTATGGCAAGAAACAGAGGAGAACTATGTATTCAAGTTAAGGGTTAGACAGGGGTTCAACAGAGGCTATAAATAAGGGCAGTTTGCAAGGTGCTGGTGGGGTACTCGTTTATATTATGCCTTTCATTCCTTACCAAAAGGTTTTAAGAGGGTCAAGCACTGTCCCTATGTTTTAAAATAAATAAATGAGGCTGAAAGATATTTGTGGGATGCAGTTGAGATGTGGTAGAACCATGACTAGAATCCAAGTCTTCGATCTCTGTACTTTTGTCCTTTAACAACGCTAATGCAGGACCAACCATGATAGGGAGCTGGGATGGCATCTTCGGTAGCAGGAAGGTTACATCTTCGGTTACATCTCGGGTCAGAACCATGGCTCTGGATGCAAGCGGCAAGAGATGAGTTAGAAGGGTGTTATGTAGACCAGGTAAAACCAGGTTTTTACCTGATCAGGGAAGCCTGATTTCAAATGATAAAATGCAGATGAATTCCTGTAATGATAGGTTCTTGTGAGAACCAGGCCTTACAATTAGCTTAGAACAAAGGGCGCAGCTGTCAGACTACACCTGGAAATAGCGAGATAGTAACATCTAGATAGTGGCTGTGTCTCAAACAAACAAAATGGGACAGAGAACAAGGCGAGTTGAGAACATGTTTACCGATGACCACAGGCAGGAACAGTGAAGAGCCTGCTCTCACTTAGAGATCAAGTCCTTTACCAAAGGCTCTCTGATTGCCCTGCCCAGAAGGCAACCTCCCTCCTCCCTCCAGCCATTCTCTGAGTTAATGCCTCATTTCCACAGCCCACAGAGACACGTTCCACAGAGGTAGGACTCTTACTAATTCTCTAAAGTGGATGACTCTGGAACACAGTAGGGGCTCAATTTAAATAAATAAATAAATAAATAGACGACTAAACAAAACAAGAATGAAAACAGTTAGCAACGAATTCTCATTGGAGAGCTTTAGAAATCCCTGGGGAACCTTCTGCACCAGGAGGAAATTGAACTGTGATCTTTAAAAGGACATAAGATCTCATGATATCCAGCTTCTGCAACCAACCCAGATACAGCTCAAAGTAAGTTCTGAGCAACTCAGGCTGGCTCCCAGCCAAGACCGGGATGGGCTGATGATCATGATAAGAACAAGAGAAACCTTCAGAACCATCTTCGTAAAACGTGCCCATACCACTTAAGACAAAGAATAAACATGATAACCATCCTGTGAATTTCTCTAACCTGGTAACTTTGCCAAGCTTGTCGGGCTTGTTTCCTTTAGCTTGGTTGCTCAGAAGAAAGAGTGATACAATTTCTTTTTAAGCAATACATTTTAAAAAATGAGTTGAAAGCATGTGTATAACAATGTGTGTGTGTGTGTGTGTGTGTGTGTGTGTGTGTGTGTGTTGAGGACAAGGAATAGGGGATTTCCCATTTGGTAAAAGTTGTGAAAAGGAAAGCAAAATGATCTGGTCCCTAGAGCTTTGGGGAGCTAGTGGAGAGGCAGAGAACTGGGCCACCTGCTTTAGTGGTAGGAAACAATGGTGCCATCCCTGAGCTTAAATAGATATGCCTACTGGGAGCCACTTTGTCAGTCTTGTGTCGTGCAAGTGGAGAGCTCTTTGACAGGGTACAAGCAGATGCTCTGGTATTTTATAGAGGGGGGAAACCGCCCATGGAGGATTCTGATTCATGCAACAATTCTTGAATAATTACTATGATCTTGGCCCAGTGAAAGATGGCTTCCCGGTCCTTATCTCACTCAGACTCACTGTCACTCAGTAACATAGGTACTCTTATCCCTGTATCAGGCATGAGGACACTGAGGTTCAGAGAAGAGTTACTTTCCTAAGCCACTCAGGATGATGGGGGCAGCCCTGGAACTGGAATCTGCCTCCCAATTCCTGATTTCTCTGCAAGACCCAAACACGTTTTATTTCAGACAATTGCTTCTGAAGGCAATTTGTTTTTAAGGTAGGATAATGTAGAATTATAATTCTTATTACTTTGGTATGATCTTGACATACCAGAAAAATGGGGAGACATACTCCCAGCCTCTACTTTTTTCCTACTTCTTTATAAAACACAGCATCTTTTGGGATGCAGCAAGATTTATGATTAGGATGTAGATATTACTTAAGAAAAAAAAATGAGCTAGAAAGAGGCTCTCCAGATAGTTACTTGCAATGCTGTAAAACCAGATTTCTTCTTCTCCTTCCCAGCTCTGGATTCAGTTCAATTGTTAATATAGTTGAGAGTCCCTTCCCTATCATAAACTGGCACAGAATTTTTTTTTTTTTTTTTTTTAATTAGAGAGAGGGA
Source organism: Mustela putorius furo (assembly GCF_011764305.1). Classification (NCBI taxonomy): domain Eukaryota; kingdom Metazoa; phylum Chordata; class Mammalia; order Carnivora; family Mustelidae; genus Mustela; species Mustela putorius. The sequence continues at coordinate 10,995,470 of NW_025421399.1, forward strand.
GGGACAGGGGGAGAGGGAGAGGAAAATTCTTAAGCAGGCTCCACGCTCGGCTCGGAGCCCGATGTGGGGCTTGATCTCACAACCCAAGGATCAGGACCTGAGCTGGAAATCAGGAGTCAGACTCTTAACCTACACTGAGCCACCCGGGCACCCTCGCACAAAACTTTCTTAAACTGCTTCAGGAGAAATTATAGAATTATATCAGGAAAGACATAAAAGTTTTTGTCACTGAGGACTTGGACCAGAGTTGGAGACTAGAGGGAGAAAAGAACAGAAAGGTCAAAGGCTGTAGCTTAACCAGAGACCTGCTCTGAGTAGCTGAGAAGAAACACAAGCTCACCACAGAATGTCAACAAAGGAGACACTGCTTGCCATGCGGGAGACAGGGTCTATTTGCAGATGTCTGGGCAGCATCTAGTGGGCTCTGAGTGAAGCAGGTGGTCGGTGGCTGAAGGAAGAGCTCCACCTAACTGTGTCTGAGTCTCTTTATGACGATTCCAGGCAACACAAGGCTCAGGCTTAATTCCAAGACAATAAGTTGTGGGACAGGTTTGGAGCAAAATAACCCCAACTTGTTTGGGTTCTGTCCCATCCCATTAAAACCCCTATTTCTTTCCTCCTTAGCAACCAGGGCCCACCCACGAGTGCCATCTGATGACATGTCCTCTCACTACTACCCACCAGTCACCCCCTGCTCAGGCCCCTTCACGAACCACAGAACTGCTCCCAAGCCAGTCCCCAAAGACAATGACCAGCACACAGAATCTAGGCCATCCTTTCTACACTCTGCTTCCTCAGGTCTCAAGTGTCCACTGCAATTTATCTCATCTCATGGTCGCCAGGAAAGTAACTTGATTCCTGAGGACTTCATGTAAATCAGCGACATGCTAAAGATGATACTTGTTAATATCACAGGCCCTGGGCATGAATAATTGAGTTTCACCAGAGGTATTTAGAGCATTATTTGTGGTGTGTCTCAAATTACGCAGACAATTCGTATCCCTATTAATATATTTATAGTAAGCAGATGCTAGAGACAAGATTGGATTTTATTTTTAAAGCTGACATGGGATTCTAAAGTTTTAGCCATTTTGTTGTACCTTCAACGTGCTAACGAAAAGTTTTAGTTTGAAGAATTACCCGCGAGAGTATTCTGCTCAGTAAAGAGCTGAATTTGAGAGGATATAGGCAAATGACAGAAGGTTTGCTGCCGAATGGGTGAGTCTGACTAAGGCACTTCCCATACTGAGAAATGAGGACAGATACTCAGGTGGGTCACTTGTTTTGCTGAAAATACTCTGTCGTGTGTAGCCCGTTGGAAACATGCTAAATCGGTACAGGTTTCTCCTTGAATCCATACAAAGATCTAGAGGACTAAAAGCAGGTCCCACCAGTGCAAGTCGATTAAGAAGCTTTGATATATATTTTTTTAATGTCTGAAGTGAGTACAATGAGATCTCGGGAAATGACGCACCATGCTGACCCTGCCTCTCCCCTCACTCTAGCCACCTGTATATTAGAACTCCTTATCATGGTAACAAAGTCACGGTCTTTTTTCTGCCTTGGCCATTAACCACCTGCAGAATACTTTGAAGCTGGTACAAAGGGGAACTGCAGATTCTGCATTTCCTTCCGCACTTTATATTCCACGATTTTGTCATTGCGGTGCTCAGATTCCCATTTTTAATAAAAAAAGGAGTTTTATCCCCAACAAAATAGCCACTATCAGTTTCTAGAGGGTAAGGAGAACAGCATGCAAAGAGAAATGCAGAAGGAGGAAGGTCGCAAATGCTTTTTTGGGATGGAATGGGAAGTGACAAGATGAGTATGAAAGCATGGAAAGGTGTTTGGAAAGCCAGGTTTTAATTCTAAGTAACACCAATGTTACACACAGAATGTCCATGCAATTGGCCAGTCTTCTCTGTCATTTACTAGAAAACAAGGGGAAGGGGTGCCTGGGTGGCTCAGTGGGTTAAAGCCTCGGCCTTCGGCTCAGGTCATGATCTCAGGGTCCTGGGATGGAGCCCCACATCGGACTCTCTGCTCGGCGGGGAGCCTGCTTCCGCACCCCCACCCTGCCTCTCTGCCTACTTGTGATCTCTCCCTCTCTGTCAAATAAATAAATAAAATCTAAAAAAAAAAAACCAAAGAAAAAGAAAAGAAAACAGGGGGAATAGTGTACAAATGAACACAATGTATGAAACAGATTAATAAATAGTTTGTCTAGTCATTTTGACAAAAGAGTGTCCATAAAATTCTTTGCTCATTGGGTAATCTGAGAAATGATTAAGACTTGATACAATTAGTTTGGTTAAAATCCGGCCTTTAGCTTAAAGACCATCATCTTTTCAAAAGTGTATCATTTACCTGGTTGGAAAAATAAAAAATCAGGGTTCCTGGGTGGCTCAGTGGGTTAAAGCCTCGGCCTTCAGCTCAGGTCATGATCTCAGGGTCCCGGGATCGAGCCCCGCATCAGGCTCTCCGCTCAGCAGGGAGTCTGCTTCCCCTACTCTCTCTCTGCCTGCCTCTCTGCCTACTTGTGATCTCTGTCTGACAAATACATAAAATCTTTAAAAAAAAATCAAAGATCAATCAAGGGTCTGCACTAGAGCAGATTCTGAAAGCTTTTGTCTGGATAAGTTGAAATGAATGGATGATCAATTCAACGTGGTGGGCCATGGTGGGGACACAGGGCATGGTGGGTTTAGGGCAGAATTCTCACAGCCATAAGGTGTATCCCTGAATCTATTACACTATTCAGAAATAGACTTTCCACATCCTCAAGTTTGCTCCATTAACGGCTTCTATTAATTGAAAATCCGTTCCCCAATTAGCATAACGTTGAAGGTGTTTTTAAAATGGTTTGTTTATAACAGTTGTTGGCACCACCGGAATTCACACTGCATGCCATTTCAAATAGAAACCTTTCTTTTTTATTTCTGGCAGCAGAAAAGAGCAGAGTCACACAGTAGCTCTTGATTTATGAACTGCACTTTCTTATTCTCAGACTCCCACAGTGTGTGCCGTTCCCTTTAAGGAACAAGGTTGGGAACATTTAACAAGGAAACAATTCTATCTCGAAATCTACTTTTTAATTTGAAATCATATGGGCCTTTGATTATAATAGGACCCATTCTCATGCCTCCAACGGTCGGGTGAGAGAATGAAGACCCAGAAACCTTGAGCAGCTTCTTGTTGTTGTCAAGGGTCATTGGATGACAAATGGGACAGGAACCTACAAGAATGATACATGTTGTGGGCCAAATTCGTGGAACCATTTAACATCCGACATTCCGGTAAGCATTTTGTCAGCCCGGGGCCACATCCTGAAATTATACAACCATCGCCTCCAAAACCCGGCTGAGGACCAAGGTGGAGATGTAACTAGTCAAAGCAAATCCGCAGGTCTAGTGGGCAGAGTGGCGGGGGCGTGTGGATGGACGGAGAGAAACTTGCACAGGCCTTCCAGGGTTTTTTGGCTGAAAGCAGAGTTCATCCTTGCTGTGGTCCATCAAACAAAGTGTTTATTGTGAAGTGGGCCTGATCCCTGGAGAAGAAGAAAAGTGATTCCTATTGACTGTTAGGAAATTAACCCTTTCCTCCCCTTTTCAGGGAAGGTGTCGGATGAGAGCTTTGTGATTAACTTCCGCGGTGGTCAGTTTCAAAGGGGGGTGGGTCTCGAGGTCAGCCGCGGGATTGACTTGGACGAGTTTCTCTGCAGCGTGGGCTGGATCCTTTCGTGGGACCTCTTTTCTCCTCCTATCCTTCCTTCCCTCATCTAGCAGAGGCAGGGTGTGTGGTAAGCATATTCTAATAATTACGAAACCACTGGGCTACAGTGACTTTTTTTTTTTTTTTGCATAGAAATAACTCAAGACCACTTAACATTGACTTTTTAAAACTTATTTTCAGACTTGAGCTGGGAAAACCACAGGCCTATTCGAGGGATGATAAAAGCACGAGGAATTGTATGTTCTGCCTTGATCTTTTCAAGATGGAATTCGGAGGGTGAAAAAATGATTTTGCCTCTGGATGGCTGTGAAAGAATCAGGAATACTGCAGAGCTGGAGAGAAGGGGCTAATTGTAGTATGCTCCCTTTAAGAGGGAATTGAGATTAGAACTTTGGCAAATTTTCGGCTTCTATTCAGAGGGAAAGAGAAGAGATGGCAGTGTCCAAAAAAAAAAAAAAAAAAAAAAAAAGGATGCTGTCATGAGACAAAAGCAAAAGCAATTTTATACCTTATTGAAAGCTTACCTGGGTGTGTTTTTTTGTGGTTTTTTTTTTTTTTTTTTTTTTCAAAACTCCTCTGGGGTTAAGAACATTTTTTTGCCCTCTTAAAACTAAAGGAGCTAGGGGAAAGGACTTGAATCTGAGCGAGTGGCGCTGTCAGTTCTGTTCTGTCTTGGGAAGTACACGAGGAAGAGAAACTTCCTGGGAAGAAAGAGAGGACACGGCCGGCGCTGAAGGGGAGGGTCTGCGGCATTCAGTATGTAAGTTACATGTCAGCGGGAAGGGGGCGACCCTTCCTAGCATCCTTCTTAGAAAATCCATCTGACTTCAACAGTTAGAAGGCTTCTAACCCTGCTAGACAAATATCTGGATTCTATTTTGCCTTTCAACATTAAAGATTGCTTTTTGTTCTAAGCACCCCCATGCCAGAAGAGTCTTTAAAAACAAGACTTTGGTTTATGTCAGGTCAGGAAAGGTAGTGAGGCTTCATTTGGGATAATCATAGTGTTTGCCCAAGCCTTTTGCATATATAAAAATGTTATTTTCTCTAATTGCATATTTTGCTCCTATAATGACTGAGTTGAATTCTAAGCTGAAATGAGTAATCAATACTGAGTGTCTCTGTTGTTCAAAAGAAGTCTTTGCCATTTCGGATGGCATGAAATTGCTTCAACTTTGGCAAATTGCTCTAAAAAGGGGAATTAAAAGCAAAAGCTAAGGCATATTTAATTCTCTTTTTTTTTTTTTTCAGGTTTTAACTGAAAACTTAAATCAACAAATAGCAACAGAACTATTCCTTGTACAAAATCGACCTGGATGCCAGGACAGAGGAAAGGATGAGCTATTACGGCAGCAGCTACCCGATTGTAAACGTGGACCCCAAATACCCAGGCTACGCCCAAGAGCACATCCTAGCTGAGAAGAGAAGAGCCAGAAGACGTCTGCTCCACAAAGATGGTAGCTGCAACGTGTACTTTAAGCACATTTTTGGAGAATGGGGGAGCTACGTGGTTGACATTTTCACTACTCTTGTAGACACCAAGTGGCGCCATATGTTTGTAATATTTTCTTTATCTTATATTCTCTCCTGGTTGATATTTGGCTCTGTCTTTTGGCTAATTGCCTTTCATCATGGCGATCTGTTAAATGATCCGGACATCACGCCTTGCGTTGACAACGTCCATTCCTTTACAGGGGCGTTTTTATTCTCCCTTGAGACCCAGACCACCATAGGTTACGGTTACCGCTGTGTCACCGAAGAATGCTCGGTGGCAGTGCTCATGGTGATTCTTCAATCCATCCTGAGCTGCATCATAAACACCTTCATCATCGGAGCCGCCTTGGCCAAAATGGCGACTGCTCGAAAGAGAGCCCAAACCATTCGGTTTAGCTATTTTGCCCTCATAGGCATGAGGGATGGGAAGCTTTGCCTCATGTGGCGCATTGGTGATTTCCGGCCAAACCATGTGGTAGAAGGCACAGTGAGAGCCCAACTTCTCCGCTACACAGAAGACAGCGAAGGACGAATGACCATGGCATTCAAAGACCTAAAGTTGGTCAACGACCAGATCATCCTTGTCACGCCCGTAACTATTGTTCATGAAATTGACCACGAGAGCCCTCTGTATGCCCTTGACCGAAAAGCGGTGGCCAAAGATAACTTTGAGATTTTGGTGACATTCATCTACACTGGTGATTCCACGGGCACTTCCCACCAATCCAGAAGTTCCTATGTTCCGCGAGAAATTCTCTGGGGCCATAGGTTTAATGACGTCCTGGAAGTGAAGAGAAAGTACTACAAAGTGAACTGCTTACAGTTTGAGGGGAGCGTTGAGGTATATGCTCCCTTTTGCAGTGCCAAACAGCTAGACTGGAAAGACCAGCAGCTCCACAACATGGACAAAGCCCCCCAGGTCCGAGGATCTGGCACGTCAGACACCACGGTCAGAAGAAGGTCGTTTAGTGCCATTGCCATTGTCAGCAGTTGTGAGAACCCAGAGGAGACCATCACCTCCGTCGTGGATGAGTGTAAGGAAGCACCTTATCAGAAAGCTGTCTTGACTTTAAATAGAATCTCTGTAGAATCCCAAATGTAGTTCCAATTGTGATGACCAGAACCCCCACTCCATCATTTTACTCTGTAGCCCGTCACTTTAAGGCAAGTAGTTATAAGCAGGGCTTTTAAGGAATGGTACAGCTACCATTTAGAGCAGGTTAAATCTGGTGAAAGATCATCTAAAAATTACATAGCATCCGATTGTTTAAACTTTTTTTTTGTGTTAGCAAATTTGATATTAGGGATGCTATTCAGAGCCTAATTGATTAATTTAAATTTCACCTCCTTTTCTTATATCACACACTTGCATCTTTAGTTGCAGGTGTCCTATCTGGTAAAGGAAACAAAGGTAGGATACTGGCATAAGGAAGACAGGCAGCCAGCATGAATAACTAATTTTTAAATGTATCAACATGTATAGTAGTTTCCTGGAAAAAGTCACGTCTTTCTAACCAAGATAGGCAAGATATGCATCCAGTAGATTGTTAACATTGAGATATTTAACTGAAATCACCTGGCAGGCTCAGCATTTGCCTCGTAGTGTGTCTTGGTATCCACAGAAAGAGGTAGTGACTGTGAGGTAGAGACACCTGCCACTTGGGCAGGTTAATGATTGAAGAGTGCTAGAAGCTGTTTTTGTTTCTTCTAATTCATACGGCAGGAAAAAAGTTGTCATTATTCAGAACAGTATTTCTCTCTCAAACACCCTGAGTGACGGCAGCAAATGCCTTTATATGGAACAGCAGAAACAAGGCAACGGTGACATTTCTAGCTTCTCGAGCAAGGGGGCTTCCTCTGCCCAACCCCATCTTCTCCAAAGACAACTTGAAGATAGGATCGCAGAGACGGGATGAGGGAAGGGGCGGCAGTGGGAAGCATTTCTCAGACAACTGTGCTGTGTTCTGAAGACTATAGCTGCTTTTGCTTGCTATGTAAGAGATGGAACCATTATTTTTTTTTTGGGGGGGGGGACCGGGAGAGACATAGGGGGATAGCAAGGGGAAAGAAATGTATTTGTGCCCAGAAGCAGTTAAGTATATCTTCTGCCTTGGTCACTCTATAAGACATAAATGACTTGAATTCTAGATTTTCAGCAACTCTGCCATTGAACTTGGAACGATCATTTAAATGGAAGATTTTGTGAAACATAATGAAGGTGATTTTTCTGCACATTATTAAACAGATAAGCTAGGTGTTATGGAATTGCTTACATTGGGGGAAGTAAATCTGTATGCTCTATTTCTGTGTCAAAAGATGTTAATCATGATTATTTTAAGCCCAATTTCCTATGAGTAAAGTCACTTTCAGCTTTATAGATTGAACAGTTGTTAGCTTCATTCAGAATTAATGTGTTTCTTTACTCGTTTTCTTTTTTCTTTTTCTTTCTTTTTTTTTTTAACATTGTTGTTGAGGGGACAATAAGCATATGCCACAGATTTTCCTTTGCTTATTTTATTTAAATATATGTACACACAAATTGTTTTTGCAGTTTCTGGAAACACTCCCCCCCCCCAATTTAAATGAAAGCTTACAAGTAAATTGAACTGAATCATAGTCTGCGATTATCAATCAAAGTAAAATGTGTAGGTATGTAAAGAGTTCTTCTCCTTTTTATTTTTATTTTTCCATCATCCATTCCTCCCTTTCTTGCTTTCCCTCTTTCTTTCTTTTGACCATGAGCACTGAAGTAACTTTTTTAAATGCATGTGTGCAAATCTTTTATTCCTGTTGTTTTATGGATAAGAGATTCATTCAGGTCCCAGGTGGTAAAACTGTCCTGAAGCTTAATATCAGAGATCTAAAAAGAATGCATTTTTTTCTGTCTTGCTCCAGAAATGCAAAACCCATTTTTAAAATTACACATGCCTCGTCGATTCAGATTTTGTAGCAACAATTACTCAGCTAAATTAGAAGGCCACCATCTACCAAGTAGAAATCTACCGCCACTGCGACAAACCCAGAGGCTCTCCCCCACCTCCAACCCGACTTTCTAAGATTGTTTCACACACCTCCAGTTTCATTTCATTTGGCTTTGCTTCCTGGACTCTGCCAAACCAGGATTCGCATTTTGTTAGTATCAGAATAGAACTGTCGATATCCAATAATTACATTTCCCTGTGCTATGCATTTCCACCGGTTAAATCCTCTTACCCTGAGTACAATGTAAAATCCGAGTTCCCTTGTCACATTTATCTCAATTTTCTGTTTAGACTCATAACACACTCTGATACCCCCGATGAGTTTCTTAATAATAAAGATCTTAAGTAATGCAGTAATTGTGTGTGTTTGCCTATATTTCAGGTTAATGTAAACTCTGGTCAACGTGGTCAGCATCAGGTACAGGGCACCCCAAAATGAGACTGCTGCCTCATAGAATTAGAACGTAAATAGAATCATAAAGCGTTTTTTTTTTTTTATGGGTTTTTAACGGTTCGTAGGATGGCTCTATCTGAATTAATAGTTGTTGTTTCTGTAAGCTTGGCAAGAAGACTCCTCCGAAAATTCCATTTCTAGTTTCAGACGCTCAGTTCATAATGAGAGGGAGGCTGATTTTTTTTCTTTTTCTTTTTTTCTGGTAGCAGTTATTTTTGTCCCTAAAGATGAAATTATTCAGTGGATGTCATTAGATGGGAACCACACTGTGGCATCAAGGCATTCTCCATTGTGTGCTCCGCCTGTGAACGGGGCTCCCAAAGAGAAGGGGGCACCAGGAGAGAGAAGGAAATGCCATTTCACATCACCCTAGTTCGTCAAGGACGCTTGGGTGCATTGCAGACATATACTTTGTCCTCACAACAAAATAGTGGGGTGGATATTTTTAATTTCCGGATCATCAAATATCTCATTTTTTGCTTCTTCTTAACTAGCCAATTCCCAACTGGGGCAACAATGTGCCAGGAAAGAAAATGTGTGTGTGTGTGTGTGTGTGTGTGTGTGTGTATCCAACTAATATAACTAAGCTTCTTCCTTGTGTCTAGGGAGTGGCAGGTGGGATTGGGGAGTGGTGACTTAAATGGCATGGATCTGGCCCATGAGATGATAGTAGAGCTCTCTGGGTGTGACCTTTAAGAAAACCCGTTCCCTGGGTCAGAGTTAGGGGCCCTTGACCGCCTGCATCCATCCTCTGCCCTAGACCTCACACTCTGTAGCTGAAGGTCCTGCAACCTCAGAGAGAGGGGCAGTCGAGGACAGCCCTTACAAGGGACATCAGAAAAGTAGAAAAGCAGGCAGCCCTGGATGGCCTATCTCCAGACTTCTTCTGCGTGAGTGAAAAGAAATGATTTCTCACCGAACAGGAAGTGGTAAGGGAAAAAAAAAAAAAAAATGATGGGTTGTCTGGGTCCCGCTCGTACTTGTACTTGACACTGGATGGAGCTGGTCTCTGTGGAAAGCACATATTTTCTGGGGACTTGAGGAAATGCCACTATATTGTAAAACAAACATGAAAGAATTACTTTGGGCCTGGAAATCCCTCGGAGACAAGGACGGCTGAGTGACCCTGATAAGGAGATCGAGGAGTCCTGCTGTGGGGCTGCTCTTTATCTCCTTCCTTTCCCTCCCCTGGAATTACATCAACAGGACTTTCACTAGGACAAGTGACCCAAACCCTCAGAGACTCGGGCAAGCAAGTACTGCGCAGCTTGGGAGAAAAACAAAATTCTGCTAATACTCGGCTCAGCCTCCCCCATCCCCCACCCCCGTGCGACCCAACGGCCTCCAGGGACTCAAAAGGCCACTGAATATGCACCAAGAAATCTAGATCATCTCGTTAGAGGTTGGTCCTGAACGACTTCCGACTTGGCCAGGAGATGTGTGCAATTGATTCTTTGGGCCTCGATGAGGAGGCACTAAATTCTACTTGGTTTAGAATATTTCATGAGTTCCATTATTATAAGCATTGATTCTTCAGTTCTGAACGCTCTTCTAAGGCATATCTATAAGCCCATCTTTTTTTTTTCCCTCCCCCCGCTAAGCTTCCACTGTGGACTCCCAGAAACCACCCCTATCCCACCCTGGGATACCCTAGAAAACACAAAACCCTCCCTCAATTCCAAATCTGACATGGCCTCTCTGGCTTGCTCACTTTCATTTTTAAAGAAGCAGCCTGACCTACATTCTGGGGCCCGGGCGGGCGGGGGAGGACTTTGGGTGCCACAGACAGAAGGCGAAGAGAGATGGTGACACAGACACAGACACAGAGGGAGATGAAGCACCAGGGAGGGGCTTGGCAAACACCGCAGAAGTTTCTCTGGGATAGGAGGTCTTCGGAAATGAAAGCTCCTAGAGGAGTCTCTGTTCCGGATGACTCTGTGGGCAGAGAGAGCAGGCAAGGCCTCCATTTTCCTGAAAAGGCAAAATCAGAACGTTGCCCGGAAACCGTCCTCCATCTGTCTGCCTTGCTTTGGAGCTCCGTTTGGGTAACAAAACTGTAGGACCTGGGGGATTCCCAAGTTTCTGTTGCACAGAGCCTACTTTTCTAAAGCGACTTAACACAATCCTTTTGGGACTGTGTGGCTGTGGGAGGAGGGGGTTGACGTTTGACTGAGGGTAGCCCGCATCCCATCAGGTCACCCTGTGCTCCCTCCCTCGGGAGCGACCAGGCTGTGGTTTGGGGTCTTTTGCACAGAGTCTGGAGATTTCAGGTGACACGGCTGGGCGTTTCAAAGTTCAATAGACTTTTAGTCGCTAAATACCAAGCAGGGAAAATTTTCAAAAAAACTAAGTTAAAGAAACAACAGACTTTTGCTGTTTGGTCTCATTGACTTCTACTATCTTATAAATACTGCAGAGTAAAAGGATACTGTATCCAGATTCTGTTGTCCCAGGAAAAAAACAGCTGGACTGAGATGAAGGGTTCTCTAAATTAAGAAAAAAAAAGCAACCTGAGCTGGGTAATCACTGAACTCGGGCCCTTGATGCAAATGTTGGAGCCTCTGCAGGCTGCAGAGAAATAGGTTAATCATTTAAAGTTTTCAGCAAGCCCAGTGGATGAAAACCCAAACAGCTTAAGTCTTGCTAAATTACACGGCCAAGGAATGCTTTTTCTCTATGCTATCATTTACCACAAGAGCCTATAAAACATCCTTAATCACTATCTTGGTAACTTGAACTTGAGACGGAAAGAGCCCCCAAGAGGTTTAGACCCTGTGAAAACTTCTTTACGGAAAGTTATCAGAAACCTACAAATTTGCCCATAAAATGCATCAGTCACATGCACTCTGCACTGTGAGTAGGGAAGGCTCTTTATCTGAATTAGGAGCACATATCGGAGATCAATTATGTATTTTGCTGCTTGTTGATTCTATTCGATACCAGTTTGCGTGGAAACGGGAGGCTAGCTATAGGGGACAGGTTAAGGACAGAGCTAGCCTCTGCCAGCTGCCAATTCCAGAACCAAAGACTTTTCAGACATCAGAGAGGTATTAGTTCATTTAATCAGATTCTATTTTATGAACGCGGAAACGTCCTACTTTAGAGAGGTTATCTGGCCACAGAGACCAGTCATGCAGAGGCGGCCGAGGAAGAAAACTCTTAGGGCCCAGGGCACTGAGCTGTTCTGCTGCTGCCTCAGGTTGGGCTATTTTCATTCTGTAATCACGCAATGGAAAAAGCGATCAATCCAAGATCCTTTGTCAAATAAAAGCTCGTTATTTTCTAGAAGTGTTTTTCTGAACTGAACTGTTATATGGTCATTGATTATTTAGAGAGACTGGAGAGTAAGCAAGGAAAAAAAAAATGTGAGAAACAGCTAGTAAGAGTCAGGATGAGTGAGGACAATCTTCTCCAAGATGGAAACAGAAATGGTTGTATTAAAAAAGGCCCCATCCCCTCCTTTCTAGGGCCATGACAATGCCCAGTGGGACATACCCTTGTGCACTAATCTACTGTCACCAGGCTTTTTGCTTTGGAAGCAGGAACCTTTAGTCCTCTAGCAGGGCTGGCCTTTAGGGAATAAATAAACACAATGTGGAGCGTGGGATTTTTCATCCAGGAAACGGGCACGGAGTTTTTTGAGGTCGGACCGACAAGGGAAGGGGGCCAGCTGAGAGAGTTTATATAGATCTGAGCTCATAGCATTCAGTCATCTTATTAACTGTGCAACTTTGAACAACCTGCATAGCATTTCTGATTCTTAGTTCCCTACCCTAGAGTTCTTGCTGAATTAAGCCATCATTAAGACTGCAGGCCTAAGAACCAGACGGCCTAGGTTTAGATCTCATTTCTACTATATTCTTGCTGTGGGAGTTTGGGCAATTTACTTCATGTCTCTGTGCCCCAGCTTTCTCAGCTATGAAGTGAGGAAAATAAGAGCCCCCACCTCACAGTTGTTGCAGGGATGGAATGCAGTAACATTTGTAAAATGCTCATAATGAGGGCTGACAAAGTGTAAGCTATTGTGGTCAGAGGCAAACTCCTCACCTCTTGTAGGGGTTTGTCAATTCATTCACATTCCTTGACACGTGACATTGACTTAAGCACCCCCCACCAACCAAAAAAGAAGAAAAAGGAAACAAAAGCTATTAAAAGGAACATTTATTAGAAGGAATATAAAATATTCTCATCCAAAGGTAAATGATAGGTGTCCTCTTACCAAAACCACGATGGATTACGTAAGCCACACTTCCTCTCCGTTGAGGCATCAGGACTTAGTAAAATGGTGTTTTAAGAATAAAAATATCACTCTACTCATCTACCCAGAAGGTTTCATGAATAGTACCAACGCAAGGAAAAAATCAGATTGCAGATCCTACAGGATACTCTGCCGTGTAAATCCCCAACTGAGCCTTGCCTTTAAGCCCCTTCAAAAACTACTTAACCATTTCATGTCATAATATCACCCATCGTATTTAAACTTCTCAACATGTTACAGCAAATTAAGGGGTTCCTGGAAGAAGCAGGCTCATTATCCAGAAACGACCCATCATAGCCCTGTCAAACCATGGCTAACTGAACTTGGAAAACCTTTGCTGGCTTGCGATGCGCGGGGATGAGTCTGCAAAGCACCCAGAAGACTGAGCGCCACACTGCCTGTGTCCGAATGAGTGGCAAAGTCATCTGGGATGAAGGAAGAACAATCCGTGTACTCTAAGGTATGACCTACGGTAGTACGACGATTGTGGTCTTGAAGCCAGACAAAAGTGGGTTCAAATTCCATGTGTGCTCCTTGACAGCTATGTGAACTTGAGCAATGTCTTAATTGTCATTGAGCCTGTGTTCCTGCATGAGTATAAATGCAGATACTAGTATTTACCTTGTGGACCAATCGTGAAGTGTGTGCCAGGATATTGACACACACACACACACACACACACACACACACGTACATATGTATGTATATACAAGCATATATGTAACTGGTACATGGGATTTGCTTGATAAAACTAATATTCCCTCTTTTCCTTCATATAAATCAGTAACAGCATCTTTCTTCCTTTCCTTTCCTTCTTTTTCTTCCTCCCCATCCCCCCCACCCCCCAGCCTCCCTCCGTCTTTCCCTTCCTTCCTTCCTTCCTTCCTTTTTTGAGAGAGAGGGAGGGGGCAGAGGCAGAGGGAGAAAGAGAATCTTAAGCAGGTTCCACCCCCAACACGGAGCCCGATGTGGGCCTCGATCTCACCACCTTGCGATCCTGACCTGAGCAGACGTCAAGAGTTGGATGCTTAACAGACTGAGCCCGCCAGGCGCGTCAGGAGTAGCATCTTTCAAAGGGGTTTGCAAACAAACACATCATCAGCTTTAGGATAATCATGCTGTATTATCACAGAACTATTTTTTTCTAATGAATCGTGTTTCCATCTTGATGTCTAAAATCAACGTTCTAGGTGTATTCTCTGCCTGCTCCCAGGAGAACTTGATTTAGTTCCAGCACTGCCACTAATCAGCTGTGGGATTATGGGGATTTACTCAACCCTTCTGCTCTACTGTTTCTGAACACTTACGGCTGGGACGTTGTTTTATGTTATCCCATAATTCTTTGCAGCCTCAAAATATGATGATTTTCCCTCCTTCTACTTCTTCCCCTGATTCTTTCTTTTTCTTGTTGACTTTCTATGCTTTTCTTCATTAGTGTATGTAATTTCCCACAATCTTCCCTGTTCTCATGATTACTGTACTAACTGAATTTTATAGGAAAGTTCTATTTCATGTTATTTCCTGCTTCTTATAAAAATTCTTCTTTCTGGTATGGGGGAGGGGTAGAGGGAGAGGAAGAGAGAGAATCTCAGGCAGCTTCCATGCCCAGCATGGAGCCCGATGCAGAGCCTGATGCAAGGATCAATCTCACAACTCTGAGATCATAACCTAAGCTGAAATCAAGAGTCAGACCATTTACTCATTGAGCCACCCAGGCGCCCCTAAAAATCCTTTTTTCTTTTTTTAAGATTATTTATTTATTTATTTGGCAGACAGAGATCACAAGTAGGCAGAGAGGCAGGCAGAGAGAGAGGGGGAAGCAGGCTCCCCACCGAGCAGAGAGCCCGATGTGGGGCTCTATCCTAAGACCCTGGGATCATGACCTGAGCCGAAGGCAAAGGCTTTAACCCACTGAGCCACCCAGATGCCCCATAAAATCCTTCTTTAATGTGTAACTGCGATGTGCCTTTTTACTTTCCATGATAATACATTGACAATGCAGCTACAATAATACTTGTTGAACTTCGTTTTCAGGTCTGATACTACAGTCTTTTTCTGACATAAGATCTATTGTAAACAATGACATTCAAGGAATTTAAAAATGACACAAGCCTGATTTTTTTTTTTTTAAGGGTAAAATGTTGCTTTTTAATTACACTGGCAGGAAGCAAGTACTGGCATGAAAAATACAGAATTCTTATGAGGACCACCTAAATTTATGGCAAACTCACAAAGGGCACCAAATACGCTACTAAATTTTGTGAAATGCCAGAACACTTGATCTATGGAAGTTGAGGAAAAAATTTTCAGTGAAGGATGTTACTAGCCCTTTGTATTCCTACTCAAAGGTGCTTCTTTTGATTAGTGATTTATGCAGTGAACAACTGAACAACTGTATCTGGCCGGCCTGTGTTATGTTTCCAGCTGGGAAAATGTGGCTGCTTTTTTATACTCTCCCAATAACTACAACTGTTTATGATTGTAGCACCTTGCTTCCCAGGCTCTAGTGGTCCCTGAGCATGAGGAGAGATGGTCCCATCTCAATACCAAACAATCACAAAAGAACTGGACAGCACATTAGAATCTCCTGGGTGCTGTTCCCAAGATCATGTCTGGTGCTGGACCAAAAAAAGAGCAATTTTCAAATAACAAACTTGAACTTTTACTGCAAACCAAAGTGTCTAGGATGGCTTCTGTATTCTTATATTACAAATAAATATTAGAATGGTCATAGGATGATGAAAACTAAATTGAGAACCACGTCATCTACATCAAATAATATAAAGTTTTGTTTATCCTTCTCCAGATACATCACTTATTATCTGCGGCGTTACTCTTCGGTTTAAAGCTTTGGGCAATTATTAAACCAAGGCTCTACACACCTACTTGTCATTCCTGGGGTAGGGGACTGGGGAAAAACAAAATACTAATGATTCTGCAGGCAGAAGGAAGATGATAAAAAAATAAATAAAAGCACTTTATCTTTCCCCCGAAAGGCTAAGGTGATATGTGGATCTTTTGAAATATCATAATGATAATAAGACACAGTATTAATAATAACAATTATGTAAAAGCCTGTGGTAATTGCATTTCTATTAGGATGTTGAATATTCTTGGTCACCATTGTGCCACCTTGTGGTCACAAGGGAACACATTTTTTTTTTTCCATGAAGTAAATTGATTAAATTTTTATCTCCTCCCTGCTACTCTGGGAGGATATTTGGAAGAATACTTTGGGAAGCACATTGCCAATAAGGGCTATAAATAAAATATGATGGGCACCACTCAAATCAAAAACTAGCGTAACATTGGTCTAGGTATGGATTCCATGTACTAGATTTTTTTTTTCCCTCTGCTACCGCAATGTGCATTATGTATTTAGAAGAAGACACTGAAGTTCATTTAGGCTGTCATTCTTGATCTCCATATATAGACATGGAAATCTGAATCATGTCCATCAAGAATCTATTAATCTAGTAAGAGAAAGCAACCAGAATTCAAGTATCTATCCCCAATACTAGCTTAGAATAACTACATTAATGCATATATAGAAACAGCTTAATAAACACAATTTTTATCATGAGCAAAGATTTGCTTTGTAAATATGTTATGGTATGTTATAGTCTCATAAGTTTTGTGCTTTTCTAAGAGTTGTGATATTTATTTAAATGATTTTTTTTTTTTTTTTAATCTCTAAATTCCACTATGTCAGCATCCTGATGTAAAGAACAGAGAAAGACAGGACTGGCCCACCTTCCCCCAGAGTTACTTGTGAGCTTGGAACTAAATTATATATTTTGTACCAAATTCAGAAATTTAATGGCCACTGATGTATATTATCAAGGCTTATTTGATCAAGGCTATAGCTTTTATCAAGAATGAAGCTAGTAGAAAAGAATGAAGTTCCAAAACTCTCTCATCATAAGTAGTATGTGTGTGTAGAGAATGAGACAGAGAAAGAGAGAGAGAGAGAACCAGAGAGTTTAACAAATTCTCACAGAGGCACTGCCATGCAAGCGTGCTACATGGTAGTCTCTCTGCATCTCTTTCTCTGTTACACTCTCTGTTTTTTTTTTTTTTTTTAAGATTTTATTTATTTGACAGGGAGAGACAGACAGCAAGAGAGGGAACACAATCAGGGGCAGTGGGAGAGGGAGAACAGGCTTCCCATGGAACAGGGAGCCCGATACGGGGCTCCTCGATGCCAGGATCCCAGGATCATGGCCTGAGTCGAAGGCAGACGCCTAATGACTGAGCTACCCAGGCACCCTACACTCTCTCATTTAACTTAGACTGAAATCCCGGAGGTCTCCTGCTCTCATTGGAGTCCCAGCTCTGTGGGTTTCTAGTGGCGTGGCCACGCACAAAGTTCTCAAACTCCGTTTCCCTGTGTGTTACACAGGAGGACAAGGATGTAACTCCCACAACTGTTGTGACAACTGCATGACTCACAGCACACAAAAGCGTGTAAGACAATACTTAGCACCGAGTACTTGGCCAGTGCGTGGTGCCCATCTCTATTTTTATTGTCTGGGAAAAAAGTACCCATTCTTAATATTCAGATCCATGTCAACATGTTCCAGCACTGCCTCCCTTGGAGGTATGATGTCACCGTCAATTAGAGATGCAGCTCACAGAATTCTGTAACAGAAATACCTCCCATGTACCTCTTCTCACAACTTTATCAGTGAGATGCTAAGAATTAGAGAACATCTTGCCTACAGTAGTGTAATTAAATAACAGAACCCAAGCATGATCCTTGTCTCCTCTTTGTACTTCCTTACCCAGAGTTGGTTGCAGTGAACAACAGTCCTCATTCTAAACCATGGCTTCATTTTTGCCTCCCTTTCCCTGTTCCTTATTTATCATTGTTTATCTATCTATCTATCATTATCTAGCATTTATCATTATTGATTATCTTCTATCATTGTATGTCTATCATCTACTTATCATTATTCATCTATTTATCTATTATTATTTTTCATCTATTATTATTTATTTAGCAGCTATCATTATCTCTCTACTAACTTTCTATTATTTATTATCTATCTATCTATCTATCATCCCTTATTCTTCTATTTATTTGCCAGGACTAGAATTAATGCAGCCAGTAAGATAAAAATTTTCCATTGCAAAGCTTAATTTTTCTAATATTCACGGATATTCATATATTGGACATCTACATCATGTCTGGTCATTGACAGACATTGTGAAGGTACTAATGAACTAAACAGAATAAATGATCTTTCTAGGAACTTGCAATCTAGTAGGAGAGGTAAAACAAACAAATGAACAAACCAAGAAACCAAATGTCATTTAATGCCAGGCACAGTTAAATTGCAATGAAAAAAAAAAAAAAGGAAGAAGAAAAGAAAGGGTTCCACCTGTGCAGAGAGTGATGGGTGCCATTTTAGGCAGAATGGTAAGAGACAGCCCCTGAGGGAAGGTAACATTTGCTCTGAAATGTAGAAGGGAAAAAGCAAACCATGTGGCTAGCTGCGGAAACAGAGTTCCAAGCCAGGGCAGAGGCCTTGGAGCAAAAAACAAGTTTGAGAGTCTGGTGGAGAAACAAAACTTAAGAGTTCAGTTTGAAGCAGGCTGTGTTTCAAATGCCTTATTGGATGTCCCCACATAGAGGAAGCAGTAGGAGATTGTATATGTGGATTCGGAGGCACTGTGGGAGGTCAGACCTGTGAAAGGAAATTTGGAAGCCCTCTGAGTACATAGGTCTATAAAGGCCCAGGCTTGCTTGAGCTCCTCCAGCAAGAGACATGGGGACGGGGCGTGTTGGATGGTCCCCAGAGCCAAAGACATTGCAACATGGGGAGGGTGAAGCGAATAAATATATTAAAGGAGACAAGAAGGAGTTGTCCTATAAGGCAGGAGAGAAGACAGATGAGGGGTTACTTAGCCGAGTAAAAAAGTGAGCAAGTGATTGACTGTCAAATAGTGCTTGGAGGCCAAGTGTGAGGAAACAGAGTTGATAGAGGCAGGTGTGTGTGTGTGGGGGGGGGGGGGACATGTAAGAATGCCTGGGGGGGTTGGTGCCTGACTCAAGGAGACTGGATGGAGAATTTGGGCTGAGAAGACAGGGACATCTTTTGAAAAGTTTTGATAAAAAGGGGAGGAGATCAATGAAGTAGCAGCTGGAGAAAGGTACAGGGTCAAGGGAAGCTTTCTTTACTTTCTTTTTTTTTAAAAATTTTAATTCTTTGTATTTTTCTTTCTTTTGTTAGTGGGAGGTAGTTCAGCATGCTTCTGAGCAGATGGGAACGATCCCATAGAAAGGAAAAAATAGACAATGTAGGAGAGAAGGGGATAAATAAAGAAGGGGCCTTGAATAGATGAGAAGGGACGGCACCCGGTCTTCCAGAGGAAGGAGGGGGACCTTCTAGCTACGGACACGGAGGGAGAACAGTGTGACCAGGTCTGGATGAAGACAGGGGTGTGTACAGGGACCGGGGGGGTGGAAGAGGTAACCTTCTCTCTGCTTCCATTTCTTGATGAGAAGCAAGGGAATCAGCTGAGAGCGAGGCATACGTTCCAGGATTGAGTGGAGTTGGAAACAGATCTGGGACCCCCTCTCAGAGCCCAGGAGGGTGGATGGACCAGGAAAATAGAACGGGGTTGTCAGGTGCTCCCAAAGCCCCTTGGAGGCCTGTGACCATGTCGACAGTCACATCACATTTGACATAAAATTGAATTCCCCAGAATTTACCAATTAAAACAACAACAACAACAGTTTCAAAAACAAACAAAGAACCCCAAACCCCAAAGAACCCAGCTTTCGAAATGAACACCTCTCATTTCTGTGAGTAGCACAGTGGCTCACACAACCCAGTAAAAGAGAGAAGTAATTTTATCTGCCATGGAAGCATTCACCGGGAAGACGCAGAAAGCCGTGGCTTGATGACCATTTGGACTCAGCAAGAACATCTGACCACGTAAATGTACCAAAGAGAAAAAAAAAAAAAAAAGCCTCTGACTCAACACACTCGCACTCCCTCTCTCTCTGTTTGGTCCTCGATTACAACCAACTGTCGAAAGCAAACGTGTAAAGTGTGTTGGGACTCCATCCTGGCCCGTGGGTCTGTCTACTATTTCACGAGCTTTTTAGGATCTGGTATTGAAGTGTAGTAAAAAGAGTACTCGAGCTCAGGAACCAGAGTCTGGAGCTGAGAGTTTTCTAGAACTGTGGCTCCCTGGCAGCCGCGGGTCGGTGCTGGAGGTGAGGTGCCCTCCACTGAAGGGAATGATTTTTAATCAGACATTTGTTTGTCTTCACGCTAGTTTAACTATTTTTTTTTTCCCATCCGTGGGTTTGATTTTTTTCCCCCACGTGTTTGCGTGGAATGTCAAAACCGGTCTTTTCAGTTAAAGTCAGCCTCTATCCCCCTATATCTACCGCGGATGACTACTGATTACCTCTCCAATTGACACTTTCCATGATCACTCTTTTTTGGGGGAGGAGGGGAGAGATCTTAATGGATTGGGTCCTGACTTGGTTTGGGATATTCTTTGATATCTCATTGTAACAAAGTCCTTTCAAATTTGATTTTTTTTTTTTTTTCTTAATGAGAGTGTGAGAAAGGGAGGTAGAGAGTGTGCCTGCTTACAGAGGGAGGAGGCAGAGGGAGAGAGAGAGAATCTTAAGCAGGCTCCACGCTCAACTTGTGGGGCTTGAGCTCATGACTCTAACCTGAGCCAAAATCAAGAGTCAGAGGCTTAACAGACTGAGCCACCCAGGAGCCCCTAAATTTGATTTTTGAATTTGCTTTTTATGTTTTTGAACTTTGCTATTACAGAGCACGTAGTTAAGTGATGCTAAAATCTAATAAGAAGATTTTCACTCAGTCAACACAATAAACAAACTAGAGAAGTTCACGTTTCATTTCAAGTATTATAAAGATGTTGCTGGCTAACTGAACATAATTAAAAAAAAAAGTAATGTATTGTAAAGAGAGAGGGTGATGGATTCAAGTCTGATAATGTGTTTTTCAATTAATGCATTAACTATTTGTAGAGCTATGTTTGGGTGCATATTAGCGCATGCATTATTGTATTAATCAATGAACACTGTTCAATGTATACTGTTAGAGGTATTGAGAAAGAGGCCTTTATGATGTAAACAAAACTCTGATGGCATAATTTGTGGTTGTCATTATAAGTTCAATTATAACATTTGGATGAGGGTTGTAATTAAACTTGTATTTAGTTTATATTAAAGTTGCTGTTTATTGGGTAGCTACGGTGCACTTGTTGACTATGATACCCGCAAGAGAGAGGCTCACAAAAACTTGTTAGTATACTTATTTACAAACTATTACAAAGGGAACACTCTTGAAAGCATCAAAAGCACTCTATTCTTATTTTCTGCATGTTTGCAATGATAGCTGCCATCTAATAGTTTTCCCAGGAGTCTATATGAAGGAAATCTATAATATACATAATCCATAATAAACTCACATACAATTACTGGCCATGAAGAAAGAGGTGGTCTCTAGCTTAGTATTCTCCGAATTGGAAACTACAATGATAATGATGATAATAATAGTAATAATAGTAACAGCACCTTTATATCAACCTTCAGAGATCATCAGATTAAACAACTATGCAAAAACAAACAGAAGAAATATATATTGATGTCATAGGACTGAAACCACCAAGGTCATGGAGATCTAAGGCAATAACTCATACTTAACTGTGTTTACATCTTAATCATTTAAATTATATGACTCTCAGAGGACTTACATTCATGCGGAAGTTTTGAACAGAGATTATAACAATTTTATTTCTAGTAGGAGAAGTTAAGAGGACCAATAATATAAGGAAAAATTTCTTACATTTTAGTTTGGGCAAAGAAATCACAGAAAAATAACTTTGGGCAGAACCAAAAGGAACATCTTGCTCAAACCCCTCTTCCAAGTTTGTACACTATTAAAACAGGATACAATAGATCATCGATTTTACAAGTAAGCAGAGAGGCAGGCAGAGAGAGAGAGGGAAGCAGGCTCCCTGCTGAGCAGAGAGCCCGATGCGGGGCTCGATCCCAAGACCCTGGGATCATGACCTGAGCCAAAGGCAGAGACTTTAACCCACTGAGCCACCCAGTCGCCCCAATCCATGGATTTTTGATGGAAAACATTTAACCCCAAAGATCATTAGCATCCCTTTTTTAAAAAATAAAAAATAATTAAACTAAATATAAAGCATGTGGGGGAGGGATCCTATGTTGTTTGAGGGAATTACTATCATGATTACCATTTCATTGCGTAGATTCTCAAACTCAAAATTCCGTTGAAATCAGTGGACTGGCTTTATTTCTTTTTAATGTTGGATGAATTCTCTTCCTACAATTTCTCAGGAAATGTAATAATTTATTAGTTTTTAAATCCCATCAGTATCATATTTGATTTATCTCCCTATTGTGTTTTTCTTTGATTGATTCCTAGAGGCAATTCTGAACTTTTTCGCCATGCCACATGTTTTAAGGGCTACATTGTTCTCTTGGAAGCACAGCTGTTATGCCTCTATCTAACAGGGTTAAGAAAAATTAATGTCAGGTGACAAACCTATCAGAAGTAAGTTCACTGGAAATCAGTATGTTTAGGAAGATTTTCACACGTTAGAATCGGGTTTTCAGGGTCCAACTGTGGGTTTATTGTTTCATATTATTAATAGTGCGATGACAAACCAGAGGCAGGAGGGCTAATGATAGGATGTGCTCTCACCTCCCTCCCTTTTAAAGAAAGTACTCAAATGAGCGGAAGCCCAAAGCCCTGTTGATTTAATACTGAGCTTCTGATAGTAAAATAAACAGACAATGTCATTTACAGAACAGGATTAAATTAGGCTTATAGGCATGTCTAGTGGTGTTTGGAGAGAAAAGACCAAACTCCTATTAGTTCTTAGAAATTTCTAGTGGGAACAAGTTTTGGTGACTTTGTACTTCCATTCCTCAAAGGGATTTACCAGGATTTGTCTCTGTGAGGCAGGGTGGTAAAGGTGTACATTGCACTGATATGTTAATCAATATATTGCATTATATTAAAAATAGGCATCCTGCTTTTCATTTTTTTTTTTTTTCTGTTAAATCCGAAGAAATTTCCCCTAGCCTCACCAGTGAACTTATACTGGTCTAGAACTATTTCTGCATTCACTTAACAGCTAAAGGACAAAATATTATATGAATGATTTAGTTGTGTTTCTAGACAGATATAACAGGCTTCCCCTAATGAGTTTGGAAATATGATTGCAAATCTGCGTGCACCAGGAGAGCATTTACTTGTAATCACCTCGGCAAATGAAGGATCAATGTGCCATCTTGGTCTTAATAAAGTAGACAAACTTTTAATAAGAAAGGAATGGCATCTTCCTTTTAGTCTTAAAATGATACAGTGTTTTAGGCATTGTTCTTTGTCAAGAAATAATAAATATTTCGAGAAAAATGAGAAAATGCCAATGCACAGCATAAGGAAAAAAAATAAACTATAATCACATCTACTACATTGGGGTCCCCAGAATATCATTTTGAAGGCCCGTCTCCAGATGTTTTTTAACACGAAAGAGAAATAGGTTTGTATTTTTTTATATATTAATATTTTGGCCACTATTGCAGGCAATTTCAACAAATCTGAATATATATAGCAATTCTGACCTATCTTGTTCAACATGGGTTATTTTGCATTCTTATTTTTCAAAAGTTATGCATTAAACTCTTACTTGTCTTGATTACTGGGTTGTTACTGTTATTGTTTTGTGCCTCTTGAAGTTCATACTTGAGGTGTGTAATGCCTTCTTTACCACACCCTAATCCTAGCACTGAAGACAAACATAGAAAGAGGTTCAGATTTGGAAACTAGTTTAAATATAAAGATTTTTCTTTTCTCAAAGAAATGGAATCATATGATATAATTTGCATTCAAAATTCAAAGCCCTTAAACATTTTTTCAGGACACAATTTCTTTTTTGCAAAATAATCCATTTTCTTCTATTATTTATTTTTTCTTTATATTTTTCAATCACTAAATCCTCTTACATGCAACACTTAACGATTGCTAATGAGATCAAATGCACGGTACCTTGAGTTGACGCAGCTCAAGGGGAAAAATGTGTTTGATAGTTTCACAGACTCTCAGGTCTGCTGTAGATCTACAAGCCTGAAACAGACTAGCTACAGATTTGCAAAAATCCAGTCCTCACAGAATCAGTTTTGATGTTCACTGATTTAAGGACTAATATTAACAGTAACCTTAGTTTTATTTTAGGAGGCTTCGTGGAAGGTACTGAATTTTGACATGGACGTGAACTTGATCAAAAATAATGCTAGCTATAATTAGTTTGAACAGAAAATATTTATTGTTTGAATACGTATTTTATACTCCATATATGGTTATTCCTAAAAGTAAGTTTATGAGCATTTTCTCTCCACTTTAACAAGGAGGCACCAGCAGTTCAATAAATCCTACCATTAAATGTATTCAGCTGCTAGTTACTAGAGCTGAGGAATAGCTTTCCTACCCTTTATGCTCAATTTGGCCTAATGCCCGCAGCAGTATTCTGGACCGGTGTTCAGCAAACGTTGTCCATCAGGGGCCAGAAGGTCAGTATCCCAGGGTTTGTGGGCCACACGGGGGCTCTGTCTCTTCTACTCAACTTAGCTGTTAGATCACAGAAGCAGCAGTCATACACGATGAGTGGCTACGTTCCAAGAGTGGCTACGTTCCAGTTACAAATTTACTAATGAAGATAGAAATTTGAATTTTATAAAATAGTCTAGTGTCACAAAACATTATTCTTTCAAAAAAATTTTTTTTCCACCTACAGTTAAGAACTGTAAACCCTTCTTAGCTCAGGAGCTGTATAGACGGTGAGCCAGATTTTGGCCCATGGGCTACAGCGTTGCAGATCCCACCCTGTTCCAGAACAGGGGAAACGGTGACATCCTGGGTTTAAAAAGAAAGGTCTGGATTTCAGGAAAAAGTTTTCATTTTCTAAGAGTCTTATAATACAGGGACATTTGCATATAAATCACGATTTTGGCTCTGGTTCCTTTTCTTGATGTCGATACTCTCCCATCAAAATCCTCAATCTTAAATCGTTTCCATGAACAAACTAAAGGGGACTTTAAAATAAAATTCTACACAAGGAATTAAGGCTTTTTTTAAAATTGTATTTAAAGGAAGAAAGTCTCTGAATGACACTATCTCAAAATGTCTTTTTTTTTTTCCCCCCCTGTGGGTTGCTACCTTTTTCATTTCAATTGAGTCCTTCATTATGGAGTTATGAGTTAACTATTGAAAAGTTCCCAAGACCACCTCTTCCAGGTACCATCCTGATCTAGACCAGCCATTGAGCTCCGTTGCCAGGAAGCATCATAAAGGTTTTCCTTGAGACATTAGGGAAGGAGCCACAAGGAAGGAGGAGGAGAGGGGAGGAAGAGAAGAGAGTGACATTGGTAGGACAGGGCCCCGGGGGCAGCCATGCACCACTCATCGTCATTGGGCTTCTTAGGCGAGCACATGGCTGCCCAGATGCTGCCAGGGCCAAAGACAAAACATGCAACTTTTCCCATTAGTGTGACTACTGATGTCCTTGTTCTCTAGCTGATGGAAAATTCCTAGAGAAGAAAGGGAAAAAAGGAAAGGGGCCTGCTGGGAGGGAGTTAAGGGATCAGAGTGGTGGGGTGGGGGTTGGGGCTGGGAGGTAGGCAGAGGGCTGCCTTCTAGCTCCTGCCACTTTCTATCTCTCCATCCGCACCCGTCACAGCCCCAAACTGGACCCCCTACAGAGTGCTCAGTGTGCAACTAGTTTGTTCCCATAGGGAAGCCTCCACTGCAGGATGAGGACCTGGAGGACTGCAGTGTCTGGCTCATTCACTCTTTGGAGAATTTGATCTCATCTATAAGAGAAAACAAATGCATGTCCCCTATTTTTCTCCAGGACCATTTTCGGGTTTTTTTGTTTTTGTTTTTATTTTCTGCTCATAATTCTTTCTGAAGTCAAGTTCCTTTGTCTGTTGAAGCCATCTCCCCTCCTCACAGTAAGGTTAAGATGGGGACAAAATAGCTGTAATTCTAGAACTTGTCAGCCAGAATCAGACCGTCACAAACCAATCACCCAAGGCTGCTCCCTGCTCCCAATAGTGGAGATTATTTTTCCATGATGTAATGAACCTTTTAGAACCTTCTGAAAGAAAAATCAGCAGCAAATACATCTCTCTGTCTAGAGATCCCTTCGAACCAGAAGGTTGGTGAGAAGGTTTTTAGACCAGGAGCATTACTTATGGATGTCGCCATTGTTGTTCCTTGCAAGGAAGAGAATAAAAGTGTAATCGTACTAGGTCATGTGTAAATTTATGCTGTTTTTACTGGCTCTTAACCCTTTTCCTTCCAGGAATTGTTAAGTTCCTTTGCAGTCATATATCAGTCCTTGGGTACGTTCTCACCACGGGTGACCGTTTGACGGTAAGGTCCCTCAGTAGACCAACAGAATAGAAGTCGGGTCACAGAGCGGACTCCCTGGAAATTACGTAAGAGAAATAAATACCCTGGTATTTGCTCAGAGAGGAAATTAGGAAATTCACTTCGAGCATGAACTCATAGACTCTCCAATTCTCCTGTGAGAAAAAATTTTCTTGTTCTGAGAGGGTCTTCAGAGAAGTTAGGGGGTGAAACCTTGTAGGTGAGATCTCCAGTCTCCATGTTACTCGACATGGGACTGCAGGTCAGGCTGCCTTCCTTGTGGCGGAGACTCTGAAGAGGGTTCAGGAGACAGGAGAGCGAACAGGACACCTGTCCATGCCTGGAGTGGGGGTTGTCTTCCTCCTGTTCCCGTTCTTTCTTTCATTTTGGGGTTCTATGTCATGGCCCATAAGTCAATTCACAGAGAATTGCTTTCCCTTGTGGAAAAAATAATCTCAAAAATCGTTTTTATGTTTTTATTTTTATTTTGTGCCGCCTGCACTATTTCACCTGCAGGGTGTGGGTTGGTTTTTACATTAAGGGTGCTAGAGGCTTTTCTGGCAAGTTGCTTTGATGGGCTGTGCCTTTGTAATGGAGCTCGAGGAGCTGGAATCATGCAGATCTGAAATGCATTTGCAGAGATGAACCAAATGCTGAATAATGTTAATAGTACAATTCTAAGTGCTCTGCCTGGATCGCTGGCTATGTCTGGGTCCTCTTATCTTGTAGGATTTGAAAAAATGTGTGGACCATGGAGAGGAAAAATGAACCAAGGCGAGCAGTGCCTGAGGAATGAAGATAGAACAGAGAGAGGAGTGAATTAATATCAGTGCTTAATTCACTTAGGAAAGAGCGCCGATTCATTGTGAGCCCAGGATTAAAAAGGTTTGCCTACATCTCCATTATACTGCCTGGATTTTGACACTATGAATATGGTACCGGTGACAGTCTTTTGCACTATATGATGCTTTGACCAAGTAGATGCTCAGATAACTTCTGCCAGGAAATCCAAGTTAACACTTTCATCGTCTGCAGCTCCAAGGGAAGAACTGCTTACCATGTGTACCTAGCTAGCGTGTTGCAGAAAGACTGAAGCTGTTTAGCCTCAGAGCTTTATAGATCATTCTATTTTTGGAAAATACTGAGAGGGTCGCCACTATCTGCTTTGAAAGTTTCATATTTTCATGCATAAGAAATATGTGTGCAATGGGTGAGTAGATAATTTTTTAAATTGTAAATTGTAAAATATAACTGAATTCTTAAACACCATAAAATCAGAATCATGAAAGCGAGTTGCCGAGAAATTGAAGTCTGGAAGCAGGCTACAAATCTCTTTGTCAGAACTAAATAGCTACAGATCCAAAATTGAACCGTCTTCCACATCTTGTGAGGTTTTTAGATATGACACCATGAGGTCAGGAGATAGAACGTTGTGTGTGCGTGATTTTCACATTTATGCACTTTGATTTTGCTTTGCATCCACTAATTTACTAAGTACATTCCTTCTTTTACTTAAACCAGTACTAAGGAGGCACTAGATTTTTATTTAAAAATAATAGGCATTAAGAACAATAGCTTTGGGTTTTAACCTTTGCCCAAGTAGGAAATACATCATTATCTTTCAAGGATTTCTCTTTTTGGAAAGCTTTATTTTGGGTGAAGTTAACACGTATAAGAGGTTTAAGCTTAGTCAATGGAAAAGCTAGGTCTCTTAACTGATTTTTTTTCCCTCAAGTTGTAGACTTTGTGTTTCAGTTTACACGCAGGAAGATGACCATGAGGTGACAAGAAGGCATTATTTATAGCGTCTGCTAAAATTTGGTGGTTCAGTTATGCCAACCTTATAAATGGACAGATTTAGCATAAATATACATTTTAAAATGTGATCATTCCTTTGGATTTCTTTACATTTAGAATGGACTGGATGGAGCTCAAATCCAAAGGGAGGAAGAAATATCTGGATTTGATCCTAATTAGTACACTACAATATCTAAGTAAGCACTTAAAAAATGGGCAGTAACATAACTTGGGTTTTCTTTTAAAAATCATATAATGTTATCAGTGATATTTTTCCTGCTATCAGGAGTCATTAATGTGATCGGCGACTATGAGGTATAGCATTTGATTTCTGTATAGTTGTGATACAAGTTACTCATCTGTAACTTGTACACAGGGATTTGAATATTAAAAGATAAATTGACCAAGGGCCAATGAAGGCTATCTACCTGCAGAACACAAGTCAGTGAAGGAGAAAACGATCAGTCATCTCCTCATATACTGATCAAATTTACTTTTTTTAAATTTTTATTTTTTTAAAAGATTTTATTTATTTGACAGACAGAGATCACAAGTAGGCAGAGAGGCAGGCAGAGAGAGAGGAGGAAGCAGAGAGATTGCTGAGCAGAGAGCCCCATGCAGGGCTCCATCCCAGGACCCCGGGATCATGACCCGAGCCGAAGGCAGAGGCTTTAACCCACTGAGCCACCCAGGTGCTCCTGAATTTACTTTTAAAGTGGAAGAAAGTCTCTCACCGGGAAGCATAAGAATTGAGCCAAATATCTGGCTATAGGTCTTGTAGGAGGCGTGCAAGGTCAAATTTTATATATTATAGTCAATGTAGGAACCATTTGGGGGGGAATTAGTCATTGGCTGTGAAAATTATCAGTCCTATTCTACGATTTCTAGATTTGTCTGAGCACAGATGCCATGAAAAGTTATCCTCTGCAAAAACCAGAGGAGGGGAACTTGGGCTTGAAATCCACAGGCTTAGAGGCTGGATCTGCAGCCTCCTCTCACACAAGGACCTTCCTTGTAACACGAATTTCTCTATTTCCTTATCAGTTACCATTGGGATTTGGGAAATCACAGGAAGAGAATCCAAAAGAAAAGATCACAGGGTAGGACGGCAGCCAGAGGCCACCAACAGAGAAATGACAGCGGGATCAGTGTTCTAACAGCCCTGCTCTCTTCTCTTAGCCTGGCGTTCACTCATCGGCAAGTCCCTTCCTGTCTAAAAACCAAAGGGTCACTCCTCATGCTTGTCTTATGGGTTTACGGTCTGGCCCCAATTTAATGTTCGGTTCTCACACCCCTTAATTCACGAATGTATTCAAATGCTCACCATCACCTGGAAAATCCGCCTTGTTCTTCTTCCTCTAACGCCAACCCGTGCTTCCATGTAGCTGTGACAACGTCCCTAACCTCCTCAGATGCTTCCTCTCCATTTATCATTTTTGCACTGAAGCAGGCATTGCAAGAGCTCGATGTGTTATTTAAAGGCTTATTATATATAAATACCTCTTGAAGACATCTTATTCCCCCAATTAAGTTACTCTATTAATTTGATCATCATTAGTAGTAGTAGTAGTAGCACCACGAGCTAGTGTATTTAATTCCACTGCCTAAGTGTTCATTATGTGTCAAGCACTGGAGGGGCATTATTTCTAATCTCTGTAACAGTCCCTTACAGCTGGCTGGATCAATGTCACAAACACAGAGCAGGCTGACCCAAAGCCCAAACACTCCCCACCAGGCAATGCCATCACCACTGTCAAGGTCACACGACTTAGAATATCCTTGAGATTCAATGCATTGGGATTTGCCTTGAAACAAGGCGATTAAAAAAAAAAAAAAAGTCTCAAGAAAGCATACCTTTTGGTCTAGTAATTCCACATTTGGAAACCTAACAAGATAAGAGGAGATAAAGATAAACAATTGACAGGAGCAGTTAATGCATCTTTATACAAATATAAGTATATATATATATATAATATATATAATATAATTTTTATATAATTATATAATTTATATAATTATACATGTATATAAAGGTATAAGAATAGGTGATTTTTCATCCAAGTATGGTTCATACATGTTATGGATGTGAAATATATATAAACATTAAAAGATATGCTTTCAAATGAATTTTAGTTGCATGACAAACACACATAAAAAGTATGATACTCATGTATTAAAAATATGACACAATGGATCCTAAAATCATAAAAAATATATCTATAAAGATATAAAAATAGAAACAGAAAGATAGGGAAAGAGGGAAGAGATATACCAAAGTATTTATAATGGTGGGAATATGGATTTATTTTCTATGTTTTCCTACATTCATCTATCTACATTTTTAATGTTTATCTTGGACATTTTCCATAATTGCTTTGGCAATTAAAAAAAAAAAAGACCTACACATACTCAACACGTGAAACACTGGAACACTCAACACTTGAACACACACACACTGTTAAAAGCAATATCCCAAAACCTAGACATTCGGGTATGTACCCTTTTTATCAAAAGGAACATGACAAAAAAAAAAAAAAGTAATATGACAGGATCATTGACATTATTCAAAATATGTTTTGTCTATTCTTCGTATCTTATGGCATAGTCCTGAAATGTCTACAATGGTGACTACAATGGTTGTTTGAAGTTGTTTCTTGTTGTTGTTAGTTCTGGAAAACACAAGGTTGCAGGCATTTTATAATAAGGTTACCTGACCCTAGAAGGGGACATCCTCTTGAACAGAGAATGAACCCGGGACTTTAGGGTCATTACCTCTAAGGGAGCTAATGTGCCACAGACAACAGGGATGAAATGGTTATCATCATCACTGTGTTAAGAGCCACGGTCATGGGGGTTCTGGAGAATGCAGCATTTTCAGAGTGTAGTCATCTCACCCACATGAAATACGTAAAGTATTCCAGAGCACGACAGAAGAGTAATTTGCTAAGTAATAATTCAGCTGCTCTGGAATTGTGAATTAAAGAATAATAATAATCATCCCACTCATTATTGTTGGCTTTAACATATCTGACGGAAAATAAAGATCATATTAATGGACACAGTAAGCACTCAATCTCTCGATAAATGACTATATATGACTTTGTTGTACATATGTATGTAAACATATGCACATTTGCAGACACAAAGGCACCTCCCTTACCCAGAGGTCTCCCTCAACTATTCATTACACAGTAAATGCAGAGACGAAAGCATTTAAATGCTCTGAGAAGCCAAAATAGATGTCATAAATCCATATCCTGAAGCTTCTTGACCCAAAAAGGAAACTGACCAAAACAAGGTAACTCCAAATTTGGTATCTGCTCATACTATTTCAAAAATATATATCCACTTTAAGCCCTTTAGATTATATTTGCTTTCAATTTGCATATATTTTTAAGCAACCTTGGTTATGTAATTTCTTGGTCCAGTGCAGACGAGAATCAACGAACTTGATAGAGCATTGTGACAGCCTGATATATTTGGCAGAAGCAAAAATGAGAAGTGAAAGCTGTCATTGGTGGAGAAGAGAGAGAGAGAGAAAAAAAAGAAGACTTAAATAAGCTTAGTTTATGGTTATTTAACATAGACAACATTGCTTTCACTGTATTTGGACAGTCCCCCTCCGTTGCAGGTAAAAATGAAAGTTTATGTTTATTATAATGATACCGAGTCATTGTTCAAAAGTCGTAGTCTACTCAAAAACATGGTTACTTTCATTCCCTCATTCAGCTGACATTTATAGAGACTGATGTATTTCCTTGCCTGCGTGCAAGGCGATGAGGATATAACGAGAAAAAAAAGACATGGCAGTGGATTTTGAAAAGTGGAAAAAATATAGGGAGATGTATTTGTAATAGCATGAGAAGAACAAAACTTCAAAACATGCTAGAGTGTTCCGGGGCAATCAGCTAGAGTTCGAGGATGCATACAGTGTATTAGAGACGATGGTTCTCAGCACAAACACATGTCCATTAGTTGGAAAAGCTATGATGTGATATGCTGCCTTCCCACGTATGCCAGAATAATAAGGCATCATCACTGTGTGCCCCACTGGTCACAAATGGCCAGTAAGCCTTATGGAATAAAGCCCACTGCTTTAGAAGCAAAAAAAAAAAGTCTGTGTAAGCAGAGACATGCAGCCTTTGTAGAAGCAGCTTCTAATTTATACACATGATTACATGTGTATTGACAGATCTGGAAGCGTAACAGGCATTTTAGGACATAAATTGAATGAAGAGGCAATCCTGTCTTCTGGTTCTTAGTATCCTTAACCCAGCTCTACATGGCAATATGTCACACGTATTAAAACCTCCATTCTAAACATGCCCATGAATTCTAATTGATTTCACTCCTCAGACACTCTCCAGAATTTTTTTTTTTCCTTGCATGATTGATTTTAGCACTTCAGTCATAAGCTGCCTTATTTATACTGTCATTTGGTCATTCGATTTCACTTGTGCATTGCTTGTCTTGTCAATGAGAGACTGAATTCTCTTAAGGACTCTTAAGTCTCCTGTATCACTCAGTCTATCACAAAACTACAAAGTATTTACTCAACAAATACATTTATGGAATTTAACATGAAGATGAAATCTTACCAGGATGGTAATGAAATTGCCAGAGCTGTTTTCCTATTGATTAGATTACTTCAGTGGCTCAGTCAGTTGGGTGTCTGCCTTCAGCTCAGGTCATGATCCCAGGGTCCTGGGACTGAGTCCCACACTGGGCTCCCTGCTTGGCCAGGAACCTACTTCTCCCTCTGGTTATGCTGCTTCTCCCCCTTCCACTGTTCTCATTCCCTCTCTCTCAAACAAATAGATAAAATCTTAAAAAAAAAAATTACATTCAGTGCCTTAAAATACCATAGTCAATGGCTTGTCCTCATCGCATCAGATTGCAAACTCATCCTGCCTACACTTTAAGTTCACCCAACATTTATTATTTATGCTATCAATTATTACTGTGAAGATTAGTAAGGGGTTCTCAATACCGACACATTACAAATGAGAGATTTTAATTTCTCATCATTGTAAAATTGGACTGCTATATCTATCTATCTATATATAGCATTTACTATATAGCATATACTCATATACTATATATGAGAGCCATATATAGTTAATGGAAGTCTGAAAATATATCAAATTGCTAGAGATATTTATATAAGTGCAAAGGAAAGATTTGTGCTGCTAGTGGAACAATCACCTTCTGCGTCACACAACCATTCATAATCTGAGTTGCAGATCTAGATTATGACTAATATTTGGCTCTAATATTATAGGTGGTTACTGTGGAGGGAATCAGTAAGAGCATAACTGTCATTTCCTTGGAAAAAATTAATCCACAGATGGATCCCAACACCCAACAGCACTGGTGTCCAAAACGAACGGGGATTTTTGCTAAATAAGGACTGATTCAGCCAAAAAAGATACTCTGACTAGAGAAATTTGTATCATGCATCACTCCAAAAAGTGCTGAAGACTTTGGAACACTAGAATTTTCCTAATAGGCACATAGTGAAGAGTCACTTACTAATTAAAATGCACATTTAATTTTTTTTCATTTATAGCAGGAAACAGTGGAGTTAATCAATGCTATCCTGCATTCACAAAGTTACATTTACTTACAAAACGTAATCCTTCATTTTCCTAAATAATTAAGGTACAACTTAGCTAAATAGCTAAGTAGCTAAATAATTAAGGTACAACTTCGATTCTGGCTGGGAAGGTACTTATTCCAATAATCAGTTTTTCTTTAACTTTCTACTTCAAGAAATAAGCATTGCTGTATATCAGCCCATGGTGGGGAAGAGTGATGTTGGTAAGAAAGATTAGGAGATGTGTATTTATTTGCCTCCTCCCATAACTAAATTTACGCAACCCACCATAATCTTACAACTCTGTTCATTTCTTTGAAGATTCTTCTATTATATGAAACTATTTTGGCCTATGGTGTACTGAGTTTATTTAGAAAATAATATTAAAATAAAACAATTTCAATGCCTGTTCCAGAGAAACGCGATCCCTTTCTGGGTGACTGATTTTCCAAAAAGAGCTCATTACCTGGAAATAAAAATGCTGCCTCTCTGAATTCCTGGTTTGGAAAATTCTTAGCCATCCACAGATGCACGGATTGAATCATAATAAAGAAGAGAACATACACCATGATTAATTTCCTCTTCCCACTTAGGCTTCATATGTTTTAAGGGATTAACTGGACCTCTCCCACCTGTTTCTTAGAAGAAATCCATGCCGAAACACATTTCAGAAGAAGCATACTGTGGTGGGGTGAGATGTTACTCCTTCTCCTCCCTTTGACTACATAGAATTTTAGTTCCTCTGTCTCCACGTTTTTAGCTCAGGACTACAGACTGGGTTTCTGTACACCCATCTATTTTGCAGAGTTAATTCAAGCTGGTTGAAAGTAATGCATTACTTAATAAATACTCAAGTAGACAGACCCCTTCCCCTCCTTCCCCCGTTCCCCGCCCCCAGCCCCCACGGTGTGAGGCTTTCCACCCTCCAACCCCACCCCCCCCACCGCGCACACAGGGATTTAAAAGGCAAGGCGGTTACAGGGCTTGGAAAACTGCATAATGTCAGCGAGTAGAATGGAACGGCAATACGTTTGGCTCTCCTAGCAGAAACACCGCATGCCCAACTTATTCCACACTTTTAAATTTCAGTATCTCGCTCAGCGCTAGGAAAAGCGGCACACTTGCTAAAGCAGGGTTAAGGACGCATCTGCAAAACCTTCCCTATCTCACCAGCACCTCCTAGGGGCCGTAGGAGGGTATGAGGCTAGGAAGCGGGTACCCGCGCAGACCCTTTCCTTGAATTGTCAGTTTCCCCTCCCCTACACGCAAAAATGCCCCGGGTCTGTCCGCCGGGCATCCCAGCCAGCTGGGCGAAGCAGTTCGGCGACTCTAGGAAGGCCTTTAGAGGTTTAACCAAACTGCACGAAAGACGCATTTGCTCGCTTGAGGCAATAAACATTACACACACACGCAGGAATTTCAAACTCTGTGTAAGGAAGACTCCTAAATGTATTGCGTCCTTTAAGAGCAAAGCTTCGTTATGACACCACAGTACTCAGAGGTGCACACACGCACTCCATTTACACACAGACACACACACGGACACACGGACACACGGATCAATCTGCAAAGTTCCAGGATCCAGACGCGGTTAACACTGAAGCTGACATAGGGTTTTTTTTAAAGGGTCTGCATGCTCTTGCCTGGTTGCTGGGGATTGAGGCTGGGAGGCGCTGATGCGAGGGCAGAGCTGAGTGTCTGTAGGAGTTGCTGTTCCAGAAAATTCATTACTCTAATTGCTCTGATTTTAGATCAGTAGAGCGTGCCGGGCGGTGGTGGAGAAAGCGATTGAGGGCGGACAGTGCGAGAGGGAACGAGTCGTTCACCCTTCCGAGAAGTCTGAGCGCTTTTGTAAGTAATTCACCAGCAGCCCGGAGCAGAAAGAGCCCAGCGGCTCTGCAGTTGCAACAGTTGTGCGCGTCTAAATTCCAGCCGGGTTCCGCGCGCCGGTCCCGGTCCCGGTCCCGGTCCCTTTCCCCGATGGACTCGCGGCTCCTCCGCGCACCGCAGGTTCTGCGGGGAATTCGGGCGTGGGGGCGGGGTGGCGTGCAGGGGGCGCTGGGTGGGAGCGAGGGGAGAGGGAGACGCGCCTGGGCTGAAAGGCAACCCTCCCCGCCTGCACACGATTCGCCCGGCCCTGGCAAAGGAGC
Organism: Mustela putorius furo; assembly: GCF_011764305.1. Classification (NCBI taxonomy): domain Eukaryota; kingdom Metazoa; phylum Chordata; class Mammalia; order Carnivora; family Mustelidae; genus Mustela; species Mustela putorius. The sequence goes on from NW_025421399.1 coordinate 11,031,395, forward strand.
ACGCACGGCACCGCCGCCCCCGAGCAGAGGGAAAGGGAAGTGTCGGGCTCGGAGAGGGCTAGGAAGCTTTGCCCAAGGCCACGCTGCAATTAGGCAGCCGCAAACGCCCGGCCGCGGAGCTTCCCACCTGCTGCTGCTGTCCCAGCTGGGGCGCCACCTCCTCCTCCCCGGCCGGGGCCGGACTTCCAGACCCGGCTCGGAGGGCGGAGGGGTGGGGTGGGGTGGGAGGCGGGGGGGAGGAAGCGGCGGCAGGTTCTCCTCGCTGGCAGCGTCGCGGGACGCGGGTGTAGCATCGTCCCCTCCCCGCCGCGGTTCCCGGGGCCGGCCGTGCAGCCAGGAGCGCTGCGATTGGCTGGCCGGGGCCGCGGGGCGGAGCCAGGCGGGCCGGTATCTCAAAAGAGCCCAGGATATTGCAGAGCGCACTGGAGCCCTGGCCAGCGCGCAGCCTTCCCCGGCGCCGGCAAGCTGGGTCTTGGGGATTCTGGTTTGCTTTGGCTCACTCGCTTTTACAAACTCCTGGATCTTACATGCCTCTGTACCCCCCACTTCCACTTCATGTCCCCATGCTCCTGCGCCAGCAACAGGTAAGGGCTGCTGTGTGTTTTCTTCCCTCCTTGTCTCCCGCTGCCTGGGTGTCCTGGGGAGTGGACTCGGGCCGCCCGCCGTCCCCAACCCTACCCTGCACCGCTGCTCCAGGGGTGCCCAGCGGTCACGCTGCTGTAGCGCTTCCCGACGCTGCGGAGTCCCAGATCATGTCTATAGAGTTTGTGTGCGCACCAGAACATCCCCAGAGCTAAAAATACTGAGACATGCTTGGAACAGTTGAGCAATAGGAACAGATTTCTCCGCAGCATCTGTTTGTGCTCATTACTTCCAATGCACCAGCTGTAGCGAGATACTGAGTTTGGAGACAAGGGCGAGGGAGCCTGTGTTCGATTCTTGCTCGAAGGAAGAAGAAAAAAAAAAAAAAAAAAAAAAGGCGGGGGCTGGGGAGTGCTTCTAGAACACTGGTCTCAAACCTAGGCCGACTTGGGACTCAGCCCTAGTCTTGATCCTTCGCGTCTTTTTTTATTTTTTTCCCTTTGTCATTGCTTCAAGTGTAGCGTCGAGTTCCAAACAGAGCGAGCGTCTCAAAGTTGCTTTGCTGGGGAAAGAGAGCGCGAGCCCGAGTTGGATTTGAGCCCGAAGCCCGCAAAACTTTCACATCCTATGGTACTCTCTCCTAAGCAACGTATTATTCTTAGTAATAATAGCATTAATTCCTAAGTTGAAGACAGCGTGGTTTCAGGAAAGCACAGTGGATTCTGCAAAAAGATTGCATCATAGCATAGACTCGTCATGACAATTGAAAAAAAAAAAAATCGAGATAGGAAATGGGCAGTTTAATGTCTGAGCCTGGATGAGTCTTACCAGTGCGATGGTAACTAGGATACTGCTGTGAATCCTGGGGGTTTTCATGGTCTTAGAACTTACCTGTTAGGAAACAGGGCATTGAAAACGTGTTTGGGGTATGCAAAGAATGCATATTGCCTTTTATTACTTGCTTTCTTTTCCCATTAATAATCAATACGCTGTTAGATTTCCCTCTCACTAATCAGTGCCCTAGGTCGCCTGTATATTACCTGTACACTTGTTAACATTTCCCAGCTCACTTACACCCCCCACCCCTAATGCTTTATTTATATTTGCCAATAGCTGGAAAAATCTCAAGGCTCAGGAGTAAGAGATGTTACTACAGGGATGGTGAGAGGGGTCAAAGTTGGGGTCAAGGTCATTTAACGTTACTTTTAACCCGTCTCCCTCCTGTTTTGCCTATACTTTCTTTAAACTTATTGGTATCCGTAGGAATATTTGTTCTAAACTCCTGTGAATTTGGCCTTTTTTTTTTTTTTTTTTTTTGGGCACACCATATTTCTACTCTCTTCTGATGCCCCAGGTGTAGCATCTCTGGGTAGCTGTAAAGTCCTTGTATGACTTCTCAGTAGCATGGAAGATTGGCCACATCTTTACCTGAACAGATAGACTGTTGCAGGGTTCTTTTTGTTTTTGTTTTTTAAATCACCAGATTTACGTGTATTTCTCAGCATTCGCAAATGCTGAGTGATGGTCCGTGCACTGCTGAATAGAGATTTTAAAGTGCTCATAGAGATAAATGCGGATCCTCTGCCCTTCCCTTCTTCCCCCTCCCCCTCCCCTCTGTTTACTGAGCTCCTAAGAGGTTGCTTTGCTAGCAGTTGTGCCCACATAGCAACATGTGCCCAGAGCACACTCAGGCTGGTCTATATGGCGTCAGCTGGGGAATAACTGCTCTGAACACTCATTAGCAGACCTCTGTCGCAGCCCAGCACACTTTCTTTTACGGTCCTTATTTGCAGTCCACAAACACTCTCCCCCATTGCACACCATGACCGTATTATGAGATACATTTATCCTCATGTATGTGTCATAATTATGTTTTTCTAGTTTCCTATTGGAGATATTTCCTATATGGGAAAAAAAATATTTAGATGCACTCTATACAGTGTTATCTCCTTGACCTTGAATTGATCTATAGGACTCTCTCTCTTTAACATCTACCTAAGACTGAAATGGCTGAACTATTTTTTTCCATTGCTTATGCTTAATTTTGGCTCAGCCTATAAATAGTCTTAACATGAACAGCACCACATGTAGCCTCTCAATTTCCCAGAAATACTTTCTACCTCATGGGTGATAGCCTGGGTAAAATGATTATTTGTATCTATGAGATTTACATCAGGCCCTTGAATATTTTGGCGGAGAAGGGAATTTACACGTTGTCCGTCTAATCAGTTATGGTTTCTCCTGAATTGCACCCATCCAAGGAGTCGGATCACTTAGTGTTCTCATCTCCTTTCAATCAAATGCTTCTCAAAAGAACTCTTTTGAATATAGGCCTAAAATAAAGTTGCACAAAAGCCCTATTCTGAAGGAAAGTTTTTTGTTTTTTTTTTTAGTGAGAAAAAAGCAGGCAAGGAAATTTTCTGCTTGCCTAAAGCCACTTGGGCATGTGGGCAGGTCAGTAAGGAGAGCGTTCTTCTTCATGAACTATTAAGACAATCACCCCAGCAGACTGGCAGGTTCCAGATTTTTGCTATGTAGTCAGCTCCCCAAAACTCTGAAGACACGTAATGTGTGTGCACACATATACACACACAATCTGTTTGGGAGTGTATTTATTTGAAGTGACAGAAGCTTCCACTTTGCCAGAAAAAATCCCCCCCCCTTTCCAGGCAGAATGGTAAAATTTCTAAATGATGCTCCGCATGTGGAACAAATTCTGTCATTAACAGTGGAAATAAGACAATAAGAGTCATTCAATACAGGCTCTTTTCAAAGTTCTAAAGGCAGGAGGCTCTTGGTAGGGAACTGGTATTGTGTGTTTTATGGAATTCAAACAAAAGTCCTGGGGTCACGATTTTTGGGAGGTCGTAATTCAGTCTTTAGATTTCATATGGTTGTTATGCTTTAATCTGGAAAGAGTGCAGAAATAAGTCAGAAGAAATTTGAAACTGTCTACTCACGGTCCCTAATGGTAACTCAGATGGAAGGGTTGTTTTGAATCATGAAAAGGGAATTTCTTGGGGTCAACTTATAAGATTCTGAAGTCATCCAGACCTCAGGATACAAGCACTATTTAAATGAGGCTTCCCTGCCTTCCCCTTTTTTTGGAGAGTACACCTGCATCTAGTGTTCTATTATTACATCTCTCAAGTTTTGCGCAGACATCCTCGGCAATTTCATATGAGCCCAATAATCTGAAATCACTGTTAAAAAAAATTCCTCCCATGTCCAGGATCTAGAACCCTGAGGGATAGGAATCTTATTTCTTTTGTCCAAGTACAAACTTCATAAGGAAGCAGACAAAACATTGAAGCAGGTGGAAGACTGGGAAGGCACAGTAACTTCTTTTTATAAAGTAATTCAAAGGCACTTTCAAATCGGGCATCATTTACGTGTCAAAAGCTGCCAAAATGTAACACACATTGCAATTTTCACAGATGACTAATCTCAGGAAAAATGTGTTGGGGCACATTCTTGCATAATAACTTGGATAAGGAGGGAGAAGTGAAAAGACTGTAACAAGGCATTTTCAAAGACAATGCACCTTACCCCTCTTTAAGGGGGTGTTGAGAAACGAGATCAATGATTTGCGTGATTTGTTTGCAGGTGGCTCTGCTGAAGTTGGTTAACTACTTGATCTCAATGTGGTTTTGGGGGAGAACGAAAAAGTGGAGTCCTTGTTATCAGGGCTTCAGCAAATTTCTGCTCCTTTCTGTCTGTTTCCCATCATCCTCCTTCACTAGAGGAGATCGACTGGGTGGCTGGTCGAGGGGAGAGTCACTGGTTTTCCGTTCTATGCTGTATTCATTTTGTTAATTTCTGTTTGATGCAGGGAAACACTTTGGACTTTATCTTAGACTTTTGTGAGTCAAGGAAAAAAAGTGAAAGAGGGGAAGTTGAAGTAAATAAATCGCTTTTCTCGAGGTTAGGATGAGGCTAGAGGAGAAAACTGAAAACTACTGTTTGTTCACATTAGGTAAAGGTGAGTGCCTTCTCCATGGGAACATAGAGCAGACAGCAGTGCTCGAAGTGAAAGTAAGCTGACTGACAATTATGATCCAGTCCCACAAAGTTGTCTCTGTTTGGGAAAACACAGAATTGGACCCACATGAAATGAGTTCCTGCCTTATCTCAGTTCGCTAAAGACCTGGTCCTTTGGCACAGAGGTGCTTACTTCCTAGCCCGTCATTACACATGGCAGTCCCATCTCTGGAGAATTTCAGGACTCATCGCTAGGCAACAGACTCGCTCTTTATCCCCCAGAGCAAACCTACGCCTTCAAGTCAGAATCACTTGCACTAACAGAGATGTTATCAGGCATTTCTGCAAAGTGGCTGCTTGTAGTGTGTGAGGTGATGAAACAAGCCCAAACCGTCTTCAGAAACTGGGACCGATTTCAGATCATTATAAGGGCTGTAGGCTCAGTTTTGTTTTGTTTTTTTTTAAATTATCATTTCAACAAAATGATAATTTTGCCTTCTGATTTCCATCATGTCATCAAGGGCTCCGGTATTCTCCCATAATGCACCTGCACCTCAATTAATATTAACATTCTGCATTGATACGGACTGTTCTCGAGACACGTTGAGTTCTCAAAGCCTTGTGACAAACCTTGGACTAAGCAAGTCTTTCTTCTGCTTAGTAACTTGGGACCCTAGCAAGTAGGGGAAGCCAGAGAGAGAATAAGAGAGGTTTATCTGTAAAAATGGAATCTCCTAGATTGCTGGAAACAATAGGGGGAAAAGAACCCAAAATATTGATTGAAAGACTGTCCCAAACTATGAACTCTCCCATGTGTAATAACTTTATGCTTTTAAATACATAAGAATATTTTTAGGGGATGAAGAAATGAAATACCTTCTAATTTACTGCAGAGTATTTTTATCTGTCTCTGGCTATATTTTGCTAGGAAATGTCATTACTTAGAGAGCAGGACCCATTAATAATGACTTCTTTGCTAAAGAATAACGTCTTTTTTTGTTGTTGTTGTTGTTTTCAGGACATGCACTCTGGATGTCAGCTGAGTTACTGAGGTAGCTTTGCATGTCAGTAGACAGACCTTGGTAGACCCTCAAGGCTCCTGGAAACCCCCATCTCTCCTTCTTCTTTTTGTGTGTGTCCTCACTGAACATTCAAAACTGTTTCTCCAAAGGGTTTTGCAAAAACTCAGACTGTTTTCCAAAGCAGAAGCACTGGCGTCCACAGCAGAAGCGATGGGCAGTGTGCGAACCAACCGCTATAGCATTGTCTCTTCAGAAGAAGACGGAATGAAGTTGGCCACCATGGCGGTTGCAAATGGCTTTGGGAATGGGAAGAGCAAAGTCCACACCCGACAACAGTGCAGGAGCCGCTTTGTGAAGAAAGATGGCCACTGTAATGTTCAGTTCATCAATGTGGGGGAGAAGGGACAACGGTACCTTGCAGACATCTTTACCACGTGCGTGGACATTCGCTGGCGGTGGATGCTGGTTATCTTCTGCCTGGCTTTTGTTCTCTCGTGGCTATTCTTTGGCTGTGTGTTTTGGTTGATAGCTCTGCTCCATGGGGATCTGGATGCGTCAAAAGAGAGCAAAGCTTGTGTGTCTGAGGTCAACAGCTTCACGGCTGCCTTCCTTTTCTCCATTGAGACCCAGACAACCATAGGCTATGGCTTCAGGTGTGTCACGGACGAGTGCCCGATTGCTGTCTTCATGGTGGTGTTCCAGTCCATTGTGGGCTGCATCATTGACGCCTTCATCATTGGCGCTGTCATGGCGAAGATGGCAAAGCCAAAGAAGAGAAACGAGACTTTGGTCTTCAGTCACAACGCTGTGATCGCCATGAGAGACGGCAAGCTGTGCTTGATGTGGCGGGTGGGCAACCTTCGGAAAAGCCACCTGGTGGAAGCTCACGTGAGAGCCCAGCTGCTCAAATCCAGAATTACTTCGGAAGGGGAGTACATCCCCCTGGATCAAATAGATATCAACGTTGGGTTTGACAGCGGAATTGACCGCATATTTCTGGTGTCTCCGATCACAATAGTCCATGAAATAGATGAAGACAGTCCTTTATATGATCTGAGTAAACAGGACATTGACAACGCAGACTTTGAAATTGTGGTCATTCTGGAAGGTATGGTGGAAGCCACCGCCATGACCACACAATGCCGGAGCTCCTATCTGGCAAATGAAATCCTCTGGGGCCACCGCTATGAGCCTGTACTCTTTGAGGAGAAGCACTATTACAAAGTAGACTATTCAAGGTTCCACAAGACTTATGAGGTGCCTAACACTCCTCTTTGTAGTGCCAGAGACTTAGCAGAAAAGAAATATATCCTCTCCAACGCTAATTCATTTTGCTATGAAAATGAAGTCGCCCTCACAAGCAAAGAGGAAGATGACAGTGACAATGGGGTTCCAGAAAGCACCAGTACGGACACACCCCCTGACATAGACCTTCACAACCAGGCAAGTGTCCCTCTAGAGCCCAGGCCCTTACGGCGAGAGTCGGAGATATGACTGCTTCCTTCTCTGGAATATTTACTTTAAAATAACAGTCTGTTGGTCAAAGGCCCAAAACAGTTACTCAGACGACGGTACTGGTGAAGAGGTGGGTCAAGGCGAGTGACCACAAGGGACCGAGGCTAGCACGATGGTTTCCAAGAAAGACTGTAAGCTCGGAGATGGACATAAAGCACTCATCATGCCTCCCCTCCCCACCCCTCCCCCCCTCCCCGTGACCCAATGGCACATACATGTTGTAGAATAAGTTATGGGGTTTTTATGTTTTGTTTTGTGTTTTTACAAAACTTGAACTTGCAGGCAAGCCTTGGTTGGGTATTTGACTAATCCAGAATGCTTCTCTTTAGGGAACAAGAATGTTTTTAATGGCATAACAAAGGCAAGACTCTGCCTTAATTTTTGAAAAGCTGCTAACTACATGAACACGAATTGTATTTTTGTTGCCGTGTAGTTTTTCTTTCGTGTAATTTAAAAGTCAGTGTTGAACTTTGTTGAAAGCTCATGATATGTGCTTCAAAGTGGCAAGTATTTGGCTATTAAGCTGCCAAAATGAGAGCCTGATTTTTTTGAGGCCAGTAATTTGTTTGCTAGAATTGATTTTTTTCTCTCTCTCTCTCTCTCTCTCTTTGGTTACATAAGGGCATTATGTAACACTAGCCAAATGGTAGCCTCTGTTTTTTTTTGTTTTGGTTTGGTTTTTGTTTTTTTACTTCCATGATGTTAATGGGTTATCTCAAATTTTAAGTTAGACTACCTAAAATAAATACCAAAGATAATGCACATTTTTGCACAGTGGAGCTTAGACTAAAAAGAATAGAAAGCCCCATGGCTGCCTTGAAATCAAGAAACAATAACTTTGAACCTCAGCAAGACCTTGAACTCCCCTCTCCTCTTTCACCTTACTCAGAAATAGAACATCATATGCACAGAGTCTAGTCAGCGTCCTGCTTTTCCGATTTCGCTCTTTCATGCAACTTGTTTATGATAGGGGAAGAAGAAAGGTGAATTAAAATTCACACATATGCAATCAAAATACCTTCTCTTTCCTGCTTGCTAGGACTGGCCAGGTCAACGCACAAGGTGAGAGAAGGTGATGTGCTCTTAGATTTTTTTGGATTTCCCCTTTCTGCACATTCCAAAATGTATTCTGTAAGACTTAGGTTGGAGTTAGCTGGTTCAAAATCTGAGCTACCCAACGTGAAAGACAGACAGGTTTAAACTCTTGTGACTGAATACATTGCCCCAACTGTCAGGACATTTCCAGCTTGATTTCCCCTTGGAGAAGATGCCACGCCTGGCCTCTAGGCTGGTTCTTCCAATCAGCCTGTCTGGAGCGGGTCCTCCCACATCTGGGAGGTTGCAGATGTCAGTGGGGGAGCCGGGGCAAAGTGTGGACCAACCACTTTGATGTAACACTTCCGCTTAAGTATTCGGGAGGGAGAGGAAAGTGACTTTTTTTTTTTTTTTTTTTTCATGGTAGTGGGTAGGAATGAAAATGTCACAGTAATTTGGGGTCAACAAGAGCCATACAAAATATAACACAGCCACAGGTGGAGGAGATAATGATCTAAAAGGGTTATTTCTACTTTATGGATGCACATTTGAGATGGGATCGGAACTGACTCTTGTCACCTGTAGAGCCGAATAGCAGGTTACTAAGGACACATTGTTTTCCAGAAGTCTGTCCTGCCTGGCTGCCTGACTAGATCGAAATATATATATAATTTTTTTTTCTTTTTCTTTTTCTTTTTTCTTTTTCCCCTGCTCTAACTCAATCATGGAACTCTTTTTTGGTTTAAAGTTCCTTATGTGTGAAATCTGGGGGTTGCTGACTTTTCTTTTTCATTGGAGTCTCGAAATCAACTCTCTTATGGTATTATATCCCTGTATGCCATTAAAAAACAGCTTGTTCTGGAATTCTGTATTTTGTAAGTCGAAGCGTGTGATGCTCTCTGGGTCTTACACAGCCATCTCTGAAATGCCTTGCTTGCAATAATAGGACAGTGTCTGCCGCCCTCAGCCCTCAAAGCCGATGGGTTTGAAGACTGTGGCGTTCTTTTCCTGGAAACCGAGACAGAGATGTCAAGCAAGTGGTTGCTCTTTTCAATCCAAATCTAGAGGAAGGTTAGGGAAGTTGTTCAGAGAGTTGGAGGAACTGGGATTGGGTGGACAAAAAGAATGGACAGATAAGGGAACGATTCGGCTGTCGAGGGCGAGAGGTTACTGAGGGCTTCAGCTGCTGCTATTTCGATATTTTGCAAAGGAAAATAATCAAACCAAAGAGTATTCCGTGATACGTAAATTAAATGAAGATGCAGTGGAGCACGGGGTGGGGGCCACGAAGAGGGCTCCTTCCAAACAGAGTGCTGCCACTTCAAAAGACTTAAGAGAGTTGGAAGGGGGTGGTCTGGGGGCAGGAACGAGGGAGGGAAATCTTTCAACTTCTTTCTGAAAAACAGAAAAAAAAAAATCTAAAATTTCTGGTGCACAGGTTTGTTTTTGTTTTTGTTTTGTTTTTCCAAGAAAATTTTGCAGAAGCTATGTTTTTAAAGTGTACATTTTATAAAGTTTATCAGATATTTTCATATTTAAAGCCAAATGTAAATAGAAGTCTGTAAAGGAAAAAAAAAAATTGCCATAGAAAGTACAATTTCAGTGCAGCAATTTCAGAGAGCTCGTACCTCTATGCTACCGGTTAGCATGGTTTTAGCAAATATTTACCAGCCTTATAAGGTTCGTATTGCTATGTTCTGTTATTTATTTCAGCATGGACTGTTCCTTTGAAAGCTTTTTCTAGTTATTAGTATTTTAACAATTACAAGCTTTAAATGGCAATTTTTTTGTGTGTTTTTTTGTTTTGTTTTGTTTTGTTTTGTTTTTGTCAAGAGCCAAGACACAGGTAATGCACAATATTTTTTTGTTGCATTTTACCTTCAAAGCATTTGTTCTTATTGACTGGGTCTCCTTAATTAGTGCACATACATCATTAGGATGAAGTCAGAGGAGACTCGCCGTGAATATCTGGGGTCTGTTCCCAGCTCTGTGTTGCTTCTCTATTGCAAGCAAACTCCCCCCACCTCCCCCCTCCCCCCGCTGTTTAATTTACTACTCCCTTTTAAAGATTTTTTGCTCGTATCTGGGTGGGCATTATATTTTTGGGAGGAGGCATAGATTCCTGGTTCTCCTATTTTTAAATAAAAGATAGACAAAGTGAATTCTATTTTGACTATTGAGAATGGAATAGTTTTCTAACCCTCTAAGAGTATACTTGAATCAGACATTGTAAGGATGTCAGTACAGCACTGTAGCCATTTCCAAATTCCTGGAGAAAGTCTGTTTTACCTTTTTAAAAAACAAAAACACAAAAAACACTATTCATGCATTATTTCTTCACTTTCCTTCTTCCCTGTGAACTCCCATCCCAAACCCTGACTGTCTATGTGAGGAGCTCTATCCCCCGAATCATGTTACCCATGCAAATGACAAAATGTCAGCTCGTGTTTTATAATAAGTCACTCGGGAAAGGCAAAGAGCTTGTTCTGGAAAACAGGGTGAGTTCTTTCTCACTCTGTTGTCTAATAATGTTAAGGCAAAAAATAAAAGTGTTGCATAGTCTCCTCCCGACTCCCGACTCCTGACTAGAATCTCTTTTCTAGTGACGTTGGGTTTCAGCTCTGGGCTCTGGTGCGTCGAACAGTCCTGGCCTTTGACAATCGTGATAGTTACTATTTTCCCGTTTGCCGTCTTTTTGTATCGAAAAGTCTTCCTATTGTACTGCACAAACCATGGATTGTACATATTTTTATATATTATGTCTTATTTTATTATTTCTAAATAAAAAATTAAAAAATTGAAGACACCCTGGTGCAGGCACCGGCGGGCCTCCTGTATGATTGCTGTAGCATCGCTGAGAAACAAAGCAAAGGTTGCCGAGCCACAGGGCAGAAAGGCTGAGCGTTGGGATGAATAGAGCCATAGAAATGGCCTCAACAGGGAGGGGTGGTGGGTGGCAGATTAGCTTAATCCAAGTTAGAGGAAGTCAAGCTCATATTTTGTTTTTGGACCAAACAGTCGTAGGTCGAGAGGATAGAAAACAAGTGAGAAAACAATACTGATGAAACAAGTTCTAATCTTTAGGTTGAGTCTCTGTTTAATGATAATAGTTTTCCATGGTGGAGCCTAAACTCTGTATGGGGTTCTGCCTCGTAGGTCATCTCAACCCTGCCCCCTCCAAGATTAGGATAATATTCTTCTTGTATTGTGCATTGGTAGTTGATGAAAATGTTTTGTAAAGGGCCAGATGGTAAACACCTTTGGCTCTGTGGAACAGAGGGCCTGTCTCCACTCTGCCCTTGAAGCGCAGAAGCAATCATTGATAACAGGAAAACAAATGTTGTCACTGTGTGTCAATAAAACTTTACTTGTAACTATAGGTGATGGGCCACGTGGGGCCCATGGCCTGTAATTTATCAACCCCTGGTATGGAGGAAACTGAGGCTCAGTTTAAAGCTAAGAGGCCATGGAGGCTGTATTCAAATTCAGGTCTTAACTGCCTCCACGCTTAGTGTAATCCACTAAAGTGCATATTGTTCCAGGACACCAAGTTACCATAGTCTCAGAGAAAATGCCCCTTCTTCTAGCAGATTTGGAATAACTTCACTGCTGTCACACGATTGGAAATCTTGAGAAAATCTGCATTCTGGAATATGGGTTGCTCCTTAATATTCTTTTCTTTAACAAATACTCATGTGGCACTTTCTGTGTTTCAAGCATGGTTCTTGAATTCTTTGTAAGGAGTAATTTCATCTTAACAGCAACTCTGTGGAGTAGTCAGTGGTATTATCCCCACTTAAGAAATGAGGAACCAGGACCAGAGAGGTGGAGTGCTTTGTGCAAGCACACACAGCAAGTAGGTATGAGAACCGAGAATTCTAACTGTGGCCATTGAGCACCTGGCTGGGCTTTTTGTCAGTACTCTCTGCTTTTTGTTTGGAGGCATTCTTGGTAAAAGTTTCACCATTTACCCTGGGGCCTTTCTGCTCCTTAGCTTTTATGTTCCTAAATGATGAAATTGCATTCTGTTTCTGCACATGGGACGCATGAGCCCAGGATTCCAACCTCCTTCAAAATCTTCTCCACCATTTCTCATCCAGTTCTTGGAGAGAGGGAACAACTCACAGAGGGTACACTAAGGGCACTGGTGATGGAATTTGGGTAAATTTCAAACTTCAGATTAATTTCAGTTAACTAGGAATTGCTTAGTCCTGACTCCAGGCGAAACCACAAAGCCCTGTTACTAAGCCAGTTGCAGTCACCCAGCACATCACACACTTCTGCTCTCTTCCCACTGTAGGGAGCCAAAGGTGTAACCTGAGCTTCTTGGTGACTGATCCCATGGAGCAAGATAATGGTACCTCCGGGCAGAGAGCTGAATGCGATATGGGCCTCACCTCTCCTTTGTAAAAATTTTTATTAAATATATGTGCAAAAAGAAAAGACAGAGGTGGGATCTGGGTCCTTCTGAGAAGCTTAGGTTTCTTTTCAGCGACAAACAAAAACCTCCAAATGCTGGCCTTCTGAAGCAGTAGCAGCCCAGATCACACTTGCAAAGAAGAAAACAAATTTCCCTCTAGAAATTTCCATCTTAGAGCTGGCAGAACGGATTAAGTCAATCAGATTTCCTTCCCCAATTTAAATAAATTGGTGCGTAAATAAAGGAAGGCTAGCTCTACCGACTTTAAGTAAAGAACCGAGTCCGTGATCATATTTCAAGAACCTAGAGCCTTTTTTATTTTTTATTTTTTTTTTTCCCAAACAGTTCGGGTTAAGGGTTCTCGTGAGCTGATGATTTAAGCCATCACATGAGGACTGTTATCATGACTTCAAAAATTGCCTGATTACAAGGTGATACCCACAAGGCACCAGCACAATCCTATCACTGCTTCCAGAATAGGGTGACCACCTGTCCTGGTTTGCCCGGGAGAGAGGGGTTTCCCCAGACCTAGGGCTCACCGTGCTAACACTGGGAACGTGCTGGACAAACCGGGATGAGTCAGTCCCCTGGTTTGGAAGCTAGAGGAGTGGAGTGTTGGGGAAGGAAAGGAGAGATGCGGTTAAGAAGAACATGAACGGGGAGGAGTTCAAAATCCAACACAGGAGTGTTATTAACTCATAAGAATAATAATGATGAATAATTACCTCTAAGTGTCTTTCTCCAAATAACTGGAAGTTGTTGCCTCAAGGGCATCTGTTGTTTTGGAGGAATGGTTTTCTAAAATATTACATAATTTTCAGTGTTATTTCATGTTTTCTTGTGGCACACGAGCGAATGGGTGCTGCTCTGCTTATTGCAATGTGTCTGTAAATTTTGTCCGTGAAATCATCAACTACTGTTTCGTCCATCGCCAGAGTCCCCTAGCAGGTCATTTAGGTCTTTGCTTCCCATCTGCTGTGCCCAGGAAATAAGATAATCCATTCTAAGGACTATATGACGAACATCAGAATGCCAGCCGGGCAAATCAGGAAAGGCACAGATGAGACATCAAAGTATGGCTTTAATGGAGGGACTGTAGGGTGACTGCACTCATTTTCAGAGCTTATTGTTGTTGTTGGGTTTTGGGGGGTTTTTTGTTTGTTTTTTAAATTTCAGGTTTCAGTTTATATGCTAAGAGGTTGGGGCCGGGAAGGGGTTTAGGTTCTAGAAAAATCCTATTCAACTTGACCAGATAGTTATTGAAGAATTACGATACACTGTGGGTTATTCAGAGTTTTCTACATGGACTTGGTCTTATGTAGATCATAGTTTAGAAAATGAGCCGTGCTGATGGATATTCGTTTCTGTCTGGCAGCCGAGAAAAGCAGTTGAGTTTCAGATATAAGAAATTTATGTATAATAACAATAGTTCCCAGTTGAGTACTTGCATTAGGCACTACACAAAGATAGAATTCTTACCCTCCATCTGCAGGAATCCTCACTTCATTAAGTATTTTTTTCAGGGATGTTTCCATGGAGTCAAATATTTTTGCAACACCTTACTGGGACTTGCTTATTGGTTTTGCAAAAATTTTGCTCCCAAGGATGCTGTTCTTCTGCTTCAGGCTGAATGACCCCTCTGACCCCAGTCTCTGCTAAGATTAGGTCTTCGGAATCACACTTCCCCTATCCTGACACGTGGGCAGAAAAACATCCCTTGGGCAAGTGTCTGGGTTCACTCCTGGTTAACAGAGAAATGAACCAAATCTCACAGGGTAAGAGCTTTATTTGGTTTTTGTTTTTCAAATTTTGCTAATACATTTCCATACCTAAGGCCCCAGTGAAGCGATTTTTTCTTTGATCCTGCAGAATGTTCCCCTAACTAGGGTATCAGAGTTTCTTTTAAAATCTATAAATAGCTGCATTAGGGGTTTAGACACAGACCCGTACCAACAGATTATTTACCAATAGGGAAATGCCAAGTGAGTGCGCATCCCGGAACAAAATACTCTTGGCAAATGTGCTCTCTGATGGCAGCCATTCATGCAAAAATGAGGGAAAGTCGAATCAGCCATTCAGAGATGTTCTTCGCTTCTGTCGGAAGCTCTTTGGGTGGCCATAAGATCAACAGCACTCCTCCCTGCCTTTTCCAGAAGCAGCCAAAAGTTGCAGCCTGCATGTTTCGGGCACATTCTGTCAATGAGGCAGCTGAATAAGATGCCCCAGCGTTGCCATAGAAACCACAAGAAGCCTCGCGCCACCTTCTCCCGCATCCTCTTTAATTTCATCTGAGTGACTTGATTCAAGAACCAAAAATAAAAAGTGCACAAGGATGTCATTATTTAAAAAGCTGTTTTCGATGATAAATACAGTATGTACTTGAGCCTCAGCCTGCTGCTCGCTCCTCCCTTCTATTTCGAGACATTTGAACTCTTCAGAACGGGAGTCTTCATTTAAGGTTTAATGGAAGTGAGCCCAGGTTTGCCAAGATAAGGGGATGAGGCTGCCTGCTGCGTTTCTACCTTTTCCCAGCTCATACTTGACATCTGAATGTGAAGTTTTTTGAAAGAGGGTCTATTTCTAGTGTCTGTTCATTTGGTATTAGCCCCCCTGGACTCATCAGGGCCTACTGAAATCTCTCTGCCTTCAGGCACTCCCTGGTATAAAACATTCCATAGGTTTAGGATCATTGTGTAGGTTAACAACAACACCAAAAAACCAAAAACAAAAATAAAAACAAAAAAAACTGGTTGGGAATGTGCCAGAAAAGCATTCAGCGGAAAAGCCAGCTAACAGAATTCTTCTTCTTCTTCTTCTTCTTCTTCTTCTTCGTCTACTTCCTTTCCCCCCCCCCCCCAATCCTGTTGCTACTTGCAGTACAAGCTCCTTTCACAATGAAGAGGAGAAGGAGGGAGACACACAGAGCTCAACAGCAGTCCTATTGTAATATTTCCCTAGGAGAAAGGGTGGGTACAACAGTGACGGTCCCTGTTTTTCACCTTTCTGATGGGCTAATGGATCAGAAGAGAAGCTTACCTCTTCTCCTTCCTCTTCTGTTCTGGAAACAAGACCATCCGGAGCCTACCCGCTGGCTTGATTTGAAAAGTGTTGCCATTTCCTGGTAGTGATTTGCATGAGCTGGTGTGCGATATGGAATATACTCACAAAGGAAAATGCACAAGGTACAAGGTGTGTCGGATAAGCAAGAATACGACGTTCCTTGTGGTCTGTGCATGTGCCTATGAATACGTTCTCTTGGTTAGGAGGACTGGGTACACCCGTTCACCATGTTGCAGAGTGTGTGGGTCCGACACTGAGGTTCTCTGCAAGGCAAATGATTCCTTCCTGTGGATAAAATATGAAAGAATCTCCCTGTTTTGGAGATGGCAGCCTGCAGGGAAAAACTGGCTGGTTCAACTGGTGCCATCAGTAAAACCAAGTTGGCTGGGTTGCTAATGCTGGAACAAGCGACATGCTTGCAAAACACATGGAGCTGAAGAACTGGCTTGCCAATCTAAGGTTGGAAATGTTTACTTTAACGAACCTGGAATTCTCAGACCTTTGTACCTAGAGGTACGTAACAACTACTCAGAGGAGGTTATTACTCTGTCCATCTTAGTTATTATACAAGATAAAAAGAAATCTGAGCAGTTGCAAAGTTGCCCGTTGCTAGCCAGGAGGGTCTTACTAATCCCATGGCTGTTTTGATCAGCATTTTCCTGGGTTTTAGGGGGTTTAAAAAAAAAAAAAAAAAAAAAAAAAACCAGGGCACTCCTCGTGAAGGGGGCAGGCGGAAAAGATAAAAGTCCTTATTGAGATAGGACCTGCAAGATGTTTTTGTTTTGTTTTGTTTTGTTTTTCTTTTTTTCCTGTGTTGAAAACCCTTACTCAACCTCCCATATGAAATTTTCTGCAGAGCCCACATTGCTTAATAATGGATTTTTAAATCATTTTGGAAAGACTCAAAGAGGAATTGAATTCTAGTTGTGGGTTGATGTGGGGAAAACAAAACCCAAATCAAACCAACACCAGCAACGGCAACTAAAAACCAGAAAGGGTCCATCTGAACTCAGAGCCAAGCAGGTATTTAAAGCTGTGTTTGAGGAACCTCTGAGTGGGTATGACCTGCCTCTGGGTACAAAGGTCTGGGAATCCTAGATTTTAGAATCCAGTTACTTTTGACTTTCGAGCCTTGGTTTGCTCGTTAGGAAGTAAGAACAAAAACAGAATCTTGTGAGATTTTAAAAGGAGATAGTGTTTGTAGGAGTGTTTTATGATTGAAAGTACTGTATGTGTTAGTTTTATATTTGTAGTAACCATTTTTTAAATTTCCTAATATAGATCATCTTTTCCCCAAATACAAAACATTTGTCCATCACCCCTCTCCATTCCCCCCTCCTCAAAAAAAAAAAAAAAAAAAAAAAAAAAAAAAAAAAGAGAGAAAGAAAAAAAGGAAAGAAAAATAAAAAAGAGAAAGAAAGAGAAAATTGCCCTTTCTCATTTTGGAAACATTCACCATCTAGCACCTAGAACTATGATGTATGTTGGAGATTCAAAAGTACTCTTTTCAAAGAGCTTGCCGCGGGGTGAGGGGAATGAGACCAACAATCACAGTAAACTAATTTTAGATTTCTATATTTGTGCTCTGACTTTAACACTCAAGTCAAAAAGACCTCCACTATAGTGTCTTTGCAAGAGATGTAAGCCTACTCTTCCCCACCCTTGCTGAGAAAATCTATGGCATTACCTGTCACGTTATATTATATGGACTAAATGCCTATGTGGTTTTTTTTTTTTGTACCGGAGTTTATAAGGTTGGAGTTTATGCACCTGGACCCTGGCACTACGTGAAGGAAAGGCGTTGTTCTTGGCAAAATGCTCAGTAACAAACCTATCAGATTACAGAGTGGATTTCCTTTATCTTGGGGCATTGGATTCTATTCAGGGGGCAAGAAGAGTAGGATTTCACAACTTGTTAAGACATGCTAGCTATTTCTTCTTCTCGTTCTTTCTGAGGGAAGAGTGTAGTCTCCTGGCATATCTTCTAGTAGGGTCAATGCCCAAACAAGGAATGCGTTAGGTACCCCAGATGGGTTCTGCTGAAGAAAATGGCTTCAGCTGGCCAAAAACACAGCTGCTTTCCAAGTACAAGAAGCTGGAGCTGATCTAGAGTGACCTTGCTCTGTCACCAGGGATTGGTGATGTTTCTATCAGGGTTGGTTGTAGGAAAAAGGCACTCCTCTCTGCCATCTCCGTGTCTGAAGCAATTTCCCCTCATCAGATTCCAAAGGATTCCTTCTCTATCACTTCCTTACAGATTTTTTTTTTTTCCCCCTCTCACTGCTTTCATCAAATCATTTGGCAAGCCAAATCACTACATTTTCATGTCACTGAAATCTTTCTGGAAAATCTGCTAGAAGGAACCATTGTTTTTCCTTTGACAAATTATTTTAAAAGGAAAGCAGTATTCCTGACAAGGAGTTTAGTTTGGAAGGAGCTCATTTTGCCCATCATCCACACCCTACCACGTGCACACACACGCACCAGCACCCACGTGCACCCTCCTACGTGTGTGTGAATAAGACAGAACGTACTTCACTGTCTCCATTTACTCCCAGAATCCTACTTCTAAGGAGTCTCTCTTGTGATATTGGTAAGACCAAAGAAGTCCAGCCCAGAGATGGTGCAAACATCCCATAATCCAGATCATTTAACCCGAGTCTCACTTTTTGCTTTATAATTTATTTACAATTTCCATAACTTTCCAGTGAAAAGATACCATTGTTAGAGGTCTTATGCAAGATTGTTGAGTTGAACACATGGCTCATTTTTCCCATTCTTTTTTTTCTTCGTTTTATAATACATGCATTAATTTATAAAATATCACCTGGATGCCACTTTTGCCAAAATCCATAGGCTTTTGGATATGTAGCATTATAATGTATTTAAAAATTTCTGAATAGTTTGCAATGACTCAAAGATTATCAAAAACAATCTTCGAAAATATCCAGTTGACTATTTTTTTTGTATTGTTTTATTCTTGTGGAATAAATTATATTATATAATAAATTATATTATCCTTTTGTTTTTAATTTCTAATTTTCCTGAACCGTGATCAGAAAACATGTAATATATTATTTTCTTTCAAATACGATGATCAATTTTTGTAAATGTGCCATGGCTATTTGAAATTAAACTATATCTATACTTTGTGAGGTACACATTCTATGCATTTATCTGCCTGTTAATTGTATCATTCTATAATTCAAGTATCATATAATTCAAATATTCCATACTTTTAAATATGTTCATCTGTGTAATCTCTTGATTACTGAGATAAGTGTGTTTAAGTCTCTATAATGATGAAATAATTCCATTTCTAGTTTTTTTTTTTTTGTTGTTAAGATTTATTTATTTGAGAGAGAGTGCGTGCACTCACGTACTGGGGAGAGGAAGAGAGGGAAAGAATCTTCAAGTAGACTCATCTGCTGAGTGTTGAACCCAACTCGGGGCTTGCTCTCAGGACCCATGAGATCATGACCTGAGCTGAAACCAAGAGCTGGTCACTTAACCAACTGAGCCACCCAGGCACCCCACTACTAGTATTTCAAATGGCACTTGTTTCCTGTATGTCTCAGTGAAATATTGTTAGGTATATTCACATTAATAAGTGTTCAGTCTTATTGGAGGATTGTCACTTTATCAAATAAAATAATCCTCTCTTTTACTATGAATTATTTTTTTTGTCAGACAGTAATATGGCAATGCTGTTTTGGGGTGTGTGTGTGTGTGTGCGTGCGGCTTCCTTCCTCTTTCTTTCTCTCTTTCTTTCTTCCTTGTGTGTATTTACCCAGTATATGTTTTTTCCTCCCTGTACTCTGTAATTCGATATAATTACATCTTTCTATGTCATTTTTTATATGTTTGATTTTTATACCAAATTTGAGAATATTTATCATTATTATGAATACTCGTGTTTTCTATCTTCCTTGCCACTTCTCTCTTTCTTTCCTGCCCTTTACTATATAGATGTCTTTGTCTTCACTTTTGCTTTTGTTGATCTGGTTCTTTTATTTTAGTGGTTGTCCTTGTATATTTGATAGTTGTATTTAAACAAGCCATTCCAAGAATGCTTAGGACTGGTTCGCATGTAAAACAATTTTTCCAATAAGACAAAAACTTAACATGCCTTTACCTCTCTTCCCTTTCCTCATAGGCCTCTGCTTGGCATTTCTGCACCCTATTGTACATGGTACAAATTAGAGCCAAATGCATTTTCTTGGACTTTATTTTAAATTTGATGCAACTTCATTATGCTCTTTTCATGAAGATGAACCAGACATTACAGTGATTCAAGCAGAATACAATTTTTACTATGTCAACAGAGGAATCTGGATTAAGTTGTAAATTCCAGGAAATAGGTCAAGTTGTGAATTTGATATTGAGCACAGCTGCCTTTCACAGTTTGCTCTTGAGAGCCCACAATAGTTTACCTTTCACCCAACATTGTGTGTGGTAAAGGACCACTGGTATTTAAACAGATCTTCTGAGTCATCCTGAGGCATGGAAGTTTGAGGACTCCTGCACTGGACTTAACATAGCTGAGCTCCACCCCAGAGTTTCTAAGTCAATAGGCTTGGGGTGAGGCCCCAACATTTGCATTTCTAACAAGTTCTTAAGTGGTGCCCAATATATTGGCCCAAGGGCTCCTGGGGGCACAACTGCTCTAGCTCAATAAATTCTTAGCAGGAGCTCTGGGTACTTATCTTGCCTGTAACAGACTAGCTCTACCACCTTGGAACATTCACCCTTTCAAGAATCCTGTTTCCTCAAGGAGAAAGGGGCAGAGGAAGAACCAGATAGTCCCTAAGGTCCAGCTAACTCCAGTTTTGCTTCCCATCCCCCCATAAAGACACTATAATTTATTTTCTATTTCATTTAGTAAGAGAGGACACCACATTCATGCATTTATCAGTGATGTTGAGATAGTTACATCAAAATTATTGTTTTTAGTATTTACACACTGGTAGAAATTCCATAAACAAAGATGCAACAGATTTGTTAGAAGCAAAAACAAGAAACGAAAAACCCAAAACAAAACAAATGACCCCAGTAACAACTAGGGAAGTAAAGTTCCAACAGACTAGAGTAGCTTACATAAGTCATGCCATTAATATTTATATGTTTAACTAGCGGGCCAAAAATATGCTTCTGTGTACATGTTGTTAGGAACCAAATTAAAGGAAAACAGTCAAAATAAGATAAATGGCTTAAGAAATCTGTAAAGTGCTCTTTGTCATCTGAAGGTGAAGGAAAATACCTCAATTCAGGGAGCCTGGTTAAAACACAGAGAAGACTTTGAGAATAAGGAGTTTTTTTGGATAAACCAAAATGATGGTTATGTTTTGAGTAGAGATAGTAGTGAGGACATCCCAAGCAGAGGGCCCACTGCAAACACACACAGAGACTATGGGAAACCTAAGGCATATCTTGCTAACCACAAGAGACCCATTTCGTCTAGGGCCAGAATTTTTCTCCCCAGGAATGTTGGACAATGTCTAGAGACATTTTTAGTTGTCACAAGTTGGGGAGGTTGCTACTGGCATCTTAGTGGGTGGAGAACGGACTTGCTGCTCAACATTCTACAATGAACAGGACAGGCCCCCACAACAAAGAATTGTCCAGTCCAGTATGTCGATAGGGTCGAAGTTGAGAAGCCCGGGTCTAGGGTGTAGCTTCTCTAAGACATTAATGGGGAATACGATTGGAAAGTAGCTGAAGAGTTTTAAGTAATTTTATTTGAAACAAAGTTGTAAATGACCACGGAATTTTTCGGAGTAAGAGAATGGTGTAGCTGTAGTGTCTTTTAGGAAGATGAAATGTCAAATACATAGAGTTGACTGGAGGAGTAAGGGGTGAAGACAGGAGCTGGTTAAAAGCCAACAGCAATATTTTGATGACAGGTAATAAGTGCTTGAACTTGAGAACAGAAAAGAAGTGGCCCATTCCAGAGACTCCACAGAAGAAGAATGTACATGATTGGGGAACTGTTTAAATCACAGGAGAGGGGAAGGTGGCAGGAAGAATCAAAGGTTGGTCACAGCGTGGCTGAATTAGGAAAGGGAAGTCAGGAGAGAGGGCTGGTTGGATGAGGGGGAAGACCCACTGAGTCTGTAGTGTAGGCAGGACATTGACAGACGGACACATCACACAGACTGCTAGAACACAGACAGAATCAGAGGAACACTCCTGTCTACATTCCTAAACCCTTCAGCTGAGTAGAACCAAGGTACCACCCTGTTCACAACAATGAAATCTTCTCAGTCTTCGGTGGCAAGGGGCATGGGCTTGGCTTTCCAGCAATCCCCCTTAGAGAGGACCTCTCCTCAGGTCTCAGCCCAGCAGGGTATGATGGGAGTGCACTGAACGTTTCCCAGTAGTCAAGGAAAGTAATGGTTTTTGTTTACTAGAGGTTGTGTCTGCTTCTGTGTGCATTGTCCATGATTTCAGGGCTGTAAATTTGCAAGTCACATTTGTTTTCTGGGCATGAGTTCACATTTATGTAAATCATCTTCACATGCTGCTGCAAATCCACTCAAGTCGACATTCAGCACATCCCAACATGTACATTTGAGAGGTTTCCATGAATTACATTCTTTGTTCTAATCCTGCATTGACTCATTCCTATGTACTTGCCATCATTCCTGCTGCAACTTGACCCACGGTGCTTTGTTAGCCTTATTATGTATGTCTTACTTTGCAGTGGGCAAAGATGCTCTCCCTCCTCCTCTGATGGCATGAGTGAAAGTAGAGGAGGCCAGGAATTAATCACTGCCCACAGCTGATGTACACAGCAGCCAGAAACAGGCATTTTGATGTATTCATTAGATGGAAGCATGGCCAGTTTAATTCGTTCTGACTTATGCAAGGCACATTTGTTTCCACTTCAGGATTTCCTCATGCTCCCAGCTCTGTAGAATCACGTGATGCTAGTATCTACCTATGCTGTGTATTCCACCCGTATTTTTGCCATGCAATTTGAGCGTATGATATAAAGAGTAAACATGATGTAAGGCAATGATCTCTAGTCAATTACGACATATCTTTCTATCCATATCCTATGAGCTTTCTATTAACTGGTGTGTCAGGGGGCTGTCCCAGTGGCAGGAGTAGATATATATATTTTATGCATTTTATCAACTGGGCTGGATTCAGTACCTAAGCTCCTGGAACTACTCATCTCCACGTCCATTAGTCAAACTGACCGAGATGATAAACATAGACTAGGATGATACACCATGAAACCTGCTGAAATATTGACTTCCTACATAGGAGGGGGCAACGGGAAGGTTCTTCCTTCCAGTTTACCACCTTCTACATGCCACCAAAGAAACATCTTCTAGGCAGACAAATTGGTCAGCCCCATTGATCTGCCATACTTGGCTTGGACACTTTTGCCAGCAGATGCATCAATCTCTCACTGACCAGGATCCTAAGAAACTTACGTCTTCCCAGGCTTCATCTCCTCATCATTGGGGAACCTAGCTCCTGGATATTTTTGCCCAGCTGGCAAGCCATGATTTCCTTCCTTGGCACTTCTATGTTTTTTTCCATAGAAACTATAATATTTACATTCCCAAAGATCTGTAGCAATCCTCTACAAATGCTTTCCAAGTCAAAAGTATCATAGCAGGTGACTTCAAAGAGAGAAAAAGAAGAGTTTAACCAATCTCACAATTCTGTATAACTAGTCCTATTTCTCTGGCTACTTTAAGCTGAAGTTTGTATGAAAATCCCGAGTTTGAAGAAGATAAAGAACGATAAAAAATGAAGAGTGGGATAATTAAAAAAAAAATAAGAAAAAAAACTTACAAAATACAATTTCTTGAAAAGCTATAGAATGGATTGACGTTTCTTGTCTAAAGGATTTAGATGGATCAATCCATATTTTATTTAATCGTCGGAACTTCCGGGCAGACAAACTGATCCCTGGGGGCTCTGGAAGGGACTTGCCGAACAGTATTTGGGAAAAAATTAGTTCCTTAGGGGCCTGGGAAGGAGAAAATACCTTTACAAATTCTCCTTTATTCCCCATAAGACCTAAGTCATATTCTTTCTTCCTTCTTGCTTTACCAATCTGGAACAGTTTTGGGGAACTATCTTTAGACTCTACACCTTCCACAACAATGATATAATTTTATAGAAATGAAATGCAGAGTATGGCATTAATACTATCTCTATTCCCAGCAAGTGTTTCCCATCCCCAAGAGCCCTCCTATTTGGATTCTGTCAGAAATGGTCACTAGGACTGGGTTGGGTACAGATGCCAATCACTACCTAAAAACGCTTCTAGTCCGGCTGCTCCTGGAGAGAGCTGCCTGGGTTCTCCCACTTTTAGCTCTTGATGCCTCCCCATACAGACACACACCTGTGTTATCATCTTCCCCTGATCCTTCAACAGTTCTGTCCCATTCTTCCCTAGGACAACCTTGGATGAAAAAAAACTCTACTTATGGCTGAAAAAGCTCTACTCACATTTTCTACCCACACACTGGGACAGGGATTTATTAATTCTGTAGATTTAGTGAACTTCTTGGGGTTTCGACCAACCCCTTGGTTCTGTGTCACTTAGGAGCCATCATTAGTATACAATTTACTGTTAGAACTTTAAATCAATTCCTAAACTACCTACATTAATCCAGAAACTATTGGGAGGAAAAAGTCCTTTGGGTCATGAGTGCAAGCCCTATGAGTAAGATCCAGGCCTCTGTTAATTAAACTGAATGACACTCCGCTGTCTGGTGTGTCACCCTTCACAGTGTCCCAGGGTAAAGATCTGCCTTAGCTAACAGCCTCCATCTCCTATAGTCATCAGACAATGATTTAGTGTAAGTAGCCAAAGATAAATATTTTTAATGGCAAGGAAAATTAGCCCTCAAGGCCACTGACCTGGTATTTGGCAAACTTGTTGTTAACTTTAGGTCTTCCTTTTAAAGAATTACAGGAAAGCTTAAATTGTTCTGGATCATTCTGGACAACCTTTGAAACTTGTGAAAACTTTTTATAAAAAAACACTGCTTTGAAAAGGGCCACAATGATCCTGGAAAAGCATGGTCAATAATATGCTTCTGAGGTTGTGGGGGAGTTCTGACTTTTTTCTCTTTGTCAAAGAGTAAAATCCCTGAGAAGTGAATCATTTTGGCGTTTTTATAAAAACAACTTCACAAATAGTAAACAAATAATGACGTCGGAGATGAAGCTGTGTTCTGGAAATTCTGCTCTGAAGTCACGTATGTGCTGTGCCAAACTATCATTGTTGCTCACATTTAGGTGATTTTGAAATATGAGACAAGATCATGAAAAAGGAATCAGAAATTACTGCTTTTGTGGACTGCTTCACCTTTATTTCTCACACTGTTTCCCCCAAAATAATTTTGTATACACGGCCAAAAATGTTAGGTGACTGCTCAGGTAGATGTAGATCCGAACAAAACAAACCAAAATAATTTTTACTGAATTGGTTTGTAATTGGAATGAGATTTGTCTTTGCTTGTGTTGTATTTAATAAAATAACTTTTTAAAACATAAGACCAAAAAAGAAGAAAAAATCCATAAGACCAACAACAATAATAAAGATGACTTTGCTGGGCGCCTGGGTGGCTCAGTGGGTAGAGCTGCTGCCTTCGGCTCAGGTCGTGATCCCACGGTCCTGGGATGGAGCCCCCCACCCAGATCTCTGCTCAGTGGGGAGCTTGCTTCCCCCTCTCTCTCTCTGCCTGCCTCTCTGCCTACTTGTGATTTCTATCTCTGTCAAAAAATAATAAAAAAAAAAAGATGACTTTGCTATGCGCTACACACTATTACAAGCACTTGACATACAGTATGATCTCATTTAATCCTTAATAGACTGGTATTACCACTGTCATTTTTTGCATTATTGAAGAGATTTTGAGAAACTTGCTCAAAATTAAATTGTCCTAAGGTGAGCCAGGATTTTAACTCAGGTCTCTCTGAGTCTGATCAATACTAATTGCAACTTTACACTGTGCAGGACGGCTGTTGATCCAGATTTATCCTTTTTTTAACGTGCTGTGAATCACTGATCTTCCTGGTTTTTGTTGTTTTTTTGTTTTGTTTTGTTTGCTTGTTTTGTCAGCGAGGTGCAAGCTTCCAAGAAAAAGAATTATTAGCTCACTCGTGTGTTAACTCTACTTCCCACACGTGCATTTTTCTGGCCCTCAGATTCATTGGTGGCAACTTATGAGTTATACCACGGCCATTCATTTCTTTAAATCCCAAAATCACACTGACTATAGGGAAAACTGTCAGAAGTCAATTTCAAAAGTCCCTAGGGTGTGAGTAAATGGCACACTCTCAGGAGACCTATGCAAAAAAAACTCTAAAACACTGGCTAAGTAGAGCTCAAAGGTAGGGCCATTCTACTTGTGGATCTGTTCTTATGAAGTGAAGGTTTACAAAGTTAAAATCATCGCCATATTGATCACCCAAAATGCTAACAATATTTAGGAAGCGGGCAATTCATGCTTTAGCACATATTTTTATTTTTAGTTTAAATGACTTTTTTGTCATTCTCGTTCTTTAATCCAGACTTACGGAATTTGTGGTAGAAAACATACTAATCTCACCCCTCACATCCTTCGCGTGAGACTTGGAGTTCTCATGGCTGTATAGAGCTTGGCATAGCGTCCTGAATGAGTTGACATTCAAGCTATCCCGTTTATGTCACGGCGTTGAGCAGGCTGAGCCATGCTCGCCTCCGGTGAATTTTAAGTGCGGTAACTAATCCCATACCCATTTAATCTGCCTAAGTCAGTACTTCTAAAAGAGATGACCCAGGAAAAGCACTTTCACTGGGCAGCCTTCCACTAAAGACACCCCACCCCAAACAACAAAATTAACAAGAATAAGA
The DNA here is from genome assembly GCF_011764305.1 of Mustela putorius furo. Classification (NCBI taxonomy): domain Eukaryota; kingdom Metazoa; phylum Chordata; class Mammalia; order Carnivora; family Mustelidae; genus Mustela; species Mustela putorius. Next base: position 11,057,880 of record NW_025421399.1, read on the forward strand.
AGAGAAAGAAGAAATAGCTTGCTCAAGGGAATGAGGAAATGACCGTAGCTCTGACAGTTACGGAGATGACTATTTGTCAAGCCTAGTGAATGTGGGATCATTTTGAATAAGACCCATAGGAGGAACTACACCGTTGGCTTTTAAGCAATGCAGCTAATTTTTGTCCCTAAAAGGAACAAAAATCAAAGGTTTGTCCAATGACCCCTTTCTTAGAAAACCAAAATATAGGGTGCTTGGGTAGCTCAGTGGGTTAAAGCCTCTCCCTTTGGCTCAGGTCATGATCTTAGGGTCCTGGGGTCGAGCCCCACATCGGGCTCTCTGCTCAGTGGGGAACCTGCTTCCTCCTCTCTCTCTCTCTGCCTGTTTCTTTGCCTACTTGTGATCTCTGTCTGCCAAATAAATAAATCTTAAAAAAAAAAAAAAAGGAAACCCAAAATATAGGAGCATGAGCTCCGTCGGAGCAGGAGAAACACCATACAACCACTTGGTTCCATGGAGTCCCCTCTTTCAGCCACAGAGCATCAGGAAGACAGGGAAATGGGACAACTAAACAGATGAATGGACAGCAAGTGGCAGGCTCCTGCACTTCCTTGTTTCCATGTTTACACCCTCACCACATACAGATGCAACTTTTGTTTCTTTTTTGGTTTTCTACCGAACATGGAGAGCCCGTGTGATACTCCGTGATACTCCGGGTGTATCTGCTTCTGGGCTAGAATAGCTCATGGTGTTCTATCTTTAACTCACAGGGCACAACAGCAGGAGTCTGGGTCTCCTGAAAAGTCCCGGAATAATCGACAGATACAATTTCTCTTTCACACTTCTTGGAGCCGTCATTAAAAATAACTGAAATAAATTTAATTTCGGTGAGGGGGTTATCTTTGGATTCCACGAGGGTGAGATAGAAGAATATGTATTTACATTTTAAAAGGTGTCAAATGAAGTATTTGTGTTGCTATCAAAGTTAGAGACACATTGAATTCTAAACTCAAGGGGCATCTGGGTAGCTCAGTCAGTTGAGCAACCGACTACGGGCTTTGGCTCAAGTCAGGATCCCAGGGACGTGGGATGGGGCCCTGTGTCTGGCTCTTCACGTGGCAGGGAGTCTGTTTGGAGATGCTCTTCCCCTGCTCCTCACCCTACTCTCTCAAGTCAATAAATCTTTAAAAAAGCTTAAAATCAACCATTCTAAAAGTGATATATGTCTTACTAATACTTTTTAGGCTTTCTTAAGCTTTGTTTGACGCAGTTTTCTCATACATCAAGATGGTGACAATTGGAGCGCCTGGGTGGGCTCAGTCGGGTAAGCCTCTGCCTTCCTCAGCTCAGGTCACGACCCAGAATGGAGCCCCATGTCAGGCTCCCTGCTCAGCAGGAAGTCCGCTTCTCTCTCCCCCCAAGCCTCTCCCCCTTCTCCTTCCCTTCTCATTCTCTCAAAAAAATAAATAAAATCTTAAAAAAAAATCGTGACAGTAGTATCAACCATGCAGGGCTGGTATGAGGATATTAAAAAAAAACAAAAAACAAAAACCAACCAAAAACAACAACAACAACAAAAATTATACAAAATATCCAGCATGGGGGCGCCTGGGTGGCTCAGTGGGTTAAAGCCTCTGCCTTCGGCTCAGGTCATGATCTCAGGGTCCTGGGATCGAGTCCCGCATCGAGCTTTCTGCTCAGCAGGGAGTCTGCTTCCTCCTCTCTCTCTGCCTGCCTCTCTGCCTACTTGTGATCTCTGTCTGTCAAATAAATAAATAAAATCTTAACAAAAAATCCAGCATGGTGCCTGGCACATTGTACAGGTCTAATTTCCTTCATTTTATTTTATTTTTAAATATTTTATTTTATTTATGTATTTGACAGATTTGACAGACATTTCCCTCATTTTAGACAGGATTCTCATTTCATCCTATTTTCTGTGCCTCTCTTTCCCAGAGTACTTTGGAACCATTGTTTACATCTCATTAAAATATTTAAAAGTTATAAAGTACAGAAAGCAAATTGTAACATTTCTAAAATGTTTCAAATAATTCATTAAACTTAAAATAGGACCTGCAAACAAAGGGTTACCTATTGGGTTGAGGGTATAGCACACATTTGTCCTTTACAGTTAGAACAATACCCAAAGTTGATTTTTTTCTTTTTTCCTTGTACTTTCGGTACTTCCTTTTGTCAATGTCAGAGATTCAAAGATGGCGGATCAGCTTCAGGCCTGGTGAAGGCAAACATTCTAAGTGGGAGAAATTGGAAGGTGGTTTCTTGCTAAGCCAATCCCTGATGGTGGGAAGAGCTCCTTGCAAAGAGCTGTGGTCTTTGCTGTGACCAGTGAAGGTGGAGTCAGGGGTCCCGGACCTCAAAAGGGAAGGATCTGAGACTTAACCTCTCAGCCTGTGTTCATGAACTCGTTCTCACCCAGGGCAGCCCCACTCTCTGGTGCTTGGGAATTTATAGAGGTGTTTTTGTATTTCACGGCCACTGGAACATATTTTTAATATTTAATGCCAGGGGGAGCCAGGAATGCTACACTCCCATAACATGCTAGGGACCTGCAAATGAAAAAAAAAAATCCCATCCAGTTTGCATTCCCATGCATTTAAAGATACTACTATATGCTTATACAAATACGTCACTATCATATGAAAATTATATATATGTATATACAGAAACAATACCCATCTCAAGATGCTCATATAAGTAAGTGCATAGAATGACTGATAGACTCCTAAGGTTGAGCTGCTTCGGGATTAATCTTGTCGACCTCTGAATGTTGATTTGTCCATCTTTCCCCAAAGGGGCAACTTTGGGGAATAGAATTGCACATCCCTACCACACCCAACTCCTGTTCAATATTTAGAATGGCAACAAGTATCTAAGAATCCTAACTTGCTTATTTTTTTCCTAACCTCAAGGTTTAAGGATGATCCCTCCAGGAAGCCGTTGTCAGAAGGCTACTTTGGGTAGGTAGTAAATCTGTGTATGAGCCTCCATGTGAAGCATCTTCTTTAGGAATGGATGCTTTTTAAAGAAAGATTTTTGTAGGTGGTTCTTTTTTATTCTGGCATTGCATTTATTTTGGGTTCTACCACCTCCACATTCTTTCATTTAGTTGCATTTTCAGAAAGCCAACTCATAAAAAGATATGTATTTTTTTTCTTTGTCCTATACTGGGATGGAACCTCTTCTTATTTATATATACTGGCATAAACAGATGCTATAGAAACACAAACTCTTATTTTTGGTGGCAACTTGTCTCTCCCAACTTCATGCAGACCTGAAGGAATTTATATCCTAAGAAAAAGAAGGGCTGAAAATATTGGTGAGAGAATAGGTTATTATTTTGGAGCTCTATGGCTCAGGTGAAGCACTTTGGAGCCTTTCTTTTATGGTCTTCCTGGGTCCCTGGGTAAGGAGGTTTTGATTATTCTGGGTGTCAGCTCTCATCAATCTAGGAAAAAAGAGTGGAGTTTTTGAGGAATATTTTACTCAGTCCATCAGGTATAAAATGGGAGCGGGGGAGGAAAACTATGCATGTGGACCACACTCTTGCTCATTGTCAGAATCAGTGTCATAGTCACAGATTAGTGTGTGTGCGTTCTACACCAGGATCCAATGGCCAAAAACCAATGTCCTTGGATCACATGTACTTTAGCTAACGGGCATCTTGGTATTATCAGTTTGTGAAAGATAAAAGTAAAAATGTCTGGGTACATCTCTAGCAGTATCTCTATTATGAAGTGCTTTATTTCTTCCAGGAGGAAATTTCTCTAAATCGAATGTAAGCATATCTTCACCTAAGTCAAAATTTCTGTCACAGGTGAAAAGACACATCATTGTGTTTTAAGACTTTTTTTTTTTTTAAGACTAGTTTTACATTCACAGTAAAACTGAGTGGTAAGGTTACACAATTTCTCATACGTGCCCCACCATTAAGCATGCACATTATAATACCGTGCCCCCTACAAGAGCGGTACATTTGTTAGAACTGATGAACCGACATTATAATCCTTCAAAGTCCACAGTTTACATTTGGGTCACTCTTGGTGTTCTAGATTCTGCGGGTGTCCTAGTTCTTTAAGACTTGTATCCCAAGGCAGCTTTTGAGATCATGGGGTCCCATCAGGTCAGAACTCTTCTCAAACATCCACCTAACTCCCTGGAAGAAACTGTGTGCGTGACCAGAAGTTTTATTCCATTCGTTAGCGTCTTTCTGTCTTTCAGATTCAGTTACACTTCCTGGTTTTAGGTCATACTGGAAGTGTGAAAATGGAGCAAGAAAGAACAGCTCTAGCCTTCCTGGAAACAAGAAGTACTTAAAGGTTCATGAAAATAGAAAAATCCTTATTGTGAAATTTCTAAACCTGTTGCACAAATTTAACAGTTTCCAACCCAAACTTCCCCCTGTTGCCTCCTGTGGTCAACTGTGGGAATAACAAACCGATGCAGGCTTTGTCTTTACCTTGATGAAGAGAGGTCAAGAGGGAGTAGGTATCAGAAGAACCTTGGAACGCACCTCACCCCTTCCCCCCCACCCCCGCCCGCAAAGGGTAACTGGGAACGTCTCCGTGTCCTACCACATCCTCTGGCCTACTTACACTGCTCAGGATGTGGTCAGTGCTATGGGCACAACCAAGTGGCCCAGACGACCTACTTCAGAGACGTTCGATGAAAGATAATATCTATTGATGTGAACCCAGATATTAGAGTATCAACTCTTCCCCTTGCATCATACATATTATTTGTCTGATAACCTGAAGAACTAATCATGATTATCATGGTCTCTAATTTGGTAGCAAACAGGCCCTCTTTGAACTCTGAGAATAGATATCTACTTCCTGAAATAAAATTAACTTGTTAATATCCTATATTACCTGCAGAGAAGCTAATGTAAAAGAAAGAGAAAGTGGGATACCAGGTGGCTCAGTCTGTTGAACGTTGGCCTTCAGTTCTGATGATGACCTCAGGTCCTGGTTTGTGTCACGCTCCCTGCTCAGCGTGGAGTCTGCTTCTCCCTCTCCCTTTGCCCCTCCTCCCTGCTGGTGCCCTCTTTCTATGTCTCAAATAAATAAATAAAATATTAAAAAAAAAAAAAGGAAAAGAAAAAGAAAGAGGAAGTGCCATTTTCTAAGGGTCAAACACTGTCAGTTTAAAACAGAATAGAGTTGACCTTCGAACAACACGGATTTGAACTGTGTAGGTCCACTTGTGGAATGTTTTCGATAAATAGAATATTATAAATGTATTTTTTCTTTCTTAGGATTGTCTTAATAACATTTTTTTTCCTCTAGCTTACTTTAGTGGACAAACACAGTGTATAACACATAGAACATACAAAAATTGTATTCATCAACGATGCTATTGGTAAGGCTTTAGGTCGATAGTAGACTATTAGGAGATAACTTTTTTGGGGTGGTAGAAGTTAGTATATGAATTTTCTAATGTGTTGGAGGAGTCAGGACCCCTAACTCTTGTGTTTTTCAAGGGTCAACTGTATTCACTTCTCCCCTTTTAACTCAACCCAACCCCTATGCAGATCCTGTGAATTAAAATGACCAGCATACCAATATTCTTAATTTGCTGCTTTCTTCCCCACTTCCTCTCTTTCTCCTTTCCTTCCTTCCTTCCTTCCTTCCTTCCTTCCTCTCTCTCTCTCTCTCTCTTTCATATCTTCTGGAAATCTCAAGCTCTAATGTCTAAAATCCTAAAAAGGTTTTAAGGTTTTCAGTAGTTGATAGAAAAAGACACTGGCTACATCTACACATTTGCCAACAGTTTGACTAAATTAGATTTTTGTAATAAGTCACCTAAAATAAAAAAAAAAAAATCTGTATGTTGAAGTTGCTAGGAACTATAAACGTGGGATTTTTCACTTTGGGAAAACGTGGGATTTTTCACTTTGGGAAAAAGTGCTGCATGGACACACTGTTATGATCTAACAGCCTATCGTCCAAGTCATGGTTCTTCCTTCAGGAGTATCAGAATCTTCAGTTTATCTGGCCCTTGTGGCCTCTCTTACCACGCAAAAACATCAGTACTGGCTTCTAAGAACAGTAGTATGGTGGAGCTACACTGGGGATGTCTAGTCCAGCTGTCTTGTTTTGCCTCTCCCAAAACAACTATATTTAGGGAATGATTTCACCAGTCTTCAGCCCCAACTCTGGTGGATAAACACAATTCAAATGTCCTCACAATTTTTCACATAAGCAGAAAGAGAACACAGATCTGAGTTATGCTATAATTAAAACAAACATGGTATATCTGTGTGTATGCATGTGTGTGTGTGTGTGTGTGTGTGTGTATGAAATTCTTTCCAAAATTCTACCTAAGTGTTTATGGTGCTCATCTCCGGGTGATGAGCTTGGGAAGAATTTTATACTCAGCACAAAAATTGTATGTCTTCGCCAGATTTGATAATGATGAACAAGTTCACCTTATCAGAACAAAAACAGAGACATAGGGTGTCATGGGGGACATCATGGAATTAACAGTTTCTCTCTCAGTCTGCAGCCCTTCATTTCATAATCAGCACAGCAAATTATTTGTCAGAGCTGTGGGCTGTTATTCAACCAGCAGAAGCAGAGAGTAATACATGATTTGTAACAAGGAGGAAGACAAAATGCAGTGTAATAGGAGGAAGTTAGAAACACAGGACATGTTTTGAAAAGAGTTGCAGCCACTGAGCAAAATGTGTTTTTGTTTGGGGAAAACGGTATTAATCGACAAGGGATTTAAAAAAAAAAATGGTACCTGAAAGTATGAGTATGACCTTGAAGACAGATTGTTGTTTTGATAGAAACTCTGATGAAAAAGTCTATTGTGGAAGATTGGGGACATTTGTGGAAATGAACTTAATCAGCCTCTGTCAATGCTAATTACATACCTGTGATTTCCTTTTCCCAGATAGTATTCATTTGTTTTCCTTTCGATCTTTAATGTTTGTTCTCCTCTGGCAGTCTTCGAATTCTTTTTCAAAACAAGATTTCTTAGACTTCCAAAGCCTAGCACCGACAAAATCAGCCATTAACATCTATTGAGAAGATCCGCCATTATCCTCTGTAGAGGACTCAGATGATGATCATGCTAGAGTTCAGGGAAGGAGCATTTTGTCATATGTCATTTGTAATTTTATTTGTGTCCTTCTGTATTTCAGGACATTATTCATTCCATTGGAAAAGGCAGGTTGTTTATTTCTTTCTCTTGCAAAGCAAAGACTCTCTGGGATGTGAGAAAATACCCCTGATGTTGAGGGGCTTATAATTATGCACCTGGTGTGAAGAATGTCTTTATAGTCACCTGAGTGCAAAGTGTTCCCAGATTGCAATGTCAATGGCTGCCTCTTCCTGAAGGCCTGTGTGGCAAACTTATCAGGCAGAGGCTGTGATCTCTGGCAATGACACTGGGTGAAGGTCTGAATTTTGACGTCCTCCCTGGAGATGTGCCTGTCTAGCTGCCCTGGGGAAGGCACCTACTCTTGGCTGTTAATGACACAGGATTCCTGTTCCCAGCTTTGTTATGGAGAATGCTGATTTCATGGGAACTTCCTTCAGAATTTGCTCTGTGAGATAGAAGGACAACCTCCACGAAACCTAGACATGTTCATTTATAATGACCCATCTGATGTGTTTCCCTCTTCTTAGCATAGAAGGAACTGTCATGAACTAAAATATAGACCTGTAGTTACATACAGCTGGAGAAAGACATGAGAAATGGGGTCAACTTACCCATGTTTTCTATTTCCTTCGTAGTCAGAGAAAGGAGCGTAGAGCCTCACACACCCGGCATACCCTCTCTGGAACATGCCACCACCCCCAGCAACCGGCTTGGGGGACCCCTATTCACTTCTCTGTTCAGTCATCAGGAGGACTCCTCTGATCTCCCCACCTGTGTTTACATAGCACTGATATTTTCCTTCTTAGAAAAAAAGGAAGTCTCTCAAATATAAATGTAGTCATCTGGACTTTTTTGTCATAAAAGACTTGAAACTCCCTGATAACAAGAAATTGGTCTATTTCCCTTAAACAAGGTCTCACCTCTCTGCATTCCTATGTCTCGAGACACAATGCTCAATGAATATTGAATGAATGAATAAAGGGACGGAATGAATGAAAAACAAACAAACAGGCATGGTCTTTATCCTGCCAACCTGTATTTAACCTGTAGCTTTTCTTTTAGTTCACTAGAGCAACCTTTGGCCACTCCTTAGATGTTTTTCCTTGAAGTTCTCCCACGTCTCTTCTCATTCTACCCATGTGCCCCTGATTCATTCCATTCCTCCTTACGGTTTCCATCAACCATAGGTATAATGACTCCTGAATCTATGTTTCCTCATTTGACCTTTCTCTTGAGTTTCAAATGACCTTTCCCCCTTGCTATTCAGTTTTCAACAGATAAGGTTGTCTAGGCAACCCCAGATGGACACCAAAGTGAAGGTAATTCTTGCCTCCCTTTCTGTGCCCACCCTACACTCTTCCTAAGGAAATCACTCAACTCCTAGTTGCCCAAGCTAGAAAGCAGAATATTATGCTTGATCTTTCCCTTTCCCTCAGATCCAGTCACCATGTTTTATCAGCTCCACCTCCAAATTGTCTCAAGAATCTTTTTATGGCATTCACTCCTATCTCTTAGTATGGGCTCTCGCATCTCCCCAGAACCATGCACTTCCTGCTTCCTGTCCACACCAGCTAGCACCTTTTAGTTTTTATGTAGGCATGGCTGTCAGAATTATCTCTTGCTAGCACAAATCTGCTTCTGTCCTTCTTCTACTTAAGAAAACCTTCAATGGCTGTGCATTACCACATAAGCCATTGCAACAGGTATCACTGAAGTTATCATGAAATTCACAGCTTTAGTCACCTCCATTTTGTCTATGCTCCCAAGATTCTGTTGAAGTGTAGTGGGTGATCTCACTTGTCTCTGCATGTATTTATTGTTTGTATGGGTTAGTGTATGTTTATTGTTCTGACTGAAATGCCCCTCCTTTACTTTTCTGGGCCAAATAATCTCCCACTCATGCTGGGCAACCCAGTCGTCTTTCTGCTGAAGGGTTTTCTCTTTCTTCCCTGAGTAGGGCTTAACTGTGTCCTATTTATATGTTTACAGATCTTCATCTGGATTTTTTAGATGCCACTATTTGAAAATTGAAGGATAGATCTGATTATCAGGGTCCAGAGCAATGCCTAAAACCAGTTAGGATGGGTATTTCTGTTGTTAAGAAACACTGATACCATTCTGGTTATGTCCCAGGCTCTGTGCTGTTTGCAAATATTAGCTCATTGAGGCTGCAGAGCACCTCCCGAAACAGTTACTATTACTATTCCCATTGATCGATGAGAAAACTTGGGTACAGAGAATATGAACAACCTGCTCAATGTCACACAGAGGCCAGGATTTGGACATGGATGGTCCAGTTCCTATGCCTAGATCTCACCAACGTTCAGCACTAAGCCATTCAAATGGATGGCAGTCTTCAGGGCATGGGCATCAGGAGAATTTCAGACCAATCTCAGTGTTCCAAAGGAGTTGGTAGGCGATCGGTCTCATTATTCCTTTAACCATACAGCCATAGAGTGTAGTAACCAGACGTTTCCTTTGAACTCCAGTGTTTGATTCAGGCTGCTTAGAGGGACACGGCTTTATGATCTCTTCATTCACATAGTGCAAAAACCAGAACACCCTGTTCTCCATGCTAGTGTCTCCCAAAGTGGAGAAGATAGCCAATTCTCATTAAGCTTTATGAAGCTACGTGCTAAATGGAACTCAAGTTGCTTGGAGACTAGGTGTCCTTATATCTTGTGGTTGCCTGGGATATTTCCTGGGACAGAGCTCAATGGTTGAAAGTCCATGGCTTGGGGTGACTTTTAATTTCCAGACGAGTTGGCTTTGAGACAGTTAAGCAGTTCCAAAATGTGGAAACTGCACAAAAACCACAATCTTTTGGGTATGTTTCTTTCCTGATGGCAGGGCACCCTTTTATCCTCAACCACTTTGAGTGAGTATCTGTAGCTTAATGGTTAAAGGGTTTGGCCTCTAGGTAATAATATATTTCAGCATTCAGGCTACTACTCCTTTGATAAATGCTAAGGTAAAAGAAAAAAAAATCATTTTTTTTACAAGTCTAGACTAATCATGCACTTCATGTTTTAGCTCTTTTCCCCTCACTTCTGATTACAAAGTAATCATTTCAAAAGCAATACATTCATTATATACTTAACTATTCAAACACTATGGAAAAACATAGCATGGAATGTAAAAGGCTTCTATAAACAGCTTCTCAGAGACAAGTATAACTAACTGTTTGGTAGACTCTTGTAATTTTTAACACACAAGCATGTATTTATAAACACATATATTTATAATATAATTATTAACAGTAATTTTAAACAAAATGGTATTATATTATAAATAGTATTTTTAAAATATATTATTTATTTATTTATTTAAGAGTGTGAGAGACAGACAGACAGAGCACAAGCAGGGAGAGGGGCAGAGGGAGAGGGGGAAGTGGGCTCCCCATTGAGCAGAGACCCCACCTTGAAGGCTCAATCCCAGGACCCTGAGATTATGACCTGAGCCAAAGGCAGATGCTTAACCAACTGAGCCACCCATAAATAATATTTTTAAACCTTGCTTTTTAACTGAGAAACAATTATTGAATGTAAAACCACTCAGGAAGTATTACATTATATAATTTCTCTTGTATATGGGAGTCACCCAATTTCCATATCTCTAAGTGTTCTGTATTCTAATAATTTAAAACAACTTGACATAAAAAAAATGTTTTCTGCCTTAAGTAACAGAAATTAAAATTTATTTTAATTTTCCTTCATACTGTTCTTGGAACGTTCTTGACCACTGAATTGTACCAATAAATTATACAGGAACATTGCTATTTGTCTTTATTTTAAACACATGCACCGGTCTATCAGCACTCTGCATTCAGCAGAGCCAACCATATCAACCACTTGCTTATCTACATATGCATTTCAACACCTGTCCACCTTGAGACCTCTAACCTCTACCATTAAAAGCAATTCCCCATGAACAAACAAACAAACCCTCTTATAAGTTCCCGTTAAATTTTCATAGCAAACAAGTTTAATAATTTAAGTTAAACACACATACACACTTACAGAATCAGTGGAAAAGAAACACTTCCATGGATAGAATAACAATGACTAGGGTTTAGAATGGATTACTCTCTCATTAGACTCTTTGCCACCTTTATACCAGTTAAAGAACATGGGCATATTGAGCCAGTATAACAGAACAATAGGAGAGAAGCTCTCTCCTCCCCTCATTATCTCCCCTCTCCTCGGTCTCTCTCTTTGTCACTCTCTGCATTTAAGTTTGGGGGTTGTTTGGGAACAGAGCAGAAACAGAGAAGCCTCACTGGGGACATGTTAATAAGTAAACTTAGCCATGTTAAGAACTGGCTGTATGGATGGATGGATGGATGGATGGACGGATGGATGTATACCATGAGGGACTATATTAGAATTTGGGAAGAAATCTCAAGGAATCAGATTTCAATATAAGAAAACTTATTTGCAGTCAGAGATGTACATAAATGAAGCTTTTTGCACTGAGTGGTAATCAGGATGAGACTGATGGGATTATAAGCAACGAAGAATCTGTGTTGACCATCATCAAATACATTATGTGTATTATCACATTTAATCCTCACAATTTCTTCACGAATTAGCTATTTTTATTAACTCGATTTTACAAATAGGACATTGTGAGATGAGAAAACTTGAAAATTTTTTTCAATGTCAAAGCCTTTTTCAAAACCTTTTTCAATGTCTTCCATGTATTAAGCTCAAACATAGAGCTAAGTTGCATTGTAGGGCTATATCTCCCTCCACAGACCAAACTCCTGAGTACTTCGCTACATTGAGTGGAAGTGAATCATCAGTTGCTGAATTAGCCATGGAATCATCTAGATAAATATTTAGTAATCTCTCCAGCAGATGCTAAAAGCCATTGTGATAGTAAGAATGCAGTGAGATTCAAACAGCTGGTCAATTGTTGGACTCACGTTTATTGGTTTTATATTTTATGACCAAGCGAACACAAAGGTCATGATTTCTGGGCTGACAATTTTGAAAGCCATCTTCAAATGCCTTCATAATTATTATAAACCCATTCCTGACCCCCCCTCACACACACACACTCATTTCAGACACTGCTTCCCACTTGGGGTACAGGGAGCACACCTTGAAAACCAATAGACCTTGGAAGACTCCATTGTCATTGCAGACACAATACACAATACGCAAAGCCTTTGCTTCTCTTTAGCACTTGGTCTTTAAAAATATTTCTTGTCACAGTGACAAGGAAGAGCAGCTGCTCATTGTTTATGTCACTCCAGTCTACTTATGTGAACGAGAGAGCCCAGAGGACCGGTAAGGTGTCACGGCAGACCAAGTCTCTGCTTTAAATTGTCCTCAGGACTCAGTATATAGGGCTCTCCTTGTTAGTAGGGTGAGTGAATATATTGCAACATTTCACTATTGAAATAATAAATATAATAAGTGTTATGTAACGTCAAGTTTTCTAAGGACAGAGTAGCTTCTCAACATGCATCATGTATCTCTCTTTCTGATATACAAGTTAGAATGCTCTGTTCTCTTTATGTGCTAGGGAATATATGGTTGTGGCTCTGTGTGTGTGTGTGTATTAAAAATATATATATATATTATATGTAAAAAATCATTATATAATAAAATATAAATATATTTAATATAAATATAAAATATATAGAATAAATACAATAAATAAAATGAAATATTATAAATATATATTTTATATAATTTATATATACATATTTAAACTTCCAGATGTCTGGTAGCTGTGAATTCAAGTCTGACGTTCCCATCACCCTACAGGGACTGTTTTTTACATTTGCATCTATTCTACAAAATAAATTTGCATATGTTCATTTTGTTTGGATTCTGAGTCAATACCCTCCTTCCCCCAAAGGGACTGACTATTTAAAAGAAATGAGAAACAATAAAACCCCTTTGTCTTGCAAAGATAGTGCTCCTGATGACTTCTACAAGGGGTACATTTTTATTTCCATAAGATGATTTGTGCTAAATCTTCAGTATGTTTTCAAATGTGGTTTATGAGAGTTAAGTCAGCTCAGAATCCTGGATTTTAGAGAACTTGACAGAGATGTACTTCTGATAGCATGTGATTACCCTGTCTCTTCTCTAGCAACCCCCGGGGCCATTTTCCATGCCATTCAATTAAGGAGTTTCCATTATGACTAACTTTATGTGCTCTGAAGATCTTTCATCATATGGTGCAGTGAGGCGTTATTTTAAAATAGAAATGCCTATAAGAAAGCTCTTTATTTTATCCCTATTGTGACATGTTCCTTTTAAGTATGTGTACACCACCCAGACACCATTCAATTTATTCCTCGATTCCTGGTGGAATTCTGCACCTCTGTAAGGTCAACCTTTAAAGTTCGATGAAGAAAGGAATAGGACAATTTATGGATATCTCAGAGTCTAGCCAAGGGAAAAAAAGAAAAAAAAAAGAATAGAGCTTTGTCTGGGCCACTTCATTCCCTCTTCCATTCTCTCTTTCTATCTTCCTATTTGTCTCTGTTATCACATCTTAATTTCCAACTCTGTGAAAAGATTCTTGAAGTACACCATTATTTCAAGAGCTGTAAAGGGGTAAAGTGGCATACTCAGCTCCCTATACTTTCCTATTGGCAGGACATAAATAAATTCCTGAATTGATTATGGTGACTAGTAACTTATCAACAATCTTCAAGTTACTTTAGAGGATTTATTAAAATCAGTAAGTTAATGGGGAATGATAGCTGGGTTCCCAATATTCACAAGGAACTTAATTCTAACGTAGCCTAAGATCCAGTTCTCAGTTTTCTAAGCTATATCAAACGGTGACATGGGGAGGAAGATCAGATTTTCTTGGGTTAAAGATAAATCTCTCTCTCTCACACTGGAAAGATATTTACTATAGTCATATGTAGAAAGCTTGAGAGACACACAGTGATATTCTGAAAAAAATTATTGGGATAAGCACCTGTTTTCTGAATTAGATAGATTCTAGTTTTGCTCTGGAAGAGAAGATGGCATCATTAACTGGGATTCATGATTGTGCTTTGAAACCAGTGCCACTGTCGAAGGATTATCTCTTCAACCTGCTTCATTGACAAACTTCCTTCCAACTGAGGAACTTAATTTCTTTTTCCCCCCTTATTTATTTATTTATTGGTAGAGAGAATGAGAGCACATGAGCACAGGGTGGGAAGAAGGCACAAAGGCAGAGGGAGAGAATCTTAAGCAGGACACACACCCAACATGAGCCCAATGAGGGACCCTGAGATCATGACCTGAGCCGAAATCAATAGTCGGATGCTAACCAACTGAGCTATCTAAACATCCCACAACTTCATTTCTTAAGCAGATGGCACTGAAATGTCGTTTGGCCTCCAATTACTTAACTCTCACACTGAAATTTCTTTAGCAAAGCTACTCATATCAGAGGGCAAAGAAACCCATTTGTGAGTAGGTATCTAAGAAAAAAAAAATGGAATTTGGTATTGATGTTCTCCCTTTGAGGTTCATAAAGGGATAAAACAAATTTCCTTATGAAAAGCTGTTTGTGTTTCATTCGCAAATAGATGTAATCTGGATGGCACCCATGCAAACAGATCTCTGAAGTTCTAGAGATCATAAACCATTTCAAAGGACAATTGTTCTAAGTAAACATGTGATTTATAGGGAAACTTGCATACTTGTTCTACCCACAGAACCTAGAATTGGGTACACTTGAATTATAATTAACATTTTACAGAAAAAAAATATGTTGTTTTCTGGATAGTAGTTACCCTTATAGACTATATGTTTTAGATATAACCCATTAGAAAACATGTCTATTTCCTTAAAAGGAATGTACTTAAGTAGGCAATATTGAGGGTGATATATGCTCTTCAGGATGCTATTCTAGAAACTTCTTGATCAAATTTATGAGCGTGAGATTGTATGTATAGATTTTTATGTATGTATAGATCAGGGGTCTATGAACTGTGGTTTGTAGGCCAAATAGCCTGCTTATGTAAACAACATTTTACTGAAGCACAGCCATATTTGTTTACATATTATTTATCTATGACTGACAGCTTCTTTTGCTTTTGAACTAGTATTATAGAATTGAAGAGTTGTGACCTTTCTTTTTTTTTTTTTTAAGATTTTATTTATTTATTTGACAGTCAGAGATCACAACTAAGCAGAGAAGCAGGCAGAGAGAGAGAGGAGGAAGCAGGTTCCCTGCTGAGCAGAGAGCCCGATGCGGGGCTTGATCCCAGGACCCTGAGATCATGAACTGAGCTAAAGGCAGAGGATTTAACTCACTGAGCCACCCAGATGCCCCATTATCTGGACCTTTAAGGAAAAAAAAACACAATTTTTAAAGATTTTATGTATTTATTTGAGAGACACAGAGAGAGGGAGAGAGAATTTGAAGCAGACTCTTCCCTGAGGGCTGACCTGGGGCTTGATCCCATGACTGCGAGATCAAGACCTGAGCCAAAACCCAAGCGTCCAAGGCTTAACTGACTGAGCCTCCCAAGCTCCCCTAAGGAAAACGTTTGCCAGTACCTGGTATTGATGACCAGCTTTTCTACTGATACAGCCAACAGACATTTAGCAAGCATTTTTCAAAGTTTCAAACATAGAAGACAAATACGTTCCTTACAGAGTTGAAAGTTTGTCTAGTTGAAACAGAAAAAGAAAAAAAGAGCAGAATACATTAGTCTATAATACTTTGTTTATCTTTTTAAAGCCCTTAAATACTTTAGTGATTCCTCTTAAGATTTCTGTGAAAATAATTTTCCGATTCATCTTACATACAGGACTGAATTTTGGCAGAAATTCTATTTATCAAAACTTAGCTATCTTAAAGAAAATGTGATATATATATATTTATATATATATATATATATATATATATGCACACGCACGCAATAAAATATTACTCAGTCATAAAAAATAATGAAATATTGTCATTTTCAACAACCTGGATGGATCTAGAGGGTATAATGTTCAGTGAAAGACAAAGAACATATGACTTCACTCATATGTGGAATTTAAGAAAAAAAAAACAAAGAAAAAAGAGACATCTTAAAAAAGAGCTTAAAAAAAGAGACATCTTAAAAAAGAGCTATCTTAAAGAAGATGTGAGATATATATACACACATGCACACACATAATAGTATATTACTCAGTCATAAAAAATAATGAAATCTTGTCATTTGCAACAATGTGGATGGATCTAGAGGGTATAATGTTAAGTGAAATAAGTCAGAGAAAGAGCATATGATTTCACTTATATTTGGAACTTAAGAAGGAAAACACAGAAAAAAAAAAAACAGACAAATGAAAAACCAGATTCTTCAATATAGGGAACACACTGGTAGTCTCCCCAGAGCAAAGTGGGTAGGGAGGTGGGTAAAATCGGCAAAGGATATTAAGAGTACGCTTACTGTGAGGAACAAATGAGTAATGTATAGAATTGTTGAACCACTATATTGTACACCTGAAACTAATATACCACTGTATGTTAATTATACTGGATTTGAAAAAAGCCTATCTTTTGGGAGCAAACAGACGAATCAAGATAAGAACTCCTCTCCACTCCGGCAAAGGAGAAGAAAATAATTGCACCTTTGACAAATCAATAAACACAAAATTCGGATTTTGTTCCTTGAGGCAAAAATGAATCTGTGGTGTGCGTATTATTATCTTGATTGCTGGAGAGTCATTTTCTCCCTTGCTGCACTCTGCCATTGACTCTCGGAGTGATGTGAGGAAGGACACGCACGGATTGTGATTTCGTGAGCAACTCACCGATCTGTTCACTCCAATGCAAGCAAAGTGATGGGAACATTTCCAACACTAGCATTGATTCTATTCCTCCTGCTATAAAATTAATGCTCACTCTTCTATGGGGCTGCACAGACAGCAGGACAAGTCACGTGTCTCTTAAATGATATCCGTCTGGAGTGTACTGTGGATTGACAATGTGATAAAAAGCGAGAGCGGAAGTCCTGTGTTTGGAAAATATTAATAGATGTTCAGGCAATTTCACTGCTGCTCCTTTCACTTAAAAACTGAAAACGCACCCAGAGAAGCGAGCGAGCCAGTTAAATCTTTCTCGGCCAGAGCAAACATGAAGACAATATGTATTGCTCAAAGGAAACACCACTCATTGGTATGGCTAGAATGCATCCATGGACTCCACTGCTTCATTTCAGAAGGTGACTTCAAGGGTAATTATCGTCATCCATGCAGATTTCAAGGCCCCTCCTAGGTTAATGTCTAACCTCACACGTAAAGTGCATTTTGAAATGTTAAGGTCTAGTATGAAAAGTTGGGGAAAACATCCCCTACACTCTAAGGTATTTTCAACCCCCTGCAACATGAACTAGCTCTCATGATCATTGGCACTAAGTTAGTAAAATCTGTACCAGCAAAAATGCCATTCTCTGGTTTTCAGGAATGAGATGAAAAAAATGTCACTGGGAATATGTACGTTTATTTGATTCCTATCATCAAGAGATACTCTTATATTCATTCTATAGACATACTAAGAGTCAGAGACACAGGACTGGACTCTATTGCTGCCCCAGTTACTAGAAGCATCCTCAAAGGACAAGCTGCCTTTTTTCGGTTTCATGTGAGAGATATATATAGGGAACTTGGGCATGTGGCTTGTCCTTGCCCCTCTCAGTCTGCAGGTTGGTCTAGCATTCCTCTGACTGTACCACCAACCAATGATCTTAGATCAAAGACAAACACAAACAAGCAGAAGGCACTTATTGAGCATTTCTAAGGATACGGGGCGGGAGTTAAAATAGAGAGCCACGGACCATATGTCTCACTATTTAAACTATAAACCAACCTAAGAATGAATAAATGAAATATTTTCTATTCAACATTCTTGACAAATAATACAGCGTCTTTAAGCTTTGGAGATCCAAGTTTGAATTTGGAATTTTCAAAGGCTTGGGGTTCCTGGTTGGCATATGAGAGTGGAAAAGTGCCAGTCCCTATATCTCATGTCTCTCACTGCTTCTGGTTCTTTTTTTTTTTTTTTTAAGATTTTATTTATTTATTTGACAGATAGAGATCACAAGCAGGCAGAGAGGCAGGCAGAGAGAGAGGGGAGGAAGCAGGCTCTCTGCGGAGCAGAGAGCCCGATGCGGGGCTCGATCCCAGGACCCTGGGATCATGACCTGAGCCGAAGGCAGAGGCTTTAACCCACTGAGCCACCCAGGCGCCCCACTGCTTCTGGTTCTGACCAAAACCATGAAGGCACTTGCAGGCACCTCTGTAGATATTCACCCATGAAGTAGCAAGATCCTTCCATAAACCTCACCATCTTTTGCCTTCCCAAATAGCTACTTTTGTCTCTCTTTGAACCTAGTGGTATACAAATGGGTAATGGACTTCAGAAGGATTGGCCTGCAGAAGCTGTTTGGCCAGGGAATCCCACGGTTCTGGACACCTGGAAAGGAGTCTAGAAGAGAAACATAGTTACCAAGGAGCCTATCCCTTTACTCATCCCTAGCTCTATGATGCATCCAGACCAAGGACAAAATGGTGTCCTCTAAAGTATGATGTTGACACAGTGGCTAGATAGCCTTGTCCAAATCTAAGGGTTGTGCCACTCATGTGTTTCTATGACAGAAATGTCTATCTTCAGAATATCCCATCATATATTTTCTACTTGCCTTTAAATATGATTTGGAAACTATTTAACTCTCAGCTAGAGTAAAAAAAAAAAAGATCATGGTTACAGTATGTCAGGGAACAGGAATTCATAATAACATAGATGAAAGTTCTAAATTGATAAGATCAAAAAGAATGGTCTGTGCCTTCTGTAATTATTTTGTGAAGGCTTTTTTGAATTTAGCATGGGTTTATTCCATATAGGACACAGCCAAACCAACTCAGAGTCATCATCATGCCAGATAAGAGTTTCTTCGTATTTTGGGAGATGCTTTGTACAGAGGATGTGCCAGAACTTTCCATGAATATACTCCAGTTTGGTGTCTTTTCTGTTCATTCTGGTATGCCATACATCAGATTGTTTACTCCAAAATGAACTTCTGCTATAGATGTTCTTCTTTTGAGAGGAGCTCGCTGGGGTTTACTCTTGGCTCTCTTTACTTTCCATGATCCTCTTGATAGTTTCTAAGAAATTTTTCTCCAGTTCCTCTTTACTCTAGCAGTTATACTCATCATACAAAAATGCCTTTTGTCTGAAAACAAAATGTCAGTTCACAGAGAATCTTCAAATTTCACAGAAAATTGATATGGATCTTGATTCTATACTTCCCATAAAGACAGCTGGCTCAGGCAGCTTCCTTTGGAACCGGGATCTCAAAGTGACCTGATCATTTGTACAATGCACACTTCATTTACAATGTGGGGAGCCAGGGGTGGAATGGAGGATGAAGGAAGAGAAATTACTATTAGCAGCCCCTTTCACAAAGACATGGACAGTTGAATACAAAACTTGGGGCTTGCTATGCAAAGACTGGCCTGAGACAACTCAAACACCTCTTCTTTTAAATCAGATGGCCATTTCAACCCTCACTTTGGAAAGAATTTTGATGATATATCCATGACCAGAAATCCACAGACTTCTTTTTTTTTTTTTTTTGAGTTGTAGTCACTTACATTTTTAACCAAGCAGAATTAAAAAGTGAATATATCAATGAAGAATGGATCACAAAAGCAAGTACATTTAAACTAAGTCGGGAAGATTTTCTATAGTTCACAAGTAAACTCTGATGGTGATAACCCCTAATATGTCATATGAATGTCTTTAAAAATGATGGTAAGAATGCCCACACACTAAATGCTTTTATTTTGGTGGAGGTGCTTTTTTTTTTATACCTGGCATTTAAGTGATTAAGTAGACTATTAAATGAATCTACCTTCGGAGATTTACCCTAAATAGAGTGAGAACCCTCTACACTGAGGACACAGTCCCTCTTTTCACACCAACTTATCCCAACTCCAATTTGTTGGGTTGAGAAGACAGACATGATTTTCATTTTCAACCTACAGATAAGTTGTAAGTGGTTCCCTGGTGGTCAATGAGTCATCGTGGACTAAAATCTCAATTTTTTTTTTTTTCCATTCCACAGAACAAGACCTTTCCTCTCTCTCTCTCTCTTTTTTTTTTTTTTTAAACCAGCCACATTCTATTCCAGGAATCTTGGGAGCAAGAATCATAATAGCTACGGATTACTGAATACACATTATTCTGTGCTCAGTGCTTTTCACATCTCATTCAATCCTCATTGTAACGCTGTGAGTCAGGAACTGTGACAATCCTCATTTAATAAATACAGAAATGGAAGATCGGGAAGCTTTGGTGACTCGACCAAAACCACTCTACTTAATAGACGTAGAGTTGACATTTGAACCTAAGCTTGGTGACTCTAAAAATCATGCTTTAATTACTACATTAGGTATTTCCATGGCAGACCTAGATCTTTGACCTCAGAGTATAGCTGTGTCCCTCCTCTGGCAACGTTAGTGGTATTCCTGATGAATTCTTGATTGCCCATCAGGGAGCAATTCAGTGAGACTTGAAATCTGAGAACCCTTTCTATGAATTGTGTTGACTTCCTTGTTGAAGTCACTATAGTTTACATAACCAGTGTCACTGTTCTTTTCTGTGGTTCACCAAAGAGGGACATTAATCTATGAACCTTCCCTAACCAGCACTGCTTCTCATATGCTCTCCATGCATATTTTCAGTGTGTGGAACTATAGAGTTCATGTGTCTCCTCTCTAGCTCTCCCTTCTCTCTCTCTCCTGGACATTTTCAAACTCAAGTACCTGAGCAAGTTAGCAAAAATTCATTTAGTTAATACAACTTACAAAATCCAGTCAAGTAAATATGCACTATCAGTTGCTAATTGGGTCTCCTTTAAATGAACATAGAAGAGTCTTATGGAATAAATTAGTGGCTTTTGAAGTTCTCTTGGTATTGGCTGTGATGACAATATAATCATATATCATTTAAGCTCAGCCTTGGCAAGATCGTTAAGACTCTTGAATGTCTGAAACCCACTGGTTTCCTGCTTTTCCTTAAATCTAAATTAGATTAAATAGACTGCTCTCTTGCTCGTGGTTTTGAGGGCTGGCCTTTTTAAACCTGGAGGAGCCAATGATAACTAATTCCAAGGCAATTGTTCTGTTTGAGTAGGTCTACCTTCTTCAAACTGGATTTGACTCTTTTTTTTTTTTTTTCTAACTTCTTAGAATCACTAAGAATAAAGGCACATAACTCTCCAGGAAGAAAAGGGAACGCTCTGTTCTTTTGACTATCTGATGAAGCAACTGTAATTGTTTAATATGCTTACCATAATGAATGCTTTTTATGCTATATTTTTAAGCTTAGAAATAAATATGTAAAATCAGGAATGGTATCATTATATTATTCACACAACCCCCACCAACATGAAACTCTGCCACTTAAGATAGGTTTATTGATAGTGCCTCGCTCTGGTTTTTGTTTTTAAATATGAAGAGCTATTTGTATTTGAGCTATTAGTATTCTTTCACTCTGTCCCAATTAATTTCCTATAAAATTCCAAACTGCATAAAATTTAATCAACCACCGAACATCCTTCTGAAAATGCCTGCCCCTATGTAAAGTTGGGTCCAGTTTGGGTGGTAAGAATTTGTCTCCTAAAGTGAACCTTTCATCAGGGCCATTCTGCTATTGAGGTTGGTGGCACTGTATTTATCGGTAAAGGTTAGCACTCAACTATGTTATTACCTGAGTATCATCACCAGTACATAGATTGGTGTGGAATAAATGGGGTCATTTCTCTTGAATAATTTATGGAGTTCATCTTCCAGGAGGTTGTATACATTATCTATACCATGCATGGATTTACCATCTTTCCTCACCCTGCAATTTTATAGGCTGACCCTTAGCAGCAAGAGATGGAGCCCTCCATTGCCCCCACCCAAAAGGAGCTTCCAAAACACCTTCCGCTTATTAGGCATATTCGGTATGTGACAACATTAATAACAAAAGACATTTGTTATTTAGTGACCAAAACAAGGCTGTTCAATTTGGGTCTCTTCTGGAGAAGCTTTGATCTCCCTTTCATATATACAAACGATGTCCAGCTCCTTCTTGTATACAATGTCAGCATGGGCAACTCCCAATCACACTTTCAGATTTTTTAACCCTTTTTCTTAAGCATGTGAATAGTGATGACAAAATATCAGTCCCCTTAAGTCAGCAATTTTTTTTTAAGGTACTACAAAAGCAATTTAACTTCAGACTCAAAAAATGAATCAACTCACAGGAAGGCTGAGACCTATTCAATCAGTTCTTGACCAACAGAGAACTAATTCTGCCTTCTAGCAACCTCTGTCCTCGGCAACTAGAGATATTGATCAAAAACCAATGAAATTAAAATGTCCTGACATTTAACCTTTAAGACAATGATTGCTTATCTCCTTACCAAAACTGGAAGAGAAGTAAGATAAAACACCCCCCTCCCCTGGAATCTCTTCTATAAACCTAGTCTTCTTTTCTGCAATGCCTTCCCTGTACTTGTCACTTTCAGTTCCATCGAAGAAACAAAGAAGAGATGGTTTTTCTTCCTATATACTTCTACTACAATGACGGACTGTGGCACAGAGACGGATTTTACATAGTAAAATGGGCATCTTAATCTTTTGCAAAGAGTGTGGTTATTTCCTTCCTGGGAGTGGAAGTTCTGAGAGAGCCTGAAGGGACAGGGATACTGAAAGTTCGGTTAAGCTGGCCAGGAGAAAGCCTGCCTGGCCAGTTTAGGGGACCTGAGACTGAATGGGGTATTCTGAAACAAATGGGAATGGCAGCATCTGTCTCGATAACTTCCTATTTGGCAAGTACAATGTGTGTTGATTTATACAGTTGATAATGCAGAAGAACAGGAGGCAAAACTAATAAATAAATAAATAAATAAACAAATAAGCACAGCCTTCCATGCTCAAAATCGTGTCTCAATCACAATGCCCATGTATATTTTCTAAGGATTTTACTATTACTGTTCTAGAATTTTAAGATTAAAAACTGCAGGCTCTCATGAGCCTTCGCTATCCAACTCAGAATGGAATGACATCTTTTTTTTTTTTTTTCTTTTTCCGGTCTTATTTATTTGAGAGTGAGAGCATGGGAGCATAAGGGGTGGGGTTGGGGCAGAAAGAAAGGGAGAAACAGGCTCCCCACTGAGCAAGAAGCCTGATGTGAGACTTCATCCCAGGACTCTGGGATCATGACCTGAGCCAAAGACAGATGCTTAACCAACTGAGTCACCCAGGTACTCCTGGAATGATGTCTTGATAAGGACATCAAAGAAATGGAGGGAACACAAACCCGTGATGGGACTGGTCTATGCACATGCCTTTGTCCCTGAAGCTCAAGCTCAATGACCAAGCTATTTAATTAGATTTCCAGTGATACTTAACTGTATTGAAGTAAGTGAGTCACCTTTAGTATAAGTCTGACTTCTTCAGTTTCCCTCTTCATTCAGATTTTTGTGTTTGTTCAAAGAAGACCTCAGATGGCCTGAATTCATCACCTTCCCAACTTCTGTTAGCAGAAGGAAACTGACTACCTTGCTTGACTTTGCCTGGTTTCTGTATCCCAAACAGTAAGAACAAATCAAATCTCCTGAAAATTTTATCTCTTAGTTCTTTGGGGGGGGGGGGGATATGCGCCTTCACAGCAGAAGGACTCCTATCCAGGTAGGCATACTCTGGAATGGGAACACCATTATTATCAGCTGCCAGAGAATTCATTCACTCAACCATTATTTTGAATAATTATTCACTCATTCAATTATCTGAATCTCTTTGGGACACCTTTTATGTGGAACAGTTCAGAAAACGGTAAATTCCCTTGGGAGACTGATTTACTGTGTCCGTTTTCCATGGATAGCTTTGGATGTTTACTCTGGTACTCAATGTGTACTTTCCAAGTGCTGTGCTCTTGAACAATGCAATCCATCCTCATACACACACAAAAGTACACACATACACACACACACACACATATGTATACCAATTGTCATTCACCTATATGAATAGAGAGGAATATGGATGGAGAAGAAGGACAAGCAGAAGATTCAAAAGTTGGTCCCGCTTGCAAAATACATGTTTGGGGGCTGTAGATTTAACTTCCAAGTTAAGTTAATGTTTAAAATAGATTTGCTAAGCATGTAAGCAGCTGCATGTTGGGATAGGAGAGGTTGGGTGGGGTAGGGAGTGGAGGAAGAAGAGGTCTCTGAGAACCAGGGGAGCAGATGAAGACAAAACAGCATTTTATTTTATTTTTTAAAAGATTTTACTTATTTATTTGACAGACAGAGATCACAAGTAGGCAGAGAAGCAGGTAGAGAGAGAGGAGGAAGCAGGTTCCCTAATGAGCAGAGAGCCCGACGTGGGGCTCGATCCCAGGGTCTGGGATTATGACCTGAACAGAAGGCAAAGGCTTTAACCTACTGAGCCACCCAGGTGCCCCAAAACAGCATTTTAAAATGTACTCTGGATTACCTACAGAATGCATGAAGCACATGCAGGACCAGGCCTTTGTTGTTGAACTTTCTTATATATATTACACTTTTATCTTCATGTTTTTCTTCAAATATATTTCTCTTACAAATATTTTCCCAATTATATGCATGTTTAAGTCTGCTTTGCCAACGGTTAGAAGAACTTATGTGTTTCATGCCCACACAGGCACATGGAAAAGGACCTTCTGGTTGAGGTTTGTTCATTGTGTGAATGATAACCTCCTACATAAACACACATGGATATTTCGCCACCAAGTCACTTCTAGTTAGCTCACTGACCAACCTGAAGCGGGAATGAACCATGGAATAAAATCGGTTATGTAGGTATTCTCTTCTTCCAACCAGGCACTTGACCCTGGGGAGAAGAGGTGTGGTTGTTAAAACAACAGATTTTAAATCGGCCAAGTACATGAGGAAACATCACACAAGAGATTCCTCAGAGGGGAAAAGGCTTGAAACCTCAGCAATCGGGACCTTGGGAAGCGCTGCCTGTCTCCCAGCCCGGGCCACTTCGGAATTCTCTTTTGAGTGAAGTGGTTCCATGCCAGATGGTCAAAAGGCCAGGCCAGAAAAACCTGCTGTAACTGGCTTTGGACAGTGCAGACAATTTCCTGGGGAAAACACCACTTTATTTCTGCTTTCCCTGAATCTGTTAAAAACATGTTTGTTTTGGCATTTTTCAGCCTTCGTGTGATTTTTAGTATTCACAGTTCGAGAGGGTTAGATTACACCTTGTGACCAAAATGAGGGCTGGGAGTAAGTTAACTCCACAGCTTAGAATCCTATAATTATGGGTTCAAATAGAAGGAGTAAGGTGAGTCTAGATAAACTTTGTTTTAAGGATTTAATGCAACATACTGAGCATGACTTAAGACATATTAAGTTTCTGTGTTATATACTTTGGGCATATCACATGATATCTGTGCCTTAAACATATGCCGTGCCAACATTTTACAAGGGTTGTGTATGAAGGGTTATATATAAAAAGAAGTCAGGAGCTAGAAGAGAAGTAGGCGTCCAACCCCCTCACTTTATAGAACAGACACTGTGTGATATGAAATGTAAGAGATTACCTTAGAGTCACACAAAAAAGGACCAGATCTGCCATGAGAACTCGGGCCCCCTGACTTTCGACTGCACACATGTACATCCATGGAGACACTTCTCACCCTAAGCAAAATCTTCTCTATTTAGCACACACACACACACACACACACAATTATTTAAAATATCATATTGTATGTATGAATTCTGGAAGCTGGGTTCTGTTTCATTTTAGCACTGCTGACCAAAAGTAGCTCTGAATTGCTCCCTGCAGCTCTGAAAATAAAATATAAATGCACTGGAGAAAAAAAAAGAAAGAAAGAAAGAAAGAAAGAAAGAAAAGTACTAGATAAGAGCTAGTTCTTTCACCTTGGAGCAGAGGAGAGAGAATCCTCAGCAATTTTCTAAATATGAACCCCGTTTCCATTGCTACAAGGGAGCAGTTCCTTTAACAAGATGAAAAGTGAAAAAAACCTCTGATAGAACAACGGTCTCTTTATTACAGTTAGTAAGTATATTCTCTGAGATAATAATTATATGAAAACAAATAAACAAACAAACCTCATGGGAGACCTACCTACTCATCTTGTAAACTAACTCCTCATCTCCAGTGTCAAAAACGAGGCCTATTTTTACGTACTTGCGTTTCTTCATTAGGCTCTCTATAAACTCAAAGGGCCTCCAGATGTTTTTACTGTAATGGTGGAGGTATCAGTTTTAATGTTAAGGAAAACTATGTTGATGGATTCCTCACATAAAGGGATAGTAAAACGTCACCCTTCATTCTATTTTGTTGGGCAAAGGTTTATTATTATTATTTGAAGTGTCACAGTTGTAATCATCTCATTATCACACACATTCTTAGAAAAGGAGGAGAAAGTACAGAAGTCAGTCAACTGCCAAGTAATACATTCATGATTTCACCCGTCCACAGAAGGGGGAAACACTATTACACCAATGCTTCTGAGGGCAATGGACAACTTCCTTGTCTCTAATTAGTGGAGACAGAGTAGAGATGACCAAGATTCTCAGGGGAAATAGGTTTTGTCAATAAATTCCACTGAAATATAGAATTTCAGAAACCAAATCTATTTATCTCCCTATGCAATTGGTACCACAGCCTGAAGATCACAAGATGAGTACTAATAAAAAATTATTATAAGTGGTAGGAAATTGTTGGGAAGGGATACCACTGTGGGGGGGGGGGAGAAAAAAAGAAAGATGATTCATCACTTTCCTAGCAGATACCTTTGTTCTTCAATGTTTCTTCACCAAAAACAAGGTAAGTATGAGAAAGGAATGCAGGAGAGGTAAGCAGAGGCAAAGTGATTTTTGTTACCTGCTGGCTCAATTTCCTTTTATAAAAACAGTATGTCCAGATAGAATTTACAGCCCTCAATCTTCTTTCATCTTCTAAGACAAAAAAAAAAAAAAAAAAAAAGATTTAATTTAAATCAGGAGGAAGACAAACCATAAGAGACTCTTAATCTCACAAAATAAACTGAGGGTTGCTTGGGGGACAGAGGTGTGGAGAGGGTGGTTGGGTTACGGACATTGCGGAGAGTATGTGATATGGTGAATGCTGTGAAGTGTGTAAGCCTGATGAGTCACAGACCTGTACCCCTGGGGCAAATAATACGTTATATGTAAATAAAAGTAATTAATAAAAATTATTTTAAACTTTAGGGGAAAAAAAAACTTATGAGTTTCTTAGCGAGATGGATATCCGAGCTTTCCTAGGTACACAGACAAGTACAGAGAAAGAGGCTAACACTCACAGGGCTGGAGTGGTGAGATGGCATGGAGCGGTATGGGTGGCGTGTCCCGTAGAAGAGAGAAGTTGTATAACTAAATCATAGTGATTTAACTTTTATCTGGATACTTAGACCCTGACTTAGAGTTCTACACCAAGGTTTTAAAATCTTTTTGAGATAGAAGAAGAGCGATAACATATGCCTTACTAGAAATACTTCAGTGGTGGCTTCCCAAATCTCTCTGGAAACAGAGAAATTGCCATGTAGCCTTTGGCTTTGGAACCACCTCTGTCATTGTCTCTGATCCTCCATGTGTAAAGATGATTTGCTACTGGAAAACCTAGTTTTCCAGTAAAATTGTTACTTCTAACTTTTCTGTCACTACAAATGCTTTTCTGTGAGGAATTAATGACATGACACCATTCAAATACACCTAAGGTTAGGAGGCTGGCATTTTGAAATCTAAAAGCTACTCACCTGTGGATGATTATTTTCATTGAAAACACTCTCCTTTTACAGTTTCTAGGGCTTCCCTTGGTGGCAACATTAACGTCATTATAGAAGTTCAAGTGAGGATGAATACAGCTGGTTTTATGCATTTTTGTGCTCACTCAGTCATCCATTCAAATATGTAATGGAGGATGGCTGGGTGGCTTAGTTGGTGAAGCGTCTCTGCCTTTAGAACAGGTCATGATCCCAGGGTCCTGGGATTGAGCCCTGCATTGGGCTCTCTGGTCAACGGGGAGTCTGCTTCTCCTCCACACCCACTGGCTTGTGAGCATTCTCTCTTTCTCTCTCAAATAAATAAATACAATCTTTTAAAAAATATGTAATGGATACTCAGACTGTGTCAGGCACTCAGATAGCACTGGGAACAGAACACAGGGTTGGGGGGGAAAGACCTTGTCCTTTAAACAACTCAGAGTCTAGAAGGTGATTTAAATAGCGAGATAAATAGTAAGATGTCAAGAAAACTACAATGTTAAGGGAACATGAAGTGTGAGTTTGAAACCCAGATGTAGTAGGTAAGGGCAAAGAGGTGAGGAAATATTTCCCTAAAAAGAAGGCTTTATAATGAAAAGAGGTTAACTAACCATAGGAAAGAAAAAATGCACAGCTAAGGAAGATGTTCTTGTTCTTAAATAAGAGTAGAATACATAAAGAATTTAGTATGTGGCTTGTACCTTGAAGAGGAGATACTCTGAAAGATTTTAATTAGAGGAGAGGAATGATCTAATTCCCATTTGAGAAGAGTCAGTATGGATTTCTGATATATTTTGGATATAAAGGTAAGAAATCAGTGTGAGAAGCAGTGTAGACCAATGATTAAACCAAAGACTCTGAGGGTGTACTGAATATATTTAAAGATTTATTTGTTTATTTATCTGTGAGAAAGAGACAGAGACAGCCCATGGGGAGGGGCAAAGGGAGAGGGAGAGAAGCAGACTCTGTTAGCATGGAGCCTGACACAGGGCTCCATCTCATGATACTGAGATCATGACCTGAGCCAAAATCAAGAATTGAATGCTTAACCGACTGAGCCACCCAGGAGCCTCTTTATTGCCTATTTTTAAATCCAAGCTCTGTCACTCGATAACTGTCTAACTCTTGGGTAAGTTCTCTCCATGCCCCAGCTTTTTCCTTCTGTAATAATAATAGTACTTATCCTATACAGTTCTTAAAATTTTCAGAATTAATGTACACCAAAGTGCTTAGAACAGTGCCTAGCATAGTACATGTTTTATAAAAATTAGCTCTTAGGAGAATTTTGCAGTGATGTATGGAATAAATTAGGAGGATGTGGTTTAAGAGAGGGCAGTGAGGCTAGAGAGAAGGATATGGTTTTGAGAAACATTTAAGAAGTAGAATCTCTGAGATTTGGTAACTGATCAGATGTAAAGGATTAGAGTGAAGGAGGTGGTTGGGATAAACTCCAGGTTTCTGGGTTGAGTGCATGGTGGATGGTGTATCTCTGTTCATGCAATAGGCAATATAAGAAGAAAGGCCATTATGGAGAAAAATGAGGAATTCAGTTTTGGACACTGACTTGGCAATGTCTTAGTCCTTCTAATTGGAAAGGTCCAATAGGCAATTGAATATAATAATCAGAATTGTAAAGAAGAGAAGTTTGGCAGAAGATATAGATTTAAGGGGTCCTTAACATATTAATGATAATTGAAGCCATGGAGCAGATGAGATCATCTTAGAGAGTGAATCAAATGAGGAGAAGGCCAAAGATAACACCCTGAAGAACATTTGAGAAGAGGGTGGAATTATAAAGCTGACAACAGAAACCAAGGATGAAAAAATAAAGGAGAGGTTCCAGCTTCTGGCCATGATGGAGTAACTACACTGCATTAATCCTCCCATTATAAACAACCATAAAACCAGACAAAATATATGAAATTACTGTTTTTCGATGTTGGATCATGAAGTGCAGTTCTGTAATCCCTGAAGAAGGGAAATGAATGAGGCGAGTGCCATGCTAGCTTCAGCTTTCTATGTAGAGGCATTTTCTGCACTGCAGTATGGATGGGAACCACATCAGATAACAAAGGTCCTGCTGAGTCGGAGAGAGAGAGACAGAATTGAGTGCTACTGACCCATGCTGGAATTGCTGGGGCAGAGCATTAGAAAGGAAGAACTGCACAGGGAAGGAGCTCCTAAAATCTACACAGGGATCCCACTGAGGGTTTGGTGAACACCAAGCTGTATGTGTGTGAGATGATATTCAATGGGCCTTGGCAAAGAACAACTCCTGAGTAAAGACAAATTATTGTGGTACTGTGATGGCAATGATCAGAGCTTGAGCAGGGCTGGGAAACCTTTCATTTCCTATGATCTTGAATGAAGAAATCTTGTTGAACAGCACTAACATTCAGTAGATGTGAGTCTGCACATAGGAGATGGGCATAGCTAGATACACCTCAACAACGTCTGAAAACATATCTTAAATTGATCAGACCGTTATGAAAGTAAATGAACTTCTCACCAGAACAAAACTCAGCAAAGAGGGAACCAAATCCAAACATCCAAGGCCTTGACATTACTATGTCCATTATACACTAATGGTAAAAATGTTTCCGGATTTGCCAAAAATTACAAACTAACAGATCCAAGAAGCTCAATAAGCTCCAGGTCAAATAATCAAAAAGAAAACCACAGCAAAAGATATCAAAATAAAAAACAACTAGACTTGCAAAAGAGCAGATAAATGTGACCCTAAACAAAACAAAATCATTAACTATAGACTCAGAGATAAGACAACGGAATTAAAAAAAAAAAAAAAGAGCTTTAAAAGACATACTAAAGAAGTCAAAAGAAAGTCTGAAGACAATGAAGGAAAAAATTGGTTCTCAATAAAAAATGGAAATGATAAAAAGAGAAACATGATAATTGTAGAAGCATAAAATACAATACTGGAATGAAAAATCCCTGGGTAGATTGTTTAGCTGGTCAGACACTGCAGAATAAAAGATCAGTGCTCTTGACATGGAATTAGCACGTGATTCAGCATTCTGCATTTGGATATTTACCCAAAAGAAATAAAAATAGGGCCTCAAACAGTTATTTGTACACACATGTTCATAGCAGCATTATTCATGATAGTCAAAGAGTATAAGCAATCTAAGTATCTTCTGATGGACAAAAAGATAAATGAAAGATGGAATATATACAAAATCAGTATTTTTCAGCCTTAACAAGTAAGGAAATTCCGAGACATGCTATTACTTGGATGAACCTTGAGGATATTACGCGCAACGAAACCAAAAACCCACAAGTGGACAAATTCTGTATGATTTGACTTGTATGAGGTACATGGACTAGTCAGATTCATAGAGACAGAAAGCAGAATGTGGTTGCCAAGGGCTAAGGGAGGAAGCAATGGGGATTTCATAATTAATAATACAGAATTTCAGTGGAGGATGATGAAAAAGGTCTGGAGATAGATAGTGGTAATGGTTGTAAAACAACGTGAATGTATTTCACGCCATGGAACTTTACACTTAAAACATGGTTAAAATGGTACATTTTATGCAATGTTATTTTTTTTAAATGTTCTAAATGAGTTTTTGGGCAGTCTGATTGTGATTTCTCTTTTTCTAGTTTGTGTTTTGTAAATGTTAAATAATGAAAAAAGAAGGCAAAAAGTAAGAAAGAGACAAAATAAAAATTAAGAACTATGATATCTATAATACTCCTTAAACCACAGAGTAGGATTTATACCCAATACATTTGGATGTGTCAGAAAAAGATTAATACTAGAATAAAGTTGGAGTAAAAAGTGATAGAATGAGCTAAATGAGTGACTTGATTTTAAGATTTCAGATGTACAAAAAGTAGTCCTTTGTTTTTGTTGTATTTGGTTTAGCTTTTGCATGATAAAAGTTTCTTGATTAAAACAAAAATCAGTGAACTTGAGAGGAATAAAATCTATCCAAATGAAGCAGAGAGGAAAAAAACGTTACCCCCCCACACACCCCCTGGTTTATGGCTCAGTGGCCCATGGGACAATAGGAAGCAATGTAGTATATGTATAATGGGAGCACCAGAAAGTGAAAAAAAGGGCTTAGTATCTGCAGAGATAAAAATGAAAGTTTTTCCAAATTTGCTGAAATATACAAATGAACAGATTCAGGGAGCTCAGTAAAACCAAGGCAGAATAAATGGAAAACATATCACCACAAGATGTAGCATAAACTGCTAAAAAAATAAAAATAAGTGGTTGTAGACAAAACCTTGAAAAGATGTGACAGAGTTTCCTCTATATAGACAGTAAGAAAGACCACTGGCTTTTCAACAGAAGCGCCAAAAGACAGGAAGGAGACCAAGATGATGACCTTGAAGTGCTGGGGAAGAACAGTAGAAACACACACACAAATCTGTTGACTTGGAGTCTATATTTTGTGAAATAATATTCTTTAACATGAAGACTTTCTAGACAGGAAAGGTGATAGAATTCATTGCCAGCCAAGCTGCATCGCAGGAAATGTTAAGTGAAGTTCATTAGTCTGAAAGAAAGTGATAACCTATGGAAATTCATGTCTACACAAGGCACGAGAGGTGACAGTTCAACTGCCTCATGTGTTAATGTACAATATCCAGTTTTTCCTCCCCTCCTCAGTGACCATGATGTTCCAGATAATTGAGGCTCTGTCAGCACTGTATATTAGAGAAGGTAGCCAAATAACTTTTATCTGGTTAGCTTGTAGTCATCCTGTGATCAATTCAATAGTGACTTTTTCTGAGAAATCTCCCCTTATGTTCCAAACTATATTTAGGTCCCCTGCTCTATTCTTTTCTTATCTCAGTTTATAATTATACCACTTTACAAAGATATTTATTATTATTACTAATATTATTTCAAGTAGCTCTGTCTTCTTCCATTAGAAAATAGGCTCCATGAAGAGAGGGAGAATTTGGCTTTGGTTTATTGTTTATATCTAAGGGTTATATAGCTGATATTTAGTAAATGTTTGTTGAATGAATTCATGAATAAAGATTGAAGTAGGAAGAATAGCACTTAAATTTAAAGGATTAGAGTTAATATACTTGTTTCAGGAGAAACACCTCAAAATGCTATGATGAAGGGGAGTCTTTGAAAAAGGTGGAAATCATTAGGATATTAAGGAGGTCAGAGCAATATAAGGCTATTGCTGAAAAAGCTACCTGTGTCAATGAATATCCAGGTTTCACAAGCTCATGAAGGCTCATGGGATGAAAAAGCAAGACTATATAGTTAATGCATGAAATAACAAGTAAATAGCTGAAAAATATCATGAAGAGGGTAGAGCATCCTCTAGATGAATACCTGTATTCTGAAGAAATAGCAATTTATTTAGAGGGAAAAAGAGTGTTGCTTGGAAGTGACCTTTAGGTCTTAGGAGAATGGTAAGTCTACTTCCAAACCCTATGATGTTGCAAAGTGTGAAATTAAGAGCCTCTACTCAAAAGAACTGCAAGCCACATAATTACCTATCCCCTATGGTAAATAGGACATGTGTACAGGCTTCAGGATTGGAATTGTGACCACAAGGCTGAAAAAGGTGAAACTGGCCTGTGAGCTATAAGAAAAGGGTTACAGAGATTCAGTCCAACATTGGGGAAAAGGATCAGATCTTACTCCATTCCTGCCTGTGCAAAAGACTTTCAGCTTAGGGCTAGACAATTTCTCTAAAGCAAATTCCATGTACAAAAAGCCTCAGCTCTAGTCCTTATGGAAAGTCCTTCTGAAACTTAATGCACCTAAAGGGATTTATCAGCCTTGTGAGTGGTAAGATCCTTCTGTTTAATATTTAAATCACCTCTGCTGCAGATAAAATGGAGAAATGAGCCTCCTTCTCTGTTAAAGGGCATGTTCAAGTTTGCGTTATGGGTCCCGCTTGACAAGAAGGAATCTGGGTGGAACATTGAATCCAGAAGCATTATGATGCCCAAGCCTCTCAGCTGTGGAAGATGGTTAAATACTACAGCTTGCATTAGAGCAGAAAAAGGTAGAAAATGGATTAATTTTTATAATGATATCATGTAGATAACCCATTTGGCTAGCCTATACTAAAAGTTGGGATTTTACCATAGAACGTGGTTTAAGTCTTCTGTTCTTGCGATAAAAATACAAGTGATCGTAAGGAAGACTGTAGAATGTGACCCTTCCGAAGTTTGTTTTGTTTTCCCATGTAAGAACTGAATTCATGATTACAGACATACTTTGGATTATAGCACACTAAATCTCTTAGGAACCACTCTTAAAATGTCAATTCCCACAGGAAGGACTACACATTCAATCTGTCATCAGTTAACTAACCATGGATTGATTTCCTGGCCTTTGGGGAAAAGGGTGAACCCATGAGATCTGTTGGAAACAATGACAGGTAGAGATTTCTGTCAAGAAATATAGGATGTTGAAATGTCTGGCCTTGAACATGGGAGTAGCAGGTGCCCTATGATAGGAAAATGTGTGACCAGATACAGTAGTAAAAGGACTGGATTGTCTGAGAAATTGGGAGGGAAACGGTGACAAATCTCAGTTTCACGTTTGCTCATCCACTTAGCGAATATCGTTGAGCACTTTCTACATACTGGGAGATGCAGCACTGAACAAAGTAAATGACAATGCCTGTCTTCATGGAAGAAGATTAAGGATGCTTAATGAATTCTAGTGGATTCTAGTGGGTGGAGGTAAATAGTATGTAAACCAACTACGTAAATTTAGGCCACATTTAAATTTACAATCAGTGCTTTGGAGTAAGGTCAATAAACAGAATGGGGTAAAGATTGCCAGCGTGGGGATTTGGGATAAAATTCTAAAAAGGCATTTCAGGAAGAGCCTCATCAAGAAGGGACACTTGAATGAGGATTTGAAGGAGAGGAGAGAACGAGCCATGCAGGTACCTGGAAGAGTGTTCCAAGCTGAGCAAATAGCAAATGCAAACACCCTGAGGCATGAGTGTACCTGGAAGAACCTGGAGACCAGTGTTACTGGGATGGATAAGCAAAAATAGGAGAAGATGAGGGAGAGGAGTGATTCCCAATAGGACTTTGGCTTTTATTAAGTAATATGGGAAGTCACCAGAAGTTATGCACTGAGGAGTAATATGACCTAATATATTTTTCAAAGCTGTTTTTGGCTGTTGTATTTAGAAAAGACTATAGGGACAAAGCAGAGAGATTAAGTAGAGAGGGGCCTCTTGCAGAAAGCAGAAAGTTCATGGTGGATGGGCACAGTGCTTGCCATAGAGAGGCTGAGAAATAGTTAGAATTGGTGCACAGCTTATAGTCAAAGCCAATAAGATTTGCTATTAGATATAATCTGTAGGAGGGAGAGAGAAGTCAAGGATGATTCCAAGATATTTGATGGAGCAACTAGATAGGAAGGAATTGTCATTTATAGAGGTAGGAAAAATTTTGGATAGCACATCAGAAGTTTAACACTGGACCCTCCTAGTTTGAGATTTCTATTACATGTCCCAGGGGAGATTCAGATAGGCAGTTGGAAGTAGAAGTCTAGATTCCCGGGGAGAAGTTCTTGACTGGGATATAAATGTTTGCATCATCAGCATTTCTGAAGGAGTGAGTTGTAGACTAGAAAGAGTTCCAAAAACTGGACCCTTAAGCATGTCTATATTTAGAAGCTGGGGAAATGAAGAGGAACAAGCAAAGACATTAGGAAATCCTAGAGAGATAGGAGGGGACTTAGGTAAATATAATCTTCTGAAAACCCAGGAGAAGGGAGTGGTCAACTGAATGAATAATTGGCCAAGCAATAGAATGGAAGTCATTGATGATTATGATAAAAACAGCTTTGGCAGCATTGGAAAGGCAAATCCTGATTAGAGTAATTTTGAAGAAGAATGGGAGACAAGGAATTTAAGAAGGAACACAAGCAACAGCTTAGAGTCAGTCTTCTATCCCAGAGTCAGTGTGAGAACATCATTCATCCTGAGCTAGCTGCCATTCTCTTTTTTACTTACGGCAGATGGTTATCAAGCCAAAAGTATGGATTTGACCTTGAGAGGTCTTCCAAAGTTCTCATTGAAATACGCTTTTGATTTAATCTCAAGGGTTGTCTGGTTCTCTTCACTTTAATTTAATAAAGCGTCACAAACCAGAAAGGAAAAGAATGCACTAACAAACTTACGGATCTAGAACATCCCTGTTCTAAATATCAGAATATCAAACCAGAATTAGAAAATCATCTTCTGGTTACTGACTGGGATCATTGCATAATTTTTTTTTTTCTTTGATCAGTCACCGTCATTAATGACAGAACCACATGGCTATTATTTCTATACATGAACTACTCGGCCCACCATTTTGATTTAGGTGGAGACCCTTTTACTTTACAGGCATTGTGCCCTCAAGCAGTTAAGAAGCTGTTTATAGCATTTAGGGTTTTCAGAGTTTGATTTATATGCTTTCCTCACCTTGCAGTTTGTTATTTGCCTGCGCTAGAACTGAAGCAGCCTAGTGATCCTCCTGCATTGTTGAAATGTCAAGTTTGCGAGTATTATAAATGGAGATCGGTGGCAAGATTTCATGGGACTCTCAGACACCCAGGATGGGGTGAGGCGAAGGCAGCATCCGTCTGAGGAATGTATTTCTGCTTCGGTAATAGCTGACCCCTGATGAAATAAAATGTGGCTTCACCTCCAATGTAAATATTGGTCAGTTCCTATCCCATTAAGTGTTCCTGAAGACAAAGATTCTGGTCTATCAATCATAATAATACTCCCATTAGCTCTTAAGCAACATGTTTGAATAGGAAACTGCCTCTCCCTATCTCTCTCTCTCTCCTTGCCTGTTGATGATTTAGAGACAGTTAAGACCTCCAGGCTTATCTTGAAAATATTTACTCAGCTTCTTTCAGTGATCATTTAAGAGTTTGCTCATGAAAGTGCATGTTTCTCTAAAGCAAAGGGTCATAGAAGATGAGGAGTGCAAAGAGCTTCTGTCTGGCCTAATATTTTGGTGGAAGGTGACAGAGGAGATTAGAAGACCAACATGGAGGAAATGTTTCTGATTAGTTGCTCCATTCAGTGAAACCTAGAAAAAAGGCATAAATCTCCATCTGTTTTCATTTTATCTTCTCCACTTCAGTCCAGACTTACCTACACTTTAGGCTTTTTTGTTTTCCTCTTCCTTTTTGTTTTGTCTACTTATTCCCTTGTGTTTCTGGTTAATGCTTTTCCTTTGAGAAGCTAACCCAAATATGGGAGTTTTAAAAATAA
This sequence comes from Mustela putorius furo, assembly GCF_011764305.1. Taxonomy (NCBI): domain Eukaryota; kingdom Metazoa; phylum Chordata; class Mammalia; order Carnivora; family Mustelidae; genus Mustela; species Mustela putorius. Next base: position 11,095,043 of record NW_025421399.1, read on the forward strand.
TATATAAAGAGTCCATGAGTATTAAAGTCGTGTTCCTTCTTTACAGTGGGGGTAAACAAAAGAAGAAGTTGTGGTTTAAAAGAACAATTTCAGAGATTATACTACGGAGAGGATCAGATTGGTCCTATTAAAAATGATACTTCTGGGGCATCTGGGTGGCTCAGTGGGTTAAGCCTCTGCCTTGGCTCAGGTCATGATCCCAGGGTCCTGGGATCGAGCCCCACATCGGGCTCTCTGCTCTGCAGGGAGCCTGCTTCCTCCTCTCTCTTTGCCTGCCTCTCTGCCTACTTGTGATCTCTGTCAGATAAATAAAGAAAAAATATTTAAAAAGAAATGATACTTCCCATGAATTAACTATTTTCAATATTTTATAGAAGGGATGCACTTACATAAGAAAATTAATCATTATTATCAATAAATATATCAAGACCTTACTTTGTCCCAGGCATGATATGAAAGTCAATGCATGGTCATGTGATGATCAGTTCAAAAATCTATCTTGCCTATAGCATGACTCTCATCTCTTAATAGAAAACAGTGAGTCCAGAGAAGCCAAAAGATTTCTATAGAGGACTTGTGAGCCCTCACTGAATGGCAGACATCTCACTTGCTGTCTGCATACATCAGGGATCACCATGAAACCACCAAGTCAGCTTAGCATGCAGAAGTGACCTTCCAGTCTCACTTGTCAGGAAGGATTTCTGAATTGAAGAACAATGTCCTTAAGATTGTCAATGCAGATCTGTGACTTTGAAGTGGGATGCCCATTGCCCAGAGACATATTTTTCCAACCCTTGGACATGGTGTTCCTCTTTTTACATGAAATTGTATTCTTGATTGTGAAAAGGGTTATGAATTTGGACACTTTAGTTTAGTTTTGAAGCCTAACATAAACATTTACTGTTAAAACACAGGAGTTAATGTACTGAACACGTGTGCTAATCTTTATTTTCTCCTCATATAATTCTAATCTCACTTATCTCTATTGTAATGTAAGTAGCTTGTGCACGTAACTGGATTTTATTTCACCATCATAGGTTTATTAAAGACTTTGAAAACTGGGAAGTTATTATATTTAAAGTATCTCTGAACAAGATATCTTAGGTAATCTTACAATTCCTTGAGAAAAGGAGAGTGAATAATATTGCCATTTTGGTTATGATTTGTTGAAAGACACGAAAGGTCAATGATATCCTCCAAGATAAGAGCTCATTGGTGGGGATGAGAGTATTAAAACCCAAGGCTCCTGAATTCCCAATCACCTTGTCATGCAGCCATGATATTCCAAACCAAACCTAACCAAATAAAATAAAAGATCTGAAAAATGCATATTTATGGAATGGTGGAAAGACAATGTATGTAGACATTGAATGGGCTAGACACCACATTGTATGGGCAAAGACGATGTATGGGCTAAGTACTTGCAATTTTTGAAAATAATATCAGAAAGATTTTTTTTTTTTTAAGAAAGTGACTTTAAATTCAATGTTTGGAAGAAAAACTCCATAAGGCAGATATTGAAAAGTTAAAACATATTACAGGGAACTGTTATCTTTTCACCGTTTACTTTTGATTTTTCACCCACCCAAAATAGCAATCTTAAGTTCTACATTCAATATCTTGAATCTTTGGTGACTGCAGCATGTTTTACTGGAACATATTTGATATAGATGATAAAAAAGAAAGAAAGAAAGAAAGAAAGAAAGAAAGAAAGAAAGAAAGAAAGAGCTAGCTAGCTCAGTATTTCCCATTCTTAGGAGTTACCTTGCCTCGACAAATGAGTGAAAGGTATTACCAATAGATTTTCAGTGCATTGCAGAGATAATGTTGTGGCCAAACCACATTGCTTGGTAGGGAACTCCTTTTTTTTTTTTTTCTGATACAATTGGAATGAGTTCAAAGAACTAGAATAACCAGGGAAGAAGACCAGCCAACTGATTTATGAATGAAGATTAAAGGATAAATTAAAGAGGCCAAATAAATGGGCTCTGTCCAACCTGTATATAAGAAAGAGTACAAGATTAGAAGGATACATCATTGAAAAGTTTAAACATTAATGAAAATGATTATATGGTGCAATAGAGTGCAGTCCTGACACTAGAAGACACAGGCAAAGGTAGAACAATATTAAACTCATCAAGTAGCTTTCCTGTGCCCCAGAAGGATTACATTCTACAATGAGCTCTCCAAGCCGATAGGGAGAGTTGTTTTCTACTTAGAGGTAGACTAAACCCAGACCAAGATGAAGTGATCTATCCCTTAAAAGTAAGAATGAAAAATAATGCTGTTTTTTTTTTTTTTTCTCATTAGGATTGCAAACTGGAGCATAGTGACGCCCATGAGATTCAAACATTTAAATTAATTGTTATCAAGAAGTTCAGGGATGAGCTCTTTTAAGTCACAGATTCCTGAGTATTCAATGGATATGTTGGGATACAAGGAAATTAGTCAGCCATCTGTTGTTGTTTAACAAATTACCTCCAAACGCAGAGGTTTAAAAATACCGATAAGCATTTATCTCTTCACATAGTCAGGAATGTAGGAATGGTTTGGCTTGGTGATTCTGGCTTAGGGTCTCTCATGAGGTGGTAGTCAAGATGTCACAGCACCTGAAATCATCGGCAGGTTTGCCTGAGGCTGAAGTTTTAACTTTGGGGAGGGCTTACTTGGATGCTGGCTTTTGGCAGGAGGTGTGCCTTCTTGCCATGTGGATTTCCTCATGGGGTTGTTTGTGTATCCTCACAACATGGCAGCAGACATTCCCCAGAATGAGTGATCCAAGAAGCCACAGTGATTTTTATGACCCAGACTTTTATGACCCAATCCACACACCATCATTTCTGCAATATCCTACTGAGTTTGCAGGCAAGCCTTATTCAACAGGAAAGGGAACTATACCAACGCACAAACACTAGCAAACAAGAAGCACTGGAGGTCATCTTGGAGGGTGGCTCTCAAAGAATCCACGTCAATTTTAGTTTCTTTTAAAATGTGATATTATTTTCTTATGCAAAATCGTGCTTTCCTAACACTCCTGTAACAATAAGTGGGGGGCCAAGCTAGGTCATTGTCATTAACTTATAAAACCTTATCATTAACTAATCTTCCATGTGTAGAATAGGGGGGTTTGACAAAATATTTTCTTCTTATTGATCATTATCATGTATTAAATGCTAATTATGCTCCACACAGTCTCTATGACAATCTTGACTCCAAAGCAAAATATCTGGAGATTGAGACCAGAAAGGTAATTAATTTGCCAAAGTTCATATGGCTAGTAAGAGATGGGGGCAAATTTGAATCCAGACCAAAAAAGCAGAGCCCAGGAGAAAGCAAGAGGCTCAAACAATTTGGGAAATTGTGAGAGAGTTTTCATGGGATTATTACATTAGCATAGTCAGGGTTAGAACCTACAATAAGAGATGGTTTAATGTTTGGGGGCTAGTGACAGATTGCCACTTTAAGGAAAGGAACAAGATAGTAATTGCCAGAAGTTTCAAGGACAACTATGCCAGGAAGACCTCTGATGGTAGTTATGAACTATGGATCATGCATGTTGTATGAAGGGCTAAGTACTCCCACTTACCCAATGCCTCCTCTCAGACAAACTCAATCAGAAATCAGAAGTAAATCAGATCTTTGATGTGGTCTCGATAGGGGTTGGGCAAAACAGGGTTGTGACAGGAGCTGAAAATACCCAACACACCCACTATTATCTACTAAACTATTCCATTTGCATTCCCATGAACTCATTTAACTTTACAGTCCTGAATGCAACGAAGAGACAGAAGATCAGAGAGGAAGATTCACATGCTAAAGTTTCTACAACTATGATGTGGTCAAATCAACACTCAGATGTAAGCGTTGGACTCTAAGTACTTTGTTTTGCACCAAAATGTCAGAAAGTCAAGCTCCTGGCAGAAGAATAGGTAATTCAGTATTAACTGTAGTCTATCATATTTCAGTAATATTTCTTATTGCCATAAATTGTTGCCATCACTGCCAACTTCTTCATATTTAAGTCAGTAGTGACAAGTGAGGAAATGTGTCATAGATTCAATCTAAACATATGGTGTCATCTAGAAGTGGTCTTACTATTGGTAGATGGAGTAGGTTATGCTGGTAACAAGCAGTGGTTAGCTCTGGAGCCTCCCATTTGTAGTCTTTCTACTTAGCTCTATTGGCCAGTCTGCAAAAGTATGCATTAGTCTTTATTTTCTGGTTAACGTTTCTAAATTCCAGATGTCTAGAACAATATCTGGTGTGCATTAAAGGTCTGCTGAATGGTTCAATGAATGAATAAATGATCAAATGCACAAGCCTTATCCAATTCCCAGCTTTTTTGTCCAGACCCCAGGTAAACCTTAGTACTGCCATCACTATCACCATCACCACTGTGACCAGCACCATCATTCTTTTTTTAGCACATACTAGATGCCAGGTACTGTGCCAAGCACTTTACATTATGATCTCGACATAATGATTTCAACAATTTCATGAGGTTTGTTACCTTTCCTGTACAGAAGAAGAAACCAAGTCGTCTTCATCTGGAAGATGAAGGTGGAATTTGAAGCTGGTTACACTGCCTTTAGAGCCTGCATATTTAATTACTCTGTTATTTTATCTATATATTTCCAGCTCATCACTGGAGTTCAGGTATGAATAAACAATTATCTGATTATATTACTCTTGCTCCACTTAAAATTATAAGTCATAGATTGAACTTCCTCATATTATTTTCCCTTGTCTATTAGAGAGTAGCTTCCCCTACGTTTTGACTCTGTTTTGTTACCAAAGATTGCTTAAATCTTCCCTGGGTCTGAAGAGTCTTTTGAGCACAGAAGTGGACATTCTGGAAAAAAACCGGAGGCATTAATCTCTAAAGTCTCTTTCTTCTTCCAAACTTCTAGACACCTTGGATGCCTCTTTTTTAGTTTTGATCTTCTTTGAATCCCAGCATATTCTACATTCAAGATTGCTCAGGGCATTTCAAGTTCGGGGGGCACTTTGTTACTTATAATGTGTTTTCTATTTTGTAGAAAAATTAAAGAAATAAAGCCTCTGAGAGACAGAAAGGGACTACACAATTGTTTTCCTAGGCAATTGATGATCTTGAAACTGGAATAAAGCAATGGTAGAATAATCTCTTTGAGAGTGTCTTGCTTATTAGAGCCAGGCACATTTGCAAATGCTCACACTTGACACACCTGTACTTTAATCTGAAATTAAATTTGTTCATCACTTTGGTTCTGAATCTTTCCCTAGGAGACAGAAAAAAAATCATCAGTCTCCATGGCATCACATCTCTCTCTCTCTCTCTCTCTCCTTTTTTTTTTTTGGCTTTTTATAGATTAAAACCCAATTTCCATCCTTCATGATGATTCAGGCTGTGTCTATACTACGCCAACACAACTGGTTAAAAAGGGAAAAGTTCAGTGTAATAATGGCGAAGTTGACAAAATTCTAAATAAAATAAAATTTCATCTATTTGGGAGTCTTTCAGAATTGAGACTTTCTAGATTCTTAGTATTAGACCCTTAAAAAATTCTAACCATTCTGTTTAGAAATACTTCTAACTTTAACAGATTTATATTCAAAAACAGTATACATGAGATAGCATGAAACATGCTCCAATATGAAACACCTAGAAATAGGAGGGTAATTATCCCGAAGGACAAACACTGAAGAGAAACCTGGAACCATAAGTAAGTTGTCACTTACTGTCTGTCCTGAACACTTGAATTTAATGAATAAAGTGGAAGAGAGAGGTGGTCTTGGGCCCATACAAGGTAGGAGGTAGGACTTGATACGTCAAATAAAATCCAGATTTCTGAAAGATTACACTTTCAAAGAAGGAGCACAATAGAAAATATCTCCCCATCAGTCAAGAGATATGACATGGAATTTTGTGGGGTTTTTTGTTGTTGTTGTGTTGTTTGTTTATTTGTTTGTTTTCTTGGCTTTGTATTAGAAAGGGAACCAGGGGAAGAAACTCTCTTTTGGGAGTCCATAACAACAGTACAGCCTTAATGAAGATTTGGCATGCAAATTCATACTACTTGAATGGTCCTGAAGATTGCAAGTCAAAAAAAAAAAAAAAAAATCACCATGTGCACATGCATAAATACATAATAGGCCCAGTTTTATGTCCCTGACAGAAGTCAAAACAAACAATTTTCAGAGGGACTTTCAAACCAGGTCACATAAAATTCCTCCACATAAATCCCCCTCAGACATAAGTAAATAAAAGAAAATAATAAAATACTCCTAAGACTTCCTGTTTAAAGACTGGCATGTAGACCAAGAGCGTGAAAATCTCTTGGGAGCTTGTTAAAAACAAAGAATCTCAGGCCTTTCCTTAGATGAAGTGAATCAAAACACATGATTTTATAATATGTGCATATCATTCAGATATATATTAAAGTTTGTGAAGTACTGCTCCAGGAAACAAGTCCCCATAAGCAAGATCCTAACAAATAACAAGTTAGACTTTCAAGAATATTCAACAGAGAACTTTTTGGAGGCAGGCTTAAAAATAAATGCTTTTAGAAAAATTTAATTTGAAAATGGACCAGAATATATGAAACAATGTTATAGTATTGAAAAAAGAAAAAGATCTAGGGAGATATATATCAATGGAAACCACAGTTATATGGGCATTGGAATTAGATTCAGTGTAAATGTTAAACAGAAGGTGAAGTACAGCTGAAGAGAATATTAATGAATGGGAAGGCATATCAAGAAATTATTCAGAATACAATATAAATAAGCAAAACCAATAAAATAAGAAAGAAAGTTTAAGCAACATAGAGAAGACCTGTCAGATGTTCGAAAGGTATTCCATAAGGAAACACCAGGGAAAGCATGGGGTAAGAAATATTCACAGAGAGAAATAACTGAGAATGTTCCAGAATTATTTGAAGGCTCAGGTCCTCAGATTACTCACTCAAATATATATTTGAAGCAGTATTTTTTTAAAAAGAAATTTGCAAAACATTAGTCAAGAAACTACACAACTTCAAAGGCAAAGAAAACATTTTTAAAACATCAAGAGAAAACAAACAAACAAGTAACCTTCAGAGGAAGCCCAATTAATTGTTGGAATAGCAAATTTCTCAATAGAAACAAGTAAAATAAGAAAATAGGGACATCTCCCAAATGAAAGAAAAAAGCACTCTCTACCTCACATTGTACATCATACTAAACAAAAATTCCCAAGATGACATAAAATAAAGACATTTTCAGATATCAAAACCTGAAGTTATTTATTACCAGTAAATAATACTAACTGAACCTCAAATCTTGCTGTGAAATATCTCTTGGACCAGCCAGCAGCACGAGCATTACTTGGAAGGTGTCAGAAATGTAGCATCTCAGGTCCCACTTAGAACTTCTCAAACTTTAATGTGCCAGAAGTCACCTAGGAATCTTGTCAATATGCAAATTCTGATTCACTTTGTCTAGATCCTGAGGTTCTACATTTCTACTAAGCTCTCAAGCCTTGATCCAGTCACCACATTTTGAACAACAAGACTGCTCAGGAAGAAGGATGTTTTCCCACCTGGGGAAAAAAAATTATCAAGAAGGTGAGGAAAGGAATTGGTAAACATGTGGATAAATCTAGACAATGTTCATATAAAACATCAATGACCACAAATAATTTAATAGGTAAAGAAAGCAATGTTCAAGTAAAGTACTAGAAAGCAATGATATGTAAGATGGAAATAATATCATAACGGTTAAGTATTTTAAGGTCTTCATAATATGGGGGAAGTGTTACTGATTTTTTACTTTATTAAGGAAAGAAAATTGAATCTATATCTTTCTAAGCAGTACATGGTAAATATAGATTTTATTTCCTTTTTATTAGCAAGGACTACTTTGTCTCAGCCCACAATATTCTTTATATTAAATAATTTTCCTGTTTAGAAACTTCCTACCCTCATGTGCTTCTACTGCTTCTCATTAGCTTCCATTTTCTTTAAAGAAAGTATGGTCTAAGATTAATGTCTCCATTTTATTAATACCTACACCCTCCTTAAAAGCATGCCATCTGGCTTATTTCTTTACCATCTTAAAAATTTCTTCATTAAAAGTCACCATTGACTTCTTGGTTAGAAAATCCAATAGCTAATTCTTTATTGGGCTACTATCAATTGCTATAAAGTCTTGCTACAAAGTGTGGTCTGTGGACCTGTGGCATCTATATCACGTTGGATCTTGGTAGAAATGCAGGATCTCTGGCCTCACCTCAGACCTACTGAATTAGACTCTGTGTTTTTCAATATATTCTGGTGATTCATATACACACTAATGTTTGAGAAGCACTTCTCTTAAAACATTTGACATTGTGGACCATCCATGGATCCTTAAAATTCTCTCTTCCATAGTCTTCTACTTTCCTTATTAACTTTGTTATTATAATATTTTTTTCATTATTTCTAGCGATTTTCCTCCTTACACTGCATAGATGCAGGTAGTCTCCCGATTCTTTGTTGTTGTTTTAAGATTATTTATTTATTTATTTGACAGACAGAGATCTCAAGTAGGTGGAGAGGCAGGCAGAAAGAGAGAGAAAGGAGGAAGTAGGCTTCTCACTGAGTGGAGAGTCTGATGTGGGGCTCAATCCCAGAACCCTGGGACTCTGACCTGAGCTGAAGGCAGAGGCTTTAACCCACTGAGCCACCCAGATGCCCCTATTCTCTCTGGTCTTTGCCTTGGCCCTTAACCCTCAGTTCCACCTTCATTTCTCTCTTCCTTTCTCTTGATAATCTATTCTAGTTAATATCTTCCCTTATCTTCCTAGATAAATTCTTTGTTAACCTCAGAATCACATAGGCTGCTTGTTAAAATAAAATTTCAGGGGCCTCTCCCTGGAACTTCTAAAACCAGCAGGTCTAGTTTAGGACCAAGAATAGGCAGTTTCAAAAGCACCCTGTCCCAAGTAATTCAGATGCAGCCAGCTCATACATTTTTTATGTAATTGACTAGAAAATGGTTGTGTAGATCTCCAGTCTTGACTATGTTATTAGTCACTGTAGGGCAAGTAGAAATAAACACCCAAATATCATTGGCTTAAAGCAATAAAAGTTTGTTTGCTTGCTTATATCATAGTCCTTACTGAAGGTGTCTTTGTCCCTGAACGTGACTCAGGGATATGGACTTTTTGGTCACCTCACCTCAATTTCAGTCATTCAAAAGGCGGGGGAAGAGAAAGAAGTGGAATGACACACGAGTTTTAAGGACATGCCTGGAAATGGTGTGCCTCATACCTGTCCCATTCTATTGTCAAACAGGTCAGATGGCCAGCACAATGCAAGGGAAGACTGGGAGATACAATCTTCCTGGGTACATAGGTGGTGAAAGTGGAACAACCCTTAATCTTTGGCCTCATATTTCCCAACTTCCTCCCACAAGGTAACTTCTGAGACCAACTGCCCAGAGAGTATTTTCTCTTGAGTATCTGACTAACATAATCACTAACATAACCGTGTCACTATATTTTAAACAGAAGTAGTCCCTGAATCTCCATGCCCCTTTCTCGGATTGAGCTTCCTCTTAAATTTGTTTCTTTTGTCAGTTCTAGGCAGAGAGCCTTAAAGCCTGGACATCTTCCTTTATCTCCACTCTTCCACATAACCACACACAGCTATTTGCCAAATCCTACTGATGTAGTTTTGAATGTAGAGGAGGTCCAGAGACAATGGCCAGGAAAGAATTCTTGAGATATCTTTGGTGCAAAAGGTGATTTTATTAAAGCACAGGGAGGTGACTGACCATGGGCAGAAGGAGCTGCAGGGTGGTGGGGTGGGGGGGAGGGGGCAGTGAGGAGTGACTGATTACATACTTGGGAATTGAAGGTAAGGAAAAAAGGAGGTTTTCAAAAGAAGTTTTGAATGCTAAAGAGGGCAATATAAGATACTGGAGTATCTTATACTCTAGTATAAGATACTTTAGTATAAGATACTGGAAGCCTTGCCATTGTTGAATTAAGGTTGTTTTTCCCTCTTGCAAAGCATTAACATTCAGAGAGTTGGGAGTTTCCTTCCGGAAGTTAAGTTATTGATAAGAATGCTTTTTTCTTGTAAATCACTAACACATTTGTAAACTGAGGGAGACTCAGGTCTTGCTGGACTGTAATCTTTATTAGTCAGCCATTTGTTTTTCCCTTTTCTTAGTTTTAGGGCAGGCAGGAGTGCCTGAGAATGTCACACATATTCCAGCTGGGGGACAGGGAGGAGGTGGGTGGGTTGCATGGTGTCAGCTTGTGTTTGCTTTCAGCTTGCCTTCTGCTCCCTCATCATTATTGCTCCTGTTTCAAAAATATTTCTTCCAACCTCCCACTCGATCACATCCTCAGTGGCAATGCTCAGTTCTGGTCCATGTTATCTGTTTCTTAAAATAGTCCCTTTTCCCACAATGCATTACACTTTAGCCATCCATCATTCTCTTTTACTTTATTTTCCTCATTTGGTTCTATGTTTCTCATTGGCTAGGTGGCCCTCTACTGATCTCCTTTGTGTGGTATAAATACTACCTAACAATTTCAGATCACTAATCACGTGTCATCAAGTGCTGGGTAAGTATTTTAAATGAAGTGAAAGTTGTGATCACCCTTTTCTTTGTGAATAGATAAAGAAAGCTCAAGAGTAAAGTAATGTTCACTGGCTGGTAAGTAAAAACTAAGGATTTAAACCATGTAATTTGTAGGACCTCCTAACTTCTAAAGTCCTTGTTTAATATAAACAAACTACTTCATAATATCTACTTCTTTACAATCTGCTTCATCCTCTTTTTTGAACCTAACTGAAACCTGGATCCTTCCTATGGATCCCACTTTTTAGGGAGTCCCATCTAACTCGTGGTTCTTTATTCACACAGCATGGGACGCACATGGTCCAAAGTTAGGGTACGTTTTCTCTACTCTTGAGACTTTCAGTCTATCCTTATGTATTCTTGAAAACAAAACAAAACAAAACAAAAAAGCCTTCTTTTCCTTTATGCACCAAATTATTCGTCAAAACTTCTCTCAAATTTTCTTTATGAATATTTATCAAGTTCTTTACTAATAAAATCATTTACTTTATTTTCAAGGTTGACTAAAATCACCCAACTTTTAGTAGATCCTATGGTCCCAACTTTGAGTAGATGATGTCTATATCAATGTAATTTTCATATTCAACATAATACTTTTATATTTCCTTAAATTTTTACTTCATTTACATCACCTTTCCTTTCAACAACTTCCTCACCCCCATGATTGACTTCTAGATTTGCCATATTCTTGCCTTAAACTCTAATATTTCAATTCATAGCTCCTCAACATTAAATTCTCTCATTTTTCCTCCTATGGATAATCTTTAAATTCGAAGTGACTGCTGGTCCCATAACCTCCTGTGTATTTTTCCAATTTATCAATGTGGAAAATAAAAATCCTTGTTTTTATTGTTTTTCTATTTGAATGGTACTGGGTGGCTGGAGAAAATCTACTATCAAGCTGATTGCCACAATTTCATTTTCTCAGTATTACTCCCCTCCATAATTCCTTTCACTTCCACATCAGTCCTCTGTACACTGCTTCCATACAGCTTCAGTCATCCATTCAAAGTATACCAAAGTTTTTGGTTCTAGGCCATTTCTATTCACATCTATGACAATTTCCTTCTCTAACTCCTGTGTCTACAAATCTTTACCTGGTCTTCCTACCTAGCCACTGACATGTCAATCCATACATCCATTCTTTCTTTTTAAGAAACAAATAAAAAAATCTTCCCTCTGTACTGAATCCTCTTTACTGTCTCCACTCTCTTCTTCCATTACTGACCTGTTTCCTGGTACTTAGTAAACCACATATCTTTACTCCCTCATCTCTGACATAAAGCTTTTATTCTATGGAGAACAAGAAGTCCACCTCATAGGTAAAGAAGTGAACTAATTCCATGACACACAGTCTGTCTTCATTCACTAAAAAAGGGCTGGATATAAACATATATCAAGGATTTTATTTAACATTAACTTGTTATTAACCAACTTATTCACTATTAACTAATGGGTAACACAGATGGGATGCTGTGACTGATTTAAGGTAGAGACTCATGTGTGCATGTGCATTTGTGCACACATAAGTATATAAAATTTCATAAAAGAAAGTTAAGGTTGTTGCATGAGAGACAAAACTGGTTAATGCCATACTCTGTAAATATACCTTCAGAGATTACCATTTCATTGGTCAGAAGCCACTTGTGTCTTTACTGGACAAAAATCTACACCTTCCTCTCTGCCTGTACAAAATAAGCAGACAATAGAAAGTTAAGCCCAGCACTACTATCTCGTTTGCCTATTTTTAAGTTTTGGATTTTTTTTTTTTATTATTTGGGTTATTTTTCTAGCATTCCTCATTGTCCACCTAGCTCCTGTGATCATAAATAATCTTCAAAGCTTGTTCTCCTGACCAAGAAAGGCTTTTTTGCTACATTTGGCCTGTAGCAAGAATATAAACTAACCGTGTAACTCTCCTTGAATTCACAGCGAAAATATAGAAATGTATAATATTTAGTAAACACAATTGCCAGAGAATTTACTTCTGTTTAGAAATTTTCACACAGAATCCCAATTAGACTTTTAAAAAAAAACCTCTCTCATTTACTTCTCTATTCTGAGGCTAGGAAACCTAGCCCAAGGCATTTGCTCCACCAAATTTCACTCACAGAGCTTATGAATTTGGGTGGATTTCTCTCTTCTTACAGTCTACAAATTCTTCTAAAGTTCCCAACCTTCCAGGAAGTGGCTCCTTTCCTACCTGTGAGCCAAGCCCAGGTCTGTGTTCTTGGAAAAATGTTATAGGCATTGATTCCACATACAAAGTCAATCCTTACTCCTAAATACTGAGCTTGTCAGACCTGACTAAATGAGACTCATTCTCAAACATGGCACTCCTGTGTGATCCTGGTTGCACAATTCATTTGTTCAATTGTGACCTCCTACAAAGGAGGACATATTTTTATGAAGCACAGTAAAAGTATTTGTTCTTGAATCACAAGAGACAGTGAGATGTAATACTAAAAATGTTTTATTTCAGTTTACAAATGCCTATTAAATTGATATCCAGAGAATGATATGGAAGAAGTAGAGAAGACCTTCTCATTCATCCATGAATATTAAAACATAGTGCTAAACTATATTACCTTTAAACAAGTAAGTTTTTCTTGTTAGTTTATTATGTTCTATGTAGTCTATTCATGTGCTGGATATTAGGAGTGAATGGTCCACTTTCATGAAGTATGTCTGCTTCTGGACTAAAATGAACACTGGAAATCCTGACTCAGCCTACTGAAGCTTTCTGAAAACTGTCTAAGCGATGTTAGTTTAGAAGCCTGTACCAAGAGCCTGTTCTTGGACATATTATAAATTCAGATAATCTCTTTACAGGACTCACTCTCTTTTTGAAGACACAAGTTTCTGTAGTTTGTAGTCGAGACTTCAGGTAAGCACCACAGGAAAACAAAAACCAAGTTGATAATGAGATGAAAGGTAGTGGCTAATTTACTATGTATCCAAAAATAAAATGATGGAGGTAAAATTCTATTGGAGTATGTTACAAAATATTTTATAGAGAGTAGTCAACATTGTCCTTGATGATGAGAATACATTATGAACAGAAGATGGGAATTTAAGAAGCAAAACAAACAAAACATGGGGAAAAAAAGAGAGAGAAAGACGAAAATTAAGAAACTAACTCTTAACTATAGAGAAAAACTGATGGTTACCAGAGGGGAGGTGTGTGAAGGATGGGTTAAATAGGTGATGGGGATTAAGGAGTGTACTTGTGATGAACACCACATAACATATGGAAGTATTGTATCACTAAATTTTTTACCTGAAACTAATATACTATATGTTAACTAACTGGAATTTCAATAAAAACTGCTTTTTTAAAAAAGATTTTATTTATTTATTTGATAGACAGAAATCACGAGTAAGCAGAGAGGCAGGCAGAGAGAGAGGAGGAAGCAGGCTCCCTGCTGAGCAGAGAGCTCGATGTGGGGCTCCATCCCAGGACACCGGGATCATGACCTGAGTTGAAGGAATAGGCTTTAACCCACTGAGCCACCTAGGTACCCCTAAATAAAAACTTTTTAAAAAGAATATTTATTATGAACAGTGAAAGCATTGAAAAATACCTAGGGCTTTACCCTAATACATACTATATATATATCTGATATATAAATCAGTCACATTTTAGCTACATTGGCTTAATCTAGAAAAGGCTGAACATCGATTCTGATCTGACAGTTCTTCCTATGCAGTTTTTACAAGAGTGTTGAGTTAATTAAGAAGTATATGAAGCATATGAGACAATCATAATTACATCTAGCATTTATCATTTTGTTAGATGAAGGAAAAAAAAATCACTGTGATTTTCTAGGGTCCTCTAAGAAATCCTAAATAGAGTTTCAGGTGTAAAAGAGGTCCTGAGTTTGTCCCCTAATTTCAGGGTCTGATTTTGAGAGACAAAATTAAATCTGTTAATGCAGGAGATTTTGTCATTTGATTGTGACAGGCTCGTGAGAGACCAGAGAAAAAATAATCAGTTGTTTATTTAACCAAAATAAAATGACATTAAACTATTTTAAAATTAATATAATAAGGAAATGGTGTAACTTTATCACAAGTAGGAATATTCTTAAAAATAATTAAAAGCATGATAAAATGAACACAAATCACAGGTAATTATGATAAGATATGGAATTTTTGTTATCTGGGCAGATTATACAGACAAAAAATTAAAAAAATATATTAACTGAAAATGAATTAAAGACTTAAGTGTAAGACCTGACACCATAAAACTCCTGGAAGAAAACATAGGTACAAATTTCCTTGACATGAGTCTTGGTAATAGTTTTTTGGATATGACACTGAAAACAGATGCAACAAATACAAAAAATGTACAAGTGGGACTACATCAAACTAAAAAGCTTCTGTAGAACAAAAGAAACTAATAACAAAGTGAAATGTAGAAATGAGAAAAAATATTTGCAAGCCCCAAATCTGATAAGAGGATAATATCCAATATATATATATAAAGAACACCCACAACTCAATAGCAAACAAGTAAGTAAACAAACAATACCTCCCAAATAACCCAGTTAAAAATAATAAAAAAAAAAATGGACAAAGTACCTGAAGAGACATTTCTCCAAAGAGGACATGTGAAAAGCCAACAGGTGCATGAAAAGATGCTCAACATTACCACTCATTATGGAAATGCACATTACAACTATAATGAGATACCACCTCATGCCTGATGGAATGGCTATCATCAAAAAGATAAGAGATAGCAAATGCTGGCACGGGACTGGAGAAAAGGGAACCCTTGTGCACTGATGGTGAAATTGTAAATTGGCACAGCCACTATGAAAAATAGTTTGGAGGGTCCTCAAAAAATTAAAAATAGGATCCAGCAACTCCATTTCCAGAAATATAATTGAAGGAAAAAAAACACTACCTCAAAAAAAAAAAAAAGATACCTATTTGAATCACCACGTTCATGGTGGCATTCTTTATAACAGCCAAGACATGGAAACAACCTAAGTGTCCACTGATGGGTGAGTGGATAAAGAAGTTGTGAGATACGTAAGTCACACACACTGGGATATTATTCGGCCATAAAAACCAAGGAAGGGCTACCATTTGTGCAACATGGATGAACCTCAAAGGCATTATGATAAGTGAAATAAGTCAGAGAAAGACCAATATTGTATGATGTCACTGATGACACACGTGGAATCTAAAATACAAAGGAACAAAACAAAACAAAACAAATCACAGAAAAAAGACTTGTGGCTCCCGAAGGCAGAGGGTGGAAGGAGGTCAGTTAGAGGAAGGTAGTCCACAGGTAGTCCACAGATGTGAACTTGTAGCTATATGATAGGTAAGTACTAGGGATGTAATGTACAACATGCTGACTATAGTTAACACAGCTCTGTGACAGGTAGGAAACTTATTAAGAGCGTAAATCCTGGGGTGCCTGGGTGGTTCAGTCTGTTAGGTGTCCAACTATTGATTCTAGCTCAGGTCATGATCTCAAGGTCATGAGATTGAGACCCATGTCAGGCTTCATGCTCAGCATGGAGTTGACCTGAGAGTCTCTCTCTTGCTCCCTCTGCTCCTCCCCTCCTCTCTTAAATAAATAAATATCTTTAATGAGAGAGCAAGAGTAAATCCTAAGAGTTCTTATCGCAAAGAGGTATGCTTTTTCCTTTTCTTCCTTTCTTCTTCCTTCCTTTTTTCTTATATCTGTCTACATGAGAAGATGGATGTTAGCTGACCCTATTGTATTAATCATTTCACAATATATATGAACCAAACTATCGTGTTGTGTGCCTTAAACGTACGCAGGGATGCAGGTCAATTATTTCTCAGTAAAACTAGAGAAGTAAACTCAACTTGTTACACCCCCTTGTGAAGAGCTTTAAGAAGAATTTATCATTTTAACTGAGCATTGAAAATTGCTTGAATTTTGCTTTAATATACTTATATTAAGTATATTAAGTATCACCAGCTTTTTCTCCTCTTTTAAATAAACCCATTAAATGGGATCAATTTGGGCCAAATTTTAACACACTTTTATAAAAAATATTTATTTATTTATTTTAGAGAGAGAAAGAGCATGTGCACAAGCTGGGGAAGAGGGGGAGAGAGATGCTCAAAGCAGACTCCCTGCTGAATGCAGAGCCCAATGCAGGGCTTGATCTCACAATCTTGAGGTCATGACCTGAGTAGAAATCAAGAGTTAGATGCTTAATTGACTAAGCTAACTAGGCACCCCTTAACACATCTTTTTCCAACTTTCTATATCCATTCATGCTTTGTTCCTTACTATCATTTCTCATGTTCTGGAACAATCAGGCACTTAAAAAGAAAACTATTCTTTTTACCTTGACAAACTGACACTCATTCAGTGACCTTGCTTATGTATTCATATTTCTCTGCCCCCATTGCTCCCGTGCCATGTAATTTCGTGTTCTGAAATATATTAATTGTAACTTTAAGCCAAAGCAACTAATTTCTACATCACAGAGAAAATGGAGAGGTAGATAATTACTGACTATGGTGGTAGTTGATGGGATATGATAATGAGATATTTCCAGCAAGAGGAACATGACAATTAATGTGACTAGAGTAGGGACACGTTTGATGTCTTCAGGGAATGGCAAGAAACATGTTGTACATAATGTATCAAACAGGCATGAGGGAGATTTGAGAACAGGCATAGAACTCAGGGGCGAAGGGTCACTGATGCCAGGAATCTCTTTCACAAACCCGCTAGAAATCTACAGACACAAATTTCTATTCTACTTCTAAAAAACAGATCTGTTATTAAAGATTAAAATGAGGGTCTGTGTATCTGAATCCAAAAGGCATGGGGACTCCACTAAGAATTTTTTTTTCCTTTAAAAAAAAGAACTAAAATTATTTGTTGTATCTTAGAAAACACCTACATGGCCAAAGTCTGCTGGTTGGATTGGAGTGCATAAAATAAAGAATGAGAGATGTCAGTTATATGAAAAGAGCATCAGATTGGGAATGCAAAGACACAAATTTAAACTTCAGACACTCAATTTACTAGCTGTGTGATCTTGGGCAAACATTATCTCTGAAGTTTTCCAATCTGTAGGATGCAACCTATCAATTTGGTTGGTCGTGATCAGCATTTTTTAAATGGAAGAGAATACTATAATATACAATAGATATATAATAGAAGAGTGCTTTGTAAGGATAAGTACTATCTCCTGAAAATTTTTTCATATATATTATACAATATTTAGCCATATATGTGACTACCATGTTACAAAGCAAAATTCATTTCTAACCCTGGGGTTTTCTTTTAAAAAGTTTCCTTTTGAGGAGCCTGGGTGGTTCAGTCAGTTGCAAGTCTAACTCTTGGTTTCAGCTCGGGTCATGATCTCATGACCTGGAAATCCAGTCCCATACTGGGCTCTGCTCTCAGCAGGGGTCAGCTTGAGATTGTCTCTCTCTCCCTCTCCCCCTGCCCTCCCTCCTGCTCTGTCTCTCTTTCTCAAATAAGGAAATAAATCTCAAAAAATATATATATAAAGTTTCCTTTTGCGGTCTATATATTAATTAGTGAAATCGGGTTAAATGTCTGCTTACATTATTCCACCATGCAGGATTGAAAAGAAAAAGAATAACTAAAAAGGATATACATAACAATATTATATAAACAGCACAATACAAATGAACAGGGGGTGATTACTATTATTATTATTTATAGACCACTACTGCTGTTCCAACTAGGATATAATGAACTCTTAAATTTCCATGCTCATGTCTCAGAAGGAAGAAAAAGGAGTGAATGAATCTGAGACCTTAATTGCTTGTTGTTTTGTTTTCTTGTATCTTCCCTAAATCCCAAACAAGATTCTATTGTGGTATCATGCAGAGTATTTAAAATAAAGATGGTTCTGGTGTTAGGGAAATACGAGTGACACACCCATAAATCATTGAAGAAGGGATTTGTTTTAAGGGTAATTATTTACATGCTTTAGCAAGTCCTTATCCAAAATTGTAATTGTATAATCACACCTCGGCTTTGCCCTTTCGACTGTGAACCTCTTAATTCATCTCTGCATTCCAAGAAGTTAACACAGTCTTACACAGATCAGGTACTCAATGCATTGTTGTTCATGGAGTCTTGAGAGTGAGTTTTAAAATATTTGATCATTTCTATCCTTGCCTGAAATACTCTCAATGTTCCCCAATGGGAATTGGAATAAAACCTTGAATTGCGAGGTCCTACCATCATGATTCAGCTCCTGCCTACCCTCTGACCGCATATTCTATGGATTTTTGCATTGCCTACCATGAAAAGTCATACTAGCCTTCATGGTCTCTCTCACTTGGTGCACATGCTCCCTTCTTGAACCATCGTACTACTTGCCCCTTTTGCTCAACAACTCCCACATTACATTCTCTCTTCTTTTCGGCTCTTGCACTTAGACTATTTAGCAGATGTGATCACCTCAACGGCTTTACTCACTATTCACTCATTAGCAAAAAAAAAAAATAAATAAATTATCTATGGAAATTGCCTGTGGCTGAGTCATTTATAAACTGTCACATGCTTTACAGGCTCTTTCTGCAAAATCACCTTAAATAAACCAAAGGAATTGTTCATAAGAAGATATTTTACAACCTTTGCATGGAGTGTTTGTTTGTTTCTTTGTTCGTCTCTTTTTTGGCCATCCTACATTCTCTTTGACTTGGTCTCATCCCTATAATCTTATTTCTTAAGTGCACTTTTATCCGTAAAATTCTGCCTTCATACTTATTTTTGGGTAATTTTGCAAAAGAATTTCTTCTTCATCTTGGACAGCCTCACAGAATAAAAGAATGATAAGGTTTTCAGTAATTCTAGTGCTTGTTAATTGTTGGTAGTCACAGACATTGAGGTACCCAATAATTTCAGTGCAGTTCACTAATAGAAATCCATGCATATACCCACTAGAAATCCATGAGACAAACACTACAGAATTTTAAGTCCAACATCCTGAATTTACAAATGAATAAAATGAATCCCATAGAAATGAAGAGCATACCGGAAGGCAGGCAACTAAACAGTGTGTTTGACTTGTAAATCTTCAGATGCCCTATCACACAGTGCTATTTTGTCACCAGGTCTGGAATCAAATCTGGGATTCTTTTGTACCAAATGAGAATTCTACTACTAATACATCTATGATAAATAGATTTTTAAATCAATATACTGGTGTGTTGACATACACTAGGATAGATATCAGGATATAATATATCAGAATTTATTCATTTCTTTCTGATAAGAGCAGAATTATTTCATATTCTATTTATTTATAAAATCCTCATTGTCACTGAAACTTCTTAAGATCTGTGAAGTAAGGATTTCCCCATGTTCCATGAAGACTACCCACTTATTTTATCTGAGCTATTTATTATACTGTAACCAAAACCGGTTTGAATTTATACAGAAAATTTCCTTTAAAAAGCCTATTAAAGTTAGTCATAGTTTGGATCTTCTTCTTTCCACAGAAGATAAAGTTTCCCAAGACAAGGTTTTGAGTAAAAGTGTTTTATTTGGGAGGTGTTCCTAGCAAAGACTGGTGGGAAGAGACAATGAGAAATAGAAAGAAAGAAAACCAATCAAGGATATGTTACTAAGCTTGTTATCACTATAGGCATGTGATTTCAGTCCTGCTGGAGGATTCCAGGAGACTGGTTTAGAATACTTCAAAACTGGCCCCCCAAGGAAAGAGGGAGCTCTGGGTATTTATACAATAACTTTTGTCATTATTTGAAGTCTCATTCTGGAGACATTCATCCTTCTGGCCCTCCTAGCTTGCCTGATGTGCCAGCTGAATATAACCTTTGAGCAGAAAATCTCAGGTGTTTACAGTGATAATAAAGTGAATGTTGAAGTTATAAAAGGATAGCGTTGACAAAGTCTGCTATTTTTTTTTTATATCTCATAGCCATGTGATATATGTCATGATCACTAATATTTATGTGACTAGTGTAAACAAAGCAGCTCCATTGTACAGACTTAATACAATATTAAATCAGTCACCTCCAAACACAAAATAATTAGAAATCCATTTAAATCTCTACTAAGTTTCTAGTTCCAGGTAAGATGGAGTAAGTATATAACACTCTGTTTCTTACAGTTACTGTAGACACAAACCTGGAACAGATTATATATAGAGAGTCACTCTCTGAAAACTATGAAAAGTCAGTAGAAGGTAAATTGGGGGAGGGACAACAAGAGTTCAGTGTACCATTGAGCTTATAGTGAATTTATGAATGTTTTCCTTAACAATCCTCTGACCTGAATGAACTTGGGTGTGAAAACCAGAGTAGGCATTGACACAGACAGAGAAGTTAGAGTAGACACCCTCCAGGTCTGCCTCCAGGAAGGAGAATTGACTGTGAGAGTATGGAAATCACTCTCTGTTTTTATTTCTGCTTTTCTTCATTCTTTTACATTTCTTTTTTTTTTTTTTTTAAGACTTTATTTATTTATTTGAGAGAGAGAGACAGAGTGCGAGAGCATGAGAGGGGAGGTCAGAGGGAGAAGCAGACTCCTCATGGAGCTGGGAGCCTGATGTGGGACTCGATCCCAGGACTCTGGGATCATGACCTGAGCCAAAGGCAGTCACTCAACCAACTGAGCCACCCAGGCACTCATTCTTCTATATTTCAACCCTGAAGAATCCGATATGTTCATAACAGTAAAGCCCAGTAAGAACCAAAATTCTAGGAGAAGGGAATTTTTCTCTTTGATTAGTAGACCATGATCCCAAGAGGGTGGAGGCAATAAACAAAAACAAAGTAGGGAGGATGAGAGTAGAGATCACAGATAGGTTAAAGTTCAGGAGAGTGACCCCATAAAACTGTTTGTGAACTGTTTGGGATAACCATGACTTGTTTTCATAGAACTTATCCTAGTCATAGGGCACTCTGAGAACTGAGCCAACAGCAGGCCACAACACACAAGGGACATATCCAAAGAGCATTTTGAAGACTTTGAAAACCAAATTCACTTTGGAACCAAAGCCTATATATAGATGGGTTAGAATTTTCAGCTTGAATCTAACAAGGTTAATTTCCTACTAAAACAAAAATATCAACTTTTTCCATAGAATTGGAAAAAGATGCAGGGTCTTACTATATACTATTCAAAATTAATAGCATATAATTCCAAGTAACTCAGCATATTCCAATTTGGAAAATCTCAACTAACATGGGAGAAGATAACTGAGAGATGAAGATATAATTAAGATAATACAGATATTGGAATTATCTGACAAAATTTTTAAACCAGTTGTACAAATGCTGTACAAACAAATATTGTAATAAACATAAACACTCTGAAACAAATAGAAATATAAAGTCTTAGTGAAGGAATAGAAGATATACAGAAGAACCAAGTGGAAATTTTAAAACTGGAAAATTCACAGTACTAAAATGAAAAAAAAAAAAGCAACAATAATGCAACACAGCTCAGTGGATGGTTCAATGGCAGTTTGGAAATGACAGAGGAAAGAGTCAGTGAATTTGAAAACAAACCAATAAGATATATTCTATCTTAATATCAGAGAGAAAAAGGATTGAGAAAATGTAGGACAATAACAAAGAGTCTAGTATTCATGTCATCAGCTTATCAGAAAGAGACGAGAAAGAAGGCAATGTCAGAAAAATATATTTAAAGAACTAATAGCTAAAAATGTCTCATTTTGGCAAAAAGAATCCCACAGTTTCAAGAAGCTGAGTTGACTCGCTAAAAGGATAAGCTTGAAGAAAGAAACTCATGTCCACATTCATCATAATTAAGCTACTGAAGTCTAAAGGCAAAAACAAAATATTAAAAGAATTTAGAGCAAAACTGCATTATCTATGAGGAACAACAATTCAATTCCTGTAGATTTCTCATCAGGTACCATAAAGACCAAAGAGAAATAACATAATATTTTTAAATGATGAAAGAAAATAATTTTCAACCCTGAATCTTTATTTAGCAAAAATATCCTTTAATAATGAAGTGAAATAAAGGCAGTCTTAGATGAAGGAAAACTAAGAGACACACTGTCTGTTCTAAAATATTTGCTAAATTGAGTTCTTTAAACTAAAGGAAAATGACACTAGGCAGAAATTTGGAACATCAGGAACAAAAGAAGAGAAACAGACACGGGAAATGAATATCTGGGTAAAAAGAATAGATTATGCTTATCTTCTTGAGTTCTTTAAAATAGATTTAGTAGTTGAAAAGAAAATTGTAATAATGTCTGATGGGGCTTTTGAAATATGTGAAGGTAACATATGACAACCATACCACAAAACCTTTAAGATAATAAGGTTTCCCTATTCAAATTGAAGTGGTAGAATTTTGATTGTAAGCACACAGACAAAAGGTAAGTATGTATACTGTAATCCTTCAGATAATCACTAAAATAACCCTACAAATAGGTATAATCAAAATCTCAGTAGATACATTAAAATGGAATACAAAAAATGGTAGGAATTCAAATAACCTAATAGAAAGTAAGAAAGGACAAAGAAGGAGGGAGGGAAACAGAGAGAAGAAACAGAAAACAATTAAAAATGGCAGACTTAACTCAAAGTGTATTAACAATTGCATTAAATGTAAATGTCTAAATATAACCTTTGAAAGACAGAACTTGTTAGAATGGGTTTACAAATATGACATAGTTCTATGCTGTGTATAAGAGATTTTCTTCAAATGTCAGAAAAATGTTATTACGATCATGCGCATATCAAACCCAAATTACACAAGACCCCATAATGAATTCTCCTTATCTCATCCTTCCATACATATTTCTCAAGTACCACATTCAACTTCCTCAAATATTATTTTTGTTATACAGTTTTCTGTTGTCTATGATAGGGTCAGACACATAATAAGTTCTCAATATATTCCCATTAAATGGGAAAATTAATCTTAAACTTCACTGACAGCAAAGTGCCTGCACAGCATTTGCTAATTTTCTTAAATCAAAGAGGCTTAATTCAGGTAGAACTGTAGGTCAGAAGAGGGTTCCAACTGTCTCACACTTTTCCATAAGGGTCTATCCTACTATGTAAACCTAAAAATGAAATTCATCATAATTAATAAATATAATAAAATACAAATGAAGTATATCACACTTACTATTTAATAAAACAGAGTAATGCATTTTCCATGATTTTTTATCAAGCATGCCTAACAAAAGAAATATTTGAATTAAGATGCCTCATCAAGTAATAAATGAACCATAACTGACCAAATATTTACACATATCTGGCTTCTTAATTGAGGTTTTTGCTATAATAACAATAGTGATCTCATCTAACATGATCATTTTCTATCTAACAGATATATGCTACTTGTTTTTCATTCATTTCCTCATTGAGTGAACTAACTCTCCAGGGCCAGTGTAGAGTGATAGAAAACAAATAAGCTTTAAATTAGAATACCTGAATTTGGGGTTCAAATATTTTATTTACAAATCTCTTAAACTCTTTGAGTCTTTCTCTTGTTAGATGAAAAATGGCCGTGATGATAGCAACCCCATTATGTCCCAAGGTTATTCTAAAGATCAGATTGCACTGATGTGTAGCACTTCATAATCTTCATAATCTTGAAGAGATTTCCCAGATATTGCCTATTTCCGGTATAATGCTTTTTCTACTCTATCAAGTAGTCATCTGCATTTAAGAAAAAGGGTTTAGGTAATGTGATTTAAGCTTACCCATGTAGGTACTCACACATTGGTTCTTTTACACCCAACTTGTTCTTACCTTCATCAGTATAATCTCTTCAAAGAAAATTGTCCTCTAAATCTTTTGTGAATGCTTTCTTACACCCAAAGAGGAGTCAATACATAGTCCTGATGCCAGGATAAACAAGAGAGTCAAGAGTGGCCATGTGAGTTAACATTCAAGTCACTCACACAAATAAGCCATTCTATAGGGAAATGAAGCCACATGCTACATCTAAATGAGGTCTACCTTGAATTCCACCCAGAAAGAGGCATTTTGCCTGAAGAAGACAGCTTCACTAGAAGATTCACTCCCTGTATTTTTTAGTTTGCTAGTGTTTCCATAACAAATTATTATAGACTTGGTGGCTTAAAGAACAGAAATTCATTTCCCACAGTTCTAGAGGTTGGAATTCTGAGATCAAGATGTTGGAGGGTTGCTTTCCTCCAAGGCCTGTCTCATTGGCTTGGAGATGACCACCATCCCTCTGTGTTTTCTGTGTCCTAATCCCTTCTTCTTATAAGGATAGCAGCAGTATTTGATGAGTGCTCATCCCAATGATCTTATTTCTTTAAATAACCCCGTACCCATATACAGTTACATTCAGACATATTGAGGGTAGAACTTCATTATATGAATTGGAGTTGGGGGTGGGGAGCACAATTCAGCCCATAACAGCTGTCCTTAAGGGGCCTTCCCCATTTTCATGGATCAAAAAACTTAAAATTCTTTCTTTCCCAACAACATGAGGAGGTTCCTGACTCACTCAACATGTGCTATTGAACATGAGATGATACATTGGATTATAAATACAGCTCAAGTTGTACAGATGCAGAAGACATGTGCAGCTGAACAGTCATCTCAGGAAACCAAAGTGAACAGCACAAGCTCCTTTCAGGATTTATCAGTTCAAAAACAAGTGGAAATTATGTTTGATGAGAACTTGGAGAAAACTCCTTCTGTGGAGAACTGGAGTCTCTTCTTGGCAATGCCTGGAGAGAAGGAGAAGCGGGATCCATGACTGGGATGTTCATCCAACACGCATTAGTGTCAATTACACTCAATGGGATTGAAACCACATCTGAAGTCTCTCCACAGGAGGGAAAACCACAGGGTGGTGACTAGGCACAGTGACCCTTGTCACCTTGTCACCGCTCCTTCCACTTGAAAGCAGCAACACCTTTCAACACCTTCCTCTGCCATTTATGGTCATCAAGAGGAGCATATTCACTTTTGCAGACAATCCTGTGGTGTCCTCTTTCCTGCGTTACTGATATTTTATTGGGAGATAAAACAAATCAAGCTTTAAGATCTTCCTTTCTTGGGGCATCCAAAGCAACAATTTCTATCATTGTATAGTTTCCAAACAACAGTAGATCAGAGAACTTTATTTTGCACCTCGAGGAACAAAACATGTTTCACTGTGTCTCATTATTTATTTATTTTTCTTTTCTTTTCTCTCTCTCTCTCTTTTAATTTCAAAGAAAAAAAAAATGAAGGCAAGGAGAAGATCAGGTTTCAGGCTTTGGGCTAAGCAAAAATAATTCAGCATACATAGTAAATAAATCAGACTGAATCTAATAAACCTCTTTATGGTTATAACCAAACAAGTTTGCAAACTGATGGTTGTGTCCCTGAATTTGCTGAGAAATTGCATAACACATCAGGTAGGCCAAAAAAGCACTAATAAATCAATCTTTACCAAACAGAAAATGAGGCTTGGCAAAGTTGAAGAAGAAAAGGAAGAAGCCGAAACGTGTGCACGAAATTTCCACATTAAAAACTCATTGCTCTTGCCTGGGTCCTGATGCAATTTGAAAGGAAACAGACAATTCTATAATTTTAGTAAAAATATTTATGGTACGGTATACAAGTTCACCAAAACATTCTCCCCCAAGTTCTTTAAAAACTCAGCATTCCTATCCTAGCAAAGGGGCTGCCTAAATAAATTTATTTTTAGTACATTTCAGAACATTCTGGATTCTGACTAAAAAAAAACATAAGTGTTTCCACCCTTCCCACCCCCCCACCTCCATCAAAGAACTTTTTTGGCCAGATGCCCTGTGGCCCTGCCTACTTCTTTATACCACACTTTAGAGGGAGAACATGTGCTTGGACATGCTTTGCCCTTAGAATCAAGGTCAGTTGGTCAACATTTCAAAGACAAGTTCAAAAATCAGGTTGCAGCTCTACGAGGAAAAAATAAGGAACTTAAACCAAAAACAATGGTTTTAAATTCTGCCCTTGAGAAACCTATGCAAGCTCTACATTTTAAGTATGCAGTATTTGGAAAAATATATACATATCAATTTATATAAAGAATATATAAAATAAATCCATAAAGGAATTACTATCTGTATCCTACTAGGTTACTGTAAGGGTTGAATGGAAGGGGAAATGACATGTAAAGTTTGAGCAATTTATCTGTTCATTCATTTACACATTCAGAAAACTTTACAGAGAGTCTATTTTGTGCCAGGTAAGGTTGCCATGATCAAGCCCAAGTCTCTGACCTTAAGAATTCAGAATATGGTGAGAGAGCCAGGTGTGCCGTGCAGCTGGTGTTTGTCAAGCAGTGAAGCGCTGAGATGGGCAGATCCACAGTGGTAAGATGGGAAAACTAAGGAGGACAAATTCAGGTCAGCTAGGCACACTTTAACACTATAAGAAAAATTGTGGGTTTTTTTGTTTTTTTAATCATTAAAAATTGAAAACATTTTTATCGAACAAAGAGGACATGAAAATCAATAGGTTTCTTTGGGCCTTCTTTTATACGTCTCACATTTGCTTCTCTCTCCATGAGGACATTCCCGGTCAGTCTGCAGAAGCAAGAAGAATGTGATTGTATGTTTAGGACGGTGGTTAGAGATGGCCCCCAGTTACTGCAACTCCCCGGATCTGTACCCTGGTGTGTTCCTTTCCCTTGAACAATGGGCAAAAACTGTGACTGCGTTAACTAATAGAACTTGGAAAGGGTGATGAAAGGTCACCTCCCTAATTACATTATAGGAGATGATAACCTGTCTCGTTGGGAGACTCTCCCCATTTGTAACTTTGATAAAGCAGACTGCTATGCTGTAAACTTCTCTATGCAAAGGACCATAGAAGAAAGAAGGGATTGTAGCTTCAGACTGGTCATCTACAGGAAACCAAGGCCCCAGTCTAACAGGCCCCAAGGAACTTAATTCTGCCAACATGTGCATTGAAGAAGACGGATCCTTCCCCAGCTAAACCTTGAGATAAGATTTCAGCCTTTGCCCAGCACTTTCATCACAACTTCTGAGATCCTGAAGCAGAAAACCCAACTAAGCTCTTCGGGAACTCCTGATTCAAAGAAACAGTGACATAATAAATGTGTGTTGTTTGAAGTTAGCTAAGTTGGTGATGAATTGCAGTGTAACATTAAATAACTAATACCGTGTATAATATAAAAAAGAGGGAGGGGAACCTGGGTGGCGCAGTCTGTTAAACACCTGACTCTTGGTTTTGGCTCATGTCATGATCTCAAGGTCTCTCTGTCTCTCTGTCTCTCTCTCTCTTTCTCAAATAAATAAGTAAATCTTTAAAAAGAAAAAAAGAGGGAAACTAAATACATAGATTCTTCCCTGTATACAAGTGATTCAACTCACTAAAAATGATTTTAAGTACAACTTTTTCAAGCAGATGAATGTACTATAAGGAGAGAGATGCATGTTCCCATCTTTAGTGCCTTCAATTGAGGAAGACATCACTCAGATTTTACAAAGCGTTTTACAAATGTTCTACATTTTACATTTGTAAATTTTGTAAATGTTTTACAAAGCATTCTGACTTCAGAGTATACATATTATCCATTTTCTACCTGACTCTTAGTCATCTGAAGATGGTAATAGATGTCCTTAACTTCTAATCTCCTCTGGAACAATACATTTCCAAAGGCAAAGCTCAGCTTTTCTCTGGGTATATCTGAGAAATACAAAAGAATCTAGCAGTTGAAGCAAATCATGGCTTTAAATTCCATGAATCCTACAGGTTCTGGACTCCCTTGTTTTTGAGAGACATCAAACTTAGATGGTTATATAAAGGTGAAACTGCAGATCAGTCCCCGGCACACCTGTTCTTTAAAAGGTGAGATAATAAATATTTAGGCATTGTGGGCTGTTTGGTACTTGTCGCTGCGATGCAAGTCCACTGATGCAGCAGAAAAGCAGCCACCGGTGTGCCAGTGGCTCAAACAGTTAAGCATCTGCCTTAGGCTCAGGCCATGATCCCAGTGTCTTGGGATCCAGCTCGGACATCGGGCTCCCTGCTGGGCAGGAATCCTGCTTTTCTCCCTCCCACTCCCCCTGCTTATGTTCCCTCTCTCGCTGTGTGTCTCTCTCTGTCAAATAAATAAAATAAAATAAAGAAGAGGTGCTGGGGTGCTGGGAGAGTCTAGGATGTAAGGGGAGAACGAAGAAGTCTATGGTGCCCTGTAGAAGACACCTGTGGGGGCTTGTGCTCTAAAGACGAATGGACTGACCACTTTATTTTATCATTCTTGAAACTGGAGGGAAACAATGGATTTTGTGTAAAATCTTTGTCACTATGGTCAGGTTGCCTGGTTGGAGATCGACTGATTTCCGTTTTACTGTATTTGGTCCCAGAGGTACTGAGCATTCTTCTAGTTCCCTGAAGGATTAAGGGGGCATTGGGAATGAAGTGGCAGGCACACCTACAAGCAGGTCACATGGACGGGCTGTACTTCTTGTGCCCCAGAATTTGTATTCTCAGCCATGTTTTCTTCCAGTGTGCTCCACTCTGCTGGCCAGTTATCAGATGGAGCAAGAGACAAGTATGGGCTGGTATGAGATGCAACAGCCTTATAAAGGCAGTGCCACTCTTGTGCTCAAAAGCTGCCGCCTTTTAGAAATGTGGACATGTTCTAATATGTATGAAAAGACCTGTTAATCTTGGGAAAAACATCACCAGTCATTGAGCAAATATTGTCTTTATAAAGCCTTGCTTTCATGATTCTTCCAGAGTCTCCTATCCTATCTGTAGCCTTAGGCATTGTTTCACATAAGAAAAAGGAAGGGGTGGGGAATGTTGGTAAAGAAGAAGGGACAGCCCTTGATGAAGGACCTTGGATAAAGGAACCCATCTTGTTTCTGGTCCCCTTCCAGCTGCAAGAGTGGAGCTGCTGCCCTTTTACTATAAGAATAACCCCAGCCCCGAGCAATTTTCCTATTTTTAACCCGCCTACGGCTCAGCCAGTGCTTTCTGAATGTCCATCAATAGGTATGCTCGTTGCTCATTTGTGAAGAATCATCTCTCTTGTCCTCTCCTCTGGGTACCCATCAATAAGAGGCACATCTTGGACTCCCTCCCCCCAAAGTGAAATATTTAAAATAGTTGTCAAACAGGGGTGCCTGCCTGGCGCAGTTTGTTAAATGGCTGACTCTTGATTTCAGTTTAGGTCATGACCCTAATCAGGGTCCTGAGGCTGAGTCCTGCATTGAGCTCTGCACCCACCAGAGTCCACTTAAGATTCTCTCTCTCCCTCTGCCCCTTCCCCTACTCATGCATGCTCTCTCTCTCTCTCAAAGAAATAAATAAAACCTTCAAAATATAAAACAAAAAAGAGCTGTCAAACGGACTCTGATGCCTCTTCTCAGAGCACATCATGCAGAGGCACGGGTTTCCTTTATGGCAATTATATTTAAGTGAAACAGTGACGTTTTCTTCATGGTAAGGGGGAAAAAAATAAAGTAATATCAGAAAAAAAGGAGTCACAGAGATAGAACTGTCCGGAGGCTATCACTTCATTTATTTGGTTATATGCAGATCTGTGCTCAGGCCATGTCTGAAAAGAGAATGGACAAATCTCTAAGAGCTCGGACTCTCACCCAGAAGAAAGCAGAATCAGGGAGCCGCTCTCAATGTTTATTTTAAATCCCTCCCACAGTGAATGTATATGGAGACATTAACAAATGACCCTTTGCTTTGAATGGGAAGATTCCCTGTCTTTCCTGACATGAGGGTTGCCCGTGGCATGCTGTCTACAGAAATTATTTTTGTCTTTATCCCATGAGCTAAAGTCCTGGCTTAAAAGCAGGATACTGGGATAAAATTACAGATTCTTAAATAGACCTGGAAGGAACTTAAGAGAGCTTAACTAGAGGATCACTCTTCTTGGAAACAACAAACTAGAATGTCCCCGTAAGCTGATGCCGTGTGCTTAGGTAGTTATTGGATATGCTAATTGGATCAAAGATTAGTGGCTTTTGTTGTTGTTGTTGTTGTTGTTGTTTTTTAATCTCCTTCCCCCACCCCACGGATTCCAAAAGTAGATCAATTAGGTTTCTTTTATTCTACATGAATGGGCCTTTACAACGAGGAGGCAGACTCCTACTACAGAAGAAAGGATTAATGCTGCTTCCCTTTTTTCTACTGGCCCAGGAAAAGAGGTGTGCCCTGAGTGCAGAAGGAGTGGGGTTTCTTCGCCTGGCCTCTGTAAGGCAGATAGGCCTTTGCTGGTAGTGGAGGAGAATGTAGACTTTATTCCCCATGCAAACTGGTTTCTTGATTTGTCTTATGAACAGAGGAATTGTGATTCCAAGGGCAGGTCTGTTAAGGTACAACATCAGTGTCAAGAAGCAGGCGTGGGTGGATCCTGCCATCTTGGGCTGCTCCATGGAGAGAGGGTCAGATGGTTCAGTCCTAACCAGGTGCAGTCCCAGCCCATTTGGAGGCAAGTAAGCCATTGGATCTGGGCTGCTCAGGTCCTGATAGGCATATTTCTCTTCAAACTTAGTGTTTTCCCCCAAAGTAAGATGTTTCACTATACCATATCCACAAGGACCTATTTTATACTTTTGTTCTATAGGCTATAACCAATTTGAAGGGCAGTTTGTTGAACAAAGGGAGGGATTCTCCAAACAAGTACGCAGTTAGAGGGGAACACTCTGGAAATGGGAAACCCTGACCTTTAAATTAGCGAAGAGTGACAGTGCTGTGTGTGCTACCTGTGACTCCCAGTGAAGGGGTATCTCCAGGACACTAAGAGTTAAGTGGCTGCTGACCAACCATGTGTGTTAAAGCTTTGTTTTCACTCTTTCATTCTCTCTCTTATTCCACAGGACTTGAAAATTCTACAAAATCATGGGTAATAAAAAAAGAAAACAACTTCTAGGGAGAATCAGGTGAAAAGTTCAAGTACAAAGCTAAGGCCAAGGGTGATATGAACTCAGATGAAAAAAGACACCAAACCATTTTCTATTCATGCTAGACATGACCATAGATTACGTTTTTCTAGTAAAACTTGGATAATCAATATATTATGGCTAAATGAATGTATGTGATCATGTGGGACTGTGTGTGTGTGATTATGCATGAGTGTGTGTACTCATGTGTGAGGGCATTGGTGTGGAATTTGTATGAATGCGTGTAAGGGGCCACATGTTGGAAGTTATAACTGTAACAGTTGTTACAACTGTAACAGAAATTACAACTGTTTAACAGTTCAAGATTTAAACCAGAGTGGGTTCTTTCAGGCCAGTTAGACCCCTGTGGTATAGGACACTATTATGGTGAAGCTTAGGATTCCTAAGATTAGGATCCATACACTGACTATTCTTTAGGTTTGATAATAACAATGAAAAAGAGAACCAAATGATGATGCTCTGTTTAAAAACAACTTCTTTGGCTTTAATTCAGCACCTGATGAAAATTCAAATCTATAAATCCTCTGTCGAGTACACACGATAATGTCTGTAGAGATGAAAGAGACCTGGAGAGAGAACACGATACAGCTGTTTGCCCTAACATCTAAGCTCAATGGTTTTATATAGGACTTGTATTCAAATGAGAAGAACTAGTATGGCACAGGCATCAACCAATCAGAATGGATAGCAGCTGCTCAGAAGAAGGAATCTGGAGGGCCAGTGTTCCACATCCTATTACCATCTGTGGCTGGATAACGGGGAGGAAGATGGTGGGAGGGGGCAAGCTGTGGTATTGGGAGCATTTTTTCATGTGTCTGTTGAAAAAATGCTCATCAGAATTCATGAGGGAAATGTAAATCAAAACCACCATGAGATATCACCTCACACCTGTTAGAATTGCGAGAATCAAGAAAATAAGAAACAACAAGGAGCGGGAGGTTGTAGAAGAGAAAGAACTTTCATGCACTGGAAGTGAGTGTGTTCCAAACAAACAACTTTTCTTGCTTCTGATGACTAAGGCATATGGTAACTTGTAGTCATTGAAT
Organism: Mustela putorius furo; assembly: GCF_011764305.1. Classification (NCBI taxonomy): domain Eukaryota; kingdom Metazoa; phylum Chordata; class Mammalia; order Carnivora; family Mustelidae; genus Mustela; species Mustela putorius. The sequence goes on from NW_025421399.1 coordinate 11,127,582, forward strand.
GAGTTCAGAAAATATTTGAGACTCCAGTATTGACCTATATAGATTTCACAATGAGAAGAAAACTTGTCCGTGCCATACAAAACAATAAATAATTTAAAATTTAAAATTTTAATTCAAAATAATTTAAGTTTCAAAAACTAAGATTTGTATTGTGTTTTTTTCTCCTTCAGATCTTAGTTTTTTTTTACTGAAATATGGCTTATTCTAGCTAAAATTAATATGAGCCTTAGAAATGAACATGATTTCTTTGAGCTCATAGCAGCCAGGACTGGATGGGTATGCGGAATAGGACATAGACATTTCATCAAGTGCCAAGCATATCTATTCAGAATATAACATTCATACAGATCACCCAATAGTGTTTAGGATATGGTAGATCATTTTGGCTGTATATAGCGGAGAGATTAAAGAAATCAGCTGTTCATTTTGTTGAGAACCTCAAATTGCTCATCTCAGAATGGAAGAGTTGGTATCTGCATTACTTCCTAACTTGACATCTGAATTCTTGGCCTTTTTTTTTTTTTTTTTTTTTTTTTTTTTTTTGGTGAGAAGTTATGTGGGCAGTGGAATATCAACCTTTACTGTTGTTTTTAGGACAATAGCAATAGTACTAGATACTGTCACTGGGTTTTACTATGTACCTTGCATTGTACTAGGCTCTATGCCTAGAATAATCTCATTTAGTCTTCACCTTAACTGAGAAATAACTACATCATATGGTTGCAAATAAAGAAGTAAGTTCTCTCACATGACAGGGTCTCCTAGTTAGTGTAGAATCTGAATTCAAGGTTAAAATCAAGAACTGTAAGAACCAGGAGCCTTTAATCCCATATTCCTTCGAAACCATTCTTGACCACATACCATCAGCCAGCCGAAGGAAGGACCATGACAAAGACATTTCTGTGTGCATGTGACTGTGAGGTTGTCAGAGGAATATGGATTAGCTCTGATGTCATAGAAAGGACCACTAAACAGCTAAAGAAAGCAAGACATGAATCACACACAAATGATCATTTGTACCCCACTAGGCAGAGATACAGAAAATCCAAAGTTGGAAGTGCTGAAGTTCCATGCTGCTTAAGAGATGGAAAAGTTTGTCCTGTGCTGGAGATCAGAGCAGGCACTCAAAGTTCTGTTTTACGGACTTCTGCCTTCCCTTTGATAAAGTAATGTAGTTCTTTATTTCGGTCTTGCAAAGCTAAGTGGGGCAGAGCTGGAAACCGAGTGAGAGATAATGGGAAGGGTCCATTATAAATGGTGTCGTAAGAACAAGTTAAAATTCACAGCTGAGAATTATTGTTAAGTAAATAATAATCTGGGCACAAGAAAGCCCTTGAAATTTGGAACTGTTGTCTTTCCTCATATGAGAAAGAGGACAAGCTTGCCCTACAGCCTCAATTCATATGCATTCATTTGTTCTGGCTTTCCCAAACCTCCACGAACACACATGTATCCCAACTCGCTGCTGTGTGTTTGCATGAACGTGTGAACACATAGCAAGAGACTTCCTTGAGTCTCCCGAAGTCCTAGCCACAAGATGGTTAAAATGTTTGCTGAGCTGTGTCAACTTGCCTTACTCCTCCACAATCTCTTTGGGAATATTTATCTTTTATGAGTTTCAAAAAAGATTCCTGGCCTTAGAGGAAAGACAGATGAACAAATTAACCCCAGTGGGATTATACTGGCTGCTTCTGCTCAAGCCACCTACTTAGACTAATCTTTTCTTCTTCCTATCCCTATATATGGGGTATGGTTTAATAAGGAAAATCATCATTAGTTGAATATTTATTGAGAAACCCAGAGGTCAGGACTACTCTCCCTTTTTTTCCCTTATATCTAGATTAAAAGAAATAAAGATTGGGGAACCTAATTATGTGGTACTTAGTACTCACTGTGTGTGCTAAGGTGCTCATCTGTGTTTGTGGGCCTTGTTTCTATTACTGCCTATATGTATCAGTTTGAGTATATATTATACATCGGAAGTTACAACTGTAACAGTTCAAGATTTAAACTAGAGTGGGTTCTTTTAGGCCAATTAGACCTCTGTGATATAGGACACCATTATGGTGAAGCTTAGGATTCCTAAGATTAGGATCCATACACTGACTATTCTTTAGGTCTGATAATAACAATGAAAAAGAGAACCAAATGATGATGCTCTGTTTAAAAACAACTTCTTTGGCTTTAATTCAGCACCTGATGAAAATTCAAATCTATAAATCCTCTGTCGAGTACACACGATAATGTCTGTAGAGATGAAAGAGACCCGGAGAGAGAACACGATACAGCTGTCTGCCCTAACATCTAAGCTCAATGGTTGTATATAGGACTTGTATTCAAATGAGAACAGCTAGTATGACATAGGCATCAACCAATCAGAATGGATAGCAGCTGCTCAGAAGAAGGAATCTGGAGGGCCAGTGTTCCACATCCTATTACCATCTGTTGCTGGATAACGGGGAGGAAGATGGTGGGAGGGGGCAAGCTGTGGTATTGGGAGGCAGTTAGGGTTGGTACCTATGTATGGAACAATTTGGATGCATGCCAATATTTTAACAAGAAGCAGGAGTGTCCCAGAAGAAACATACACATGATAGCCCTATGACACTTTCTCAAAATGAGCCTTCTCTTTACAGAGTGTTTTTCATCGAACACAGAGTCCCTCAGTATAGTTATCTGAAATCTTCCTAGTCTCACTATCTGTGCTACGGACCTCTTACAAGAACTCTCCATTTATTTGAAAAACCATTTTCCAGTTCTCCTCTCTTTTCCAAAAGAGTGGGGGGGGGGTGGCTAAGAAACATTTGAGTTTTGGAATGAGACAGATTTGGGGTTTGAATCACAGTTATCAGCCCTATGTCTTAGCACATTATTGAATAAAACACAGCAACTGTTTCCTTAGCTATGACGATGGCTACCATGGGAATTAAGTAAGATAAGTCTTTGGACAGTTTTCTTGCACAGAATGGATGTCCCATAAAGGATTCATATCATTTATTCCTATTTTTGTCTATATGACCCCTATATTGTGCATAACAATTATTTCTCCCTGGGTCTCATCTCTATTATTACAAAGCAAGCAGAATCACAGAAGGACTGTGTTTCAAGAATTTAGTCTTCATTTTTGCCAGAGCACAGAGGGTAGGACCATGTACCCAGCTAATCATCAATATCCACAAAATGGTTCTCTTTGGCTTTTTTTATTTTACTTTCTTTCTTTTTTTTTTTTTTTTCCCTAGCCTTACTTTCTGTCATTTAAGGCTGTTTTTCCTTTCTCTTGGATTCATTCCAGATTCTCAACATCCTTTAAGTGTAGCATTGGTAACGTACCTTTCAGGGACACATGTGTAAAGAATAAAACTGTGCAATTGGAATCCTTGTGAATATTTTTAAGATTTTTATTTCCTTAGCTACTCTCTATAAATCTCCTTCATCTGGGATGACAGAGCCTTCGTGTCCCTTTCTAATTTACACTTCTTATACACTTCACATGTCACCACATAAATCCCACACACCCTCGCCCTATCCAAAAATAACCAGACACTGAAATTACCCAAGAACTTTTACAAACTACCTTATTAATTCCTTATATAATCACGTTGGGAGGCAGTGCAGCATAATGGTTAAAAATATAGGCTCCGGGAATATATACGGATTCCAATCTGTTCTTCCATTTCCTAGAGTTATGACTTTTAGCTAGGTAATTATTTCCTTTATGCCTCAGTTCCCCCATATGTAACGTAAGGCTAACCATAGTACCTACCTTATAGGACCTTTTTTTTTTTTTTTAAGATTTTATTCATTTATTTGACAAAGATCACAAGTAGGCAGAGAGGCAGGCAGAGAGAGAGGAGGAACCAGGCTCCCTGCTGAGCAGAGAGCCCGATGGGGGCCTCGATCCCGAGACCCCGGGATCATGACCTGGGCCAAAGGCAGAGGCTTTAACCCACTGAGCCACCCAGGCACCCTTATAGGACCGTTTTAAAGGTCATTTAGTTAATGCACAAGTAGTAGCTGGTAAACAATTAGTACTCAACAAAAGTTACCAATAGAAATTGTACACAATCACTCTTTCCTGCCCTTCAATTTAAATTAATAATGCATAGGTTACACAGTTGCATTTGAGTATTTTTATTCTTATCTGGGAACTTCTTTTTTTTAATATGTTATTTATTTACTGAACAGAGAGAGAGATCACAAGTTAGAGAGGCAGGCAGAGAGAGAGTGAGAAGCAGGCTCTCGGCTGAGCCGAGAGTCCGATGCGGGGCTCGATCCCAGGACCTTGAGATCACAACCTAAGCCAAAGGCAGAGGCTTAACCCACCAAGCCACCCAGACACCCCTATCCAGAAACTTCTGACAGAAGGAAGCATGGAGGATATTTACTGCATGAGGAAAGCAGCCTTATTAGCATAGTTGTAAAACTTAGCCACAATCTAAATGTTGATTATTAAAAGAATAGTAAAATGGACCAGAGTATACCCACACTATAGATTTTCTTACAACCACTTAAAATAATTTAACATTTCTAAGATATGTCATCAAGAATATGAAAGTAAGTTATCGAATAATGTTATATCATAAAGTAAAGATATTAAAATTATATACTGTGTATAGTACCTCTAAACAAATATGTAGAAAACAGTTCTAAAAGATCCACACCAAACTAAAAGCCATGATAACCTCTGTGGAAGGTAGTGCAACTAGGTATAATAAAGTATTTTTGTTTTGTTTTGTTTTTTATTTATGTATTTTAAATATTATAATACAAATGTATTTCTTGCATCAAGAAAAATCACAACAAAATGAGCAAAGTTCAAAACAGAAAGCTAAATTGAATAGTTTGGTTTTAGTGTCCTTGGAAGCTATTGACTTTTTTTTTTTCTTTTTTTAACACTGAACTTTTGTTTCTTCCTGGGATAGAAAGAAACTTCATGAGAGAAAGCCAGTTTATCGACCAATGAGTCAACAGAGCTAATGATCTCAAGAAGTTTCCATCAAGGGCATCCTTTCTTAAGCAAGTGCATATCAACAAGTCAATTATGTGTTTGCAGATTAATATTAGGAGGACTAAGATTTCATGTTGGGTTTGTTCATGTGCTTGTACAGTCAAGCTCCTGGACTTTATGGAACAAAAGTATCCAGAGTTAAATAAGTCATTGCTGAGAAACCATCTCTGTAGCTTCTCTGTCCCTGGAGCAGACTTCATTCCTTTCTGTGGATTACAGGTTTTACTGTATTTTGAATCCATTCCTTCCTTTAGCATTTTGGACCTTATTTCTCAATGGGAACAAAGATATCACTACGTTACAGAGTTTGGGAAATTGTGACATTGTGACTTTACTGATTTTTTTTCGTCGATTTTATTTTTGGAAGGCGCTGTCTAAACACGTCCTGTTGTCAGTCACAAGCGCTCTAAAGAGGCCAGAAAGTGTTGATGAACAAGGACTGAGTTTGTGCCGTGCTGGCTGCATTGTCCTTCTCATACTGATAGATTGTAATCTATTTTGTGGACAGGAACTCTGGCCTTTGTTGTGTTGAAAATTCTCATAAACTCAGACCAGGAAGTGTGAGCAATCACAACACACAAGCCTTCTCCAGTGAAAACAGCAGGTTTCCTGGGATCTGGCTGAGGTCCGAGGGAAGCATTGCCCCACAGGGACAGGAGAGAGAAAGAATCTTGATCACACCTCACATTCCCCTTCCAAGCCTGGGACTGCGACAGTGGTCACATCCGTCTCGGACTGGGAAGCAGAGCTGCTCATGGAGTTAATCACAGGATGGAACATTCTGGTGCTTGGCACTGGGAACAGGGCCTGGCCACCAGTGGACTTGGGGCATATCACTTCTTCCCTGGAAGATGATGCAGAAGAGAACAGCCATCATGGGAAAACACAAAGAGATGCTCAAATTAAAATACCCAGCCACCAGATTGGAGACAAATTAACAAATTTGCCAATTCCACGTATTGGGGGAAGATATAGAATGATGGAAACTTTCATGACCCTTGCTAAAGAAGAGGGTAAAATTAGTGTTGCCATCTTGGAAATTAATTTCATCATAAAGTTGAAAAAGTGCACATCCTTCCTACATATACATGAAAAATATTAAACAGGTATATAAGAAAATATGTATCCATTTGTTTCTACAATGTAATCCTATGTATAATAAATGAACAGAACTACATGTAATAATAGAGACAGCAAACACCATGGCAATCAAAAAAAACAAAACAAAAAAAACCAACAAAAAAACCTCACATGCCTAGATTCAGACCCCAGCTTTACCATTTGCCATGTGTATGATTTGGACATAGTTTTTAATCTGAGTTTTAGTTTTTATCTATAAAACAGAATTACAAATAACTTCCTCAAAGCCATCGCAAAATTTTAAAATAGTTCATCTAAGAAGAACCTGGAATATATAGAGACACGGTCTTTTTATTTTTCATTTGTAAAATAGTGACAATAGAAGTGTGACTAAATTAATGAAGTGTGGTCAGTGTGATAGTGTCTTAATAAATTAAGGCTAACATGTATATGAAGAATCCTGGGATCATAGTTAACAAGGGCAGTTGTGATATTATACCTCAATAGCCCACAGATCTCCTTACTAAGTATTTGAGAGCCCATTCAAACGAATGCAAGTTGCTTTCACTGGAATATGCTGGTAACTGTGATTTATCTCTGCATTTTTTTCAAATGTTACCACTCATATACCTAAATCCATCTCAGAAATAGATTGGCCTCATTACAGCCTTTATTTAATCCATTCCCTAAATCAGGTATCAGGGGCTTTCTGAAAGCCAGGCATGTTGCTAGAATCTGGGGAGTAAGGGAGAAATAAGATGTGCTATTTAGGGAGAAGGGGTGGGATTATGGACATTGGGGAGGGTATGTGCTTTGGTGAGTGCTGTGAAGTGTGTAAACCTGGTGATTCACAGACCTGTACCCCTGGGGATAAAAATATATGTTTATAAAAAATAAAAAATTAAAAAAAAAAAAAGATGTGCTATTTAACATCTACTGGTTCATAATCTAGTGTAGTGGTGGAGAAGAGAGGAACAGCGACAACAACAAAACCAACAAAACATAATCCAACGAGTGTTCAAACTGACAAACAAGAGCTTTGGGAAAAGGCAATTAAAAACAGATTTATCGTTCGATTATGTTATCCAACTTGATTTCAATCTAGAAGAAATACCTTTGGCTAGAGATACAGGAATCCTGAATCTTTCTCTCACTCTGGCTAGTTTGTCATTTCTTTTCCACCTTTGGCAGATCCATACCTTCCTCCTTCAGTCTTAGAAGAAATTTTAGGGGCACCTGGGTGGCTCAGTTGGTTAAGTGACTGCCTTCAGTTCAGGTCATGATCCTGGAGTCCTGGGATTGAGTCCTGCCTTGGGCTCCCTGCTCAGCAGGGAGTCTGCTTCTCCCCGTGACCCTCTCCCCCCCTCTCATGCTCTCTCTCTCTCACGTAAATAAATAAAATCCTTAAAAAAATTTTTTAAAGACACCTGTCTTCATAAGGATGGTAATGATAGCAGCAATCCTGGTAAATTATCAAATGAAATAGACTTGATTCTTGCATCAATTCAAAATGTATTTATCTTTCTAGAACAAAATCCTATCTCCATGATTTCTACCAGCATCTAGGTCAAAAATGACTTAGTTTAGTTGTTTGATTGTTCCCCAGATATTTTATGGGTTTTTTTGGTTTGTTTTAATTTAATAATTTCCATTTTATAGTATTTGGAACTTTTATAAGAAGTTCATTCTAAAAAAAAAATATATATATATATATATATATATAAATGAGATGGTTTCTCATTTATATATATATATATATATATATATTTTTTTTTTTTTAGAATGAACTTCTTATAAAAGTTCCAAATACTATAAAATGGAAATATATATATATATATATATATATATATATATATATAGAAGAGGAAGGTTACTATCTGCTCTTATGGGAGATAAGAGCAGATAGTAACCTTCCTCTCCTCTACCCACCACCCTGAACACCCCAGTGCTCGACCCAACATGGGAAAATACATCACTGGATTTGCTTCTTTTGTTGGTAGAGCTTTCCGGGTTACAGCAGGACACTGAATGACGTATCTTCCCTTTTTGTCTCATTTAACAAGGTATAACAGCAGGGAGAGTTTCGACTAATATTGAAATTTAAATATGAGAAGTAATAGAAGAGAATGTTTTTCACATTCTGAGTCTCTCTGTAGATCTCCACCAGCAATACTCTGAGCTACGAAAAAGAAACAGGAAGGGAAAGAAAACGGCTAAAGGCATTGTTCATTCCACAAATGCACTGTAGCGAGTGCCCAGCAATAGATCTATGTAGATTCCCTGACGTTTTCTGCTTATTAGCTGTGTTCGTCTGTCTCCTCCAACTTGTGGGGTTATTCTATTGCAATCCCTCACTGGTGTGTGGGAGAGCAGTCAGCCGTATTGAGCATGAAACAGCTACTAAAAAAGTGTCATTTGACCTTCAAATTAATTTTCTTTCATTCCTATTTCATTTCACTTTCCCTGCAACCTCTGCCTCTCTCTATTCCGGAGACTTCTGCTAAACAAATGCAAAACAGATGCATCACCAAAAAGGTCCTTAACAAACCCATCCCTCTTTGATTTCTAGGAACACGCGTTTGTGAAAAGCCCGATAATGTGTTCATTTTTGTAACAGCATAAACACAATTTTGCAACATGAACACACTTTGTATTTTTCCCTTCTTCAGTTTAAGCGGCATCTCTGTCAGTGTGCTTGTCAGAATGGGGCTTTGATTTCAGTGAACACGGGGACTGGAGAAGAGCGGCGTACGTTTTGTTCATTCCCTTTGTAATGAGTTAAAATGCATACATGTTTAAATTCTAGAAACTGCTGAAGCTGGACAAAGCAGGCCATACCTGTTTGGAGGGATCATTGCATTTTTTTTTACTGCAAATCATTTGAAATCCTTTTGTGAAACAGGCAGTGCAAAAACACTCAAAATCCTCTTTTGTGATGACGTGTAAGGACAGAGATGCCACGGAGGTCAAAGTTGGCTTCCGAGTCTACGCAGCTCTCCTTGAAAGAGCTTCCTTTTTGCTTTTCTAGGCTTTCTGTGACCATAATTTGATAAATGGAAGTTTGGAGTGAGGACACCGGTCTGAGTGAAGGCTTTGCTGCTGCTGCTCTGCTATGTAGGGGTGAGAACGGCCGACGGAGCTTAGAGTGACCGATGTCATGGGGTGCAATGAAAGGGGCAAAAGCAAATGCAGAAGAAGCACCTGTGAGTCTAATGACTCTCAATGGGCAGATTTTGTGTTCATTCCACAAATGCACTGTAGCGTGTGCCCAGCAATAGATCTATGTAGATTCCCTGACGTTTTCTGCTTATTAACCGTCTTCGTCTGTCTCCTCCAACTTGTGGGGTTATTCTATTCCAATCCCCCATGCTGTAGGAATGGTTGCGATGAGTAAGGAAGAAAAAAAAAAAAAAATGGAAGGAAGGGAGAGAGGAAGGGGGCGGGGTCAGGGAGGAAGAAATAGAATGACTCTCCAGCCTAGTGTAAAAAAAGGTCAGCACCTAGGAACGCATACCAGCTTGTGTCTTTTCCCCCATAAACCGTGGGTCCCTTTGGAAGTTCCTATTCCTAAAGTCTGAGAGATAAATTTAACAATCAGGGTATGTGGAGGTTTGTAGTTGAATGTCTCCCTGATGTGATTAATTACAAAGCAAAAAACTAGCATTTATCAAGTATAGGTAAGGAAAGGAAGTATCCTTTTTTTTTTAAGATTGTATTTATTTATTCATAAGAGATGGAGAGAGAGAGAGAGAGAGATAGACAGACAGACAGAGGCAGAGGCAAAGAGAGAAGCAGGCTTCCCAACGCGCAGGGAGCCCGATGTGGGACTCCATCCCAGGACGCCGGGTTCATGACCTGAGCCGAAGGCAGATGCTTCACCATCTGAGCCATCCAGGCGCCCACAAGGAAGTATTCTTTACAGTTTACCTTCCCCTTCCCCTCATTATATAAACGAAGGCTTGTTGAGAACCTCTCATACATATGTAGAGAAAATGAACGTGTCAGAGAGAGCAGAATCCAGAAGACTATGAGACTGACTTCATCCTGAAAAGAGGCTGGGGATGTAGTTAAAACTTAACCACAACCAAACCCCCCCATTGCTATGACCAGGCTATGCTGCTGGAAGTTGTAATCATTTCTCTCATTACTATATGACCCTCATATTTGGGGCCAATGCTGTCAGTTTGCCAAAGAGTTGGGCAGGGGCTATAATCTAATAAGTGTTTTATTTTCAATTGCACATTCACAAATTAAACCACAGCTGCAACCCAGATCAACCCTGTCTGTTCAGAGAGGCATAGGAAAAGTCAATTCGTTTTTCCACTCTCTAGGGCCACATGGACAATTAGCCTAGAGAAAAAGGGTGGGGTGTATGTGTGTACGTGCATGTGACTATTTCGCGGACAAAGGAAGACTTTGAAGTCATGTGAATCAAACCAAAGGAAGCCCGTTGCTTTCTGCAAAGACATTTCTTCTCTATTAGGCTACAAAATTCCAGGGGGTAAGATTTACGGAAGGATCATCCTATGTTCATCCGTGTCTCGCAAAAATACTTATCGTATAGGAGGTTCTTAAATATTTGTTGAGCAGATGTCTGAATGATTGACTGAAACATGATACTCTGTGGAAACATACATTCAGGTAATCACATTCATTTTACCACTTGTTCCCTTCCCAGTGCCCTGTGTAGCTGTCAGATCGCACTGTCCTATATTTGGAATAATAGAGAGCTGTCAATGTAGCAGATGTCTGGGTTAGCAATCCAATTGCCTCACTCTTTTGTGAATGCTGCCATCCAACAGTGGGTGAGTTCAAAATTAGATGAATCATCACCCTTCTTGTCACTTGGTTTGCTCACCTGCTGACAGGGAGAGATTCTCCCTTGATGGAAATCATCCCTAGCAAAGATAACACACCTCCATTTCATCAGAAGTGACATAAGGATGACCTGGCGCAAGGTGTAAGGGAGTTTCATGTTTATCCTATCATTATTTGCTACGAAGATAGCCTGTGTTTGGAAATGGCATGTGGAAATGGAAATTTCACTGCAGCCTTTGATATATTTTTATCAGTGAATACCGTAGCAACCACAAGATTGCTCTGAACTTTTGGGAACAGGGAATCCTCTCTCTCCTGCTTTGCAAAACTTTTTTTTTTTTTTTAAGATTTTTTATTTATTTATTTGACAGACAGAGATCACAAGTAGGCAGAGAGAGAGAGGAGGAAGCAGGCTCCCTGCAGGGCAGAGAGCCCGACACGGAGCTTGATCCCAAGACTCTGGGATCATGACCTGAGCCCAAGGCAGAGGCTTTAACCCACTGAGCCACCCAGGCACCCTGCAAAACTTTTAAGAAGCAATCAAGGATCATAAAGTCAAGTCCTAACTCAGCATGCCGTTTGGGACTCTCTGTAGTTGCTTGGCCTACAATCACAAGAATCCTTCTACTGTAGCCACAATGGGCATGTTACATCTTTTTGCCTGTGACCTCTGTTCCTATGTTAACGGCACTCTCTCCCCACCTGTGTCTACCTTACTGACTGATTCATCAACCCTTAGCTCAAATCATCTGATTCATAAGTATTTCTCTGGTCTCCCTGGCCATGATTAAATTCTTCCTCTCCTGAATTGCTATATATTATTTTGAAATTTCATTCTTTTATGTGTTACTTATCAGTAATTACCATTACTTATTGTATAAAAGAATAAGAGACAGATTTGCCTTCTGTCATTGCTAATTGTGCAAATTTTAACCTTCCTCTGATAGTGTATTTTGGTTTTTCTCCTACTCAGTGCTTCTCACCACCCCTTTTACAAAGTAAGAATGCAATAACTATTAGGTGAATTGAATTGTACTGACCTGGCCTTATGAGGCTGTTAGTCTAATTGGGAAAAAAGACAAGCAGATTAAGCAACATAAAGAGAATGGCAAAGCATCAGAATTAATACTGCAAAATAATATGGGATAAAAATGAATATGTGAGTTGGGGAATTACACTATAAAAATTATTTTAGCTGAGTAGGAGGCAATCAGAAAAGATTTTTAGATCTATCTCTTATGCTAAATCTTAAAGAATATTGTTATTTTTTTACTCTAGTGACTAACACATTCAAAAATTTATTTTAAAAATGGAATATTTTCAATTCCAGAGGATAAAGTGAGTGAGACTACATTAGATACATTTTGCAGAGACATAAATTGGTGTAAACTTTATGAAACATAGTCCGGTTTTATCAGGAAAATATTGGAAAGTCCATAACTTCACTCCAATTATTTCATTTCATATAGCATGAAGGGACAGAATACGTCATTGAGAGGGGTCGTCTTGGGGTTCGTAACAGTTCACCATCAGTATTGTGCCATGGAGATACTTTCATTTCTTATCAAAAGAAACAACATTTTTGTGCATAAGACATTTGTATTTCAGACTATTTTCTTAAAGCATATTTACAGAGTTGCAGTTATTTGGTCAAAGAAAGAGCGCCCTAAAGTCTTTGATCTATTTTGCCAATTACTTACAAATGCCCGTTAGTAATTTCAAGCACCAATAGTAGGTTATGACATCTAAAGACAAAATAAAACAAAAAAGTGGGATGTTTTATTTTGCTTGTTTCATATTGAAGATTTTTATCATGTTGTTTGCTAGCTGTATGTCTTCTCTTGTAAATTTCTTTTCATATTTTTGCCCACTTATCTATCAGTGAATTGTTTTCCTTGACAAGTAGTCTTCTACTTTTAATAAGGTCTTTCAGCTCTTTTCTCATCTTATTTTGTAAAAGCAGTTTCTACTCAGCTCTTCACCTTTGCATTTTGTTATACCTTTTAACCTGCATTAAGTTTACGTTTTTACATGGTACCCTATTAAAATCTATATTTTTCTTTTTATGATTTTTTTCACTTACTTGTCCAGTTAGTAATCTACTTCCATTTAATAAATATTCAGTTCTGTTTCCATCTAGTTTGCATTGTAAAATACATAATTTAGTTTTTTATATGTATCTGAATTTAAGTTACTCTTTGGAGAGATTTGAGACACTATTTTTTTTCTTTTCCAATTTGTTACCCTTTAATATGTACTTCACTATGAACTCAATGAAATTTTAAAATAACAAAGTGACATTCACATTTATACCTTATTTACTGCTGTTGAACCTACTTTAAGCTAAAATAACAAAGCAATGGCTATTTTGATAAAAACAAACCATTTTATAAATATTATTTGAATATTTATAAATTTTATAAATATTACTTGAATATTTTTGTATGCACTTAGCTTATATACATAACAAAAGTTTGGAAAGAAATAATATCTGTTCTAAACATGAAGATTTGCAAATAATCATTTTGAGATTTTAGGTTGGTTTATCTCATTTCCCCTGGTCATATGACACCCTGATTAAAAGATGTGAGTTTTAATATATTTTGCAAACTTACCAGTATACAAATGATTAAAAAGCATATATTTTTCCACATCTAGGGTGGGAGGGTGGGGGTGTAATTAATGACAAGCCGTAAAGGTCTGCTCATGTAAATAGTATAGAAGGAATATACAGATTTTTAAAAAATGGATCAAGGGACCATGATATAAAAAAAAATATTATGGGGGCTAGAAGGAGCCTGAGGGGACATGTGGTTCAACTGTCTCATCAGATTTGAAATAAAAATAATAGCAGTGAATATTAATTTGACATTACAATACAGAGACTGTACTAAGTGCATTATCTCATTTATTTGTCCATATTGTCCTCTGTGTACTCCCAGTTTACAAGTGAGGACATTTAGGTCTGATGCCATTATTTCAGCACAATCCCAAGAAAACTGACATCCATTGAAGAAAAGTGGCTTTTCAAAAATCACAGATGAATCAAGACTATCAAACGCCTTGAGATATGCCAATTCTTGGTGCAATTTTTAAAAAAGTTTTATTCATTTATTTGACACACACACACACACACACACACAGAGAAAGAGAGCACAAGCAGGAGGAGCAGAAGAGGGAGAAGAGTCTCCCCACTGAGCAAGGAACCCAATGCAGGGCTCAGTGCCATGACCCTAAGATCATGACCTGAGCTGAAGGCAGTTGCTTAACCAACTGAGCCCCCCAGGTGCCCTCCAGGTGCAATTTTTATCTGATGGGGCTGGTGCAAGACAGTACACACACACACACACACACACACACACACATCCACATTTTTCTGATAAAGTCATTCCTTTTTTCTTAATAGAAGCTTTCTCAGTCTCACTCTAAGTATTCAAAATACATGAGGTACAAATACAGGAAATTATTAATGCATTCATACTCCTTTAAAGATCCCGTATCATAAAGTGATTTAGAACTGTCACAGTTATGACAGAGAGAAGTAAATTAGTAACTGTAATTAGCCACCATGCTCATGTTTTCCTGCTGCATCTGTTCAACGTAATTGGATGGCTCCTTGTGCTCCATTTTGCTGTGATGGGCTCAAATTCTGGCTGGATTTCATGTGGTGTCATCACATTCTGTAGTTATCATTGACATTTTCTCCATTAGCCTAGCTCCCTGAGGGAGTTCCCTATGCCGGGCATATCATTCTGTATTTTCTACTCTGTTAATGATGTCAAGGAATGCATCGCTACCACCTTGGCTCGCCACCAAAATGCCATGGATTGCTGTAGTCCACATATGATTTAAGTGAATGGGGGGAATCTGGAATAAAAAAAAAACAAAAAAACTTGTGGTTCATCTTTTGTCTTTCCTGAAAACTAGTGGATCACTTTTGGGCGAGTTACTAAATCTTCCTAATTCTCATTTTACCTGTCCATACCTGGGGGTAGGGATCTGCAGAGTCTTAGGGATTTATACAGATTTCCATGTAATTGTTACAATTACATGTAATAATTACAATTATTATTGTAATAATTACAATCCCATGTAATTGTAAATGCATGTAATTGTTTCTCAAGAAATATTGTTTCTTTTCCAAAGGCAGGTTTCTTTTCATTGACACCGGGCAGCCCTTGAAATCTTGCTTCCTTCCTTATCACATCTGAGCTTTCATACAAGAACTTCTTTTACCCTAATTCCTCCTTCCATATTAACATGGCATTCCTAATTAGGTCTTCATCTCTTCTGGGAAAGGTGACAGTACTAAACATTCATATAGCACAATCTGAGTGTGTGTCATAGTCTAGAGAAAAACTGCTATAATCTTCTATTCTTCTCTAGTTGATTTCCCCTTATTAACATTATTGATTGAAGATGGAATTTCATGGTAGGAACAGAGGGGAAGGAAAAGAAGTATTTCAGCTCATGGCAGTCCCAGACCCACCTTGGAAGGCCTTGGCTTTACACGTTAGGTGCCAAACTTTGGTCTTCATTCTGAACCTTCTTACACATTCTCTTGAACTCACGGAGCAAAAAGTCAAAGAAACTGCAGCAGATAGATTTTTTACAGTGACAAAATATGATGGAAACGACTCTGGCCTCATCATTCAGAGAAACCATCTGTGCCAAAGTAACTGTCTGTGGAGGGAAAAAAATAAATCATTTTCAAAAATCCCATCGCTCCCAAATCTGGTCCAATGCCACCATCTTAAGTGCCAAGTATTCCATCTGGCAAAAGCAAGTCATGGAAAAGCACAAAGGCAATTTACCCAATTGGCCTGGGCAGGAAGTTTATTCTTCAATTATATTTTGTGAGTCTTCCCTCAGAGTGTGGTTCAGACAGTTCTGCTCTAGGATCCACGGTCGGACAGAGTTCAAGTAGGCAAAAACACACCTCAGGGTGAGTAGCAATAGAATTTGCAAGTAAGTTTGTGTCACTCCTTTATTGCTCCTGTTTAAAATCCTTCTTCCCCAGTCGGTTAACCCTATTTAGTGTTTTTCAAAAAGGAGCTTCCTCAGAGGACCATAGAACAAGTTAGAGCGTAAGTTGATATTTAAACTTAAAATTATGAAGTATCAGGGATCTTGGACAACTTATAATCTGACAGCCTCACTTCCTAAATGGTCTGCTGTGGTGAAGGCCATTAATTGAGGACTTCCTCACTTCTATCATCTTCTGTTATTTTTAGAAGGAGTCAACTTTCCCTTCAGTATCCTTGGAAACCAACCAATCCAATGGCTTTGCTGCATCGGTGAGACAACCTATTTCTTGGGAACTTGCCACTTAGAGGATTAAAATGATAAGGCCCCCAAAGAAGGAGTTTTTCCAACAGCAAATCAATTCAGGTACCTTTCAGAGAATTTTCTAGAAATCTGTTTCAGAACAGTTGAATAAGTGTAATGTCATTTCAGGACTAGGACATCCAGCTCTGATAGAGAGGTTCTAACCGGCATACTTTTAGAGCTATCACCAGCTGGTTATTTGTACTCCCTGGAATGCATGTTCTGTACTCTAGAGGCATGAATCACTTGTTCAATTAAAAATAGTATTTCCCTAGCAATTATTTGATCAAGAATGGGAATAAGTTGTGGGTGAAACTGTGGCCATTTACATTCCTATCTTGGAAGCAGGCCTTCAGTTTTGTGACAGTGTATACACATACTGATCAATTTTTCTCTCTGAAACATCGGCTCTAGAATTAATGACTGTAAATTTTTCTAGGATTTCCTTAAAACTAGGTCAAGGCTTTCTAATATGGGAGTTAAATGCATGCTTCTCATTGTAGAATTTAAGGAGGAAAAACCAGATGCCAAGAGAAAAGCATATTAAACACCTGGTCGTAAACAATTTTTCAAGCAAATTGTATATGAGTCTTGTTTTGTTTACTCAGAATGAATGTAATTACTCCATAGGATTATAATGTGGAAATTATCTGATGGATGATCGAAATTATCCGATCTTCAATCCAGCTTGAAGAATCATTTTATCCAAATTATCAGACGTGTCCATCCTGTCAGTTACTGTATTAATTTTTCAATTCTTTATTAGATATCTCTAATATGTTAGTCATTCCATAGAAGCTGGGGATACCCTATTGTGATATAGAACTTCAAAATGTTCACCATTGTTTGAGAAAGATGCATACAAATTAATACTTATAGGGTGCGCCTGGGTGGCTCAGCAGGTTGGGGTTTCTGCCTTCAGCTCAGGTCATAATCCCCGGGTCCTGGGATCGAGCCCCACATCAGGCTCTCTGCTCAGTGGGGAGCCTGCTTCCTCCTCTCTCTCTGCTTGT
Organism: Mustela putorius furo; assembly: GCF_011764305.1. NCBI lineage: Eukaryota > Metazoa > Chordata > Mammalia > Carnivora > Mustelidae > Mustela > Mustela putorius. The sequence goes on from NW_025421399.1 coordinate 11,144,829, forward strand.
CTCTCTGCCTACTTGTGATTTCTGTCTGTCAAATAAATAAAATAAAATCTTTAAAAAATTAATACTTATAAAACAAGGCATATAAAATTGCAAAGGAAAGGGAGAATTGATCAGCTAATTTTCCTATATAGATTTGATCTCTGTCTTTAGATTTGAAGCATGAAAAAGTAAAAAAAAATATATGTATATATATATATATGTATAAATATATGTATATATATGTGTGTGTATACACACACATATATATATACACACACACATATATATACATATATATGTATATACATATATATATATATATACACACACACATATGAAATGAGGGTAATTCTAAACAGTTAGGAATATGCAAAAGTCACTGACTTGCGAAAGTTTGGGATGTTGTGGAAAATATGTAAATGGCTCAACATAACTGAGCGTGGGGATAAATTGCTATAAAGGAATATAAACGGCCTCCCATTGGGGTGCCTGGTTGGCTAAGGTCATGGTCTCATGGTCTCAGGGTCCTGGGATTGAACCCCTCATTGGACTCTTTGCTCAACAGGGGGCCTGCTTCCCCCTCTCCCTCTGTCTATCTCTCTACCTACTTGTGATTTCTGTCAAATAAATAAATAAATAAAATCTTAAAAAAAAAAAAAGACCTCCTATGCTAAATGTAGATATTTATGGAAGAATTTTAAGTAGAAAAATGCTAGCATCCTGTGTGTATTTTAGAAGAATGAGGTACAACAAAGAGCTTGTAAAAGGGGCAGGCAGTGGGGGCAGAATATGGTAGACAGTAGGAACCCCCAAAGAATGAAGGTTGGACCTGAAATTGACATTTGGACGATGGAACGGAGAGTAGTGATGGTGAGGACATGTGTCATTGCTGATGTCATTAACAGAAGGTAGAGAGTAGAGAAGTCAAAACAGATACTTGCTTTGTGTTCTGGCTTCCCTCAGCTATATAGTTATTTTCCCATTATTCATCATTTATTTATTTGGATGGAGGTGTTCTAGCAGGAAACCAGGAGGAAGGAAGGGAAATGATGATGTACACTTTGGGTGGAGATGGGGGGCACTATCCTCTTGGATAACTGTGGTATTCCTATCATCCCACATCTTTTTAGTGATTATTTTAAAATCAAAATGTTGGACTTCTACATTTGATTTCTTAAATGTCACTGTTCCGGTCTGATGAGATTATTTGGAATTTTGATCCCCTTGTGCCTTGGGTTGGCTGTATCTTCCAATTTCATGTCCCAGAAAGGTGACGGGCAATATTTGTGCATATAGGATTCACAGACACGGCTTTTGCTGAATGACACTAGGAACATGTGCTGTTGAACAAAACTAATTATTTCAATCTGCAGAGACACCAAGAAACCAATCACTCCTTCCAGGGGAGTTATTCAGTGGTCATAAATCTACTGTAAAGTGGTGTAATTTAGACCAAGGCTAAAAAGGGAGGTTATATTAAGTGTATTTTGCTTAAATCAATAACTTGTAATTTCACATTATATCTATAAAAATCCAGGGCTGGTAGCTGTAAGTGCTCTTTACATACTATTGATTAATGATAGCTTAATGTCCTTCTGTAAATCTCAAGATGGTTTTTCTGCTTAATATTTATCTTGGTATGGTATATTAACATCAGGGCATCGGGTTTATTGTATTATTTTAAAAATGGTTAAGAAAGAAGAGACACATTGGAAGCCTGATTGAACTATCCTCTAATTATGCTGTGTTTAACTAAAATTAGCTGTCATCAGTTGAGTGCTTACTATATGTTAGTTACCGATCATCTAAATTGGTGATTTTGGGTAATTCTCATAATGGTGGCATGATTTTAGCACTATAGGTAATCCTATCACATGGTTGAAAAAACTTGCACTTAGGACGTGGCGCTTTCTCAAGATTTTCAGGTAACTCCATATATATTTGAACCAGATCTGTGTATCTACATAACCTGAACACTTCACTGAATTGTATGATATCCTCTGTTAATAATCCTTAGGAATAACAAATATTTATTTTTCAGAGCTTCCGAACTTTAGAAACTTGAAAACTCAAAGCCCAAATTCTGGCCAATGCAAGATAAACTCATTTATGAGCAGAGAGTGAGATAAAGCTAATTCTTTTACTGTGTATTCTAAGACAAAAATGGGAAAATTACAGAGACACTGAAGTTCAGCCATAGAAATTTTCCAACTGAGAGAAGACGATATTGGATTTTCTGTAGGCAATTGTGTTTCCAATCGTTGATGCTATCAGAGGTAGTTAGCTAAACTGGACACTCTTTTGAGACCTTGTTCTTTATTTGGTCTAAATTCTGTTCAATATCCATCTCAGCAGGGATTTAAAACTGTAATTCTTAACTGATCACCACTCTTGCTCCTAAATACATTGTAGATCTTTATTCCTGCAGACTGAGATCTGTGGAGCTTTACTAAGGTTATACTCTTTCCCTGTTGCTCAAGAAGGGATTAGTGAGGCTGGTATAAGAGCTTTGTGGCTACTCATGGGAGAAGTGTTCAGAAATCATCTTCAGTATCCTATTTGAAAACCTGTGTCCTATAGCACAAGGCCTATAATTAGATTCATACTGCCACGCAAAAGCAATGTCCAAAGCCAAAACTTGTAGAAATCTTACACATCTACCTTTCCCATATCTCACTCCTTTTTGTCTTTCCTTTAGAGCAAACAACCAAGACCTTATTGGTCTTATGGGTGATCTTTCTGTTCCATCAGTGTCTGTGAAATTGCATCACGCCTAAAGAACACAACAGATCAATACCTACATCCCCCAGGACGTATTTACTTTAGCTTAAAAAAAAAAAAAAGTACCCTAGGTATTTTACTATTTCTAGTTCTTCTTGTAAAGGGAGAACTTAAAAGAAACATTCTCAACCACTGTGGACCAAAAAGGAAATCATGTTGAGAAACTATAGACTTTTGAGGCATTAGGCAATGAGCTGTCCGGAAAAATAAATAAATAATTTCACAAGGAGAAAAGTCCTTGGGAATTGAGATCTATTAGACAATGCATCAACGGGGGCAAAAGAAAAAGAAAGTCAGGTGGTTTATAATAAGATCTCGGGAGATGAAGTCCTGAATGTCTCACTTCTCAGGATTAAGAAAGAAGGAGGTAACACGGGGCTCTGCCTGCAAGGTACTTCATGAGGACACACAGAAACGTGTAAAAAAACAAAACAAAACAGAACACCTCAGTCCCGTGGCCTTATTTCCATCTGCTTACATTGCCCCCACCTGCTCCAGCAAATCAAAGTCACTTCAGTATCTTGTGAAGGACACCCTTGTTGCTTTGGCTTGGCCTGCGCAGAACCATGTGACATGTTGGAGAAGTTTCAACCTGTTCTTAGCCTCCCTGTGTGACTTCGGAGCTGCACTCGTAACACTGAAGATAGACTTTCTTCTCCCCATGGATTTAGACCTCTGTTCTTTTCTTTTCAAGCAAGAGTGAATTTAGCAGTTCTTCTGATCTGGGTTTTTTTCCCCACACCCAGAATTTGCTTTGGTAAAGATAGCCTGGCAAGTCAGGAAGGACACCACCCCGATGCCTAAAGAACATCACGTGATGTTGTCTTCCTACGGGTAGGTGTCGTGTGTCTAAGGATCACAGAAATGAGGACAATTTGATCACCACCCTCAAAGAGAGGACAGAGTTGGGTCCTCAGAGACAGTGGGGAATACAATGAAATTTATGACCAAGAATCAGAAGATCAGCCTTCTGCTCCTAGTTTCATGTCAGATTGGGTGACCTGGACCAACGACATTACCTCTGCAGGCTTTAAGTTCTTCATCAAAAAAAAAAAAAAAAAAAAAAAAAGAGTGGGGTGCCTGGGTAGCTCAGTGGGTTAAAGCCTGAGCCTTTGGCTCAGGTCATGATCTCAGGGTCCTGGGATGGAGCCCTGCATTGGGCTCTCTGCTCAGCAGGGACCCTGCTTCTCCCCCTCTCTCTCTGCCTGCCCCTCTGCCTATTTGTGATCTCTCTCTCTCTCTCTCTGTCAAATAAATAAATAAAATCTTAGAAAAAAATAAACGAAAATAAAATAACTTTTGGGGATTTTTTATGTACATGGCAATGAGGAAGAAAAAAAAAAAGAAGAGGAGGGAAGGGGACAAGAAAGAGGAAGTGGAGAAGGAGGAGGAGAACCGTCAATCATTCTTCTTGACCTTCAGATCCTCATTATCTGACAGGGAATGCCAACGGCACCACTCCTGTGGCAGCACAGTTTATGTTCACAGTAGTATACAGCCAAATCCTTAAAAAAAATAGAAGGGAAGTAAGCCATCCACAAGAGTTTATAGAAGGAGGTGGAAATCAACAGGCATTAGAATTAGGGCATGAAAAGAGCTGTGTAGATGCATCTGGGAGAACAGGTGACATGTGCTTAGGAAGGGTACAAGAAGGAACTTGAGGATGTACACTGGAGTCTTTCTGGTCCAGATATGTCACCGAAAGTCATGCCCCCACCCTTCTGCCCATGTCACTCTCTCTGGTCATACCACTGCTTTATCATCTACTCTTAGATGTCATTTCCTATTTATATATTTTCCTACCTTTAACACGGATATGATTACCCCTCATTTTTGTTGCTCAAGGATCTATTCCTATTACTTTTTTTTAATCACCTCCTAGATTTCATTATAGTTGTTTTTAAATATGTCTCTTTCTTTAGAGTTAAGTGCTCTAAGTTTCTCTTTGGTTGTCAACCTGTAAAACAGTATCTTACACAGAGAAAATATTCTTGAGTTAAACTAAGTATGGGTTGGGGCACCTGGGTGGCTCACTGGGTTAAGCCTCTGCCTTCGGCTCCGGTCATGATCCCAGGGTGCTGGGATGGAGCCCCGCATCCGGCTCTCTGCTCTGCAGGGAGCCTGCTTCCTCCTCTCTCTCTGCCTGCCTCTCTGCCTACTTGTGATCCCTGTCTCTCCAATAAATAAATAAAATCTTAAAAAAAAAAACAACAAAAAACAAAACTAAGTATGGGTAGAAAAATAGGAATAAATATTTTTACTAGGGTATAGTTAGGGAATAAATGTGGATATACCGTGAAGACAAAATAGAAAAATTTTGTGTTCTGAGTCGTGTTATACTTGGATGTAATTTGAATCTATTGCAGGTGGAGTTCTCTGAGCGGGGAGATGGCAGAGTTGGAGGCTTGATTGGGAAGGGAAGCCAATAAAGGTGAAGAATGTTCAAGAAGGATCAATAGAATTGGTGATTGATTAGGAAAGGATGCAGGTGTTCCAACAGTTTTTGAAGCTGCGGGAACTGTGGTCTCATTTACCAAGACAAGAGAGTAAGAGTGAAAGTTGCAGATGAATCAAGAGTGTAATTATCTGTCAGATAAAAATGATAGGCTTATCTGAAGCTCATAAAGGGAGGACAAGGTATCCACATGAAGACATTTTACTGAAGGAGTGAAAATGAGGACTGAATTGTGCAAAGGAAGCTGTGTCTGCATGTGGGGCTCTGAGAACTGTTGACACAGGACTGATTGGTATTAATACTATTAATTTTGATTGTTTGGTAAAATTTGTGGAGGCAGTCATTTAGGCCTGCTGTTTTCTGGAGGGGAATATTTTAAATTATGAAATGAATTCCCTTACTGGATATTGATCTATTTCTTCTTGAATGAGCTTTGATTGTGGTGTCTTTAAAAAAAAAATAAGAAAAGTGTCCATTTCATATAGGTTATCAAATTCCTTAACATAAACTTTTTTTATTCCCTTAACTTTTTGAAGTCTATAATCATGTAGTTGTTTTTAAATATGTCTCTTTCTTTAGAGTTAAGTGCTCTAAGTTTCTGTTTGGTTGTCAACCTGTAAAACAGTATCTTACACAGAGAAAATATTCTTGAGTTAAACTAAGTATGGGTTGGGGCACCTGGGTGGCTCAGTGGGTTAAGCCTCTGCCTTCGGCTCAGGTCATGATCCCAGGGTGCTGGGATTGAGCCCCGCATCGGGCTCTCTCCTCAGCGGGGAGCCTGCTTCCTCCTCTCTCTCTGCCTGCCTCTCTGCCTACTTGTGATCCCTGTCTCTCCAATAAATAAATAACCAATTTTTTGGTTCTAATATTGGTAAATTAACACTTCTTTCTACATTTCTTGATCAGTATTTGCTTGCTTTGATCTCTTGAAACAGTTCTTGGTTTCACTGAGTTTTGGATTGCTTATCTGTTTTCCTTTAATTTGATTTTTGCTTTTTAAACTTTTTTTCTTTTATCTAGAAGTTTCTTTTATTGAAGTAGAATTAACATATAGTGGGGGCACCTGGGTGGCTCAGTGGGTTAAGGCCTCTGCCTTCGGCTCAGGTCATGATCCCAGGGCTCTGGGATCGAGCCCCGCATCAGGCGCTCTGCTCTGCAGGGAGCCCGCTTCCCCCTCTCTCTCTCTCTGCCTGCCTCTCTGCCTACTTGTGATCTCTCTCTCTCTGTCAAATAAAATCTTAAAAAAAAAAAAAAACATATAGTGTTATATTAGTTTCAGGTGTATGATATAATAATTCAACAATTCTATATATCACTCAGTGTTCATCATGATAAGTATACTCTTTTTTTTTTTTTTAAACAGATTTATTTATTTTTGAGAGAGAGACAGAGAGAGCAAATGGGCATGGGGAGGGATGGAGGAAGAGGGAGAGAGAAACTCTAGTAGATTCCTTGCTGAGCTCAACCCTAATGTGGGGCTTGATCTCAAGCCCCTGAGATCATGACCTGAGCTTCAGCCTACAGTTGGAAGCTTCACTGCCTGCACCATGCAGGGGCTCCCATCATGTAACTGTACTCTTAATCCCCTTTATTAAAAAAAAAATCTATCTCTTATTTTTATTATTCTTTTCTTCTGCTTCCTTTGGGTTTAATTTGCTCTCTTTTTCAAGTTTCTAAGAGTGAGGTCTAGACCATTGTTTTGAATCTTTATAACTTTCTATAAACATTTACCGCTACAAATATCCTTCTAAAGTACTGCTTTATTTGCATCCCACACATGTTGATAAATTGTATTTTCATTTTCATTAGATTCAATTCAGTTTCCTAATTTTCCCTGTGACTTCTTCTTTGACTCATAGATAGATTATCTTTCTGTTATGTATTTCTAGTTTAATTCCAATGTAGTCTGGAGGACCTATTTTATATTCAGGTTTTTTTTTTTTTTTAAGATTTTATTTATTCACTTGCGAGAGAGAGAGAGAGCACAAGCAGGGAAAGAGGCAGAAGGAGAGGGAGAACTAGACCCCCCAAGGAGCTGGGAGTTTGATGTGGGGCTCGATACCAGGACTTGGAGATCATGTCCTGGTATCATCTCAAGCCTGAGATCATGGCTTGAACTGAAGGCAGATGCTTAACCATCTGAGCCACCCAGGTGCCCAATGATTTCAGTTGTTTTAAAGGTTTTAAGGTTTATTTTGTGGCACAAAATGAGTTTTACCTTTGTGGATAATATATTTAAATTATAATGTGTAATATATTTAAACTATAATGTGTATTCTGTTACTGTTGGATGTGTTCTTTAAATGGTTATTAGGTTGAGGTCGTTGATAGCATGGTTCAAATATTTCCTATCTTTACTTTTTTTAAGATTTTATTTATCGTGGAGAGAGAGAGACAGAACATGTGGGGTGGGGGAGGGGCAGAAGGAGATGGAGAAATAATCTTCAACAGACTCTGGTCTGTGCTGAGCGCAGTCTGATGTGGGGCTGAGTCTCATGACCCTGGTGTCATGACCTGAGCCAAAATCAAGAATCAGACACTTAACTGACCACCCAGATGTCCCCACTGAATCTTTCATCTTCAGCATCACACCTGCTAAGTTCATGGAACTTTTCTTTTCCAATATTATGTTGTTGACTCTCCCGTGCTCCTGGCGTCCCCATTTCATTCTTTTTGTACTTTCCCATCTGCCCAAACATATTGTCTACCTTCTCCATTAGATACTTTAACATATTCACCGTAGTTTTCAAAATCCCCTGTCTGGTAATTCTTCTATCAGTCTAATCTCTGGATTTGGCTCTATTGACTGCTTTATCTCTACCTTCATTCCTTCATTCTTTCCTCCTTCTTTCTCTTCTTTCTCTCTCTCCCTCCTCCTCTCTTGTCTTACAATTCTTGTTTGGATGTTAGTCATTGTTTATATGTAACTGTAAAGATTGGGGTAACTAGTATACATAGCCTTAACCAAGCACACCTGTTTCTCTTTCAGAGGATTAGCTTGGACAGTCAAGTCAGTCCAGTTGGTAATCGAGCGGGTCGGCTTTGCTGTTGTTGATTGCCTTAAGGGCACATAGACTTTAAGTTCCCCTAGTGAATTTAAAATAGTGCCCTGTGTGGATCCCACAGTGCTTCAGGGTTTTCTCAGTGCTCCTGCTCCAACCCAAGCTTGCAGTAGGTCTTGCGTGGTGACATCATCAGGTAAGAGTTCTCTTTTACGCTCTTGTCCCTCTCCCAATGATAAACTGCTATTGTTTGTTACTTGGTGCAAGACTCGTGTTGGGCAGGTGCTCCCCATTCCCCTGTACCAGCCTCAGTGGGCATGCCTGCCATTTGGGGTTGGGGTTTTGTGAGCATTCCTGCCCCTCCACTACGACCTCCAAACGTAACCTTGTATCTGTGGAAGGGGCGGGTCCTGGGGGAGGAGGCGTTTTGTTTCTCTTCCTTCCTCAGCAGCCCTTCCTCAGCCATTGCCAGAGACAGGGGCCAGGCATGGTAGCCCCCTCCTACAGTTGTGGACTGTGTTGCCTCTACTTCAGGAGCTTTTACCCCTCACTCAGCAGAGGTTCACCTTTGCTTTGTCCCTTCAGTAGCTGATGCCCTTTGTTTTGTTTCTCTCACAGAGAACCTTTGGGACAGAAACGTTGCCTGCCTCTACTCCTGCCCTAGTGACTTAGGACCTTTGCTTTGGAGAAGGGAAGTTTCCAAGAAAGTGGGTATGGCTTCATGCTCAAGGGGACTCTCTGGGTTCCCTGGGAGACCCTTGTATTTCCTGTGAACACCAGTAGTGGTCCATGAGAAAGAGGCTGTCCATGAGAGTGGATTCTCCTCAGGCCTAGGGGTCCCATGTATTTTATGGGGTCATCTTAGCCTGAATTGGCTTTTAGGAACTTGCTGAAATTTTGGTTGTTTTCTTCTTACCTGTTATTATGGTGGCTGACCTTCCTTCCCTTGTCTCTCGTAGGTGAAATGGTTCTGCCCTCTTTCCTTAGAGAACCTGTTATCCTTTTGCAATTCAGTTCATTTGATTGTTGTGTAACCTCTGTTCTCTGATAAGGTCTAGAAAGTTTATGATTTTAAAAGTTATCTGGCTCCCCCTTCCCATTCAGTTTGAGGATGGGAACAATATCCTTTGGTATATTCCTTCATGTTAAACAGAGGCAGAACACAAGGTTTTGATGTTCATGTCTAAAGTTCATATTTGGTAAGATCTGTCAAACCAGTTAGTTTACCTTTATGTTGTGTGTTTTCTAAATTTTATATTTAATCTCTCTTCCACACTCTGAGAAAGTAAATATTTCAGGTCTTCAAATTTTTATTCATCATGTTATGTTCTTTAATGGAGCTGGATTTCTTTTTCTTAACACTTAAGTAAAGGTTTCAAATCAATTTATTAAATATATCACTTTTCCCAAGTATTTGGCTCCTACAACTTAAGATATACTAAATTCCTACATGTTTCTTCCCCTTTCTGTGTTTACACAGATGTATAGTATGATAGGTGTGGTTAATTGTCGGCAAAGATGGCTGCCAGTAATTCTGCTCATTCTAATATGTGGATGTTGCTCCTCTACCAAGAAATGGAGAGTATTTCATCTTCCCTTGAGCATTCTCTGGCCTGAGAATTGCTTTGGTTGTTAGAAGTTAGGAGTTAGACACACCACTTCTGGACCTCGGGTTAAGAGGCTTGGCGGACACTGCCTTTGCTTGCTTAGCGTCTCAATCCACCATCACTAAGCTTGGCTATCCTGCTAGAGAGGCCAGATGGAGAGCATGACCTTAGGAAGGGGGAAAGTCCACAGGAGGAAAGGAACACTTAGAAGATGAAGGACTATGTGACTCAGAGAGTGGCCTCGGTTTCCTAGCTGAGGAACCAGGTATGCAAAGGAAGCCATTTTGGATCATCCAGCCCAGATTGGGGTCCCCCTGACCAAACCTAGCTCTCAAATCAGGGAGAAGAAATAAGCTTTCCCTGGCTGAGCCATGGCGAACTAAAGCATAGAAACATGCACCAATTAAATGGTGGACATTTTAAAATGTTAAATTTGGGGGGTGGTTGTTATGTAACAATAGATTACTGAGAAATAATCCAAGTTGTGTCAGTTAAGAAACCAAAGATTTGTTGAAAGTGAGAGAAGATGAATCAATTCTAAGAAATAAAATTGTACACACTTACGAGTAATGGTGGGGAATTTGCTGGAGGAATTCAATCAGAGATAGTTAGCACTCAGCATTAATGAGAGGTCATAGAAGATGGACAATATTTATTTGCAGAAGACTGATCGGTGTAAATTTTAGGGTACAGTTATATTGAAATAACCACTAATAACAAATTTTAGAATTTGTTCAGAACCAAAAGCATATATACTTGGTCTTTATGTCCTCTGTTGTCAGAGAGGTCCTCTTTCAATTTGAAATCCCGAATAATACCCTGCTTTTTCCTTTGGCAAGTGATTACAAGTGTGGGCATTTTATTTCTGACGGGATCCTACCCGCTGACCAAGGATGTCAAGCCTTGTTCTCGCTATAATTGGGTTTGGTCCATTCCCCTGCATTCGACCTGACCTTTTTTATTTTTAATTTTTTTTAATTTTTTTAATTTTTAATTTTTTTTTTTTAATTTGACAGTCAGAAATCACAAGTATGCAGAGAGGCAGGCAGAGAGAGAGGAAGAAGCAGGCTCCCCGATGAGCAGAGAGCCCAATGCGGGGCTTGATCCTAGGACCCTGAGATCATGACCTGAGCTCAAGGCAGAAGCTTTAACCCACTGAGACATGCAGGCGCCCCCGAACTGACCTTTTTTAAACCAAATTATCTGTGCGATTTCTAATATCAGGCAAGATGGCAGTCAGGTCAGTTAAAACTGTCTGACTTCCTGCTAGAGACTCAGCATCGTTGAGGGATGGAGAGGCAAAGACCAGAGTTGATGAAGGCAGGTTTAGGAACATTAACCTCTCTTTCTCCTTGTTGTGTCTACTGTTGAAATTAGACAGCAGCCCTTGCGAGGCAAACCCCAGGCGGCAGCTGTCAGTATTGGACATCTGGCAGCTGAGCTGTGCTTTGGCACTGATTCACCTCCTCCACCCCCAGCCCGGCCCGGCCCGGAACTTTCTGAGGCCGAGTATCACAGATGCCTCTGTACTGCATGGATCAGTCTTTTTGCAAAGCAGCCCCAGAGACATGAAGGGAAGAAGGATGCTATGGGGGAAGTGTTCTTGGGGCGGGGGAGGGAGGGTCTGGCGAGACGCGCTCTGCACACAGACGGTGGGATGGCTGTGATGTTTCCCATCACTCAGGAGTTATTTCACATTTATAAGCCTGTGATCCGATCCCATTCATTTATCATCCCTAAAATGACAGGACGGGAACAGTGACTTGTAATGGAAAATTTTCTACCTGGGTCTTTTTATGATTACAGCAAAGATATAAACATCCTCATTTTTCACAGGAGAATAAAAACTGTTAAACACACATCCACTGGGGCCTCGCAGCCTTTCAAGGGGAGCATCGGAAGCCAGTTTCTGCGTTGGGGTCTAAGTCTTTTTAAACCTGAAAGTGGCTGCTCGGAGGTGATCTACTTTTCATGTGAGTGAAAGCCTGGGTGAATCTTGAAAAGTAATAAAACCTAAAGAGTCCCACTGGGGACTAGGAAATGGGCTTTCAGAGTGGGTTGATTCATTCAATTTCATTCTTGTAAAGTTTAAAGAGGAAGCGAGAGAGGGGAGCAGACGAGGTGAACAGAGAAGCATGACTGACTTGAGAGGAACGACCCGACCCCCCTTGCCCCAAAAGTCATCCCCTTAGATGGGGTTTCTCATGAACCTGTGAAGAGAGACTCGAAAAGTCATGCCATTGAAAGGCAAGGTCAGGTAGAACACACCCAGAGTAAACTTCTCCCGACAACCACGATTTGTGCACCTTCCTTTTTTTTTTTTTTAATACAAAAGGTGAAAGGGCTTTGTGTCAGACCCAGACCTATCACATTGTGTTTTTCCAAATAAATTAGGTGGGTAAGGGGGTGGTGGTGAGAGGATATAGCCTGAGGCTTCCTAATTCTCTAAGAAAATGAACGCCCAGGTGGTCTGGGATTATAGTTCACACATTTTTAGGTGGGGTTTTCAGTCCTTTATCAACTACTTCACATGACATTTGTGAATACAAAATAGTTTCCAGGGAGGGCGGGTGTGGACAACAACCTAAAGCAAAAAAAAAAAAAAAAAAAAAAAAAAATGTTTTCCACTTCCACAGCCAAGTACCTGGATGTGACAGCTACACGGGGGCTGAAGCCCCGAGCTCAGTGGCCAGCGGCAAGGTGGGAGGGCTTAGTGTCGCATGTCAGTGGACTGCACAGCTAGGCTCGTCCCCAAGGACTCCAGCTCCGTATCTGTTTCCTTTATGTGACCTTTGCTATCAGAGGACCATCCTGGGAGAGAGTCAGAATATTATTTTGAGACTTGGGTTCATACCTAAAACAGCAAAAGAGGAGCTGGAAATATTTGATTTAACTCAAGTGGCTAGAAGAACCTCCTCTCCAAGAATTGTAAGTTGCCAGTGGTTTTTAAGCCCTTTTTACTCTTAGGTCTGTGTAACACGAATATGAACATATTCCCAGTTCTTTTCCCCTTGGGCTTATTTCCTGCTGGAAGGAAAGTGCTGACATTCAGAGACCTGGAGAAAACCTAGAACACTGTACTTAAAGGTCTCTCTCTGCTTCCTTCCTACTTGTTATGCAGAGGTAATCAATTCTTTTCCTTCCATGGACTTTCTGCCTTCCAGAAGAGGAATCTTACCCCACAGAATACAGAATCCATACAGTAAACATTCTAGAGGAATGTAGAATATATCAGTCACTATGAAATCAAAACAGCTGGAAGGAGTCACTAATACATACAGAGTACAGAGTAGGTAACCAGTCTTGGGCTGTGATCTTGACTTTAGGGTGAGGGCTTTCTTTCACTCTTAAATGTGCTCACTGGAGCATTTACTCTTATCCCCCCTATTTTAAAGCAGAGGAAAAGGAGACCAATCAATACAGACCATCAGATTCTAGAGCTCAACTCTTTTAACTATGGCAAGAGGTTGCGTGTAACTCACATACATGTATAATTTGAGATTTTTTAAAAAAGATTTTATTTATTTATTTGATAGAGATCACAAGGAGGCAGAGAGGCAGGCAAAGAGAAAGGGAGAAACAGGCTCCCTGCTGAGCAGAGAACCTGATGCAGGGCTTGATCCCGGACCCTGAGACCATGACCTGATCCGAAGGCAGAGGCTTAACCCACTGAGCCACCCAGGCGTCCCCTAATTTGAGATTTTTGTCTTCAGTTGAGTCTTTTTCATTTTGGTACCATTATACTCAGTAAAGGCAAAAGGGACCCCCAAAAGTACACCTGCTTCAGTCTCTTTTCCCCTTCCAGAGTGGACAACACCCCGTGAAACAGAAGGAACCATTCTGTGCTGAGCCAAGGCCCAGGAACTTACAGAGTCAGAGGTCGCAAGGACCAACACTGATTTTTGTACACGGCCTGACTTCATGGCCCAAAGTTGCTCGCTGTTTGTCTAATCTTCTCTTCAAGAATGGCCTTGGTTTACTGGCTCTGGGCTCAACCAAGTTTTAAACTTTGAGACCCTAAGCCTATGATTAGATATCTCTTCATTGGCATCCATCCCCCAAAGACCCTATAACTTGGCCGTCCCATTTGCATTCTAAACAGAACGGGTGTTTCATACGGTGTGGCAATGTCAACAGAAACGGCCTGCTTAATTTCATCAACCCTCCTTTTTAGAGGGTGCTGACAGCCTTGCAGAGAGACAAGGCCTGCAGGTTGGCCTGGCAAATCTGCATTCTGTGGCTTTTTTGTTAAGTGGTACATCAGGAGATTAATTCGGCCTGAGTTTTGCATTTGTATTTTGTACCAATGCCCAGAGGTCTTAGGAGCAAAAGCATATTTGATACCTATTTATCTTTGTCAAGGGGTTGTCATGGGAGCCAAGGTGATATTGACTTCCGTGAGGTCCTTTGAGGAGAGGTGATGGGGAACTGGATATATCTGCTTGGTTCTATTTTCACATCTATCTGCTGTTTGCCAGAAGGTTAAGTTTCTCCCACCTCTCTGTCAGCACTTCCCAGCCTTTTTCTTCCCGTGGCACATCTGGTCATACTAAAGGAGCTAGGGCTTTGCCCATGGTAGTGAAGACCCCAACCATGGTGGAGATGTATATTTGGATGTCTACTTGTTCCAGCTGAAAAAATACATGTTTTTTTCTGGGCCTTTCCAAATTTTTCATGTTGGTGAGTGGTGGCCTAGAAGGAGAAAACTGGATCTTTTCGCAGTCCATCGCCTTAACCACTCGGCCACGTCGTCTGCCTAAGCCGGGTCTTTTAAAAGAAGATGCCTTATTGTCAAGGGCGAGAGAACAAAGACAACAAATGTCAATGAGGTATGGAAGCAAAAGAATGATGGAATCCTCAAAGAAAAAATGCATCTTGGGACGCCTGGGTGGCTCAGTTGGTTAAGCAGCTGCCTTCGGCTCAGGTCATGATCCCAGCGTCCTGGGATCGAGTCCCACATCGGCCTCCTTGCTCAGCAGGGAGCCTGCTTCTCCCTCTGCCTCTGCCTGCCACTCTGTCTGCCTGTGCTCGCTCTCTCCCCCTCTCTCTCTCTGATAAATAAATAAAATCTTTAAAAAAAAAAAAAAAAAGCATCTTGATGGCTTGAGTCATCTGGGAGGCCAAAAGCTGAAACCATAGGAAAGAGCAATGACATAGTGACCAATCAGTTAGATTCTAAGCCTTTGGTCGTTTGAAAACTGTTATGGTTTCCTCTATTATTTTAATACACTGCTGGGGGAAAAAAGTGAGAAGCATATTTAAATCAAGTGTTCAATCTCAAGTTCCAAATTTGTAAATGAGCTTTCCAATGCTATATTTTTTAAGCTTAAAAATATCCTTTTCTGAAAGCAATGCCCAAGATCATTATAAAGACAGATTTTTTTCCCCCCAAAGAACTCTGGGCTTCACACACACACACACAGACACACACACACACAAACACACACACACAAACACACACACACACACAAACACACACACACACAGACACACACACACAGAGACACACACACACAAACACACACACACACAAACACACACACACAAACACACACAAACACACACACACACACACACAAACACACACACACACACACACACACACACTGGCTATCTTCCTTCTTCCCAGTCAGTTTTTCCTTTCCTACTTCGAAAGTTTTAGTTCCTCATGTGTGCCAAGCATTGGGATAAACAGGTTAGCTGGATTGTCTCAGGAATCCTAAAGTTTACAGTCTCTGTATCTCCATTTTACAGGTGAGGCAACCAAGGCATAGAGTCATGGCAAACTGACTTGAGATCTGTTCCCTGAACCCCTGCCCTAAGTCTCATTCAGCTGCCCTTCCCGGTTAAGAGGACTAAATAGTAATACATATACTATTAGTTGCATTTGTTTTCATTCATAGCCACATCTTTTTTTAAGAATTTATTTATTTATTTGACAGAGAGAGATCACAAGTAGGCAGAGAGGCAGGCAGAGAGAGAGAGAGGAGGAAGCAGGCTCCCTGCAGAGGAGAGAGCCCAATGTAGGGCTCGATCCCAGGACCCTAGGATCATGACCTGAGCCGAAGGCAGAGGCTTTAACCCTCTGAGCCACCCAGGCACCCCCAGAGCCACATTTTTTAATCCACTTAGGAAATCGTTTTTAAAGGTTTTCTTTCTAATTATCTGGGGAAAATTTTTAGCCATCTTCCAGGGATTTTTTTTTTTAATAATAATAAACTCTGTGTATGGTTAGGTATATCTATGGATAGATTTATAGATGTATCACTATATTAAAGGATACAAAAGATGCTGTGATTGCCTCCAAGGGGAAAAATATCGAGTAACATGGTCGAAGGTAAAAAAAAAAGTTGCTCTGTTGAAATTTCTTATATGTACTTCTTACCTAAGCAAAAGCCATCTTTAAATGCAATCCAAATAAACAAGAATAACAAACTTATTCGCCTGGAAGAATGTTGGCTTTCAAGTGGATAAGCAATTACTTTTGATAACTCTAATGTACCATCACTATAACATTATTAGCCGCATCCTATTTTCTGCAAATTATTACCATTAAAAACTACTTCAAATCCAATGATCTGTTAATTACATTTAATTCTTCTCACATGTGTCATAATTTCAGCCTTTAAATAAAAATAGATGGGCTTTATTTAGATGCACTGATGCATTCTACAAGGAATCCATGCTTGATGAAGTCTTACTCAAAAGAAGTTAAAAGTTCGAAAGGTGAACTTCGTATTTTGGATTTCAACAAAGCACCACCCCTAGGCCGTGTGTAGCAGCAGGACAGAAAACCATGATTGCTTCTTTGAGAGCATTCGCCACCGTCGAGATACGATATTTCCAATCTGGGCATCTGGGCATCAGTCTATACTCACTCATTCATCCATTTATCCTTGAATTGTGTACCATGTTGACCAGGTCCTTTTCAGATGTCCAGTTTCGCTCTGGTCCTGACAATATTTGGAGACTTGTAAGAGCAGAGGAAGGCATTTCAACAGAATCACACAAAAGCCATTCTGGTAACCCATTCAATTGCCAGGGCCTCAGCTGCTCATCTCTACAGACAGAATAGTGGGCATGGCACTCTCCATAGTCGTATAAATGCCAGGAATTCTTTGAGACTCAGATGCAACTTATTTATCATTGAATCCTTTCTGGTAGGCAGCTGGAGGTTTTGGCTATAACATGTAAACAATTCTTGGATGAATCAGGCTGCGGTCATTGTAGACCTCTCACCTGACTGAATAACGAGATCTGTTTTTCAGTTTCATTTTTAAAATGGTCAATGACACATCACTTAGCATGCAGAATCTGTTGTGCCCCTAGATGCATAATAAATTGCACATGAATAAAATATTCTGCAGGCAGTTAAAACGGTGTCTCTGAGGGCACAATATAAAATGGCTAAGACTCTGAGCTCTAGGGTTTTACAGCCTGGATTTGAATGCTGGATTTGCCCCTAGTTAGCACTGGGTCCTGGTGCAGGTTCATTAAATCTCTCTAAGCCTCCACTGACTGTCTTTTAAAAAAGGTTTGTTGAAAGGATTAAAGTAAATAACCTGAATAAGGCTCTTAGTACAGTGCGTGGGGTTTGGTAATCACTCAGTAAGTGTGACTTTTTTTTTTTTTTAAGATTTATTTATTTTAGAGAGAAAGCACCAGTAGGGAGAGGGGGCAGAGGGAGAGAATTTTAAGCTGAGTCTGCGCTCACCACAGAGACCCACGAGGAGCTCAGTGTCAAAACCCCGAGGTCCTGACCTGAGCAGAAATCAAGAGTCAGGAGCTTAACCCGCTGAGTCACTCAGGTGCCCCATAAGTGTGAATTTTTATTTTTGTGTTTGAGTCCCTCAGTGTTGCTGAAGAGGTGCAGGAGAGCAGGGGTAAAAGAGGCAGGACTTAAGAATTTCCTCTGAAAGCTCAGATTTCTCCTCTTGCATGCAAAGTCCTCAAGAATACATTCCTAATCGAGACTTGTGCCTCCTTCCCAACAGAAGCCCTCGACTTTAGTCAGAGGCCTGATTCCCACTGCTCCCTGAACTTCCCCAGGAAGGGAACACAATACCTTCTTCTACCCTGGTCAAATTCCGCCAGCCTACAAAACCAGCTCAAATTCCATGTCCCTGAAGCTCTTCCAAAAAATTCTATCCTTCCCTCTCCTTTCCCAAATGCCAATAGACGAATTAAATAATGTGTGCCACACGTCTCAAGGGTGCGTCCGTGCTCTAGCCTGCTGTGACAAATGGCCATGATCTTTGTGGCTTCAAACAACATAACAATATTATTTTCCGACTTTGTCAGCCAAGAGTCTGATACGGGTCTCCTGTGGCTCAGACACAGGTGTCGGAAGAGGCTTTTTATTTCTGTACGTAGGAATCCCTTTTCTTGCTTGTGAAGGTGTGGGCGGGATTCATTTCCATGCAGTTGTGGGACTGAGGTCCATTTCCTTCCTGACATTGGCTGGAGGTGGCCCAGAGTTCCCAGAGAGCACCTGGCCTCTCCAGGTCTAAACAACAGCAGTCTTCTAGTTTCCCTCCTGCTGCACTCAACTTTTTGGCAGCTGTTTCCAATCTTAAGAATTTGTGATTTAGTTTGGGCCAACCGGGGAAATCCAAGATACTCTCCCTTTCTCAAGACTGGTCACCTAGATCCCATTTGAGAAGCCCCTTTTCACCATATTAGAATGTGGACACTATTGAGGAGGCCTTATATTGCTTACCCAGGTGATCTACTGAAGTCTGTTTAAGATGGTAATTATACATATACATGTCTGAACTCTACGCATTTTTTCAATTGTGTCTGTGTCTTGTCTCCCTGTCAAGATTCTGGAAGGTAGGAAGGAACGAAGAGGGTGCGTCTTAGTGTTCTTCTGTAGCCTTAACCTGAACCATCCCAGGGTTCTCCAGTGAGATAATTGATTGCGAAGATACTCGGCAGATTGCTGAGTCATTCGTTCACGAGTGTCTTCATGTTCCTAATCCTCTATCTTAAATAGACAAATTTATCAAGGATTTATTTTTAATTGGTAGACTGATCTAAGAGAGTTCCTCCGATATGGACTCTTCCTTAAGCAAATGTCATGAACTTGACTGACCAGGCTTGGAAAGATTTAAGTAACAGGTGTCTTGATCTTGAAGCCGAACTTCAAGGTTAAGTTTATTGGCTTAACAGAAAAGTTTGTCCGAGTGGCATTTATTCAAATCATGCATTCCAGCAAAGGCAAAGGAGATAAAGTGCCCTTTGCAGGACAGGCATTTGTTGTCCAGGAAATGGTGTTTAAATGTCCTTCATGTTGACATAATTTTATGAGTAGGGTGATGACTTTTTTTTTTATCCTGTGTAGTCTATTAAAACATTAGAACTTCCCTTCTTAGCTTTTTCTTGTGATATTCCCTCATAATTCTTCCTACATCTATTCTGTGATTCTAAATATATAAAGCAAATCTTTAAAAAAGCAATTTCTAACCTTTGTGCAAGTTTGTTTGTTTGTTTTTTTCTGGAACTTTCTCTCTTTCATTTCTCACTGGGAAACCTTCTAATTCTTGAAACCCCACCCAAATTCATCTACAAGGAAGTCTTCCTTTATCCTTTCTCACCTACATGAAACATGGAACATGTCAGAGTCTCTGTATCCCCAGTAGCTAGTGCCATATTTGACATCATAAAACTAAAATACGTGTGTATGGGTTGACTAATAACAGCAATCATTGAAAAAAAAATGAAGACAAGATTACATCTTTAAGTGGCTTTAGCTTTGGAATGTAATCCTAATTAACTGCTGCTTCCCTCTGCCCCAATACAACATTACTCAGTTTTGCTTCTTTGCTCGATGTTTATAATGACTCTATGGGATCTGACTGACAACTTTAATTTTAAAGAAACTTTTCTTCTGCAGCAGACTCATGCAAACATTCCTTGTGGCACAAATGAATGTTAACACTTTCCAAGGAAAAGTGAAATTATTCAGCTCAAAGCTGGTAAGGAATCGTGTTGTTCAGATGGCCGTATCTACCTACTACATCATGTACAAAGGGTCCACATCAGTAAAATAGCATTTATCACTCCAAGAGCACTGGCAGACATCATGGTATTATCTACCTTTGATTCTAGTTTAAATCTTTAACAGGTGGCTTTATCCTGTTACTAATGTATCATTTTGCATCCTCCAAATGCAAACTAGATTCCCTATGTGCCTATACAATGAAATTTAGAATTCCCCCGGTAAGTATTAGTAAATCTTGCATAAACACTGGGAGGGGGGATGGGGTAAGAGGTCACCATATACGAATGCATTTATTCACCTATTAGTCTCTGTAGAACATTCTGTCCTGAGGCAAATCCTCCATATAATAAAATCATTTAGGAAAAAAAAAACAAAACAAAAAAAACAACTACCAGTAGCCTGCACTTGGCAACGGATCATGGGTTTCAATATTGTATTCTCCCGGAAGCCGAAAAAAGAAAAATGATCTCAGAAAGGCCTGTTGTTTTGGCAAGCAGTGAAATGCAATCGCATTTCTACATATTGAGTAGCAGTTGGAATTTCATAAATGGTTAATGCTGGGACGATTCCAGGAGGCATTAGAAATATTAGAGTGGGTAGCGCATTACAGCTCAGCAATTTTGCACAGAACTAAGTGTGGAACAACATCCATAGAGAGTATTTATGACGTAGCCAAGCACTTGAGAATATGTGTCTGGAAGCAAAATGAGTTGATGATGAGGGAAATTGTGTAACGAATGATGCCAAGATAGGTATAAAGGAAAATTATTCATGGGGAAAAACAAGTGCATTTGGGCATGGAAGACATTTCTAGCAATCTCTCCACCTACAGAAAGCAGCCCCTGTTCAGATTTTAAGAAAAACAAAAGGGTATTAACAAAGGCCATGAATTACAAGAATCTGGTTGATTTTTGGTCATGCTTTTCTTTGACTCCTCTTTGGACGTTGGTTAGATACGTATACACACAGGTTACACAGCTATTAATACATATGCACCTGCATACACGAATACCATTATGTAGTTTCAGTCTAAGGAATCTTTTTAATGAGGCTCCATCTTTTTTATTTTTATCTTCCTTCTCCAATCCCCCACATACTGAGCTACGTTGAGCTGCACACCTTGTGCCATTGGTCCCTTGGCTGACTCAGAGCCTCAGCAGTTCACCCGGCTCCCCTGTCCAGCGTACTGATACTAGATGGCTTCACATTTGTTTTCTCTGGGACCTG
This sequence comes from Mustela putorius furo, assembly GCF_011764305.1. Taxonomy (NCBI): domain Eukaryota; kingdom Metazoa; phylum Chordata; class Mammalia; order Carnivora; family Mustelidae; genus Mustela; species Mustela putorius. Next base: position 11,165,883 of record NW_025421399.1, read on the forward strand.
AACTCTCTCCACCGCTCTTGTTTTCTGCATGCAACTGCCCATTTACGGTCTCTGCAATAGATTCCCACAGTAGATTCCCATCCTGTTTCTGGGATGAGATTTCTGGGCTGAATTTCCCCATTTGGCCTCTTTCTCCTGGGCACCCAGGCTCAAAATCCTCACTTTTTTTCTTAATTATTTTTTTTTATTAATGTATGATATATTATTAGCCCCAGGGGTACAGGTCTGTGAATTTCCAGGTTTACACACTTCACAGCTCTCCCCATAGCACATGCAATCCCCAATGTCTATAACCCCACCACCTTCTCCCGACACCCCCTCCTCCCGGCCACCCTCAGTTTGTTTTGTGAGATTAAGAGTCTCTTATGGTTTGTCTCCCTCCTGATCCCAACTTGTTTCATTTATTCTTTTCCTACCCCCCAAACCCCCAGGGTTGCATCTCCACGTCCTCACATCGAAATAAGTCAACTGGACAAAGACAACTATCATACGATCTCCCTGATAAGAGAAAATCTTCACTTTTTAAATCCCTTCTTTTCTTTCACTAAGGATAGCTGTCTAGCCTCTGGAATCTGCACCGACCCCATATATTTTCTCCAGTCCGCTTCCTGTCTTTCCTTGCCATGTCGCTAGCCTGGGACTTCAGAACTCAGCTAAAGCAGAGGCAGTATGGTGATTGATCCATTTGGCTTTCCTGTTTCCCCACCCACCTTATCCTAGGCTTTACTACCAAAACATAGGCAATTGCTCAGGATACAACCCCCATGTGACAATATCGTGTGTTTTCACTTTGTTGTCAGGATAAACCCAAACTTTGCCTGTCCTCTATCAAATGTATACCTTGAACTCTACCTTTTTTCAATGTATTTTGGGGGGGGGTGTCACAAAACTCTGTGTTTTGACTCCCATAATTCATCGTTCCTGAAATTTTCTTCCTCACACGTCTTTATCAGAGTCCTACCCTCTTCCGTAAAATGCAATTCAAGTCTGGTCATGTTTGAAGAAGACCAAAAAAAAAAATCCCATTTAGTTAAAGTTGAAACTACTTTCTAAAGTTGTTATTAATCAAATCCTGCATGCAGGAAACCTTTTCATAGAAAAGCAAACTGTGGGAGAAGTAGGGCAGTTGTTATGTGCATCTCAGTGTGGGAGGTGATTAACTGGTATGGCATTTCCTGAACGGTGGGTGACAGATGACCAGTGGTGGGAGGCTTTGAGATCTTTTGACTCCCAATCAACATCTCTACTTCACAATGGTGAGTGGAGGCATTGTGGCTTACTCATAAAGTAGATGCACATAGCTATCGTGCAACTGGGAATTCCAACTTAGCTCTGCCATTCCTTAGGAATGTGAAGTCGGACAAATCACTTACATATCCATACCATTTTCTAATCTGTGAAATGAGCCCAGCAGGTTTGTGTGAAGCCAAAACAAGGTAACGCAGGTAAGGTACTTAGCACAATGCCTGCGGTGAAGAAAGCCCTCATTAATGCAGCTGCTATTCTACTCTATCCATGACTAGATAAAGTGGACTTCTCCAAAGACTAGAAGAAAGATCTCCCCAAATACCAGTGGCCTAAAGGTGGAGTTCTTCCTAAATGTATAACTCTGATTACATCTATGCATTAACGAACACCCAAGATGCTCTCCCCTCCCCTTCTAGAGAGGATGGTTTAATTGCACTGCTGCGATCAAAAAAGATGACACAAGTCCATCAACTCATCTTACACCTGACGTGTTTTCCTCTGGCAAACATAATTTCACCAGCATTTTATTAGAGGTTAACAGTGTTTTACTCCTATCACTGAAATTCACTCTTTTCTTTCTTTCTTTCTTTCTTTTTTTTTTTTTTTGTCTATCACCAAGCCAGGGAAATTAGAGTTTTCAGCTCACACACACTTCCAGAAAACACTCTTTCATACTATAGATCACGACTGCCTGGAAAGCCCACAATTTAATTTTTGGATTAGCCACACTAATCATCTCCTTGAGAATCAGATGACCCATTGCCAAATTGTACCAACAGAGAGAAGGCACATTCAGCTTTTGGAGAAATTCTAAGTAATTCCAAGAAGCTAGCAGTAAGCAGTGTATGCACTAGCTAAGTGTTTCATTTCGATTTAACAGTCTCAAGTGCTGTTGGGTGTTGAGTAAGTTTCTTTACCTTTCTGGATGGGCTTCTGCTTCATTTTTTTTTTTTTTTTGAAGATTACTGTTATACACAAATGAAATCCTACAAATCATTCAGCACAATTTGTCATCTAAGCCCATAAAACCTTAATGTTATTAATGTTAGTGTTCTTATTATGATTTATCCAAAGATGTGCTGTCTCTGATATGAAGCTTCTGAATTCTGTTCTCTGTGCTGTAGACTGATGGGCTATCCCCCTTTTGTCTTTTCCTCAAGTAAACTGACAAGAATTTGGCAAAGTTCCAAGTGGGTAAAGCCCAGTCTATCAGAGGGCAGTGGTGGGAAGGACGTATAGCTTTAGGATGGAGGTCTTCCTTAAAATGTCCATGACTACCCACATTAGTTATGGCACTAAGTGACTTCCAAAAACCTGGGTTTACACATCAGATACCAAATTGCAACAGCTGCCAGGGATGGTATTTGAACAAGTATCTACTGAGAAATGACTAGAATGTTCTTTGCCTTTCCATAAAGGGAATCTTGTTAAGTGAATTGGATAACTCTTGGGGGTATAATAAGACTTGGCAAATCAGTGCCCTTCTGGAGAACATAATCATGCCTTCTGGAGCTATACCGCAGGCACTCAATTACTTAGAGGGATTCTCGGGCTCCTAGCCCATCAACTCTTGGATGGTGTTTCAGGAGTCACGAGGGTTGCCTATCTGAGCTGCTGCAAAGGGGAATGTCCTACGTCAGACTTTAAAATGGGTAACACGTAATGCTCTGAAATTATTCCAATCATCCTCTGGTCTAGCTGTTGCCTGAATTCTGTAGAAACACATAGATAAGGAGACGTGGAATCTGCAGTGCTTTCTATGTCATGAAATTTCCCCCAAGTTACGTGTACTTTGGCAAAATGTGTTTCTGTAGGACTAGCTGCCGTACTAAAAAAGATAATGTATTAGAAATAGGGTAGCACAGGGAAAATAATCATCATGTTATGTGTATAGTGTCAGTGGCCCACAAAACCCTTGCGTATAGGAGTTCCTTGATTCTTATCTTGGATGTATGCCCGCTGACTTGCCAAGACCACACAGCCAATAAATGTCAAATCATGTCTTGGATCTAGGACTCCTGACTTCTACATTCCCTGTGCTTCATAATACCCCATTTTACCTAAGCTGTAAGTTATGTCACCCACAGAATTATAAGTTAAAGAATCCTACATAATTGGATCTTCATTTGTTTACTAATAAGTGTTTTTCAGCACACAGTATGTGCCAGTTTCAAATATCTCTCTTCCCCAGTTCCTCGCTCTCTACCTGCCAGTCCCATATACTCCATTCTTTGGGCCACACTGTTCAGTGCTCTAACGGTCCTGAAACTTCATTGTCTGGGAAAGAGCTTTGGAGTGCTTAATAAACTACAGGTGTCTGGGACTTCATGCCCAGGAGGCTGTGATCCAGGCAGTCCAATACTGTATCCTGAGCAACCTGGAACTCAACTGTGATCCCAGCAGCTACCCTAGGTTTCTCGTCCTTGTAGATACCTAAACTTGCCCTTTTAACATGACCACCATTCAACTCTCTATGCTCCTGTCCTTCAACAAGGCAAACCTGCAGGGACGCCTGGGTAGCTCAGTGGGTCAAAGCCTCTGCTTTCGGCTCAGGTCATGATCCCAGGGTCCTGGGATTGAGCCCCATATCTGGCTCCCTGCTTGGCAGGGAGCCTGCTTCCCTTCCTCTCTCTCTGCCTGCCTCTCTGCCTACTTGTGATCTCTGTCTGTCAAATAAATAAATAAATAATCTTTAAAAAAATGCAAACCTGTAAACCTGGATCCTCCCCTCTCACTTCTTTCCACCTGACTTCCTCCTCCTTCGTCATCTCTATTCTAATATCCTAACAGAAAACACCTCCTGAGAAAGACAAATCCAGTCTCCACCTATTGCAAGCAAAACTCTCTGGTCAGTGTCATAGCTTATTCACTCTATTATAGTTCATTTATTATTGACCTCAGAGCACCTTCCCTTAGGAGTGGATCCTCGCTTCCCCTGGGCTTTCACCAGCTTCACCTTAAGGGGAGGATATCCGAGGATTTCTTTCTAGGTTCTGTTGGAAGATCCGTAGAATATGGGACCTTTATTAGGCATTACACCCAACTCAGAGATGCAACCTTAACCCTTGCACCACCCCAAATCCTGGTTACAAAGCATCCCAAACTAGAGACCTGCCACCTATGAGAAAGTATAAGACTAATTTTTTCAAAGGGGCCAGAATATCCTTCTAGTTTCCTTCCATGTTGAACCTTTAGTCATTCAGCTCAGATCACAGGTCCTTCCTTTATCTGTCTGTTCTGCTGGACGGTAATGAAAAAATGTTGAATGTGCATCTAATGGACTGAAAGGACTGATGCTCCTTCTGCAGGTTACGGTTCTTATAATTGTCGGTCTGTGGTTCATCACAGTTGGCGTAAGTAACAACTCCACTTTATTGACTGGAGGGTTTTAGAGTCCTAATACTATATTGCTGGTCTTAGGACATCCCAACATGGGCTGTGAGCACCTTCATGCCCATTGCATCATAGCCCAGCCCTTGTCTGACATAGTGAATTGGAGATCTCACTCGATTTTTGCCCTCTGGGGCTCTTTGGGACCTTACTAATGACATCTGATGATTGAGCTGTGAGGTGCTCTACCTCTCTGACTTTGGCTCTACTCTACAGACTGCAATCCTGTTTTCAATATCCCCCTAAGAAGATATGACTTCACAGAACAACCTGTAGCAGGCCAAATACCATCAATTTCCTCCTTTAGATACCCCTTACATTAGAGATTCTGGCAATTTTTTAAAAGATTTTATTTATTTATTTGACAGAGATCACAAGTAGGCAGAGAGGCAGGCAGAGAGAGAGAGAGGGAAGCAGGTTCCCTGCTGAGAGAGAGCCCAATGTGTGGCTCAATCCCAGGACCCTGAGATCATGACCTGAGCTGAAGGCAGAGGCTTAACCCACTGAGCCACCCAGGTGCCCCAAGATTCTGGCAATTTTTATGGGATCCTGCTTTAGACACAATTTAGCCTCTTTGAATCCTGCCTTTACCAGATTTCCCTTCTTTCCAAGTACCTAAAGTCCAAGAATCCTCCTCTAATTATACTGAATTTTGAGATAAATCATCTTTCTCCTACATCATCAGTATATAGTAGATACCATCAAATTTTTACTAAAGATCAGCAAGTCACTCAAGTCTGATCTCTTCCCTGTAGCAATGGTGGGCTGAGAGTTTGGCCCAGCCTCATGTTCCTAAAGCTAGGATGGCAGTAGATTGGGTTGGCTGATCATGGTTCAGAAATACAGAGCAAAGGGCAAGTTAATTTATAGCCCAAGTGTGTGGGTGAACTGTAAAGGCAGGGTAAGTCTAAATCCTCTAGTGAGGAGGAACGAGTGAAATGCCAGAAAGGCATCTGAACCACACATTTGGCTAAAACAAATTGAGTTGCAACCCGGGGGTGAAACGGTGGGTTTAGAAGAGTGAATTTCAAAGGCAGAGCAGAAAGTTCTAGGAAGCTACAAAGCCCAGAAGGTGTCAGCCTTTTATAGAGAGCTCAAGGCTGCACCTATGATATGGGAGGCAAAATTCAAGCACAAAGACCAGCTGGAAGAGTGTTGGATTGCTCTGCTGTCAAAGAAACACCCAATTGTTCTAGAGCTCTTGGTTACTTGCCCAAACTGACTTATTTCAGCTCAACAAAATTTACCCCTGGCTAGGTGTACTTGAAGGAACTCATGGAGTACTCTGGATTGAGTAAAGAACTTTAATATTTGGTTAAGCTATAACTTTGTAACTTTCTGGTACTTGGTAGTGATATACTAGTATTTTTTAACGTTCTTGTGAACATTATAACTAGTTTTATTCTCATTTGAGTTGAATGCATTGAACACATCTGAACAAATTATTTTCTCTAACATATTGACTTCCTGTCCTCTTGAAAAATATATCAACAACCAGCAAAGAATTAAAATGTAGGAGCCATTAATTTCAAGAGAGACCAGGCATACATTTCTCTCTTTCCCCTTATGCTTCCCTCAAGGGACTTCAACCTGAGAGTTAGGTAGACATTAGTCTGTGTATGGCTTAATTGTTCTTTGGTTGACAGAGTCTACCTATCCTGCAGGAACAGGTTTTCTTCATGGCTGTGTGACCCATCCTAATTTTACTAGTTAAGATGAGTGGCTTTCTAGCCCAAATAAGCCCTTTACTCTTTGCAAAGATCATATATTATTGATCATTATAACCTCTTGGGGTGTTTTTCTAATAGATGTATCTCACACCCCCAAAATGAAAACCCAAGGGAAAAAAATCTATCAATAAGCATTACACTCATGTACTTCCTAGCCTATTAAATTAATTACCCTAAGAAAAACATCATTAGCAAAAACAATAATACAAAAATGCAGGGGGGGATCCTTAGGGAAAAATCGATCCAGGAAAATGAGTGTATTAGTTTCCTATTGCTGTTATCACAAAACACCACACACAAAATGGCTTAAAACAATAAGTGTATTGTTGTATTGTAAGCCACATTGTGTGTGGTATTTTGTGATAAGAGCAATAGGTGTTCTACATGACTCTCACTACTCAATTCAGGCAGGATTCATTGTAGTGCTCCCTTTAATGTGCAAAACTCCTTTTCATTATAAAGTGAACAACACAAAATTATTTTTTTCACTATTCATTCCAGTTTCAGATGATCTTCAGTTCTCTTTTGTTCTGTGCTGGGTCTTAATAAATGATATTACTTTTGTAAATTAAAAGCTATAAATGTATTTTTCAAGAGTCTTATTCAACTGAGTTAGCATCTAATGTTTCAATTCTTTTCCCAAAGTGTATCACATAAGACTTTAATGATGTTAAATATAATGCATGTGTAATACTGAAACCTAAGAGGACTTAGTAATATTACCCTTTGTAGACCCAACAATAATAAACCCTATTGTAGAACAAATATCATCCACTCTACAGTCTGTAACTTTAAGGAAAAACCTAAGGAACTCAAGCTGTGGATGATCCCAGATATTTGCAATGCTTGGAGGATGAAAAGTCAGCCTTTCAACTTCACTGATGTTCTTTTCTGAAGAGCGATGATAAACCTGAATCTGATGAATCCAAATGAGGTCTACGACCCTATCCCCCTTTGGGTACCATTTATGAGCCTCTCCTACCCTTGCTATTACTTTTCCCCTCAACCTTGGCTGGCAGTGAGATCAATAATATAGCTCAGAGCTATGGTGAGAAAATCTCTTCTACACAAATTCTATGTAAAATTTTGGAAAATTAAGAATCTAATAACTTATGTTTGGGCTGTGTCAAAATGTCCCCATATCAACATGGGGACAGCATGCCAGTCTTGGAAAGAACCGTGTATCCCTTTTCATTTTCATTATATAGCCTCCATTTGCCACAGTGCAAGGTACATAGGAAGTATACAACATATACTTGGGTTCATATATATCATGCTTACATTGTTGCAAATTATTTGGCATTACTGGGCCATATGATACATTAGATAGTAGGGTGAGTACATTCTGCTGCAAGGCATGAGCCTGAAGATTTCAGTTCTAAGATTCCCTAGATCCTATCTTTCAGGATTTGGTGCTTTATACTGAAAGTAATTAAAAGCCAGAAGGGATTTGTAAGCAAGGAATCCCATAGAAAGGCAGTTAATAAATTTGACGGGGGTAGGGGGAAGAATGGCCGTAAACCCACATTTCAGACCATTCCAATCACTGCCCCCAAACTGCAAACATATGATATCTAAATTCAGATTTTTAGAATATGTGCCATAACAATGAATTACTGATATTCTTTGTAGACTATGTCCTTAACTGCATTTCACTGAAATAAATCAGTCATTAGGTGCTGGGGGACAGGAGTGTCGGGTTAATCAACCCATTATCTAATTACACTATAACCTCTCTCCCTGCACTGAACCTTGTTAATGAGAATAATCAGTAGGTTTGAATCCATGTAAAAGCAGAAAGAGTAGGAAAAAATGTGTGTCTGTATATGTTTGTGTATTTCTGGCTCAGAAAGATCTATCTGAGGCAGAAGGAGGAAATAGTACTAAGGGTTAATGTTAAATTCTTACGCCTATTTCATGTTGACTGATGATTATTAACACAACTATTATAAGTATAGTATAAATTTTAACTGATTTTTACAGACGAGTTTTTCCCTAGTAGCTTTAAATCCGATTACATTTTACTCTTCAAAGTCAGTGTTTGATCCACTATGGATAATAAATTAACTTCTATTTACATTGAAATCTGCAGGACTATTTCAAATGCTATTTCTTCCCTATTAATGCAAAGAAGGTGAGCCCTTGCCCTGGGCATCATCCAAAATGAATTGAATGGGCAACAAAAATCTGAATATTATAATTAATAATTTCAGGAAAGAAAGAAGAACTTCATTTAAGTCTTTGACTATCTGGTGGAGGGTGGGGTCATATAGAGGTGTTCTGATACAAGAACAATATTAATTCATTTAAGCCTGCCCCCCCACCTAGTCAGAGTACAGTGCTACTTCTCAAATGTGTAGATTCAGGACATCAAAGTCTGATCAGGAAGCTATGCAACCTCTATTCTCGCTCATGTACTGCTGGTGGTTCAGTCGTAGATCTCAATATTCCAAAGAACAGCCAGACTCCTGTTGTATCATCAACAATCATTTTGCTTTTAAAAATAGATCCATGCCAGGGCGCCTGGGTGGCTCAGTGGGTTAAAGCCTCTGCCTTTATCTCAAGTCTTGGTCCCAGAGTCCTGGGATCGAGTCCCCATCGGGCTCTCTGCTCAGCGGGAAGCCTGCTCCCCACCCCTGCCTTTGCTACTTGTGATCTCTGTTTGTCAAATAAGTAAATAAATAAAATCTTTAATATATATATATATATATATATATACACACACACACACACACACACACATATATATATATATTCATCCATGCCTAGGCCAGAGATGCAATAATGAAGAATCTGACATAACCCAAATCTTGCCTCTGCTGGGAGATGATGTGTGTGTGTAGAGGAAGCAAGACTGGAGGAGGGTAGAGGCCATGCACAAGAAGTGCCCAAGTGTCTTATTATAAAGGAGAGCCAGTAAAATTAATAAGTCAGGAAATGACAGATGCTGGAGAGGATGCAGAGAAAGGGGAACTCTCCTACACTGTTGGTGGAAATGCAAGCTTGTGCAACCACTCTGGAAATCAGTATGAAGGTTCCTCAAAAACCTGAAAACAAAGCTACCCTATGACCCAGCAATCACACTATCAGTACCCTAAAGATACAAATGGGGGCACCTGGGTGGCTCAGTGGGTTAAAGCCTCTGCCTTCAGCTCAGGTCATAATCCCAGGGTCCTGGGATGGAGCCCCATATCGGTTTCTCTGCCCAGCAGAGAGCCTGCTTCCTCCTCTCTCTCTCTGCCTGCTTCTCTGCCTACTTGTGATCTCTTTCAAATAAATAAATAAAATCTTGAAAAAAAAAAAAAAAAGAGAGATACAAATGTAGTGATCTGAAGGGCACGTGCACCCGAATGTTTATAGCAGCAATGTCCACAACAGCCAAACTATAGAAAGAACCTAGATGTCCATCAACAGATGAAGGGATAAAGAAGATGTGGTATATATACAACGGAATGCTATGCAGACATCAAAAGAAATGAAATTTTGCCATTTGCGACGACATGGATGGAACTAGAGGGTATTATGTTTAGCGAAATAAGTCAATCGGAGAAAGAAAGATCACTATCATGTGATCTCCCTGATATGAGGAAGTGGAGATGCAACATGGGGGCTTGGTGGTTAGGAAAAGAAAAAATGAAACAAGATGGGATCGGGAGGGAGACAAACCGTAAGAGACTCTTCATGTCACAAAACAAACTGAGGGGTGGCCGGGAAAGAGGGGGTAGGGAGAGGGTGGTGGTGTTATGGACTTTGGGGAGGGTATGTGCTATGGTGAGTGCTGCGAAGTGTGCAAACCTGGTGATTCATAGACCTGTACCCCTGGGGCTAACAATACATTATACGTTTATTTAAAAACAAAACAAACAAACAAACAAAAAAAACTATGTAGTAATGTTGACAGTGGCCATCCTAGTCCAAGGGCAAATCTTGCAAATTTTTGAAATTCATATGTTGTTTAGTGTAAATTTTTCCATAGGTCTCCTTTAATAAATTGTTGTTGAGTGTTATTAAAAATAATAATAATAAAATAAAGGAGAGCAAGCCCACTTGTGCATGGATTGCTTTATCCTAAAAAGGAAAATACGAGAACAAGCTGTTTTTAATAATGGTCATTCTTGTACTCAGCTAACGGATGAGAATGGGACATATATCTGTGCATTTTTATATATTTCATTTCACGTCTAGTCCCGGTCACTGACGTTAGAATGCGCCACAATCCAGCCTGCTGGAAAATTTGGAGCATGATCTTCCTCTTTCTCTAACTTAAGATTTGCCATTGAGATTTCCTCTTTTCTCACTGTTACCCAAATTACCCAGTCGGGAGCAAAAACACCTTGTTGTCGATGTAGGTTTCCCCAGCTGGATGAAACTGGATCTCTTGGAGGAAGACCATTAGAATCTCAGGACAATCATGTAGAGCTTTTGAGGGTTAAATGATCAAGGTACAACAGGATTTAATGAAATTAAATCTATGTGTTGGCTGAAATGGCTTAATACCATATGGGGCATTAGATGAACAGAAAGCTTTGATTAAAAAAAAAAAAAGAAAAAAAGAAAAGAAAAAAGAATTCTAAGATCAAGTCTTGCCCAGCATTTCCACCTGTTCATGTATAGTTTCCTGCTTGTATGGCTGTCTATACTGTCAATGTCTTTATTTTAGCATCACATGGCAATCAACAGTAGTTTAAAATTTTAACCGATTCCATTAATTTTGATGGCCGCCTTTTGATGTAAAGACCAAAAAAGAAACATGTCTGTCTCTTAGAGATACTTGATCAGTCACTACACAAAGATGGTATGAGTTCAGTTGCAACAGTAGCAAAAATATCTAGTGGAGAAATGTGGCCCGAGTTTCCAGGAGCACATACCAGGAGGAGAGGAGGTCCCTGGAGCCGACCAAGGTCTCTTTCTTCAAAGAAGTTCATGTTCTCACCATTAACTGGGGAATAGTTTACAAAGAAAACCAAAGGAAGAGGGGTATACGTCTACTTTAGGACACTTCACTTTTTTTCCAGTCTCTAAGGAGACTTCAAGTAATTGACTACTTTCAGATTTTTGTCTTCCTGAAAAATAGGGATCATTCTGTGCGATTCTGAGTTCTGCAAAGGGGCTTTCTCTATAGATAGCATAAAGGTAAGCAGGATCAGCCTTGAGTTGGGTTTCTGATACAGGTCAAAAAACCATGGCTCTCCTAGAAGGAAGTAAAGAAATTACCGGCATATTTTATTACGTATGCCTAGGAGTTTAGAGCACAGTGTGGACACTTTGTACTTCTGACTGCTTGGAGTTTAAAGAGCACCAGAGTTCTTAATCAGCATGAAGAGATTGTCAGAAGTTGTCACTGCTCTGAAACAAGGTAGCATCAGAGAACCCGCATGGCCACTCACCTGTATCAGGTTATAGCTCAAGTAGAATAAGATGATGAACCAGATTCCCTGAACTAATAATGAAAAAGAGCTAGCTTGCTTCTATGCCCAGTCATGCCTGACTTGTGTACAAAAAAAAGAATTAGCATCCCTATTAGTCTTTCTCTAATTTCCGGAAAGAGGGAGACCTCTTGCAATGGACACATTAAGGTTTCAGTCATGGTAGGAATCATGGTGAAAACGATCCTATTGATATGTTCTGAGAACTGTGGGCACAAGGTAGACCACGTCTCCTTTCAATGTTTGGTGGTTGTTTTTTTTTTTTTTTTTTGGTCTGTTTTTCTGCTTAACTTTTCTTATCCCCTCATTGGTTATCTTTTTAAGTTTCCAGTTGTTCTCTCAAAGCATACAACCACAAAAGTGACAAGATTAAAGAACAAGAAAGCAGAACAGCAAGTCCATTTTTCATCTGTGTCCCTATTGAAATACCACAGTACTTCCTGTAACAAGTTGAACGAGCTAGTTCGTGTCCACGGAATTTCTAGTGCTTCGGGTTAGAAACACTAAATCAAAAAGTGATTTCCTTTCAGTGGTGATAATTAAATAACTTTACAAGAGGGAGCTTTCTAATGGAAGAAGACAGCAGGAGGTGAATCTTTTGTCCATCTCAGGTGGCTAACATGACAACAATGTTTGTCCCATCTCTGAGAAGGCAGAGACTGTCATTCTTGTTAGACACGCTTTGGGTTTAAATCTTCAAAACTTATGGACAATCGGCTTATTACTTAGTAGGCCAACTATAAAAGAGAAAGCAAATAGGTATAGAGATTTTTATTTGGTTAATCATCTATGGTGAATTACCTATTCAATTGAATAGTGAACTTTAAAAAAATATATTATCTTTTGAAACAAATCAATGAAATTCATTATCCTACCCTGCAGAAAATCTTAAAATTAAAATCAGGACACATGTGTAGATGAAGAAATGCTATTTCTGAGTAAGAGAAGTTGGCTAAGAAATACAATTTTGCTGAAGTTTGGGCGTGCTCCTGGTTTATTTGAAAACATTCAGGTCCACTTGAAAATATTCTTTTTTTTTCTTTTTTTGTAAAAATTTTAGTTATTTATTTGACAGATGGAGATCACAAGTAGGCAGAAAGGCAGAGAGAGAGAGAGGGAAGCAGGTTCCCCGCTGAGCAGAGAGCCCAATGCAGGGCTTGATCCCAGGACCCTGAGATCATGACCTGAGTCGAAGGCAGAGGCTTTAACCCACTGAGCCACCCAGGCATCCCCACTTGAAAATGTTCTATCCTGAAACATCTACATCAGCGGATGCCACAGTCGCAGGATTATATTGACCCTCACGACTGGACCACGAGGCTACAGATCTGGCCTTGGCAAACCACAGTGCACGGGCCAATTCTGAGCTGCCACCTGTTTCTGCACATAAAGTTTGCTGGAAAAAAGCTGCAGTCATTTGTGGAGATGTTCCCTGCAGCTGCTTTAGCACTACGATGCCAGAGGTGAGTGGTTAGTGCCGAGAATATGCACAGTATAAAATATTCACAATTGAGAGCCCTTTTCACAGGGTGGGCAAATCTTCTGTAGGGTGCTGGCTGTTGCAGCACACGATTTACTCTTTGTCTTCTCCCTGGGCAGGGAGGACGGCAGAGAAACCCTCATGTCTGCGTGTGGATACATGCCGCAGACAGATGCGTGGATTAGTCCCTCCGCTTAGACACGCGTTGGCGTCACAGATAAAATCGGTTTACTGTCACAGATTTCCTTTCTTCCTGCAGTCCCTAATTCACCTATTCACGCTGTTCCACAAAGGGAGGTTCTTCGTATAATAAATTGCCCATAGAATAAGTGGTCCTCGTTTAGATGAGTGACTTGATTTGCATGTTTACCCTGAGCTAGGAACATGGTGTTTTATGCAGACAGTATGTTTTTGTGTGTTGTGAACAAGCTGGGCGTCCTAGGAGACTTCAGATCATAGCGAATCAGGAATTGTGGTCCAAAACAGAGGTCCCAGATTCCCAAAGTCGGGACCGCCATCTACTGTTCTTCAGATACAGCACGTCACTCAAGGCCAGCAAAATTAGGTAATGGTTGATTCTGCCTTTAGTATTTTTTCTTTTATTTCTTTTATTATTTTTTTCTTTAAGCTCTGTGACCAACGTGGGCCTTGAACTCACAACCTTGACATCTACGTTGGGAGGACTTCACTCTCTCCACGATTTTATCATGGTGAGTATTACTGAAACTGTTGAGCCTTATTATACATTCTGTAATTAAACAGTACCGATTCCACCTGCTCTGTGGCAAGCCTGAGAATGGCTGTGGATAAGTAAGAGTGTGAAGCTGTCATTCAGGTTAGATCCCCAGTGAACACAGAGGGAGAGGAGAGGCGGTTTTGGGTGCCCGTGGTGATGGTTCATTCAAGAATAGTTGGGCTTTGTTTTGTTTTTAACGGGCATGAAATGTTTGTAAGTGATTATATCATGTAGACTCCACTTTAACTCTGTGAGGGATGATGCGGGCAAAGATCAGCATTACTGTTGTCGGTTCATGGGATTCGCGTAACTCACCAACAATTCAGAGTGAAACTGAAAAGAATCCAACTACTCTGGGGGAAAATTCACAGCTCAGAATCTAAGAGATTATGTCCAGTCTGCAGAATGACATGGTTAAATGATGTCCCGAAATCCTATAGCAAGGAATTGGCTCAGCTAAGATTAGAACCCAGGCAATAGGACATAGGAACGTGCAAGGCTGATATCTACACGGACTCCAAATAGCACACATCTGTGTGGAACTACTACTGGTTATTCATATACAAACCCCCTTTATTAGTTTTGGCTCTCTCCCGGCACGGCAGGCAGGGCACTGAAGACAGAACCTTCAGCAAGGCATTAACCATGACACATTTACTTATTTAGTTACTTCTACCCTACCACAACTCTGATGGTTCTTGGAAGAAAAAAGAACTGGGTGCTACCAGACACGTAGCAGGAAGTCCTGACATACGTCAGAGGAAGTAAATTTTCAGGTACGTCTGCAAGGATGACCAGGAGTTTCGAGGAAGGTTGAGAGGAGGAAGATGTGTGGATACCGAAAGAACATTCCAGGCAGAGGGGGCAGGAAGTATGAACACAACGGACATAAATAATCATGGCGAACACTCAACCATTCTCCCTGAAGTCAAGCTCGACCCAACCCTGGTTCTCCAGTTCTTGACATACATTCTTCCTCTGGCCTCTGTATTTCCTTCTGTCTCTTCCTCATAATCATTTGTCCATCTCCCCACAGTTTCCTTTTCCACTGCTCCTTTCTTCATGTGGTTGATCCTCAGGGCTCTGTCCTTGGACTGATTTGTCCCTGGCTTTGAATTCTTCGATTGTATCATCCACTCCATGGATTTAATGACCAACTATATAGTAAGAACCAAGTCTTCCTATCTAACGCTTATTCTTCTGAGAGCCAGTCCTGTGTATTTGGCTGGCTACAAGAGAATGGTTCTCCTTCCAAGTGTTACAGGTATATTAACCACCCTTTGGTCCCAAGGAAACCCTTATGATCCCCCCCAAACTGTTCTTGTTCACTGTTGGGTATAAACTGACTTCAGCAGAAACTCAAGTAAAATTTTTTGCAACTTCTTTTCTGTAAACAGGTTTTTTTCTTCTTTTCCCCCATTAATGGAGTTCTGTTAATTTTGCTTTTCAAGCTTCTCTCAAAGGTGACCCTTTCTTTCCACTCCTCTTGCCATTCCCATGTAGTGTTTCCCCCGTGACAACTGCATCACCCCTTGCTGGTCATCCCCCACAAAAGTCAGAATAATCTACCAAGAATGCAAGTCTGGGTGTCATTCCATATTTACCCTTCCACGGCCCTTAGGATGAGATGGGGGCTCACAGGTCTCCATTCTGATTCCCACCTTTCATGACTTCAGTCCCATTTCTCGTCCTGCCTACATCCCACGGATTCTCAACCACTTATCAGACTGTGCCCTTGACTGTCTTCTACCCATTTTCCATGTTCTGGATTTGACCTCAGAACATCTTCTGGTACCCTGTTGTAGGTTAGTACCTTACCTTGTTACCCTGTACTAATTATGGTTCCATAGCTTTGTTAATTCCATCCCCAACACCGCATTCTTCACACTTTATAAAACCGCTTATTTAATTATTTGTGAATACAGGATACCTGTGAATACAGTTTATCATTACAACTACGTCATATAGCATGGTGCCTACCAAATAGTAACCACGTTATCAATACTTGTTCATTGCAAGAAATGAATGCCATCACTTGGAGGGTGCTATAACTGTAATGTCACAATAACATGAGATTTTGGATGAAAGACCAGCTTAAACCTTGGGTTCGTCACTTACTTTCTGTATTGGTTTTGACATGTTACTTCTCTGAACCTCAAACTTAATATGTTTAATAAGTTATAATGTCCAACTCCTAAGGTTGTTATAAAAATTAAAGAGGTCTGAAAATGACTGGGGATATTTATGTGGCTAACAAATGGGAGCTTTTAGCTGATTAATTTAGTTTCTTAGGAAGTGGAATGTCCATCAGATGCCTAGGAGTTTGGAGATGCCTAGGAGTTTGATGACCACTGGTGTGGTCTGGCATGGCATACTCCTTTCTTAGCTGCTTAATTTCTTGACCTCTTAATTTTAAATTTGATTTTCTGTAATACCCTGTCCAACCTTCCAAGGCAAATTCACCCACAGGGAGTCATATTAGATCCTACAGATGATTCTTACATAGAACTTACTTCACGGTTAGAAGTGCCTTTTCCTGGGGTGGGGGAAAGGGGAATCCTTTTTCCTGATTAGTCACAATAGTTAAAACTAGTTAGAAA
This sequence comes from Mustela putorius furo, assembly GCF_011764305.1. Lineage (NCBI taxonomy): Eukaryota > Metazoa > Chordata > Mammalia > Carnivora > Mustelidae > Mustela > Mustela putorius. Next base: position 11,182,493 of record NW_025421399.1, read on the forward strand.
ATAATGACAGTTTTTGATTGCTGCTATAACAGATGGCCATACATTTGATACTTGAAAGCAAATCAAACTTAATATTTTATAGTTTTGGAGATCAGAAGTCTTGAAATAAGGCTTACTGGGCAAATCCACTGCATCAAACAACACTTGGGTTCCTTCTGAAAGCCCTAGGGGAGAACTTTTTTTTCATTTTTTCTGGTTTCTAAGATGCCTACATTCCTAGGTTCATAGTCTCCCCCCTCCCTCATTTGTTTTTAAATTTTTTATTTCTTTTCAGCATAACAGTATTCATTGTTTTTGCACCACACCCAGTGCTCCATGCAATCCGTGCCCTCCCTAATACCCATGACCTGGTTCTCCCAACCTCCCACCCCCTGCCCCTTCAAAACCCTCAGATAGTCTCCCCTTTAGACTTCAAAATCCATAATGGCCAATCAAGGCTTTCTCCTACTATACCCTTCGGACACTGACTTTTCTTCCTTCTACATTTAAAGATCTTATGATTCCATGAGGCTCATGTGAATGATCCATGATAATGACCCTCTGTTATATTCATTTCATTAGTAACCTGAATTCCCTGGGCAACTTGAATTCACCTTGACCACACATGGAAACATAGTAACAGGTTCCAGGGGTCAGGGTGTGGCTATCTTTGGGAGGATGTGGGTCTGCCTACCACAGCCACTCTGGCAGGCACTATACTAAGGGCTTTGTAAGTCCAGTTAATGCTCCCAAATGTACTATGAGATATTATTAATCCATTTTATGAATAAGGAAATGGAAGCTTTGCAAGGCTTATTTTCTCACCAGTCACATCTGGCCACTGGCAGAACAGGATTCTGAGCCTCTTTCTACTACCTGCCATTGAGTTCTGAATGAGGTCCTGAAAGTTCTCGGGCAGGACCCTGTTTCTCTAGTCTCCTTAACAGGCTCTGGTTTCAGAGGTTTATCCGGTTCAAACTGTGAAATGAATATATCTGTGTAGACACTCAGCAGGTCACCTGGGATACATTTTACTCACTGGGTTCTGCAGCAGCAACACTGGGGAAACTAAATATTCAAGCCAGCTCCCGCTTTCAGGAAGAAACAGGAACATCCCTTGTACAGAGATCCAAAAAATCAAATCTGTAACTTGTGAAAAGGGAAGTAGTTTTAAAGCTTGTAAATGGACTTGTTTTGGATACATATACGGCTACCCTGAAAAGACCCCTATTTCATTTCTTTCTTAATGTCAGCAGGATATTGGAAGATTTCTTCTATAGGAATGAAATTACTCCTCTCCTATATACTGAATTCTTTAGTAAATGTCATTGGTATGTATTTCAATGTGGTTGACTCATTTATGGAGGTGTTGAAACCCTGCATTTCATGAATCAGATGTTACTGTGTTAATATCTATGGCAATAAAATTCTAGGTCTGGAAATTTAAAAACACAGGAACAAGATCTAAATCAGTTTTTACTGAGTGACATCTTATAAGCAATCCAAATTCTGTTTAATAAACCCCTGTATGTTTTTATGGGTCAAGTAATGCTAAGTTCTAATCTCACACCTACTAGGTAATTCCACAAATGAAACCAACTTTGAAAAGTTCAGAGGTAAACAGGCAGAATTAAAACTTCCCCTCTCCCACCCAATTCATTAAGATTTCTGTTCTAATTCCTTTATCAAATACTTCCTTTCCCATGGTGCAGATATGATGCTAAAAGCTTTGAAGATAAACTTTGTTTTAGTCCATATTTCCTGTTACCCCTGAGGTTTAGGGGCTGTAGTAAGGTAAAGGGAAAAAAGGGAGTGAGCTCACAATTATTCTAAAGGACTTAAATACAGGTTTAATCTTGGCTCCAATCAAGTTAACCCAGTAGAATGATATTAAAATACTTTTTTTTCCATTTCTTTCATAGGAAAAAAGAAAGAAAGAATGTCTCCTTGCACTGGAAAATATACAAGTCCTCTTGGGATAACAAACATAATTCATTTTCACTCAGGCAACCGGTGAGATCACTTCCCGGTTGCTGAGCTTATAGGTTATTGAAACCACTGGGGTTTTGTTAAAAATAGCCTTCTAATAAATCTGCCCCTTCTTTTAACTAGGATAATGGTGATAACTTTCTTATGGGTTATTTCCTTCCTTTTAGGGCAACTTTTAAAAAAATTCCCAATAATGCATATGCCATGTAGAGTTGAAGGACACTGAGATATCCTGCTGTATCGATTTCTAAGCATTCATGAGTGGAAGTGTTAAGTAATTTAAGTGTAGTGACAGGGACTAAGTCAAGACCGTGCCTTCTCGCCTTTGAGTAGGTTTAAGCTTTTCTAAAATGCTGGGCCATCGTGAGATAACCAATCTCTTTAAAACCTGTCCGTGGTCCTGGGATCCTGTCCTGCATGGGGCTCCGTGCTCAGCAGGGAGTCTGCTTCTCCCTCTCCTTCTGTGCTCTTTCTCTCTCTCTCAAATGAATGAATAAAATCTTTATTAAAAAAAGAAAAAGACCACATCTTCCTTATCCATTCGTCCGTTGAAGGGCATCTTGGTTCTTTCCACAGCTTGGCAACCGTGGCCATTGCTGCTATGAACATTGGGGTACAGATGGCCCTTCTTTTCACTGCATCTGTATCTTTGGGGTAAATCCCCAGTAGTGCAATTTCAGGGTCATAGGGAAGCTCTATTTTTAATTTCTTGAGGAATCTCCACACTGTTCTCCAAAGTGGCTGCACCAACTTGCATTCCCACCAACAGTGTAAGAGGGTTCCCCTTTCTCCACATCCCCCTTCAACGGACGAATGGATAAGGAAGATGTGGTCCATATACACTATGGAGTATTATGCCTCCATCAGAAAGGACGAATACCCAACTTTTGTAGCAACATGGATGGGACTGGAAGAGATTATGCTGAGTGAAATAAGTCAAGCAGAGAGAGTCAATTATCATATGGTTTCATTTATTTGTGGAGCATAACAAATAGCATGGAGGACAAGGGGAGTTAGAGAAGAGAAGGGAGTTGGGGGAAATTGGAAGGGGATATGAACCATGAGAGACTGTGGACTCTGAAAAACAATCTGAGGGTTTTGAAGTGGCCGGGGGGGTGGGAGGTTGGGGGAACCAGGTGGTGGGTATTGGAGAGGACATGGATTACATGGAGCACTGGGTGTGGTGCAAAGACAATGAATACTGTTACGCTGAAAATAAATTAAAATATATATATTATATACCTTAAAAAAAAAAAAGAAAATCTACAGTGTATTTTTAACCTGGTTTCATTGTTAAGACAAGGTGCTACCCATGCAATGTAAGGGTTTGAAATATTTTTAAATGACTATAAATGAATATTTTATGTTACCAACCTGAACTAATTTAATCTGCTAAAGTAATTAACAAAAAAAAAAAAGAAAAGAAAAAGAACCATCATAAGGCTCAGTGTTAATCATGATAAACTCAAAAGAAGCTGTGTCCAACTGTTAATTTTATCAGATTTATTTTGCATTCAGCAATTTAATGTTAATGAAGTAGACTTATTCCACTGAATTAATATTAATAATTTTAATATTTGTTTTTACATTCTTATCTGTATAAAACTATTACATTTTCTTTGATTTACAGTAATAAAAAAATTTAATTCACAGTAACTCCATACCTAGATTTGTGTTTGTGCTTAAAACACAGAAAATGGTATAATAAATAATTTTTAAAAAAAACAATAGCAACAACAACAATGACAAACCTATCTGAAAGGGAAAAAAGCCATCTTCCCACATATTTTCAGGCCAAATGTAAGGGTTGCCCTCATTTTACACTGTAGGGATCTTCTAAAAATTTTGTTAAGACAAAAGTAAATTCAAACATCCTATAAGAGCATCAGGACCAGCACTTTCTTAGAGACAGGTGGTAAAATTGAAAGTTGATTTCTAAGGCAAAATCACTGGAGTCCCTCTTTTTAGGTAAATGTTGCAGTGAGAGCATTACGACAAGGCACTGGGCAGGAAGTCATAGTTCCTGGATCTAGCTCCTGGGAATGCCTCTCCCATATTAGGGACTTGAATAATGGTTAACCCTCCTGACCTTTCAGTTTATTCATCAGTAAAAAGTGAATAATAGGGCTGCCTGGGTGGCTCAGTGGGTTAAGCCTCTGCCTTCAGCTCAGGTCATGATCTCAGGGTCCTGGGATCGAGTTCCGCATCAGGCTTTCTGCTAGGCAGGAAGCCTGCTTCCTCCTCCGTCTCTCTCTCTCTCCCTGTCTGCCTACTTGTGTCAAATAAATAAAATCTTTTTTTAAAAAGTGAATAATATTACCAACCTCAGTCTTTGTGAGACTTAATACATTCATTTAATGTGAATTGAACAAGCAATAAAGTAGTAGTAGTAGAAAGTAAGCTTCATGGAGTTCATTCAGTGCATGGGGCAGATCTGTGACCTAGAATGACTAGAAGTGTGCCTAGATAGCGATCTTCTCTGGCCCCAGGGACGCCTGAATGGCCAGACAACTTGCCTTTGGCCTCAAGCAGCAGCATCTTTTCTTTCTTTTTCTTTTATTTATTTATTTATTTAAAGCCAATACATTTTTATTTAAGAAGTTTTTACATGTGATTCCTTCCACTGCCAGTCACTGCTCATCACCATAGTTCCTCCAAAGTTAGAATCATAATCTTCAAAACAGCCCTTTTAAAAAGAACTTGATCAATCTACAGTTGTCACTGTCACTCCTATATAACAGGAACATAAAGTAAGGTTCCATTTCCAGAGATGATCATGTAAACTGAAGCCAGCCTCCCTCTACCAAATCTATTATATTACGAGTTGCATGATTATTAACAATACGGGAGGAGTTAGCAAAATACATCTCTTAGAGATCTAGGCATGCACTGTTCAGTATACCAGCCATGTATGTTCAGATGAGAATCTGAAATATGACCATTACCAAATCACATATGGCTTATGTTATAATTTATACTGGACAGGCTAATCTAGACAATGGAAATAGAACAGAGTTGGTAAAATGTTCCCAATAGGCTGAATGCTAGCAAAGTAGCCGAAAGAAAGAAAACCTAGTGGGAAATTTTTTTTTTCTTTTACTGGTCATGTCCACAGCAAATGAGAAACTGCATTCTCAAAGCCTTGGTAATGACCACAGCAGCATCTTTTCAATCACATGTTTGGCACAAATACCGATTTATATACCATTGATGCACGAATATCATTTATATACCCAAACCCATCCTCCATGTTCCAAGACACAGAAAGGACTGAGAAGCGTAACTAATACATACACTATCAATTGAGTTTAATTTATTGCAACGCATTTTAGAGCTCAGGAGGTGGAAATATCACAGGGAACTTAAATAAATTGGCCAATGTCCCACAAGCAAATAAGAAGCAACACCGCCATTTGACTCTAGGTTTATGTGACTGTGATGGTTACTTTGTCAGTGTCCACCTGACTGAGCTAAGGGATGTCCAGGTAGCTGGTGAACATCATTTCTGGGTGTTGAAGAGGATTTTCAGAAGAGATCAACAATTCAACTGTGCATGGGTGAAGTTCTGTCCTCATCAGAGTCAGTGGGCCTCATCAGCTCACTGAAGGCCCAAAAAGAACAAAGTTTAAAGGAAGGGTAGAGGCTTACTTTCTCTTCTTGAGCTGGGATGTTCCTCTTATCCTGGCCTCCTGCATGAGTTTCTGATTCTCGGGTCTTTGAACTCCAGTGCTTACACCGGTAGCCCTTCTGATCTCAGACTAGGAGTTGTATCACTGGTTCCCTTGGTTCTTAGGCCCTTGTACTAGGACTGAAAGATACCACTGGCTTTCCTGGCTTTCCAGCAGGTGGTGAGACTTCTTGGTCTCATAACCATGTGATTCACTTCCTATTAAAAATTAAAAAAAAAAAATCTGTGTGTATCTTATTGGGTCTGTTTCTCTGAAGAACCTTCACACACTGAAGCCTACACTCTTATTCACCGAATTCAATCGTGATTGTCATTAGTAATATTTAGTCCTAATTAGTAATAACTGCAGTTCCCTGTTGATTCACAAATTGACCGGGTACACAGAGGGCAAGGAGAGACTGAAGAAAGAGACCACCACTCCACAAGGGCAGGTAGCAGATTTAAGAAGCAAGTGCACTTATGTAAGGGTCTTGTCGGGGGTGGCCGCAAGACAAGCAGACCTCTGCACCCACCCACCAAGTCACAAAAGCTTCTGTAGAAGGCTTAACTGGGTTCAGTCATGTTGAGACCATCTGGACAGGATTCAACACCTTACTCTCAGTACTGTTCTTGGAAGAGCTCCCACTACAGAAATGGTAGGTGGAGCATAAATCCTAAAGATAGGGGAGGCAATGATGGGCAGCTGATTAACCAGGTCTAGCTCCTGAGTCAACCAGCAGTCACGTCCTCTCAGTGACCTCCTCCGACATTCACCCCATTTTAAGGAACATGATAGGATTTCACCTTCTTGCACTCTTGAGGTTAGGGGTGGCCTGTGATGTGCTTTGACCAATTAAAGATAAGTGACATGATTCAGTTCTTGGTAGAGGTTTCAAGAGCCTCCTTTCTCACTGTGGCAGTGATTAATGAAGCCCCATCAAGATGATGACTCTGCCAACTCAAGTGTCAGTAGAACAGACCATAGTGAGGAAAGCCATCTTATGCAGTCTATGTCATGGGAGCTACAAATACACTTTGGTTTTGTTAATACATGAAGATTTGGAGGTTTATAGCCACAGCATAACCCAGTCTCTCTTGACACAATGAGGCTGCTGCTAAATAGGTAGTAAACTGGTTGCGATGTGCTGTGAAATTGCCTGTTGGAGGCTGGAAGAGACCCTCATCTGTTATGCTGGGTGAATTTTGTAGTTTAAGATACTCCCACTATGGCTGATTTTAAGCTATTTACATGAGAGCACTGAATGTAGACTTGAAGTCTAATGGACAAAGAAAGATGAACAGAGGGGATGGGAAGGAAAAATAAGATAAAAACAGAGATGGGGGCAAACCATAAGGACTCTTAACAATAGGTAACAGTGGGGCACCTGGGTGGCTCAGTGAGGTAAGCCTCTGCCTTTGGCTCAGATCATGATCTCAGAGTCCTGGGATGAAGCCCTGCATCGGGCTCTCTGCTCAGCAGGGAACCTGCTTTCCCTTCTCTCTCTTGCCTGCCTCTCTGCCTATTTGTGATTTTTCTATCTTTCAAATAAATAAACAAAATCTTAAAAACAAACAAATAAACAAAAAAGTAGGAAACAAATTGAGGGTTGCCAGAAGGGAAGTGGGTAGGGGAAGATGGGGTAAGTGGTGATGGGCATTAAGGAGGGCACTTGTTGTAATGAGCCTTGTTTATTAATATGCAAGTGATGAATCACTAAATTCTACCCTGAAACTAATACTACACTACATGTTAACTAACCAGAATTTAAATAAGATCTTGAAAAAAAAAAAAAAAAGAAAGAAAGAAAGAGAAAGAAGGAAGGAAAAAAGGAAGGAAGGGGGAAAGAAAGAAACCAAATGGACAAAATAAGCTCTGGCACGCCAGTAGGAGGCTAGCTCTCATATACCACTTCTCAGGGTGTTTGGTTGTAGATGACTCCATACTTCTTTGAGTTCGCAGCCCAGAGAAGCAACATTGAATGGGATATTGAGGAGAGATGCATATGCGTTCTTTTTTATCAAGAATATAATGGCCAAAGTAAATATCTTTTCCTAAGTACAAATCTTTCTTCATCTGAAATCCTTGCCACAAGGCTACCAACAGCTACATGACTGTTGGAGTCCATGTCAATTCTAAGCCATAAGATTCACTTTTTGAAAGAGGCATCAATCCTAAATTTAGATGGGTCCATCAGAAACATACAGTACAAGGATGTATACTGGAACACTTACATGTGTTTTCATTTCACCAAATCCTCCTTTGGATCCATCCAACATCCTTCTGACAGTCTCTTCCAAACAATAAGATTCTGAAATAATTTTAGCATTGGTGAGGATATTACAAGGAAACACTCAAAGATACATGATGCCTATATATAGTCCTTTGTGGCCAAAACAAGTAGGTGTTTATCAAGCCTATTCTATTTTTCTGGACACTAGAAGACTACATTTTCCAGCCTCTCTTGTGGCAGCTTTGAAACTAAAGAAGAAGTGATGTATACCACATCCAGATTTGGTCATGCATGATTTTCCTTGCTGTTCATTTCCTTCCTTCCTTCAATGGCTAATGACAAGAGACCAACAAAGGACTCCAAATAGACCCTAGAAGGTAGTAGTACCACCAGAGGAGAAAAGCCAGAATTCTTAGGTCACTGGTGTAAGCCCAGCTGCTAAATGCTGACTGGACTTTCCATTGAGTTATTCTGTGTTGTAGCAGCTAGTGTTAATTACTCTGATTGATATCTCTTCTTATCCAGGAATCTTATTATATTTATGTGGCACTAAAAACATATTATTTTGGATTTTTATATGCATGAAGAAATTGGAGCACAGACTATTTCTGTGAAACAATCAGATAACCCAAAACACAATTTAGATTATCTAAGCAGAAACAGAGGGAACCCAGGAAAAATATGACCTGACTTTTTCCCGAGAATTACGATTACCGAAGATAGAAATGAATAAATTGTTTCATGCATCTTCCAAGTAGAGGAGTTGAGGTATTTCCTCCCTCTCCATTCTTAACTTTTAAAAGATAGCTGTGGAGCTTCATAACAGGAAGTTATTTTTAGGAAATATTTCTTTGAACAATGATGAAGCGAACATTATGGCTTATTGTTGAAACTAGCAAATTTTGTTTAGATCCAAATGCTCCAATTCTGGATATATTAACTCCTCACAGCCTCCTCCTGTTTCATTCTTTGCCTGCTTATGTGAAAAATGTTTTAGCAAATGTTTGCTGAAATTCTGTGATGAAAAGGACTTCTTGAATCAAATAAGTAATTAACAATCTGGGGAAGGCTGCATTGTACCACCCAGATGGTTCCTAAAGGAAGGACCTGTTGAAAATAACATGATCAGCAAAGGCCCATTCGCTCCTTTAGTGATGGAGAGCTGTCCTGCACATGGTCAGGCAAAGCCTGAATGTCGCTCACCCAATGACTGTCACTGCTGGGGTGACCAGTGATCCTCATTCCTGTCCTCCCAGTGAGGCTTTGTCTTGTTAATACCCCAGCTGATTTCTCCCTCTGCCCATTTTGGAGGGGTTGATCCCAAATAAACATCATTCACCCTAAACTATCTCAGCATCTTCTTCTGGAGAACCCAACTTGTGACGCAGACTGCTGAAGGGCTACCAGCTGATCAGAATACACATGGTTAAAGTGCAAATTTAAATAGAACTTGCTCTATATGAGAGGACACACAGAAGAGTCCTCTGCTAAAGTTTGTTCTGGAATGCAGACTAGAGATTCTTAATGTTACTTCAAAATTTTTGACTTCTTTTTCTTCTACATTTGCACTTCACAAACCAAGGTACTGGAATATATTTTTTAAAAAACAAGTCTAGCAAAGGAAACTTTTTCCTTCCTGTATTCCAAGGGAGGAAAGTAAATTAATTAGTTGATTAATTTCATATAGCCCATGGCTGTCAAATACAGATATACCATTTATTGCTGTATCTCCTCATTTTCTTTATACAGAAAGGAAAAAAAAAATAACAAAAAACCTTCTTGGGCTCATAGATGTTGATGAGAATCATTTTTACTTAGATCTGTCCTTTAGTTTCATACCATATAATGACTGTCTATGAAAATACAAGACAAAAGAAATGTCTTTCAGTATCTCTTTACCATGACTGTAAACATCCATCCAAATAATCTTTTAAAATATATATATATATACATATATATATATATATATTTTTTTTTAATTAGAGAGCGTGTGCACATGCTTTTGTGCATGGAGGAGGTACAGAGGGAGAAGCAGACTCCCCGATGAGGAGGGATCCTGTTGTGGGACTCGATCCCCAGACCCTGAGATCATGACCTGAGCCAAGGACATACGCTTAACCGACTGAACCACCTGTGTGTCCCCTTCCCCCATCCACATAATCTTATATGATGGTTCCTCTTGGAATTATAACCACTGAAACCTAGTGTGATTGTTCAGTAAAATAACAAATCCGGTTTACATCCTATATTTCTGAAGACTATAGCTGGGCCATTTTAATATAGAGCTGAGAATTATAGCTATGTTATCAGATAGCAGACACTACGAAACCTCTCCTTTGTGAAGATATCTCTGGTTTTGTCTGCCCTAAGGGCTGGCACTTATCCCTAATGATCTAGTTCTTCAGATTATAAATAGTGTTTTGTGTATGTTACGTTTAGATATTATATATATTGTTTAGTGTATATTATGGTCACTTGTTATTATAAGTATCCTACATGAATTATCTCAATATGGCCCCAAAACAAACTTATAAAGAGAACTTTTTTTTTTTTCATGGTCATCCCCTTTCACTGAGGAGGAAACTGAGGCCCAGAGATATCCCCAATAATGTGTCCAAAGGCAGTGTTAGTGCAGATACAACAGGGATTCATACACAAGTGGTCTCTTATTCACTGGGTTTTACAGTTAATATTTAAGATACTGGATTCCAGGAGACCTCCAGTAAAGAGTAAATAGCAGCCAAAAAGACAACTCTCTCAATTATCAGTTGTGTTAAATGCTTGTCATTTATTTACTAAGAAATTGATACACCTGTTAGAATTAATCCTGTCAATTTCTCTTAGCATTGTCTTGGGAGATGGGGTCCTAGTAAAATAGTCTATAATTAGGGGGAGTGAAGAGTGGAGAGGGATGGATCTTGAACAGGAATTGCTGTTTTGAAAGGGCAGTTTGGATGGGGAGTCACACTAGTGGGTTCCTTGGGACCAGGGGACAGAAGCATAAAGACAGCAGGCATCTTGTGACATGGGGCTGGCATCTGGTGCATAGAAAGAGAAAGTAATAAGTTGCCAAGGAATGATCTTCCCTTTGGCCAGTCTTTTCCAACACTGTTTTAATTTCTCTCCATAACACAGTGACAGTGTGCTAATCTACTCTGAATTTTCAAATGGATTCAAATATGTTTGAAAGTCTAAAGCCATAGAAAAAATGTTTATCTACAAAATTAATGCAAAAAAATTTTGATTTGCTTACAAGATGATAGAAACTTGGGCATGCCATGGTTAATACTTAGGTAACTAGAGGTGATCTCAAGGGATTTAGTTTCTAATCAAAATTCAAAATGCAAGCTCTATGGATTTTTGTGTGTGTTCTCTTATTCAATATATATTCTTTTATGAGCCATTTCTGTAATTCTTTTTGAGTCCCAGCACTAGATGAGTCACACATTTTACTAAGAGTTTTAATTTTTCAACACACTGTATTCTTGATAAAAATCGAAAGTATGATTTTTTTTTTCCCCTTCTGTAATCAAATAAGACCGAATTCAAAGGCTCTTCTAGAATGGGCTTTCATATCTCAGATCATCACTTATCTATCCTACTCAGTTCCAGTTCTGTTTTCCTCAAAACATTGTGATTGGGCAAGTCTTGTAATAACTAGCTTTGTGAAGGGTGGAACTTTTTGCATGGGCCGATTACAATGTTTATGTAAATTACTTTAAAATTTGGCAAATCCCTTTCTAGAGACAGGGACTCTTCCTGTTATTATTCTGCGCAAATGGGCTCGACTCTCTGATCTTTGTATTATAAAAACAAAATGCCTTTACTGAATCCTGACATCTCATGAATTTGACAGTGCTAAATTGCTTCTCAAAAGCAGCAAATGTTCCAGCCTGCCTTCTTCTTCTTCAGAAAAAAATAAATAAATAAATAAAAACTCTGTTCTAATTTCTTAACCACTGAAAAAGAGCAAAGCTCACATCAAGCGTGACTCATGATAACAAATCCAACACTTTTCTGTCTCCTCCCCTTGTCCCTTTAAAAATTGATCATGTACTCAGTTGCCTTCTGACTCGTTCGAAGTATCCTAAAATTCTTAAGCAAGAGAGGAAGGAGTGTTTGGCTCAGTTCTTGAGGATGATTCAGTCAACCACTCTAAGAATGGGGGAAGACTGGCCAGCACTGGAGAGTACAATGGTATTGCCGTGTATATACTGGTCATCTCCCACCATTTATTTCTATATTACCAGTTAGCTCTAAAATTAGCAACTGTTAAGAAACAAACAAACAAACAAAGCACCTCATTAGGTTTAGACAACCAGTTACTGTTCTAAGCTCCAGGTCTCTAGAAATGCAAATTTCTGTGGCAAAGAGTCAAACAACCTTCCCTCCCTCCCCTTCTTCAGCTCTTCTATCCAGAAGTCCTGACAGCTGTTCCCATGAACAGCTGCTTTTCTACTCCCAATCATGGAAATGGTATGATGGTTTCATAATAAAATTATGGGTATGCCTCCCACAGTTCTGGGATGGGTGGATGGTAATCCCGATAGGTAACCAAACCTATTTCAAAGGTCTGTCTTCTATTGCAAACAGGAATTGTTGTTGTATCTGACCTTTGATCAGAAATCTGGGTATAGCACATGAATATGCTCTTTCCATTTTAACAAAAGATCAGCCTCCCTTTTATTTTGATGTGTAATTAACACAATTCCAATATTGAAAATTCAACCAGTTCTTACTGAGTTTTTACTGTATGCCAGATACTAGGCTAGGTTCTGTTGACAAATACAGAGGTAAGTAAGGCATGTTCCCAACTTGAGTCTCCATGGATGACCGTTCTAAATTACCTGGACCCATCTAAAAGGTTCTATGCAAGGACAGGACTTAGTCTTTGGTGTAGAGGGAGGCATTTATCATGTCTAAAGGCCCTTTTGGTTGACTAGGGAGGGTACTAGTACTACTGTTATCTAGATGGTAGAGATCAGAGATATTGATAAGCATCGTATAATCACAGGACAGCTCCCCATAACAAAGAATGATCTGGCCCAACAGGTCAGTAGTGGTGAGGCTGAGAAAATCCGGCATAGAAGAACTCCATAAACTAGGAGTGGAGATTAGAAAAGACTATCTGGCATTTCTCCAAATAAGGTTGTTCTTTTAAAAGAATACAAACTTGTATTTATTTTAGTAGACAGGAGAGAGGACAAGTTGGTCAGGGTAGCTCTGAGTAAAATTGAGAAGTCTTTGTGTGTAGAACAATGCTAAAGGGTCTTACCCTCTTTTAGAGATGGCAGTGGTTGCAGATGAAAGATACTGCCATACTGGTCTTTAAGATAACAATAGTAATGGCACCAACCCCAACAACTAATCTTTGTGTACTTAGGAGCTAAGCACTGTTCTAAACACTTCTCATATTAAATTTGCAACTACATTATCGAAGTGGATACCATTATTCTGCATGTTTTAGAGATGAGAAAGCTCAGGCGAGTAGTTAATCAATGGTCTCATGGTCACTCAGGGTGTATGTGGTAAAGCCTTGATTAAAACCCAAGTGGTAGAAGCACCTGGGTAGCTCAGTTGGTTAAGCATCTGACTTTGGTTCAGGTCATGATTCCAGGGTCCTGGGATAGAGCACCACATCTGGCTCTCTACTCAGCAAGAAGCCTGCTTTTCCCTCTCCCACTCCCCCTACTTGTGTTCCCTCTCTCACTGTGTTTCTCTCTGTCAAATAAATAAATAAAATCTTTAAAAACAAAACAAAATAAAACAAAACAAACAGAATAAAATCAGTGGTGTGGATTTGGGGTCTTTTTCTTAACTACAAACGAATAAACTGCCTCTTCCTGTATGCACTGTCTACATTTTACTCCATCTCAGCTACATTCTAGGTAGGTGGGCTTGGGTAAGTTATTTTCTCGGTGCTTTACCTTTGTCTTCTGTAAGGTGGCTCTCCTATTTGATTTTGGTTGTGGGAGGGTTTAACTGAGTTAGTGAATAGAAGACATTTAGAACAACAACAAAAAAAAAGTTCTCAATCCATTTTACCCATAACAATGACAATGATTCTTCTCTGGGGCATTTGTGTTTTAGGATGGAGGGGGCATTGTGTGGAGAGCATGCACAACTTTTGGAATCCAGCAGCGCTGGTCTGCATCCTTTCACTACTTGTAGTTAGCTACTCAACTTTGATTAAGTTAAGAAACTCTTTGGTCCTTGTTTTTCTTTTAAAAATAATGTTACTAAATGGAAATAATCCTTCAGAAAAAAATAAATGTAAAATATTTTGTAGAAATGCATAGTTCAGTATCTAAAAGAGAAATAAATCAACAGAAATAAAATCTTAAACATTGGGAGCCTTCAGGGGAATCCTAATTTCATGTTAGCTTCTCTACTATCATCTGATCATGCCATTCAAGTGTATTTCATCCTTTTGTAAAATCATCTCTGGTATGAGAAGATTGTCTTCTATGCTTAGGTAGCCAGCATAGGTCACTAAGAAGTTTTGCATGCTTATGGTAAATCCAGTGTGTGCATGCGTGTGTGTGTGTGTGTGTGTACATACGAGCACACATACATACAAACAGACATATGCCCATAGAAAACCAAAGAGGACAAAGACATGGCCTACCTTGCCTACTTGTCTACCTTGTCCTCTTAACAGGTGGTCTAGGGGAGGGCATGATAGAAGAGCTGGGGGCCATGAAAAGCTGATTCTGAAGGATGGTTTGACAGCACATGAGCACAGAGGATACAGGTAGTATGGTTGGAAAGCAGAAGTATATAAACATTATCCACAGCTTTTATCAATGAAAATGTCCATTACCTGGTTTTTGTTCTGTCTTAGATAATTGATATTTTTCATAGTTTCTCTTATATACTACATGTGTTTTGCTCTCTAAAGATATTTAAATAAAATTGCCTTTTTCTGAATATATGTCTTGAAGCAAGGTCCTTTTTAGGAGTACAAACAATCATTAGCCAAGATGGAAATGTATGGCTTGGGAGACCACATGGTACACAAAGGCAAGATACCTGGGAGGTCACTGACTAACAACTTCAGCTATTTCATGAATCGGTAATCTGGCAGTGAGGCATGAAGGATATGATACAGGATCATGGCCCTCTTGGGTCATTAAGTACTCTTTTGATATATCGACTGTTTCCAAAGAAATGACAATTTTACTCAGATACAGATCAGCTACTAAGAAAGTTGGATCACAGGATCAATTGTGTGTCATATTTCTTTTAAGATTTTGTTTGTCTATTTGAGAAAGAGAGCATGAGCAGGGGGTGGAACAGAAGGAGAGAATCTCAAGCAGCCTCTGCTGAGTGTGGAGCCATATTATTCTGCAGGATCTAAGGGGTTATGTAAATGAATGGATTGGTATAATGCCAAAGAGGTTATAGAACAAGGAAGTCCTGGTTTTCTTGTTAGTGTTTTCTTTGTTTCACTGCATAGTCCTCTACTTCTACTTCTGAACCTAGTCAAGAGTCCAAAAGGACACCAGATTTAAGAGAGGCATGAGCATCTTTTATAAGATGGCTCCTTGTGTCACATTATCCTTTGAGATGCATTCTTGTTTCCCCTAAAAGTCTAATAATGATTGATTTTCTGTCTTCCTCCAAGAGTCCCTCAGGATGAATGGCATCCACCCCAATCACTTGCAGGTATCTGGGTCCCTCAGATATCCGTCACGAACTGGATATGTCCATGTTTCAATCTTCCTTGGTTCCATTACCTTTCCCTCTGACCTCCAGAAACTTCTGTTGCCTTCGGTAAAACTCCCATATGTTAGGCTTTTCACTGGAAATTTCTCTTCTGTTTCTGTTTTCACGTGAGCTTTAACCTAAGTTTTCTCAGAATCACCTAGGATATTTGTTAGAGCACAGGTCAAGGGGGCCCTACCCTCCCATCTCTGATCCATTAGTCCATGGTAGGGACCCAGAATTTGCATTTCCCTCACGTTCCCAGGTAATGCTGATGCTGCTGGATTGGGGACCACATTTTGAGGACCAGTCCTCAAACAAAATCTTGGTGACCCCCTGAGGACACAGTTTCCCCTACCTTCCTTTCAAGTGGCAACTGTCGTTCCTTTCACTCTTCACATACAATTATAACTTGAGATGGTTTTGTTGTTTGCTTTGCTGCTGACAGCTGTTTCCTTACTATTCCTCTCCACTCCTTCCTGAAATACTCCACAAAGCCATGAGAGGATAACACCTGCAACACTTCTTGTGGCTGTTCCTCCAGACCCTCCAGTCACTCCCTCTTCCTCACTGAAAAATGTCAGCATCTGGCCACCCATTCTTCCCTCTTTTATGATGCCTGCCAACACTCTTGGTGTCTTCACTATCTACATACATGATCCGTGACCCTATCACCATTCCTCTTTTACTTCCTCCACCTTACTTTCCTCATTTAGCTTCCAGACCCCAAAACTCCAACTTGCTCTTCAAGCAAACCCTTCCTATATTTTCCCTGTAAACCCAAACCCTGAAAACTTAAACCCAACTTTGACTATTCTGGGCCTGGACCCAAAAAGCCTTACACAGCTGGAAAAACAAAACAAACAACAGAGAATGAAGCTGCCAGGTTCTACTTTAAATATATGATTTAAAAAAATTCAAAAGGGCTTTCCACATGATGATAGCACAGTTCTCTATTTTGGCAATCAGTAACTGGTTAGAAGTTGAGAAGCCTGTCCGGAGTCTCTGACAAGAGCAAGAACAAAGTACCGGGCGCGAGTTTGGATTTTAGAGTCAAACATATCTGAGTCTGTACTTGTCTCTGATTTTTGTCAGTTGAGTTCCTGAAACACTGTCTTGTTATAGCTTTGTTGCCTCATCTAGAAAATGGGAGGGCGCCTGGGTGACTCAGTGGGTTAAGCCTCTGCCTTCGGCTCAGGTCATGATCTCAGGGTCCTGGGATTGAGTCCCGCATCGGGCTCTCTGCTCAGCAGGGAGCCTGCTTCCCTCTCTCTCTCTCTGCCTGCCTCTCCATCTACTTGTGATTTCTCTCTGTCAAGTAAATAAATAAAATCTTTAAAAAAAAAAGAAAGAAAATGGGAAAAATGATAACGTAAACTATAAACTTAAGTTTTTTTTTTTTAATGAAGATTCAATGATAGAAAGTCTATCAAATATTTAGTTCCTAGTGACCAGGAAGCACTTGATAAATATGAGCTATTGTCAAGAATGTTATTGAATTTATACCCCATCACTTAATTTTGACAAAGGCAGATACATCTTTGGAACCTAGGGTTAAAGTGTCCAAAAATTAAGACCCTTCTGTTTCTACTTTTTCCAGTACTGATTCTCTAAGTGGCATCTGAGTGAATTAATGTGTGTGTTGTCACAGCAGGGATCTAACTGGCTAATCAGAAAGATCTAATGACTTAGTCGTTCTGCTGATCCGAAGTAAACTGTGACTCTCCAGCAAAATCGAGTTGTAGTCTATCGGCACATATATACGCATGTTTTTTCCTGGAATAATTAAATGTTTTCCAAGTTCAGCCATGGCCTTGTCTTGTACCTTCTAACAAGCAGAGTGAAGGGAAAACAGTTTAGAGGAAGCTGTAATGTACTAGTTAGTAAATCTTTCATTATGAGACAGTAATGCTGGTTTCCTTAACAACCATTAAGTGGAGCCATTCATGAGATGTGGTCAGTCATTATGGAGAGAGCTGACAAGAGGTGCAAGGCTTTGTTTCCAGAATTCAGTTCAGATGCCAAAATCAGATTATTTTTTAAGTCAATTAATAACTGACATAGAAAATGGGAGAAGGGGGGGATTTAGGGGCAGCTAAGAGCGGACAACAGACATCTGGTAAGAATAGTTTAAAACTTTATCGGGGGGGGGGTGGTGGAAGCAAATCAAGAAGGCACTAAAGGCAAAACTACAAAGGGTCACCATTGGGAAATTCCCATTAGCGATGGCAAGAGAAAGATGAAGAAGGTAATGATTAGCAAGTCCATAGCCATTATCACTAATGGCTGTCTTCCCATCTGTCCCAAATGCCACGAAACCATAAATACCGAATTATCCTAAGTTTAATGTCTCGATAAAAAAGCCCTTGTTTATTCCTTAGTACTTTCAGAGAGCAAATATTTTATTTGAGCAAAGGTTATTACGAAATTGAGATCACTGTGGACAGTGTGGTTAGACAACAGATTTTCTCCTCAGCCTCAGGTGCTTTAAAAGAAAATACCAGCTTACAGCTTTAATGTGATTTAGAACATCACCATATTATAATTTATGGCTATAATGTGAAATTCCTACAATGTACAATTGCCTCTTCAGGTTTCAAGACAAAAAGGAAAATAACACACCCAAGAAGAAATAGGTGGGTTCATAAGAGGGAAGCCAGTGAAGAAACTCTTGTATTCAGAACAAACCACATTTTTAAAAAACATTTTATTTATTTACTTGACAGACAGAGATCACAAGTAGGCAGAGAGGCAGGTAGGGAGAGAGGAGGGGGGAAGCAGGCACCCTGCTGAGCAGAGAGCCCAATGCAGGGCTCAATCTCAGGACCCTGAGATCATGAGCTGAGCCAAAGGCAGAGGCTTAACCCACTGAGCCACCCAGGCGCCCCAGAACAAACCACTTTCAAAGCTACTATAGAATAAGACCAGTGGTCACCAAGAAATAATAAGGAATTTGCAAAAGTAACTTTCAAAATTGTAAAATCACTGCTGTACATATAAACACATTTCTTATTTTGTCATAAATGCTTAAAAATTTTTTAAGTGTCCTAAGTACATTGAATCAATATAAAACTAGCCAAAGAAGGCCCACTGGTACCTTTGAAACCTATTAATATTCTAGGATTGTTGCAAGGCTGAGATGATCTATGTGACAACAACAATGCTTAGTATAAATAAAATGCTCAATAAATGTTATTAATAACATCACCATCTTCGTGATATACTATGAAAACTATGTATATCCTGGATTATCAAATAAACCAAATGATTACCAGATCTTAAGATCATGCAAGTGTGTTTTCCCTTAGCTATGATACTTTTAAGAATTTAAGAGATTTGAGGAAGGACTGATCCAATAGATCATAAACTATTTCTTAGACTTGTTACATGTGGAAAGATAAATAAGCAGGAAAATCACAACAGATTATATTGCCAACAGATACTGTTTACAACACTGATTCTCAGTATTTTGAGCAATATTTGACAGGATATGAAATATTTTGAGATTCACCACCAAGTGCTTTTTTTTTTTAAGTAAAGGTCTTAACTTTCTAATTGCAGTATTGCATAATTTTAGAAAATTTTACAAATCAAAAGTATGCAGTTTAATGAAATTGTACAAGACGAAGCTATGAAACCATGACCCTGATCCAAATGCTGAGCCTGGAAATTCTAATTGCCTTTCTATAATCTCTTCAAGACAAAGATAGCCACTATTTTAATTTGTAGCTCATAGATTAATTTGGCTTTTTTTTTTTTTTTAAAGAACCTTCAGATGAAATCTTTTGGATCTGGCATCTTTTTTCAACATTATGTTTATATCATTTGTTAAAAGATTTTATTTATTTGACAGAGAGAGAGACAGGGAGAGAGGGAACACAAGCAGGGAGAGTGGGAGAGGGAGAAGCAGACTTCCTGTAGAGCAGGGAGCCCGATGCAGAGCTTGATTTCAGGACCCTGGGATCATGATCTGAGCCTAAGGCAGACGCTTAACGACTGAGTCACCCCAACACTATGTTTGTATCATTTTAGCTTATCATAGATGTCTCATTTTCATTGTTATAGGATATTGTTTTCAATACATTTCTAGTTGAAGTATTTTATATATTTATTATATTATTGTTAATCTATATATTTACTATATTTTCTCTTTGTTTAGTGCTTCCAGCTATGTTATGTTCTTTCAAAGAACTCCTGTTCAAAGGATGTCCCTAATATTTACTTTAATGCTGATGATAAATGATCTTCCTTTTTCCTGGAAATATCTTTATTTCACTTTCATTTTTTAACAAGTTTGCTCCATACAGAATTATGGATTAACATTTTTTGGAAGGGTTCTCTGGATGTTATCTTTTCTGCTGAAAAGCGAAATATCAAACTTATTGTATTTCCATTGAAGGGCATTTGTCCATTTCTCTAGGTGATTTTAAACTTTTGTCTTTGTGGGGTTTTTTTTCCCCAAAACAATCTTGATTTGATATGCCTGTGTGTAATTTTTTTTTTCTTTTTGTTTGGGATTTGTTAAATGTTTGAATCTATGGGTATTAACCATCTTTGGAAAATCATTGGTCAATATTCCTTCAAATCCTGCTTCTGACATATTCTCTTTCACCTATTGAATCAAATTTCACCTAGGAATCAAATTTCATATATCTTTTTACTTTCTACCATGATCCACATATCTCCTATGCCCTTTTCTGTTTTTCTTTCTGGATTTTAGTCTGATATTTTACCCACCTGATAGCTGAATCATTCTCTCTTCTACAATCTGTTGAGTTTTTAACTTCATTTTCACTTTTTTCTTCTTCAGGTCAGGCCTTCCATTTATTTTTCAAATAAGTTCCATCTCCTTTTCGAAATTGTCTAGCTTTCTGAATATATTATCTTTAACTTTCTATCTGAAAACCCTAATACTTGGATCCCCTCCAAATCTGTTCCTATTTTCCGAGTTGGGTTGTTTTTTTGTTGTTTGTTTGTTTTGTTTTTTTTTATGGTCCTGTTTTATGACATGCCTCTTGATTTTTTTTTTAATTGGCTATTGGCTATTGTGTATGAACAATTACTGAGGATTTAGAGGATACTACCTTTAAAGATTTTATTTATTTATTAAGATAGAGAACATAAGCAAGAGGAGGGACCGAGGCAGAGGGAGAATCTCAAGCAGACACCAGGCTGAGCACAGAGCCCGACACGAGTCTCAACCCCGCCTCCCCAAGATCATGACCTGAGCTGAAATCAAGAGTCAGGCACTTCACCAACTGAGCCACCCAGGCACCCAGATATTATCTTTCTATAGAAAATATTTCAGTTTCTCATGGCAGCCTAGGGTGTAGCATTGATGAGAGCTAAGTTGGTCTATTTCCAGAGTGCTCATTCTCCTGATCTACAGACCTCTCAAGCTGTCTACTAAAAGCCTGGCTTAGACCCAGATTACTATCTCTATATGCTATGCGACTGCCAATAGTTTGCTGCTAGTTAGCTGTTGCTGCCATTTTAGGCTTGATTTCTCAGGCTCTCTCCCTGCACACCTTTAGTATTAGCAAATGTCTACAGGGAATATCAGTGGATTGTGTTGGACTCCAATCTCTATGTGTTCTCTCTCTGGTCCCACAGTCCTGGCTGCCTTGGTCATCCCAAGCCCCCGTCTCTGTCTCTTTCTGTAATACTGCTGAAAATTCTAAGCCACTCCCGTTTTTCTTCTTCACTCCGCAGCTGTTTATGGAGAAGCCTCAGATAGAAAAGTGGCCAAGAATGTCTGACTCACTTCAGTGCACACTCTCCCTCAGCATCTAGAATCTTCAGGTTCTTAGGTTCTTTCTGCATTTTTTTTTTCCTTCCTGAAACCTTAAAGAGATTTTCTGTTGTGAGATGTTGCATAGTTTTGCTGTGGTCATCAGTGGGAGGATTTGATTGATGCCAATCATCCCATGCTACCTGATTTTGATGTGTGAATAATAATAATTTTGCTGGGGTGCCTGGGTGGTTCAGTGGGTTAAATAAAGCCTCTGGCTTCGGCTCAGGTCATGATCCCAGGGTCCTGGGATCAAGCCCCGCATTGGGCTCTCTGCTCAGCAGGGAACCTGCTTCCCCCTCTCTCTGCCTGCCTCTCTGCCTACTTGTGATCTCTGTCTGTCAAATAAATAAAATCTTCTAAAAATTTTTTTTAAAAAGAATAATTTTGCTGTCTGAATACATGGGCATAAAGGGCAGTGTCTATGATCTTGAGAAGTATAACACTGAGTCAGGCCAAAGGAAAAACAATAGTACTGAAACATATAAGAGTTGTGAATCCTAAGTATTTAAAAGAGTGGTATTAGTGAATAATAGTTTTCCTCAAAGAAGGCATGGTGCCCAAGAAAAAATGTGTAAAACAAGTTAAATATGTGAAGTCTTAAAGACATCGAGAAATGCTAGTGTTGTAACAGCAAGTGCTATAAATATGGCTAAGTAGTTGTCTCCGTCTTCAATGCCTTAAATTGTGCCAACAAAAATCCAGCTGTTCAAAATAGCACCATGAAAAAATTACTATGCATGAATGAGTATGTCTTTTAAGTCAGTGTCCTGATGTAGAAGAGTGTATGTTATGGAGAATATGAGAAGGGAAACATCAAGTGTCTAAAAAGACCAGATTTTATATAGCATTCTAGAAAAATTGGTGGGGGGTGGGGCAAAAATAAGTGGAAATATATATACTGTTACCAAGATAGAGTTAAACTGATGAATAAGAGTTCTAAATATAAATAATTAAATATTTCTTAAACTCTAAATAAATGTCTATCATAGTAGTTCCACAGGGATGACTTTCTACACAAAAAGGATAGGTCACCTGAAATGACAAATAATTGGGAATTGGGATTTTTTTTATTTGTTATGTGTAGGGCAATGAGAAATATTCGCGATAAATATAAAACCCATACAACTTAATAATAGAAACATTCCGTGGTTAATAAGAGGAAGGATGGGAGAGATTCATTCCCCATCGAGCAATCCAGTCGCTATAAAAATGAGTTTTTGAAAGGCTAACTGCTCAAATAAATGGTATTTAACAAAATGTCACAACTCTACTTTGAAATTAGTGAACACATAAGAAGAGCGACAGAACAAGGAGCAATTACTGCCGAGGGTCTGAGGAGAGACAAAATAAGCACTCTTACAACAAACAGGGAATAAATCTATACAATGGCATAATAAAAAATATTCAATGTAGGTAAACAAGAACAAACTAAAATGATTAGATAAACCACGTAGCCCAGATAATGCAACATTGTTATTATAATGATGATTATTAACATTATCTTATACAATAACATCTATGCTATTCTAGTAATTTCATTGTTAAATTTTTTTTTTATTTAAGTTCAATTAGCCAACATGCCATTCATTATAGTAAAAGCGGAGTCTAAATGTCTAATTTCAGTATCCAACTCTATAAAATTTGCGGGAGCAAAAATTAACTGAGACAAACTGAAATAATACAGTTGTTTTCCTTGTATCATAAATATTATTTTAAACCTCTTAGATTTTTTGTTTCTTCCACATTTTCTATATTAATCATTTTACAAAATAAGCAATGTTTTGGAAGCATTTTTTTCTCCCCAACATCAGCGTGTCCATTATCCAGAATAATACTACATCTTTTTTTTTTTTTTTTAGATTTTATTTGTTTATTCGACAGAGGGAAAGAAAGAGAGAGAGCGCACAAGCAGGGGGAGTGGCAGGCAGAGACAGAGGGAGAAGCAGGCTCTCCGATGAGCAGGTAGCCTGATATAGGGCTCCATCCCAGGACCTCAGGATCATGACCTGAGCTGAAGGCATTGGCTTAACCAACTGAGCCACCCAGGCGTCCCAGAATAATCCTACATCTTAATGCTCATACCCAGACATATATAAAGACTGCTCTGGGTTCTCCTGAGGAATGTGGTTAGGATCTCCTGTCTCATACAGTAGGTCAGATTTAGTAGGGCCATTTTCCTGAGTCCTTTATTCCCTCCAACACATTGCTAGACTTCCAGGGGCTTTCTCAGCTATATATTAAAACTAGAAACACTGGCTTCCAAAGCCCTGGCCAAGGTCTTAGATCCCAAATCATGGGAATAAATCCTATCCACAATCTCTCCCCTAATCAGTTTTATATTCTACCTTTCTTCTCCCATAGAGCACACTCAAGTTAGCATCCAGAACTCTTTTCCGGTTTTTAGCAGCCTGCAATAATAGATATAGCAGCTTAGTCTGTGTAATCTCCTCCTTGCTTAGCGGGTCCCACACTTACCGTGTTTGGCCCTGACTCTGTAGGCCACTTTGCCAGGGGAGAGAGAGGATGAATGAACCTTGAGGTGAGCAAATACTGACTTTCAAGGGAAGAGCTCTCTGCTTCAGCACCAGGTAAGTGGATGGTTGTTGATGTCCTGCCTCTTGCCAGAGAACATCTGTCCATGGACGCTATGGGATTCAGACTCTGGGCATGCCAGGTAATTGAAGGCATCTACCTGGATAGCTTATTCCAAATTTCCAGGTCCCGGTTCTTCCCTTTGGGACCCTGGCTTTGCTCCAGGAGGCTTGGTTAGACTGGCTAGAGTCTCAAGTTTTCTTTCTCTTCAATAAAGTCCTTGACCTGGTCTTCAGCTTCTTCTGCTCCTCAGCTGCAAAAATGAAGGTTTCTCCAACATTGGCATAGAGGTATTTTGACTTTCATACTGGAAATGGGTAATTCACTAACCTGAACTTGACATTTTTTTTTCTCCTCAGTGCATTAATAGGATTTAACAATATGCAACAATTTCACTGCCCTTATCGTTGTCTACCCTTTCCCCATACCTCCTAAATGATCAAACTCTTGCAAAAACCAGCGCAAGGAAAATCATTTTATGTGAATATAATATTTTTACGAAAACCTATATTTTCCAAACAGTGAGAAGCATTTTTTTTTCTTTGACTCTCTGTAATGTTGGACTTAATTGAAAACATCTATATTCTTATGTCTATTTCAGTGGTCAATCTGTTTTGATATGTTTTAGTAGAAGTATATGAAGAAACTCACACACTGTGATTCAGGAATATGCTTTGCTACCATACCAGTATTCAGTAAGTGGTGATTTTTTTAAAAGTTATTTAAAACAAAAAAATCTGAAATGCATCAATGAATATTCTGTGTTCTGTAATGTTAAAATCCATTATCTATCCTGCCCTTGGAATGTATCTTTTACTTTCTTTCTTTCTTTTTTTTTTTAATATTTTATTTATTTGAAGGGTGCCTGGGTAGTTTAGTTGTTAAGCATCTGCCTTCAGCTCAGGTCATGATCCTAGGGTCCTAGGATGGAGACCCACATCTGTCCCGGCTCCCTGCTCAGCAGGAAGCCTGATTCTTCTTTTCCCACTACCCCTGCTTGTGTTCCCTCTCTCGCTGGGGGAGAGAAAGAGCATGAGAGAGAAAGTACACAAGCAGGGGTAGTAGCAAGTAGAGGGAGAAGCAGGCTCTCTGATGAGCATGGATCTCCATGCAGAACTCGATCCCAGGACCCTGAGATCATGATTTGAGCTGAAGGCAGATGCTTACCTAGATGAGCCACCCAGGTGCTCCTGTATCTTTTACTTTTGCAGAGTTTTGTAGCATCTTGCATTGATCATTTGAAAAATATGGGTTCACAGGGTTTCACAAGTCTTCTAAATATTGACACATTTTATTCCATAATATAAAAACGTTGTTAATGTTGCCATGAAAATCAATGTGTCTCAACTATCCTTAAGTTGCAAACTCACAGTGACCAATATAAGGTTTCCAGAATTCCAGTTTTCTCATGAAAGCTCAAATGTTATTACTGACAGAAATACTGCCAATTTAATTCCTTAAGCTGATGGACTTACTTTGTTCATTAACCAAAAATAAATAAATAAAGAAAGAAAGAATGAATGAATTCCAAATACCAAAGTCTGAAAAACCATAGTTGTCTGTCAATTGTTCTTTCAGTAAAAATAGTGTTCCCTGAGCAAAGAAGTAAGTTCAGCTCATCACTCAAATAATTGCATAAGTATAAGACAACCTCTAAACTTTGGTAGGCAGCTGAAGTGTTTTAGGATGGTTTCCTGTTCCATTATACAAAATAATTAAAAATATATATACTGACTGCTGAGAGTTGAATAAAATTAACAAATTTTACTGCTTCCTCCAGCATGTTCCTCAGTGAAACTGTCATAAACTATCCCTTTTTTTTTAATGCATGTTCATGTACATTCGTGAAAATAACAATGGCCCCATGTGCGTTTTAGTGCCTGTCTAATTTGTCCTGAGGTAATAACAGCTTTACCCCCCATGACTTTTCCATCATTGGTGAAAAACAATTAACATCTTAGCGGTATCAAGAAAATATTTGGGTCTCTTGGACCTCATGAAGGAGTTTGGGGAATGTCCAGGAGTCTATAAATATAACTTTGAAAACTGCTGTAATAACTTATTCAGTTCACAATAACATCCCTATTTAACAAATGTAGATCTATTTAGTGTTCCTTTCTTTCTCTCTCTTCTTCTTTCTATATCTCACACACACACAAACGCACAGTACCAGGAAACTCAGGGAGGTGTGGATATATGTCCATGATCTTGATTTTAGTGATGGTATCACAGGTCTTTGCAAACATCCAAATTCATTAAAGTATACACATTAAAAAGTAGGGTTCATTTTATACCAATATCTTAAGTGATTTAGAAAAAAACAAATAAACTTTTAAACCAGGAAGTCTGGTCTTACTGTCTAAACTATTAACTACTATACTATATTACCACTTAGAGTAGAACTAAAGGTTTCAAAACTGAGTTGAGAAACTATGCATTTCAGTTACAGCTCATGGCCCTGACCCTCAAAGTTACTGAAGATAATATTAAGGGACTTAGATAATATGAAGGGACTTGGGATAGAAGAAAAACGTGAGCTAATTGCTAAAACAATGAAGGTGAAAAGGTGTCTTGGAGACCGGTGCTTCATAATAATCAAATGGTTAAGGAATATTTTAACAGATGCCATAGACTTCACAAGAGGAAAAATGGTGAGTTGGAGCAGTGGAACAATTATTTATAAGTAGGAATAAGACCTAGGCAGAATTTTTCTCTCCCCAGGAGATGGTGGGAGGAAATAATGACTTCACTGGAGAGGGTAGTACAGATTTTCTTTGGAGAGGGACCTGTCAGGTATCATTTAAAGTGGAAAGAGTTGTTTCTGTGAAAAAGGTCATGGACAAAGGATTTGCACAAACTAGAACAGGATATAAACTACAGTAACACAGTAGACTGAATAAAAGAAGTGTATATTCCCATCCAAGAGTGTTTGGAGTTAACCTCCAGACATGTTTCTTCTTGGAGAGTAGACTAGTGTCTCACCTTCTCTACCTTCCAATTGTTGCTGAAAGGTTTTGGGTTAAGAGCAAATAAGCAGAAAATATTTAACTTCAAGGAAGAGAACCTAAGAATTTCAGTATCTTAAAATGTGTGTTTCTGAGACTAAACAGCTGATAAACCAATTCTCTTAATTATATACAAAGTAACTCATAATATACAAAGTAACTCATAATTACACCAACCTAATCCCAGGTAAACTTGGTAGACATTTTGGCTTATGGAATGTATATTACACAGAGGCTCTGCCTTTAAACTCACACACACACACTACAAACCATTACTTAAAAAAAAAAGTTGGAAAATTCCAATGATTTCCTTGTTCCTTCATTTATTTTTCAACCATCTGTGTCTAAATTCAGTTATCAATGTACCATTTAATGATATGGTCACTTAAATGTAGCCTGACCCTAACAAACAGACCTTCATTTCAAGCTTGTGTTACACATAGTTTCCGATGACTTTTTTTTCTTGCCCTGATGTTTCCAACATTGAAATTTTGCACCCTGTTAGACTCCCGTGTTACGAGATTACCTACACTATTAGGACACATTTCCCAGATTCATATTTTTAAAAAAAATTCCATTTGCATTGTATAATTCCAGTTGAAAACTTAACGACAATGTCTACTTCTTAACTTTTAGACTTTAAGTTTTCCCTTGGGCTTTTAATATCGGCCTTCATTTTGCCTTGAAAATACATCTGACATTATTTCTATAATGAACTTTTTTTCTAATCCTTCCTAATGTCCTGACTTCTGTTTCCTCCCTGTGCCATGAACGTTCCTTGCATATTGTTATGCATGTTCTTTGATCAGAAACCTTGATGACAAGATCTCGACTTAACTTCTCTCTTGAGTCAAATTTACATTTTCATTCTCTTTGACCTATTTCTCCCAGGAATGCCCATCTCAAATTTAATTGAGAACTCGGTTTAATTACCTGCTATTCTCTCATTTTCATTTTGTTTCATACATTTTAAAACTTTTAGACTATGCTGCATGTAGCCACTTACTGGAGTCTCTGTCTGCTTCTTATCTTCTTTTTTTTTCCCCCTTCTCTGATTTTTGCCCCTGTAGGAGTTGGGTTCTATCAGTCATGGCATACTATGTTTTCCCCTCCCCAGCCCCCACTGCCTGGATTGAATTTGATCCTTGGCCAAGACCCGGCTAATCAGATTATCTCCCATGCAATTTTGACATTATGATGAGCTACACTAGTTGGACTGTGATGGTTACTAGAAAACAGAATTTGCCAACTCAGAAGGGGTAGGGTGGCCATATTTCACCGTGTGAGTACTAAAGAAAAAGCCTACTTTCCAAAGAAAAGAAAATAATGCATAGATGAACAGAAATGAGAAATGGACAACATTGCCAAGATGCTGGGTAGTTTTCTAATTTTTGTTTAAAGATCTTCCTGGGTCAAACTGCTCTTCCTTCTTTTGTGTTCCTTGAACCACCATGGGAACAGAGGATTTTTGAAACAAGTTTCTGTCACTTGTTTACATATCTTTTTTGAGGATAAAAGAAATTATGTTCTTTAGGGTGTATGTCCTATGTGTTCTATCAGGTTGTTTCTTATTTGTTTGGTTTTTTAAATCTGAGTAGAGGTTCCTCACAGATATTTAACATCTGGAGAGAAAAATATGGTACTTTCTGTTTCAAAGACCTCAGGCTAAATATGGAACATCCATGAACTTTGGAGTCAAAGGCTTGGATTTGAACTTCTGATCTGTTCCTTCCTCACTGGGAGTCACTAGGCAAGTGACTATTTGAGCCAGGGATCCTCTTCTTCCTTTATCCTTTAACATATCGCCTATCATATAACTAGCATAGTGGGCCCTCAAACACAAGACTTTTGACTTGCCAAGTCTATTTTAGGCAGAGGTAAGCACATTTTAACTTCCTTGTATATTTTGTCTATTTGGGGGGGAAAAAAAAACAGCCATAGGAGGGATTCTCACAGGATTTTGCCAGAGAAAGCTTAGCAAATGGTGAAGAAAATGCACACAGTGGAATGGGAACCCACATATAGAATAGCTGTTAAGGTAGAGTTAGCTCTTCTCAGGGCATTGGGAGAAACTGCCAATACATGGAAGTGGTTGTCTCCTACTTGGGAAATCATTGATATCCTGAGTAACGGGGAGACGTCCAAGAAGATTTTTAATGGATGCCCCATTTTTAGCTTCTTAAATATTTGTCCATTAACCTTAATGAACCAGTCCAATTTGATAAGAATAAACAAAAGATTTGCTTTGTCTATGAAGCTCATTCTCCTAGAGTAGTGATTTCCTTTTTCTTCATCTGAACGCATTTCCTCCACTTGTCATGACCTGTTCATGACTGTGATTTTGTTCATGTCCACCCAGACACCTCCGTTAGACTAGAGGCTCCGTGAAAGCAAGAACTATTTCCATGCCTCTTTAACATTTTATTGTCAGTGCTGCTAGAGTCCTGACACATCAGCATTCAACAAACACTAGTTGTTGAATGAAGGAGTGAGTGAATGAATGAATGAGTTTGAATTTAGGAGGTAGAATTACATCTTTTGGGTCCTCTGGAAAATGCATTAAATTCAGAGATGTTGTATATAATTTATTTCGATTTATTAAGCTGCTAATACCTGCCCAGGACAAAACCCTTGCCTTTCAAAGTTGGCTGCCAGTAACTTTTCCCAGAAAGGAAATTTTAATAATTAGTTTTGTTTCATACATCTGTTAAACATATTTGTATAAAATGGTGCATGCATTTCAATTTTTTGAAAATCTTCCTTAAAGTCACATTTTAACATGTGTTAGCTGGCATTAACTATTTATTAGTTTCACCTTATCTGTGCCCAAAGTTAGGGCTAAAATGAGTTTAGAGACCACATCTGCCCCCATATATTTTTACCACTTTAAAGATACTTGAGTGATGAATGGATTAAAATAGCTGAAACCCATAATTGAGAAAGGAATGATGAAAAGATCAAATTGTGTATAGGAAGGGATGGAAACAGATACAGAAAAATGTAGCGGATGCCAAAAATATGGATGGGAGTTAAACCATTATTTTCAATGGTCTAAAGCCAAAATACCATATAAAGCAGACTCCTAGATTGGCAGATTTATGAGGGAGTCATAAAAACTAGTGATCATAAAGTTGTTAGAGGGGGGAAAAAATCTAAACACCATTTACTTTGATTAGAGTCAGGATTGAACTGAAGTAAATCTCAGAGGGGAAGAGGAATTTGGCAGTCCAGTAAATAAATGTCTCCGTATTATTCACAAACTGTACCGGCCTTTCTGGGAAAGACAAGTAGTGGGAGATGTCATCTTATCACCCACTTCCTTAAAATGACAGTAAGAGCTGATACTTATGGAGGGTGAATTTCAGGCCAGGCTCTTTAGTTTCAGTTCTGTCTGTATATCACCACCTTGGACTGGATGGACTCCATCATCTCTTACTTGAGTTACTACGCTGGGTTTCATCATGTCCCCTGCTTCTGCCCAAGCTGCCCTATCTCTTCCCAACATAATAACCAATGGATCATCTCGAAATCCTAACTCTGATGGTGCCTTTGCTCTGCTGAAACCTTGTGATTGTTTCCTCTTTCACTCAGAGTAAAAGCAAAGTCCTTTCTATGGTCTTTGAAGTCGGCAGGATCTGACTCTGTTCATTCTTTGACGGTGTCTCCTCCTGCTTCTTTCTCCCTTGGTTCCAAATACTTTGGCCTCCATGCTGTTCTGGAAACAACCAGAGCTTGTTTGGAATGTAGATCCTAAGTACTGATTGTTTTCTTCACCCGGAATGCTCTTCCTCCAGATATCTTCACTGCTAACCCTCCTGATCTTACTAACTCTGTTTGGGTCAACAGCCACCTTTTCAAAAAGTTCTGTGGCTATTAAAACCCCAGTCCCCTCTTCAACCTATCTCGGACATTCCCCATTACCTCTTATCCTGCTCAATCTTTGCTTATCACCCTCTACCATGCGACATCATTTACCTATCAATTTGTTTTGTAACTACCTTCCAGCCCTTGCCAGAAATGTAAGTCGCTCAAGAACAGGGACCACATTTGTTCACAGATCTATCCCAAGTGCTTAAAACAGTGTCCAACACAGAGTGTGCTCAACAATGATTTGGTCAATGTTTGCATTGTCTCACCGAATCCTCACAATAGTTTTATCTGAGATTTCAGTCTTATCACCTATGGCTAAGAGTCTGTGACTGGGTTTCTTGATTTCTCACTGATTTTAAAATAAACGTATGAAATTCACATACATTACGAATTCTTTCTATGATACAGTTTTAGGAGCAGAACTGGAGTAGAGTTAAAGGAAACTTCTGAAACTCGAGATAACTTGGTATCTTAACAAATTATTTTTCCCATAAATAGATTTAAAATTCCTGCAGCGAACAGACAGCACTTTTATTGACATTTTTGCTTTGAAAACTGTAATACCATGATGAAAACTCCTTTCAAAACATTAGAATCCATCTTCCATTTTTGTTTACATCTTGGGATTCCAGTTCCTCGCTTCCACTAAAGACTGCCACCATTTGCTTCTAATTGGGCTGCGTGTGCACGTCCATCTCAATTGCTGGAGAAAGCTGCCTGAAGCATCTCATTAGTCAGAGGCTGGTAATAAACATCTTCGGCAGCCTACATTTCTGCCAGGAAAGGGCTTTGCTCCTCTGTCCAGCTAATGGTGCTCTAGGCTCCTAATTGTCTCACATTTAAAAAAAAAATCCCCCAATATTTAAGTGTCCTCATCAGAAAAACAAAAAGCAACCATGATATCAGACCTAAAGCTCCATGACATCATCTAGAATGAGGGAACCCAGCTGGCTCAGCAGTCAACCCCAGAGAGATGAAGAGGAAGCATCCGACCAGCTTGCAAGACCCTGGGGAGATACTACTTAATCAGGAAACCTGATTCTAACCCTCTTGTTTCCCCCACCCCAGCCCAGCTTCTTTCCCTTTCTCTTCCTTTCTGTGGTGCTTGAAGACTTTGTGGTTGGTGAGAAGGTCAGAAGAGGTCAAGGAATTTTTTGAAGTTGTTGTCACAAATGTATTGTGTATTTTCCCAATCAAGGACATTTTCAGGAAAAAAAAAAAATCCAGGAGCAGCTTCCACATCCCCCAGCTAGACAGGCCATTATAAGATGTGAATGTCACCAAGAAGTGTGTGGAGGAAGAAGGTATAGTCCAGAAAACTATTTTTATTTATTGAGCACAGTAGGAAAGAGCCCAAGTTCTTAACCTGGGACCACATACTGTTTGTTCAGTTCAGACTGATGCATGTATTATGACAGAGCAGTGACTAGAACATAGATTAGCTATTAGCTATTAGCTAATAGTAGCTTTAGTGTTCTTACCATTGAACACGAGTTGCTAGGAGTTTGATCTTATTTAACCTCATCAACAACCCTTTATCCTCTCAACTTACAGGTGAGGGAATTGGGGCTATAATTGTCATGTAGCTTGCCCAATGGTCATTCCACAAGAGGGTACCAGTCACACTGCTGTAGTCACATCTCCATGAACAACAGATCTGATGCATGGATTCATTTTGTTTGGTTCAGGAATAAAAATATTTGTGTTTCCACACTTGGAGTCAGTGAGAAATTTGGATGCCATTGTGGTCACTTCCCTTTATGTAATCTTGCTTTGTTTTGTCATTTTTGTTCGCCATCTTGCCTCTATTTTCTTTTCTTTTTTTAAAGATTTTATTTATTTGACAGAGAGACATCACATCACAAGTAGGCAGAGAGGCAGGCAGAGAGACTGGGGGCGGGGAGAAGCTGGCAGAGAGCCCGATGTGGGGCTTGATCCCAGGACCCTGAGATCATGACCTGAGCCTAAGGCAGAGGCTTTAACCCACTGAGCCACCCAGGCGCCCCTTCCTCTATTTTCAACAAATGTTTACTGAGGGCCTCTTATATGCTGGGCACTGTAAAAGATGGGAGTTATACCTCTGACTACAATAGAAAAACATACGTTTAAGTTGCAATGTCTGTTACAGAGCATTCATGATTTGATGGTGGAGATAGATGATGGTGAATTATTTACAAAGACAATACCAAATATATTACCGCTCCATTATAAAATTAGAACCTGGTATATCTTTGAGAGTTTCTCAACAGCTCCTTTTAAGCAGAAAGCACAATTGGCTGCCTAAGGTTTAATCTGGGAAGCATCAGAAACAATTTTTGTCCTTAAATAACTTTTGGACTTGTATAACACTAAAAATCACCACCTCAAAAACTCATTTCTTCTGGCTAATGCAATGTCTCTTGATGTAGCCGTCATCTTATATATACATAGTTAATATATACATTAATAGATCTAGTGAGTTTAAGGATTTGACCTTTGTGCAATAATTATAAAACCCCATTATTATAAATTGATCATATTACATGACAAATACTTTCTGTACTTTCCTGGTTTTATTTTTTTCTTCAAACTCTCTACCCAACCTAGGGCTTGAACTCACAACTCTGAGACCAAGTGTTGAACATTCTACCTACCAAGCCCATCAAGTACTCAGACTAACACTTTTGATGGCAGAGTGAAATGGGAAAATCCCAGGCTGACTCTGGGGAAACTGAATTGCTGGGAACACTTGATGGAGTTGTCCACGTAACCCCACAACCAGCTGTGGAAGTGAGAACTTTGACCAAGTTTTATATTCATTGTTTTTCACTTTTGTCTCTGGTACTTCAGGTGAACAAAACTGGCAGTTTGAGGTTTTCAGTGGGATTATGCCCAAACAACCATTGCTCATGATGACACTGAAGGGGTCTTATGGGTTCCCTTTGTTGGGTCCACATGGTTTCTTTGGGAAGATGATGAGGGGTGGATATTGAAGGGCAAATGAAATAGAGGGCAGATGGCCTCCTCTGGCATCTCAAAATCCAGGCCTCCCCACTCTACACCTTCTTGGTGCCTTGAGATGATGATTTTTGTAGCCCTTATCAACTTGTGTCCTTAAGAGTCTGATGTCCATGTGGGTTCATCCCATGAGAGCATCAACCTGTGCCCACAGAGGTCTGCTACTACTTCCCTTGATCATTTCTCCTCCAAGCTGTGGTGAGGTCCTTGTTGATTTCCTCTTCCAAGGCCATAACTCTTCTCAGAGCCACCCTACTGTCCTGTCTGATTTTCTGCTACTATACCCTTATCTTGCTTGTTTAAACCTACTTTTATAACAAATGTATGCTGTAGTTAGCCCTATGGTGTTTCACTATCCCCCTGAGTTTCCCTTAACTTCCTATATCTCTATGAATACCCCCCTTTAAACTTTCCTCAAATTCCCCATATTTTCAGCCTTATCCCAGATTGATTCATACCATGTTAATAGTATATAATATTAGCTATTCCTGATAGTAACATATTCCTGATCATAGCTAAATTCCTTGAGCCAATGCAGTTTGATATTTAGGTATTCTCTTTCCCTGGACATTGGTAAATATTGTAGTGTCTCTTTTTATTCTCTTAACAGTTCATGAAGAAGTTTGATGAGTCTCCCCCATTTCCACTTGAACAAACAGAGGCAAGTTCAATAGTCCGTCCAAAATTAACCAATTGTTAGGAGCAAAGAGTTGAATCTAGGAAGTTGAGTACCCAGTACACTGATTGGTAGAGAACTTTATACTGAGGGAGGGAATAACTCTAAAAACTAAACAGAAAATTAAAGAACTAGGGCCAGCCAATGGTGACCTGCAAGAACTATAAAAGAACAAGAGGCTAAGTTTATAAGATGAATAAAAAGTTTCCAACACCCGTGTAAATCTAAAAATGTATTAATGCATTAGAACGCATAAGCTAAAATGTGTTCAAGTGCCAAGTACTTCTTGAAGCAAGGTCCTCTCTGAGTTGAGACATTATTTGTTGCAAAGTATGCAATTTCAAAAAGAAATATTTGAATTATCCCAGAATTAAAATCTTGCTTGAGTGCCATTATCACATTTTTGTTCTCTAAAAACATCCTCTTAAATTTTCTACTTCTCCTGAAACATCTTCTTTCTTCTGCCGAACAGAACCAAAGGAAAATTGAAAAGGAAATAGGAATGGTACAAGGTTTAATTCAAATTTAAGGATGGGGGACCCTTTAACAACATGGATTTGAACAGTGCAGTCCACTTTTGTCCCCATACAGACAATATTGTGAATGTATTTTCTTGTGATTTTCCTACCATTTTCTCTCCGCTAGCTCGCTTTATTGTAAGAATATAGTATATAATAAATACAGCACAATATGTGGTAATTCAACAACAACAACAAAAACCCAGACTGAACAGAAGATACTGGTGATGGCTAGAGGGGTGGTGGCAGTGGAGCAGGGTAAAACAGATAAGGAGAATAAGAGTTATAGACGTCCAGTTGTGGAATAACGGGAAGGAAATGGAACTTTCTGCTTAACAAGAATTAAGGAGAAATAATTCTGCTTCCTTCCTGTCAGATATTTTAAATAATTTACAAATGATCTTACCTCTATAATTCCAGCATAATAAACACAATTAAATCTAGTTTTGATTTTTGAAAATGTGTAGTGCTTTAGGAAAATTACAGTTTGGATGCTCACTGCCGTAGGCAAAGCAATAGGTAGAAATTCCGTAAGAGACAGAAACAAGCTCTAAAAATAGCCACTGAGTACCACTGAAGGTTTTTTTATTTGTTGTGCACATATTGAAATGATGTTTTAAACCCAGTATTTCATTAAGGAAAACTGACGTTGCAAATTTCTTGTATTAACTAACAAATGCAGGGATCACAAACCATGAATTCTATGATTTCATATTTATTTAATTTTGGTTTGTTCTGATATTTATTAAGTTTAATTTGCACGTTACCTTGTTTGTGGTGAGAAGTACTGTTGGGCCTATTTTTCTATGGCATGTAAAGGCTGCCTGTTAAGTCAATATCAAATTAGAATTACTGTCTACAGTTGACCATTAAACAACATAGGGATTAGGAGTGCTGACCATCAGAAATCTGTGTATGACTTGACTCCTCCAAAATTTAAGTTTTTGCAGCCTACTATTGACTGGATGGCTTACTGATAGCATGAACAATGAAATAACACATATTTTGTGTGTTCTATATATTATATACTGAATTCTTACAATAAAGGAAGCTAGAGAAAAGCAAATGTTACTAAGAAAATGTTTGGGAAGAGAAAATATATCTACAGCACTGTGCTCCCTGTGTGTGTGTGTGTGTGTGTGTGTGTGTGTGTTTGTATGTATATATGTTTAGAACTAACATTGATTGACCCTTGCAGCTTTCGACTGAATGGGTCCACTTATATGTGGACACACACACACACACACGCACGCACATACATATGTATATACACATATACACACATATATGCACATATATACATTTATACAATATATAGACATATACATATATACACCTATACACATATGTGTATATACATACA
The DNA here is from genome assembly GCF_011764305.1 of Mustela putorius furo. NCBI lineage: Eukaryota > Metazoa > Chordata > Mammalia > Carnivora > Mustelidae > Mustela > Mustela putorius. Next base: position 11,218,881 of record NW_025421399.1, read on the forward strand.
TATACATATACACACATATACACACATGTATATATACACACATATATACACCACATATACGTGTGTGTGTGTGTGTGTGTGTGTGTATACATGTCCACATATAAGTGGACCCATTCAGTCGAAAGCTGTGTGCTCAAGGATCAATGTTAGTTTCTTATATAATTCTCTCTATGCATGATTTAGGAATCTGTGGCAGCAATTAACATAAAATAACTTGAGTCATCTTGAGCAAGAATAGATAAAAGATAAATAGATAAAATTGATAAAATCAAATAACTCAGAATTAGGGACAGTGCCGGGGATTAGGAAAGGACATACACTAGGAATGTCTCCAGGGCTGCTTCTCCTGAGCCTCCCTCTTTCTCTTCCTCCACCCCCTACCCTGACCACCCCCGTTGGCTTTTCTTTCCCTCTTGCTTTCTCTACTTGAGATAATTGCAGCTAGTGGACACCCTCTCAGTCCCAACTCCAAATTCTATGCAGAGAGAAAGGGACTGACTCAGTTTGGATCAAGAAGTCGCCTGTGGTCCATTCAGTTATGGCCAGGTCATGAAACAAAGCACCATCTACAAGGGGTCACCTCTCATGAAAAAGGGAAATAAATAGAGAGAAAAGAGATTTGGGGTGACCTGGGAAGACTCACAAATCTTTACACTTGTCCATGTGTTAATGGTTTCTGAGCTCAACCAAAGACGGTTTATTTTAAGTGCCCTGCTTTAAATATGTTTTATTGCCTGTCATTTAAAATTGCTTTTGATTGCTTTTGAAAAGAAGAGGGCTATAAGCCTTTTCAAGGCAAAGGTTAAATAGGATCATCTTGGAGTTCAAGCCGGAATATTTGAGGAACAAGTTCTTATGTGGGGAAGAGAGTGGGGAAAGTGAACATATTTTGATTGTTATCGATTCAGTGTTCTCTCCTGAAATTCACTGTTTTGTTTATTCTCCTTATCTCTGCTTCCCCAGTCCTGAATATTGGGATTGCAGCCCATTATAACATGCTGTATTTTATATTAGAGAATACTCCAAAAATAGCAAACAGTAGAAACCAAGGAAAACAAAACCATAGCCCACCCCCCCACCCAAACAAGTGACATATACATCTCTTGCGTCTTTCATCCAGTGGGGCACAGGCTGGCGTTCGAAACCGTCACTCCAGAAGGTCCTTGCTTGACGGTAAGCTACCCTCGCTGAGCAGGTCTGGTTCCCAGGCCAGTTTCTAACCTGCTTTGAGTGATTCTGGTGGGTCTTTGGCTTTGGCTAGAGAACTGGACTCTTGGATTCTCAATTCTTAGCTTCCTTTGCTAATTTTTGTTTGTCTTCTTACCCAGATCATCTGGGTTTGTATTTCTTTTGCTAGGATCACATACCGTAGCTGGATTCCAGCTCAACGTATGGCATCCCCACTGAAACAATTTAGTTCTCCAAGAGGAGATCGGGAGATACCTATGTTTTGGATGGTGTATTTCATTCCAGTTTTTTGTATCCAACAACAGTGACTCTTTCTCTTTAGGGGGGTTACTTGATGTTATGTAGTTTGTGCCAACCTTTTTCAATTTTATATTCTATCGCACTGACCAGATTGATTCTGGGCATGTTGTCTCTCTTCACATGTGTAGCACCTGACATAAGCTTCAGCATCTCTCTCTCTCTACCCCTTGCCTCAGAGAATCCAATGACATCAAAGTAGAATTTAACATTCTACTTGACAGGTGGAGGCAAGGACTTCCACTGTATTGCCCATCCGAAATGTTTCCAATCTTCCCCCACATTAGTCTCCACAATCTTCTTTGCCGTTCAGAATTTCTTCTCTCCCTTCACCACTGCCCAACCAGGCAACACCTAACATTATTCTCCACTCTCTTCCTAGTGCCTGTCCCTATTCCTGTCTCTTCTTTCCTGTTCAGAGGAATTTGATTAATTTTACTGTAAATACACTTTTCCAGGATACAGCCCTTCACTCACTGTGACTTAGAAAGAAAGGAGGAATTATAAGATTAAAATAAATTTTTCTTACATTCTAGGACTTTAAGAAACACCCTTTAAATGGCTGATTAATATTAATCACAACTGACTTATTGTTTATTTAAATCCTTCATTACCTCACATTCAAAATGGTTTCCTTTTCAAACTACAACATGAAATATAGTTTGTACAAAGTTTTAGCTCTAGCTGTTGATTGTTCTGGTCTTAATTACCAAGCATTTACATACTAGATCAAGACTAGGAATGCTTTTAATAAAGAATTCCAAAAATATTTTCTGTATATTTTTGGCATCAATACATGAGTGAGTGTTCTCTTCTACCTAGTTAGATATGGGTATCATAGTTTTTTTCAAAAAGGTGTTAAATAATTAAAATGGCTTATTTCATTTGCACATTTATTTTTAACGGGTCATCTTGAATAACTGTTTACTAATTATATTTCTGAGTTTAATTATAATTTTATATTTGTGTTTTGAATAAGTCATGAGGGATTGGGTCACGCTGTGATAATGTACTAAACCCAAAATATCAGTGTAAAGCCATTTTGGATCCAACAGCTCTCTTGGGCACTTCTTTCTAAGAGGGGCACAGGACATGCTGTTCCCAGTTTGCAAGTCTACCTAGCTTGTTTTTATATAATAATTGGAACCCCGACTTTCTAGTCTGGTATGTCAGCAGGATAGATCCCATACAGATTTTCACTGCCTCAGCCTGCAAGGAACATGCTTCTCCTCCTCTTCAAATTCCTAGTCAGAGGGGCGCCTGGGTGGCTCAGTGGGTTAAAGCCTCTGTCTTCGGCTCAGGTCATGATCCCAGGGTCCTGGGATCGAGCCCTGCATCGGCCTCTCTGCTCTGCAGAGAGCCTGCTTCCTCCCCTCTATCTCTCTCTCTCTGCCTGCCTCTCTGCCTACTTGTGATTTCTCTCTTTCTCTGTCAAATAAATACAATCTTAAAAAAAAAAAAAAAATCCTAGTCAGAGCCTGCTGAATGGCTCCCCCCAGATGCAAGAACATAGAGAGAGGAGAACCCGATATTTCTGAGAACCAGCCATCTCCAACACATGCATAGTCTATCCCTCATCATAAGCAACTTAAGGCACACAGCCTCTTTGTATAAAAACATCAGCATCAGACTCTCTCCTTTGCTGCAGACTTTTTTTTTTTTTGTAAGTTTGTTATTTGCCTTTAAATTGTAGTCTATTATGAATTTGCCAAGAGTTTTCTGTCACAAATGCTGAAACGACTTAGGAAGAATCAAGAAATGTCATTATATCATTTGTAAAGAAAATGTCAAAGAAACGCGTGTCAGACTTCGAAGCATTTCTCTAAAGAACTCTTTATCAGTTAAGTCCTGATGGGAGTGAAGGATGGAATCAAAAACAGTTGACTTAGGGATCCTGATGGAAAAGAGAAAAATGCCTGGAAAGAAAGCTATCAGATCAACCATTTTGCGTTAGGGCTTTCTATCTGAAAATGAGCAGCAGAGGGACTCGTTCTGGTGATTCTAGAACTTGCTTTGCTTTCAGTACGGTTAAAATTTCCCCGGGAGACGTTTGGATTCTGTCTTCTTGGAAGAAGGGCACCCACACAAGTGAATTAAAATATAAGCTAAATTCAGCTTTGTTCAAGTATGCCTCCACCTAGTGTCTCTGCTCTGCTCCTCATCCTCAGTGCCACCCACACCCCCAGGAAGAAAGACAATATGAATTTATTCATTCTTAAAGGTAAAATGAGCTAGAAGATGCTTGTTTGCGTCCTTAATGTCTCTCCCGACTCCTAGCACGAGGATTGCGTTTAACCGCAAACACTTATGAACACTCTTCGGTAGCCACAGCTCTGTGATCTGTCTGGAACCAGGCAGGAAGTTGGATAGAAACAGTATTTCTGAATTCTATAGATAAGCTTTCCTAAAGTACTTCTCTGTGCTTTCTTCTATTTCTTTTTTAGTTTCTCGCAACACACATTTCATTAACTCTAACATCTGTCATCTTCCTGCAAGATTTATTATGCAGGTCAAAATCACATGCCATTTTTTTTTTTTTTTTTTTTTTTTTTTTTTTTTTCATCTTCTTCTCTTATTGAAAAGAGCAATTTCAGCTGACACAATCCAAGGCATTGATTCTGGGTTGTTTTATTGCAGAATTCTGACCTGAAAAGTTTTTAATTTGAATTTAGATTGAACTCTTTGTTTCTGAAATTGCTTCCCCGTACTTCTTTATGTAACCTTTCCCTTGATTTCTCTTACTTCTGTGGTTTCATTTGCTACAGATTTTATAGAGTTAGAGAAATCAAGGATCGGGCATCCCTACCCTGCTTCCAAATGTAGCTCATAACTGACTCAATTTTGCTGAAGGGATGATTGTTAAGCAGGAAAAAAGGGATAAAATCTCAACAAAGTAATGATTCACACCAGTTAGTACAAACTCACCCAGCAGAAACGACCTGATTAAAATCGGAGTTGCTGTCTGCTAGTAGGAGGTGTAGGTAGAAAAATGGCAGTTTCCCTAATAAAATGGAATTTATTAAGTAGCTAAGTCTTATAAAAAGCTGTTCTCCTGAAATATGCTCTATGCATTCACAACATTTAAGGGGAAAGTGACCTATGTTATTCTTTTTTTTTTAAGACTTTATTTATTTATTTGACAGATCACAAGTGGGGAGGGGGAGCAAGCTCCCCACTGAGCAGAGAGCCTGATGCAGGGCTCTATCCCAGGACCCCAAGATCATGACCTGAGCCAAAGGCAGGGGCTCAACCCACTGAACCACCCAGGAAGCCCAACCTATGATACTCTAATTGAAGAACATCAAAGCTTAATTTTAAAAGCCTAATAAGATGGACAAGAATGGAAAGGAGAAATATCCGGTATATTCATTTCATTTTCAAAGAGGAGACCCCCCCTTCCTGCGAAATGGGTCATGGATGTCTGTGGCGGACACTGGTATCAGGTAGGGTGCTTCATGAGGAAACCACCAGACATGCAGCGTTTACCTTGTTGGGTAACTAGTTCTGGAAAGAGAGTTCCTAGACTTATATTTCACATAGATGAGGTTTAGGAAGCTCATTAAGGTCTAGGATCCTAGTAGAAAGAGTAAGAATACGGAAGTGTGTAAACTTGCCAAATTCCTAAGTGTTTTTAGCTCTTCGGTGACAGAGGGGAAGAGAGTTTTGTTCGCAAACATATGGCCAAAGTTGATAAGATCTAATTATATGTTTGCAGCTGTTTCGAATCTGTAAATATCTGAATTTGGTCAACACTATCTACGCATGACAAAAGCAGTATAAATAAAGGAAATTAGCTAAAAATTGAAACAACAACAACAATCCCTTTTGAAGGGAGGAAATTAGGGGCTGAGTTTTCTATGTGTGACTTAAACAGGATAAAGATCGGAACAACAATGCTCTACGTACATAAAACGTTTGCACCTCATTAACAGGAGCTCTGGAACCAATTTCTCTGTATGGGAAAACCTCTGACAAGATTCTCACAGGTTTAGATGTAGTTTGAGCAAATAGAAATCATCAGGGTTCTTAAGGACAATTTTGGTCATTTAGATAAATTAGGTAACTCTTAAAAACAAGTCAAGATTTATTTTGTTGTTTTGTTCTTACTTGTTTATTAATTTTTTTAATTTAAGTTCAATTAGCCAAAACTTTAACTGAATGGTTTTTAATAGAATGTAAAAAATAAAAAAAAAAAAAAAATAGGGCAGAATTCAATGTTTCACCGGAAAGGCTAACTGAATGGGGATTTGCAAGGGCAATAGTTCCATAAATAAGATGATCTGTTTTCCAAAGAACTTCTTCAAAAGAACAATGAAAATTACAGATAAGGAGCCATTTGTGTGTTTAAAGGCAGGAGTATGGGTGGGAAAAGTTGAAGGAGTTGATGGATGTTGAACATTCAAATTCTAAAATACGTTTTAATAAAAGAAAACCTAAGTGATTTTATATTAAATCAATGACATATTCAAGGAAACGGAGTAACTTATATGTTAATTTCTTTATCCTTAAATCTCCTCCCACAACCTGTGTCCACATCTGAAACAGAATGTTCAATGTATTTGCCAAATAAAGGTAATATCCCATGGGACCAACAAGTTTAATATCAGTCCAATAATGCTTATGCTATATGTATATATGTGCAGGTATATGTAAGTATGTATTTGTGATATATTGCACGTTTAGTTACATATGTACCTTGCTTTAATGGCAGGGGTACAACAACTTGTTATTTACATGAAAGGGGAAAGAGAATATTCTGGCTTGATTCAGACAATTGGCCTGGAGAGGCAGTCCCCTAGATATTTGTGCATCTACCTTGTGCATCTACCTTTCATAATATTTAAGCTCATTAGTTACTGTCTTGTGGGGCATGTGTTTTACCAAGGACATTTACCCACTTCCTGTTAGCCACCATCATCTGGAAGCCTTTATCGATACAATTGGCTACTGTGATGTTCTGCAGAATGTCCAGATGACCAAGGTCACTAATCACAGAACAGAATCAATAAGCGTATTTTAAAAAATTCACATTGACTCTACCAGTAGATGGATGCTAAGTCCTCATCTGTTCCAGTGAAGAGAACTTATCCTATTCCATAGCTATAACTGAGTCTTTCATTTGGTTAAATCCGCGTTGGTCCATTAAATCCTATCTATTTGATTTCCGTAAGGGTTATACCACTGAATTGAACTGGAACCTAATAGGCCTCACCAATGTCACTGAAGTCCTGGGGGGACATTGCTAATACCGCATCCAACTTAACATCATGGCTTAAAAAAAAAGAAGTTTCAGGGGCTTCATTTGAGGGCTCTTATTCTACAAGATGAGGGGTCTACAGCACCTAAGTAGATTCATCCTAGATATGCACTTGAGGACAAGGGAAGTAATCATGGGATGAATCTTCTGACCCATTCAAATCATTGTTAGATGGACCAAAGACAGATTTTTTTTGTTTTGTTTTCATGGCATCTGTAAACCTTCACTCTGAGAAAAGGCTATGATGGGGTTTCGAGTCTCCTACCAAGGCCAGTTCAAATCTTGCATCTAACATAACATGCTTTAAGAAAGCTGATCTCCTTGAAGGAAAATTTTAATTAGTGAATTCAATGCCTGTGAACTGACTTGTATCTAGAAATGTTATTGTGATCTTTAGCAGTTCTTGATTTTGTTCTGATTATATAAGGTAAGTAATATAGTTGTATATCCATCTATCTTACTCTGGAACACTTTATTATTTATTCGTCTTCATCATAGATGCCTGTGAGTCCAGTGACGTGATGGCCTCTCTGTCCTTAGTGTCCATTGTATGGATTGATCTGCCTTGTCTCGGGAGTGTCTCCCCTTCAATAGTGAAGAGACCAGATCCATAGCATCTCTTACTTCCAGCTCTAGAAAGAAGTCATCTCCTCAGGCTGCTTGAAGATACTGAGGACCACTCACAAGTGCATTCTCCAGTGCCTCAAGAAAGGGTTTGTCCTTTGCTCTCCCAGAGAGCCTACCTGCGTAGTGGTCCTCTCACTTCATCTAGCACGTGAATTTTAACACACCTACCTCCCTGAGCTTTCTGAATCCTTCTGTGGTCACAGCCATACTGGTACCTCTGTCTTATTTATCTTTGGCCTTTATGGTGTCCAGATTCAAGGAGATACTCTAGAAGGTAACATGAATTATGTGCAGATGTATTTGCCATACTGAACTGGAAGTCTCCAGAGAGTCCTTCTATTTTAATAAGCTATCTCTTAACTGACCTTGCATTCAGCCTCAATCCAACATCCTCAATATATACTCCCACTTAATTAGTCCTGAATTATATGAACATGTTTGCCAGTCCCATGATGCTTCTGTCATATGGTGCATTTCCCCTCCGAGAAGGGGCTGTAGTTCCCTCCTTGGACTAGGCTCAGACCAAACTCTAGTTAATGGAGGCAACGAATGAAGGTGGCAAAAGACTTCAGGGAAGGCAAGCATAATCTTGCCTCTTGTAGGTAAAATCTTTGTATTGGCTTTGGCAAAGGGAAATTTCTTTCTTCTCTAAAGGGAGAGGTGCTTCTTTCTCTGTTTATGGGAGTTCATGGAAATCAGAGGGTTCATGATTCCCCAATTCTTATACTCATCATCTTAGGTTTCAGAGTCCCACTCTTTTCCTTGCAGGGATATGATCTGGGCATAGGGGTCTTGCCGAGTTTGTGATTTTAGTCTCCCTGCAGTTCTGTTACTCTCACAATCAAGTCCTAGATTTAAAAAAGTCTTAGTCCTAAAATTTTTTTTCATAATATTTAAGCCCATTAGTTACTGCATGACCCAACACTTTACTGTTCAAGTGTACTTCATACCCATCCACTTGTGGTAGACAGAGTAATGACTCCCCAAAGATGTTCGCACCTTAAGAAGATTCTGTAGATGTGATAAAGTCATGAACATTTAGATGAAGAGATTTTCCTGGATTATCCAAGTGGGTCCAATTTTGTTTCAAGTGTCCTTAAAGGTGGAGAACCTTCCTGTTCATGATCAGAGAACAAAGTGGTATGAGAAGGACTTGACCTGGTTTGACTTGACCCATCCAACCATGTTGATGGCTTTGACAATGGAGGAAGGGAGCCATAAGAATATATCATTTCTCAAAGCTGGGAATGGTCCTCAGTTTACAGCCATCGAGAAAATGGGCCCTTGGTCCCATAACCACAAGGAACAGATGAAGTATATAAAATAAATAAATGGATGATGTACACATATGCAGACACATGTATGAGTATGTGTGCATATATATCCAAATAATCTTAAAATTTCAATTACACATACATCAGTTTTATCACATCCATAGGATTTTATCAAGTGAGCACATTAAAGGTCCAAAGAAATGTCAATCCATTCTATAAAGCAAGCATGTAATAGGTGTTCTCTAACTAAATGTAATACACCTGGACATTAATAATAAGTAGGTTACAACTTCTCTCCAAACTTTTAGAAATTAGAAAATACTTGTGAATAACTCAGATCACTGAGAAAGTTAAAGCTGCAGTTGCTGTCTATCTAGTGATTAGCAGTGGTTAGAACACTTAGAGCAGTGTGGACTACAGTCGGGGTTAAAATTCATAGCATTAAGTCATCTCCACTATTAATTACAAAGTAAAAGTTAAGATTTATCTGAGGACACTGGAAAGAAAATATGAATAAAAGGGGGAAGGATATGTGTGCCTGGGTGGCTCAGTCGGTTAAGTGTGTGTCTTTGGCTCAGGTCATGATCCCAGGGTCATGACCCTGATAGGTCAAAATATTATCAAAATAGGATCAAGCTGCATGTTAGGCTCCCTGCTTAGCAAAGAGCCTGTTGGGCTCCCTGCTTAGCAAAGAGCCTGCTTCTCCCTGTCCTTCTGCCACTCCCTTGCATGTGCTCTCTTGCTCTGTCAAATAAATAAATCTTTTATTTATTATTTTTTTTTAGGGTAAGGGATTTAGTAGGAAGAAGCTTATAAAACGAGACGTTGTTTAGGTAATACAAAAAGTAGACTTGCTAAGGATATCCTTTTTTTTTTTTTCACTTTTAGGTATACAAAAAAAGTCAATTTTGGAAACAGAAGTGGTGAAAAAACTACTGGTAAAATATTTTTAAGAAGTATAAAGGACAAGGTATAATTTCATTGGAAAATGTGGTTGCACCAGATTATCACCCAGGAAATATAAATTATGTAATATGAATTACATAATTGTCTCATTAACATATGAAATGCTATGAAGCAAGAAAAATGAAAAGGCAATGGGAAAAATATTAATAGAAGAAAGATCAACAGATACCAGATCCATTTTCTTCTAAAGGAGCTAGCCTCATCTTAATTAATAATGAAGTGATTTTAAGACCAAGGGATATAGACCTGCAGACCATTTAAAAACCCTCACGGTATGGAAATCAGGCAATATTCAAGTCGTAGCATCTCAAAGACTGAGGACTTCCCAAATATTTTCATGTTACATTATTTGAAAGATTTCTTAAAATCCCCTTCTAATTTTATCTCCCTTCCACGAGTTTTCCGTTCCAGACCCAATAACTGTAACCAGCCACATTCGTGTAAGTGCAAAAGGTGCCAGAGACACTCAGATAAATGAAGGAAATGAGCTCAGGAAGGGAAGCAACTTTCACCGTTGGCTCTAAGAGGTCATCTCTTGTCCTTTAATATTGATTAGACATTCAATAATTATCGGAGTGCCTGTAATGAACTGTTTTCAGGGCTAGAGGTACTCCCCAAAGGGAAATAACTCGACCAGTGTTTAAGTTGCAGATAGGATCAAGAGAGAATTAGTTCTCTTGTTCTTAAATTTCTGTAGAATATTTATGATCTATGACTTGAAACAGGGAGTCCGTGGCTCAAAAACTGAAGGATAATGATCAAAGTCACACATGTGCTAGTAGAACGTATAATTGACTTCTGAACAACCTGAGGCCTGGGGGCACCACACGGTGGCACAGTGAAAAATCCAACGGTACCTTTTGCTCCTCTCCCCCAAACTTAAGTAGTAATAGCCTCCTGTTGACCAGAAGTCTTACCAATAATTTAAACAATCAAGACATATTTTGTATATGCATTATAGACTGTCTTCTTGAAGTAAGCTAGAAAAAAGAAAATATTAAAAGCAATCATAAGGAAGAGAACATACATTACAGTGCTGCTTATCAAAAAAAAACACATGTAAGTAGACCCACAACAGCTCAACCCAAGTTGATCAAGGGTCAACGGAATAGTACTAATGAGAGTTGGCGGATACAGACTGGAGTCATACAAGAGTTTAAACATGGAGAAGGGGAGCTATTTGCAAAGGTGGGATAAGGAACAAGGGATACTGCCATACACTGAGGCTGCTAGGAATCCATAAAAATGCTACCTGATCATGAAAGGGCAAAGGGACAGAGCCATAACCAGATCCTAAGTCAAGAAGAATAATGTGGAGCTCCCTAAAGAAGCTGTGGGCTTTGGTAGAGAGATGCTACCAACCTGTAGGAACATGCGGAACAAAGAGATGGACCTCACGCCCCCTTCACGCTAGTCAAACCCAACCAGATGCCAGACATCAACATAATCCATGAACATGGGATGGCCCCCTTGTGCATACAGCAAGCAGGACAAAGGGTAAACAATAAGTCTGGAGGAGCAAACAGCATATCCAAAACAGAATAGTGGGATATTGTTTTTCCTAAAATAGAGAACCAGCTACTACTTGTGTATTCTAGAATGTACTGTAAGAATTGGTCTGATTTATAAAAAAACTAAATTAGCCTAAACTAAAATAGTAACATATTAGTATGTAATGATTTTGTGAAAAGACCATCCTGTCCTCCTGTTGCCTGGCCACATGACCTAGTTATAGAACTGGCTTATACATTTTTAGGCATGCATCCTCAGACCTACTCTCTAGAGTATGTCTTCGATACCAAGCTCATTTCTAACATTTGCAGGGCCTGAAGCAAGAGTAAAAAGAGACCCACATACCATATGTCAAATATTTAAAAGTTGCATATCAAACTAACAGACTGTTAAATAAAATCTGTTCTATTCTCTATTCTTGGCAAATATATCTTTATAATTATAAAATTGAAAGATGTGTTCAAAGGTTTAGCTTTTATGGGACCGAAGTTGGCAAAATACCAAAGATGAGTGAATTTACTTATTACTCTGTATGCCTGGTGTTCTGTTCATAAGCCAGCAATCTTTGGATGAGTAATGAAATCAAGAAATACATGATTCATAAATGATTATATATTTTAATAGCATTTATTTGTATTGCCTTCATTCTAGTAGAATCAGTTATGTTTATGTAATCAATATTTTTACCTAATTGGTATACTATTAATAGATAGGATTTGAAGTCTTAAATAGAAAAGTAGTGAAAATACTTTAAATTATGTTTTACTCTACTCTTAATTATTTGGCTGTTTTAGTTAACAACCCTATATTAATGAAATCCAAAAATATTTTAAATAAAATTAATTTCTAATAAATTTCATAAGTTAATTTTCTTAGATAGTAAAGAGATAATTTATAAGTAGTAAATATCACAACTTCAATCAGAATTTCTTAGACAGAGATGAAATTGAAACTTGTATTTTGAAAATTTAAATTATGTTAAATTTATAAAATAAAATGTGAGATTTAGGGGAACCTGGGTGGCTCAGTTGATTAAGCATCTGTCTTTTGCTCAGGTCATGATCTCAGGGTTCTGGAATTGAGCCCCATATTGGGCTCTCTGCTCAGTAGGGAGTCTGCTTAACCCTCTCCTCCCCTCCTTCTGCTCATCCTCTCTCTCTTTCTCAAATAAATAAAATCTTTTAAAAAAATAAAATAAAACTAGAGATTTATCATTCAATGTCTGTTTACTAATAGAGTTTTCAAGTTTCACAAGTATGTCTAGGATGTAGATATTTGGAAGTTTAAAAGTAATAACTTTAAGATTTATGCAACTGTGATGAATATCTCCCTGGTATGAATGAAAACATGAGAAGCCAGAAAATAGTATCTCAGCATTACTGAGAAAAAAAAAATATATATATATATGTATATATATATATATACTTTAACCAATAATTTATTGCTCTCATGCTATCTCAAAAGGGAAATTTGATGAGGTAATTAATTCGTCTCTTGTGTGTGTGAAGCATTTCCACCATTCAGGCCCTCTCTCTATTCAGAAACAGCTTTTCTCTGCTACCCTGGCTGGGGCCCAAACCAAAAGATCAATACATTGGGTCTCGGTGGACTTTCGATGCAAGAATAGAGTGCAAGAGACGTGAAGATGTGTTTTCCTGAGGCTGATAGAGGTTAGTCATGAGCTCAAGGTGTTTGGAGAATGTGCCTGCAAGTGCTTGCTTCTGAGCAAAGTATGCCTGTGCTCTAGAGCCTCATTCCTTGTTCTTGTGCTGTGTGGAGCCATGTGAAGCATGGGGTCAGCAAGGGTCACGCTAGTCCCGATCTGATGGTGGTTCTGTGTGACCCTTAGGAAGAAATTTTTTTAAAAAAAAACACAAAAAGGGGGCGCCTGGGTGGCTCAGTTGGTTAAGTGTCTGCCTTTGGCTCAGGTCATGATCCCGGGGTCCTGGGATCCAGTCCTGCATCAGGCTCCCTGCTCAGTGGGGAGCCTGCCTTTCCCTCTCCCTCTGCCTCCTGCTCATCCTGCTTGTGCTCTCTCTCTCTCTCTCTCTCAGTCTGTCAAATAAATAAAACCTTTAAAAAAAGACAAAAAGATGTTCATACCAATACACATGCCTGTATTCCTCCGTGCTTTCTCATACACCTATGAGGACTTCTGTGCGGTGTGGATGCCCTTTACATCGGCATGTAAATGCAGATTTATCTGACAAATATGCTTTATCGTCAGCTATAAATCCTACTAGGTAATTCGTGCAATATGAGAAATAGGGCCGTTATGAAATCAGTTTCCATCTCAATCATGGTCCTAATTCAGTTCAATTAGTAATGCTCTTAAAGAGGTATAAGTCGTGGTAGTGAGTATAAACAGTAATCTAGTGGTAATTGCTCAGAACTTTGATTCTTCTCCTGGTTATGAAGTTAGGAGTGAGCCTATTGGAGAAGGAAAATGGATTCACTCGGTACAGACGGGAGGATTTCGCCACGGCTGAGTTGTTTACTGTTGTTGTTTGTTTGGTTTGGTTTGGTTTGGTTTTTGTAAGTAGAATTGCATTCTCCAATTTTAGAACTTACTCAGAATTTACACATTTAGAGTTACAACTAAAAATCTGTGTCTTGCAGTGTTCAGTGTTTTTGTTTTTTAGGAAAAAAACACAAAATTTGGCATGTGCATTCCACGTTTCTCTAGTCCTCTGAAAGATCTTCTAAATCACTTGAAAATAAATGAGCTTTGGCATTTATATTTCACTCTTTCAGACTATAGGTTACTGGGGTACAGTTGGTTAAGTGACTCTTGGTTTTGGTTCTGGTCGTGATCTAGCAGTCCTGGGATCAAGCCCCGTTTCAGGCTCCTTGCTCAGTTAGGAGTCTGCTAAAGTTTCTCTCTCTCTTTTTCTCTCTCCCCCTCTGCCCTTTCCTATTGTGTTCATTCTCCCTCCCTAAAATAGATAACTAAATCTTAAAACAAACAAACAAATAAACAAACAAACAAAAACTGTAGGCAATCATTGCAGACATTTTGATTTTAGTAGAAGTCTCCTACTCTTTAAAAACTTTGGTAATTTGCTGAACTTGAACTATAACTATAGCCCCACATCTTTTTTCTAGAACTGTAGAAACATGAGCTAATTACAAGTTACAAAATAAGTCACTAATCAACAATTTTGTGTATATTTAAAATAATCAGTTCTTTAGCTATGGCATGGAATTTACTTCATCCAGAATCTCATATATAAGTAGTTCAAAAAATGTACTTCTGGTTGAGAAGGTCATTTAGGGATTTGAGATTGACCCAAATTTCCTATTAAAACTCAACCCTTTCTCTGGCTTTACTCCTTCTTATGAGAAAAATTAAACGAAAGGAAAATATAACCAATATGACAGAAATTGTAATCTGTAAATCTCAGTCTTCTTGGTGATGGTGTCACAAACCATAAATTACATTCATGAATGAAGAGAGTTGGAACAAAAGTTCAGCATTATTTTACTACCCAGAGTTCATGACCAGTAGCTCTTTAAAGTTCTCTGTTATGTAATGGAGGTGAAGTAGAGAAAGAGTAGAGAAAATAGGTCTTATTTAGTGTGGGCTTCCTTGCTGACAAATCCACTGTCCGAGACTCCTGGACATTTTTTATACATATGGGTCATTGCTGCTGAAAACACAAACTCCAAACTCCAGGATCGTTGGAACAAATTCCATGTTTCGGAATGAGCCAGGTGATACTTTACAATAAATGACAAGACTGTCTATCAGTCGCTGGGTGTACATATAATTCCAACAAGACATTAACATGAAGAGTAAATCAAGTTCAAATTACTTGAACTATAAACTATACGAATCCTGATGAGTTTTTGTAGGGCTTGTATGGGTTCTTTTCCCTTTTAATTCTTGAAAAGAGTATTTGTTGCAAGTCTTAAAAAGTGGTCATTTATTGCCTAGATTTTTCCAGTATTCCTAGTCTGTTTGGTTTTACTCAGCTTAAAAAAAAAAAAAAAATAATGAATTTAAATACCTTTAGCTAGTACTGCAGTCCCCACAATCTCTTCTTTTATAATCCCAATCTCATTGGAAATTTCTAGCCATTATCTGTGAATTTTGTGAGTTTTATTTTTCTACCATGTTCTCCATTTTCTTTTTAAGAAAGCCTGTGTATGTGGGTATGTATGTATCTACCTATGATCCTGTCTTCGTATCTTGATTGGTTAGTTGAAAAAAATTTATATCGAAATAAAATTTCTTTATATACTCATTTGTGGGTGAATTTATCCGTACCATTCTTTAATTCTCAGCTTCTCTTTGAAAATGTCTATTTCAGGGTATAACATTCTACTGTGCCTTTTGTTTAATGAACACAGTTTTAATGTCTCCATGATTTTTTAGTTCCTTATTTTTCTAGATACTTCTTATTTCACTTACAAATGTATTTTATACCATCTTTAAAAATTCTTAAATTCTTGAGGCGCCTGGGTGGCTCAGTGGGTTAAAGCCTCTGCCTTCGGCTCAGGTCATGATCTTGGGGTCCTGGGATCGAGCCCCGCATCGGCCTCTCTGCTCAGCAGAGAGCCTGCTTCCTCCTCTCTCTCTCTCTGCCTGCCTCTCGGCCTACTTGTGATCTCTGTCTGTCAAATAAAATAAATAAAATCTTAAAAAAAATTATTAAATTATTTGGGTTGTGGTAATCCAGAACCTGGATTTATATAGGCAATTGAGTTGCCTCACGAGAGTGTTAATGGATGGAATGCAGGCTGTGTAGATAGATAGGTAGGTTAGCAGGCCCAAAGCACTGATTCTGAGGCAATCCCAGTTTTCCTCTTAAATGCACAGCAGTGTAGGTTATACATCCTCCACGGAACAATTGTAGGCCATGCTTACCCTCCAGGAATTGTCATTCCCATTTGCTTTTACCTCGATGCTGACTTCATTCCCTTTCATACCTGTTAACCTACCCAATATTTGAAGCTACCTTTATGTCTCTTCTATTTCATCTTTTCTTTAAGCCATTGCTAGTTTGGATTTTTGGTTGTTTTCCCCATTATTTTCCACATGGTAATTTCTGGTCCAACTGATCTCCTTTAGAAATACTTCAGGGCGCCTGGGTGGCTCAGTGGGTTAAGCATCTGCCTTCGGCTCAGGTCATGATCCCAGGGTCCTGGAATCGAGCCCCATGTCAGGGCAGGGAATCTGTTTCTCCTCTGCCCCTTCTACCACTCGTTCTCTCAATCTCTCTCAAATAAATAAATAAATAAATGAAATCTTTTAAAAAATTAAAAACATATATTTCCGTATGGGGGTGCCTGTGTGGTTCAGTCTATTAGGCATCAGACTTTGGCTCAGATCATGATCTCAGTGTCCTCAGACAGAGCCCCACATCAGGCTCACAGCTCAGCGGGGAGTTGTTTCTCCTTTTCCCTCCATCCCTCCCCCCGTTGTACTCTTTCTCTCTAATATATAAATAAAATATTTTTTAAAAAGAAGTATTGAAATATGTTTATATATGGTCGGTTCCAGAAATATTACACATTAATGCAGAAAAAAAATCCTGTTGGCCAATAAATGGAGTTTATTATAAACACTACATTTATAAAATGTGATAGAGCATGCAATGTATTAATAAAATAAAATATTCCAGATGGGGCTTAAAGTGTAAAAGTGTTGGATGTTGATTAGAAGGAGAGGCTGAGAGAGAGCTTCCGTTCATGCTGAACTTAGGACGTAGGACCTTGGGCTTAGGATCTGTAACCAGAGCTGGTGATATCTGTGTATCGGCAATGTCAGCACTTTCGGGGCTTCCTTCTACAGTTGAATAACCCTGAAGCCCAAACAAGTTATTTAGTGACGAAGCTAAAATCAAAATGAAAATCTACTGGGTCTGAATCATTGTTTAATTCAAAGAATCGGT
The DNA here is from genome assembly GCF_011764305.1 of Mustela putorius furo. Lineage (NCBI taxonomy): Eukaryota > Metazoa > Chordata > Mammalia > Carnivora > Mustelidae > Mustela > Mustela putorius. The sequence goes on from NW_025421399.1 coordinate 11,235,899, forward strand.
TCAATGAGATTTAATGTTCCTTTTTTTTTTTTTAGATTTTTATTTATTTATTTATTTGACAGAGAGATCACAAGTAGGCAGAGAGGCAGGCAGAGAGAGAGAGAGAGAGAGAGAGAGGAGGAGGAGGAGACAGACTCCCTGCTGAGCAGAGAGCCCGATGCGGGGCTCGATCCCAGGACCCTGGGATCATGACCCGAGCCGAAGGCAGTGGCTTTAACCACTGAGCCACCCAGGTGCCCCAAGATTTAATGTTCTATAGTCAGACAATATATCCACTTTGCATGGATTTCAAAGAACATTATGATAAAACATGCCACTGGAGGTTGGGTCTTTTACGTTTCCTCATCTTTTTTTCTAAAACCACTAACGTAGGATTTAAGTCTCTTTTTTTCTTAAGATTTTATTTATTTGAGAGAGAAAAGAGGCGGAGAGAGCATGAGCAGGGGGTGGGTAGGAAAGGGCAGAGGGAGAGGGAAGAAACAGACTCCCCACTGGGCAGAGAGCCGAAAACAGGGCTTGATCCCAGAACCGTAAGATCATGACCTGAGCCGAAGGCAGATGGTTAACGGACTGAGCCACCCAGGGACCCTAAGTCTTCTTTTTAACAAATAATGCCTGAAACCACTGTCTTCATTCCGTCTCGGAGAGTTACCTCTGGTCATTCTTGAAGATCAGAAATGAGGGATGAAGTATGGTTGAGAGATGGTCTGAGAGTGTAATTTGTAAGCTTTTGTTGATGTTAACCATACGTCCATAAAAAAGCTTAAAAGGTAAATGTCTTGATGGGAGTAGAGTGTCAAAATAACGTCAATATGAAAACTGTCCTATCAAAATGCCACATCTGTGACTTTCATAAAATATATCAGAATAATTTTAATAATTAAAATATTGATAATTCACAAATTCAAAAAAAAAATAATAAAGCCTAGTCATGGTGGAAATCAAATTTAAATCAACAGGTACTCATAACACATACTTTCCAAAATGGTTAAAGTTTCAAAAAAAAAAAAAAATCGTTGCACTTTAGATAAAATTAGAGGAGTGGAATGGAGATACTAGTATGAGAAATCCTATCATATTTCTGGGTACTGAAAGCTGCTTTGTGGATTTCTTAAAGATAATGATGCATATCAAAACACCTTGGAATTTAGATTCTGTAGATAAAATGAAAAGAATGGGGTTAGGGTCTTAGTTAAACTAAAATTTACAATATACTAAAAATATATTCCATCCCACTCCTTAAGATTTAGAAGAAAACCTACAGGTGTCAACATGTCTACTTAAGAACGGGAGAGAGAATTCATAGTTCTTTAAAATTATTTCAAGCGATACTCAAGCAAGTAATTTTTGTAGAGGCTAGCACCCCACTAGAAACTCCTGCTAGAGGTAGCTTGTGAAACGATGGCCCACTTTGAAATGCTGGCCTCCTCCGTGATCATGTCCTCCACGGCAACTGTAACTCATCAGCTGCCTGTTTGAATCATGTGGACAGATGCCCACGAATGCCGGAAGAGGCCTCCTTGGTATTTTATTGGCAATAACTCAAGGCTTATTAAAGTCCAGATGGAGAGGGACCTGTAGCATATTTAAGCCCATATGCCCAATTCGGTACTACACTATTTAATTGCCTGCATTCTTATTGTAATTCCTTGCTCTTGTCCTACTTTGATTTTCTCCAAAGTGTTTAGTATCTTGAAGCTGGTGTTTCCCCGTGTCATCTTTAAAACTAGTTCTAATGCCCATCTGTAAAGCACTTAGGTTCAATTCTATGCATGATATTTTTTTTTACTATTTTTATATTGGTGTTGAATAAACATCGAACCACGAAGAGGCAATTGGGTGAGTCATTTATGACTCTTTCTATGTAGCTCTATTAAATTAAAAATGTCTGGTTTTTAATCCAATAATATTTTCCTAAACACATTAAGGCTATTATGCACACACGGCATGCCAGCTCTGCCGTCTGGATCATTTGTAAGAGAATTCTGTCCTTGGAAATGTTGTGTCCATTAACTGACACCTAGAACACACCTCTTCTTAGTTAGTCAAACTAGTAGTGCTATTTATGGTTTTAAAAGCATGAAATCAAAATAATTATAAATAAAAGCAAGCTCTTTGTCTCAGCGGCCAGGAACAGAGACCTCATAATTCTATACATAGCCACTGGCTTTATTGTCCTCATCTGTTGCCCACTGACTCGATCCCAAATTGCTTAAGTTCCACTTCCTCTCTGAAATTTTTACAATAGTCCAGGGCTCTCTTTTCCCTTAATTCGTAATACATTTAAAGGGTCTGACCACTCATTTCATAATTCATCTAGAATTGTTCAGAATGGCTGTTTACCACTTCTGACTTTGTCTGCTCTCCCATATTGATAAGTTGATGGAGAGAAATAATCATGTCCCAGTCGTCTGTAGTCCACACCGTGCTCATGTGTTCTGTGCCTTGCAAAACTCATGAACGTACTATATTCATTGTTGCCACAGCACAGGATTTATTTCTATAATAGCCTATCTTATGCTGGCTTGTAATTGTCCATTTACGACTCTGCCAAGCTCATATGATGACATGTTTTTTTTGAGAAGAGAGCCCATGTGTGTGTTTGCAAGTTTGTTTTCCATTACTATATCTGGATTTAGACAGCCCCAGAGATATAAATATGTACCACACTTGTTTGTCAGGCATTTACTAAGTGAAGGAACATAGGCAGCCATGGGATTGTGGTAGATTTCCTTTTCTCATTATAGACAAATTACTGAGTCTCCTTGAATAGGTCTCACTGCATGTATCATCCCTATGACCATTCAGAGAGCTTAGTCAGTAGGTAAAGCCTTTCTCAAGCCTTAGAGAGGAGAATAATCTCTTTTGAACTCAATTTTGAATTTCTCATTCCATTCATTTCTAATTCCATTCATTTCTAATTCATTTCTAATTCTGAAATTCCCATTCCATTCATTTCTAATTTCTAATTGAAGATACATCTTAGAGGAACTTCAGAGTCTTAAACAACTCACAAGAATGGGATAACAAGATCCCTTGATTTGAAAATGTAATAAAAGAGCTTACCGACCTTCAGGTCACTTTAACAAAATTTGGTTGAGAAAGAGAAGGAAAAAAAATAGAGGTAACAAAGTGCTTTCACTAAACCTACAGAAAATTAAAAGTAAGCAGTTAAGAAGGACAAGAGAGTTTGTATAAAGGGAATTGCCAGCCACAAGAATACCAACAGAAGTCAGAAAAATGAGTAACTACAACTGGCTTGGATAGATAGGCAACTTTCATTTCTACTGAGTACATGGTACAGTTTGGCCAGTCTATCAGTTCTACCCACAGGGTTTAGTCTTTGCCTATAAGATCTTGGGAGATGGGTAAGGGATGCACATGTCATTGACATGCCAAGGAACTGGGACTGTAAGCTAATATGTGTCCTTCAATCTCCCCCAACCTCTAAAGCCAGGTGCTATGGCCTGAAAATTCAAGTTCATATCCACAATGTGAAGCTATGTGGAAATGAGACCTTTGGGAGATAATTAGAATAAGATGAAATCACGAGGGTGGGGTGTCATGACGGGATTAGTGCTCTTTCAAGAAGAGCAGATACCAGATCACTCTCTTTCTCCCTCTCTCCCTCAATCTCCCTCTCTGCCTTGTGAGGACACAAAAATAAGACAGCTATCTGCAAGCCAAGAAGAGAATTCTCATCAGAACCAACCATGCGGGCACCCTAATCTCAGACTTCTAGCCTCCAGAACTATGAGAAAATAAATCTTTGTTAATAAGCTACCCAGATGATGCTATTTTATTATGGTGGTCCAAGCTAAGACAATGGGTGACAATGGAAAATGATGATCTATGTTACCTGTGGCCCTAATTAATGGGATTCTCCCTTCTCTTCTGGAACTATTTCCTTTACAGGCCTTACAGAGCCTACAATACTACATTGCACACAGGAACTACATTTACACATTCCCTTTGAGGAAAAGGGTCTTGGCATATTCAAGTTTGCTTCCCAGCGGCAAGCATGGTGACAGAACTTGATAAGAGTTTTAACTGTGGAACATAACACTGACACAGAAAACCACACAGAACAACTATGTATCTTAATGAATTGTTAGAAGACAAGCTTCTCCCCCACCCCTTATTACCTTACAATTTATTTTTGAAGATCAAATCTTTGACCCTTATATTTTTCCATAGTCCTGATTTTGCATTTCCCTCTGTATTTCCTTTGCACTGGTGGCTGGGGTTATAGTCTTGATCAGACCCTGGTGTGATGATTTGGGCAACACTAATTAATTGGTGATGTGGTTATCCATCAGGGCAAGAGGGTCACATTTCTCTTTGTCCTTCCCCCAGCCCCCCGGGTTGTCCTCTTTTTACAAGAGCTTTTAGTCAGGAGTTGCTCTGAGAATTTTAAAGTGAAATCCATTTTGATTGGTCCTTTGAAGATCCATCTTGGTCATAACTTAAAAAAAAAAAAAGTCATTTGTTTCTAGCGTGGAACTATTGCAAATAGTGCTGCTATGAAAAATTCTTATACATGTCTTTTGGGGAACATCATTTTTTGTTTGTTTTCTAAATTTTATTTAAATTCAAGTTAACATACAGTGCATTAAAAGTTTCAAGGTTAGGATTTAGTGATTTGTCAGTTGTATATAACACCCAGTGTTATATGAGCTCATATGAGCTCATATCAGTACTTGTTACATCAAGTATCCTCCTTAGTGCCTATGACCCCATTATCATACCCCCCCATCTCCATAAGAGTCTCTTATGGATTGCCTCTCTCTCTCTTTTTTTTAATTTTTTCCCTTGCTTTCCCCTATGTTCATTTTTTTTTTTTCTTAAATTCTACTTATGAGTGAAAGCATATGGTATTTGTCTTTCTCTGGCTAACTCATTTCACTTAGCATAATACTCTCTAGTTCCAACCACATTGTTGCAAATGACAAGATTTCATTCTTTTTGATGGCTGAGTAATATTCCTCTGTGTGTGTGTGTGTGTGTGTGTGTGTGTGTGTGTGTGTACACCACACCTTCTTTATCCATTCATCCCTTGATGGCCATCTGGGCTCTTTCCCTATGTTGGCTATTGGGGACATTGCTGCTATCAACATTGGGGTTCATGTGCTGCATCACTCTTTTTATTATCTCCTCTGGATCGATACCTAGTAGTGCAGTTCCTGGGTTGTAGAGTAGCTCAATTTTTAACATTTTTAATATTTTCCATTTTTGGTTTGCATTCCCACCAACAGCGCTAAGAGGGCTCCTCTTTCTCTACATCCTCAACAGCATCTGTTGCTTCCTGAGTTGTTAATTTGAGCCATTCAGACAGGTGTGAGGTGGCATCTCATTGTGGTTTTGATTTGTATTTCCCTGATGATAAGTGATGTTGAGCATTTTATCATATGTTGTTAGCCATTTCTGTCTTTTGGGGAGAAATGTCTGTTCATGCCTTCTGCCCATTTATTGACTGGATTTTTTAGTTTTGGGGGGTATTAAGTTTGATAAGTTCTGTAAAGATTTTGGATACTAGCCCTTTATCTGTCATTTGCAAATGTCTTCTCCCAATCTGTAGGTCACTTTTTAGTTTTGTCGATTGTTTCTTTTGCTCTGAAAAGCTTTTTATCCTGATGAAGTCCCAGTAATTCATATTTGCTTTTGTTTCCCTTGCTTCTGGAGACATGTCTAGTAAGACGCTAGTGTGGCCAAGGTCAAAGACATTGCTGCCTATGTTCGCCTCTGCGATTTTAATGGATTCCTATCTCACATTTAGGTCTTTCATCTATTTTGAATCTATTTTGTGTCTGGTGTAAGAAATTGGCCAAGTTTCATTCTTTTGCATGTGGCTGTCCAATTTTCCCGAGCACCATTTCTTGAAGAGACTGTCTTATTTCTTTTGGATATTCTTTCCTACTTTGTTGAAGATTAGTTGACCACAGAGTTGACATCCATTTCTGGGTTCTCTATTCTGTTCCATTCATCTAGTTATCTGTTTTTTGTGCCAGTACCAAACGGTCTTGATTATTACAGCTTTGTAATACAGTTTGAAGTCCAGAATTGTGAAGCCTCCAGCCTTATTTTTCTTTTGTAATGTTACTTTGGCTATTCAGGGTCTTTTCTGTTCCATACAAATTTTATAATTGTTTGTTCCAGCTCTGTAAAAATGCTGGTGCTATTTGGAAAAGGATTGCATTGAATCTGTGGATTGTTTTGGGTAGTATAGGCATTTTAGCAATATTTGTTCTTCCAATCCATGATCATGGAATGTTTCACCATTTCTTTGTGTCTTCCTCAATTTCTTTCATGTATTCTATAGTTTTCAGAGTACAGATCTTTTGTCTCTTTGGTTTGGTTTACTCCTAGGTATTTTATGCTTTTTGGTGCAATTTTAAATGGGATTGATTCTTTGATTTCTTTTCTGTTTCATTGTTAGTGTATAGAAATACAACAGACTTCTATGCACTGATTTCACATCCTGTGATTCTGTTGAATTCCTGTTTAACAGTTCTAGCAATTTTTTGGTGGAGTCTTTTGGGTTTTCTATGTTGGATATCATGTTGTTTGCAAAGAGTGAAAGTTTGACTTCTTCTTTGCTGATTTTGATGCATTTTATTTTATTTTTTGTCTGATTGCTGAGGTTGGGACTTCCAGCACCATGTTGTACAACAGTGGTGAGAATGGACATCCCTGTTGTGTTCCTGATGATGATATTATCTGTGGATCTTTTATATATGGCCTTTACGATGTTGAGGTATGTTCCCTCTATCCCTAGTCTGCTGAGAGTTTTTATCAAGAAAAGATGTTGTATTTTGACAAATGCTTTTTCTGCACCTGTTGAGAGGATTATATGGTCCCTTTCCTTTCTTTTATTAATGTGGTGTATCACATTGATTGATTTGCAGATGTTGAGCCACCCTGAAGCCCAGGAGTAAATCCTATTAGATTGTGGTAAATAATCCTCTTAATGTACTCTTGGGTCAAGCTGCATAGTACCTTATTTTTGTTTGTTTGTTTGTTTCCATTCTGATATCCTATCTCTTTTGATTGGAGCATTTAGTCCAAGTACATTCAGTGTAATTGAAATATATGAATTTAGTGCCATTGTATTATCCGTAAAGCTGCTCTCATAGATTGGGGAACATGTGTTTGTATCTGTGTTTCATATGTCTGGAGTGAAATTGCTGGGCCATATGGGATGTTCTCGGATGCTTACTACCAAAGACTTTTTCAGTGTGTTCTTACCAATTCATATACTCAAAGCAGTATATGATTTCTGCCAAATGCTCTACATCATAACCAACAATGGGTATTGAATTTTTTTTTTAATTTTACACATTTCAGTGGGCATGCAGTGGTAGCTCCTTTGGGATGCTAATTTATATAGCCTTTATGACTAATGAAGTTACACACACCCTCAATTCTTGTGATCACCATTTAACATCCTCTTTGGAAAAGTGCCTGTTCCAGGCTCTTACCCATTTTGCTCCTGCATTCTCTGTCTTTTCCTTACTGATTTCTAGAAGTATTTTATAATTTGTCTCCCATTCCAAATTATGCCCAGACATATTATCTGGAGGTCAAGAGACATTATAGGGAATAAAATTAAATGGCAGAATTGAATGCACACTATAAGGCATCCACATAGAGATTTCCAAAATTTCAGTATGAACTCCCACTAATATCAAAGTTCATAAGGAGATGCAAGAACTCAAATAATATATAAAGCCTGTAACTCATAGGTTGATGCACAAATAAATTCATCTAAAATTAAATATAAGGACAACTCAGTGGCTCAGTTGATTAAGCATCTGCCTTCAGCTCAGGTCATGGTCTCAGGGCCCTGGGATCAAGTCCTGCATCAGGCTCCCTGCTCCACTGGGAAGCTGCTTCTCCCTCTGCCCCACCTCCCATGAATAAATAAATAAAATCTTTTTTAAAATATTTAAAAAATTAAAATAAGTTAAAAATAATCTTATCCTCAAAATCAAAAGCTTCTGCACAGCAAAGGAAACAGTCAACAAAACAAAGAGGCAACCCACAGAATGAGAGAAGATATTTGCAAATGACAATACAGACAAAAGGTTGATATCCAGGATCTATAATGAACTCCTCAAACTCAACACACACGAAACAGGCAAACATATAAAAAAAAAAAATGGGCAGAAGATATGAACAGACACTTCTCCAATGAAGACATACAAATGGCTATCAGACACATGAAAAAAAGTTCATCATCACTAGCCCTCAGGGGGATTCAAATTAAAACCACATTGAGATATCACCTTACACCAGTTAGAATGGCCAAAATTAACAAAACAGGAAACAACATGTGTTGGAGAGGATGTGAAGAAAGGGGAACCCTCTTCCACTGTTGGTGGGAATGCAAGTTGGTGCAGCCACTTTGGAGAACAGTGTGGAGATTCCTCAAGAAATTAAAAATAGAACTTCCCTATGATCCTGCAATTGCACTCCTGTGTTATTTACCCCAAAGATACAGATGTTGTGAAAAGAAGGGCCATCTGTACCCCAATGTTTATAGCAGCAATGGCCACGGTCGCCAAACTGTGGAAAGAACCAAGATGCCCTTCAATGGACGAATGGATAAGGAAGATGTGGTCCATATACACTATGGAGTATTATGCCTCCATCAGAAAGGATGAATACCCAACTTTTGTAGCAACATGGATGGGACTGGAAGAGATGATGCTGAGTGAAATAAGTCAAGCAGAGAGAGTCAACTATCATATGGTTTCACTTATTTGTGGAGCATAACAAATATCATGGAGGACAAGAGGTCTTAGAGAGGAGAAGGGAGTTGGGGTAAATTGGAAGGGGAGGTGAACCATGAGAGACTATGGACTCTGAAAAACAATCTGAGGGGTTTGAAGTGGCGGGGGGGTGGGAGGTTGGGGTACCAGGTGGTGGGTATTATAGAGGGCACGGATTGCATGGAGCACTGGGTGTGGTGCAAAAACAATGAATACTGTTTTTCAAAAATAAATAAATTAATTTAATTAAAAAAGTAATAATCTTATCCTCAATCAGCAGGAGGTTTTACGTTGCTAGGAGGATAAAGTACAGGTCTTTTCATCTCAGGTGGGTGCCATTCTTTCCTTTAGGTGCTTCAGATTCTGGATTACTTTAATAATGCTCCAAGTTCACAGATGAGTTTCAGGGCACCAACTGCAACCTCATAAAGTGTGGAAAGCCAGCTAACCTGCTGCTTTAGAGCACTCAGTGCAATGATATACCAAAATGGTATTATTTCATCAGGCTCCTGTCATCCAATGCCAAAGAAGAGACTCTGGAGCTTGAGGTACATAGGAAATAATTCTTAGTTTCAGGGTGTCCAGGATTCACCAAGATGCAGCCCAATTGCAACATTTGTGTCATTTTCATAAGTTGGCATTAAACACTGCTGGGAGAAATCTCCCATTCTCCTGTTAATTATGATACTATATATAATATGAGTGGGAAAGGGTGACAAAACTTAGTCTATGCATACTATTTCATTGTTTAGAGGAGCAGTTCAATGAAATAATATGGCTCAGATTTAACAGGTGGCAGACACTGAGTGTTTTTATTGTGTGTGTTCACTAATGAACCTATAAGGAAGGTTTATGTGTTAGTTAGAGCTCGCCTAAGACTCACAGAACCAATGGCATATGCAGATATATGTAAAAAGATTCATTGTGGCAGGTGACCTATGACATTATGAAGTCTTCTCGGTCTTCATCATTTCAAGACAGACAGTCGGCAAGCTAGAGAACTAGGAAAACCAGTGGTACAATTCAGTCTAAAGGTTTGAGAACTGGGGGGCAGGGGTGGGGTTTGCTGGTATAAGTCCTTTTCTCAAAGGATGAAAGCCCAAGAATCAGGGGACCCTATGTCTGAGGATGGAAGAGATGGGTGTTCCAGCTCAAGAAAATACAGAATTCTCCTTTCCTCTGTCTTTTTGTTCTGCTCAGGCACTCGAGGGATTCATGATGCCCACCTCCACTGGGAAGGGCCATCTGCTTTATTGAATTTACTAATTCAAAGCTAATCTTTTCTGGAAATACTCTTACTGACATACCCAGAGATGTTTTCCAGCTATCTGGGCTTCCCTCACCCCAGTCAGCTGAACATATAAAATTAATCATCACAGTACTACTGTTATTATCAAACCTGTTTTATGAATATGAACACTGAAGGTCAGACTGTTTAAGAAACTCACCCAAGTCTGCAAGGCTGGCTGGCAGGAAACAGGTTTTTCCTGAGGTTACCTTTTCCCACTCGGCTTCTAAGCTGTCTTTCTGGAGCCCTGCTATTGCACTGTGTGCTGTCTCTCTGGGAACACAATCCTTGTTTCCTCCCATGAGCGGACATTTTTAGATCTGTGCCACAGTATCTGGTACTCCACATTTGTCTATGTGTCCTCAAGCCCAAGAAACATACTGCAGAGCAAATTGGTGGAAAAGCTTTCTCTCTGCATATAGTTCATTTGGCTAGGGAAGGATTACCCTCATGGATTCCCAAAGCCAAACAGCTGGAGATGTATCTGCAGCTTTCATCCCTAGAACCTGTTGAGGACCAATATTCCTGGCATGAGCATTAGAAAGCATTGCCCGTCCTCACCTTTTGAATGTTCTGGGCCCTCTAAGCATTTCTTCCTGCTATGTGTGTTCTCTGTGAGGTAGTTTATGGGCTTTTATTTAGTAATGCTCTAGCATGATAGGTTACTTCTAAACTCATCCTTTCTCCCATGGGGGGCTCCTAGTAAAAAGCAGAGAGTGACCAGATATTTAAATGTCCCTTGTTAAACACACACACACACACACACACACACACACACACAAGAAAGATAAAAATACACAAATTGGTTAGGACACCCAATCCCAAATGCCAGAAAGAAACCAGGTGAATAGTTGGAAGATGATGCTGTGTTGAACGTTTTTATGTTGGTTTGAATAATAGAAAACTGAGAAATAATAAAACCAAATGGGAATGAATCTGTTGACACAGGGATTAATCATACAATGGAGAGAAGGGAAAATTGGTCAAGTAAGGTACCTGGAAGGTGAGAGGTGAACAGCATACCAGCCATAAGTGAACTCAGCTCTTCCCTTTGCCAGGAGGAAGAAAGGGATGGAAATGGTATAGGACAGATCCAGTTTATTTGAGTTTATATAGTAGATGGAGCAGAGATGAGAGGTTTCCAGCTTATGACTTCTACTTTGGGAGGTAGCAGATGAGATCCTCCACCCAGGGGAGAAGAATAGGAGACAGGGTTTGCAGATTTGGGAAGCATCACACAGTTTAAAAAAAAAAAAAAAATATATATATATATATATATATATATATATATATTTCATCTTGAAGTGAGTTAATCGGAGAAACCTAGATGGAATGTATTATTTAAAAAAAATAATAATAAGCCTTTAGAGAATTTTGGGCTGCATGCAGAACACGTGGAACATGTGGGATGTTATGTAACTTGTACCCAGTACTTGAGTTTTAATTAATTATATTATATTGCTAGTTTTCAATTTTTTTTTCTATCAGTTCTCCATCTTTCAGTGCCATCGTATGCTTCTCTGATAGCAGATGTTGGGAGCTCCATTAGGAGATCATTTTTGAATGTCAAATGCTGTGTGTGTCAATGGACCTGATTATCTTACAGAAAAGCAAGCAACCCAAATGGCAGAAGCCAGTGGCTGGAACCATCTGCGTAAGCCACCAAGAAAGTATTCCTTCCTCTTGCTGAAAATATTCTCCTTGCCTTCTTTCTCAGAGTCCATTTCAGTTGATGAGAATCTGCCCTTTCTATCTGCAATATGGTTCATAACTTTGTGTTTCACTGGTTTGTTTTAACCCGAAGCTCCTTACATCTGTTATACCCAAATGGTTATTACCCAGCTCCCGGGGCAAAGTTCAGCTTAGCTCTGAGTAATAGTTGTTCAAGAGCAATACACAGAGACAGCCAACAGGGGCAAGAGATCTTGCCTTGTCCCTCTAGGAGCAGGTCCAATGGACCAAGAACTGGAAATAACCACAGTCTTCCAGCCCTGCGGGTACTATCCCCCTTTTCTATCGGCAACAGATATAATGAGCTCTCACCCTGAGCTGTGCTTTCTAAGTATTCAGGCTGCTCTCCTTTTAAGGGGATGTTGGGGAGAGGATGAGGCTAGGGTGGGGGAGGGAATAAAAAAAAATCCTGTTGGGTCCATCAACAGGTGAAGCCTAAAAATTTCACTGGAAAAAGTCATGGAAGAAGTAACAGCTGCAAGCCTGTTTAGAGCAAGTCAGCAGAGTAGTTTCCATCTGGCATCTGTTTCATCTGCAGAAGATTTTTTTTTTTTCCTTTTTAAATAAGGCTTGTGCTGAAAGCCCACTTTATTTAGGAGATGTTAAGTCCCAGGATACCAAGGGCTTTGCAGGCTTCCAACATAACCTCTTCATCCCCTTCCTTACACACCTCCCACTAGCCTGTCATGGTCTTGCTTAATGGAAAAAAAGAACATCCAGAGATTAAAATAGCTCTATGGCAAGGTAAAAAGCTTCAGGCCACACATGCCCTCTATCCTTCTTGATGAGAAGTGTCATTCAGCAGTGAGTCCGACTGGATACGAAAGGTGCAAAATTTACTTTTGTAGTCAACGTTATAGGGTCAGGTACATGGTAGATATTCAACAAGCTTTTGTGTTTGGGATTAAGTAAAAAGAGAAAAAAAAAACTAACAAGCTCCTTAGTTTCATATGACTAGGAGGAAAGAAACAAGTCCTTCTGCAAAACTTAAAATAACATTCTGGGACCTCAGGGTCACGTTGTTCTTAATGTGAAAAATGATGGAACAGCATATTGGATGATCTCTTCAAGAAAGGGTATTACATAAGAATAACCTGGTTTCAAAATTCAATATAAGAAGCAAAATCCAATCTTGATGCAATAGGGGTTGGTTAATTAATCATCCCAGAAGTAGGCAATCCAAAACAAGGATGCTGTTAAAGAATTTAGGTCTATCTAGAAACATGTACTACCCCGTAGTTTTCAGAATCAATGGAAGGCAAAAAAAAAAAAAAAAAAAAAAAAAAATCTCAAGAAGTTAGATTAAATAGAAGGAAACTAGATACATTTCTTCTTCTTCTTCTTCTTCTTCTTTCTTTCTTTCTTTTTTTTAAACAAAAGCGAACTCTTTTTATGTTCCTTCATTCAATGTTGGAATTTCACTTATTCATTTATTTATTTATTTGATGGAGCGAGAGAGTGAGTGAGTGTGTGTGTGTGTACAAGTATGAGGAACTGCAGAGGGAGAGAGAGAAGCAGTCTCCCCCTGAGCAGGGAGTGCGATGCAGGCTCGATCCCAGGACCCTGGGATCATGACCTGAGTCAAAGGCAGACGATTAACTGACTGAGCCACCCAGGTGCCTCAACTCTGAAATTTATTTTTCGTTTAATATCTGAGATAGTGCAATGACAAATGCCTTACTGGATCTTGATAATCTTTATTATCTTAAGCATAGATAATCTTTAGTATTGCTAAAAACGGGAGGAGAGAAGGTGAAAAAAGATGACAAACAGCAAAAGGGTAAAGGTTATCTGAGATAAGGTTTCATTGGATGCAATATGGTGATATTTATTGACTTAGAATCTTCGAAATCAGTTAAATCAGTTTTCTTTAAAAATAACAGCTGTTTTACAATTATTCTGAACAGGATTCTGTTCACGAAGTGTATTACAGACAGGATTTCTCACATTTTTTGTCTACCAATAATAATTTTATAGTGTAAGCAGGTCAACCTTTAGTGTCTTCCCTTTGGATTATCAAGCCAAGCTGTTTCATAGCTTTGACCAGGGAACCAAGATGAGTTTACCCTTCTGAACTGCATCTAAATGTAAAGATTGTCTTCCTAGCTTTAATAGGGTCATAGCATAGGGTCAGTGAGCAAGATAGAGGAAGAAGAAAAATTAATGGCCAGTAATTATTTTATTCAGTACTTAAGGTTTTACAAACAGGCTTCAAATGTTGATAACAAATGTCAGATAGAAATCTGTTTTTCAGAATTCCTCTTGGAAAGAATATTATGTTTGTTTAGAAACTGTGTTTTGATAAGTTGTCTAGAGCTATGACTAAGACTGCAAATGTGTATTAAAGTAAAAAAAAAAAAAAAAAGCTGAGAAGTCATCAAAAGAGAATGATGATCTCTCCTCTGTCTGCATGGTTGACATTTTCTGTGGTGCACAGTGTTGCTTCCTGCACAGACAACACCCAGGAGTTGTTAAACATACGTTTGGTTCACTATGGCTCTGGTACAGCTCAGAGTCCTCGTTTCCAAAAAGCTCCCAGTGATGTCTATGCTGCTAGCCCAAAGGCATCACTGAATTGCCACTTTGTAGAAAGCACTGATTTCATTTTCTCTGTGCATTTCAGTGTACACATTGGAGGAGAGTGAATGAGCCTGTGTAACAGAGGACCTATTCCATGTACTAGAAAAGACAGCGTGACTTGGCAAGCCCACCAGAGCAGAGTCAATGAAGAGGCTCCTTGGGGCAGCATGAAATTACTAAGAATGTGGATGCTGTTGCTCTGAGGTACACAATGGAAAATCCTCTTTCATTTATCATAAAATACAATCAGTGAAAGGTTCACAGCAAAGCCAAGAGGTTCTCCGTTTTGCCTCCAGGTAGCCTTGGGAGAAACCAAGGATACAAGAGCAGGAAGCTAAGGACCCCAGTGACATCTGAATGCCCAAACCAAAAAGAATAGCTGATATTTATAAGTGTTTATCCGTGTCCGTCATCCTAAGTGTCTTGCGTGTTCCACCATTACTGTTGCTTTTTTAGACACAAGAAAACCTAAGGCATAAAGAGGTGAAGTCTATACCCATATTTTCTAACTCTCACCTCCAATGACCAAAGACTACCTTCAACCATTTAAGAACTGAAACATGTATTTTCATTTTCAACCTAAGTAGGGAAAGCCCGTATCTCTCCATCTATCCCTCCCTCTGTCTCTGTCTCTGTCTCTGTTTTTCTATCTCCATCCCGCA
This sequence comes from Mustela putorius furo, assembly GCF_011764305.1. NCBI lineage: Eukaryota > Metazoa > Chordata > Mammalia > Carnivora > Mustelidae > Mustela > Mustela putorius. The sequence continues at coordinate 11,250,931 of NW_025421399.1, forward strand.
CCGAATAATTTAAAAGGAGAGTACGCTAAGAATCCGTGAGAGCTGCTTTTTAACTTATATTCCCTCACCTTTTAAAACATCTTGAAATTTACTGTCACACCTCCCTTCTGTTATCTCCTTCTTTGAACGAGTCACCGGGTTCTTAACGTGGAATCTATAAAAGGGATCACAAAAGGAGTTGCAGCAGCTTTTCTCAGGAATTTCCTTTTTAAAAAATTATACCTACCACCCAGCAGAAGAAATAGAATATTACTGAGAGCTTTGAAGTTCTCGAGTGTCCTCGGAAAGGTAACGGCTACCCTGGGATTTTCTATTCATTGGTCCCTTGGCTTTCTTACAGCCTGAAAATAAATGTATGCATCCCTAAAATAGATGCTTTGCATTTTTTTTTGTTTGGTTTTGCATATATCATGTTAAATGTTTCCTCCTGCAGTTTGGTTCCGATCAACGTTCTGTTTGTAAAATAAATAAATAAATAAATAATAAATCTGTTTGTGAAATTCATGAGGCAGATGTGGGGAGTTGGAATCTGTTCATTTTGTTAACACTGAATAACTAGGAGAGATGGTGGGACTCTAATGGTTGATCAGTCCACTGACTATCAGAGGATGTGAGGCTGGTTTCCAGGCTGTTTTGTTTTTGTTTTTTAATTAAAAATATTTTTCTCAAAAAAAAAAAAAAAAGTTTTTCTTAAATCCTTGCGTTCTGCAACCTCTTTTCTCTCTGCTCACCATATTCTTTCTCTCCCCACCTGTGTCTGGGTCAGAAGTTCTTATCCATGGCTGCGTGTTAGAACCCCCTGGGGAAGATGTTAAAACTCTTGACGCCTGCATTGTGCTCTGGCCTAACTGCCCCAGAATCTCTGGAGTGGGACTCAGGTAGTGGCATTACACAAGTGTCTTCAGGTGCTATCCAAGTGCATGCAGACGAGTTTGTGTACACTGCTTTCATTCTGCCTCATTTGAAAGGAAAAATTTTTCACTGGTTCCAGCGGCATTTAATATCATTTCTGAGGAAGCTGATTTCAGAAATCAGAAACTAAATGTCCATCACAAATCCAGAAATCTGTCCTCATTAGTTTTTTTTTTTTTTAATCTCGATGGCTTACACATCCATCTACTCATGTTAAATGTGTCCAATTTTGACATTGCTTAATAGACTCTAAACAATGACTTCTTGGAGAAGCATTATCTATTCATGGTTCATTCTGGATAACTTTGCAAGGAAGAGCCCTTGCTTATCCAGGTCCCAAATGTTAAGACCCCAAATCTGACCCATTCTTTTAAAAAAACTGCATCATAAAAGTAAAACAAAATACAGCTTTTTGTTCTGAAGTCAGTAATTATTAAACGTAGAGTCACATGATCAGCCCTGATCCTTGGCAAGCCACAAGATACCATCCTTTTCTGGGAAATATGTTCTTTTGGCCACTATCCATTTCTTCAAGCAGAACCCTTGATAGAGGATGAGTCAATAGGGTGCGTGGTGACTCAGCTCTAAGTAAAACAGAATGAATTGATTTAATGCCTTGAGAAGTAGCTTGTTACCCAATTATGCAAAATGTAACCTGATATCCAAGAAAACCATTATCCAGCAGGATCTATGGGCTGGGATGAAACTTGTCCTTACCCCAGTAGGAAAGCATTAGATAAAGAACTATTATTATTCACTCTTTAGAGAGCTTGATATTAACAACACAGAGGTGACTTGAAATGGTAAGCCACAAATATTCTTAAGAGCAGAGCACAGTGAAATAAACCCACTGTCCTTTGGTGGTGGTGGTGGGGGGGGTCATTAATGTTCTTTGTCAACCATGTCATATAATTTCCCTGAAGAGTTCTAGTACAAGAAATGACTGATATTAACAATCACTCTCATCCTTTCAACTATATCAAATCTTTTTTTTAAATTCCAAGCCAACTTTGTAAAACATCAATTTTTGTATTCACTTATTTTTCAATTCAAATTTTTATTTAAATTTGAGTTAACATAGAGTGTAATATTGCTTTCAAGAGTAGAATTTGGTGATTCCTCACTTACGTATAACACCCAAAGCTCATCACAACAGGTGCCCTCCTCAATACCCTTCTTCTAAGAATAAATACTGGGCAGACAAGAACTTAAAAGTGGTAAGGTAAAGGGATTTTGGTTGGTGGTTTGCCTGTTTATTTTCCTGTGATGGAAACTATCAGGTTGATTATAAGTGTTTTGACAGTTACAAGTTATACTGCTAGGTGAGTATGTTTTCTTTTTACACACCTGAATGCCTCAGAACTTTCAAAAAAGATTCGGCATCATAGCCTGTGTGTTTCCTGTACTTGGGTAAAGAATATGAATGTTAGGAGGATAATACTCCTATCTTTTACATATTGAAGAGATGACATAGAGCTTTAAGCTATTAAATTTAATGAGGTTTATCTACACAGGAGGTAGATTTTTTAAAAATGTACATAAGAGGGGTAGTAGAAGGAAAAGAAATATTCCAATAAAGAGATCAGAAGAGGACTATTCCTATAGACTAATTTATCTTTATGTTCCTTATTTTTTAAAAATGCATTTGTATTTTTTTCTTTACAAGTCATTTTGTTGTTTATAAGTCAGATTGTTGTGAGAGCAGCATGAAGAATGTTCTACTTCCATGGAAGTTTGTTTTGTTTTGCTTTTGTCTTGACATATCAAGACTAAAGGAACCCCCTACACACATTTTGATCTGGAGGCTTTAGCATTTTAAACTTCTAGCACTGGACATAATTTCTGTGCAAAAATAAGCAGAATGACATGATTGTATTCAGAGTTTTCTATTTAATTTCTCTGGGTTTTGGCCTCTCTATTGCCATGCAGTAGGATTATGAACCAAGAATGTCCTAAATGATACAATCACTTATGTTCTTTTAATAATGTTTTCCTGACCCCGTGTATGCCATGTGATCTACATTCTAATGGGGAGATGAGTAATATGTGTATCATTATGGACTTTGCTTTAGAGTTTGAAACTAGCTATGGATTGTTTCAAGTTTTTATGGATGTGGTTTAATGGCAGAAAATGTAAAATAAATTATAGCAAGTCAGATTACTATTTTATTGCTTGTGGACATCCAGCTTAGTTGAATAGAAGAACATACCCTGACTATAAGTTTGCAGGTTCAATCCAGGTGTACCCCTCTCCCCTACTGGATGTCTCTCAGGTACAACCTTTGATCTCCTAAAAAAGATGCAAGGGAGAGCATGAAGATGGAGGAACATACCCACAGACCCCCCCCCCCATGTGCACACAAACACTACCCTTAAATTAGATAGATTCTCTGCTCGTTGATCTGAGTTACAATCCATTTATATAGGACAGCATGATTAATGTCATGAACCATTGCTCTGATTTAATAAACACACTCCATTAAAAAAAAAAACAAACAGAATCCAGCAGACCCTTTTAATTTGCTATCCTTGGACATTTAAGACACCTGATGGAAACCTGGACATAGTCTTTAAGAGCAAAATAAAATGGAAAATTGAGACTGATTCCAACAAAGTATATTGATCCTGGCATGAGTGCTCCTCTAGACTTTTACTAATATCGTGACCCAAAGTGACACTGTTTTCTCTTTCCTTCTTCCTTCCCATCTTCCCTTCCTTAGTTCTCACATGTTCCTTCCTCCGCACTTTCCTTCTCACACGTTCTTTCCCCCAATGCTTACTCTTAATAGTTAATGACAACAGCAAACCCGTATGTTCTTATATTTCAGTTATTGTTGTAAGGCTATCCCTATATTAATTCAAGAGATCTTCTTGATAATGTTATGGATTAGGTATTATAATTACCTTTATAAATTAGAAAAGTAAGGTCCAGACAGACAAAGTAGCATTCTTAGTGTTAAATTGCTAACTAGTGTCAAAGGTAGAATTTGAATACAGGCCACCTGATTTTGTCTGACAGTAAGTGTGCCCCTTGTCCTTGCTATCTCTTGGAGAGAGAGAGATTAGACTGAACTCTAAAAATTAGAGTTGGCACCTAATTAATTCACTATTTGAGATCAATATCCTGCTTGAATTACCAATGCCTACGTGTTTTAAATACTGTGCGCTTTTTTATTCTATCATTTTCAAACTATGCAGTAATTTCTAACCCTACAAAACCAAATGCAAACAGTAACTGCCAAAAGTGGTTATCTACTAAACCTGCTTTAGATAAGAATAATTGTAAGACTACATTCATTGTTGGCATGTCAATACATGCTATCAACTCAAACGTTAAGAGTTAAGAAGACTTTGTCCTCCTCTCCCTCTCTGCTTGCCTCTCTGCCTAGTTGTGATCTTCGTCTGTCAAATAAAGATAAATAAAATCTTTTCAAAAAAGGGGATGGGTGCCTGGCTGGCTCAGTGGGTTAAAGCCTCTGCCTTCAGCTCAGGTCATGATTCCAATGTCCTGGGATGGAGCCCCACATGGGGCTCTCTGCTCCATGGGGAGCCTGCTTCCTCCCTCTCTCTCTGCCTGCCTCTCTGCCTACTTGTGATCTCTGTCAAATAAATGAATAAAATATTTAAGAAAAAAAAAAAGAGTTAAGAAGACTTTGGAATGGAGATCAGACATCTGTCTGCCACTGAAAACTGTCCCCCCCACATAAAGCACAAAAGCAAATTTTAGCCTCGCCTTTCTGAATTTTTAACATTTCTTAATTAGCAAGATCCAAGTAAATGAGATTAAACTTGTAATTTTTGCTGTTGATGCTTTGAAGCGATCAAAATACATCAGATTACTTTAAAAAACCAACACTCTTCAAGGATCTGGAAAAGCAAACAAATGTTGAGCTTCCACAATGATGAGTTCTAAGTAGACGTGTGTGTGTGTGTGTGTGTGTGTGTGTGTGTGTGTATGTGTGTTTGCGCATGTGGTTTTCTCTTCTGCTGTAGAACACATGCATATATGTAATAAAACAGTATGCTATATATGAGGTGGGCATACAACAGTTGTCAGAGGAATTCCAATTGTATCTGTGCAATGAGATCTGGCCACGTGAAACATTTTATTTTTTTATCCCATACTTAATAACGTCACATGGAATGAAAATGTGTTCATTCCTTTTCTATACCTTGAAGCATGTACCCTAGAGTCACAAAACCACTTATTACTAAGGAGGCATTGGTCTTTGAAGTACATGTAATTACAGGAGAAGCTTAACACACTCAATTTTAGTGGGTTTTGTGCATTATAGCAGAAGATGATTATAATTTTCTTTAATTAGCAGGAAAAAAAAAAAAAACAGGAGCTTGAAGACTATTTTCTGGTTTTTGCTTAGGGATCATTGTAAACCTTCCAGCATGGTCATTTAATGTCCCCTGAAATGTTATATGCCGAAATGATTGAGTATCATTACAAGGGGAAAATTTTATACAAAAGCAAATACCACACCCGATCATGTTCACTCAATTACAATGAAAGTGAATGTACTTTAATAACACTCAGCAATTGGTTTATCACATACAGGGAAACAGGTGCATAGCACTAGAGCAATTCATCTCATTTATACCTGAGACATGAAGCTGAAATCACCCTTCTGTCTCTCTTCTTTATTAAAGTTTCATTTATTCGGTAAAGCTTTGGAAGGAAATAAAAATAGGCCTATCACATAACAATGCCAACCCCTCTCTGCACAGACTTGAATTGTTGAAGCACCTCCATGCCTTCCAAATACATTCCCAGGGCAACGTTTCCTCTTGAGTCTAATTAGAGTCTAGTCTGTGTATTTACAAACAGGAAGCAAAAGGCTGTGACCTCATGATCTCCACTCAGAGGCCTCCTCAATTAACCTGAGGTATTGGTGTTATTTGGGAATGGACGCCTGGGGTCATTGTAAGTTCTCTGTGACAAGGGCAAATGACTTCTTTTTTGTTGTTGTTTTCCTCCGTTACACATGACAATTATGTTGCTTTCAATGATGAGCGTGACCATTAGAGGCATTTTCTAGACATTTTAACAACCCAATTCTAATAGTCTTGAAAAATGGGTGGTGAATAGTTGGGAAGCCTACTTTAGAGATCAAATATCTGGATCAAACTTGCAGGAAAAAACCCTGAGAAATAACAGGATAGAAAAGGTCCATTACATCAAGATGAATGTGGACAAAAGTCGTGAATACCACCTAAAAGCATTCCCATCTTTGAAAGATAAAGAAAGTATGTCCAGCTGTAAACTGATAACACCTTTGTTGTTGTTGTTGTTGTTGTTGTTTGATTTAGTTTTTGTTTTTGCTTAGGTATGTGACTACGTCCATGAAAAACAGACAAGGATTCTGAGATCATTCAAGAGAACAAAAAGATTGTCTCCTCGTTTGGTGCAGACCAGCCCTATTTTAATAGGGTCAGTTTCGGTTCTCGACAACCTAAAATATTATCATCACGATACCTCATGCTTTAACTGAACAAAACTTTATCTTCACTTCCTTTTACATTTTCTTTTAAGCGATAGCAGTAATAGATATTGCTCTGGAGAATAGGTTTTGTTTTGCAGGGGCGGGGAGGAAGTATTAACAAGAATATATACTGTCGAGACAAAGGGAAGTCTGAATCGCCACACTCTTAGTGATTATAGAATTATCAGTTAAAACAGCCATCCAAATGAGAGTAGTAATAGTAATTCCATCTTAATGATTGTGTCCCTAATAAGGTACCACAGCCTCTTACTAGCTTATTCTCCCTTCTGTTCCACACCAAGTAGAGCAAATCCTGGTACAGTTTCCAACTCTTAAGCATTAACTTGGCAGGGGTTAGTTGGTTACCAAATAAATAACCTAAACACCTATCTATTTTGCATTTGGTTACTGCAGGCCATGCTGGAGATACAATGTGGTTCAAAATATTGCTGAAAACTAGCAAGCATAAACACTTCTGAAATGTCAACTTGTTCTTTTTCTCAGTTGCATTTGTTGAAATTCCAAGATCCCTGAGGAGGTCAGAGCATGAATTTATTAGTGAATCAATTTAATATTCAAGCATATTCTACATCTTCCCTGCTCTGATTCTGGCAGCTTAAGATACCTCACACACACACACACACACACACACACAGAGAAATCTTGAATTAAGTTCAATTTCACTTCTGCCCTCATGAGAAAACTTCTATGGCAAAAACAGGAGCCAGATCTATTTTCTCTTTTTTCTTTATCTCACAAGTAACTGGTACAGAGAAATACTTAACAGATTTTAAATTGAAGATGTTAAGGAAGATAAATTTACCATTTCCCCAAATTTCCATGAATTGAAAATACTACCACTATTAATAAAAACAATAAGGATGGATTATGTGCCAGAAGCTGTTAAATTCTTCACAGGGATTTCCTCTATTTCCATTAATCTATAACATAGCTACTAAACTACCCTCATTTTAGGCATAAGGAAGCTGAATTCTAGAAAGAATGAATTACATGCTCAAGATCACATAGCTGGGAACATGCGAAGCCACACATTGAACTAAGGCAATAAAGACAGCAATCTCCTAGGGCACCTGGGTGGCTCAGTGGGTTAAAGCCTCTGCCTTTGGCTCAGGTCATGATCTCAGGGTCCTGGGATCGAGCCCCGCATCGGGCTCTCTGCTCAGCTGGAGCCTGCTTCCCCCTCTCTCTGCCTGCCTCTGTTCCTACTTGTGATTTCTGTCTAATAAATAAATAAAATCTTAGAAAACACACACACACACACACACAAAAGATACAATCTCCTTTTCTTGATCCTAAGCTGTATTGCCTACTATTTTTGTTGAATTTTTCTCAAATTCTCTTGATTCTCTGCGTGCTTGACTATTACTTAACATGCTGTGAGGTTTATAGAATTGTTTTTTCAAAAGGCTGAACCAGAGAAGGAAGGAACAAGAGTTTCAACTGCTGATATACTTTCAGAGGACTTAGGGACATCTGATGTGGGACTGAAAGGGCAGCATAGAACACTAAAATCAGAGGAACAAAGGTAGATGCTGGGGCACCTGGGTGGTTCAGTCAGTTAATTATCTGCCTGTGGCTCAGGTCATGATCTCAGGACTCTGGGATCGAGCCCCACATCGAGCTCCTTGATCAGTGAGGAGCCTGCTTTCTTCCTCTGCCTTAGCCTGCCATTCCCCCTACTTGGGTGTGTGCGCTCTCTCTCTCTCTTTCTCTGTCAAATAAATAAAATCTTAAAAAGAAAGGAGGAAAGAAAGAAGGAGAGAGAGAGAGAGACAGAGAGAAGGAAGGAGGGAAGGAAGGATAGAAAGAAAGCCAGATGCTTTGGGAGGCAAGCAGTGTTATAGATAACTAGACATTCATATACTATAGATGAAACAAATTCTTAATACTCTGGACTCCCAGAAAGGAGACTTAAAGAGGAGCTCGTGTTCGTGTCAGATCCAGTGCGAGGGAGTGAAGGTTTAGGAACGTGATGCTGCTCCCGGGAGTTACAGGCAGAAGGAGGGTGAGGAAAGTGACTCAATCTCATTCTCAGAAATGATTTTTTCACTGTGTTTTCCTAAATTGTAGAAAGATGAACAAATAGACACCATCTGATCCATTTAGTATCCACCATGATTCCACTTCTCAACTCCCACTAGAACTGAGCCCTACTGGATATAAAGGTTTTAAGACATTTATTTGCAGTACACTTCTATAATCATCACGGTTTGGACACTGTCCATTGTAGGGCATTGATTTACTTAAGCTCCCACATGGCTGCATGGTTTTGAATTTAGAATCTACGGAGCAAAAAAGCGCTGTTTTGAAGACTTAGTTGAAACCCCGTTCATCCTGTAATAGATAAGTAAAACTATAAGCTAGATCAAGTGACATTTCTGGAAAGCATATGATCTGGAGAACTGACCCATGGAAATTACTCATGGATAATATTTAATGTTTATTTTAGATTACCTTTTGGGATCCGGAGCACTCTGCTATATCAAGACTAGAACAATCCCACTGAAAGAGCTAGAGACATGTTCATGTTTTTGTTCTGGGTGATTTTACTGATCTGTTCCACTCAGTTTCTGGGATTGACTATACAAATCCCCTTCATCCATTCACCTGGGAAGTCCCTGTTATAAATTATATAATTACATAATATTTTGAGTGGAGAATTAACTATTTCCCAATAGTCATAAAGAATTCAATACACAATAAAACTCTAGAATAAAGAAGGGTTTGTTTAGGGGATACTGTTCTTTCTTTGTGGCCCTGGTGGGTTAAAAAGGCATCTAAAGGAGCGTAAGAGATAGCAGAATCCTTCATCCCTAGGTCATGGGTCTCTGAGCTCCCCCAAGATAAAGATTTTTAACACTGTAAGTATTGAATGTCCTAAGTAAGGTTTCCAGACTTCCAGAGTGTCACATTAATTTGGTCTTTCAAGGTAGTGTCCAAATTGAGCTTTGAAAAATGACATGACCAATTAAAGTAGAAACAAATTTCTTTTTCCAGCTGATTTTCCATGTGAGCCCGAGGCAGTACAGGAGGCCACAACAGAACGGTGGTGAGATTTAAATACAAAGAGTTCTTATAGACATCAGAGAAGAAGAAGCGTGACTAGGAAATAGCTCATAAAATTGGAGAGACCATAAACATAGAATTTTCTTTGTATGAAGCAAAGGTCAGGGTCAGTAACTGAGGCAAATTATAGGCACTGTTTTAAGAGGAAATAGGGAAAAATGTGAAAAGTAGCAGAAATGTAGTAGCATGATTTGAGGAAAGATTTATGGTTACTTGATGTTGAAGATAATGTTTGATTTTATTTATACTCTTTGTTTTTGGAACTTGAGCCTTACTGCTCCAGTGATTAGGGAAAAAAAAAATCATTTCAAAATACTCTATTTTAACCCCTAAGGTTAACTCTGTGATTAATAGGAGTTTTTAATGATAATAATAAAAAAAAAAAAACCCTAACTTTTCCCAGGCTTATTTTGAATGAAGTGAAGCAGTTGGTGAGAGAAAGCAGAAAAATAAAGAGAAAGCCATATGAAAGACCTGTTGTGAATTGCCATTGGAACATTCCTGTATAACTTTAAGAGTATCACATTGATGCTTTACAATAGGGTACGCCTCATTTCCATTCTTCACCTGTGAAAATACTGAGCTAAGTTAAACATTCTAATCGACTCCTTTTACTAGTCTGTTATTGGTTCTTAATTGAGGAGAGTCTTGCGGTTTAAAGTGAGAAGAAAAAAACCTGGAAGTGGACATTAGAACCCAATTCTGAAACCTAGTTGTGGTATTCTAGAAAAGAGAGATCTGTAGGCAAATTATAGTGATTAGTCAGTGAGTGGGTTAAATGGAAACTTAAGAACCCTTACTGTATGGGGTACCTGGGTGGTTCAGTGGGTTAAGCCTCTGCCTTCAGCTCAGGTCATGATCCCAGGGTCCTGGGATAGAGCCCTACATTGGGCTCTCTGCTCAGCGGGGAGCCTGCTTCCTCCTCTCTGTCTGCCTGCCTCTCTGCCTACTTGTGATCTCTAGCTGTCAAACAAATAAAGTATTTTGAAGAAAAAAAAAAGAACCCTTATTGGAGTTTGAACTGCAGTTTTTCCATTAGTGGTCATGTGTCCCTTTGGGCAAATTCAGTAAGCTGCAGGTTAAAATGACACGTGCCCTGTATTATAGCCCTGTGATCTTGGGGCAAGTCACCTAATTAATATCTTGGAGCCTCAGTTTCTCCACCTGTGAAATGGACATAATAGTACTCATCCTACAGATCCATTATATGGATGAAATATAATAAGTTGAAAATCACACATAGAATAGTAAGTCCTCGAGTATGTGAAACCATCATTACTGAAGGTACTTGGCCTAGTGATCAAATCCTCTTCAAATAGGAATCGTGATAAATGCTTGCAAGAACTAAACATGAACATACCATTTAACAAATGAGGAAAATGACACCAAAGAGCCTGCTCTGGATTTAAAATCCCAGGAAGGCATCTCTGGGGAGGTGATATTTGAGCTGAGACCTGAACAAGAGGAAAAGATGATCATCCTAGGTGGTAACTAATAAGAAGCAAGTGAAACCAATCAAAGAAAGAGTATAATTAGTCTATTAAATTGACAAAAATAAAAAGATGTGGTAGGCGCCTGGGTGGCTCAGTGGGTTAAAGCCTCTGCCTTTGGCCCAGGTCGTGATCCCAGGGTCCTGGGATCGAGCCCCTCATCGGGCTCCCTCTCAGCGGAGAGCCTGTTTCCTCCTCTCTCTCTCCCTGCCTCTCTGCCCACTTGTGATCTTTGTCTGTTCAAATAAATAAATAACCTTTAAAAAAAAAAAAAAAGACTTGGTGAGGGAAGGAGAATACAGACTCTTCTCATTGAATTTTTCAAGAGAGCAGCTAAGATGTGGATATTCCTTGACCTACAACCATACCTAGAGTATTGTTTAAAGATACGACCAAACAAACATTCACATTGATGCACACAGTTCTATGGAAATATTTCTCTAGCATTAATGTGTTTCCTTTTCCTTTTTAAAGCTATTTGTACCTTAACGGTGTTCATATTAAAAGATGGAAAACCTACATGTTCATCAGTAGAGAGAACTTGTTTATTGACTTATACTACCTACACACAGGGCAAGTATTAAAGCTATGGCCACCCAATTTACCACTGCTATTCTTTTAGGTAGAGAAGGTTGTATGATTCTTAGTTTTTTGACACACGTGCCATAAAAATCACTGACTCATGATCGTTTTTCTGCTTGCTAACCATTCTAATGGAGGATTCAAGAGAGAGGATAAAAATTTGTCATTTTGGCGTATCTGTGCCTCTCCCCGCAATGCTTATATCTCAGAACCAAGTCGCTATCCCAGAACTGAATTTTGGCAGCCACTGTCCAAGTCATTGTCTGAGAAATGTATGTGATGTACTTCTCTTGGAGACAATGGAACAGAAGTCAGGACACCTGGTTTTCCCCTTTCTACAAACAAGGCATGAGATCATGGAGAAAGTCATTTTGCCAAAGAATCCTTATGCCAAAGCATGAGAGCTATGTTTTGACAGTATCCCATGAGGTTAACATTGTGCTGTCTATATCTGGATCCAAGCCCATGACCTTGTGTGCAGCTTGATCTGATGATCTTCAACTATTTGAGTTAACAGACTTATACAAGCACCCACCATGGGTCAGGTACACTCAGGACGGACACTGCATCATCAAGATGCATAGAACATGATCCCTATGTTCAAAGGATTTCCAATTAAATGAGTATTTGAGTTTGATATAGGAAGTAAAGGCATTTTTGCAGAGTTCTGGGTTCCACTCAAGTCATAATATTTTATCCGAATATCAAGTCTGCTTGATTTTCTGATATCTGCAATTGAGTTGGAGCAATGAGGTATAGGATATAGATTTCCCGGTTCCAAATACAATGTTTTATCCATTGAACTTGGTTTAGTGATGATTTTCCTAAGAATGATCAATGATTGTTTCTTGACCAATGTATAATTTCTTAAACAATGAATTATGCCACTGTGCTGTTGATGGGCTTTGTGATAATTTTATCACTTTGCCAAACCAATTTTAACATCCTGGGACACTTCATGTAACTGACCTTCCAATATCTCCTTAACCACATACTTCCTTTAATTCCATGTTTAGGTTATTCTAACTAGGGAATTAAACTAAATAAAGTGTTATAAAAGCAATCACCCACTCTCTCTCATGGCTGACCTTAGTTATGTGTTATAAGAGTACTCTACCTATAGATTGTTAATCTCCAGCATCTCATCCCACACTTTACTCCTTCTAGCTATCCACATCTCCCACTTTCTGATCCCTCCTGCTTCACCATGATCTCTTATCCCATTAAATTCTTGTACTGGTGATATAAAGGGACAGATGGTGGCCATGCTTGTGATGAACATAGCATAATCTACAAGCTCATCAAATCACTAAGTTGTACACCTGAAACTAATATAACATTGTATGTCAACTGGATCCAAAAAAAAAAAAAAATTATTTTATCAGCTTCCTCCGGACTTTCCTTCTTTCCCAATGTCCCCAATCCCTGATGATATATCATGTCAACTTAGTTTAGGCCAACCATGTTTCCTGTTCCAGAAATAAAACCTCAGGCAACAATTCACAGGGAATTACAGTAAATGGCCTTTGGTTAATAAGGGTAAATGCTGAAGGTGTATGAAGGCACCAACACTTCTTATGACAGGAAGTAACACATTTATTTTCCACGTATTTTCTTTTAAACGTTTGGCAAATAATTTTCATTCAATTCCTACAAACTCTAAATGGACCCCTTGGGAACCCAGCAAAGGGAAATCTACCTAAAACAAAAAGAACAATGTGTCAAACAATAAGGCTTTCTCAAGGGAGAAAACTGGAGTCCTACAAAATAACAACACTGGCGGCAAGATAAGTCATCGTGTACAGAATCTGTATCCAAAGGATGACTGTTGTCAGAGAATAAAAATTAGCTGATGTCAAAAAACTATATGAAAAGTGTTCACATCTAAAACTTCCCCCCGAGGAAGGGGGGAGTTTGGAGCAGAGAACTCCCTTCCAAAAATGTGACCACACAGGAACAAAAAGCAAAGGCATGTGATTGATATTTATTTGGATTGTAGAGGCTTTGACAAAGAGCAGCACTGAAGGGAAAATCAGACTTTGGATGAAGTATCTTCACAGTAAACACTGACAGATGCATCGCCTGGAAAACCCAAAGCAGCCTTTGAATCTTATCTAGTAATGAAGTTAGTACAGGTAAAAAAATCACCAAATATAGGTATGGAAAGAGAAAAAATGACCAAGCAGTGTGTGTGCAGAGAGAGAGAGAGAAAGAGAGAGAGAGATTGAGAAAGAGTATCGTTCTCTTTCAACACGAAAAGTCCTCTATATTTCCTGGCTTTTAAGCTTTGCAAATATTTCTTTTTTATCTTGAGTTTGGCTCTGTTCCACCCCCTTCACCCTTTCATGTAAGAAGGATGGTTTACCGTACGTTGGATCCATCTTGTCAGGTCTCATGCTTACCATGGTTCTTAATAATCATTTTCTTCCATTTCGACTGGAATCTGTTGAAACCTATTTCCACGTGATTTAGTCACACTGCTAGGAAATGGAGCCCGATCTTTATTGATTCCGGTGTTGCTGTCTGTTTCATTGTCATTATTCCCTCAATCCCTTTAATGTCCCTGGGGTTCCTTAACCCATCTCTTATGACGATGGGCCTAGAGGTAGCACAACTGCTGAGATTGTGGGGCACTAGGGAGGCATGTAACAAATTCCAGGTGTCTTGACATGGAGATAAAAGCAGGACCTGCGGAGATAAACATTTTTGAGATGGAAAGAATGATTGAACCAAGACCTAGAGATACAAGTAGCCTCTGTGAATTAAGGTAAAGCCAATTGTACCTATGATGTTCAGTGTATGAAGAGAAGTAATAGAAATAAGATGAGAAAGATCTGGGACCAGGTTGTGGACATAATGGAACACAACTTGAATACCAAGTGTGGTGGAAAAGGAGGGCACAGATCCAAAGGTGAGGTAGACTGTGGAGAGTCTGTATGGAGGAAAGAGCTAAAGATGGGCTCCAGAAGCTAGGTGATTCTACCCTATTCCCCTTCCCCCTCCCTGCTCAGGTCCTCAGCACAACAAAATACAGGCTTCCTCATATAAGGTTCCAGCCCACCAGGATCTGTTCAAGAATTGGATTGTTATAATCACACAGGGGTGACCTTCAAGCTATAAGTTGCCAAATTTCCAGAGACCCTTTTAAGGAATGCTGATAACCTGCATTTCTAAGGGATCACAGTAGTTGTCTGGTCTAAACAAACAAACAAAAACAGTTCTAGCACTTTCCTGAGACCCCCAACATTCTTTCTCCAACGAGTAGGCTATATTTCATGTTGCTCTGTTCTTTCCATACTGACTTCTTCAAAAAGCCTAAGAAGTATACTTTTTATCTGAAGCTTCATTGGAAGCCATAATTAAGTATATCGGATACCACATTTCAAAGATTTCTAATGTCCCCAATGTGAAACACCTTATAGTTGACACAATAACACAGGTTCATGATTTTGACACTATCCTAGGTCTTCCTCTTTGTGAATTTGTTTGTCGCTCGTAGAATTTACATTAAGTCTTTGCACCCCTTAAACCTGAGTCCAGACTCCAGCAGAAATAGGTACAAACTTTAAAAGAAAATGATCCCTGGGCTCATCCCCTTTCATGGAAACTTTCTAAGGTATAAAAATAAAACAAGCCAATAGCATTATAGAAAATGTGATATCCAAATAGAATTGTTTATAAATAGAATGTTTTACAAAGTTTCCATGAGGCATCAGCTGTCCTTTAACCCTCTGCTTGCTGACATTTTCCAGCCCACTAGCTAAATTAAGGCTTAGGAAAAAATTACCTATGCATTGTATCTTTATGTGGCTGTTCATCTATTTTTATATGCTTGTAGATATATGACATCAGCTCATTATATACATATCAAGACACCCCCACACACACCACAACACATGTACATTTGTAGACATGAGGGAGAATATGAACTCTTGCAAGTTTATGTTGCCAAAACAACCGTACCCAAACCAAGCTCTCATTTGACTAGGGTGAGCAAGTGCGCTTGGTTTTCTCCCCTGAAGCCTGTTGTTATCCTGATCTGGTTGACAATGGTGCCCCCCTGTTGGCACTCAAAAGTGTCTCCATCAGATGATAAATGCTGTGATCATCCCACGTGTGAGACAAGTTATTTGTTATTTGTGATTACTCTAGGACTCAGGGGAAGCTAGCATAGAAATGAACAAACTGTCTGGCAGAGACAGATAGCAACCAGTTAAAACCAGATTTCAGGACAAATGGAATTATAAAGATTGTTTTTCTTTGCCCAAAGGGCCATATCATTATTTCAAAATTAGCTATGCTATTTTCTTCTTTCTCTGCCCTGCGTCTTTCTCTTTTTGACACACAAATACATACACGATCCCACTACAATATACTGTGCTACACAACAATGATTTGGCTTGTATAATTATACTCTGGTAAATGTAAGAAGCCTAGATATAAGGAAAAGAAAGCTGCTTTCTTAATATAGGAATGTCAAATGTCTTCCCACGATCCAGATACGAGCACCTTTCTTCCTTCCACTTGACAACTGGCATCAAGATTCTGAGTAAGTAACAGCAGTTCTAGTGATTTCCTTTTCTGGTCATGGATGTCCAAGGCAGAAAATGAACAGAAGTGTTGGTGGTTTTAAAAAGCTTATTAATGCTAGTCTTTTTCTCCTTGCATTCATCGAAAATGATTCTACATACGTGTACACAAGGATATGCTGCATATACACCACAATCAAAATGCATAGGTAGTTCATATCATTTTAACAATTGTAATTTTTCAAAGGCACATGACTTACTTATACAGTATTCACTAGCTTGATGTTTTACCTTAGTCTTTGCACTTGCTGTAGAACCCTTGGGAAATGAAATCAAGCAGATAACAGCTTTGTGACAGTGTGGTAATCACCCTTGTGAATGATGTGTCCAGATAAAATCCACTTACTCTTAAAATAATCAGGAAAAACCATGATTCCCAAGTCAGGAAGTCAAGTTACATGAGTGGAAATTTTACACATTTTCCTTCGTAACTGCTGGGGGTGAACAGGAGACATCCCAATCTGCGTGTCTGAATTTAATGAGCAGGAAAACATTGCACACGAGGTGTTCACAACCAGACCAAGCAATGCGGAACAATTCAAACTTGGTGTCAGAAAACTAAAAAGAAAACATGGACAACATAAAATGTGCAAAATCTTTGGCGCTTCCATCAGTCTCAGAAAAGATTTTGAGAGTGTACCTAGGCTGAGTATTTTATGAGACACAGGATGCAAAGAACACAGGTGTTGGATTAAACAGTTCATGAGTTTAGACCCCACAGATCCAAACTTAACTAACCTTGTGTCCTTGAATCCACTTTTCTGGATTCAAGACTGGATTGTGGATTCTGACAGTGTCCCCTATAAAACGATTGAAAGGAGCTCATGATCGAAAGCATTTAGTACAGTGCCTGGCCTATAGCTAGGACTCTGTAAATCAGGTGAGTATTCAAAAGTGGATAGAGAGAACCCTCCTGTTCTTATTGCAAGAGACGTCCTAACTTTGGTTGCTAAAGGAGTTGGTGAAATAAAGAATGACTAGAGTGTCTCACCCACTCAAGATTTCTTTTTAAAGTCAAACAAGTCAATAGATTAATACTCATTTATCTTTTAACTTCTACCTGCCAACAGGATTAAACTGGCAGGCATAATATTCCTCTCTAGCCCTCTTGGTAGGCAAAATGATAGTTTGCCTGAAACTGTTTCTATTTTCTCAGACATCTGCTTTTTCTATAATCATTATAATTATATTTTCTGGGCAGATTTGATGTGACCTTGGCTTTGGGAAAGCAGATTTCAAAATATTCATAGAGAAAAAATAAGTATGATCCCATGTCAGAGAGATTCTTAAAAAAAAATCTGATTTTGAAATCACAATTCCAATGAGAAAAAATTAGGGACAGAAGGATTAGTCATCATAGCTGCTAGATAAATTCTGAAAAACTTTTCAGAAGACATGCCAAGCACAGGCTGATCCCATACATGGTAGGGGGTTGGGGGAAGGACAAATTTGAAAGAGTGGCCATGGCATCCAGTTAAAGAAAAGTCCAAAAAGGTCCAAAATGTTCTTTAAGAGAGTGATAGCACTTTAAAAACATTGAGTAGAAAATAAGAACAAGGTAGGAAGAGACCCACGGTTTGAAAAAACTGGTGTCTGCCTCACAGGTGACAGATGGAAGGCAGAGCAGCTAAACCTGGATTTTATTTTTGGCACTTTCAGCAAAGGAAAAAAAAAAATAAAGAAAATGGAAGGTGCAGAGAGGAATTTGCAACACCTGAGATGAGGACATAATAATCATAGCTGATCAGGTTTAATTCAAGTAATTTCCCATATCTCAAATAGTAATGCTAGCAGTAATAATAATAATAATAATAATAATAATAATAATGCTAGTAGTAATAATAACAAACACAGTGGGCTTGGTATCTGCCAGGCATTGTTCTAGTGTTCTAATTTTTAATCCTCATTGAAACCCCATGAGGTAGTTTTAATTATTGTTATCCCCAGCTTAGACATAAGGAAACTAAAGTACAAGGAAGTTAAACAATCCCCACTTACCCAAGATGACAAGAGTTAGAATGTGTCAGAGCTGAGTTAGGAATGAGTTGCAAATTCTAGATACAAAAAATAGAATTTTCCCCCTTTTATTCATTTTTAAATGTGAAGGAAACTTTCTTGGAGGTTCCTGGCAGAATTTTTCCAGAACTGGGTCTGTCTTGGTAGTTGGCAAGGGTGATGAGACCACCATGATGGGCTTATATCAAAGAGGATTTACTGCGGCGCAAGGAAAAAGCCCGGTAGCCCAGGAAGGATGTGCCCTCCCGAAGAGAGCAAACATGCTTGTGTGAGTTGGAGAAGAGGAGCAGAGGAAGAGGGAGAGGGAGAAAAAATCCCTAAGCAGGCTCCATATCATTCACAGAGCTGGATGCAAAGCTTGATCTCATGACCCTAAGATCCCAACCTGCGCCGAAACCAAGACTCCGTCAGTTGTCGACTGAGCCACACAGGTATCCTTGTACTTGTTATTTTTTTTAATGTATTTTTTTTGTAAAGATTTATTTATTTGGCAGAGAGAGATCACAAGTAGGCAGAGAGGCAGGCAGAGAGAGAGAGGAGGAAGCAGGCTCCCTGGACGCAGGACTCGATCCTAGGACCCTGAGATCATGACCTGAGCCAAAGGCAGAGGCTTTAACCCACTGAGCCACCCAGGCGCCCCTGTACTTGCTATTTTTAACAATAAACTTTATTGGAATTTTATAGAAGGAAAGAAAATGGAAGTAAGCCTGGAAGATTTGGTAATTTCAGACAAATATTTCTTCAGAAGTTGCTAGTTTTTCTAAGATGTCCCCAAATGTTAAAAATAAGAGAGAGAGTGTGTGTGTGTGTGTGTGTGTGTGTGTGCATATATATATATATATCTGGATTTGTTCTTTTAAATATTCAAGTTTTATATGTTCCTGTAATCTCCCAGTTTTTTTTTTAAATTTTGTGCTTAAATGATGATAATACTAATGAACAGCTCCTTTATTATTCTTGAGTTCTTTATAGCAATGATCACTTGATTGGTTGGATTTCATCATCAATATAGTATCCTGTAACTTCAGATTGAATTCTCTTATGTATTTTATTTTCAATATTCTGTTTTGAGTGTCTGACTTCCTCTGGCACTGAGTTTACCTTTTTAAGTTTTTCTGGTGGCATGTGCTGTGTCTCACCTCTCCTTGATTTCTTCCCTCCTTCATCCAAGAGCCCTCGATAATTCTGTTCAAATAAAATGAAAATGAAAATGGGAGGTGCAGAGAGGGATTTGACACATCTGAAGGGAGGGCATCGTGCTATAATAGCTGATCCGTTTTCATATTCATGGATGGCATATTTTCATTTAATTTCTGGAGCCTTCTATAATTACTCTGTGGGGTTGGATTTATTGCTTCTTGGATGAGTATAAAAAGTGTGTTTTCTGAGTTCTTGGAGATTTAAAAGTGATTTTATTCTGACCTTATAATTGTTTGATTATTTAGCTGGGATTAAAATTTATAGTAAGGGATTGGGTATCATAGTAATGTTTAGGCAACAGTCTTATCTTCTAGCAAGAAATCTGATTTCAATATCTTTTTGGGTGACTTTTTCCTCTTTACTCTCTGTGGAAGGTGGAGGCCCTTCTCTTTTTGTTTTGAGTTCTGAAAGAATAATGGAGTAGACAAAGCAAACTTTCTGCTTGAAAACTCCTATCTTTAACATCTTTAACTAACTTCTGTTAGTTTCTCTATATTGTTGCTTTGATAATGTTCTGCCCTGTGTTTTCATTATCCTTTCTTTCCAGATCTCCTTTTATTTATAGGTTGGACCACCTGGACTTCATTTCTATGCATTGAATTTTTCCTCTCACATAAAACAAACAAACAAAAAACAGGGCGCCTGGGTGGTTCAGTGGGTTAAAGCCTCTGCCTTCCGCTCAGGTCATGATCCCAGGGCTCTCTGCTCAGCAGGGGTCTGCTTCCCCCCTTCTCTCTCAGCCTGACTCTCTGCCTACTTGTGATCTCTGTCTGTCAAATAAGTAAAAATCTTAAACAAACAAACAAACAAACAAAAACCAAAAAACAAAAACCCAACTTTGTGTTGTTGAGCTTTAAAGAAGATTTTCTTACTATTATATAAACTTCCCATTCCTCAGGTAGACATGTGTTTAATACAATCATGGGGCAGCCAAGAGTGGCAGGGATGGTGTATATTTCCATGATATACACCACAGAAATGAAGGAGATTAGAGAATATCATCTGCTACCTTATGATAACACGTGGGAAACTTAAAGAAGATGAACGATTTCCTAACAAGATGTAAACTGCAAATATCAAGACACAGACTTGTTACTTATATCCTATGATTTGGGATTTTTATATTTTTTATCATATACTAAAATTTTGCTTCTTGATGAAACTAACATAATTACCTGTTAATGTATGGTAGCATAATCACTGTAACACTCATAATATCTATCCATATGTTTTAAAATATAAATTCTACTTTTATAAATGAGATTATTAAAAATACTTGTTTTCAGATTTTTTTCAATCCACTAAGAATGTCCAGAGTATTGTGTTTTAAGTCATTTGAAATAATTCTTTACCAAGTATTTCCATATCCAACTCAAAACAAAGAAAAGTCTAGTTTCATTTTCCTTTTCATTTTTATAAATTGATTTTTGCTCTAAGTTTTACAGTTATATCAAATATTTCTATGATTTACAAAATCAAGACAAAAAAATAAGAGAAAATAATTTAGAGAAATCTAACTTCTTTTTTTTTTTTTTTTAAAGATTTTATTTATTTATCAGAGAGAGAGAGGGATTGAGCGAGCACAGGCAGACAGAATGGCAGGCAGAGGCAGAGGGAGAAGCAGGCTCCCTGCTGAGCAAGGAGCCCGATGTGGGACTCGATCCCAGGATGCTGGGATCATGACCTGAGCCGAAGGCAGCTGCTTAACCAACTGAGCCACCCAGGCGTCCCAGAGAAATCTAACTTCTATCCTCGTTTCTCCACGCTGACTCCCTTCCCCTTTAGGTAACTATTTAAAGATGTTAATTGATCTTCTTACCAGAATTTTTTAATAAAACATCTACAGACATACTCCTATCCTCGCCTTCTTAGGTAAAGAGTATCACCCAGTACACATTCAGTTCTACCTTGTTTTCTGTCTTTAACTTTAAAGCTTGGAGATGATACCAGAACAGTATCTATTTCTTATTACAAATAAACAGTATTTAGTATCCCATGATATGGACAACCATAATATATTTAACTTGTCCCATATCACAAAGATTTGTCACAACAAATATCTATCTATCTATCTATATACATAGATATATCTATGTATATAGATATCTATAGATATAATATCTACAATATACATAGATAGATAGATAGATAGATAGATAGATATTGTATTTCTGTCAGCATGTATGTGGGAATAAATGTCTAGAATTAGGATTTCTGTGTCAAATGATAAATGCATTTTATTAAGTTTTCTCAAAGTCTGCTTTGTAACAATAGTACATTTTGCATCCTCAACACTTTTGTTTGCAAAAGCCTCTTTTTCCACCCTTACTGACAAAATGTTATCAAACTTTTTGATATCTGCCAATTGGATAAGTGACAAATAGTATCTCAGGATAGTTGTAATTGTCTACAGAAACATTTTTACAAGAACTGGTTATGAAGTTATTTTGTCAGATCTCAAACAGGATTTATTTTTGATGCAGATTAGAGTCAAATAGAATTGAAATTAAATTTTAAGAATGCATTATGTAAAAGTATTATTTGGTAAAGCTTGTTTCGTGAGTAGACCTGTGTGTGTGTGTACATGTGTGTGTGTGTGTGTGTGTGCATGTGTTTGTGTGTGTGTGTTGAATATAAAACATTTTCCTTATGGAGAACTGCAATAGTGATAAAAAGTTTTCCAATTCACTATTCTAAAGAGTTTGATTAAATGCATGGTAGATGCCTCAGTGCCTTTGATCAAACCACTTCTTCTGTTTGGGATACTCTTCACTTATTGACTGCATGGCACCTGCCTACTCGTCTTCCAAAATTTTACATCAGCATCCCTTATCTTCTCAATGGGTATCCACGACACCTTCACAAAATTCAATTGTGATGCCTATAACATTTTACCATACCTCTTTGTACAAAGCATGTTTCTTCATGACACATAGTAACATTTTGGAGTGTAGACATTACATTGTGTTCATTTCTTTAATACGTAACACTGTAATCAACTCAATAAATAGATGCTAGGTGAAATAATGCATAAATTATAACTTTATAATTGATTCATTTTTCCCCCCAGTTATTCTTTTCAGGTCGCTACAGCAGAGAAATCCCACAGGTAAGATGTCTTGCATTTAGAAGAGCATTTTGCAAATCTTATATGCAGACAGTTTTGATAAAGGGAGAATGAAGACTGAAAATAGTACCAGGTAATATCCTGAGGTCCCTCGACAGCAGAACCTATGACAAAGGCTTACACATAGACAGCTCATCTGGAATTTATCCTGACCTAGGAGTGAAGGACAGGAGAAGGGAAGCCAGGAAGGAGGGAAACTAACACAAGAGGTGTTGTTGGCTCTTGCCAATGAGAAATGAGGCTCGATTCTTGAAAGAAGGCAGAAATCAAGTGATTCCCGTATTCATACTTGCTTTCTCTTTGAAAGCACTTTCTAATTCAGAAGAAGAAGCCAATATTATTTTTAAGCAAAGGAAGTAGGTATTGGTTAGGGCTTGGGGGGTAGCAGACTACTGAACAGGAGGGAGTGGCAGAGAAGAGACCTCAAAATGCAGCAAAAATTCACTTTACATACTTAATCAGCTACAAATATGAGCCTGCTCAGAGTAACAATCAGCAAGGCCCCCAGAAGATATGTGAGGGAAGATAGAGAATGGGGCAGAAACTTTACAGATGCATAGTCTGTGAGAAATGGAGTTTGGTCATAGCCACTGCAGAGACACATTGGTAGAACCCCTCCTCACCCCCGACCCCTGGGAATTTAGTTGGGGACCCAGAAAAGCCACATGCTTAGGAGAACGGACAATTTTCTAGAGAAAAATTTAAAACCAAAATGTGGCATCCTTATTAAAGGCTAAAACCAAGACATCACAGGTCAGAACTCAGTATTCATAGAAAGATGATACAATACAGAACATCGATACTGTATCACCTACAATACCCAGCAAGCACTAAATACTAGTGCCTATATTCAAAGCATCTGCAGGGATTGGTAATTAAAAAGTAAACTGATCGGGGCACCTGGGTGGCTCGGTGGGTTAAACCTCTGCCTTTGGCTCAGGTCATGGTCTCAGGACCTGGGATCAAGTCCCAAATCCGGCTCTCTGCTCAGCCAGGAGCCTGCTTCCCCCTCTCCCTCTGCTGCTCTCCCTGCTTGTGCTCTTTTTCTTTCTCTCACTCTCTGTCTGTCAAATAAATAAATTCTTAAAAAAAAAAAAAAAAGTACAATGGTCAGTAGAAACAGACTCAGAGGTGACCCAGTTGCTAGAAAAGAGACTGGGCAACTCTGAGCTTCAGGTTTCTACCCATAAAATATGGTTAAACAAAAACTAACCCCTATAGAATTGCTGTAATAACTAAATGTGCTAATTGTATTTGAAAGTAGCTTATCAGGGTAAAACTACATATTAAAGGCTATCAAAAATGAAAACAAACAATAAAAAACACACCAAACTAAAAAAGCTTCTGCACAGCAAAGGAAATCATCAATGAAATGCAAAAGCAGCCTACTGAATGGGAGAAATTATTTGCAAATCATAGGTCTGATAAACATATGATTAATATCCAAAATGCAAAAAGAACTCACAACCTAATAGAAAAAAAAATCTGATTAAAAACTGAGCAGAAGATTTAAATAGACATTTTTTCCAAAGAAGACTTACCAATGGCCAACATCACTAATCCTCTAGGACATGTAAATGAAAATGAGGTATCACTTCACACCTGTTAGAATGGATATTAGAAAAAGACAAGAGATAACAAGTGTCGGCAAGGATGTGGAGAAAGGAGAACACTTGTGTTGATAGGAATATAAATTGGTACAGCCATTATAGAAAGCAGTAAGGAGATGCCTCAAAAAAATAAAAATAGAACATTCCACTTCTGGGTATTTGAAGAAAACGAAAACACAAATTGGAAAAGCTATACGCACTTTCGTGTTTGTTGAAGCTTACTGGCAATGGCCAAGATATGGAAATAAGTGTCCATTGATGGATGAGGGGATTTAAAAAAAAAAAAAAGTGGTACACACACACATAGAGACACACAATGGAATACTATTCATCCATGAAAAAGAAAAAAATTCTACCGTTTGTGACATGGATGGACCTTGAGGGCATTATGCTCAGTGAAATAAGTCAGAGAACAATACAAAGACTGTAGGATCTCACATGTGGAATCAACAAACAAAGAAAACCAAGCTTATCGATTGGTAGTTGCCAGGGGTGGAGGGGTGGGCAGTGGGTGAGATGGGTTAAGGGAGCCGAAAGGTACAAACCTCCAATTTAAGTAAGTCACGAGGGTGTAACATACAACACGATGACAACAGTTAATACCATATTGCAAAAAACAAAAGAAATCCTCATTTGATAGCAACTTAGCTCACACATGACTCCGACTTGCTTGGCATTTATTTCAAGGGAGACAAGGTAGTTTATTAGGGGCTCTGCAATCAGAAGGAGCAAGCTGTGTGGCACGGAGCCGACTTCATCTCTCTCACCTTCAGTTTTCTCCAACAGCATTGGGAAGTATTAGAGTTACCTGTCTTGAGGGCACAAAAAGCTATTAGAGCCTCAAGGATATGCAGAGATGACTGTAGTTTCTGATCAGCTCTGAGCCAACAATGTGATGAAGCCATTAAAAAAAGTTAAAGCGAGGAGAGCCGGCGTTGATAGAATGATGTCCCGGTAATGAGCGGCCGTAAGTCCCAGCGAGTCATTCCAAGAGAGGAAGACATCTTGTAAGATGTACACAGACAGTCTTTTCTGACTAGAAGGCAGCAACGCTTGACCCGGCTGGAGAAGACAACACGGGGAAGACTAAATTGTGAGTCTTTAGATGGGCTGCTGTGTTGACGAGGGATCAGGTTTATTCTGTGCTGTTCCATAGGTGGGACTGTGCTGCTATTAAAACCTATAGGAAGGCAGACTTCATCTCGGTCTTAGGAAGCACTTTTAAACAATTAGAGCAACCCAGTGATTGCCCAGTGAGTGGCCCAATTGAAGGAGTAGTCATCGCCCCGTCACCAAAAGCTTTTCAGCAGATGTTAACTTCTGCTTAGTATCCTTCCAGAGGAAATTCCTACATTTTGTAGGAAATTGGACTAGATGGCCTCTCAGCATTAAGATTTAGCTTTGTGGAAATTCCATATATGGCCTTTTTTTTTTTTTAAGTGATACTCTGCTTCAGTAGCTTTTTTTTCCATGTGGGGATTGAATGGATCTAAATTCCTCATTATTTAAAAGGTGAGTCAAGAGGAAAATAGCATGTAGGATGGTAGAGCAGCCCAAACAGTTCATCACGCATCTTAAAAACACAAGTCAGAGCAGTAGACAACTTCAAAGGAGACCAATCGCACCATTGCCAGAAGTGCTGGCCAAGAAGCCAGCTGCTCCTGGAAAAATACATTTCCCAGCTTGGCATCTGAGCCTGGGGATTGCTGTCCAAGGAGGTGGAAGAAGAATGGGTTTATGGGCGGCCATAAATAACTAAGGCACTGAAATTCTGAAAATGGGCCAGTTTCTTCATTATGATTCAAGACCCAGATAGAAATGAGCTACGGTTCCAGTTCGAAGGTAAGAGAGCTGTAACTACCCAATTAGGAAAACCTAATGAGAATTATAAACTCTGTATTCAATCAAGTAAGTGCTCTGTGGAATTCTTCACACTGAATCTTGAGTTGATATTTTTAAGTGTGGAGATTCAGGGAGGAAGAAATAGATATGACTGGTTGTTATCCCTACTGTGTTCCAGTATTTTTCTAGGTGCTTAATATTCAGAAGTAAGACCTGGAGCTGGGTCTTTCCAAAAGCAAAAGAGCAGTGTTTATCTCAAGTTGCTTCTCTCTGCTTGATAGTTAGATACATGGTGAGAGTTGAAGGGAGTTTGGTAATGAGAGAAGAGATGGGAATGGAGAACCATTGGCCTTGGCCTTGTGTGACAAGGATCCTTTTGCAAATGGAGTTAGACCCTACAAATAAATTTCAAATATGTGAGAGGTACCCACAATGTGATGTTTGTTTTTTACTGACACAGTGGAAGACCAATAGGTTTTAAGATAACTGACACAGGAGGATAAATTTTGCCTCTTCCCGGGAGATCAACCTATATATTCCAGTAAGTGCTTCTACTTCTTCTTCTCTCCCCAATTTCAGTCCCTGGATACTGTCTTGCACCCCTCCTGAAGGCTGCATTCAAATAAAATGGGGTTACCCTTCTCCTTTGCTTCATAGAAATAACAGTCTGCCCAGGCTGACTGGTAGTTCTTTCGGTAGGAGCTGATATTTCTTCATAACCCAGATAAGAGAATTTATTTAAAGCCTTACGCCAACTTCTCCAAGTTGTTTTATCTATCAGTGCATGAGCCAAATTATTATAGAAGGTACATGGAAAGAGCAAGGAGGGACGGCTATTGTACATATTCCAATTCCACTCCATTTTTAAAGGTTTTTAAGGTTTTTTTAAACATGGGATCACATCAAATTTTTCTACAGCACACTTAAAAATACCAGACATCACCTTGAGAAATTCTGAACAAGGAGGTATCATGAAAGCCTTTAAGAATCTGTACTTTTTTGCAGAAATGTCTGTTCATGTCCTCTGCCCATTTCTTGATTGGATTATTTGTTCTTTGGGTGTTGAGTTTGCTGAGTTCTTTATAGATTTTGGACACTAGTCCTTTATCTGATATGTTGTTTGCAAATATCTTCTCCCATTCTGTCAGTTGTCTTTTGGTTTTGTTAACTGTTTCCTTTGCTGTGCAAAAGCTTTTGATCTTGATAAAATCCCAATAGTTCATTTTTGCCCTTGCTTCCCTTGCCTTTGGCAATGTTCCTAGGACAGATATTTCTGCAAAGAAGACAACCAGATGGCCAACAGACACATGAAAAAGTGCTCCATATCACTCGGCATCAGGGAAATACAAATCAAAACCACAATGAGATATCACCTCACACCAGTCAGAATGGCTAAAATCAACAAGTCAGGAAATGACAGATGCTGGCGAGGATGCGGAGAAAGGGGAACCCTCCTACATTGTTGGTGGGAATGCAAGCTGGTGCAACCACTCTGGAAAACAGCATGGAGGTTCCTCAAAATGTTGAAAATAGAACTGCCCTATGACCCAGCAATTGCACTATTGGGTATTTACCCTAAAGATACAATCGTAGTGATCCGAAGGGGCACGTGCACCCGAATGTTTATAGCAGCAATGTCCACAATAGCCAAACTATGGAAAGAACCTAGATGCCCATCAACAGATGAATGGATCAAGAAGATGTGGTATATATACACAATGGAATACTATGCAGCCATCAAAAGAAATGAAATCTTGCCATTTGTGACAATGTGGATGGAACTAGAGCGTATCATGCTTAGCGAAATAAGTCAAGCGGAGAAAGACAACTATCATATGATCTCCCTGATATGAGGAAGTGGTGATGCAACATGGGGGCTTAAGTGGGTAGGAGAAGAATAAATGAAACAAGATGGGATTGGGAGGAAGACAAACCATAAGTGACTCTTTTTTTTTTAAGGTTTTTTATTTATTTATTTGACAGAGAGAGATCACAAGTAGGCAGAGAGGCAGGCAGAGAGAGAGAGAGAGAGAGAGGAGGAAGCAGGCTCCCCACTGAGCAGAGAGCCTGATGTGGGACTCGATCCCAGGACCCTGAGATCATGACCTGAGCCGAAGGCAGCGGCTTAACCCACTGAGCCACCCAGGCACCCCCATAAGTGACTCTTAATCTCACAAAACAAACTGAGGGTTGCTGGGGGGGAGGGGGGTTGGGAGAAGGGGGATGGGTTTATTATGACATTGGGGAGAGTATGTGCTTTGGTGAGTGCTGTGAAGTGTGTAAACCTGGCGATTCACAGACCTGTATCCCTGGGGATAAAAATATATGTTTATAAAAAATAAAAAATTATTAAAAAAAATACATTCTTGGGGCACCTGGGTGGCTCAATGGGTTAAGCCTCTGCCTCCCCCGTCTGCCCCTCTGCCTAGTGTGATTTGTCAAATAAATAAATAAAGTCTTTTAAAAAATAAAATAAAAATACATTCTTTTAGAAAGTTCTAAATGCCAAGCAACTATATGACATCACATTGCTTTATTCTACAATTTTTGTTTCTTTATTTAAAATTTTTTGTCATAATCTGAGAGAAAAATGGCAAGGTATACAATTATATGTAAATTTAAAAGATTTTATTTATTTGACAGAAATCACAAGCAGAGGCAGGCAGAGAGAAAGAGAGAAGGAAGCAGGCTCCCCGCTGAGCAGAGAGCCCGATGTGGGGCTTGATCCCAGGACCCCGGGATCATGACCCGAGCTGAAGGCAGAGGCTTTAACCCACTGAGCCACCCAGGCGCCCCTACAATTATATATTTCTACTTAAAAAAAAAAAAAGAATCTGTACTTTTCTTTCAGTAACTCAATCTTTCTAGATAATGTTGCTGATTGTCCGTCCAGACCTAGGGACCATTTCTCAAGCAGGGATTTTCAACCCTGGATGTTGATTAGAGTCACACAGAGAGGCTTAAAAATTGTGCTGTCTAGGTTGCATGCTCCACCAATTAACTCAATTTCCAGAGACGGAAACTAGCATCAGTACTATGGAGAGGGAGGCAATGGGTCTTGATTGTTGCGACTTTTTTGTTAACGGAACGAGAAGGACCAGAGGCAGAAGTTGAGAGGGAAGAGAAGAATGAACATGTATCAACTCCTCCCTGTGTGTTTCCCCACTGTGTATTTCTTAACTGAAGGTCAAGTACAGTCTACTTTTTAAACTTGTCTTCTTTGGCATGGGGAAGATAAAGCAAGGAAGATCTTCAATAAAAACCTCTGTTTTCTCCCTCCTTCAGAAATGATATGGATATAATCATATAAAATGAAGTCAGAAAGAGCTCAGCGAGGGCCAGATCTGATCACATTTTCACAGATAAATCCAACCACCAGGGATAAAACATGTAATCATATAGAATTGGACTTGAAATCAGGTCCCCACACGTCAAATCTGAGGATCACTTTCCTCAAAGGATTGGTGATGAAAAACTGGTAGAAAAACCCGCCTTCTTGATCTCAGATCATTCCACTACAGCACGTCCCTTCTTTATTTTGTCATTTCTTGCCTCACATATTTACCTTTTTTTTTTGTGAAAATACTTAAGTTCCATGCTCTTAGCAAATTTCAATTATACAATAGAATGTTATCAATTAAAATCACTGTGTTCTACATCAGATCCTCTGGTCCTATGCATCTTATAACTGAAAGTCCATACCCTTTTACCAACCTCTAGCCATTCCCACTGTTCCCCAGCCCCTGCCAACCACTTTTCTGCTCCATTTTTATGAATTTGACTTTTGCTTTTTTTGAAGATACTACACATAAGTGATACTATGTGATATTTGCCTTTCTCTGTCTTATTTAACTTAGCACAATAGCCGTGAGGTTCGTTCATGTTGTTATAAATGATAGGATGTCTTTCTATTTTAAGGCTGAAGAATATTCCATTGTGCATAACCTACCACATTTTCTTTATCTCTTCATCTGCCAATGGAAATTTAGGTTGTTCTCATACCTTGGCTACTGTGATTACTGCTATGAACTTAAGAGTACGGATCTCTTTGAGATAATGACATTGTTCCCTTTGGGACCCCAGAAGTGGGATTGCTGGGTCCCACATTAGTTCCACTTTACATTTCTTAGGGAACCTCCATACGTTTTTCCACAGTGACTCTACCAGTTTACAACAAACAGTATCTAAGCATTCCCTTTTTTCCACAGCCATACCACTTATCTCTTGTCTTTTTGCTAACAGGTGTGCAGTGATACATCATTATGGTTTTGATTTGCATTGCTCTGATGATTAATGATGTTGAACACCTTTTCATGTTACCTGTTGGCCATTTGTATATCTTCTTTGGGAAAATGTCTATCAAAGTCCTCTGCATACTTTTAATTGGTTAGATTTTAGGTGGGGGTTATTGAGTTTAACTTTCTTGTGTGTTTTTATATTAACCCCTTATTAGATACAGGGCTTCCACATATTTTCTCATATCCCATAGGTTCCCTTTTCATTTTGTGGATGGTTTCCTTTGCAAAAGCTTTTTAGTAAAATGTAGTCCCACATGTGTAGTATTTGCTTCTGTTGCCTTGGCTTTCAGTGTCAAATTAAAAAATAATGTATTGCCAAGACCAATGTAAAGTAGCTTACCCCTTCTGTTTTCTCCTAGGACTTTAATTGTTTCAGGTCTTATGTTCAAGTCTTTCATGCATTTTGAGTTGATTTCTGTGTATAATGTAAGAGAGGGATCCAGCTTCATTCTTCTGCTTGTGGAGAACTAGTTTTCCCAGAACTACTTATTGAAGAGATCCTCTTTTTCCCATTGTACATTCTATATAATCATTCCACTACAGCACATTATCCCTTTTTAAAAAAATATATATTTTATTTATTTGAGAGACAGACAGACAGAGACAGTGAGAGAGAGCACAAGCAGGGAAGAGAAGGAGGAGCGGGCTTCCTGATGGGCAAGGAGCCCAACTTGGGACTTGATCCCAGGATCCTGAGATCATGACCTGAGCCAACACAAAAGCTTAACCAACTGAGCCACCAAGACACTCTATCCCTTTATTTTTAAATGTAATATTCAAAGATACACAATTGAAGGGACATAAGTGATTATATAATTTAAGGTACATAATTTAGCAGCAATCTTGAGTCAATGGTAAATCAGTCTTTCTCATTCTCTCCCTGTCCTTCCTGCTCATATTTTGTATTTTCTTAGTTTATTCATAGGTACCCCTGAAAGAAATGCTTCTCTGCGTCACTTTTTTCCCCCCTGGTAAAACACATTCTCCACCTATTACTGATTATATTTCTAAGTAGAAGGGTGTGCTTTGTGAGAGTTTTAGAAATATTGGTAATAGTAAAAAAAGTTTTGGGATGATTAATAATAGTAAAAAAAAATCAACAATCAAAATGGACCAAATGACTTTTTTTTTTTTTAAGTTGTGTGCTTCATACAGGAATATGGATCTCTGAATAGAACAAGTCAAAGTGATTGACTTTTCAGTTATCACATTTTTCACTTTCTGCTGAGCTGATGTCCTACATGGTCGCTCTTTGTTCTGAAACCTACCTGTTTTAGCCAGGGGTGCTTCTCATATTTCAGACTTTGCCTGGTTCTACTAGTTCATCTCACTAGTAAACAACACTGAATTTTCTAGCTGACTCTTTTCCCAAACTCCCTCTCAAGTAGCCATTTTAACCTAGACCAAGGATTGGCAAACTCACCTGTGGATCAAACCTAATTTTATCAGAACACACAGCTGTCTTTATCAGGACACACATAGCTGTCTTCATGCTATAATGGGTAGAATTGAGTAGTTGTGACAAACCTTCTGGTCCATAGACCTGGAGATGTTATATGGCCTTCAGAGAACAAATTAGCCAAGTGCTTGACCCAGAAACTACTGCAGTGAACTAGAAATTTCTATTTCTAGAGCTACCCTATGGCCCAGCAATTGCACTACTGGGTATTTACCATGAAGATACAAATGTAGTGATCCGAAGGGGCACGTGCCCCCAAATGTTTGTAGCAGCAACGTCCACAATAACCAAACTATGGAGAGAACCTAAATGTCCATGAACAGATGAATGGATAAAGAAGATGTGGTATATATTTACAATGGAATACTAAGCAGCCATCAAAAGAAATGAAATCTTGCCATTAGTAATGATGCGATGGAACTAGAGGGTGTTATGTTTAGCAAAATAAGTCAATCAGAGAAAGACAATTATATGATCTCCCTGATATGAGGAAGTTGAGAGGCAACAAGGGGAGTTTTGAGGGTAGGAAAAGAAAAAAAATGAAACAAGAGGGGATCGGGAGGGAGGCAAACCATAAGAGACTCTTAATCTCACAAAACAAACTGAGGTTGCCGGCGGGGGGTGGGATTAGGGAGAGGGTTGTGGGGTTATGGACATTGAGGAAGGTATGTGCTATGAAGTGTGTAAACCTGGAGATTCACAGACCTGTACCCCTGAGGCTAATAATACATTATATGTTAACAAAAAAATTTTTTTAAAAATTAAAAAGGAAAAGAAAAAAAAAGAAATTTCTATTTCTGTTTCTAAGCCTAATGTGACTAACTTCCTAAGGCTACAAACCTGCCTCAAATTCACCAGATTGCACATTCTACAATTCATAACTTGTGGTGGGCTTCTGGGGATAGAAAGGTACTAACATGACTGGCTTGGGGGGAAACCATTACTATCAATAACTTGCAAGGGAATTGAAAAATTGTGAGGTTTAATGAGGTCAAACACAGCTCTTTTTTTGGAAAGCATATAAAATGGGAACTAGATAAACCTATTAATACTGAATATGGAGGAAAAACTTTCAGATGCTTATCAGTAATACTGTTATATGAAGCTTCTCTTTGCTTTTGGAATATGCAAGATTCTTTCCATAAATTAAATATTAGTTTAAGAAATGTATTTCCAAGCAGTTATTAACACTCAAAATTCTTCCCATAATTATGATAAAGTAAACATTCTCAGCAGCAAAATAACAAAGTTCTGCCTATTAATTAAATGTAAGTTAATGATTTTTTTTTAATTTGTCACCTGGGGTAGAAATTTTAATTAGCTCCAAAAGAACATAAAGTCAAAGACTCCTACATTTTTTTCCTAGTGTTGCTATAATAAACCTAGTGGTTTGAAACAATGCAAAATTGATTACCTTAAAGTGACATAGATCAGCAGTCCAACACAGGTCTTTGAGCTAAAATCATGGAGTCAGCTGGGCCACACCTCCACCTGGAGGCTTTAGAAAGAATGCTTTCTCACCTTTCCAGCTTTTAGAACTTGGCTGCATTCCTTGGGTCACAGGGCCCTCTCTCCATCTTTGAAATCAACTGGTCAAGCCCTTCTCACTCTGACCTTCCCTTCTCCCTCCCCCTTCTACCCTCGTGATTACATTTCCCCAGCCCAGAGCATCCAGGGTAGTCTCTACTAAGATCAGCTGATTAACGACTTTTATTCCATTTGCAACTTTGATTTCCTTTTGCCACACAATGTTACATATTCAAAATATTCACTGGTGCCAGGGATTAGAATGTGGGCATCTTGGTGGGTCGCATTCTGTCTACCACCACTCAATATGTGTTTTGGAGAACTAATGAAGAGCATTTTGTTTTTTAAAGGAATCCCCCATTCTGAATCTAGGTAAAAGAGAGGGCCCTTATTAACACTATGGAAACACCTTCTCTCATTCTTGGCAGCTAGTGCACAAGACCAAATAGAGGCTCCCACCCTGAACTTTGAATCTTGGTAGACCACTACAGTTATACATGGATAGTTAAACATGATTCATGGTGACCATGGCAATCATGGAAGTGAGAATTATTGGGCGTTTGGTAAGGTGGCAGCCACGGCAATCCAGATATGCTGGGATTGAGCATTTAATGGTAGCAGAGCCAGAGGTATAATACTAGTAGAGGTCACCTAAGGAGAAAGCTTTTGTGACATGACCATGCCTACTCTTCTTCCTACCTTGCATGATATCAATTTTTCTTTCCCTCAGTGGTTATTAACCATTTCTGCCCCAGGTTCTCCAGGTCACAAACTACCCTATACTCTTATAATCCACTAATTTTTTCATGAGTTAACAATAGTCAGATTCTGTGGCTTGTAACTAAGAATTTTCACTGATAAGGATTCTCTGGGGTACGATTCTTCACTTATGTTTCATGTCTTGCTGTCCATAACACAGCCTGATTTATAAGTTCAGAGACTCTGGGGATACAGAACAAATTGTCAGAAGGGTAAGATAGCTTCCTTGGTCAGGTTGGAGCTAAGAGAACTGATAATCCAGTAGGACTATCCTTTATAGGAATGAGAGGAGAGCCCAAGACACAGATCTTGAGACAACGGTAGAACTGGGATTGAATTGGGTCCATCTTCATAACTAAAGATGTAAATCCAGGATGTGAGAAAAAGCAGGAAAAGGGTTTTCTTTAGGTTCCTCCTTTTCAATAATTGAGTAATTCACAGAAGAAAAGCTAACTTTGGAAGCACAAGGAGCAGTATCCAACTCCTCAGGAGAGTTGGCAGGCAAGCAAGAGATCACAACATTGCTGTTAACGCCAATAGAGATCCAGACAGTTTCAAGAAAATCAGGCAAGAATATTTGCCTCTTAGTCTGAGCCAGCAAGTTGGGAATGAGGAAGTCCATGGGCTGACAGGGATCACTCACAGTCAAATGCTCAATGGGTAGGTGCCAGGTAGATGGACTAGAGTCAGTGGAATTACTGATTCCACTCAGTGGTTGCTCTGAGGATTTAGATGTATTTTTTTACTATGATTTTTGAAATTAGGCAAAGTTGAACCCCAGGCTGAAAAAGTTTGCTCTTTCATTTGGCCAAGTTCTGGGAAGAATGTGCTTGATGTGGGTTTTGATTCATCCATACTGTGGCTCCTTCAAATCTGAAGACACCAGACTCTGGGCAAAATGTTCTCAGCAGACCCAGAAAGCAGATTTCTAGAGCATTCAAACCTCTGCTTCACCTTTTCAGAACACAGGGCAACACTGGTCTTTCTACCTGAATACTTTTGGATTCAAGCAGGTCCCAAGGTGTCCCGAAAGGTGTTTTAAAACTCACACACAGAGCTGTTATCAGATTCAATGATGACAACCTGAAACCTATTGATATTAGGAAGGGAAGAGAAAAAGAAAGCTCAGAGAACTCCAGAGCTGAGAAACTATCAGTGTGGTCAACCGATGTATTTTCAGTGATTTTTAACATGATAAATTAGCTTCGGTCGGAGCCATGACACAACTACATGGATAAGCAGAAGACTGATGTGGTACTGTGTACATCACCGGCCAGAACTCGATAATGACCAGAGACCTATAAAAACACGATCTTGACAATGACCAGATGCCTATGAAATTCTTACTTCTTGATCATACTGTATTCCTCATTTCTTGCTCATTTTTTACTCCTCAACCTCCGCAAAGCACTGTTATTTCTTTGTGACCCCACGGGACTCTTTCGCTTCTTTGGCATGGATTTTCCCCAGTTGTGTTTTCAGGATACTCTGAAGGACACAAACAATCACATAATAGAAAGGACACAATCCTCATTCATGTTCCAATTAGGTTAGTGAACCTCAATTATGCTTCTTGTTCTCCTGTTGTTCGCCGTTATTACCCTTCCTGTATTTGTTTCCAGACACCTTAAAAACATGAGTCAAGGTCACTTTTTAGGTGATGGGAAGGTGGGAAAGGGGAAGGGGAGTCAGTAAGAGGGCACAGAGAACTTGCCTTATTTCTTGTATTAAATTTATTCAACGTCAATCTTATCCCAGCATTCCTGCTGTACATCTGTTGCATCACTCCCTTAATTCTTCTGTTTAATTGCTGAACCTACATAGTAGTCTCTCCATATTCAGGAACATTCTTTGTACTGTGATAACTCATATATTTTTTTCAGTATCAGGGGACATTTTTTACATGCCTCTGTGTCCCATCTTTTATGCTTTAAATGAGTTTGAGAGAGTAATTATTTACACCAGTGAAGGAAAGAGCCATAAGATTCTTATTTATTAAGAATGCATATCTATCTTTTTCTTTGTCCTCCTGGGGTATGTGTGTGTGTGTGTGTGTGTGTGTGCATGCACAGATATTGTTAATAATGTATCACAAAACCATATAATAATTGCCCTTTTCACATGGACTTGTATAAAGGAGGTGTTTAATCTATATTTTTACCATCGCCTTAACCAGAGGCAGCAATTTTTTCTTATAAAGTCTAGAGATAGAAATGTTTTCAGCTTTGAAGACCAGATGGTCTCAGTTGCAATTACTCACTTCTGCCATTGTAGTGTGAAAGCAATAATAGACAATATATAAATGAATGGATGTATCTGTGTTACAGTAACACTTTTTTTTTTTTTTTACAAAAAGAGGTGGCCTGTTATATCTGGACTACAGTTTATAATTTCTCAACTACTGATCTTGAGTTTGACTCTTATACTCAGGTAGGGTATGACTCCCCAAATGTGTGTGTGTGTGTGTGTGTGTGTGTGTGTGTTGCAGTCTGGAGGTTTCTCTTAAACTAGAGTTTTATGAAGAAACAAAAATTAGATTCAAGAAAGGTTAAATAATAGATTGCTTGAAACTCACTGAAGTTCACCAAACCATCTACTATGATGAAATCGCCCACATTTGTTGAAAATAAATGATAGGTACATTGACCTGACATCAAAATTATTTTCCTTCTTTAAGCAGCTGGAGCCAATCCTTAAGCTGGTGAGAAATGGAGTGGATCGGGGGCATTCAAATTGTGTGCCCATTGTGCTTTGGGGAATACAGTTTCTGGTCTAAGAAGCATTCTCAGTGATCACGAATAATTCTTAATCTATCCCTAATTATCTCTGAGCTCAGTTCATCAGGTGAGCACTGCAGGAGTGTGTCTTTCTGATGGATCATGGCTCATCTCTCTTCTGAAGCTGAGTTGGATGGGCGTAACATATTTAGTTGGGAAATGATACTATCTTCTTGAAAGTAAAATTAAATATCAAATCCTTATTATACAGGAACATTGTATATCCTGTGTAAGAGCATTAAACACTTTCCAAGGGGCACCTGGGTGGCTCAGTGGGTTAAAGCCTCTGCTTTTGGCTCCGGTCATGATCCCAGGGTCCTGGGATCGAGGCCCGCATTGGGCTCTCTGCTCAGCGGGGAGCCTGCTTCCCTCTCTCTCTCTCCTACTTGTAATCTCTCTCTCTGTCATATAAATAAATAAAATCTTAAAAAAAAAAACACACAGTACTTTCCAAGACACACTCCCTCAGACACAAATGGGAGCTTGGAAAGCTACTCTCAATTGTTTAATATCTAGTATGTGTTATATTATTCCTTTACTGATGTCTCCCCAAGAACAGAGAAGGCCATCGAGGCCTTGTCACTCACAATGGGTTTGGTGGGCCAGTAACATTGGCAACATCTGGAAGCTTGTTAGAAATGCCAAATCTCTGGCCCCACTCAGAACTACTTAAACATAATGTGTATTTAGAAAGTTTCCTCAGGTTCCTCATATGCACATTAATTTTTTTTATTTTTTTTAAGATTTTATTTATTTATTTGACAGACGACAGAGATCACAAGCAGGCAGAGTGGCAGGTAGAGAGAGAGGGGGAAGCAGGCTCCCTGCTGAGCAGAGAGCTCAAACCCAGGACCCTGGGATCATGACCTGAGCCAAAAGCAGAGGCTTTACCCCACTGAGCCACCCAGGCGCCCCTGCATATTAAAATTTAAGAGGTAACAGTCTATTCAATCCGTATGTCCAGCCATCTTAATTAGTTATGGACAAGACTGATATATAAATAAATGAATTCACAGAAGAATGAATGAATGAACATCATGATTACATGAACAGGTGTCTTCTGTAGATACATGAATGAGTGAATGAATAAATAATTTTCCCTGGAAAATGTAATGAAGTGTTTAGAGTGACTAAGTAGTTTTATTAAGAAGAAGTGAAGTCAATTATGTGAAACCCATCACCAAGCAGTCAAAACCTTACACAAAAGACAGTCCAACCTTGGTAGTCCAGGCCATCTGGCGACACATCGTTGCATAGAATCCAGCAACAAAGTCTCAGAGAGAGGCTTAGAGAATTATGTTCATTTATTCAGTCCCTAGTTTACAATTCTTAACCTTCGTTGGTAAAATGCATGGGAAAGTGTTCATTAAGGACATCGGTGGATGACAGCATGTTATTGTGTATGTGACCATTTCCAACTATTGTTCCTTCTGTGTGAATTGAATTTTCCTGTGAGCACTTGCTCTTCCCCTCCCCCTTCTCTCTCTCTTTCTCTCTCTCTCTCTCTCACACACACACACACACACACGCACACACACACACACTCTAACAAATACGCACAACTGTCCATCTCTCCTCCATCCTGCGGTGTAGAACACAGTGTCTCCATCTTTGTGTACACCAGAAAAATCTTGGCTTAACAGTATGGTTGACTGAAAAATGTCAGTTTGAAGACATGACATTTTCAGTCCTTTGGGATGTAAAGTACATATTGCTCAGTTCAGAAATACCATCAACTTCAAGAACAGATCATTCCTCCTGATGAGAGTGTGAGGTTTTAGGCAAAGTGTAGTTCAGAGATATAGGTAAAAACTGTGTTAATTCTATTTTAAAGATACGCAGTTTATTTTGATAGGTTGGAGGGCCACCAAGCCAAGGATCAGAGAGAATGGTGAACAGCTGACTTGGGATGCGCAGGAATCAAGAAGTAGGGCATTTCAAAACTTAACCTTGATGACGTTGAAGGGTAAAGCATGTAATGGTGAGTGTGTGTATTCAAGGTGTTTACATTTTAGTTATGGCTTATGTTTCATACAGGATGATAAATTATTGAAACCTGTTTATCTCCAGTCCACTGACAGCTGAAGAGGGAACCTAAATTCAGAATAAACTGAAAAGTTCATGTTAACAAGCTCCCCAGGTTATTTATACACACAGAGAATCTAGTAGGAATTGACAAGGGGTAACCCAAAGACAAGACTGGACTAGTGCAGTCAGTAAGGGTTAAGAATGGAGTCTATATTTTAATTTGACATAGAACCACATATTTAAAATATAAATATAAATTATGCATCTAAGAACACACATCTTAAGTGAAGGTGCTTGGATATATCTCCGGGAGAATATGAAGTTTTAGCACAAAGATATTGGTTAAAATGAACAGATTTGCCAGATCTTCAGAATTATACTGAGTACAATAAAACATTTATGAAAACCAGACAGCTAATAAACAATTCAAACTAGAACAAGTAAAACTCATAAATAGGATAAGCAGAGAGATATTAAAACCATTAAAAATTAAAGGGAAATGACATTTTGTCCCTCTCAAATAACCACATTTAAAATTCATCCTTGATCACTGCAAAAAAGAGGATGCAATAAAGCAGGCAAAGTTATTTAATGCTGTTGACACTATAAATTGATTAAGCCATTTAAGGAATACATTTTGAACTGCATTTAAAGACATAATAACCCACTTATAGGAAATCATCCCAAAGTAAGAAAGAAATGAAATTACTTAATGTAGCATGATATGCAGTAGGAATAGTCAGACAAAGTGAAATTTCTCACAGCAAAACCACAGTAATTCCAGTGAAATGTTGCATAACTGTTTATTATGTACACTTGCGGCGGTATGGCAAACACTTACATATTTTAAAGATCAGAAAATAAAACTGAATCCATGAAGATTCGATACTTAGAATAAGTGCAGAAAATATGCAAGACTATATGAGGAAAAGTTTTATTTATTTTTTTTAAAGATTTTATTTATTTGAGAGAGAGAGAAAGAGTGCACAAGCAGGGGAGAGGGACAGAGGCAGAGGGAGAAGCAGACTCCCCACTGAGCAGAAAGCCTGATGTGGGACTTGGGATCCTGGGATCATGACCTGAGCCAAAGGCAGATGCTTAACTGACTGAGCCACCCAGGTACCTCTATATGAAGAAAACGTTTAAACACTACTGAGAGACATAAAAGTAGACTTAAACAAATAGGAAAGTACTAATTATCTGTTCTTAGATAGGCAGATTAGACTTTACAAGGATGTCATCCTTGTAAAGTCTATAGGCAATCTCAGATGAAAATATTAAGGGAGCCATGTAGAGAATTAGGCAACCTGATAATAAAATCTATTTAGATAAACAAATAGGAAAAACTCTCCAGCAAAATGCACACAAAAGAGGGGGGAAAAAAGACCAAGGGAATTAGCTATAATGAGATATAGACAGCAAAGCTTCCAAAACTAAAAGTTGTGGTGTTGATGTATGATCAAAGAAGTACACTCATGGAATGGAATAGAAAGTTAAGAAATGGGCTCAAAAACATATGGAAGCTAAGTGCATAAGTGTAGCATCTCAAATCTATCTGGAAAAGATGGTCTTTTTAACAAATGGTGCTGAAACAATGAAGTAGCCATTTGAATAAAATCAATAAAATTATATTCACACCTCACACTATACATGAGAATAAAGCCCAGACTGGATCAGGGATATAAATGTGGAGGTTGGGACGCCTGCGTGGCTCAGTTGGTTAAGCAGCTGCCTTCGGCTCAGGTCATGATCCCAGTGTCCTGGGATTGAGTCCCGCATCGGGCTACTTGCTCGGCAGGGAGCCTGCTTCTCCCTCTGCCTCTGCCTGCCATTCTGTCTGCCTGTGCTCGCTCTCTCTCTCGCTCTCTCTCTCTCTGATAAATAAATAAAATCTTTAAAAAAATAAATAAATGGGGGGTTAAATAAAAAATAATAAATAATAAAAATACTAATAAAAATAAAAAATTAAATGTGGGGGGTTTAAAAAATCTATGCAAATAATAGAAGAAAACATGGATGGATTCCTTTTTGACCTTGATAACAGAAGAAGGTTTTCTTGTTTTGTTTTTTTTTAAGATTTTATTTGTTTGACAAAGAGAGACACAGCAAGAGAGGGAACAAAGTAGAGGGAGTGGGAGAAGGAGAAGCAGACCCCCCGCCAAGCAGAGAGCCCAATGCAGGGCTCAATCCAAAAACCCTAGGATCATGACCTGAGCTGAAGGCAGACGTTTAATGACTGAGTCACCCAGGAACCCCAAAAAGAAGGTTTTTATAATTCACAATCCATTGACGATAAAACAAAAAAAAATGATAAATTTGCATGGTGAAACCACCATTAAGTCAAAAAACAATTGACAACAAGGAGAAAATATTTACAACATGTATCAAAGATAAATGGCTATTATGTTTACATTTGAGAATTTTTAAAATATTGAAAACTACATATGTGAAAACGACTTGATAGAAATAGGAAAAATTATTAACAGGCAATTCATAATATAAGGTAAAAGTAGGCATCTAATATTTGAAAAATACACACTTATAATTAAATAAAAATTAAAACCCTGATTTAAAAAAGTATTTCTTTTTTTTTAAGATTTTATTTATTTATTTGACAGACAGAGATCACAAGTAGGCAGAGAGGCAGGCAGAGAGAGAGAGGAAGAGAAGCAGACTCCATGCTGAACAGAGAGCCCAACGTGGGGCTCGATCCCAGGACTCTGAGATCATGACCTGAGCCGAAGGCAGAGGCTTTAACCTACTGAGCCACCCAGGCACCCCAAAAGTATTTCTTTTTTAACCAATAGACTAACCTTAAAAAAAATCACAATGCAGTCTATTGGAGAAGACTGGGGAAATTGACATTGCCATGCATTGTTGGCAAGAATACAATTTTGCACATTCTGAAAGAAAATTTAGCATCACCCAACAAAACTATATTTGCACTTGCCCTTTGACACAATAATCACACTTCCAGGGACCTACCTTGAAGATACACATACAGTAATAGGAAAGTATATATGTCCAAGGTTATTCCTTCCAGCACTGTTTGCAATTAGAAATAATGCATAAACCTAAATCCCCATACATAACAAAGTGGTTAAATGAATTATGGTATGCCCACCTGATGGATTTCTATACAGCTGTTAAAAATGGGTAAGATCTCTGTGGAATGAGAGAGCGATATCCAGGATATAATGTTAAGAAAAAAAAAATTAACAAAAGATAACCTAGAATAGGCTAGTCTTTAAGCAACAAAGAAGGGAATGTAAGAAACTATACAGGTATATTCTTATTTGCACAACAAAGATAATCAGGGACAGAAAAAGATTGGTCACTTAGAGGGGGATGGTGGAAAAGTAGAAAGAAGGGATAAGCAGGAATGGGGTTGTAAGAGTGAGGAGAAATGGTATGACACTGTTTCTTCTGATATAGCTCTGACCTTTAAAGCCATTGTAATTAACCACCTTCCCAAATTAATGAAATATTAAAATCCATCACAATGTACTAGAAGAACCCCAAAATGTAATAAAACTATATCAAATGAACGCAACTGAATTACAAAATATAAAACCATACTGGAGGGGTGGGGAAGGAAATAAGTAAAGTAAGTAACTTTGGGAGACAACTTCTTGACCAGATTCTGTACTCTAAAGATCACAAGAACTAGGCACCTGGGTGGCTGGTTTGGATGAGTGTCTGACTCTTGGTTTTGGCTCAGTTCATGGTCTCAGGAGCGTGGGATCCTGTCCTGTGCCAGGCTTGGCCCTGAACATGGAGTCTTCTTGAGAGTCTCTCTCTCTCCCTCTCCTTCTGTTCCTCCCCCAACCCTCACTCACTCTCCCAAATAAATAAATAAATAAATCTATCAAAAGAACTATACGCAAGTCTTGATTCCAGTTAGTAAATCTATCTCTCACAAAGGTATTGGTTAGTTAGTGCATTAAAACTTTTTTTTTTAAGATTTTATTTATTTATTTGAGAGAGAGAGATCACAAGTAGGCAGAGAGGCAGGCAGAGAGAGAAGGGAGGAAGCAGGCTCCCTGCCGATCAGAGAGCCGGATGCGGGGTTTGATCCCAGGACCCTGAGACCATGACCTGAGCTGAAGGCAGAGGCTTAACCCACTGAGCCACCCAGGCGCTCTGCATTACAACTTCACGTAGGTATCACATTGGAGGGAAAAAAAAGCCTTTTTAAATATAACAAAAGCCTTCTGTGTCACTGTTGGAGGAAGAAGTTACAAATAATAAAAGAGGAAGGCTAAAATAAACCCTGTGGCTTTAGATTGGAACCAGAGTCATCACTATAAAATCACACACACGTACACACACACACAGATGGGTGTGTGTGTGTGTGTGTGTGTGTGTGTACCTATGTGTGTAGGGGTTATTATATGTCCATACATACATTTCCTAGCTCTGTCTGCTGGGAGGGCCTGGAAGCAATGAAACTCTGGTAACAATGAGCCCCAGCAGCACCCAGATGTTGGTTCCTAAACACCGCTCTCCAATCAGAGGAACCAGGGGGTCCCTGAAGAGGTGATCGATGGCAGGGTTAGGGCAGAGGAAATGCACCATGAGCCTGGAGCATTTGTAGCACCAAAAATAAGAGTGTGTTCAGAAGAGGATAGGGCATAGCAGAAGGAACACAGAATCCAAGTAGAAGAGTGTCCTAATGGCCAAGTGTAGGATAATCTGAGCAAAATAGTAATAATAATTATATTGGACTATCAGTTCTTGAACAAAATAATCATCCATGAGCCCATACAAAACTGAATAATTGAATGAAAAAATAAATGTCTCAGAAGAGACAGCTCTTTCTTGCATAAGATTTCTATTTTTTAAAGATATGTATGTATGTATGTCATGTATTTAGTGCAAGTAGGAGGAGGGGCAGTGGGAGAGAGAATCTCAGGCAGACCCCATGCTGAGCGTGGAGCCCCATGCAGGGTTCCATCTCATGACCCTGAGATTGTGACTTGATCTGAAATCAAGAGTTGGAGGCTTAGCCAATGAGCCACCCAGGTGCCCCCATAAGATTTCTATTACTACATTTAGAAAGAAAGAAGGGAATGAAGTATCACTGGTGTGCAAACACCACTGTGGCAGGCAGGATCTACTAATGAGCACTAAAGGTATTAAAATTATACATTTTTGAGGAGATCGGGATAATCACATGGTCCCAATGTATCTTTTTTTGTTTTTAAAGATTTTATTTATTTATTTGACAGACAGAGATCACAAGTAGGCAGAGAAGCAGGCAGAGAGAGCGGAGGAAGCAGGCTCCCCGCTGAGCAGAGAGCCCTATGCGGGGCTTGATCCCAGGACCCTGAGATCATGACCTGAGCAGAAGCCAGAGGCTTTAACCCACTAAGCCACCCAGGTGCCCCCCAAAGTATCTTTCTCAGAATATTTATTATCTTCGGGGCAACTGGGTGGTTCAGTGGGTTAAAGCCTCTGCCTCCCGCTTATGTCATGGTCTCAGGGTCCTGGCATCAAGCCCTGCATCGGGCCCTCTGTTCAGCAGGGAGCCTGCTTCCCCCTCTTTCTCTCTCTCTCTTTGCCCGCCTCT
This sequence comes from Mustela putorius furo, assembly GCF_011764305.1. Classification (NCBI taxonomy): domain Eukaryota; kingdom Metazoa; phylum Chordata; class Mammalia; order Carnivora; family Mustelidae; genus Mustela; species Mustela putorius. The sequence continues at coordinate 11,295,298 of NW_025421399.1, forward strand.
CTCCCTACTTGTGATCGCTGTCAAATTAAAAAAAAAAAAGAATATTTATTATCTTCTCCCAGATACAGAAGGAAAAATGCTAATTTTGCAGTGTATAAATGCAGCAGATAACACTTTAACCAAGGAAATCAAGAATATGAACCGTAGTAACACACAATGTTATGAATGCCGTGATAGGATCAGTTGAGGAGAACACAACCTCGATTCTATGATTTTTTGAAAACAACAACAACAACAAAAAAAAAAAAAACAGAGCATCATTCTAAGGAGGAAACAAAAGTTTGGACAACCCTAAATGGACTTTCTACAAAAGAGCCAAACAGTAGTCATCAAAAGTGTCAAAATCTGGAAGACAAGGAAAGATCGAGGCATTGTTACTGGAGACAACTCAACAGACATAGAAACTAAGTTTGATGTGAAATCCTCAGTTGGATTCTACAGCACAGACAGGATATATGTAGAGGAACTGGCAAAATTCAAATAAGGTCTAGAGTTAACAGTATTGTGCTAAGGTTAATTCCTGGTTTGATCATTTTAATGTGTTTTATAAGATGCTAACATTAGGGGATACCGAGTGAACTGTTAAATAATTCTCCGTGTTACTTTTGCAACTCTTCTATAACTCTAATATTAGACCAAAATCAAAAGCTAAGAAAATGAATCTATATACTGTAAATTCTCAGATTGATGGCTAACTAAAAAATTAGTATTGAAAACTTGGATAAAAGTTTTAAAAGAACATGGAAGAGTCAAGACAGGTGTAAGAATGATGGATATTCAATTACAATGATAAATATTGCCTGTAATTTTGGATATGGTTTGCACATGGCTGGATCATCTCTGACTATTGCTAGTGGTACTTCTTTGATGAAGGACAGGAACATCACTGGTAAAATCTAGTGAAGATGTGGGGAATACAGATGTGTAATTCACATAATCACAGTATTAGACTTTACATTTTGCAGGGACCTCAGAAAAGCTTTGGCCAGGATAACATTTCACAAGAATAATTAAATAATAACTATCTCTCTATTCCTCTAATCTCCCATACATTGTCCTTGTTTTCAGCAACATCTGACTGTGCTCTCTACCTTTACTTCCTGTAAAGTATGTCTCATGCAACTTTTCTTCTAAACCATCTCTCTAAGGTGCTTCTTATTCTTTCAACTTCTTTGAAACTTATTACCCATTCTTACATTGTCACCAGGACCGAGCTCACTAACATAAAAACTGAAAATGTAATTTAGGTATTAACTTCCTAGTAGTACATTTCCATGGAGAATCTGGTGTAAGCCTAAGGCAGTTGCTAAGAGTAGAACATCAGGCTGTCAAAATATTTGGTTGATGTGGATTTTTTGAAGAGAGAGATAATTATTTCAGATTAGCCCCAAGAACACACATATGCATGATAAAAGAGCGCACACTGCTTTCTTTTCGTTGAAAATGGATTTCTTTTTTCCCCCAGCAAGCTGGAACAGCAATAGGAAGGCATTTTCTTTTGGGAAAATGCATGTTGGAACATTAAACTCTACAGTTTATAAGATCAGAGACATTTCTCAGAAAGTAAAACCAAAAAAAAAAAAATGCAATTTTATTTGTATTCCCTCAAAAGTCATCAGTGCTTACTTTGCCTGGTTGAATAAGGGAGAGGTATATTAAATGAGGGAGAAGAGAGGGTTCCCAGAGCTCCTGCACCCTCATGACTCACACCATCCATGCTCCTCCCCAAATGTTCCGGTGATGCTCTATGTGTGTTTCTAGCTTACGGCTATTTCTGAAGACACATTCTGGATCATTTTCTAGCAGATTTTGCTGACACTTGGCTACACATCCTTTATGAAAGTTGTTTCATTGCCTGGGAGAGATCAGAAGAGAATTTTGATTGCTTTTGGTTTGTATCATTAAATACTGGTGTTTCTGCTGGTGACCAAACCATTTACCCCCAGGTGCCATGGCATTCCCATCTCTGGGACTCTCCAAGAACGTCAGTTCTTGCCTTACTGGTCTCCCTTCCGTTCCTCGGCACCTGCAAAATTATTCTTGCCTCAGGCCTTTTGCACTTGCCATTTCTTCCATCAGGCATGAGCTGGTACCTCTTCCCATGGCTGGTTCCTTTCTCATTTTCAAATTCAGCCCAAATGTTATTTCTCCAGACAGACTCTGTCTGTATAGCTCCCTATAAAGTAGACCCTGCCCCATCTTCAGGAGGAGTTTTCTATTACAAAACACTCTATTGTCAAGATGCTTGTGAATTCCAAAATCATTTAATATTATTATTATTATTATTATTTGGGGTTATTCCTCCCCCCAACCCCCGTCTACCACCATGAGAAAGGAACGGCCATAAAAGTAGAGGCCATGCCTGTTTACTCTGTTCCAGACATTGTCCTAACGGTAGCTCTGTGAAGTTGAAACTATTACCATTTTATAGCTGAGAAACATGTTTCAGAGATTAAAGTTCAAATAACTAGTGAGCAGAGGAACCACAGTTCAAACTCAGGCAGAGAGAATCAAGCTGCTCTGAGCTGCCCTTTGTTGAACTTCAAGGATTCAATAAAATCAAGTACATAAAATACTTGCCACAAGATCGGGCACATAGCACTTAATAAATAGCTGTGTGATCCCATAAAATCTTCAAAATCACCCTAGCAAAGAAAATACCCTATCTGCATATAATGTATGTAATAAATGAGGTCATAGTTTCTACTTGAAGGATGAAATGGTTTGCCCAAGGAAGTGGTACAGAGAGACTCTCCAAACTCTGCCTGGTTTGCTGAGGTCTTTGCCAGGACACTCAATCCCTGGTAAACGAGGACAGTTGGTCAGCCTCGTGGGGTCCGTATTGTAATCAGCTCTATTGGACTCCCACATTCCTCCTCTCTTCCTCCCAATATTATGTTGGATAGGGTTGTGCCTCAAGACTTATACTGAATTTAATTGAACTTATTGAACTTAATTTTCTTCCCCCATGGAGACGATGTGTGGTAGGTTTCTGATATTTCAGAAATCTCAGAAAATTGGAGATGTTCGTGTTAAGATAGATTCACGGATGCTGTCTTGTATTAAATTCATCCTTGGAACCCTGAAAGTTGTAATGTTGCAAGTGCAGCATTGAGTGCCAGCAAGCAGTGGACCCAGCCGCCTAACCACGAGAACTTCTCTTTCGGAGGAAACCAGGTGATTGTTTTGATGTCCCCAGCATTTAACTGAAGCCTTTTAGACAGAACACGATGTCCTGTGTGCTCTACTGAAGCCTATTCCAGGACCTCCCATAAATGAGCATGGTACGTCTAGATGATTAAAGACTGCCTAAGAATGCTCCCTCATAGCTGAATCTCATTATCAATGTCGAGGGGATCAGGGACAGGGAAGGTTTTCAGGAGCAAAGGACTGAGTTCTTTTACTGCTTTTCCAAAAGATTGAAGAGCAGATTGAAGAACAGCAGGGAATGCTTTAAAACAAGTTGTGCCTGGATGGAGAGAAGTTCTTCATGCCACTTAAGGCACTTTTTGTTTGTTTTGGGTTTGGGGTTGTTTGGGGGTTTTGTTTGTTTGTTTGTTTTTTATATCCTGGCAGAATAAATTGAGGAATTGAAGTCACTGTATTTGTAATTCTGCATCATATCTTAACTTTGAATGATAAAGAATGTATTCTAAGGGCATTGTAGGTCCAAATCAATTTTCCTCAGTTTATAAGCACAGGATAACAGCAAAAACCTCTGATTTTCCTACTTGGAAACTGTCAAAGTGTTCACTTGCGAAAGAATAAGCAATCTGGTTTGGGGAGCTTATCTGGGAGCTCTGTGAATTATCTCTAACATGCAGAACTTTGTGTCACACATTTCTCCATCATTCTCCTTCATGACCTACTAACCTTTATGTCCCTGGGCTTTCTCATGCAGATAACAGAACTCTCATTTTTTAAATCTACTGGAGAGTTTGGAATTTCAAGATTCAAAAGTTGCTTAGATTTTTACTAAAGATATTTGAGGTGGCTGTACAATTACCAATCATTCAACCCATCTTTGTTGAACCCTTACTGTGGGGTTCCAGCACTTTGTAAGACTTGATGTGCTTGGGAATCTTGGTTCTGGACTGGCCAAGAGATAAAGAAATACATAAACAGTTCTTTGGTTATTTCTGAGAAAACTGTATGATAGGAGCTATTCAAGAATATAACCTATATAACCACAAATCAGAAATTTTCCCCATGGTGACGCAAAACTATTTCTTAAGTTACACTAATGTAAACTACGAAGAAGTAATAACGAACAAAATTGATTATTATCTTCCCAGAGTGTTGGCTAACTTAATCATTACTCCATTTTTTTTCCTCACATGTTTTCATTCTAGTTTTATTTGTATTTCAGAGTTATTCAAGAACCTTTTCCCTTCAATATCGACATTTTGTTTGATTTTTTTCTAGCCCATTTCCCTCCAACCACTTACTCTTCATACGACCTTGGACACATCCTGTATCAAACTCTCAAAACCCGTTTTTCTCATCTGTAAAATGTTGACAGTGTTAGTACATTCTTCAGCATTTCGGAGAAGAGTGGGTCAGAGAATTTAAGTAAAATTCTTAACATATCACCTAGCAAGAAAAACAATATTACTACCAATTGTCAAGAGAAAAAAACGAAGGCTATCCTTTTGAAATGACGATTGCCATTGATGATAAGTTTTAAGCACTTACTCTGCATTTATACTTATGTTTCAGGTGTTTAGTATATAATATAATCCCCAACAACTAGATACTATTAGTATTCAGTTTTACAGGTGAAGAATAGTGCTAAACTAGGAAGTTAGATAATATCCTCAAGGTCGCATAGCCATAAAAACGGCATCATGATTCAAGCTGTGTTGGGCTAATTCTGGAGTCTACACTTGCATCCATTAGGCTATGCTTCTTATATCAGAGTAAAAGAGTGATATCAGGGTCCCTCACTGAACATTTTAACAGGAAAAAACAAGGCAACTTGGTGGGAAGACTTCAAGGTCATAATCAAGAAATTGTTTCAAATTCTAAAGGAAGATCAGATATGGAAACCCAAGCAGGGATTATGGGTGATACAGAATAAACCAAAACAGCTACCTGACGTTAAAACAAATGTAAATAAATAAAGCACAAAAAGAGCATAATCTATAGTTAAATAAATACGTAAGTAAATATTCAAAAGTTCGAGGCACCCAAGTCATGTGTGTATTTATTATATGAAATGGATTATATGCAATATATGTTATTTGTAATAGCAATGTATTAAAAGGTACTATGTAGCTATGGCCCATGAAAATGCAGTGCATTTGCTCTAAAATTATCATGTAAAATGAGATCAAATATTATATAAGTAGTTCCCTTGAAGATCATTTAAATTGCCCAGGATATATTATGATTAGTGTTCTTCAAATGCTAATGAAGGCCCCTAAAGAATACACTGCAGTTAATTTGTGTACATGCACATATCACTGTTTATACTGAAATATTTTGAATGTGTAGTCTACAGATAAAATGACAATTGTTGGGATTAGCAGAGAAATTCATCTCTTCAGCAAGCTCTAGCAAGTCTACTTCAGCTTTTTCCTGATATGTTATGCAGACCACTCTGAATCTGTCTGGAGATTTCAAAGCATTAACCACCATTCTTTCTCTCTTAATCTGATCAGCATCTACTGTTATCCCTCCAATCAGGAGTGACTTCCAAGAGACAATTGTATTTCCACACAGTGGGATGGTCTGTAGCATGTGGGCTGGACTTAAAGCCTAGTACATAAGGATGCTTTGCAATTCCTAAGTTCCTGCATATGTCAAGCTGAATTCACCCCTGCCATACTTTAATAAAGGAAAAGGACCTAAGGGCACCTGGGTGGCTCAGTGGGTTAAGCATCTGACTCTTGATTTTGGCTCAGGTCTTGATCTACAGTTGTGAGACTGAGCCCCAAGTTGGGCTTCATGCTCAGCATGGGGTCTGCTTGAGATTCTCTCTCTCCCTCACTGTGCCCCTCCCCCTGTGCGCTCTCTCTCTCTCTCTCTCAAAATAAATAAAGTCTTTTTTTATTTTTTTAATTTATTTTCAGCATAACCGTATTCATTGTTTTTTGTACCACACCCAGTGCTCCATGCAATCCGTGCCCTCTCCAACACCACCACCTGGTTCCTCCAACCTCCCACCCCCCACCCCTTCAAACCCCTCAGATTGTTTTTCAGAGTCCATAATCTCTCATGGTTCACCTCCCCTTCCAATTTCCCTCAACCCCCTTCTCCTTTTTAAATAAAATCTTTTTTTTTTAAAGGATCTAAATAAGTTAAATTTCACCTTGAGTGAGTGATATGAGACTCAATTTCAATTGTTACAGGTCTATCTCCCTTCATCAAAGAAAACTATGGAAATACTGTGTTATGCTAAATAAGGTTCTCTTCTTGGGTTTATCTTTGTGTATAATGTAAGAGAATGGTCGAGTTTCATTCTTCTACACATAGCTGTCCAATTTTCCCAGCACCATTTATTAAAGAGACTGTCTTTTTTCCACTGGATATTTTTTCCTGCTTTATTGAAGATTATTTGAGCATAGAGTTGCAGGTCCATATCTGGGCTCTCTGCTCTGTTCCACTGGTCTATGTGTCTGTTTTTGTGCCAGTACCATGCTGTCTTGGTGATCACAGCTTTGTAGTAAAGCTTGAAATCCGGCAACATGATACCCCCAGTTTTGTTTTTCTTTTTCAACATTTCCTTAGCAATTCGGGGTCTTTTCTAGTTCCATACAAATTTTAGGATGGTTTGTTCCAGCACTTTGAAAAATGCTGGTGGAATTTTGATTAGGATGGCATTGAAAGTATAAATTGCTCTGGGCTGTATAGTCCTTACAACAATGTTTATTCTGGCCCACAGACACATGAAAAAGTGTTCCTCATCATTAGCCATCAGGGGGATTCAAATCAAAACCACATTGAGATACTACCTTCCACTAGTTAGAATGGCCAAAATTAACAAGACAGTAAACAACATGTATTGGAGAGGATGTGGAGAAAAGGGAACCCTCTCACACTGTTGGTGGGAATGCAAGTTGGTGCAGCCACGTTGGAAAACTGTGTCGAGATTCCTTAAGAAATTAAAAATAGAGCTACCCTACGACCCTGCAATTGCAATACTGCATATTTACCGCAAAGATACAGATGTAGTGAAAAGAAGGGCCATCTGTACCCCAATGTTCACAGCAGCAACGGCCACCATCACCAAACTGTGGAAAGAGCCAAGATGTCCTTCAACAAACGAATGGATAAAGAAGATATGATCCATATATACAATGGAATATAACGCCTCCCTCAGAAAGGATGAATACCCAACTTTTGTATCATCCTGGATGGGACTGGAGGAGATTATGCTGAGTGAAATAAGTCAAGCAGAGAAACTCAAGTATCATATGGTCCCAGTTCCTTGTGGAGCAGAAGGAATAACATGGAGGACATTTGGAGAAGGAAAGGAAAATTGAATTGGGGGGAAATCGGAGGGGGAGATGAAGCATGAGAGACTATGGACTCTGAGAAACCAGCTGAGGGATTTGGAGGGGAGAGGGGCGAAAGGATGGGTGAGCCTGGTGGTGGGTAATGAGGGCACATATTACAAGAAGCACCGGGTGTGGTGCATAAATAGTGAATCTTGGAACTTTTGAAAACAAAATAAAATTTTAAAAGGGGGAGACTAACTGAGATCTCAACTCAAACATACAAGTGGGGTATTTTGTGTTTTTTGTTTTTTTTTCACATAAGTGCTTTTAATAAAGACAGCCATTGTACCTTAAAGAAGATTCTCTAGTCATCAGTGCAAATGCAGCTAACTGGACAGTGAGGGAGTCAGGATCAGTGCTCCCAAAAGATAATACAGATTCAGGACCACTAAGATCAAACAGCACTGACATCCTGCTTTGTAGCTTAGAGAGGAACATTCTGCTTTGCAGTCTTTACGAAAATGACTTCTGCAAAAATGTCCTAAAATAAGACAATTAACCATGAAAGTGTTTGTCAATATCATGGGCAAGGGGCAGTTAAGACTGAAACGCCGAGATGTCAGCAAAAAAAGACCATCAGCATGTAGACATTAACCTAATAGTCAGACTGATACATGACCATGATTGCTTAAGAAAGCTCACAAAAGTGCTCATAGAAACCCCTAAACCTAGAAACTCCTGGGGCAACCCACTCAGAGAGCTTTGTACTCTTGCTCAATGAACATTGCCTTGCCGCCCGCCACTCTCTGTCTGGTGTACCTCTTTATTCTTTGAAGTGACATGGGCAAGAACCATGGGCACAAAGGGGACACAAATCCTGTAACGATCTCCCGTCACAGCCAGTGTCTCCAGCATTTCCCTTGAGTAGGAGGACTTGTGTCTTAAATAAAAAATCAGCCAAAGATCCATAAAATGGGAACAGTCTTCATATTTGAAAAATATTTTAAGAATATCAGTGCTCAGTATTCATAGGTATCCTTGGCCTCAGGTAGCATAAACTCTTCACCCAAGTACTTGCTAAATAATTGGAACTATGTTTTCCTTTCTACTGCTCCCAAAATGAAATCTGCTGGTAGTTGACTAAGAAAATCAGCTACCTAGATTGGGGTGGAGGCAGGACGATCAATTGTTTCATATATATTATCCATGACACTTAAACAATTTTATATACTTAGTAAAAGATGTAATCAACTTAAATGTTTTCAAAGTCTTCTGATTATCTTTAATGGATACCCAGAAACAGTTAAAAAAATAAAAGAACTGTAAAAAAATAAAACATTTTGCAGAGGTTCTTATAATTGACATTTAAAGCACATTAGGGATGAATTTGGAAGGAAAGTCAAACCATCGTCTCCTGATTGAGGAAACAGCAAGATGAGGGAGGTTACACATTGGCAAACACCACCTCATGAACCTTGTCAAAGAGGGAAGACAGACCTCACGTTTGAGGTTTGAGGTTTGAAGGCATATTCTAAGGGCACAGATACAAATGAATCCATGAAATGGGCTGAAAGCAACCAGACGTGTGCACGTCACTGTCAGCGAGTAGAAAGAGACCTGCAGAAATGCAAAAAATGGCATAGCACCCCTGTGTGTGCCAAACACCCGAAAAGCAGCTGCTGCATACCAGGTAGGGAACCTACTATGCCTTAAAGCATCATGATGGACGCTTTGGCTACAAACTTGCTTATAGTCTTGGCAGTTGTCCAGAAAGAGCATGGTCAGAGAGGTACAAAGTATTGGCTCTCTCTCTCTCTGTGTCTATCACTTGCGTGTCCTGATGAGTAACACAAATGGCATTTTATCTTGGATTAGACGTTGCATGCACTGAGTTCACAGTTATTAGTTAATTGGCTCTCATGACAAGTTCGTGCGGGGGGAGTCTTATTACCTCTGTTTTACAGCAGCAGAAACTGAAGGTTAGGCGAAATGACTTGCCTTGTGCTCTCTCCACCTCCCCTAGCTCTCCACTGCCACCCACCCTCTCCACACCCCCCCCCCAAAAAAAGGAAAGAAAGAAGAGAAAATATTGAGAAAACAAGATTTTCGGCTCCACCTTGAAAATTCTAGGACGTATTCTATCCTTGTCAAAATCCAATGGTGAGAAATTTTCTTTTACTTTTCGAGCTTAATAAATGAAGATTTCTGTGTCTTGAGTAGCCATGTGCTTCTTTCTAGATCTCAGCTTTGCCACAGAAAACCTCAGGGTTATTTCTTTTTAAGATTTTATTTATTTATTTGAGAGTGTGAGCAGAAGGAGAGGCTGAGAGAAAGGAACAAGCAGACTCCTACTGAGCATGGAGCCCTGTGCGGGGCTCAATGCGGGCCTGATCCTGGTACCCTGAGAACATGACCTGAAGCAAAGTCAGAAGCTTAACTGACTGAGTCACCCTGGTGCCAGTGAGAAAACCCCAGTCTTTATGGCCAAATCTAAAGTGACAATACCAAGCTAATTTTGAATTACCATAACCCTGTTTGTTTGTTTGTTTGTTTTTAAATTTTTATTTTTTTAAATTTCTTTTCAGTGTTCCAGAATTCAGTGTTTATGCACCACACCCAGTGCTCCAGGCAATACATGCCTTCCACAATACCCACCACCAGGCTCACCCAACCTCCCACCCCCCTTCCCTCCAAAACCCTCAGTTAGTTCCTCAGAGTCCACAGTCTCTCATGGTTTGACTCCCCCTCTGATTTCCCCATCTCACTTCTCTGCAATTAGTAGCTCTCTTACTGGGCCAAACCAGTAAGCCTAGCTGACTCAGTAGGTGGTCACAGGGTCATGATGAGTTCAAGCCCTGCCTTAGGAAATGGGGCCTACAAGGAAAGAAAAAAAAAAAAAAAGGCTTTACTAATTTTCCCTGTGCCAGAAATATACATACACTAATTTCGTTAATTTGCACCAGCCTGGGGATGACTGACATCATTTAGAGCTTAGGAGGTAACATTCTATCTTTTCATACCTGATACAATTCTCCGAACACAAGTAATTCTTATTCTTGCAATTCTTGCAAAGCCCTTTAATACTTATTAAAGGACCTCCAAAATGCGTGGCCGTGCTATTTCTGGAGGAAGTGGTCAAAATGCCTGGTTTTAAATGTTCCTAATGCTAGTTTCTGATATCTTTAGTATATTTTAGTATATCTTTAATATATTTTAGTGTATTTTCTGGTATATACACTGTAGTATGTTTTTTAAGCATTTTTCTTTTTTTTACGGAAAGAACTTAAATAGATTTTCTTCTAGTCCCCTTTCTTGTTTTTAACTGGTATTGAGTTAATACGACTTTCCTACAGTTTGAAGCATGAGTTATTTATGATCCAGAAGATAAGACCCAGAGACCTTAAGTGAACTGTGGACCAAGTCAGAACAACCATTGTTCCGCTTATCATTATTTTTTTTTTTTCTTAAATCATTTGTGGAAGTAGTTTCTTTTCGGTTGAAGCTGCTGTTCCTCATGTAAGAATTTGAGAATTTAAGGCTTTCAGTCAGCCATCACCAAGGATACAAAGCAAACTGGTTTCAAATTCCATAGAACAAAACCACCATAACTGGGATTTCTGAATTCCTGGGGGAAGGAAGTCTTTCCTATAGTACTCTACCTACTTATCTATAATCATCTATTGGTTTTATATAACTATGGTTGAGAACAGAGTGATTCTATAATTGAACATATTCTCTGTTAGAAAAGTGACAGACTTTGGCAGCTTTTAAGATTCGTTTTTCATGCTTCGTGTGTATTTAAACCTCCATAATGATCATTTCCCAACTTCTCCTATTCCAATAATATTTCATTTGGAAAAGCCAATGTCATTAGCATAGTGGTACTTCTCCCTCTGGAAGGAATTAATACCTCATGTATTTGTATTTGTGGGGAACCACACCAAAATCATTATCAATGACCCTTCTGCATTTTCTTATGCCATAGATCACATCTTTGGGAATTATGTCAAAAACATTCACTTCGAAATATAAAAGGAATTCTGAAAAAGAAAATAATTCAGTTAAAGAACGGGCAAAAGATCTGAACAACCACCTCATTAAAGAAGATACGCACTTGGCAAATATGCATACGAAAATATCCTCTGCGTCGTATGTCACTAGGGAAATGCAAATTAAAACAGCTCTGAGATACCACTACACACACCTCTTAGAACAGCCAAGTTCCAGAACACTAGCAAAACCAAATACTGGTGAGGATATATAGCAGCAAGCATCTCATTTATGGCTGGTGAGAAGGGAAATGGTAGAGCCACTTTGGAAGACAGACAGTCTCACAAAACTAAACATACTCATAGCAAACAATCCAGCAATCACATTGCTTGGTATTTATGCAAAGGAGTTGAAAACATATTCACACAAAAACCTGCACACAGATGGTTTATAAGCAGATTTATTCTTAATTGCCAAAGCTTGGACACAACCAAGATGTCCTGCAGGACGTGAATGAATGAATAAATTTCGGTCCATCCAAACAATGGAATATTATTCAGCACTTAAAAAACAACAGCAAAACCAAAGCGAAGAGCTCTAGGACCCGAAAAAGACATGGAGGAATCTTAAGGGCACATTACTAATTACTGTGTGATTCCAGCTGTGGAATCCAAAATTACGGAGACAGTAAAACGATCAGGGCTACTGGGGAGGGATGAGGATGGTAGGGGTGAACACTAAGCACAGAGGATTTTAAGGACAGTGAAACTATTCTGTATGATCCTATAATGGTGGATATGTGACATTTACATTTGCTAAAAAATAAAACCCATAAAATGTACCGTTTTGGGTGAACAGATGTTCACCAAGATTGAACCTTAATATAAACTATGGAATTGGAGTGATAAAGATACAGGAATGTCGGGTCCATTTTGGGGGTGGGGTGGGTTATAGATATTGGAGGATGTTGTAGGACATTCCCTTTTCATTCAATTTTGCTGTGAACCTAAAACTGCTCCAGAAAATAAATTCTATTTAAAAGGAGGGAGAAAAACACTTTCAAAATATGCTCATCCAAAGTAGCACTACAAGAGAATGTTGGCTTTCCTGTCAATAAAGCTCTTAAGAGAAAATGACCTGTTTCTCTAAATCCAAGTGCTTTCAACAAATTTATCCTTCTTCATTGTCCTGGAGTCCATTAAAAATCCCTTTCATGTCCTCAATCTGTGCCATATTGTGTTGAAAAGATAAAGGACTAGTCTTTACGGTTAAGGAATTGTTAGAAATCATTAATAATTCAAAAGCATTAAACAACAAAATGCAATAGTGACATTTCTCTTAAGGTAACCAGGCAATGTGCTGGTTATGCTTTTGAAGGCTTTATTCTGGCTGTTGTTTATCTATCTATCTATCTATCTATCTGTTCAGTCACAGATGTGGTTATTTTCTGCCTTTCCCTCATTTGCATTCTAACAAAGATTTAGCAGGGAAAAACAGATTGTAGATTGAGGATATTAGAGATTCAAAAGTACTTTTAAATACTCCAGGAAGCAAACTTTAATGCTCACTATAGGTTTTGCTGTGAAATCTGTCACCATTTATGGAACTCAGATCTTTGCATTTTCTGCTGCTGTTATCTAGTTCAGCCATGTCCAAAATTAACAACTCTGGGTCAATTCAAGCCCAGCCATCTCCAAAATTAACAACTCTGGGTCAATTCACGGCTTTAAAAACAAAACAAAACAAACAAACAAACAAACAAAAAAACTCCTCTGACCAAATGGCTCAAATTAACAATTCAGGAAACAACAGATGTTGGTGAGGATGCAGAGAAAAGGGGAACCCTCTTACACTGTTGGTGAGAATGCAAACTGGTACAGCTACGCTGGAAAACAGAACGGAGGTTCCTCAAAAAGTTACAAATAGAGCTACCCTATAACCCAGCAATTGCACTACTAGGTATTTACCCAAAGGATACAAAAGTACTGATTTAAAGGGGCACATGTGCCCCAATTGTTCATAGCAGCAATGTCTACAATGTCTGCAATATGGAAAGAGTCCAGAACCCAATGACAGATGAATTGATAAAGAAATGATATCTATCTATCTATCTATCTATCTATCATCTAATGGAATATTACTCAACCATCAAAAGGAACAAAATCTTGCTACTTGCAATGACGTGGATGGAACTAGAGAGTACTACGCTAAGCCAAATAAGTCAGAGAAAGACGAATACCATATGATTTCACTCATAAGTGGAATTTAAGAAACAAAGCAGATCGACATAGAGGAAGGGAAGGAAGGATTCAGATGAAAACAGAGAGGGACTGAACTCTAGGAAACAAACTGAGGGTTGCTGGCGGGGAGCTGGGGGAGGGGATGGGCTGACTGGGGGATGGGCATTAAGGAAGGCACATGATAGAATGAGCACTGGGCGGTCCACGCAACTGATGAATTGTCGGGAGCCAGTACAGGAGGCCTACTATAAGAGCTGTAAGGGACTGAATATGATTGGCTGTTCATTTAGGTCCACTCATGCGGGAGGTGCATGAGCACTGCATTCTGATTGGTTAACACTGCCTGCATAAAAACCCATGCGCCCCGGGGTTAGAGGAGGAAGAAAAAAGCGATTAATAAAAAAAGGTTCGCCGCTCCTGAGTCTCCGAGTCGTTCTTGATGAATCACTAAATTCTACCCCTGAAATTAATAATACACTGTATGTTAACTTAATTTAAATAATTGAAGAAACTCCTCTGAGCAAAATTTGCCCAGTGAGCTAGAAAGAGGAATCAGCAGTCATTTGGAGGGTCAGGTAGAAGTTATTCTCCAAATTGTGATGAAGGTATTCTAACAACTTGAACAGAGAATGTAAAACTCAACACCATGTTAATATAGAAGCACCAATATATTTTTCTCAAATTATGGATGGCTTAAGTATTTGGGATTATGAGTTTATATCACTAGTGAAGGGGGAAGGAAGTTAATGTCAGGGAAATCAGTACCCAAAGAGACGATTCAGCCCCAGAACAGGATTCTCAGGATCTTGCCTGGAGTGTCTGAAGGTCTCAAAAGCCCTTGGGAATTTAAAAAAAAAAAAAAAAAAAAAAGAACCCCTGGGAATCTCCTAATGATTTATATCAATCTGAAATTCCAATGTGGGTAATTATCACAAGTTCAGGGAACACATATTCTGCTTGGAACATTCCATCTTTCTCTCCAGACTTCCCCGTTGGTCTCCAATGACTGCCTTTTTACACTTTAACCCTGAATCAGATACATGAGCACATTCTAAAAAATGTAGCCCTCGGTTCCTCCTCTGCACTTACAGGGAAACTTTAGAAGGAGCTGTTGGTGATGCCCAGTGAAGACGGACAGTCAAATATGTGTACCATGATCCCGCTTCTCCAATAGCTATTTCTTTTACTTTAAGTATCCAATTCAACATATCCACATACATATTTTTATAAGCAATTACAAGCCGGGTGTATATGCCTGAATGACTTATTTAACTATTGTTTATAAGAATTTGGAATTTCAATTTAAAAAAAGAAAGAAAAAGAAGCTTGGTTGTATTGAGCTTCTTAGATCTATAGATTACTGGCTTTCATTAAATTTGGGAAATTTGGGGCCATTATTTCTCCAAATAGTTCTTCCCTTTCGCTCTCTTCTCTCCCTGTGGGACACTCATTACACACACATGTGTGCTTGATAGTGCTTCGTAGGTCTCTGAAGTTCTATTCATTTTCCCATTGATCTATTTTCAACTTTATAGATTTTTTTTTCCCCCCTGCCCACATGTCTCTTCTGTTGTAACTGTCAGGTGAACTTCTCACTTTAATTACTTTATTTTTTAAATCCAAAATCTCCCTTAGTGTTTGTTCTACAATCGCCATCTCCTTAATATGAGTTTCTGTTCATTGCATCATTGGTCATTATACTTTTCTTTTATTCTTTCAATATGGTATTCTTTAACTATTTGGATTCTTTTGAAGTTACTTGCTAAATCCAAAATTGGGGTTGGGGGACACTCACACACAGTTTCTGTTGATTGCCCTTTTTCTCTGAGTATGAGTTACATTTTCCTGTTGCTTCACATATTTTTTTGTGTGAAGTAGTGCATAGTTCAGACAATATTGACTTTTCCCTCCTGAGAGTTGTTTTGGCTTTGGTTTCATTGTTGCTGTTGTTGTTGCTTTGTTTTGTTTTTTGCTTTTGTTTTTGTTTTTGTTTTTCATTAAATCTATGACCTATGACTCCCCCCAAACGTGTAGCTATTGATGTTTCCGCTGGGTGGTTGTTTTTTTTGTTTTATTTTTATTTGCAAGTCTGTTCTTATCTTCAAGTTTGCTTCCCTAGGCATATTTCCTAGGAATAACTTACTGTTCAGTCCAGGATTATTAATTATTCTCAAACACGTCAAGCTTAATGTCTTCTACTCTCTGTTGACAGATCCATATGTAAGTTGGGAAGCATATTCAATTAGGCTGCTTTAAGGTCACCCTTTTTTTTTTTTTTTTTTTTTTTACTTTCCTTGGAACTTCCTGGCATCTCCTTTGAGAAGATACCCCTGGCATGATAGCCCAGAGATATGTGAGTGGTGGCTTAGGTCTGTTTTGATCTTTGCTGTACACACACATATTTTCTAGCCAACCCCAGACATGTAGAAAGCTTATCAAACCCCCATGTGTGCCTCACCTACTAGAACTCTTGTTTAATCCCTAGCTATGCA
Organism: Mustela putorius furo; assembly: GCF_011764305.1. NCBI lineage: Eukaryota > Metazoa > Chordata > Mammalia > Carnivora > Mustelidae > Mustela > Mustela putorius. Next base: position 11,311,462 of record NW_025421399.1, read on the forward strand.
AATTTGAGCAAATAGAGGCTCCTGGCCTCTTTTTTTACTCCTATCAGGATTGCCACTTGTGTTAGTCAGGGTTCTTCAGAGAAAGAGAACCAATAGAAGACACCTATAAACACACATAAATGAAAATGCATGGGTATACTTGCATTTTTATATATAAGCATGTGATTATGGAGATTGAGAAGTCCCATAGTCAAGTATCTGAGACTGAGGAAAGCCAGTGGTTAGTTCCAGTCAGGGTCCAAAGGCTTGAGAACCAGGCGTGCCAATGGTTAAGTCCTAGTCTGAGAGCCCAAGACGACCAACATCCAGCTCAAGCAGTAAGGCAGAGAAAGAATTCTCTCTTCTTCTGCCTTCCTCCATTTTATTTAGGCTTTCAACAGGTTGGGAGATTTCCTACCCACGTTGGGGAGGACAATCTGCTTTACTTAGTCTACGGGTTCGAATGTTAATATTGTCCCAAAACATTCTCACGGACACACCCAGAAATAATATTTAACCAAATATCTGGACATCCTGTGACCCAGTCAAGTTGACACTGAAATTAATCATCATACCACTTTGATAATAATGTTCTAAATCCTGTGTGTCCTCACTAGCAGTGATGGTGACAGCCTGACTTTCCCTGGGTAGATTATCATGGACAGAGCGAGTCAGGTCATGGGATCCGTCCTAGACAAGAATACCACAGGCTCATGCTGTTCTTACCCCAAGTTTAGTAGCATTTGTGAATAAACACAGTTCACATTGATGTTCAATGTTGGTTGATTTCTAGAGTTTTAGCCATCTGAAATGATTGTTTTTGACAGTTTTTCCCAGTTTTATGGTTGCTTTTTGGTAAATAGAGGATAGTTGGTTTCTTAATCCCATTATTCTGGGAAGGAAATCTTATTAAATATAAATTTATCTAGAGTATATAACTATTTTTCAACATATCCCTTTACTATTCCAAGCCTGCACAAAAAGACACACACACAGAATAAAAGAGAGAGAGAGAGAGAGATCAGTGATCCAGAAAATGTATCACTTCACAACACTGTAGTGAAAAGACCTTGTACTTTGGACTTGAATGAACCTTGGTTTGAATCGTGCTACTTCTTGCTATATGTACCCCGGAAAAAACATTCAAACTTTTTGAGACTCCTCTGTAAAACAGAAGTCTGAGCTGGGTTTTGTAAAGACCACATGCCTTGGTTCTAATGTGTACTTAATGGATGCTAGTTTTCTATACTCTACCACTTCTCTTTGCTTTCCATGAGCGTAGGCTATGTACAACTACCTGACTTTATGTTCAGTGTTTAAAAATTACATTAGCATGTGCATTTAGTTATTGATGTTTAAAAAGTGCATAACTGGGGTTACTAGTAAGTCAAGAGACACAATGGAGAAATGGTTTCTAAAGCAACCAACACCCCCTCTGGTTTGATGCCCAAGAATGCAGCCCTATTCTTGTGTTTTTACAAGCCTTATGTTGATTTATGTTTGCAAATGTACTTTTGGTAGTTTTCTTAGGCTGTATTCCCAGTGTCTTTCTTTAGATAACGATTGTATATATATATTTTTGCTGTATTTTCTAAGTGTTACAAGGAAGAAGGAATGAAGGGGATAAAATGCACGTTAGTTTTTGTGGGATAAATTCCAAACCAACTGATTCTAGTAGAAATTCTCTCTCTTTTTTTTTTTTCCATCTTTCTTTTGGTCAGTTATAATATCATTACATGTAGCATTAATATCTATACAGCATATTACAGCACTCTCAGTGTTTCTTCTTTGAATAAACTCAATCAGCCACAACTAGTTACTAGATTAGTATTTCAATTCTAAGTACTGGTCATGATTAGAAAGTGAAGCAAAAAGAATTGTTACAAAGGTTGCAATCTCATTCGGAGAATATATCCATTTTCCTGGATCCTGCTAATACACAGTTTGTTTTGTGTGTAAGCCCAAATACATTGTGAGTTTGACAAAGCTACATGGTAATTTTGAGAAATGAATCAGCCTTTCTCTACGCCTATTAAATCTTAATAGTAACAGACATGATTTATTTTCCCCTCGAATTATTACCTCTCTCATAGGAGAGAGTATCAGACATCAAAGATTAACCTGACTTTGTAGAAATAACACTGGAATTGAAGTGGAAACAGGATACAAATTTTGCTCTGTCCTGTTCCAGCTGTATGATCTTAAGTAAATCAACTTCTCTGAATTTTGCTTTCCTTATATTCAATAGTGAGATGATTTAATCCCTACATTTCTTATTGCTGCAAAAATGCTATGACTCTGCAACTTTTGCATTGGTCTGAATTTTGTCTATGGTGTCTTTAAATAATTTATTTTAAAAATGCTGTTATTTGCAGTCTCCCTAATTGTACTTAAGTTTGTCTGGTATATTTGTTCCATTAGGTGTTAGATGTTGTTTTCAAAAGTAAGATTTAAGATTCCAGGCAGCTAAACTAAGCTCTTTTGAAGTTGGAACCTCACTTCTTTATAACCTCACATTAATAATCATTTTATCATGCTGTGAACTTCTCCACTGATATACAGAATATATATATATATTTGTGTGTGTATCTATTTTATATCAGTTTCTAGATCTGGATGTTTAAGAGAACAATTTGAGGGCATTTCAGAATAAGATTTTCTTGGTCCTGTTCTTAAACCCTAGAGTACCTTAAGATGTATTACGTTATTCAGAACAATCTCCCCTCTTGGTGTAAAAAAATTATTGTACCCTGTCTGCCTAAAGGCTTTGAAATTATCTTACAATGTTTCAATTTATACCTAGTGAAGAGAATAAGCATGGGGAAAATAAACTGCTGGCCAGATCTTGTACTAGGTTCTTCTCTTTGCTTCGTTAAATTATGACTCCAACAAAGAATTAAGCTTTAAAAAAAAAAAATGCTTAACTCATTTACCCTCAGTATTCTGTGAGAACAATGGAAAAGAAAAGCAGCCCATAATAGGCCTCCCCCAAAGAAGGAGCTCAGGTTCGCACATTTTAACCTCACCTAGTCTCAATCTTATTAATGGTTTCATTTTGGCAGCGACACAGCCAAGAGTGAAAGACATAAAATCCACAATTTTACCACAGCTGTTTCCTACTTCCTCTACAAAATTATTTAAACACCTTGTGACCCAAGGGGAAAGGGTGAATGAATGACTTTCCAAATGAATCTTCTCCTGTCTGCTGTGTCCTTTCAGAAGTACTTGCTACTTGACAGAATAATCATTTGCAATAATCTTTCACAATCCAGAGATTTAAAAACTGTATTTAATCTCCATTCTTATGTTTCCATTCTGAAAACTACAATACCCATAGAAGCAGAACTGCTAAAGAAATACGGAATCATGCTTCCCTTTAGAAAGCAGAGAGGGGGGAAAAAAAAAAGCAGAGAGGACTTACTAGATACTCTAAAATCCTGCAAATCGTGTTTTTCAGTAGGGATCTTCTTCAAGGTTACATCTTTAGGATTTGGAAGTTTAAACGGCTGCCAACATCTCTCTCTCTCTTAAATAAAGAGTGAGCTATTCAAACTTATGTTTTGAAATACCATTTTGAGGATACAAAGTCCAGATTCATACTAAAATCCAAAGACATTGAATTACATAGTGGTAATAAGAACACCCCTACCAGGTCAGATGTTAATAATGCCACATAAAGATTATTTCAATGATAAATTTCATCCGGTACTACTGTGTCCCTCCTCCCCAACCACACAGCACATACGCATATACACAAAGGAGTAAGACAAGAGAGGGGAAAAAAAAATCCTAAGACATCTCACATCATAAGTCAAAATATCAACCCTTTGGGTAAAAGAAAATGGGAATAAAAATTGATCTCAGGTCAGGTCTAATTTTGAATATTTCTTTCATTGAGAAAGAGGAATCTTATAGCTAAATTTATACTAGAAATGTTAATTCATTAGATGAAAATTAATCTCTTACCACCAACTGTGGGGTCTTTGTCAGGCAAATGCTTGAGTCTTCTTATTTTTTTTTCTTTTCAGTTTGTAATGCCCAGAGATACCACAGGTGATGTTGACTTAGCTCAAAATGATTTTTTGTTATTGCCTACAACATCCAGTAGAACGTGTCTCCAGCAGCCAAATTTGAACATAGTTGATTGAAGGATGGTAAACCCTTGAAAGGAGAGCAGCCAGTAAGATCTTCTCCCTGGAAAGCTTGAAATAGTGGTTAAATGGTTCTCACCAGCCAGAGCTGTCTTTGGGAAGAGAGATGAAAAATTTCCTAGGTTGACACAACTATTTCATTGGAATTCACTATCAGCAAAGCAAAGGCGGCCAATCTGTGGAAAGGTAAGAATGAAGACTTTGTCCACAGACATTACAAACAACTCAACCTGAGCTCCTTAAAGTCTCCATTTCTTGGTGTCATTGTTGCCTACTTTCTAACCCCGATTTGTGAAGACACTGCTCCTTCTTAAGAAGCTCCTGGTCTTATACTTAAATGAACAAAGTTTATGTGAATGCTTATACCCTCAAATTCCTGCCTAACTAAATCTGATTTTATAAATGAAAGTGAAATGTAACAATATGACAATTTTGAGAAACAGAAATTCTTAGAAAATATACAGTTTTTATCAACATTGTATATAGTGGTTATTGAATAATTCTTGAATCATTTTTACCTGTTTTAGGTTTAATTTTTCAATAATGTATGTGGGTAGGATATCCGGAAAAAGCTACAGCTTAATTGGTATGTCAAACCACAGACTGCTTTGGGGAAATATTTTAATATTAATCTGGGTTTGTGTCTAATTAGTGTGAAAAGTTCTGAGTCCTTTCCCTCTCAATAAATATTCTCTGAAATTTCCTGTTCTCAGAAGGTGTAGAAAGACAACATACTATCTTTTCTCCAATTGGAATCATCACAATGTTGGTTAAGCTTTTATTTCTCCTATAAAATATTTTTTATTTAGTAGAATCTATTTTCCAGGTGTTAAATTTTCCAGAAGAATAATTTCCCTTGTTATAACTCCTGGCCTGTATGGCATTGGTCTCTCTTGACTAGTTACTTGCATATAAAAAGAGTTAATTTAAATTCAAGTCCCCAGCCTATTTTCCACTGTTTGTAGATGACATTACGTAGTGGAAACTAGTATAGATCCTTGTTAAAATGTTTTTCTATTTCAAAAGTGATGTTATTTTGAATTCAATTTCCTGGTTGTCGATAATAACAACTAATTCAAAAATGCAAAGTTTTAATAACAAAGTAAGTCCATTTAATGGGAGAAAGTTCTGTCCAGAGGACTGGGATAGAAATCTTTATATGGGTAGAGTTCTCTTGTCACTTTTACATTAATTCATGTGGTATCATTAAAATCCAGATTGGTATAAACATGAGTCACAAAGCCACAGACTTCCTTTTTCATTTTATGCATGTGCCAAAATCCTGCAAAACATGTTACACTAAGAGGTACCTTTTTATACTTCTGGGTCACCACTTTTTGGAAAAGAGAACAATGAGATAGATCATTTACCCTAAGTCATAATGAGAAAAGATCTCTTTCTATTTATTTCTCTCTCTTTCTTCAAGGTCTGGCTGTCTTTCTTTCCTTCTTCCTTTCAATATTGGCTACAAATAGGCAAATTTAACCAAGAAGAAGTTTAAAATATCATTCTGTTAACATTTTTTTCCACATCTGTAAGAGCTAGCCTTAGAAGATTTAATTTTAAAAGATTTCCTCTTATCGTGAGCAGGTTATGACATAAGCCAAGTACCAAATTCTAGTTTAAGATCTTCTTAAAGAGAACAGAGATTTCTTAGAATTTCTATGAAGTTCTGTGCTGTTTTATTCTCCACTTTTTGCCTGCCACTCTCCAAGACTTTCTTGACACCATCTCTCCATGATTCGTAATCTCTGTGATCCTTCAAGGCTCATATAAGACCTCAACAAAACTTCTCAAAAATTCAAGCCAGGGCACCTGGGTGGCTCAGTGGGTTAAGCCACTGCCTTCAGCTCAGGTCATGATCTCAGGGTCCTGGGATCAAGTCCTACATCGGGCTATCTGCTTAGCAGGGAGCCTACTTCCCTCTCTCTCTGCCTGCCTCTCTGCCTACATGTGATCTCTCTCTGTCAAATAAATAAATTAAATCTTTAAAAAAAAATTCAAGCCAACAGCTACTTCTTCCCATACCTAATTTACCATAATAGCATTTGTGCTTGGAATTTAGTGGTACTAGGAAAGATAAACACTTATTAATGAACAGTTCCTATTTGGTAGATATTTTTAGCCTATTATAATTTCTAATTCATCTCTCTTTATCTAATTTGGTTAAATAATAGAATAATTCCTCAGAGTACTGATATTGCAATACCTACATCTTCTGTCCCTTGCCATCACCCAAGTAAGCTTTGAAAAGCATTTAGGTCTACTTTTGATTGGCTCTTAAATATCTCCTAATTCTCCTGAACACACATGAAATCTGTATGATTAATTTTCTTTTTCTCTACCTTAATTTCATCTTTTCTTCTTTTCCTCATAATCCTATATCATTCCTTAAAAAAAATCAATACATACATACATAAATGGATAATTAAGCTAAAAAAATAAAGGATGCCATCATATTGGGCAAACAAGCTATAAACATAAGTTAGTTAAATAATAATTGAAGATGTCTGTATACAGTACAACAAGGCATGGTATGTTCCATTGGTAAGCACAGTGGCTCATGTACTTTTACAGGAGAGAGAGACTACATTTATCATGAATGAACTGAGGCAACTGCATAGAAAAGGGAGCTCCTCATCCGCGCCTAGAAGGACTTTTTGAAATGAGAGCAAATACATTTAGGCAGGAGAGGTTAGTACGAAGAAAGGAAGGGAAATAAGATAACGCAGGGCTTGTCAGAGCCCCAAATCTAGATTGACTAGCTAACAATAAATGTCAGAGAGGAGCAAAAAAGAAGAGGGATTGGTTGGACTGTCGAAGGCCCAAATAGCATGCTAAGAATTTAAGAGTTTACCCTCTAGGAAATGAAAGAAATGAAGAGTTTTGCAACCAGAACTAAAGTGTTACCTTCAAAAGACTTACCTTGCTGCAGATTTAGCTAATTTGATAAGAAAGAGACTGAAGGAGATGGAGGACTGTTGTTCCTGATGATGAAACTCTAAAGAGAATTTGTGGAAACACCAAAAGAAAAAAGAAAAAAAAAACATAAAACTGTTGCATGACACGGAAGAGGGAACCCATTGTACTTGGAGACTCAAGGGCTTTTGTTAGGATAAGGCATCAAAAGTCCCAAATCAATCCAAAAAAAAAAAAAAAAACAACAAAAAAAAACCTAATAGAGCAAGAGGAAAGATGGAAGGAAGAACGGAAGGGAAGGACAGAGAAGGAAAGAAAGAAAGGGGGGAGGGAGGAAGAAAACATGCCAAAAAGAAGGAATCTTCGTCTTTGGAATTCCTTAGTAATGAATAGTTATTCCCCTCTCGTGCGGAGTTCACAGGTTACATTGGTATGTTCCATTCAATGACTAGGATTTCCCGCTACTTGAAGACCCTTGATGTTCGAAGTATTCTTTTGCTATTGTGAGTCAACATAGTTTCTGATATTAAGACGTTATAATGTATTGAAAGTATAGCACACCAAAATGCCAGAGACTATCCTTTCTGGGGACAATTTTTTTTAAATTAAATTGAAAACGTGTCCAATCTACATACTCATAAACCTGACACAATTTTCCCCTAAGTCCCCAATCTCATGCCCCATGAAATGTCCCAAAGAGCACCTCAAAGTTCTCCCTAGACACACACACACACACACACACGCACACACAATCCTAAATGACTTTTTAGGTTGCAACAGAACTCACTTTATAAGTCTGTTTGAGGAAGATGTGATTAAGATAATTTGAAATACCATTTTCCCTCCGTCTGAACTTGTTAAAACTAGATGTTTATCTAGGAAATTCTGCACCCCACTGTAAGCTGGGGATCCCTAATGTCAATCTATAAATGGAAACAGTAATGGCAAAAAATAAAAGTGACCATGAAAATTCCATATTTTAAGAGAAATTTATCTCTCAACCATGACAGCTTATAAATTGAGATATGTAAAATGAGTTTGTAGTCTTTGGAAAATTTGTCTCATGAACTTTGATATAATTGCATTATATGTAGGGTCACATGATTTTAAGAGCAAAACCAATGCTCCTAATTACTCATGAAACAGCAAATAATTAATAGATCTATTAAGGCATACCTTCTGTCCTTTAATCTATGAATTCAATATTGAAAGGTGGTATAAATTAGAAAAAGCGGTGAGCAAGGAAAACAGGCTATTGAATTGAATTCTGAAGGGTGTGTGTGTGTGTGTGTGTGTGTGTGTGTGTGTGTCTGGAGGTGGAAGTTTGAAATGCTCTTAAAATTATTTTTTTTTAAGATTTTATTTATTTATTTGACAGACAGATCACAAGTAGGCAGAGAGGCAGGCAGAGAGAGAGGGGGAAGCAGGCTCCCGGCCAAGCAGAGAGCCCAATGCGGGGCTCGATCCCAGGACCCTGGGATCATGACCTGAGCCGAAGGCAGAGGCTTTAACCCACTGAGCCACCCAGGCACCCCAAAATTATTTTTATTAATAGAATATTATCAGGAATTTGAAGAAAAATAAAGTTAGGAAATTGAACTCTTTCCCAAACTGCAAATTAAGAAGATGGCAAAGACTTAAATTGAGAAGAAATGTAAATGTCCTCTAATAAGCCCATGATACCTCCCCTCTCCAGGTACGTCAAGGTAGCAACTATTACAAGAACACGGTTTTTATAAAATCAGTCCATTCTGAATTGCAAAGAGCTGAGGGCCATCTGAGTAGAAGGGTAAAGTACTTTTCTCAGCCACTCTGCTACTTCCGCTGGTAAACCACAAAGACGCTGTCCACTGCAGGATCTCAGATACCCTAGTTTTCAAGCACTAGGATGAGAATCGTCCTGCCACCCTTCCTCTCAGGTAAAGTAACCTGGATTCTGAGGGTCCGTGGAGAAAGGGAGATAAATTCAAGGAATTTAAACAGGGAACTTATCTTGGTCACATGGGTGCATTTCAGCAGACGTGACAATCTAATTGTTTCTTTATCATACTGCAAGGTTATCTCTCATTTATACTGATAGGAAGCCAAGAGCTGTGTTCTGAACAATTTACTAAATATAAACTTCTGATGCATGCTTTTAGGATCTAAATGAGGGCTTTTCCTGCTCCTGACGTCTAGACGGCTTGCTTGTTGGTTTGTTTCTACAAATTCTCTGCACTCGCAATCTTGGATCAGTTACCTTTGTACATAATGAGTCAATTCTGGGAAATCTGCTTTGACTGCTTCTCTGTCGAGGAAGCAGAACCACAGTGGTTCAATGATCTGGATGTTTCAGATGAACTAGCTGGTTCACATACAAATCAAAATTTAATGTAACCTATGATGGTTTTATTGCATGTTATTGCTTAAAAAAAAAAAATCTTCCACCCCTTATATGTTTTTCCAAATTAATTTATAGTAAGGTAGTAAATCTGTCCACAGCCTCCTGCCCTAATTTCAAAACACTGATTTAAAAAATAATAAATCCCATTTTTCCTGCTTTACTTATCATCCCACGGTACATATTGACATCGTATTTATGAACGTGATATTAGTACGGAAAAATGTCGATGCATAACATGAATATGTAACCGTATTAATGCCAAACTGATTTAAGCTGCAGGAAAATCCTAATCGTCAAGTTCTAGTTGATTGCTATCTTAATAGGAGAATGAAAAATACTACACATCTCAATACCATCTACAAAAGTGATTCTCCAAAGGGTGATTTTGCCCCTCAGGGGACATTTGGCAAGGTCTGGAGAGTTTTTTGATTAGCATTCCCCTCTTCCCCCCAGGGGATTGACTACTGACATCTAGTGGGAAGAGGTCAGGCATGCTGGTAAACATACAGAATGACAAAGGACAGGCCACCCCTGCCCCCAACAAACAATTATCTAGTCAAAATGTAAATAGGAATCCTGCACTGCAAACAAGCAAATGTCCTCCTCCCCGTGTAATAAAGGGTTTGCTTCCTATTTTAGGGAGGTGTGTGTGTGTGTGTGTGTGTGTGTGTGTGTGTTCCAAGGCTGAGAAATGTATAGGCTGGAGATAAAATCTATTCTTTCTACGGAGGCAAACCAGGGGCAAAACATGTCTTGCTACCATTGCCTAATGTAATAATTCAAATTACTACAGCAGATTTCAAAATCCAACTTACTGAGAAGAAATAAGGGTCGTATAATTACTGCAGAGTATTAAAATAATGCATGGGGTCACCATTAAGTACTAAACGAGATTACAAATTAAGGCAAAGCATCCTTACATTTTTGCCTTTTATTCATAAAATGGCATTGTTCTGTCATGGCTAATATTAAGGCAAACAATAAGGAATTTGATGGTCCTCTTTACATTTATGACTTAATTTCCAGAGAGACTTCTTATTGTAACTGAAATTCTTGACTAGGGGTCCATCTGGGACTATTTATAAAATAAACCTATTTCACAAGTCCTTTGCAAAGCTAATCTATAATGACAGAAAGCAGCCTAGAATTGCCTTGGGCTAATTGTGGGTAGAAACTGAGTGCAAAGAGACATAAGGGAACCATTTAGAATGATGGAGATATTCTATATCCTGATAGGGGGTGGTGATTGCATAAGTGTACGTATTTGTCAAAACTCATTGGACTTATACTTAAAATGGGTGCACTTGGGTGTAAGTAAACTGTATGATAATAAAGCAATGTGTTTTTTTTTTTTTAATTGCCTGCTTTGGATAATAAATCGTATGGCCGTTTTACTCCCAAATCTAGTAAAAATAGCAACTCACACTCAGATTTGGCAACAAAGTAACACATTATTTTATGTGAGCGATGGCTACTAACAACTAGTATTTCTTCTGTGTGTTCTATCCATATCAAGTAATTTCATTCTCACAGATACTGCTATTAAGTTTAGGTTAAAGATGAAGAAACAGAACCCAAAGATTCTGATAGTAAATGTATACTTTGTAAAAAGAAAAATCTAAGGAATTCACTTATTATAATTATATTATTCATAAGTAAATTACAGATGTTGGAAACTAGCTACTTTTTTTTTTAAGATTTACTTATTTATTTGGGGGGGAGGGGCAGAGGGAGAAGAACTGATTGACTATCAAGAAGACCCACCCTGAGTGAACCTGATGCAGGTCTCAATCTCATGGCTCAACTGATGGAGCCACCCGGGACCCCTGGAAACTAGCTACCTTTCTAAAGGATGCGCAGCTATATAATGAATATGCTAAGAACACAATGTATACCTTCCTTCCTTTTCACCATGGATGCTCAGGTTGATCCCATAATACATTATATCTAACCTGTATGGAAAGAGAATGCTATGAATAATTATGTAGGATCATCTATACTCCAGAACTAAGCTGGCGTGTTTGGGGTGTCTGATGTATGGTCACTATAGATGCTATTTTCCCTGTCATTTTTGATATAGTATGTTGCATTCTAGACTCTAAAAGAGCTCCTTACTGTTTGCTTTTACACTGAGATGGTACAAACATTCTTTCCTTGTCACACAGGCACAAATCAAGATATATCAAGAAAAAACACTTAATACTGATTTACCTTAAACTTAGCTTGATGAGACAGTATGTCTGTGAGGGTCTCAATAGGAATCCAATAGCATAATCAAATAAAAAAATCTGCAAAGGGTTTATCAACAAAGGACCACTTATTATATGTGGGGGCCTGGGGGGAAAAGCATAAAGATAAACCACATAAGGGAGGAAGAAAATGATTATATCACTCCTAAGGTCATCAGATAAAATATCAGTGCCCCATTAAATTTATATATCAGGTAAATAACAAATAAGTGTTATAAATGTTTTAGTATAAGTATGCCATTTTCCCTTGTCTTTTTTTTTAAGATGTTTATTGAGGTATAACTCCCATAATGTAAAAGAGCAAAAACATTTGTTAACTATTTTAAAGTGTATATTCATAAGGCTATACAATCGTCATCTCTCTCTCTGATTCCAAAATATTTTCAACACCTCAAAAGGGAACCCTGCCCCACAAAGCAGTCCTTCGTCATTTCTTCTTCCCCCAGGCCCTCACAGTCACTGAAAAGCAGATGCTTTTCGTCCCTATGGATTTACCTCTTCAGGGATATATCATATCAATGAAGTTATATAATATGTGGCTTTTCTGTCTGATTTCTTTTACTTAACAAAATGTTTCGGGGCTCATCTATATTGTAGTAGGTGTCTGTATTTCATTCATTTGTTTTTATGATTGAATAATATTCCATTGTAGATATGTGCCAAATTCTGTTTGTCTATTCATCTGTTAATGGATATGAATTATTTCCACTTTGGGTTTATTGTGAATACTACTCCTATATAGATTTAGGTATTTTTTTTAATTTAATTTTTTTTATTAACATATAATGTGTTATTATCCCCAGGGGCACAAGTCTGTGAATCACCAGGTTTACACACTTCATAGCACTCACTATAGCACATACCCCCCCCAATGTCCATAACCCCACCGCCTTCTCCCTACCCCCCTGCCCCCTGCAACCCTCAGTTTGTTTTGTGACATTAAGAGTCTCTTATGGTTAGTCCCCCTCCCAATCTCCTCTTGTTTCATTTATTCTTTTCCTACCCCCCCAAACCCCCCATGCTGCATTTCTACTTCCTCATATCAGGGAGATCATATGACAGTTGTCTTTCTCTGATTGACTTATTTCACTCAGCATAATACCCTCTAGTTCCATCCATGTCCTCGCAAATGGCAAGATTTCATTTCTTTTGATGGCTGCATGGGCTTTTTTTTTTTTTTCTTTTGCTAAATCTTATGACCTAAAGTCTACTACACCCCCACAACAACAGCAACAACAACAACACAACAACAACAAAAACACAGGAAAGGAACAGAGCAGCTTCCTGGCAGACCAGAAGGCAATGAGTTGAACAAAACAGCTAAGATACCATTAAGTGGAGAGGAGAGAGACACCCACAGTGAAGGATCCTGGGAATGAGGTACCTGGCTTGACTTTTCTCCCACCTCCTGACATTGACAGAGGCTTCCCAGTGTCTGAACCCCAAAAGACCAGCTTCTTAAGACACAGAGTCCAGGGAAGAAGCATGGGCAGAGTGAATCTGGAAGAACAGGGAGAAGCTACGTGGTCCAGCTAGGATTACCTTGCTAGAACAGCAAAGGTGGTAACCAGGCTTTGGACAAAGAAATCCACACCTGAAGTGACTCCAGATTCATACATGAACTTGAAATCCCTTTCAAAACTCAAATCAACAGGAAAATATAAAGTAATGCCCGCAGTAGAGTGTAGTTTTACTTAAAATATTTATCCTGCGTAACACAGTTCTAAACAGGGAACACAGATTGTACAAAAAATACATGAAATGACTCAGTGGGATCCTCGAGAAAACTAGGTTGCCGCTTTTTTCGGAAAGGAAAGGCAAATCAAAATGGAAGCCAGATTAAAGCAACCACGTAAGGAAAAAACAAACAAACAAAAAATGATAGCGCCTATGGCATTTCTCTTACAAAAGCAGATAAATGAAGGTCCAAACGTCTATAAAGTAAATCAAATATTTCCCTATAGATATAATTGTTTTTAAGATTTAAAGACTTAAAAAAAAAGAGATTTTATTTATTTATTTGCCAGAAAGAGAGAGCACAAACAGAGGAAATGGCAGGCAGAGGGAGAGAAAGAAACAGGCTCCCAGGACGCTGGGACCATGACCTGAGCTGAAGGCAGAGGCTTAACCCTCTGAGCCACCCAGGCACCCCAAGATTTAAAGACTTTTAAAACCATTCCAGATATGTGACTCTAAAGTTATATTGTTTATGGTTAACCATTACCTATGATTACACATAAATATGTTCTGATTGAAGCATTTTGTAAAATTTATCTGTGCCCATGGCTTTGGATTCCTTAAAAATGTTCATTTTAAGGGAAAACCTAAATAGTTATCTACACTGTGTGGTCACAAATCATGATAAAATAAATACACAAAAGCACAGACACAGGGAATACACGTGCATACATAGCTCCCTGGAAATATATGCACAGAAATAATGACATTCCTTCTAATTCTGGATATAGGAATTACAGGTGACATTTTATCATATTTTTAGTTTACTTTCAAAATTTCCCATACTAAATGATTTCTTAAAATCAGTCAAAATAAATCATATCTTACTATTCCTTTTTGAGGCTTTTATGTTCTGAAATAATAATGTTAATTGTAGTTTTACATTACTTGTGATTCTGATGGAAAAATGATTCAAAAGAAGAACACACTTACTCTAGGATAACACATTGGAAACACCCCAGAGAAGACTGTAACTTTGTGTGTTCTTTTCGTTTTCATAGTAAAATGGAAATTGTTTGTAGTTGTTGCCAAGAATAAGGCTTTGTAACTTTGAATTTGGCACACACCATATACTACATATCACTATCCAAATGTTGCTGGAAAATCTGAAGACTTTTTTAGAAACTTTTACAAGAGAGAGTGAAGTATTATCTTATCTCAGTTAACAATTCTATGATCATTCTCTTGAATGAGTACAGGGGAAAACATCAAGGGACATTTCTGGCCTGGCATCCTGATTCCCCATGTTTGGCACCGGAATGACTATCACTCCATAACTGGGCCAGTGTCCAGGGAAAGGAGAAATGGCTCATGGTAGGGGACATGCACTTGGCATCGCTTGGGCCATTTCTCAACATTTCAGTAACTGGAATGCCTCATTTCTCTGTGTCGACAGTCCTGAGTAACATAGTAGTACCCAGGAGATCATTTAAACTCTAATTTTTTTTTTTTTAATAGGTAGCTTTTCCAGGCAAGCGTAACATTTTGCATCTTAAGCCCTGTCATCACCCATGGGGGGGGGATATATATATATATATATATATATATGATGTATTTCCTTTCATGCATTTAAGTTCAAGTTTTTGAGGTCATTTTTTTTTTTTTCCAAATAATCACTGGATGCAGTCCTTTTTTTTTTTTTCCCCTCTCTCTTCTTTCTAAGTTTCAACAGCTTACCCTTAAAAGACATAGATGAAAGAAATGTTAAATTTCGCATTTTTTTCTAAAATGAAGATTAGTACTCATTGTATGAAGCTAATAACCTTCTATAGGAAAAAAAAATCATAATCAATTGAGGATTTCTAAATTGCTGAAATAAGAACGTGGCGAGTTGTTTTTTTCTGCAATCTCGCGATGTAGTGTATAGCAAATGCAAAACAGGACACTGTCAGGGTAACAGAGAAGAGAACGGGGGGTCCAAATTGCTTATTTCAGTTTGAGATTCCACTACAGGTCTATAATGAGGGTCCACTGGAAGACTCCAGTATCATGTACTCACTGGAGTGATAAGAGAATAATGTATGATCTCTACAATTCTTATGTTAATTACAAAAGAAAAATAGGGTTCTTTTTAGCTCCATGTCTTCATAAACACTAACCTATGTGATGGCCAGAATTATTAGTGTAGGAGGAAGAAAACCTGATCAGAATAGCATCAATTGGTCAAATCATGTTCTTTGAGGTCTTCCATTTGTCCTCACCTGAAATGTGGATACTCACTGTGGGGCACATTTCAATAATTGATAATTAAATTACAACTTAAAAATAATTTTTTAAACCTTTGCTTGAGAACACACACACACACACACACACAATTACATGCATACTTTCCATATGCTAAGTCTATTAGAATAACTCAAGATCAAAAAAATGAGAATGGGCTCCCATATATTAGAATATTCTTAACACTAGCAACTAGAAAATACTGTCGTATCAGATCTGTAAGCAGTAGCTCCATCCCAAAGAATGGAAAGGTGAATTAAGTTGGGGGTAGCTAACTTTTTTATTATAGAATAATCACTTCAAGAGAATTTTAGTTACGGAAGTTCAAATCAGGACCTGGGTTGGATTTGAGATGGGAGAGGTGGTGTTGCAGAGTTTCTAATATTTTGAACTGGTTTTACTTAACAGAGCTAAGTCTGCACAACATTCTTCTTTGCTCTTCTTCGATTTTGTATCCTCTTTATCATATTATAATGTCTTTGGGAGGAAAAATGTGTCAGTAGGAGCTAATGGATTTGGTCATTCGTGATTTGGAGTAGAGATGCTGAGATACAATGAAAATGCAATTCTACCCTTCCTCTCGAACTGGGTGACAGAAAGAATGGACTCAGATAGCTACAGTGCCACATTGTTGCTGTCCTGTGTGCTGCATCTGTAGACTATATGGGCTATCCTTGGGAAATATGTCAAGGTACTTCCTCTTGTGTAGTAGTTAATGAGTGGCATAAGGGAGACCAGAGGGCAAGGCTATCTCTCTAGCTAAAGGTGGGTTTCATGCCCATGGGCATGACAAGCTTTGAGGACCCTCATTAGATCATTCCTGAGGATACCAGCTTGGACCATGGCTGTTCTGGGCCCTAAGAGTTTCTAACTATTGTCGTGAGTTATTCTTTGTATTTTCTTTTCCTTCCATATGTTCTGATGCAAGACATTTCAAAAGGTGCTTCATGGGACTTGGGAAAACAGAGAAACCACCCTGATCTTACCCTCCCCTGGGAGAATGTGGATACAAGACCCAGAAAAACCCAGAATCTTAAGGAGAATCAGGGAGTTAAATATGGCAGACTTCTCCTTCTCCTCATACCTCAATAAAACCACAGTAAAGTTAACATAAAAAGATTACCCGCAACCCCCCGCCCAAAAAAAAAAAACTGGAGAAGATTCAAATGCAATTCAGAAATTTCAACAAACTTTAAAGAAACTGCAGATTCAGAGTTCAGGAAGGGAACAGACTTGGCAGTTTGTAAGAATTTGCAACCTGAGTCTGATGGGAATTTGATAAGGAAGTGTTCCAACTGGCCCTGAAAACCTCCTAAGAGTTAGGCTACAGACTATGGATACTATCCAGAGGTGGGGTAAGGGGGAGTGCTGAGTATACAGAAAAATAGTTGAATTTAACAGTTTGGACTCCCAGAGGCTGCAGAACCCAATGACC
Source organism: Mustela putorius furo (assembly GCF_011764305.1). NCBI lineage: Eukaryota > Metazoa > Chordata > Mammalia > Carnivora > Mustelidae > Mustela > Mustela putorius. The sequence continues at coordinate 11,328,538 of NW_025421399.1, forward strand.
ACCTCTCACCCTCTTCCTTGAAGATTCTTCTTTGAAGAAATTAAATCTGAGAGGTCCTAGAGACACAAATTCAAAAACAGAGAACCAATATGTAATGAACCATGGTCTCTATGGTAGACAAACCCTAAGGGAAACCTACCACCCCCACTGAGTCTTGTCTTCTAGATTAATACCACTGTGGCATGAATGGGACCTCTGCATTGTTTTGGCCAATAGAATATGGAATGACATGGGATGTTACTCCCATGATTGTTGCATTATCTAGGACTCAGTCTTAGCGGACTGGAGCTATAGAGACTCCCCCTCACTGGCCTTGCAGAAGCAAATTGTCACAACGTAACTAGCTATGTTGAAGGAGCCCATGTAGCAAACAACTATGAGTGGTCTCCCCATGAATGAAAGGCAGCCCCTAGAAGAAACAGGAGCCTCAGTTCTGAAACAAGGAAAAGAGTTCTTCCAACACTGTGAGGGATCCTGGACGTAGAACTGTCTTCAGATGAGCCTCTGATGAGACCACAGCCTTGGACTTTAGCCTGTAAGCAGAGAACCTGGAGCCGAAGATCCAAACGAATCATGCCCACACCTCTGACTTACAGAAACCGAGTGATCTTAAATGTATGTTGTTTTAAGCCCCCAGGTCTGTGGTAATTTGTTATGCAGCATCAAGAACTGATACAGTCTCCCAAACTCTTTCCCATATCCTCTACCTGGAATACAGAAGTAGAACCCCATCTCAACAAACTGAAGATTGAAGGATTGTTTGCTTTAAAGCCTAAGAGATGTGATTTGCTTGCACAGAGGAACTTACACAAAAAGGCCAGCCACAGTCTGATCATCCTACATTGCAAACCCATTAACTAACATGCATCTTGTACATTATATGTATGTAACAGAATTCCAAAGGGTTTTTTCTTGAGTTACATGAGAGGATCGCCAGCATTTTGCATGAGAAGTTCCAATCTGAAGTCACCCACAGATTAAAGGTATCCAGAGAAAACAAAGGTAATTCAGGACAAAGAAGGAAGGAAGGAAGAAAAGAAAGAAAGGAAAAAGGAAGCCAGAAGTCATGTTCTTAGTTTAAAAAAATCATTTCCTTGGGACGCCTGGGTGGCTCAGTTGGTTAAGCAGCTGCCTTCGGCTCAGGTCATGATCCCAGCATCCTGGGATGGAGTCCCACATCGGGCTCCTTGCTCAGCAGGGAGTCTGCTTCTCCCTCTGCCTCTGCCTGCCATTCTGTCTGCCTGTGCTCACGCTCTCTCTCTCTCTCTCTCTGACAAATAAATAAAAAAATCTTTAAAAAAAATGTTTAAAAAAATCATATCCTTACACTTATTTTTTTTTCAGATATCCTTTTGATGCTCAATGATATCTGATCATTTGCTGGCTAGGTATTATAATTTCTTTATAAGGGCAGAAAGGAATTTTTTTTCCTTTATTAATTCTTCCTGATTTGGAGATCAATGTTAGTTCAAAACACAAGTCATTTTAATTTTGTCATAACAGAGATCTAAATCAAAAATCCTTTCAAAGCCACATGATTTTTTAAATGTCAAACAAACGCACAACCAAATTATAATTTTTAATCTGTGATAGCTGAGGGCTGAAGGTAATGTTAGGGTAAATGAAAGGGGTTTTGCAAGATATTCCTGAAGGAGGTATTTTTAAATGTACTAACTTTGTGATATCATATGTCAAATGTATTATAAACTTTGCTGTAATCTTCTCTGAACGCTACTTTTTAAATTTAGCTTCAATAAAGCATAAACTGCTAGAAGATTTGCTCATTACAAATAAAAGGAAAAGTTCTTCTGTTGAGTCTCCACAAAACCTTGCACCTCTGTTTTTCATCTTCAGAAAAAATTCATGATTTTCTTTCTCAGAAAAAAAATACTCTGAAATGTTGAATTAGTAATCAAAAAGGTTCTTCCTTATAACATTGTGATGGTGATTTCTAGCCTGTGTCATAAAAATATATAAGGGTACAAAAATTAGATAAATATATACTTACCTTTTCCCCAGAGTATAAAAATCAAATTAGAATTCATTGGAAAACTCCTGGTCTCCCATTTCTTTTCTTTAATTAGTATTTATACATTATTTAAAGTATTTTCCATTTTTATATTTGGTTGTTTTGATTTTGAGCCCATCATCTGATCTACAGATAGTGAGGTCCTGGCAACAGTTTAACAACCAGAAAAAGATCAATAAAGCCCTACTGCGTGGTTTTTACAGATTTCCTACAGGTAAATACTCTCACAATAGCCTATTTTAAGCGATCAACATGCTGTCACTGAATGCAAATTTGGGAGCAGAGACTCACAATTGGTTCTCATGAGCCAGTGCAAGTCAGCTACAATATACCATTGTGTTTAACCGGTGTTTCTCATATTACAGGCCCTTTGACTCTCAGATGCTTTCATTTAAACATGAGTATATGTTTGATTTTAAAATGTGAGTATGTATAACATTTCCATAGAACTTCTGCCAGTGGATGAGATACTTTTTTTTTTTTTTTTCTGGTGGTGATTTGAAATGTTTAAACTATTTCTGATTTCATGCAAAATAATACCAGGATTGTTTGGATGATTTAATGTTGTTACATATGTTGTTGGTGCTAATGGAAATGATCAAAATTAAATTTTGTAAATTAAAATTTGCTTCATTTTCTCTTCAAGGTTTCTCTAACTCCAGAGAGTCAATATACACATCTTTCTAATCTCTAGAAAATATGAGAGAAGTATGCCTTTATGAAATTGATAGCTTTTCCCACATTGTTCGGAGTTTATAACTCTATAAAAATTCAGGTCTACACAAGATTCGTAGGCAGATGAAAAATCAGAGGACGTGATTTGAATGTGGCCTGATTACAACACAATTCTATGATGACACAAACTCCGAAATCACCAGGCCTAATTTTTCCACATTCTCTTTCCACTATTAACCAAGGTGATCTAATGATGCTCCTGGCTTCACTTGTGCTCTTAAAATTCCTCATGATTCTTAAAGTTAAATGGAAAACAAATATGGAAAATGACAGCACACAGAATTCTTGCGTACTAATTAAAACTGATATGTGACCAAAAAATGCATCTGGTGATCTCGGAAGGAAAGTGAGCCAAGTTTGTCCCTGAGAAAGTGCTACCTGTTTCCTATACCTACATATTAATAAGTCAGCCCCCCACCAGCCAAAAGAGATTCCTATGCGGACATGTGTTACAAAAGATTTGCTGGGGAGGGTTCTTGAGACCATCACCTGTAATGAGAAAGGACCGAGGGGGGTGCAAGTGTATCAAGGGCTTTGGTCAATCCCAAGGAAAGCTTGACAGCTGGAATGGTCCTTATAAGATGCCTCAAGTCAAGGCAAGGGAGTTAGGCCTGATGCACAGAAAAGTCACTGAACACAGACTGTCCCAAGGGAGGAGACATAACCTCTCTTCAGCCAAAGACAGTCCTAGGGAGGGACTCAGCTCTGTCAGCAGGTAATCTTTCCAGCATCTAGAATGAGTACCAGGAACTGGGAGGGCTGAGGATCCTGCTTAGTGCAAGTACAATCTCATTAAACCACAAGCCTCTTTTTTTTTTTTAAGATTTTATTTATTTATTTGACAGACAGAGATCACAAGCAGGCAGAGAGGCAGGCAGAGAGAGAGAGGAGGAAGCAGGCTCCTTGCTAAGCAGAGAGCCCGATGTGGGGCTCGATCCCAGGACCCTGAGATCATGCCCTGAGCCGAAGACAGAGGCTTTAACCCACTGAGCCAACCAGGCATCCCTAAATATTCTATTTCAATTTTCAATATTTTTCAATATTTCAATTCAAATTTTTTGAAGCAAAGTAGATCATAATTTGACTCTTAGTCCTTTACGTCCTGTTTGAAAATAAACAGTTTCTCTACATGAATTTTTTCTAAAGCTGTTTTCTTAGGGAATAACATCCCTTGGTGTAAGATGTTAAAGGCAATGAATGCAAACAGGTAACAGACACAGGATTAAAATGGGTACTGTGGGGGCGCCGGGTGGCTCAGTGGGTTAAAGCCTCTGCCTTTGGCTCAGGTCATGATCCCAGGGTCCTGGGATCGAGCCCCGCATTGGGCTCTCTGCTCAGCGGGGAGCCTGCTTCTCTTCCTCTGTCTGCCTACCTCTCCGCCTTCTTGTGATCTCTGTCTGTCAAATAAATAAATCAATCTTAAAAATAAAATAAAATAAAATAAAATGGGTACTGTGTTAGAGAGCATGTTTCACTTTCTGTGTTTTTAGAAATGAATTGGTTAGAGTATGATTTTTATTACAGTGCATCATGAATGTCAAAAGTAGAAAAAGCCCTTTGATGTTTTTTAATGAGGTAAATCCAAGCCATTTACATTCCAGTTAACTTACATGGTAACATCAGTCGGGTCATAAATAGTGGGTTGTATTTCACAGGAGCTAACCATAATCTTTTAAAATAAAGATTTCCCAAGGGTACATCTTGTGAACTAGCTACGAAGCTTTCTTGGTAACAAGAGAGGGAACAAGTATTAATTGGATAGGAGATGGTATCCAACATGGATTACAGCTTATATTCTTAGAGTTTTCAAGGTGAATGTCTTGCAGACATATCCTTGTTTTAGTGCATGTTGAACAAGAGGTAGCCAGGAATTTATTTCTTCAATATGCCTGTATTAGAACCTGTTTTATTGAGCTGGTGTGTGTGTGTGTGTGTGTGTGTGTGTGTGTGTGCACATTTGACGATTCTGGCTTTAGTCTGATCTCTCAGAAAAACTAAATTAATGGATATAAACCTACACTTTTCCGCTATGTAGCAAATGTGATTTTCAAAGTGAGGAAAATAACTATTTAGCTTAATGTGGTTAAAGGATTTTAGGGTAAGTAACAGCCACATTTACTACTTCTCTTTTTCTTTGCACACTGGATTCAATGTTAAACTCACTGCTTTCTGGATGAAGCATATGCAACTTAAAAAATTACAGTTCTTGACACAGAAGGGCTTAAAATAGTTATTTGTGATATTCTTTCAAAGGCAATTTAATAATATCATCATTGACATCTTAGATCATCATAGATAGCCTAGAACCCTGAATTTTGCCTGAAACAGCATTTGTTCCCAGGTACATTACTGACCATAATAATCCATGGTGTTCATCTTCTATGTATATGCATGTATACAGTTTTTCTTGATTGGGAAAAAAAATTGTGGAATTTATCCAAATATCCCTAATGCATCAATAGAAATATTGTCAACATCTGGTGGAAAACTCCCATCAGAAATTAACTACATAGTGAAATATTACATTTGACCGTTTCCAAGAATCCACAACTTTTATCATGCTGATAATAGGCAATTGGGTACTCAGGATATTGAGACAGAATAATTTCCTAGGCATTACCCTAGGGGAGGAAAACAGATTTCCATTGGGCCCAGGGCTATTGGAAAGGAAACAAAGAATAAAATTTCCTAGTCTATCTCTTTCTCACTTCTAAAATGTTTAAAACCACAATTCTCTATCACTCACAGTATTTTATTTTGATTCAAAGTATATTATCTACATATCCTCTATATGTTTACTAATTACCTCTCTAGCTGTTTTAGAAGTTATTGAAAGAGGGCTATTTAAAATTCTCTATAAAAACTGTTGGAACAATTGGATGCCCATATGGAAAAAAGGGAACTTTGAGCCATGCTTGTGCCATATACAAAAATAAACAGAAAGTGGAACATGGACCTAAATGTAAAAATGTAAAACTGCAACATTTCTTAAAGAATACCTAGAGGGGGGAAAAAACAAAACAAAACAATAAAAAAAAAAAACTTTGTTATAAATGGCTTTGTAGAAATTTCTTAAACTCAACACAGAAGCCATGAGCCATAACAAAAATTGATAAATTGTACTTTATCAAAATTAAAAATCTCTGTTCTTCATAAGACATTGTGAAGAGAATAAAGTGACCACAGACTGGCAGAGGATTTTTGCAAATCATGTATCTGATATAAAGGACATGCATATCAAGAAGTTTTGAAACTCAAAAATACAAAAGCAAACAGTAGATTTTTTTTTTTAAGGGGGAGTATTTAACAGACACCTTACCAAAGAAGGTACACAGATAAGAAGTAAACACATGAAAATTTGCTCAACATTATTAGTCATTCAGAAAATAAATTTTTGAAATGCCAAGGACTATGACTCCGCACCTAATAGAATGGCTAAAATTCAAAGACTGACCATACGCAGTTTTGAAAAAGATGTGAAAGAATTGAACTCCCATACACTGCTGGTGGGAACATAAGCAGATAGAACCACTTTGGAAAAATCATTTGGCAGTTATTTAAACATTTAAAAATAAATCTACAGTTTAACCCAGCCATTCTACTCCTTAGTATTTACTCAAGGGAAAGCACGTACCCATATAAAAACATGTATAGGAATGTACACCAAAGGATCCCAAACTGACAAAAGTGCCTTTGTCCATCAATAGGCAAATGGATAAAATAATTGCTACATATACATATTGTCTATTATAATATATTATTATAAAATAATACACGGTGTATATAATTCTATGATTATTGTATAATTATATATTATTATATTATGACATATAAATATATAAAGTTATTTTTATGATGGACTATTACTCAGTAATGCAAAACAATGACTACTAATAAATACCACAACATGGTTGAGTTTCAGTACAAACGCACAGAATGAATACAGAAAGACAAAGAGTACAGCTGTATGATTCCATCGATATAAAATTCTGGGAAATTCACACTAAAATGTAGGGACAGAAAAGAGATGATTGGCAACCAGGGGATGTAAATGGGATAGAAAATATCAGGAGAAGAATTATAAAAGGATACAGGAAAAGTTGGGGGCTTCGCATATAGTTCATTGTCTTTATCATGATAATTGTTTTATAAGTATCTAAATATAGCAAAATTTATTGAATCGCAGATTTTAAATATGTTCAGTCAATTATATGCCCATAGAGCTATAAAAAATTTGGAGAAGAGGTTGCCATTAGGGGAAAGGGAGGAGTCTATGATTGAGAAGGGCTTCTGGGATGTAGGCACATTCTATTTTATAAATAACCCAGTGTTCTTTTTATCATACTTCATTCAGTTGAATAAATTCATAACATGATTTTATGTTTATGCACTGTTTATCTGTTAATTATATGCCGTAACTTTAGAAGCTTAAAAATTAATATACGCATTATCTATGCAAACTATAATTTCAAGAAAAGATAATTACCCTTAAGATTCATGAATTCATGAATTCTATCATGATCCTTAATGACAAGTTAATAATTAAATAGTAATACTTTTATAACTATTTCTTAATAGTTGTATACATCCTTAGTAAAAGTCAACCAGGACCTTAATATGTAATATACATTCCCCTTTATGTGAGCTTATAAATTATTTTAAGTTTCTTTTGGAAATTGAAATTGATTTTTACTTTACATTCCTATTCAATCTGCATTTAAAAGATAAACCAGGAAACTACAATTAAATCATATCTCTCCCAGCCTCTTTAGTGGTCCACGCATCATGGAAATGTCTGTTCATTTTTTCCAGTGGTGCTGCTAGGTTTATGGCAACATTCGGGAGACTGGTAACTGAGAAGAATGCAGCATTTTATTGTATGTTATTTTTATGGCTTTACCATATTCTGTAGCCATTAGGTACAGTGACTCTCTCATCCCCTGGGGTACAATATTATATTGATTGTGCGCATTTATCTTGTCTCTGGTGGCTCATTTTCTTTTCCACCCGTGGTGAATTTGAATTTCCTTTCTGCCTCCCCCATTACTTCTAGGAGTCTTTCCATTCAACTGTTCAAAAGACGGTCTATATGAAGGGCCCGGGAGAAAGAGTTTGTCTCTAAAAAGGACTCCAAGAATGTCCTCAGTAGTCAGGGAGAATGACTATCATGTGTACAGAATTTAGAAGGGGGAAAAATCTTTTAAAACAGTAGGATCCATAAAGCAAAATGAGAAACACATCCTGATGCTAGGAAGGAAAAACACAGCAGATTAAAAAGAAAGAAACCTTTGACACAGGGATGGGGGATGGCTTTCTCAGGGATGGTCCTGGTCTGTGGCACTGAAGAGTGTCATTTTTCTTCTGAATACGCCCTAGATCGTACGGGTACATGATTAGTTCCATTTTAAAATAGGAGATTTAAGCCGGAGAGTTTTAATGCTCAACGCTAACAACAGAGAGAATCGGATTCACAGTGGAGGTTTGGATTTTTGTACTCTGTATTTTGGACACACAGTAAGATCAGTGGCTATACTAAAACACAATCTATTGTGGCCTAATGAGAGAAAACACACAAATCTGGATATAGGAAAAGAGTATCCCAGGGAACAGGTCCCTTTAGACCGAGAACTAGCATGCACACTTCAAAGGGTAACATTTCCCATTTACACCATTCACAGAGTCATAGACTCAGAAGGACATGCTCAAATAAACCGTGTGCTATAGTGAACTTACTCTTTCCCCCATTACCTTTCTTTTATGCATGTTTTTCATTTAGCTGTGTACAATCATCTTTTGATTTCTCTTTTGCAGCCCACATTTGAAAAATAGTTAAATAGAAGGTCTGCTTGAGGCTTTCAAATTACTTCTCACTTAAATATATAAAGAAATAAATTTAAAAAAATAAAAAATAAAAAAAAACTCTGTTAAGCAAAATGACTAGGTAAACCAATTTATGTGTTTCAGGGCAACATGGATTTCAAAGACATTTTTCATTTACCCAATAAAATAATTTACCTCTTTTGTTTATGAGGGAACACATTTCACTTAAAAGATTCCCAGGCATCTCCCTACAATTCGGTTGTTTCTAATTTTTTCCAGCTGTAATATCTTAGTTGGGGTGGGGCTGGCTTTAATAGGCTATACCAATTCTCAGAATTACACTGTCACTATTTGCAGATGGCATGATACTATATATAGAAGGCCTTTTGGACTCCACCAAAAATTAGAAGTACTAAGTGAATTCAGGAAAGTTGCAGGATAAAAAGTTAATACCCAGCAATCAGAAATGTCTTTATACACTAATAACAGAGTATCAGAAATAGACATTGAAATGACAATTCCATTCACAATTGCACCAAAAAGAAGAAAACTCCTAGGAAGAGACTGAACCCAGGAGGTGAAAGTCTTGGACTCTTACAACTATAAAACATTAATGAAAGAAATTGAAAACAACACAAACAGAAAGATAGCCCATGCTCATGAAATGGAGGAATTAATATTGTCCAAATGCCCACCCCACCGCCCACCCCACCTAAAGCAATCCACAGATTAGATGCAATCTCTATCAAAATACCAGAGTGGGGGCGCACCCAGGTGGCTTAGTGAGTTAAGCCTCTGCCTTTGGCTCGGGTCATGATCCCAGAGTCCTGGGATCGAGCCCTGCATCATGCTTTCTGCTCAGCAGGGAGTCTGCTTTTTCCTCTCTCTCTTCTCTCTGACTGCCTCTCTGCCTATTTGTGATCTCTATCTGTCAAATAAATAAATAAAGCCTTAAAAAAAAATACCAGAGCATTTTTTGCAAAACTAGAGCAAATAATACTAACGTTTGTCCGGAACCACAAATAACCCCCATTAGCCAAAGCAATCTTGAGAAAGAACAAAGCTGGAGACATCACCATTCCAGATTTCAAGATACTCTATAAGGTGGTAGTAATCAAAACAGCCCAGAACTAGAACAAAAACAGACCCTTGAATTAACTGCTTTAAAATGGCAATATATGTGTCCACGAACATTTCAGAAAAACAAGAATTAGAGAGGCAAATGTACATTCATTCTTATTTGAATCGTTAAAAGACAACAACAACAAAAAAGACGCATCAGTTATGTCTGATGAGGGTGACATTTGACACTAATTAACTTATTAAATTGAGAGGAGGAAGGTTGATATTTCTTTGTGATAATCCTACAGGTATTTATAACTCCTGGGTAATTTTCAATACTTTGATTTTTTTAAGAACATATGACATATGTTAGAAAATGCATTGAATTATATTACTTTAGATATATATATCGTTCTTCCTAATGAAGTTTGCTCATGTACAATGCAGGTTTAGATATAAATGATCCCTTTGCCTCATTTTCTACTTGAAAATCTAAGCATGCAACATCACTTTTCATCAGGTTTATGCAAAAGACAAAACTCTTCATTCAGTCAATGGGTTCAATATTTCTATCCCGAAAATTTTCCTGGAATGGAACACAGATCTTGTGTTTCATTTTGAAAATAATAACATAATCCCCTTTTTCCTAAAATGTCTTCTGAAGAGTTCCCCCCCCGCCCCCAGAACCATGACTTGTGAATAATACCATGAGTTTGGCAACAGTTTTCATCTTTTCTAGAGAAAAAGAGGGTGGGGAAAGCATATATTGTTTCTAGAGTACATTTTTTTAGTATTTAATAAATAATAAAATGAGACTGATCTTTCTCTACCAGCATTGAAGGTGTCAGTGTGGAGGGGGGCATACCCATACGTCTCTAGAGGAAATCCATCTTTAAGAAAAGAATGTTGGATGACTTCAGGGATGATTTTGTCTGCAGGGAGGCCCTAGAGAGGGACATAATCATAACGGGGTCACACGGCACAACACACACGGCAAAACAGATCTTCCTAATCAGTCAACTGTTAGAGCAAAACAAATGAGATACTGTTTCATGCTAGCCAGTGTTTACTAAAGGCCTAGCTACATTGTTTTAAACCCTTGAAACATCACAGGCAAGGCCAGTCTTAATATCTCAATTTCATGGATGAACAGACAAAGGGTTCAGAGCGGTGACATAGTTGTTAAAAGAACTGGGTTTTGCTTCCAGGTCTGTCTGGCCCCATATCACATCCTTTTCTCATTCTACTATTCCCATTGTTTCTCACTTTGAAAGCAATATAAAAAAGCTATTTTAAGAGTGGGTGAAGAGGTCACTGGACCTCAGCCTCCCTGTATATTAATGCGCAGAGAAAAAAACAGAAGGACAACAACCAAAGAATATACCCTTACAGTCAGCATCTCAAAAAAGAAGCATCCCAAGGGGGACCCAAGTGGATGCCTTCAGCTTTCTCAGAGTTATTTCACGAATGTTCTTTTTATACGAAGCTGCCCTCAACTTTTTAAAGAAAGTAATTACAATTGTGATGGCAATGATGTTGAAACTTTACATTTCTTTTTTTCTTTAAATTAATTAATTAATTAATTAATTTGACAGAGAGAGAGAGAAAGAGATCCCAAGTAGGCAGAGAGGCAGGCAGGCAGAGAGAGGGGGAAGTAGGCTCCCTGAGAACAGAGAGCCCGATGCGGGGCTCGATTCCAGGACTCTGAGACCATGACCTGAGCTGAAGGCAGAGGCTTAACACACTGAGCCACCCAGGCACCCCTGAAACTTTACATTTCCAACCAAATCCAATGAAAGCTTTGAAATCAGCCCCGATGCATGAGAAATCTTGTAAGGGTTGGAAGGAACACATGTCTACAAGCCTACTCCAATTACGTAACAATAGCACCGATGATAGATGTACTGAAAAGTGAAACAATAGGTAAAATTCAAGGGACTTGCATATGTCTTTTGTGCCAAATAAAGCACTGAAACATGGAACGCCTTCATTTTTAACTGATTTCTTTAAAAAAAAAAAAAAGCATATGTTGTTGCAAAGCTGCAGTGGTTATGGTATCAGAGCATCATTACTTTATAAGCACAACCCAAGAAAATGATGACTAGTGGAGAAGTCAAATCCGTGAAATTGTTTATCTCTGAGAGATCATGTCTCGACCCTCATCTAGCCTTTGTTGTAATGTTGGCAATTTTTTTATGGATCTTAAGGTTTTTAAAGCCATGTTTTATCTTCTGCCAGATATCGGGACTATCGTTATTCTATTCAGTTCTCTTTTCATGAATTCAGAAAAATTTGAAAATAAAGAGGTTAATTAATTTCTGATGTCTTACAACTGATTGACACAGTCCAAGAGAAAAAGAAAATACATTTTTTCCAAGTTTAAAGGCCTGAAATGGGATTTCAGAATCAAACATGCCTGCGGATTGCTTTTCAATGGTGGGCCTTGCTCTGAGACTGTCCTTTTTCCATTCACCATTCCAGGATTTTTTTTCCAAAAATATCCTGTGAGGTCCGAATGGTCGCCAGCATTCTGTCTTTGGTTGATGAGCCTGTACATTTCCCAATCCAACACTTCTCCTAAAAAAGAAATATAGAAAGTATATTGCAATTAATCGTAATGGGGGTGTCCTACAATGTTCCAAACCCTTGGAATCTTGCCAGATATTCTCTTTTATTCCTTGGTTGAAAGCAGAACAATCAAAACCTTGGGAAGGAAAAGAGACCCAGCAAGCTGCTGGGAGACTCCTTCCCAATCTTAATCCCTGGGCGTCATTGTGTTTTTATGCCATTTAAGTATATTTGTTCATACTAACAAAGGCTTTCAAAAGTGCAACAATGTTGCAAAACACGTGTTCCTAGGGCCAAACATCACTTTCTCTTTCTCATTCGGTGTGACTCCCTATACATCTGCTTCCATACCTAGTCACTTGTTTCCCAGTGTCTGCCTTACCTCTCCTGCCTCTGTTTCCAGCTGCACTCAGGGCTGGCATGTCCCTGCTTCCCCTACTTCTGCACTGTTTTCCTATCCCTCTTCCTCTGTCTTTTCTAAGAATCTAGTTATTTATAGTCATTGTTGCATACAACATGGAAACTCAAAATGGCCATAGAGCCGTCCAGCCACTCCTCTGTTCTGAAGCCCAAACAGGTTCATTCGACCACAGACTCCCTGGAGGTTCCTCGGGTTCTTGACTTCTCAGTTTCAGGGTGGCTGCTTGGCCCCAGTGAATTTTTGGGGTAAGTGACAACAGCCTTCCCTAAGCTTGAATTTACTAAGTGTCTCACATGAGTCTAATGCTGGGTGAGGACTTGCAGGCAGTAAGGAATTGTATCAAACAAGACTCAAGACTCAGTAGCAATTCAAAACAGATAATTTTTAAATAATAATAATAAAATAATAATAATAACAATAATAATAATGATGATGGGAGAAGGAGGGGACGGGTTTGTGGCTCTTGGTAGAAATAGTAATAGTAGTTTAATCTTGGAGCAATTGTTAGGAAAAAAAAATAGTCACTGTAAGTCTGGAATAACCAAGGAGGGCTTCATTCACTAGGTGATACTCCAAGGAGACATCAAAAAGAGGGTAGAAAGGGTCGAATTTTCAAGGGCGTTAAAGAATAGAAATTCTATTGATTCAAGAACACATGAATCCCCTTTTTCAGGGAACCTGGGTGGCTCAGTCACCCAGCGTCTGTCTTCGGCTCAGGTCATGATCCCAGGGTCCTGGGATCAAGCTCCAAGTTGGGCTCCCTGCTTGGCGGGGAGTCTGCTTCTCCCTTCCCTCTGCCTGTTGCTCCACACTCCCTTGTGGCCTCTGTCTATCAAATAGATGAATAAAATCTTTTTTTAAAAAATCCCCTTTTTCCTCTCTGTATTCAGTCTGCAAACATTCCCTGAGTACATGCTAAGTGATATTTTGCTATGGCCTCAGACAGACGAAAAAATGAGCAAAGTCCCCACCCCAGCAAACCACAGCCAAACTTACTGAGAACGCAACAAAGCAATGGTTAAAAAAAAAAAAAAAAAGTGACGCCTGCTTGTTTCAAGGAAGTACAAAGGTCTCTGGGATCAAGGAGTGGAAAAATACCAAAGTACTTGCAAAGAAGTTAATAGTGACCATCTGAAATGCGAGGGGCCACGTGATTGATACTATGATTACTTCAAATATAAATTAAAGAACCAAAGCCATTTGGCTCAGGTCATGATCCCAGGATTCTGGGATCTAGCCCCGCATCGGGATCCCTACACCGGGGAAACCTGCTTCTCCCTCTCCCACTCCCCTTGCTTGTGGTCTGTCTCTCCCTGTGTCTCTGTCAAATAAATAAAATCTTAAAAAAAAAAAAAAAGAGCCAAAATGTAGGATTCCTGCAGAACCAGAGATAAGGAGAAAATCCTCTAAGATCTTCTTATGGAGTCAGTAGTAATATCCTACTGAAAGTGGAAGAGGCCTCACTGAGTCAGATTCAGAGAGCGAACATTAGAAGGTCATTTAAATAAATATATTCCTGTGGGCTCTTTATTCACCCTAAGCCACAGCTCCCCTTCGGCGGCGTGCTAAACCTCGAGTGCCTTGTCAAAACGCTCTTGACATTTATCAGCTGATTAAATCCTCCTGACATTATGATGGTGACGATGATGACGATGGCACCCTTTTTTTACCAAAGAGGAAACTGAGGCAGAGGACAATTAAGCAGCTTTCTTAAAGGCTCCGGGCTTCAATGTTTGAGAGGTGGGCCAAGAACATGGGGTCCTAGAGCGGGTTCTGGAATTCTAGACCGTCCTTGTACCGGTCCTCGAGCTTGAGCCCAGAGAAGGGAGGAGGAGGAGGCAAGAGGACAAAGTGTTGGTTCACAGACTGGCGGGCACACAGAGGGAGGGTCAGGAGAGACAGAAGACAGGGCAGGGCCACTCCCCACGGGCAGGTGGCAGTTTTAAGTGGCAGAGGTACATAACTTACCAGGTTTGTCTCTGGTGCCGCCAGACCTGGAGATCTCCACTCCATCACCTGAAACACTTCTCCAGAGGCCCTGAAGGGGTTCCTTCATGCATCTCGTCCTTCTCAAGACTGTATCCATAGAAACGGTTCATTGCAGGGGGTTGAAATATACATTGTGCATTTCAAGGACAGGAGGGGTAAGGAACCGCTGGTGGGTCACCTTGAGGTTATGTCCTCTCCTTATCCTCCAACTCTACTGAGAACCAGCTCCTAGAATCTCTGATGCACCCTCTTCACAACGTGCCCCAGGCAATCAGCAAGTTTTGTTAACATGAGGTGGCTTGTTTGGTGACTGACTGGCTTCATTGGAGGTAGATGCTACAGTAAGAGAATAAATACCTTTTTTTTTTCTTCCATCCAGAGCCCTATAATCCAAACCACTGATTTATTAAGCCCCCTCAGCTGGGGGTCAGATATCTCAAGGCATTCACTTGTGACCTCATGTGATTTAATAAAGATGTTACCTTAGCAAACTCATCAGATCTGAACACACAACGCTGCTTGGATATTGGCGCAAGTAACTCTTGGAGAGGCAGTGATAATATCCAAGGCTATTCTATTTTGGAGGACAGCTTTTCCCATGGGCGCTCTCTCCAGTGTTCAGTAAGGACAGGTTTTGTCAACTATTATTTAGGAATTGTTGGGTGAATTTATTAAGCAGTTGTATGTGTTCTAGAATGGTCACTGAGTCATTGGAGGGAATAAAGACAGCAGCCAGATGATCTTATCAGAAGAAATGAGACTATGGCCACCAGGTCTTGAGGAGAGGGAAGTTGGCAGCTTTAGGATCTTGACCTGGTTGTGTACACCATACCTGTTCGCTGCGGGAGGCAGCACTGCCAGGTACGAGGAGATGGACAAGGAGCCGGATATGCCGGTCCAGAACCCCTGCTTTCTTCTCCCTTTCAATGGTGCATGTTCTATTGCAAGTACAGTGCATTTCTATAGGTCCAGATGGCGGTAGGACAACAGGACCCCAGTAGAGATGGAGTAGTTTTCCCTCCTGTAGGGGGAAGTCCCACTGTGAATTCTAGGAGATAATGGCTTTCCCAGATATGATGGGAGCTGGCGTTCTCAGCAGCATGCCTGTTGAATCCTGGTGAGGGACAATGATGGTTTCTCGAAACATCTATACATTCATTGAGTGTATTAGCAGGGGCTCCCAGTCTGGTATATTGAGCATAGATCTTACCCTTGTGGCAGAGATAGGAAAAATAGTTGAGGAGAGCCTAGGTGGCTCAGATGATTAAGCATCTGCCTTTGGCTCAGGTCATGATCTCAAGATCCTAGGATGGAGCCCCAAGTCAGGCTTCCCCCATTCTGGGGAATCTGCTTCTCCCTCTCCTCCGACCTATACCCCACCCCCGCTCATGCTCTCTCTCTCTCTCTCAAATGAATGGGTGAAAAAAATCGTAAAAAGAAAAATAGATGATATTTAAAATGCATTAAGAAGGCATTCCCTTTCCTTTTATATTTTTCCCTGAAGACCTAAAATTAAGATTTTCATTGCTTCCCAATATAACCTCTGTTAGAGTACCATTTCCTTGAGAGACAAGAATTGCTGAGTCCCAACTATGAGTAAGAATGTGTGATTTGCACATACCTTGGAATCGACTGCTTGTAAAATAACTTCTAATCTTCCAGACATATGGAACCATCATGAGTGACAACTGTCAAAGTACAAACGTTTTCCAAAACTCAAAACTGTGACTTACATAGAGTAAACACCTATCAAAGATTTTCTGCAACTTATTAATTAATGAGGAACCCAGTACGATGTTAAAAACAGTTCCAATGAGAATTGGACTCACAAAAATGTATTTTCTCTGAGACAAAAATAATTTGCATTGCAACGAACAGGAAACATCTACATTCAAAGTTCAAAGTTGTTGATTTGGCCAAGTCAATGGCAAATCACTGAAAAATGATCACCTATTTCCAAGACCTGTGTAATTTTTTTTCCTGACATGAAATTTTTAATAATAAAAGTAGAGGAAAAACTCATAGGGGGAAAATAAATTAAGACAAAGCACAGAGCTTTGCAACCACAAATATGTTATTGGGCAAGAAAATAAACATAATGAAAAAGCTTTTTATTTAAAATATTAGCTTGAAACCACTGAGTTCTGCAATATGAAGTTGTTATCACTGTTGCTTTTTTTTTTTTTTAAAGATTTTATTTGTTTATTGGACAGACAGAGATCACAAGTAGGCAGAGAGGCAGGCAGAGAGAGAGGGGAGGAAGCAGGCTCCCTGCTGAGCAGAGAGCTGGGTGCGGGGCTTGATCCCAGGACCCTGAGATCATGACTTGAGCTGAAGGCAAAGGCTTTAACCCACTGAGCCACCCAGGTGCCCTGATATTGCTGTTTTTAATCTGAAAGTCTTCTCCTTCGCCTGAGTAATGGTAGCATTCTGTTCTGATTTATCTTCCTCCCTTCTAACTCTGCCCAGACTAGACATTCTCAAGATGTAAAGCTTCTCCCCCAGGAAGGTCCAAATAAAGAGGTTGGAATGGCTCTGGAAACTTCTGCTATGGCTGGTGTTAAAAAAAAAAAAAAAGAGGGGGGGGGAGATCTAGAAATTTTAGGGAAAGTCAGTTGGCTAAGTTCTTTAAGTATAGGGAGAAACTTGGTTTCTGTCATGGAGTACAAAGAAAATCCAAGTAACCAAGAGAGTTGCTGAGACTTTCAACCATTTAAATATGTGTAAACCTTCAGTTTACTGAAAAGAACTCCCATCATGCAACAGAAGACCTCACTTTATATGTTGTCAAACTGTCAGAATGATTTCAGATGAAAGATTTCTATTTTCCTCCTGGTGTATATAAAACAAAAATTAAAGACTTTTTCCTCCCCTTTTTCATTTCAACCCAATAAGGCTTAAGGCTTGGAAGGCAATTCCATTTATGCTTTGCCATGTTTGGCTGAAAGTTTAAACTTGAACTAGAATTGAGATTGATAGCACTTACAGTCTACCACACAGTGTAATTGTTATTCAGGTTCTGGAAGCCAGACACAATCTGAGAATGGGACTTGCGTTGTGTATTTTAAAAGCTAGATTCTGTTTCCTCTCATTCACCCAACACCCCCGACAAAAACCCATCTAAAAGGTTTATCAACAACATTATATGTATAATGTACAGCTTATCCTTGCTTTTAACTGCTTGGGTGGTTACAAGTAAGGTCAATTTGTTTCTCTCTACATTAGAAATGTATCTTTCAAAGAGGATTTTGTCTCCAAAAAAAAAAAAAAAAAAGGATTTGAAATGGTGATATACAGTTTCTTTTGCTTGGAATTAGCAGTTTTTCTGCAATGGAGTTAAAAGTGCTTTATCTTGCCATTCAGAAGAGATTATAAATTAGCTCAACATTGGCTGGCTAAAATTGCACAAAATCATGAAATAAAAGTATATCACCTAAAGTCATGGGATAATCACCAAGAGATTTAAAAAAGAGAAAATAAAAAGAATTTTTTTAAGGTTTTATTTATTCATTTAACAGGGAGGGAGAGTACAAAGCAGGGAGAGCAGTAGGCAGAGTGGGAGGGAGACGCCAACTCTCTGCTGAACCAGGAGCCAGATGTGGGACTCGATCCCAGGACCCTAGGATCCTGACCTGAGCCAAAAGCAGCCACTTAAAGCCACCCAGGCATCCCAGAGAAAGAGCCTTCCACTGTGGTTGCTTCTACAGAAAACAAGAGACTGAAGTCAGTAGTTGGGAAGGAGGTAGGAGAGAAGGGAGACATCCTTCATTGTATCCAAGCCCTCACTTGGATACACATCGCTTCTACACAATACTAATGAAATGAACTGAAGAGTAACTACATAAAAATAAAGATCATGGCATTTCTGTAAAAGTAAGAACATGTCGGGGCACCTGGTTGGCTCAGTCAGTTAAGTGTCTGACTCTTGGCTCAGGTCATCATCTCAGGGTGGTGAGATCGAACCCTGCATTGGGCTCCACTGGGCATAAGAACCTGTCCAAGATTCTCTCGCACTCCCTCTCTCTCTGCCCTCCCACCCTCCAAAACAAACTGAGAAACTTTTGCAATAAATAAATAAATAAAAGATGAAATTAAGCAAATTTTGTAGATTGATGTCAACTGTCACAGCAAAGTTGTCATAATATTTGAGTGAGAAGTTCAAGGCACAAATATAAATATGTTTATTGTAATAATCCAACTATATGAAACCAAAAAGCATTCACATTTCTCTTTACACTTTTATGCAAAACAGGAATCAAATTATATTCAACGATGTCTCTTCCATTTCTTTATTTGGTTCATTGACTCCTTCTTGTTTTCGTTTTGCTGCATGATAATGTAAGGAGTTGCTACTGTTCCTCTTTCTAAACCTAAAATTTTTAAGCTTTATTTTTAGTAGAAGAAACTTTCCTTCCAACAAAAAGCTTTTTTGGCAGGTGTGGTGGGTTAAACAGTGTCCCCTTGAGACGTATGTCTGCTCAGAATTTCCGAATGTATTTATTTGAGAGCGAGCAAGAGAAAGCATGGGCTCGGAGTATGGAGAGCAGAAGGAGAGGCAGAAGCAGACTCCCCACTGAGCAGGGACTCCCCTGACCCCAGCGAAGACAGGGCTCGATCCCAGGACCCTGAGATCATGACCTGAGCCAAAGGCAGAGGCTTAATCGCCTGAGCGACTCAGGACTCCTTCTTGAAGATTCTTCGGCATGCTAAGAATCTGAAAAATCCTGAGGAAAAGCCAGTTTATTTTTCATTAACATAAAATCTACACTTTTAGAAAAATATGGAATGGAATTTAGAAAAACAGAAATTAGTTGGGCCCCAAGAACACTAGATCTTAGCCCAGCCACCTATGACCACACAATCCAACTATACACACAACCTCTGTTTTTTTCTCCGAAGACAAGAGGTATTAGTTGCCTTGTCAAAGCCATGGAACTGCTAGAACGATCAGCCACGATTTACGTTGTTCTACTTTATATTTCTGATCCTTACAGGACTGCATGTCTGGGCTGCTGCTAATACCGCTACTACCTATCTAAGAAATCAGATGCAAAATACTGGACTTAGTAAAAGCATCTTGGAATACAAAGTAAAATATGGTACAGGTAGAAGATTGAATTTACTACTTATTTGACTTTTCTCATTTATTGATGCTATGTTAGGAAGTTAAAACTTTTTTTCATTTCTGGAAAACGCAAACTAGAAGAAAAAAATCAGTCTCTACCTCCATTCCAGTTCCGGGTAAACCTGATGATGCTTCTAAGGTTAGCACACTTCCCTTGCAGTGATGTTTATAGATGTAGGGACACTGATGACATGTTATCTATCTATCTATCTATCTATCTATCTATCTATATATATATATTGTCAGCCCTCCTCCAAAGCATAGGAAAGGGGAAGTATTTTCACGTGGTTCTTTTGCACTCTACATTTCTATACATTCTCTGCATGTCCTCGGCATGAGGTGTGTAACAGATGTTTCCTACCGGGAATAATGGCTACATTCCTATTAATTTCACTGGAAAATGAAATATACATATATATGTAATACAGGAACTGTTTGTTTTGCTGTGTCACACCACCTAGCAAAAGGGATCAATATACCAAGGCCTACAATTGGTCTATAGAGATCCTTCATTATATCTTCAATGGAACATCACAACAAAACAAAAAGCTACCTTTTTCAGAAGATATATGACTCCCACCAAGCAATTAGAACAAAATGAATATTACTAAGGGTTTGATGTACCAACAAACAAAGTCTCAAACAGATTAAATATACATGCAGGCAAGCAGAGATGTGCATATATAACTGATTTAAGACGATACCTTGTCTAATGTCTTTTAAAGAGATCTTACTTATTTATTTGACACAGAGAGAGAGCACAAGCAAGAGGAGCAGCAGGCAGAAGGAGAGGGAGAAGCGGGCAGAGGTGGACGGAGCGAGGGACTCCCCGCTGAGCAGAGAGCCCGATGTGGAACTTGATTCCAGGACCCTGTGATCATGACCTGAGCCGAAGCTTAACTCACTGAGCCACCCAGCCACCCCACATTGTCTAATTTTATTGGTTGCTTAACAGATTTCTTTCCAAATTAAAGATAAGTCTCTCCTTCTGAAAATACGAAGATATTAGCAAAAATACACACCTACATACACACACTAGATACATATATGTAGAAGACTAAACAATGTGACTCAAAAGATCTTTACACTTAAAAGAGAGGATCAGTTCCCTACATAATTCTAATTTTCCAGCTAATTTTTAATTTTGTGGTTTACTTTTCTTCATTTAGAAGTAAACTTTTAACAAAAAAAAAGTACTATTTACTGCAGTTCTATACGGATCAAACAGAATTTCACATACACAAACAACAGTATCCAGCTTCTAAAGTTCTTTTTCATAATATATGCAGAGAATGACTTATTACTTGTCACTTAAGAAAAAACACACATTTCCTCTAATGTGGGGCATTTCATGAAACCATCTCTATAACATACTGCCTGTCCATATGTAGACAGTGTGTAAAATAGACTTTGGATATTTTGCCATGGTTCGTAGTAAGTGTGTTGGTGTTCCCTGCCAACTTTCCATTCTCTTTACCAAAGAAGATGCCTAAATTGTTAATGCAGAATATTTTAAACATAGAATGTCATCCAAACCTATTTTTCCCTAATATACTTTTTAAAGGGGAAAAGGTCAGAATATTCCAATCAATTGACGTACTCAATCTAATTTATGCACTGAGGAGCTCAAAACTGTGCGTCATTTGACCATTTTCCATTTGTTGCTGGTGAGATTAGTGATAGATTTCTTACTGAATTTATAATCCAAATTACAAGTAAAGAAAGCAAACAGATTACGCAAGACCTGTAGCTGTTGTGGTATTTTGTTTGTGAAGGGCCAGTGACAGACACCTGGAAACTGAATTGGAAAGACTTGTGGGGAAAACAGACAAATCATTAACCCTTTCGATCTTGTCAGAATAAAGAGTAACTTGGGGTGCCTGGCTGGCTCAGTGGGTTAAGCCTCTGCCTTTGGCTCAGGTCATGATCTCAGGGTCCTGGGATTGAGCCCTGTTTCCGGCTCTGCTCAGCAGGGAGCTTGTGCCTCCCCCGCCAATGCCTGCCTCTCTGCCTACTTGTGATCTCGATCTCTCTCTCTCTCTGTCAAATAAATAAATAAAATATTTTTTAAAAAAAAGAATAAAGAGTAACTTGAGTCTGGTAACCTAGAATGATTTTAAGGAATATGGACTGCTTTTTGAGGACATAGCTAGTGCCATCTTTCCAGGGGAGAATATTGGCCTTGCGGAAATGATGGGCAAAATGCTAAAAACGGATTTTCACCACTCGCTGCTATTCCAAATGAGGATGCTACATTTCCAAAGAGTCTTCCATGGAAAGAAAAAGTAAGTTAGCGAAAATAAGAATTTCCATGTGTCTATGAAAGAACCACATGTCCTTGCCAGTAGGACCGGTAGCACTCCCCCTCCTCAAAACATAAAAGGATAACAACAACAATTTTTTAGAAGATGAATCATTTTTAAATATACACGCTTAAAAGGAAAACAATCAACACTGAACTCCCCACCCCCGCCCCCAAAAACTGAAATACCAGATTTACTTCTGTGTGAAAAATCTAAACAAATCCAGGCCTTTTTGCAGATACGTTTAAAGTTTCTAAAGTTTTGTGTTTGTGTATCTGGTTTTTGTTTGTTGGTTGGTTTTCTGTTTGTATCTGTTGCTCACGGTACAATGAACATAGACAAAGTTTGAAAACGGCCCCAACTTTTCACACAAATGGAGTATGCCTCTTTTTAAATCCAAGAGAATCGGTGCAGTCCAGTCCAAGAACCCAAGGAACATGGGTTCAACCATCTCCACATCCACCATGGATTCCTGTTGGTCATTTATCATTGTGGACAGGGGAGGGGCATCTACCTCCATTTCACTGGAAAGGCACGCGTTATAATTCCATTTTCTTTTACCCGGTTGTTAATAGGCCGGTGGCTTTTATTAGGTACCTGAGGAAGGTCGAAAGAGGCCGTTTCCCTGTGGATTCCTTGTTCTCTCTCATCTGTAACCCAGTGGGTGGGACTAGTTGGCCTCAGTGAGTCCTTCCAGTTTAACTTTTGATCTAAGATGCCATCTCAGAGATGAGGGTCAACTCTAAGGAAACAGTGGTCAAGTCCTTGCTTCTTTACACCATGTCTACTCTGTTTTAATTCCAGAATTGTGTGCCTTTCTAAAAGATTTCAGGGGCTGGGTGCCGGGTGGCTCCGTCATTTAAGTGTCTACCTTTGGCTCAGGTCATGATCCCAGCGTGCTGGAATTGAGTCCTCTACCTCTGCCTCCCTCTCTCCTTCTCTCATGAATAAATAAATAAAATCTGAAGAGGGGGTGGGTGGTTGGGTGAGCCTGGTGGTAGGTATTAAGGAAGGCACATATTGCATGGAGCAGTGGGTGTGGTGCATCAACAATGAATTTTGGGAACACCGAAAAAAATAAAATTGAATTAAAAAAATAAAAATGAATAAATAAAAGATTTCAGGGGCCACAGAGACAGGCCCTTGAGAGGTGATGTAGCTCAGAGTCAAGGGAATTAAGGAAGGAATCAGATTACAAAGGTTTGAATTCCCAGTTTCTTCTTCCTCCTCCCTTAGGAAATTACTGCATTTCTCTGAGTCTCCATTGTAAAAGCGGGCTTCTATCATCTCATAAAGCTGGCTCAGGAATAATGTGTTAACGTATGCAAAGTACTTAGGGAAGTGTCTGGTGGGAAAATCAGGGCTCTGTGAGTGTTTGCTATTATAATCATTCCCTCTTAATTCTAGAACTCAAGGATTATGCTGATGGTAAACATTTATATTTAACACAGTTCCTAAACTACTAATCAATTCATTAGAACTTAACATTTAGTCAAAAGTTAAAAATAAAATGGTGGTAATAAGATTATCATAATTTTCAAATGATAGAGTTGTCTGTGTTGGAAACCCAAGAGGCATAAATGTTCAATGATTACAAACATTAACATATTTTTTTTAAAAAGCTACCATAGTTTTTCTGAAGTATAATAATAAATGTTTGGAAAAATAATGGGCACAAAAAATCTCATTCACAATGAGAGCAAGGTATAAAATACCTAGGAATAAATGTAACAAATGTTCACTTAACAAATGAAAAAAGAAAAAAAATCTACTGAGAAACAGGATCAAAAATAATAAAAAGGATAGGCATACACTAATTATAGATGGAAAACAGTGCTCTGTATTTTCATGTACATCAGAGCAATGCCACTAAATGACCGCACCTACTTGAGATAGTGAATTTTTTTTTTTAATTTAAAGATTTTATTTATTTATTTGACAGAGAGAAATCACAAGTAGACGGAGAGGCAGGCGGAAAGAGAGAGAGAAGGAAGCAGGCTCCCTGCCCAGCAAAGAGCCCGATGCGGGACTCGATCCCAGGAGCCTGAGATCATGACCCGAGCCGAAGGCAGCGGCTTAACCCACTGAGCCACCCAGGCGCCCCTGAGATAGTGAATTTTATAGCATGTAAAATATGCCTTAATAAAAAATTCTCCTCATGTGTTCTTTTTTTTTTTTTTTAAGTTTTTTTATTTACTTGTCAGAGAGAGAGAGAGAGTGTGTGAACACAGGCAGACAGAATGGCAGGCAGAGGCAGAGGGAGAAGCAGACTCCCTGCCGAGCAAGGAGCCAGATGTGGGACTTGATCCCAGGACGCTGAGATCATGACCTGAGCCGAAGCCAGCTGCTCAACCAACTGAGCCACCCAGGCGTCCCTCCTCATGTGTTTTCAAACTGACAGAAAAATTCTGAAATTTACCAATGAAAATAAAAATTTGAAAAAAAGCAAGAGAGGAATAAGTTGAGATGTATTATCCTATTTTAAATAATAATGCGTATTTGAAACCCACAGGATATTCAGTTTCATGGTAAAGAATGGATAGTTCATTAATAGATTCAACATTATAGCCAGCCTCCAAGATAGCCCTGATACTTCTTGTCTCCCGATATTCATTCATGTCCTTATCTTTCCTTTAAACATCGAATAGTGCTGACCTCTGCAAAAATAGGATATTGTAGAAATGTATATGCGTGGCTTTTGATGTGAGGTTATGAAAGACAGTGTGGCTTCTGTCTTATTCCATTTTGCATCACTTGCTTTGGGAGAAACCAGCCACTATGTTCTGAGGATATCCAAGAAACCCCGAAGGAAAAGTCCAGGTGACAAAAAACTTAGATTTCTTGCTAATAATCAGAAGCAACTTGCAAGCAATTTGCATGAGCCATTTTGGAAGTAAATCTTCTAACCTCAGTTCAAGCCTTGAAATGACTACAGCTCTGGTAACATATGGACTATAACCTCGTTGAAGACTCCAAGACAGAATCAGTTCAGCTGCACTCAAATTCTTGAACAATAGAAACTCTGGGATAGTTGTTTTAAGCTAAGTTTTGAAGTAATTTGTTATCCCAGCATAAGGAACAAATATGCCCAGACATACAAGGAGAGTCATATGGCTTGCACCTTGATGGGAATAGAGAGGCTATCCAACAATAATATCTTATCAAAGATGAATATACCTAACACAGATGTAAATCTTAAGAAAAAGTATGAAACTATCAAAGTATTTAAAAATAACATATTAAGATGCATGATCCTGGACTTGAGGACTTTATTATAAGCATTTCATTGAAAACAGATATCCAAAAGAAACTTACTAATATAGTTATAATCATAAAATATAAACTATTTTGCATTAAAATATATGTAAGCAAAACAAGAAAAGAACATACATATACCTGATAGGTCATTCATATATATAAACATAAATTAAAAAAATTTTTAAAATTAACATACATAATGTAACATTAAATGAAAAAGCTAATACATTAAAACCAATTTGGGTTTATCCCAAGAATAAGTGGATGGTCTGCATAATTTAGAAATTATGATTTTAAACTAGGAATATACATTGTTATCTTAAAAATACAAAAGGACATAAAAAATCAATAAGAAATAAAGAGCTTACTAATGAGACATTAAAAGATGTTTGTATTTTAATGTGCAGCACAACAAGCATGTATAACATTACCATTTGTATTTGACATTCTAGTAAGGTTCTAGCTTCGACCCTTAAGAAAACAAAAACAACATAAACAGTATAAAAATGGAAAGGAATAAAATAAATTTGTCACATTAATAGATGCTGTCATTGTTATAAAGGAAAGAAAAACATGTAAGGAAATTATGAGAAGAGGCTTAAATATATTTCGTTGTCTATACAATCAAATAGAGAAATCGATTATACTTCTATACACCTAAGATAAACAGAGAGAAAACAACAAAAGATGTAATTCAGCAGAGCAATAGATATGTGGGCATAGACCTTACCAAAGCCCTTTTATAGAGAACTTTGTGAAACATTCCAGTAGATATTAAAATGGACCAAAATAAAAGGAGAAAACTTCACTGATAGAAAGTATCATATTTTTAAGGATGTTTGTTTTACCAGGTTTGACCTACAGATTTCATGCAATTCCAGTATAACTATCAGCAGTATCTTGGCTTTTACAGTATGCTAAAGAGAATAAAATGTAGATTTGCATGCTGAGGAAAACAAACATGTGAGTCATTTTTTTGATGCCACACTGTTACTCGAAAAACATCAAGATTCTGACAATGAACAAAGCATATGTGTATTACTTTTTAAAATTTATTCATTTGACAGAGATCACAAGTAGGCAGAGAGGCAGGCAGAGAGAGAATGGGAAGCAGACTCCCCCACTGAGCAGAGACACCCCCCCCCCCATGAGGGGCTCCATCCTAGGACCCTGGGATCATGACCTGAGCCAAAGGCAGAGGCTTAACCCACTGAGCCACCCAGGCACCCCAGGTATGTGTATCACTTTAAGGAAGTATGTAATGTCCAGTTTTGAAAACTGCTACAACATTGTAACATTAGAAGTCAGAATGATATTAGTCTTCTGGAGCTCCCATAACCAAGGGCCACAGGCTAGGTGGTTTAAACAACAGGAATGTATTTCTTCACAGTTCTGGAGGCTGGAAGTCCCAGGTGAGGGCATTGGCAGGGCTGTTTCCTCTGAGTCCTCTCTCCTTGGCTTACAGAAGATCCTCTTCTCCCTGTGTCTTCACACGGTCGTTCCTGTGTGCGTGCCTGTGTTTTAACTCCCTTTTCCTGGAAGGACACCAGTCCTTCAGGACTGCAGAGATACAGGAATTGGCATTTGGGAGACTATGCTTTGCCTATATTAAGGACTGAATGTTTGCATCTCCCCCAAATCCGTATGTTGGAATCCTAACCTCCATGGTGCTGGTATCAGGAGGAGGTGAATTTGGGAAGCTATTAGGCAATAAGGCAGGACCTCTCATGAATGAAATTGGTGCCCTTATAAAAGAGATCCCAGGGGCACCTGGGTGACTTAGTCAGTCAAGCATCTGACTCCTGATTTCAGCTCAGGTTATGATCTCAGGTGCTCAATGAGATTGAGCCCTGAGATGGGCTCCACAGGGAGGCTGCTTAAGATTCTCTCCCTTCCTCTTCCTGAGCCCTTTCCACCATCCTCTCTCTCGCAAATTAAAAAAATAAATTAAAATATAATAAAAAATAAGAGAGATCCCAGAGAATGTTTTTCTTCACCATATGAGAATCAGGGAGATAAAGGTATGGGGGTATTTGGTAGATAAATAACCAGGGGATACAGGGAAAATCCTAGCAGTAAGCATTGCTTTTAGTAGCTGATTTTTTTAAATATTTTATTTATTTATTTGAAAGAGAGAGAGGAAGAAAGCATGAGCTGGGGAAAGGGGTGAGGGGGGCAAGATGACTCCCCCCGTACAGGGAGCCCAATGTGGGGCTCCATCCCAGGACTCTGGGATCATGACCTGAGCTGAAGGCAGACACTTAACCACTTGAGCTACCCAGGCACTCCAGCTTCTATTAGCTGAATTTTTAAAAGCACAGGACAGTTACAGACTCCATGTGAAAAAAATTCTGAGATCACTTCCCAACCCAAATTTATGTAGTCCTATAAAGGATCAATCTCCTCTTAGCATTCAACCTATAATTTTCTCAAGGATTTAGGAAATGATAGCCCAGAGGATGGACACAGAGGTTTTAGTTCTCGTCCATCTTTATAGTTCTCAGAACGATTACTCTCTTCAAATATCGGTCACCTCTGTTTTGAGACTCCTCTTTACATATGACAAACTTAGGCCCTCTTTCCCTAAAACCAGTCTTGAAGCTCACATATCATTTCATTTTATAAGCTGGGTGTCCTTAGCTGGTCTCTCAATGAATTTCCTGAATCACAGTAATAACATGACTCATGTCAGCTCGAGTGTATTTTATGGATGTGTTGGGAAATTTTAAAGTTAGAAAAAAAATCAGTGATTGTTGAAATGAAGAGACGTGTTGATAAAAATAAGGCCATGAACTTATGTTTGGTTTTTAAAAGGCTCTGGCAGTCACAGATCACAAATTAAAATATCATTCTATCTTTTAAAATGCTAAATGAAGGAAGCCTGATGTAATTTTGGAAGTAATTCTGGAAGTGTAATTACCTTTTAAAGATAAACTTAAACACACTTTATTTCTTGGGACTATTTCTAATGTCATCTAATACAGACAATGAACCTGGGACTCCCCTCGGGTCCACAAAGAAAATAAAATCTTTTCAAATCTTCAGTGTTTGAATGGAATGGATTAAAATGGAACTATCTGGGTAAGACATAAAAGTCAAAATTTGGTTAATATCTGTTCAGATTTTTTTTTTTCACTTTAACCAGGATCTGTGTTTAGAGCTTCCAGGACAAGCATCCAAACTCTAAAATTCCAGGGAGAGATTATTTAGCAGAATGTTTGGCCTCTTCAATAAATGAAAAGACAGGTAAAATAGCACCGTTATATGACATTTCCACCTTCAATTTCCAGCTCAGAGAAGCTTAGATGAGTGTCTATTAGTCCGCGTTTTCCTCCATGTTTTTACATAAGGGTACGTGAGAATGGCGTGGCCATTGGAATTAATTTGGGACAAAGATTTGCTACAGGATCTCACTTTTTCTCTGCTCTTTCTTAGCTGCCAACTCTGTTTTTCCCTCTGGACTCTATCAACAAAACATAATGCTGAGGCAACTGGGTGGCTCAGTGGGTTAAAGCCTCTGCCTTTGGCTCAGGTCCTGATCGCAGGGTCCTGGGATCAAGCCCAGCGTGGGGCTCTCTGCTCGGCGGGGAGACTGCCTCCCTCTCTCTCTCTCTGCCTGCCTCTCTGCCTACTTGTGATTTCTGTCTGTCAAATAAATAAATAAAATCTTAAAGAAAAAAAAAAAAACACGATGCTAAAGACATGACTGTATCCCCCCATTCTGGTCTCTACTCCCGTATCACTTTCTTTCCACACGCAGTCCTCCTAGCTTTTTATTCATTTGAACATTTAGGACAACATGTCCTAAAAATGATCATGGGTGTTTTTCTTTCCAAGGGATCAAAGAGAGGGTTGAGCTGGGAGGAACATATGCCCCACTGTTTTCTGACTATCTGGGCAGCTTTTGTTTTTTGTTCTAAATAATAAAGGTAAAAAAAAAAAATCCTTACATATAGCATGCTAATATTTATTCTCAAGGGCAGTTTTGTTTGAGGAAACGATGTCTGTTTACATCAAGTGGAGATGGTATTAGTACGGGCACTCTGTGTCTTCAAACAGTCAATGCACTCTTGTCTAAGGGATACAAAGGCTTCAGCATAAAACCTCAGTTAGAACTGGACAGTTGCACAGCTTTGCTTTTGTCTGACTCCATTCTAATCTGTTGACTTTAAAAATTGAATGAGAGACATTGTTTCCGGACAGGAGAGAGTAGGGCATGAGAGCCTCAGAGCACAATGAGGAGTGGTATGACTCACCTTGGAGTACCTGATTTCCAGGTGCTTGCTGCCTGATTATTCTTGTCACAGGTGAGGGGTTCAGCGGGGAGGGGCCCCGATTCCTAAAACGGGTGATGATAGATAAATTTCAGACAATGAAAATCCTAAAGAGGAGAGAGTAAGTGAATTAGGAAAAGAAAAAAAAAGAAGAGAAAAATTAGTGGAAATTGAAAGCATAAAATGCATAAGAGATGTGTCCATTCCAACTAGAGAATCATAAGGTGCCCCTGAAAAAGAGGATAGTCATATAACCCAAGTAGCAGATTGGCTATTTGGGGGGTATCTTCTGAAATCCTTAGGCTGAGAGGGATTTGCGGGGGATGGTATTTCATTAAGCTTAGAATACTGCTGTGGATAATATTTGGGAGGATACAATGGAAGATTAAAATATGTAAGTAAGTAAGAGTAAAGATGAATGAGAAAGCGTGTGAAACAGGTGGTGTGTGTCTTCAAAACCAAGCTATCAAATCCTGAAAATTTACTGTGGGTGGTTCCTCTGTTGACCTGTCTTCCCTCTTCCCACCAAGCCCCTATGGCCATTTGGGCCTGAGTCTTCTTGGCAGCCACAATGTTTATGTGAAAGCTACTTGTTTCCTAAGGCATCCCGTCTGTCTAATGGCATTTATCTTCAGACGTTACATGGGTCACTCTGTGCTTCCAAGGTACAAACCACCCATGGGACAATATGTCTTCAACATGGTAGACATACTGCTTCTTTCAATATTAGCGTTTTGGGTAGAATATTGTAGTCCTTGAGGTCTAGACTTTCAAGGTAGATACAGATAAGGTAAAGGAAATACTTAGGTATTTTAAGATAAAAAGCTCCTTGCTTGGGTCCTCATACCAACTCTTTAGGCAGCTATGTATGGGAAAGAAATGAAGTCGAGTGGTTGAAAGTAGGGTTTCCCCAGTCAATGTTTTTGTGTTGAAGCTCTGCTTCATGACTTGCTAGATGAGAGACTTTAGCCAAGTAACTAACATCATCCGCAAAATTGAAAGAATAATTGCAACCCCTTCATGGATGTGTGCAAGTCTACAACTGAGCTAAGAATAGAGATAAAATACCTGGCACGTGCTGAGCATTCAGTCGGACCTTAGTAAGCTACTGGTATTTTTCCGTGGTGGTGATGGTGATCATATGACTGATGAGAAGGAGAGGCACCGATTGATAGGGTCGTGACAAGGAGGAAGACCAAACCAGGCGTATCAGCAGAGCTCTGGCAGGGAACCGGAAGCACAATGAACTCAAAGGGTTAATGCGAGAGAGTTCAGTGGAGGGAACATTGGCTGAGGAAGGGCAGAATGAACAGAATCATAAAGGAAAGGCAAAGTGCCCAGAAGTGTCTACTGAGTCTCACCAGCCCAGATATAAACCCTCTAAGCCTGGAGAGGAGAAGGAGAAAGTTGGGTTCCTGAACCCAGAGAGAGTTGCAGATGTTAACGAGAGTCACCCTCAAAAGCCATAGTGGAAGAGGGACTGCCTGGCAAGAAACGAGCAGAGGGCTCTCTAACCACTCTCTGTGCCTCCGCTGATAACTCCCATAGGGAGAGCACAGCCAGAGGCCAGGGAGAAAGATCCCAGGCTTTGCAGATCCTATAGTGGAAGCTCCCCGCATGGAAAGCAAGGCTGAGCATCCGTCTAGAAGGGCAGAGAGAAATGCTAGCAGACAAGCATGCCAGATCTATTTATTTTTTATGAACTTCAAATCTTGCCAGTATTATGAAAAGGGGATTTAGCACATGGTATTTGAAGAACCTCTAAAGTTGCTTTGTGAGGCCTTTGTGGATTGGAGCTGGGAGCTTGGACTTACAACTCTATCCTCATATTGCTATCTCAGAGTCCCTGGGAGCACAACCTCTAAATACTTATATTTTGATTTTGACCAGTAAAGAGCCCAGTTCTCTGTCAAACAGGACATCGCTAATTTAGATACTTGCTAACAAGCAGAGTCTCTATCACTGTATTAATTTAATGAAATGATCAAATTTGGAAGTTTCTATCAATAAATTTAAAAGCAAATAAAATACACAAGATCCAGCTTACTTCTTGGACACGTGGACACATTGGTTGAACTGTGGTTACTGTAGAGGAAGTTCCTACTTTGATTTCAAGACCGTACCACCTTTCAAATAAAGTTCTCCATTTTGCTTACTGTGTTCCTTGAAAATAAAGGAGGCATTATAAGATAAATTTGGAAGTTTTCCTGCTGACTATATGATGAATACTTTATAAGCATTTTGAATGCACTTTGGCTGCTTGGACTTTCATGTTGGAGTCTAATGGTCGAATTAATTTGGGATGAATGCTGACTAGTGTTTAACATTTGCATTTTAAGTTGTGTCTCCCTGAATCATTATAAATCATTGCAAACTGACTTTTAAAAAGTTTAAGCTAGTATATTCATTACACTGAACAACTTGTTGAGAAGATGCCAATATTTTGGAAGCCTTTTCTCTCCAAAAACTGAACTCAGAATTTCTTGGAATGAGGTATCTCATCTGAATACTGAGTCTCTGGAGGTAGGAGTCTTTTTAGCTAGCACTGATCTTTGCATATAATCCTTATAAAATAACTGTGAGCTCCATGGACTTTAGGGTAGATGCAGAATGAAAGTGAAATTCATAACTATTAATACAAATGAATATTTGCTATGTAATAGAAGTAATATACCCTACTTCAACATGCAATACATATAGATAAAATAGATAGATACAGTGTGGTTAAGTATGTCAAAGTCAAAAGTCAAAGTATGGCTCAAGTCACATGTAAAATATTTCCAATAACACGTATAATGTCAACACCCAAAACTGTCATTCAACCCGTGTCCCACTGAGAACAAAAAATAAACAGTTCAAAGAGACGATCAGGAAGTATTTGGCATAATGATTCTACCACGATAAAATATTTATGATTCTCTCTTTCATCCAGGAAACTATTTGATACCATCACGGAGTGAATACAGTTGGAAGCAAGGAAAGCGTACTGACGTCAACACTTATTATATTAGTGAAACAAATAATGAGAGAATGTTTGGAGAATCCCGTGACAATGAAACGAGCATGTAGTCACTTCCAACTAACAGACCAGGAACATTTGACATTAGATGCATTTAAAAAACAATGCAGTTTTTCTTAGGAAGCAGATTCTTTGCTTCGTGTCATTATAGGAAAAGGAGTCTTAAAAAATTTGTAAATTGCGTAATCTCTAACCACTCCCCACCCAGAACACTGCCCCTCCTTAGAAATATCACTGCTATTAACCCAACAGGATTAGATCTTTTATTTCATTTGTCCATTTATATGACGGAGGCCAACGCAAACCTTAACAGAACAGTGAAAAGGAGCTGGCAAAGGCAAAGAAAAAATATGAACTCGATTGATTTAAAAACAGAGAGAACAGACGAGGCATTCAGCAAAGTGGAGCTGTCAGTACATATCATCAATATCAAGATTATCTCATTTAATTCCGATCAGCGTCCCAGTGCTTGTGACGTGTGCCTTCCTGGGAAATGGCAGTTATCTTGGTCTCGCAGCTGTCTGGAGCTCATGCTGTTTTTACTGTCGAGTTCCTTGCTTTCAGGAACTGGATGAGAAAGTAAGTACTTCAAAAGCATAAGGACTGGAAAGCCATCTTGCTTGGTGACCTTTCCTATCTTGATGCAACATGTACTTCAAGTGATAAAAATTTTATGCGAGAAGTCGTGATGGGCTCTAAATTCTTTTTCATTCCCCTGGACTGTCATGAAAGACGGAAGGTTTCTGTTCCTTGGCTGCTGGGTACAGAATACATCTGATAGAAAGCTGGAAAAATGCTTGAATTCGATGTCTGCATGCCCACATTTGAAATGCTTGTCTTTGGATTATTAAGGAAATACATGGGTTTTCCAGCTTCCCGCCCCGCCCCGCCCCCCCCCCCCCCCTCCCCCCGCAGTAAGTTTGCCTTTTGGGGAAAGTGCCCACAGACCCAAATAGATTTTGATAAGACATGAGAGGAGAGGAAGGCATAATCCAGAACAAGCCAGACTAGAGAGGGACACATAGTCTGGGCCTTCTGGACAGCAAATCGGGCACCCAAGTATCCCAGTTAAAAGGGGGAAGGAGAGATCTCTCAAGTGAAAGAGTCAGTGACAAAATCCCAAGGTTAAACAGAACTTTAAAAGGGTATACTGTGAGGGGCGCCTGGGTGGCTCAGTGGATTAAGCCGCTGCCTTCGGCTCAGGTCATGATCTCGGGGTCCTGGGATCAAGTCCCGCATCGGGCTCTCTGCTCAGCGGGGAGCCTGCTTCCCTCTGTCTCTCTGCCTGCTTCTCCGTCTGCTTGTGATCTCTCTCCGTCAAATAAATTAATAAAATCTTAAAAAAAAAATACTGTGAGAGGATTTTCATTTGTTTGTTTGTTTTAAGATTTTATTTATTTGAGGGGCGACTGGGTGGTTCAGCCATTAAGCATCTGCCTTTGGATCAGGTCATGATCCCTGGGTCCTGGGATCCAGCCCTGCTTCGGGCTCCCTGCTGAGTGGGAAAACCTGCTTCTCCCTCTCCCACTCTCCCTGCTTGTGTTCCCTCTCTTACTGTGTTTCTCTCTGTCAAATAAATTTTTTTTTTTTATTTACTTAACACAGAGGGAAAGATAGCATAAGTAAGGGGAGCCACAGAGGGAGAAGGAGATGCAGAAACCGACATGAGGCTCTATCCTAGGACCCCAAGAACATGACCTGAGCCGAAGGCAGACATTTAACCAAATGAGCCATCCAGGCATCCCCTGGATTTAACCACAGAAATTATAGGAGCCTAATTTCTATCCATGTGTTGAATTTAAAGCAAACATGACAAGAGATTTCTGGGAAGGATGCTACCTACAGCAGAGGTGTCGGGTTTTAATCTCCCTGAATCCTTTTCCAGAAATCAGCAGAGCAACAAGGGTAGGGTAGGAAGACCACGAAGTTATTGAAAAAATGTTACCTGAGGGGCGCCTGGGTGGCTCAGTGGGTTAAAGCTTTGGCCTTTGGCTCAGATCATGATCCCAGGGTCCTGGGTGGGAGCCCTGCATCGGGCTCTCTGCTCAGCAGGGAGCCTGCTTCCCCCTCTCTCTCTCTGCCTGCCTCTCTGCCTACTTGTGATTTCTGTCTGTCAAATAAATAAATAAAATCTTAAAAAAAAAAAAAATGGTACCTGAGCAGAGACATAAAGAACATGAAGGAATTAGTCACATGAGTATCAGAGAAAAGAGGGATCCAGGCAGAGAACAGACACTTCCAGAAGGCCACATGGCAGGAGTGAGCCTTGTGTGTTAAAGGAAGATCATGGGAAACATGTTGGCCAACCCAGAGGAAGTAAGCGGTGTCAGGAGAGGAAGTCAGAGTTGCCGTGGAGAGGCTGACCTAGCCTGGATTTTGCCTTTTACTCTGCAGGAAGTGGGGACTCATTGGAAGGTTTTAAACACTGGAGTAGTGAACTATGTTTAACAGCTCCCTCCAGGGGCGGTAATAAGACATATTTGTAGGAACTCTTCCAAAATAGCTAAGAAAAGGGGCCTAGACAAAGGGTAGGATGATACACACTGAATTAGTTACAGTAAGACGTAAGGGGGCAGAAAAGAGTAAATTCATGTGTTTCTGTTTTCTTCTTTCTACACCTCTGATTTATTTTACTTCTTACAAGGAGAATGCATTACATTTATAACAAGTATAATTGTATATCTATGTGTATAGACCTATCAGATGTATACGTAATTACATACAACCATATATATATAAGATTTTGTGTCCTGTCTCAATTCAGTCATCTCATTCTCAAGGATATTATTCTAGTTCAAATTACAACTTCTCTCCAACCTGTCCTAGTTTTCATTGTCAGGAGGTAGACAGAATGGGCTTAATCATTCTCCAAGACATCTCATCAGCTTACTGCGGAGAGGTGCTGGAAGTTGGAGAAGCCTGGAGAACATTCTACAGATTTCACAACTTAACCGAAGGCTGGCCCCACATAGTGGGCAGAAGTAAACAAGACAGGACGAGGAGGAAATCAGCGAAGAAGGAAGTGTGGTGGGAACATGCACTTCTCTGGGATATAAAAAGAAACATGGCATCAAACGTTGGGCAATCTTCTAAAATCGTAGGTAAGTGACCCAGGAAAGCTATTGAGAAATGTGAGGTTCTAGTCTGCTGTGGGAGGGCAGCACCCGTGAAGAATGATTGAGAAATGCAGTCTGGAGAGGACTTAACACCCTCTTATTGGTTTCAAAGTGGACTGCTTCTCTTACCAGCATTATTTTTAGAAATGCTATCTCATATTTTCCATGCTTGCATTATTTCTTTCCCTTCTAATTTTACACCTGACTGCCCTGAGTGGGGGTGTGTGCAAGGTGGGGTAGGGGTCAGAGGAGGAAGTGGTAGTTTCAAAACGCAAAGGAATAAAAATCTCTCAGACTCAAGAATAAGAAGCCAACATCTCTCTTCCCAAGAAATCATTCTGCCGTGATTAAACCAACTTATGGGACTCTTCCCATAATTGGAAAAGCACTTAATAAACCGCAAACTATTATAGAAGGGTGGGTTAATTAAATATAAGGGAATGTAATATTTATCAATAAGTACAGAGTGCATTAATCATGTTTGTTGGGAAGAACTCAGGAGGCCAGAGATGGAGAAGAAAATATGAGAATGCCTTTCTCCTATAAAGTCTGTTTCTTGGAAATGAGAGTCTGTGCCCCTCACTGAACCAAAGAGATCCTACCACCTTAGGGAATGCTCTTTATAATAAAACTTTTAAGTAAAAGAGCATTTCTTTGGGGCACCTGGGTAGCTCAGTTGTTAAGCGACTGCCTTCTACTCAGGTCCTGATGGAGACCCGCATCGGGGCTCCCTGCTCAGCAGGAAGCCAGCTTGGCCCTCTCCCACTCCCCCTGCTTGTGTTCCCTCTCTAACTCTCTCTCTAGCAAATAAATAAATAAAATTTTTTAAAAAAGAAAGAAAGCATTTCTTTTCTGGTTTATATAAGAAATGGAACTAAAGGTACATAAACTGGAAAATTTTTTTTTTCTGTTCTCCAGAAGTCTGTCAATGGCAGCACATGTGCAAACACAAAACGTACATCATGAAATCGACAAGGGCAAACCAGTAAAAGCACAAAGGCCCGTGGAAGACAGAGCGATCAGAACACCAA
Organism: Mustela putorius furo; assembly: GCF_011764305.1. Lineage (NCBI taxonomy): Eukaryota > Metazoa > Chordata > Mammalia > Carnivora > Mustelidae > Mustela > Mustela putorius. Next base: position 11,365,288 of record NW_025421399.1, read on the forward strand.
TGCCACTGAGATCAGTATTATAGGTAGAAAGAGACCTTGGAACTCAAAAAGAAGTTCATTTCTCCAGAAAGGCAACTCTTTACTTACCAAAAAGTCACTCCCCCCCCACCCACGCGAAGCTGAAACCCAGAAGAAACACAAAGCAAAAGGTCTGACATGTTTTTTGGGTAAGTATTATAAATACTATAATAATGTTATGCTATAATAATATACATAAACTATATTAATATAATAATATATAATAATACTATAATATACTATAATAATAACCACAACTACTGCCCTACCGTTAGTTAAGCTCTTTTTATTTTCCAGGGATATGGCTACTTGTCTGATGTGCTTAAGTGAATTAATTCACTCAGCAAACCAATTTAACTTGTCAGAGATCACAATGACTGGAGAGAAGAAGTTGGTCTGCTTGTCTCCACCACCCAAACTTTGCTATCATCAGTCTCCAGATGACTGTGGACATGTCTGTGTGTATAGAAAATGACCTGCTGGGGTATTAGATGAAAATATGAAAAAGGTTCCTTTTAATTTTTGTGTTTTTTTCTTTAAAAGTTGTTTTTGTATATGATATACATTGTGCATAATATAGTAAGTTTGTATGGTGTATAAATATAAAAATTTACATATGCTGTAGGTTGCACTTAAAATATCTAATGATAGGAATGTACAATCTAAAAAGTTTGGAAAAGAATGCTCAAACTATTAAGCCATATGGTCCCCAGATTCAGACCAACCAAAAAATGTATATACAAATTTCTTTCAAGAATTTATTTTAGCACATTTTTATCAATTCTGTTGAACCAAATAAAAGTCTCCATGTGAAATTCAATTCTATTGCATGTTCTAGAAAAATTGTTAGCAAGTCTGCTATTGTAGTAGCTCAAGATTGTAATTGCCAAATGTAGGTTAGAGTTGTGATTTACAAGGGAAAAGGGACTTCTAGAGCAAAATGATATTGTCTAGAGGTTTGAACTGATATAGATCAAGATACTGTAAAAACCTGTTATAAATAGCAAATATTAAATCCTTAAAATAGTCCATTTGGGTCCAGTTAATGTATATTTCACTTCATTATAACATAATATAGCAGGCATTAAGCAAAATGAGGACCTTCTTTGTAATGAAATGCCCCCTCTGGGGGGAGCCTGGATGGCTCAGTGGGTTAAAGCCTCTGCCTTCAGCTCAGGTCATGATCTCAGGGTTCTGGGATCGAGCCCCACATTGGGCTCTCTGTTCAGTGGGGAGCCTGCTTCCTCCTCTCTCTGCCTGCTTCTCTGCCTACTTGTGATCTCCATCTGTCAAATCTTGAAATGCGCCCTCTGCTTAGTATTTTTTGTTTAAGAATCTTCTCTGAATAATGCATAGAAGGAAGATATCTATCATCGTGGCTAACTGTATACATTAAAAAGCACAATATCAATAGTTATTATTATAATGTTGTAATAGTCTCCATTACTGTAACAAATCACCACAAATTTGGTGGATCCAAACAATATAAACCTGTTAATCTTAATATCCAGAGGTCAGAAGTCCTAAATGGGCTAAAATCAAGGTATCAGCCTTCCTTCTAGAGACTCTAGGGAAGAGTTTCTAGAAGCTTCTAGAAGCTTCTGGAAGCCCTCTACATTCCCTGGTTCATGATCCACTTTCAAAGAAAATCACTTCAATCTGCTTCAGTCATGTATTACCTTCTCTCACTCTGACTCTACAGCCTGCCTCCTCGGATGGGTCATCTGGATAATCTAGGATAATCTCCCTGCCTCAGGATTCTAATTTAATCTCATCTGCAAAGTCCCTTTTTCTTTATAAGGTAATGTGTTCAACAATTTCAGGGAATAGGATATGGTGTCTTCAGGGAGCCCTATTCAGCTGCACAGTTTGCCACCAGGTCCCTAAAGATTCATATCCATCTCACAAATAGGCAAAATATATTCATGTCACCCCGTGTCCCCCCCAAGTCTCAACCCATTATAGCATCAACTCAAATCCAAAATCACATCTAAATCTCATTAGCTCCCAAGTCCCAAATCTCATCATCAAATCATCTAAATTAGGTATGGATGAAGATTTGGGTCTAATCCCTCCTGGAACAAAATCCCTCTCCATCTGTTGGGCCTGTGAAACTTGAAAACGGGTCATCTGCTCCCGAGATACAAGAGTGAGATGGGTATAGGTTAACAATTGATAGTTTCAGATATCCCTGATCCAAAGGGATAAAACAGAAGGGAAAACATAGTCTCCAGGACCAAGCAATTTCAAAAATTCAGCAGGGCAAATTAGAATTCAAGGCTCATGAATTGAGTGTTCATTTTCTTTCGGGTCCTGTGGCTCTGTCCTCAGATTTGTTCTTTCTATTTGTTGAAGGATAGGACACGTCTGAGGCAAGCAGTTTCATCAGCCAGTTTCCTGCCTATAGGATTTGGGGGGATGTCCTATTTTTATTTTATTTATCTTGTCATTGTGCCTTGAGTCCATGCGTATAGTGTTTCCATTGATATAACATCCTAAAACCCTTGTGGGTCTCCCATTTGTGTCTGGGGAATTCACTTCCTTGGACAAGAGGCTCCTTCACCAATCTTCCCTGAATAAACACTTCTCTATTCCTGGCCTCTACTGAGGTGTCTGATGAAATTCATCATCCGTACACCTAATATCTTCTAAGAGCTTTCTATGTGATTGAACATTCTGACCTTTTGGGCCTTGCAAGACATCAACCAAATGTCATCCAGCCACATCCTTGGCTTTCTTTCCAGAGCACACTTAGCTGGCCACGACGCTCTTAATTTTAACATATTCTGAAATTTGGATAAGCTGAGAAGTTTCCAAGTCATTAAGTTCTGGTTCCTTTGGGGCTTTACAGTTCTTCTTTTTTTTTTTCAACGTTTCTCTTTCCTCACATATTTTATTATAAGCAACAAGAAGAAACCAGGTTGCGCCTTCAAAGCTTTGCTTTGGAAATTTCCTCAGATAACTATCCAATTCATTATTTGCAAGTCTGGCTTTCTACCTCATCTCAGGACAAAACCCAGTGAAGTCTTCTGTTACTAGCTAACAAGGGTCTTCTTTCCTCCAGTTTCCAAACATTCTGTCCTTATTCCCTTCTGAGCCTCAACAACAATGATTGAACACTCATATGTCTACTAAAATTATACTTATGATGACATAGGTATTGTCTAGAATGAGACAGGTTTTCTCTGTTGCTTTTCTAATTTCCCTCTTTGTGTTCACCACCAGTATCTTTAATGCCCATATTTTTACCAATGATCTGTTTTTGCTGATCTTGGAATTTTCTAAGAAGGTAGGATTTTTCCCCCTCACCATGCTCTTCCCTATTCTTCCAGCCATGGCCCCTTACCCAATCTGAAATCCAGTTCTACATGTTTATGTATTTCTTACATACAGCAGCACCCCACCTCCAGGGACCCCAAACTGGCATCCCATTTTGTTGAATGGCTGCCATCTTCCAGGCACTTCAGAAACACCTGAATTCATTGTCTCAACAACTGTCCGAGGGAAATAGCCTTATGATTATTTTACAAATGTGAAAGATTATTTAGCATGATTGAAAAATCGTAAATAAAAAAAAAAATTAGGCCTTGGGGGTCGGCAAATGGGGATTCAAATTCTGGCTTCATCTTTCTTTTGCTGAGTATTCTTGGGAAAATCACTTGATCTGTTAAAACTTCCCTTGCTTCCACTTCCTCAAAAGTAGAACAGCGCACGTAAAATCTACCATGCAAACAGATTTCCTCCCTCCCTTCCTCTTTGTTTCTTTCTCCCTTTTCTTTTTTTTCTTTCTTTCTCTCCTTCCTTCCTTTCTCTCACTGCCTCTTTCTCCTTCCTTCCTGTTCCTTTCTTCCCCCTCCTCTGAGGCTTACGTAATATATGCAATATACTTGCTTATGGGGACAAAATAGAAGTTATTTTTCTCGAACTGTGTGTGTAATAGTGCTACATATGGTATTAACTCATTTGGAAAATAGTCTCACCAGAGGAGAGGAGGTATATGTGGTAAAGATGACCGGTAAAGCAGAATTAAACAGATCCATTTAGAAAAGCAGGCTGTTATAGATGATGACGTTTTCTGAAAGTCCTGTGGTGTTTGAAATACTTTTTATATTCCCCCACACATTTCCATTGCTTTTCTTGAGGATACTTAATAGTTAGGGTATCAGACGGCACGGGTTGCCTGGGTGGCTCAGTTGGCTGGCTCAGGTCATGGTCTCAGCGAACCCTGTGTCAGTTCCATGCTGAGCCCAGAGTCTGCGTGAGGATTTCTCTCCCTCTCTGTCTGCCCCTACCCTGCACTTGCTCACTCCAAAGTAAATAAATAGATCTTGAAAACAAACAAACAAAAAAGACATCAGACCTCATTACTTGATTAGAGAAAATATGAATTCAGAAAAATTTTTATCTGATGAAAACTCCGATATAGAGAAGCTCTGTATTTCTGTGGAAATGTGTTAATGCGTAAGTGCCAATATCAGCTTGAATGAAAAGAAAGTGTTATGATAATCTTTGGTTAAAATCTATCTTCTAATTATACTATTTAAGGAAAAAATACAATAGTTGGTTTGTCAATCCTGGGGATTTAAACTGTTTTATAAAAAGATGGTACACTAAGTAAACAGAAAGAAAAAAAAAAGAAAGAAAAACAAAAATGAAACTGCCCCTGGGAGTATATTTATTACTTGCTTTCTCTGCAAAGGAAGAATTGTTTTGAAACAGTCAGTTTTAACATAAACCAACTCAGGAGTCACCTCCGTCACCTTGGAACCTGTCTGAAAATGGAAGTTTTAGCACTTGTCTTTTTAAAAAGACACCAACTAGGAAGAACACTTGTAGATTACAGTTTGGAATCCTTATAACATAATCCCCTGGCTTTTTTTTTTTTTTTTTTTTTTTTTTTGGTCAAAAAGACTTTTAGACAGGCAACAAGGGAGGCAGTTAATTTATATATTTATGTATAAATATATATTGTGTTAGAGACCTCAAATTATCATTATTTTGGTAGATCTAAGAGAAAAATTATTAACGCTCTTCTTTATTTTTTTAAAGACTTGATTTTTTTAGAGCAGTTTTAGTTTCCAACAAAATAGAGAGAAAGATGCAGAGGTTTCTCAAATATCCCTTGTCCCCACATGTACACAGCCTTCTCCATTATGAACATCACTCACCAAGGTGGGACTCTTTTCACCAATGATGAACCTACACTGATACACGACAATTACCTGAAGTCTGTAGTTTCACTTGACGAGTACACAAGGGTTCACTCCTGGTGTTGTACGTTTTATGGGTTTGGACAAAAGTATAATGACATATGTCCATTATTATAATACTGTATAGAGTACTTTCACTGTCTAAAAAATCCTTGTGCTCTGGCTTTTCATCCCTCCTACTGCTCCCACCCCAGCAACCGTGGGTGGATCTTTCTTTTATCATCTCCACAGTTTTATCTTTTCCAGAACATCATACAGTTAAAATCATACAGCCTTCTCACATTGGCTTCTTTCCCTTGTATTTAAGGTGCTTCCCTATCTTTTCATGGCTCCATGGCTCATTTCCTTGTAGCACTGAATAATATTCTATTCTCTAAATGTATCCCTGTTGATGCATTCACTCACCTACTGAAGAACATACTTACTGCTTCCAGCTTTTGGCAATTATGAAGAACGCTACTACAAACATCCACGTGAAAGGTTTTGTGTGCATATAAGTTTTCACATCCTTTGGGTAAATACCATGAAGTGTGATAGTTGGATCCTACGGTAAGAGCATGACTGTTTTATAAGAAGTCTCTGAAGTGGCTTCAAAGTGTCTGAGCTGTTTTGCGTTTTTACCAGCAAAGCACGAGCGTTTCCGGTGCTTCACATCCTCAGAGCATCTGATGCTATCAGTGTCCAGGATTTTGACCATTCCAATAGGTATGTATCATATGTCGTTATTATTTTAATTAGCATTTTCTTGATGACATTGGATGTGGAGCATCTTTTCATATGCTTATTTGCTGTCTCTATATCTTCTTTCGTGAGGTATCTGTTAAGATCTTTGGCCCATTTCTTAATGAAGTTTTTTATACTCTTACAGTTGGATTTTAAGAGTTCATTGTGTATTTTGGATCAAAATCCTTTATCATATGTGTCTTTTGTAAATATTTTCTCTGTGGATTATCTTCTAATTCTCCTGCTGCTGTCATTTGCAGAGTAGAAGTTTGTAATTTTAATAGAATCCAGGTAACCAATTAATTCTTTGATGGATGGGATCTTTGAAATCATATCTAAGAGGGCATCACCATGACCCCAATCAACTAAGTTTTCTCCTCTGTTATCTTTTGGGGGATTTATAGGGTGTTTTGGTTTCATCTTTAGGTCTACAACCCACTGAGAGTTCATTTTTGTGAAGGGTGTAAAGTCTGTGTTTACATTTATTTGTTTTACATGAGTCATCAAAGTTCTGTTTCTTTTCACCTCTACCCATTCCCTGAAGCTCTCCCTCCACTTCCCCTTATGAAGGACCGCATTCTGTAAGTCAGTTCTTTTCTCTCATTGGCCACCACAGGCTCTGCAGGAAACACTGCTTTGCTAAACCCCTCCTGGTGCTCTAGCTTCTCTTTTTTCTGTCCTACAGAACTGGATGAAAACCTCATCCCTAGGTAATTGCTGGGATTAATGCAGAACATGAAATCATCCATAATACCTGGCTCTCTAAAATGCAACACAGAAGCCCCTGGGGGCGAGGGAAGGTTTCAGAGGAGGGCGTAGGTCTTTGGAATGCCAAAGCCTGTGTGATCACTCTGCTGGAGGAATGCCGCAGGGAACTGCCTTCCACAAAGCTTCCTTAGCTCAAACAGCCACCCTGTGATCCAAGAGATGGAGGCATTGTCCCCTAGACTGTGTTTAGCAGAATTCATAGAACACACTGATTAGCACATTGTATCTTTCCAGTAACCAATCCTCCTAGTTCCAGTAAGACGCTTTGTCACAAATCACTTGTTTGAGAAACAGAGTGATAAAGATTTATGGTTGACCTGAAGCACCAATAAAAATGAGAACTAACAAGAGCATGAATCTTCCCTGCCCCCACTCCCCCACCCAACCCCGAGGCACCAGATTTGTCTCAGCCAATCACTCTTGACCTCTGTCTCCATCCTCAGGACACCTTCTGTTTCTTTCAGCAAAGTTAGATTTCCATTATGCTTTGGGGGTCTACTGTTAAATTGCTATTCTAAGCATTAGAATACATCAACAATTGAAAGAAGAGTCTTTTATGCTTGTTGGTTTTAAGATGTCTAAGGTAGACATCATCAACAATAGTATCATCAACAATAGCCAATAATGGAAAGAGCCCAAATGGCCACCATTGACTAATGAATAGATGAAGTAGATGTTATATATATATATATGTTATATATATATATATATATATATATAATGGAATATTATTCTGCCATCAAAAAGAATGAAACCCTGCCATTTACAATGATGTGGTTGGAGCTAGAATGTATTATATAAGCAAAACAAGCTAGTCAGAGAAAAGACAACTACCATATGATTTCACTCATATGTGGAATTTAAGAAACAAAACAGATGAATGTGGAGGGAAGGGGAAGAAAAGAGGGAGCCAAACCATGAGAGACTCTGAACTATAGAGAATAAACTGGGAGTTGAGGGAGGGAGGTGGGCATGGGGTGGGTTAAATGGTTGATGGTGTTAAGGAGGACACTTGTGATGAGCACTGGGTGTTATATGTAAGGGATAAGTCACTAAATTCTACTCCTGAAACCAAGATTACAGTATATGTTAACTAGCTAGAATTTAAATAAAAAACTTGAAACAAAAAATAAATAAATAAAAATAAATAACATCATAAAACAAAAACAGAAGATGTCTAAAGTAATACCAGTCTTATCATATTTGGAAGAATAGAACCTCATGCCTAGGAGGCATCTCAGGGTCTTTCATACCCAAAGAGTGCTTTCCACTATACAATTATTTTAAGTGTGCCTACTATTCAGCTCTCTTGCCTTTCTAAGCTGGTATGTTTCATATTCAACTCAAAAAAATATATATACTGTATTTTTGAGCTAAATGACACACATTACTAATTGTTTATTTTCACTTATTTTTATCTGCCTCTTGTGGGTTGAGTTGCTGCCAATGTATTTAGCTCAATAAACGTTCTTGTTCTACTCTTCCTGGCTTCATAATCAACTTGTAGCTTCTAGTCACATCTCAAATAAATATTGGCAAAGCAATTCAAATCCTTAAAATGCCTCAGCAGATTGATACATTCTCAGTTAGAGAAAAAATAAAAACAGAAGCCTCGATATGCATCATGTTTGTCAGCCTTTATCACAGGGTTCTTTGACTACCCTGGATTCCATGAGTCAAACAACCTTTTCCATGTTTCTCTCAGGGTCTGAAATCTTGGGCTATGCAAGAGTGATGTTTAATATCCTGTGAGTATATTTGTAGCTAATGGTAGTTTCCTGTGAAACAAAAGAGAATTGGGGAAAAATGACTTTATACATTGGCTCTAACTGAACACATTATGGGAAATTCAAAAGAAGCTGGGTGGCAAACATAGCTGTTGACCTGGCAAATGGCCAAGGTCAAGAACGTGTTCTGGGAATTATACTCAAGAAAAGAAGTTTATAAGCCTCTTTCTTTTCATTGGAGGACTTGACTCTCCCTGTCATCCAAGAAGAACCGTTTCTACTCCTGTCTTTGTCAGAGTCTTTATTCCCTGAACAGTCAAGGCCAGGTAAATCATCATTTTTTTTTTTTTCTCAACAATTAACTAAAGTCAGAAAGACATGAAGACAGAACCAAAGGGAAGCCAGAACTCTGGTGTTTGGAAGAAGCTGGAATATGTATGACCATATCATAGTGGTTAGGTAAGATCTTCCAGAGTCTTGCTGACACCCTTTGGTTAGCAGAACTCTGCCAAATCCAACTTCTCCATTGGAAGTCAAAGACACAAGTGGCCCCTCCTGTTTTCTTTCCATGCTTGTATCTTTCTTTTGCAAGCTCTGCTTTTTGTAACCATCTCTCAATCCAAAATATAAATGCCTTCAAATCCATTGAAAATGTCAGTTTTATGCTATGTGGTTCAGTTGCTCCAGAGGATCTTGTGGTAGCTGCTCTGTGGGGGATAAATCCAAAAGAATCTGCAGGGCCCATGTGCATTGCTATCTTAGGGAACTCTACCATATAATATGGCAATTTGAGAAGGTAGCCAATCTCTTTCAGAGAGGTCCTTGTATTTCATACATGTGTTTGAAAACAGGCTCATATTCGTTAGTTATACTCATCTTCGTTTGCTCATGTGGAGTAAAGGCCTCAGAATTCCTTACGCAAGACAAAATCTAGCAAAATCTGGGTCCATTTTTTGAAACATACATATTCTTAGTTTCTAAAACAGAAAAACTTTACTGCTGGTTTAGATGACAATTCAATAAGAGGAAGTGAAATATCTTGACCTAATACATAAAAGAAAATGCTGAGGGTTTACTGCCTCTATGTGCATAATATTTTTGTAACTAAATCTCTCCCCCCTCCCATTAAGGACCTTTGTAGAAAAATATTTCTCTTTTTTTAAAAGGTTTTATTTATTTATCTGACAAAGAAAGAAAGCGAGACTACAAGCAGGGGGAGCAGCAGAGAGAGAGGGGGAAGCAGGCTCCCCACGGAGCAGGGAGCTCAATGCAGGACTCCCTCCCAGGACCCTGGGATCCTGACCTGAGCCTAAGGTAGCTGTTTAACCAACTGAGCCACCCAGGCATCCCTGAAAAATAATTGTCTTTGAACAGAGGAGTCAAAGTAATGTCTTTATTTGGAAACTGAGTGGTAATATGCTTAGTTATTCTGTACCTTAGCCGTTTTCCATTTAGGAGCAAACTGTTATAATTGCATCTTGTACAACAAAGAAGTACATAAGAATGAAAATATTGCAATATTTTTTAATAAAAGTATCATGAAGCCAGGGAATGAGGAGAGTATATGCTATCATCCTTGCTGATATAAATGTCAGGAAGAAAGCAATGTGTCAGATGAGGTAGGTCATTTGATCTACAGTAGAGAATTATAATTTTTTTTTTTGAGATTCCTTGACATTTCATTTTTGTGTTTGTTGGTGGCGTATAACTGGGAAGTCTAGAAAGCATATGACCCATTGAGGAAAGAACTTGACCACCTTTTGCGAATTGAAGAAATCAAGAAAAAATTATAAACAAATATTCCTAGAGGACAAGAGCATGACCTCAAAATTTGTAAGCATTTGGGTTCAGTTCTCCACTTGGGATTTTACTGACCAAAAATATCAGCTTAGGTTTATCCGTGTATGGGCATAACATTTCAATTACTTGGTAAAGGAAAAGATGCAATCGCATTTCAAATGTAAAGAAGCAGGGTCGGGGGGGTGGGGGGAGAAAGAGATCTCTATTTGTGTTTTTAAATGTCTTTATTTCTTGGAGCTTCCTGATTTTGGCGAGATGAGCAAGAAGAAGACCAAGAGAATTGAAGTAACTATTCTTATCATTCAATGTGGGAGTTATTCCTGCTTGCTTCCTCTACAAAACCAGTCGCTCCAACCACATTCTGAGTTCTCCTTTACAAAGCATGTTTCATCTGAAAAACTGCTGGGAAAAGACATAGAAAAGTCTGAGCTTGGTCTCAGAAACACCTTCCATCCCTTCCCTCCCCTCAGAACGCTTCTTTGAGGACCACTTGGGCCTCCCAAAATAAGAGCTAGGAATGTTTTATTTGAAGAATTTGTGTAAGATCACTGCGCATGAGGTCATTTGTATAAGAATGGACACCAGGGTATCTGGGTGGCTCAGGTGGTTAAGCAGCCCGCTGGTGATTTCGGCCCAGGTCCTGATCTCAGTGTCCTGCGATCAAACCCCATGTGGGGCCTCCGCACTCAACAGGGTGATTGCTTGAGGGTTCTCTCTCTCTCTCTCCCTCTCCGTCGACCCCTCTCCCCCACTTGCATGCACTCACTCTCTCTCTAAAATAAATAAATAATATTTTTTAAAAAAATTCACCTAATACTCTCTAGCTCCGTCCACAACATTGTAGATGGTGAGTTTTCATTCTTTTTCGATAGCAGAGTAATAGTCCATTGCATAAATGTAATGGCTAGGCAAAAGAAGTCAGTCGGAGAAAAACAAAACCCAAATGGTTTCAGTCACATATGGATGTTAATAAACAAAACAAACCACCACCATAGAGCAAAAAAAGAGAGAGGTAAACCAAGAAACAGACTCTGAACTTTGTAGAGGACAAGCTGATGGATACCAGACAGGTAGAGGGATGGGTGAACCAGGTCATGGGGATGAAGGAGTGCCCTTGTCCTATTGGGCAGTGGGGGTTGTAGATCAGTGGTGAATCAGTACATTGTACGCCCGAAGCTAATATTACACGGTATGTTAACTAACTAGAATTTAAATAAAAACCTGAAAAAAAAAATAATGGGCAGAGAGTTCCCTTGGTCACAAACATTAGGAATCTTCTCCTACCTTTCAAGGTTTGATAAATGATTTTTCTTCATTTCGGTGCCCAGAATGAGCACAAATGGTTGCATGATTTATGCAGATATATGCAAAAGCTCTGCCAACAGGTATGTGTGGGAGAATCAAAATCTGCTGTCTCCACATATTCCTTGCACCTCCCCCTCTGCTTCTCTCCAACAAGCACTGTGCTCTGAGCTGGTTATTTTTTCTCATTGGTCCCACTTGGCTTTTATGCCTCTGCCCCTGTCATTGCTCCCATTCGGAATACCTGCTCCTTTTCTTCTCTTGTAACCAAAGCATACCCTCTGCAAGTTTTGAATAAAGCCCTCAGTCTTCCAGTAGCCTTCCCTGTCTGGATGCATGTTATCTCATTCCTGGAACATTTAGGAAGCACAGCCCAATCGCATGCATGCGGTGTGCGTGTGTGTGCGCGCGTGCGTGCTTCTCCATTCCACTTTTTGTTTTCGTTTCTCCGTTGTAAGTATTTCAAGCTTCTTCAACAAAAAGGAGCATATTTCAATAACAGTTACCATCCACTGAGGGCTCCTTATCTGAAAGTAGCAAAATACTTTGGCACAAACATCGCGAAGCAAGTGATGAATCAAATGGAAGCTTCTTATGTAACAGTTTTTGCGTGATGTTGAATAGACATCCAGCCCATTCACATACCTAATACTAAATGTGGCAATGGCAGAAAATTCTGGTCCCCACCGTTACTGTCTTTCCTTCTTTTATAGCCAGAGAGCCACTTCCACATAACGAGATGTGGCAACAGAACGAGATCTGGCTAATGGGATGTGAGCAGAAGTGCTATGTGCAATTCCTGTGATATGTCTTTACAGGGAGAAGGCAAGATCCTCTTTATTCTTTCCAAAATCAACCTGACAGATGAAGCACAGGCAACCATTCTGGGACAGGAAGGAGCTTGGGGACCTACTATGATGCATGCATGTTATCAACCATGGATAGGTGACAATTTAAGAAAGGGAGGATATTAAAAATTTATTTTAAAAAGTAGACAAGTTTTTTCGTTTTGTTTGTTTGTTTGTTTGTTTTGTTTTTGTTTTGCCACTGTTGGGTGGGTCGTTAGCATTTGCAGCTATTATTCTCATACCTTTATTTAAGCCTAGAAGGTGCACATTCTCAGTCCACCTGGGACAGTCCTGGGTGGCAGTGGGCTATCATTGCAACATTCTTATGACAGCTCATTAATCTCAAGAGTATCTGGCTTAGACGGTGTGTTTTATGGTGATGCTACAAAATCCTCTAGATTCCAAATATTTCTAGCTGCAGAAGCATTTATGGAAATGACATTTTTCCTAGGAGCTTAAATGTAAAACAGCTAAAAATGGTTACTCTAGGTTAACCAGTATTGGAATGGTTACAGTTTTGCTTAATAACTACACATCACAGGCTGATTAAGCATGTATGTGTGGTTTCTTGGGGGGAGGGGTATTTCTATATTCACTCACTTTTTTTATTTCTACACTGGATGGAAATTTCTAACAACTAAAATTATAATATTGTTCTTTAGGTTAGATGCAATTATAAATATTAAAAAAATGAGGAATATCTACTGTACAGGGTTCAAAGGGCCTTTCTCAACTGTATTCTACTGAGTTCAGCCAATTTACTGAATTTACATGATCCTTATGCACTCAAGGGATAAGTACTTGGATGATCCCAGTTTTACCAAGAAAGAAAAGTGAGCCTTAAATTTGAGTGACTTTCCAAGGTTGCATAGTTTCTGATGGAAGGACAAAGCTGAACTCAAACCTAAAGTCTATAGGTGAGGAACTGAGACATGGAAACTAGTGAAATACATAAGAAACAGGGAAGTTTGCTTCCTTAGAGCCAACCAATGGGATTCTGGCCTCCTGGGAAGTTTCACTGTTACACTGTCCCTGTGGGTGGGAAGGAAAAAAACTCTTTATTTAGTTTTGTGGAAATGCTGCTCACCACTTCCAGTTTTCCTAAGCAAGGCAACTGAAGTAACTACCTCTGAGTGATTCCTTCTTCCCAAGTGTTATCCTCAGAGCTGGAGGCTTCAAAGATTACAGATAAGATACTCTGGTTTGAACTCTCTGTGTTGTCCTAGTAATGGGATCTTTTTTTTTTTTTTTTGAAAATTTATTTATTTTTACTTAAAAAAAAAAAGACTTTATTTATTTGGCAGAGATCACAAGTAGGCAGAGAGACAGGCAGAGAGGGGGAAGCAGGCTCCCTGCTGAGCAGAGATCCTGATGCAGGGCTCAATCCAAGGACCCTGGGATCATGACCTGAGCTGAAGACAAAGGCTTAACCCACTGAGCCACCTAGGAGCCCTTATTTTTACTTTTTAAGAAAGATTTTATTTATTTTGTCAGAGAGAGCACAAGGAGGAAGAGGGGCAGGGAGCCCCCTGCTCAGAGGGAGCCCGATGTGGGGCTCGATCCCAGGACCCTGGGGTCATGACCTGAGCCAAAGGCAGAAGCTTATTAACTGACTGAACCTAGTAATGGGATCTTAAGATATTCCTATCTATGCATTAGGCTTTCAAGAGAAAGACTGCGGACAAGGAAGACTTGAAGAGGGGGAAGCCAAGATGTGAAGCCTATAGTCGGGCTTCCCATTTGCCATGTGTGGTGCATAGGCTGACACGTATTGGGTTTTGGACATGCCAAGAGTCTGAGCCTCTTTCCCCTTTGGATGGAGCTTGAGAAGCCCAATGTATAGAGCACCATGCACTTCGGGTCTTTTGCTTGGCACCCTTTGACATTATGGGAAACCCTCACCTAAAGCCCCTGGCACTGCAAGGACTAAGTGAATGGCAGGCTGGAAAAATTCTCTGAGCTGAAGAACATGTGACTGTGGTATCTTTGAAAATAATTTCTGTAAATACAGATAGAGTCTTCCCTGTATGCCTAGGGCTTATTCTAAGGTAATAAACTGGTTGACTAAATAATTTGGGTGCAGTTAGCAAAGCTGGGAAATGCATCAAATCTGGCCCATCCTGGGGAAACTGGGATACACGTTCAGTTCCTACTAGATGGGCATTATCTTTCCCCTGAAAACTCCCCTCCCAGAGAGAGTTATCTCAATGGACAGAAGCACCGGCAAGTATTTTCTGTGATGAAAATATTTTTCCTATGACTGCTAACACTCTGTGCCTAAATCCCTCCCAACAAACCGAATACTTCATGATGTTCCCATGAGCCTTAATGTTATTTGACAACGTATTCAGCCTCCCCATCCAAAATATTCAGAGTAGATTGCTAAAATAAAAGATAAAATACAGGACAGGTTAGTCAAGAATGTCAGAGCACAGGAACTGGAACAGATGTTATATAACTGTTATCACTATGATGGTCCTTTTAGGTCACAGAGGTCACATATGCTATTTACATGAACAGGTGCTGTGTGTTTATTAGAAGAACAGACAGGTGGGGTTTTCCACACAGTGTCTCCCATGTAAGGCTCAGTGGGGGCTGGGCATACTTTAGATCAGTGTTTCTTAAATTGTGATCTGTGCACCACTGTCAGCCAGGATTAGAAATCTAATGTAGCTTGAAGACTTTGGAGTTTCCATAGTCCCTCATGGTTACCAGATGATTACTGTGCCTCTGTCACTGCATCTTCCTTCCAGAGAGGGGAAGAGAAGAACAGAAGAGGTAAAAGGTCATGTCAACCATGATGAAGAAAATAAAAGCATTTCCAGAAGCTGTCCTCCTCTTACATGTCACGAGGCAGGATTCATCACATGGCTGCCATCAATTCATCCTTGGCAAAGAGAAGTAAGAGTATGGTGGCCAGTCATGGCTAAGGAGAACACCTGTGTGTCAGAGAGTTTTGTTTCCCTTTTGTAATTGAGAATGTTGTTGAGAAATTACCTTCTCCATAAGAGGAAGCTGTATTTTCAAGTGTCTCTGGAATGTAGGTGGAGACATGGGGCCAAATCCTGACAATCGAATGTGCAAGGTAGTAACCTTTTCTCTTCCATAAGGAAATGGAAAGGAGTAGGCGACCCTTCTCTGCCTGTTTGTTCTCTATCTCTGTCTCTCACTGTGTGTGTGAGTGTGTCCCTCCTGGATGAAAGGTAAGTACTCAAAGGCCAGGAGACATGATAGACCTGCAAGATGTCCATGAATTACCATATAGAACACCCCTGGACACACACCCACTTTGACTCCTGTCAAGGAGAAGTGAGCTTTCATTTTGTTCTTTTATGGTGTTTTCCTGGGTCTACTTGTTACAGAGCTAGTCCTAACTGATACATTGGTTTAGGCCAATCATGATTCAGCTAATTGGAGAGCATCAGGGACTACTTTCTTTGAGTTGTAGGTGTCTCCCCTCTCTTGATTCAGTAATTGAGCTTTTGTTAACATGGAATACTCAGGTAGAGATATTATAATGGCAATAGAAGGTGTCCACCCCACCAAATGAGAACAGTTCAGTATTGAAAATACCAAGCCCTGAATACTTTTCCAGGATTACTGAATTAGGCTCAGGTGTCTACTCCTTCTTCTACTTCTTTTAAATTACTTGACAGAGAGAGAGAGCATAAGTAGGCAGAGTGGCAGGCAGAGGGAGAGGGAGAAGCAGGCTCTTCACTAAACTGGGAGCCCAATGTGGGGCTTGATCCCAGGACCCTGGGATCATGACCTGAGCCAAAGGCAGACACTTAACTGAAGGAGCCACCCAGGCACCCCAGGTGTCTACAGCACTCTAAATGATACTAATGTCCCGAATTTGGGAGCAACTTCATTGCAAAGTATCATAAAGCAGGAGCCCATAGATTCTCAATTTACAATCTATTATAGATCTCCAGAGTTCTGATGAATTCGATGTAGAATAAAGTATTAAAGGCAGAAAACACCTTGAAAAGCACTATGAGAGCAGAGTCTTGATGATGGTGACAGGACATGTAGGAGATCCTGTCTACCACCACCTGGATGGTATCATGAGCATGTAAAGTGCCAGGGAGAGGGAGGATATCCTCAAAACAAGACAGCAAGAAGCCTTCAGTCTATGAAGCTTGTCATTTGTCTAAACACAGTTGCCATAGCAACATTACCCAACAGGTTTCAAGTTCATTCAGGCCACCAACAGCCTCCTGCATGCCACATTCAAGTTTTGAGAGCCCAATGCCTAGTAAGGGTGGTGACAAGAATTAGATAAGACATGGATCTTCCAGACAGAGGTGTTAAAGACTCTAGAGGAGGTCATGTAGAAGTGGGAGTGAGTCCGTTTTGATCATCAGGGCACCATAGTTAAAGACGGATCCTTGTCTGGTCCCAGTTTGAGCTGGAAGCCTGAACTAGATCAGTAAGTCCAAATGGTTAAAAAATCAACAAGGAGCCAATGTAAAGGAAGAAAAAAATAAAAAGTGAAGTCACATGAGCCAAGGTGAGAATGTTCATGAAAAAAGGAAACAGGAAAGGGAGGCACAGAGGAATTCACTGGCTAATAAGCATGTGCAAGCATCTTTTCCAACGTTAGCTTCTGCATTTTAGGTAGAAAATGGCCTCAAGCATAGCGGTACAGCCTAAAGTTCTTCTGAATAATTCCGTGTTTCACTTGAACTCCAAGTGACCCAAGGGACCAGGGATGGCTTAATTTGATGAAAGCAGGAGGTTAAAAATGGTGTCATCTATATGGCAAGCAGAAGGAATAATACTGCTGGTGGAGGCTCAGAGATAAGCTGAAGCATCCGCGGTCGACAGGGAAGGACCCACGGGGACACGGAATGGCCACCCTGCACATCCACCATGCACGTTAGGGAGATGGGGTTAGTGGCTCAAACAGGACTTCAAGCTCTCTGAAATGTAATGTCTTCTGCCCTCTGGTGGTTACATTCTTTCTCTTTTTTTCATGTTTGAGTAAGAAAGTGGAGTGGGGAAATCACGGAGGGCTCCATACAAGAATAAATGGGGTCACAAGGTTCATGTGCCAGAGCCGCATTGATGATGCCCTACTCCTTCCTACTCCTTCGTTAAGAGCGGTAGCCCTTGAACAAGAAAGGAAAACATGCGTCAGCTTCGCAGAGGGCTGGGAAGCTCCTCTCCCCCAGGTTTTCCTCTACCATTCCCCAGGAACACTTTCCCTATGCTTCCATCCTGGGAATCCTTCAGAGATTCCTGAAACTATGACTACATTTGAGATGGCTCTGAAATCCTGCTGCTGCTCAATATTCTCATAGAAAGGTCTTTTATGGGGGCACCTGGGTGGCTCAGCTGCTTAAGCGTCTGCCTTCGGCTCAGGTCATGATCCCAGGGTCCTGGGATTGAGTCCCATGTTGGGTTCTCCTTCTGCTCCTCCCTCCCCTTGTTCTCTCTGTCTCTCTCTTTCTCTCAAATAAATAAATAAACTCTTAAAAAAAAAAAATGAAAGAAAAGTGTTTTGTGACTCGAAGGGGCATTTCTCCAAGAAATTTAAAACCAAACAAAGGCTTTCCAGGGGTGCTTATACAGTAATACAGTGAATGATGCCTGGCCAGGATTTAACCAAACTTATTTCTTTCCCTCTGTGTGTTTCTGGGAGACAGAAAAAGAGCCTGATCATTATCAGGGCAAACTGTCATTCAGTCACATCAAATGCAAATAGTTGCGACTGACACCAGCAAACAAAAATGGGAGTCCAGGAATAAAACAGCACTTTAATGAAGATTAGTGGTCTTTCAGCAAGAGATCTTTAAGGGCTTAGGTTCCATAGCATTAGCATATATAATATTCTATATCTAATATAGTATATATTATGTATGATATATAAAATATATATCTAAAATAATAATGTATATAATGTAATAATATAATGTATTGCATATATATCCATAAAGTATATACATATATATTCATATATATCTCAATTATATAAGTAAAATTTTGTTTTATATATAATATATATACATATGAAACCAAGGTGTGTATATTACTAAGAAGACATTGGCTAATATATTTCTCCTTTGCAAAAAAAATATTGAAATTAATATATTTAACCTTGGTACATAAGGAGAAAACCAGCCACCATTGTACAAGAATATGTTTTATGAGGGTATATTATATGTATAGCTATATATTTCCCTACACAGCAAGCAATCTAATATGTTTCATAAATATTTATGGATGAATTAAAGAAAGAGGGATCTAAAAATGTATAATTTGTATCTGGATTTTTTCAAAAAAACTTCTTAACAAATTATACAATATTGCTGAATGGGAGTGCATTTCGATTCAGAGCAAAATGCAAGGTATTGTAAAACCTTTTAATTAAAAACTTTATATTCTGCAAATCCTGGGGATTGTGTTCATAATGGCCACTACACAGGTAAGTCCTCCTGTGAAATACAGGTAGTGGAACCTTCCTGGACGCACTTCAATATTCTAAAATGGCTTTGAAGTGTGACTTGAAATCCCTGCCATTTTCCATTTTCCAATTAAAGTAGGTAACTCTAAAACCAAATTCTAAAGAAAAATGTTTTTCCCCTTGAGGGTCATTTTCTGTGTTGTTGGGAGGCCCTTCTCTTTACTCAGCACAACTGACTCTCTTACAGGAAGGGATGTGCCCATGATTTCCCAGTCACGAGGAAAACCTTTGTCGCAATCTTTTGGAGTTAGTTATATTTGATTTAAGTTAGACTTCAATTTAACGTGCCTGTTCTCCTTGGCTTCCAAGCATGAAGGAATCTCAAGGTTTGAAGTGATCATGATGGCTTCTGAAACACCTTCAGAGGATAGGGGTTAAAAAAACAAAATATGCTCCTTACTTTCCTACATTTGCCCAGCACAGATCCACAGATCCTGGCATATAACAGGTTCACATTAAATAATTTTGAATTGAACTCCTATTCCCAGTGTAGAAAATAAATCTGCCCATGAAACAGAAACAAAAGCCTCACGGGGTTCACACACTGGAGTTAGTGTTTTGAGCATCAAAATGTAATTATCAATACAAGTCTATAGCAAATTAAAAACACCTTTTTCATGTCCATAAGTAATTATCAATAATCTCTCCCTCTCTCACACATAGAGACACATATTATGTCTATGAATCATTCTGTGTAGAATTTATCCTCATTAATTATGGTGAGGAAAATATTATTTGATATGGTAAATAATATTGATCAAGGCTGTCTTACTAAGCGCCTAAGGAGCATTTCAGTATCATTTTTTTTTTAAGATTTTTTTTAAATTTATTTAACACAGAGAGAGAGAGATCACAAGTAGGCAGAGAGGCAGGCAGAGACAGAGAGGAGGAAGCAGGCTCCCTGCTGAGCAGAGAGCCCAATGCGGGGCTCGATCCCAGGACCCTGAGATCATGACCTGAGCTGAAGGCAGAGGCTTAACCCATTGAGCCACCCAGGAGCTCCAGTATCATTTTCATTATACATGAATGTCAAAGAAATACCTAGTTAATTTATTAATTTTAATTAAGTTTTATGGGTCACTTGTAGCCAGAAATACTATGATACCTCATTCAGAGTAAATAGAGTTATGCACTTGACTTGTTTCAAGTCTAACATGATAATTTCAGGAAACTTTTGAATTTATGGACACTATGAGATACAAGGTTCATTTTCATTTCAAGAACTCAAGTGAACTGCTTTGAAAATCGCCTATGAAATGAAAAACTACTCAAATATTCATTAACTAGAGAATGGATAAATTGTGGTCTATACACACACTAGAATAATATACAGAAACACAACTGACAGATTTTAAAAGACATGCAACAATACGGATGAATCCCAAAACATATTGCTGAGTGAAAGAAGCCAGACCCAAGAGCATACAAGCTGCACGGAAGTCCTCATACAAAGTAAACAATCGTGCAAAATGGTTCTTAAATGAAGCGAGGGAGACAGGCATCATGAGAGGCTGTTTTGCAGCTAGTTAAGTCTCTTGAGATATTCTTAAAGGTGGCTCTTAGAGTGTTCTTCCTTAAACACAAACACGATCATACAAATATCAAATTCAAAAATCTCATACCTGAAGGCTTCCCGTTGTTGACAAGATGGCGTCCCCCACAATCCTTAACATCGCCAATCTAGCCTTTAATTGTTGACTCTTCTGACTTCTTTTACCACATCTTTCTCTACTCTGAACACCTCCCCTTTCTTTCCTTCTTTCCTTCTCAATATTCGTGTATGTTCAGTTGACATTGATTCCTCAGGACTGCATGGTTTCCTTATTTCTTCTACTCATTTCTCTTCTTGGTCACCTCCTTAGATGTTCGACCTCTCCCCAGACTGCTTAGGGACCTCTTAAAGTCCCACGGATTTCCTTTAATCTAGCAGTTACCACACTCCTCTGTAAATGCTTGTCAACTTCTATGTGTCTTCTGCCAGAACCCAAACCCTGAGGACAAGGACCTTGTTTATGTGTGATGCCAAGTTTTGGGCTTGGAATATAACAAACTCTGGATATGTGTTTGTTGTACAACTCCTTGAGTCAATTTCTATCATGAATGATGAGGCTTTGGAAATTCTTAATGTTACTTCTTCTCTTTTGTCTTGCTATTTATAAGGTTTTTCATTATAGTTCACTCAGGACATCTGTCTGGTAAGGGAATTATGACTTACTGTGGAAGGTATACATAGGAGAATACTGACATAGTATTTATCTTCTCACAAGCAATATGTGTTGTACACGTACCTACTTCTCTATCAGTATGTGCCACGAGGGCAAAAGATACTACCTTTCAAAGGGTTTAAAGTATTATTTTAGGTACTAACTCAATCTTCCTCAACAAACTTGCAAGGTAGATATACAGTGTAGCCTTCTGATGTCCCATGTGTCCTTCCATGTTATTTGTTCATTCACCTGTTGAGAGATAATTAGATTATTTCTAGCACTTGGTTATTATAAATAAAACTGCTATAAACATTCTTGCACAAGTCTTGTCTAGGGACACATGTTTTCATTTCTCGAGATAAACACCTGAAGAAAGAATTGTGGGGTTATAAGCAAATAAATATTAAAAATAAAATTTTGTACACTAAAGCAAAAAGAGTCTAAAAAAAAAAAAAGATTCTCCTGGAACTGCATGAGCTTTATTTTTAAGTGCCATCTACTGCATTATTTAGATTTTTTTTTTTTTCTTGGCTAGAGATTTGTCTGACTTATGGGAATTTGGAATTGCCTCTGGCATTGCGTGTGGCAACACAATTGTACAGAAGCTTCTGTGAAAGTTTTTGTTTCCATGAATGTTGAGAACTGCCAAAAGTAAGAATTATGTACTCTGAGTGAACTCTCACATAGCTGAAGTTGGTGTCACCAGGTGACAAGCCCAGGGCTTACACAAATAAGGTAAAACAAGAGTTTTCTTTTTGTTTTTTGATTTTTGTTTTTCCAGAGTGTATCTCAAGAACCACCGAATCAAGCCATCTGGGTAGTGGATTAGACACACTTTTTAACAAGCAGCTTGGGGACCCTTATGACCAGAGAAATCTAGGAATCAGTGGATCAATCTAGAGCAGGGATACCCAACTCTGATTGCACATTAGGATCTCATGGAGAGCTTTCAAAACCACCATACCCTCCACACACCCAAGACCAATTGGGTCAAAATCTCTGGGCCTAGGCATCAGGCATCCAGATTCTTTAAAACTCTCCAGATGGTTATAGCGAGTACTGAGTACTCAGGGATGAGAACTCCTGATCTATTCTGTGCCATGTTTGGCCCAGTTGAGAGCCTCACTACCTGATTCCCCAGCCTGTTGTACATTCATACCATCCTGAGCATACTGGAGGCGACTCAGATTGAAACATAGAGTGGGCAGAACTCCTCAGGGGAGTTGTTATACTTGCTTGCCCTAATCTCATTTCATTGTGAAAAAGCACACATCTTCAAAAGTTAATCTATACTTGGAATGGCAAAATTAAACAATATCACATTCACCTAATAAAATAATATATATGTTGTTAACAGCAAGACAACAGACTTGTCCTAATCTCATTTCATTGTGAAAAAGGACACATCTGCAGAAGTTAATCTATACATAGAATGGCAAAATTAAATAACATTCCATTGACCTAATTAAATAACATCCCATTGACCTAATAAAATAGTATAAAATTTGTTAACAACAAGACAACAAACCCAAAGTGGAATCACTAATGCGAAACCCCATGTCAACAGACTGAGGTTTCATGGAATTATCATTTTGGTTCTCCCAGAAATGGAAACTTACACCAGTCAGTCAGGAATCACCTGATCGGCACCAGTTAGGTAATCTTACCTGATGGGTCCCTACCATCCCCTAAAGGAAGGTAACTTTGCAATAACCAACCTGCTTTTTGCCTAGTATAGCTTCCTTGTTCTCACTTCCTTCTGGCTATCCATATCTTTTATTCCGTACAGCTTCTTGGAGCTTCTTTCTATCTGCTAGATTGGAGGCTGCCTGATTCGAATGGATTTTTGCTCAAATGAACACCTTGGATTTCAAATATTTCTCCATTTATCTTTTAACAATGTCATGTCAGGAAAGGAAAAACAAAACAAAACAAAACAAAAAAACAACAATGTCAAGTCTTCTAGGTAGTCCTTGTTAACCCTTAAAATAAAACTGCCAGGTCTTTTACGGGGAAAAGTGGGCTTATTCAGGAATAGCAGAGAATTGCAGGTCAGGACAAGTGAGCTAGCAAAGAGGGCAAGTTCACAGAACAAAGGAGAGGAACTCTAGTTTATAAATGAAAGGGAGGAAGTTGAGAAGGCTGTTATAAGCAAAAACTCCATAGTGTGAACTGAAAGTTCAAAGCATAGGGGTTTCTCACCGACCCAGGTGTGTTTGTTTCTCATTGGCTGATTGTCGTCAGGGAAGGAGGAAAGCCTTTCTTCCTCCTGCAGGCACGGAAAAGCAGTACGCACGTGCACTGTCCATCTTTTGCTGTTGGGTCTAGAATTGATGGAGAGTGGTAGGACATAAGAGCTCCCCCTGCTGGCCTCTGACTCCATTTTTGTGAGGTTTCCCTTTATTAATTTTTACATTGTCTCCTGTCCTAATTTTATCCATGAATCAACATGAATATTGTTGTGAAACCCAAGAAACAGAATCTGAATATATGCCACATAAAGACCTCCTTCCTTGGAAGCAAGTTAAAGGCATGTCGTTTCAGGTCTCCTGACATTACTGTTTACCTTAAAATGATGAAATTTCAAAAAATTAAAACATAGAATAAAGAAATCTATGATGAACTTTTTTAATGCACTACCGTGCAGTGGCTTAATTTTTTTTTATTTTTTAAAAATTTTATTTATTTATTTGACAGAGAGAGAGATCACAAATAGTCAGAGAGGCAGGCGGGGGTGGGGGGGTGGGTGGGGAGGACAGGCTCCCGGCTGAGCAGAGAGCTCAATGCAGGGCTCGATCCCAGGACCTTGAGATCATGACCTGAGTCCAAGGCAGAGGCTTAACTCACTGAGCCACCCAGGCACCCTACAGTGGCTTAGTTAATGAACATGTATTATATAAAACTCACATTTCAGGAATGGATACATTTTAGAAAATGAAATTCACTCTTTGGGGAAAACTTGCTAGGATATTCCATTAGAATTTACTTTGATAAAACGTACTTGATAAAGTCCATTTCTGCTACACATGATTGGATTTCTATTTTAATGCTAGCCTTCCATTTTTTAAATTTGCTAACAGTGACCATATACGACTTCACCTAAAAAGCAACTTAAAGTCTATTTCTATTTTATATTTCTAAATGCAACTTTCTCTATCTGTCATGCCCACATTATAACAGCCTTCCCCAAGGAAGTGGATTTTATTCTTCAAGGAAATCATTTGATGGAGGGCATCCAGACAAATGCATGAGTCAATTAAAGCCACATAATTCCAGCATGCTAACTAAAAGGGGGCAGAATTTGTCACCCCAAAAGGGGCCTTTCTGGTGTAAAGATTACTTCTTGGCTGATTATTTCTTAAAAACAGTAAACACCAGAGAAGCTCTGAAAACAGGAGAAGTTATTCTTTTGTAAAACGAATTTACATTTGAGGAAAATTTCCATTTGTAAGGGTGCCTCCCTTTCTGTGCAGGGAAGAGAATGACTAAATTTGTAGAAACTCTTACTAATGGGGAAAGCAAAGACTTGATCTGACTAGCAACCATACCCTTGTTGACTGTGCTTTGCCTGAAAACCTGGCTCTCCCTACCACCTCCCACAACATCTTTTTTTTTTTTTTTTTCTTTTTTGTCTTTACCTGGAGATGGTTATTTCAAGTGATGGCTTGGTTTAGGCCACTTCTTGAGTTATTTAGTTATTTATTTTTTTTAATACAGGAGGTATACATGTTATTAGCCATCTGTTTTTCCCCTGTTAAGCTCCTGTTTATTATAAAGGGGTCTCAGCCAAGAAACTAGAAGGATAAAGGAAAAACTATTTTTTTTTCTCTCCAAATAAACTGACATTTGCTTTAGTGAAGAAAAGGTTTTGATTATCCAGGTAAGAAACTTTGGTCTTTATTACCTAAATTTAATTACTTGTGTAACCAGATACAACGTGTTGAAGTAAGAAGTAATTTGTTTTAATTCTTGGAAGAGGGCTTTGGTTGTCTCCATTTTGACCTCAAGCTTTCTAGTTGGGTTCTTCTTTCCAGCTTGTGTCTAGGCTCAATTGGAAGACCTTGAAGGCAAATGAGCTATCCCCTTCAGCATAAGGACTGCCCCGAGCCAGCAAGAACCCCCACCCAAGACAAGGATGGATTTGACCTTCACTGCTCACTGGCATGTACCCACTCACCTTTGTTCCCATGTTCTTCTATTTTCAGCACTTTGGAGGCTGTTTTTTTGAGATGTTAGTCTCTTGTCTTCTTACAAGCATTGGCCTCACTGAAATGAATTCCTTTCCTTTCTCACCACTACTCATTTCTCTGTCCTTGGATTTTGTCAGTGAGGCGTGCCAGACCTCATCTGTTTGGGATCCTTAGAGCCGATCGCTCCTACACTTCTGTACCCCAACTACACTGTGATCCGGAGAATTGGTCACACTGAAGAAAAAGCCCCATTTCTTTGTCTTCTCCAAATGGGTTTGGATCGCTGTTAACAAAGAGGCCAGTCACCAGTACATGGTGACTCTCCTGATTAAAATCATGTTAATCAGGGCGCCTGGGTGGCTCAGTGGGTTGGGCCGCTGCCTTCGGCTCAGGTCATGATCTCAGGGTCCTGGGATCGAGTCCCACTTCGGGCTCTCTGCTCAGCAGGGAGCCTGCTTCCCTTCCTCTCTCTCTACCTGCCTCTCCGTCTACTTGTGATTTTTCTCTGTCAAATAAATAAATAAAATCTTTAAAAAAAAAAATCATGTTAATCATGTTAAAACTTTGAATAAACCATTCTCTTTGTCTCGAAATTCCCATCATACACAAGGACTTTGAACTAAACGTGAAAGAATAGTTTGATTGGCACAGAGTGTAAGTCATCTTTGAAAGAGCCTGGCCACCCCCCCACCCTTCCATCTGTCACCATGCCAATCATGTCTTTTTGGAATTCCACAGGCTGTAGCCTTTGCTATGTGCCCTTTAAGCAACCCCTGTCCATCCACCACGCTGTTGGCCTTCCGCCATCCTTTCTAACACACGTAAAACAAACTATAATTGGCATTTGCTTGGCTGGGAGTCCGTTTATCGTCTTGCTACCCTTCCCAGTTGCCTTAACCATCAGATGCCTTAACAGTTGGCAAATGGAGAGGGCAGGTCTGATAGGTCACAGAAGATCTGTTGGATGAATATTTTCCTCTAGGAAAGAGTGAAAGTGAAATCCCATCCTGACCCACCCTCTTTCCAAAACAATAAACATTTCCTGGCTGCCGTGATTCCCCTAATCATTTAAAGCAGTACAGTTGTTATGGAATGGGCAGCTGAAATTCATACTTGCCCAGACCATCTGTTCTAGTATTCAGAACTTTAAGAAGATTACCTAAGCGACTGTGGTTCACTTAGTAAAAGAGGGTGGGTTCCATCAGGGGATGTTAGGACACTGTGTCACAGAAAAACAAAATTCAGAGACTCTGGAGGGACTATTTTTGTCGTTGTTTTATTTAGCAACAGTGACCATCATTGGAAAAAATAAGACATTCCCTTAAATACATAGGTAATACATGAATGAACTTGTTTCCAAATTTTTTTAAGATTTTATTTATTTATTTGACAGAGAGAGATCACAAGTAGGCAGAGAGGCAGGCAGAGAGAGGGGGAAGCAGGCTCCCTGCTCAGCAGAGAGCCCGATGTGGGGCTTGATCCCAAGATGCTGGGATCATGACCTGAGCGTAAAGCAGAGGCTTTAACCCACTGAACCACCCAGGAGCCCCAACTTGTTTCCAAATTTACAGCTCATGTGAAGTTGTTGATACTCATGAGATACGGTGGTTGAGGAAAGCCAAGTAGCTTGACTCCTCTACTTTCTTGAGACATATTTTCCATTATGGAGAGGAATCTTAAGTCGAAAAGGTCAGATAAAGGGAACAATTTACACTTCATAAATGTCATGAAGTAGGTAGGCCTGAAATATTGAGACAGTGGATGTGAGGATGTTTTTATTAAGTGAAAATACTCACATAGATTTTCATTATGATTTTTCCACTGTATTTCTGGCCTGAGACATTACGAATAATGAAGTTACTTTTAATGTTGTTTTGAGAAACTTGACCACAAGAAAAAATCTTCTGGTTTTGTTTAAGGCCAGTAGAGGAGAAGATAAAACTTTATGCAGGATTCACATAACCCTTCTATTATCTATAAACAATACAGATATTATAGGCTATAGCCCTTCCTTGGACAAGGTAAATTATTTTTATGTGATCTCGTATCAAGGAAGTATGTCCGTTAGTTCAGTCAAAACTTCCAGTATAAGAATAGAAGCCAGGGGAGGGATTACAAGTAATAGAGCAACAGTTGGTTATAATATAGGAAGAATTTTCAATCATGAAACATCTCTCAATGGGATTTTCTACCTCTTCAAGTAGCAAACAAATCATATCTAATCTGGAATTATTAGAAAAGGAGACTGTGACCCCCTAAATGAGATATGTATTTTGGGTGTGGAATTTGACTGGCTGGCCTTTGTGATTCCAGAGTGTTGAACAAATTGTAACTCAAAATTATTGAACTGTGAACATTTGTGGTATGTGGGCAAAATAGGTTCATGAAAGACAAGCAGTTTCCTTTTTCTATTTGTCACTGAGAAAAATCTATTGGTTGATTTACTCCCCTGCATATTTTTTAATGTAAAAAAAAAATGTCGTCCTATAGAGTTGACAATTCAGTGAGTAAATTGGGGGCAGAAGGAAAGAGATTGGAAAAGTTGAACAACATAGTATGAAATAATCTTCTAGTGCTTGTGACTTTTGTTTTTTTATTTTGTGAATCAAGTGTTTGTGAAATGAGAAGTAGGTTAGAGTAATTTAGAAGAAGTAGGTTAGAGTAATTTAGAAGAAGAATGTTTGGGGGGTGCCTGGGTGGCTCAGTAAGTTAAGCATCCAACTCCTGGTTTCAAGTCAGGTGATGACCTTGAGGTTCTGAGATCCAGCCCCTTAGCTTAGCTCCTTGCTCAAGACAAGTCAACTTGTCCCTCTCCCTCCTCCTCTGCCCCTCCCCCATTCTCTTTCTCTCTCTCTCTCTCTCAAATAAGTAAATAAGTAAAATCTAAAACAAAACTAAACTAAAAAGAAAGAAAAGCTAATGTTTTCACCCTCTTCTGAAGGCCAGTACTCAGCAGCAGGTCAGCTGTAGGGCTGCATAGGACTAAGTAGGTCGCTAAGCAGATTCCCCAGTAGCTCTCATGTTCATGGAAATTGCAGTTCCTAGGAAAAATTAAGGATTAACAGAAATATTAAAGACAGGTAATGCGTAAGGGACACATTCTCTACCATTTCTCTCTGACATTTTTATTAGCATTCCTTCATTTTGTTGGAGATGATGATGACCTACCTTAAAAACTACATTTCCCAGACTCACTCACGGTTGGAGGGGGCCATGAAATTAAGCGTTAGCGATTGAAGAAAAATTCCTCTCTTGAATGAGGCTTCCAGAAAGCTCTGTAATAGGACTGATTCCATGACAAATTCTTCTTTCTTTTTCTCGTTGCTCTTCCCTTTTTGGGTATAGACGCCAGTTTGAAAAGACAAGAAATGATACAACAGGAACTAGAAGGACACTGAATCTTTATTTATTTATTTATTTATTTATTTATTTTTTTAAAGATTTTATTTATTTATTTGACAGACAGAGATCACAAGTAGGCAGAGAGGCAGACAGAGAGAGAGGAGGAAGCAGGCTCCCCGCAGAGCAGAGAGCCCGATGTGGGGCTCGATCCCAGGACCCTGGGATCATGACCTGAGCTGAAGGCAGAGGCTTTAACCCACTGAGCCACCCAGGCGCCCTATTTATTTATTTATTTATTTATTAACAATTTTATGTATTTATTTGACGGAGAGAGAGGTCACAAGTAGACAGAGAGGCAGGCAGAGAGAGAGAGGGAAGCAGGCTCCCTGCTGAGCAGAGAGCCCAATGTGGGGCTCGAACCCAGGACCCTGAGATCATGACCTGAGCTGAAGGCAGAGGCTTAACCCATTGAGCCACACAGGAGCCCCAAGGACACTGAATTTATAATGGCATTACATGCTTGCTAGACCATCCCTGGGTAGCCTCTTCTAGACTTCTATTTGAGGGAAAAAATAAACTCTTATTATTTATAAGCCACTGTTTTTCAGTGTTCTGTTTCTATCTGCTGAAAGTGATTTCTGACAGACAGCCCAAGACCTCTTGTCTTGAACTCCCTGAAATGTGTTTCATTTATTTTTCTGCTTGTGGGGATCAGCGTTCCTATTTGTTGGAACTGTTCTCCATCCTCTGCTATAGGGAGAAAACTTTTCTCAATAATCCAGCTTACCCCAGAGAAGGCGTTCAATAACAAATTCATGAGAAAGACAACAAGAAAAGACTTTCGAAGGCACGTAGGGAAATCAAAGAGGAGAATGTCTTGAATACTTTTTTGCTCTGATTTTAATAGAATCAAAACATTTCCCCGTGTCTTGAAAACAATGTGGCTGTCTCAGTTTCTCATATGGTAAATCTCTGCTTGGGAGAATGTTATCCAGCATTCTGAAAATCTGCTACTGACTTGAAGAACTTCATTGTAGGGAATTCTCTTCATTCTCTTGGTTCATGTTTTTCATTATCCCTTTCTATTCACCCAGCACTTACATGCCATAAAAGTGTACTATATAACTTATGTTGTATTATAGAGAAATCCATAAGATAATACACAAAAAGTGCCATTCACTTGGAAGATGTCATGAATCTCTATAGGAAAGCCTATGTAGTACTTTGTAAAATAAAGATGGTAAATAATTTTTAAAAGTTGAATTGCTTGGTCTGTATTTACAAGTTAGGCATGACAAAAGAAAAATTCTGCATCCCATATCTGAAGAATCACCTGCTGAAATGCAGCTTAAGGAGAAGCTTGAATGCAAATAGTTCAAGAAGACAAATGATCCTGCCCTGGCCTCCCACCACCAAACATAGAAAATAAAACAAACAAGCAAAAACAAACAAAACAAAACAAAAAACACATACACACACACACACAAACAAAAACAAACAAACAAACAAAAACCAAAAACAAAAACTAAGCACACAAAAATAAAAGGGGCACCTGGGTGGCTCAGTCGATGGAGCCTCTGCCTTCAGCTCAGGTCATGATCCCAGAGTCCAGGGATGGATTCCCACATCTGAGTCCTTGCTCAGCAGGGAGCCTGCTTCTCCCTCTGTTCTCCCTCTGCCTACCACTCCCCCTGCTTCTACTCTCTCTCTGTCTCTCTGATAAATAAATAAATAAAACCTAAATAGACCTAAATATTCAGTAGAGGTATTATTTGACCATAAACTTGTCCAAAAGTTTATTTGAACATAAACTTGTCCAAAAGCTTTATCAAGGGCTAATCAAAAGATTTCAAGGTCATATAATAAGTATGATACTAATGACTGAGACTTACTGACATTTTAGTAATGGCTTGACATATTCTATATCAATTATGTTTTCCTGCTTAATAATAGACAGTAATATTGTCAGTATATCTTGTTCTTATGAATCAACTTCCAGAGAATAATATATAAGAGCAGGTAACAGTTTTAAAAGCCTGAACAACATACCTCCCAAGGAAGAGTTACTGGGCTGGGGAGGTTCAGAAATCATGGCACATTAGATCATGTGGAGGGAAATAGTGAGTTCAGAACATTCACAATCAGTGTCCAGATCTTAACCCAATTCTACTTAATCCAATAAAAGCAGCTGATCACTAAGTAACCACAGACTCCATCAACTTCAAATATCTTTGAGACGTGCAAATCTTCCTGGTCGTAGTATTTTGGAAAGGGTTACCTTGACACTGGCCCAAGAAACCACAGTGCTTTTCTAAAAATGGCTATCGTAGTTCTTTCTAAATAGTTCCAGGCAAAAATATATAACCTAGACTTTTCAAATATACCATAGAAGATCCCCCTGGACTTTCTGGCTTACATGCTGGGACACTGAATGGTTGAACAAAAAGTTCATATTCATTTTCTTGATTCATTGGAAAAATTGTCTCCTCGTGGTTAACATATTTACAAAGGCACAGATTAGGACCATTTGTCTTGGCTTCACCTGTTGACATTGATCTATAAGCTGTTCTAGCACTCAACTACATAAAAGATTTACGCTTTCTTTCCATTGGAAAACATTCTTTGAAATCCACACAGTCATTTTTAGGATCTGCTATAAAGACTCTTTTTATGTGCCATTTATAGAAACACAAACCCAAGCACTGAATATTTCAGGCATGAAATAACAATAATAGAAAAATATTATTCTGATCCAATCATTAACATTTTTAATTGTTTAGACAGTTGGATTAGCATACCATTAGCATGGGCTGTTTTTAGAGTCTCAAAATTAAACTATGAATAACAACAATAATAGTAACAATATCCTAAAGACAAATATATAGAGATATAATTTCAAGGTTTTGGCAAGAGGAAACTTCAAAATAGTTTAGTCAAGACTATTTCAGTCCATGATTTTAGTTATGATTATGTGTAAAAAATTACACATGTTTTGCATATATTTTATCAATAAATATATAATCAATTCAATAATGGAACAATATTTTGCTAAATACCATGGGAATATAATAAGATACTTGCCTCCAAGAAGGTCACAGGACAGCCAAGTTTAATGACTAAGCAGGGGATAAAGTTAAGTAGTGCAATTGTGGCAGAAGAACAAAAGAAAACAGCCTATAGATCATACCTATGAAACCAGAATTCTTGTTTGTCTTCTAACGTGGCTCTAGAGACTAATCCAGAAGAAGAATTCTGAAAATTGTTTGAATGATGACAGAGCCCTTGGAAAAATGGAAACATTCAGATCTTGATTTAAGATCTTTTTTATGCTGACCATGTAAGGGCAACTTACTTCAATTTTCTAAGTCTGATTTTTCCCATTAAAAAAAAATAAAGATGTTAAGAATACATCATTAATTAATATGCTTTCTGGACCCCCTCAGATAATTGATTTATGATCATTTGGAGACAGGTTCGAGAAAAAAAAAAAAACTCAGTGGTCAAGACTAATAAACTATCTTTAAATAAAACTAAGTTGCTTTCTGTGTTGAGATAATTCTCTTCTATCAGCATAGCATATCAGTGTGTGTGTGTGTGTGTGTGTGCATGCATAAGTTGATGCTAACTTGGGCCCCATCAACACATGACAATAATTGGCTGCTTCCACTTCATCTCTAACTTTCCACTGCTGAAAACTCCCACGTTAAGAATCAGAGGAAGAATAATTGAAAACCTATTAGCACCTTACCCTGGTTAAGCTCTCTAGGGCGCTGAAGTAGAAAACATGTTCAAAGGGCCTAGGCTTGAAATGGTGTGGGAAGAAACAGACAAAGGGCATCTGTGATTCCCATCTCATGAATCACCAAGGAGTCCATCTTTGCAGTCTATGTTTTAATAAGAATCCAAGTCAATAAATTAAGAAACTGACAAACCTAGTGAAATTAGCTGGTGAAGTCCAATACGTTTTTTTTTTTTTCTGAGATCTTTCACTTTTCCACATGAAGGCACTTTGTCTACTTAAAGAGTGTACAAGCATGAATGGTAAAAATGAGAAAGATTGATAGATATGATTTATTACACTTTACAGCAGAAATATTTTCTAGGGCAGCAATTCAGACCCTGCAGTAAACACCATTAAGTCAAAGACACCATAATCCTATTTCAAAACTATCCTTATGCCCCAATGACCGGCTGAATATTGTAGGGTGAATTAATTGCTTCCACAGGTGCTACCTTTCATCTATTCTCATCCTGTGCTCACACAGTTATCCTCACATAGTTCAAATGTGAGCAGGAAAATATATATTGTAGACTCATCTGTGAAAAGATAAACACAGCAGATTTCCTTTTTTTTTTTTTTTAAAGATTTTATTTATTCGACAGACAGAGATCACAAGCAGACAGAGAGGCAGGCAGAGAAAGAGGAGGAAGCAGGCTCCCTGAGAAGCAGAGAGACCAATGCGGGGCTCGATCCCAGAACCCTGGGATCATGACCTGAGCCGAAGGCAGAGGCTTTAACCCACTGAGCCACCCAGGCGCCCCAGCAGATTTCCTTTTAATGGAAACACTTTTCTTGGATGTCTGTGGGCATTAATGAATGCACATTTGATTAAATATCAGATTTCTGGGAAATATCACTCAATTAATAGAAATCTAAATAACTGGCATTTCGAAGATAGGGAGTGTGTCTAGTCCGTGGAGAAACAGAGAACTTCGATGGAGCCATCGTCAAACTAGCAGCATTTTACTGGGTAGCATTATCAAGATAATTTTATATGAAAGGAAGGAACTACTCATTTTATATTAAGCAAATAACAATTTTCTCACTTAAAAAGGGGTGCGCATTTTCTGATTTGCCCATCTACACTGATGTTATTTTAGTTTTGTTAAGGTTTGAAGCACTACCCACCATCTACATCCTATGACTCAAACTAGTACCAAGTGTGCCCTCTCTTGGTAACTGATTAACGCAGTTAACACTTCAGGTTTAATTTATAAGAAGGGAAGAAAAGCAGAACATTGTAATATTCTTTCTGAACTCATTTCCTGTGATGAAATATTAAGTCCTTCTAAGTGACATTATGGGGAAAAAACAAGGGTCTCTGAGATTTTAGTGATGGATCTTGGTCCTGATAACAAACATGTTCAAAAGTTTCACGCTTTTTTGGACAAACACGTACAAATGGCTGGGCTGTTGTTAAAAACCCAACTGCTGTCCGGCATGTTTAAGAAGAGGATGAAAAAAATTAAAGATCCATCACTTTTAATGGCCTCCCCAATGGCTTAAAAGAAGACGTTTCTCTATTTTTCTTTTCCCCAAAGGGAAGTTTCCTTACTTGCCATGCATAAACTCTTCCGAATGTCTTACTGCTTTAATCAATCTTTATTCTCCATGACAACTCACCTTGACCTTTGAAGAATGGAATGGATCCTGATGCTCTTGAAGTTTACTGTATAAATTGTAATATTCATATTTTGCATCTTTTCCACAGACATGTATCTGTCTCCAAGAGAAAATGCAAGGAACAGTGCCATCTTCCCAATGATTTTTCACTCCAAAGTTTTCACGCAATCTAACATGCATCAAATGCAGCCTTCTGTATCGGAATAATGCATTGTTATTATAATATCCAAGACAGATATTATAAAATCAATTTGAACAAAATGGCAAGTCAGAGCATGAGAGTTGGCAAAGATAAGACTCTAAGAGACGATGTTCCCATGTCTCCTTTTCCCTTACACAACACATCTTAGTTTTAGCAGATAAATTTAAAAAGAAACTGGTGGGCAAGAGTATATGGCAGGGAATAAGAAGGAAGATATTTAGACCTCTGTGTCTGGCATCTATTTTAAGTGTGATATGATACCATTTCTGCTCTAAAACTGCTCTAAGTTGCTCCAAACTCTCTGAGTTTTACTCCATAAAGAAGAAAAACATTTAGTTCAGACCTACAAAATCTAACTTCACAAAACAAGTCTAAGTTTTTCCTTCAGTGCTATTTCAGTGGTCTCTTCGATTTATGGTAAACAAGGTGATTTTATTTTTCTTAGATTTCATAACACACTCAACCCTCTGTAAAGGTTTGTTGTAAAATAACATATTTCAATGATACGGCTTACTAAAAGTGATTTCCAACTCAGTTTCATCAATATTGAATGAGACTCTAATGGGAGGCTTACTGGTGACAACATGTTCTCATACCAAGAACTAATATAGGTATATAAGTGTGTGTGTGTGTGTGTGTGTGTGTGTGTGTGTATTTCCTGACTTCTAGGAATACATACTCTACTGGAGATTGGAAACATATATGGTCTCTCAATCATAATGCCATACATGTCATATTATAGCCAGAAAAACAAAATGCCTTGAAAGAAGAATAGTGTGCTACTAATACTTACCAGTAGTATTAGAGAAAGCCTCAAGAGGGGATATATGAGTGGAACCATACAGCATGAATGAGAATCCAAAATACATTCGCAGACATTTTAAGAAAAAGAAGAGCTTGGAATACCATGGCATGTTCATGAAATAGAAAATAGCTTGATATGGTTGAAACAATAGGAGATAAGCTTGTAAATAGGTAGGCATGCCAATTGTGGAGGGTGCTGAATGTATATTAAAGATTTGTGTCTGATCTTGTTGACTATAGAAGCTGTCTATTTTTTGATATAAATATGTACAGTTACACACATTATGTGAGAAATTGAATTGATGCCAGCCAAGTTCTTTTTTTCCACTACATCAAGTTATGTTACCTTAAATTGTGTTATTGAGTAGCAAAGCCACCATTCAAATCTAGGCATTCTGATTTATCTAAAAATGAATTATTTGAATGACATTATAATAACATAGATGAGATGTGATATATGTATATGTATTTGTATGTGCTTGTGGGTGTTAAGTTAAGACCAAAAGCTCTCTTTTCCATTCGTTCTAAGAGAATTCTTAAACTTCAGTGTGCAGACAGAGTTTTTTAAAGATCACATTCCTGATCAGTTCCAGAGATTCTTACTCTGTAGATCTGGGACAAGTTCTGTGACTCTCCATTTTAACCAAGTGCCAGGCAATTCTAGACCAGAGTTTCTATGAGTCACTTTTTGATAAATCAAATTTTTAAGACTCCAACAATATGATGCTATCAATAGTGACACAAATAAAATATTTGTGTTAATTGAAATATACCTCATGAAGACTCATCTGAGACTGTTACATATTTTTTAGCTGTAATATTCTTTGACAGTAACAAAATTGTAATTCTTAACAATTTTGTAGCATAAAGAGGTAGTTCTTCCTTTCTTTTATGAACTCCTGCTTCCCTACAGCCTTCTGTAACCCACAGTAATACCACCTAGTGAGCTTTAAGTAATTTTTCAGGATTGCGAAGTTATTGACCATCCATCTCCAGAAAGATAATATTGTTGGTTGAAGGCTTAGACAGATGACTATGGTTTACTTTTCTTTCAGAATTAAAGGTACCCTAAACCTGATTCAATTTGCCTGGACTTTGCTTCCTCCTAGAACAGGGTTTTTTCCTCCCTCCCTAACAAGAGTTAAATTTGCCATGGTAGCTATATGGTTACTTTGGCCAGAGAGCTATTTGTCTAATATTTCAAAAATGATTAGAGAAGCAATTCTAAAGATTATGGTTGCTGAATCTTGGAATCATGCACACATTTCTTGCATATAGTTCTTGCTACATGATGGGTTGGTTCTTCTTATTATCAGCTTATAAAACTGAGAAAATAAAATCATAAAAATCTAAAATTATAATGCATGCACATTTGCTTTCTTACAATACTTCCGCCATTTTTGGAGGAGTTAATAACTACCATTATCACCAAAGTGCAGACAACCTCAATTATGTGACAATGCATTTATCAAGCTAGTGGCTGCCCCCGTGATTCTGCAATTTATAAAATAACATACTGAGTGTCATGGTCAAATAGAATCACCCAAAGTGGAAAATGGATGGAAATTAAAAAGTGGGTGTCTTTAACAAACAAGTGACTTATGTGGTTTCATTCCACGTATTCCAATAGTCAAAAATCACAAAGAGTTGTTTAATTTGTTTTTAATTTTCCTCCAATTCAATCTGTTCTTGATTTTCTTTTTGTTGCAGCTGAATGTAATTACATATGAAAAATGCTTCCAAAAAATATAGAACCGGCAATATTTTGAATTGCATATTTCTGTCGGCGACACAGTAAGCAAGCTGTATGACAGGTATAGAGGCAGTGAAATAATTTACCCAGAAAAGTTAGCACCTTGAGTCATTTATTTATTTGTTCATTCAGCCAATGGTAAGCTTAAGTGTTTTCTATGTATAAGATGCAAACATGGATAAAACATGATCCCACGCAGCGGTAGAGATCTTATGCACCTGGGAGTAATTCGCAGAAAAAAGGCATCAAATCTAGCCTTGATGGGAAGAGGCAATCAATTCCGGACACACCTAACGGAGGGTCTATCTTGAGTGCATCAGAGAACATGCTGGGAGCTGTCCAGCCTCACAGTAAAGGGGAGATTACTGCTGGTTCTCTTGGCGTGGTGGACAGCCCAAGAAATTGCACCCAGATAAGTCAAATGCTTTCAAAGAAATATAAGAAATTCTGTGTTGCTAAAGCTTAAAATATCAAGAAAGATTGGCAAGGATACTGGAGCTGGTAGCAGTGGCTTACTTGCAAAGGAATTAGCAAATACAGTTCCTTAAAGGGAAATTGAAGGTTAAAAGAACTTGTAGATGTATAGAGAAGGCAGGATGGTGGAAAACCTGAAAGGGAAAATGGTGCAGATTTGAACTAAACAGAGTGATAGTTGTTCTGGCATCTTTAAAGTAACCAGTAGGAACTAATTTGTCAGCTTAAGGTACAAATACTGTTCAATACTTTGTTGCTCAGTGGAACTTCCCACTTGATAGAAAGTTTAGACATGCCCCTTTAGAGTTCCCCCCTATTATTTAAAGAGGTTAAGAGGTTAAAAAAAACTTTCTAGTTATGAAATAAATAAGTCGCAGGGGTGAAAAGTACAGCATGGAGAATATAGCCAATAATATTGTGATAGCATTGTATGGTGACGACATTTACCGTGGTGAGCATAGCTTAATGTAAAAAAAATTGTTGAATCACTATGTTGCACACCTGAAACTAATGGAACATTGGGCATCAACTGTACTTCAATGCAAAAATAATACATTTAAAAATGAGACTGTGGGGCGCCTGGGTGGCTCAGTGGGTTAAGCCGCTGCCTTCGGCTCAGGTCATGATCTCAGGGTCCTGGGATCGAGTCCCGCATCGGGCTCTCTGCTCAGCAGGGAGCCTGCTTCCTCCTCTCTCTCTCTGCCTGCCTCTCTGCCTACTTGTAATCTCTCTCTGTCAAATAAATAAATAAATCTTTAAAAAAAAATGAGACTGTGTATACTCATATGTCTGTATAAATCATTCTCTCTCTCTGTTTCTACAGGGTTTCTGTCATCTCAATGTGT
This sequence comes from Mustela putorius furo, assembly GCF_011764305.1. Classification (NCBI taxonomy): domain Eukaryota; kingdom Metazoa; phylum Chordata; class Mammalia; order Carnivora; family Mustelidae; genus Mustela; species Mustela putorius. The sequence continues at coordinate 11,403,374 of NW_025421399.1, forward strand.
TTGAGAACTTTAAGACTTTATCTGAAAGGAGTTATTCCTAATTCCAAATCACGAATGAAGACCAAAGAGAAAGATCTGCAAAGTCAAACCTATTTGTGGTGATTTTGCTTTAGCTGATAACCCAGCCTTGCCCTTGCTGATGTATAACCTTGTGAGAAGAGTAATAAGGCTCACACAGTTTTCCAAAATGACAGTCTTCAGTTCATATGTTAATGTTCATCCTTCTGTTTTCCTTGTCACTCTGTTAGCCAGAATGGAGGGCTTCAGAGGAGATTCCAGGCTCAGCTATAAACTGTTGAAACCAATGCTTCCAAACACAGCCATCCACTATGCCAAGACTAGCCAGCAAAGCTTCAACTTTGGTGTAAGTCTTGGAGAACCAGCTCTGAATCCCTCCCTCCTGTGAGCTCCTCATTAAACTGTGTTATTTTTTTTTTTCCCCCACCAGCAGCTCTCTCAAACAGGGCCACCCCGTCAGGCTCCCCTACCTAAAAAATTTAGGAAGTCAGAATTAGAAACTCAGCGACATCGCTTCCAGAAGGCCCTAGGATCCTCATACCCATCTACTTGTCTCCAGGTCAAGGCAAACTGAAGAACGTATCAATCAAATCTTACTCTTCCCGTAGTATATTTGATGCTTAGATAGGACATGACACAGAAAAGATACAGCCTTTAAAAATGGCATTTGATTTTGGTCCAAATTTGTGGATCACTCTACCCACTACTAACAACTATAACAATACGTGTAATTTTACTTTTAGCAGTGTGAAGAAGACAGAGAACAGATATAAATATCTCAACAGAGAAAATTACAGCTGCAATATCCCTTCCCTTTTTCCATATACATAACCTCGTTGTAGGAGTGAAACCCCATGATACCCACACTCAGGAAGAGAGGATTCTATACTTTGGGGAAGGAGTATTTGGGACCACCTGAGAATTCTGCCCACTATGATGCTAAATATTTATCTATTGCTTTATCTCTGTCTATTTCTGAGGATTACCAATTGGTTTCCTTCCAGAAGAAAATGAGATCACTTGTACTGTTTGCCTGACCTCTCATTCTAATACTTGTAATAATTTTAATTCATTAGTTTTTTTCTTAATGTTACTTTATTACTTAGCCATTATGCTTCAGTTTTCGGCCCAAGTTCTATAGTTAAATGGAATTAGTGCATACCAGTAGACTTTTCACCCAATTTTTCTTTGCTTCTAATTTCTTTATCTTTTGGTGGGGCTGTGCAGAGGGAGAGAGAGAATCTTATGCAGGCTCCACTTCTAGCACGGAACCCTACTCTCACAACCCTGAGATTATGACTTGAGCCAAAATCAGGAGTCAGTTACTGAACCCACTAAGCCATCCAGTTTAGATTAGAAATTAAAGATTAAATTCTTTATCTTGATCTCTTGGTTGGGTGGATATAAACATCATATTTGAAAGGGTGACTATACATTTTCCTTCTTTATAAATGACACTTCACCTGGTTAGAATACTCTTAGTCATACCTTATTCTCTTTTGAATTTGTAGACCGTAATCTAATGACCTCTGGTGTTGAAAGTTGTGGGATCATCAAAAGCTCAAGATATTGATCTCGTGGATGGCTGGCTCTATTTGTGTTAAAACCTAAACTATTCTCTCTTTGCCAAGGATATTCTAAAACTTAACCACAATACATTTGAATGCTAATTACCTTATATATATTTTTTTCTTTTCCTAATACATAGAATGAAATGTGTCGTTCTTATCTTAGAGTTCATTTTCTCCTTGGTTTTGGAGATAATTGCTTAAAAAAGATATCCAAAATAGCTTCTTCTGTTGCATTTGTTGGATGCTTTGTATTAAGGATGTCAAGCATCTTTACACTCTACTGCTTTGTCCATTCTGCAGTACATTTACAGCAAGATGTTGGGTTAGATTTTGTTTTGTTTTGTTTTACTTTCATTCTGTTTTCTAAGGACATGGGGGTAGGTGTAGAGGGAGAGCCTCTGAAACTGCTTGAGTATTTGCTCAGGGACACTGGTTCTAGTCTTTATTCTGAAGCCTGAACATCCTGTGACAAGACCCATTGCAAACAGTCCAGATTGCATTCCATTCTTTTCAGCTGTGATTCATTGTCCCCAGGCAGGACAGTTCCATAACGACATGGTAAGTCCCCAAAGCCTTTCTGGCCACTGTTGCAGGCTAGCGATAAAAGATAGGTTGAATCTACTTAGAAAATTTCTCTTAGATTTCCTATAGGCTTCCCATTTGCACCTTTCTCTTGCTCTCATCTTGTCTCCTTCCTCTGAACCAAAATGCTAAATGAAACATGTCGGTGTTTTCTCTCCTCTCTACTGGGTCTGGAATTTAGGAAGCTATGGTAAGAAGTGTCAAACTCTTCTATTGCTTTCTTTGGCCCCTCATTTTGCAAGATGTGTTTGTGTGCTTTTTCTTATTGGCTGCTGGCATGTTGGTGGTCTCTGTTCCCATCTTTAAGTGACTTCGATTCATGTCAGTGGGTCTTGGAGGCTGCGATACCCCACCATCTTCAATGGTTGGTTTTTATGATACACTCTTCATTTTCAAAATGTTCCAAACATCCTTACTGGAGTAGAGGGGAGCTTGCTGATTTTTGATACCATTTTCTTTCTAAATAGCCAAGGAAGTGCACATAGAAGGCCATGCTTCCTCTTGATTCGTGCTTAGTGCATATAAGTTTCTAATTTTCTCACCCTCTTATCCAAGTCCCTCCCACTCACTAGATGGGAGTTTCCTCCATTCTGTAAGCTCCATAAAGCAAGGCATATTGGCACAGAGCCTAGCACGGAATAATCACCCAATAAGTAGTGGCCAGAAGAATAAATACATGAATCCTTGTGAGTCCTTGTCATCAAAAATAAATATGAAATTTAAAGTATAAGTTGAAGAGCAGTATGCTTTCATTGTTAGGCTGATATAAGAACTTTTACAAATATTGTCACACTTTGTTGCACTAAAAGAAATGGCAAGTTAAAACTAAGCGTATCTTTCTGAATGTTGAATAATCAGCTACGATGCTAATTTACATTATCTCCTCAAGACACCTGACAATAATTACCTTGGTGATAAATTTGGCCAAAAGAAATTGCTCCATTATCTGGAATTTAGGCAACTGATAAAGAATTAAATGCATTTCACTAGAGGATTTATTCTTGAACATCCTCTACTTGGACCACTGAAGCGCCCATACCTCGTGACAAATCAGCACACTGCCCCCAAAGCAGGGAAGGGTTTATTAGTGATCCTTTAACCAATACAAGGTTTTTAAACCTATCCCTTCTTACCCAATAAGACGTTTACTAATATAAATGATAGATGGCTGAGTTATTTCCACTCGTGGTATTAGCATTCTTGTTTATTTTTTATTTTCTTAAAGATTGTATGTATTTGTTTGTGAGACATTGGGAGAACACAAAAGGGAGGGGAAGAAGGAGAGAGAGGGTTGAGCAGGGAGCATTTATATTTATTTTTAAAATTTATTTATTTATGTGGGTATTTAAAAGGTATATGTCAAACACCTATTAATATAAGGGAATGTACTGAGCATGGAAGTAATTTACAAAGATGAGCAACACATAGCCCCTTCCCCCAAAATGTGCAGCGTAAGAATAACTTTCAAGGGACACCTGGGTGGCTCAGTAGGTTAAGCCTCTGCCTTCAGCTCAGGTCATGATCTCGGGGTCCTGGGATGGAGCCCTGCATCGGGCTCTCTGCTCAGCGGGGAGCCTGCTCCCCACCCTCACCCTCCACCCCCACTCTCTGCCTGCCTCTCTGCCTACTTGTGATCTTTGTCTGTCAAATAAATAAATAAATCTTTCTTTTTTTTTTTAAAGGATAAGTTTCAAATAGCTCCATGTAGAATATAATAAACACCATAAGAGTTCAAGTTTGTATGAAAACATCACACTGGGGAGGCACCATGGTCTAGTAAAAAGACCAAAGGACGTGGGGATCAGAGAGATCTGATTGTCCTGCTGACTCCATACACAAGTGTGTCCTTGGTAAGTCTGTTCACAGATGACTTTATGGTCACTATAACCATGCACTTTATTCTTGTTCCTTGAGGATTGGTGAAGAGAAATAGAATACTTCTGGGATAATGCTGGTCCACGCTTCCCTCAGAACGATGGTTCCAAATTCAAAGCAGCAAACGCCATTGCTCTGAATCCTTCCGCAGTTGCCCATCTTCAGAGGGAGACCACACAATTTAGGATACCACAATTTCTTCATCATTCAGTTCTTGACGGTCTCTTGAACCTCATCTCCAAGCAGTCTCTATTTGGTCCTCTCGATAAAAGATGAACTAGCCTGTCTGAACTTCTTCAAACACATCACGAAACTTCAACCTTTGCATATGCTACGTCTTCTGTTGAAAATCTTCCCGTGTCTAAGAACTGGGCAAACACTGTGTCCTCTTTAGAATAGTTTGGAAGATTTTCTATTTGGAGCATCCATCTTTCCCCATCAGGGAATCCATTCCACATTCCCCTATAGCTCCCATGAGCCTAGATATACTTTCATTTTTATCTTGTATGCTGTCCTCATTTATATTCATTAGTTCTAGTATCTGTTTTTTCTTGGTGTTCAGAATAACCATATACTAAATATTGGTTGATATATATATATTTTTCTCTCATGAGGCCAAGATTATCCAGTAAATGTCGTTCATTACTTAACTCTGAATTCCCAGATAGCCCAATTGCTTATTGAAAAATGGAAGAAAACATCAACCAGTCAATCAATCCACATGATTAAGGGTGACACAGTGTTGTGTTTCTGCTCCCTTTACAAACGCAGTGTACCTGCAAAAGCTTTATGGCCCCCAAAATGGACAAGTGGACAAACACATCATAGTGGCACCATTGGCCAGCATTTTTTTTTCATTTCTTTTTAAAGATTTTATGTATTTATTTGACAGAAAGAGCACAAGCGGGGGGAGAAGCAGGCAGAGGCAGATGGAGAAGCAGGCTCCCTGTGCAACAGGAAGCCCGACAAGGGGCTCGATCCCAGGATCCTGGGATCATGACCTGAGCCAAAGGCAGACACTTAATTGACTGAGCCACCCAGGAGTCCCTTTTGGCCATCATCTTGAATTTCAGATGAGGGCCCATAGGATGGTTGCTAGCCAGTATACATCAAGAATCATCAGGAACTCTACTCAAGGAGACACCTGGCAATGGGTAGAAACTTCCTTGAATCTCAAAATTCTCTCTCACTTTCCATCTAATATTGTCAATATTTTACCAGCAACAACCAAATGTGTGCTTACACATCAGTGTCGATGTGGGCGGAGGAAGGAGGCAAAAGACAATCTGAGATGTAGTTAGATTCAGTATGTAGACCTTGAATCTGGGATTACAGTTAGTAAATGCTTTAACGTGCACCTATGCTGGTGGTAATTCCTCTTCCTTCTGTTGTTTCTCATAAAAAAGGTTAAATCTGGAAGAACAAGGGCAAAGATATAATATATAATAATATTTACTGTGAATATATATATATATAATATTTACTGTGGATGCCATCAAATATAATATTTACTGTGGATGCCATCAAAAGTTCCTACCCAGGTTAGTACCTGGATGTCATACACAATAGTTATGCAGAGAGAGTTTTCAAATCAGAGCTTTCCATTGGTTTTCATGAATATTTATTCAATTAATTTTTAAAAAAAATATATGTATGTATGTATGTATTTATAGAGCATGAGCTGGGGGAAGGGCAGAGGAAAAGGGAGAGAGAGAATCTCAAGCAGATGCCATGCTGAGCATGGAGCTCAGTGTGAGGCTCAACCTCAGGACCCTGGGACCTCGACCTGAGCGGAAATCAAGATTTGGACTCTTAACTGAATGAGCCACCGAGGCACCCTTCAGTTTAAAATACGACTAGAGGACAAGTTGGCTATGAATGTCGCTGGGGATTTGAATGAAACAATATAACCAAAATTTAAAGAAAAAGAAGCGTCAATAAACCTTACCAAATTTACATGGCCTATCTTTCTCTTTCCCTCCCTTTCTCTCGCTTCTCTCCCTCCACCTTTTCTCTCTCTTCCTCTCTTCCTCTCTGTTTCACCTGCCTCTGGTGAGAATTTAGTATTGCCATGATGACACTCCAAACAAACAGTGACCTAAGGAATGAGTTTGTTGCGTACTTTAGTGGGTAGTACTAGTGATGAGTACAAGGAACCATCTATGCGTAGATAAACAGGTGTTAATCTCCACAGCCAAGACTCAATCCCAATGTTCACTAACTCCGGCAACCATAAAAGTGTGTATCTTGAGGTCATAGTGCTAAGCACATAGAAGGGATTTTTTTTTTTTTTAAAGATTTTATCCATTTATTTGACAGAGAGCAATCACAAGTAGACGGAGAGGCAGACAGAGAGAGAGAGGGGAAGCAGGCTCCCCGCTGAGCAGAGAGCCCGATGCAGGACTCAACCCCAGGACCCTGAGATCATGACCTGAGCCGAAGGCAGCGGCCCAACCCACTGAGCCACCCAGGCGCCCCACATAGAAGGGATTTAACAGGTGCTCACCAAACCCTTCTTTTTGTTGTTATTGTTTCATTCTAAAAAATCCTTAATCAAATTACAGGTTTGGGAAGAACTTCACGTGGAGGCTTTCTCTCTGTATAAGTACTGACATAAACTTCAGGGATTGAAATATTTCTCAGCTTTCACGTACCAATTATTTCATTTTAGATGACCTTTGTGATACTATGTAAAATTCGATGTATCAACATCAGGTGTTGAGATCTCAAACACATTAAAATTCAGAAAGATTCTCAAACAAGCTGACAAATATTGCTCCCGAATACAAATTTCTAGTATGGAAATATATATTTAAAGTATTAGACACACTTTTTGTCTCTCATTTCCATAAAAAATGACCATAAAATATCATTTGAGCTATATAAATGCAAATTTTTAAGTGTGTAAATATTTTTATTTTCTCACATCTAAATGATTTGTTCATCTGGATTTTAGGTACTTATATGCTTCATGTGTGTGTAGGTAGCATGTATATATATATGTCCATAATGATCATGAGTAGAGCTTTTTGTCCTAATTGCATTAAAAACATTTTCTCATCCACTGTTTCTTTTTTTTTTTTTTTTAAGATTTTATTTATTTATTTGTCAGTGAGAGAGAGCGCACAAGAAGAGGGAGTGGCAGGCAAAACAGGCAGAGGGAGAAGCAGGCTCTCTGCTGAGCAAGGAGCCTGATGCAGAACTCAATCTCACGACCCTGGGATCATGACCCAAGCCCAAGGCAGACGCTTAACCTACTGAGCCACCCAGGTGTCCCCCATCTACTGTTTCTAATGTAATTTCTGGTGTTAAATCATTGTTCTCTCTCTCTCTCTCTCTCTCTCTCTCTCTCTATATATATATATATATATATATATATATAAAAGGAATTTTTGGATTTTCGTTTATACTTGACATTATGACATTTTATTACACTCTGTCTGGTTTTGTTGGTTTTTGTCTAATGATCCCTGACTCCTCTTGACCTTGTCCTTTTGTAATCATCTCACCTCCCTGGACCTGGAGAATCATATCAGGTTAATGCACTCCATGTAGAATACCGCAAAAGTGATGAGATGGGGTGTTGCTTCTGAGATTAGGTTATAAAATGACAGCAGCTTCCTTCTCGGCATTTACCCTCTTTTGCTCTGTCTGGGAAAGCCAGCGGAAATGTTTTGGGGAGCCCATGTGAGCGAGCTTGGAAGTGGGTCCTCCTTTAATCAGGGCTTGAGGGGACCGGCAAACCTGGATGCACCTTGACTGCAACTTCATGAGAGATTCTGCCTGACAGACACACAACTAAGTCATACCAGGATTCTTGACTGACAGAAACTGTGAAATAACAGAAAGTTGTTACTTCAAGCCACCAGTGTTGGCCATAATTGGTGACGCAGCAAAACAAATACACCTTTATAATCTAGTATCGTTGATATACTTTCAGAAAACATTTATGAAATAAATAAACATAGAGCAATTAATAAATGCCTTGTAAATGAGGATCCCTAAAGTTTTATTGGATTTATTCCTTCTTACTGGTTTTGCTCTATTTCCTTTCATTATTCATTACTGTAACGTTATCTATTTGATGCTACAATCAAATCATCTCTTGTTTTGGGGAAACTGAGTGGCTCTGCCAGTTAAGCCTCTGACTCTTGATTTCAGCTCAGATCATGATCTCAGGGTCATGAGTTCAAGCTCTGCGTCAGGCGCTCCACTGGGCATGGAACCTGTTTAAGATTCTCACTCTCTCCCTCCCCTGCGCCCCCTCCCACCCCCCACTTCTGTGTGCACATGCATGCACACGCTCTCTCTCTCTTTAAAAAAAAAAATGTTATCTCTTCTTTTGCTTTTTTTTTTTTAAGATTTTATCTATTTATTTGACAGAGATCACAGGTAGACAGAGAGGCAGGCAGAGAGAGAGGAGGAAGCAGGCTCCCCGCTGAGCAGAGAGCCCAACGTGGGGCTCGATCCCAGGACCCTGGGACCATGACCCAAGCCGAAGGCAGAGGCCTTAACCCACTGAGCCACCCAGGAACCCCCGATCTTTTGCATTAATAAAACTTTCAACACAAGGCACTCCTCCTATGCATTCTGAATCTGAATATAGTTACTTAAAATAAATAGCAATATAGTAATAAATTATCTTGTTCCATACCAAGATAAATTTAAATTTAAAAAAAAATTGAAAAACTATTTTTAATGCCTCCTATTCATCCAGCTTCTGTTTGAAAAATCCAGATCATGATCATAATAATCTTTTCTTCCTTTATAATTTGGAGAAAGAATACTGCCCACTCCCTTTCAATCAGGTAATAGAAACTTGGACTTGGGGATAGCTATCAAGCCTTCTTGTTTATTATTGTCCTTACTTTTTACTTGGAGATGATGGATTAGTCCAAGAGATGTGAATTTTGTGAGAATAGCCAGGCTTCTCTCTGAACTATGTTCCTTTCTGATCTCTACCTTCAAATACACTTCTCTGCCATACTAAATCCAATGAATAAACTTCTTTTTGGAAGGCTTGTGAGGCTAAATTTTCCTTAATATAACTGACTCAACATACTATTTTATATACATGTTATCCAAGAAATAAATGAGAAATAACATACCATCAATAAGATACTACTGCTTTCTTTTTATTTCAGGAGTCAAGGCTATGAGAATGCCAAGTAAAACTTACAGATTTGATTAAAAAAAAAAAAGAACTTGTCTCTTAACATTCTACATCTTAAATTACTTCTCCCAAACACCCTTATAACTTTTGACAAATTTTTAGGATTACATGAGTCTGTGATTTTTCAAGGAAAAAAAAATTTCTTAAAGCCTCCACATCTTATACTCTCTAATCATGAATCAAAAATAGGTAAATTACATATATATATGCATATATATGTATGCACACATATGTGTAATATAAGAAGAAGAACAGAATGTCTAGATCATAGAGGTAACTAATAAATCTATATTTGAAATTCTTAACACTGGAATTTATATTTATAGTCAGATATTTATTTTCAATTGTCTTTTTTTTCCATTTACTTGTCACAGTAAAAGTAAAGAAAAATAATTTCCACAGCACGTTATTTGCCTTTTGGTATTTGATTAAGCACATGGAAAAGGGAGACAGGCAGAGCCCAGACTTTCCCAGAACAAAATTAGGTCTTGATAACAAATATCTAAAATACTGTTTAAAATAAAACTCACCCAACTGTCATTGACATTAAAACAAGAATCCACTCTAACCATTTTACACGTATTTTATGTAATTTTTCCTTTCCTGGAATCTACTAACAAAATGTGTCTGGGGAGATTTTGTTTTTAAGGTATTGGGACACTATTGACTCCCAAAGATTAAAAAAAAAAAAGCTACCAGTAAAGCAGGTAAGATTTGCTGAGAGATTCATATGTCTAAGGCCCATAAGGCATAGAAAAAAAAAATAGGAAATGATTTAAAAGTAAGCAAACAAACAAAACAAAACAACCCTAAAAGGCATCATTTCTGTCCTCAGAAACTGTGCAATGTATTTAAGACACATGTATACAAATGAATGAGAATGCAAGAAAATATGTTTAAGATATGTGTCAGGAAGGTGTATGTTATCATGATTCCCGATGCTAAAGCCTTTTTTCGTGTTTAGTCACGAGACAACTACCATGTATAGTTCAGAAGTTATTAGTAGTAGCAGAAAACACCAGTCCGTTTCCAAGAGCGCAGGGTGGGAAAGAGAAGGGAATGTAAGTGTCAAGTCAGATGTTCTGAGATATAAAAGGAAGGTAGCTGAGGGAGATAATGTGATTCATTACACAGAGTTCTATTTGCATAACATATGTTAAATATAGAAAGGGGTGTTGTTTTGGTTTCAAATGGAAGACAGAGTATGTGCTACACATTTTGAAATAAGGAAGGAGAGATTTGTGAGGAATGTCTGGAACACTAAATTCTCCAGGGTAAAGAAGTTTGGAGATGGAAACCCACAGAGCAGGATGAACTTGAGAGGGAAAAGATGCGGAGGGAAGACCCAGTATCAAAAGAAGGTACATGGGGCGCCTGGGTGGCTCAGTCATTAGGTGTCTTCCTTCAGCTCAGGTCATGATCCCAGCTTCCTGGGATCGAAACCCGCATGGGGCTCCCTGCTCAGCGGGAAGCCTGCTTCTCTCTCTTGCACTCCCTCTTCTTGGGTTCCCTCTCTTCCTGTCTCTTTCTGTCAAATAAATAAATAAAATCTTAAAAAAAAAAAAAAAAGGAAGAAAGAAAGGAAGAAAAGGCAGAGAGAGAAGGTCGGCTAAGCATCCACCTTGGTCACTGGCCACCCAACTCCCCGCCCCGACTTAGCTCCACTGGGTAGATGGTGGTGGCTGGATTTCTGCACAGTGGCTGTCCGTGATCACCCAAGCTTGGCTGAGAGAAAAAGGATTGCTGGTGAACCTGAAGAATAGAAAGTTCTTCCCACGAGCAAAGGATTCGTCTCCGTACATCCCCACCCACAGCACTGTCCATGTGTCCAGCACATTCCCTAAAAACTGAGAGGAACCCCAGTATCTGCAGCCATTGGGAGACCTTCCACAGCAAGTGTAGAGAGCAGAGGGAAGAGGGCTTGGCTAACTGGAAGGGTCAAGGCACAGTCCAAAACCCACTCAACAGTTGGGGTGGGGGACAATTTCACCAGAAGAATGATGATTTGTAGAAGGATAATTTTACATATTCTATATACACACATACATATACATACGCATATTTATATATATATATACACACATGTATGTGTATATGTACTTGTGTGTGTATATATGGTTTTAAGTAACATATGTATCGTTTTTGGCGTAAAGTCTGTTTTCATCTGATCCAAATGGAGCTGTTCTTGTTTTCCTTTGATTTCCATTGCATGGAAACCCCCTTCTCCACTTCTATTTTTTTTTTTTTTTTGGAAGATTCTATTTATTCATTTGAGAGAGAGACAGAGAGAGTAGAGGCAGAGGGGAGGGAGAAGCAGGCTCCCTGCTGAGCTTGGAGCCCAATGTGGGGCTTGATCCCAGGACCTAGAGATCACGACCCGAACCAAAAGTAGATGCTTAACCGTCTGAGTCACCCAGGCACCCTACTCCCCCACCTTCTCCACTTCTTCACATAATGCAATTGCATCTGATGATGTCTGGAATCTGATCGTAGTTTCAAATTCCAAACTTTGCGGATTCCTAGCTCTACATCTTGGACAAATTACTTAGCTATGACTCCATTTTTTTTTTCCACTTATAGAATATACCTTTCTCATTCAGTAATTGTGATGAGTAAATAGGTGAATATATGTGGAATGTTTAGAAAGACAGAAAGGCAGCATAAGGGATATATAAATGCTAGCTAATACTATTACAATGAGCAAGTTGTAAATTCCTCCTTTTTGTACCTCTTTCTGAATTTTCATGAATTTCTGATAGAGCAGAGTTCACATCACACATCACACATCTGCCACAAAACTGTAGGGTATATTATGAAGAACAAGAAGGAGTCTACCTTCAAAGCTATATTTGCCTTTTGAGTTTCCCTGGGTTTCCATGGAACCCATAAATGCTATTTGAAAGCTAGAAGGGTGGACGACATTCCAAAAGGCAAGAAATGTTCTTTTTACTTACAGATAAATGGAAAAGTATTCAACATGTATTTGTTAGCTTAATTGGGATAAGGACTTTGTAAGAACAGTAAAAGGTTTGCAACTAATTAGGCTCATTTAAAACCCATTACTTAGCTTTTAACTGGGCATAAAGAGAAGAGAGAATGAGACTTCATTGTTTTCTAATTAAGATGAAATTTTGAAATTGGCAGTGCCAGAACACTGGATCTCCTAGAATGTTCTCTTCATTACTTTAAAACCAGTTTGTTTGTTTGTTTTTTAAAAGCCAGGTGTTAAGAAGTATGGTAAAATCAATTTGATATTTGTCTTGACTAAGAAAAAAAAAACATTTTATCGTAAAAGCAAACTGAAATCATTATGTGGCATTTTGGAATGAGTGAACTTTTATTGGTGAGACCCCCCCGTGAATAAAGAATGATGGAGACCTCACACAGCTGCTGGATTTTGTAGGGAAAAAAAGAAAGAAAAAAATATGAAGTGTCCTACTAATGTCATATGCCATCAGTTTCTTCTGCATTTGTTTAAGAATACTTGGCTTTCTTGTGCTCCGTAAGATCTGTATTGCAGATAATTCAAACTACATATTCATATACTTGTACTTGTCTTTGATTAATATTTGTCACCAGGAAAAATCTGTTGAACAGTGTCTCAGTCTCTCTGTCTCACACACACACTCACGTGTTTCAGAAAATTACTCAGTCCTTTTAAGATTTTGCCAAATCCTCTTAACTCTCCCCATTTATTAAAGGACTTTTAATTTCATGTATTCCAAACTAAATAGGCTCTTATTTGACATCTTTAGGCTGCATTTATGGGAAAAGAGCACAAAGAAGGAAAGTTGCCATGTCGTTGCTCGCTGTCAGGTAACATTTTTATAATCATTCAAGTGATTCCTTTTATATGCATCTATTCTTGAGCTGATTTGAGTCAGGTGAATCTGAGTCACTTCTGTTAATGTCAGAATGAGGGCTGAGTCCATGAATTCTACTTCATTACACACTGAGTCTGTGATATCTAGGTAAAACTCACTTTTTCTAGCTCCTTTTGTAGTAAATCCTTAGGATCGAATTACAACATACAAAAATAAAATGCACAGATTTTAAATCACAGCTTGTACACAGAATTGTACAAAGTGAACAGACTGTGTAAACACCAAAATCAACATAACATGGCCTTTAGCAATACCCCAGCATCCACCCTCAGGCCCCCACTCTCACCAAGAGAAAGTAACCATTATTTTGACTTCAGTCTTTGGAGATTAGTTTGTTCAGTTTTTGAACTTTATATAAATGGAATAAAAAAGTATAGATAGATAGATAGATAGATCTATAGATAGATAGGTCTATTTATATATAAAAAAACTATATATGTGGTGTCTGGTTTCTCTAATTTAGCTTTATGTTCCTGAGATTAGTTCATGTTTCTGTGTATAGATTCAGTTCATAATTCTCCATCTCCTTATAACAGTGTATCCATTTTGTACTAGATGAACATTTGTGTGTTTCTAGTTTGGGGCTGTTATAAATAATGTTGCTACAAATATTTTTAGACATCTTTTTTTGTGGCGTATATACATATACATACATATATGGGGTTGCTTGTTCTTTAGAGTAGGAACGTGCTCACATTAATTAACTGCTATCAAATGGTTTTCCCACGTGGCTCTATTGCTTAACAATCTCACCAGCAGTACTTGAAAATGACAGCTGGGCTTCAGTCTTAGCAACCTTGTGTGTTGTCAGCTTTTGTTTTAATTCACCAATTATGGGGGAGCTGTAATTTAATTTCTATTTTTCTGATAACTAATAACATGAGTATTCATGTACTCATACATGTTTTTTATGTGTCCCATCCATTTTTTGCAAAGTACTTTCTCAATATCTTAGCTCTTTCAAAAAAAAAATTGAGTCATTATTTTTGAAATGATTTGTAGGAAGTCTTTCTATATTATTCATATATTAATATATGTAATATAATATATGAATATATTTGTATATATGATATAACAATATATTAAAATATATATTAATATATCACATATATTACTATATTCATATATTAAACTTTCATATATCAAGCATATTCATATATTAAACATATATAAATAAAAATATATTATTTATATATTTAGATATGTACTTCCTCAATCTCTGGCTTGCATTTTACTTTTAATATTTTTTATTAAGAGAAGTACTTAATATTTTAAAAGATTTTATTCATTTGAGAGTGAGACAGAGAGAGATCAAGCAGGGAGCACAACATGGGGTTTGATCCCAGAACCTGGAGATCATGACCTGAACCAAATGCAGACACTCAACCATCTGAGCCACTCAAGTACCCTCAGAAGAATTTAATTTTAATAGAGTTTAATTTCACAATCTTTTCCTTTATGGTTGATGCTTTTCCTATCTTATTTATGAAGTATTTGCACAACTCCGAAATTATAAAGATAATCAATGTTATCCTCTAGAAGTATTTTTGAAGCTTTATTGGAACTGCAAGATATAGAGGACTCAGTGTTCATTGTTCTATGTGAATTAGGACATAAGTTGATCCAGTGCAGTTTATTGGAAAGACATTTTGCCGCCCCCCCCAACTACTTAACAGGCACCTTGCTGAAAATCAGTTGGCCATTTGTGGGTATGTTTTTGGATTCTCCATTCTGTTCCACTGGTCTACTTTTCCTTTCCTTGTACTAATACTACACTGTATTAACTCTTTATATGTCTTGGTATCTTATGAAATGAGTTATTCAACTCTGTTCTACAAACTTCCCATTGAATTTCTTCATGAGTTTTTGGATCAGCTTGTCAGTTTCTATACAGACGTGCAAATAAAACCCTGCCAGGACTATGATTGGGATTGTATTAAATCTGTAGGTCACTGAGAAGTAAAGTACACCTTTACAATATTTAAGTTCCCAAAATAGGAATACGTCATCCTTTATTTCTTTCGGTCTCCTGTAATTTCTCTGAGGTTTGTAGTTTTCTGTGTAGAGCTCTTTCGCAACTGTCAGAGAGTTTTTCAAGTTCTCTGATGATTTTTTAAAAGATTTATTTATTTATTTTAGAAAGAGAGTGAGAACCCAATGGGAAGGAGTATAGGGAGAGAGAGAGAGAGAGAGCTTCAAGTAGGCTCCATCCTGGCTGAGCTTGAAGCCCAAAGCGGGCTCGACCTCAGGACCCTGAGATCACGACCTGAGTGAAAACTAACTTTCCCTTAACTAACTAAGTAACAAAACTAACTAACTGTGTCACCCAGGTGCCTCTCAAGTTCTTTGATGATTTTTAATCTATTATAAACACTGTTGGGTTTTTTGTTTTTGGTTTTTTTTTTCTTTTTTTGGTATTTCATTTTTAAACTATTGGTACTGTATGGGAATACAGTTGGTTTATGTTGAATTTTGGTTCCCAGAAGTTTCTAAATTCATGTGTTAATCTGCATAATTTACCTGCAGGTTAGTTTGAACTTCCTGTCTCCTGCAAATAAGGATTTATTTTGCTCTCCAGTTCTTATATGTTTATGTATACACACACACACACACACACACACACACACACACACATGTACATTGCTTTACTGTGCTTTCAAAGACTTTTAAAATAATATTGAACAGATGTGGTGGAAAAGGACATCCTTGTCTGGTTTTTGATCTCAGGAGGTGAATTTCTAAAAACGTGGCAGTCAGCATGATGTATGCTCACAGACTTCTGTAGGTGACCTTCATCAAACTAAGAAATATAAACAAAACCAAGCAAACAAAAAATGGACTTCTGTTTGTTTCTAAGAGGGCCAACACTCCCAGTGAATAAAATAAGAACAACTGAGTAAATGGCAAAAATCGTATTTCTAGAAGAATCAGAGGACAGGAGAAGCAATGAGGAAGACTGGGGCTAACATTTCAGAGGGAATAACGCTTTCCAGAGATGACGGAGGGTCTGTGTCTGCCTCTGGCAAGCTACATTTGACATTCAGAACAGGTAAGAGTTGAGAGTCCTGGGGTGGCCCAGGCCGACTTTGCTTGAGGAATAAGAAGTCGGCAGAACTGTTCATGATTGTGTGGGACTAGAGTGAAAAAACAAGACCCTTCTGGGGCCTAAAACTCAGAGTTGGTCTTCCCCTCAAGACACTCCTCACACTCTGAAGCTGCCTGAGGCAGGAGGCTAATGAACGAAACCCCCAAATTCTGAAAACACAGTAAAAATCCTTACCATTTCTTAGCGTTGAAGGTACAAGGAGACCTTCCCCCAAACTCTCAGTTAAAAACCCCAAGGGGCCATGTCTTAGGGAGTAAAGGTGAACCAGGGAGAGGGGTTGCAATCAGCCTTGCTACACTCAGCCTCTCATTGGGTAAAAGTGATGGGTTTTCCCATCTATGGGGAATGCCTCCACTTTTGATAATAAATGAACAGCATAGCTGGAAATCCTTAGGTTTGTGCAACAGGAGCATATGGCCAACATCAAAGACCAAGAAAAAGGATTTTAAGATACCTGTGATTAATCTGTTGGAGAGAATAGAGAAAAGCAAGCAGGGGAAAAATGGAGAATTTCCACAGAAAATTTGAATCTATAAATTAAGTCAGAGCAGTATTCTAAAACCAAAAATAAGACATATGAGATGCAGAACACAAAAGATAGGCTGATGAGTGGTCAGAGAAGATGACAGTATTTCTGAACTGGAGATCAGATCTGTATGAAATACACATGTTTTAACAGAGAAGAACTGGAAGAAAAATTCATAAATGCACTGAGCAGATGGGGGACGTAATAGAATTATATTCTTCTTCAGGCTCAATGACCACATAATTTGACGTTTTAAATGATGCCATTGTTCAGGTAACATTAAAAAGGCTATTACCTGAAATATTTCCATAATTATTTGAAATGCGAGGTAAATCTGAGTTGAATGTCTTCCAAATTTATAATCAGAAAAATTTTAAGCTGAACCGGATCTCAAGGATGATTCCTCTCAAGCTCCTTCATTTTATTTATGGGTTCTGAAGGGATTAAAAGACTTACCCCGAGTGGCTTTCTAGCAGGTAATGCTTCGATTTTCCACCATATTCTATTCCTGGACACGCTCTCAATGGGTTTGCTAACCAATATGACCCAATTAGTTGTGGGGAAAAAGTGAATACTTTCTTTTTCACTCTGTAAGAGTATTCAGCTGCACACTAAAATAAGAAAAAGAATACTTTGGAAAACAATTTTCTGGTTGGCCTGGTTTATCTAAGTAGATGGAAAATAAAAATGAAATTAAGAATACAAATTTTATATTATTATTAGTGGGCTGTTGGAATCTGCAACTTTGCTCCTGTTCTGTTAGATATCCACTGTATTATCAAATTTCCTCATCCTGTTGTATATCCCATCTCCCTTCTCATCCTGTGTCTTAAGTCACAGTCTTAGACACCCAAGCCCTTGTCTGATATTGTATTGTCCCTTGCCACCTCTTCCTAAAGGCAGAATGCACATCCTGGTTCCATCCTATACAAGCCAGTCATTGTGGGTAAATGACCTAATCTCTCAGAGCTCCCGTTTCTTCATGTGTGAACGAAGAATAATAAATAACACCTACCTAATTAAATTCCACCTTACTTGTAGGATTCTGTGTTTCTCAAATGTTGTACCACGTGGAGTCACAAAAAATACAATTTGTGCATAAGTAAATAGTTCCTACCTCAGGCAGGTGTTGAAGGCAGTTAAATCGAACAAAATTGTAGAAGTAAACCACTTAGAGCAGAGAACAGCAAATATATATAACCCACGGTTCAAATCCAGCCGTCTGCTATCTATTCTTGTAAGTAAAGTTTATTGGCACAGTCATATCCATGTGTTTACACATTAAACACGGCTGCTTGCCTACTACAAAGGCAGCTACAGTTGCAACTGAGTCCGTGTAATCCACAAAATAAAAAATATTTAATATTTGGACCTTTACAGAAGCAGTTTGCTGACCCTGACTTACAACATTGCCCAGCATAAGGGTACATGTTGGTTTTTTTATAAATTAACTCTTTTTTCCAAACCAATTCAGAATACAGCATTTATTCTTCCTCTTAAAGGCTTCTCCATACATTCAACTCCCATTCAGGAAATTCATTAGATACATGCAAATTTTTATGGATTCCACATTAAAAGAGCATTTTTGCAGAATGCCGAATTTGCTGGTACATTTCTTTTTCTGTGGGTGAAAACAAATTTCTGGTATATTATTTTGTAACTAGAGTTGTAATTTTGCACAGCTGGAACAAATAGATTTTACATTAGAGTTAATGATTGAAGGGTTAATTGAAAACTCTACAGGCTACTATGAGCTCCTGGATGTAATGTGGATTTCTTTTTTTACCAGAATAAAAGGCATAAGAAATTGCTGTCAATGGAAAGAAAAAAAAAAAAAAGGAGAGAGAGAGAAGTACATATCCTTCTACTTGAAACTAATATTATTTATTTATACAGGAAGGATTAGTTAGAAGATGATGACTGAACAAAGCTCGTCTAACCAGAAAACTTCATAAATCCATAGTTTCTTCCTCATGCTGTTCCTGGAAGCAGCCTCTTAAAATTGTTCCCATGAAATGCTGGATCATAACCAGTATGAAACCATCAGAAAGGTTTATTGTTGTAATAGTTAACACCAATGATAAGTGCCAAAATGAGTCATTAGACATTTGCATTTACATGCTAAGGCAGCATGTCTTAGTTTTTATATCCAAACTCAAGGTTGTGATTACTATATATGAGTAACCATCTTACTCAGGAAGGACATTTTGTATATACTCAATAAATAATTGTTTACTGAACAGCAACTAAGTGATTTCTATTGCATAATAAGGAAATCTGTTTAGATGAGAAGATATTTCATTAACTATAGAAATCTATAATGACTTTGATATAATCAATGTTAGCATAAAGAGAAGTATAAAAGTTACAGCAGATGTTTTATTGCTCTGTGATATGATAAAACAGACTAAGAAGTAAGCAATAACAAAAAGCAGCTTTGAGAAATAATATATAGGAAAAATAAAAAGTTGGCAATTAACTCAGAGTGGAATGATGGGTAAAAGTAAGAAATCAAAGAATCCCTCATTCCCACTGTGTATGTGAAAATATATTTAACATTACGCAAATAAAGGACTGTTGATGTCTTGAGAATTATGGAGCTATCCAGATAAATTTAGATTCAGTAAAGAAAAAAGAGGGCAGGTCTCAACTTTGGAATTTGGAAGGAGGATATTCACGGTGGACAAAATATGGAAATAACCTCAGGGTACCAGGGTGGTTAAGTCAGTTGAGCATCTGCCTTTGACTCAGGTCGAAATCCCAGGGTCCTAGGATAGAGCCCTGCATCAGGCTCCCTGTTGAGTGGGGAGCCTGGTTCTCCCTCTCCCTCTGCCTGCTGCTCTGCCTACTTGTGCTCTCTCTCTTTCAAATAAATAAATAAAATCTTAAAAAAAAAAAAGAAAAGAAATAACCTAAGTGTCTGTTGATGGATGAATAGACAAAGAAAATGTGAACTACAATGGAATATTATTCAGCCATGAAAAAGGAGGAACTCCTTCCATTTGTGACAATAGGGACAAAACTGGGGGATATTACACCATGTGAAGTAAGCCAGACATAGAAAGACAAATGCTACAATGCTCACATATGGAATCTAAAAAAGTCATCACTCAGAGAAGAAGAAAGTAGAACAGTGGATGCCTGGGACTAGGAGTTGGGGAAAGGTAGAGATGTTCGTCAAAGGATACAGACTTTCAGTTATGAGATGACTATGCCCTGGAGATCTCCTGTACAACACGGCAACTAATAATGTTGTATAGTAAACTTACATTTGGTCAAGAGTACATTTACTTGTTCTCACCACATACACAAACACACACACACACACACACACACACACTGACTTTGTGAGGTGATGAATTTGTTAATTAGCTTGATTGTGTTAATAACCTCATAGTGTGTCCATATATTGAATTGCCACATTGTACCTTAAATATATACTATTTGTATTTGCCAATATATACCAATAGACCTAATAGCACGGCGGGGAGGGGGGAGGCAAAGAATTTGGAAGGAGTGGATAAAAAAGAGTAAAATGATAGTTATGGCCAGCTCACAATGACATAAAACACTGTGTTGTTGGGGGCGGGAACACCCTGGGGGGTGGAATTTGAGGAGAAATTACCTACAACTACTGACATAATCACAGAGATATGAAAAAAAAAAAAAAAACAAACACTGTGTTGTTAGGGGAACCCCCCCCCAAAAAAAACCAAAACCCGGGGCGCCTGGGTGGCTCAGTGGGTTAAGCCGCTGCCTTCGGCTCAGGTCATGATCTCAGGGTCCTGGGATCGAGTCCCACATCGGGCTCTCTGCTCAGCGGGGAGCCTCCTTCCTCTTCTCTCTCTCTGCCTGCCTCTCTGCCTACTTGTGATCTCTCTCTGTCAAATAAATAAATAAAATCTTTAAAAAAAAAAAAACAACCCACCCCTGGGGGGTGGGAAATTTGAGGAGAAATTACTATAACTACTGACATAATCACAGAGATGGTAGAAAATGACTCTGGGTCTGATGGTCAAGATACCATTGACAACCTTATCCATCGCCATTTTGGTAAAATAAAAGGAGTGAAAACCTCAGTGTTAAACTATAGTTTGAACATATGAAAAGGAGATAGAGATGATTCGAGTAAATAAGGTGGAGAAATCAGGCTGTAAGATCAAAAGAATGCAGATTCCAGGGAGTCTCGGTATGAAAAGAAGCATTTTCTTTCTCAAGAAGAGGGCAAGCATGTTTGCCTACATTAAGACAAAAACAGCACATATAAAAGAGAAAGCAAACAGAAAGGGGTTTGAAAGAGGGGGAAGAGAAGTTATAATAATCTGTTTCTTGTTTCTTCAATAATCTTTTTCTTGTTTCTCTTCTAACTTACTTCTCAGGGTTAAATCTCCTTACCTTGACCCCATGGTTTAACACCTCAGTCTCCAAAACCAACATTCTCTTGACAAGGGACACCTACAGGACACAAAGCACACTGAGGCGTATAAAGAGCTCCTCCACGTATTCACTGCTTGTACCCACGGCTAAGAATGACAAATTAAAACAGATCAGTTTAGCTTGTTAGATCTTATGAAAAGTTTATGTAACCTAAGGAAGTCCAGGATGTCATGAGAATTGGCTCTTTGAGCTCTTCAAGGACAACATTCCAGGATAGATTTTGATAAAGTTAAATCATGTCTTCCCAGTTATGCCCCTTCGGTTCGCTTGCACAATAGTAATCCATTCTATGGAATAGAGACTTACTGATATTGAAAGCTTCCCATTTTGGAGGGTTCATCATTGAGGATTTCATCTGAGGAACTTATTTTAATTACTGGTGCCTTTTGATAAACACTGGATAAATTGGAAAACAAAACTAACAAACACAATGAAAAAATCAATTAAAAAAAAAAAGGACAGTTCTGTATGGTTCTGATATCTTTGAGTCAAGGCTTTTTGTGTCAAAGACAGCTGTGTCCATAACTGAACAAAGAACAAAATTACTGAAATCCTAACAATCCAGACTTAACCAAGGTTATTAACTGCATGGAAATACACCGCTGTCACAAAATTGAAATTGTGAAACCAGAAAAAAGCTGACCTGTGGTGTGTGGGACAGAGTTACAAAATACCTATGAGGATCCAAGCAAAAGATTAAAGAAGATCAAGACAAGTAATGTGTTTGCGGACTGCAAAACTCCATATGTCTGGAGTCTGGGAACTAGTTTAGATGTGTTTTGGGGTAATGTCCCCCATTTGTAGCTAAGCATAAGATCGTTATCCTCATGACAAATCACCACATTGCCTTCTTTTAACAACTGACTGAAAGCTCATAGATGTCTTTGAACCCTGATGAGAAAAGGCTTTGCAAACCAGGGGATATTAACTCCAGCTGGGGTGTCGGAAGTCTGGGGTGATAAGAAACAGGTCCTTAAATTAGGGAATTCCACTGTTACTGGTATCATCCCTTCTTCAAGACCACTTACGTTCTTGTTCTCCGTTAGTACATCGGACGTCTTCTGACCAACTGGAAGGATCATAGATTGCTTACATTCGCTCTCTTTTTTTTCTTTTTTCATTCTTGTATTTATTTTTTTAAATTTATTTTTTATTTTCAGCATAACAGTATTCATTATTTTTGCACCACACCCAGTGCTCCATGCAAT
Source organism: Mustela putorius furo (assembly GCF_011764305.1). Lineage (NCBI taxonomy): Eukaryota > Metazoa > Chordata > Mammalia > Carnivora > Mustelidae > Mustela > Mustela putorius. The sequence goes on from NW_025421399.1 coordinate 11,425,754, forward strand.
CTGTGCCCTCTCTAATACCCACCACCTGGTACTCCGACCTCTCACCCCCCGCCCTTTCAAAACCCTCACATTGTTTTTCAGAGGCCATAGTCTTTCATGGTTCACCTCCCCTTCCAATTTCCCCCAACTCCCTTCTCCTCTCTGTCTCCCCATGTCCTCCATGCTATTTGTTATGCTCCACAAATAAGTGAAAGCATATGATAATTGACTCTCTCTGCTTGACTTATTTCAGTCAGCATAATCTCTCCCAGTCCCATCCATGTTGCTACAAAAGTTGGGTATTCGTCCTTTCTGATGGAGGCATCATACTCCACAGTGTATATGGACCACATCTTCCTTATCCATTCGTCTGTTGAAGGGTATCTTGGTTCTTTTCACAGTTTGGCGACTGTGGCCATTGCTGCTATAAACATTGGGGTACAGATGGCCCTTCTTTTCACTACATCTGTATCTTTGGGGTAAATACCCAGTAGTGCAATGGCCGGGTCATAGTGAGGAATCTCCACACTGTTCTCCAAAGAGGCTGCACCAACGTGCATTCCCACCAACAGTGTAAGAGGGTTCCCCTTTCTCCACATCTCCTCCAACACATGTTGTTTCCTGTCTTGCTAATTTTGGCCATTCTAACTGGTGTAAGGTGATATCTCAATGTAGTTTTAATTTGAATCTCCCTGATGGCTAGTGGCATCAGGGACATTCACTCTCTTTTGTTTTTTTTTCTTGTCACATCCAAGCCATCTCAGAGCTTTCTGTGATGCTCAAACAGTAAGAAGTAGAAGCAACTCTTTCTGTATGTTCTTGCTTCTATCTGCTGAACAACTTCCCTACTCGCTAGGAAGAGGGTGAAATTATAGTATAGTATAGTATAGTATAGTATAGTAAAGTATAGTATAGTATAGTATAGTATAGTATAGTATAGTATAGTAAAGTATAGGTTTACTGTTAATCACAGGCAAGGTTATAAACATAGGATTCAGAAAGAAAACCAAATTGGAGCTATTTGAATAGGGGCTACCTGGGCAGAGTAGAGATTTAAGAAGCCTGGCATCTTCAAGAACAGGATTTGAGGACCTGGCATTTTACAGAAGGTACACCCAAGCCAAACAAAAGCAAAGCCTTTAAATCAGAGGGGGTCTCAGAGCCATTCCACCACCCTTACTCACCATCTGTATTTTAATAAAGGTGAGTTTAGAACTGGAATAAACTCCAAGTCTTATGTTTATTTAGTTAGTGAATGCAACCCCAAATTCATCTTGAAGATGAATATGGAATACTATTTGGCTTATATTTTGAAAGGACCCCAAAGGAAGTTGCATTGAGAATAGACCTTTTGAGCTCCTGAGCAGATACAGGGAAATCTGTAGGGGGACCTTGGTCATGATCCAGGTGACAGATCATAGTGGTGAGGCCAGGGTGGGAACAACAAGGTGGTCAGAAGAGGTCACAGTCTGGAAATGTTTTGAAGAAGGAGTTCTCAAAGTGTTCTGACAAACTGCATTGGGGGGGGTCATAAATGACCGCCAGGTTTGTGACCTGTCCAACAGGTGTTGTTTGGTGGGAATACGGCTTGGGAAGGAAGTGAGGGCTCAGCTTTCAGCACGTTTTGGAGGAGGGCATTGTGGAAGTGTTGGCAAGCAAACTTTTTCATGGGAGAGTGTACTTTCCTGTTTGGGGTTTCAAGTTGAATTGTTTCATATCTGCTTTCTTGAAATTTTATCCACTTTTTCTGGCACCATGAAAATTATGTAGGACAGTTTCTCATAGGTCTCCTCCATGCCAAACATCTCCATCTTCTGCACCCATTCCTCAGACAGTAAGTTATCCAGACCCTTACGATACTGCCCCTTTGGTATTGTATCAAAGTTCAGCTTGACAAATAGGAAGGATGACATGAGGATCTCCTGACAAGATGTGACCAGAAGACAACAGAATTGATATCTTTTTTGCATCTTTCCCTCACTCCTCTTTAAGGCAGACTATGTGTGGGTTAGTTCTAGGAGCCCCCAAAACACTTGATTTTCATTAGTCAGCTGTCCATTGGAAGTTGGAGAGTTTAATATTAGAACTTAGCCACATAACGTTGCTGAAACCTGACATCTATTCAATTTATTTTTTGTATCGATTTATGGTTACTACCCGTAAATAAATTATTTTTATCAAAGCAAGTCTTGTTTATGCTTAAAATTGAAATATCATTAACAGGCATAGAGCAAAAGTTAGCTGCTCTACCTAACCCTACCCCCAAAACTGGTCACCAGCCAACCATTTCACAGTTTAATTATCGCTTTGTCATCTGCTTCAAAATATCCTGAGCAAAAGTAAGTATAGACTTCATCTTTCATAGGTGAAGTCTTAGTCATCTTTCCCAACAATTCGATCTCCTTAAAACCATGCAGTGTTTCTGTTATTTCAACCACATAAACATTATCTACTACTGAGCCTTTTAAATTACAGTCATCTGTCATTTGCTGCGTGTTGTCTTTTTCATGGAGGTAATAATACATGTATTTCACTGATTTTCTCATTAAGTGCTCCCATCTCTTTCAACAATCCTGAAAATCATTTTTGTATCCTGGCAGATAATGCTCCTGGTTCATCATTTTCCCAAAGACCTCCATATGGAGCTCTCTTGTCCTCCTCATGCAATTTGGGTCCAGACCTGCTGCCCCATTCTTGTCTGGTCTTCATCCCGGGATTCCCTTTGCCTCACTCCCGGCTATAATCTCTTATTTCCTGGTTTCCATTTTCTTCATTTCCCTTGATTTGTTTCTCTGTTTCAGTAAAGCATAGTTTCTAGCAATATTCTAAAAATGTACTGTAGACCCCAGCACCATTTTTGAGAGTTTGCATGTTTGAACCTTTTTTTTTTTTTTTTTTTTTATAACCCAGACGACAGTAAGTTTGGTTGGATATAAAATTCTAGGATGGACATTATTCCCCCTCATAATTTTCAAGGCATTTATATTTTGTCTTCTGAAAATGCTGATATTACTGTTGAAAGGTCCAAAGTTATTATTCCTTTAGGTCTTGTGTATGTGAACTACACTTTTTAAAAATATATATATTTATTTGACAGAGAAAGAGAGATCAGAAGCAGGCTCCCTACTAAGTAAAAAGCCCCATGTGGGGCTCGATCGCAGGATTCTGGGATCATGACCTGAGCTGAAGGCAGAGACCTTAACCCACTGAGCCACCCAGGTGTCCCTGTGATCTACACTTCTGCTTTAATCATTAAGATCTTATATTTATATTGACTGTACTGATATTCTTTCTCTCACTTTAATCTACTACCCTATTTCTTCTATCACAATGCCACCTCTTAGTTTTGTTTTGTTTTTTTTTAAATCATCTACTTCTCAGGTCATTCTCTGAAAAAAGTTTTTTAAAGATTTAACTTATTTATTTTACAGAGAGAGGGAACACAACAGAGAGAGTGGGAGAGGGAGAATCAGTCTTCCTATGGAGCAGGGAGCCTGATATGGGGCTTGATCCCAGGACCCTGGGATCATGACCTGAGTAGAAGGCAGACACTTAATGACTGAGACACCCAGGTGTCCCATTCTCTGAAATTTTTAGTCCATTTTATTTTTGGAACTTTTAAATAAGGATAACATACATACAATAAAGTACATATATCATAAGATTACAACCTGATGAGTTTTTATAACTAAACATGCACATCAGGCAGACAACATTCAAGGAACAGAAGAGTATCAGTATCCAAAACACTACTCACCTGCTCTCTTTGGATTTCATATCTCCTATCCAACTAAGGTTCTGATTTCTAACAGCACAGATTAGTTTTGTTCCTTTTCTTTATTTGGTTCTTTCAATGGAATTGCATCTGGGGCACCTGGGTGGCTCAGTTCATTAAGCATCTGTCTTCAGCTCAGTTCATGATTCCAGGGTCCTGGGGTGGAACCCCACATGGGGCTCCCTGTTCTGCAGGAAATCTACTTCTCCCTCTCCCCCTGTCCCTCCACCCCATTTGTGCTCTCTTTCTCTCTCTCTCTGTCTCTTAAATAAATAAATACAATTTTTAAGAAAGGGAAATGCCCAATACACATACTTTCATTTCTGGTTTGTTTTCATTTGCTAAACATTTTGGTTATGAGATTCAAAATGTGTGTGTGTGAAGCTGTAGATTGCTTATTGTTTATTCTACTACAGGTGTGTGTGTGTGTGTGTGTGTGTGTGTGTGTACATGTGTAAGAGAGGAAAGCCATAGATTAAGAATATTGGGAAAGAGGTGTGGAAATTGGATCAGGTGGGGAGAAGCCCAATGGTATTGATAATATTGGTAATGTTCTGGCTATTAAATTGGCCGGTGGATTTGCTAGGGTCCACTGTATTATTTTGCTTTGCACAGAGTACCTTAGGTATCAAATAATACATCATTTAAGGGAAAATAGCATTGTGCTTGCTGTCTCTTGGTATTCCATTCCTTATTCCAAACTTTAGTGCCATTCATTGCTGAGATTGTCTGATAATAGCATATTCTTAAGTGAATCAGCAAAATTGGATCTCCTTCAACAGTTTTGAAAATTCCTGAGATGTTAGCCTCCTAGTCTTTGAAGATGCATGTCCTAATCTATCCTGCACTTTGTGGAAACTTTTTTTTTTTTTTTTTTTTTTTTTTGGTCAGTAGGAATAGACTTGTCCCCACTGGTTAAATGCCTGACCCTTCTTCACTGTACCGTAAATAATGGAAGGTTGTATTTTCACACTGTCCAGAAAATAGGCTAATTTTTACACTACATTTACTTTCTTCCATGTGGTTGGATACTTTGTAATGTCCTTGGCATGAAAACACTCTCTCTTCTCCTGTCAGATTAAACAAGGCAACATGTAGATGGTTCCAAAGCTGTTAGTGGGGATCTTGCTAGAGGATAAAGAAACTTCAAAGGCAGGGCAGTACCATGGATTTGCAAGTCCTGGGAAACTTTGGATCAAATCAGTCTTGAAGGCGAGTCTATCTTTAGATTTTTTTCAGGTGTTAGTAGAGCTTCCCTTTATTCCGAAAGCTAGTTTGGGTTAAGAATACTAACCTATGCCATTTAAATGACTCTAACACAGTATCTAAAAACAATGGTCTCTGACAAGCAAAGGTATAAAAAATATTTCTCAAGGAATCTCACTTCCTTTAGCAAGAGCTTCAACTAGCTTCAACTTGCAGGAAGTTAATTGAAAATCCCTACAGAAATGAACTGAAGTGAATGCCCTTCAGGACATCAAAGCATTTCTCAATTCCTTAGGTCTTTTGATCAACTCACAGTCAATTTGGCTCCCTCTGGTACTTTTTTATTAATAAGTTCTGAAGCTTAATAGTTATTTCTTCGGCTTATCATATATTTTTCCATCCCAGTTAATTATTCTCACTCACATTAGTCATTTTGTTCCCATTCTGGATATGTGTTGGCTTTCTAATAAGAAGGTTTTATTTCTCAAATATTTTCCTTCTTCACTTTCAAAATGAAGACAGCAAAATATAATATATCATTTCAATGCATTTAAATTACAATGGATTATAATGCAGAAGTGGCTGCAGTCGTGACGGAAAGTAATTTTGAAAGCTCGAAGCGAATTCTTATTTCCCTTAAAAACTGGTTGGATATGCCTCACGAGCTTCCCCCTTACCCTTTCTAAATGTTTGCCTTGGATATAAATCTGTTTTTATATCTCAGTTAATTTACATGCAAATTCCATTTCCACTCCAATCCAAACTTCTGCCATTTTCCCGTCGGTACCCGACGTATGCTACCACAGATGGCTTCGGATTTTCAAGCTTAAGTTTTTGTCCCCAAGAGCAGCATAAGCATTTTTGTGCTTGAGCAGATAGAGTTCCAGTTTAACATTTCTCTCTCTCTCTCTCTCTCTCTCTCTCTCTCTCTCCGTTTTTTCATTTGCGCATCTCCTATATTCCTTTTATCTCATTTTCCCACACACATCTTGAGAAGAAATAAAGTAACCCTACTGATTCAGCTTTAAGTGCTGTATTTGCCAATAAGACTCTGAAAACAAAATACTCTTCAACTGCAGGATATTTTATAATCATAAATTTGCTCATTCCCATCGTCCCCAAGGGAATAAAGTACATATTATTATTCCATTAAGGAAATGAAAACTCTCTGAGCCAAACAATTCTCTCCTTAGCTCCCTCCACCCATTGTCATGTTCTAAAACTTTATTTGCATAAGTGGTTTTCAAACCTTATTAGCCTTAACCCTGTGCCTTGTAGAAGCTTCTTATGGCTCACTCCCTTTAGGGCCTAAGAGGTAAACCAAGTCAGTAGGACTCTAGCTCCATGGCCTTCCTGGAAACAAAGTAGCTCAGCCTTTGAGTTGTATCTTGTAGTTCTGTCTGATATTATACTTGGGAAAGAAGGACCCAGTGTTAAAAATGGCTGGAAGTAACTCTTCCATGAAAAGTTTCCCATGAATACCCTAGGTTTTTCCTAGAAAACTATCCAAATCAACAGAAAACAAAACAACAATAACAAATAAAAACAGTCATCGCCAAATTTATTCTAACATGCAAACACTTTCAAGTGAATGTGAGGTAGAAGAGACAACTCTTTGGATGCTCTGACTTTTTATACTTTTATGAGCTTATAAATAAATTACATTTTATGAACATTAGAATACAAAATAAACCCATGCCATAAAACCGAACTCACTGCTGCCTTGAACTCTGTCTATAATCTCACATTATATATCCAAATTGAGGCAGAGTCTATCTGCACAAAAGCACAGGAGGAAATCAGAAAATCATCTAAGAAATGCTTTAAAAAATCTCATTTATTTTAAAAACTCTCTCTTTGCAGGAATGGCGCAGTGCCCTTCATCCAGTTTCCCCTAATATTGATAACGTAAATACTACAGTGACCAACACCAAGAACTTAACACTGACACAATATCCTTCCCAGGATTACAGACCTTATTCAAGTTTCATTGGTTTTCTTACAGATATCCTGTTTCTTTTCCAGGATCCACTCCAGAATCCCATGCCACAGTTAGTTATCATGGCTCTTTGGTCTTCTGTAAACTGTGACAGCTAGATCTTCAAGCTTCCTTGTTTTTCAGAATCTCGACATGGTCAGTGAGGACCAGGCAATTATTACATAAAATTTTCTCAGTTTGGGTTGGTCTGATACTTTTTTTTTTTTTTTGATGTTTAGGTTGAAGTTGTACATTTTTGGCAAGACTACCACAGAAAGGGCATTGTGCCTTTTCTCTGTGTATTGCAACAAGGGTATAGGGTGTCCATGCGGATTCACTGGGACTTATTTAGTTAAGATGGTACCTGCTATGTTCCTCCAGTCAAGTTACTATCTTTTTCTTCATTGTAAACAACACCTTGGGAGATACACTGGAGACTATACATATATTCTGTTTCTCTTCAAACTTTCACCAGGTGATGGGAGCTTCCATCATGATTCTTTTATATATTTACACAAATATTTTATAGTATAATGATTTTGTATTTTCCTCATTGCTGAATGTTCTTATGTGAGTCAGTGTTGAATCTACCAAATGTTTTCTCTGCATTAATTCCTATATTTGTGTGTTTCTTTTTGCATTTTAACATGGAAAATTACATTGATGTCTAAGTCCACAGATGGTTCTAATCTAATGAAGCATGACTTTTTCTTAGAGAAATGCCCAATGCAAATGACTCTTATGATCTGATGTTACTATTTTGAATGATCTTTTAAAAGATTTATTTATTCATTTGAGAGAAAGGGAGGAAGCTGGGAAGAGCAGAGAGAGAGGGAGAGAAAAACTCAGGCAGACTCCCTGCTGAGCATGGAGCCCGATTCAATCCCACAACCCCATGATTATGACCTGAGCCAAAACCAAGAGTCTGTGCCACCCAAGTGTCCCTATGTTGGACAACTTTTAAAATTAGAGGCCCAGAGCAGTATTTTCCAAAGTGTGTTATAAAGACCACTAACTCTGGGCTCCTGGGTGTCTCAGTGGTTAAACGTAGGCCTTGGGCTCAGGTCATGATCCCAGGGTCCTGGGATGGAGCCCCGCATAGGGCTCCCTGCTCAGTGGGAAGCCTGCTTCTATTCCCTCTAATGCTGTCTCTCTCCCTCTGTCAAATAAATGAATAAAATCTTTAAAGACCACTAACTCTACGGAATGATCAAACACACGTCCATGATCAAAGAAGTTTGGGAAACACCACATACTGTATTTGATTTTCTATCACAATATATGTTAGCAGATTAAAGATTCTTATAAATCCCCAAAAATACATTTATTCATCTTCTCAAGTCAAGTATTTCCCAAATTTATCGGACCATGGAGACTCTTCCTCACCAAACACTCCTTAACAGCTTAGGAAACCATTAACATACTTGGGAAAATTCTTGCCTTTTATAAATGAGCATTTTTAGAAATACTTATCAAGTTAAGGGTATGTTATTTTGTGACAATAAAGATTTACTGAACTTATGCTTTGTTTTACACTTTAAGTAAAAATATTATTTTTTTATTTCTTATCCTAATGAAGAAAGTAAAGATATCCCTGTGAAACAAAAATAAAAACATGACCAACTGTTCATATCTAAGTAATAATCAAATTTCAAAGTAGACACATTTGTTTCCTTTTACTGTCACGGATGTATATGAGTATATATACATATATATATATATTTTTTTCAGGAACAAATGTTTTATTTCTGACTTTTTCAGCATAAGTTAAAGTGAGAAACAGCATCTCACTGCAGGAGAAAAAGAGACAAGTCATGACAGAAAAGTAGAGTTTTAAAAATGCAATTGGCAATTTTAATATGTGCAAAAAAAGCTTGATAATGAACACAATATACCAAAACTTCATTTACTTGAAGTATCATAATTCTAAATTCTGAATAGTTTAACATGTTAAAGGAATCTGGTGAATCTAACTTTTGTACTATCTGTGAGAAAAATAAAAGAATATGTAAAGCAAATTAAAATATGGAAGCCACAGAAGTTCAGTGAATGCTGTATTTTTCTGCCACTCTTTTGTGAGTACTTAATATCCTAATTAAAGATCTCTCTTATCTGCTTGCAGAAGCATTTACCAACTCTGCCTAACACTGAGTGAGTAATCTTCCTCCATCCCAGTCAGTATGCATGAACTAGAAGATGATTTGCAGAGAGATGCTATTAAAATTGCTTCTTTATTAACTACAAGGACACAATATGTCTTTCATTTCTTTAAAATACTTGCTCACTCAAGAGTTCTTTCTGAGACTTAGAATTCTTCCTCACCTCTTTTCTGAGGTCAGGGAAAATGTGCAAGGTATTTCTGAGAGCTCCCGCAATAAAAAGGTTGTATGACTAAGCACATCTTTTGTTTGTAAAGTTTTTTTGTTTCCCTTACATGATAATGGCAGAACAAGATGGAGATTCGTATTTATGAAGTAGCTAATGTGTATTAGCACTCTGTTAGGAACTTCATATACCTTTTAAGCCCTGCAACAAACCTGAACATGTCTCCATTTTGCAGATGAGCAAAAGCCTAGACAGGTCACTGAGCCAATACGTGGTAGGCTTGGACATGTACTCAAGCTTGTCTTGTTCTAAACACTATGTATTTTTCCACCCTATCACATGCCTTAGTGTGTGCAAATCTCTTATTCTTTTAAAGCACACTTTAAGATCTCCAGGATTCCAACTCTTCAAAGAATACTTGAAATATTCTTCACTTTTTTACAGAGCAGAAAAATGAGGTCCACTGGAATACAAGGTTGTCTTTCTTGTTTTGTAAGCTCCCTCCCCACTATATCCCACACAATACACTTTCTTAGAAGTCAAATCCTTTGGAGCCTGATTGATCACTGTAAGATGATCTTCCTATCAACCCTTGGAACATCATGAAAGCTTCATGCTATCTTTTGAAGAAATTCATTGTCATCATGGGAGCCATTGATACCACAAGAAAAAGAGGCTGAGAGCTTCAGCCTGAGTTCTTCTTGTTCATGGTTACTTATAGCTTATGGAAACTAAATCCAATATATTGCAGAATGCTTGGCATAAAAATAGGGCCAAAACAATTAAAAACGACAAAAAATAAGCTGGTGCATGGCATCCAAAATGAGTTAATTACCACACTTTATAACCTAACCGGATCTGCAATAGCCATTTGGGCAGTAAAAAAATAAAAGGCAACAAAAACAACAACAAAAACAAAAGACCAAAAAAAAAACCCTCAGCCTTTTTGTTTCCTTAACTTCTGCAGTCAGCATGTTTATGCATTATCTTATTGTGATCCCATTTTATAGTTCAGTCTTCCTGAGCCTGCAAAATATTATGATAAATTTAGATGTTTATTCTTCTTTTGCTGGGATAGCCTGACAAATATTTCTTGATTCATTAAAAAAACAACAAACCAACAACTGAGAACAATACTTTATTGTACTTTGTCTTTTTTGTTAAGAAGGGAATATAAAGTACTCTGTTTTGTAATGAATAGATGAATGATAATGTTACTCCTCAATGGGATACTGTTTCAAAATCTATTTTATCTCTGTGACAGGGATTTCATTTGTGCTTCAATCAGCTGGTTGATTAGCACTAGGTGCCAGGGCAAGAACCAGGCTTGCCTAAGAGCAGTTTGGAACTATTCCGTATTACTCAGCATAAATAAAGAATATACAAATTGACCTAAAGCAAGTCATTTTCTACCTCTTTGAAAATATCCAGAGGAAAAAGATTTCTCCATACATTCAAATGTTCATCATTGTAAAGTCCAGATTATATTGAAAAAGTCTCATATAGGATATGTTTGTAAATGAGTGCTTATGTTTTAGCAAAAACAGCTAACACCAAACATAAGTTTTACTGAGGGCATTTTTGAATCATATTTTTCATTTAATCCTCCCGTCAACCATACGAGTAAGTGTTACTGCTATTAAGATACTTTTGAATGGGAAAACAAAACATAGACAGGTTAAAATGACTTACCCAGATCTCTTGACAGAGGTAAGAATGAGTGTGGGATTAGAAATCACTAAGTGTGCTGTTAGAACCCACACATTCAGCAATTAAGATGTGTTGGTTATTTCCAATGTTGCTCCTTGCTCTCTTTTGGCCAAATCCAATGATCTGGAATACTGCTTTTCTTTTACAGAAGTGTTGGTGTGATTAGGCAAGAACCTTTTCTTTCTAAATAAGATTGAGCACAAAGGAAGAGACTACAGGCCTGTTTATCAAGGGAACTTCGTTCTTCTCTGAACCTTGATGGTGGAGTGTCCCTTTAAAAACAAGAAGAAACAACACGACAGGGCAAGAATCTTCTTGCTGTCAGAGAGTTCCCTTTCCTGGCATCAGGGCCAGCAACATCTGGCAATTTAAACCTTGTGCTCTCCTAGTAGGCAGCTGTGAATAAACTGAAATATATTTTATCACATTTTTCCCTATGAGAAGCTCAAATAATTCAAGTTACAAATAATTAATGTGAGAAGTACTCTCTAGTACAAAAGAGAGCTTCAAGATATGAAGATGGGTCATTTTCCAAGAGCTGAGACAAAGACATTAAAAATAAAGAACTCCTTGATAGATGTATATATATCTGAATCTACTGATAAATGATTATCCATTTATCTATAGGTCAAGGACTTTACTTTTTGTGTCTCTGCTCTTAGTATCTATCTATATTTATTTCATAAATATATATTTACTTTTATATATCTATATCATATATACATCAAGCAGATATATGGTTATCATGTATTAACCAAGACAACTGTAAGGAATTTTTGATTAATTTTCTTTTCTTCAATAAATGCATTGTAGACAAAAGCAGTGGGTGTTTTCATTACTTGTTTGGACTCTTTTTATTATGCTTCTTTGGACTGTTTTGAAACTCATTGGCTGTGGACATTCAAAAACTCTTGAGAAATTTTAAAGTAGAATATCACTGAATCTTCTAAATGTTCCTTAGAAACCCAACCTCCATGTAATTAAACTAGAGAGATCTAGAGCCTTAGAAAAAAAGCATGCATGGGATGAACCAGATATTTTACAGGACAATCCCATCATATCGTTTCTGTTTCCTTGAAACTTCCTTTTTAAGGAGGTTCTATAAGCCCTCACTGATGGGGACTATAATTCTAACTTTCCTGCCAGTTCTCAGACAGCAGGAAAATTTAGCAACTACACTAATTTTACCAGGGGACTGGGGAAATGGTTATTGGCTCTTCTCTCCAACTACTTAAATGATTCTTCTGTGGTGAGAGTAAAGAAAAATCCTTAACTCCAAGTTCTTGGTGGTTTTTAGTTAATTGACTTCTAATGAGGTATCTGGCACCAGCAGCTCCATGAGGCTGAAAATGTGTCTCCTTTTTTTTTTTTTTTTTGGATTTAGGTCAATCTTGCATTGAGTTTGAACACTTTAGCCCAGCTCATTCAGTGCACGAAGGTGAACATATACCATAAAAAAGCTCTTTAAAATGTCTACCAGGGCCAGAAATATCATGTATCATGCATCATTGCTTATAAATATAAAAAATAACAATTATTCACATATGTAAATGCTTAACCAAGTACCTTGTTTTCCCACCTCCACCATGGAAATTATGTGGGGACAAATTCTTGCCATTTTTCATGACCATTCCCTTGCTGTGGAGAGCTAGGAACATGGAAAGACATTTGCTGTAAGACTACGCTCCCAGATGATCTCTCTCACACATATCTTTTCTTCTGCTTTTCTCTCATTTTCTTCTCCTTTCCCTTTATCATTCTCTTTTTGGGTTAACATTACCTCAAAAGAGCAAAGGAATCTGAGACTTCTACTCATTTTGTTTGTTACCAAATAATTACCTAATTAATTAAAATAAAGAGACTGATTTCGTTAAGCACAGAAAATAAAGTATGATATTGAAGCCAGGAACAAAAACAAAAAATCAGCAAGGCGGTGAAAGTTGAGGCTACAGAGTATTGGCATGTTCCCTTGTTAATGATATAAACATAGTTAGCTTGTTCTTACGAAGACTCAGTCTTCTCATCTGCATATTGGGATTCACGTTGGTTGTGTGAGAATCTGACAGGCTTAATACATAGCAACCCTCTACCCTACCCAAGTTCTGAGAAAATTGAGAAACTATTACAAAGAAGTGACAGATGACGTTCAAATGATAAAGCTTAAGTAAGAGGATGTAGCCCCATATCCGAGCTAAACAAAACTGCTGAGTAAATCTCAGAGTGAAACAGAAAACCATCCTGTACATGCCAGACTGCACCTGGCAGGCAAAGACCACCAGTGTCAGACCTAGAGCATGGAGGGACTTCATGTCCTGGGGACAAGGAAAAAGAAATGATGAACGGGAAGAAGAGAAGCTTAAGTCAGGATGACCAATTTATTCTCCTCAGAGTTACTGGTCCGATAAACCATTTCATTTCTTCTGCCGGCATAGTGATTCAAGGTAACAAAGGGCCTGAAGCTAGAAAGAACCCTTCCCTCGTATTATGCCTCTGGGTTTCTGTGGTCTTAACCCGTTGTGTTCGGACGTCAAGCACATTGTCAATGAGGGAAACAGTCACCACCTCAGGAAAAGAGAGCAATTTTCAGGGCAGTCTTATGTTCAGTTTCATGGACTCCTGCAATACTCCTGCAAGACCCACAAGTGAGGGCTCACATTTTGCACCCAGGAAGCTCTGCAACGGGTCAGAAGGAAAGTTGGATAAATGGACTCTCAGGGTAAAATTTTCCCCAAGGCTGAAAATTCACACCCTGTTCTATTTCCTTATTTCTGTCTTGAACTGTGTCCAGCCACGTAATCCAACAGAACATATCAGGGCACTGTAAAAAGAGCAAATGACAACCTCTGATTCAATAATAAAATTCCCTGGAATAAGAGATTCCGGGAGGTGATGAATTCGAACAGTATCTCCCCGTGTAAGTGAAAGATTGTATCTTAAGCATATTATATTAGTGTCCAAAAGGACTAATCCTCAACTATATTCCCTTCCCTTTGCAAATCAAAGATATGCATATATATTTAATACTTTATATTAAATATATATTTATTTATATTTTTATATTTATTTTATTATTTTTTCTATAGTCATATTAATTTCTACCCATGCACCTACATATCTATATGATGTGTGTATGTATAGATACATACACGTACACACTAAGAGGCAGCCAACCCTGTTTCTTGTTCTGCTTAAATTTAGCTAAAGGGTGATTGATATCAACATAGAGTTACTTTTTATCCAGTAGCTGTAGTCTAGGCTGTTTCTCTCAACAATAGGACTAGTTTCTTGAGGATTCTGGATGTTTCATGGGTTCCAACCTGAGACTCTGATGCCCATGTTCTTTCTTTACAGATTCCAACAGAAATAAACCCACATAATTATCGCCAACAAATTTAGAAAATGAGATCGTCCTCAGCTACAAGAGCTTTATTCTAGGAAATGGTATATTGTCTCAGAATCTAGCACTTGGTATTTCCAGAAGCTGTAGAAGACACAATGTTATCTCAGCAGATGAAGAACACCTTACTTTTGTCCTACTGGAATAGCTCTCAGTTCATGCCAGTTACCAGAACCTACAATCTGTAAACTTGCTTGGTGGATTGTTGGCTCCTTACAGATGGTTCCTTCTGGCACTATTCACTCGTTCCACCTGGGAGGAAAAATTTACTTGTTGTTCTTTTAGATATCACTGCTTTCTTGCCAAATTAAAATTTTGCAGTGGTGCCGTCTGAATCCTCAGCTCTTTTGGGGTTCTTTTTCTCTTTATCTCTAGATATCTGAAACCTATTCATTTCTGCTTATCCCTCGAGGCTCATGTTTCTGCCACCCTCGTTCTAAACTGAGCCCACTTCTGCACCCGTGCTTCTGAGTGGAGGCATTGTGTCTTCAATTCTGTATCAAAGGGACCCTACCCACTTCTGGTTTTGAGTTGCCTGAGTCCAAGACACCTGCCTTCTAGGGAAAATTTCTTTCCAAATTCAGACCCAACTTCAGCGCATGTGAGGAGGTAATGATGGAATCAATGGACAGACCACATGATGCAAGATGGGTCCTTTCTCATTTTCTTTCTTTTTTTCTTTTTTTTTGGTGGGGGGGGGCTGGTCTAGAACTGACTACTTAGACTTAGCACCTACACTTTAAAGACCAAATCTGACTTATGTACTCCCACTCAGTCTGGCACCAAAAATGTGGTTCAATCCCCCAATACCTAGAAGGGTTGTACACAGAAAGATTATTTTCCTAATGGCTGGGATTTTTGCTAACGAAGAGGTGTACCTCTGAGATAAGCTATAGGAGCTTGATGCTGAGGCTTTTTGCACCTGTTCAATGCAAGCTGGTAACTCACACGAGGCCCACGTACAACCTGCATCTTTCTTGGGGGAGACCAGCTGGATGGTCAGCTTCTACGGAGGCCAACTTGTGTGGCTGCCATGAATTTATCAAAGCTATTTACAAGGCCTGCATGCTCTGTCTGAGGTCTGAGTAGCCTGAACATTCTTGTAAGCTCTCTTGCTCCGTGGTTCAAAACCAGTACCTTTGCCAAGGTTATACCCCTTTGACGGAGGCAGGTAGAGCCCAAGCAACTTTCCTTTGAAGCTGCCTGTGCATGTGTCCTTAGTTCTAGGGAAACAGTTACTTTGCTGCAGATTAAGTCACCACAAGTAAAACCAAACACCTGAAACAGCCAATTAAAAGCTGAATGGCCTTTTCAAAGCAGCTAAGAGCCAAAGACATGAGGGCAAAGATTTGCCTGGGTTAATATAAGCCTACACAAGCCACGAAGATAAGAACATTCTTCCCACACACTGTGCTCACAGCTCCAAGACATCTCTTAGCCACAACAAAAACCAATTAGTGGGTATATTCAGCTTCTTTAATTTTTCCATTTTCTTCTTCTACCCAGGACTCTCAGGAGGTCCCAAATCACTGTGTGCAGATTTTCAATAGAAAGGTCAAACCCATTCTAAGACAGTTGATTCTGTTTGCCTTCTTTGAGAATAAAAAGGGACCAGGAGAGTCAGGAGGAAGACATTTTCTGAAAATGCACTTTTTAGAGAATTGTGCACGGGTTTCATCCCATTCCATCCCACTTGTGAGAGGGCTGTCCGTCCATCTCCATTCCAACCTTCCGAAGGGCTTCCGGAAGGCTATTTGGAAAGTTTGTAACATGATTCCAGCACGTCAGGGGCATCAGGATCTGCCTCGTACCTGAGAAACCTAGAGCATAAGCAATCCTCTAGGCAGAGCACATCCAGTGGGGATGACGGGGAGGGAAAGATGGGTGGGGAAAGCTGGAGGTGAACTCCCGGGGATCAAGAGTATCCCGTGTGGTGATAAACCAGCATCTTCGACTCATGCCATGTTGTTCATGTGGATGGTAGCATCAAGAGTGAACAAAAGGGGGGGTGTGCGCTGTGTGGCTCAGTTGGTTAAGCGACTGCCTTCGGCTAGGGTCATGATCCTGGAGTCCCACAATCGAGTCCCACATCGGGCTCCCTGCACAACAGGGTGTCTGCTTCTCCCTCTAATCCATCTCCTTCTCATGTTCTCTCTCATTCTCTCTCTCTCTCAAATAAACAATAAATAAAAATCTTTAAAAAAACAATAAAACAAAGCAAAAAAGTGAACATAAGGTCGCCTCCTTACATAGCAAATGCCCATGTAATAGGTTTGCCGTGAGGACTGACTCGGTCATATAAGTGAAAGTCTTAGCACAGTGTTCTTACTCTCTACGATCAATACTGGCATCACTACCAGCCCATGTAGGTGAGTGCCTTTGTGACGTTCTTTCCAACCTTTTATGACACACCCCTGCCCTACTCCTCACCATTCAGCCTCAGCTGGCACGTGTGGTCATTTCTGCTACCGTACGACCCACGTTCCTCAAAATCAGTACTCCACGCATAAATCATGCAATTAAAAACCACCGAGCTTTGGATACATTGAGTTAGGGGACACGACATTCAGAAACCTCATCAATGCCACTTCAAAAACCTACTAAGAACCTCATGAAAAACAGTAGCCCATGCTAAATGGTTAAGAGCTACCGAACTACTCCCATAAACATGGCACATGAAGCTGGCCCGATGGATGTGGGGACGGTTGCAGCAGCTGGGAGTTATTGTGCAGTGGTGGAAGGAGCAGCAGAAAGTGGTCCCACCAGATGTGGATGGGTGTGGCTCGTGGTCGGGTGAGGTCTGTCTGTCCGTGTGCTTTGTGTATTCCTAGATGGCTCTGTTCATGAAGGAGTGAAGTCTTCTGTGTTTACCCAGTGTTCCCCATTCATGAAAAGCACATCGGCAAATGCAAAACTTGTGTTAGGCGCAAATTGGTCCTTAAGGTACCAATCGCATTGGAACAAATTCACATTTTCAGGACAAGGAGAACTGACAGTGCATCTTTACAAACCAGAAGCCCTGCAGCTCCTGGCCTGCTTTGAAACAGTATAATTTATGAGAATATGATCTCCCAAGTGCATTGGCTACAGCCTTTGGATGTAGGCCATGGGTGTTGGCCAAAAGAAATATATAATAGGGGAGAGAACTCTGAGGGCCCTTGTTGGGAGAGCCATAACACCCTCACAAAGTTACTCAATTCTCTGGTTAAATTATTTGTGAGGGGACGGACAATACCTACAGGATTGCTACGAGGTCTACAAGCAGAAAGAGGAAAAAAGAAAGGAGAAAAACAAAAGGTCCTGACCAATTCTTAGAAATGACAAAGGAGATATGACTCACCCCACAATATCATGTGATAGATTTAAATGGCAACCTTTTTTTTTTTTTTTTAACTAAAAACGAAGACATGGGATTTTAGAAAAAAAAAATCAGTATGTTTACAAACATCTATCAAAGCCTTCAAAACCTAATTCCTCTTATTTCAAGGTTGATTTATTTAAAGATTTATTTATTTACATGTTTATTTATTTACTTGTTTATTTATAGAGAGAGACAGAGAGAACATGAGCAGGGGGAGGGGCCGAGGGAGGGAGGGGGAACAGACTCCGTGATGAACAGGGAGCCTGACCGGGGGGCTCCGTCCCAGCACCCTGAGATCACGACCGGAGCTGAAATCAAGAGTCAATTGCTTAACTGGCTGACCCATTCAGGTGTCCCTCAAGATTGATTGTTTTTTTTAAATGTCTACTTCTTTGGGGTTTGAGTAAAAAAGAACAAATCTAATTTACCAAGAAATGTAAAAGCTTACTTTTTTCATGATTGAAATGATAAAGAAGACCAAAGTTGTGTGCAGAAGCAAATTTTTAGTCACTAAAAACACATCAAACTAAAATCTCATGAGTTTAATAAAAACACTGTAAAAAAGGATTGAAATATCATAACAATAATATGATACCATAATAAGAAATCCATCCACTCTCACATCTTTGCAGAAGTTTAGTTTGGGGGCATTTCTATAATCTTGAATTTCCTTTTTTTTTTTTTTTTTTTTTTTTTAAAGAAATCAGTGTTTGTGGGTAGGGTCCATTTCTTTAGATGAGAGTTTCACCAAGAATCAAAACTGCCTTATTAGTTGTATTCTTGCACATCCAAGACTTCTACTCTATCCCATCTGTGGTCAGTAGCTTCATTGAAATATATTTTGGACAATGAGTTATTTGGCATAATGTAGCAAAGCAACTGGCTGTTTGACATTTTTTTGTTTGGTATCATGTGGACAGTCATTTTTAGAACCAACTGTAAATAACTTTTCTCGAGTATTTAGCAAGAATCATGCTATAGTAGGCCTTCCAGAAATATCCAAGGAGAATCAGCAAGCTTTTATCATACAGTCATTGGTCCTCACATGCTCCTGAGCTGTTAATTACATTACAGTAGGGTTTCAGTGTCTCTTACTTCCTTTTCTACTAGCTCTAATAAGGACTCTGGTTTTAAAGTGTGTATTTATTTGAGAGAGAGAGAGAGAGAGAAAGAGAGCACACATACATGAGGGGCAGAAAAAGAGACAGAATCTCAAACAGACTCCCCACTGAATACAGAGCCTGACTGTGGGCTCAGTCCCAGGACCCCAAGATCATGACCGGAACTAAAACCAAGAGTTGGACATCTAGTCGATTGAGTCACCCAGATGCCCCAAGGACTCTGATTTTAATCCTTCTGTTTTCTCAAGGTCTAACACAGCACTGAGTACAAAGTAGGTTCTCTCTCTATACCAGTTATATGGAATGAAGACATTATAGGAAGGTTAGGGCTGAATTGTCCTAGTTTGGCTTTTTATATATCGAAATAATCACATGGTTGTTGGAACCAGATTTTATTAGTTCAGAAAGGAAAACATTCTGGATTTTATTTCTTCCCCATTTTTAATGGACTAAGTCAATTTAGGTCACTGTGGATGTGTGCATGAAGCCGTGACCTGCAAGCCAGGGTTGCTGTTCTTATTACTAGGACTACGGAAGCCCCTTTAAGCTGAATGTCTATCATTTCAAAGTAAGAAAAGAAGCAGGCTCATATGGAAGTCATCTCTGGAGTTTCCTGTCCCCCTCCCCGGCCTCCAGTCCCCTCAAAGTTAGTCTTCCTCTGCTTCTTTCCATGTCAAGTCAGAACTGGACCAGTATCACTGGTTTCCTAGGAAACCCTGAAAAAGATGATCTTTACATAACTTGCTTTGCCCACTGTTGGAACGCAGCCACTTCTGGGGAAAGGCGTAGCAGCTGCCTAGCTGGTTCATAGCAACACTTCACAATAGTGTAGGAGGAAAACAGAGAAGAGCAATGCACTTAAATTAAACCGCCCTGGGGAGGGGAAGGGACCGGGGCAGAAGACAATCATTTAGAATCCGGAGTATCTAACTAGTCAGCAGACCTACTCCAAAAGGGGAAGGCAGTGAATTTTTCATGAAATCGCCATAACGTCTCTTTGGTTTCATCTTCTTGTCGAAAGGCAATGCAATGCATTTAAATGCTATCCTTTATCAAAAACTAACAATGTACTGTGTGGTGACCAACATCACAGAATAAAAATAAATAAATAAAAAATAAATGCTATCTTTTAAGAAGTCCGTCTGTTTTGAACACACTACCCAAGGGGCAGTTGTTTCGTTGTTGTTGTTTTCATCTGATGACTTTTAGTTCAAAATAAAACGACAAAAGCACACCAACAGCAAAGAATAAAAGTCAACTGGGTGATGTTTTTGTACAATTCCTACTATTTTTCCCAAAAGTTCATAACATTTCGCTCCACCACCACTTGCTCAGAATTTGCCAAAACCCAGATAACAATGCAAGAAGCTTCGTTCCCAACTGGTCTGTTCTGCTTTTAGCACAGAAACAAGCTCCCTATTTGCAGCACACCCCACTCCCCGTGAACCACGCTGCATTAACTATGGGTTAGAAGAAGAGAAGGCAAACTCCAATTTGCAAATGGTAAAGAGGAAAACATTGGAGCGGATGAAATCAAGACCGCCCTGTAATGCTGCCTCGTTCGCTCTGCATCAGGGCACCCAGCCAAGGGGGCAAATAGAAGCTTAAAATTCTTCTCAAGCTGCCCTAGACTCGTGGCTCACCCAGTGGCCAAGCCACTTCTTCCCGGCACAATGGCGCCATCTGTTGGCCAAACTCGGAGTGGGGCTACTTTCTTCAGTGGGCTGTGGTCAGTCTGCGGGAGGGAGAGAACCCCCCCTTTTTTTTTCTCCAGTAGAAACTCCAGATCAAATCTTAGAACCCAGGAGTCTAGACCCTAGACCCTAGACCCAAGACCCTAGAGGGTCTTCTGGTAAAAAATACTTCATTTTCTAGACAAGGAGATGAAAACCAGGGATGACTGCATAATTTTCACAACCCTCTACAGAATGAAAATGGGAACCCCTGATTCAGAAAACAGGCAGAAGTAGTGTTCGAAGTCCTGAAATTACTTTCTTTGGAGATCTCTCTCAACTTGTTATAATATTTTTAGTTCTATTAAATTCTTTTTTTAATTTATTAAAATTAATAAATTTATTTTTTTAAAGATTTTGTTTATTTATTTGACAGAGAGAGAGAGAGAGATCACAAGCAGGCAGAGAGGTTGGCGGGGTAAGGGGGGGTGAGGGGGAGCAGGCTCCCTGCTGAGCAGAAATCCCAGGACCCTGAGATCATGACCTGGGCCAAAGGCAGAGGCTTAAACCACTGACCCACCCAGGCTTACCTCACGTGGTGTTATTTCTTTAACGTTGTCCTCAGCAAGAACATTTTAAAATGTGGTAATTAGCATGAATTTCTGGTTCATCCTTCTAGTCCCCAGGGGCCAGTTTTAAATACAAATATAAGAGCATTTCACCAGTACATAGATTCACCTAAATTACACAATTTGTGTTTTGTAGGTCATATCTGCATATCTGTTTCCTTCACAACAGCGGAAATGTTATAGAAAACTACTTCTGCTGTTCTATCCCTTCTTGGTATACATTTTATCAACACTCTACCTGTGGCTTACTGATGAGTAAAGACGGAGTGGAAGGACAGTAACTATGGATGTTACTCTCTTTCCACCATGGTCATCCTTTCCAACATCAGAGTGTGGCTGATACAGCAAGGACAGGTTCCTCGGTCATGTAGGTTTCCTAGAATGTCCCTGCCTTCCTTCTGCATTGGAAAGCAACTTCCCACTTCACGGGAAAATGCGTCTTTCCAGCGATGTCGGAGGTCCTGCTGGCTCACTTGGAGAAAAAGCACACTTAGCTCGTACTCTTGAGTCTACCCATCATTGATCCACACTCCGTCCCAGGAACTTCCCTGGTCAAATCTGAAAGTGGCCCCTGTACTTAGGGTAGAGAGACCAAAAAAAGAGGCAGGCCACTCCAAGTGGGTAGGTGGCGTTTTAATCAGCCAAGGCAACTTGCCCATGAGGCTTGTCTTGGACAGCAGCAAGACAAGATCCCCGCACCCGCCCGCCAAAACTTAAAAGTTTACAGAGGCCCTTGTCAAGTGTAGCCACTGCTACCTTGCGGTGTGGTCAGCACCCGATTATGATGTCTAGGCCATGTCCTTGGGGAGGCCTCTTAGAGTGGGAAAGCCAAGTACAACCCACATCTTAAAGACAGTGGACGGGGAGAGGAACTTCTGAATGCCAAGGTGCAGCTCACCAGTCGGTCAGTGGCCATAGCGCTGGGAGAAGGGAGGGCCATGGCACATCTTTCCTGCTCACCATTTCTTCCAGTTATTAGCTTGGAATGGGAGTGGTTATTAGGTAAGAGCTGGAAAGTGGAGCACGAGAGAGTGTACGGAAGTTAAATGAGAGTGGGAAATGTATTTAAATGAGTTTTGTGTTGACTTAGAGTTCTCTATCTCAAGATTTTTTTTTTTTTTTTAAGCCATAGATCCTTAGAAAGTTGAACCTGCATAGTTTATTAGGGACTACAACCTCAGAGCAAAAGTGATGGACAGGGATAATTAAACAAGAGAGGAGAGAAAATCAAAGTAAAGATGTTTTGTCAGCTCGGCCAGGATAACTTGTTGTTCAATCCAATGGGAACTTCTTAGAAGCTGCATGGAATAAACCTTTGAAATGATCATTCCACAGAGGGAGGAGAAGCTTTCATTCATTGGCTCTCATCCACTTTTGTTAAAGGGTCAATTTCATAGGACATTAACCCTCCTAAAGTTCAAGGGTGAATATGCATGAGCCCCGAGTGAGCTTCTGCTCCCGTGTCACAAAAAGCCCAGGGGCAGGTAAGGGGAATGTTGCACGGGCTTGAAGGGAGGTAGTGCCAGGATGCACCTGCAGGAAGCTATTTGGAACCCGTGCAAAACTCATCACTGAAATGGTGGCCAAAACCAGAGAACAATGAGACGGAATGGATCTGTTATGAAACATAAGAGGCGTGCAATATAGGTACTTTCCCAGGTTCTTTGGGGGAAATTTAACTTGCCCTCCCCCTTTTAAACCCTGGATGTATGCAATCTTGCCTCCTCATCAAATGCCCTCCCTCCCCCTTTAAGACCCTATCTTCGGGAGGTTTGCTTCATACCACCTCTCCCCTCTCCGAGTTTGGAGTCTCCTCTTACCCCGTCCCTCCCAGTGAACCTTCTAGGTAGGACATCAGTGGCTACAGGGCAGTTCTCTATCCTACCCAAGCCCACATCTGGTCGTAGTCACATATTCTCTGGTCTCTGTGGAATGGAAGTGTCGTTACTTCTGAAACCAAGAAGCAATTCACCTCTGTTCCACCAGCCAAAGCAGCTTCCCAGAATTTCTTCATGCCCTTCACATCTCCTTGGGTGGAAGTTAGACCCCAGTCTGGCATATCTTCAAATGCCAAGAGGTATATTAGACTTTCCAAGTAGTCTTGTGGAAGCCCGTTCTCTCTAGCCTGGGGACAAATGATCCATCCCACACTGTCCTGACGTTAACTCTTTCCAGAGAATTCCCACAAATCCCCACACTTTCTATCCAGAAATGGGGTTAGTGGCACAAGAGGAATGGAGTAGACTCTTACACCTACATTGGCGGTTCCTCTAGTGTGATCTGTGTCACACTCACATGGACCCATCTTCTCTTGCCAATGCAGCTGGAGGTAACTACAGAGTTATGAACTCCTCAAAATACTACTAGCGATTCCCCCTTGTATGTTGGTTAGTCTTACTGTTGGTAGCTTATCTTCCTCTCCTCTCAGACTGAACTAATTCTCTCAGAGAACTAATTTTCTCATACTCCCTGGAGACAGTCCAACCCTTACTGGTCTCAGAAACTAGTTGGATAACACCAGAAAAATCTCCATACAGATATGTAAATGTATGGAAAGACTATTCTTTCAATGTAATTCTACAGTAGGAAACATTTCCATTAATTTTAGTAATATAGAATACAATCTAGAGTTGTGGATTTTGTTTTTATCCTTACTACGGTCTCGAACAAAACTATGTAAAATTGTGTATACTATACTGTATTTGTTATCTGAAAAAAGAATTTGAAATAAATCAATAGTTTTCTGGTTTTACTTTGACTAGAAAATTTTGAGGGTTGGGGCGCCTGGGTGAGGCAGTTGGGTGGTTAATAGCCTGACTCTTGGTTTTGGCTCAGGTTGTGAAGTGATCTCAGGGTTGTAAGGTTGAGCCCTGTATCAGACGCCGCGCTCAAGTCAGAGTCTGCTTGAGATTCTCTCTCTCCCTCTCCCCCTCCTGCTCTCTCTCTTTCAAATGTATAAATAAATCTTCAGTGAAAAAAAAAATTTTCAGGGTTACATTTTTTTTTAAAGTACCTGTTAAGACTTTAATTAGAGTTATTGCTCTGAAGTAGGAGAAAGGAAATTCTAAGAAACTCAAAAATCCGAAGTACAAAAGTATATTGATCTCAGGTTGGGTAAGTTAGAAAGAAATGGCAAGTGGAAAAGGAAGAGAAAATCAGGACCAATATTCTAGCCTGGGACTAGGGCTGTTTGGTCATTCTGTGAGTTATTTTCACTGCTGCAAACATGACTTCCTGAAGCTAACGATTTTAAGCACCAATGCTAACCTCTAGTATTTTTCTTGTAAAAAAGAAATAGCTCAGGTACAGTTTAGAACACACAGTTCTGAGTAACAGCACAGCTGGTCAAGTTCATCTACAAGCTCTTATGTGCATATGAAATAGAGTTGATTAGAAAGCATGGTTTTGTCCCCAAGTTAACTCCTTCTGGATCATTCTCGAGGCCCTAAGATGACAACTAAAAGTCATTAGTGGCCAGTTTTGCCTGAAATATTACTGGGTCCCTCTAAGCTGTTCTGTTATTTCACAAGGAAACTATCAAAATTACTTATTGATTGTAATCATGACCAGGAAGTTTCGAAGGGATTTTTTTTCGCCGGTGATCGCATTCACCTTTTTTCTAAAATGGCTACAAACTAGTTGTGCTGTTTTCCCAGAAATAATGTTTTCATTACTATTTTTTTTTAAAGATTTGATTTATTTGACAGAGAGAGAGATCACAAGTAGGCAGAGAGGCAGACAGAGGGGGAGCAGGAAGCAGGCTCCCCGCTGAGCAGAGAGCCCGATGCGGGGCTCGATCCCAGGACCCTGAGATCATGACCTGAGCCGAAGGCAGAGGAATTAACCACTGAGCCACCCAGGTGCCCTCTTTTCATTACTATTAATAAGTAGCTCGTTTTATGAGTCTCAAACAAAAGATAGTTAAAGAACAGTGATCAGAGGATATTCAGGATTTTGTTTTGCCTTGTTTTATTTATTCCCTCCAATGCTAATGATCTAGGAGAAAACATTGTTTCCTAATTTTTCACCCTCGACAGTATGAAATTATTTAAGCAATCACGGTAGCAGAGTTCCCTGTGTTTTGGAAAAGGCCCATTAGCTAGTGACACTGAACAGAAGTCGTTAAAATTAATAAGCAAGGCAGAGGAGTCTTGCTTCTGAAGATGAGTAACATCCCTTCTGTATTTGTACTTTTTTTTTTTTTAATGATTAAAACATGGGCCACTTGTGTTTCTCTGGATATCCCCTTCCCTAAGTTATCTCCGGCAGCACTGTGTCAGCCAGAAACTTTTTCTGATACTGGAGGGTGCTCCGTGAACTTTTGGCTTCCCAAAGACGATTTAAATTGCTTTGAACCGTTCTCCCTTGAGGTTCCTGCTAATGTGTCTCCTGCTAAGGAGAGAACGATAAAGCTTCAGTCAGCCTGCATGCTGGTTGCACAGCTGTCAAGAAAGTGAGAAAGCGAGACTACTAGAAACATATGCTCTATGTCATCGTTTTTTCAAAGAGGTGATGGAGCGTGGCGGTCCACCCCTGCACCTGTCCCATCCCCAGAACACACCTTGAAGGATGCTGGCCCGATGTTGGACAGCTGGAGGTGCAATTTCCACCAGACTCTCATTCAGTATGCAACAGAGAATTCCATATTGCAGAAAGTTAGCTGCTTGTAAAACTACTTGCTTTCTTCCCTTTTTATGGAGAGAAGAATATAGCTTCATTGGGTACTTGAAAAATGTATTCTATCACTGCAGGGCTTGGGGAATTTGAGGGCCAATTAAACTTTAAGATTAAATTTTTATCTATTATGATTATTTTCCTGAAAAAAAAAATCACATAATATTCAACACCCTATTTTAATTATAGTAAATGTCTTGGGTGCCTCACTTATTAGATCCATAACTCATGTATTTAAATTAAAGAAATGTTATTAGATACCAATTAAAAATTTTAGAATGCAAGGTTCCATTATTCAGTAAGTAAATTCTTAGTGAGGAGGGGTTTCCCTTCTCCACCCTACTGGTGAAGCAACATTATACATTCCTTTAATTGTTATTAGTTGATACATTGCTGCAAATAGTAATTCTCTAATCTCCTCAGGATTTACTTTGTGTGTCTGTCTGAGAAGGTTAGAATGCCCTGACAATTGCTTCAACCAGCATCAGGACGATGAGTAAACTCGGGCTTTCAGTAAAGATAGACTTCATCTGTCAGCGTCAATACATCTGACTTAAACTTTGTAATGAGGACCCTTCTGACGCTTCCTAAAAGCTGGTGCAGCATTATGGTATCGTATGCCCTTGTTTTAAGGCTATTTGTTCTCCTTGCCCCAGGCTGGTGACTATTCTCAGATGTCAATCTTATTATCCAGAACCATGAAACTGAAGCTCTTGGGTTCATGGACATCTAACATATGAATTCTTTCTTCCAAGTCCTAGACACTTTGAGTCATCTACACTAAAAGTAAGGTAGATGGGGTGCCTGGGTGGCTCTGTTAAGCATGCAACTTTTCCCCCACCCCCCTCCCAAGTTTTCTTTATTTGACAGAGAGAGAGAGATCGCAAGTAAGCAGAGAGGCAGGCAGAGACAGAGGGGGAAGCAGGCTCCCTGCTGAGCAGAGAGCCCAATGGGGGGCTCGATCCCAGGACCCTGAGACTGTAACCTGACTTGAAAGCAGAGGCTTTAACCCACTGAGCTACCCAGGCATCCCCTAAGCATCCAACTCTTGATTCGGCTCAGATCATGATCTCAGGGTTGTGAGATCAAGCCCTGTGTTGGGCACGGAGTCTGCTTAAGAAGTTCCCTTTCTCCCTTTGCCCTTCCCCCCACTTGCACGCTCAATCTCTTCCCCCTCTCCCCCCCACCTCCTGTCTAAAATAAATAAATAAATCTTTTAAAAATAATGAAAACTAAAAGCTAAGGTAGCAACATTCAGCATCTCTGTCAAATGGTGTCTGTGGGTTTCTAAAGCAGACTTCACTGAATCTGTCCCAAACCTGCATAGTTCCAAAGAGCCATTCACCCACCCCTTATGTTAAAAATCCTCCCTCTACTGCATGGAATGTCCGGGTATCAAATTTATTACTTACGTGTCTGTTCATAAGAGTATAAGAGAGCTGGTCCCAGTTGTACCACATTCAAGTAGAATTGTTTTTTTTTTTTTTTTAAGATTTTATTTATTTATTTGACAGAGAGAGATCACAAGTAGGCAGAGAGGCAGGCAGAGAGAGAGAAGGAAGCAGGCTCCCTGCTGAGCAGAGAGCCCGACACGGGACTCGATCCCAGGACCCTGAGATCATGACCTGAGCCGAAGGCAGCGGCTCAACCCACTGAGCCACCCAGGCATCCCAGTAGAATTGTTTTTAAGAGTGACTTTTTTTTTTTTTTGTCTTTGCTGATTATAAACTCTTTGACTTCAGAGCTCTTACCTGGTCAGTTCAAACAACATCGTCATCTCAGAGGAAACCATTGGAAGACCCCCAGCTCAGCCTACCACCCCAGAGAGGCTAGGGAAGCTTAGAGGGTCAGGAGTGCACAGAGGGGTAGGTTTCATTTAAAGTCTTGCTTGGAGAAGCATCTATGGATTAAACCATAATTGTATCCTTCAAAACCAGCCAATATTAGGAATATAGGACCACACAGGAGAAAACACATGCATACACACACACACACACACGAACCTGTGTACACACACAGTTACTCAAAGCTATGCAGGCAGAATAGCTTAGTAGAATATTTGCTAATTTTGAATTTAAAAGAACTAAAGGCCTAAGTTTACATTTTAGCTCACAATTGGACCAGATATTTTTACATGAGGTGGTCCACATTTCCTCACTTCAGTTTCTCCTTCTAAAAATAGAGATATCGCTAAGCATGATACCCTCTAGTTCCATCCACGTCGTTGCAAATGGCTAGGTTTCATTCCTTTTGATGGCTGCATAGTATTCCCTTGTGTATATATACCACATCTTCTTTATCCATTCATCTGTTGATGGACATCTAGGTTCTTTCCATAGTTGGGCTATTGTAGACATTGCTGCTATAAACATTCGGGTGCACGTGCCCCTTCGGATCACTATGGTTGTTACTTTAGGGTAAATACCCAGTAGTGCAATTGCTGGGTCATAGGGTAGTTCTATTTTCAACATTTTGAGGAACCTCCATGCTGTTTTCCAGAGCGGTTGCACCAGCTTGCATTCCCACCAACAGTGTAGGAGGGTTCCCCTTTCTCCGCATCCTCGCCAGCATCTGTCATTTCCTGACTTGTTAATTTTAGCTATTCTGTCTGGGGTGAGGTGCTATCTCATTGTGGTTTTGATTTGTATTTCCCTGATGCCGAATGATATGGAGCACTTTTTCATGTGTATGTTGGCCATCTGGATGTCTTCTTTGCAGACATGTCTGTTCATGTCTTCTGTCCATTTCTTGATTGGATTATTTGTTCTTTGGGTGTTGAGTTTGCTAAGTTCTTTATAAATTTTGGACACTAGCCCTTTATCTGATATGTCGTTTGCAAATATCTTCTCCCATTCTGTCAGTTGTCTTTTGGTTTTGTTAACTGTTTCCTTTGCTGTGCAAAAGCTTTTGATCTTGATAAAATCCCAATAGTTCATTTTTACACTTGCTTCCCTTGCCTTTGGTGATGTTCCTAGGAAGATGTTGCTGCCGCTGAGGTCGAAGAGGTTGCTGCCTGTGTTCTTCTCAAGGATTTTGATGGATTCCTTCCTCACATGGAGGTCCTTCATCCATTTTGAGTCTATTTTCATGTGTGGTGTAAGGAAATGGTCCAATTTCATTTTTCTGCATGTGGCTGTCCAATTTTCCCAATACCATTTATTGAAGAGGCTGTCCTTTTTCCATTGGACATTCTTTCCTGCTTTGTCGAAGATGAGTTGACCATAGAGTTGAGGGTCTATTTCTGGGCTCTCTGTTCTGTTCCATTGATCTATGTGTCTGTTTTTGTGCCAGTACCATGCTGTCTTGATGATGACAGCTTTGTAATAGAGCTTGAAGTCCGGAATTGTGATGCCACCAACTTTGGCTTTCTTTTTCAATATTCCTTTGGCTATTCGAGGTCTTTTCTGGTCTCATATAAATTTTAGGATTATTTGTTCCATTTATTTGAAGAAAATGGATGATACTTTGATAGGAATTGCATTAAATGTGTAGATTGCTTTAGGTAACGTAGACATTTTCACAATATTTATGCTTAGCGAAATAAGTCAAGCAGAGAAAGACAACTATCATATGATCTCCCTGATATGAGGAAGTGGAGATGCAACAGGGGGGTTAAGGGGGTAGGAGAAGAATAAATGAAACAAGATGGGATTGGGAGGGAGACAAACCATAAGTGACTCTTAATCTCACAAAACAAACTGAGGGTTGCTGGGGGGAGGGGGC
This sequence comes from Mustela putorius furo, assembly GCF_011764305.1. Classification (NCBI taxonomy): domain Eukaryota; kingdom Metazoa; phylum Chordata; class Mammalia; order Carnivora; family Mustelidae; genus Mustela; species Mustela putorius. The sequence goes on from NW_025421399.1 coordinate 11,455,305, forward strand.
TTGGAAAAAGGGGGGTGGGGTTATGGACACTGGGGAGGGTATGTGCTATGGTGAGTGCTGTGAAGTGTGTAAACCTGGCGATTCACGGACCTGTACCCCTGGGGATAAAAATATATTATATGTTTATAAAAAATTAAAAAAAAATGTGTGTAATGCCATGTATAAAAATAAATAAATAAAAATAAAAATAGAGATATTGGGGTGCCTGAGTGGCTCAGTGGGTTAAAGCTTCTGACTACGGCTCATGTCATGATCTCAAGGTCCTGGGATCGAGCCCTGCATTGGGCTCTCTGCTCAGCAGGGAGCCTGCTTCTCCTACCACCCCTGCCTGGGCCTGCCTCTCTGCCTACTTGTGATCTTTGTCTGTCAAATAAATAAATAAAATCTAAAAAAAAAAAAAAAGAGATATTACCCGCCTATGGGATGGATCACTTGCTCAGAGCAGCCATGCATCATAGTGTAGCTACTAAATGCTAGGAAGGAAATTGAAATTATGAGACCAGTGGCTGTATCTTGGATTTTAGCTGAAGAAAGAGGAAGGAAAGCTTAGCCAGAACTTGTCACCGTATGATTTATTTTGAACAAGATCAACTTATGATTTATTTATTCTATAATAACATATGTTAAAATTATTCAGAAAGAACACAGATTATTATACATACCATATAAAATATTTGTGTCTGTATAGAATACTGATGCATAAAGTGGTAAGCGTAATACGATCTCGCCATCTTGTGGTGGTGTGACATCTGGCAGCCGGATTATTTTCCTGGGTGTAGTGAGTTTTATCCTAATGCCGTGCCTCTGTGGCACATTTCCCCAAAACAAATAAAGAAGAAGAGGTAGATCATAGAGAGATGGGTAGATAGATAGATAGGTAGCTGGGTGATAGGAAAACAGAAGTTTTTAAAGATTATTTATTTATTTATTTGACAGACAGAGATCACAAGTAGGCAGAGAGGCAGGCAGAGAGGAAGGGAAGCAGGTTCCCTGCTGAACAGAAAGCCAGATGCGGGGTTTGATCTGAGGACCCTAGGATCTTCACCTGATCTGAAGGCAGAGGCTTTAACCCACTGAGCCACCCAGGTGCCCCAACAGAAGTTTTTAATCAGCATACATGTTATTCAGCATATACTTATTTAATAACCTTGACGCTTTTATTTTTTTGGAAATGAATGGATTTTTTTTCTTAGGATTAAATCCATTTATTGATTCTTTCAACATCATTGATGTGGTGCTCTCTATAGATTAGACACAGTGCGAGACCTGGGGTACATGGCTGATCAGGAATGTGTGCCTGTCTTCAAACTTCAAATATTACCTTGAATATTGTTACAAGGTAAGGTCATGATCAAGTGATGTTATAGAAATTCCCAGGTGAGCCACTGGACTGTGAGTGGTACCCCTCAGAGGAGCCTTGAGAAAGAGGAAACAGGAGAGCTGAGTCTTGAAAATTGGAAGACAAGCTAGATTAATCTAGGTTCATTAGTCTAGAAATTCTCCACTAGAGTAAAACTGGGAGAAATAAGGCAGGGGAAGAAGTAGGGTATCTTGGATATTCTACTTGGGTAGAAGGAATATCTTGGATAGAGAGAAGGAGCAATAATTTTAGTTCAATTCCTAATGCCTCTATGATTGATTTGCTAGGTGTCCCACCAGGTGCCAGGGCACCCCAGGAGACAAGGCACACATGAAAATTGTATCTTACAAAGGAAGTCACATACTTGAGATGAATGAGGAAAATAAGGGGGAGTAGATTGTCCCAAAACAATGGGATTTGCCCTGATTTTTGAAGGGCGGAGACCACCATGATAAACTAAAAAATGATTTAAAGACTAAAGGGGAAAAAACAGTTAATCAGGTAAGGGGGGAAATGGATGGATAAGAGGAAGAATTTTCAAGGCACTGGGGACAGTGCGAACGCTGGAACTATGTGCTTTCACCACTACCCTTTCCCCCAAGAAACAGAAGGAAACTGGATGTGAGCAGACCATGAAATGCAGTAGTAACAGTCTGATGTGCTAGGCAGACTAATCCCTACTCTCCAAGATGTTTATGGCCTAATCCTGGAACTTGTGAACACTTATATGGTAAGAGCTAATTAAGGTTGCAGATGGAATTAAGACGGTTAATCCACTGACCTGCAAATGGGGAATGATCCCAGTCAAATTATGTGAGCTTTTAAACATCGGAGAGGGTGGAAGAAGGTAAGGCAGAAAGATGAGATAAAAGAAGGAGAAGTCCAGGAAATGAGTCCAGAATTGAGCCATCATTGTTATCTTTGATGATGGATGAAGGAAATCATGAGCCAAGGATTTGGGTGGCATCTAGAAGCTAGAAAACACAAGGAAGTGGCTTCTCCTTTAGAACCTAGAGACAGGAACACACCTCATTCCACATCTTGATTTGAGTCAGAAGCTGGACTTCTGACTTAAAGAAGTAAAAGACAACACCTAGAAGACAGTTAGACTATTGTAGGTCACTGAGCTTGTAGGCATGTGCTTGGGCGGTGACAGAAAATTAATACACTAAATGTGTTGTCCGTGGGGAGATTAGGGCAGTCCTATAAGCCTGGTTATGGATTTTCTTCTTTGTGACCAACAGGGAGCTCTTCTCTATTTCAGGAAGGAAGATGACATAGTCTGGTTTGCATATCCAAAGGGCACATTAACCAGCTTCACTGAGAATTGGTGAGTGGGAGCTACAGTGGACGCAAGGAGATGCAGAAGAGAGACTGTTGCTATCGCCACTAATATGCAGTGGTGATTTGGACTACAGCCCACAGCAGCTGGGAGAAAAGAGACACATCCACTTACTTCAGAAGTACCAGATGGGAGAGTCGACAAGGTGCGCTACTTAGCAGATGAGCATGTTACGACAAAGATTTACACTCATGTTAAGATTTCTGGTCTCTGATTGAGCATAGCATATTATTGTGGAAAGTGCTTGAAATACAGGCAGAGGAGCATACTTGCTGGGAAATGCAAATTCATATTTGGCAGTCTGATTTGAGATATTTGAGAGCTAGCCAAGTGGAGATGGCCAACAGAGGGTTGGGTTATACTGGTTTGTTGCAAAACGGTACACACGGGAAATGTACATACTTGGGAGTTACATTTACAGAATAAAGAGAACCATGGCATTGGTAAGATTGTTTGTGAATAGTATTAAAATAAGGACTGAAAGAACTATGAGACTTAGTAGCATTTATAGAACTTAAAGATACAGAGAAACTAGTTTAAAAAAGGGGAAGGGGCTACTGGAGAGTACAGGAAATCAAATGGGTAATGTTACATAAGCCAATATCATTCTCTGGAAGCAGGGAATGGTCAAATGTGTTACAAATTGCAAACAGAGAGATCTCGAAATATACAGACCACAATGTTTCCATTGCATTTATTGACATAGATATTATGTGAGATATTGGCAAAAGTACTATTTATGGAGCGGAAGAGAGGAATCATAACTAGAGTTAGCTACAGAATGAGTGGAAGGGATGAAATGATTATAGTTAGTAGGGGAAAATTGAAAGGAAATTCTGGGTGACAGTACGTCGCTTTCTTGCTTTGTTTTTCTATCTTCGTAAACTTGAACTTGCTACACAGAAACCCTGATATTGTATAACAACAGAAAAATAAAACCAAAAGTCAAAGAAAACTATGCTTGGCACATCATAGTCAAACTGTGTAAAACCAAAGAGAAAAATGTGAAAGTGACACATATATATTGGGGGACCATCACTTAAAGACTAGAGATCACTCAGCAAAAGACTTGGAGTCCAGGAGACAGTGGAAAACATCTCCAATGTAATAGCAAAAATAGCTGTCAACTCAGAATCTTATAGCCAATGAAAATATCCTTCAGGAGCAAAGGTGAATTAAAAACATTCTCGTTTGTAAGAATGATAATAGAATTAGTTGCTCTGGAAGAAATGCTAACATAATTCTTTAGTCTAGAAGAAAATTATACCATAGGGAGAGTTGGAGATTTAAAAACAAAGGAAAAGTCACAGAAAGGGAAAAAAAATCTGAATAAAACATTGTGGGCACTTAAAGAAACTTCTTCTACATTATAAAACATTATAACAACTTATGGATTTTTCTTCTCACAATCTTTAAAGTACGGTGAGTATTGAAAGAAAAGCTTTCAACATGGCTCAGTGGTATGCAAATGCAATATAGGACAACTATGACATAAGGGGTGTGAGATGAAAAGACTTCTATGGTTTTAATATTTTTATACTTTAATTGGTTTGGTAAAATAATAATGCTAGACTTTGAAAAATTAGGTGTGTGTGTATTATAATCCCTAGAACTACCTCTCCTCCTCTAATAATACAAGAAGAGAGAGCCCCAAACCAATAGATAAATTGATTAAATGGAATACTCCAAATATTTAAATAATCTATAATAAAAGGGTATGCAGAAGAACAAAGAAGAACTGATAAACAGAAACTTTTTTTAAGTGTAGGACCAAGTCTAATCATATCAATGTCACGTTAAATACCAGCGGCCTGAAGACAAGAACTCAAAGACAGAAACTGTCAGATTGAATAATATTAACAAGACCCAATCATTGGAATTTTCCCCAATTACTTAGGAAACGTTACAATTATTTCCAATTACTTGGCAAACACACTTGAGATATAATAACATGGATAGATTAAAAGCAAAAACAATGGCAACAATGTAATATGTACATGCTAATCAAAATAAAAATGGAGTTGCTATATTAATATGAAACAAATTGAGTAGAAAGATAATGGAGGGGAAAAAGAACATTACTTAATGATTAAAGGGTCTATTCATCAAGAAAGCATAAGAATCTTAAGTGTTTGTTTATCCAACAGAAGTGTACAAGAATACATAAAGGAAAATAATAGATCTGAAAAGAAAAACAGACACGCTTACTAGTTTCCTTGGAGACTTTAACATTCGTCTCCCATTAAGTGATAGAATGAGTAGACAGCAAATCAGCAAAAATATAGAAGACGTGACAACCAAAACGACCTAACTAATAGCATCGACAGCTGTTTGGAAAACACTTAATATTCAACATCTATCCATCATAACACCTGCCAGTCCTCTAGAAGTTTATTTAAGTGCCTGGAGAACACTGGGAAGAACAGAAAAGCTACAACTGGTGTCTGATTTAAAGGTGGAGGACAGTATTTTTATCCCTGGATCACAAATATAGCAACAGAGCCCATCACCGCCAATCCTATTCAGCGTGTTGACATGGTGATGGTAATGGTTAGACATCTACGAGACAGAGAGAGAGAGACTTAGAAAGATATTTCACACCTTAATACAAAATTAACTCAAAGTGCATTGTGTACCTAACTAATACAAAAACTATAGAAAAATTCTAACAAAACTCTGGAGAAAATGTTTGTGGCTGTTGGTTAGGCAGAGATCTTAAGATATAAAACCAAGATCACAATGTATATAAATAAATGAAACTCCATTAAAATTAGATTCCTTTCATATTTGCTCTGTGAGAGAAAATTGCTAAGGAACATGGAAAAACAAGGTACAGAATGTGAAGAAATACTTATCAGTTATACACATCTGACAAAAGACTTGTGTCCAAAATATATAAAGAGCTCTTAACAAAAAAATTTTTTTTTCAAAAAATTTTTTTTCAACTTAAAAAAAATAAAAATAACTGGGCACCTCAGCCAAGGAACTATACAGATAACAAATAGCCATAAGAAAAGTTCAACATTATTAGTCATAAAACAAATACGAATTAAAACCACAGTGAAGTATCACTATACAACTATTAGAATGGCTACAATTAAGAAAATTAAAAAAAAAATGATAGTGCTGAAATCCAGCAAGGGTATATTATGGCAAGTTTTAAGGTATGTTTTCATTCATTGTTGGTGGGAATACAAAATGGTAGACCTGCTTTTAAAAAAGTTTGTCAGCTGGGGCACCTGGGTGGCTCAGTGGGTTAAGCCTCTGCCTTCCGCTCGGGTCATGGTCTCGGGGTCCTGGGATCGAACTCCACATCGGGCTCTCTGCTCCACAGTGAGCCTGCTTCCCCCTCTCTCACTCTGCCTGCTGCTCTGCCTACTTGTGATCTCTCTCTCTCTGTGTCAAATAAATAAATAAAATATTTTTTAAAAAATTTTTTAAAATGTCAGCTTATTATAAACATGGGTTTACCCTATTACCCATCAATCTCAATCCTAGACAGACACCTTGGCAATTACTCCTACCACCCACCCACCCCATCCCCAGGTAAACATCGACCTCTCTCTGTCACTTAAGCATTAGTTTGCATTTCTAGAAATTGATAAGAATAGAAGAATGAAGTATGTACCTTTTTGATGTCTTTCACTCAGCATAACTAAGTGATTGAGATCCAACCACATTGTTGAGCGTATCAAGAACTCATTCCTTTTCATGGGTAAGTCATATTAAGTTGTAAAGAGATAGCTCATTTTTTTTTTTATCCATCCCGTATTGATAAACATTTGTGCTGTTTCCACTTTTCAACTATTACAAATAAAGCTGCTGTGAGCAGTTGTGTATGAATCTGTGTATGGACACATGCTTTCATTTCTCTCTGTTAAGTATGTAGAATTAGAATGGCTGGAATGTATGGTAGACATATGTGTAACTTTCTAAAGAAAAAGCCAAATTGTTTTCTAATCTGATGGTACCATTTTACATCCTCATTAAGAGCATAATGAGGGTTCCAGCTCCCCTGCATCCTTTCCAGCACTTACTATGATCAGTCTTTTTCACAGTAGCCTAATGCATGCAATGTTGTCTCCTGGTTTTAGACTGCATTTCTCTAAGGACTGATGGTACCGAACATCTTTCTTCTTACGTATGCTTATTTTATTTGCTATCATATTTTCAGGGTTAAGCTGTCTGTTCCAATATTTTGCTCATTCTTCATTATATTATTTGTAGAGAGTCTGTTTAAAGACTGATGACAATCTTAGTCAGTGGTCATGCTTCTGAAAGCCAGACAACCAATAAAGATACATGGTTTTGAAGCTCTGATGGTGTGTAACAACCACCACAGACACATTGCTGAACGCCAGTCAATCAACAATGAACCTGCCTGGATAAGTCCACTCTCACACTCCCATAGCTGACATCAATCTCCTCCTGACTAGGAAAGTTCAAATCCTTGAACTCTACTTCTTCCAAATCCCTATTAAAATAAGATTCTTCGGGCGCCTGGGTGGCTCAGGGGGTTAAGCCGCTGCCTTCGGCTCAGGTCATGATCTCAGGGTCCTGGGATCGAGTCCCGCATTGGGCTCTCTGCTCGGCAGGGAGTCTGCTTCCTCCTCTCTCTCTCTCTGCCTGCCTCTCTGCCTACTTGTGATTTCTCTCTGTCAAATAAATAAATAAAATCTTTAAAAAAAAAATAAGATTCTTAACATGAAAAAGTGCTCCACATCACTTGGCCTCAGGGAAATACAAATCAAAACCACAGTGAGATACCACCTCACACCAGCCAGAATGGCTAAAATTAAGTCAGGAAATGACAGATGTTGGCGAGGATGTGGAGAAAGGGGAACCCTCCTACACTGTTGGTGGAAATGCAAGCTGGTGCAGCCTCTCTGGTAAACAACATGGAGGTTCCTTTAAAAGTTGAAAATAGAACTACCCTACAACCCAGCAATCACACTACTGGGTATTTACCCTAAAGATACAAGTGCAGTGATCTGAAGGGGCCATGTGCACCCAAATGTTTATAGCAGCAATGTCCACAATAGCCAAACTATGGAAAGAACCTAGATGTCCATCAACAGATGAATGGATAAAGAAGATGGTGTGTGTGTGTGTGTGTGTGTGTGTGTGTGTGTGTGTGTGTATAGATATAGATATAGATATATAGATATATGAGAATACTATGCAGCCATCAAAATAAATGAAATCTTGCCATTTGCCACAACATGGATGGAACTAGAAGGTATTAATGCTGAGCGAAATAAGTCAATCAGAGAAAGACAATTATCATATCATTTCCCTGATATGGACATTGGGGAAGGTATGTGCTATGTCCATCACCCAACCACCTTCTCCCTACCCTTCTTCCCCCTGGCAAACCTCAGTTTGTTTTGTGAGATTAAGAGTCTCTTATTGTATGTCTGTGAACTGTGTAAGCCTGATGGTTCACAGACCTGTACCTCTGGGACTAAGAATACATTGCATGTATTGCATGTATAAGAATACATTCTTATTTAGATTTTAAAAAATCTAAAAATATGTAATTCATTACTTTCTTTTTCAAATTGGAATTAAAATTTAAAAAATAAAATAAAATAAGATTCCTGTCTTGCAACCAGGGAAACCATACCTAAAAAGCACGGCTTTGTCTTATGTAAGTAAGTAACAAATTAGGGGCATCTGTTTGGCTTAGTAGGTGGAGCATTAAATTCTGGATCTTGGGGCCGTGAGTTCAAGCCTCATGTTGGGTATAGAGAACACATTTTTAAAAATTTTACAAAGTAAGTAATACATTCAGCTTTTTTTTTTTTTTCAAATGTTGAGCAGTGTCCTCTTCCTTCAATGCCTTTTAATTTATCTAAAAAAATATGTTGGTGTATTTTTGGTGATTTAGGAGAAGTCAGCCTTTTCGTTCCTCAAAGAAAGAAATTTCTTCCTCAATATTTATGGATGAGTCTATTCTTTCCCTACTTATTTAAATATCTTATCATAAACTAAATGTTTACATATTCTCGATTTTATCTGACACATTTAATAACGGTTTCCTTTGCATTTCCAAGAAGTTTCTTCTGAAAATGCAAGGGCTCGTTTGCTACCAAGCTGCCATTCTCCTCTCACTGGAGTCTCTCTTAAACAGTCTCACACGATTTAGAAATTGAGCTTTGTCTGATACAACAGAGGACTCGATTTATTTATCCTATAGCTGTAGGCTTTCAGCTCTTTTCTTTGATCGTGAAGCCTCTTTTTGAAGGACTCTGGGGTCTGGTCGTAGAAAGTAGCTACAGAACAAATGGATGGCAAAAGAGAAAACATAATGCGAAGAGAAAAGTCCAGGGGTGTTTTCTTTCATGGCCAGTCAGAAAGTTTTCATTTCCAACTCAGAGCCTGTGATGTTTCATGCAATCGGAAATGTTGTTTTTCGCTTTGCAGACCCAGCAACTAGAGGATGACTCGCCTGTGCTAGACATTGAGCATCTGTGGGACGAAGGAATGAGGGAATGAATGAATGGATGGATGATTTTTGTCTTCCTGTTTGTATTCATGTGACCCATGTAACAGGATAGAAAGAAGAGACATCATTCTCTTTTTAATTTTTTAAATTTTTTAAAATTTAATTTCAGTTAATTAACATGTAGTGTATTGTTAATTTCAGAGGTAGAGCTTAGTGATTCATCAATTGCATATAACACCGAAGGCTCGTTCCATCATGTGCCCTCTTTAATGCCCATCCCCAATCACCCCATCTTCCCACACACCCCCCTCCAGCAACCCTCAGTTTGTTTCCTAGAGGTAAGAGTCTCTTAGGGTTGGGGTGGCTGGAAGGCTTATTGGGTTAAGCCTCTGCCCTTGGCTCAGGTCACGATCTCAGTGTCCTGGGATCAAGCCCTGTATCGGGCTCTCTGTTCAGCAGATCCTGCTTCCCCATCTCTCTCTGCCTACTTGTGATCTCTCTCTCTGTCAAGTAAATAAATAAAATCTTTAATTAAAAAAAAAAGAGTCTTCCAGGGTTGAGACGAGTGATTACAAAGTGGCTGGGTGGACAGTCTGACAAACGGTATTTGTGAGTTAAATATAAAAGTTATCCTGCAACATCGGTATAACTTCAGATTCGGAGTTATTATTTGCAATCGAGTGGTGTAGATCACGACGAACTGGAGAAGTGTAAATCACTGTGGGCTAAGGAGGTCTAGGCTCGCTAGGTACAGACCTACATCTGGTCTCTGAAAGGATATTGATATTTTAAATCATGAAGCTCTCCCTTCTGATCTTAGATGTGGTATTTGTTGCTTCTTCCTCCAATTCATTGTGTTTCTTTTTGTTTGTTTGTTTGTTTTGGGGGGGGTATTTTGTTTTGTTTTGTTTTCATTAAGTAACAGCTTGGTCACTTAGCAGCTCAGGGTGGCACTGGTCACATGGGAGAGATGCTCAAAGGTCAACCAGAAAAGAACAAAGAAAATGTGGTTCCCAGATTCCTATTTTTCAATGGACTCAGCACATTCTTGTTCTGTTCTTCCAAACGTTGCCATTTCCCCAAGTCTTAGCATCTTTCAAATCTGGAAGAGAATGTCATAAGACTATAATAGTGAGTTGACTCACAGATACACTTGTGCTACTCACTTTTCTTCTTGTTCTTTTTATTGCTATGAAAATAATTGCAGTAGGGTGCTGTAATTTGGTACATTGAAAAGAAGCAACTGGAATAGATTAAGGAGACATGAGAGGAAATGCAAGGGGATCTCCTGAAATGGATTCTGGAAGAGAAAAGGAGCGTAAGTAGAAAGCCTCGGGAAATCCTAACAAAGTCTAAAGTCCCTAGTCAGAGCTATTAATAAGGTAACAAAGTTAATGTCTTAGTTTTGGCAAAGACACCATGAAAAGGTAGGATGTTAGCATAAGGAGGAACTGGATCAGGTGTATACAGGAACCCTTATATTAAATTTGCAGCTGTTCTGAAAATATAAGATTGTTCTAAAAGTATAATGTTCATTAAAAATTAAATATGTAAGCTATTTCAGTAAGTTTATTGGGGGATTTTTAAATTCACTATCTTATTTTTACTTAAAAAGTGAGATAATTTTATCCATTATGTTTTGCTTATTGTGTGTAGCCTATGGAAAGTACTTGAGAAATATTTGCCAATTCATTGAATGATAGAGAATTCAGGAATTATTTTTAATTTTCCACAGAAGAATGGTGTATTCTCCATGCTTCCCACTAGGTGGCAGTATCAACACGTCTGTTAAAATTCATTCTTCATCCAGAAGTGAAAACTCCCCTTTGAAAACAAACCACATTTGAAAAATGCTGTGATATGTCACTATTATGTATGTAGTAGGACGGGGAATCTCTAGTATGATGATGGAGATCAAGAAAGATACGAACTGGCTGTGGACAGGAATCTGGGATACTAAGATACCCAGAAATAAAATGGAAAAAAAAAAAAAATCAGCCATTTATTTAAACATTTCCAGACGCGGATATAAGTGCGGTTGGACTGATAGCACATCTGGAGAATTAACGGACATCTATCTTTCCCCAGACGTAAGTGTAGCATGCGATGTCTGAACCTACCAAGGCCCGGAAGTCTAAAATGATCAGCACCATTCCTTCTGTGGTTCCATGTGGGTGATAGGTCTCCCTGCAGACAGACCATTTAAGCTGGATGCTACCATTTAAAGGACCAATCTGCATTCTTTCTGCCACTTTCTTTTTACACCTTGAATCGTTCAGGAAATTGAAGCATTTTCTAATATTGGCCAATGCAAAGCGTAACTAGGAAGGCAATTTCTAAGCCCCCAAAAAAGGAATTAAAGTAGATTCCTATCTCCAAAAAAAAAGAAGAAGAAGAAGCTTGCGTTGTAGTTTCCAATTTATTAGTTAATAAATTGGAAATTAATTAATAAATTAGTTTGAGCAACCGGGTATCTGTTATGACTTGGATACCAGGCCAATCAAATTCTCTGTTCCCTGTGTAAACTTTCTCCAGAAAGATTGATACAGGTGTGACAGGAAAGCAGGATGGTTTCCAGAAAGATTATATTAGACACAAGTTAACGCAAAGGGAAACCTAGTGATTCAGTCATAATTTGGCAAATGATATTTATTGACTCGGTGACATGTACCGCATTTTGTCACAGGCTGACTACTGAAATATGCGAATAATGATTTGTCCATTTTCTGAGTTATCAGAAAAGTTGTAAAGCTTTTAGTATCTGTCTTGTGTAAAGTGTGTCTTTACCTGCTTTTCAGCTTCAAAGATGCTAGAAGTCTGAGAATTTATTCCTGTTCCAGTTGTCAGGAAAATCCGTAGACTGGAAAATAATAATAATAATAATAATTACCTATACTGGTTCTTGTTTATTTTTTTTTTAAGATTTTATTCATACATTTGACAGAGAGAGAGATCACAAGTAGGCAGAGAGGCAGGCAGAGAGAGAGGGTAAAGCAGGCTCCCTGCTGAGCAGAGAGCCCCATGTGGGACTCGATCCCAGGACCCTGAGATCATGACCTGAACCAAAGGCAGAGGTTTCACCCACTGAGCCACATGGGCACCCCTTATATTGGTTCTTTTAAATAGAGAAAACCTTCCATCAATAGTTGAGAAATAACTATGTTGGCATGAATGTTTTTAGTGCTAAACGTGCAACTCTATTTGTTTCTAACAATAGAGTCTAGTTCTACTTATTTATACACATATTTTCTGCAGTTGAAATTTAGACAATGTTTGAGCAACATTTCCCACATGGACAGCCAACCACATCCATTGGAAACGTGAGCATCTCAGAAAGGTTCATTTGGTTTCCTTGCTAGTGATCGAACACATTCCCTTTATCCTCTCCTCTTTATGGCCAATCCACTTATTTCATCTTTATCCAGGCTACTTGGAGCAGAATTGCCACATGCGGGATTTTCAGGAATTACACTTAATAAAGCAGGACGTTGAGTGTTTGCAGACTTCTGGGTATAGTTCGAACGCCTTTTATTGGAAAGGAGGACCACTCTCTGACTCAGTCCTTCCGGCTTCAAGAGAAATGGACTCCGTGTATCAATGTCCCTGCCATCATTAATCAACATCCACAGTTAGAAGCAAATTTTTTGCCAAATGTTGGACAATTGTAAGATAAGGTATTGGGTAAAAAAAAAAAAAAAAAAAAAACACCTGGAAAATGACTTGTGGACACTTATGATCCAGAAAGATAAGGTACAAGATATGACCTGGAAGAGGTCTGTCAAGACTGACTGGGGGGGTGGAGGTAGAGCAGTAGACTTCTGTGGGGTCACCATGTCAACACGGAAGACAGGGACAGCCCTACTGACCCTTCCATAGGGAGAAGAGTGATACGCCAGGAGACTGGCTATAGACACCATGGTGGGTGATTTCTCAACATAATCTGGACTTTGCCTGCACACATTAATCTTCTACATCTTTGACATATAAAAGGAAGAAAGTATGAAGCGAAATTGTCTCTATTGGCTCTATTTTTATTTGGGTTTTCTTTATTTTTCTTTCTTTTTTTAAAGATTCCATTTGAGAGAGAGGGAGTGAGAGAGCACAAGCCAGGGGAGGGAGAGGGGGAGAGGGAGAAGCAGACTTCCCGCTGAGCAGGGAGCCTGATAAGGGGCTCGATCCCAGGACCCCAGGATCATGATTTGAGCGGAAGGTAGATGCTTAATCGACCGAGCCACCCAGGCACCCCTTGTTTGGGTTTCCTTAATACAGCAGAAAATCTTAATCACTTATTATATACTTAAATGCATTTATAACAAATCAATGGGAAAACAGCATTTCATCCTGTCATTTGTGCCTGGAAATATGTCCAATTTGGGGACAGCCAAACACTCCAATAAAATTGTTCACTGTTCAACTACTTTCCCCGATGCTGTGTCCCTGAACTTTGAGTTTCCCCCACCACACACATAAAAAAATAAATAAATAAAAAATAAAAATTTTTTTAAAAATAAAAAATATCACAATTTTGTTTTGAAAGAAAAGAAACAAAGGTAAACATTGCATGGTTTGATTTTTTTTCAGGACCATTTCCTGACTGACTCCTTTTCAATTTTGTATACATGCCATTAAACAAAACACGAATGCATTTCTGAAAGCACGAACGACTAGTTTGTTATTTTCACTATTAACTACCAGAGCCTTTGGGTCACTGTTTTCTTTCACCATGCTTGTTTGTCTCATTCCCAAACGCTGATTCTTAAGGGTGACGCCTTGTACTTAATCATTGTCTCAGCTCTTGGGAGCGTTTGCTCTTCTATTTAATTTTTTTTTTTTCTCCTCGACAGAAGATAATTTCTGGAAGAGAGACCGCAGGAAAGGCCACAGATTTAAACAAAATCTGCAGAAAGTGAACAGTGACTGGTGGCATCTTACCTAGAAGTTTCCGTGCCGTGGGGGTACGGGTTGGGGAGCGTCACTGAAAACCACTGACCGGATCCCTGCCAGGACCCAGTTTAGCCCTGATGGAGAAGGAATAAGCAAAGGAAAAAGGATGATGAATGTGTGCTTGCTGCCACAGAAAACCCCTTTCCAGAGGGGGTTTGGAGCTAACTAACCAACAAAAACAAAGTCGAGTTGAAAAGGCAGTGGACCTCACCCTCCGACCAGGTGAGTCTGCGGATTCCCCACCTCCCCTGGCCAGGCATGCAGAAGGAGGCTGGCCCATCCCTGAATTCGCAGCCAGGGTGGTCGTCTGTGTGCAGAATTTAAAGCAAACAAAGGCAAGCCGTAGCCAGATGTGGGGGCTTTCAGGTTCACTGGCGGTTCCTGGGGTCCGCGGAGTCAAAGCAGCTCACGCACGTTCCTGCTCTCCACCAGGAAACGTGGAGACGTGGAGGCCGCTGGAACCTGATGGGCCAGCCGTCCCCAAACCGGCCTTTCTGTGCAGTGAAGGACCCCACGGCCACTCCTCCAAGACTCACAGAAATGCCTTTAAAATCCCAGCAACTGTGACTGCCTGAAATCGCTCCAGCAGATCTGATAAGTCAATGGCTCCAGCAGATCTGATAAGTCAATGGCTCCAGCAGATCTGATAAGTCAACAGGATGGGCCTTGCGGCCCAAGATCCAGTCATGAATTTCCTGTGCGATTACGTCTCTGCCCTCGTTGGTCTGTGGATTTCTGGAGACGTGCCATCAGCCCTTTCTCCAAAGCAGAGATAAGTTTTGTGATTACGTCTCCAGGAAGATGGAAAAAAATTTCTTCCCAGAACCATCCCGCTGTTACCTCTCCCTCTTCTCCCCACACGGAGCTCGTGACTCGGGAGCTTGGTTCTAAGGATTCCTGACCCATTTTTCCTTTGTTTTGACTTCTCTTTCCCCTTAACCTCAAATCCTATCTCCTCAGCAAACAGCAGGAATTTTAAAAGCATATTCATTCGCGTGGCTTTATCGTGTTAAGTCAGCCTTGCGTATGAATGGATGTGGGGCCTTGCCTCTGGGTTTAGGGAAGACCCGAGAATGAATCGGTTCTCCCGGCTGGACACGGCTCAGTCCAATCTTCTGTGTTCAGATGCTCCCTGGGTTCGGACGTCGGAGGTCATTGACCTCTTTCTTCTTTCTCTTCTTGGAAAACCTTTTGTGACCTGAGGGAGTCACGTTACCTCTGCATCCCCATGTCTAAAATTGCATCCTGAGTTGCATGAAACAGAAAAGATCTAATGGTGATGGAAGAGAACATTTAGCGGGTTCTTATAAATCCTTCGCTTTCCGAGTGGACCTTGAACGGAACCTCTGAGCACTGCAAACTTTATGGCTGTTTTTTCTCTAGGTACGGGTCGAAATGAAACCAAATTTCATTTTACCTCATTGCGAGTCTGTTTACGAAAGTCAGTAAATCACCCTGCTTCTGACCTCGGCTGGAAGGTCAAACCCTTTTTCACAGCCATTAACTTTTTCACCATGCAGATGTGCATTTTGTGGCTTAATCTGTTCCATCCAGGATGCTACCGCAGGCCTCCACCTGATGTGGGCCTGGCGACAGCAGGAAAGTCTCATTCATCAATCCCAGGGTGCCCATTTTTTTTTTTCTTTTGCATTTGATAAATTCAAAATAATTTCTTTTCGTGGCGAAGAGTCATTCGTTGGCTCGGTAATTAAAATCAGAGACGTCGGGAGAGGACAGCTCGGGGGTCCTCCCAGTCCCTTATTTCTTCCTATACTCGCTAAATTCACATCTGAGTCAAATTCACATATTAGAGTCAGATAGTCTGTAGTTTCAAAAATGCCTGTTCGCCAGCACAGCACTCTGAACCATTTTTCACACGAAACTGTGTCAAGGGCTGTGTTTGCCTCTAAAAACTAAGAACAGGAGGAGTAAAGGAATAAACTAAGAAATCCGAGACCTAGACGTACTTTTTCGCTTGTTCCAAGTGGGGGTGATTGCGTTTTGTGGTTCTGAATCAGTATTGGACCTCTTTCTTACAAGTAATACTAAAAGCTAACATGTTTATTGCTTATTGCCAGAACCTAAGTGCAAGATATTTATTTACATGGGCTGTTTTGATTTTCCCCAAACATGATGAGATGCACGAATTAACATCCCATTTAAACAGAGGACAAAATGGAGGAACGGATGTTTTAGAAAAATAAATCAGCTTCCCTTCTATTCTATTAGGTCTCAACTGTAAAAATTTCAGTCTCTGGGCGGGTACAGAGGATAACAGGAAGTTCAGAGGGCACAGAGTATTGATTTTTGTATTTCTTTGGGGAACATAAAATCATACAAGTACTTTGATTCTTTTAGGTAGAAAATGATTTCTTTCTGACGCTGAATGATCTGGTTGGCCACATAGAAAGGGTTGCAACATTTGTCCTTACAGTCCACAAAATGGAAGGCTTATCACGTCACTGCCTCTCCCCAAAAATGTATATATACATGAAGAAAATTGGGGAATATTATGTGTAGATACAGATGACATTCTAAGCCTTATTGGCTCTATTGTTCCTCGAGAAGATGTAATTGTTGATTCTTAGCCTATCGTTTAAAAATTAAATTCCTCCCAACTTACTCCCTTTTTAACGGCAGAGACCAGCTGCCCTTGGATTGAGTTTTCCTGTTGTTTCCTTGTCCCAAAAGTCTCTGTAAAAGATTTTATTTCTCTAGGCAACCAGCTGGTTTTTCACATAGATAAGGTCAATTAATTTGACCTTTGTTTCAATATGAAATGCATAATAAAAGCTCGTGCCCCAAAGACCGGATGTGGCCTTTCAGAAAAGCTACTTGTCAGGACAGGGAACAATAATTTATGGCCTCGTAAACCCCCGTTGAAATGCTTGTTGCCCAGCATTGCAATGACAAGGCGACTGTGTGTGTCTTTATGTGTTTATTTTTATTCTAGGCGATAGGGTTGGGGAAAAGAACCAAGCACCTGCATTATTAAAGATGACGAGTGACAGGGGCAG
The DNA here is from genome assembly GCF_011764305.1 of Mustela putorius furo. Lineage (NCBI taxonomy): Eukaryota > Metazoa > Chordata > Mammalia > Carnivora > Mustelidae > Mustela > Mustela putorius. The sequence goes on from NW_025421399.1 coordinate 11,472,416, forward strand.
AAAGAGGGCTGCTCATTCTTTCAGGATCCAGGGACGCTGTTTGAATGTGTGTTTTTCCGCAGCAGCTTGTTTTCCAGAGACAAAAATTCATAAATCGAGGCTCCGAGAGTTTATTATTGACTTTTGACCGTGAAGGGCTCATTAGTCAAACAAACTTCCCGACTCAGGCTTTGAGAGCCCTGTAAACTCCTCGTGCAGCAAAGTATGGAAAAGAAAGGAGTAATTGGTATTTATGATCAATATCAAAATGACGGGTATCTGCAGTTTGATTGATTAACTGATTGATCCAGGAATCCAATTTTTAAAAATGTATGAAGATTTGAACTCTTTTTTTTTTTTTTCAAAGATTTTATTTATTTATTTGAGAGGGAGAGAGAGAGAGAGAACATGGTGAGCAGAGGAAGGGGTTAGGAAAGGGGCAGAGGGAGAAGCAGGTTGGACACAAGGCTGGATCCCAGGATCCCGGGGTCATGACCTGAGCCAAAGGCAGACCCTCAACCAACTGAACCACCCAGGCGCCCCTACTGTTCTACATTTAAACAACCCTGGATGAACCCCTTTTACCTAAATCTGTGATCAGATCTCTGATTACATTCTAGAAATGGGCCATCTAAGTCAAAATATACAGCTATCTCTTAGACGATTGATAATGCTTTTTAGTAAGTGTTACTCATCATCTCTAGCCACCATGAAGTCAGTAATCCAGTATTTTAGCTGTTCTTTTGAAACTGGCCTTTTTGTACACTTTGAATGGGGACACACGGTAGAAGACATTTGCTCCTCAAAACCAGTCTTTTCCCGTTCTGCAGATGCCCCTGCCAGGAAGCTCTTCACGGATGTGTGGATGCCATTTTTGGAGACCCAGTGGTAATTTGGATAAAGAACATTTTCTGAGTAACAATGCAATAGGAGGGGTAATCAAAAGTTTACCGTGTATGAGGTACCGGTGCCTTTTTGAGTTGGAAGAAACAGAAACAGCAACCAACAGGGATGGGTTTAGAAAGAGCACAGGAAGGAAATGAAATGATGCGAAGACAGACAAAGCTATTTCAGAGTCTTTGCACAGACACATGCGCGCCTTTCTGAGGAGAATGTGAAGTAGAGGCACCTTCCTCGAGGGCCGTGGGCAATACGCATCCCAGGGCTTACACGGAGATACTGTGCCCCTGAAAGTGCAGTTGGAAGCACTGATCCCAAGAAAAGTATGTAGGTATTCCAAACGACTATTTTAGCAGACGAGAGCTAGTGCGCACAAAGAAAAACTATGTTTATTTCTTGGCGGAGTTTTTCCCAGGTAGACAGACCAATAATCCATACCGTGCATTTGGTTTGGTCATTCCTTGTCTGTGATTTTGTGCGATGCTAAGTTTTCCTCTTTCTCAAAACTCCAAAACACACAAACATGTTCTTTTTCTTAAAAGAAACAGCCACCAGCAACCGCCATCTTAAAATACCTACAGATGATTTGATATAGGATCTTTTAAAGGGGAGAAATCTATTTTTCCCATCTTCCTTCATCCACAGGCTCCCCCTGGCCTTTTGCCACCAAGATCTGGACCTGGGGTTAATGCCATGGGTGCTATATTTCAAATACATTATTAGTTAAATAGACTTTTTGTTGACCGTCTTAAGATCCTAACCACAATTTATATCATTGTTTCCATGGGGAAAAACGTGTTCCAAGTTCCAAACAGCTGACATAAAAACAAATTCAAAACAGCTTGTTTGTACCTTGAAGATTGTCTTTATTTTTTTCTTGTTTTTACTACTGAAAGCAAGTTGGTACCCAGAAGTCATTAATGGCCCTAGAGTATAGTACATCCACAGCCGGAAATTGTGGGCTGGACTGTTTTTGACCTCCAGTTAAGAAAGGCTTTTTCTGGATTTGAGTCCTGTACAGAGCATTCTTCCCAGGGGGCGGGGGGTTCTTTATTAATTTATTTTTAAGGGCATCGATCGAAACCACAGATTTACTGATGTGTGTGTGTGCGCTATGTCAGAAAGAAAACAGAATAATCATATTTAAGACTACTAAGTGATTTTTCCTTCGTTACTTTCTTCGTGCGATCACAGCAAAACCTCAGAAGAGTGGCATCTCTCCAAAACTCTTATTATTTCCCTCCAGAGATCTAGCTAGCTCAAAAGGAGATGGCGATTGCACTAACTGAATAGATCCCCACTGCAGCAAAAACGCACCAGAATATTGCCAAGTGCCTTTCTGCAGGAAAACTCAGGTCATAAACTGAATTTCGAGCTGGCTGTGTCCAGACGTCACTCTGTGATTCTGAACAATAGTAGGGGCAGGTCAAGACGATGAGGTTAAGATACACAGCACGGAAGAAAGGGAGGAAGGGCCTAAAAGTTCTGTGAGTCTCGGGAACATAAAACAGTCCGTTATGGGCAGCGAAATTCTCATGACCCCAAAGCTGAACTTTGTAAATAGGGTTGGTATTAAAATAAAGAGGGAAGGAAAGGAGAGGGGGTTGGGGAAGAAGAAGAAACAGAGGAAGAGGAAGAGGAAGAAGAAAAAGGAAGAGGAAGAGGAGAAAAAGAAAAAGAAGACTCTTATTCTTGACTAGATTGTATCAGGATGAATGATGGCGAGACGGACCCACCATCCCTGGCCCCATTCCTTGGAGAGGCTTATTTCTAGTATGTCGGGGTTATAAGCTCCTTAACAGGTGAGGAGAAAATAAAATGCATGATTAAAGTCATAAGCTTAAGTTGTGGTGGATTTGACCCTCACTTCAACGAACTTCCTCAGTTTAAGTCGATTTTATTTTGGACACTCTATTTTTGCATTTCTTTGCTTTAAAGCCAGAGGTAGCACGTGTCTCTTTTAACTATTAGAACTGAAAGCCCAGTGCTCCAAAGGACCGTGCATTTGGATAGCAAAGTTCAAGGTCTGACCCACAGTCGGTATTCAAAATTAATATTAGACAGATATCATTATTATGGTTGTTATTATTACAGGGTTATTGCTAATTGAAATTATAAGAATGCATCTCCTCTGTCTGAACCGAAAGCTTAGCTATTTCTATTTTTTTTTTTTAGTATAAAAAATGGATCATTTTGGCACACAGCAGGAAATAACTTATATTGCCCTCCTATGGCTTAGAGTTGGGTGTTTTAACCTATGTCTTCGTTTATTACTAAAATAGAGGTTTTCATCAAATGGCCTAGAACTAATTTTCTAATATAATTACATGGGTTTTGTCAAATTCCATTTAAACTCAATCTACTACTGGTCGTGCTGAGAGCTACGGGGATAATGGGACCCAGTGCAAATGAATATCTGAGAAATTTGTCATAGGGACATGAGCTTAGGATCCATTTGACTTATTCTCATTTCTTCCCTATGTAAATGTGACTTAGAGACTTCTATTTCAGGGCCAAATGCCTCTTTCTGCTTTTCAACCATGTAATAGTTAAATTCCTCAGAGATCAATAACTTTTCAGAGATTTCTGTATGATAAAATTCACAGGTCCTAGCCAGTAACACCCTCGCTTGCAACATATTTTCTACAATTAATATTAGAGAGTCTCCTTTTGTCGAAGAGCATGGATATTGGGGAATGTTAGGAGTACACTGTTAACACACAACTATACCTACAAAGTATGGCACTGTTTATATGTGAGGTATGTCACGGAATTAAGTGATATATGATACAAAAGATAAGGGGGCATGCATAACGTTTTAGTCGTGCTGGTCACTGGATGGAAGATAATAGAATTTTTTGTTGGGACAGTTGGGAGTAGGGAGTGTTTACTCAGAGGGTAACCTGCCTTTTGGAGGTTTTGGAGTTGAAAGTCCTAGCTGTGTCACTTAATAACTATGTAAGTTTTGGCAAGTTAATTAACCATTAACTCTCTGTGTTGTAGTTTCCTCATCTATAAAATGCAGGTAACATTAATAATGTCAGTGCCTACAACACAAGAGTGATGTGAAATTTAAATGGAGTTGACAGAAAAATAGATGATATACAGTCCCTCGACCTTTCTGGATAAATGTTGACATTTATCAAGATTATTTTCAATAATTTCAAGACAGTATAGTCCAACCTTAACCAGCCTCTTACTCAAAAAACTTGATAAACCTCGTACACCTATCATCTTTAATAATGTTTTCTGTTGTACAAAAGGGATTTCTTCTTCTTCCTCTTTTCATTTCATTCTTTTCATTATTCTTGCCCCTGGTTTACCTGCTGGTATTGTTTGTGTCTCCCCCCTCTCTCGGCACTTCCTTGAAGTTTTTGTCATCATTATGTTTTTATTCCTCTAAGTGCCTTATTAGCCTATTTTGAAGAATTAACTCATTTCAAGTTAGATTCAAAATTCAGCCACAAGATTCATGTGCCCATTTCCCCCCAAATGTTGTAACTTGATCATCATAAAATTATACCTGACTTCCCAGCTCCCCTTTGACCTTGTGACCAAAATACTGTTCTACCTTCTTGTTCACCGAGGCCTGCTAATTCCCTACCAAGCTTTTGTATAGCAGACTTCCGTGTTGTTGCTTTTTGGAAACACCAACAAGCCTGATAAAAACATGCAAATAGGCACACTACCTCCCCTGTTTTCTCTCCTGTTTGTTTGTTTTTCTGTTTTAGTAGAGAACTATCTTTCCACTCTTCTGGTGTCAATCCTTTATCTCCACCATTCCAGACCATCCTAATTTTTCCAGAGACGTTCAGTCACTTTTGTTTTGTAGAAGTTTTCTACTAGTGTTTATCACTTTCTTTATTTTAATATTCTCTCTTTCTTTTATTTTCCCCATTGGTTTTTCCTTTCCCCTTACAAACAAACAAGCCTAGTAGACGTTTGTCGAACCAATGAATAAATGCATGAATGCATGTTAAGGAGTCGTCGCTTCTCTTAGTCACTTATTTGCAGAAATCCATTAAAGAATACAACATGAGGGGTGACTGGGTGGCTCAGGGGGTTAAGCATCTGCCTTTGGCTCAGGTCATGATCTCAGAGTCCTGGGATGGAGTCCCACATCGGGCTCTCTGCTCAGCAGGGAGCCTGCTTCCCCCTCTCTCTCTCTGCCTGCCTCTCTGCCTACTTGTGATCTCTCTCACTGTCAAATAAATAAATAAAATCTTAAAAAAAAAGAATATGACATCATTAACTAATAGGCATCTCCATGTAGAATTTCTAACAGGAGTTTCTCTGAGGTATAAGAATATTTGCCTATCATTCCATTTATTCATTAACTACTTGGTCTTATTCTGAAACTCCAGAGTTAGTTCTGCTCTTCAGAAATTTCCCAAACACCTGGGAATTCACGAATTTAAAATCCAAGTTTGACATTTGTGGTCTGAGGGTTTTAGGAAGGCTTCTCATTTCCACAGACAGCTTGAAAGACCTAATCACTGTGAAAACAGAATGGGACTTGACATTTTTCCCTTCTTAAATGAAGTGCAAGAACAAGCCTTTGGGAAGACCCAGCAAGTTCTTTTGGGAAGACAGCTCTTTACACTCACGCTAAGTGTTACATAGTATGTTTCTGTTTTCTGGATGTTTATTTTATTTATTTATTTAATGCATTTATTTACTTATTTATTTTTTAAGATTTTATTAATTTATTTGTCAGAGAGAGAGCAAGCAGAAGCTGGGGAGCAGGCAGAGGGAGAAGCAGGCTCCCTGGTGAGGACCCCTGGGATCATGACCTGAGCTGAAGGCTGACGCTTAACCCACTGAGCCACCCAGGCGCCCCTATTTATTTACTTTTAGAGCAGTGTTAGGTTCACCGCCAAATTGAGAGGGAGGTATGGAGATCTCCTAGAATACCCTGTCCCCACCTGTGCATAGGCTCTCCTGTGATCATCATCCCCCACTAGAGTAGCACATTTGGTATAGTTAATGAACCTACATTGACCCATCACAGTCACCCAGAGTCCATAGTTCACGTTACGGTTCACTCTCAGTGTTGTACATGTTGTGGGTTTGGACAAGTGTGTCAGGACATGCCTCCATCATTATGGTATCACACAGAATATTTTCACTGCCTCTGTGCTCTGCCCATTTATTCCCCCAACCCGAAGCTTTGACAACCACTGATCTTTTTTTACCATCTCCATCGTTTCCCATTGTCTGGAATGTCCAATAGTTGGAATCATACAGCCTGTTTCGGCGTGGCGTGTACTGAACCCTTTCACTCTGTTTTCTTTCCTCTATTTTATTTTATTTTATTGCCTCTGATCACTTCGGTTCTGCAACTTAATCAGCATCTCTTGCTACTCTGATTAACCTTGTTTTATCTCACCTGCTCCTGAGTTTTTAAGCAATCTATGCGGACTTTCACAGATAGAGACCCTCTAAGATGTTGACAAATCAGAATCACTCCAGTCCCGCCATCCAGTGATGGTCTTTACAAACATGTCTGTACATTTCATTTTTTTTGTTCTAAGTATAATCCGTGTATGTGTGTATCAACAGAACTCGCTAATAATATGTAATGGGAAGTTTGCTAGTTTCATATCCCGCATTTCATATCCCCTTGCCTTCTAAATAATGCCCAGCTGACTCATTCTTAAAACACATTTATCTGTATTTACAACAGAACCAGGCATTACATCATTCTTTTATGTCATTCCTTCAGCATCCTTATCAACCTTCCCATCCCCAAGATGCATTAAGCCTCCGTACTCTGGGGTACCAAAGTATCCTTGTATTTGTTTGTATATCCAAGTACATATCACACTCATTGTAAGTCTCTTATGTGTTTATCTCTTCAGCGGCACACTAAACTCAACAATCCTTTTGTTTTTGTTGTTGAAATCTTGAATAATATGTGTTCATGATCAATTAAATCTGTGTCTCAAAGCCTTTCTATGTGTATCAAAAGAAGTGCATCAATGAACACATATTTCCTAAGAATCTACTGTATAATTAACCTGATGGTAAGTGCTATATATCATACAAAAGAAAAAATGGCTATGTTAAACACAAATAGAGATGGGGAGAAAGAAGTTCTGGAATCAGAAGGCGTAGTGATTTGGTGCAAATATTGTCTCGGGTGACACGAATAAATTCTTTTATTCTGCATGTTACAGATGAGGAAATTGAGCTTAATGTGTGCCTCACAAAACTATTTTGAGAATTCCCAAAATGAGTTCTTTCACAATGTGAGATCGAATGTTAAGAAGTACTAATATGGTTACTGTAATTTAATAAGACAATACATTTACAATTCAGTGAATGAAGCATCAAACGCCTACAGTTCTTATTGATGGTGTCAAACTTCAACTTGACCTTCTCTCAGTCCTTCTCAAACTTGTCAATAAAAGCTAGCAATAGGATTCTATCCTGATTTATTACATGATATATATTCATACTTTCCAGAAACCTTGATAGTATTTCTTACCGAATTGGATCTCTGGCAAAAACAAAGATGTTGCTTGAAAAAAAATAAAAACAAAAACAAAAAAAACAACATCGTTGATGAGATTATTTTTAAAGAAAGGATTTGTCTGCAAAGAGAGAACAAAGACAAAAAAGTAAATAAATAAAAAGTACATCATTTGATTTTAAAGTCTTAACACTTAGATTAGATTACTGAAGCCCAAGGAACTACTGCATACTTCCAGAAATCTCTGGAAGACATATCTCCAGAGTAATGTACAGCGTTAGCCTGATGTTGGCAAAATCTCCAGACTAACCCTTTGGTGACCAAATAGATCTCTAGAAAAGTTCGTATGAATCCTACTTGTTTAGTATGTAACTTAGCATTTTCACAACAGATTTTTTTTTTCACAACAGATTTTAGTTGACTTCTTCTTAATATTTGATCCTCAAAAATATAGAACACGTTCCAGTTAACTATTCTTTAGCACTAAGTGTGTTCTCAGTAAAACCCAAACAGAAATCACATTTTAAAAGAGATCATTAAAATATATATTCATACATATTCAAAATACAACACGCACATTCCATTACACGGTTTTTCACTGGTTTATGCAACCTTCCGTGTTTCCCTCTTCTGATAAAATTCAACATTCCCTTGTAATTCAGGAATTCTCAGTGATAAAGTTCTGCTTTAATTAGAATTGAGATTTGTAAAGAAAGAGACTGAGCACAGGAAGTTATTAGAATAACAACATGACAGCTGGAAAAGTTTCAAATGGACTGATAGGACAAATTAATGGATCCCAAATGTTTTTATTTTTTCTTCAATTTCTGTGTTTCCATATGAAAGCTAGAGAGAATCGTTTAAGCTCAAGCATTATCTCATTAGAGCAGATAAAACAAACTTTTAAAAAATGACAAAATGTAAGAAAAAATATTTTTGAAATATAATATTTTGATAAAAATCTTTCTTTTCCTGGCTGTTTCATATTAATTGTTTATACTCACTGACTCTTTCCCACTCCATTTTGTGCATGTAAACAGTATCAAAAAATGTTTTTGATAGTTTATGGTATAATTATATATTCAGTTAAGTAGAATTGAATCAAAACAGTAAAAAATTACTCAAGAGACTGGTCTCATGATTATACAATGCCATGTTAATAATATTCAATTTCTCACTTTATTTGTTGTATGTTGCTATTACTATTAACAGGCATTACTAATATAATTATTAATTAACATTTTCTTGAGCATTTGCTACTGTCAATAATGCTAAGGGAATTAACAAAAATTATCTTATTTAATTCTTTTAACACTACTATGAGGCAGTTACTACCTTCCCAGTTTTAGATTCACAGAGGATAAGTAACTTGCTTAAATTCTCATAACTGTAAGAAATTACATTGGGAATTAAACTCCTATCTATCCAAACTATGCCCCATCATGTCTTAGAAATATACTTGCACACAGGACAGTTATATACGCTAGCTACCTTTGGCAGAAACAAACACAAGGAACTTACTCCAAGTTCTTATTACTCAACTTGCTCATAAACACTCATCAAACTCTTAGTTAGAGATTTTGGGGGTTTTTGTTTTATGTTTTTTGTGGGCTTTTTTTTTGCATACTGGTGAGGTTTCTCACTTCGTCACAATTGCTTTTTAATTTGTATTTGCTCTTTTAAATATCTGACCACTTACCATGTATAGTTGCAGCTGTCCTAGGATGAATATTAGTTTAAAATTTGATACTAAATTCCCATCCATGATTGTCTATGTATCTGTGCCCTCCCTCTCCCCGACCACCCCCCACCCCCCCTATGGTAAACAAGTTATTAAAAAGAAACAAAATGTTTTCAAGCATTGGGCAATAGGTGGTTCAGGGAACTACCTTAAGAGAAGGTAAACACATTCCCTGGTGTTTTGCCTGGGGACATGTTCAGACTTCCTGGCAGGGCAAGTTGAAGGACAGATAGAGAAGAGAGGTCTCTGAGCTGATGACGTAGAGATAAGAATTTAGGACGGCTGAGATAACTGGAATTTGCCAAGCAGACCCTAGAAAATGAGGGGCTGCCTCAGAGGAGGGTCCAGAAGTCTGCGTGAGGATTTACCGGGAGCTCTCCGCTGAGAGAATGTGTGGGGACACAAGGCAAGCAACTGGGAGGTACAGCCGAAATTGCTTCCCACGGAGATGAAAAACAGCGATACCAAAGGTTTTTCAACAACAGGAAATGGAATTTTGGCCCAGTAAACCTGGAGAAACCTCTCTGAGAAACTCAAGCATTCAGGTAAAAAGAGCCAGAAAAGTCACAGCTTCGTGATAAGGACTACCTTTTAAAATAAAGTCCCTGCCCTAGGTCTTAGTTCAAAAGTGAAATTATTCAGTCCTCAGAAATAGTAAAACTAAGCCTTGGGAAAATGGAACGATCTGCTAGTAATTTATCTTGCCTAGAAGGGAAAAAATAAAAAAAATAAAAATAAAAACAAAACCAAAAAATGTCCCCATTATTTTATGAAAGAAGGCATAATCCAGACTCTTTCTAACCTATCACCATATTCTGCAGATTATAATAAAAATTCCTAGAAATGTGGGGCACCTGGGTGGCGCTTCGGGGCACTGTTGGACTCTTGGTTTCAGGCCAGGTCATGATCTCAATGTTGTGAGATCACGCCCCGCATCAAGGTTCCCTGCTCAGCTTGGAGTCAGCTTGAGAGCCTCTCCCTCTCCTTCTGCACACCCCCACCCCACCCATGCTCTCTCTTTCTCTCAAATAAATAAGCAAATCTTTAAAAAAAAAAATTACTAGAAATGTGAAAGTGCAGGAAACATGAACAAAAAGATGTTGTCAATGTAAATGAATCACACAATATCCTAGGGGCTGTAGTCAACAGATGGAATCTTTCCAAACTTCTGGACGCCAAGGAAGAACGATTCTAATGAATCAACAGATGAAAGATCTCAGCAGAGAAACTCAAACTACAACAAAGTGGGAACTGGGGGATTTTGCTATCTAAAAGGAAAAACAAAATGAGCTCTGAGTAGCTTAAGAATAGTGTGGAGACTGACTACAGATGTGTTAGTAAACCTAAAGATACATCGGTAGAAAATGCTTAAAAGCATTTGGAAGAAACAGAAAGAAACAAGGTTGAAGAAGAAAATGAACAGAGACTCAGTGGCCTGTGCAAAAATAAAAACTAGTCTTACACACAAGTGACTGGAAACCAAATTAGGAAGGAGAAAAAGAAAGGGCAGGAAAAAAAATATATATGTATGTATGTATAAATATATAAAATATATAAAATATAAAATTATAAAAAATCAAAACTAGTTTTACACACAAGTGACTGGAAACCAATTTAGGACGGAGAAAAAGAGAGGGCCGAAAAAATATATATTTATATATAAATATATAAAATATATAAAATATGATATTATAGGTGTATTATAGGTATATATATTTGGAAGAAATTTCCCACCCTCAGGAGAAAAAAGGTCAAGTTACATATTTAAGGAGTTCAGTGTACACCGAGTAGAATAAATACCAAGAGAAACATACCTTGGTATATCACAACCATACTACTCAAAACTAAGACAAAGAGAAATTTAAAAATCTGCAAAAGGAAAAGAAAAATTACCTCTAGGGAAATTTGATTTTATTATATGACATCAACCGATTTCTCGATGTCAAAAGACACTAGACTGAAAAGAAAAAAAAAAAAAGACACTAGAAAACAATCAAACAATGTCTTTCAAGTGGGGGGGGGAAGCTGACCTAGAATTCTGCATTCAGTGAAAATCTCCTTCAAAATTGGTGGTGAAATTAAGACAATTCCATTCAAACAACGGCAGAGAAAATTAATCGCCACCCGTGTCTTATGAACGTGGAAAGTATTTCTTCGGAGTGAAGAAAAATATCACTTGGTGGAAACAGTCACAAGGGAAATACACTCTCTTCAGAAACCCACAATAGGATACTACAAGAATCATCAGGCTATGCCTGGGAGCCAAATCCAGCCAAGGACAGTTTGTGTAAATTTATTGGAACGGAGCCACACCTACTCATTTGCATACTGTCTAGGACACTTTTGTGCTGCAAATGCAGAGCTGAGTTGTGAGAGATGCTATCTGGCACTTTACAGGAAAAGAAATTGCCAAGTCTTATCATAGAGAATAAGAAGCGGAAACCATGATAAAAGGTTTGTCCAAGGACAAAGGACAATATAATAGAGCACGAATTGATGCATTGAGGAAACCCAGGGTTTAAAAAAAAAAAAGAGCCATTTAGAGATTTTTACCAAGGAAGTGAGAGATTGAAAAAGTGAAATTTGTATGAGCCTTAACTAAAAAGCGACTAGTCTGAGTCTATGCATCTGGTAGGACAGAAGAGTTGGCGAATGGTTCTTTGATGCCATCTGGGGTTAGAGTCAAGATGTGGTATAAAAAAGTTAGGATTCTGGGGATTTTATCCGTTTTTCAATTTACTTCAAGGCAAATGGAATTTTGAATTGTGTTCGCCATGTCTACACAGACTAAGTAAATAAATAAAGGATTTGTGGATGGTTTATCTCATGTTCCACTTCTTAAAGAATGATTTCCCTAAGGCATTATTCCTTAAAAAGCATTCTGTCACAGAGTGGAGATTTGTGGCAAAATTTGTCTATCAGACTTGCGAGAGCACAGGTGGGCGTTTAGAGAAATTAACAGCACCCATAAGGACCTGTTGATAAATTTGAGTTCAGACTTTTGCATCCCTTATATTCTCTTTCCTTTCTCTCTCTGCACATCTGTGACACTGGAGTCTGGCCCAGAGGAAGAACACACAGTTGAGATAAAGAGACCTGTGCCAAGAAAGCCGCATATTCGGATCAGATGGGACGCAGATGCACATCTGTGCTGAGAAAAGAAAGCCAGGGGTGATATCCTTCAACGTTGAAATAACTATGCAAAGTTCTACCCTTGTAAAAAAGCTCCCCCCCCCTTTTTTTTTTTTTTGCTCTGAGCTTTTCACTTAAAGAAGCAACATCTCTCTCCTCTCTGTGAGACACTTAAAGGTTATCTGCCCACTCCTTCCGCAGGTGTGCGTTTGTTTCTTGCTTGGGTTTACCCATTCAAAGGCTCATGCAAAGCTCCTATTATTTGTATCCATATTTAAAGTGGGTTTGACAGTCAGATTTTTGCACTGACAGGCTCACAATAAAAATCATGTACTGTTACGAGTTTTCGAGGCAGAATTATTTCATAACAATTATCTTCAAATCTCCAATGTTCTGTGTGCTCCAAACCAATTGTCTTTATATTAATAATTAAGTCGAAGTGACAGTGGATGACAGCTGCAATTGGTTTCGTTTGTGAAGCAAGCACGGCTTTCACTATCACCATGGAATCATTCTGGCTGGGTGTCAGAATATTTAAGCCATTGAATGTAACCAAATTGGTAGTCAGACAAGGTGCACATTTTCAGGCAAACACACATTTTGTGTGTGTGTGTGTGTGTGTGTGTGTGTGTGTGCGTGCACGCATGTGTAACATAATACATAGACTCACCAAACCCCGGGAGCTTTAGCAAGATTTATAAAGTAAAGAGCTACAAAGTATTTGATAGATACAAGTATTTCTTATGTAACAGCTTTGTTCCCATGTTGTCCCTTTAAGCCAAGGGTTGGCCAAAATTTTCTGTAAAAGACTAGATAGAATTTTTGGCTTGGAAACCGTATGGTCTCTGGCCCAACTATTTAGCTCTGCTATTAGGGTGTGAAAGCCGCCATAGACAATCCGTTCATGAATAGGCATAGCTCTGGTCCAATAAAACTGTATTTACAAATACAGGCAGCAGGGAGAGTTTGGTCCATAGGCTGCTTTAAACTGTTATTCAACATATTTTATTTAGAGCATAGAACACACCTTTTTAATTTCAGTTCTTATTCCCTTTCTGACTATTAAAATTACAGATCGTTACTAGAGATGAGGAAGGAGAAAATGTGGTTTAAAAATAGAAATTTGGTGGTGATTTATGATATCAAACAATCCAAAATGTATTTTATATAGATGGAGCAGGTGATATTTACATGGCATGTGACCAATGACCTCCATGTAATTTATCTTGTTGGATTCCAGTAACAGTCTTGTGAGTTACAGAGGACAGGTTGGATTTTTAAAGCCCATAAAGCTTAAAGAGGTTAAAGGGCTCACCCAGTGTCAGAAATGCTAAATGTAGAATCGAGATTTTGAACTTTCCGTCTGGGTACCAAAACTTTTATTTGAGCAGCAAGCCATGTTGGGGGACCTGATTTTAGGTGGTCATTTTGATTGACTAGAAGTGGTCTGAATTCAGCCCCTGATGTGCAATTCCTGTCAGAAGTGAAAAAAAGAAAAGGTAAATATTTTCTGTATTATTAGATTAGTGAAGATAGCAAGAATGAATAGGAAAAAATAGAAACAAGACTCAAATACTCATTTTTTCCCCTTAATAATAGCATTTCTCTGCCTGCTTTATAGAGGTAATTACCCCAGTGATCCTTTGGCTTCTCTTGGAAACAACACCTTAATAGCCTTTTATGCAGGACTGTCACTTCAAAAAGAGACTCTAAAACGATTCACTCCTAGCCAGCTGGCATTGGAAGGATCTGTTATGTATGCTTTCAGCTTCTGTACAATTTTACTGTTACAACTTTTATTCCATAAAAAGCTCAAAAAAGAGATAAACCACTGCTTTAGGATTTTTGATAGAGACATCGAGCCATCAGTGCAAGAAACCACACTCATGGATTATGTCCGTAGCTCTCCTGTCTGTCTAAGAATGAATCACCTTATCATATTACCTTCTAACTTTCATCTGTATTGATGGTTTTTCTCCAATAAGAGCAAAATGTTTTGGAGAAACTGTCTGAATATCTTTACCACATTGGTCTAAGATCACAGGGTTTACAATTTCCATCCTTACATTTTTTTTTTTTCTTAAATGGCTCTCTTAGAGAAAACCAATTTGAACTATTTCACAGTTGTACGTATATAAAACATCTGAGAATGTCGGCCATTTATGAAGGCTTTCCTGATGCTAAAGCAACATAAATATTAAGATTAAAGCTGCTCATTAATACAAAGTTATGCCTTGTGTAGGGAAGCAAAGGTGGTCGGGGACACAGCTCTTCATACTCCAAAAATGGGATTGCCAAAGTATAAAATGAAAAGGCAATCTGACAGATACAAGTATCTGTTTTCCTAGACAAGGTAATTCAAGGGTGAGAGGTAGAGCTGGGGTAAGGGTAGACATCTATCTGATAGTGACCTTATTCCCCCAATTTCCAGGAAGAGGCACAGGCACCTCTTCTTGGCTGTCAAGAATGATGCCTTTCAAGGAAGCAATGTTCATTTCTCGATCTATTTCAGAGTAGATGGTGGTACCCTAACTTGAGCCACTGACCATCTCAACGATTGAGATTTCACGCAGGTGGCCATGGGGAAGTGGCTTTCTGGTCTTTCAAAGGGCACGCGTTATTTTTGGTGCCATTCGCTGTCTATCAAAAGTTACAAACAGCGCCTGCAAAGCAGTGCCATTTGAAGTTCATTTCCCTTCTTTTATTGAATTCCTATCGGCAAGATACCAAGGTAATTACAGTAATAACATCACTACACAGAGAAAGAGAGAGAGAGAAGACCTTTGAGGCATTCCAAATTATTTTCAAAAAGTAGAGTGTACCTAAGCTAGTCAAGAATTAGATCTGTCAGTGCCAGCCAGCACCAGGAAAAAAAAAAAAAAATCTTCACATGTAAAAATCATCACGGGTTCCAGTCTCTATGGGTAGGGTGCAGGGGCAAGAGATGCGGGGGTGGGGTGGGGGAGGGGAGGTTGTCCACTCCAACCAATACAGAGTGCCGCAGCATGAGTTGGGAAAGTCCTTTAACAAAAGGTTGTCAGATATGATTTACAGAGCTGGCCTCTATTGGGTAAGCCTCACTGAGCACTCTGAATTCGAGCTTTCTACACTGGCAGACTTTTCCATAACCCAACAAAGACCTAGAGTTATAGGCAGTTCATAAAAGTGATGTCTTTTGTTTAGATCTAACAGGGTCTCTCAACAGGGGAGGCAGAAGCAATGAAGTGAAAAATATAATATGAAATCAATTTCCCTTCTCACACGACCCGGAGAATAAGAAAAGATTCTTGTTTGCCTGGGGCTGCAAAAAACCCAAATGTCTTCTGGGTGGTTGGAACAGAAGACCCAGAGAATTTAAGAATATTTTTAGCTTAATTAGATTAGGCATTTCATTTTGAGACAGATTGAGCGCATTTCATCAGTTGGTTTCAGGATCACAGAAGTCTGAGTGAGATCGTTTTTCCAGATATAGGGTGAGGGAATTTGGGAGAGAGGTTGTGCTTAATGAGATCCACTTTCGGGGGTGGGGGGAATAATGTATTAGTGGGTAAAGAAAGGGAACACCAAACTATGTTCCAGGACCGACTTTAACCACTTAGATGATTTTCAAACATGGTGATGTAGGTGACTTTTTCACCCAGCAGAGATGGGTGGAAACATTCTGAACTACATTTAATGGCTTATTCTCCATGCTGTGCCTGAGGACGTGGTACAATTCTGCATGCAGCTAGAACCATGGTGATGTTTGAAAACATGCATAGCATAAAAAACATCTTAATAGTTTCATGAATAGAATACATCACACAAATGAGGAAGCATTGCTTGTTCAGAGATGGTTGAGGTCTAAAAGTTATGTCTGATTTTGGTATACAATAGGAAGCATTTTACTTAAACTGTGCACTCTAGAACTCACCGTAGTGTGATTCTAGCCCTGCAGGTACAAATATATATATTTCTCTATATTTTTTCTACAACATATTCCTTACAAGTTGTAAATTAGTCTGGACCAGTCCATTTGAGCTTATTTGTGACATTAGATTCTTTTTCAAGTGATATTTGATTCAGTAGTATAGGTAATATACTTTTTACCCAGGGTGTAGAAGGGGAAAAAAAATTTATTTATTTATTTATTTATTTATTTATTTATTTATATTTATTTTAAAGAAAGGGAGAGAGAAGAGGGGAAGGGGCAGAGGGAGAAAGAGAATCTTAAGCAGTTTCCACGACAAGCACGGAGCCTGATGGGGGCTCAATCTCACAACCCTGCAATCAGGACCTGAGCTGAAATCAAGGGTTGGACACTTAACCGACTGAGCCACCCAGGCACCCCTGGAATGATACTTCTTAACATTATGAAACAGAGTACCTGAGCATCAGAGTATTAGTTTGAGTTCTCCAAGAACAGACATCAAAATGGAATTAGATATGAGCACAGTCATTGGAGAAACACCTTTGAAGGATAAAATGAATGGGGTAAGGAGAAGGCAGATAGAGGTCTGACGGCTTTGAATGGAGAGAGGGAAGGTCGGTCGGAAGGGAGGAGGGGGGGAGGGAGGGGGTCGAGGGGGGGAGGGGAGGAGGGACCCCACGCTGCAGGAGAGCTCGGACAAAGTCTTGGCTGGGCTGATGGGGAGCTCCAGAAGAAAGACCATCTGTAGGAAGAATCCTTCATTTCAAAAGGAGGGGCGCCTGGGTGGCTCAGTGGGTTAAAGCCTCTGCCTTCGGCTCAGGTCATGATCTCAGGGTCCTGGGATCGAGCCCCGTATCCATCGGGCTCTCTGCTCAGCGGGGAGCCTGTTTCCTCCTCTCTCTCTCTTTCTCTCTCTCTCTGCCTGCCTCTGCCTGCTTGTGATCTCTGTCGTCAAATAAATAAATAAAATCTTTTAAAAAAAAAAAAAAAAAGGAAAATCTGAGCTCTAATACCCCAAATGTGCTCTGATACCTGGGATAAGCCCAGAGGGAGCATGTCCTCCATCCCAAGACATCCCAAGACACCAGCCCAAGCAGCTGGAGGCTATCAACCATCCATATTTCTCTCAATAGATTCTCTCCTGAGGGACAGTCTAAGTCCTACCCTCCTTGGTTGTCACAATTTAGCAATCTCACTTGTGGAATACCGAAATGGTAAACATGAAAAGAAATGACACACGTAATCATCTTGCAAGAGGGATCCCAACGTATTCAAGTCTAACATAGATAAGACAGGTACTAACCATTCAAGACCAACTCATGAAAAGAAAATCTAAAATTGAAATAATTTCATCCATCAGTTGTCTTTCTTAACATAGGAAAAGAATGTTAAATTCAGCATTCGCAGCAATAATCCTTGGATCATCTCCAAGCGTATCAGAGTTCAGTGGGGTCATGCTTTCATAAATAGTAGGATAGATTATGCATGTCATGATTTAAATTCATGATTTAAAACGTTGAAACATAGATGGCGTGCCAATGGTAGCCTGATGGTTGTGCCCCTTGAGGAGGGAACAATCCAGAACAAAAATAAAAAGAAACGTGTCCTTACCACCTCTTTATTCCTCTTTTACTTGCTAATCTTTTACTAGCTAATCATTCTCTGGAGTTGCCTTTTATTTTGTTCTGTTTCCTGCTGCTAAGGATGGACTGGAGCAACGCCTCTCAACAAGGCTCTCTCCGAAAGTGTTTCTCCTTCAGATGCCACAATCTCATCTTAGGTGTCATTCATGATCAGTCCTTTTCTCAGATCCAGATGAATGAGTTGAACACATAATGGGGTTCAAGAGGACCGAACACAAAAGAGCCGTCTAGCTTCTCGCCAACGATGGGGGTGTATTACAGGGGCACAAGGAAAGGCAGGTTAACCTACGCGAGGGGCCCACAATTCTAACTCTGGGTTTATCGTGTGTTTCGTGGAGGAGCAGACCCATAGCTCTGATTTATTTGGGATCTCTCCCCCTCCAACCCCGCTCTGGAGATACTCCCCCCCCCCACCCCACCCCCAATACACCACCCCTTCTCCTTTCTTGTAAAAGAGAATGTGTCCTGCTCCATTTGTCCAAAGAAATGTGGAGCTTGGGGATGAGTCTGGGCAGATCGTTTTATCTGTTCTATCTGGTTTTTCTATCTGATGGTTCTATCTGACCTCTCATCTCTTTATCGCGACTGCAACTTTGGCCTCATTTCCTTGACCAATCAAAAGTTGCCATGCTAGCAGGGTTCCTTTCTCATGGTGCTCCTGGGATAAGTCAGAGCTGCCTCGTACATAAAGAACCTCTTGGGGCTGCTTTCCACAGAAGAGGGCAATTAGAATTTTATGGACTCTCCAGTACAAGTGTTAATGTTTGATAAAACCTAACTATGTTACTGCTTGCACTTAACTGCATTTAACCATTGTTTCAATGCCTATAACTCTAAGAGCCATGCTTGCCTTGCAATCATAGAGCAGGGACTGGCTTCCACCCACCGCTGTATGTTTCTCTGCAAGAGTCCAGACTCATTCACCGACCATTGGCTACCCGCCCTAGACTAATCATTGCACTTCTTGTAACCAAAGTGAACCTTATCTTCGGATCTTGTCATGGACTTTAACTTCTGTTTCTAGCTCACGATCATGATTTTTTTAATGACAACTTGGCTCTCAATTCAGGTTGCTGTGTGATTACTTAGGACATCAAATTCTTTGCAGCTCATATGTGGCTCAGCACCATGAAAAGTAAGGGTGTAAGGCTGTGTCTGCCAATAACAGAAGCTCAATAAAGTTAATTATTTCTCCGTTAGGCACTTTGCTGCTACCCTGAACACATGGAACCGATTATCGAGCCCTGCAATGTTGTTAAATAAAATGTGCAAAAAAGAAAATACAATTATTGCTAAAGTAAAAACATACCACCAGGGGTTATTAAAAAAAGCAAGATGTTTTACATTTTAAGGATGTTTTGCTGCTACATGTGTGTGTTTGGTGAAAAACGATTAGCTCCAAGACACTCCAATGCCAGTGTTAAACTTTTCCTTCTGCTCCATTGTCTTCCAGTTGCTTGAAATAAATGGAAGCAGACTTTATCATTCTGCAGGAAGATAATTTTTTTTTAAATTAAAGGCATATTTTGGCAACGTTGGAATATAGACTACCTACTTAAAACATTTATTTTATACTATAACTGGGGTGATTCTTTAATAAGAACCTATTTATGTCTATCAGACCTCTGGGCAGGTCTAAATTGCTATGAACTGAATTTACTCACAAATGGATATCATCACTAAAGTAACTGCATTCTGGTATAGAATATAAATTACTTTTGTACGTGGAGTGGGAGGGGAAACTTACAATCCTCTTTTAGCTATGCTTAAAAGAACCATGGGAATTTAATAAATACAATGTGTTTACAAGATATAGTGCCATAATCAGCTTCTTTAACTTTCACATTTTTCCATTTCTCACCCAAATTTAACATAGTATTATATTGCCTAAATGTAATGCAATTACATTTACACTGACCACTTTTCATTTTAAATTGCTTTTCCCGTATTGCAAATGACTGTGATGGTAAGATATCTGGCAGACACGCACTAGAGATTATAAAAGAATGTTTTACGAGATTTGAATTTTGTGTGCATGCCCTCTAAATAACCAAACTGTATACATTTCAGTACAACACTGTTTTAACCCATTTGACATTACAGACTGATTCATAAATTAGCCCAAAACACCCGAGGATCAGAAAAATAAAAACCATTTTGGATTTTAATATCTGTGGCTTCCATTAAACCAAAGATTTTTTTTTTTTTCCTTATTTGGTCAAGTGTCAAAAGTCAAGTGAACTGACATTAAAACACATCTGAGTAAACAGACCTGGACTCTTGCTTCATAATTGTCCTGCAAAACCAAGTATTGTGTTGACATTATGTTTCCACGTGTGGGTCTTGGACAAGGAAGACACACCCACGTCTGTACAATACTTGATTTTGCTGAATTTCCCACATCTTGTTATGAATCACCAGAATGATGAAAATTGAGAAATGACTGGAATTTCCAAAACGAAGATCTGCCGTTCAAGATTTTTTATTTCACTTTCATTACACATGGGGTCTAGTAGGTTCACCAAAATCTTACACTTTCTAGATGTAACATTTTTCAGCCAGTCATTAGTTTTGTACTCTGCTTACTCCATGGCTTTCTTCCATTTTAAAAGAGTGATCGGGCAGGTGAGACTCTTAAAATGAACAGAAACGGATCTCTTTTTCCAGTGGACAGAATCAGGAGGCCAAATCTTGATAGATCACTGAAGACAATATCCTTTGGGCCCACACTGCACAGCGTTGTAGCTACATTTCACTGGAGAAGCATTTCATGTTTTAGAGGAATCTGGCTGCTTCTCCTCTGTTTTTACCCTCAGAATCAATGAGATGTGATCATACTCCAATCACAATTTTAATAAGAACTTCTGGTGAAATCTGAGCTTCATTTTTTTTTTTCGTACCATTCTTTCTAGTTTAGGGAATATTTGATTAGAGAAGGTCAGCATTGGTTAGGTCAGAAGGAAGCAAATGGTACTTTCAAGAAACTGGATTAGCCTGGAGGGATTTACCTGGAAGCATTGTCACCCTCTTCTCCACTGAAAGCTCAGATAGAGCATTAATGACAAAATCAAGTGCCTAGCCTAGCTATGACTTCAAATTGTAAAATATAATACACTTACAGCTGCACAGTATGATTTAAATGATATAAAATATAACACTGTAGCATTTCCAAGAGGAAGTAATTTAGGGTAATGGCTTTAACTCCCCTTTACTAAAAATGCAGCTAGTTGCCAACAATTTAAAAGGGACTTTGTTACCATCAAGACAAGCCCTTCAATTTCAAGGAGATGATGACTCACTGTTGATAACCCTGATTTCTTTGCGATTTTGATATGTGGAAGAAAAAAGATAATTTGGCTACTATTAATAGGCATCTGTGCAAAATAGAAACAGTCATTGTGAAGCATGTAGCCAGAGGCTATTTGAAAGGGAATCTGGAAGATAATTATAGGATTCCATAAATGACATAACTAGGTTTTGGCAACTTTTTAGAAAAATTTGCAGACAGATATTGTATGTTTAGTAGGTTAACTAAATCATCCAAATTACTCTTTTTATTCATGTTACAAGTAATGTAATGTAACTACCCTATATTTTATAGATTTGGCATAGGCAACATGACTTAATATACTTACATTCACATGTACACTCAGCTTTTCTGTTCATTTCAAGTGGGTTTAAACAAAGCTAAATTTTGAAGTTTAATGTATAAACATATGAATACTGCAGCATTAAAGAAAAACATTTCTCTTAAAAAGTCATCTTTTAGAGTCATTATACATTAGAATTTTTTTTTAGCAAGCAACAATTAAATATTTAAAACTTATTATTTTATGCAAGCTTCATGATTTTCCAATTCTTCACAAGGAAGCATATTTTACACATAATTTTCCTTGAAATCCTAATATTTGAAAATAAATAAACTATTATATAATTAGTATATTTATTTTATAAATTTAATATTTATAACTTCCAATGATTACTGAATCATTCCACAGGAAGCATATTACTTTGTTAAACAAGGACATCTTTGAAATTACACCTTCAAGACTTTAATGGAAATTTTACTTACACGTCAATGTACCATTAGCTCCCGTATTTTTTTTTAAAGGATCTTATTTATTTATTTGACAGAGAGAGAGATCACAAGGAGGCAGAGAGGCAGGCAGAGAGATAGGAGGAAGCAGGCTGCCCGCTGAGCAGAGAGCCCGATGCAAGTCTTGATCCCAGGACCCTGAGACCATGACCTGAGCCGAAGGCAGAGGCCTAACCCACTAAGCCACCCAGGTGCCCCTGCTCCCATATTTTTATTTGGTTGCATAATATTCAGAAAACCTTGACTTATTAAACCAAGTCATATACGGTAACAGACATAACATATACGGTAACAGACTTAAATCTCTACCCTCAGATCTTAGGAAAAGTATCCTAATAGTGATATCTTATGATATTTATGTTCAGTCTACGGCCCAAATCAACATGTTCCTAAAATGCAATTCTTTTTGTATATAAATACTGTGTTGTAATAGTGTTAAAGTTAGCATGTAAATCATGCATATCAAAAATGCTGAATCTCATGTTTGCAGAATCATGTGCAACATCTTTTGTAGAATCTTAAGGTTCTCTGGAGCACAGCATTTTCAAAACCACAACGGTCGCTGAAGAAAAATATCAATAGTAATCATATTAATAATAATTTTGTCTTTAGCATTTAGAATTGATTTAATAAAAGCCCACATGGGAATAATTTAAGAATAAATGTTATCAGAGGTTTTGTTTGTGAGTGGTTAAGAACCACTCCCCCGCCACCAATAGCAGTGTCATAACTAACAGGAGTATATTTCTCCTAGTCCAGAGAGAGGTAGGTCAATTCGTGTACCAATGCATCTGATTATCATACTCACTTTGCCCCCCATAAGACGGGACAGGTGTTGGGAGGGGTACATGAAAGTGTCCTTTCAGGACACTTTTTGGCATTGTGATACTGCTACGACTTACACCGTATTAATCAGACCACACATGTTTACACATGTTTGCAGAGAATCTGGAACTATGATCTCTTAACTGGGTGACCTGTAGTTTCCACTGCCAAGACAGAAGGAAAGAAGGAAGCAACTACCTCCCAAACACTAAGAACAAGTTATCTTTGTTTCCATTCTACCTGTCACTCTAAATTATGGCACATTTGATTTACATTTAGAATTTGGTGCGTCTTGGAAAACATCCCACCTTCATCCTTTGGTTCTTCAAACTGGAGTCATTATAAGTTTTCTTTTCTTTTTTCTTTTTTTTACTTTAATTTAATTCTTTTTTTTTTTTTTTTTTTTTTTGGTGTTCCAAAATTCATTGTTTATGCATCTCACCCAGTGTCCCATTATAAGCTGCTGTAGAAGTGTTAAGCCATCACTGCTGTCCCCCTAGCTTCCACTCATGATCCCAAATGGTACATGTCCTCAAACTGGAACCAGTGACGATAGAAAACTTCCAGTCCATTTCCTTCCTTCATGTGTCAGTTCCCACTAGTTTCTGCCACGGTTTAGCTATTTTCCAGCGAATTCAGGTAATCGCTCTTGTATTTTGTCCAGAGCTTCTAGCCATTATCTGTAGGAGACTTAATGCAATAGAAGCTTAGCCATCATAACGTGAAGGAGAAGCTCATGGAATTTTTTTTTCTTGATATTTGCATGACTGTTTCTTGTCATTCAGATTCAACATAAATGTCATCTCTTTAAGGTTTTTTCTGACTGTAATTTAAAATAATCTTTAATCTCTCTGTATTAAAAAAAAAAAAAAAGCAGCTTATTTTGGAGCACCTGGGTGGTTCAGATAGTTAGGTATCCAACTCTTGATTCCAGCTCAGGTCGAGTTCTCAGGTCGTGACATCAAGACCCCCATTGAGCTCTATGCGGAGTGTGCCCTCTCTCTCAAAATAGAGCAAAACAAAATATCCTATTTTAAGACTGTGCATAACATTGTAACAGAGCCTGTTTTCCTTACTTTTCAAACCTCTGAAGTCACGTGTCTGTGAGTCCGTGAGATCTCTGACTGTGTGTATGAAGCCCTCCACTCACTTCACCGCATCCCCCCAGAAACACACATACATACAAGTGTACACACACCTACAATGATCCTATTTTCCAATTCGCCTGGGCTAGTCTTAGATTATGCCCCTTGTCATGGCATAACAGTTAATAATATCTTTTAGTCCTCCCAAAATTGTCTAGATTGGACTAATAAGTTATATGTAATGTTTAAAATACCTCTTATATTGCTCTATTTTTCTTCACATCACTGATCATCACCTGATATATTAGAATTTATGTCCATACATATATAAAATATATTTAACATATTACATATATGTCTATATATTAAGATACATGTCTGTCTCCCTATACTAGAATATAAACTTATGAGGGTAGGGATTTTCTGTTTGGTTATTAAATATTTTTTTTTTAAAGATTTCATTTATTTATTTGACAGAGAGAGATCACAAGCAGGCAGAGAGGCAGGCAGAGAGAGGAGAAGGGAAGCAGGCTCCCTGCTGAGCAGAGAGCCTGATGCGGGACTCGACCCCAGGACCCTGAGATCATGACCTGAGCTGAAGGTAGTGGCTTAACCCACTGAGCCACCCAGGCGCCCTGGTTATTAAATATTAATGTCAGGGCCGTCCTTGGCACAAAGAAGATTGGTTAAAGGAACAAATGAATAAATCAATTTATTTTCTTTGTTTACCCTAACAGAATATAACTTACATGATACTGAGACTCAATGCTCCTAGTTTTCCCATTTAGCTCCTGCTCCTGGCATCTAGTGGGACTCCAAAATATTAATAAATTAATCTTACAACATAAATTTACTGTTTCTGCCTTGAAATTATTAATATGTGAGTGATGAGTTATGATATCTGCTTAGACAACTTGACTGAGTTTCTTTTGGTGCATAGATCTTGTTTACCTCAAAGATCATGCGTCTTACTGACAATCAGATGTCCATTTATTTTATGTGAACAGAGAGAACTAAGGCAGTTTCTAAGCCCCCAGATAAAGGTTCAGTGTGAGGGGTGGAAAAATGCCCTCTCAAAGATGTCCACGTTTCAATCCTTGGAAACTATGAATATATTACCTCACATGGCAAAATGGACTTTGAAGTTGTGATAAAGTTAAGGATCTTGAGATAGGGAGCTTTTCCTAGATGATCTGGAGACAAACCAATATAATCACAAGAGTTCTTTTAAGTCAGAAAAGCTAGCATCTAAGAGAGGCTGAAAGATGTTATGCTGTTGGCTTTGAAGAAGGAAGAAGGGGCCATGAGCCCCAAAAAGCAGTCAGCCTCCATGAACTAGAAAAGGCAAGGAAGGAATCTCTCTTAGAGCCTGGAGAGGGAACAGAGCCTGCTGACGCCTTGATTTCAGTCCAGGGAAACCCATTTAAAACCTCTGATCTTCAGAACTATGCGATAGTGTCACATAACTGACTGTTCTCTTCCTTCTGCTCTGTCCTATGGTGGGAGGGATACCAGGGCAACGTGATTCTAACCATGACATCCTCTAGGTGTACTGGGAATCACCATGAAGATCGTGCTTCCCTGGGACCGAAGATGTGAGGCTGGCCTTAGGAAGCCCCTGCCTGATCATGTGAGCATATGGAACCCCAAGATGAGATATTGCCCACCACTGAGGTCACAGAACAGAAGGGCGGGAAGCCAAAGCCTCCCCCCATGCCACAAGTGGTACCCACGGCATAACACCTTCTCCTCGGCAGCTACACCTAGAATTTGGATTTTGCTCTATAAAGACCTTTAATAAAATCTTAGAAAAAGGAAAAAAAATAACTGTAGGAGAGTAAATTTGTATCATTTTATGCTACTAGGTATGTAATTATTCTTTACAGTTGCAACACGAAGCTAAGACACCTTGGGGTAGACTGTTTTGGTGTCCTTCCCTGCTGGAGGGAGAATTTTCCCGATTGATCTCCTGGGAGGTACAGAACTAGATATGTCTCTGCTCTGAATTTCTCCCAGGCTCAATCTACAGCACGGGCCATCCCCAAAACTTGCTTTGCCTCACCCAGAGAAGAGCTGGGGAAAAGGCAGTAGACACCTGCTTCGTTTGCCTGGAGGAGAGGAAGGGACTCACCCATGCTACTGTCCTCCAGGGGAACTCCAATCCCTGGGGCTGCCCAGCCTTGTCACTCTCTCTGTGCTGACCAGAAAAAAAGAAAGTGTTTAATATTTTAAATTACCAACAGCACGTTTTGTCTTCTGTCCCCACTGCTACTGTGGGGCCTCACTCTTTTTAGATAGCCTTATTGCTATTTCAGTGGGATTTGGGGAAGAAAATTAAGCAAATACCTGTGGTCAGTCTGTCACCTTGACTTGGAAAGTTCTGTTCTACACTGCCCTTTTTCTGCACGTTTGTCATCCTGACTTGGAAAGTTCTGTTTTACCCTGCCCTTTTTCTGCACGTTTGGTTACTTTCTGTTCTACTCATCCCCATGTGTCTCCACTTGTGAAGTATTGGGAAATTGCATAGGGCTTTTTTGTTTGTTTGTTGCAGTGATCAGAGATTCTTGGGGAAGTGCCCTCATTATCTGTTAGGTCTGGGGTCTGTGATTGAGAACAGGTGCAGCCCAGCGTTTACTTTGCCTACCACTTCTGTCTGCATCAAATGAAAAGCAGGAGTCAGTTTCCTATGAGATCTTGCCTTCCTTCTCAATTCTCTTGTGCTGAAGAACTTCCCAAAATATTGACAAAGATCTGGATTTGTGGCTGACCAATGGACCCACATCCTGCTATGGCCCCCACCCCACAAATTTTGGGGCTTTGAGATAGATTTTTATGTGGTTCCCCTGGAGTCATATCTTCCATGTCATTTCAACTTAATCAGCTGCCTTACATCCAGTGAATTATGATTCATTGATTCCCCCCTTTAATATTTTTATGTGATCAAGTCATTCTTTGAAACTTCTCTACATGGATGGCAGCACTCCCTTACTTCTAAATCAGATTCTGTACTCTCTACTCAATATATTCCTTTGTGTGCGAGTTAAAGAGGGAGATTAAACATATGTGCCCAAATCACCACCTTGCAGAGCAGTTCTGGTATGTTAACAGAATCAATAAGCTTATGACAGCGATTCTATATTTTTATAATGAGTAGGCTTAAACCTCAATGCATCCATGAGCGCTATGTTTTATAGTTTAATCCTAAATTGCAGTGGAAGACCTAGAGGGTTCAACGCATGCTTGCATGATGCTCTTGTGAATTCCAGGGTGTTTTAATGATAGAGGGAAGTCTAGTCTAGGAGACAGATTATGGTTTCTAGCATTTAAGGTAACAGACAATGAATGACATTTATATTTTCCTATCTCCACCAGAGAGCATCAACGTGTGCCAAAAATGACCAAGCATAACCCTGAAGGAGAGAGAAATCTAGAAATATTACAGACACCTGGAAAAATGGTTTCATAATCTGGTCAACAGAGAGGGAAGGTCCAAGTTCCTGAGCTGAACTGTGGCAAAGAGAAAGATAAATTTCAGGGGAAGAGAATTGGCTCTGAAAGGAGGCTTAGGTATCGGACCTTACGGAAGGGGGAGGCAGGGGGAGAAAGAGCTAGATAATTACACCATTTATCTGTCACACTATCTTTTATTCATATTGCCGATGAGCTAAAAGCAAAATTGCAGAACTACGAGCCTTGTGGAAAGCACCTTTGCACACTTCATGGCTTTGTAGTTGAAGTATTAACGTTTACCGTCTGGGCTCAGATATGTGTACTCAGAATATTTTTTTGACTGCCTTAAGCTTAGGGTAATGATGTTCATATTAATTTGGGTGACATTTATTGTAAAAACTCAAACATTCCACTATTGTATCAATAAAATTTTAAATACTTAGTTAGGTATATGTGTATACACACATTGTATGTAAAAAAAAAATGTATATATATATATAAAAAAAAAAACTTCTTAGGAGACAAGGAGAGATTCCCCAATCGACCAACAGCCAACTGTTCCCAATTGCTTTACTCTTTTAAATAAAGGATTCCCAGCATACATTCAGAAGGAATCCTATGCCTTCCAGGGACAGGCAGCTGGGAAAGAGGAAGAGCTTAATACGCAGAAAGCTGTGGACCATCCCAGTCCTACTCTTCAGTTCCTTGATTGAAGGCATTAAGTTTTATTTTATTAACTTCTTTCTTGCCCTTCAAAAGTTGAGGGTGCTCACTCCAGGGCTCGTGCAAAACTGCCCCAGGGAACCTCAGTGCAAAGGTTTGAAACCACAGCTGGCTGTGATTAGAAGGATTGGGGGAGATCACGGCTTGATTAACTTTCAGCTGCTCTTGGTTTGCCTCAGTTCCTGCAGGAGAATTAATCCGTAGGTTCGAGTAAATTTTGGATCTTAATGGATACCAGATACATCGAGCCCACCCAGACCACCAAGACTCAGCAATCCCTTTCCTCACATTTAAATTGTACAAATGAATTCATTCCTCCTTACCCAGTGGCCAAAATAACTCCACCTCGCTGTGTTTCTCCCATGGCACTGGCTTGATTATGTCTTCTGGTCTAAGAGAAGGGTAGGTTCTTTAAGGTGAGATCCAGGTCTTAGTTTTGTATTTTCTGAAGTAATGACTTGGATTCCTTTCACTCAAAAAGAGTCTGTTGGGTGGCTAACAATGCATTCTGCTCCCTTTCTCTTAATTTGTGTTCAAAATACATGATATTATCTCGGTTCTATGATCAAGACTCTTCATTGTCCACTTCTGTACCATAAGGATCGACTCTCCTCCTCAATTGAATTTATGCCATCCTGGTTAAAGGTCCTTGAATTAGAGATGTAGATTAATTACAGTAAATCATCATTATCTTGATAACATGGAAAGGTAATTGCTCATTAGACATTCTTACAAGAACCCATGTTTTGGGATTCTTAAACCCTTTGCTTGATGCATAAGTTTTGTAACAAGGGAGACTCTTCATGTAACCCCTTCCTTGCTAACCGAATATTCTAGTGCTCGTGAATTGAGGCACTCCCACGAAAGGAAAGTTGGCATAAATGTAACATACATATATTTATGAAATTTTAAGAGACTTCTATTTTTTCCTGATAGATTTTTGTGATAGCATTGACCTATGAGACGTACAGTATTAGGATCAGAGACAGGTAAGCAAAAATAAAGGATTAATCAACATAAATAAACAGAAATTTTCCTAACAAGCATGTAACTCATTTCCTTTTGTAGAATCTAATTTCAGGAAGTATCAGGAGAGGAGCTGAGAGAAAACGAAGCCTATTGTAATATTCATGTATGCCTCTGAGGATTTCAATTTACCTAAGTGAAAGGGCGAATTTTCCATTGGCGACTTCTTGAATTGCTATGATCAGTTTGCTTTCAGATCCATATATTCCATTCATTCTCTTGCAGCGATATTTATTGGCTCTACCAATACACATTTTTCAGAGCGAAGTGTTTCTTAGTAACAGTTCCATTCTGTAAGCCTCATCTCCCCGCCGGAGCTCCTCCACCAGTATCGGACAAATTCACATGTATATTTATGTATCTCTATCACTACTTTTATTACACTTACTTTCTCCCAATTTTCCCCTTCCAAAAACCCTGCCTCGGTTAACCTCAATTAAGCTGACCTGTTCATTTTCTCTGTTGATAGGGTATCTACTCCACATTTTGCCTTTGCCTCATTCACTTCTCTGATCTGTTGTGCTCTACTCCTTGCTATTTGCTACCTCTTAAGTGATTCCTATCCTGCTTATTACTGTTTTCCAGTATATGTAGCCTGATACATAATACATTGTACCTAGTTGGTGGTCAGTAAGTAATTTCGAATGAATTGAACAAGTAAGTAAAATAATCCAGATAAAACTCAAGTGTAGGGGCACCTGGGTGTCTCAGTGGGTTAAAGCCTCTGCCTTCGACTTGGGTCATGATCCCAGGGTCCGAGGATCGAGCCCCGCATCGGGTTCTCTGCTCAGCGGGGAGCCTGCTTCCTCCTCTCTCTCTGCCTGCCTCTCTGCCTGCTTGTGATCTCTATCAAAATAAATAAATAAAATCTTAAAAAAAAAAAAAAAACAAAAACAAGCGTAAAAGCAACCTTCCTATCCTGTCTTCATTAAGATTACTTATGATAGATAAACAGAGTAACAATAATGGAATGGCTACCTGAATTCTCATAGAGGGACTCATCTAGATTCATGACCAGAGATAATTTAACCTTGCTTTCCTCAAGACAATGAATATGTTAATGCATTTTAAAAACGCTGAAAGTTAGAGAAAAATGGAAGAAAAATTTCTCTATGTGTCAATGTTTTCGCGGATCAATTCAGCCAAACTTTCACTTTTGCTAAGGGGATTAGGACTTTGAGCATGTTAGAAAATTCATGACATTTCTCAGGCAGTTAAGCCATCTTTTTGACTCAGTAGTTGCTTACTTAAGTCAGCAAGAGAAATTCTCTCTAGGCTGAGCAGTGCTTTTCCGGCTCTATCTGGTCTCCTTTACAGCCTATGGCCTTTAACAAATTGAGTATCTCACCAACAGTGCTTGAAAGACTAAACCCCTGAAGTTATGGGGTGCATGAAAAGCTAAGCATTCAAGGGTATTAAAGGAGATGATTCATGTTTCTTGTGCTCATCTCTGTTATGGTGACTGAGACCCTTCGTACAGATGCCCCTTCTCTCTCTACTCACACCAATCCCCCAAGTTCAGCTGATTTCATCTGATGGTTGGAGAACTGATTTAACTCATTCCCACTAAAGCATGGGCATCTGGGGTGTGGTTCCTAGAAGACACAATTATTTTTACAGTTGTGCTAACTCAGATCTATATCTATATGCTGGGTCTTACTCAAGGTGTTCCAAAAGAGTCTGATGAAACACAAAACAGAATCCTAGAAATATTTTAGAACAGACTGGTATTTTTAAGGGGTCGGTTTTTGGGAATAGCTTCAGCAGGCATCACTCACAAAAATGCCTTCTCCACTTGAATTCCTCACATATGTCTTTCTTTACAGACATCCCGTCTTAAACAACTTTGCCTATTGCACTGGAAACCAGCAAGCCACACTTTGATCCACCGGTCAGACAGGCATTGTCCTCCTCACATTGAGAAACAGGGAGTATGAAGAAGAGGACAACAATGATGGTTCAAGGCTTGTGTGCACCTGTGTCAGGGCGCGGGATGCCTGCGTGGGAGCATGTTGGAGCCAAGCATGAACAGTCACATATGGTGCAGATCGTTACTAGGTTGAGGACTTCCAGAATGCAAGTCCCCCACAATTCTTCTATGGTGGTGATCCATCATCACTCACTAAATTAATAAGGTATATAGTAATCCATATAAATAATACCAACCATAGCCTTCTAGCTATGGAGTTAGGATTCTTTCTTTCTTTTTTTTTTTAGTTAGGATTTTTTAAATCACACTGGGAGTCAAGTTAATAAGAGCAGAGTTACCGAACCCATGAGCTTGGTAGACCCGGATCATTAAGTCTGAAGAACAGAAAGAAAAAGAAAGCACTAGAAAGAAGACACTCTAAAATTCAAGAGATATTGTTGACACTCAAGTTTCTAGCTTAGAAAAGAGCAAAAGAAATGCCTTTTTAATCACACGATTAAACTCTATCACCGCTTTTGGAGGGCACGGAAGTACTAAGCTGTGTTTGAGGAAAGGGGACGTTCATCGTTCATTTCTCTGAAAGACGGCAATCGGCTCACAAGATCATGTAAGAAAGGATCTGTTGGATTATTTTAACCCGTTGGGAAGTTGTCAGCATTTAGGATGACGAAGGACCTCTCTCTGTCTTGCTGGAAACGCTTACCCACATTCGCCCTTGCGGGGGCCTCTCTGTTCCCATTTTGCTTATTTCTCCGTGGAGGAGAACTCCTGCTCCCCAGCTCCCTCCTCCTCATCAGACACCTTAGGGGTCACTGGCAAGCAGTGGTCTTTTTATAGGAATAAGGGTCTGGCATGAATGTGTCATGGAGTTTGAATAACTTTCTCTTCCCCTAGGATCCTGCAAATCAAAGCTGAGGTCCATTGCCAAAGGCTGTGGCTCGGCTGGAGGTTGTGCCTGGAAGAGGTGGGGCGGGGGCGGGGGGGTGGTGGGATCTTTGCACTGGAGGATGTCCTTGCTGTATCTTCCCTGCTGTTAAACTACAGTTTTCAGAGGCTACTGACCCGGGAGCTTTCATCAGCCTTCAGCCCACTTTTAATAACAACAAGCTCAGGGAATCCAGGGGGCTGTTTACCAAGGTCTGGAAGTCTGACAAAACATCTCCTCGGGGTTCTGCCCGGGAAGTGCACCGCTGCTTCATGGGGCATATCTCCTCCTCTGCACCAGTTATTTCTGGAGCTCACAGCAAACATCACCTTTTGGAATGAAACCTGCAAATAAAAACAAATGAACCCACCCCACCACCGCCCCCCTCCCTGCCTCCCAGAGGTATATTGGAGCCCGGTGCTTTCTTTAATGTTCTGTTTTACAGCGTTGCGTACTGCATTCTTTCAACGGTCACCATCCTGGGAATTGGGGCATGGCAGTTCCACGTTCTCATGAATCATCACGGCGCGTTCTGCTCCCCTTGTCCCAGCACACGGACCGTCTCGTCAGCTCACCGGTTCTTCTCGCTGCGACAAACAGCCTGCAAAATGTGTTTACATCAAAGGTCAGTTACCGTTAGCCTTGAACTGGGGGCCTGGTGTGAGAAGGAGGATGTCCGGCCGGGCCTGTTTTGGGATGAAAGATACATCAGAGCTCTGAGCACTGAGATCCTGGGTTTTGACTAAACTGTTTGCAGTTGATGTCAGAGATTTGACGAATGGTTGAGCTTCAATTCCAGCAGTGTGTGTCCTGAACAAAGCGTTGCCTGAGTCAAAAAAAGCACATGGATAGGGGCGCCTGGGTGGTTCAGTGGGGTAAAGCCTCTGCCTTCAGCTCGGGTCGTGATCTCAGGGTCCTGGGATCGAGCCCCACATCGGGGCTTCCCCATCTCTTCTCTGCCTACTTGTGACCTCTGTCTGTCAAATAAATAAATAAAATCTTTTTTAAAAAAAATTAAAAATTAAAAAGCACATGAACAAAGCGCTCTGATTAACTCGCATGCTCAGTTTCCTGGTCTTCACAGAAGAGCTTCTCTTTCTAAAGCGATTTCTCCTTGTTCTCCCACACGCGTCTCTCTCTGTGGTCTGTGGCCCCTTACCGCCATGAATGGGATCGCATGGCTCCTCTTGAATCAGGTCCTTTTTTCTACTCTTTTCGTTTCCAATTAGTTCCGTGATTTCTCACTGTTCTGGAAGCCTACTTCATAGACACTCAACATCTCAGCGTTCAGCCTTCCATGCCCGCTGATGATTTCAAGCGGGTTACTTTCCTCTTTCCAGTCGGACAACATTTTGAGAGCTGTAAATGCAGAAATCTCCTCATGCAAGGTGAGCGTGAGAGAAAGAGAATCTCTAAATGTTCTACCTCCCGATCCAGTCAAATCTGGGGAGTCACCACCTCAAATTTACCCGGAGGAAAAGGATTTTCCTGGTTTTATCAGACAACTTTCTAGATTGTAATGGAAAGCCCAGAATCACACACAAACACCAGTGTTCAAGAACCCCAGAGGTAATGTTCTCCTAGAATATAGAGTGTCTAGTACAGGGATTATATTTTCTATCCATCCAGTCCAAGATCTTCAATGGGGAAGATTTTGCCCATCCCGGGGACATTTAATAGTGTCCGGAGACATTTTTTGGTTGACATAGCTAGGGAGAAGGGCTGCTACTGACAGCAGTGGCCAGGGAGGCTGTTGACTACCCTGCAGTGCAGAGGAACCCTTTTGCCCCCAAACCAAGAATTATCTGGCTCAAGATGTCCATAATGGCTGAGGCTCAGGAACACGGGTCTGGTCTGTGTCAATATCCAGCTCGGTGCTTTACAGATATCGGGCACTCAATAAATGCTTGAAGAATAAAGGCATGAATAAATCAAAGTTTCTGAATTAGAATCAGCATTCACTCCTGCTCACCAGTGCTCCTTTAGTAATCTGTTTGGCCCTGGATCTGGCTCCTCTGCCTAGACCCACGTACCTTCCTATGTCTCCCCACCAATCCCTCAGCTCTGACCTCAGTCTTTTGGCTTCATCCCACCCAGGGCGCACGCCTGCCTGCTAGGCTCTCAGTCTTCCAAGCTGACAGCCTGTTCTCCAGCCAGAAGACCGCAGCACCAGGATCCATAAGAAGCATCAGGGATCTGGAATCAGGAGTGGCGACAGTTGCCACCACCTATTGTAAACAGTGACGTCACTTGACGGGTTTCGGCAACTTTCCCATTTTATGCCAGCCCCTGTTGATACAAGTGCTGTCGCTGTAATGAGGTTCAACGCAATGTATTTTTTTCCTCTCGTTATAACTGGCAATAATTTTGCAAGTTCCCAGCTACCGTGGAATCCATTTGGGGAAGGCAAAGAAAGCAAACAAGCTCTGGTATGAAATGTAATTGTGGTTGCCACATGTGAAACAGGTTAGCTACCAACTTTTCTGGTTAGCCTTACTCAAGGGTACAGACACTCACTTTGGCTTAAATCAACTGCATTTCACTGATGGGAAATGGAGACAATTGCCTGGGCATTTTATTTAAAGAAACACGCACTTTTCCTGGAAATGTTCAGATTACAGAGACAAAATGATGGTGAGAATCTATTGCCCTGGGGTCTATTGACATTTTCAGATTACTCCTCAGAGAGATGTGGAAACGCCTTTTGTGCCCATGTCCAGAAAACCTACCCGTTCATTAGTGCAAGTGCACTATACGCTAACACACGGAACGCAGCCCACACTCCCCGTTTCATTAGCGTGAGGTAAAGAGTGGTATCTTTGTCTTCATTGATACAGTGACACAGATAGGAACAGATGTTTCACTTAATATCAGGAGGAATGTAGAGTAAAACCTTAAGTTAAAGGGGCCCCTGGGTGGCTCAGCTGGTTAAGCCTCTGCCTTCTGTTGGGGTCATGGTCTCAGGGTCCTGGGATGGAGCCCAGGGTCTGCTTCTCCCTCTGTGTTCTCTCTCTCTCAAATAAATAAAATCTTAAAAAGAAAACAAAAACAAACAAAAAAAAAACCCATTACATTCATTAAGATTATAGAAAAATCTTAGACAACCATGGGAAATTTTGACATTTAACATTATGAGATATCCTTAATATTCTTTCAACAACAAATAAAATTTTCAATTTTCACCAATGTCGAGTTCCTACCAGTTTAAAAATCTGCTTCTCTCCCTGATTACCTTTCCAGTGACCAATTTCACGAAAGGACCGTGTATCTCTGAAAGGGATGGTTCTCTGTCCTCCTAACAGAAGCAAATCATGTACCATTTCAAGTTCTTTTTAGATTATTTTTAATTATTTAGGTCATTTTAGATTATTTCTCCTCTAAGAATCATGCATTAACAACTGAGCCATGTCCTAAGATCTCATTTGACTTTGGATTTGTCAGTATAAACACTTCATTGTATCATTAGGTAGAAGTCCTTGGCCACCTTAAAACAAATATTTGAGAGCAGTTTTATGAGCAAAATGTTTCCATGGGTAGAGAAGATACTCTGGGAAAAAAAA
Source organism: Mustela putorius furo (assembly GCF_011764305.1). NCBI lineage: Eukaryota > Metazoa > Chordata > Mammalia > Carnivora > Mustelidae > Mustela > Mustela putorius. The sequence goes on from NW_025421399.1 coordinate 11,507,816, forward strand.
AAAATAAGGAAAACTGGAGGAACTTATAGCTACTGCAAGTTTCTTTTCTTAATCGTACTTAATTCATCTTATAAGTGAACTCTATTTGTACAAGCGAAAGCACACATTTTATTTAAGTGCACCAATTTGCAGAGAGCCCTGTACCTACTATAAACACGAACACACAGAGTCCTTTATACTTATTGTTTTTTTAATATTTTTATTTCATATCAAGGATTTCTACTGACGTCAATGGCAGTCTTAGGATTGGAATGAGTAGTACAGATTTAACAGGCAGTGGCTCTAAGAGGGTTTTAGCTCATTCGCTAAAAAAAAAACAAAAACATAAGTGATCTATCTAACTCGTGGATCCTAATTTAAGAAATTTCATCCATTTCCATCTTTAGGAGTGGAATAAATAGCATCAGTCATAAGAGTAATTGAACAAGACCTAAGGTTTCAGATACTTGAATGTTTTTATTGGGGGGAAGCTTGTAAGGAATTACTTTCTCTTCCAACCCAACACTCTATTCCAACGTTTCCATTTCCAAATAATCTTCACCAGAATGTCCACAATTATATAGGGAAATAAAGGATTATTTATAAATTCACATTTGTATTGACACTTTACAAATCAGTCTCCAAACATCCTTCCTCTTTTAGCTTCTATGCCTGTCCACTTTGAGAACATCTTTTTCAGAAAGTTTCTCGGAGGTTGTCAGATAGGAAAATATCCCCAGGGTCTGTTGCACTATGAAACCCTGCATCCGATTCCTGGGGAGGGGACTGTAACTTGCCGCTGAATGATATATTCGTCTCCTCTGGTTTAAAAATAGCCTTTTCTGGGGTGCCGGGGTGGCTCAGTCAGTTAAGTGTCAGACTCTTGATTTTTGGCTCAGGTCATGATCTCAGGGTCATGAGGTAGAGCCTTGTGTTGGGCTCCGCACTGACCATAGAGCCTGCTTAAGATTCTCTCTCTCTCTCTCTCTCTCCTTTTGCCCCTCCCCAGCTCTCTAAAAACACTTACCCAAATAAAAATAAAGAAAGAACATAGCCCTTCCCAGGTAATTCAGTCTCTGGCAGGAAAAAAAAAAATTAGATTTCATATTTCCTCCTCCAGCCTCCCCACATTGTGTCTGGGTGTTCACACTAGAGCACAAGATCACTTCCCTGACCCAAGGAGATCCAAGAAAGGGGCTCAGGGCTTATGCACCTAAAGAAAACCTAATCCCCTTTTATAATCTTGGCAGAGTTGGTAGGGGCACAGCCAGTGGAATGGTTCAGGTAACTTATTTAATTTGCCCCACTTCTGATAAGGAAAGAAATTAGAAGTTTCTCAGTTTCAGTTTTCCTAACAATAATGCAGGTCATTTTTTCAGTCTTCAGAGAGGAAATCTGCGTGAGTTGGAACTCAGAGCTTTGCAGTCATTTTAATAACACACAGAAGGGTTTATGTGTATGGAATGAGGAATCAAGTGAAAGAAATTTTGTGCATTTCTTCTTCTTCTTCTTCTTTGTCTTCATCTTTGTCTTCATCTTCGTCTTCGTCTTCTTCTTTTAACTTCTAACTCCTCTTGTAACTGGTTATTCCAGCAGTGGCTATGAATTTTGGGTTCGAGAAGCAGCTACTGACCATTCCATATCCCTACATTATCTGTGACCTTGGGAGGAGAAGAAAAAACATCTGGCTTTGAAACCGATATGGGTCTTGGAGTGAAAGTGGGATCAGCTTCCTTATGTGGAACCCCCCACCCAGGGCTGCTTAGGGGGAAGCCTGCGTTCCTCTTTTTCACTTCGTATGAAAAACAAAGTGCTAAGTCCTGTGCGAAGATGGAGGCAGCAAGTCTCACAACCCTGAATTTCCCAGCTGTCCTCATTTCACTCGTGACGCCCCTCCCTGGGTCCCCATGAATCACACATCTCTCGTTTTACCACCCAGCTTATCCGATGCCCGGGGAAGATGAATGGCTTTGACTAAAACAATTAAACAATGGCAAGACTCAAGTGCAGCACAGAGTAAACCTTACCACCCTGCAGAACTTCCTTTCTCTTTTTCCTGTTTCTGAGACCAGGTCTGGGTCTCTTGGCCATCCCTCGTATTTGCTGGAATTCTTCTAATCACTGGTGTTTCTCTTTAGAAATTGGAAATTCCGGTCATTTGTCTTTCCTCGTTTTCTTTTCAGGAGGAAGCTGTGCTACGTTCAAACGCTCTACCAGGCAGAGCATGTGCAGATCTGGACCGTGGCTTGCAACTCTTTAGTTTTGGCTCCTGGGTCTGTCCCGTGAGGATCACTTTTCTCACTTGCATAGCACAAAGAGTGGTTGCCTTGTTTTGGCTTGTAGGATAGCAGGGAAGATGCAAAAATACAATGTTTTTAGGAGCAACTTGGAAACTTTAAAGTGTGCTGAATAGGGGGCACCTGGGTGGTTCAGTGGGTTGAATAGTTGACTCTTGAATTCTGCTCGAGTCATGATCTCAGGGTCCTAGCATCGAACCCCACACGAGGATCCCTGTTGGTGGGGGTTGTAGTGGGCTTAAAGGTTTCTCTCCCTCTCTTCTTACCCCTCTCCTTGTGCTCCCTCCCTGTCTCTCTCTCTGTCCCTCTCTCAAATAAATAAATCTTTAAAAAATAAAATGGGATAAATAGGAAAAAGAATCAAACCAAGAAGTCTTATGGCAAACTTACTACATTTGCTATTTTGGTATGCATCATCAGAACTGACTGAACACATGAGTTGAAAAGGAGCAAGGAAACATGAGCAAAGTCTATTCCAGTGTTTCATGGAATATTAGTTAATTGGGACAGAAGTCTACTAAGGTTTAGTTTCTAATGGCAAGTAGCAATTCTGGGTGGCTGTTGCTGTCGTTACATTTCAAATTTCTACCTTACCATGAGATAATTTAATTTGATCCAGGACCAAATCTTCCTTACCTGCAAAAGCATTTTGCCACTAATTTGTATCATTCTGCAAATGCAACCATTAAAGTACTAAATTGTTCAACAGCTAACAGAGTTTCTGGAGAGCAATTGTGGGTTTCCCCTCTTCCTGCTCACAGAGCATGCAGGTTAAATTATATTCGGTTTGACTGCCAGGATATGTAGAAGGCAGCACTTACCAGGGACCAGGATTGTGGGACTTTATAAGGGTGGTGCGATGCCTGGAGAGTGTAGCACATTTTCAGCAATGAACACCTTAGGGCGTTAACCTGAACGGCTCTCCTCTACACAGCCCAGCGATGAGCTAGCTCACCCAGGATCGCTGCAAGGCTGCTAATATACAAATGCCCCCATATTTGGCACCCAAGAACATCATATTTCTCATTCTAGCCCATCTAAAAGCATACACTTAAGATCTTCCAAACCCATGAGATGGTCCCTGTTCCTTCCCAAATCCTCTAGACAGGGATTTAGGGATCTCACGCAACAAGGACTCCAGATGCATCCATTGGGAAGAGACATCGCATGGAATGGTGACATTTAGAAGACACCATTCACCCTACTTGCCCTGTGCTTGTAACCTTCTGCTTTTGGTTTTCCCTTCCTTTTTTTATTTAAAAAAAGATTATTTATTTATTTATTTGACAGAGAGAACTCACAAGTAGATGGAGAGGCAGGCAGAGAGAGAGAGAGAGGGAAGCAGGCTCCCCGCTGAGCAGAGAGCCCGATGCGGGACTCGATCCCAGGACCCTGAGATCGTGACCTCAGCCGAAGGCAGCGGCTCAACCCACTGAGCCACCCAGGTGCCCCGGTTTTCCCTTTTTTTGATGGGAGAAGATAAGCAAGGTAAATGTCAGTCATTTGGGGACCACAGAGGTCAGGAAGCAGCAGAAGGTTTGACCCACCCCCAAAAGTGAGAGAAACACCCCTGCAAGTATCAAAGGGTCACATGACCTGACTTCGAAGGGACTCATGTATGTACAGGGTTCCTCTATGAGTGGTCATCCAAATCCCCATATGAAGTGAAGAGATAGGGGGAGTAAAACAGAGATGATGGATAAACCCCCCTCTTGAGGTTCCTTTGTAAAAAAATCCATGCACCTATGATTCTTAAAAAGGGAGACTCAAAGAGAAGAAATTGAAGAAATTAAAAAACATACAAGTGGACAAACAGAATTTGGAAGCAAATGCGGACGCAAGGATACTTGGGGAGAGGAAGGGGAAACCCACAACAAGGAGAGATGGAACAGACGATAGACTCATCTACAAATTGTATCAGTTTTTAGGAATCGAGATAAAAGAGTCCCCCGAGGAATGTTTCTGGAAGAGAAGGAGTCATCAATAGATTCCTGAGAATTTGACCCTTGATTAAATCCTCCTTGCCCCACGGACTCAAGTTTCCAAGATTAAGGAGCCACAATTACTTATGTTCCAGATGAAGCTCTCCTCGTTCCTTGTCAAGGTTGTTTATCAAGTAACAAGTGGCAGGTATTGATGACCTGCAGCTGCACAGAGAATGGGACGAGCTCGGCACCCCCGAGCCTGAGGGAGCTGCAGGACTGAAAAGCTCTTGAAGGTTGAAGGGGCCAAGAGCTTAGGGCTTCCCCGAGCAAAGGAGATCTGCGGCCCCCAGTAGGGCCCCTTCAATCACACCTCTCCTCAGTGGAGGGCGACGGAGGCAACCGCGATGGTGCCCGGGAGCCATGCAGCCAGTAGCTGTGCAGTCTCTGTGCATGCTTCACTGGGGCTGGTCACTGCCTTTTCTTAAGACGACATACACTGGGTGCTGGCTGCAGCCCGTCGTGTCTCGGGAGTCTGATTGTCTGGTAGACCTCAACACCGATCGGGTCTGATGGCTCTAAAGGAGAAAGAGGTGGAGTAAGAAAACCCTTCTGTGGACTGGAAGAAGAGGGTTGGGGTGAGGGAGAAGGTCCTGGCTACAGGTTCCTAGAATCAGAGCAGCTCAGATGGGTGCGCAGGTGGGAAGGCCAGAGAAAGATGAGCATGTGTTGAGCACGTGTGAAGGATTCAAGGTTTCTGTGATGAAGAACATTTAGCGTGTATACTCCCAGCGAGAATTTAAATTGATTTATGGAGAAAAAGAGCCGCCAACACCAAAATGTCCCACCTAAATACGGGTGACATGCTATATGTTTTTCCTAGTATTTTCCTAGGACCCCAAAGAATCTCTTTGAATAGAAAAATAATAGAAGTTCATGACTTACTTAAACACCTGTGGTTTGGTGGTTTTGGGGTTGGATACAACATCACTTTCCATACCAGTAATTTAGGTTAAAAGGAATTTAAGTAGCTGAAAGCTCGACACTGGATTCTGTTGCTTTGGGGTTCACTTGCTAATCATTCATTTATAGCATATCTTCTATGGAGATTTTCCTAAGTCCCATTTTTTTTTTTTTTTTTGGAAGCAGTCTCTTCAGACCATATTTTTCAAGGAAATAAAACGTGGTGGTGACTTGGGAGGCCCTTAAATGTCATTAGTATGACATTAGTCATACTAGTAAGTCATTAGTAAGACTCATAAAGCCAGACAAAGACAAATAATGCAAGCACACACGTCAACAATTCAATATGACAAGAGCACGGGCCAGATGTCAAGAAGGCTAATAATTCAGATGGAATCAAACAGCAAATAGGAGGTAGCATTTAACCAAGCAGTTAAGTAAAGTGTGTAGATTCAGATAATATCATGAAACGTAGTCGGTTCATGGTTTAATTTTGATCCGGGGACTTTGTATCACAAGAGCAACTCATCCGGGGAGGCACACTCTTGGAATTTAAATCTCCAAGATGACTCTAAAAATGAGCTCAAGTGTCCCGGGAGTGCCATGTGAATAATTACCTCATAAATGGAAACTTTGCCCAGTTAAGCTTTGGAAGAGTGAGGCAGCATCTCCAACATTCCCAAAATGATCCAGTTGTTTCTATGAGGGACTGATCACTGTTTAATTTTTTACTTATTGTTGTTATTATTATCATTTTTTTTTTTTTTACCTTTTGATTCCCTTTTACTCATTTCTTCCCGTCCCCCTCCACGCCCCCCACCCCAGCCAGCAATCTGTGTTGTGTATCCAGGAGCTTGGTTTTTGGTTTTGTTTTCAATCCCGCATATACAAGAGATCATACAGTATTGAAGAACTGTTCGCTTTTAATTATGAAAATGTTGCGAAGAGGTATAGATAGGGTACTATCCCACGTTGTGGTATCCACAGGTTTTGTAACGCTTAAAGGTGAGTTAGTATTTTAACTAATTTAACAAAACAGTCTTGGGGGTCCAATTTAAAAGAAATAATTGAGTAGCTAATCTTAAAACTGAGAATTTTAATGGATTTACTTCCTCACTATAGTAATACCTTAGAACGCATGCAACCATTTATCCATGGAAGTTGATTTTGTAATCAGTGATATGGATGGAAGGCAGTTACAGGGACTGAACAAATCCAATAGCTCACAAAGTCCCTGGTTCAGCGTGAGGAACAGGGAAAAGGTCACGGCTGATAAAATACGGGGATCCCATGTTTGGAGACTTAACAACTTCACTTAGTAACCTTTAGTTAAAGTTGGAACCTTGGCATTTCTAAAAGCACTGTCGTTCCTGACATTCTAACTGACTCAGGCTTAACGCAGTAGAAAAACCCGTGGTCATTTATTGGTATAAATGAGATGTTGTTCTAATCAATTCGGTTACTAAATTCTTTTTTATTAAAATAATTTTATTTTTTAAAGATAATAAGATGGTGCTATCTTTACTTAAAATCATTTTGAGCTGAAATAAATGTTTCTTGTTAAGGTGTTATGTGTGTGCTTCAAAATCATGGCTTCAATTTTAGGTCCCACGGTCCTGGGTCCATGGTCCTTCCTTGAGTCTAGATGGGCAGGAGCCTGGTCTGGCTATGAGATGTGGCTTAAGCGAGTGAACTGACAGTGGTGTTTCTGGCAATGAACGCAACAGGAAGCAGATGGGGAGCTCCTTCCTGTACACTGGGTCCACTTTTAAAATTCCAGATCCAAACAATGCCTTATGCGGGTATCTAAACCCCAGAGCAGTGGTGGTCTCTTCCCCAAATTTCCATCTTCCCCTTGTAGTTAAATTTCTCTATGGTAGATATTTTCTGTTTCTCGAACGACCTTCCCCAATGTCAGCCTTTTCCAGGACTTACTGAATGATGGGGCTTTGTCAGAATGTTTCGGTTGTGACATCCCCAATTCTGAGCTACGTCAGATCGTATGGTTGTCTTTTCTCGATGTTTGTTCGAGCAATGGAGATTTCAAGCTCCAGACTTTGCTACATGGCCCCCTCTTTCTGAAATGCCTTTTTGTTTCATCACCAAAATAATGGTGAAAAGATTATGCCCTAGAGCCTAGAGGAGCACTTTCCTAGGTTGTATTTTATACAGCTCTGACTTGAAAAGATGGAGTTTGGAAACTCAGTTTCACAGGTTCCCAACGCTAATGGTCTATTCGCTAAACTTCCATTAGCAATTGTACCTGCCAGATAAGTTGTTGTTAAGTCAACAACAACAACGAAAGAATTCTATACTTGTTTGTTAAAAACAAAAACAGAGTTGAATAGAGTCAGAATCATCGAAACAGTTATCTCTTTTTTTATGCACCTAAAGCTACCCTTTATGGAGATCGATCAGTGCTAATATAGTCAGTCCCTTGCCCAAAGGGAAGCCCTGGATACTGAACCAAGGATATATAAACCATGAGGTTTCCTTTTTTTTTTTTTTTTTTAATTTATTTACTTGACAGAGAGAGATCACAAGCAGGCAGAGAGGCAGGCAGAGAAAAAGGGGGAAGCAGGCTCCCTGCTGAGCAGAGAGCCCAATGCAGGGCTTGATCCCAGGACCCTGAGATCATGATCTGAGCCAAAGGCAGAGGCTTAACCCACTGAGCCACCCAGTGGGTTTGTCCAAAATTTTTATTTTAGACATTTGTATTTCCATGTTCATGAGGAGTCACCAGAGCTTTCTGGCCCTGCCCCTGACCCCAGTCCCACAGATGTGCTTGGAAGTGATTTGTAGGGTCTGCTGGACCAGATCCCTAACTAAAGGTCTATTAACGAGGGGGAGTTCTCTCCCAGCTAACTCCAGGTTGCCCATATAATAATGAAAACAAATCTTTTTTTAACAACAAAAAACAGCTTACTTCTTTGGATGTCCCCCCTGTCTTGCTTCCTCCCAATTCTCCTTGCAATTTGGCAAAACAAAGCTAGGGCCAATAATTAATGTTTTCTCCTTTCCTCCTTTACCTGGGTTGAACATTATGGACAGAGATTCAGGATGATTTATGACATCATCTCATCACCCAATATGGAAGAACCATTTACATGAGAAAAGATGTTTCTGGGTAGAAAAGAAAAGGAAAAAAAAAAGGACTCATCTGAAGAATAAAAGCCAATTTTATAAAATGTTAAATGCAACTTTTCACAAAAGTTCAGGATAATATTGTGTCTCCTAGGCTAGACAGAGCAGTCAGGGAAAGAAATATTCAGCTCAAAGTAGGCTTCTGAGAAACAGAATAGGAACTATTAGCTCAGTTAGCATATCAAGAATAGATTCTGCAGAGAAATGAAGACAAAAGAAGCTAAGAACATCCCCTGTTAGAGTCTGGGAAGGAAGGAAGAGATGAAGACTAGAAAATAAAAACGAGAGACAAAGATAACAAGATCTAATGACAGAACTCATGGAAAAGGAAATAGTGACTGTGTAAAGCAAAAGCAAAACCCAAATTTAAAAAAAAAAAGAAAAAAGAAAAGAAAAAGAAAAAGCAAATCTCCAAGCTGAAAATGAATGGGATCCTTCCTATCAAAAGGGGTTATAGCAAATTCTAAGAAAAAATAATGGAAAGCTACAGAAACATATGTGTGTGTATATGCACATATATAAAAACATATAAAACAAATATATGTATTTATAAATTTCAAAAATAGGTGGGGAAGAATCCTCTAAACATATGGGTATGTTGGTTAGACTATTGCTTAGGTATCGTAGAATCCTTTAAACAGTTTCAGAAATGCAAGGGCTCAGAATGTAGAACACCCGATTACCCTTCCTGAAAGAAACACTCTGGCCAACTGAACATAAATAAAAATAAGTAATCCAATGATGGGAAAGATACGATAAAAGGAAAATGGTGATGAACAGTGAAGCCATTAGAATAGAATAGTATGAGTATTAGTGTTAATAGTATGAGTAAATGAGTAATTTATATGAGAAAAATATAATATATGAGTAATATAATGTCATCATGACACCATGAAAATGTACAAGTAGCTAGTCAAAGAATATGAAAGTTGGAAGGTTGTCAGGGAGAAAGAGAAAATAAGGACTTAACAAATTTCATATATATATATATTTTTCCCCCTAACAGAGACAATATAAACAGTTTATCCTCATCAAACACAGAGAAAGTTACATTCCTTTTATACAGTACTCACCTGAATATTTGCTTACAAACAAAATCCAGCTCTGATTAACGTAAGTGGACCTGGAAATCATGGCAAAGGTTTTAGGCAGCTCTCTTAATTGCCAGGGAGATTGAATGAAGAAAGAGGTTTAGGCAGAGACAGAGGGAGGCAAATCCCAAGCAGAATCCTGAGAGGGAACAGGATTTGTGTGTTTTCACCAGAACCATCATCCCAAGACCCTTGCCAGCATGGTTGGCACTGCTACTCTTAACACCATGACCGGCTTTGGGGTCTTAATTACACGGCAGCCCTTGGGAATGAGTTCTGCCTAAAACTGCATTTCCATCTCAAGAGAGTGACCAAAGGTGCAAAGCCTTTGGTGGGGACATCCAACTGGCTGGGCTAACGACGTTTGCCTACCGCTTTGCTGCCAAAAGGATTCCTTCACCGTCATCTTGGCCCTACCTCCTTATTGATGGGACATATCTGTAGTTTGGAAAACGTGTCCATTCCAGGCAAACAAACAGGCACACATGCAATGGTACATACACATCTTCACGTTTTTAAATATGGTGTTAAGTAAACCCCTTTGGTAGAAAAATAGAAAAGCATTGGGCCATATATATATATATATATATATATATATATAATTATTATAAAATAATATATATAATAAAATAATAATAAATAATATAAATAAATAAACTATAAATAAATTAAATACAATAAATAATAAAATAATAAAAATAAGTTATATATATACAATGTCAGGAACAAAGAGAAAGTAAGGGCTGTGTGTGTGTGTGTGTGTGTGTGTGTATTTTTTTTTCCTCCCCTTGAGTCAGGAGTTTAGAGCAGCAAATGGAGACGATCACCCTAAGCATGACAGTTAAAGTCAGCACGAGACCTCTCATGTTCTCACCAGCATATCTTACCTCTCCAGAGGTGGACCCCAGTCACATCTACATTTGGCAAGAAGACCAAATGCAGAATTGCAAAAATGAATGCTTATGTCTCTAACATAATGAAGCTTCAGATTCAGGTTAACCTAAAATGACTCTTTTCCCAGGGAATTTTACCTAAATGTCAAAAGTTGTGTGCCAGGCCTGGCTCCAAATATTTTCATTGCCACCCTGATCTGGCCTAGAGACAGGAACATAACTTATAGAGGTTCCAGTTGCAGTGAATATACAGTGAGTCACTTTTATTTTTATAAGGATTTCCCTGCCAAGTTTTAAAACATGGAAACTTACATTAGCACGCTTGAGACAGCACACAGTGTTTGAGGGCCTTCATTGATTTCTGCTTCTCAACACTTTTGGAAATTTAAAATGGCCCCGATTTTCAACTTTTTAAAATATTGTTTTTATTCCTTTGCTAAATCTTGAGGTTTGAAGACGTCAAGATACCGTCCTTTCTATTTTTTTTCTTTATTTAGATAATTTTGCGGTTATTCTATGACTATTCTCCTCTATATCAATGACCAATCCCAGAGAGTTTTACCTCCAGGATTTTCTGGAAAGATTACATTCTTTTCAAATGTAGATTTATTCCTGGTGCTGAAAGTTAGAAAAACGGCTTCCAAGCAGAGACTTTTTTTATTTTTTGAAGCTTTTAATATCTTTGATAGTTACTGTCAAACCTCCTAAAAACTATTTCAACTCATATGAAGACTATAGGACCCACCCTATGTACCCAAATGTGTAATGTTTCTAGAGAAGGTTGATGATGGTTTATTCATTAATCAACAAGTACTTAATGAACTACCTCTGTACCAAGCACACCTCTAGGCAATGGAAACATGTCTTTGTGCGATAAAGACAAAATCCTGCCCGCACACACCTTCTATTCCAGTGGGGAGAGGCAGAAAATAAATAAAACAACCCAGTTACAGAGCAGGTTGCAATACAGTAATTGATGTGCAGCAAAACACACAAGGAGGAGGGAAACAGGTTTGTAACTTTAAATGAGGTGGTTATGAAGGTCTTACTTCCACAACATGACTTTAACACATGGCCTTGAAGAATGTGAGCGATGATGGCTGTGACATCTGGGGAAAGAGCTCTCTGGTCGGAGGAAAGCGCCAGTAGAAATACCATTTGAATGGCCTGTGAAAAGACCACAGGTTCTATGGATCAGGTAGGGGTCCGTGTGGCGGCCGAGTGGACACAGCAGGTACGTGGTGATCGTGGTGGTGGTGAACATACCTGAAAGGCAGTCAGTGTCCTGTGACTCAGAAAATGGCATTAAGGGGCACCTGGGTGGCTCAGTAGATTAAGCCTCTGCCTTCAGCTCAGGTCATGATCTCAGGGTCCTGGGATTGAGCCCCGTGTCAGGATCTCTGCTCAGTGGGGAGCCTGCTTCCCCCTCTGTCTCTACCTGCTGCTCTGCCTGCTTATGAGCTCTGCTTGTCAAATAAATAAATAAAATCTTAGAAAAGAAAGAAAGAAAGAAAAGAAAAGATAAGAAAATGGCATTAAGTTCCCAAGGCCAAGGAGCACCGTGAGGTTCTGTCTGTGTTACGCACAGCAGAGAAAGGGGAGTTTCAGCAAAAAAGAACCCTCAAGCTGTTCCATCCATGTGGATGGAATGGCGCCATGACACCGGAGAGCTTAATAAACATTGATTGCGTTAATTTAAAGCAATCTCCTAGATGCAAAGATACCTGGTTAAGAACTGAGAGAGAACACTTTTTTCAGATGTTCATCATCCCTTGAATGTACATATTCTGAATCCCAAGGAAGGAAGGTTCTGGTTTACTCTATGTGATGGAGGTGAGATAGGTTTGAAGTTGGGTGTGAGTGAGTAGCCGGACTAGCCTCCTGGCAGAGCGGGGAAGTTTGAGGGAAATGCCAGAGACAGACAGCCCTGCTGCTGCCCTAAGAACTGGAGAAAATAAATGCTTTCTATGACATGTCAGAGTTGAGAATTAGATACTAAAAGTTAGGGGATCACACAGTTTCCCTTCTGAATTCAGTAGCAACACTTTCCCTTGGCCAAGAGTAAGAATGTGTCAGCCTCTAATCTAACTTTCTCAGCAGGTGTCAATAAATGGCTGTTGAATTCATCACTCAGGTTTATGCCATACCTAAGCAAAGTTCTTTGAGGCACCTAGTTCTACACCACAACCAAACCCATCTTGTCTAACTTCTCTCAGCAGCTCTAGACAAAAGCTCTTGGTGAAGAATGAAGAGTTTGCCAAATTGGCAGCTTTCATTAATTTTTTTCTTAGTTTTATAAACCCATGATCCATCTGGATCCTTTCTTGTCTGATAAGGTTTTTTTTTTTTTTTTTTTTTTAAAGATATTTTCTTTAATTATCTGACAGAGATCACAAGTAGGCAGAGAGGCAGGCAGAGAGAGAGGAGGAAGCAGGCTCCCTGCAGCGCAGAGAGCCCGATGTGGGGCTGGATCCCAGGACCCTGGGATCATCACCTGAGCCGAAGGCAGAGGCTTAACCCACTGAGCCACCCAGGTGCCCCGTCTGATAAGGTTTTGATAGACTTGCTCACAAGGTGACTTCCTTGACCTAGAAATTTGTTTTTTTTGTTTCATTCTAGGGGTTTTGTTGTTGTTGTTTGTTTTTGCTTTGGTCTGTTAGCATATCCATAAAAACTTGATGGGCCAAAAACTACACCTTGATAACACATTGCTCATAAAAAGGGAGGAGAGAAACAAGTATTTCTACAATTCTGCTGTTTCAAAAATAAAGCTACTTTATCTTGGTTATCATTGGTCACTGCTGTTGGAAGCACATTCTTTCACAAACGAAGACAATGACTTTGAAGCAAGTCAAGAGCACATGGCTTATCATATGTAATCAGACTGACCGCATTTGGAAATTCATGCTGTTTCCACTCTGGTACTATCATGTTCTCCAAGCTGAGTTACTCTATTTTGGCTGATAGAGTAATGGGGATTTTTGTCTAGCTCTTTCCTTAAAATTCCCCATTACCTCTGTGATATCGCAACTGAAAGATCTTCTCTGCCTATGATTCTCTGTCTTGTTTCTCAAATTCCTCATATCGGTGAAATCCTATGATAATTATCTTTCTCCAATTGTCTTATTTCGCTTAGTTTAGGGGAAGGAAGGGGAAAATGAAAAAAGACGAAACCAGAGAGGGAGACAAACCATTATAGGCTCTTAATCTCAGGAAACAAACTGAGGGTTGCTGGAGGGGAGGGGCGTGGGAGGGATGGGGTGTCTGGGTGATGGACATTGGGGAAGGTATGTGTTATGGTGAGTGCTGTGAATTGTGTAAGACTGGTGAATCACAGACCCGTACTCCTGAAACAAATAATACAATATAGGATAATTAAAAAAAATGGTTATGATGGTTAAAAAAAAAAAGAAGAAAAAAAAATTACTGCCTTTTAACATGAAGCAGAAGCCCAAGGCAAGGAACAGCGGGACACCAAGATAGGGTCAGCTCCTCCCTCCCAGGTGTAGGTGAGGCTAAATACCTTACCTCCCTCCACACAAGGTCACCTTTATGAATTTGTATTAAGTAACATGGTGATATTCATGAATTATTATTTGAGGACCAGACACAATAATATATCTTCATTTAGTTATGTTAGAGCTAATAAGCTGCAGAGCTGAGATTGGACGGAAGTCCACGTGTTCTCCAAATCCTTGAAATCCATTTTTTCATAATTATGATATTTCTTACATTCTTTATGCTTCTGCCTGGATTCTCCCACTTTTCTGAAAACTTCGATATTCTCAATGCTACTAATTGCAACAGAGGAAGTTCTTTGATGACAGAGCTTATTCTCCTGAATATGACTGAGAGCCCGGGGCAGGGCATTCTTTTTTTTTTTTTTTTTTTTTTAATCCCTAAGAGTTAATTTATTTATTAATTTGAGAGAGAGAGAGAACTCAAATAAGGGGAAAGGCAGGGAAGAGGGAGAGGGATAAGCAGGCTCCCCACTTAGCGCTCCATTCCAGGACCCAAGGATCATGGCCTGAGCCAAAGGCAGCCACTTTACCTACTGAGCCACCTGGTCACCCGGGTATGGCATTTTTAAGTGGTATGGTTGGAACATCTCCTTGGCATCTAAGTCCTCAAGACCGTATTACCCTCTGCCGTAGAGGTAAGAGCAGAATGTATCAATTTATTTACAGACCTATTCCCATTTTTTAAGCTTGCAGACTTAAAGAGATACACATGGAGAAAGAAAAAATAAGAAAGTGAGTTAGATATTCAATGCCAATCATGGACTCCCAACCCTACCCCCTATGCTTTGAACAGGATTGAACTGTGAATAGCAATTAAACTAAGAAGCACCCTGAGTTCTGCATCAGATTCTGGGGACACTGGCAGACTGGTTAGCACAGGGCACCTTCTCAGCATTCATGACGAACCCATATTACCAAGAAGAGAATATACATGAAAATCCTTATGCAAAGTTTGTTTTCATATATGAAAGATCATTGTAAATGCAGAACATGCTCATTGCATACTATTAAAAATTATCCAGAAATTCTAGGGACACCTGAGCGGCTCAGTTGGTTAAGCATCAGGACTCTTGGTTTCAACTGATGTCATGAGCTCAGGGTCCTGGGATTGAGCCCCACATGGTTTGGCTCCCCACTGATTGGGGAGTTATTCTAGAGATTTTCTCTCATTCTGCCTCTGCCCCTCCCTTAGCATTTGAATGCGTGCTCTCTATTTCTCTATAAAATAAATACATAAATATTTTTTAAAATACACAGAAATTCTATTCATAAGCCCATCAATAATAAGTAACATATGCAAACAACTCAAGCACATGCTTTACCAAAATTTTAAATCTGACATTTGAAAAATATAACATGGTATAACATGGCATATAATACACTTTGGTTTATCATATTGTATATTATAACACACAGTATACAACTTTCTATTTTATTATAGATGGAACTAGCTCATTCTTTTTAATGACTGCATTGTATTCTATTAAAGTTATTCTCTCTGCAACATTTCCAGTTTACTATTTTTAAAAACAAAGGTGGGGGTCTTTTATCCATTTCGAGTTTATCTTTGTGTACGGTGTAAAAGAATGGTTGTTTCATTCTTCTACATATAGCTGCACTATTTATTGAAGAGACTGTATTTTTTCCACTGTATATTTTTTCCTATTTTGTCGAAGATTATTTGACCATAGAGTTGAGGGTCCATATCTGGGCTCTCTACTCCGTTCCACTGGTCTATGTGTCTGTTTTTATGCCAGTACCATGCTGTCTTGGTGATCACAGCTTTGTAGTAAAGCTTGAAATCAGGTACTGTGATGCCGCCAGTTTTATTTTTGTTTTTCAACATTTCCTTAGCAATTCGGGGTCTCTTCTGATTCCATACAAATTTCAGAATTATTTGCTCCAGCTCTTTGAAAAATACTGGTGAATTTTGATCGGACGTGAGACAGGAATCCATCAGAATCCCAGAGGAGAAAATAAGCAGTAACCTCTTTGATATCAACCACAGCAACTTCTTTCAAGATATGTCTCCAAAGGCAAAGGAAACAAAAGCAAAAATGAACTTTTGGGACTTCATCAAGATCAAAAGCTTCTGCACAGCAAAGGAAACAGTCAACAAAACAAAGAGGCAACCCACAGAATGGGAGAAGATATTTGCAAATGACAGTACAGATAAAAGTTTGATATCCAGGATCTATAAAGAACTCTTCAAACTCAACACACACAAAACAGACAATCATATCAAAAAATGGGCAGAAGATATGAACAAACACTTCTCCAATGAAGTCATACAAATGGCTATCAGACACATGAAAAAATGTTCATCATCACTAGCCATCAGGGAAGTTCAAATTAAAACCACATGGAGATACCACCTTACACCACTTAGAATGGCCAAAATTAGCAAGACAGGAAACAATGTGTGTTGGAGAGGATGTGGAGAAAGGGGAACCCTCTTACACTGTTAGTGGGAATGCAAGTTGGTGCAGCCTCTTTGGAGAACAGTGTGGAGATTCCTCAAGAAATTAAAAATAGAACTTCCCTATGGCCCTGCAATTGCACTCCTGGGTATTTACCCCAAAGATACAGATGTAGTGAAAAGAAGGGCCATCTGTACCCCAATGTTCATAGCAGTGATGGCCACAGTCATCAAACTGTCGAAAGACCCAAGATGCCCTTCAACGGACGAATGGATAAGGAAGATGTAGTCCATATACACTATGGAGTATTATGCCTCCATCAGAAAGGATGAATACCCAACTTTTGTAGCAACATGGACAGGACTGGAAGAGATTATGCTGAGTGAAATAAGTCAAGCAGAGAGAGTCAATTATCATATGGTTTCACTTATTTGTGGAGCATAACAAATACCATGGAGGACATGAGGAGTTAGAGAGGAGAAGGGAGTTGAGGGAAATTGGAAGGGGAGGTGAACCATGAGAGACTATGGACTCTGAAAAACAACCTGAGGGTTTTGAAGGGGCAGGGGGTGGGAGGTTGGGGGAACCAGGTGGTGGGTGTTAGGGAGGGCACGTATTGCATGGAGCACTGGGTGTGGTACAAAAACAATGAATACTGCTATGCTGAAATGAAATTTAAAAAAAGTAAAAAACAAAACAAACAAACAAACAAAACCAGAAAGGTGGAATAAACATTTGTATGTTTCTAAATGTTGCTAGACTTAGAAAGACCTGCTATGTAGGTGCATTATATAATTCGATAAATACAAGTTGGTTCACCAAAATTTTGATACTTTAAATTTCTGCTGATAGTTAAAAGTAAATGAGTATTTTTTTTTCTAAATTTGTCCAGCTGGGTATGACTTTTTGTGGTCTTTCCAATTGGATGAATAAAACATGATATCTCATTGTTAAATTCAGATAGCTCCTTTACTCCAAGTTTGATTCTTTTGAGAAATTTTATTAGCAGTGTGTATTTTTCTGTGAATTGCCTATTCATATCTTAATGTAATTTTATTATTGGAATGCAGACTGATTTCTGTCTTCCTGGTTGATTTTTATACACTTAGAGGCATTAATAATTTATTACCACATCTGTTGGAAATATTTTTGCTGGCTTGTCTTTCAAGAGTCACCCTGAATTTTGGTCTTTGTTTATTTGCTTGTTTTTTTGTTATACAAAATGTTAAATTTTAATTCAATTAGAATAATAAATATTCCTTTTCTGTTATTTGACTTAATGATATCCTTAAAAAGAACTTTCCACTTAAAATTTATTTTAAAACATTACCTATATTTGCTTTTATTCCATTAAAATCTCTATATTTATATTTAACTACTTGGGACAGAGGGCAAGTTTGGAATTCAAGCTTTAAAACATTTTTTTATTTATTTACTTTTAAAATACTTATCCTTAAAGTCTAAGGGCTTTACGTACAGTACAGAACTCTCTCACAGAGCTGTATTTGAGGGTGGATAACATCATGAAGTATTTTTATGAATACGTATTTCACATTTAGCAAATATAACCATGTAAGTAAATGTATATACACATAAAATTGTACTTATAAAAGTATATACACATAATTATATTTAATATTAGGATTATGTACCTATATATAAATATAGTCTCATTTATCCACCAAATATTTTAATTTGCCTTAAACTAATTTTTTTAACCAAAATCTGAAACTAAGAATATTACAAACAGCAAAATTAATTCACCCATAGAATTAGAGTTTTACCATTTTGTATTTAATGTAGTTAACTGAAATTTTATGTTAGCTTTTCTGTGTTCCACAAATTTTGAAAATCTCTCTCTTTTTTAATCAAATTGTTTAAATAGGTTGATTTCATGGTCTATTTCAGGAACCAACCCCAAGAAACATAAACTTAAGATAAATGGACCTAATTACTTAAAATGATGTATTCTGTCCTTTAAACAATTTTTCAATATATACTTTATCTCATCCTACTTAATAACATAAACAGACATAACTGAACACATTTGTAATATAATACCCTCTCCAGTTCATTATCCAGAACACAAACTTAAATCAGTTTATTTTTTACATTGATATGTAAATTGATTTTCAAGTGGTGATTTTTTTCATTTCTAATAATTTCCTAATATATTTATTTGCACAAAACCCGAGTGCCCTGTAATACAAAAGTAGCAGTTAACCTCATCTTGTGCTGAGAAAATTTCAGAAATGTATGTAAAGAAGCCTCAAAAAATTGACCTGAGTTGACTTACTTTGAAAACCAAAATTAAGATTAGAATAGCTTTAGACCATGTGATTTTTATTTTTCTCTCTCTTTTAGCTGCTGCTGTTTTCAGCATAGTGGGACCAAAAGAAAAGAGAAATGCTGCTAAATGAATATCATTCTACTTATACTTTACCTAATATGTAGAAATTTGTTAATTCTTATTAAGCATCTAAGATCCAATATGTGTTCTAAGAATGGAAAACAACAAGGCTGAACTCCAAAATAAAGGAGAGAGAGGGATAAAAAAAAAGATGATTACACCAATAAACAATAATTTGAACCGTGCTCTTAAAAAAAAAAAAAAGCCAGTATTAATCCTAATAAAATAGATCTCATAATTTGTGGCTTCCCCGAAGTTGAATCTTGAGCTAATAAACATGTAAATTAGATGAAAATATCTCTCCATGGATGTTTGCTTAAGTAGTTTCTAAATATCACTTTATGCAGAAAGACATGGTTTATTTTACTATGTTCTTGCAACTTAAAAAGAAAATTCATATTCCAAAGACTATCTAGAATATCCTTTAAATTGTTTTTTTTTTCCCCTTAGCCCTGCATTTTAAATTAACCAAAAGAAATAAAAAGAAGAACCAGAGAAAAGCAGAGCAATGACAGGATGATTTTATTTTATGTATGAGTCTAAATGAGATTTTAGAGAATGCATACCGTATTCCTAAACTGGATCTGTGTGGTCAAAGACCATTAGGCAACTTTGGAAGATTCCGTAGGGACACCTGGGGCCAGACGTTTCCATCCCAGTGGACCGAGCCCACTGTTTGTCTTTCTGCATGGAGAATTAATAAATGTATCAATCTTCTACTAGCGGCCCTGAACTAGGGAACATAAAGGAAATAGAATAAGTGGGGAAAAAAATCGCACATGTGACTTTTCCTTCCCCCACCTCCTGATCTTCTCTCTTCTGTGTGTTGAAATTATTTTCCCTTCAGATTTTTTCATATTATTCTTTTTCCTCCCCCCTTTGTTATTAGTTATGTCTCTTAGCATTCCTGACTGCATTGCCCTTTGTCTGACTTCAAGTGATGTCTCCCAACCTGGACGGGGGCTGTAATTTAAAGGAATTAGCCACCTTTGCATACCTCCTGCTCAGAAGATCAGTCAGTGGCCTTGAAGTGTCCGATTTCATTAAATGATTTTAGTTTCAAGGGGGGAAAAAAATTAAATGGAAAGTTAAGGAAACTGCAGTCAGGAAACAGGTATGGTGCCAACAGCCTCAGAGCATAGGATTCCAAAAGTCATTTCAACATTTCTGAACTGATAAGCTAATTAATTATTAAAACAGAAACACTCTGACGATACTGATGACCAAGGTTATAAATACACGCCTTTTCAATTCCTCTTTCTTTCTTTTTGTGTTCTGTAACTGCAGAGTTTTGCTTTTAAATTGCACCAAGATGATTCCAAGCCAGTTACATAGGTTTCAAATCACAGCAAAGAATCAGAGGAGCTAAGAAAAAATATAAATTTGAATTTTTTAAAAAAGTAACCTTTTTTTTTAACATTTAAACCTTTTTTTTTATACCACCTGGTTCAAGACTCTGCTGCAGCCAAATTTAGAAATATAGTGATAAGTATTGTCTATACTGATAGATCCCCCACCTCTCAGCTTAGAACTACAATAGTTGATTCATCACTCCTGTTACAAATGGCTAGAAAGTAAAAATAGCAAAAACAGAATGAGGCAAAAGTAATGATAATGATAATAATAATAATATAAATAGTTCTGTGAATTTATTAATATGAATTTATTTGTGTGGGTTCATAGTCTTAAGAACTGGCACCCAAATTCTTCTAAGGGTCTGTTTTCCTTTAGTCAAATACAATCATTAGTCATTTTGGTATGAAAATATAGAAAGTGAAGGACAGCACAAATCCAAGAGCTGAACTGCAACATTATCTCTGTGTCCAGTTGTTCTCCTAAAAGGAGAGGAGAAACCAGCTGGGCGTGGTGATTAGATCCTAGCGCTCAGGTTTGTTGAAATGGCCAACGTACTTTTAAAACACAGAGGTAGAACTACTGAGTTTTATGTAGTTGGCATCACTATTTAAAAGCCTATCACATATATAATATAATATAATATAATATAATAAAATATAATATAATATAATATATGTCTTTTGCAATCAGTTCAGTTTTATGTTTCTGGGGGGAGAGGGTTCCTCTTCAGTAGAAATAAGAGAAAAGTACTGAGTGCTTTTCACAGAAGGAAAGGGACAGCATAATATATCCAACAGGTTACAATAAGGAAAATTGATTATTTTAATGGGGTGAATTTAATATAAGAAATTGATTAAGAGGGGTTTGGAGGATCACAAGGGCAAACGAGGAGCATGAGGGTAACCACGTGAGAAAATGCTGCGAAAGTAAAATGGCACCAGACACTTGTTAAAATTGGTGAGACAGATTTTATTCAGACCGCTGCAACACAGGAGAGAGGCTTCAGGTCAGAAGTGAGCACAAATCCACTGAAGCCAAAGGTGTGAGGGTTTCTAGGTGTTTGAGTGAGGGAAGAATGCTGGAGAACACTATAAGGACAATGACATTAAGCCATCTGGGTTTGCTCATTTGTCACTTATCCAAGTTAGTGTCCCAGCCTCCAACAGAGACAGAGACTTAAAGGGACTCTCTTCTTTGATGGTTACATCACAAAGGATGGATTTCAGGTTCTTGAAAAAGACATTCCTGAGTGTAAAATTGATAAAAGACTGGGAGAAGACTCACATCTCAAAGGGGATAGAAAAAGGAATTTGTCATTGCAAGTTATCTAAGGTTAATGCTCTCTGAGAAACGAGGTCAGGGATCTATGGTCAGGAAGAAAGATGTTCAGTCAAGTTGAGGAGAGTGTTACATCATCGTGGGCAAGATGCAGGAACAAGGGGGAGAAATCACCAAATATTTCTGAACGCTAGAAGCTTGGCAGAGGAGACCATTCGGCCGGGACCCCAAATACAGAGGAAAGGGCAGTGCTGGACCCTAGCACCTCTGGAATTCCTGGGACAACTCAGACACTGGAAGCTGTACGCAGGTTGCTCTCCGGTGGACAACACCTCTGAGGAGGCATGATGGGCTGGTTCTGGGAAATCCTGATGAAGCTGGAAACTAGATCCAAGAAGCTAGAAGAAGTGGTGATCCAGGAGCAGACGACTTTTCCTGGATAAAGTGCTATTCCCAGGAATGGTGCTTTTGGCAACGGGGGGACAAACCAGAAGAAGAAAGTCTCCTGCTCCTCTCCTAGGTTTCTCGTCCCCATTTATTCTTATCTTCTGCATAATGTCAAGGAGAAAGGCAGCTGGCCAAAAGGAAGGAAGGAAGGAAGGAAGGAGAGAGGAGGGGAGGGGAGGAATGAATGTATGAATGAATGGAGGGAGGAAGGAAAAACAGAGTCAAAGAAATGTGGTCTGCACAGTGTCACAGGCAGAGTGCTAAAGGTTCTACTTGGAGAGGAGAGACAATAACTTAACACCTGGCCACTCACAAGAGTGGCAAACCATCCATAAACTGAACCAAGTCAGCAGAACCAGGAACAAGAGCTTGTAGGCATTGGCCTTTCCAAACCCTTGCTTCCCAGCCCTAACCCGTGACTCCATGTAGAGACTAGAAGATACATGGAAGTCCCTGGTCAAGGGGAATTGAATTCCAGTCGGTTTCGTTTGACTCATAAGACAAGTGTACCAGTATGGGTCCAATCAGGAGACAGAGAGTACACGAAAGTTTTGTTTTGTTTTAACATTTTATTTATTTATTTGACAGAAAGAGAGCATGAGCAGGAGAAGGAGCATGGGGGAGGGAGAGAGACAAGGAGACTCTGTGCTGGGCCCTGGACTCCATATGGGGCTCAATCCCAGGACCCTGAGATCATGACCTGAGCCAAGACCAAGAGTCTGATGATCAACCAACTGAGCTTCCCAGGTATCCCATACACAAGAGTTGTTTAAAAAGCTAAAATGATGACTTTTTAAAAGGACTTTGTTTATAGTAGGCTTCCTTAAGCATTTGGGTAGATAGACAGTCATATCACAGTGATGCCAAGAATATAAAACCAAGTGCTTAAAAGGAAGAACTGAGACTTCTGGCTGTGTGGTTAGGGTGACCGTCACCTGATGTTGTCATGCTCACAACACTCACCAAATGTACAGCTGTGGGAGCCAACAGAATTTCAACAGGATGATTTGGTTGGCTTTTGTTTATACAGTGATAACTAATCTTTCATTGTGACTACAGAGAAGCAGAAATAAATTTTCTAAGGCAAATTTAAAAAGAAAACTAAAATAATATTGGAAGTGCAAAGATACCTAATCGTTTAATCTCATATGTCAACTAATTAGAGACACACTAACCCATGCATGCAGGACAAACTTTACGCTTCTGACAGTTAGTACATAGTCAAAGGGACAGAGTATCTTCCAGTCAATACCAAACCCAAACCAAAATCTATTGACCCAACCAGAGACACCCATTTTTATTAGACATTGTCATCATTCCAAAAGAAGTTAACATATGTGTTAGTATGTTTACTTCCTCTGCATACGCCGTTACCCCCACATACTTATTCCTCATATGTAAACACACATGTAACTTGAATTAATGGCTCTTTGCTTCCTTAATACAGAAACTGAAATTAGCTGTTGCCTTTCTTTGCTCTGTTTTGTGAAATGCTAATTATTTTCATTCTGTGGCTTGGTCCCTAACAAAAGAGGAAATTGGAGATCTTATTGATCAGCTAAGTAATCACATCAACCCAATTTTATTCATCCAACCCGCCATGTTTCCCCACTTTTGGTCAAAAGCCTTCTTGCACTCATTCTTTTATTCTATATTTAATAAGTGCTTACTGGGTAACTAACATGGCTAGGTGATCTTTCTGTTTGAATTTTCTCAAGAGTTGATTTTAATTTTTTGTGTTATATGTGTTCCGGGCTCCAACAGTATCTATGGTGAATAAGGGAAGATGAGTAGACAGTTAAGGAAATTCAGAAAACAATTATCTTGAAGGACAAAAAAAATATGTGCTCGGCCATAGTTTATATTTTGAACCAAGCAGTTTTGGGTTCCTGGGTTCCAATTCATCTGATATCAGCACAACTCCTGTGTTTCAGGATATGGGTTGGCATGTACTTCGCTGTTAACGTAAATGAAAAAAGTGGGCTTTGGTGCATTTCTACATTTGTGCATTTCTCTATTGCCAAGCAAAAATCGGCTTCTGGGAGTAGAATGGGC
Organism: Mustela putorius furo; assembly: GCF_011764305.1. NCBI lineage: Eukaryota > Metazoa > Chordata > Mammalia > Carnivora > Mustelidae > Mustela > Mustela putorius. The sequence goes on from NW_025421399.1 coordinate 11,531,592, forward strand.
AGAGTGTGGCTAATTAGCATTTATTACCTTCTACCTTTCATTCCAGAGAGGAGGAGACCCACAGTATGTTTTCCTTGTTGAGATGTTTATATTTATGTTTTATTTTAATATATATTCAAATGCACTACCGGTGCCAAGTCATCTATAATTAAGCAAGCCTTTCAAATGTAGAATTTCATGTTCCTTATATCTTAGTTCTTTCATCCTGCATGAATAAATAGTATTTTTGATAGTTAATTTTATTGAGCACATGTCCTAGGCCACACAATGTTCTCATCACATTTTCTGTGAATCAGCTCATTCAATCTTTACAACACCTACCTACCTATGAGGTCAGCACTACATCTTGATTAAGTAAGTAATTTGCCTAAGGCTGCACCATAAATCTTATGCCTATTGACCATCACTGTCTCCAATAGTTAACAAGTATTGACAGATTACCATGCAATTGTGCTCAATACACTTTTGCATATGGCATCTTATTTAATCCTCATAGGAATCTCCATATTTTTTTAAAGATTTTATTTATTTATTTGACAGGGAGAGATCACAAGTAGGCAGAGAGGCAGGCAGAGAGAGGTGGAAGCGGACTCCCTGCTGAGCAGAGATCTGGATGCGGGGCTTGATCCCAGGACCCTGGGATCATGACCTGATCTGAAGGCAGAGGCCTTAACCTATTGAGCCACCCAGGCACCCCCATAGGAATCCATATATTAAAGACTCTGTGAAAATGAGAGTATTGAGGCCAAGACAGATAAGTGAGCTCACACAGATAGTAAGCAGTGAAGGGAACATTTGAACCGGGTCAAATTGCCTCCAGACGTTGGGATCTGGATCAATTTGCTTCACCAGAATAAACAGCAAGAGAAAACCTAATTGATTTTTTCAGAAATGTTGTCTACATCAGTAAAGCAAAAAAGAGAAAAGAATAGCCGTCATTTCTATTTTGGTAACAGAAAGGAAAAATCTAGGGTTTAGAACAAATAATGGTATTCTCTCCACAGAGGACCTCAGTGTAGTGTAGGTCAAGGTTGGTTCATTTGAGAGAACACTACAGAGAAATTAGAGCAAACGGGAGAACAAACAAAAAAGGGCATCGATTGTCTGCATAAGATAGTGAGGTCTGTATTATGCTTAATGCGGGAACAAGCCTGATGGTTCTCAGTCAATGTCTCTTTTTCTTCTATCCCAATACTCAACACTGAAGAAAATTGCAGGGTAGGATTATCTAGTGCATTAGATTAATCACCAAATAAACCATAGGGCTTGGATAATATAGAGAAGTCTGGCCTTCATGTCCTCAGGAACAACAACAAAAAAAAATGGATATCTAAGAAAAGATAAGAAGGTTCAGGGGAAGAATTAATGAAGCAATCATGATCCATGGATAATGAAAATGAAGAAATTCTAGAACTATACCTCAAGCCCCAGGAAGGGTCACAGAATTTTGAGGCATTTATTTCGATTCTCATCTCATCCTTTGAACCTCCCCTTGTGCTGCCCCGTATATAGGTTTTCTAATACTCAAGGGCAGTTATGTTTTCTTTCTCTTTTGGCATCTTGTAGATTTTATGTTCATCTGTTGAGGCACATTGAGGTGATCTGCCAAATAACTCTTTTTGGCAAAAAGGAGTGCACTAGGTTATTACTCTTTGGTCCAAATGAGCCAGACTGACTGTCTACACTGTGGGAATATGCCAGATAATTACTTTAACCATGTCTTTCCTTTTAGCTGTGTATACATGGTCCTCATCTTCTAGATCAACTTGATTAAACCTCATATGGAATAATTACTGGCAAGTAGCCATGTGCCCAGAGTAATTTCATGTTCTTCTTTGGTTTCTACAGGGTGCTAGTGACAAAAGCAAGTTTTGTTTATAGTTATGTTAAAAGGATTTTCTTTTCATAATTTAACAGAGAATCTCTAAAACATGAAGAAAAGAGCACTCAATTAAGAGTGGGTGGTTTTCAAATTTTCCTTGGGAATCACAGAAACATTGCTAAGAAGAAGCTGATGTAGGTTAGCTTTTAGAAACCGAAAGGAAGTAGAAACCGTACTACATTGCTCCTGCCTGGCAAATCAAGTAAGTTTCATTACATTTAAATCATGTCTTCTGATGTAATGTCCATCTCTCTTTTGAAAGTAAGGACCAGAGTTGTTGCATTTTATTACAGAAGATAAACAATTTGATTTCCCATGAATTGCTGTGTCTTGCAATTGTAGAGAGAGAAAAGAAAGAAGAAAAAAAAAGAGAAAGAAAGAAGACTAAAGGCAAATTCTGACTGTGTTATATATTGGTTTTAGAACCAGAAGCAAGGATTTAAACATATCTCTCTTTTCTTGTGAAGATGCAAATAATTACCATCCCAATCTTGCAAAGCCTGTTTAGGAGGTTTAAATTAGATCACACAGAAAACGACTTTATAAACTGTCAAACACCAAATGCTAAATGTTCTTTGCTAATTATCAGAAAAAGATGTTTTAAATTGGTTTAAGATTTGCACACATTTCAAGAACAGAACAAAAAACACATCATGTTGGGGTAGAATGGATTAGGGAGGTAAGAAAATGTCAGTCAAGAGGCAGACAGCCCCAGGAATAATTAAATCAGGAAGAAAGCTACCCTCATGCAAAATTATACTTTCCTCTCTTCCATCGCCACAAAGGAAACCTAGGAATTCCAGAGAGAAGAGAGAGGAACATGAGTAGGAAGCAAATTTGTGATGTGTATGAACCCCTTCATGCTCTTAGATCAGAAATTTCCTTGCAGGGCCTCTACAGAGTACATGAATTTGAGTTCTTTTTAATTTAATATATATTTGACATGTAACATTGTATAAATTTGAAGCGTACAACATGTTGATTTGACGCATGTGTATACTTATATATTGATTGTAATCGTAGCCATAGTTAATACCCCCATCCTGTCATCTAATTACCATTTCCTTTCGTCTGGGGAATCCTAAGATCTAGTCTCTTAGCAAGTTTGATGACATGATGCAACATTGTCTGTATTCTCTCTACTGTGCATTACATCTCCAGGACTTCCTTGTCTTACAAGTTTGTACCTTCCAACAATATCTCTCCTATTCCCCACCATCAGCCCTGGTAACGCCTATTTTTCTGTTTGCATGACTTTGGTTTTTCTAGATTCCACATATAAGTGATACAGTGTTTGTCTTTCTCTGACCTATCTCATTTAGCATAATGTCCTTGAGGTTCATCTGGGTTGTTACCACTGGTAGGTTTTCCTTCATCTTCGTGGCTGAGGAATATTCCACTATGTGTGTGTGTGTGTAGTTCTATATTTATTATATATGTATATATCATCTATATTCATACCTATCTATATTCATATATGTCTATATGCATATCTATACCTATTCATATCTATCTATATCTATATATAGTGTATAGATAATATAGTCATGTGTATATTATATATGTATATCCATTTCTATCTATGTTGCATAGGGATAGATAGACATAGTATCTCCTTTACCCATTCATCTGTTGATGGCACTTAGGTTGTTTCCATATATTGGATATTATGAATAATGTTTTAATAAACATGGCAGTGCACATAGTTCTTTGATATCCTCTTCTCAAAAGAAAAATCCTTTTGAAAATTTTTTTTTTAATTTATTTGAGAAAGAGAGAAAAAAACAAGTGGGGAAATGGCCAGGAGGAGAAACAGACACTTCACTGGGAAGCAGTCCAATGAGGGGTTCGATCCTAGGACGTCAGGATCATGACCTAAGCCAAAGGCAGATGCTTTACCACTGAACCACCCAGGCGTCCCTCAAAAGAAAAATCCTTAATGAATACTGTTATGCTGAAAATTTAAAAAAATAAATAAATAAAATAAATTAAAAAAAAAAAAAAGAAAAATCCTTAAGAGCAGGGACATTAATTGTTTTCCTCACCATTTTTTCTCAAGCTAGAACACTGCCTAGCTCACAGTAGGACCTCAGTGATTATTTTGTGAATGAATGAAGGTACTTTAGGTAGCCAGGATAACCAAGCCAGGGATAAGAAGATAGGACAATGTGGTGAGCTGGGAAAAAAAAGCTGTATGAAGGAGAGTAGCAAAGAAAATTGAAAAGGCAGTTATTAGTGTGCTGCCTAAACCGCGGAGAGTGACAGCAAGGGGGACTTCCTTTGGGACACTATGATTCTATGGTGTCAAGCCCATTTCTTCATGGCATGCCTTAGAGCTGCTTAACGAATTCTGAGCTAAGGTGATCATATGAAAATTACTATGTTTAATATGGATAAAAATGGATATACAAACAGATATGTGGTGTTTTAATGTAAAGTGGGACCATAAATGGAACCGCTTTCTGGATAACTGCCTCGTCCACATGGCGAATTTCAACCAGAAAGTTAATAATGTACTTCATCTTGAGGAGTATCAGGATATTCTCTACCACGTAACTTCAAGCATCCGTAACAACTTGAATTGTGTTGACCTGATATAACAACTAGTGTTTCTACGAAGACTGTAATACACCAGTTATTTTGTATCAGATTACTTTGCACCAAGTTAAGTAACTCTATATTGAGAAACATAACACTGAATTTGAGAAAGAAAAGAGCTGTTGCTTCCATGTGTATTCTAATAGCAGGAAACATCTCTCTAGGTCAATTAAAAAAAAAAAAAACCCAAAACACAAAGAAGCACTTCTGCTGAAAATTACTTACTGTAACATAGAGTCACAAGCTGAAATAATTTTCAACAAGAACAAATTCTCAACAAGAACAAACCTTCCAACTACGTGAAAAAGTTGGAAAAAGAAACCAGAAGTACTTAGATTGTGTTTTAATCACAATCAATGAGAACTGATCATTATAGAAAATAGGAATCAGCAGAGTGCAAATTCTCCTGTGGAGAAGTTTCTGATACAGTTACAATTTGGTATTAAGCACTGTTCCAAGAATATTAACCACCTAGAAAGGGAGCTCATAAAAAGCTTCCAAAGATTTTTACACTACTACTGAAAGATCTAATACTATGCTAGGAAGTGGTGACTCAAATTACTGAGCCATTTTAAACATTGAAGAGAAATACCAAGACCTGAGAATCTTCATTTATAAAAGAAAATTGGCATTCTTCTATTAAGAGACCTATGAATGAAGAAGAGACCATCTGAAGGAAAGACGTCAATAGAATTTCAAAAGCTGTAGTCAAAGAGGTAAGTGGGAAGGAGAAGGGAATCAGTAGGAGTAAGTAGTCAAAAGTTTCCAACGACCTATGATAAAATCTGATGGTTTAAAGCCTAATTAGTTGTCTCTTGTTTTCAGAAGCCATGTTTATCATCAAGATAAAGTTTTGTCTACATAAATCAGAGGAGCGAGGAAAGTTTTTATCTGTCTAGGCTTAAAATCTGTAGCACATATTCATTCCAGGAACAGCTCCTGTTCTCTGAAGGTCTCTTTTTATGTCTCCATTATACTTCCTGTGACATGGGTTCCGCAGGGTGTCTATGTGTGTGTGTGTGTGTGTGTGTGTGCACATGTATACTTGTATGCAACATTGTTGTTGCTGATGTTGCTTCCTTTCCCTTTGTTACTGGATGCTCCTTCCTTGTCCAGCTCACTTGTGCTGAGGACCCCAATGGAATGCCAGATTTCCTCTTTCTTTATTTTGTTGTTGTTGTTGTTGTTATTATTATCTTATCGAGGGATAAAGAGGTAGAAGTTGGGAATCTTCAAACTCTCTTCTGATAGTGCTGATTATTCCCACTCTTCTGCAAGTGAAGATTTTCCTGTTTACCTGGCAGTTGTAGAAGACAATGGTGTATCAGATGGTCTTGAAACTTGATCTTTTAATACATTGTAACTGACTTTGAAGGTGGTCGAATTCAGAATAGATTATTACCTTTATTTTTTTCATCCACCATCTTTCATTGAGCACTACTGGGCATGGCAGGTCTGAAGGACTCAGTGGGTATACTCAGATACATATTTTTTGTAGACTATTTTAAAAATATTTATATTTGCCAGTATTTATAAATACTCGGCTGCCAGCTACAATTCTTCTCTATCACACAAATCCTTGCAAAACCTTTTGATTTCTACTCCAAATATTAACAATGAATCTAAGAAAAATGCTTTTTTGATAACATGTTCTTTTGCTTGAAATAACAAACTCTTCAGAAATGATGACATCTCTACATAAAACTTTGTGGAAAAAATTTTAGTGTAGCTATTTCTTCATAAATTGAAGATATCTGAACCAAAAAGAACAGTGCGGATGTGGGGGTAAAATCTGTTCATCCTTTTAAGCCTGCAGATTTTCTCTGTTCTGTTAGACTTGGTTGTAATTCTCCATGTAGCAACACAGATTCTGAATTTCATGGAAATTCCTCTTAAATCCTTATAATGGTCTCGCTGTCAGGCTTCATTTTTAATGATAGGCATTTCTATTTACTTTTGTTGTTATTGTTGATTTGACTGTTTTCTTAAGTGTCTAGTGGCAAATTGGAATGGGCTGCACAATGTTCTTTTAGGCTGGCCCCATTTTAGACTAAAGATGGCATTGTTCAATTCTTCATATTCTTGTTGTTTGTTTCTTTTCTTTTATCTTTCCATTCAATGCCAACTCAGGATCAGAAATGTTTTGCCAACATCTGTTTATTATTTTATTGCAACTCAGGGAACATAAGACGGTACCCATGCACAATGTTTATAGGTTTGCGCATAGCCCTCGGATGACGTCCTCACGTTTATTCTTGATGATTTGGCTCCAAATCCATCTTTTAGATTCAATTTTTTTTTTCTTGCCTTCAAAGCCAAGCGTGTTTCTAAGTGGTACTGGTTGGATGATCGCAACAGAATCTCAAACCAGCCAACGTTTTATGTTTTATGTTCAGAACTAACAAACACATCCCATGGCTTACACGCGTGCCTTTACAACAAAGGCAAAAGTGCATGAGCTCAGTCATGACCACCACTTCCTCAGAGGAGTGTGGAAGAATTAATGAACTCTCGTGGAATTCGAGAATTATGGAGAAGTCAGGATGCTTTTGCCCTCTACCTGATTTGTTGATTAATGAATAAAGGGTCAGGTGTTTTGTTTTTCACTTTTAAATAACTCCATAATAAGCATTTTATGGTGGTGGTAGATTATTTTATACTTTCAAGTAGAAGTAACATGTTTCTAAAGTTGCAGAGTTCTATTCCAAATCTTTGAGGTGTATCTGTAAACAGACCACCTTTCTGGCCTGTTAATTTTACCTTGAGTTTCACACTCTGTCCTTAAACTTATGTCTTTCATCAGTGCTCAGTGAAAAACAGATTTGCAGGGCAAACTGTTTGATGGGACTAGAGTTATCATGGAAGGGGGCGATTTCTTTTGTAATACTTCAGTCAAGTTAGAAATGTCGATTTCAACATAGTAAGTTGGGAATACAGGTCCTAACTCAGACAATTCTGACTGAATATACTTTTTCCAAGTCATATAACTAATGAAGAAGGCATAGATTCTTCTGCACAGACTAATTTAAGTAGCACCTTAAATAACACTCTGTTACCATTTCCCAAGAACTATTCATTCTATATAGCTCAGTAGTGTGATTGTTATGTAATAAAGGGAAAATAAGCATGAAGCAAAAGGTTGAAAAGTGAAGAGCTTTAATTTATATTTCTTACCTTTTTTGTAGATAGATTATAGATATTCGGGTGGGGGGAGAACACATATTGCTCAACTCCAATAATTTTTTTAAAGACTTAAAAAACGACTTTCTTTGGAATTTTTAATTATAAAGTTTTATTTCCTGAACCACTAAGTTGTTATAGAAATATAAAATATTCCTATGGTTAGGGCCACCTGGGTGATGCAGTTGGTTGAGCATCTGACTCTTGGTTTCAGCTCAGGTCATGATCTCAGGGTCATGGGATCGAGTCCTCAGCCAGGCTTGTGTGCTCAGTGTGGAGTCTGCTTGGGATTCTCTCTCCCTTGCCCTTTGTGCACCACCCCCATAAAATAAATAAATGGATCTTAAAAAAATATTCCTATGGTTATAATTTTATTGGTTTTTTGAAAAATACCGACAATATCCTATTGGCCCAAAATTTACACTGCAAATATTTTTGCAAAATTAAGGATAACCTTTTAAGGGCATCTTGCTGATTGTTATTAAGTCTCGCACCCATATTTAGTTTGGATTTGGAAGTTGTTTGCATTTGTGTGGGGTTCGTTTATGTCTATTATTCTCCATAAACTAAACTATGCCATTTGATTATCAAAATATATATTTATTCACTTATATATGAAGTTATCATCATGATCTTTTGTTTAATAGAATAAGGGAAGGCTCTGACTTATCTCTTTCAAGATCATTGAGACTCTGCAAGTAATGCAGTCTAAGTGACTTGTCTCTGCTCGCCGAGTTGGTAAGGAGTAGAAATGGTCAATACGAGGCACCTTGATTCCTGGTCAAGAACTTGGCAGAGATAGCCTCATTTAATCTAAAATTGACAGATTTAAAAAAGAGTAAGAGAAAATAACCAGCTGTATTCATTCATACCCCAACGATCCTTATTCTTCCAGCTGAGACCATAGTTGGAGACCAGGATTTCAGAGTTAAAACGAACTCACGTCAAACAACAGTCAACTAGCTTTGTGACTTAGGACTAAGTTACGCTTTATTTATCCTTCTGTAAAATAGAGTAGAAACAGTCTAATTATTGAATAATAAAATAACTGTTTGCAAAGCTCCTTCCATATAGTGAATATGCAGTAAATGGTTATATATTTGTGTGTGCATATATATACGTGTGTATATATATATATATATATGTATATTTATAGAAAACATAAAATTATGATGTATTTTATTATTCCTCACACCTAAAACTCTAAGGTTATCATTCTAATGTTATGCAACATTGTTTATATTGGGCTAAAAGGCATGAAGTCTATTATAAATTGTCACAGGAGAAGCAAATGAATACAGTCATCCTCAGTTCTCCCATGAGTGGTGTTAAGCTTTTCAGGAGACATTTGGCAATGTCTGGAGACACTTCTGGTTATCGCAATGGAGAAGGGAGGGAAGATGCCTTGGCGTTGAGTGTGTAGAATCCAGGGATGTTGCTAAATATTCTAGAATGCATAAGACCCCACAATAATAAATAGTCTGGCCTAAAATAACAGGGATGGAGAAATCCTGGAAAACATTGAAAACATTCTAAAGTTCCTCACCTCAAGTGACCTGATGACAAAAATGGATTCTCATTGCCCATAAGGTAAATTCAAATGAGATTATGGCTTGGGTTGAATTATATTCCATCCAACTTATCACAACTAACCTTTTACTTCAGATATACAATCTTCTGATACCCTTTTCAGTTTTCAAATGTTTTGTATCATATCCATTAAATATAATCACAATATATTACATGTAGAAATTTAGGACACAATTATAAATGCCGTGATTCAAGAAATAGTTTTAATTTAGCTTGTAGAGCCCATGAGTTCACCTAGTTCTTATTGAACTTGTTGGCTTGGGAATATATATGTGCATGTGTATATAGCCCCACATGTATAGACCCACATGTATATATGTAAGTATATACATACTTACATACAAATACATATATACACATATATCCTGAGCTTTCCAATGCAACAGACAACACATATGAAGGAAGATTTCTAATTGAAGATACACCTAATTCTCCTAAATAATCCATTATCTGGCTGAGATAGTTCATGTTTAAAAATGCTTCTGCTTAACAACAAGCCAACAGATGACTGCCAAGGTATCCTTCAGGTTATTGTGATTATTATTTTCTTCATTTTTTTCCCTTGCATGTATCCTTTCCATGTATCCTTGAAAACTTAGAGACTGAAGAACAATTCTGTCTAATTTCCTTGACCAGATGATAAAGATTATTTTCCAGCCAGGGTACATGCACTCTGCTGAGTCAAAAAGACTATATAGAATCTGGGTGCTTCCTCAAAAAAAAAAAAAAAAAAAAGAAGACTATTTAGGGGTGCTGGCATCCTAGTAAAAGGATTATGTTATAATTTTCTTCTCATTTTTCTCTCTTTTCATTTCCCTAAGTTTCTCCTTAGTTGAGACAAAAGGACAGTATCTCTAGACTTTCAGATTGAAGACCTTGACTAATTCTCCATCAACTATGTCACTGATTAACTCTGATCTCAACCACATGTTTTTTCTTAACCTTCATCACATTTTTAAAATGAGGTAATACTTGCAACACAAAGGTTTTCATATATATATCTTCGAAATATTAACTAAGGTATAGAGATGCATTTTTTAAAATCTCCAAATGAGTGTTTACTTACTTAAAAATCACTTGAATGGAGGGATTTAAAAAATATTCCTATTGTCTAGATTAGGAAACAGAAACTCAAACAAAGAAACAAAAAAAAGATTTCCCTAAAGCTCCTCTCCTGGAAATGATGGACCCAGTATTCAATTCAGGCATTTGTCAGCACTTAATGTCACCAGGTTGGTGCTGTTCAAGGAATGGGAGGCTCAAGATAAGACCATTCACTCACAATCAACATGAAGAAATCATTTTTTAAAAATTTTGGGGGCGCCTGGGTGGCTCAGTGGGTTAAGCCTCTGCCTTCGGCTCAGATCATGATCTCAGGGTCCTGGGATCGAGCCCCAGGTCGGTTTTCTGCTGAGCGGGGAGCCTGCCTCTCCCCACCCCCCACCCCCGTCTGCCTATCTGTCTACCTGTGATCTCTGTCTGTCAAATAAAACCTTTAAAAAAATTGTTGTACCTGTTAATAATTATAATGCATGAATTTATCATTCTTCTATCAGAGAGCAGCCTTGGTTTTACTCACATTCCTCAGAAATCCTAACCTGCAGCATAAAACGGATTGAACACTAAAGACATTTCTAAAAAGTAAAAAAAAAAAAAAAGTCCACAATCCATCTAGCTTATCTTCAGATCAAACACGCTCTGTGCGTGTGTGCGCGTGTGCGAGTGTGGGCCCGCTGCCTGACCAAGCTTCCTATGTGGTGTGTGTAGCCAGTGACGTTAGTACAACCCATCCTCCATAAACCTCAAGGTGACTCTAAGAAAAAATTCCTGTCATCAGTATCTGAGCCGGTAGTTTAAAAAGTAAACCGAAACAAGAACAAAAATCTTTCAAGTCTTTCAAATTCTGCTCTTGAAGGAAAGGCCTAGAAAAATCGTCTTTGGCATTTCCCATACTTCTTGTTCAGGAAACCACTCAAAATGTCTAAGATTTATTCTATATATTTGAAACAAAATGCTTTTTGTTTCATCAGAATTTTTTTTTGGAAAGATATTTGTTTTCAAGATGTTTGTCACCACTTGTAAGTAAAATAAAACATAAAGGACTTTCATACTGGAGACATTTTGTTCTGCGGTCCCCAATCTAGGCTTTCTGAATTACGCGACTGAGGAAGAATATTTCTTTTCAGTCCTATTAAATGTTAACTCTTGTCGGGCCTCTTAGAGGACTACAGAGACTGATTGCGAATTTCCTAGACTGGCTATGAATTTAGGGTGCTGAGGATTTCTCCTCACAGAACATTCTTACTCATTTAGAATATTTCTTCTCAAAAAAAGAAGAAAATTAACATCCTTTCCTGTTGTGAAAAGGTTTCAGATTCCAAAACCTAGTATTTTTACTTTGGTCAAATATGCTATTAATTAGAGTTAGGAAAAAATAACAAATAAATACCTTACCTTTCATCTGAGACCTCTAAGAACATTATGCAGTAGCGAAGTTTCACGGACTCACACCAGGAGACAGAACCTATGGTTAAAACCTGGAAGAAAATTTCAAATGGCATGGTTTTTAAAATAAGCAATGATTGTGAATCTGGATATCTGTGGTAGATTGTTTGCAGAAGTGGCCAAAATCATGATTCTCCCTGTATCTGCAGCATGGTTTTGGTCCCTCTCACAACGACTCTGGATTTAGGCAAAGGAACTTTGTACATCAATACTTGATGTACTTGAGACACAAAAAGTGTTTGAACCTTCGGATCTGGGAAGCCTGTGGCCACACTCATGTGACTGAGTCTTGGCCCTCTTGCCGGAAGATGAGAGAATATGGAACCTACTCACCTCATCACTTCTCCTGGACTTGAGCTAAGCATCGGAATATCAGTGAGGGCCTCCTAGAACAGCCCCAGGCAACCTTGCCCAAACTGCAAGAATGACTCAGCTGATCCAAAGATGTATGAAGATTTGATTAATATATATTGGAGTCGCTTTGTAGTACTTTAAACAAGGGATCCCATCTAAGAGCCAGTATTTACAGAGATTTTTAATCTTCTGATAGTTATTGTATCACTCGGAGTTCCAGAAGGAAGGAGTAGGTTGCCTACAATGGAAATTTTGAGGGGAATTTACTGAAGGGGTTATTTATAGATGTGTAGGCAGGGACAAGTGAACTATTTAGTGATGCTGAGACTTCCAGAACTAGCGACATGGGGTTGGTTTACCATGTCCATCCCAAGGGATTTTACCATCCCAAGGGGTTCCGTGGGATCTGGTGAAAATACTGGCCGGGAGAAGTGAAAGAGAAGCCTGCCAAAGAACCAGAGTTTAGGAAAAGATAGTCATAGGGGCTGAAGTAGAGATAGAGCAGGGAAGAAATGTTCAGGTAATCCTCTCCCTGTTCTCTTGTTGGCCAACCAAATCAGAAGCCAGAAGGCAAGGCCGTGTGGGGGATTCCTCCTCCCACAAGCCCCCCAGACTATAGTACAGGGCAGAGCAGCCGGGGGCGTGGGTGTGCAGGGCGAGTGGAGAAGAGGCGGGTCCAGTTCTACCCAAAGGCAAGGAGGTCTTCACGAATGCTCTCTTCACTTGCTCAGCCTACAACAGTCACAAGTTCAGGGTCGAGTCAAAGGCAGCCACCCAAGGGTACTGCCGTCTAAAACTGGGAAAATAGTCTGGTGTTGGTCTTGGAATTCGATGAAGCGGGATTTGAGTTCTGTTCCCAACCTGAACTGCTGGGTAACAGGCAGGTAGCCCGCCCTGAGTCTCAGTGTTACCGGCTGTGCAAATGGGACAATAATAAATGCTAAAAAGAGGTTTGCAAGGATACTTCAATGTCAATACTAGTTCCTTCCATGCTAGAAACGTCACCGCTGCTCACAACTAGCCTTTAAAAATGTAACATTGCATTTCAAAATATGGATTACTGACTAAATGAAAATCCCCAGATCTCAAGCAGTAAGCTACCAGATTCCAAAACGTTCGCTTTTCTTTTTTTCAATTTTTTGAAGTTATAAATAAATCCTACTTTTGTGCGCACTGTGGCCTATATCGTTTCAGAGGTTGGTTCTCTAATCCTTATTTTTCTTCCTCAAAGTTCTCGTACGCCCACACACTGTGACACACGTTTCTTTTCTTCTTTGCCTCAAGTATTCTTTTCTTAGCAAACATAGTTCAGCACCAAATCACAATTTCCAGGCAAATGAGATCAAGGCCAGAGACTTTTCAAAATCATTGAATTGTATACTTACAGAAATGCCACCCTGCATTTCATTATTAATCAAATCCATTTGCATGCCCCTAATATGCTTTAGATTCTTATTGTAACTGGTCTTAATTCTGTCTTTGGGATATTGTGAATTCTTTAAGATCCCATTGGCCAACAGAGCCTACGCCGAATGCAAAAATGTGCATGTTTGATATAACTTGTGATGTGAGGAAACGATCTTACAGCCTTAAAATCCTTCATTAAATTAAATATTATCTTAAGAAATCCTAATTAACTTAATCTTCACCTCCATCTTCATTTTTGTCTCCGTGACTTCATTTGAGCCTGGCCTGCCTATGACCTGGAGCACATTGGCTTCACATTAGATAAAATGTTACCAAAGCCTCAGAAAATAACCTTTTAATTACCTTTTAAACCCCAAAAAGAGAATTTGGTTTTTAGTGTGACATCATCCCAGGATGGTTTAAGCACACTAATTTTATTCCCTTGCTGTGCTAATTTATCTTGGTTTACAGAGATAATCAACCAGATGTTGAAATATTAAAACATGTTATCTCTGTGCATTTCTACTCGTACAAAGAGGTTGCAACCAGAGAATACCTCAATGTTTCCCTGCATTTATTAATGACACATTTATTTCATAGTGTCTTAAAAGGAACACCGCAAATATGAGTCTGACTGGCTTAATAACAAAGATTCTGAGGGGCAGATATGCTTTAGAGACACAATGACAAGTGATCATTTTTGAAGTCATTGAAATAATGCCAAAGCAATTTTGGAGTGACACCCACAAATCATCCTCTGCACTCCAGATGGGTTTGTATCACAAAGTCAACACCACCTTTCACAAGATGGTACTCTAATTTTTTTTCCCCCTGAAGATGAAATACAGCCTAAAAAAGGAGTTCCTAGTAAACCAATTTCAGAACCACAAACTCGCAATTTTTTAAGATGTATTTATTTGGCAGAGAGAGATCACAGGCAGGCAGGCAGAGAGAGAGAGAGGAGGAAGCAGGCTCCCCACTGAGCAGGGAGCCTGATGCGGGGCTCGATCCCAGGACCCCGGGATCATGACCTGAACCGAAGGCAGAGGCTTTAACCCACTGAGCCACCCAGGCACCCCACAAACTCGCAATTTTTTCAAGTCTTTTTTACAGCATTCCTACCATTTGTGGAAACAAGATTCTTACAAATGTATCTCATCATTAGTTCTCTGTCGGATCCATGAGCATTGGTCAGCAGCTGTTTTTGGCACTTGTTTCCATTCATAGAAACCTAGCTGAGGTAGATTCTTAAAAATATAAAAAATATATATAAAATAAAATCTGGTGGGTTTTTACATACAATGTACACATATAAGTATAAGATGATTGAATGGAAGTGATTGACTTATCCAGCCACGCATTTAAAAATATTTTCTAATCATTGGGCTGGAAACGGAGGGCAAATGTGAAAGAATCATATTTAAGTTCTATAAAGTGAGAAACTTTGAGTATTTACTATAAATGTTGGTTAGTATAGAAGGAATAAGTACAGGTACATTTATTCTGCACTGGCCTGAAGTGTCTTGGGAGAGAAAGGGGCCTTGGCTTGTGCTTTGAACATGGGTTGGATGGTAGTCACCTAGGACAGAAGATGCCATCCCTCCAGAAGCAGAAGAGAAGTGTAGCAAAGGTGGGAAGCCAGATGTTTGATGAATGGCTAGATACAAGAGGTTAATTATATTGGTCAATTCTCCATCAACACAGGGAATGCTTACTGTATGCAATATCTTTAAAACAACATGGATTTGTGCTTTAAATACTTAATCCTTTTTAAAAATATTTTATTTATTTGAGAGAGAGAGAGTGAGAGTGCACAAGTAGGAAGGAAGGGCAGAGGGAGAGGGAGAAGCAGACTCCCCACTGAGCAGGGACCCCCCCCCACCAATGTGCAATCCCAGGACTCTGAGATCATCACCTGAGCCAAGGAAGACCCTCAACCAATGGAACCACCCAGGTGCCCCTAAAAATTTAATTCTTACAGGATATTAATCCATGGAAAGGGAGAGACATATTCCATCAGACCATTCAGAGGCTAACCTGATAGTGTAAGTCATTGCTGTTCTACCTGCATCGGATAAAAAAAAAAAAAATGAGCACACACAACACCCTGATTATATTGATTTATTCCTAATTTATGTACATATATTTCTCTATTATTCCACACATATATGATGGGCACTATAATCACACATATAAAGAGAGATAAAAATAAAATATCACCTTTATTATCTTTTTTGGTTCCACATGTAAGTAAAAGCAGTGTTTCTTTCTCTGACTTCTTTTACTTAGCATAATGCCCTCAAGGCCCATCCATGTTGTCACAAATGACAAGACTCCCTTCTTTTTTAGGGCTGCATTATATTCCAGTGTGTGTGTGTGTGTGTGTGTGTGTGTGTGTGTGTGTATCACATGATCTCTATATGTTTCTCCCAGTAACTGACACAGTAGTAAAATGCTCAAAGCTTACATCACATTACATACAGCTGTGTCTAATACATGCCCCATCTTCTTACCCTCCTTCTTCCCGCAACGCCAGCCAGTCTCAGATACTCAGGACCATTCAGGAGGATTCATCCCATAATCTAACTGTTCCTAACTGTTCCTGGTGCTTCCGGCCTGCTAAGAAATCTTATTTACCTTTTCCAGACTACATCTCTACTGTTCACTTTTATCTAAGACAAAGATATTTTAGAAATATTCCTTATTTTTCATGAAAGGAGCTTATATCACTAGACATATGCATATCACCTTTCTAGTTAGTCGCAGTCATTTGGCTTCTGCCTAATTTCCTAGATAATTCTCATTACTTTTGTCTACCCTCTAAGGCAAGCGTACAGTAATTCTTCAGTGCAAAATGATTTCTTTGCGTTTAGGAACTTATCGTATTCATATCTGATTTATGATATTATTGGGACATAACGTATATATGGACGTGTAAATTTCACAGGACTGTTTGTAAATAATAGTAATAAAATATATTTATTTATTAGTCACTCTAGTCTTTATTTCAAATTCTTATTTGGCTCTTTGATAGATTAGGAATCTCAACAATAAAAAGCTAAGCTGAGTTTTTCTCTCTGAAGATGCCTTAACTTCCAGAAAAGAGGAGGGTTTGGTAATAATCAATCTCTATCAGTTGGAGCACAATATACACATCAAATGGCCCCAGACTACTTTTAGCCCAATGTATAGATCCTTGTCTTCAACATAGCCTGTTGAGAACCTACTATTTGCCTGGTTCTGACCTAATCAGTGGATAGATTTTTAATAAATGAATGAAGGCTTTCATGACTGCAGTTACGGTTCCATGTCAAGTCTCCCCCTTCCTGAACTATCCAAATGAGTGATGATAAATGGGGTCTGAATATTGGTTTACGTAGATTTGCTCTTCATCTGGGTTTTGTAACCTGAACACATGACACATTTTTTTTTATACGCAGTGTTTTCTTTATTTTTTTTCCTTCTGTCAGATTACTTCACCCTATCACCATAAGCAATCAAAGACTACCCTGAGTTTGAGATAAGAACTTGTTTAGTGATGTTTATGCCTCAGGAGTCAGACCCACTAGATCTGACTCTGCCCTTGACCAAGAGTACTATCTGGGATAAGTTACAGAAATCCCTTCATCTCCTTCACTTTAATATAGTAATAATAATAATAATAGTAATAACAACAACAATAATAATAACTATCTCTCTAGCTTATTGCGAGGAGTGTGCCCAGCATAAAGTAGTCAGTAATAATACCACTCTTTTCACAAACATTAAAATCCAATAAGAGAAAAATAGATACACACAGATTGTTTATGCATTTTCTTGCATTTATCTCCATGGTGCCAGGTCCATTTCTGTAAGGTAAGCCATCAGTCTCAGGTTTTCAATGAAAGATTATTCACTCTGGGACCTCAGTTCCTGCATTATTCATGCCATTCTGCATACAGCTAGATTTATGTGTCAGGAAAAACATACAAATGGAATCCGATTTACTTGCACAAGTTCCTGGAGCATTTGATTTATGTTTGAGTAAATAAAGACATATCTTATAGGTATTGGCTTCCCTTCTCTTTAGAAATGGAAGGGCAATGCTTCAAATTCCTTTCTTGGCAAGCATGGATGTCTGAAGTTTTGCAAGCAATGCAACTTCAAATCATACACTTTTCAGTTTTCTCCTAGGCTATGATATTTTTGTGTTCAGACTTGACCTTTCAAGGTCAAGACAATGGAAAATCTATAGCTCAACATCACTGGAAAAGGCTCAAGAGCGTATGGCTTAGAAGCAAATTGTATAAGAAACTAAAATAGAGAATTCGAATGGAAAACTTTGTCTATACTGTCATCAAGGTACCTGGTGTTCTGGCTGTAAATATTGTCCAAAATCACCTGAGTCTAGGTGGCTTTTTTTTTTTTTTTAAGATTGTATTTATTTGACAGAGACACACAGAGAGAGGAACACAAGCAGGGGGAGTGGGAGAGGGAGAAGCAGGCTTCCCACTGAGCAGAGAGCCCGATGTGGGGCTCCATCCCAGGACCCTGGGATCATGACCTGAGCCAAAGGCAGATGCTTAATGACTGAGCCCCCCAGGTACCCCTTGGCAGCATTTAACATACAATGTCTCTCCCTCTGGTGGGTCCTAAATTGCCTTGACCACAGTCACCCAGACTTGGATCCACTGTATTTGTTTTGCATAAATGTCTCAAGTAGGTGAATATATATATATATATATATATATATATATCTCAGTGCTCATTTTCCCACATCCTAATTTTTAATCCAGTTAAAAACAAAGTCTTCAGAAATCTAAAAAAAATCATTATTGGTACTTCTCAAAAATATCAAGATCGTGGAAAACAAAGGAAGACTGAACAAGTGTCAAAGGAAACTAGGGAGAAGCAGTAACTAAATGCGTTTGATATGGTCAGTTGGATTCTGGAACAGAAAAACAATATTAATGGAAGTAGGGGTGAAATTCAACTAAATTCTGGGGCTTGGTGATAGCAACATATCAGTGTTGGTTTCTTAATTTCGGTGAAAATGTAATGGTAGTGTGGGAAGCTAACATTAAGAGAGTCTGAACCACGTGATGGGTATACTGGAACTCTGTTTTGTCCTTGCAAATGTGCCATATATCTAAAATTATTCCAACATAGAAAGTTTTTTTTTTAATTTTTTAAATTTAATTTCTTTTCAGTGCAACAGAATTCATTGTTTATGCACCACACCCAGTGTTCCATACAATATGTGGCCTCCATAATATCCACCACCTGGTTCCCCCAACCTCCCACCCCCCCACCCCTTCAAAATCCTCAGATTGTTGTTCAGAGCCTATAGTCTCTCATGGTTTGTCTCCCCTTCCAATTTCCCTCAACTCCCTTCTCCTTTCCATCTCCCCATGTCCTCCATGTTATTTGTTATGCTCCACAAATAAGTGAAACCATATGATAATTGACTCTCTCTGCTTGACTTATTTCACTCAGCATAATCTCTTCCAGTCCCATCCATGTTGCTACAAAAGTTGGGTATTCATCCTTTCTGATGGAGGCATAATACTCCATAGTGTATATGGACCACATCTTCCTTATCCATTTGTTCGTTGAAGGGCATCTTGGTTCTTTCCACAGTTGGGCGACATGGCCATTGCTGCTATGAGTATTGGGGTACAGATGTCCCTTCTCTTCACTACATCTGTATCTTTGGGGTAAATACCCAGTCGTGCAATTGCAGGGTCATAGGGAAGCTCTACTTTTAATTTCTTAAGGAATCTCCACACTGTTCTCCAAAGTGCCCGCACCAATGTGCATTTCCACCAACAGTGTAAAAGGGTTCCCCTTTCTTCACATCCTCTCCAACACATGTTGTTTCCTGTCTTGCTAATTTTGGCCATTCTAAGTGGTGTAAGGTGGTATCTCAATGTGGTTTTAATTGGAATCTCCCTGATGGCTAGTGATGATGAACACTTTTTCATGTGTCTGATAGCCATTTATAGAAAGTTTATCAAAGACATACAATGGTAACAAAAGCTCTTTGAACATGGAATACAAGAAAACCAATGTTTCTCTTTTGTGGGCAGTTTTACAAAAAAGGAAAGAAGATATCTCCAGGTGATACATGAATCATTTTCTCTCCTCTCGAGATGTCTGAATTATCAGACACTTGATGTCTAAATTATTATTTAGTCTCTTGATGTTTCATCTCTTGATATCTAAATTATTATGACCTCAAACAATTACTGAGACTGCTATAGTAGTGGCCACTTCCTGAAAATCACCCCATGATGAATGAAGGTTTATTTGGTTATTTACACAACTAGAGCTCCTTTTATGGTTAATTTCTATGGAAAATACATGCCATGGAAGCTTGAAAACATATTTTATCCATAGATATGGTAGCAGACTGACCGAACCTCTGCAGTTTAAGTCATACTTTTATTTATTTTTTTATTTGTTATAAATTTTATTTATTTATTTGACAGACAGAGATAGAGAGCATGAGCATGCAGAATAACAGGTAGAGGGAGATGGAGAAGCATGCTTCCCTAAAGGAGCATCAGGTAAGAGCCCAATGAGGAACTTGATTCCAGCCAGGACCTTGAGATCATAACTTGAGCCAAAGACAGATGCTTAACCAACTGAGCCACCCAGCCAACCCTAAGTCATACTTTTAAAACCGAAGATATTTTTGGGGTGCCTGGGTGCCTCAGTTTGTTGAGTGGCTGACTCTTGATCTCAGTTCAGGTTTTGATCTCAGGATCATGAGTTCAAGCCTGACATTGGGCTCCATACTTGTCATGGAGCCTACTTGAAAATAAATAATAAACAAACAAAGAATATTTTAAGTTAGGGTTAGTGAATGAAAATATGTAAAATAGGAAGTGAAGTGAACTTTTTAAAAAAATACATTTTTTATATAACAGTAAGAGGAAACAGAGGACTGTTGGTAAATGGGTCCATAGTCTGACCGTTTCGGTCACATCACCTCTCAAAGTAACACCTTTCAGTTGTTACCCCATAAAATAATAGGAATAAAATTTTCATTCCCTACCACAGTACAGGTGTCATCATGAATTTATTATCCCTGAATAGTTCTCCAGCCTTCTTTCATTCCATTTTCTTATTACCTTCTCATCATTGCTGTCCCAACATTGTTGGTTTGCCATTGGGGAGGCATTATCCTGGAGCTAAAGATAAAGCTTGGGTTTCAGTCTTACTTTCATGGGGCCTTGCATGGTTATATGAATTTATAATATTTTTAGAAATAACCTGTTTGAATTGAACTTGTTTATGACAGTGATCTTCTCTACTCCAATGACCCTTCCATTGTAGACACTGTTCCCCTGATGGGTAGCATTGGAGAGACCAAGAGAACGTTTCAGAGATCTGGTTGAGAGGAAAGGGGATTTGAGATGCATCTGCATTTAATTTTAGTGTATTGGCTCTATTTCTGTAGTGCAGATTCACTTTTATGTGTATTTACAAGTTTCTAGGTGCCAAGGTCTTCAAGTCCTCCAAGAATGTATCTATTATCCACTGTGTCAACTCATCAGTGGTAGTGATGTAGGGTCCAAAGCCAGCCGTGTCATGAAGATAACCAGCACACTTCCTCCAGTGCCCAGCAATGGGAGAACACCGTTGATGGAAGAGAAATGACGTTTCTTATTTCCACAGAAGCTAACATGTGGAAAGTTCTTCCACATCTCATGACCCTCATAGAAAAGAAAACTCATTTCCACAATTTGACAGAATTCCTAAAAATTACAGGATGTCACCCAAAAGCTGTAACACTTAAAGAAACGTCTATAGCTTATCAGAGAAATAAATCAACCATACTAGATAGATGACTTTTTATTCTCTGTACAGAAAATATTCCCAAAAAATCTCGAAGGGTTATAATTGTCAAAGAGTAGGGAGGCAAAATGTGTGTGCAATATTATAGAAGTATGTGCCATAATAGTTTTGGGGGTGTTTTTGTAATATTTATGAGCCTTTTAAAATTTGTGATTTGTGATTTCTCTCATTGTAACTACACATTAATATTCATGTCTAGTTTTGTACTTGCTTTTTTTTATATTTTTAAAAAGAGTCCCCAAAAGTTATGGGCCTCAGGCTTTACAAAACCCAAATCAGTCTCTGTAAGACAATCATAAAATTTATAATTATGTGGTAATTACACGTATTGGACCAAAAGCTTACATGGAGCCGTCTAGCCCCCTAGTGCAATAATTCACATTTGTAGACACAGAGTCACCTCCAACACAAAGGCAGGAAGAAACGAGGCAATGTGGCAGCCCTAACTGGGTCCCTTCTCTCTACCTGAATGGAGCTTACCTCTTGCTCCACTTGTCCCCCTGGCTGCGATGAATTTCATACCTTGCTAAAGTGTGTAGAACCCTTTCTAATACTTTTGTTTAGCTAGATGCCCAATTCTGATCTCCATAGCTTGGCCCCGTCTATGGTGGCTGCGTCCCCCATGTCAGGCTAGTGTGACTAAGCTCGTACTCTCCCCCGCGGGGACTCAATTCCCACCAAACGGATGTGTGTAAAACAGTAATCGGTGATTTCCTTCATGGACTAAAAGGTAGTTCTAGGAGGAAGTGAGGAGGTTTCCTTCTCTATCTTCTAAAAGATGTTGAGAAGTAACCTGTTTTACATAATGCTTTCGCTTTGGGACTGTACATCAAAAAATAACACAGGTTTTTGTTTTAAATCTTGAAAAAGATAATGTAAAAATTTTAAACCCACATAACAGCAGAAAAATGAGGGCTCTTATAATATCTTTTGTTGCTAAGAGCATTAAGGGATAATGATTTCAAATATTAAGTTTAGGATACAAAATAAATCCAAATAGGAATAATAGTTTAGCTGAGTAATCCGATTATTTGGAAAGATGTTCCTTTTGGGAAAGAAAAAAAAAAAAGACAGAGAGAGAGAGAGAGAGAAAGAGATTGTAACCTTGAGACTTTTAAGGACAGAGGACAAACTGGGAGTTGATGGAGGAAGGTGGGTGGGGGATGGGCTGGACGAGTGATGCATATTAGGACACCTGCTGTGATGAACACTGGGTGTTGCATGGAAGTGATGAATTACTAAATTCTACTCCTGAAACTAATATTCTACTATATGTTCACTAAATAGAATTTAAAGACAAATTTGGAAAAAATAAAATAAGATCAAGATGTTCCTTTCTAACGTAAAACATTAATGAGAATTAATATACACACAATCTTACCCACACATATACATACACCCATGGGTAGACACAAACACGCAGAGTCTTCCTTCTGCAATGTTGTGATATAAATTTAATTCCTAACCAAAAAGAAAATCATTCTTGGCAGGCAAATATCAATTTCCATTGTTATTTTTGGATGTTTTTAACTTCTTTAACTTGTTTTTAGATGTTTTGCGTAATAGTTTATTATTGGATTCCATTTCCCCCATCTGGTCTTTAAAACGGTCTACGTTTACAATGGTATTGTATTTTCAGGTATGATTCTTCTCCCCCCGTCCCCTGTTCCTTCAGCTTCAACTTCTAAGCTCCATTATAACCCACGTCACATTTGTGGCTTTCAGAGAGGGCCAAAATGTACAGCAAAGGAAAACATCGTAAATTCATTATGAAACTCTACTTATGTATTCTTTATATATTTTGCTGTCTGCAAAGACCATATTAATGGGAATTTCTAATTTTGTTCTTCAAAATGAAATAGTGTCGAGTTGTTGAATTCCTGGGTCACTAATCCATTTTAAAGCCTGACACTATTCATTTCATATGTTGAAAGACACCTTCCCATCCATTAAATCAAAGAAACATTGTGAAAAACAGTGGGCCTCTCTTTCTTTTCCTGTCTCTGCAGGGCACATCAATACTTTCTTGGGCCAAAAGGAGAGCAAGTACACATTCTTCTTATTTCCTAGATATTCGGGTCCAAATGTACCTTTACTTCTCGTCCCCGCATTAGTTGTGTAGACTGTTCCGTGACAATCATCATCTCCCTTCAGCAAATTTTGGTCTTTTCAAGTCAGAGATACATTCCATATTTCTTTAAATTCAGCAAACACTGCTTAACTTCCTACATGTGTTATAAAACATTCTCTTCCATACTTGTCTTAATCTTCTCAGGCGACTGTGACAAAAATACTGTAAAACGGGCAGCTTATAAACAGCAAATGTGGATCCTCACAGTCCTAGAGTCTGGAAAGTGCAAGATCAAGGTGCAGAAGGACTGAGTGTGTGATGAGAACTTCCTCGTTGATGGTGGTCTTGCTGTAACCTCACATGGCTGAAGAAGCAAGCGGTTTGGCTGGGGTTTCAGAGAAGGCACACATCTCTCTGCCTTCACGATCCTACCATCTCCAAAGGTTCCTACTTCCAAATAGCATCACATGGCAGATTAAGTTTTAACGTACAAACTTGGTCCAGGAGGTGGAGTGGGGCATGGGGAGGGCCAACATTCAGCCCACAGCAATATTTTCACATATGTCAAGTCATTCAGTTGTGCATGGCATTTTGGGAAAGAAAGATTATTGTTGCCAGTGTGCATATAATAACAAATAGAGAGCCCAGGGAAATTAAAAAAAAAAAAAAATCAACCAAGTGTGGGGAGTTAGGTGGGGCCAGCAAGAGCTTCTCCTGTCTATGTAAGTGGCAAAGAACATGGGTTCTGAAGCTTGACCAGTCCCTCCACTGGGGTTTACTTATCTACTTGTAAAATGAAGGTAATATTAAGTACCACAGAGGATTTTCGTCGATGATTAAATAATATCATAGATGAGAGGAGCTCAAACTCATGTACATCGTGACAGGCGGCAGCAGTTAGCTGGTGCCATGTCATTCCTGAATCCAAATCCAGTGCTTTTTCCTAAATCCTAGACACTCTTCCTCAAAATCTGCCCATCTAGGAAAAGGAAAACAGAACAACAAACGGAAAGAAAAAAAGAAATGATTAAAGATGTGAAGTTTCACTTCCAAGTCCAAGACTCCTATAATTCTATAAATTAGCAGGCACCTCCCACCATATTTAAATGTCCTTGCCTTCGTTTTTAGGGAGGACTTCACCCTCACACCAAGGCTTCCAGTTGTATCCTATTACACCAAGTACAGCTCATCGAGAGAAGTTTTTTAAAAAAATTCAATAATCAAGAAGCGTAACATGTATATGAGCAAGTGGAGAAACTGGAGAAGCCTTGTTTTCAATTACAGATTTCTTGCGTGGCCGATGTGGCTGCCTTCCTTAAATGGAAAAAGAGCTTAATGGAAAAACTCTCTTCTATATGTTAAAAATCAAATTTGTGAAGATTTTATTAAGGAAAACCAAAACAACTTTCCGTTTCTGGTTTTAAACATAGAGCCAGATGTGTTTCCCTAACAAGTTGGGGATGGGCAGGAAAGTGAATGGAGCAAATGGAGCTTTTTAAGAATAATAATAATAATAATAATAATATTCTTGATAAAAAGCACAAGCACAGGCTTCAGGCGGCTATTACATTCAGCTTGTTGTGGATCTCCAATATGATCTCATGGGACACAGCTCATTAAGTGATTATAGAAAAACACAAGAAAATCATTTTATCTAAGCAGTAGCCACTCTAAGTTTTCATCTTGAGTTAACCACAGTTCTTAATGTTCCATTAGTATGGGGGAAAGTTCAAATGCAGAAATGAGCTCTCCAAAGGAAGGCATATGGTCTGCTTGGTTTCTAGGTCTGGGCAAATGTTCAGAGAACTGTTTATTTTATCAAAGCCTAACTATACATGTCTTTCGATGCACATCCAATCACCATGCCAGTTGTTGCAAGTGACATGTGTGCAACATTCTGGACATTCAAGCTCTTTCCTTATCATGAAATCCACTGCCTTAAGTTAAATGTCTTTTCCATTTCAGTCGTTAAAATACTACATGGTCCCTGCTCTAGGACAGAAGCAGGATTTAGGAGAGACCATGGCTGTTTTTGCCCCTGCCAGCTACAAAGAGATAAATGACATCTAGTTTAGATAAATGACAAATATTCTTGGGCTACATCTCTGTTACCCACATTATTTCAATACTTCTCATTCTCACTGGAAAGACTAGGGTTATGACCTTGCAATCAAATGGAAAGATGATAAATTTATTGAAGACTCTGATTTTCAACATGGAACATCAATACGTCAAGCCAATGGGAATCTCTCTGGTATCCAGCACAATGAAAAGGTGAAGAAGGGATTTAAGATAACCAACACTGAGTCTGGTTTTACACTGATAGTCAAAACCACATAAGGTAGGGACAGAGAAATAATCCACTCTATAGATTTATATCTACCTTAATAAGCAGGGCAAAAATCTCTTCAAAGACATAGCCATGATCAATGGTACTCAAATGCTTTTACTTCTAGAATCAAAAACCTGTAGATGTGTCAGAAAGATGCACCTTCCTACAAAACAAGGTAAAACACACAAGCTGCAAATGAATTTGCTTTATATAACAGCTGATCTCATTTTCACTTTAAAAAGGAAGTTATTCAACGATACTGACTTTTCTATTCAATAAGAGGAGCTCTAGAAAAACTTTAATGCCTTAAGACTCTGTTAAAATTATTTGGATGCTTTGTTGTATAAAATCACATCTGAGAGATGTGTAAGTCCTTGAGTGTATGATGGATATAAACGAAGGATCCATAAATTTCATGAGCACATCTCTTATACTAGAGATGGACACTTTCTTCATTTTATTTGTATCCTTAGTTCAGGTGGTAGGGATCACTCCTACAGACAACTTCCTCCTAAATTGCCCTCTGTCCTCACTGGCACCTCTGAAAAGAACTTTACCTACATTCCTACCACTAATCTCTTTAAACAAGTTAGATGTGAACATGTCAAGCCTCCCCTGAAAACTTATCAGATTCTCCTAGCCTAGGGAGTATAAAGTTTGAGCTAAGATCTAGCTTTGGAGACAATGGCTTTGATGATTTCCAATTTTTTCATCTATTTACCTTCCTTGGACCCAACCCCAAACTGCTTGTGGTTGCTTAGAAACAACATGTTCATGTAATATCTACTGGTTCTCACCACTTACTTTTCTTCCTGTCTGGGTTAAGAATCATTATTTTCCCTTCTCTCAACAACCTGCCCCCTTTCTCTGCTTGGATACCAGCTATGGTTCAGGAGTAAGACAGCATGGGCAGATGCATGGTTTCATGACACTCCCTGTTTGTCTCATTCTGGTTGTTGTTGTTTAAAGATTTTATATATTTATTTGAGGGAGAGTGTGTGTGTGAGAGAGAGAGAGAGATCATGAGCAGGGAGGAAGGGTAGAGAGAGAAGCAGACTCCCTGTTGAGCAGGAAGCCAGATTCAGGACCCTGGGATCATAACCTGAGCCGAAGGCAGACACTAAACTAGCTGAGCCACCCAGACTCCCCGGTTTGTCTCATTCCATTTTACTCTCACCTCTAAAATATTTTGGCACCTTAACTACACTTTATTATTACATTCAATTATCCTTCATTCTTTTCATTATTGGAGTACCTACTCAGGTTTGAGTTTGACTGTTATTCTTTTTCTTTCCAAGTTTTTATTTAAATTTCACTTAGTTAACATACAGTGTAATGATTAGTTTCAGGAGCAGAACTTCGTGGTTCTTCACTTACACACAGCACTTGGTGCTCATCATAGACTTATTTAATCCCCATCACCTGTTTCACTCATTCCCCTTCCCTTCTGGTAACCATCAGTTTGTTCTCTAAAGTTAAGAGTCCTTTTTTTTTCCTCCCTGTGTTCATTTGTTTTATTTCTTTTTTAAAAATTTTTATTTGTTTTTTAAATTTCTTTTCGGTGTTCCAGAATTCATTGTTTATGCACCACACCCAGTGTTCCATGCAATCCGTGCCGTCCAGAATACCCACCACCAGGCTCATCCAACTTCCCACCCTCCCTCCCCTCCAAAACACTCAGATTGTTTCTCAGAGTCCACAGTCTCTCATGGTTCATCTCCCCCTCCAATTTCCCCCAACTCCCTTCTCCTCTCCATCTCCTAATGTCCTCCATGTTATTCCTTATGCTCCACATATAAGTGAAACCATATGATAATTGACTTTCATGCTTGACTTATTTCACTCAGCATAATCTCCTCCAGTCCTGTCCGTGTTGATACAAAAGTTGGGTATCCATCCTTTCTGATGGAGGTATAATACTCCATTGTATATATGGACCACATCTTCCTTATCCATTCATCCGTTGAAGGGCATCATTTGTTTTACATCTTAAATTCTACGTATGAGTGAAGTCATATGGTATTTCTCTTCATTTGACTGACTTCTTTCCTTCAGCTTAATACTCTCTAGCTCTATGCGTGTCATTGCCGGTGGACAAGATCCCATTCTTTTTGATGGCTGAGTGATAGTCCATTGTATGTATATTCCACATCTTCTTTATCTGTCCATCAGCTGATGGACATTTAGGCTCTTTGCATAATGTGGCCTTTGTTGATGATGCTGCTATAAATATCGGTGCATGTATTTCTTTGAATTAGTATTTTTGTAGTCTTTGTGTGAATACCTTGCAGTGCCATCAGTGGATCAGAGTTCTATTTTTAAGTTTTTGAGGAACCTCCCTACTTTTTTCCACAGCAGCTGCACCGGCTTGTATCCCCACCAACAGGGGTTTCTTCGCATCCTCACCAACATCTGTTGTTTCCTGCGTTGTTCATTTTAGCCATTCTGACACATGTGAGGTGGTATCTCATTGTGGTGTTTTTTATTTGTATTTCCCTGATGATGAATGATGCTGAGCTACTGTTCGACTTGAAAATCCTAACAGGCAGGAGTAGGGTGTTTTCATTTACTTTATCTTATCTTACTTCATTTTATTTTATTTTGCTGTATAATGTCTTATAAAAATCACATCTGTAGTTGAGTCATCTTTGTCAGACTAAAATGAACAGAGATCTTTGGGTTAGATTAATGTATGCAACTGTATCTTGAGGTGGCCTTTTTGTTTCCTTGTCTGCTTGCTTGCTTAAGATTTAAAAATCATTCTCTACAGTTGGCTGACAAAAGATCATATTAAGGGAAAGCCAGAGTGGCTACTGGGTGGCTCAGTTAGTTGGGCGGCCGACTCTTGATTTCAGGTCATGTCAAGATGTCAGGGTCCCGGGATGGGGCCCTGAGTTGGGCTCTATGCTCAGCAGGGAGTCTGCTTGAGGATTCATTCTCTCTTCCTCTTCCCCTCCGTCCTCTAAAATAAATAAATAATATATTTAAGACAAAGAGAAGGCTGGAATTTGCCCAAAATAAGTATCTGGGATAGGAGGCCACTACATCCTCTTAAATATTCTAGAATATCTAAAATTAGAAATAACATTTTATTGTGTATTGTGGTCTTTTATATTTTTAAAAAATGAAACATTAGAGGTTGGAGGAAGTGATAGGGATAGAAGGCTTTTAAGTGTATCTCCATTTTTTATGCTAAGGATAAAAGGTGTTTTATAAGTCAACAGTAGGAAATATACTTGATTAGATTGCCATTCCATAAACAAACACACATACAAAATCCTATCATCATTTATTCAAAAAACATTTTTCTAGAAGGATGTTTTTCTTTTGAATTGTCAAATACAAGCACCCAGAAGTCCAATCTTTTGCAAACTGAAATAATCTGATGTCACCCTTAAAGGTCAAAATGTTGCCTATACTAGTACTGAATGCATTTCTTCATTCATTCTACAGATATCATAAGTGCCTACCACATGCCAAGTCCTGGTGCTGGAGTTAAGATAATTGTGTTTTTGTGTGGAGGGGCTGGGAGGGAGGGGAACAACAAACAAAACAAAACAAAAATAACCCAAAAAATAATAATAATAAGGGAAGACCCTGTCCCTGTGAAGGTGACATTCTACCTTGTTTTAATAAGCCAATAATCCCAAATGCCTGGGAAGGCAGGATAGAGGACGTAGGATGCATACGGCTTGATGATGTTTAAAATGCTTGATGCTTAACATAAATGATAAGAAAATAACTCTCCCCTGCATCTTTGCATTCAAATATTCTTCAATTTGCCCTTAAAGTAGCAACATAACTTTTCATCAAATCTATCTTTAAAACTGAACCAGGTTTTTAATTTTCAATTTTTATGTCCATGTGGTGCTGTTATGGAGAAGGCTGTGCTACTAACCTCCCTTTACGTGAATATTTGACAACATCTCTGCTCATTTTCTTAAGAAAAAGAGTTGAGGGGCGCCTGGGTGGCTCAGTGTGTTAAAGCCTCTGCCTCCGGCTCAGGTCATGATCTCAGGGTCCTGGGATCAAGCCTCACATCGGGCTGTCTGCTCAGCAGGGAGCCTGCTTCCCTCTCTCTCTGCCTGCCTCTCTGCCTACTTGTGATCTCTCTCTCTGTCAAATGAATAAATAAAATCTTTAAAAAAAAAAAAAAAAAAAAAAAAAAAAAAAAAAAAAAAAAAAAAGAAAAAGAGTTGATAGGTCAACTTGAAGTTAAGTACTTAAAGAATGGCATCCTAAATGCATATTTCCAAAAGTATTTGAGAATGTACCTCTCATCTAAAGTACCTTCAATATTGGTCGATTTTATTGAAAAGAAATGCATTGTGTATTAGGCATTAGTGCCTCATGCTTCCTCCCCCCCAAATGGGAATTTTCACCTGTAAATATCTTTGCATGTCTTTTCTCCATTATTCATTCTATTGGGGTGTAATTTTCCTTTATGTATGTATCAGCAAGCTTTATAGATTGCACATATTTCTGCAGTCTATAGTTTGACTTTCTGATTTAATTAAGATGGTTTGACCATCTGCCCTTAAACTTTCACACGTGCAAATATCTTCATTGTGATATTTTTCCCCTTTGTTTTATTTTTTTTTTAAGATTTTATTTATTTATTTGACAGAGAGAGATCACAAGCAGGCAGAGAGGCAGGTAGAGAGAGTGAGAGAAGGAAGCAGGCTCCTGGCTGAGCAGAGAGCCTGATGAGGGGCTACCTGAGCCGAAGGCAGCGGCTTAACCCACTGAGCCACCCAGGCGCACCCCCCCTTTGTTTTAAAGCTGGCAGAGGCTTCCTTCATCCTAAGATCAAGTAGCTATTTAGCTACATTTTTTTAAGGGTTTTTTGTTGTTGTTGTTGTTGTTGTTCTTTTATATACTTAATTGTGAAATCAATGCAGAATTTATCTTGGTATATGGTATCTGGTGATGGTCTGACAGCATGTCCAAAATTTTTGAAATCCCATATGAATATTGGTTAATCATTTCCTTCACTCCAGACTTTGTCACTCCACCTCCAAAAATTAACTAAATTCAGATATTTACATGAATTATTTATGAGCTGTCTCTTCTGTGTGATTGATCAGTCCATATATTCTTACTTGAGGAGCACCCATTTAAAATTAATATAGTTTAATAACATGCTTTCGGATCTGCTTGGTTCAGTCTCTCTCCTTTTGTAATTACGATGACTACAATTTTAAATATGTTGTTACTGGTTTATCACCCTACTTTCCAGCAGATCCCTGATGGCCACAGAAATCAGTGATGAATCCCTATTTCCTAACGAGTCCAGATTCCCCGTCTTTAAAAAGAGAAAGGAAAAAGAAAAGGGAAGAAATTAAATTGCCTTCCTTCCTTTTCTACCTTTCTCATTAGGTATCGTGTCTGTATATCACTGTAAAGAATTCAGCTCTTCTAAAAACATGAAAATCAATACGAATTCTGGCAATAGGTTACCTTTTGGTTTTAATTTTTAGTAGGGCTTGACGTTTGCAACATTTTGAAATTATGGTTAATTTGTTATGTGTAAATTGAGAAAATTTACCCAGAAAGCCCTGCCTAGCTTATTATAATCGTTGGTCAAAACTCACAAAGGACCATATCACGTGTTAGGAACAAAGAAGTAATACAGATTGTTGAGAATGATCGACAGAAGGAAGGGTAAAGTTTGCTCTCTCAGGAAAAGAAATTGTTTCTTCTTTTCTGGAGATAAATAGCTAGATATTCCTGATCTAATCAATAACCGACCTATTCTCTCATTGCTTTTCATGTATTTGTGAAATACTGTGGAAATTGCATAAAATGTTTCCCTGCAGGAACAAATCTGAAATTGTGAATTTGAATTATTGAATTCACAAGTTTCTAATGAATGCTATCCCTTTGAACTCTACCTGTTCTGGTTGTTTCTTAACCTCAGATGTTACCCACCTTCAACACTAATTGGAGTTTGGACCTGTCTGAGCAGCACTAAAGTTGGGGGTCCATTCCTTCGGCATCCTATTTCTTGGGCTCAGTGTGCTGACGTTGAAATGTCTCATATTCTACTGGACACAAATATTCTAAACATTATGCACAGAAATTAAAGGAAAGTAGACCAAATTGGAATGGAATTATTCAT
The DNA here is from genome assembly GCF_011764305.1 of Mustela putorius furo. Classification (NCBI taxonomy): domain Eukaryota; kingdom Metazoa; phylum Chordata; class Mammalia; order Carnivora; family Mustelidae; genus Mustela; species Mustela putorius. The sequence continues at coordinate 11,563,474 of NW_025421399.1, forward strand.
TCACTTCAATGCAGTCTAACATGGATAATTCCATGCGGGAGTCTTGAGTTTAAATAAACTTTCCATGGCAATCTATTTTCTGAAGACTTTTGCTTTGTTTGAATTCTTTTATAGAAGGACATTTTCCTCCATATGTTTATTCTCACAGACAAATACAGGAAAAAGCCCACTTGCTCTTGCTGACCTTTCTGCTTAGCAACTAGTACTTTCCTTAGCTCAAAGGTAATTCTTTATTCAAGAGGGCCTTATTTAGAACACATGATAGGCATTCAGAGTTTTCCAGTAGCCTCTGAATACCACAGAGTATTTATTTACATTGTATAAAATTAGAGGAAATGAAGGGGTTTGCATTTGAACTAGAAGCAACAGCCTAATTCTCTTTATGGAGAGACTCAGTCAATGTCACTTTGTGGGGTGGGTTGGGGGGGTCGGGTAGAGAGAACTCAAATCGCAGACATTTTAAGCAATGCAGTTTTTTGTTACCTAACAATGAATTATACCACTGCTTTCTAAATAAGACCAAGGCAGTGAATTATGGACAATTTCTATCTTATGCCTAGTCTTAGAGTCAGTATATTTTGATTCCTGTCTCAGCAAGCTAAGGCATAAGGAATCATCTTTGCTGACCTAACCCAAAGGGAAACTACTTTAGGGAGAAATATTATTTTAAAAAGACTTAAGATGCATCCGGTAGGATATCTAACTTTATGTGAGCACATATATTTGCACATAGATCAGTAACAGAAAACAGTAAACAGAAAACTGACCACCCGGTGTCTGATATGATTTGAATAGAATTTGTACAAGAATAGTTTTGATTGGGCACTGGGTGGCTCAGTTGGTTAAGCCTCTGCCTTTGACTCAGGTCATGATCCCAGGGTCCTGAGATCCCTGCTCCCCGCTCAGTGGGGAGCCTGCTTCTCCCTCTCCCATTCCCCCCCACCCCCGCCCCCACTTATGCACCCTCTTTCTTAGTCAAATAAATCTTAAAAAAAAAAAAGAAGAAGAATAGTTTTGATTAACACAGACAACAATTCCTGTCCTTTCTATTTGCTTAACAAGGGAGCATCTTATTTATTGAGCTTGAATTTAAATACACTTGACAGCAAATTTTGTAAAACAGAACAATCAAGTTTAAAGTTGGGGGGGAACAATGCTGTAAAAATGCTGTCTGGATATTTCTGAACGTAACATGAAAAGGTAATATATCAACCCAAAGGGCAAAAATGCTTCCCAGTGCCTATCTTGTGGGATAGTCACTAGGTAAAATAAGTAGCAAAGATGTAAAAGGTATTCTAGAAATAAAAGCTGAGTGATATAGATATTTGGTGGAAACCAAAATGGTTGGCTGTATCTCCATTTTAAGAAAATCTTAGGAAGAAAAATACTAACCTATTTCCTTCATAATGACACTAAAAATAGGTTTAATTGATCCATAATAATAAATTCCCATCAAACGAGGTCACTTTTCAAAGTAATTACTTCACGTATCCAAATCCTTATGATTTAAGCTCTTCTTAGAAGATGTTTGATAAATCACTTGCAGAAATCTTTATTAAAGATACAATTTGTCTCTTAATCTCCACAGAAGGGAGGACAGTCCTGTTGACATCTTGATTTTTAGTCGAATGAGATTCTTTCTTAGTAGACTACTGACCCACAGATTTGTGAGATCGTATATATGTGTTCTTTTAAGTCTCCCATGCCCCCCAAAAGATAGTCTATTTAATTTATCAAGCTCCATAAAGAATGGATGCAAGAACATACGGGCTGGGAATGCATGGCTGTCTCAAGGTTGAGTTTGAGCCCACTTTGGGTGTAGAGGTTACTTTTTTTTTTTAATTTTTTTTTTTTTAAGATTTTATTTGTTTATTTGACAGAGAGAAATCACAAGTACACTGAGAGGCCGGCAGAGAGAGAGAGAGAAGGAAGCAGGCTCCCTGCTGAGCAGAGAGCCCGATGCGGGACTCGATCCCAGGACCCTGAGATCATGACCTGAGCCGAAGGCAGCGGCTTAACCCACTGAGCCACCCAGGCGCCCGGGTGTAGAGGTTACTTAAAAATAAAATCTTTAAGGAAATTATATATGGCTTGAAACATTGCCATTTTCATCTGTATATATCTCACAACCCTAAAATCCAGAATAATGGTTTTACCAATATAACTCAATAAAGATTCCTAATAAAAGGATTCTTTAAAGATATAAAAAAGAACATTTTTAAAAGATTCTATTTATTTATTTATTTATTTATTTATTTATTTGATAGAGAGAGAGGTGGGGAACACAAGTAGGCAAAGTGGCAGGCAGAGGGAGAGGAAGAAGGCTTTCTGCTGAGCAGGGTGCCCAATGCGGGGCTTGATTCCAGGACCCTGGGATCATGACCGGAGCTGAAGGCAGCTGCTTAACTGACTGAGCCACCCAGGTGCCCCTGGAAAAGAACATTTTAAGAGCAAGTTCTATATTTTTTTGTTTTATGTCATTTTTTATTTCTAATAACAATAATTAACATTTATTGAGTACTTACTGTGTCCCAGACAGTATGGTAAGCACTTGACAAGGATCTTGTTTAATCTTCACAAACACTGTGATGTAGGTAACATTGGCCTCATTTTATAAGAAAACCATGACAGAAAAAATAAGTAGTTTGTATGGGAGTACGTTAGGCAGTAATGAGGAATTACTAAGAGCAAGTTCTATATCAAAATATGATTCTGAAAGACCCCAGTGAGTTTCATACTCTTTAGAAGAACTCCACTAAATATCAAATACACTCATAGGCATGCATAGATTTAACAAGAGTTAGATATGACAATTAGTTTGTGTTTTGAAGAATAATTATTGATCTTCTAAATTTATGCATTCTCATATTTATACAGGTGTGTAAGATATATATGTATATGTGTAGGTATATGGATATAGAATTGAAAGTGTTTATCTTGGAATAGTATGCTTGTAGGAAATATTTATTTTTCCCTTTCATTTTTCTATTTTTTATTCACTTATATAGACATACTGATGATATACTTGGAAGCAGGCTTATGTCATGGTTAAGTACCACACGGAAACAGATGCTTTTGCATCTATCTCTTATGGCATCCAATTAGGACCCATATAAGGTTAAGTTGGTGAGACTTGGTTAAAGCTGGACAGCCCAATGGATCCATTGTATTGTACATTTTCCCATTCGTAATTATGATTCAAGGTTTCAATACTATTACTGTAAAAAACGGGAAATCAATACCATTTTGTAGGACATACAAATTCTTTTTGGGGTTGTTTGGAGTTACTAATCATTTTTGCTTTCTTAATATTATCTGTTTAAGTCCTTCTAGTATCATAAAATTAATCTATACTTCCCCCCCTTTTTCATTTAGAGAATAAGTTCTGTCCATTGAGAACTACTTCTGTGTTCCACCCCAGGTAATAATCACCCATTACTGCAATGTGATCATCCTTTCTCGCCTATCACATTGCCTTTCTTCTTACCCACTCGAACCACCTCAGCAAAAAAATAAAAATGGAGGGGAGTTTGTAATTATAATGATCATCTATCTATCAGTTGCAGTACTGGAAAAGAAGAGATGACACACTCACCATAGCTATGTACAATGGCATGGGCACGGAGTGGGAAGACCTCAAATGATGACATAGTATACCAGGGCTTGTCATAATTTTGTTAGCATTCTTAGACCTAAGGGGAGAAGGGTGGTGAGGGAGAGTCTGTGACAACAGGGCACCTGATAGGATCTGTGCCCCTTGGTGGAATGCTACAATTACCATGTGTTAAACTCCATGCAGAGGAAGCCAGAGGATGGCTAGAACTCTACCTTGATACACTCTTTTCTCTCCCTCGAATATCCTGCCATCATTCTCAGTTGGCTAATTCTAACACAAATCCAAAAGAGAGCCAACTGGTGCAGCACCTACAGACTGGTTTCCCAGGCAGAGGGGCAGTGTGGGGGAAGAGCAAATAGGGGATCTGTAGGACCAAATGGGGGATGCCCAGAACCCTCTCCTTTGAGATTTAATTTTTGTCTACTAAGCACTCCAAAGCAATAGTTTAAACTTGTGTGAGCCTCAGATCATTTTAGAACTTGATAAAGACCGTCATGTCTCAACCTCCCCAAAATATACATGTAAATACATACACAAAAACATCCCCCTCCCCACAATGGGGCATGAAATTTTAGGGAGACTTATGAAACTACTTGAGCCTATCCTAAGACCCAGGTTAAGAATTTCTGCTGGATATTAATAAGGTTTATGGATCTTATTTTTTTTTTCTTCACATGAAGATCTTAATTCTACTTTCTCTGGCCAAATAAAGGAGGGATTTTATCTAACTTTGTGGTCTCTGAGCCCATGAATTGTCTGGAAAACATACAGGCAATCAAGAGAATACTCTTGTCAAGAAATACACATTTGGCAATCACACCAATATGGAAATGGTTTGAAAGTATTTATTTTAAAATACATTTATAGGATTTAAGAGTTTTAAGTTGAGGGTGTATATTCAAATAACAGTATTTAAATGGTTTCTAATCAAACTAACTCAATGTAGCAACAAGTCAAAGACTTCACGTTCAAAGTCATCTGTTACACAACCAGCTCTTCTATTACAAACTCTTCCAGGATCATTTGGAATAGGGCTAAATTAATCATATATTTTAAAAAGCCAAACCTTGCAAACTTTGAGGGGGAAAACGTGGAGGTATTTTTGAGCGGTAGAAAAAAACACTCGTGCCTCTGATGGAAACCCAGTGAATGGTGCTTCTTTCAAGGATATATGGATCATGGTCCGAGACCCCAGGGAACGCTGAAATCTGTGCGGTGATGTAACTGTCACATTGACACAGGAACAGGTCTGTTGATATTAGCCTGGCTAATCATTTTGCTAATCGGACAGCCAGTTGGGCCACAGTGCAAAGTCAGATCGGTTTTCACTTTAACTACTCACACAGATGATGTTTGACTCAAATGCATTACTTTGTATCAACACACCAAATGGCTGTAAAAATAATACCACATGTGTTGCTGCTTCTTTTTAATAAGTGTCTTCCTCAATTTTCCCTGTTATAATAGAGATTTTAGCGCAGAAAAATTAAAGGTTATTTAAAGAGTATCAGTTGAAAAAAGGCACTCATAAGATTTTGGAAATAAATCCTGCTACCTGGGCTGTTCCTGATGCCATTAATCTGTCACTTGCCTTCCCTTTACATCACTCCATTCAAGGGGACCTACTTTCGATTTCCTGGTTAAGGACTCGTGTCTTTTTTTCTGCTTTCTTCATACAAATTATATGGCTTCATTTCAAAAACCAAATCGCACTTTTAAACAAGTATATCCCATTTCTCCCTTTTTGGATTTTTTTTTTTTTATAAATTAGATTCTTGCAGATATTTCCATATATTTAGGCAAAATGCAGGATTATTTTGAATATGCCCAGACAAGGGCATGGTGTTAAATTAAATAGACTGCATATCTTATAGGAAACAGAACCACTGACTGGCTGAGGGTTTGGATCCCTCTCTTTCTTCCATTAGTAATTTTATCTTCAAAGTTAAAAAAAGAAAAGATTGCAAGTTCCCATTGTATAGGTAGCTTGCTGCTGAAGATACCCAACAAAGGAAGGACTTTTGCAGTTGATTTAAATAAGATAATCAGAATTACTGTACTATTTCAGATCAATTGTCACCAAAACTAGTAGGTATTTGCCTTTAAGACAAGAAGTACCAAAGCTACTGACAAGACTTCCCTCCTATTTACACAACTAGTAAAATGTTAAGCCTTCCAAAATAAGTAATTAGTATGAGTCATTACATTTTTCTGGCTAGGTAACTTATTATCTCTCAAAAGCAAAACTACTCTTTAGAGAATTTTTTAAAAGATTGTTTAGGACCCTGAGTCTTTAAGGGGATTGTAATATCTATCATGTTATTTTATAATAGGATTTAAACTGATGATCAAAATCCCCACCAGGTCAATCTATTAACCAGGGATCAGGAAAATGGATCTAAGTTTCATTTCCTTTGTTTCTCTTGCTTAATGTCTGCTGCAAGTGCAAATGGACACTGAAATACATAATGGAAAGGGAATCTTGCAATAGTCATACATCTTGACACTGTGGAAAAGGCTTCCCCAAGTGGGAAAATATATCATCTTGGGAGCGCCTGGGTGGCTCCAACTCTTGTTTTGTATCCAACTCTTGTTTTGGGCTCAGGTTGTGATCTCAGGGTCAAGGGATCGAGCCCCATGTGGGGCTCCACAGTCAATGGGAAATCTGCTTGAGATTCTCTTTCAGTCTTTCCCTCTGCCCCTCCCCCACCATGCGTTTGCTCATGCACACTCTCTTTAAAATAAATAGACCTTTAAATATCTATATGTTTAATCCGGAAAAATGATTGATTTTTGAATATGTGCATTGGACTAAAGAGAATACTATATCACGTTGTCCAATTGGTTTCTTTAATAGGTAAAAAATGACAAGATTTAAACTCATTTTACATCTATATACATTTCCTTAAATGTCCTACCATCTCATCTCCATGACCGCTTCTGCTGTTCCCTCTGCCTGTGATCTTTCTTCTGCTACCCATGTTCACTCTGTTCTCACAAAGCCTGCGAGTCTGACTTACAATCCTCTTGTTTAAGGCTCAAGTCCATTCCCTCCAGGAAGGCTCCTTCCTGCATTCTTCCCACCTCCTGCTAGGCTTTCAGAAATTCCTTCTCCTTGCTCTGTTAACTGACTGAGTCTCATATGCCCTTTTATTACTAAGAGCGCTTGTAACAAGAGCGCTTCTACCCAGAATACTATCTGTCTTTCATATGATAGGTCATAAATAAATAATCATCACATTGAATTGGCACCCAATCCTTGGGACAATCTTTCAGAATTTAAATTTGAGTTTATCACTCTAGTCATTTCCTTGGCATGGCCAGAATAACTTACTGATACTCTGTAATTGCCAGAGGCATATACGAATAGGAATAAGTATTCCCTTCTTGGATTTTCAAATGTCACATGTTATGATTGTGGTCATTTGTCCAATCAGTCAGTCAAAGGCCTCCTCTTTAGAAGGAGGAAATAAAAAGATCAAACCAAGTTTTCTATTCTTTTGACCTCAACTTTACATAGGAAAAATAACATGTGTTTATCATGAACTCCTTAAAGACTGGAAGTATTTTCTTCATTCTTGTAGCACACTGTTACTGTGACTGAAATCTTTATTGAATCTTTATTGAATTAATACACAGGCATGATTTTTCCAAGATTACTTTTGTCATGAGTAGTGTATTTCTTCTTTCGAAGAAGATTCTCAGGCTTCTTGGAAATACTGTGGTCTGGATTTTTTAGATCTGAAATATACTATCAACTACAAATGAATTTGGTTGGAGGGACCTCAGGCTTTCTTGCTTAAAACAGAACTATTATGACAATCTAGAGTGCTGAATAGTGAGTAGAGCCCTATTCACGCAGTCAGTGCCCTGTGTGATAAACTCACTCTGGCCTTCAGGGCTCTTTGTCAAGTATTATAATTCACAGATCAATACCCTTCCTCTTATTCATTATGGTTCAGCCCCAAAGGCTTTTTGTATTGTTTCTCTAGTGTGGTTATTTCTGCCCTAAAGCTTCTGTTCTTACTTTTACCCTCAAATCTTCTCAAAGTTGATTTGTTTTGCTATTGTCCAAGTCTCAGTATGAGAGTGTCTTCAAAATATCCTCCCTAAAGATAAACAGAAGTAGCTTATTCTTTCCCTATTCCATCACTTAGTGTTCCTTTTCTTATCACATTTACCATCGAAAATTGTGTAGTTTGTTTTTATTTCCTGATCCAATGGAATGTAGATAGATAGATAGCTAAGTAAATGATAGATTAGAAGTTCCATGAGAACAGGGTCCTTACTCTGCATCTCTAATGTTTCTTCGCTGCCTAGAACAGCATTAATTTATTGAATGAAATGGGTTTCTAAATAAGTGTCAGTTCTTTTTGTCTATGTCTCTACAATATGAGTGACTACTGAGAATGTATGTGGTACACTTAGATATTAAGTATCTCTATAATATGCAACATATAATATAGTATATGATTTTGTTTCAAACTATCCTGCAAAAGTCAGTAGCATGTCATCAATGTTCTGGTTAAATACAGGTTGAAAAAGAAAACTTTGTTTTTAGCACCTAATTCAAATTTAGAAAAAGAAAAAAAAGCACTGCCCCATGAATACTTATTATAATTTGGTTGAAACTGATCTGATGTGGACTTAAGGTGCATTAGAGCTGTTTGGAATTGAAGATGAGGGTCTATAAAGAAAATATATTATTCTAGTCTTCCTTGCTTTCCCAAAATTGAAAGTGTGTTCTCCGTGATCCTCCTTTGGGAAAGGAGACTTATTCAGAGTGGGAGTTTGCCTGCATTTGATTGTTCAGCTGTAAATCAACCGGGGTCTCTGCCATTCTGCGTTCAATCCTCCAGAAAATCACCACCCAAGCATCCTACAGCAGGGATCAGGGTTCGGTTTAAGTGCTGCTCCCCTCACATACTTGTGTTCTAGTCATTTAGAAAAGTGTGATTAAAAACCATTATGTGCCCTAACAGATGTGACCTTAAAGAGTGTACCAAGGTTTAAAAAAAAAAAAAAAGGTGCAAAGCAATAGTGGTTAGACTAACACCAGGAAAGTATTATACGAGCTGAACCACATTGAAAAGCTTCTCATTGATTACTACCTTCTGTTTCAAGAAAAATACCACGATGTTAAGAAGGAGCTGCAACGCTCCTAAGTCAGCTCCCTTGCCCCACCTCTCTGCTCTTCTGGTTCTAATGAGGAACAAATTAAACATGGATGGTTTCTGAATTTTAAATACTCTCCACTGAAAAGGATTATTGGATTGTTACATCTCCGTTCTCTCTACTCTCAGATAATTTCATCCGGGTGCCAAGAAGATATAAAACAAACAAAATAAAACCATGGAAACCATTTAGAAAATGAGATCTCCCTTTAAAAAAAAAAAATCTCTCTTGTAAATACTAATGCACGCTTGGCAATCATGGGGAAACAAACAGCTACTTTTCATTAAGATGCTATTCCTGCTAGCGGACGGTCTTCCTGATTTCTCTGGGAGTTTAGAAAAGCATCTCAATGGCTTTGTATTTACTATAATTGACTGTAGCTTGTCCACAAATAAGCTGCTACCAAGCTACCAAGGGTAGAGTGTAGAAAATATGTCCTAGAGTAGAAGAACTTTTTTTGGAAGTAATAACCTCTCCTGTTTGTAAGGACTGATACAATATTCTTTCCTTCTCCCACTGCTCATTTTCTTATCTTACTTATGACCGAGGATATAAATTAATTAGAAATCTCCTCGGCAAAGGGCAGAGTCTCTCAGCATGGGAATCTGCCTACTGAACCTCGATTCAATAATATTAGGCATAAGATGTATTTGCCTGAAAAATGGATTAGCAAAATACATATGTGGTTCATGAACATTTATCTTAACATTAGAGAAAGCTATTTTTTGCTTCAATTATGAACCTGAATACTGTTTTTAGCTTCACTTTTATCTTTCCTTTATATGGATTCATTGTGTTTATAAGCAACAAGGCAATAAAATAGGGCTACTGCGTATTAGAAAAGGTAACTTTGAACCCCTCATCTGACACTCAGAGGGCTACACAAGTTATGGTTTTATAACCTGCACAGTGCATTATTAAATTACAAGGACTTTTAAGGTATTACCAAGTAAGAACAGATTTTATAATAATTTTTAAGTTAAAACATTCATTAATGGCCTTCGATATAAACCCATGTAAAAAAATGGAGGTGGAGAATATTAGAAGTAATAATACCCAACTCTCAAAAATTACTCTAAGTATGTTGTTTGAAATCAGCCCCTGCAAACATAGTTGCCTGTCCCGTCTGATACGGGACAACCAATTTTAAAATTGGATTAAAGTTTGTAAAATAATATTCTGCTACTGGGGTCATTACAATTATGCGTTATGCATATTTAATCATTTGGATCATATGTGTCATGAGGGTAGACATCAGGGACCTATGGAAAAGGGTCATCCTTTATCCTTCCTTCAGGAGAATATATGAAAACACTAAGGGAAGTAGTCAGGGTTGGAACAAAGGCACTTGATTACTTAGCAAACCCCACTCATGGCTGTTCTTCAGTTGAACTGAGTATTAGGATTATCTCTCCACCAGGAAATAGAAAGTTATTGGGTAGCATAGAAAGAACCAGAGAGGATGCCTTAGAAACAGGAAGCAGAATTGTTTCCAAACCAACAGGTTCAAGATGATGCTTTTCATCAGATTTCTGTGTCAACAGCCCCACTCTACCCAGGGCTCTGGTAAAAGCTAGCAGAAAAAGTCAGGAATTCACTAGTGGTTAAATGCATCTCATGCAGAATGGAGTAATAATTACTCATTTATATGTAGTACCAGAAATGATTCAGAGTAATGTTAAGATTTCTAAGAATACCAGAGCTATAAAGGTAAATATGGCAACTTGAAGGTCTTTTGAAACTGAAGAGTAAACTAGTCATAAAGTAGCCATGACATCAAGACTCAGGATAATTTCTTCATAGTCCAGAGACATTGGTGTCGATGTATATGGCTGAGGGAAGACGTCAGGATGGAAGGCGCCATGTTTAACCTGGCTAGACAGAAATTATTTCTTGGAATTCTCCTTATAAGAACTAGTTTCCTGCTGAGGAAATCTCTACTAAGGGTCTAAAGTTTTGCCTAAAAAATTTTAGGCATTTTTGATATAGAGGCAAGAAGAGATTTTGGTAGGAAAGTAGGGGAAGTAGAAGACAACCCAGTAACAAGTTTGCAGCAGAAAAAGTCTGAAGACTGCAACACGATTTCATCGGTAAATCACTTCCTCTGCATGAATCTCAGGTTCTTCATGTGCGAGATGGAAAGAATAATAATGACACAGAACTACTGACAGGATTATAGGAGAGAGTGTTTATGAAGGGCCAAATGCAATAGCTCAAACACAGTAAACTGAAAAATTTGTTTCGTGAAGTTCCTTCAGGAAACTCCTAATCTATCTTGACTGAAAAAGAAGAAGAGGAGTTTTTGTATTACTTTTGCATTATCTATTTTGGTTAAAATTTAAGTGGGAAACAGCATGGACCTCGGGGGCTATATTGGAATTTTGTGCTTGTGAGACTAAGAAGGACCAAGACGGGGAGACAGAAAATGGCCCAATTCAGGGGCACCTGGGTGGCTCAGTGGGTTAAGTCTCTGCCTTTGGCTCAGGTCATGATCTCACGGTCCTGGGATCGAGCCTTGCATCAGGCTCTCTGCTCAGGAGGGAGCCATCTCCCCCCGACCTCTGCCTGCCTCTCTGCTACTTGTGATCTCTTTCTCTATTAAGTAAATAAATAAAATCTGAAAGAAAGAAAGAAAGAAAGAAAGAAAGAAAGAAAGAAAGAAAAAAAGAAAGAAAGGCAGGAAGGAAGGAAGGAAGAAAATGGCTTAGATCAGTTCTAGAGAGAGTACAATCTTCCTGCCAGGAGAAATTCCCAATTTTTGCAAGAACTAGTGGCACTCTGAATCACTATATCCAGTAACTTCTCAAAGGTATGAGTAAGCACTCAAGGAGATGAGTTATTATCAAGGACCTTCAGTGTACAGGTGGAGGTCACAGCAGTAGAAGATGTTTCGACAATTCTCTAGAACAGAAGAAGGAGAGGGTGAGGACAACGGTAAACCTCTTACATTCAGATTTAGCTCTCCACGTTTAAGGGTTGATCAAAACTGTCCACAAATTTATTGTTACACAAAATAGAGTCCTAAAAGGTGGTGAAAAATTAGAAATGCAGGCATCTCTGCTCCACCTTGGTCCCATAAATCTTGACTATACAGTTGTAAGAGAACACCATACTTTATATAGAGACTACCCCTTGCCGAAACAAGGTAGCAAGACAACCTCTAGATTAAAGAAATATGCGATTCTTCTTCTCTCTTTAATAACTATCAGAGATCTTAGAAACCTTTTATGAATCCATTTTTTTCCTACTCTGCTTCATAAGTCACCAAATAACATGCTTTAATGACAGATGGCAGCAAGTTTGATATTAAAGACGATTTAGATAAATTTCAGGGTTTGTGTTAAAAAAAATTGGAATATTCATGAATACTGATCTCACACATTTTTCAACAATAACACTTTTGCATTTAAAACAATTTGATCACCTTTAGAGTAATGAATAATCCCTATAATAATAAATGCTTCGCTTAAAATCGCACATAAGGTGATACATTCTTACAACTTATATAAGACTATCGACCACGTCTCAATCCATGTTTTGACACCCTTACCCGTATGAGGCAAGGCATACGTTTGTGGAGACACAAAGTAATCAACATTGCGATTCACAACTTAGTTTGTAGTCTTTCTTTAAAAAAAAAAAAAAAAGAAAGAAAAAGAAAACACTGAGTACATCAGAATCTCTTTCTTCTAATAATGATGATACTTGCATATGATATTTCAATTATGTATATCTTCAAGCATATCAGCCTCAGTAAGTGAAAGAAGCATGAGTAAACCTTAAATATATGGCAGGTAACAACTCACAGACATAAATAGACTTTTGCCATTCTTAGTTTGTTCTGTTTTGTTGTATTTCAGTTAAATGGGGTGGGGGAGAAAAGGAGATGTAAAATTAGTCATTCAGACCAAGATTTCATATTATCTAAAGAGTTTTGATTAGTTTTAGGAAGTTTTGCACTGATACAAGAGGCATATGGTAACTAACTTTTAAAGAATTCTTTACAGTTAAAATACAAGTGTCCTCATAAATGGCCACTCCTGTGTTGTAACACTGAGGCATGACGAATGCATCCCAGTTCAGGTCCTCATGCCTATTTAATATATTAAGTACCATTTAGAAATGCTTTATGAAAAAACTGTTTGGAATAGTTTATTATAAATTAAAATATTAACATCCACTGAGGGATCCAATAGAGAGACTTAAATGATCATTTTGTTCTTCAAATAAAAAAGTAAATTGAACTGATTATAATATTTCATGAATTTTGATGTAACAAATGACTTCATGGGATCAAGCAGGAAACCAAGCTAATTTCCCATCAATTGCACTGTCGAAGATTGTCCTACTGTAATATTTTGGTTTTAGGGCATTAGTACTTATTTCTAACAGAATGCTGGAGGAGAACTATTCAGTTCTGACATGGTCATTCGTTCCTGTCTCAGGACCTAGGTACATTTTAATAGATGGGATGAGAGAGAAAGGGCTGTTTTGTCTCTCTAGGAATTGCTAAACCAGATGTTGAACAGGGAGGAGAGATTTTCAGATTCTAGCTGAAAAGCACTATCCAAAGAATTAAAAACTGACATCCAATCGGTAACAATGCCTCTGGCCAGATAGCGTTGAGCTTTCGGAGTCCACCTCTGGTCACTTCTTTTCTCCTCGGTGAGGTGACTTTTCCAGGTCACTTCTTATTGTATATTTGTGGAGGATTTGTGCTAGAAGCGTGCAGACCACCGTCTGCTCTAAAGATCAAAGGCATCCATCTCCAGAGCTCCTCACTGAAACAAGGGTCAGCATTGGGAAACTTAATTCAGTGAAAGCCACTCAAAAAATGAATTGCAGACACTAATGAGTTTTAATTCTTAAAAGAAGCTAGTCTCTAGATTAGTTAGCATAAGAAATGAAAATATAATAATACCGGGCTATTATAATACATTTGCCTAAATTACCATATTTTTTATCTGGTTCTTCAGAGAGGAAAAATAAAATGATGTTGCCATACTGCAAAGACATTTATTTGAAAAGTCTTTCATTCTGTCTTAGCAAGCAAAAGCTTTCGTAAACTTTATACATTGTATTGACATATAAATAGAAGGGGATACAAATCTAAGCTTATTTTCAAGATCTAAAGATATGCTTCTGAATGGAGATGGCCCGTTAGGAAGTGAAGCAGCCTTCCTTCAACCTCATGATTCTTCACACTATTTTGTGCTCAGAGGATTGATCGTAAGAGCCGAAGATACCCAAAACGAAGAAACGGAACCCCACACATTTCTGCTCTTCAGGATGGGAAGTCACCTGAAGCTTCCCGGTGCCCCGACAGAGGGCAGTGCAATTCCACAGATGAACCTGATGGCTTCACTGAAAAACAGATCCCCAGAAGGTAAATCTCTGAAGAGAAATCTGTTTTAACACAGCTACCTCAGGAAAAGGGGAATTATTACACTTAATTAAAGTGTATTGACACCGTATGTGGCCCCACCTCTCCAGCTCTACTTTTTGGATTCATTAATGATTAAAAAAAGAAAAAAATCAAAACCTTGTAAGGCCAGTATTCCAACTGAATCTCTGACTTAACCCCTAAGCATTAATCCTATAAAAATATTGCATAAACAAAAAACCAGTTAGCGAACAGAAGCCTTTCAAATGAGACCATTTATATTCATTATCTCCATAACTTGAAGAAACATCACGGGGCTGCTTTTAAAATATTATTCTTTTAATGGCAGTTTGTATGCTCTTGTGTAACATTTTAAACAATTCCAAAACACAAAAAAAAGCTCCAAGTATTCTGCCAATAAACTGAACATAAAAATTGGAATATTTTACCCCACGGAAATAGAAATAATCATTTTACGTGCCTGATTCTCCATATACCTTAAATTCCTTGATCTTTGAAGAGAATACGTCCATTACTACTGAAAATGAAACCTTTTTGCCATGACTTGGACGCCTATTAAAAATTAATCTCAATTAAAATCTTTGAAAAAGGAATATATACCACAGCAGCTGACTTTAAGAAGCATTTTTAATACTTTCTCTTCTTTATTCCCTTTGTCAGACCACTTTTCTTGTGTCCTTTTTGCTTTCAAATTGAGTTTTCACATTACACTCTTCAAAGAACACACACTTAGAGGAAGAAATATATATTACTTCACATTTCAATTTGTTCTGGAATTAACATCTCCAACCTGGATTTTTCCAGATTTTAATTCTGCTGTAAATAAATAGGGATTTTTCCCTTCATAATTTTTAAGATTACAGCATTTTATCTAAGACCTCCATTAATTTCTGATTATAAAATAATCGACAATAATTGCAGAGCATTTAGAAAATAGAGACACCAATATAAAATCAAATTAAAATTGCCCATACTTCTATCTCCCAGGGGTATACGATCAGAGTGGTAGTGTTTTCCCACTCATCGTTTTCATACATGTGTATGTAAAATACATATACATTTCACATCATTAGATGTGTAGTATTTTTCCACATATACCAATATATATTTCACATATGCAGGTGTGTATATATTGTCTATAGAGAGTTATTGTCTATAGAGATATATTTAATAACATTGGATTATACCAGCTACAGAATTTTGTAAGTTTCTCACTTCACCTAACATGCTTTGAAAACTTTCCCAGATCTTTACTTTATGATTATGTGATTTTAAATAACTACTATCACATCATAGATATTTAACTTATTTACCTTTTCTCGTAGAGCAAGGATTTATTTGAAACTTTAATAAATTGATTCCAAAGTCAAAAAAGATTTTATGACCCCAATTCTAAGTCTTTTGATTTAAAAGTTCTATATCTTTTAAAATATATTCACTACAAGTCTAAATAAACAGCAAATGCTATAAAAAAATCATAAAAGATAAGGAAAAATTTGCATGTTTTTAGGGATGAGATAATTATTTTAAAGACTATATTTTAATAACATGAATAAAGAAAAGTGAAGTTTGCATCTTTTCCTTCATATAACTGTTTGCTACAGATGAATACTTTTGTGCATAATAAAACTATTTTGATCCTTTTTGTTAAGGAAAGAGGGAATAAATACCATTTTCATTAATAGGTGGGTGATGAATTACCCACAAGCATTCTGAAATACCTTTTCTGTGACTGTAAGAAACTCAAATGATAAATTAGGTATTTTATATCATTCAAAATCATACTTCTTAGAAATAAATTTGAATGCTAGGTACACAAAACTTAAAAATCTCATGAAATTGGGAGAAGCTCCTATTAAAGAAATGTCTTGGTGGTAGAAAAAGCTCTGTTTCTCACCCTACCTCACTTTCCATAAATCCTAGTTTTCAAAGAGCTCTGTGTTGATTCACTTTATCACACTGATATAAAAACCTTTGCACAGCTTATAAAACAGCTGTATGACACTCTATACAGAATGAACACAGAATTCATTTCATGTAGCAGTTGCCTTTACAAATTTTTAAAATATTTAGTTCATCTAGGTGTAGATCTGTATAAATATATATTTCTGTGTATTTTTTATACCTTGCAGCTTTAACAGGGCTTTTAGGATTGGGGAGTAGGCAGAGAACGTGAGGGAATTAGTATTCCAACATTAGGTATGAGAAAACGGAGAACTGGCTGAGATATTGATAAAATCGTGGTAGTTACTATTCCCAGAGCAAGCTGAGAACTGAATCCTACTTTTTTGATGCAAATACGAATGTTCATTCCATCACAACATAATCATATGTTCCTTTAAAAAAATAATGTGTTCCTTTATCCTGCCGAGGAGGTCTTCTCATTCGTGTGAGCGCATAAGCTATACTTAATATAAAAGTATAATATATATGTATAAATACATAGAGAGAACACAAAGAGAGTATACAGAGAGTATACACAAATAAATACACCTAACTATATACACATTAACTATTTTCAGCTCATAATTCGAAAAACAAAAAGAGAAATAGCAACTTGAACGACTCTACATTTCTTTACATCCAAGCCTATGGATTTAAAAGCAAAACAAAACAAAATTAAAAAAAAAAAAAGAAAGAAAGAAAAAAGAAAAAACAAAGAAACATTTTCAGCCTTAATCATACTCCGAGTAAATGAAAGCGTTCCTGCATGTTTGAATTTCGCAGGTTTTGTGTTTCACACTGGGAGTCAGGCTTTCACAGTTTTTTAACTACCTTAAAACCTTGTTAACTTTCAGCTGAAATTGCTGTTTAACAATGTTATGTTCTTGTGGGAATACAGGATCTTACAGAAAGCAGTTTTGAGGAACTCGATTCCCAAAACAATCTCAAACTGGGTAGAGGCAAGGCTCCTGGTGGGAGTACCTCCCATTCAAAGGGGCATCTGACATTTGTTTATTTGTTTAGATTGTATTTATTTATTTGACAGGGAGAGAGAGAAATAGAGAGAGCGCACAAGCAGAGGGAGCCACAGGCAAAAGGAGAGGGAGAAGCAGGCTCCGCACTGAGCAGTGAGCCTGACGCTGATCCTGTGACCCCAGGATCACGTGATTTAAAGTTGCATGGTTGACTGGAACCAAGAAGAGTTCTCTCAAAAATGAGAATTAGCATATGGAAATGCTTTTCTAGTAGACAGTGACAGGGACCAGGTCTCCTGCTACTGACCACAGGGTGTGCCCCCTGATGGTGACCACCTCTTTCTGTGTGTGTTGCTGAGGAAGGGGTACCAACTTTCTGGTGAGTTCTGGGAAGCCTGTGCCCTGCATCTGCCCCCGCCTGGTGCTCCCCTGGATAGCAGCGGGCAGAAGAGCACCGGGCTGAGATAGTCAGCCCACAGCTGGGAGCTGAGTTACGGTGTTGAAGGCTTTAATTCTAAGTGAAAATGAAAAGCCAAGCTGGGAACCACCTGAAGATTTCAACAGTCAATGGGTAAGGGAAAGAGCTCAGGATGTTTTTCTTTGAAGTCCACCAACAGGAGACCAAAAAGAGAGTGAAGACCATGCGGAAATCAGAACAATTAAGGTTTTGCGATCAGGGATTTAGAACGCCCGAGTAAAATATCCTATACTACGAGGATGTTGTTTGTAGTTTAAAGAGAGGTGTGACGTTCTTTCCTTCTGACCCTTTGTTCTAAGCCAGTGGTTCTCCAACTGGGGTGGTTTTGCTCCCAAGTGACAGCTGGAAATGTTGGGAGACATTTTGATGCCACCCCTACCCCCAGTGGGTTGAGACCAAGGATATTCCAAAGCATCCTGCAATGAATAGGACAGCCCTTTGTAACAAAGAATTACCCCACCCCAAATGTCACGATGCCAAAGTTGAGAAACTCTGCTTTAAATCCACTTTTTGATATACGACTGTGTCTGCTAATTAATTGCAACTAATTGATTGTAGAAAGTGTGTCAAAATGGAACCACATGGCCTCCAATCGACACACTGAACTGGCAGACCAATTCTTGCATTGGTCATATTTGTGTGGTTTTGAGGACTCTATTATTCACTTAAAGATGTGTGCCTCAAAGAGAAAGCTGTAAACAGAGTGTCTAGATGGCAACATTCTCCAAACAATGAACGAAACAAAATAATAGAGATATTTCAAATTAAGTAAGGGGGGAAAAACTCAAGAAAAAAAAAGCTGGAAAAATAAAAAGTTAAGTGTGCCTGGTAATGTAATAAAGTGTTGTATTTTTTTAAGGCACATATTGAATTATAAAAGAAAAAGGCATTGGAATCGTCAAAGTTGTGCTGTAGTCCCCATCACAGGCTCTCCCCTCCTAGAAAGCTTTCTAGACCTCTCTGAAACAGACATTGTGGGGTGTGAAACTGTCAAATGGAGACAAAAGGCTTCCAGGGGGCTAGTGTTGCATTAGAAGGCACTTGCTTTCCATCTCAAACTCGAGCTTGCATGTGATGAAGTCTGTTTTTTCTAAAACTTGGCAGCAGCTGACCAGTAAAATTTGGTCTTTGCCGGAAGTCTTAGCTACAGCGGTGGCAAGGGTTAATATTAAACCCACCACACCATTTTGCACAATCTCCCAGGAGATCTCTCAATGGATTTCCACTGCCACTGGAAATAATGGCTCACAGCTGCAGCAAGCCGTGGTAACACTTGATATCCCCGTCGCAAGCAGCCCAGTGCTTTCAGTGGAAATGAGAAAATCACTGACGCTGTGCTGTACATTGTGCCCAGGGTCAAGGTTCCAAAGCTACAACCTGCATTGACCTCTCAGCCCAACACCCACCGCCCGGGCGGCCGCTGAGCTGACTTCACTATCTCTCCATTGCATGAAAAGGATGCATTGGCAGGCATGAACCAAGGTAAAAGCCCATGAATGAAGAGCCATGGGGACACGGAGAGCCCCAGTGCAAAGGGAATGATTTCTGTTGTGCACAGAGAAATTGTCATCTACTTAAGGAGAATCTAGGGTTATTCTCTCCAAGTTGAGAAATAAGAAGCCAGAGGTGTTTTGGGATTTCAGTGCAGTAAAATGTTTCTCCATGCCCCAAACCTTCAAATGTCTCCAATCTGTGGGTCCCAGTGCTACAAGTCCTCATCGTGAGAGATACTACTCTCTTGGGATAAAACTAGGGTTTTTGTTTGTTTTTGTTTTTTTTTTTTTTTTAAGATTTTATTTATTAAAGAAAGAGAGAGCACAAGGAGAGGGAGCAAGAGAGGGAGAAACAGACTCCCAGCCAACTGGAGATCCTCTTGTGGAGCTTGATCCCAGGACCCTGAGATCATGACCTGAGCGGAAATCAGATGCTTAACCGACTGAACCACCCAAGTGCCCTGGGATTAAGACTTTGAATGGCAGAAATGATTGGTAAAAATGGAACCACAACCTCCAGAGACATATGATAAGCCATCCTGAACAGCAGTCTCAGGAAGGACAGAGACTCATCAGGGTCTGTGTACATCTCCCCAGCTCCCCATGATCTGAGAAGTTAACTGTCAATCAATCGAGCATTCATTCCCATATTCACGCTTGTGTGACAAACTTTTGCCAGGCACCGGATAAAACATGTGAATGGTATCATTTCTCAGCTCAAGTTCTCATTCAGAGTCTCCTCTTCGCCTCTCCAGATACAGTGGTGACTTCAAACTATGCCAGCCTACATCTCACTGCCCTGAGAATTACAGAGAAATGCGCACGTTTCATTTTTACATGTTGCATGTCCTCTTTTTAAATACTCTGCATGGTACACATATGGATGTACATGCACATGCATGTGGTATGTGAGGGAGCTTTGGGAGTCTTCCCAGGAATCCCACAACCCTCCACAATGCTGAAAATTGGCTGTGACAGTATTTAAAAGTATCAGGAAGCTTGGGGGCTACTCAATGATGTCATGGAGGTCCCTTGAGAAAATTTGGTCATTAAGCGAGTTGCATGTGGTGATAAGAAGCTATTAAAATAAACAGAACTTCTCTATAATTGCTAAATTTCCCAGAAAAACAATTAGAGTGCTTGAGACATTTTGTGTCTGTCTTCCGCTGTGTTCAAAGTTTCCGCTCTCTCATTTTCCAAAAAGTGCTCGCTGAAATTGTGCAGCATAACCCAAAGAGAAAAGAATTGGAGGCCCCTCCAATGGGAGGACTTGACAGAGATTTTTGTGTGTGTGTGTGTGTGTGTGTGTGTGTGTTTAATTTTCTTTTAAACAATCGGGAGCTCTGAAATAAAATGGAAGAAATGGGCTTTTTCTATGTGTAAAGTACTTTCAAGTCATTTTGCATGATGTTAAGCTCTGAGGGTCATAATAATTAAAACAACCACCTTCTATTACAGTCAGTCAGATATGCGAGTGTGTTAAATATCTTACAAACGTATGATACCACAGAATAGTTTCATCGTGTGTGTGTGTGCACACGCATAAACACAAACACCGATCGTAAGTAAATCATCATGACTTTTTTTTTTTTTTTATTAACCTATAATGTAATATTTGCACCAGGGGTACAGTCCTCATGACAATTTATTCTCTTACTTCTTTCCTCAAAACCCAAGTGGTTCGTACTTGGGATTCCAGGATTGGGACTACGTTCCCAGGCCATCCAATGCTTATGAAAAATATTGAAGTGAGAAATGGGAAATTTCCCTGGGGTAATATTTTCATGCCAACTAAATATAAAGGAAGATAACTCCGTGGGTTGAATTTGCATCTTGACATCTAAGACTACGAAGTAGGGGAAGGAACACATTAAGGAGGAGAAAGAGACCAAAGGGGGGTGCGTATTGCGGGCACACAACCAAGGACGCTCTCCATGGATGGCACACGTTTGCGCTGGTCCTGCCTAAGTGACTGATGGCATCCTGTGTAAGGAAATAACGCATCCCTGGACTTGAAGCTAATTTGTGAGTGTGTGTGTGTGTGTGTGTGTGTGCGTGCGTGTGTGTGTGTGTTCAATCTACTTCACAGAGGCTTTCTTTTCCCTTTAAAGTATAACAAAATATTAAATTATGTCTGTTTAGGTGGCAGGACAGGCTCTCACTTATCCAATGTCTTGGCTCTTTTATTTTAATTTTTTAAGATTTATTTATTTATGGGCGCCTGGGTGGCTCAGTGGGTTAAAGCCTTTGCCTTCGGCTCAGGTCATGATCCCAGGGTCCCGGGATTGAGCCCTGCATCAGGCTCTCTGCTCAGCAGGAGCCTGCTTTCCCTCCTCTCTCTGCCTGCCTCTCTGTCTGCTTGTGATCTCTCTCTCTGTCAAATAAATAAATAAAATCTTTTAAAAAAGATTTATTTATTTATGAGAGGGAGAGAGGATCTCAAGCAGACTCCTGGCTGAGCGTCGAGGGCAGGTGGGACTCGATTATGACCCGAGCCGAAACCAGGAGTCAGAAGCTTAAGGGATTGCACCACCCAGGCTTTCCTGGCCATTTTTTATTACTTCCGAATGATCTCCTCAGGACCCCTCAGCAGACAACTGCTGTCCTCCCCACCTCCCTAAAACATTTAGCTTCTCTTCCTCTGCACTTGAATTGCTTCTTGTGCTTACTGCCATCACAGCAGACATTTCCATGTACGTTAATTTTTATTGACATGCATTTTACCTTTGCCTCTTGAGTATAGGCTTCTAGAAGACAGGGCTGTGAGACCGTAGTCCTCAAAAGAGCATGAAGCTCCCCTGGCACAGTGAAGACATTCAATAAAATTTTGTGGCATGAATGAGCAAAAGAATGAATAAATGGGTCATTTTACTGGGATGTGTGGAATGCGTGGGTTTGCAGGACGCCTGGCTAGAAAGGAGATTTGCTCATGCTTTCCCAGCGTACATGGCATTTAAGAGACACGCTTCTAGCACATTATACATCTCTTAGAATACAGAAGATGGAAGAGATGACCATTCTCCTAGGATGTCAGAGAGGAATGTCTGTAAAACTCTCATTTTATAAATAATCTACCAAATTTAAACCTTGTTCAAATGTTTATAACAGAGAACATGTTTTTAGTGGTTGCAAGAGAGCAGTGACCTCCAGAATCCATTACTGTTCTGCCAACTTTTGGTTACTAAATTTATCATTAGGGATACATGTTATTTTCTGCACCATATAGAATTTTCTGTTAGAACTGAAACTAAATTTAGAGAAAGAACATACGGAATTATGTGTAGGCTTCCCTCATATGTGTGTAAAAATAAATAGCTTGCGTGCATATACTCACGTACTTAATGCTGGGTATCTTTTCATGTGGCTAGACCTCTAATATCTTCACTAATGGAGCAGAAGCAGAGATAATTTTAAAACGATCCATGATGTTCTTTGGAATGCCTTTGTAAGCCTTGGTTTTTACATGTTTGTGTTACTTCTGAAACCAGCTTTACACAAAGTGATAAAGTCATGCTGAGGACCTAATTCCAAGTAGAGCCAATAATTACGAAGGTCTCCACACCTTGCCTCTAAATATCTCAACCTGTTCTAAGTTGGGATCAGGGAGAATCTTTTCCCCCCCTCAGAAATACTACACAGCATCCAATTAGGACTCAAATTCTTCTTAGCATTAGGAAGTTAATAAAAAGGTCTGGGTTTCATGGGAACGCCATAGTTAGTTCAACTAGGACTGAGTGACATATAAAGAGATGTTGACAAAATGAAGTCAGATAGAAGGTACATTATTACGTGTATTCTCTGTCCCTTGCTAATCTCCTTGGTCTGAAAACAGCTGTGGACCTCCCCTGGGAACAAGCAAGGCTGACTGGCAGCTGGTAAGCACCTGTTGGGTTGTGCTGGTGGTTATGGCTGGTGTTCCTTTTGATTGGACAGGGCATCTGTTTCTGATTGGTCATTGCCCATGTTCTCCCCATCATTAAATATTTTCAACATCAGCCCTGGGAATAGGTCACCATGCTGTACTCGCGAGAGTTACACATTTCGCTCATGTACGAAAGAGAATTACCTTGGCCAGAATTGGATTGAGTGAAGGTATGTTTAGTCAGTTCAAGGATGGAGGGGAAAATGGTTCAAAGCACTGCAAAATAGGGTAGAGGTGTAAGTTTCAGAAGACTTTAAAGGAAAATAGATGGACAGGTAAGCCACCCAAATTACTGATTAACAATTTAATCTGTAGGTCAGGTAAGGAATCCATGCATATGACTCATTGGCGAATTGATCCTGGTCATGACTTGGGCAAGTAATGATCCCAATAGGACGTTAATATACTTATTTAACTATGGGTGTTGATTTGTAAAATGCATCCTTTTCTCCACAGGTAGTGTAAGAGAAACTTTACTCTTGCCTATATTGTCAAAGAGTGAATGAATGCAGTAAGAATTCATGAGTCTTCATTCTATTTTCACTTCCTACTCTTGTCAGAAATAGAAAATCGGGAAAAACAGGGAGGCATGAAGTTTCAGGGGAAAGCGTGGAGATAGCTCTCGCTAAAACTGAATCCACCTCTACCCGACATTAGACATTCGTTTGAACAAATAAACGAATAATAGCACTTCACAACTATTTAAAAAAAAAAAAGTCAGACTGTGAAGGTACGCTTAGTGGCTAGACACAGCTGGAAATAATTGGGAAACAGAGTCCAGTGCAAAAGAGTTTAAAAACCACATGGTCTCAATGATATTTTCATAGTGCTCCAAGCAATTTTCTTCCACAAGTCAAATGGTTTCAAGACTCTCCAGCTCAAAATTACCTACAAAACATAAATGCCAAAAAAGGTAAACTGCAATGCATTAGGGACAAAACAACCGGTAACCCCTGAGGAAATTCCTTGTCAAAATTGTGAATGGGACACTTCGTGGCACAGACAGCCTTTGCACTGCCTTTAATCCAAACTGTCGGTGTCCCTCGTCCACTCTCGGGAAGAGAATAAGTCATGATTCCCACACGCTCCCGAAAATACCCTGGAGTCACCTGTGTCTGTTTATTTTGGTGGGTGGTGGTGAGGAAGGGTTCTGGAATGAGCCTACAAGAGTGTACGTATAAGTAAGGAACTGTTTCCTGTGAGAGCACTTCACCTCGTAGGCAAAGCTTTCCTTTCGGGTGACTTTGTGAGTTAACTGACAGGTGACTCACAGCTGGGTTTGGAACACCTTCCCCAATATTACAGTCAAAGTCACCGTCAACAGAGAACCATCATGAGCCACCTACAATACCAGAAGTCAAAAGTCTTATCCCTCATTTGTGTCTCTAATTTTGCTCACAACTGATAGGGACTGAAGTTCTCTTTAATCAGATTCTTTAGTGGCATAATGCCACAAATTTCTGACTTTTAAATATTCTAATCCCCAAATAGGATGCTGTCACGTGATAATGTTATCCGATGAGATATCAACATTTCTTTAGCCCATTAAACATATTGGTAGGGATGTATTTAACATGCTGCATGCAAAGAACTTTTCTAAGCACATTACATATAAAACTCATTTGTACTTTGTAAAAGTAATTTGTTATCCTCAAGGATCAACTAAGAACACCGTTTAGAAACTATAGGCACATAGCACACAGCACAGTGAAATTTGTCATGGCTGGGCTAGGATTTCCATTCTCTTTTCCAATGCATGCAAAACAGACACATCAGAGAAGAGTAAAGCTAGTATCGAGTTAACTATTTCTCAAGTTAAAACAACCAAAAAGTTGCAGTATAGAGTTAATTATTTCTCAACTTAAAGCAACCAAAAAGTTGCATTGTTGTAAACCCTTTCAAAGGCCAAATACAAAAAAACCCTGAATATTACCCAAATTCAAATGTCTGCAGATTTTGCCGTGATGGAAACAGGTTTGGGATTTGGAACTCTATCCAAAAATACTGGTAACTGGTACTATCAGGGGAGATAAAAATCCAAGACACCCAGAAACTTCTAGCAGACATTTCAAACGTGTAAGATGGTGGCAAAGCTTAACAGCGGTACAAATGAACACACCCAGGAAGCCTTCCAATGTCTCTTCCACTATGCAGATGCTACAGGAAGAACACTCTTAGGTCTCTTCTTATATGCTTCTATGTAGTCAAAATCCATTATTTTAGTTTTCAAAGATAATTAAAAGAGGTTTTAGGGGCACCTGGGTGGCTCAGTGGGTTAAATCTGCCTTAGGCTCAGTTCATGATCTCAGGGTCCTGGGATCAAGTCCCACATCGGGTTCTCTGCTCAGCAGGGTGCTGGTTTCTCCCTC
This sequence comes from Mustela putorius furo, assembly GCF_011764305.1. Classification (NCBI taxonomy): domain Eukaryota; kingdom Metazoa; phylum Chordata; class Mammalia; order Carnivora; family Mustelidae; genus Mustela; species Mustela putorius. The sequence continues at coordinate 11,588,849 of NW_025421399.1, forward strand.
TCCTCCCCACCATCTTGCTCTGTTGCTCACTATCTCTGTCTCTCTTTCAAATGAATAAATAAAATCTTTAGACATTAATTAATTAATTTTTAATTAAAAGAAGTTCCTGACTCACATAATAAAAGTTGTTTCTCGACATCCTCAATACATCAGGTAAGAATGACCTTGGACCAGGAATTGGCCACTGCAGACTGCAGGCCAGAATGGCGCTTTGCCTGTTTTTGTAAATAAAGTTTTATTGGAAAACAGCTAGTCTCCTTCATTTAGCAATTACTCTGTGGCTGCTTTCACTCGGCAGCAGCAGCATTGAGTAGTTTCAACAGAGACTGGCTGCAGAGCCAAAAATATTTACTGTCTGGCGCTATCCAGAAAAAGTTTGCCACCTCCTGACCTAGACGATCATGGCATATGTTTAAAAAAAAAAAAGTAGAAGGAGGAAAGTCAAGACCACTGAAGCCCTAGCAGACAAAGGGAGACTGAGTTGAAATTTCACGCTCCTTTCCAGACAGTGCCTTGGGTCCCAGTGGTGTGCCATCTGTCATTGTACCGTCCTGATCATTATTGCAGAGGACACCTATTTGGCCTAATTGCAGTAATGCCACAGACAGAATTTGCAGAAAGAAAAGAAAAGTTGCCAGAGACTGTTAGTTTGAGATAACATTTTATTGAATCCTCACCCTATTACAGAATTTCAGTCTCTCACTTCATCTCTGCCCCAAAGCCAAACTCCTCCAGTGTTTTTAATAAGAGGTAATTATTTTTGTAGGGTTTTAAACAAGTCTCGGTGGAATTCAAATATTTTCCAAAACTGTCATAGAAGGTATATTTTAGTATAGAATCAGTGTTAACTATTTCGCACATGCGCAAAAGATGTTGAACTGATTGAAATCATGAGAGAAAAATCACTCGTAGACACATATAAGCAGTTCATGCAGGTACCATCTTTCCCTAGAAACGCAGCATAGAAGAGTTAAATGATATGAGGATTTGGGATGTTTTATCTCTAGCTGTAGATAACAGATTAGTACTCTGTGATCTAGGAATTAAAATAGACTAGAAAGTGTTGAAATCAAAGTGAAAAGCATGATCCAGCATCCTCAACCCCAGCACATAGCTAGCTCAATGTTCTAATATATATATATATATATTTAAGATTTCATTTATTTATTTAACAGACAGAGATCACAAGTAGACAGAGAAGCAGGCAGAGAGAGAGCTTCCCGCTGAGCAGAGCGCCCGACGTGGGGCACTGGGATCATGACCTGAGCTGAAGGCAGAGGCTTTAACCCACTGATCCACCCAGGCACCCCTCAGTGTTCTAATATTATTAATACAACGCAGCTCAGAAAAATTCTTGGGGAATGGTAAAATTATATTGGTACCTAATGATGTAACCAATTTTGTTTCTATATACATTAAAACTTTGTATGGCTCAAATCACGTTTCTCAAAGCAGAGACAATATAAATATTTGATATAACACAGCTTGGTCTTTTAAAAAGGTATGAACCTGTCTCTAATAGAAGTAAAAGAAATCCTGCATCATACTGGTAAAAAAAAAAATGGGTTGGTATACCTATCTTAAGGGCTTTCCCCTACGTAATCACTGTCTTTATGTAACTTGGCTACTGCAGGTTTGACTTTTTTATTTTTTTTAACCAGGGGACTGCACTGAAAGTGATACATTGTAAATCACTCAAGACATACAGCAGAAAAATAATATACTTTCAGGATGTCTTCTTGAACTATTAATTTTTCCTTCACATATTTAGGCAATAAAACTATCCAAGCGTCTATAGGACACAGCGAATAATTGCAGCCCATATTTTTTAAACTTAGTTTTATTAAAATGAAATTGAACCCTTTTATTTTTCTGATAATATTAAAATTATTCCACCCGTTCTTACATACGAATTAACTAGTTTTGGGGGTGAGTGGGGTGGGGACATAGAAAAAGAGATTCTGCCAACGTTCTGTCGACATTTTGAAGACACACTTGAAAACCCAACAAAAAGTTTCAAATCTTGGTGTGAATGAGGACGATTTTTAAAGTATGTCCATTTTCCAGAAACAAATATGATGAGTTTTGTGAGTCTCGGGTTAAATGTTTCATTGACCACCCAGACCAAAGGCATTTATACGGATCTTCTGAGATACACCCATCCATTAAAAGGCCACAAAGCAAAATGCCAAACGGCACATCCCAGTCAGAGGACAGCCATGTCCTAGAAATTATTAGATGAATCGTCTATTTCTGGTTTTGTGAATGAGCTATTCTATGTCTCAGATGCTCTGATTCTTAAAATAGGGAGAGAATTTCCACACCCACAACCTGGGTACCGGGCTGGTTCTGCTCTCTGTGCCTCGATTCTGTTCTCTGTCCTTTCCTCCTTTTTGCGCTGGATACCTTTCCTGCAACATTGCTTTACCTGAGCTCCCTGGATCTTTAGTTTCCGGTTGGGTTTGGTCGATGGGCAGCAGCATAGACCGAAGAGAGGGCAAACAGAGAGACAGGGATGTTTATTTCTCTGGCTCTTCCCAGCTGGGCTACAATATTGGTGGTGCCTCTGCTCTTCACGACGGCCGCAGCTTCTGAGAGGCGACCCTTCGCTATGGCGACAGCTCTCGAGGTATAGGTAAAGCCCTGCTCGCGTGTCTGGATGGCAACAACTGCGTAGTCTTGCTTGTCAATGAGCATTTTGCCATTCCTTGAGGACTCCTCTCAGTCTACCCACATCTCTGTAAATAGATGCTTCTTTTTTCCTCCAGATTTGTTGAGGTATAATGGACAAATTAAAATTGTGCATATTTAAGATGGACAATAAGACTATCTGATATATGTACCCATTTTGAAATGGGGTGACCACCATCAATTCTATGAACACATTATCATCTCACATAACTACCTTTTTTTTTTCTTTAATGGTGAGAGCTCAAAGCAAGTTTCAAGTATATGATACAGTCATTAACTATGGCCACCATGGTATACATTAAGTCCCTAGAACGTAGGCATCTTATAACTGACAATGTGCACCTTTTGAGCAACATGCCTCCATTTTCCTCACTTCTCAGCCCCTGACAACCACTGTCATACTCTCTGCCTCGGAGACTTTGATGTTTTTAGAATCCACATAAAAGTGAGATTCTACGGTATTTGTCTTTCTGTGTCTGGCTTATTTCGCTTAACATAATGTCCTCCAGGTTCATCCATGTTGCTGCATATAGTGGAATTTCTTTCTCTTTTATGGCTGACTAATATTCCATTCATATATATATATATATATATATATATATATATATATATACCATATACATATATATATATACCATATATATGTATATTCTATTCATCCACTGACGGACACTTAGGCTTCTTTCCCAGACCTTAGCTATTATGAATACTGCTGCAGTGACTGTGGCAGTGAGGGCAGATGCCTTTTTGAGACACTGATGTCATTTCCTTTTTATACACACTCAGGAAGTGGGATCGCTGGACCCTGTGACACTGTTGCTGAGGGTGTGGAGAAAAGATAATCCTTGTGTACTGTCGGTAGGAATATAAATTGTTACAGCCACCATTCCCCATGGTGAATCCTCAAAAGACTAAAAAATATAAACACCCTAAGACTGAGTAACAGATACTTCTTTAATACTTCTTCACGTAATCATTTGACTATCTTCCCCTCCTCTGAGGATCTGCCTGAAAGAGTCATCACCCCTTGATAAAATCTTACTTCTGATTTACAAATATACACAAAACGTATTTGTTTTCAACAATTTATCACCGGGGCACCTGAGCGGCTCAGTCGGTTAAGCATCAGGCTCCTGGTTTCGGCTCAGGTCCCTACCTCAGGATCATGGGATTGAGTCCCACATCAGCATGGAGCCCTGTTTAAGATTCTCTTGCTCTTCCTCTGCCCCTCCCCCTGATTCACACACAGGTGCTCTCTCTTTCTCTCTCTTAATACAAACAAACAAACAAACAGAAAATATAATTTATCACTAAGGATTAAATGTAAAATAAATAAACAGAAGAAATGTTTCAGGTAAGCTTTTATGGGAAATTAGCTAATAACGGAAACTTATTAGTTAATAATGGAAATAATGGAAACAAATCATGGAAGTTGGTGGGGTTCTTTGGTATAGGATGGTGGAGACTGGAGCATATCTTAAAAGGCTTCCCCGGGGGTTTCAGTATCTCAGTTTCTAGTCAACCTGTTGAAAAGCCAAGAGCCACCAACAGCTGTATCACAACACTATAATCATGTTTTCGAGTACTGCACGCATGCAGGAATGAAAAGGAAGAACTGACAGTCAGTGACAGTTCCCACAGCTTCCCGCATGACAACCACTATAGGAGTCACGTAAGCATTATGTAATTTATGTAAATTTATGAGATTTTTTTCCTCAACTCGACCAAGTATTTATTATCAGGTTCACAGTACAAAGGAGAAAATTGAACCTCACAAAAATGAAGCCATTGATAGCTGTTGCCCGTCAAAGCACCAGCTGATTCCTTGGTCATCAGCTGGTACCAGCTGACCATGTTCCAGATTATCTGTCTACCTCAGGTTGTTTACATGTCTACTGTGTCCTCCTCATCCTAGCTTCACACATGCTTTATTATTATTATTATTTTAATTTTTAAAAAGATTTTATTTATTCATTTGTCATAGAGAGAGAGAGACATCACAAGCAGGGCGAGTGGCAGACAGAGGGAGAAGCAGATGCTGTGCTGGGCAGAGAGCCCGATGTGGGACTCGATCCCAGGCACTGGTATCATGACCTGAGAGGAAGGCAGACGCTTAACCGACTAAGCCACCCAGTGGTCCTTCTCACACAACCTTTGTATCTGTTGGCATTCTCAGATCTGTCTGTGATCCTTCAATCTGTAGGAATCTTAGCGAGGAGTTTCCCTCACCGCATCCACTAGATGTTCACTGTTCCACTCAGGCCAGATTACAAATTTTGCTCCGCGGTAAAAGGTCTCTTCAGAAAGATCTTAGAATGCAAGGCTATTGTTCTATTTATTTTCAACCATAAAATTTCAATCTGGGTTTCAACCCAAGAAGATTGAGGGTGATGGGACCCTTTTCAGAGCATCATTGCATGGAAAACAACCTTATTCTCTTAGATCCTCTTCAAGGCATGATTGGAGAGTTTTCTTTTGTAGGGATATGTTGACATACTTTTTTTTTTTAATGTAAGGACAACACTAGCTTTTAAAATTATTATTATTAAAGATTTTGTTTACTTATTTGAGAAAGAGAGAGAGAGCATGAGAGGGGAGAAGTTCAGAGGGAGAAGCAGATTCCCCATGGAGCTGGGAGCCCAATGCAGGACTCAATCCTGGGACTCCAGGATCATGACCTGAGCCAAAGGCAGTCACTTAACCAACTGAGCCACCCAGGCACCCGACAACACTAGCTTTTGCTCTCAAAGTTTAGAGAATAACTAGAAGATGTTTTACTCTGTCATGATCCATATAAGTCAATAGCTTTTTTTTCTTTTTTTTTTAAACTTCTGGACACTGCTAAAATTATATGTTAAAATTTAAAACTGAGAAAGAATTTTTATTCTGAGCATTATTTTCCCTTTTCTTAAAGCAATTAAAGCGAATCATGAGTAACTGAGAACCATTAAGAATTACCTGGAACAAATGCATTAGTTATTAATCAAGATATCCTCTCTATGCCTACGTAAGTCTGTGACCACATCTACTTCACATATGATCTACATTTATGTTAACATAAAATCCACATGTGCATAAATTACACATGTGTATTTATCTAATGTTGTACAACTAGTGAAGGGATTGTTAATTTATTAAGAGCAGTAGTATAATAATAGACTTGTTCTATTAAGAACAGTAGTATAATAATAAACTTGTTGGTGGAAATGTACCCCATACAAGTACATCTGTGTTTTCAGCTTTAGGAGACCCTGGGAGAATCATGCAGTGATGCATGTCCATGTTTTAAATAATACAAATTTTCAGATGATAACCATACAAACTAGTTTTGCTAAAAACTATGTCATTTGGGTAGTTTAGCTATAAATGTATTCTTCCACTTGTGCATAAAATAAACATGGTAAAACACTGTTAGAGGTATTTTGCCAGCCAGAGGTACCTCATTGAATGTGATTTGAATTCTTGGAAATCAGTGGAAATGAGATGCATAAAAACTAGAGGTTCAAGAGTTGATAGTTTGGTAGCATAACATTTGTCATCGTGGTAAGATTATAGAAAATCCATTCCTCTATTTTGCATTTATTACATTAGTCACCCAAAACGAAATGGTTGCAAATGGGCTTCATCAAATATTATACCTCCTGTTAGTCCCAACCTTTTAAAAGACTGACTTAACCAATCAATTTGCAATTTTTGCATTATTAAGAACATATTCTCTTCATACCATTGAAAAAAAAGCATCTGTATATCATGTTCTCATTCCAGAACATTGCCTCTGGCCAAAGCTTTCTTCTTAACAACATAAAAAGTAAAAAATGCAGAAAACAGCTAGTCCCAGAAAATTCAGTTTAAATGCTCAGCATTCCTTTAACAGAAATTGCAGGTAGAATTTCATCTGTATTAGTCAGGGTTTTAGAATAGCAGGTAGTATGTGGATATAACTGTCAAATTTCTATGAGTAATTTAATTGGCATGGAATAAATTTGGTTATATTTTTGACTGCTTGGTATTTCAAGGTCTTTCTTTCTTTCTTTCTTTCTTTCTTTCTTTTTTTTTTTTTTCTCTCCTCCTCCTATTGTGGAGATGGCCTGAGTCTAAGAACCATTTATTGTGGCAGTCTTCCTCCCACGATGACCTAAGTCCCTTGTCTCCTTCAAGTCTTGCTTTTAAAAACTACAACCTATTTCTGTTTACCTATGGTGAACTGAACACTCATATTTTCTTCTTCTCAAAAAATCCACAGATAAAAGTAAATGAATAAAAAAGACATGAACTGTGGAGGCTGCCCTCTCTAGTTTACAATGACCGATGCCTTCTGGTATTCATAACGTGGATAATCCCCACATATAATACCGAGGTCAGTCCATTTGACCAATATCAGAGGGCAGAAGTGTTACTTCTGGTATTAGGTTATAAAAGAACAAGGTTTCTCCCTCTTCCTTTCTCTTGTCTCATCCCTCACCACAGGGGAAACAAACTATCATATTATAAACAGCCCAATGGAGAGATCCATATCCACATGGGAGAATCTGTACCTTCTGGTCAACAACCAGTGAAGAAAGAGGTCTGCCACCAACTATATGAGTGATTCTGGAATGGATTTTTCAGCCCTGTGTGAGCCTTTAGATGGTGGCAGCACTAGTAGAAAGCTTGATAGCAATCCCATGAAAGCCCCTGACCTAATACCACCCAACAAATACACCCTAATACCATCCACCTATACCCAGATTCCTGAGCCTCAGTCCCTGAGAGGTATAATAAATGTTTCTTGTTTTCATCAGCTGATCATAGGGTCCTTTGTTACCTAGCACTAGGTAACTGACGCATACCTCTGTAAAGAGAAAGAGATCAGGGATGCCTGGGTGGCTCAGTTGGTTGGATGACTGCCTTCGGCTCAGGTCATGATCCCGGAGTCCCGGGATCGAGTCCCACATCGGGCTCCCAGCTCCATGGGGAGTCTGCTTCTCCCTCTGACCTTCTCCTCACTCATGCTCTCTCTCACTGTCTCTCTCTCAAATAAATAAATAAAATCTTAAAAAAAAAGAGAGAGAAAGAGATCAGGAGTATAGTCACCGGATGGTTGATTTAAAAAAAAAAAAAATTAAGGAGAATGTGGATGTTTGTGGGATGAGATGCCAATGAAGATCAACCAATTCACACCACAGAACTTGGTAAGACTTGGGAATTGGGCACAGGATAGCAAAGCAACAGTAGGGCAAGGGAGTAAAAACAGAAGAACTGGGGTGCCTGGGTGGCTCAGTGGGTTAAAGCCTCTGCCTTTGGCTCAGGTCATGATCTCAGGGTCCTTGGATCGAGCTCTGCATCGGACTCTGCGTGGTGGGGAGCCTGCTTCCTCCTCTCTCTCTCTCTCTCTCTCTCTCTCTGCCTGCCTCTCTGCCAACTTGTGATCTCTGTCAAATAAATAAATAAAATCTTAAAAAAAAAAAAAAACAGAAGGACTTGCACCTATACAAGTCTGTGTAAGAAACAGATCCCAATATTATATCTGTTCCCTAAAAGAGGGAAGGAAGATCTGTTCTTTGGAGATAGGAAACCAAGAAAGCTTCGGATTGGGGGAGCATCCCTGGTTGATGGTCAGTGGGGGGTGCTGATCTGAAAACAGGGGGTTAGATGAAAATTCATGCATCAGTTCAGAAGACTATCAGCCTCTTTCTGACTTTTTACTCAAGCATATGTTATTCAGGCTATCTATTTGCAAACATAGGCAAGAAGCTCTTTGATTCTTTCCAGGAAAATACACATACACACACACACACACACACACTCACACACACACACACACACACAGAAAAAGAGAAGGAGAAACATACAAGATTCTATTGTTTGGAGTCCTCCAATAAAACAGCAAAAACCATACCAGTTACCACAAAATAAAACCCACCAATTGATAAGACTCTGTCAAACATTGAACTTCCAATCAGTTTTTTGATGTTTCACCCTGAAACATAATGGGAAGTCATCTTTCATCAGATGCTGGAAGAAAGCCTGGACACCAGAGACAGAGAGATAATAGTTGGAAGAAGGGAGGTGAGAGTGAGGAGGGATGAAACAGGTGATGGGGACTAGGGAGAGCACCTGAGCACTGGGTGATGATGTATGGAAGTGTTGAATCACCGTACTGTACACCTGAAGCAGACATCCATTGTATTTTAACTGACTGGAATTAAAACAAAACTTAAAAAGGAAAATAAATAACTGGAAAAGAACTCAAGGGGGTTAGAAGAAAACTTGAAAACCTAACTTAGGAACTTAAATTGATAAGAGACTATAAAACACTGGATATCTATACAAGAACAGGATGTAAGAAATAGAGAAAATCCAAGAGGTTTTGCAACTAAAAAGATGAGAACTACACTTTTTAAAAAACATGTGGCCAGATGGGGAGATAATTTTGAGTCAAGCGTCAGTAGAACAAAATTTAAAATGATCAGCAATAACAAAGGAAAAATAAGGAAATTAGAGAGCGGGTACATGAGGGCCACCATCTAGCTAATGGGTCTTATGAAAGAAAGAAAGAGAGAGAAAGAAAGAAAGAGAGAAAGAGAGAGAGAAAGAAAGAAAAGGGCAATTTCAGGGAAATAAATTACCAAAGATACATTACCAAAAATGTTTGCTAGGACGGAACTTGAAATTTTATATTAAAAGTGACCATCATGGGACAAGCACAAAATAAGGCAAAAGGTACAATAAAAAGTCAATGTGGGGGGTGCCTGCCTGGGTGGCTCAGTGGGTTAAAGCCTCTGCCTTCGGCTCAGGACATGGTCTCAGGGTCCTGGGATCGAGCCACAGATAGGGCTCTCTGCTCAGCGGGGAACCTGCTTCCTCCTCTCTATCTGCCTGCCTCTCTGACTACTTGTAATCTCTGTCTGTCAAATAAATAAATAAAATCTAAAAAAAAAAAAAAAAAAGTCAATGTGGTTGACAAATGCTTTGAAAAGGAAATTCAGATAAAGGATTCATTGATACCTGATCATGTTTTTATTTTTTTTTTCAAAATGGTGAACCTTCTATTTATAGTAAATTACCTATTTCCTTACATAATTATGTTTAATTATTATTTATATTTTCATTTTGTTTTAAATCATTTTCCTGACTTAGTCAACATGCCACTTTTCTTTAAAACTTAAGTGGCCACTATTTGTTTTGTTTTGTTTTGCTTCTGGTTTTGCCACCCATGTGTTGACTACAACTGTTCAGGGTCTAGCCACATTTACTTAGGTCCAGTTTTTCATCAGCCAAGTGGTAAAAGTTATTTTCATATTGGGGGAAAATCTTGGAATATACAACATTTGATGCAAAACATCCCTTCCCAAGCATTTATTTATGTATTTTTTCTTCCCTAAAGTATAGTACATCCCTAATTGCTTTCTCCCATGTATTAATTTAATGAAATGCCTCTTCATAAGAATTGCTTGCTAATGATAGGATTTGAGTTTTGGCAAGCCATACGTAGGGTATTTATTTTTAAATGGGGACGATATGTGTATTTATAGGCAAATGGTCCCATTTCCCTTGGAGAGTCATAGATATTTTTTGAAGCTTATTTTCTTACAAGTATAAACTTCTTCCTGGGTATAGAGCCATTAAAAGTGAATCTAATTTCAACTCATATTTAACAGACCAAATATTTGTACTTATAGTAACCTATTTTTTGCCAAAGATTGGTAGTCAGTGTGGTCAGAATTCTATAAGCTATGAATGAGGTGGAGGGGGAGGAAAAAAAAAAGTCTATGTATGTATTTATTTACATACATAACTTTTGATATGTTTATATGAAAAGTTTAATAATTTAAAAAGCCAGCATAGTCAGTTTATACTTTTTTAAAATAGTATAAAGACCAGTGACAGTGACAAAGTGTCTGTTTCTGCCTTGCCTCAAAAGAAAGCACAATTAATCTTGCAGAAGACATTTATTAACCCAGATGATGATTTCACAATGTGGATTCCACCTGATGTAGTTTTCAGTTAATATGTGTTTAATTCTAACCTTGGAGACACTACCTCATAAGAGGTAGACCAACAGCGTGAAAATGACAAAAGACTCTCTGAATATTTTTACTGGGGATGACCGCCATGGGCAGGGCAAAGCCATAATGGTAAGGTCAGTGGTGAGACACTGACTTGGCCAACCTTCACCAACTTAACCAAGCGTGAAAGTGGGTCTCCAGCCAAGTCTGTCGTGGTGGGCAAAGGAAATTTGGAGAAGGCTTCACTCTACAGTTGGCTTTGACTAAGCAACAGTTGGTTAGCGCATTGTGTTTATGAGAATAACACCATGGGCATAATCCCAGACCCATCCAGTTAACATCATTTATTTCCATGACCACCAACTGCACAATTAGCCCTGCCAACAATATTAGAAATGCTCACATTTGGTTACCAGAACAATTGGGCAAGAAGCAGCTCAGTACAACTGTACTACTGGATAAAGAGCCTTAGAAGACATGGTCAACATGAACATATTTGCATTTATCTACTTATTTCCATTTTTCCACATGAACTAGATTTAATCATTTTAACTAGAATGTAGATGAGAATGGACATATAAATGGACAAGGCAACACTAGAGGTCAATAAACTGATTTTACCACAGGGACTCAGGGGGAGGGTTCCTGGAATTTAGCAGATGAAATCCCCACATTCTTCCTGCCTAGCTTTCCTAGTTAATGTACAGCTGAGCAAGGGTGTGGGGGAAGATCTAAGTTAACTAGTTAGAGTTAACATTTCCACAATCATGATTTTCAGAAGTGAAACAGTATGAGTTATGAGAGTATATACTCCAAATATTTCTTTTACTCTATTTCCCTGATATTTAAACTATAAAAGAAAGGCAACTGGAGAAGGTTGATATGAGGCTCATTTCCTTTTTTGAAAAATTTAAATTCAATTAGCCAACATACAGTAGTACATCATTAGTTTCAGATGTAGTATTCAATAGTTCATCAGTTGCATATACAACCAGGGCTCATCACATCATGTGCTCTCCTTAACGCCCATCACCCAGTTACCCCATCCCCCAACTCACCTCTCCTTTGGCAGCCCTCAGTTTGTTTCCTATAGTTAAGACTCTCTCATGGCTTTTCTCTATCTTTGATGACTTCCCATTCAGCTTTCCCTCCCTGCCCCTATGATCCTCTGTGCTATTTCCTATATTCCACACCTGAGTGAAACCATATAATTGTCTTTCTCTGATTGACTTATTTCACTCAGCATAATAGCCTCTATGTCTATCCATGTTGATGCAAATGGTAAATAGTCATCCTTTATGATGGCTGAGTAATATTCCATTGTGTACATGGACCACATCTTCTTTTTTTTTTTTTTTAAGATTTTATTTAGTTATTTGACAGAGAAAGATCACAAGTAGGCAGAGAGGCAGGCAGAGAGAGAGAGGAGGAAGCAGGCTCCCTGTTGAGCAGAGAGCCTGATGTGGAACTCAATCCCAGATCCCTGAGATCAGGGTCCCCAGGTCCCCACTGAGCCACCCAGGCGCCCGGGACCACATCTTCTTTATCCATTCATCTGTTGATGCACATTTTGGCTCCTTCCACAGTCTCACTATCGTGGCCATTGCTGTTGTGAACATGGAGGCTCCTTTGCAATCAAACTATAAAATAGCAACTTGCAAGCTGTGAAATTATTGTGGGAGCCATGTGGAGGTGCATGTGAGTTGGGGACAAGAGCTGCTCTTCACTGAACCATGGTGCTGGTGGAGGTGGTACGGAGGGGGTTGTTGCCATGGTGATTAGAGATAGCAGTGAAAATGAGGGTGGTAAGGGTGTTGCTAGAATAGGTAGTGGAGGTGACAATGGAGATGAGGATGAGAGTATTTGGAGACTTACATAAAGAAGAGGTGGAGGTGGTGAGTGCCGAGGTAGCGTGGACGTCAACGGTCTCCTTCGTTCCAGTTACGTGACAATAGAGTCAGCAGTACCCCCCCCAACTTTTATTCATCTGGTATTCCAGGCTTGTGACCATCAACCCTCTCAATCCTTCTCTCTCCTCCTTCTCTGACTCCCTGAAAGACTTGTCTACCTCATTCATTTTGAGACAAGAATATATTCTTCGTCTTAGTCATGATCTATCTCTCATATTTTTGTCAGACTGTGCAGATTCTAACTTCCTAGAAATTCGTGTCACCTATGAAATATTTAAATGCTGTTTTAAATATTTAAATATTGTTTTCACTAGAGAGGAGGTGGGAGGAGCTATTGTCTTAATAGCGTCCTACATATGATACTAAGGGCCCTGTATGTCATTGAAAATTCTGTTATTCCAACAACCAGTGGTGATCATAAGATCTGTAGGTCCTCTGGGAGAAAGAGCCTGAGCAATAAATAAGACTGGGTTCACAGCACACAAACAAATAAAACGATAACTGGGAAAAACAAAAATAAAAACCTAAAAGCCTTCCCAGTTCCCCTGTGTCTCGTCATGACTTCTCCATGGCTAGACTGCTGGGTTACGGCTTTGCATCCTTATGTCTTCTCAGTAGGGCCCATGCGCTTCAGACAAAGCCATCCAGAAACACAGCAGTAGTTCCACAAGGTGGGTTTATTGGAGGAAGGGAGAAGATAGAGCTTGGGGAAACATGGGGGTGTTTTAGGAAAAATGTGTTAGAAAGAACTTATTACAGGATTTAGTTGGGTGACTCACAGAAGGGCTGAAGAAGCAAAACTTTCTAGAAGGCAGGACAACTCCATGTGATTTTTTTTTTCAATAAATCTACCTATAAAGAGGGGAGACAAGAACAAAAACAAATCTCTGGTTGGTGAGGGATTGCTCTATCATTTTAGCCAAGAAAGGGTGGTGTTTGGTATTTTGTGGGTGGCACTAGGAATTTTTAAAAATCTGCACTGAGGCAAAAATATGAGGTGTAATGTGGCCTTGTTTTATGTCTTTCGTCAGGGCTAAGTCTGGTATTCTGTGAGATCGCAAGTTTTGATAGAATGGTGTGGCCTAGGTATGCGTGCCAGGCCAGCTTCCAGCTTCTGAGGATCAAGAAGGTTGCTCCTTTTCTTTCTTTCTCTATGATGCACTGGGATTCAGTAGTGGTTTGTATTTCTGCACACAAGAAAAAGTTATTTATTTATTTATTTATGTATTTATTTATTTTTGAAGGTCAAGCAAAGCTTTAGTCCATGCCAAGCATCAAGAATGAAACCAAACGTTTGGGGCTGTGCCTCTTACAGAAAGGGCGACCTCTCTCTGCTTCACAGACCAGCTTTTTTTTTTTTTTAAATTTATTTTATTTTCAGCATAACAGTATGCATTGTTTTTGCACCACACCCAGTGCTCCATGCAATCTGTGCCCTCTCTAATACCCACCACCTGGTACCCCAACCACCCACCCCCCTGCCACTTCAAACCCCTCAGATTGTTTTTCAGAGTCCATAGTCTCTCATGGTTCATCTCCCCTTCCAATTTCCCCCAACTCCCTTCTCCTCTCTAACTCCCCTTGTCCTCCATGCTATTTGTTATGCTCCACAAATAAGTGAAACCAAATGATAATTGACTCTCTCTGCTTGACTTATTTCACTCAGCATCATCTCTTCCAGTCCTGTCCATGTTATCATGACCCATCTTCATTTCAAAGTACGATTTCTGACTCTAATGAGAATACTGATGGTAATTGAAGGCAATAATACTAAAAATACCAACAAAAGAAAGGACAGGGTTTGAGATCAAAGCAGAGGAGGGGATAGGGAGAGCACCTCAGTGAGTGCTGACCGAGCCCCACGAGTGGTCTTACTGTCTCTCAGAAGCAGGCACGAGACCATTTGAAGTACCCAGTGATGGTGTTACCTGTATTCTCAGCTCAGAACCCCGGGCGCCAAAGATGGAGTAATTTGAGGGGGATAGCACACTATAATAAGCAAATGTCTTCAGTTGGAGTCCCCTAAAGCAAAGGATTCCCATAAAAGTATTTTTTTAATTGAGGTATGATTAACATATAACACTATGCTAGTTTCATGGTCTTTTTTTGGGGAATTTTGTTTTTGTTTGCTTTTGTTGTGTCCTTAAGGAGTATTCCCCAAGAAACACCAGTGGGGGACTAAGGAAGTAAGATGGGGAAATGAAATACCTAAGTCAGGTATTCGGTTAAGTCCCACAGAGACCCACCAATAAATAAGTAAGTAAGTAAGGGGAAGAGGGAGTAAATAAATAAACAAAATTCAAGATCATTAAAAAAAAAAAAAAGTTGTCAGGAGGACAGGAGGGTCCACAAAAATGCTAAGTAAAGAGGCTCTCCTTGTCCACAGAGTAAGTGCGTTTCTGTGTCCAGTGGCTCTCAGATGTCAGCAGCAGCAGAAGCACCATGACGTCTTGTTCAACTGTAGTTTCTCATTCAGTAGGTGTGGGTGGGACTCAAGACTTTTTATCATCTCTAACATGTTCCCAAGAAAGCTGCTGCACCAAGGGCACCACACTTTATAAAAGGTTGACGGAGCCTGAGGACTGACCTTTGGCCAAGAGACGCAGATGCTGGCTCCCAGGCGAGCAACAACGGTTGTTGGCACAGATGTAAACCGAGTGGCAAGCCCGGGGTGTGCACGGAACTCTCCAGCATCTGCTCTTGTCTGGGCCCAGGTCTGTCTGCATCCAGATCTGGTATTGTCAGCACTTGGGATATACCCCTTGTCGGCTGTGGGTGACAGAAAGCCACAGGATAAACCCATAGGATGCCCTATGAGTTAATTGTCATGTCATTGTTAATTGGAGATAGGCAGACTGAATGGACAGGGCATCAGAACGCAGAGCTCATTTACATGAGTAGTTGGAGGTATGTGTTAAGTAAAATTTAAAAATTATCTCTGTGACTTGTGTTTTGCTTTGTGTTAAAACCCTAGTACTATAGCTGCACATTTTCAATCTAACCAATTAGTTTTAGCTGCAAAATGTCAAAAGTAGTACAGGCCACTATATTATTCTCTATGCCATAGGTCTCATGCCTTAGTTTTAATTTCACATAATCTTTATTCAGTCAAGGTGATTAAGTTTTAAATAGATAACCAAACTTAATTTCCCATTTATGACTTTATAAGACATATCCAATCACTAAATTTGCAATTCAGAGATGAGTCCATGAATAATTTGTCCTACGTTTTGAGTTTAAGGAATAGGTCACTGTACCCTAGGGCCATAAAAATCTCCATTTGTCCCGTCCAGGTTTAAGCCAACAAGAGGGTTCCTTGTCACTCTGGGCAGAAGCACAGGTAAGCAGGAATGTTCTGGAAAGAGTTTAAGACGAAAGTGGATGCCAGTGCAAAGTTTATCTATGTTACCCTTTTTTCCTATGGGCAGTAAGAATAATTCTTGTTCTATGCTTGACTCAGACAGTACAAGGGCTTTCCATATGTTTACACACAAATCTTCACTGCACCCAGTGAGGCAAATACATGAGGGTTTGGCAGAAGTGAAGCCTGTTCCATGCATTTTTCATGAGAGAAATTTCAATAAAGTGAAATAACTCGGTGTCCCAAACACTATGCCAGCAAATGACAAGGAAGGCTGTTTACATTTGGATGGTGCAACCAGAACAGCTTGGGTTTCCTACATTCCAAGGCTTCCAGCCAGCCCTTTCAGTTAATCCATTAAAAAAAAAAAAAAAAAAGTTCAATTAAAAAAAAAAAAAAAAAACAAGACCGGTTTCACGAACTACCTGGAAAACACATAAGATTAGAAAATTGTATTTAAATGGGATTCCTTGAGAAACAAGTACCATCGTACATAAAATTTCAGTTTATACGTGCAGAGTTAGTTGGCACTTGGAGCCAAATGATGTCAATTATTTATTATGTCTCGAACACCAGAACCATCCACAGAGTGGAAGCAAATTTTCTTTGTTCTTGAATTTTCTGAACGTCTGTTCTTGCGTGCTTACTGAACATTCGTGTATCATCCCGTAAACTTCCAAATGTACTGAGTGGGCATGGTAAACACTTAAATATAATTGGAAATAGAAGAGATAAGAGGAGCGTACAGTATCTTCCAATGGCAGCTACTCATCTTCTGAAAAAAGTGGTGGTTCTCAAAACGTGGCCCCAGTCAGCAATATCCACACCCCCATGAGAGCCTGTTAGAATGAAATGCTAGGGGTCCTGCCCCAGACCCACTAAATCTGCAACTCTGGGTTCGGAGCCCAGTGTCGTGTGCCTCTAATGAGGTCTCCAATTGGTTGTAGGACATGCCAGAGTTGGAGAACCAGAGACTTGGCAGCTAATAAGAAATGGCTGAAGGACAATAGAACGGACAATGGTGTATAACACAGTATGACACCACAGCAGAGATCGGTTTATTTTTGTTTTGTTTTGTATGTGAAGTGTATGAATAAATAGAAAAGAAAGGAGGGAGAGAGGGCGAGGTGGAGAGAGAGAGCGAGAGAAAAGGTAAAATGTTAACCGTGCGTTACAGGGGATTTATTTTTGCTACGTGCTTTTTCACATTTTCCAAGATCCATCCCTGATTAGGTATTGCCTGTGATTACAACTGTTACTGAAGAGGATAACTATGTTATGGAAGAGAAAAAATAATTTTTCCTTATATTATTGTGGTGCATTTAGAAACTGTGCCCAGTTCCACTGTAACGATGTACAAAGCGAAAAGCATCCCCCATGCAACACATGGACAAGAGTGGCTCTGCTCTCTTGTCTTTTTTCTCTTTTCTTTCTTTTTTCTCTCTTCTCTCTTTCTTTTTTCCTACTCTCAAAGTAGGAAAAACTGTCAGCACAGAGCTTATAACCACATTTTCACTTGCTCTCGTGGTAGGCGCTTTCAACTGCTGGAACCCCGCGGACTGAAATGCGGGGAAGCCTTGCCTGAAATGTTACCTCTGGTGCGGGACTGTTCATGTTCACCTTCCAGATAGGAGCCCCATGTCTCCTTTGCATTGGTTGCAAATGTGGGCATTCATGGCTTCTTTGTTATACCATTTGATCATTGAAACTGTCTTTTTTTTTTTAATGGCTGAAATGGTGAATGCTTATTTTTAGGGAACTTTGTGAAGCCACTCTTAGAGAGTGAAAGAGAAAGAAGCCAGAGAGTACTTTCTGAATGTCTGACCTGCTTTTATCCTGGAATTGCCAAGCAATTCAGCAGCAAATGCTGTCCTGCAAAGGGTAAGAGCTTCCTGTTGCTGCTGTAACAAGTAAGGACCGTAAACTTAGTGACTTACAGCAATACAAATTTTTTTCTCTGACATTTCTGGAGATCAAAAGTCCTCAAATCAGGAAGCTGGGAAGGCTGCATTCCTTTTGGAGGTTCCAGGGGAAAATCCATTTCCTTGTCTTTTCTAGCTTTGGAGGCTACCTACCGTCTTTGGTTTATGGCCTCTTTCAGACATTCTGACCTCTGTCTCCATCGTCATTACTCCTTCTTTGACTTCTTGCCTCCCTTCCAAGGATTCCTGTGATAACATGGCACCCACCTAGATAATCCAGGAGAGCCTCCCCACCGAAACCTTAATCACATGTGTGAAATCCCTTTCACCATGGAAGATAACATATTAACAGGCTCTGGGGGCAGGAGGAGGTATCACTCTGCCTATCATACAAAGGAAGAAGGTTTTCAATATTGACCTATATTATTCTTTATCCAAATAGCTCTGTTTGCAAGTGATAGAGAGACAGAATTCAAGAGTCATGTAAATATTTATTCCTGACAATGACAGAGTCCATGCAATGTGCTGATGACGTAAACCTAGTTTATGTGGCAAGATTAAGTTGAATTTCCAATTCACTGTGTTTAAAGTAAATAAAACAAAACAAAACAAAAACTTCTGTTTTAGCTATTAGAGAAGTTATGCATTGTGACTGAACATAATATTAAAGTACAGATAAAAGGAAAACAAATAAATTGGAAAATAAATAAATTGGCAAACAAATTCCTTGGATTTATATACGTATTCTTTCCTATTTTAACAAAATTGGACCACAATGAACAGACCTGTTTTACAACTACTATTTTATTTCTCCCTCATGAAATCTTTTTTGATAGCATTATTCATTTATGAAGTTCTGCAAAATCATAAATTATTGCTCAATTTCTCTAATGTTTTTAGAGATGTACGTTGCCTTTAATCTTTTAATTTCATGAACAATTTTATGTTGAGCATTCTAGCAGGTCCATGTCTATGCACTTGTCCATGGTTATTTCCACATGGCCAGATATTTTTAAATACTTACCTCCATAATTGATGATGCTAGGGCCCTAAAATCACACAAAGGCAATAATATAAATAAAACGTTTGGGGCCATTCCACTTGTTTTTGAAAGACTTTTCTCCATTCCTTCTTTGGAGACAGAAAGCTCGGAGTCAAGTGTGTTAGGTATAGAACAGAATATCTAGACTTTATTTAAAGATATGGCAAGTAAGCATATTTGGGATCTAGGTAATTAAACAACCTTCATTTAAAATGTATGGCATGTAATTCTATCTCTGCAGAGAGGAACTTACCTTGCCATGGGCAGCGACAGCTCTCAGTGGTGAATGTAATAGGACAAGGAAATGTGGACAAATCCAGAGCAGTAACTGGAGAACTAGCAAAAAGAGTGGGCTGGCTGAAGGCCAAATGCAACTTTGTTAAAAGAAAATATCTGCAGGGTGATTTTTTCAAAATGGAAGTAGATGCTCATCAGTGCCGTCCAATCATGAGATGCTCCTACTGCCCTGCTGATTTTTAATACGTGGAAGAAAGAACATGTTTTCTTTGACACCGGAGTTTGTTACCAAATGCTGAGACCTTAGAGACCTCGTGGATGACATTGAGAAGTTTTGGTATACAACCAGTAATGGCTTATTTTATTGAGCAATCACTGCATTCTAGATACGATGTTCAATGCTTGTATATAATATTACAAGGACTCCTCACAACATTTTTAAAAAGAAGATATCCCCATTCTTCAAACGTGAAACTGAGGCTGGAAAATTTGGTCAAGATTTAAGACTTGACAATGATCATAGAGTTAATTAGAGATAGAGATCATACGGTTGGCTCAGGTCTGAAACACACCAAAAATCTAACATCTCAACATGCTCATTTGGCTTCAGGAAAATAAAAGGGAAAAGTGCCTAGAAAGGAGGATTTCAAAATTAAGTCAATGTTGAAGTAATTTTTTAAAAATGTTTAAGTAATGACAACATACTCATGATATAAAATTAAAGGAAACAAGCCAATGTTTACATTTTTACATAATGTGAAATCAATTTTTAAATCGAGATGAAATTCTGCAAAAGATAACTTCACGTGTGTGTCTGCATGTATGTATACATATATATATTTGTAGTCTTAAATTTATTATAAAATAAAGTCTTAAATTACTTAAGTTTAACTCATCATCCTATTTCTATATTCTATAATGAAGATAATATGTTTTATAAATTGTTTTTATGACAGAATATATAAACATTTATTTTAAAAAAAAGAAGAGAAAGAAAACTGAAATGACAGGCCCACTCAGAGCTTTCTTGGATCTTCCATAAAACAAGATACACAAAAGAGAGTGATTTTTTTTTCTTAATATTGCAGGTACAGTGTTACACAAAAATGCATTATGTGCTATATTTGATTTGTGAGACCAATATATTTGCAATCTGTTCTAGGGAAAAATTGTGACAAGTTAGTCCAGGATACAGGTTTTTCTCCTGAAAACCATAAAAAATATGCACATGCAAGAATGTAACATATCCCACCATATCGCAGAAATCAGCAAAACTTTCGAATTCTGCTACCTGTGATTTAAATTACCAAATATTTCACAATAGTAAACAGATATCAAGACCTGATTCTTCCCACTTTCATCATTATAAATACTGCCAATGCCTGAAAACATGGTAGTTTGAATCAAACCATAACAGTGGGATCTAGAAAATGTCTGGAGGGACTAGAAATAGCACGATAATTTGAAGTCCTGGGCTTTCCTTGAGACGGAGACCGCCTCTGAACATTATATTGGTCTCAGCTTGGGGACTGAAAATCACCTGTAATGAAT
Organism: Mustela putorius furo; assembly: GCF_011764305.1. Taxonomy (NCBI): domain Eukaryota; kingdom Metazoa; phylum Chordata; class Mammalia; order Carnivora; family Mustelidae; genus Mustela; species Mustela putorius. Next base: position 11,609,551 of record NW_025421399.1, read on the forward strand.
TCGATTCAGTTTCTTTAATCTTTGAACTCATAGAGTTAATGCAGGTGAGGTTATTTGTTTTCAATGAGCCATTTAATATAACGAAGGAGGGTTTTTGTAATCCCTAATTAATTCTTGCCCCTCAGCCCACCAATTGATTAATAACCCAAGGGAGCCAACAGTCAGCTACCTCCCCTTCCACATAATTGCTACTCTAGTAGGAATGTCACATTCAAAATCACCATCATTAAAATAATAACAAATCTGAGTAGATGATGGTGGCATTCATGAGTCAAACATGTTTCAATTCTTACTGATTAATGGGTGAAAGGACCATCATAAGGGCTGCAAATCTACTTGGAATAAATGCAGGAGTGGAGAAGGGAGCTGTGGTTTTTAGTGAGACTCCTTCAACTATCCAAACAAGTGTTTCTTTTTTTAGTGAGCAGAATATAATACAGGACTGTGCAAGATGACTGCCTACTCTATTTAACTTAGACAAATGCATAACAAATCACTATTCTGTAGCGCAAAGGCACACCTCATAGACTCCTGTTTCTTTCTTTCCTTTTTTTTTTTTTTCTTTCCTTGGGGCCTGGATATAAGACCACAGCCATCTAAATAATCCTCCAGAAATAAACCAATGAAATTGTGAGTCTGACAACAGACAGAGCATTATACCTGCAGCTGGTAAATGTTTCCATAGTCCAACCACCTTTCCAGTAAAAATTTTATCCCGGGGGAAAGTCAGCAACTAAGATTTTAACTACTTTTCTGCAATAGAAAAGTTTGGAGCAATGGAGACTTCATAAATTTCATTATTGATGGCCTTTATTTTTCTTAGAGAATTACCCACCCATCAAGTATATTGTGAAAATACTACTACTGTATTACTCTATTCCCATATAAATAATTAAAAAAAAAAAACTAGGTGATTAAACTATGAGACTACCTCATAAGAAGGTGCATAATTCCAAAACCATTTTATTGTTTTCTGTATTATTTGGTATGTTTGTAATTGTTGAATGAACATTTCAATTACATGAATATCAGGAGACTAAGAATGTTTGTAAATGTCTTGGCCAATTACTTGGACTGTGACCCTCCACTAACTGGCCCGCTCTGTTTTTGTGGGTTTCCTTGAAGTTAGAATGCTTGATTCTTGCATCCTACCTGTTCTTTCCATAGAAATAGTATTTGCTTTTGCACAACCTTTGAACTCATGAACATATTTCTAGTAGATACTGGGCTAATACAGGGGTATGACCTAGTGAATTTAGTCTCTGCTACCAAGCGATCTGCCATGGTGTTGGAAAGAAAGGACATTTCCAATAAAGAGTGACTCCCAGAACTCTGGTGAGAAGGTAGTACCAATCATTAAAGGAAAATTTGCGTTACTTATTTAAACTTGCAATATGTGAACCCTTTTACCTAACATACTGTTTCCAGGAATCCATCCGTATATATTTTTGTGTGGTCAAGATAATGTGTATATTGATGCTTGCCACAATATTAGCAACATTATTGGAAATAACAAAGAAGGGCAATATATGAAAGAATTAACAAAATGAAAACATTTGTAATTTTTTTCTTGCCCTGAATTCTTCCAAGAAACACAGCGTTGGAGATGGCTTGCCTCTAGGTTTGTTTGGGAAATCAATCTGAATGAATGAAAGTGGAAACACAGGAATGATGTGAAGGAAATTGAGAGGGGACATATGGCATGTTATCGATCCTGCATTTCCAGATGGCAATAATTTCCCACTGCATATCAATCTTATTTGCGGACCTTTGGAATAACTGTGTAGAGTTTACCTTGCTGTTATTTCCTGAGGGTTAGAACCGGATATTTGTTGCCTCCAGACCTCATGAGTCTCTCTGTGGAGTCCCAGCTTCCTCACACCTTCAAATTTTTCTCATTGTAAGAATTTCTGAGCAATTGACACAGATATCCCAAATGGAGGTAGGGAAATCAAAGACCAGAAAGGGAAAGTCATGCTGTGTGACTGAGCCAAAGAGATGCCAGATTCAGCCTGTGAACCACAAGGGCACATGAAACACTGTATCAGTTGCATCGCAGTAATTGTATATGGCCATGCTCCTTAAGGCGGGCACATTATATGATGAGCACTTGGTGTTCTACAAAACTGATGAATTATTGAATGCTACACATGAAACTAATGATGTACTCTATGTTGGCTAATTGGGTTTAAATTAAAAAAATGTATTGGTCTTTCAATTTTGTCTTTGACCCTTCAGTTCCTCAGCTGTGTATTATTTTATTTCCAAATATTTGGGATTTCCCAGATATCTTTCCATTGTTGATGTTTAGTTTAATTGTGCTGTGGACAGAAAACAAGCTTTGCATGACTTTTACACCTTGTTTAGTGGCCAAAAATATGGCCTGTCCATGTGCCCTTGAATGTGTATTCTGTGTTGTATTGGGTGGAAAGGTCTCAGACATCAGCGAGGTCAAGTTGGCTGATGGTGCTATTCAGGACCTCTGTGTCTTAATAGGTCATCTGACTAATTTGTCATGAAATCCTGAAAGAGGACACTAAAGTTTCCAACATAATTGTGGACACACCTCTTTCTCCTGTTCTATCATTTTGTTTTTGCTTTTGTTTTTTGTATTATGTATTTTGAAAACCTATTTTGAGAAATATACATGTTTAAATTATGTCCTTGATGAATAAACATCCTTACCAATTTTTCATGTTCCCTTATTATTTCTGGTAATGTTTCTTTTATGAAATCTGATGTATCTGATAGGAGTAGCCATTCCAGCTTTGTTTTGATTATGGTGGGATTCCTTTTACTTTAGACCATCCACAATTTATACTTACAGTGGCTTTTTCATGGGTGATATAGAGTTGGGTCTTACTTTTTTTTCCACTTAGATAATCTCTGCCTTTTAATCCATACTCTTTGAATAATTCTCAGTTGTTATCTCTTCACATCCTGCCTTCTCTCTCTTCTGGATCTTTCCTTGAGTGTGTGTTAGGCCATCTGATCGTGTTCAAGCAGTTCTTGAATGACCTACATAGCTTTTCCCTTTCTACATTTTGCATTTCTGTCTGTTTAGTATCTATTTACCCATCTTCAGGTTCACTAATTCTTTCCCTGGAGGTGTCAGGTTGGTTATGCCATCTGATCGTGTTCAAGCAGTTCTTGAATGACCTACATAGCTTTTCCCTTTCTACATTTTGCATTTCTGTCTGTTTAGTATCTATTTACCCATCTTCAGGTTCACTAATTCTTTCCCTGGAGGTGTCAGGTTGGTTATAAAGGAAAGCACAGCTATGACAATCCTGTAAATAAAGCATGTCCTCAATGCTTTAGGGCAAAACAAGGTTTAGGTATCTTCCCTCTTCACTTATGTTAAGATCCCGGAAATATGGAATCATTAACCCAATCCTCGGAAACATCAGGAAGTGTCGCTGCAAAGAGGAATTACTTTACAATCAAAGATACTTTGTTGAATTGTCAACGGTATTTGCCAATAAATATTGTAAGCTTTGGTATTAAGATTTACTTTGTTTTTGTTATGTGAACACAGCCTCTGTTTGACATGTCTTAAAAAGAGCGGCCCACTTCCTTATAAATGTTGATATGGCATAAATGAGAGGTAGCTAAAGACTTTCTGGCTACTTCTGTGACATTGAGCCATTAGTATGGATACATGAAAAGGTAAGTATTCAAAATGCTGCCCCAGAGGCTTTTTTTTTTTTTTTCACATTCCTTGATTGTATTATAACTTTGTTTCTACCTGTACCTTCACCCATTTCATAGTTCCATATCTGTTGACATTATTCATTTTTGACATTCTTTCTTTTAATGAATTAAATATCACCAGTCTGATGGCTTTTGTTTTGGGGTAAACTAAAAACATGTCTGTTATGAACACACTTGATTTATTACAGCCCACAAAACAATTATGATAAAAGATGGCCTTCCTTACCGTAATCCTCACTTTTCAGCAGCTTCAAATGCCTTTTGGGGGAAAATACCCCCCAAAACTAGAAGTAAATAAATAAAGAAGTAATTTTCCTTTGGGTTTTGAAAAAAGATAAGCTTTCATTAAGTTCACATTTCACACTTTCTCGTGTTTCTTCTTATACCTGTTTACATGTTTGTGAGAAGGCAGTCTGGGGCTTTGCGGTAGAAAACTTACCTATGGAAAATTTTTCTCTATGCAAATCCATATGGCCTAGTTAATATAATTATTGAGCTAAATCTGTGTACTTACTCTAGGAAATTCAAGGCTTTCCTAGGAATTCCATTTGCAAGCGTGTTTCTATGTCCTGTGAACATAAAAGATAGAATTTAGAAGTGTCATCAAGCCTGTTAAATAACCCAGTTGGGACACAACAATACCTTGAAACGTATGTGTTCTGAGCCAGGTAGGTGTAGATACGGACTCTGAGCTACGTGGGCAACAACTCGTGAGATCTAAGAATTCCATTCTAGGTAGAAAGATGTGAAAGAGCTTTCTCGAGTTATTTCAGAAAAGATAATGAAAATTATTCTGATGGGATTATTATTATGATATTAATATACCATCCTGATGCACTGGGAGTTAGTGTAAGGGAACTCAAATTGTTTTTTATAAACATGAGAGGAGAAAGGCTATACACAAAAATAAAATCTTCAGGATACAGTGACGTGGCTTTGCAACCCCTGATGGTGCCCCAGGTAGGGCACCATTTGTATTCGAAGCTTTGCAACATGATATTCTTCCTTTATTCCTGTTTTTGAGTAGCAAATAACTCCAAATGTTAGTGACTGAAAACAATAATCATTTATTTGTACATCAGTCCTCATGAACCAACCTTCATAACCCAATGAGCCTAAATCTAATTACCTCTCAAATGCCCCATTTCTACATGCCATCACATGGGAGTTAGCTCTTCAGTGTGAATTTTGGGGTGACACAAGTTGGTCTGTCTATAAGAGATATTGATCTGTTATTTTCTTATAATTATCTTTTTTGGCTTGAGTATCAAGACAGCTGCCGGGCTCATAAAATGTGGTAAAGTCTCATAAAGTGTGAGGTATGGTCTCCCTTTTATTTATTTTCATCTATAATATATATTCTTGCTTTCTTTTTTAAAGATTTCATGTGTTTATTTGAGAGTGAGAGAGAGAGCACAAGCAGGGGAGAGGGGCAGAAGGAGAGAGAGAGGCTGGGAAGCAGGCTCCTTGCTGAGCAGGGACCCAGATGCAGGACTCGATCCCATGACCTTGGATCAGACCTGAGTGGAAGGCAAACACTTGACCAACTGAGCCACCTAGGTGCCCTATATTATTTCTTTCTTAAGGGTTTTGCAGAATTTACTAATTAACCTGTCTATGACTTTCTCTCCCTCTCCATATATATATACATATATAGATATGGATATATATGTTTTCAATGTTTTAAACTACAAATTCCACTTGTCCTTTTCTGAAATTTGACCTTAGTTTTGGGCAATTCTAATTCAATAGACAGAGTTTTATGTTTCTGAGTTTCAACTGGGACCAGTTTCCGAAGTCCTCTTTCTTCCCACCACCACCCCCAACCCACCGCCATCTCTCACCCTAAATAGACCGTATGAAAATTGATATTTTCAAACTATATATAAGACTCAATGGAATTCACTGATCAGGACCATTTATACTATAACGCAAACAATGCACAGTGGGAGGGAGTGACTACTGTATTGGGATGATAGGACTTTCTCTCCATCACTTCCATCAGAAACCAGCATCAAGGACCCTTCCTGGGACTTTGCCCCACCTTGATGAGCAGAATAAACCTAATGTCATCATTGTTTGCTGGATCCCTGAGAGATTTACTCAAAGGAGGCTCCGAGAAAGAGAGAATGGGGAATTTTCAGGAAACTAATTAGCTTTAAGAATCTCAGCTTTCCCCTTCAATTGACCTTGCCACATACAATCAGACTGGCAGAATATCTGTATAAACTTTATTTGTTGGGACGGATTCGGGACACATAGCATGTTTTCTGCTGGAGCATGTATGAGTATAGGTATAAATGGATGCACTTTTCCCTAACACATTGTGTTCCGAGGCTTCAAAATGCCTGAATAAAATGTAGTCTTTCTTTCTAAAGAAATTGATTTATGGGGCGCCTGGGTGGCTCAGTGGGTTAAAGCTTCTGCCTTCAGCTCAGGTCATGATCCCAGGGTCCTGGGATCGAGCTCTGCGCCGGGCTCTCTGCTCAGCAGGGATCCTGCTTCCCATTCTCTCTCTGCCTGCCTCTCTGCCTACTTGTGATCTCCGTCTGTCAAATAAATAAATAAAATCTTTAAAAAAAAAAGAAAGAAATTGATTTATATGGATGCTGTTTTATGACACCCTACAGCATTCATAAAGTGAAATATGTTCTAAATCCTGCAGCTCTAAACTGTGTGATCCCTCCTGCCATTATTCTAGACTACAGAAATTAGACTGGTAATTAAGTATTTGACTGCACAGTCATGAGGCACGTATTTTCATACTTGACCCTGTATACATTTGTGTTGGTTTTGTCTTTTGAAGATATATTTAAGGCTGACAGTTAGATTCTTCTAGACCATGTGAACACACATAGTTAACAAATATATTCTTTAACTGAATAGTTTCTATTTCTTTTGTCTTTATTATTCCCAATAACTAGCTTAGCAGTTTTTCTGCTTTTCCTTCCCTGAATAGATGTGGTCTTTTCGTCTTATAAGATATGGTCATTCTGGCAACATTCTGGGATGATGTAGAGAATGAAGAGGCGTTGAAGTGTAGCTCTTAAGTTATTTGAACACATAAAGACAACAATTTAATCATTTTGAGGTAGATTTTGGAGTATTCTTAATTGAAAGGCTTTCCTCATAATTGGAAACTTCATGGTCAGTGGGGAGTGAAATATGAAATAAAGAAGGAAAAAAGAAAAACAGCCAAACTATCTAGTTAAATGTCAGATTGGTCCTATTTCACACACTTTAATCGAAGACTTCTTATAGTTATAGTTAATAAATATGTTATTTTTTATCTGTTTTAAATGGTAACTGGATGGGCTTTTTTATTTTGAGAAAGTAACACATTAAAATCTTGAATAAAATTTAAGCAGAAATAAACAGACATAATTTTATCTTTCCCAGCATTATTCTAAAGACTGTTAACTCCCGGAGAGTGTGAATACCTATAGTACACACAAAAAATTATGGATAATCCAAAGGTAGTATCATAATGTAGCAGACACTTACAGGGCTTAGTCTTCAAATCCCCTTTTCTCTCTCCTCTTCCTTAGTAATTTGAATTTGGTTTCCAGGGTGGCTGGGTGGCTCAGTCGGTGAAGCATCTGCCTTCAGCTCATATCATGATCTCAAGGTCCTGGGATCAAGCCCCATATCAGGCTCCCTGCTCAGCAGGGAGTCTACTTCTTCCTCTGCCCCTCCCCCTCACTCATGCTCCCTCTCTTTTTCTTTCTCTCTCTCAAAATAAATTTTTAAAAAAACCTTGAATTGTGTTTCCACAACAACAACTAAAGTCATAATTACACCATTTATAATAGACACAGGCTAGATTTCAATCCCTGCCTTCTGACTCTAAAGCTTTTTCAACACTCACGTAGGATACTTTTATGAACTGATAGTAATTTAAAGCCCCATATTTTACACATTGTCTCTGGCTTTTTATACATAGCAAAACAGTGTATTGTCCCAATAATTATTCAAATGTAAGTAGATATCTCAGTACCATATTTACACGGAGAAATATAAATTATATAAACCCACATGCCCTTAAAATATGCTTTCACTTTAAAATTACATTTGGGGGTTGCTTTGTGAAAATAAAATAACCGTTGATTTATGGGTCTTAATAAGGGTCCGATCCTTTCTTATAATAGAAGTGTTATTTATGTTGTTCCAGTTAAGACAGGAAAGTTTCTCCATGGGGGAGGAAGCCATTGATTTCCCTTTGGGGGTCCTAAAAGTGATTTTCTATTTCACAAGCTAGAAAGGAGACCCCTGTGTACTCTGCTTTATGCAGCCAAAGCTTATCTTTTCTTCAAAACCCACTCAATCCCTTTATGATCTGTGCCCATGAATCTTTCCCTGACCTCTTCAACTCGTGATCTCATGCTGCTCTGAGCTAACAACACCGACTCTCCTTTCTATAAGGATATCAGGGAACACATGATAGAAGCAGATAGCGATTCTCCCAGAACAGGGAAACTGAGACGCAGGCAGTGAAAGAATTGAGAAAGTCTTAAAGGGTAAGCATTGCTTGCTTTCAGATTTAGAGTGGCTTTTTTAAAAGGGGACAAAAACTGATTCAAGCAAAAGATGCTGTCTCATGGAGGAGTCTAGACTCTTGGAGGACAGTGATCCAACATAGAATTCATGCTAAGTCATTTGTGCTTCTCGAGAATAGAAAAACAGATTTTAGGGCTATCAACTTGGAGTAAACAGGTAGGTATAGGATGACATTAGCAGACAAAGAGGAATTCCAGTGTATGATATCCGAACTTTTCCACTGAGTTCCTCTTTGTTATTACTGTTGTTTTTAATTAGTTAAAAAACATTTTTTTTAATTTATTCAAGGATACATACTATAAATGTTGAGAATTCGTTAACTTTTGATTAACTCAGCAACCTCAAAGCTCAAGGTGACATATACCACTAATTGCATTTCTTCGGGGTTTAGACAGAATACCACTCATCTCCCTGCTCATGGGTTAGCTGTGGGTCCACAGAACCTGACCCAGAGCAGCTGGTCTTGGGCTTCATGGTTTGAGTTGGGTTCAAGTTGACCCCACTGGTTTCTTTCCTGTTCTATACCTGGTGGACTTTGGGCATGCTTGGGAAAACCAAATCATAGACGTGTGTTCTAAGTGTCTGTGTGTGTTTGATGTTGGCTGCAGTTCCATCGCCAAAAGCAAGTCAGACAGTCATAGGTTCAAGCCCCATAGCAGAAGCTGAGGGAAGTGTCTCTGTGGGAGGATTTGCAGTCATAGCTGTAGTTACTCTAGAGGAGTGAGGAACTGACAACAAGAATCGAATCCATCACATAACGTTAACAACAGTACCAAATGCATCTAAGAAATATCAGTACTTTCCCATCACTCTCCTTCCAAGCACCTAATTCTGCTATCCAAGAGATAAATATTTTCTGTTGTTTTTGGTGTTCACCTTTATCCATCTGCCCCATCTATCTATCTATTGATCTACCATCCATCCAATACCTTCAGTAAATACTATGTTTCTGTGTAATGTAACTTGGTATTAGTAGATAGTTATCAGTTTGAAACATTCTCCAATTCCTGTAACAGTTAAATAAGAGCTTGGCCTTGTTGAACACTCATCCATGTTTTCCCTTCTCCCATGATATCAATATAATTCGTCATCATTTGGGGGTTTAATCCATTACCAGTGTTTATATGATGCTATTGATGTAATTCACTGCTTACATAATACTTTTTTTATTTCCTATAGTCCCTTTGTACCTGTTTCTATTTTTCAATGTTCCAAAAGACATTGACAAGTGTTTTGACCCCGCATGTTTTCCCAAGCATGCCCAAAGTCCACCAGGTATAGAACAGGAAAGAAACCAGTGGGGTCAACTTGAACCCAACTCAAAAAATGACCAGGCTCATTTTTCCTGGTGTCCAAGCAAAGATGCCAGCACTCTACTAATCGCACCCCCTGTCCCCAACAAAGCACCTCAGAGTCATTGTCCCTTCCTCTTCCCCCGGACCACCACAGCTTTGGATCCTTCTGTCTGGACTGAGGCTCTCTACTCCTCACGCAAACCCATTAACCTTTCTTTACTTCTCCACTTGAAATACTACTAGTAATCAATATTCTATTTGTATTCAAAGTTTCTGTTGAAAAATCAAATTTTAGATTCTTAGCCGGTGGTCTGGTTTATTTCTCCTGCAAGTTTTTAGTGTATCCATTTTATTCTTTTATATTTGAATCTCACAACAATAGATCTATGGCTGATTACCGTTTTAATTCGTGCCTTTTTCAAAGTGAAGACTAATTTTCAAGTCTGGGAAATTGACTTTTTATTATTATTATTATTATTTTACTATTCATTTATTTCATCCCCTCCCTGAATCTTCCAGAGTTCCTTGTTTTTATTATCTCTTCTCTCCTACTTTTCGTCTTTTTTCTATGTTTGCTCTCTGGACGAAATGCTCTGTTATTACTCTGGCTGAATTCACCATCGCCTTTTGCCTAAATTAATATAATGCTTTCTCAGCAAAACTTCCTGCCTTTACCGTTGTTTCATTGTTGTCCCAGGCTCAATATAGCAACCTTTTAAAATTTGTCAGAATATTCTCCACCCCAGGCTTCGCAGTGCTTTTTATTCTGAATTTCAGAGGTAGGAGGTAACATCTTTGCAACCACCTACATAGCTCTCCTTGCTCTAGAAGGTCATTAGCCCTCTGTCTGGCTTCCTTCCTTTTCTCTCTTGCTCTCATTCCATCCTTGACATGCCAACTGCTTTGCTAGTTCTCTGACCAAGAGCTTGTCTTCAAGGAAAGAAAAAATGAGCACCCCCCCTCAAAAAAAAAAAAAAAAAAGTGAGCCACAGATGAAAGCCACATGTGTGGCTTTAAATATTTTAGGACCCAATTAAAAAAAAAGTAATGAGAAGTAAGTGACATTAATTTTAATAATATATTTAACAGAGCCTAATGTGTTTAGAATTTATCATTTTAATATGGGGTCCAACATTTTTAAATTATTAATGAGAAAATTTTACATTTGGTCCCCAACGACGGAGGCGTATTTTACATTTCTAGTACCATTCAATCAGATCAGCACTTGATCTATCACTGTCCTTCAGAGATGTCCCAAATGGAGGCAAGAGGTCAGGCTCTGCATTAGGCCAGTCCTGGTATAGGGACCACCCCTGAAGGAAGTCTAGAGGAGCTCCCTTCCACGGGGGGCAATGCCCGAGAGAGTGAGACCTCACTGTGAGTTTTCAGCAGACAACAGCCCTGAACCATTAAAGTTCTTGAGTCTGGAGGGAGGGTTTGAGCCATGCCCTAGAGGATGTAAAATAAAAATTAAGACGTAAAAAAATAAAAATAAAGATGCAGCAGGCAGGCCTTTTAAAAACACACATTTATTTGCAAGTCTCTCTCTCTCTCTCTCTCTTTTTAAGATTTTTATTTATTTATTTGACAGACAGAGATCACAAGTAGGCAGAGATGCAGGCAGAGAGAGAGGGGAAAGCAGGCACCCCGCTGAGCAGAAAGCCCAATGTGGGGCTCGATCCCAGGACCCTGAGATCATGACCTGAGCCAAAGGCAGAGGCTTTAACCCACTGAGCCACCCAGGCGCTCCACAAGTGTCTCTTTTTAAAAAAATTTCAGACACATTATTAATTGAAAAACAAGGTTTGCTCATTACTATTAGGGGTCAAGAGTTTTGGCAGGTCAGTAATTTGAGCACAAGTATCTAAATAATTCCAGGTTTAAAACATAGATCAAAACATCCAAAGAAAGAAATATACATAAAGTTATATTACTCTATATGGGACAACCCCAATGTATGGTGAGAGATAAATTCTATCCATATGCTAAAAATCTCCTCCAATATTTTTTTATGAAGTTATGATAAGATTAAAGGAACATCTTAGCTCTTCTTTCTGATAAAGCTGTTTAGGAGAAATTAAATTGAAGAAGTATTGGTAAAAATCCTGCTAATGTACCAAAGTCAGGAAGAATGAGTCTAAGACTTACAGCCAAGATATGACTTGGGATTGATACTGAATGCTTCAAATGGGTTTCCTTTTGTATCCTGGACCAGAAGCATTTGCAACAATCTGTGAAAGAGATACACCAGGCAGAAAGTCCAGTGGACAGTGAGGTTTTTTCTTGATCAGGCAGAAGTTGTCAGTGATATTTCAGTCAGTGGCCCCAGAAAGGGTATCAGGCATAGACATATTGTGCCCAGGGACTGAAGGCAGGCAGAACAGAACAGACTTTATTGATAGCTGTCCCCAGCAAGGCAGCTTCCCCAAGCACACAGAGATAAAATGGTACTGCTGGAAATGCTAACTTGTCCACACTTTGTATTGCTGAAGTGGTAATGAAAATGCATATCTTTTCTATCTGTTCCTATTAGCTTTGGCTGCCCAGCAGAAGATCCAAGTAAGTGTGGCTTAAAGGAGGTGTGCTAAGGAAAAATTACCGAAAGTCAAGAAGGAGAGATAGAATTAGAGTCGACTTGATTTTGAGAAGACACTGGGGAATAAGGAGCACAAATAATAATCAAAATAGAATAATATCCTTGAGTAATGGAACTGGGTCTGCAGAATGCATAGATGAACTCAACACCAGGGAAAATCAATTGAAATAGACCAATATATGCCAACCACCTTAAAAAAAATAAAGAACTTGAAAGTGGCAAGTAAACAATGGAAATAAAACAAAATTTATTACCAGCAAAGGAAGAAGAAATCAGACTGCCTTCAGATGCCTCGTCAGCATTAAACACAAGAATGCGATGGGAGATTTGAAGGAAATGAATTATTATTAATGATTTTCATTTCCAAACAGATATTTTAATCATGAAGTAGGAGTCAAACATGAAAAGAAAGAGTACTCATGTCCTTTCTCAAAGTGTAACTAATTATCATAAGAACAGATATGTGATGTTAAATGGTGATCATAAGCAGGTTCTAAGAACCCAGATCATATCCCCAAAAGTGAGGTACTGAGATTTATAGAAATAAATAAAATATGCTAATTTGTAAAATATGCTAAATATGCTAGTATTAAATAGGGTGGGATCAACAAATACAATTTTATCACTGACATTGGTAAAGAGAAAATATTAAGTTCAAGTGTGTGTGTGTGTGTGTTTCCCAAAAAATAAAAGGTGAGCGTTTTTAACATTAAGGAAAATGTTACTTGCTCAAAAATTTGAGATAAATACGTATACTGAAAAAGTAAAAAAGACAAAACCACAAGAGTGAAATTAATAAAACTTGATATCCAACTAACAAAATTATTGGTGATGCCAATAAATATAATTGAGTTAAAACTCCTTTATTAAAAGATAAAAACTCTTATAAATAAAAAATGCAATCCAGAAACTTGGAAGATATGAGATAGTATGAAAATTTGGATTTGTAAACATCTCCTCTACAAAAATAATAAAATAAGATTTATGAAGTAATGGTAACAAAGAAGATATCATGGATGGTGAAACAAACTAAAGGCCTTTAGCCAAACATAAATAATAAAAATCAGTTTTTGCTATTTTTTATATTCTACATAAAGGTGTAGAACAAATTGGACCAAATCAAAAGATGTCCCACTTAAGCAGGAGCAGAAAAGAGCCAAGTGAGATATTTTTAAAAATTGTACTGCTAGGGGTGCCTGGGTGGCTCAGTGGGTTAAGCCTCTCTGCCTTCGGCTCAAGTCATGATCTCAGGGTCCTGGGATTGAGCCCTGCATCAGATGTCGGGTTTGGAGAGGAATTAAAACAAATTATTAAACTTCTGCCAACACACAGGGAAACCATGCTCTTTTCTGCCACACAAACTAGAAAAGTTGAGGACTTGGCAAGGATTTCTTTGAAAAAGGAGCCATTGTATGTTGGTGTTGATGACAATAAAGCTAATGCAGCAGTGGATGGTCTTGAGCACGGCTATTGTCCCTCGGAAAAGAGATTCCTCCTACTCTTTACATTCCTTAAGAAGAACGAGAAGAAGAAACTGATGGTCTTCTTTTCATCCTGTAAGTCCGTGAAATACCACTATGAGTTGCCAAACTACATCGATTTGCCTGTCTTGGCCATTCATGGAAGGCAGAAGCAAAATAAGCGTACAACCACATTCTTTCAGTTCTGCAACGCAGATTCGGGGATATTATTATGTACTGACGTGGCAGCGAGAGGGCTGGATATTCCTGAAGTCAACAGGATTGTTCAGTATGACCCTCCAGGTGACCCCAAGGAACATATTCATCATGTGGGAAGAATAGCCAGAGGCCTAAATGGGAGAGGGCATGCCTTGCTCATTTTACGCCCTGAAGAATTGGGTTTCCTTCATTACCTGAAGCAATCCAAGGTTCCATTAAGTGAATTTCAGTTTTCCTGGCCCCAAATTTCTGACATTCAGTCTCAGCTTGAAAAATTGATTGAAAAGAACTATTTTCTTCATAAGTCAGCCCAGGAAGCATATAAGTCTTACATTCGAGCATATGATTCCCACTCTCTGAAACAGATCTTCAATGTTAATAATTTAAATTTGCCTCAGGTTGCTCTTTCGTTTGGTTTCAAAGTGCCTCCTTTTGTTGATCTGAACGTGAACAGCAATGACGGCAAGCTTAAAAAGAGAGGAGGCAGTGGTGGCTTCGGCTACCAGAAAGCCAAAAAAGTCGAGAAGTCCACAATCTTCAAACACATTAGCAAGAAGTCCTCAGACAGCTGGCAGTTCTCCCACCGAAGACACATCTTCCTTTTGTCTCGAATAGCTTTGTCCTGAAATGGACTTTCCCCCCCTTTCTCTAACAAAGGAATTGTAACTTCAGGATTGGGACTGATGGAACAGGAGTATGAGTTGACGGTTTCAAGCACTATCTACTTCCAGGAGATACTGCTCTTATTTGGGGATGTAAAACAGAGTTCAATTTTTCTAGGTTGTTCAAGAGCAAAACAAGGGATCTTTTGGATTTTGTTGAGCAACAGAGTATTTTAGATCTTTTGCCTCCAAATGTGTCATTGTTTTGGGGGGCAGGGTATTTTTTATTTTTTTATTTAAAATCAAGTAATTAACATTAAAATATATTACTGGCTTCAGAGGCGGAGTTAGGTGATTCATCAGTCTTCTCTATACCCAGGGCTCATTACATCACGTGCCCTCTTTAATGTCCATCACCCAGTTCAGCCTACCTTAGAAGGCAGCGACCTGGTACACTGGGGGTGGTAATGTAGAAAATTATCTCAGTTTTTTGTTTGTTTGTTTGTTTCTGTTTTTGGCTTTTTTGGTTGTTGTTGTTTTGGTTGTTTCTTGGAACTTAACCGTAGCTCTTGACCTCCTCTGAAAATGCTACTGTGGCTAGGAAGCATGTTACATTAAAGGAGGCGTTGGTTTTTGTATACTCCAGATTTTAAAGCAGTGAGCCTTTCCTATTTTTTTTTTTTCAAGAGCCCACAGGGTAGGTTATTTTTCATTGTTATTTGAATAAAGCACCCTTCACAGTCCTAACATTTGTTGGAAACAGTGGGAACCTGAAATTTTTGAGCCTCATTTACACCAATATATGTGTAATAAGCTGTTATTTTCCCTTTAATAACTTAACAAATATCTTTTTGCAAAAGGCACATAATGATGATACCGCTCATTCAACTTTGTTCCCAGTGGTTTGGATTTTGTTCAACCCTTCTAACTCTGCAGAGTATTCAGGGAGGCAGAACATTTTTTGAGGAAAAATTGCCCCTTCCAGATCTGTGAAATGAAAATAGGTTTATGATGAAAATTGGAAATGAACAGCAGTCAAAAAGAGCAGCAAAGATGGGGGTTTCATCACATGGGGTTTTTGTTGTAGGAATTCTTGACTTCCACAGTATTTAGTATGTCTTGTTTTATTTCCAGTGCATTTTATAACTATAAAATGGTTATTACATTTTGATCAATTTGAAAGCAAAGTTGTTGGCATTGTTTTGCTGTTGTGCTAGTTAAAATTCATAGTCTCCTGTTAAGTACAAATACACTAAGAACATCAAATGTGGTGGAAACGGCTTAATACAAATAGCATCCCAGTAGTCCAAAAAAAAAAGAAAAAAAAAGTGATCCTCTGTGTTCTGGGTTCGACCGTTGTCTCCTGGCCAGACCTGTCCTCAGATTCAGGCCTTGACTGTTAGACTCGTGGCACTTAAGAATGCTTCACCTAAGACATTCAGTAACTTTTTTTTTTTTTAGAAATAATCATGTCTCAAAAAACACACGAAAACAAAAGGAAGACTCTTTAATCACAGAGCGAGAGTAAAGACTCAGTATTTTCATACATTGCCATCAGAGGTTTTGAATATGTACTTTAAAATTTTCTATCAGAAGTGAAGTCATCCTTAACTCCCTGCTTGTAACCAGCTTGTTTCATGTTCTTTTCCTGTGTCATTAAATAATTACATCCAGGGGTGCCTGGGTGGCTCAGTGGGTTAAGCCGCTGCCTTCGACTCAGGTCATGATCTCAGGGTCCTGGGATCGAGTCCCGCGTCGGGCTCTCTGCTCCGCGGGGAGCCTGCTTCCTCCTCTCTCTCTGCCTTCCTCTCTGCCTACTTGTGATCTCTCTCTGTCAAATAAATAAATAAAATCTTTAAAATAATAATAATAATAATAATAATAATAATAATTACATCCATTTTATATTTCAAAAAGAAAAAAAAAATTGTACTGCTAGGGGTACCTGGGTGGCTCAGTGAGTTAAGCCTCTCTGCCTTTGGCTCAAGTCATGATCTCAGGGTCCTGGGATCGAGGCCCGCATCAGGCTCTCTGTTCAGCGAGAAGCCTGCTTCCCCCTCTCTCTCTGCCTGCCTATCTGCCTACTCATGATCTTTCTCTCTCTGTCAAATAAATAAATAAAATCTTTTAAAAAATTGTACTGCTACCTTTCCAAATTAGTGGAACTAGAGTAGCAGTATGAGCAGTAATTTGGACAAAGAATATAAAGATATTCTCCTTTGAGTTTGCTCTTTGCTCTCTTTTCTCTTTGGAAAACCATCAACTACATAAAAGCACATTCACAAAAGCTGGAAGAATAGTCCACATTCACCTCCCCACTCGAACCCCATTACTCTCTGGCAAAATGGTAACCTTGGGGAGACCAGAGTATAATCCCCTAGCTCTAATTCTTTAGCAGAAAGCAAAAACTGTAAGAAAAAGAGAAAAAATTGTTCAGCTACTCCAAGTGACAAATTTCAATCCATAAGACTTCCTAATCTCTGAAGCAAGAAGGTGGAAGTCTCATCCTTATGGGATTGGACAGGACATCGGTTCAGAAGAGTGGACCTCAATGCAGGACACTGACTTCAATTCAGGGCAAGGAGCATGGTGGTGTCTCCCACAAAGGCAGTGCACTGACCTTTCTCTATTTTGTTTTCCCTTCAGCTGACTAAGCATATCAATCTTAGCACTCATACTTCAACTTGAGGTTATGCTGAAAGCATTTGTTCTGTACGTAGGTTAAAGGGATTGCAAAAGAGGAAATAATTCAAATCAAATCTAAAACACAGTTTGAAAAGTAAACAGGTGAAAAGAGTAAAGCTCAGAGAGAGGAGGGATGCTTAATGTAGAGCTCTAGTAACTGAAAGTTCGATGCTATAAAAAAAAGCCTATTTATTAATAAAATGAAAAATGAGGTTACCAAGAAAGATTACGAATAGTGTATACAGAAGTCATTTTGGATAAGGATGGCCTTTCAAATCCTTTGGAAAAGGACAATTTATTCAACAGTCACAACTAGTGCTTACTTATGGGAAACAAATAGTTTGATTCTCATTTCACATTATATATCAAAATAAATTTCAAGTTTATTAAAGAATACATTAGGGTTTTTTTTTCAGATTTAGAATAAACTATTTGTGAATATCTATCTGGTCATGATGAGGGAAGTCTTTCCATACAAAACAGAAGAAGGAAGGAATCATCTAGAAATGATAAAATCTTTTGAATATATAAGGTTTAAAAAGTTGATATCTTAAAAATATCAAAACAGAAGTGAATGGTGAGCAATAAACTGGGAAACATATTTAGGAGAGGAAAAAATATTTATGTGTATTCTTTCATACACGTGAAAATTTTCATTTAAAATGGCACATTTGAACTGAATTCTGTGAACTGTTCTGAGTCCTGAACAAAATGTTTAAGTAGGCATGCTTAATTACTTCCTGATTTGTTTATTAGATTTGGGGCAATGACTTAAAAAAGAGTAACAGGATGAATTTACAAAAGAGTAGATTTTGGAGTTTTACAAGTCATGTTAGAATCCTTCGAACATTCACTGGCTCTTTTTCCATGTGTATGTGATTCAATTTCTTTGAGTCTCAATTTGAAATTGTGAAATTTGACTACTTGGTTTTGTCAGTATGTAATGAATACTAGTTTCCCCCTCCTTTGATCATCAAGTTTCGTGGATTCCAATTCTCTAAATAATATATTAATAAAGGTCATTCCCTAGACCAGGATAGTTGGCAAGCCATCTTATGTGGGTGAATTTGGCCTGAATCATTTTGTTAATAAAGTTTTATCAAAACACAACCATGTCCTTTTTTTTTTTTTAACCTGTTGTCCGTGACTGCTTTCGCTCTATAACAGCAAAGTTGAATCATCATGATAGAGATTTTTTCTGTCCTGCAAATCCTAAAATAACATACAACCCTGCAGAGAAAGTGTGCCTACTCCTGGAGTAAACCATATTGTTACTTATTAGTTGTTAGAAGACAACGATGCCCTTGTGAAATACCTGCATCTTAAGAAAGCAATATTTAGGGCGCCTGGGTGGCTCAGTGGTTAAGCCGCTGCCTTCGGCTCAGGTCATGATCCCAGGGTCCTGGGATCGAGCCCCGCATCGGGCTTTCTGCTCAGCAGGGAGCCTGCTTCCTCCTCTCTCTCTCTGCCTGCCTCTCTGCCTACTTACGATCTCTGTCTGTCAAATAAATAAATAAAATCTTTAAAAAAAAAAAAAAAAAAAAAAAGAAAGCAATATTTAATCTGAAAGTGTTAAAATGAAGATTCTGAGTAATAAAGAGAGGAAATGTCAAGATTATAGGAGCTGAGAGTGGACAAGTGATTGCCAGGGGCTGGGGGCAGGGGGTATCGGGAGAAGTCGGTAAAAGGGGACACATTGTCAGCGATAAGATGGATAAGGTCTGAGGACCAAATGCAAAACATGGTGACTATCGTTGATTCCACTCTATTGTATCATTGGATTTGTTAAGAGAATAAAACGGAAATGTTCTCACCACACACATACAAAGATAAATACAGAAGATGTTGGATGTGTTAATTAACCAGGTGAGGGGAATCCTTTTACAATGTGTACTTATATCAGATCACCAGAATGCACATTTCAGAGGGCTTACAATTTTATACATCAATTGGACCCCAGTAAAGATGAAATTAATACATACATATATATATATATATATAAAGATTCTGTATTTAGTATAATTTCCATGTGTTCTAAATCATTTTAGCTAAGTCATGTTTTTATCTGCGTTATGTACTCTATGCCTTTTCCCCCTCTTCTTTCTCTCCTTTTCTTTATTAGCAAATGTAGAGTTGTATCTAACCTGGAACGTCATTGAATGTGATCTCTGCCTCCAGTATATCCCCTTTGATTTTGCAACAATACAAAATACACTTGAGCAGATGTTCTACTCATTAGAAGCCCTGGCGAAGGTACAATGAAAACGGACAGACTGCCAGAAATTAGGCAGAGGAGTCTAGACCTGGTATCTTCACTTCAATTCAATCATGCCTTGTGCTAATCCGTTCTTAGATGAATCTAAATTTATCTGCATGTCTTTGGCCTTAGAGATGAAATGGAGCATTTGTTGGTATATTGTCCTTCTCAAACTTAGGAGCATTTCCTCTTTTCATCCACAGGAAAACAATCCCAGTTAGGATCTTCGTGGACTCTTGCCCTGCCATTTTAGAAATAAAGAGATGTTTGGCTGGCTGGCTGGTTCATCAATTTGGCAGGTTTAGACATTCTCTAACATCCACATGTTCAAATCTAAAAATTGTGAAACTATGGTTTTATTTCATTTCTATTTATAAAACAGAAAAAACACAAGGAAACATATCATCAAGATACACCCCCAATTCTATTCAGACCGTATTTTTAAAAAAATTTTATTTTGTGTCACTTAATTTCCCTGTTTTAACATTTGTTCTATTCGTCTAGTGTTTATATAATTCAAATAGTTGCAGATAGTCATCATGTCTACTTTTGAGTCACTGCTTGGACCAGAAAAGTATGTGGGCTGGCTTCTTCTTCTTCTTCTTCTTCTGTTTTATGTTCTCTTCTCCTTCAGAATTCAGTTGGTAAATATTATTGCTTTGTTTTTTTAAATACATTCTTTATTCCATTTTTTTTCTAAATGACTCTTAACCAGAGTGCTTTCTTTTTCTGGATATGGGCATCTAGAAATTAATATTTCCAGTGCCAGAGAGACATATGAGACATGGTAGCCAGTGTCTGATATTTAGCTTAGTAAGATCTGAGTTTAAAACTTGTTTCTGCTTTTTACCAATTTTATGCTCATAGGCAACCATAACTTCTCTAAATTTCCTCATATAAAAATACCTATCTCAAAGTCTCACTAGTACAGATAATTGAAGCATACAGATCTTATAAAAGTGATATTTTTTCAAGTTTCATTGATATATTTTCCACATAGATGTTATTTTCACATTATTTACACCTATATGACTCACTTCTTTTTTAGAAGCAAGAACAAACATGAAAAAAATTAAAAAAGAAATTTCAGACTACTAAATACATTACAATGCTATGAGGAGTCAAATACTTTGCCACTGGTTCTGGGAAAAGAGCTCAGTGGAAGATAATAGGGTCTGCAAATAGACTTTCTGGTAATGTTCATATTTTACAAATGATAAATATGCAATTCCTATTCACTTGGGAAAAACTAGATTATTTCAGCAAAAATGTTGGAAACATTGTCAAAAATGAATCCCTATCTTCTAAAAATCCAAGTTTTTAACATTTTAAAATAGTAAGAAATGATAAAAGGAAATAAATCAGCAATGTGAACAATTTCTCTTTGATCTATGTTTGAATTATGAAGGCATTACCAAGAAAGTATGTCATAATTGTTCAGATCTTTCAGAAGGTAAATCTAAGAGTGCTTATGGAACTTTAAAAATCATAAAAAGATATTATTCAATCCAGCAGTCCTTTTAAAGAAAACCTACAGTCAAAAGGTAATCGGGGGCACTGGGGTGGCTCAATCAGTTAAGCATCTGACTCTTGATTTCAGCTCAGGTCATAATCTCAGGGTTGTAGGATCGAGCCCCACATTGGGATCTGTGCTGAGCAGGAAACCTGCTTAAGATTCTCTCTCCTGGGGTGCCTGAGTGGCTCAGTGGGTTAAGCCTCTGCCTTCGTCTCAGGTCATGATCCCAGAGTCCTAGGATCAAGCCCTGCATTGGGCTCTCTGCTCGGTGGGGAGCCTGCTTCCTCCTCTCTCTCTGCCTGCTTCTCTGCCTACTTGTGATCTCTGTCTGTCAAATAAATAAATATAATCTTAAAAAAAAAAAAAAACTCTCTCCTTCCTTCTATGACTCCCAACCTCCCTGCTTGCTCACACTCCCTCTCACCTTAAATAATAATAATAATGATAAATAAATAAATAATTAAAATTAAAAAGGTAATTGGTCATATGGACAAAAGTGAAGCTCAGAATAGCTCATCAAAGTTTTATTTCTCATGTTAAGATTACAGAAGCAACACAATATGTAACAAAAATAGATTGAATAAATTATAGTTAATTTCATACAACAGAATGTCTCTTAACTGTTACTTTTTTTTTGTATTGTGTGTGCTTGTATCTTTAAATTGTTTTGAAGTAGTAACACAGAGTTAACATTTTTAAATTGCTGATTTCAAAGTAGTATTAATAGTTTGTTCCCGCTGCTTAAAAAAAGACTTTAAGGGGTGCCTGGGTGGCCCAGTTGGTTACACGTCTGTCTGTCTTCAGCTCAAGTCATGATCCCAGGGTCCTGGGATGGAGCCCTACATCGAGCTCCCTGCTCAGCTAGGAGTCTGCTTCTCCCTTTCCCTCTGCCTATTCCTCTACCTGCTTGTGTGTGCTCTTGCTCTCTCTTTCTCTGCCAAATAAATAAATAGAATCTTAAAAAAAGAAGACTTTAAAAACGAGAAAACGTTTAAAAAGAGAATACGAGTATCTTTAAAAAGAGAAAACGAGTATATTAGCACACACACACACACACACACACACACACCCATCAGAACCTAGAGAAGGCTCTGCATTAATATTAAAAGTAGCTGTAAGATTTCTAATTATTCCTGATCGTTTATTTTTTAGATTATTAGTACTAATTATTTTCTTCTGGAATCATCATGTATTACTTAAATAATCTGAAAGTTCTAATATCACATTCAACCCCTCCTTGCTCAGATACATACTGGCAAAATCCAAGTTTTAATTTTTTAGAAATTATCTTCTCTGGGCTGATACGTCAGAATACGTGAACATGTAGGGTTCATTATCTATGTACAGTGGAAAATTTCTGAATCAAATTTCAAATTTAGGTTAATCCTATGGAATATTTGGAAGTGTTAACATTTCTAATTTCTTACATATTCTCTGAGAATGAAATGAGGATGTTGTGTTGGGGGTCTGTATGAGAGATTATATGGGCAATGGTAGAACTGTACTGAAAAATTTGGGCAATATTCCCTAGTTAAAAGTATGAATGATTTATACTCAGGTAACATAGTACTCTAATTTGAAGTACAGTTATATAACTTTGTCTTCTACCAATTGTTCTTGACCTTTGAAAAAGGAATTTCAAGGGAATGATGAAGTTACAAATGAAACTTAAATCAATTAAGACAATAATGGGGGACCTAGGAAAAAAAGGTGTTTGTTTATGTTTTATAGGAATTCAAACTCAACCCTTACTTAGATTTCTTCCTTATCTGTCACTGTTTCCATTCTGTAAAGTCATCCCAGGTATAAATATGCTTTGCACATTTCTGTTGGTAGGCGATTTTTGGTGACTCTGTGGTCTTTACTGGAAATAAACCTGTCTTGTTCATTTCTCAGTAAAGGAAGTCATCCATGACTTCTGTTTTCTGAATCTCTTATATTAGGTTTATTGAGAGCAACCAACTCTAATAAAAACCTAATGTGTGCTGGGTCCCTTGGCACGTGCTGAGGATATAGTGGCAGACAACCTAGAGACATCCCAATGTCCTGAGAACAATCACAGGATGTTATGGGGGACACACGATATGCTCTGAGATCACAGGTGGTGATGGAGGGAGTGTATTACAGAACAGGAAATTGTACAGAATTTTATAAAGAACGTTATCATATTGAAAAATGGAATATTTAGAAATCAAGGAGCAGATTAAGACAATGTTTTTGTTTCTTGAAAAAAAAAACAGTTTTTGGGGGCGCCTGGGTGGCTCAGTGGGTTAAAGCCTCTGCCTTCGGCTCGGGTCATGATCCCAGGGTCCTGGAATCAAGCCCCGCATCAGGCTGTCTGCTCAGCAGTGAGCCTGCTTCCTCCTCTCTCTCTCTGCCTGCCTCTCTGCCTACTTGTGATCTCTGTCAAATAAATAAATAAAATCTTAAAAAAAAAAAAGAACGGTTTATTGATTTTTGAACTGCAGTTGTTACAAAAAGGGTTTTTTATTTCTTTTAAATACACTCAAATGAAGAATGACAAGTAGGAGGTGACAGTAGTGACCAGCAAGAGGAAATAAATATATTCGTCTTAGTGTACATCAGCTCTGTTTACACTAACATTGGAAATTCCAAACCTGGGATGTAGAACCTCAAATTTGGCATCAGGATATCTTGAAATGAGCACATGGAAGTCAAAGGGTTTCTTTCTCTTTCTCTTTTTCTTTTTTTATCTTTTGTCTCTTTCTGAAGCTACACATTCAAGTTGCTTTCCTGGGGCAGCGGGTGCCTCAGTCAGTTAAACATCTGCCTGCATCTCAGGGTCCTGGGATCGAGACCCCCCCCCCCAACACATTGAGCCCCCATTGCATTGTATAGGGCTCTGTGCTCAGCAGGGCACATTCTACTTGGTCCTCTCCCTCTGCTCCCCCATGCCCCCTGCATATTCTCTCTCTCTTTCAATTTTTTTTTTTTTTTTTAAGAGAGAGACAGCACCTGGCTGACTCATTTGGCTAAGTATCTGACTCTTGATTTTGGCTCAGGTCAAGATCTCAGGGTTGTGAGATGGAGCCCTGGATGCCTGGGTAGCTCAGTTGGTTAACCATCTGTCTTCAGCTAGGTCATGGAATCAAGTCCCACATTGGGCTCCTTGCTTAGTAGGAGCCTGCTTCTCTCTCTGCCTGATGCTCCCCTACTTGTTCTCACTCTCTCTCTCTCTGACAAATAAATAAATAAATCTTTTTAAAAAAAGTAAAAAAATACGGTTTCCATCTGTACTGTGACAGAACTTTTACTTACCTTCTTGGTCCTACCAGTGAAAGGTCTGAAGAGAAAGAAACTTTATTTGCAGCCCAAAGTGGGGACAGTTCTAAAATAGATAATCCAACAGGTTTTGCATTGTTTAAAATTATTTTTCAATAAAAGAACCCCCAAATGTGTTAAGTTGTAACACATGTTGAAGAATGATACATTAAAATTGTGGAGGAAAAGGAAAAAGGACATATCTCCAAATTTAATATTCATAAGAAGATCATAATTTAATATAAAAGGATATATTACCTGGAGTTGCCGTCTCAGTAAATATAAACTAAATTATCCCCGGCAAAGCCTAGTTTGGCAATAAACAGGTTTTGATGAGCTAAATGAGCTTTTTTAATAGGTTGATGTACAGTGACAGGCAAAATTTTTGCTTTCCAATTTCTGAAAGTTTGATGAGTCTTAAAAACCAGGGGGAAAGGCATGTGTGAGAGCTCTGAGGATAAATTGAAAGTATTTGCCAGGAAAAAGATGGAGGGGAAGTTACACCGGTAGGCTTGGAGAAAGTGTCCTACATAGGAAATCCTAAAATTAATCTCACGCCATCGGCTGAGTGAGAGATCCGTCCCATTTCATCTGGCCACTTTGGCTCTCATTTTCTCTCTACAAGCAAATACTAAAAATCAACGCTTCAAACCACACTCTAACAAGACGTTTTCTCCAAAGGACCGTGCGCATGACAATGAGTTTTAGTTAAGACTGAAATTTTATAGACTCATTCCTTTGGCAGCTCTGTGATTACAGGGTGGCCTCGGTTATGGTATTTTTTTGTATAAAATCTTTTCAGTGCCCTTGACACAGGGAGACCCAATATCCGTTTGTCAAACGCTCTGCTTTCTGGTGCCAAACAGATATCTACATGGTCAGACTGCTGATCTGTTGATAATTTTACATCCTTGAAGTCAGGTTTTACGATCTTACCATCTGAAGACATCAAAACATTGAAGGCACCAGACGACGGCCGTCACTTGATATATCCCCTCTCTCATTTTTGTTTTTTGTTCAGGTTGATGGAAAAATGTAAATGTAGGTTTGGATATCAGGATGTTAGCACAACCCTAGGGGGAAAGGGTCGTTTTCTTTGTAACTTGGCAGGCCTGGAATGGCCGCTTCTGACATCATGGGTATTTTTAATGAAATATTAATGACTCTGATTTTAATAGGAATTTCAGCACAACCTAAATTAAGCCATTGGAAAAGGGATATGGTCCCGTTAAGAACAGTAAAACGGTAAGCCCCCTTCCTGAAGAGTAGCTGTGGGTAGTTAAAGTGACAATCAATTTAAACAGGCCATATTGCTTCGTAAGTCTCTGAAGTGTGAAGTCCCAGCATGCCTGATGTATTTCATTTTAATTTCCTTTTGGACAGAGCTATGGTTAGTGGGGAACCTCACACACAAAAAGAAAAAAAAAATGTGCCAAAGAGGAGGAAATTATTTAACCCTTTCAGAAAGCAAAGCAAAGAAAAATAAGCATGATTCGATTTCTCCTTTTGTTTTTAAAGAAAAATAGGACTAAAGCAGGAGTCAGTCATGTGGACCCATCCTACTGATGATTTCTGTAAAAAGCCCTAAAATGCTCCCTTAACACTTACTGTGATTTGTTGTTGTTGTTGTGTGTGTGTGTTTTAAGAAACTAGTGGTTCAAAAATAAATCTCTCTTTGCTCTTTCTATACAGGAAGGTAAAAAAATCCTATCATCTCATGTTATTTTTTTTTTTTTTCGGCCATCTCTCCTTGGAATGCCTCTAACTGGTCAACTGATAATTTCACAACTTAGAAATCCCGTCTCAAGAGACAGCTTTGGGAGACAAATCAACTTTGATATTTCCAAGATGGTGGCCTTGTCAATTTTCACGAGAATTCCAGATAAATCTGAAGGACTTTTTAAAAACTGTAAATGTTTCCTACACACAGAAGGCTCAGCTACCTACAGAAGTTTCTGTGAGACGGTTTTGCTCCAGCGAAGCCAGGAGAGAAGACAGCAATCACCTGGTGAATGCAGAAGGCAGAGCTGGAGTCAGAGTCAGGAGAGCTAACTCTGACTTTTATTATCTTTGACACGAATTTATAATTTGACATTGTTAAAGTCATTTGTTCTGCCTTGGTTTCATTTTTTATTCTCTCAGTAACTACTGGGATGTGCATTAAACACAAAGCACCTTTTGAGGTTATTGTATGCTCAAAATATCCATTTTAATGTACCTAAAATATTAGCTGTTGAGAAGAAAGCAAATTTTGCCATATGTGGGATATTTTTGCCTTAATACAAATTTAAAGGTGGCTGTCTGTATTAAAATCATCTACAGGAATATTTTTATCCAAGGATTATTTTAATACCCCAAATAATGGACCCTGTTATGTGTTCTTGTATAAAGAATGAAAAGCATGGCCGTATTCTTTTGATAAGAATAGCATATATAAACTCATAATGGAGTGAAATTTCATCAAATTAATGTTCCTGAAGTACAGTTGTGGCAATAGTACGCATTCTGGTAAGAAAAAAAAAAAAAAAAAAAACAACTAATGCTCCCCCAAGACTAAAGACGGAATTTCTTTCCTAGACTGACCTTCAAAGCATTCCAAGATTTCATTTGCTCCACCTTAATGCCTGTCCAATATCTTTTCCCATTATTGCCAAACTGTACTCCTTTCTCTAATCTTGCTTACTGTTATTCCCTCTCTCGGGGATTGTCTTTGACATCAACAGTAGATGTCAGAACGTACCCAGCGTTCAAGGTCTAAAACAAATGCCATCTGTTTCACTGATCTACTGATTTCACATGATTTCTTCTTCCTGGATTCTCATGGTAGCTGAATTTTGTGGTCATGAAGAGTTAGCTTAAACACTGGCCCTACTAATTTACGTTACTGACCTCACTTATTCCCCTGAATTATGAGGCTATCTGAAAGGTATTAAAAATGTCTTCCCTGAAAAGTTAAGAGATGTGAAGCGCACGGCAGACTTTGCCCGTAGCACGTATATAGTTCCTTCTTTTTCTCCTTTGTCTTCTACTACATCACATACAGCTTACTTTCTTATAAATAAATAACATGTTAACATTATATATTACTGGTATAAACATATATAGATATTCCATTACTAAATTGCACAGTAACACACTGACCCTTCTATCCTGGCATAAGGAACTTCCTTCCCCGTTCCAGAGAGTCAGGAGGGACCAGAGCCTCCCTCTGCTTTCTCCCCTAGCCTCCAAGAGCAACATATGGCTGGCTACATGACCTCAAAGCTTAACCAATCGGATACTCCTCAGGATTTGGATTCTGAGCAAGTAAGACAAAGATGAAGAACAGGTTACAATTCATATGCAGAGGTACCAGGGAGAGTGTCTGGTAGTCATAGCACCTGGCCAAAATGTCTCTCCTACCAGGTATGGCCTCCTGCTTCTCGGCTGCCTCTCTCTGTGTATAGTTTCCTAGCCTGTTCACATCAATTGGGTCAGCCTCTGATCTACTTGATTTCTCTTTGCTTAAGGAGTATTTATCCCAAACATACAGATGTAATGAAAAGAAGGGGCACATGCACCCCAATGTTCATAGCAGCAGTGTCCACAATAGCCAAACTGTGGAAGGAGCTGAGATGTCCATTGACAGATGAATGGATAAAGAGGAATGGACTATTACTCAGCCATCAGAAAGGACGAATGCGTACCATTTACATCAATGTGGATGGAACTGGAGGGTATTATGCTAAGTGAAATAAGCCAATCACAGAAAGACAATTATCATGGGGTCTCACTCACATGTGGAACATAAGGAATAGTGCAGAGGAACATAGGGGAAGGGAGGGAAAACACAATGAGAAGAAATCAGAGAGGGAGACAAACCATGAGAGACTTTGGACTCTGAGAAACAAACTGAGGGTTGCAGGAAGGGTGATGGAGTAACTGGGCGATGGACATTAAGGAGGGCATGTGTTGTGATGACCACTGGGTGTTATAAGCAACTGATAAACCACTGAACACTACATCTGAAGCTAATGATGTACTGTATGTTGGCTAATTGAATTTAAATTTTTAAAAAATGAATAAAGCTACTGTAGGTTCTATTTTTTGCAACTAAGAGCAATATAGATCTTAAATTTAGCTAATATCAACCTCAGAGGGGCGCCTGGGTGGCTCAGTGGGTTAAAGCCTCTGCCTTCGGCTCAGGTCATGATCCCAGGGTCCTGGGATCGAGCCTGGCATCAGGCTGTCTGCTCAGCAAGGAGCCTGCTTTCTCCTCTCTCTGGGCCTGCCTCTCCGCCTACTTGTGATATCTCTCTCTATCAAACAAATAAATAAAATATTTAAAAAAAATATCGACCTCAGAGTTCTTGAATAGAGCACAGTGCCTGATGGAGTTCCTGGTTTCCTGGATTACTTCTAGATGAACATTTGTCCACTATTACTCCAAGTACTATTTGTATAGAAGTGTCAGGACAACCACTGGAGACTTTTTCCTTATCTGCCAGTTTTTATTTCTCTAGCTTTTTTCCAAAGACAACTTATATTTTTAGTATCCCTGCAAACTCATGGATATAAACATATCTGAAATGTTTCTATTACTTGAAGTTACGGTTTGATTTCTAAGTCCTTTTTCCAAAATCCCACTAGTTTTGGAGAGCCTCCTTGATTTCTGTTAAGACAAATTTTTATTTTGTTTTGTTTTAGAGCTTATCTTATATATTTCTTTCTCAGACCTTGGGTCAAACTTTTCTCCACAGAGGCAGATTTTCTTTGAGACAATAGGTACAACCTTTTAGTGTTATCCTATCCAAATGCATAACATCTTCTGTTTTTTGTTTTTGGTTTTTTTTTTTTTTACTTCCCCTGAAAATGAAAATCTTTATATTGTCATTCTAAATATTAAAAACAACAAGAAAGTAAATGTCCTCCCATAGGCTACTTGCTTTGTAGTAATAGTTTGTAGATAAAACAACCATTTTTTGGGGGGAGTTCGATAGCCAAAAAGAAAAAAAAAGAAATTAATTAATATTAATTGTTAATTCAGGCAAGTGAGCTATAAAAGTACTAGAGTGATACATGCTGAATAAGAGGCACAATTAACCAAATGATCTATTATGTGGTCCAAAGAACTTTAGGAAAAATTGAGACCAAATTTATAAAGTCACATCACTTTTTTGTAAAAGAAAACAAAAACAAAAAACAGCAACAAACAAAAAACAATCTATGCTTTAATCAGTTAAGAAATTCTGACTTAAACCTGACTTTTAAAAAATAGGAAACATCTTCGATAACTAAAATAAAAAACAGAGATGTCAATCTCCCAGCACTCCAGGCACTGGAAGCCCAGTAATATCACCAAGAACTCACATTCTTTAACTGCTAAGTCTTCTGGTTCCTGGCTTGATCCTAAAACGAGTTTCTTTGGCCTTAGGAGAGTAGGCAATCCCAACCACTCAGCATTATCGTTGACCTGACAGCTTCCAGAAGTTAAGGGAGGCTGTGGAGGAGGCTACGGGTCTTCCCCCTAGTACGCACGTCCTCTTCTTACACAGTAACAGACAGTGAGAAACTCCACTGGGCAACCTCAGCCCCTAGTTTTCTTCGCAACTGAGTGACCAGGTCCTGGGCAATGGGATAAGAATGTGAGCCATGTTATGGGAAATACATACAGTGCTATGTTTCTAAGTCACAGTCTTTTGAGGTTTGTTTGTTGTTTGTTGTTTTGGTTTTACTTTTATACCCATCTAGTGTGGCTAGGTACTGTCATCACCAACACACAGATTCTCTCTATAGGCATCATTTTTAAATTAAGAAATCTTACCACGGAAATCCCCTAACACCCCACTAAAACCCAGAAGACTTTTTTTTTTTTTTTTTTGGCCAGGACTAGGCCACATGCCTACGACTGAGCCCATTAAATGCAGGAAGTACCGGAAGTATCATGCCAATTACCATGGATTCTTAGAATAATCAGGGTCTGTGCCCTGGAGCTGGGGATGCAGAAAGTTTCCAAACAGCACACGAGGATGGGGAATGCTCAACAAAATGACCGTTTGAAGGAAGAAAGTCAAAATTGAACTAACAAAGAGCCTAATGTAACTGCTGTATTTAAAAATGTATTGTGTCTTGTCATCATGTACAGGTGAGAATACAAGTGTGCAATTATATACAATGTTGCTTCAATCCCAGTGTGTGGGTAGTGTGATGTGTATGGGTGTGCGTGAGAAGACAACAGATAGACATACACGCAGAGCCCCTGCACCTCACTGTGTCATTCACAGTCCATGTATTGTTTTCATTCTACTTTTTCACTTAAATTATGCCTTCATCTCCATGTGAGTAAGGCTTTTAGTTATTATTCCATTAGTGCTCACATAAAAATTCATGGAGTAAAAAGCTCTGCACTGTATTTTAATTACATCACCTTACCTTACCTTAGTGTCACCCTACCCTTGCAAACTCGATTCTCATGTGTTTCCAAGGAATGTCATAATCAATGCCTTCATGTGTATGATTTCTTTTTCCCTTTTAGATTATTTCATCAGGGGGAGCGCCTGAGTGGCTCTGTCGTTAAGCATCTGCCTTGGGCTCAGTTCATGATCCCAGGGTCCTGGGATTGAACCACATATTTGGCTCCCTGCTGGGTAGGAAGTCTGCTTCTCTCTCTGCCTGCTGCTCCCCCTGCTTGTGTTCCCTCTCTTGCTGTGTCTCTCTCTGTCAAATAAATAAATAAAATATTTTTTAAAAAGATGATTTCATCAGGGAACACTCCTGGAATGTCCAAATCACGGTGATCATTACTGTTACCCATACCTCATCCTGGCAAATTACTTTCCAAAAGGCTATACCAGGTTACACTCTTCTAATAATATAGGAACATACCATATAAATGTAACCTTGCTTGGTTGGAATTTACTTTTTTAATTTGTCACTTTAATGGGGCTAGAGTGCCCCATCATTATTAAGGCCATTTACCATTATTGGTAAGTGAGGCAAAATTTGCAATGTATATATATATTTTTTTTAAGATTTTATTTATTTATTTGTCAGAGAGAGAGAGCGAGCACAGGCAGACAGAGCGGCAGGCAGAGGCAGAGGGAGAAGCAGGCTCCCTGCCAAGCAAAGAGCCTGATGTGGGACTCGATCCCAGATTGCTGGGATCATGACCTGAGCCGAAGGCAGACACTTAACCAACTGAGCCACCCAGGCATCCCTGCAATGTATATCTTTTTCTTGATCTCTTGTTTGATTTCTCCCCCTCCTTGGGATTTTAATATTTTCTTAACAAAGTTTTAAGTCATTTTCAAACAAAAGAGTCCCTTTTGAATATGTTGATTTCAAAGGCAATCTGAAAGCTTAGAGAGCCATTCATAAATATTTGGCAAATGGTCATTTTATATTTCTTATCTATATGAACACACATTAATCATTTATCCTTTTAGAATCAACTTTGATATTTCAAATTCCTTATTTCTTCCACATGCAATTTAGTAAAATTATATAAAGTTATAGGTAAAATTCCTCTGAGTCTCAAATAAGATTGCATCTAATACACAACTTATTGGGAGAACTGACAAAATTATCCTATTTTATCTTCCCTTCCAAGGATATTTTATATATACAAGTCTTATTTTTTTGTCTCTCAGTTACCAAAAAAACCCCAAAATTGTAATAAATTTTCTGAAGGACATGCTTTTTTCTTTATCCTGGAAAAAATGTCATCATCTTTATGCTTACAGACTTTGAGTAGTCAAGGAAGGACACAACAGATATGAACATGTTTTGGAGTTTTGATAGTTAGTCTTTTTTAACCTTCTCCACAAACCAGATTTAAATTTCTCCATAGAAATCTTAATCTTTTGCTGTATCATTTTCCAACAAATGAGTCATTGGTGAGTATTTGAATTATTTTCACATTAACTCTTTTATTTTTGGAACCATCTGAAGTTGGCAATAAAGACTATTTTCAGAATTTTTGTTTTATCCGGTGTGTTGGAATGAGAGGCATAGCTGATGGGTCAAATTAAGAATATTCAGATTGGGACAGTTTGGTGGCTCAATGGGTAAAGCATCTGCCTTCAGCTCAGGTCATGATCCCAGGTTCCTGGGATCAAGCCCTGCATCAGGCTCTCTGCTCAGTGGGAAGCCTGCTTCCCCCTCTCCCATTCCCCCTGCTTGTGTTCCCTCTCTTGCTGTGTCTCTGTCAAATAAATAAATAAAATAAAATAAAAAAGTGTGAATCTCTTCCAATACCATCCTTTCGTGCCTACACTCCCTAAGGCTGCACTGATTTTCTCAAGATCCTTCCTCCGGAACCAGAACTCAGGTCTTTGGACCCCCCACTCTGGTTCTTTTTACCTGTGTGAGAGAATATTGTCAAGGATACAGGAAATCTCTGCATCCCTTGCTTTGCAGTGACACATGAGCCCCGAAGTGCATCTGTCCAATCTGTCCAGGTCTATCATTTTCCAATGCTTTCTTCAAATTGTCCCCTCTGCCAGGAAGCCCCCCTGGCCCACGCCTCACTTGGTCAAAGCCTGCTCCCAGCACGGTGAATTCCATATATAAATGTCCATCACTGCTAGCATCTTACTTCCTCAACTAAGTTTTAGGCTCACTAGTTTCAGACAGTGACCGTGCCTATCTCGCTTATCACGGAATGCCCAACCTTCAGCCTAGAGTCTGACACACAGTAGGTGATAAGGACAAAAAGAAAATGACAAGCTGAATCTTTTAAAAAGATTTTTTTTTTTTGAAAGACTTCCCTTACCTATTACGTGTCAAAGTCTGTCATGACAACACA
Source organism: Mustela putorius furo (assembly GCF_011764305.1). Taxonomy (NCBI): domain Eukaryota; kingdom Metazoa; phylum Chordata; class Mammalia; order Carnivora; family Mustelidae; genus Mustela; species Mustela putorius. The sequence continues at coordinate 11,642,519 of NW_025421399.1, forward strand.
TGAAGAACACTATCTCTTTAATTATGGCTTCCCCAGCTGACTAAGAATTACTTAACTCACCTGTTCTTTTTTTTTTCCTTTGCAAAGATAATAACTGATACCATGCCTGATATATAGTAAGTGCTCTGTGTCTCTCCAAATATATATAATGCAACACATACACACACACACAGCCCCAGTCGGTGTGATAGGTTGTCATTTCCTGACAAATTTTTGGAGCTGAGGAGCTGACACACTCATTCCGTTGGAAGACGTGTCTCCCCTTACCCCAGTCTATGATGTCACAGGACAGAACAAGTCAGAAGTATTTGGACACTTGAATCATAACTGCTTATCGTTACATTTCTCGGATAACATAAATACTTTAACTTGTAATATACAAAACTTTTGATTTTATTTTAGGAAAGGTGTATGTCAGACGCACCACAAGGGGAATCACTCATTCCAATATTTGGGATATTGTGAGACTGACCTTGATCCTGGAAGGAAAGATATATGCACGTGTTAGGGTAGAGCAGGGAGCAATGGGAAACACTGAAACGCATACAAATTCCATGGGAACTCCATCCTGAATCGGTTCTACTCTCCGCCATCTCTCCAATGTTCCCAAGTTGTGCCTGGGACATAATAAGTGCTTCATAAGTATTTGTTAAATTCCAAAACAACACAGTGGAAAAAGGTCTTATGAGAACTTCATTTCTTTGGGAAAAAGTTTTGAGTATGTTGAAAAAGAATTTCTCAGTTTCACACACTCCACATGTCTGTCTAATATATCTCTGTACAGCACAACATAATGAATTTGAAATAAAATATACAACGAGAAGCTAATTTTCTTAGTGTGTTTTCCTTTATGACTTAGAGCAAATAATTATGAAATGAACGATCCCTAATAATGACCACACAATCAGGGTTTGTATTTTTCTTCTTTGTTAACCCTAGACCCTGTTATTGAAATGGAAAGTTAAGCTGACATTTTTGCAAGTTTTTTTCTTCTTTTTTATAGTCTAAAGGTTAATGAGCTGTCGTGTGGTTTAGTGCTGTGTGTGCTAAGCTAGCACCTAATATGTTAAGTTGGGCGTGATTCAAGCCTCCCAGAGAAAAGTGGCCTCTGACAGTATGGGTGGGGGAGGGGAGGACAGAAGGGAAGAAGCCAGTACCATTGTGCTCGTGTTATTGCTCAAGAAAGGTGGTCCTGGTCAGCGCACACTGCTGTTTGGGACTTTATATGCAAGCTGTTCTCAGGGGGAACATAAATATCCCACATTCCATTTCGAGAGGCGCTGGGTTATAGGTTATTGACCAGTTTAGGGATTTATAGCCGGAGTCAGTAATTGTTAAGGAAAAATGGCTTGACGATTTTATTATAGTGGAAGCCTGCTAGAAAAGTTACATATAGATTTACTTGGGAACTAACTTGATCTTAGTAATAATAGGTATGTCTGCGTGTGTGTGCGCACGCGTAGTCATATTCTTATGCTTTAATACAGACTATGTTTTCCTTTTCACAGACAAGTGTTATGGTACTGATTCAGGTGCACGGATCACATGAACACATATACCATACATTGTTTCAGAAGAATATATAGATTGTTGCCTATAACTGAAATGCTGACAAACAAATCCTTTCTGAACAATGAGAAGTGGTTAATTTGTTTCAGATTTGAGGATAATCGAGGAAGAAAAAAGAAAAGAACAACTACTATTTTGCTAGTTGGTTTCATATCCCACCACCACATTGCTCCCCCCAAAATATATGCCCACACAATTTAAAATCTGAATAAATTAATCATCTAATTATGTTTTGAATCCACAGATTTTAAAAAGTAGAATTAGAGATTATCACCCCAATTCTTTCTGATGTTTTATCCTGAAAGAAGACACAGATCAAGATTTAGTGCTAAAAATTAGTTTAATGTTTTTTACGTTGACATAGAATATTAGGAAAAACTTCCTCTAAAAGGCATTCAGCAAGGAGGTGCTACTGCAAAGGTCTGGGACAAGTTTTAAGTCAGAACTGTGGATTTCTGTTTGATTGAATTTTGTAAGCAACAGCTGAACTCCCAGGGTTTGCCCGCCAGATGAGTTGTAGGGGAACAGCTTCAACATATAGGCCTACATCCCCTTTCAGACAGACAGAAGAGAAACATAGGGAAGACATTTTTCAGGGTGATAAACTACGAGAGAGGACCACCCCCACGGTGGACCCCTCAAGGGATTTTAGGCAACACCTAACTCTTCATCCACAAAGGAACAACCCAGAAAAGATCCATCACAACTCCACTGTGTACTCTGCCTGCCCACATCTCATCCTCATCAGCAACACAGAACAAGAACCAGAATTAAGAACTAAGTGTGTTAATGTCAGTTACCGAGCTTCGGGAACAATGTGATTATAGAGAAGTCTGAGGAGAGTAAGGATCGGGGAGGATTTCTGCCTAACAAACACCTTCGCTGGGCAAAGAGATAAGCTCGCCACAGCAAAGTATATTATACTAAATTTCACCCAGAAAATGGGTTTGGGATGCCTCCCACGAGCCCAGCTTTATTTTGCAAGGCTTCAGTGGTGAACGAGCACAAACAAGGTTGGTGTGTCCACAGAACTTGTAGCCTCATGAAGGAAGACCAAAAGTAAACAGGTGACAAATGATCAGGGTTGTTTCATAATGTCATAGTTAAAATGAAGAAAATGGGGGCACCTGGGTGGCTCGGTGGGTTGAGCCGCTGCCTTCTGCTCAGGTCATGATCTCAGGTCCTGGGATTGAGACCCGCATTGGGCTCTTTGCTCAGCAGGGAGTCTGCCTCTCTCTCTCTCTCTCTCTCTCTCTGCCTGCCTCTCTGCCTACTTGTGATCTTTCTCTGTCAAATAAATAAATAAAATCTTTAAAAAATGAAGAAAATGAGGTGATGATAAAATAAAAGATAACTGGAGGTGGCCAACCTAAGAGATTCTGAAGGATTGTTCATAAAAAGTGACCTCTGAGCAGAGACCTGAAGGTTGAGGACCGGCCAGTGGGGGTGGGGCTGTTCTTAGAGATGGAACCTCTATCCTGTGTTTGAGAGGACAAAAGGCACAAGGTCTGACCTAGAAGCACAGTAATCACGCTCTATTGTGCATTATACTTTGAGAAATAATAACTGTGACTTATTTAGATAGATATTTACCTCCAGAGTGTTAAGGAAATGTGTGAGATTTTGGACTCTTGGAAACAGGATCTGTCCTACATAAAGAAGAATACATACAAAGAAAAGGATAATAATGAAGCAATGAGGTAAAAGAGACATCATTAGATGATAAAGCAGATCACATTCAGATGGTCAAGTTTGTAGATATGTGAATGACAGTTAAGTGAGTCAATGATTGGGAAAATGAATGGATAAAGTATTCACAGCTTGCATTTTCTTATGTGTCTTACCAGTGAGGTGCTCTTGTGCTAACAGGTGCTCTCCAAATAAGGTCCAGAACTAGGTCATATTTCTTCTCCTCTTTTTTAATGTTTATTTGTTGATACTGAAGTAAAATAAAGCATCCTTTATCCCACGATTAGGCAAGCCTTCTATCCGAGCCTGTCTGGGCTGCTAAAATAAATTGCCATAAACTGTGTGGCTTATCAACAACAGAAATTTATTTTTTATTATTCTGGAGACTGGAAGTCCAAGATCAAGGTGCTGGTGGATTCCCTGTCTGGCAAGAACCTGTTTCCTGGATCTCAGACAACCTTTATTTCGCCATGTCCTCATATGCTGCAAGAGATTTCTCCAGAATCTCTTTCATAAGAGCACCCATGTCATTCATGAGACTTATGACCTAACCACCTCCATAAAGCCCCACCCCCAGTTACCATCACATTGGGGATTCATTTTAATATATGAATTTCATGTTCATCACCTTAAGGCCTTGCTTATACACCCTTGTGGCCTATGGAACCATGTGAGGGAACAGATGATGGCCCAAGACAAATGTGGACCATCTCCCTGGGAGCATGTCCTTAACTAGAAAGTTATAATGGTGCTCCACTCAAAAGGAGTTCCAAGCAGGCTGTTGCACTGAATTCAACAACCCAACACAGTAAGAGGTAAATTGCATTAAAAACAGCCCAAATTCGCTACCATTATTTTCTAATTTATTGTGTCTTTATTTACTCATAGTGTGTTCTTTTTAAAATTGTGTCACCAGCAGGGTACGCATAATAGTCCCAAGTTGAGCGTTCGCCCATAAGCCAGAAGCCACCAAAGAGTCACGACAGGGTGTGCCATTTAGGAAACTATTATCTTTCAGCTTCAAATTTGCTCTTTTCTGATTGATTGCACAAGGTGAGGCCAGGAATCTACCATCCACATGCCTGCTCTGTCAGCACCCTGTCGAGTGACAGGAAAAGTGAACTGGGAGATGAGTTCACTTGCATCCCAAACAGGATGAACTAAAAAAATAAAAATAAGAGAAAGAAAAAAAAAATCCACTCCCAGACATATTACAACCGAAGTGCTAAAAACTATAAGCCAAGAAAAAAAAAAAAAGTAACAGCAGGAAGGAAAAAATGAAATGAAATATTCATGGAAGGAAGGAATCGTTTGAAAGACTCCGATTTCTCATCAGAAGACAAAAATAAACATACCAAAAAAGTAGGGAAAATTTATTTTATATTTGTTTTAGAAATACTTCCTAAAATAATGGGTCAATATATATTCGGGTGATGAAAGCTAGTTTTTTTGTTGTTGTTGAGAAGTAAAGCAACCAAAATCCCCTCCATAGTTTTTGCTGTTCTTTGAGATCAGCACTTAGATGTAAAGAAGCATAGATAATATGAAAATTTATTTTTTTCAACTTAATGTGAAGTCTTATCTCTGAATGAAATGTGTAGACATATTTTGCCTCTCTAAAACTGCATGACTTGGTATTGCACACAACAGTGATATTTTCAATGACCACCAAACTTTTAATGGGATTTTTATCTTAAATGTGGTGACTTTATTGGGGAGAGACACTTTTCTATGTATGTGTATTCTATAATAGTTTTCAGCCGAGAAATACATGTTTGTAGAGATTAGTTAAATCCCAGAAAGAATAAAAGATCATATCTTCTATTTTTTTTTTCCCAAAGAGAGAGAAAGCATGTGATTGGGGGGTTGGCACAGAGGCAGAGAGAAAGAGATGGCAGGGCATGGATTGCATGTATCCAACCTGGGCTCGGTCTCAAGACCCTGAAATCATGACCTGAGCCAAAATCAAGAGCAGGACACTTAACCGACTGAACCACCGAGGAGCCCCAAGGATGAGAGATCCTAATAAATAAACACATGATGCAAATTATATCATTTTTCAGTATTCTCAGCATTTACTCTGTTACCAGTTAACAAAGATTAATATTTATCAAAAAAGAAAGGGAAAAAAACGATCAGGGATAAGAAACTTAAATTATGGATTTCACTTTGAAAAAAAAAAAAAAGATCAAAATTGGTATAGGAAAGAATGGTTGGACTTAATGTGACCTTGAACCTTGTAACCACATGTAAAATGTGAAAATCTCCTAATAATAGATAAGCCGGCAGAACCTTCCTTCAATATTTTCCTCTAAAAGGGTGTAAACCAATCTCCTCTTCAGGGCCCAGACTGATACTTTTGTTTCATGAAAGACATAAAGAATTGAAATAATGCCAGTAGAAGAGAGTTTCAAACTATGTTTTTAAAAAAGTGACAGGCCATTATTTTAAAAATCCATGTCTTTAATTATTTCCTTACAAAAATAAATGGAGAGATGGGCACTAATATTGTAAGGAAACAACAGAGGAAGTAGCATGTTTTTAAAAGCCTCCCAGCCATGTGACTACTGCTATGGGCCTTTTGTCTCAGTGGTTTCCTGCACTTAGGTGGAAAACGCTACTCTCATAATATTACTTGAGCCCTCTCTCTTCTTGGTCCTCTTTTAGGCTGGTCATTGGGGGACTCTCCAGATGGGAAGAAAGCTTTCAAATCCATTACTCCTTTCCTATCCCTTCAACACCTTCTGATGCCCAGTGGGGTTTTCACAGGTTCTAATATTACTTCAATGATTCAGCAAGCCTTTGAATTGTGTTCAGGAAGGGAATACTATTCTCTTTCTAATTCTCCCAGGCATTCACCTTTCCTTCCTAAGAATACAGGCAAAGGCTAAAATATTACTCCTGGTGATTTAAATAAAATAATCATTACGGAGCTAAAAAACCCTACATTTACAATGTCTGGTTAGCAACAATAAAATAGGAATGGGGAAGGAGATCACCAACCAATATTGACTTATGGGGGTAAAACACAACCTTAAAGTCTTTGGTGTACAACCATATAAATGCAGAGAAAACAGAAATTAATAGTAGATAAAAGCATTCCCAATTCTGACAGTAATCTGACGTGGGGAGGGGGCAATCTTATAATACTGAGTCCTTAACTTGTGGGATCTAACAGTTACTCTAGGGAGATAGAGTCAGATTTGGATTGAATGTAATACACCTGACTAGAGTTAGAGAAGGGTTCAATGGGCGCAAACCCTACACAACTGGTGTCAGAAACAAATTGTAGTGTGAAAGTAGAGGAAACACTGAGTTTTCCATAGACATAGGAGCATCACCATTATGAGAAACTTAGGGGTGACCACCCTTTGTAGAGAGGCGCTGTCCTCTGATAAAAGGAGATATTATTAGAGAATTTGACTGTTGATGGCAATGGGACTGGTGGAATGTCAAAATAAAAGGGGTGGGAGGTTGTTCAATCACCAGAGGGAAGATGGGTGCAATTATTATAATGAGAGCAAAGTGAAAGTGATATCTAGGGAGCCTTGTTCTACAGAAGGTTGTGCAGATGGGAATCACTATCTCCAATAAGAATAGGAAGATGGGGAACCAAAAGAAGTATTGTTCAGACTTTGAGATAAAAAAAATAAAGGATGGATGGATGACCAGGAACCTGGTAGGGAAATATGTTGCCCAGTCACTCTGAGGATCCAGGAGCCATTGGCAGAAGAAGAATTTGGGCTCTCACCAGGACATTAAAACACTTTTGTCAATGTATGATCAGGCATTTCAAGGATTTCAAGGAGTTTTGGGCAGAGGGTCTAAGACGACATTAACACCCAGTAAGTTGAAGCTTCATCATGGCTTCCCACGGAATTCTCACAGACGTGCACATCGCAATGAGCCCAAAATATCCATGGACCTACCCAATACCAAGCCACAGTTCCCAAAGGCATAATTAAATAAACATAATTGGTATTTGACAAATTATCTACATTGGTTTTGGGGAGTGTATAGTAAGATTCATTACCATGGGGGGGTGCGAAGTGCGAAGCTTGGCCAAGATGGTAAGTCCAACGCAATTCTGTATCTCAAGGAGGAAGAAGATGGATATTGGCACTACCCTTAATGACCAAAAGAGGTAAAAAAAAAAACAAAAAAAAAAAAACAAAAAAAAACATCAGACAGTCCTTCTGGGTGACAGGGAAATGCCATTACTTAAGCAAATAAGAATTCTGTTTGTAACAAAAGCTTCCTCTATAATACCAATGCTTGAGCAGATTACAATGGACTTAAGTACATGCAGCAACTTGTAAATGTATTCTCTTTCATCCTTATCAAGCGGAAAGCTCAGAAACAGTTCAAATGCACATGGGATAAGGAACAATAAGCACCTCAGTCTTGCTTCACAGCCACATTACCTCTCTTAGCCTGTTTTAGAACACAGTTTGAAGAGCACTGCATTCTCTGGTCTTCCTTCAGAACTCTATCATTCACTCAATGGCACCATACTGATTGGAGCAGATATGTAAGGATTGGAATATTCACTGGACCAGAGAAACAAAGGCTATTCTTTGTTCATAAACTTGTCAGCTCAGGATGAGGTCACAAGATAAAAACAGATGGTGCTTCACCACAGCCCTACGGAAGAATGGCCCTGCAAGGCAGTGATGAGAGAAAACCAATGGTAGAACTTCAGGCAGTGAACATGGCCAGCCGCTTTGTGAGGGAAAGAAAAAGTTACCCAACACACAGCTGGTGGTTCCCTGTAGCTGGTTAATCATGAGTTTGGAAGGAGAAATAGGAACAATTAAGGTACCATATTCCCTCTAAATTCAGGTCTGCACACACCCTCGGAGGTGACTTTGATTGGAAATGGGGTCTTTGTAGATATAGTTAGCTAAAAGGAGGTCGTACTGGATTAGAGTAGGTCCTTTTCCGATGACTAGGAGTCCTCCTAAGAAGAAGGGCGGACACACAGAGATGGACAGAAAGGATAAACCTATGAGATGACAGACAGACATTGAGGGAAGAATCGAAAAGACAGCAGAGTCAGAGATTGGGACGATACACCTACAAGCCCAGGAACACCAAGACCTGACAGCAGCCACCAGAAGCCAGGAGAAAGGCCTGGAACCATTCCTCCCACACAACCTTCCAAAGAAGCCAGTTCTCCCAACACCTTGATTTCAGACTTCTGGCCTCTGGAGCTATGTGAGCATAAATTTCTGTAGTTTTAAGCACCACTCCCCCCGGCACCCCAGTTTGTGGTGATTTGTTACAGTAGCCCTAAGAAACTAATACACCTGGTGACAAGAAATTCTGGGGGAAAAGAGATATGGAAAGACCAATGGGAGAGAGCATCTAAACATTTTGTGTTTTATGTCAACACCCATGACAGAATGTCTGCAATACAAGAGGTCTTAAACATCCAAGTGCGTGGTGATTTGATGTCGGCCTGGCCCATGATACTCCAGCTGCACAGCATCTCTGTGACTGACTATCTCCATTTGTTTCTTACATTTAATATTTCTATTATTCTCAAATTAGAGAACATAAATACTCACTTTAAGGAGACTATTAAAATGGCAAGTGTGAAACAAACTTGAGGATTTAATGTGAAATAGAAAACCCAAAGCCTTTAGGAGGAGAAAGATATATTGTATTATTATTTATGTCACACACACACACACACACACACACACACACGTACTTACACATTGATGGGCCCAACTATGTTCTGGAGAATGAGGCAACACTGTGCAGATTTGAAATGTTGGTTATTTTGCTTTGGGTTTGGCTGCCTCAGTATGAGTTAAAAAACAAAGTTCAAATCTGTGTAGTGCCTATTCCTCATGAAATTAACCGAGGTATGGAAGGCTCATGGTTGGAGCCCAGTTGTGTCACCATTGTTTGGTCTGCTGAGTTTCAGGTTAAAATTAGCTCCCTTTTCCTTTCCATATACAAGCATGCTACTATTGCCTTAAAACATAGCATTATAATTTCTTAAGTAGAAATAGACAGATAGATAGATAGATTTAAAAAACCATATTGAAGAATGAGGAAAAGCATATATGAATAACAAGTAAAGGAATCACTATGGCTACATCAATTCTATGAAGATTAAGATTAAGCAAGGTGGATGTAGATGCAGAACAATTAAGAAGACATGTGTGAGGAATATAATGACTATTATGCTTAATATTTTCTGGTTGGGAAAATACAATGTTTGTAAAGCCACACATAACCTATGGAGATTTGTCCCAGAGCAGTGTCACAGTTAGAAGGACTCAGTCTAAGCAACCAAAAGTAATTGCAAACTACATAAATTTTTCATGACAATCCCCTAAATCACCCATCATTAGGACAATACACAATCTGAGGTTTAAGCCCTACATTGTAATATGCATTTCTGAATACAAAATCCTACAGGGATATAGACATAACATATAAATAAGACAATGGACATTTAATTTTACATTATTTTAAATTATATGACAAAGGGGAGGGAATAATTTCATGCATATACAGTTTAACTCCTTTCAAATTTAGTAAGTGCATTCTTTGAAGTCAGTATCATTCAAATTCCTTACTTCTGATATTTTTTTCTTTGTTTGTTTTGTTTTTAAGATTTTATTAATTTGACAGGAAGAGAGAGATCACAAGTAGGCAGAGAGGCAGGCAGAGAGAAGAGGAAGCAAGCTCCCCACTGAGCAGAGCGCCCGATGTGGGGCTTGATCCCAGGACCCCGAGATCATGACCTGCGCCAAAGGCAAAGGCTTAACCCACTGAGCCACCCAGGTGCCCCCTCAGTTCTGTGTTTAAGCTAAGGAAATGAGTATTTTATATCCTCAGTGGAACTGCTGAGCATCAGATATATTTTTGCTTCAATAGTCCAATTCCCTTCTACACCATGGCTGTGACTTCACTTCACTCTTCCACTCCACTGAAATAAGACCTCTAACCTTTACACATGGAGTGCTTTGCTGTTTTGAGCTTCTCACTTCCCTCCTAGCTCTCCACTACTGAAGTCCAGACCCTTCTCAAGAAAAAACAGCAGTCTAGACAGTTCTCTATTATCAGAAGGAGAACAGAAAATCTAGAAACTCTCAAGGATGAATACATTTTATCCTGTAATAGTAACAGTGACAAGGAAACATGAAGAACCAAGTAAGAAGGCACCACACCCACCTTACAGGCTTACTTTGTGTCTCTTTTGTTTTAAACCACACAAACAGCCATCGCAGTTAGTTGAAAATGACCAAATATTGGCTCTTTCATATGATTCAGCTCAATACAACAAGGTACAGAAAGAAACCAACTATTTACATCTTTGGTCTTCTACAGCAAGAGGAGAAAAAATAATGTGTAAATTGGCGTCAAATAATCTAATCCCCTGTTTTACATCCATTGCTTTACAATCCTCTGTTGCTGCAAGTGCACATCTGGCTTCTCCAGAAATATGGAGGCTATTTAACTCCATTATTAAGTGATGTCTTATCACCCAAGTGTTCCGGTGACTCTCCACTTAAGACAGAGTCCTCTCCTTTTGCCTGTCCTATCCAGATATCCTATCAGAACATCTTTTTTTTTTTTTTTTAATTGAATCAGTAGTTTCAGATGTACAACATAGTGATTCAAAAATTACATACATTACCTACTGGTCACCGTGAAAGGCGAGAGTTACCATCTGTTACCACACAAAGTTCTCACCATATTATCGATTATATTCCCTATACTGAACTTTTCATTCCTATGACTTACTGATTGTGTAATGGGAAGTATGTACCTCCTAAACCCCTTCACCTGTTTTGCCCGACTCCCCCTCCTATCTGGCATCCACCAGCTTGTTCTCTATTAACAAGTCTTTTAGGGGTGCCTGGGTGGCTCAGTGGGTTAAGCCGCTGCCTTCGGCTCAGGTCAGGATCTCAGGGTCCTGGGGTCAAGTCCCGCATCGGGCTCTCTGCTCGGCAGGAAGCCTGCTTCCTCCTCTCTCTCTCTCTCTGCCTGCCTCTCTGCCTACTTGTGATCTCTGTCTGTCAAATAAATAAATAAAATCTTTAAAAAAAAAAACCAAAAACAAAAAACAAGTCTTTTTCTGGTTTTGTTTGTTTTGTTTTTAGATTCCACATGTAAGTGAACTCATGTGGCATTTGTCTTTTTCTGCCTACTTATTTCACTTAGCATTATGCCTTCTAGAATCATCCATGTTGTTGCAAGATTTCATTCTTTTTCATAGCTATAATATATACACACACGTATATATCTGTTTCCATATGTGTGTATACATCTGACAGCTATAAAATATATATATATTATATATATATATATGCCACGTCTTTATCCAGTCATCTAAACCATGAACACTTAGATTCCTTCCATATATTAGCTATTATAAAAAAAAATTGCAATAAACATAAGGATGTTTATGTTTTTTGAGTTAGTGTTTTTGTTTTCTTCAGGTAAATACCCAGAGGTGGAATTACTGGATTACAGGGTATTTCTATTTTTAAATTTTTGAGGAATCTCCATACTGTTTCCTGTCAGAACATCTTGACTGTTCTGTACACCCACACAGGCACCCATTCAACACCCAAACAGACTTCCTCACTCTAAACCATGTTCCTTCTCCTAACATTTTCTACTACTTACTCTGGAGCCTTTACTTGTACTATTTTCCACAAACTCTTCATCATTTTTGGAAATAAAAGCTGTGCGTGCTTCACTGTCTAAGTCAAATAGTTGCTCATTTCTTATTGTGTTTTTATTTCATTTATTCCAGAACCAAATATTATGATAAATGTTTTCATGCCAATGAATGATGTCAATGCCTAGGCTGAAAAATGAAACCAAATGATGTCATGAACTTTATCAGTTGGAATAAAACAGGTTGATTGTGGTTTTCAGATTAAAATTGGTTAATCATAACAAGTGTAGTCCTTGGAAATGTGTGTAAAACTCCTTTCACACGTGCCTAATAATTCTAGAGAGATTATTCCAAAGGGGGAAAAATTACCTTCATCACTGGGCTTCCAAAAAAATAAGCAGAAGTGGATTAATGTAATTGCTTAATCGACAACATTCACCGAAAGCCTCTGAGTGTATAGAATTAATCTTCTTATTGTAAGATTCATTAAAAAGTAATGGGTGTACTGAGAACATTGCACAGCTGGGAATAATTTTGTTCCATTAAAAATAAAAATAAATACACCTTGAAAAACACTATTTTGACAATATTTTTGCTCCCTGATTTTGTCTTAAAAACAAAGGCTCTGTTCACTCACAGGTGTATATACAACACCATAATCATATTTCCAGGAATCTGAAGTATGTGAATGACAAGAGTCACAAGATAATCAATATAGGTAGCATCCTATTCCCTGAAAAGAACCACATAACTCTGATTAATGGTCAGTAAAAGTGTGAAAATTTTTATTATTCTTTGCTCTATGAGGATTATATTCTCAATGTACTAGTTTCTGGTTTCTAGAACCTAAAAACTGCAGAGAATTTATTCCCCAGATATAATTAAATGGTTAAAAATGAAGTAGCTTTCACTTGGGATTAAAAAAAAAAGAAAGGAAATTAGTAATATCAAAAGGGGGGCAGTTGTTCTATCCTTTGACATTCATGTAACGTTTATTAAACTACCATTAACTATAGGTTCCTGGAGACAATCAAGCATGAAATTGCTCCTTGTAAAACGTCTTCTGCCATTTTCAAAGATTCATTATTGTTCTGGAGTACCTGGGGTAGTTGTGATTCAAGTTTGAATTGAGAAAGACATTTGACTGTTCAAACAAATTACCTAGAGAAAACGCTTCTATTTTATTCTATCTTTGCCTCGTATGTGCAGAGTCAAGGGCCACTGGAATTGAGAGTCATTGAGTTTTGCTCATTATTAGGTTTAATCCCCTTGAAGACTGTAGTTTTAATTAATGTAAATGCCAATGTTAACTTCTAAACTAGATCTTTAGGCCTTTATATATTACTGATGTGCCTTATCCATACACGTTAGAGATAACAATAGTAATACCTCCAATAGTTACCAAGTTTAGTAAATATTTAGGTACCAGATGCTGAATTACCTTAACTTTGCCTTACCCCTACTTTCCTCCTGTATAAATCCCTTAAAAATTTTCCTTTTTCTTCCATAATAATTCATCTCTTACCCTTACTTTATGTACCCCATTTGGCAAGACGAAAGCTTGGAAGGTAGCCAAGGACCATCTTTTGTTCCTTAAACATTTCCCTTGAGCATTTATTCCACCCATGCCAAGTGGTTTATCAAATATACTTGTAACATAAAAGACTAAGAAAAAAATTCTCCTGCTAAAGAAATAACATTTTTTCCATATTGTTACATTATTAATGAGTCTAGAAAGTTCATTTGAATTGTATGGCGGCAGTCTCCAGTTCTAATTAGAATCACCTGAGAAACTTTAAACACACATTTTCCTGGGACCCTCCCAGACCTCCTGCTCTGAATATTCCAGAGTAGACCAAAAACTCTGGCTAGATTTCATCGGTCTCAGGTGATTCTGGGGAGGAGCCAAGTTTGGAAACCCCTGATCTATGGAAATAGTTTTCTTATATACCCATGGCCTCCGGTTTATCAATATGTAACCAAAATATTTTGGCAAGAGGTCAGAATTTGGTCATGCAAAAAAGATATTGATGAACTGTTTCTTCAACTTTCACTTCCAATAATTTGCTTATATCCCATAAAAGGACAGAGACAAAACTCAAGATAAAACAAGCATTTTTCAGCTGCTTCATGCCCTGGAGAGAGAGTTAAGGAAACACATATCTAGGGCTTCTTCCTCCAAACCCACGCTGTCTACTTGCTAGGGTGTGTTAAATATTACAAAAAGCCTGTGCTGACTCTCAAACTACTGATAAGGAAGCCATTTTATTTGTAAAGCTATGAAGTAGCCGTTAAAATGACCACTCACTTAATATCACTGTCATTTTTTGATTCCCGGAGAAACGGCTAACAGTACAAAACCTTGACAACTCTGAGGTTTGATACAGAATTTACATCATTTGTGTGAATCCTCGTTCATACAAATTTGGGGAGACAATTTTTTTTATCTATAGTTAAAAAGCAAAAAACTAGACAAATTCGGTCAAGAGAATAACCAACATCACAGTCAATCACACAGTGTCACTGAATTACCTTCTTTTGATCCTGAGGATTTGAAAACATATTCTGCACTCATCAATATAAACTCTGTGCTTGTCAGAAACAAGGAATGAATATGATTGCGTGAGTTCTATAATTTATCCGCAAGATGTGTGTGTCTGTTTTGGTGAAATTGAAATCAGATTGAAATTTTTTGGAGGTATCTGCTAAACTGATGTTTTCTTACGTTCAGATGAAATAAAACTCATCAGGGATGTCTTTTTCATTATTTTCTCTGTTAGTATATGCAAATTCAAGTTCAATTTGAGTGTGTGAAGACTTTCTATTCTTCAAAGCTACTATAACAAGCAGGATATTAATAATGTCATATCCTTAACGTGTTTTCATTATGACCTAATTGTTGGTAATACATCTTTTCAGCACCGTATGTGGCTTATAAAATGTTTTTCATGTGTATCTCATTTCCTTGATTGCAACGTGTACCTTCTATTTACATTTTGATATTTCTCAATTAATTGGATGACTCTGAAGATCTATGTGCTTCCTTAATATGCTAAATGGCATTCTTTATTGGAAAGCTGTCTACAAGCCTTGATAGCATCCATGGCATGTTAAAATCAAGGAAATATGCTATTATGGCCGCTGATTCTAAAGACAATGCTGTAGAGTGGACAGGATTTCTATTTTCCTCATTTAAGCAACAAGGGAATTGTGCCGTAATTAGGACGCAAGTCTTTGGATCCAAGCATACTTCTCAATTGCACGCAGCTAACGTGATCGTATGTCAAAATGTACATTTATTTTAACATGAAGAAGTATTTCGTTGGAAAACAAATGCCCAGACAAAAGAATACGGTGGTGTGCAGTATGGTTTTCTCATCTCTGTGAGGCGTGTGGCGCAGGCAAAGCCAATGGCATCCTTTCCATTTCTTTGTTTGCTGAAGAATGCTACCTACCTAATACCCCATGATAATCTTTGGCCCGTGAAACACGCCAAGCTCTGCCTGTTTCTCTCAACTCGGTGGTGACAGCTTCCAGCCGGACACCTGATCAATCATACCTGTCATTGGCCTCCACGTCCAGGGCGTGATTGCCTTTGTTTGTTTGTTTTCGTAGCTCGCTCGCTGCTTTCCTGGCAGGCTCCCTTGCTTGTCCATTAAAAGCCAAATGTGAAAGTAGCGAACTCCACCATCTGGGAAAAAGGGAAAGGGTCTGGCACATCTCACTGGCCTTGATTGTATCAAAGCTCCTGGAGGTTGCAGATACGTTCCTCCACACAGACATGTTTTGGCTGCAGTTGGTCGTTGAGGAAGGGGGAGAAGTGGGTTTGGGTGGTGTTTGGGTTTGGGGTTTTTCGGTTTTCTTTTCTTTTCTTTTCTTTTCTTTTCTTTTCATTTCTTTCTTTCTTTTGTCTCCCCTGATCTCTTTGTATGTTGAGTATGGATTGGAATAGAATAGAAAGCAGGGTATCTTTGAGAAGCTTCCTCCTGTAATGAAATATTTATCTACTTTGACCGTTCAAGGAATACTTCAATCTCCACAGACATGTGACTGTGAACAAGGCTTTTTCCAAAATATCAGGGCCTTTCTTTGGCTCCTGGAAGGAAAGTGTTACAGTTTGGATTTATTTATTCAATGATCTATGGGAGCAGTGACATAAAACACTCCTCTATTAACCTTTTCTTTTTAAGCCTCAAAATGTGAAGTCTGACAGCACGCAGGACGGACTAGAGCTTATCAGTTAGGACTCAGGGTGAAAATAGCATGTGTACACAGCTCCCCACCCTGGAGCCTAGAATTTTCCATCCTTAGAGCATCTCCAGCAAAGCTTCCCGAGCAAGTCTTTCACAGGTACACCTCTTCGGTGTATTTCTTTCTTTCTTTTCTCACCTGTTTCTTGGTCAAAACACGTTAGCAACTAAGGAATATGTTTCCGTTCTCCTGGGCTACTACAACCTTCTTCGTGATCTGACTTCTGCAGAAATGAGGAAGACAGTTCTGTGTCCATGCAGTGTCCCTTACGTTTTGAAGACTGAAAGGCCCATGTCATGTGAGTGGAAACACATGGACATTAGGAAATAGCAGTTAGGGAGTTTATAAATGCACACCTTCACTGACTTACAGTGGGATTAAGTCCCAATAAACCCATCCTAAGTTGCAAGTGTCATGAGTCAAAACTGTGCTTAACACTACTGACCTACTCAACATCAGGGTCTCTTCTACCTTAAACATGTTCTGAACACTTACATGAGTCTACAGTTAGGCAAAACCATCTGACAGAAAACCTACTTCTAAACAAAATGTTAAGGACCTCATGAAATTGTGCCCTAGACCCCAAGCTACAGACAGAGAGGTTGTGTGCATGCTCACTGGGGCTGACTGAGGGTGGCCGGCGATGCCCAGCGTCTGGGGACAGGACTGCGGCGCACTTCGCCAGCTCAAAGGCAGATCCATGGAGACTCATGGGTTCAATTTTAGTATATATGCTACCAAAGCAAGTACCAGAAACAGATCCAAGTTCAAAATGTGAAGTATGGTTCTCTACTGAATGTTTATTGCTTTGGCATCATGGTGAAAGCAAACCACCAGAAGTCAGGGACTATCTGTAGTCGCAAAGCAGGTAGCTTCACGGAGGACTTGCCTCCTCCAGAAGCATGGGGAAGGAACATCATGCCCATATCCACCTAAATACAACCGAAAGGAAGTGTTTTCAAGGTTTAGGAAGGACATGGATGAACACACAAGACCTCTATATTCCAGAGACACAAACAGAACATTCCAGGAAAAAATAATTTTTTTAGTGTCATTTCTAACAGTAACTCCAACAACCTGTGGTGTTGAGAAGGACAGAGCTGAAAGATGAGGCCAGCCCAACTGTGTCCTTTCTGCCACAAATGATTTAAAAAAGGAAGGAGAGAGAAAGAACAAAAGAAAATTTATTCGTAAGCATATGCTGAATTCTCATTAGCTAGGGCAGCCTTTGGAAAAAGAGCATGTAAAGAAGCCACTAGAATTCCTACACTCCTCCCCAGTCATTACTACCATTTAAAAAAAATTGCTTCTTTTTCAGACTTAATTCATCTGGAACTTCAGTGAATTCTATGTAATGCTGTTATTGCTTATATCATTGGGCATGACGGGGGTTGGGGGGGCAGGTGCATGGGTGATGAACTATCAAAATGATTAAATTGTTTGTTTCCTTGGCAAAGTTACCAGCATATTTTGATTGGAATACCTTAGAGTGAGGTGATGTGTCATGCTGTGACAAAAATTAGACATTGCTGATTATCATCTATGATTACAGCTCCATTCACGTAAGTGCATAAAATATATTTTCAACATTCTTATAAGAAAATGTATTCTTGGGCATCTGGGTGGCTCAGTGGGTTAAAGCCTCTGCCTTCAGCTCAGGTCATGATCCCAGGGTCCTGGGCTCGACTCCTACATTGGAGTCTCTGCTCAGCAGTGAGCCTGCTTCCTCCTCTCTCTCTCTCTCTCTCTCTCTCTGCCTGCCTCTCTGCCTACTTGTGATCTCTGTATGTCAAATAAATAAATAAAATCTTTAAAAAAAAAAAAAAGAAACTGTATTCTTACTTTCAAAGATTTCCATAACCAGCAGCATTTCGATCTAACAGGACCTGGAAATGAACTTCAAAAGACAGCAAGAGAGAAAGACTTAAAGTTTTACAGTGGGATGATTAAATTGTAATCACAATTCTTATCTTCCTTTCCAGTTCATTGTTATGTTATCACAGCCATCTACAAAATGGGTATAATATTACATGGCTTAGTTGCAAAAATACCAGTGAACATAAAGTAAATAGAGCCATGAGAATTGAACACCTTCGTAAAGACCATGAGATTTATCCCTAATATCAGTTTTGGGGGAAACTGGAAGAACACAATTTCCCTGCACAGAAGGGGTCAAAGATCTTATTTTCTTAATGTAAAATTTATACTCAAAGAAATGGATGGCAATAAGAGTCTTAATAATTTTAAGTAAGATACTTGTAATGTAATCAGAAACTGCGGAACAGCAGGAAGTATGGTTGATGGAAACTCAAATCGATAGAGGTTTGGGCATAGCACTGATTTGGGGGGGGAACAAAGTTGCACTGACCCATGCAAGAGATTTGCCCTGTGGCAGTGATAATATAATGGGATATATCTTTCAAAAATAGCTAATACTTATTCTAAAGAAAGCACATGATTACTGAAATTCCTTCCAGATCCTTTGGGAAAGAATATACGCGTTTGCGGTCTCTTATAAAGCTTACTGTGAACACATTTAGGTTTCGTTTTGTTTTGAACATGATTTTGTTCTCCAAGCCCTCAGCCCGCCAAATCTGTGCTTTATCTTCTTGCTTTGGTATAATGCCTGAACAAGGTCTTTCAAAATAGCTTCCTGTCTGGCTCGCTGAAAGCGTACCTCTTCACTGTCTCTGGGCTGAGCTTAAGGGAGGATATGAAGTCAACAAGTATAAGGTGAAAATAAATAGCCATCCAGTTCAAACAAACCACTTGCCTCAGTCAATAGCTTCTGGCCCTGGTTCAGTTGTACCCAACAAAGTTCCTTAGATATCTCATTATCATGCTTCTTTAAGGTTAACCCTTCAGAGATTATCTTGTTTTGAAGTTCTAAACATCAAAAATGCTAAAATGACTCAGGTATTATCATGTATTGATGATTCATGATGTCCTTCTGGAAAATGAAAACTCAGGCATCTAATCAATAAAATAATTTTGAGTCTTTGAACTGGTTCCAGGTCAATTTTTCTTGGCAGTTTTTTGGCTTCCTGAATTATACTGACCCAAACCATGAATAATGATCTAAAATTGCACAATATACAGAAACCATCTGTTCGATAGGAACAAGAGGATGATGTCATGGGGCCATTTCTAATCTCGATTTAATGTCCTGCCAGTGCTGATGTCACTGGCTTGGCAACCCATTGGCAGACTCCAATTTGTTAAGGATGAGTAGGTTCAAGAAGGAAATTGTATCACTGAGTGGAGAGGGACTTCTCATTTGTTTCCAGATTGGAGGTGGGCTAACGAAAAACAGCAAGGGTTGACAGTGGAATGACTGGCATATCTTCCACGGCAGTGATAGAAGGACTATGGTTTACAAATGTGCCCCTGTCTCATTTGCATTTGTCAAGAAAAAAGTCCCTGAAAAACAAGATGTTGCAGAAGTTTTTATAGGAGTAAAACAGAATTGTACCAAAAGAAGATGGTTGGGAGTAGTCTTTGCTTAGCCGTCCAGAGAAAAATCTGGGAGTCGGACTGAATGAGACGGAGAGAGGGATGAGCAACAAGCACTTATTACCTAAGTGTTGAATGTAGGAACTGTAACAATCATCCATGGACCCTCAAC
The DNA here is from genome assembly GCF_011764305.1 of Mustela putorius furo. Lineage (NCBI taxonomy): Eukaryota > Metazoa > Chordata > Mammalia > Carnivora > Mustelidae > Mustela > Mustela putorius. The sequence goes on from NW_025421399.1 coordinate 11,662,303, forward strand.
CCTGAGACATTTATCCTTTTTGGGGGTCCCACAACAACAGACATGGTAAATAAATATCACGGAGAAGTTTGAGAAGATTCAAGGGAGTACGACAAAAATGATTAACAGGTTAGATTATCATTTCTGGGTTAAAATGTTAAAATACTTGGGGCTCTGTTGGACAGATGAGCAGTAAAGGAACATGAGGAGTTCAGATTCTGATTGTTTACTTAAAACTAGTGTCAGAGGGGCACCTGAATGCTCAGTGGGTTAAGCATCCAACTCTCAATCTCAGTTCAGTTCTTGATCTCAGGGTGGTGAGTTCAAGTCCTGAGTCATGGAGTCTACTTAAAAAACAAAAACAAAAATGGTGTCAGAGTTCTCAATCATTTGAGCGAATGAAGATCAGCTTATTTATGATTTACTGCCTTCTGTAATGAGTTTTTGAAGTATATTCAATTAATAAACATTAAAGTGTATACTTGCTATCTGATTATTAAAGTAAGGGGAACTTGTAGGAGCTGATGCCAACTGTCACTGGTCTGAAATAACAATGACATGGTGAACAATTATGAGTTTTTATGTACATCTCAGAAGCATCCAAAAGCATTATTAATTTAAAGTTAGACATATACATTTTATATGAACATCGCATACAGATAAAGAGAAAACTCTCTAATTTATCACATAAAAGCTTTACATTTTAATTTTTCCTTAGCTTTTAAGTGAAAAAAAAATTCACACCTGTACAAGGACATGAGTCCCATTTAATGTTATTTTAAGAGGATGGTGTTTTCCATGAGTTTCTACAAAAAAAGAATGTTTGCAGATCCAAGGAAACAGACAAACAAATTCTGTGTACCTATTTCAAACTTTTTTGGAAAATGTCAGATTTTATTAGTAATTGTAGAAATTCCCCCAAATAAATCATGTTCATATGAAATTCATAGAATAAAAATTGAAGGGTTTAAAATGTTTTGTTATAAAAGCATAGAACACAAACACATATCTAGAGTGTGTCCTTTATGAGATTAAGTAGACTTGCGCAACAACAGTCAATTAATATCAAAACCCAGTTCCAAGACCCAGAGGGAATGGTCAGGGAAAGAAAGTTTTCTTGATTGCAGCCTAGTTAAACAATTTAATTAGAATGGCTGCCTTTAAAATATGTGCAATTTTGCCAATGGGAAGTGTGTTTTCTGGTGATAGGGAGGAACACTGATGAGTCCCAGCCAGGATACCATTACAAAGACAAAGGGTCATGGGGCCCTCCTGGCAACAAACACATGTTTTCCATTGGATGCCTTCCTTATAGTGAATTTTCTTGTCCCTCATTAGAATTAATCGACACATAATTCCCCTGCAAAATGAAGTCTTACATAATCCTTCTCTTCTTTCTTTCTCCAAGGAACTGAATGAATGGTGTATCTCAGTGGCTGTTTAGGTGGTGATGATGAAGTTTAGAGGGAGGAAAGAAGGTGAGGGATGTATGCAAAATGTCCATTTGCCATTCTGAAGCATATGCAGACCTTTAAATGGTTCACTTATCTCATATTGTAAACTCCAACTTGAGGAGAAATATTCACCAGACAGGTCATAAATCATGCCCAAAGACAGGTGCAATAAATACCAATGTCAAAAAGTTACAAAGTAAAATTGTATTGTTTTGACAAGGCTTCCAGATGCGCTGACAACAGGGCAAGTAAATGGTCTCTTTTCTGAGAGCCCACATTGCTCGTACATGGGTGGGGAGAAGGACCGCCAGCCATCATAAAGAAGAACAGCATTCCAGAATTTTAATGTTTGTCCTTCTTACTATACTCAAGGAGATGGCAATCCAGAGAATACAAGGAAGGGTCATCACATGCTACAATGTTACAATCACATGTTACAATCTATGAAAACAGATTTTAAGGCAGCATCAAAGACCCTAAGGAAGATATTTAACGGGTATGTAGTGTCCTTTGTGGGAAATATACTTCTAAATCAAATCGTGGTGAATTGTATATAAGAATACACACATGTAGTCCCAAAAGTTCATTTTCGCTTTGTTTCCTTTGCCTTTGGAGACATATCTTGAAAGAAGTTGCTGTGGCTGATATCGAAGAGATTACTGCCTATGTTCTCCCCTAGGATTCTGAAGGATTATCCATTTTAAGTTTATCTTTGTGTACGGTGTAAGAGAATGGTCCAGTTTCATTCTTCTACATATAGCTGCCCAGTTTTCCCAGCACCATTTATTGAAGAGACTGTCTTTTTTCCACTGTATATTTTTTCCTGTTTTGTCAAAGATTATTGTTATGATGAAAATAAATAAAAAATAAATTTAAAAAAAGGAAATGAGTAATATCATTAAACATAAAAAAAGAATATACACATGTATCTATGTACATATACTTTTTAAAAATTCTTTTTTTTTTTCAATATAGTTAACATACAATGTTACTTTAGTTTTGTGTATACAACCCAGTGATTCAACTTCTCTGTGCCTTATGCTGGGCTCACAAGTGTAGCCACCACCTGTCACCATACAATGCCATTACAATATCATTGAGCATATTCCTTATGTTGGCCTTTTATTCCCATGAATTATTCATTCCATAACTGGAGGCCTGTGTCTCCTACTCTTCTTTGACCACTTTGCCCATCCCCCCGACCTGCTCCACTCTGGCAACCATGAATTTTTTCTCCGTATTTGTAGGTCTGATTATGCTTTTTGTTTGTTGGTTCATTTGTTCTGTTTTTAGATGCCACACATGAGTGAAATCATGTGGTATTTGTCTTTTCCATCTGACTTATTTCAATTGGCCTAATACACTCTAGGTCCATCTATGCTGTTGTAAATGGCTCCATCTCATTCTTTTTTAAGGTTGTATAATATTCCATATATATATATTTAAAGATATATTCATAACTATATATAAAAATATATATTAAACATTAACTACTTAGTGAAATCACCTAGAGATCCTTTTTTAAAAAGATGTATTTATGTATTTATCTGAGAGAGAATGAGAGAGGGGGTGCATGTGTGAGTGGGGGTGGGGGCAGAAGGAGAGGGATAGAATCTCAAGCAGACACCCCATTGAGCACAGAGCCCAATGCAGGGCTTGATCTCATGACCCTGAATTCATGACCCGAGTTGAAATCAAGAGTTGGATGTCGGGGGTGCCTGGGTGGCTCAGTTGGTTAAAGCCTCTGCCTTCGGCTCAGGTCATGATCCCAGGGTCCTGGGATGGAGCCCCGCATCGGGCTCTCTCTTCCGCAGGGAGCCTGCTTCCTCCCCTCTCTCTCTCTGCCTGCCTCTCTGCCTACTTGTGATTTCTCTCTCTCTCTGTCAAATAAATAAAATCTTTAAAAAAAAAAAAAAAAGAGTTGCATGTCTAACCGACTGAGCCAATCAGGTGCTCCCACAGAGACCCTTTTGTAAATGAATTATTACCTGGTACTTATTTATTATGTGTGTAAACCTGGATTTTAACATACTTACATAAACATACTTTTATATTTATTGTATTATTATTGTATAAAACAGCTTCATTATTTAAATTTAAGTAAATTCTCACATCCTTGTTTTCTTAATAAAGGTACTAGTTATAATAGAAACTTTATTAAAATGACAAACATTATATATATTTTAATATATTAGCACATATCAACACAACAGGATGCCAAAACTCATTCTATTTTTGCTATATGTTTCTTTCTCAGTCAAAGGTGCATGAAAAGTGCCAATGTGGCTGAGTGGCTCAGTCGGTTAAGCATCTGCCTTTGGCTCAGATCATGATCCTAGGGTCCTGAGATCAAGCCCCGCATGCTTCTCTCTGCTCAGCTTATGCTCTAGATATATTCAGCTCCAGAAATGTATTAAGGGCTATAAGTAATTATCTGAATGTTCAAGTTCCTTAGACAGCTCAATCTGAAATAAACAACTAATTAGGATACAATTTTCGGAATTTGAGTGACAGAAATAATGGTTTAAATTATATGCCCCTCTGGAGGTGCCTGGGTGGCTCAGTGGGCTGAGCAAACATTTCTCCGTTTTAAATCAGGTTGTGATCTCAGGGTCCTGGGATGGACCCTCCTCTCAGGCTTCATGCTCAACCACTCAGCTGGGAATCTGTGGATTCTCACTTTCCCTCTCTTTCTGCCCCAGCTCTCTTTTTCTCCCTCTCTCTCTAAAACAAATAAATAAGTAAATCTTTTTAAAAATAAATAAGTCAATAAACAAAAATAAATGACATACCCTCTGCATAGATATGTTGAGTTTGTCCCTGAATAATTCAGTTGTGCAGTTCTGTTTTAATAATAATCTCTATTTGTCTGAATCAATCCTACTACTTAGATGTTTACTGTAAATTGAGGGGTGCCAAATTCAGTAACTGGCCAGATGCCTAATAAGTAAAAGAGCTCGAAATTTGTATTCAGTATGAAGAAAATGAAAGATAAGCATGGCATTAACTTAAAAACCTTCTACTTGGATTCACTGCGACTGACAGGGGCCCCTCTCCCATCTTCTCTCCTGTTGGCCTGCTTGGAGTAATACCAGTCTGAGACTGGGGACTTCGAAACAGTTTCTAAACTTCCATCCTGCAGCTTGTTAAGGAAGTCAGCTCAAGAGTTGTTTCTATAATCCCCCCTAGAAATGGCCCCACATTGGTAATTTGGTTACCTGTTCCTAGGTTAAAATGCTATTTTTCTCACTCTCTTTGAGGGAAGAAACAAATCGCAAAAGGATGTCTTAACTGATACGCTTGGCATGCCAAAGGGTAGATCAGTCCCATCATTCTGCATCTATTCCCCTGGAGTCGGGTGAGTTATGTTCTCCTCATGAAGAAATGAATTCTTTTGCTGAGTTGTATGTGGTGAGTTAGACTTCTGACCCAGGGACGCAGAAGCCAGGGGTGGAAGGCCTGGTAGCCGCATCCTATAAACCTAGCCAATGTGTTGCCCTGGAAAGGAATGTGCTGCCATAAATGAAGGCACTTGGAGGGCAAGGGTCATGGTATGTAATTAGCACAGGCTATTTAAGGAAGAATAAGAAAATAATGTTTTACAAGCTGGTAGAAAGAGAAGCAAATAATCATTTAAATGTTCCAATTGTGAGTTCCGACTGTGTGTGTGGTTTATTTTACAAGCAACTTTCTTACCAGTAAAAGGCAAAGCAATACTGAAAAATTAGGTACCCACAGGTACTTGCAGTGGGCATGACATGGCCCTCTCTTCCAGCTTATTTGCATAAAGTTAATCTCTAGCACTCCATTTTTCCTCCTAAAGTCCATTCTGACTTTGGTCAAATGAAAGTGGAATAAAAAAAAGTATAAAAATCTTTTTAGACTATGGCATATCCTTTGGCCTGTTTCTGTAAGGAAAGGAGCACTGGATTTTGGTTTATAAAAGTGAGGCTTTCACAAGGGAACTGAAAAGCTTTTCTCTGGACAGCCCAGCTACCTAATGCTTGTGATCCGTTAATGTCACTCTTAGGAATATCCAGTTGGCCATTTCATTTAAAATAAATGAAACGGGGTGCCTGGGTGGCTCAGTGGGTTAAATCCTCTGCCTTCGGCTCAGGTTGTGATCCCAGGGTCCTGGGATCGAGCCCAGTGTTGGAAATCTCTGCTCAGCAAGGAGTCTACTTCCCCCTCTTTCTCTGCCTGTCTCTCTGCCTACTTGTAATCTCTCTCAATCTGTCAAATAAATAAATAGAATCTTTAAAAAAATTAATAAATAATAAATAAGTATATAAATGAAATGGATTTTCAGCCTTCCATTTGGTAGAGCAACTGACTTATTGTTTAGTATGGGAAGTGACTTCTGTTTAATCAAACGTAAGTTAAAGGCTCGTGAAATGTGTGTATGGGTGCATGTTTATAATTACACTACCACTTCTCACATAGAAAAATAAAAATGTTAAAGAAAGAGAAATATTAAGCTATTAAATTATTGGGGCAGTAAATCTTCCCTACATATATGTACACTAAAAGTAAAATATGACAACTCAGCAAATAAAGGCACTCATGTACTTGTAACTGGTTGCTGGCTACACATGCTATCATGCCCTTTGAAATTCTATACAGAGTAACACGTGGGATATCTTTTTCTGAAATTGTCATTAGGCAATCTTTTTGTGTTACACTCCAGCTTTACGACTGGTCAACCCACAATTGTTTTAAGGTGGTTATATTTTGAAACTTTTCTTCTTGACATCATTACCAGAGCAGTTGCAATCATTGATCGAAAAATCAATAATGAAAGATTATCTTACTGGTAAGGATGCTATGAGTTTAAGATGGAAATCTGGGGACTGGTTTCCATTCTTGTTTCCCATAGTGGGCAGTAAAAAGAACAAATTAATGGAGTGAAACATGATCTCTCGCCTGCTAAATTCCAAGGAACCAATGTGATATTTAATTACTTACAGATATTGACCTTTTTTTTTCCTACTAATTTTTATTTTATTTCCATCTTTTTTTCCACCATGCAATTTGTTGTGTGTTGTTTTAAGTTAGAACTCGTGAGAAGATGACACATAGACAATAAGACTGAGGGCAGGATTCAGAAGAGTTGCTTATAAAAGACATTCTTCTCACTGGCTCACAACATTGCTGTTGTCATACAAATAAATCAGCAAACATTGGACAGTAGGTTGCACTTAAATTGTGTCTAGTCTGAGATTGAATCCTTATTTGATTTAATACTTTGTCTTCATTGGAATACCTCGGTGTGTGCTAAGTGATACAGCCTGGATGTTTTAATTTTAATTCCCTGACAACTGAAATAAATAAATAAACAAAAGGAGATATATGTATTTCACTTCCATGTTTTAAATGACAATTTGAGCTGCAGTGAATACGAAGTAAAAAAAAATAATAATTGTGGCTTTACTGTATTTGTTCTTGTTAAATAATTCACAAGATCCTTTCCACTCTCTTATGTTTTAGCATCATATGAGAAGAGGAATAAACTCAGGAAACTGACCTCACAATTGACAAAGACCACACAAATTGTCCATTAATTATTCTGTAAATACTTCAAATAGTAAGTCTGTTTTCCTGAACAAGATTGTAAACTCCTTGAGGACAAGAATTATAGACTACTGAAATCGTTAGCAACATCTAGAGCCAGGACAGAATTTGTCACAGGTGTTTATTAATTCTTTGGATTGAAGAGTTGAGATTTATTCTCTTGGTAGTGGGAAATCACAAAAAGGGGCAAGAAACAATTGAATTTAGAATTCATTGCCATCTGCTTCCATAGGCTCTGTAAAACATATAGGGTCTTGAAAAATTCAATAGATTTTCTTTTTGTGTCTAGATAGTATCTTAACAATGTAGAACCCATTTTAACCATTACTGTGTAATTATAAAAGCAATATATATTCAAAACATTCAGATCAAAGCTTTTACTAAGGAAAATGAAAACTGTCTGTTGACCCAACACCAGAGAAATAGGCCATTTATTTGTATACATTAATGTCTATATAGTTTATAGATTTGACAAATGGTGAATCACACTGTATGCGTAGTTTTAGTACCTCGCTATTTTTACATACACGAATACATCTTCTCGTTGAATTAAATATTCTATAAAATATTTCAAGTAGAATTATTTTCTATAATAAATGAATATGACCATTTCTTTGTTTCCCTATTATTTTTTTTTTTACTTTTAATTTTGTAATTTCTATAAAAAACAAAGGACTATGATCACCAAGGACAGTATTGGTGTGCTTCTTTGATTATCTTATTTTGATAAATTTCTAGAAGTAGAAAAGCTAATTCAAAAGGACAATCTTTATTAACTTTGGTATTTTACACCAATTGTTTTGAATGATATATAATTCAGAAGACTTTCATAAGTAAAAAATTATGTCTTTTGTGATCTTCTCTTCCTTTTCCTGGCCCACATACTCACATGGCCTAGTCATTATCTTCTGCTATTTAATACCAAAGGAATTCCTGCTAGGGATCTGCCTTTTTCAGTTAATTCTTGCCCTGTGCAGGTTTTTGCCTTTTTTTTTTTTTTTTTTTTTAAATATAATCATCTAGAACAGCAGGTCCCTGCAGAGAACTTGAACATTTGCTTTTAATCAAAAGACAAAGTTTATATTAAATTCAGTAAACAAAATCAGGAGACTTGTATAAATAACAATTTGTGCATATCATTTTCATTTTTGCTGACACTTTTGACTCTGGTATTGATCTTTCGCCAGGTTGTGAAACTCAGTGGGCAAAGTGCAAGGTTCAAAAGTGGCTATTTGCCTCAAGGTTTATTGAAAATAAAACATCGACGGAAGTCCGCTCGAGTAATTTGAGGAAACTTTTTTTTTTTTCCTTCTAGGAAGGATGTCATTATTTGGTTTCTAAGGTTAAGTCTACGTAGAGAAAAAAAATAATAGAGTGCAAACAGGCTTGAAACATTAGAAAGCTAGCAGAGAACTTCTACAGAATTATGTGACCCATGCAGGTATGTCAAACTTCCAAGGAAAAACATCTCCTCGACATTGAACATCCCTTCGTATCTTCCTCATCCAAATATCGACGCTTTGCCTCCCTGTCGCCAGTCACACAGCCTGCAAAAGACAATTGAATAAAGAAAAGCAGCATTTCAAGATGTGCTGGTTTAAAATTTATGTTAATCATAAAATCGATTTTGAAAATCAGTACAGCTGATAGATTGTCATTACGCAGATAAGTGACAAAGTGGATTTTTCATTCGTCCTTTCCAAACTCCTGTTTTGCCTTCACACAAACACTTGCTGGGAGCGTTTCTTTTCACCAACAAGACAAGGGTGCCACAGTAAAGCTCCCAGGCTTTGACTTGCAACTGTTGTACCTTGAGATTTGCGAAGCATTTATTAGAGAGTGTCCATCCAACGTGGGAAGATTTTAACAATCTTCCTTAGATTGAGTTGCAAATTAAGCCAGAAGTCAAGTACTTTAGCGATCTTTCCCAGGGTCAGACAGTAGACCCTGGTTATTTTCAACCAAATTAGACACCATTTTGGATGTTTATTGTCCCAATTAGCTGCTTTTTTCTCTTTTTTTTTCTTTTTTTTTTTTTGACTAATCCTTTTAAGTTTCTTTATGATTTTATTTAAGAATTCTTAGTTTCTGATTACTAGAGGGATCTAAATGTGGTTTATTGGAAGTCTTCATCACATGTAGAGGGAGAATATGAAATTATCTACGGAATAAAGCTCCAGCTAACAGGTACCCTCAAGCAATCTGAATACTTATGGAATAGCATGAAAATGGATCCAGAAAATTAAGCTAAAAGCGGTTGATACAAATTACATAGTGCTGTGCTTTTATAAAAGTGATTATGTCTAGGTATATGAGGTCTTAGCTTTGTAGGAGGTTACATTTTAATGGTAGAAAGCATAGCACACCAAAGTACCTAAATAATTAGAAAAGACAATTTCAGATCCTGTTAGGAACTATTGATTAAATAAAGCAGCGTTATGAGTGGTGATGAAGAGTCCTTTAGAAAGGATGCTCAAAGAAAGACCTCATTCAGGAGATGGTAGCTGAGATCAGTCCTGAGTGAGAAGGTAACCATGTAAAGCTCCTTGGGAAGAGAAGTCAGAGAAAAATCATAGGAACAATAAGGACCTGGAGTGAGGATAAAGATTTTTGTTGTTGTTTTGCTTTCTCCCTTTAGGGACAAAAAGAAGGTCAAAATGGTTAGATGTGGATCAAAATAAGCAGGGTCTAGGAAATGCATCAGTGCAGTGAGAAGAGTGGTAGCTGCTGGACAGTGAAATGGACGGATTTACTTTTTTTAAAGACTTTATTTATTTATTTGACAGACGGAGATCACAGTAGGCAGAGAACCAGGCAGAGAGAGAGAAGGAGGAGGAAGCAGGCTCCCTGCTGAGCAGAGAGTCTGATGCGGGGCTCGAGGGCTTAGGGAAACCAGCAGGAATATCATTAGGATATTGACTGGGACACAAGTAGAAGAGAATCAAGGTAGCAGTTGCTTAAATGAGAGGACGATGTCGTTTCCTATTATGTAATAGTGGGCGATTTCGTGTTGACATGGGAGATCCGTTGATGTGGAATCCAGGCTCTTTCCAGATTTCCACTCTATCATCCCTAATAAGTATAAGAAGGAAGAGGAAGAAAGGAAGGCTGCTTTTGAAAGTTGTATGTGTCACTTTCTCTCTCTCTCTCTTTTTTAAGGTTTTATTTATTTGGTTTTATTTATTTATAAGGTTTTTTATTTATTTATTTGGTTTTATTTATTTATTTATAAGGTTTTACTTATTTATTTATTTTTTTTATATAAGGTTCTATTTATTTCTTTGACAGACAGAGATCACAAGTAGGGGGAGAGGCAGGCAGAGAGAGAGGAGGAAGCAGCTCTCTGCTGAGCAGAGAGTCCGATGTGGGGCTCGATCCCAGGACCCTGGGATCATGACCTGAGCCGAAGGTAGAGACTTTAACCCACTGAGCCACCCAGGCTCCCCATATGTGTCACTTTCATATGCTATTCAGAAATGAGTCACGTATCTAAGCTAGCTTAGATCATGGGCCAAATTACAAATCGGGCTGATGCTACAGCCATCCTATGAGGACAAGAGTGGGACCAAAAGGCAATCTGCTCAGGTGATGGGATGACAGGATGGAAATCCCTGAGTCAGTGAATTAACATCCTTGAGCTACTGAATCACCCCAACCTGGAAACGCTCTCTCTTGGGGATTCTTGCCATGCGAGATAAGGAGTACTTTACACATCATTCATTATGAATTGAGTCATCTGCCACTTGCAGCCAGTACAGTCCCAGGTGATAAACCTCAGGTGAAACAGGGTAAAGATACATATCTACCCTCTCCAGTTAGTTCATCCGTGTGATAAGCTAATGTGTGTGTTTTTTCATTCTTAGGGTAGAGATCAGTCCCTCTGCAAAGCTGATGCCTTTTCTATCGCTCAGATCCCAGAACGATAACACAAGTTGTACCTTCCATGAAGCAAGTCGAAAGTTGAAGAAATCCATAGTATTTGTATCCAAATCTATGAATGGAAAACATCGGAGACTGGAGCCTGAATTCTCTTTATCGCCCACACACATGTATAAATCATCATGATGTTCCTAGGTCGGTGGGCTTCTCCATTTTGGTTTTGCCTTGAAACTTGTACTACATGGCATTCCGGTTCACTACTTTGGGTATAACGTCCAACAGACCGGGGCTTTGCTTGATGTGAATGTTGCATATTTCACATGTGGCTTAGTCTCCCCCAAGATTCAGTTCTTCATGTGAAAGAGGAGGATGGATAAGACTACCTATTTCATTGCATTATAGTAAGATTAATACGTCATGCGTCCTGAGGTTTTACGACGTGCTAGACACTGTTCCAAGCACTGTGCAAGTGTTAACGCTTAGTGATGGAGATTCATGTATTATTAGTCCTCTTATACTGTTGAGAAAACTGAGGCACAAACCAGCTGAACAACTTGCTCCAGATCGCCCAACTATGAAGAGCTAATGCTAGGATTTGATTCCGGATCACTGAGTTCTAGAGTTTGAGCTCTCTGCCCTGCTTTGTGCTTAAATGCACGATTGCCTGCAGACTGTTTGGCACATACGCATGCAATAAATGTCACTTAGCATTTTTATTTTGCATTTTCCCATTACTTTATTTTGACTTCAATGTGGGAGAGGTGATTATCCAAAGATGTGAATTATCCAAGGATTGTGATAGTCAGAGGCAGAGGAAATATTAGATTTTTCTGAGTAGGAGTAGGGTTAAAGAGCTTCAGTACTTGAACCAGTCCAAAGCAAGAAACAAACGTCCAGAAGCCTTCTCTGCTCCACATCTGTTTTTATTTTTCAGTTTATCAGCCTGCTGTTCCATGACAGGATTTTGCAATATTCAGCTCCCCTGGTGACTTATAGGATATCAAGGGAAAAGAGAATAAAGAAAAGCTTTTAGCCAACTTCAGCTTTTCCTTCCTTAAAACTGAAGATAAGCTCTGGCTGGACACCATGAGGTTGGTTGAAAAGGCTAATTCATGCGTCTCCTCATTATCAGCCCGAGAGGGGATGCTGGCTTTACCCGTGCCCAGCCCTGTTGATAGTCCTTGTCCCACAGGGTCGAGATGGTGGTGTGTGAAGATTAGACAAGCTTGTAGCTGAGGATGCCCAAATAGAATGCTGTTCTTTTCTCCTGGGGAGCAGGAGATCATCTCTGGTCGATCTTTGGAAGATGATATCTGTGTCATCACATCAAAGGTGAGGTTTGACGAGAACATGAATAGCAGTGTATGGAGGTACGTGGCTGCTGGGTCATCTCCTGCAAAATCAGCCACTCTTCCATGCCGCAAGCAGTGAATGACCTCCAGCCTTTAGTTTCTCATAAGAATTCAAATAACTGCGTCAAAAGCCAGGCCAGTGCATCTAACAGTCAACAAGGTCTCATTAGGAAGGAAAAGCCCATTTTCAGGTTGGTATGAGGAGCTTTAGTCAGACTTTCGAGGTAATGCTCATCTTCCATAAAACTTTTATGAGTGGTTGCAAATTGCTGACAACAATTCTTTCCTAAACTGTGAAAGATCAACTCCAGATGTTTGCCTTCTGCTGGAGGACACCCAACCCATGTCTCCTCCACCAAAAAAAAAAAAAAAAAAAAAAAAAATACAGAGTAAAATAAGGGACTCCAGCAACTGGTCTCCTGAGCTGCCTCTGGAGCTCAAAAGGACTCCAAAGTCTCATATCCCACACCCCCCTTCAAGTCTCTCACTGGGCTGCCATTACATGGTTTCTTCTAGGTGTGGTGAGTAGAGACATTAAGGAATGGAAAACATTGAGGCATCTTAAAACAGTCTAGGTAGTAAGTGGCCATTTGGAAAGAAACCACAGCAAGTTGTGTAAAGACCGAGGCCAGATTTTAAACTTGTCTCATGTTGTGATCAAGAGGCAATTACCTGGTTAATTCTATCCATTAAAATGGAACACAAGTTCTCCCAAAGAACCCAGGTGTTTTAGATGCGTGGAATCCATTAGAATACCAACTGGTCAAAATACTTCTTTGGTTCTTTGCATTCAGTATGTGAGGGGGAAGAAGAGGGTTATCCAGTGGGATTCACAACCCAGTGAAATTCTTTATTATAAACCCCACTTAACATAATGGAAAAGATACACTTTTTTGACAAGAATAAACATTTGGCTTCATAAAAGACGCTACTTCTAAATCTTTGCTACCACTCAATTTTTTCCCAGATTTTTCACATTTTACCACTTGTGTTGTGTTAGATTTACCACTCCTAACAAGTTTATTCTTCATTTAAAATCATTATTTACAACAATCTTTATTTTTAGATTTTATTTTTCAATAATCTGTACACCCAGGTGGGGGCTGGAACTTATAACCCTGAGATCACGAATCTCACGTACTGCTGACTGAGCCTGCCAGCCACCCCCAAACAAATGTTTCAATGCCATAAATTCAGAAATTTATTGAAGGATAAGCTATTCTAAAAGAAAAGCAGAATCACGTTTGGGATATTTCTATCTCTCTTAGTTTCTATTTTCTGAAAAAGTCCTCATTTCACCATCATTTTGAGGGCTTTTGTTTTGTTTTGTTTTGGTATATAATTCTAGAATGGCAGGGAGTTTGGTCTGTTTTTGTTTTTTGTATTATTTTCTCTTATTTTCCTTAGAATACTTTAAAGATGTTATTTCATATCTTCCTGCTTTCATTGTTTCTGCTGAGGAGCTACAGTTCAATATGAGCATTATTTCCTTGAATGCACTGTGCTTATTTTACTCTTATTTCTTTTCTTCTCTCTCTTCTTTTAAAAGATTTTATTTTTTTAAGTCATTTCTACATGGGACTTGAACTCACAACCCTGAGTTAAAGAGATGCACACTCCACCAACTGAACCAGCCAGATGTCCATACTGTTCTTCCTTTTAAGATTTGTTTTCAGCCCGGTTTATAGTGATGTCTTTAGGTGCTTTTGTTTTGTTTTGTATTCTTGGAGTTCACCAAGCTTCTTGGATATTTGATTTGAAGACTTTGATTCGTTTTGGAAAATTCTCTCCCAACGCCAAGTTATTTTATTTTATTATTATGTTTATTTTAGTTTTCTTTTTTTTTTTTAAAGAGTATGGTGGACACACAATATTACATTAGTTTCAGGTGTACAGCATAGTGATTCAAAAGTTCTCTGCCTTATTCTGTGCTCACCACAAGTGTAGCTACCATCAATTCTAGAGTTTCCATTTGATGCTTTTTTTTTTCTTTTTTTTTTCTTTTTTTTTTTATTTTTTATAAACATATATTTTTATCCCCAGGGGTACAGGTCTGTGAATCACCAGGTTTATAGCAGAAATGTCCACAATAGCCAAACTATGGAAAGAACCTAGATGTCCATCAACAGATGAATGGATCAAGAAGATGTGGTATATATACACAATGGAATACTATGCAGCCATCAAAAGAAATGAAATCTTGCCATTTGCGACAACATGGGTGGAACTAGAGCGTATCATGCTTAGCGAAATAAGTCAAGCAGAGAAAGACAGCTATCATAGGATCTCCCTGATATGAGGAAGTGGTGATGCAACATGGGGGCTTAAGTGGGTAGGAGAAGAATACATTTGATGCTTTTTTAAAAAGTTCCTTTTCTCTATTGGAATTTTCCATCCATCTTTTTCTTCCTTGTGTACATACTTTTCTCTCTTCTTTAATACATCTATACTAGAGATTTCAAAGTCCTGCCAGCTGATTGCATTATTCCAGTCAATGCGGGGTGGCTTCTCTTCCCTCCTTTTTTTCTCTCTTTCCCCGTGGTTTTATACTGTTTGCTAGAGAGTTCTCTATGCCTTTCTAGCCAAACACAAGCCTTACCCTTCATTCCCTCCATTGCACAGAGAAAAATCTTATGGTTTTCATCCAGTGGGTAAAGAGGATCCATTTTGATTTAAGATTTTTCTACATTCAATTAGAATGAATGTAGCCAGTCTGTGGATGTTCAAATGTCTATAGATTCCTCTTTACTTTGGCAGATACCCTCTGCCTTTCGCAGGCACAGTGTTCTACCAGCAGGTGCCTAGTCATGGACGATGGCCCAAGGGAAGAAGCAGCTGTTGGTCATTGCTCACCCAAGAAGTGAGCTGACTATGGACTTAGTGCCTTCATATCTGGTGCATTCACAGGTAGATGTCTGGAGTTTATTTTACCCATACTTCTCAGGTAGAATATACCCTTTGGTCATATTTTTGCAATATTTGTCATGGCCGTAGGATACGTGGCATGTGTGACCCTCTGTGCCAAGAGTTGGCCAACCACAGTTCAAACCTGGGCTACATCTGGCCTGCAGCCTATTTCTGTTCAGCCAGTTAGCTAAGAATAGCTTTTTCAGTTTGTACAGGATGGTAAAAGTAAGCATCCTCCCAAGAAGAATATGCAACAGATGACCCATGACTCGCAAACTCTATCATATTTACTACCTGACCTCTTACAGAAAAATGCTATTGATCTCAATCTCTATTTCAATTGAAATGCTAACACTGTTTGCTTTGCTTTGTTTTGTTTGTATTCTGTGATCCAGCAGAACTGAGTTAATACAAACTTGCTGCCAGCGTTCTGGGAGCTAGTGAGGTGGAAAGCCAGGAATCTAAACATTCACGATATAAACTTGTAATCAACCTCTGTTTTCCAGATGAAGTCCTCGTTGTCAACTGATGTCTCCCAGGCCAGATCTCACTTGTTTGACTCACTCCGGAGAATGCACCTGCAGTAGTCAATCGTAAGAAGATTGCTAGCATTCTAACATTATTTTGTCTTAACCCTTTCTCTTTTTTCTTGTGGGATTTGCTTTTCTCTCCTTTATTCCATGCAATTACTATCCTGAGGCATCTGGAGGGCAGAAGAGTGTATGTACGTGATCTTCTTTCTCTCTTTAACCAGGCACAGCCTCCACTCTCCATGGTGTTTATGCAGAGGAAACTTACATAGGCAGAAGCATTTGAAATCGGAACCAGAGTAGACTCGGTCACGACAGAGCTCTATTTCTTGTGCAGATATTTGTATAGGGAGTCGTAAGTGAACTAAGAAGGTTGTAAACAAAACGTTTCTGGCAAAACGATACTATAAACCACAACTTTGTTAAAATCAAGTGACATATGGTAATTATGCATTCCTTTGCTGGTTAATTTTATCCCAAACTGTGGATGATCACTACAATGAAGTCAAATTAAATTGTAGGCATTCATTCAGAGGTGTCTTTCTTCCAGTGAAAAAGAAATTGATCTGCTATGTTTTGTCCTAACTGTCCCTCCATGACAGTGGGCAAGACACTTAACTTTCTAAAGCTCACTGAATGGAAAAAAAAGAAAAAAAATTAGTCTTTTATTTCATTACCTTAAAGGTCAATCCCAGATTTATAAATGTATCATCTGTTACAAGAAAATATGAACTTATTTAACTGTGTCAGCATAAAGAAATCAGCTTTCTGCTTTGCCAATAGAACCATTGCTAAGTTTTATATCTATGTAAGTATAAAAAATATTTTGGACATATATAAACCCTCTTTATACAGTTACATGGAAAAATAAATATCTGTCCATCAGTTATATTAATTCAGGCAATTTATGAAATGAAATCAACAAGAATCACAGAGATTCAAAATATCCATGACTCCTGATATCCTAATCCTATAACAATCCTCCGATGGCAGGATGATCAAGGTGGTTTTGTTTTGTTTTGTTTTCTCCTTTAAATAATTTTTATGGTTGAAGTCAGTGGATAATCCCAGCAAACAAAACTACAAGTCCTACTAATGAGTTTTTAAATAAAGAAATGCCTGTTTAAATTTTGTCTGACAGAGTTACGTTGATGGGTAGTAGGTTTGTAAATTTTTGAAATGAGGGAATAGAAGGAGGAAGGAAGTAATTCAAGGTCATGATTTCTCATTTGTAAAGTCCATTTATAATATTCTTTAGGGTAATTTGCTGATGACAGTAAAGCTTAAGGAGATAGATCAAGCCAATTCATTCACTACTCTATCTTCTTGGAGAGGATTAAGAGATGGTGGAGAAATTGGTCTGCAGAATTTCAAGCATCAGGGGACTGTTGCAGACTCAGCTGTGGACAGAACTAGCAAACCAAAATGACAAATCATTTGGCTGAATTATATCTTTCAGTCTCAGTAGGGTAATCATCGTCATCATCTCAGGAATAAATTTTTTTAAATCCATAATAATAATAGCAATAATAACAGTAATGATAATACAAATAGTAATTCCATGACATGCATTCATCATTTGCCAGGTGCTAGCTTATTTTATAAGAGACTTTATTTCATTTCATCTTTGTCACAATCTTGAAGAAAAAATGTAATATTTCCCTGTCTTTTCAAGAAAATTGAGGTAAAGAGAAGTTATATAATTTGGTCATGAATTAGGAGGCAAAAACATGTTATAAACCCCATGGGTCTGATCTCAGGACCAAATTTTACTGTTATTTATAAGGGGATTTCCAAATTAAATGCTATATTCCTTGTGTTTCTTTTCTGTAGAGAAATAGAAAATAATTTTTTTTTCTCTTAAGACTAAAGTTACTTCCTAACACCCAGTTATGTTACTGCAGAGACACAAAATAAGATAAGAAAAGGGGTCCCTGGGTGGCTCAGTTGGTTAACTTTCTGGCTCAGGTCGTGATCTCAGGGTGGTAAGATGGAGCCCCGCTTTGGGCTCTGTGCTCAGTGTGGAGTCTTCTTGCTTGAGATTCTTGCCCCCTCCCCTGATTTATTTTAGGGGCCCTAAAATAAATAAATAAATCTTTTAAAAAATAGGATAAGAAAGTAAGGTAATAAATAAAAGGGAAACTGGAGTATAAATTCAAAATCTTTCAAGAGGCATGGACACTGATTATTCAAACCATGGTGATTGGAACCATTTCTCCTTTGTGTCAAGTTGGCATACAAGCAAGTCATCCAACCTCTTTAAACTCCAGTTTCCTCATCTAGACTCCAGGTATTATAAAGACCAATGACATAAGATAGGTCAATAAACCTAACATAACACCTACATCAATGAGATGATGGTGATTGCGTTATCAATGCTAGGATTCGATTGCTCTCTCCAAGCCATTGGAGAAAAGCTATGGAAAATAATCGTGTGCCTTCTTTTGAAATGGGCTCCTGAAATGCCACCGAGTGGGTTGGAAGCATCTCTGGTCTTCAGAAGCATGGGTGAGCTGGGGAGCAGCAGTAGCAGGAGCTTCTTAGAAATGCAGACATCCGGGGGGCCTGGGTGACTCAGTGGGTTAAAGCCTCTGCCTTCGGCTCAGGTCATGATCTCAGGGTCTTGGGATCGAGTCCTGCATCGGGCTCTCTGCTCAGCAGGGAGCCTGCTTCCCCCTCTCTCTCTGCCTGCCTCTCTGCCTACTTGTGATCTCTCTCTGTCTGTCAAATAAGTAAGTAAAATCTTAAAAAAAAAAAAAAAAAGAAAGAAAGAAAGAAAGAAATGCAGACATTCTGGCCCTACCTCAGACCTGCCCACGTGGGATCCAGGAATGCTTTCAGTGTTGACAAGCACTGGTTTATAGAAGCAGATAAGGAACGGATGTTGTGCATAAGCCAGAAGAGGAAACAGTGAGAAGGCTTGATTTCTGCCTCAAAAAATTGGAGACCAAAAAATTAAAGATGTCCCCTCCATCCCCAACCATGTGTTTGATTATTGTGGTTTTGGCTTGGCCCATTCATTTGTTTGTTTAAGTAGTAGAAGCAAAAGAGCCACAGAAGAGGAGACATGGTGAATGAGACACTCTACTAATGGAACTAGGTCCCGAAGGGCCTCTTGAACTCAGAAAGGAATGGGATGGAAAGCAAAGGTGTGCACCTAAGTCTGGGGTGTCAAAGGGGATCCAGTCCTTCCAAGACAGGGAAGAAGGGACACAGATGCACTTCATGGTGTGGAAAGAGGGCAGGAAGTTGAAGAAGTTAGGGAGCAAAGAGCAAGATGTCAAGTGACGCAAGTGAGTAGAGGCGGGCTTGGGGAAAGGGATGAAGGCTTGGAGGTTTGGAGGTTTGGAGGACAAGAGAGGGGGCTAACTGCAGATACAATGACCTGAAGAAATACTGACGCGGGTAGTGAGGACAAGGATATTTGCTACAGCGCTTCCGGGCCCTGAAAGAGGATGAGCCTAAGTGAGAAGTCGTCTTACCAGGCTGTGGTGTATTTCAATTACATAAAGGAGAACTCCTTCTCTTGACCTTGAAAATGCAGGTCAGTTGGGATCAATGGCGTGGGGGCTCTAAAGTGTGCAGTTCACTGGGAAGAAGATGAATTACGGTGGGTTGCAGGGGGGTGAGGTTAAAACGAGCCTGATGATCATTTTTCACATTATGTATTATATCCGAATAAGGAACTGAATATAGGAAGGCAGAGCACTCTGGGTCCATGACTTATCACAAGAGCCATGAAAGTCATTTGGTTGAATATCCAGATAGTATGGAAATTCTGACTGTCATGTGCATTTGGTACAAACTAGTTTTGAAAAAGAGGGAGGGGGAAAGAGAAAATGAGAGAGAGAGAGAGAAGAGAACTAATTGCTTTCTGGGACAGCACTTCAGGGTCTAAGGTCGGAAGAGTACACCCTGAAAAGTATGGTTTTGTACAAATTGGGCTTCCATGTTCTAGGGACAGCTTGTTTGTTTGTTTGTTTGTTTGTTTGTTTTGCTGGCTCATAGTGTAGCTCTATTTTTAACTTTTTTTTTTTTTTTAGTTTTTTTTAATTTTTTATAAACATATATTTTTATCCCCAGGGGTACAGGTCTGTGAATTGCCAGGTTTACACACTTCACAGCACTCGCCATAGCACATACCCTCCCCAATGTCCATAACCCCACTCCCCTTCTCCCAACCCCCCTCCCCCCAGCAACCCTCAGTTTGTTTTGTGAGATTAAGAGCCACTTATGGTTTGTCTCCCTCCCAATTCCATCTTGTTTCATTTATTCTTCTCTTACCCCCCAACCCCCCACATTGCATCTCCACTTCCTCATATCAGGGAGATCATATGAAAGTTGTCTTTCTCCACTTGGCTTATTTTGCTAAGCATGATACCCTCTAGTTCCATCCACGTCATTGCAAAAGGCAAGATTTCATTTCTTTTGATGGCTGCATAGTATTCCATTGTGTATATATACCACATCTTCTTTATCCATTCATCTGTTGATGGACATCTATGTTCTTTCCATAGTTTGGCTATTGTAGACATTCCTGCTATAAACATTCGGGTGCATGTGCCCCTTCGGATCACTCTAGGGACAGCTTGTTGAACTGACTCAGGCTAGCCATCCAATGAATGCAGCCGCCCCGAAATCACAGTAGCATTTATGAAGGGCAGCCCCTCTCTCTTTGTGATGCAGCAATATTGGAATGCTCACTGAATCAAGCAGGAAACCAGCAGAAGAGAAGTAGATTAGTGGACAAATCTTCCTTCAGAATAGGAAAAGAGCCGGATGGAAGCAACACATCCAAATAATAACAAAAAATAAAAGCAAAGAATCAAAACCTCACTTACCTGTTTACCTCAGGGTTTTTAAAGATGAGGTAGAATATATCAACCACAGAAGTTCCCTCTGACCAGGGACACCAATTATCTCCTCTAGCTTACATTTCTATCAATTAGAGACTGTTTTGTTTGCTTGGTTTTTTGTCTGTTTGTTTTAAGATTTTTTATTTATTTATTTGACACACAGAGATCACAAGTAGACAGAGAGGCAGGCAGAGAGAGAGGGGGAAGCAGGCTTCCCGCTGAGCAGAGAGCCCCATGCGGGGCTTGATCCCAGGACCCTGGGATCATGACCTGAGCCAAAGGCAGAGGCTTAATCCACTGAGCCACCCAGGCATCCCGAGACGTTTCGTTTTTAAAAGAAATGTTCCAACTGGCTGGATTTGAGGGAGTAGAAAATTAACCATCTTGTGGTACCTTTTTCTGATCATATTATTTTCTCTTTTCTTCCTAATCCCTAGATGAATTATTCCAGATAGTTGTGTGTATGTGTGTGTATATGTGTATAATGTATATACTTTATTTATGTGCGAGGTATACTTATATATTATATATAATGAGTACATGTTATATATAATATATTTCTATATATACATAACATAAATATTTTTATTTTTAAAAGACTAATTTATCCAAAATTGAAAAACCCTAAGAGAACAAGTAGATATTCAGTGCCAATCATGTTTTCTGTCTGCCAATGACTCTCAGTCTCCTATTTCCACACCTCAACCACAATCACTACTACAACAGTTTTATGTAAAAATCTACAGAGACTATAGGCCTGTGCCACGGGTGCCCAGGTGGCTCAGTGGGTTAAGCCTGTGCCTTCAGTTCAGGTCATGATCTCAAGGTCCTGGGATCGAGCCCTACATTGGGCTCTCTGCTCAGCAGGGAGCCTGATTCCCCCTCTCTCTCTGCCTGCCTCTCTGCCTACTTGTGATCTCCGTCTCTCTCTGTCAAATAAATAAATACATAAATCTTTAAAAAAATATATGGGTCTGTGCCAACGTGTGTATAACCTTTTTTTCATACAACTTGGATTATTGTACACATTCTCTTTCACTATCCATTTTCACTTTCTCTTGGAAGTCGGTCCATATGGAAACATACAGACCTTCCTTGTTCTTCTGTGACAGCCGTAGCTCTCTATTACTCCGCTGGATGGAACTACCAGTCTTTGTTCCCTGACCCCTTTCTTACTGCACTTAAATATTATTCTGGGCCCTTTACCTTCCTAGGCAATGACACAGATACCTTCTTGCTCCTACATACCTGCATACCTCTAATCTATAATCAAGACCATAGGAATAAAATTCTTTATCAGAATATGCTCATGTAGAATTTCTCACAAATTGTGCTGGGGAAGGGTCTATATTCCCTCCATATACGTATGTGAAAGCATTTTTGCACATTCCCTTTGATCTTACACTTTCTGGTCTTTACTAACCTAATTTACTTAAAAATATATAGTTTTATTTTTAATCTTGAACATTTCATATTTAAATTTAATTTAATTTCTCTTTAAAGCTCTAGGAGCTATCTGTTCCTGTCCTTTGACAATATTTCCACTGGAATGTTTGGTTTCCCTGACCAACTTGGTGGAGTATTCTGTCCTAAGAAAATCAGCTCTTTCCTTGTTGTGTTACAAAATGCATTGCCTATCACTTGACCTTGTTCATATACTTCTTATTTTTTTTTTTTCCTTTCGGGCTGAAATGTTTAACAAGTCTTTCTAGAGTTTTCAAAGACAAGCCTCTATTACTAGATGAGGACACTGAGTGGGAGCATCTGTTTCAGGGTGTCTCTGACATACCTCCATGGCTCACCTCCATTTCTAGCGCCAAGCTTCTGCCATATTTTGAGAGTCAACCGACTTCCATCAAGGGAAGAGCCATCATCTTGCTCACTTGTCATAGAGTTTACATTTATATGGCTCACATTCCCAACTGGCTTAATTGCAAAAGGAAAGAGGCTTCTAACACATTCCTCTCCAACTAGGGTTTTGGGACATGGTTTTCAATGAAACTATGATATATAATGTTGATGACTCACTGATTATGAAGACCTGACCTGAAATGAAAGCATATAGAATGGAAATGAAGGGTGCCTTTGAAGGAGAAGTAGTTGCCCATAAGCAGCGTTCAGAGGTTGATCAGATAAACATACAAGGATAGAGGATTGATGCATCCAGAATGGCTCCAGTGGGGAGAGCGGAAGTTGGGCCGTCATGGATATATTTCTGTGGAAAGTTGAGAAGCACAGATAGTGAGAAAGCCCAGAGGCACATTTTTCACATACAATTTTTATGTGCTCAATTATAGATTCATTTTTACAAGCAGCTGATTCATATATCAAAAAGTTTTGAGAACCATCTAAGAGAAATTAACATTTAGCAGACCACGTAGCCTGCACTATAGGGACATACTATTTTGTAATAAGTTATAATAGCCATGCTTCAATAGTATTGAGATCCCTTATCTAATTGGATCAATTCATTAGGCCAAATGACGGTGCTCTGATGATTTGAAAGCCAGATATATTACTCTGTTGCCTCAGCAAAGTAGTTTCCACCAGATTTTGAGACCTGGGTACACAGACAAAGCAGTCTAGCCAGCTGCAGGGGACCCGTATTTCACCAACTTGATGTGAGTTCCTATTGTCTTGGACCCTCTATTCCTACAGAATTGTTTTGTGGCTAGGAAGAAATGTCGTCTTAGCGAGGCTCTCAGAAGCCAGTATTGCTGGGAGAGTTGCCAGAGAATGAATGGGAAGCTAAGAATAGCAATCTGTAGGTTTGCTTTTAGGGCTTTGATACAGTACATCTCTGAAGGCAGTATGCCATTAGCTAGAACATTCAGCAAAGCACCTGGTACTAAGCCATTTGCCAGTAAAACTGATGAATAATGAATGGGCACGCACGTAACAATGAGCCAAGTGGGAGGCTTCTCCAAGGCTTTAATCTGGCTAATGAGTTGGCATTAATGAAATTCAACAATGTGGGTATCTACAGGTTTCGCGGGTTGTTCATCCCCTGATTTTTTTTTTTCTTTAATCAAACATGTCACACGCGCTAGTCTACCTTGTGTACACTTCCACCCATCAGATGTTAAAATGACCCTTAATCTTTGCAGTTGGTGAATCTAATTTCTTGTCTCCGTGATTATCTATTATGGGCAACCAATGCATTTACAAGAAGGTATGCAAACATGGATGAGAGTCGCGGGATCCATTCGAAGACCTCAGTCAGTCATGGACCTACAATGGTTTCATTGAATATTATCTGAGTTATAACACTAATACGAGTCTGTTGAAAAATAATGCCATTTCTTGTGAGCTCAGATACTTGTGTGCTCTTCAGCATTGATGCAGGCAATCTCCTGATCAGAAAGAGGAAAGGAATCTCTTATGACTCTGATCTGTCGGCTCCTTAGTCATGCTTTCACTATTTAATTTTATTTCAAGGCATCTCTCAAAATGATCTCCTTGCCCATTTTTTTTTTAAGATTTTATTTATTCATTTGACCAACAGAGATCACAAGTAGGCAGAGAGGCAGGCAGAGAGAGAGAGAGAGGGAAAAGCAGATCCCCACTGAGCAGAATGCCCAATGCAGGACTTGATCCCAGGACCCTGAGATCATGACCTGAGCTGAAGGCAGAGGCTTTAACCCACTGAGCCACCCAGGCGCCCCCTCCTTACCCATTTCATCTCAGATGGTGCCTAGTGCTGTGTACGATTAAATCATAAATGAGAACAGAGTTAGAGTTGTAAAAACTATGGGTACTATTCTATGTCGATCTCATCTATCCCGAAGACCCCCGGTCCCAAAGTACGTAGAGTGGAATTCCCATTTTATTCTGAGTGTCATGCTCCATTTCTTTTTCGATCTCAAAGTGTATCTGACAAAGGTGATGTTGCACATTATAAAATAAGATTTCTCAAACTCTGCCCATCTGTTAGTGATACAGGCAATCTAAGTGTCCTCGATGTAGAACGTATATACATTTCCTGCATTGCATATTCTTTCAAATATTTGCACTTGGCATTGCAAGGTGTCCCACTGTCATAACAGACAAGTCATTCATTAAGCTGTCAGCACCTTGCTACCCTGCTCCCAGAGAGGGCCCATTTCTGTGTTTTCTGTTTCTTGTTGGGTAACCTATTCACTCATCATGAGCTAAGCAGTTACTCTCATAACGGGTGCAACTGAGTCGTTCATGTCAACGTATGTAAACCAAAGTTCTGCTTCTTCATTTCTAGCTGCCCAACACTTGACTGGTGGAGGGCACTAATGGGTTGGAAAACCAGCTTGCATTCATGAGAGTTAAGCTGGTGTCCCTATGATGCTGCTCTTGGCTGAGACATCTAAGGAAGGGGCATTAAAGGCAAAGAAGTAGAACAAACAAGTGACGGCAAAAAAAAAAAAAAAAAAAGTGATTAATTGTAAACATTGTTTGAAAACCTGAAAGGGAATCTAGAAAAGCAATTAGCTACCCAGACCTACACATTGTAACTATTTGGAACAGATTAAGTGGGAAATTACAAAAGTATATTAAACCTAAAAGTAAAGCATCTGGAAGATGAAAAAAAAAAAAAGAAAAGAAAATTAATTTCTGGAAAATTAGAACAAAGCTCTCTGGATTTTTAGCTTTGATTTTTGTCGTTTCCCTTTGAAGAGGGCTTGTCTTTATGAGAAATTTGATCATCACTGAAAAAAATGAAGAAGATAATTTATTTTTTGCTCATTCAACGTCTTAGATTATGGTCCCTGAAAGATTCAAGTCCCTTTCCTTAACTCTCTTCTCGACCTTTTGCCTAATCCATGATTATTTATATTCCAGAGAGCAGAAAATGGGGAGGGGGGAAAGAAAGGGGAAATTAAATTGGCCAATTTACCTCCTAATTAACAACTTGATTCAAGTTTGACAGAAAGTAGATTAAACTCATTAACTTCAGTGAGATCCATGGAAAATCTGTAGTTTCCACTTAACCATGAACTCCCCAGATTCAGCTCTAATAGAGATGAAAAGATTGATGACAAGATATAAGAGACAAATGCTCTCTCACACCATCTTTCTAAGTTACAAAGGTTTGGGTCTGTTATTATGGGGTAGAGCTGTTGATGCATGATGTTATATAAGATTTCTTAGTCTGAGCTTTCTTTGGCAAAGGAATAGAAAAGACCAGGTGGTGGGTATTATAGAGGGCACATGTTGCATGGAGCACTGGGTGTGGTGAAAAAATAATGAATACTGTTTTTCTGAAAATAAATAAACTGAAAAAATTTTAAAAAAGAAAAAAAAAGAAAAAGAAAAGACCACCTCCCTAATCAATTAAGTCATTGCATATTTTATAGTGCATACTTTCTCGTACTCACTTGAAACTTGGTGCTTAGGGAAGTGAAATGTCCTTCTCCCCAGGAATATAAAAGAGGCTTGAGGAGAAAAAGCTAATATCCCCCCAAAACAAAAATATCAGATGGAACCATCCGCATTCCAGAAACACAAATGAAAACAGGGAGAGACTGAAATCAAATCCTTATGCTAATTTATCTAACTAGTATTGCTTTTCTGTAGAACAATACATCTAAAATATTATGGTCCACACTGGAATTGGATTTTTTTTTTGTCCACACTGTTTTCCAAGAGAAACCACTTTATTTGTTAGACCAGAATGAGACAAAGTCATCATTCCATGGTCCTATTATGTATTACTTCTACTTCATTTTTCTGTAACTTAAAGAAGCTTAGCTTCACATAGCCAGTGCCCACCATAAAGAAACCACTTTCCCGTGATTTGAAGATTCAATGATACTGACATAAATGACAGTCCAAGGCCCTAAGATAGGGGGTACAGTAGGTTTTTGCAGTCTCTGTGTGTGTGTGTGTGTGTGTGTGTGTGTGTGTGAAAAATGTTATTCTTTCCAAGCTATCTTGCTTTGAGTATTTTAGATTGAAAAGTGCCTGCCTTTGATTTAACATGATTTTTTTTTAAAGATTTTATTTATTTGAGAGAGAGAGATTGAGTGAGCACAAGCAAGGTTGGGGGGAAAGGCAGAAGGACAAGGAAAGGGAGAAGCAGATTCCCTGCAGATCATGGAGCCCGACACGGGGCTCAATCCCAGGAACTGAGATCATGACCCAAGCCAAAGGCAGACATTTAACTGACAGAACCCCCAGGTTCCCCAATTATGTTACTATTCTTATTTCTTCATCTGTATTGTCAGAAATACAGTGTGGAAGCAGCACCTGGGGGAGCCAAGACTTTGGGATAACTTTTTCCATAGGGATGGTGGTCAAAAATTATTTTTTGTTCTAACATTGAATCCACATTAAATCATTTCTTCCAGGAGCTGTAGCCTCTATCAACAGATTCCAAGCAGAAACTAATGCAAGTAATATGATGGTTTACAAGCCTGTTGGTCAGTCAGCTGCTTGTTCTCGGTGACCAAACCTTATAATTGTGGTGACTACACAGTATAGATTTCCCAACACATTCCAGCTTCAGATATTCTCCCCTATTGTTCCGAGAAATACACGTATGGTTGCCCAAGTATAAAAATGGTTTTTCTTTTGGTTTGGAAACTATGACCCCTGTGTCAAAAAAAAAAAAAAGAAAAAGAAAAAAAAAAAAGAAAAAGTTTGAATACCAAAGTACTATCTAAAATACTTCCAAAGCTGTGAAAATTAGGGTAATTCCCAGAATAACACACACCAAAGTATGAGAATTATAGTAATAGTTCAGACAAGGTGATTAATGAGAGTAAAGGTTCAGATAGGAGACAAACTTTAAATATAATTATTACCAAAGGGACAGACAAACACAATTCTAAGTGAGAATCCAAAGTGTGAAGATACAGAAAAATGGATCAGCAATTTGGGGGGAGGGGAGTGTATGTGAGAGAACAGATTAGTGTATTAACCTTACCTAATAGGGATCTCGTGAAGATGCTCTCACAAGACAACGTAATAAACCTGGCATTCACAGAGAAACTACTAACGAAATGGGGAAACACATGAATGGACTTCTCAAAACTCCAAAACTTTTACAATCACTTTTATTACCAGTAGACAAACACGATTAGACCCTTTCAGAAATAAATCTGTTAGATCCTGTCCAAGTTGGTTACAGAGATGGAGTTCTACTAACTGGCTGTATATGTCACAATAGGTATAAAAAAGGAGTTCGTCATAAAACCGAACCAAGTCAGGAAAAAGTTGGAGTTTATTTTCTAATCAAACTGGCTGGTGGTTATTGTTTTCATTTTGATGACAATGTTATTTTTAGTCTGTGATGCTATATGCTATTGCTTTTTAAAATACAGCTAAATTACTCACTGAATTTAATCACACTCATCAATTTGTTAGCATTTGTTTGCATCCCTGCAAATGGCCCCATGTCTGAGTCGGATTTAACAAATACATACCTTTGAGAGGTAGGTACATCGATTTTCCCAGGTGATTTGTTTGCCACTGGAGAAATACTGGTAACCAGGACCACCAAGTAATCTGTTCAACATGCAGGACTCCACACTCTATCACTTATTTAGATGAACAGGTTGGAACTATTAGGGTGTTAGCTTTTCCTTTAAACAATTTAGGAACACATCTTACAAATGGGTTTTTTTGTGCATAAAGTTGTCCCTTCATGAGTAGTTTGATAAGTGGGGGGGGGGGGATCAGAATAAAGAGCATTCCAAAGAAACATGTCCAATAATATTTTGCAAATTTAAAATTTCATAAAATATAACTTATTCCTAAATAACAGCCAACCACACACAAAATGATTCCCTGGTTAGTGACAGATTTAGGAAATAAAAACTGCACAAGTTCAAAATACCTATTTTCAAATTTTATTTTTCAGCCAGGAAGAAATATCTTTCCATCTCTTATCGACTCAAACTCTACTTCCAAAAACAAAAAAACAAAAAAACAAAAAAAAAGAAAAAAAAAAAAAGAAAGAAAGAAAAGAAATAAAACATAATACAGACATATGCAAATATTAAATAATATTCCTTATGTTATAAGAGTCTTATATCTACAATATTTAAACTTCTTAAACAAAAATAATACCCAACTATCACCATTTAGATCTTAGAATTTGTTTTCATTTGGAGGTCACAAGTCACTTACTACCCCCCCCCCGCCAAAAAAAAACCTCTATGAGAAGGTAACCTGTCTTCTGGAAACCTTAGAATTCTTAGTTTAAAATTCGATGTGCTTCTTATTCAATAACATACCATGTTTACTTAAGGAGGAGTTATTCTTGGATAATGTTCACATCGCAATTTTTAGGTTGAATGAAAACAAGAGCCAAATAAACTTGGCAATTAGGTGAACAAAATTTCTGGTTTAAAAATGGCCTTTGTCTCAAAGCGCTGTACAAAGCTTCTTCCAAGTTCCCACTAAAAGAACTATGTAAAGACAGAAAAGATGCAAATTTATGACCTTATAAACTAAGATTGACAGACAACCCAAGGCCTGGATCTGGAAGGAATTTTCAATAATTGGAAGTCAGGCAGAGTTGAGTGTATTAACCAATCAGTGCCCTTGTGTGTGTCATTGCGTGAAACAGATCAGCCTTGACAGAATAAGAGATGCGGGAGAGATAGCGAACCTGATCCACAGCCCCCCAGGCTCAGGCAGAGAAGCAGGACCTACACGGACCATGAAGGACTATAGCTGATGCTCTTCTCTCTTCCCTCCTTCCTCAGCCCAATCATCGTGTATGTTCTCCTAGAAACAGAAACTCCAAAACTACGTGTATAATAAGAGAGAGGGAGCAATGGAAGCGTGGGCTGACAGTGAAATGTTAAACCCCTGGGTAGCATAGACCCCACAAATAAAGTTCAGGAGAAGGCACAGCACAAGGTGGATTGTAATTGTTCACAGAGATGTTAGGAGTTCGGGACATCTCCCAGGTCTCCAGCTATATCCCTGAGGTTAAATTTTGTTCAGCAAACAGATGACAAGCAAAGGGTCGGCCCATTCAGTCAAAGTGTTGAGTCTGGATACATTCTTGTTCATCTGATGAAAGTAATGATAATAATAAAAGTTACAAAGAAGTTACCATGGGACCAGGTACTATGCCTCCCAGTAAGAGATAGTTAATCACTAATCTTCATAAAACTCAGGGAGGTGGGTACAAAAATCCCCATTCTCCTGAATTTAATTATATGATGGCAAGTAGTGAAGCTATGATTTAAACTCAGGCAGCCAAACTATGAAGGTCTTATACCATGATTTTAAACAAGTAAAGATGTAAGAAAGATGTTTTTAAGGATGCCTGGATGGCTTAGTCAGTTAAGCATCTGCCTTTGGTTCAGGTCATGATCTCAGGGTCTTCAGCAGGAAGCATGCTTCTCCCTCTCCCACTCTCCCTGCTTGAATTCCCTCTCTCTCACACTCACTCTCTCTTTCTCAAATAAATAAATAAAATTTTTTAAAAATATATTTTTTAAAAAAAGTATGAATACTGTAGGATGAAATAAAAGAAATATCACCCTGAAAATTTTAGGAAGACCATGTGTCTGAAAATGATCTAGTAATGGAGCCATGATAATAGGGGGAAAAAAAAAACAAAAACAAAAACTAGAAAATGTTTAACATCCTGAAGAGGGTCCAAGAAGACATGCCCTTTCTGAAAAAAGAATAGAAAGGCAAAAAGAGAGAGTTGGTTGGGTTAAGTGATAAATGGATGAGATAAATAAAGATACAAAAGTAACAGATGCTTACATTGGTGATACCAATGTAGCCCCTCCCTTCAAAATGTGACTCTGAAGTTCTTCCAAGAGGAAGAGTCTATTTCATTAGCCAAGAAGTGGGGCTGGACTTGAGACATATTTTAACCAATAGAATGCTCAGAAACAGTATAATGCTAGTTCTGAAACTAGACCTCAAGAGGTTTTGTGTGCTTTTTCTCTCTCTGTTAGACCCTTCCATCTGTCCTGAGCATTAGCACAGGTACTCTGCTGGAAGTTGACGGGCAACATGGGGAGGCGAGGGGTGAGCCCATCCCAGACAAGCGAGCTCACAGCCAACTTGCCAGCTGACAGCAGCTGTGCGAATAAGCCCAGGTGACATCAGCCAAACCTGGCCCAGAGCCACAGAACCGACCACCTGACTCCTGCACACACAGGAAGCATGTCACTTCTCTTTTAGGCTCTATGCATTGGATTAGTTTGTCATTTAGCAATAAACATGTACCTGGGAAAATATAAAAGTAGAATGTACCAGAGATAATAACCACGACACTCTCTACCAATTACTTCCTTCATTTTCTATGCTCCCTTAAAAAAAAATATATATATATGTATATATATAATTAAAAATATATATATAATTATATATATTTTATATATATATATGTATATACACACACACACACTATATATATATATAAACTTTTTTTTCTGACCAGCTTCCATCCCAATTTCTTTTGCAGGGGCATTAGGCACCCATAACTCCTTTGAACCCAGAGTAGAAATCTAGCCCAAGTTAGACCCATGAGATTCTCTGTCTTTTTTTTTTTTTTTTTAAAGATTTTATTTATTTATCTGTCAGAGAGAGAGTGAGCGAGAGTGAGCACAGGCAGAGTCAGAGGGAGAAGCAGGCTCCCTGCGGAGCAAGGAGCCCGATGTGGGACTCGATCCCATGACGCTGGGATGATGACCTGAGCCGAAGGCAGCTGCTTAACCAACTGAGCCACCCAGGCGTCCAAGATTCTCTTTTATGAGAATTTAAAATTAGCTTTCGAAGACTCTAACCGGCATCTGAGAGGAAGCCGTTCTGAGGACAAAAATAAAATCAATACACAAAATGAAGCAGTGGAAAAAGCCTGTAAGTCCCCAGAGAGAGAAATCGGGAAAACTGTTTACGTTGCACGTCCTCTCCTTGGGGCCCACAGGATGTTTATATCCTTGTTTCCTTTCTGTCCGCTATGAAATGTCTCCATTTTGTGTGTCCATGAGGGTAGCCTGCCCATTCTTCAAGACATTGCCGCATTGCTAAGTATTTCCATGGTTTTCAATAAGATGGAATGGCCATTTCCATAGGATGGAGTACTCTTATTTATTGAAAGAGGATAAAACCAATTTTTAGGAACAACCATGTAGAACTATTATAAGGTACAAAGGGCTTTAGCTTTTCTGGTTTTTATTATCCGGTAGCTCTCCTTTATCTAGTTGTTTGTTATGAAAGGTAATAAAAAATATAGAGAGAAATATATAAAAAATATAAATATATAAAAAATATAGAGAAAATATAGAGAAACAGTATTTATATTTATATAAATATATAAAAAATATAGAGAAAATATAGAGAAACTTAGTCTTTTCTTCCATTTTGGTGATGTTGCATGTGTGTTTACATATGAAGAGTGGAACGGGGCGGGGGGGACTGATACACTTACTGAGAAACATCAGCCTTCTGTTATCCAAAGAACATTGTAAAATAATGGAAATTTCACCTCCACCTCCTTCCAGTGGGCCCTGCTGTGCAGAACCTATTCTGTTTCTCCCAGTGTTCTGGAGTGTTCTTCCCATCAAGTAGAGTTAAGACCTCCACAGCAGGACCCACTGGATGGAGATGGATGTGGAGATGGAATTCGTGGTATTTCCTACTACATTTTGCATGAGTCTTTTCTGCAGGGGTGTAAGGTGTCAAACAAGGAGATTTTGGAAACCATTTCCCTTCTCCTTTTTCATGTGCTCAAATAACTATTGAAAAAAATACTGTTTTGAAGGGCCTGCACATTCAAATCAAATCCACTGGAAAACTCTGTGCGTCTCCACTTTGTTTTATCTTAAATTTTGAGTCTAAGGTGAATTTCCTAGAAGGGTTGTCGTTTTGCCATATTTCCTCTTCTGTGCCTTTTGAAAAATGATATGTGAGACTTTATTAAATCCAAGTGAACATAATAGCAAATCCAAAGAGATCAGGATGCTGATACCAAAGATGCCTAAATGATTTTTTCATTCCTTGACTGAAAAGGAGAGAGATGAGGGAGAAGAAAATTCCCCTGTGGACACTTTATTCCTCTTCTTTTATCTTTTGTCACTTATGTGCATTAACTTACCACTGGCCCTTTGCATAGGTCATCTGTTCTCCTCCCCATTTCCACTCATAGAAGCAGTTCTTAATACTGGTCCTGGAAGTAGCAGCCTAGAGTCAGAAGACATCTTAGAAGATGGTCCAGCCACCTAATTACACTGATTCAAAACAAACAAACAACAGCAAGAAAGCAACCGCAACAACAAAACGAACCCCCAGAAGACTGAACTGCATTACATGTTGTCATAGACATCAATCCTAAATTTAAATACCAGTCCTAAATACAAATAAATCACATGGTCAGAAAAATAAAATTAAGTTAAAGAAAACAAAGAAAGAAAAAGATGAAGAGGAAAAAAATAACATACAGATCTTAAACTCTGAGTTTTCTGGCTTAAAGGTGACAAATTGAAACATTCATTGACAGCTGGGTGATTCTATAGGGAAGGGTTTGGGTTTTTGACATACAGAGGAGCCAAGGGAAGGCAAGGAACAAGTGGTAAGGCTGGAGCCAGACCAGACATTCTACTAAAGCTTTGTATTCTCTCTGCCTCGTGCTTGCACGTGCTCAGTAAATATTTATTTTTTGACCAAATCTTTCTGTAGATCCCCTTAGAGGGAGCGGAGACAACACAGTTTTCTACAGATAAGTCCAGATATATACCCCAGCTCCCTAAAAAGTATAGATCTCATATTTTTTAGTTTAATGATCATATGTATTTAATGGAGTTTTTGAATACAGTTGATGTATGTAAAGAACTGGAGTATAGCAGAGCAAGGGTCAAGGGCTTATTATTATTACTGGTGGTGGAAGTAGTGGCTGCTAACTGGGTGAGCTAGCAGGAGAAGTTCTGGGAGCAACAGAATGTTAACTCTTACAAATTTGGGCAAAGAGGTGGGGGGGAGTGGAAGGGATTCAAGAATAAGAAGTTAATTGGAGGGGGGTCTGGGTGGCTCAGTGGGTTAAGCCTCTGCCTTCAGCTCAGGTCATGATCTCAGGGTCCTGGGATCAATTCCCATATCAGATTCTCTGCTCAGCGGGGAGCCTACTTCCCCACCTCTCTCTGCCTGCCTCTCTGCCTACTTGTGATCTCTTTCTCTGAGTCAAATAAGTAAAATAAAATAAAATAAAATTTAAAAAAAGAAGTTAATTTGAGAACATAGCAACTCCTTGCATCAGGAAGTGGAGTTTATCTTACCTTTCCCTTAATTTGCTTGGTGAATTTTTTGGCCTGAAATAACGTGCCTGAAGTAAAGCTGTATGAATTCCAAACCCCAGGTCTTCACAGGATAGACCACTTGGGCCATTTCTGTGTGGAACCCTAAAACCACAATAAGGTGAAGAAGTTAAGTCAAGTCTAACGGATGATGAGAAGTTGGCTGGAAGAAAACCAAGGAAGCTCAGCTTAGAGATCTGTGACCAACGCCATCTTGGAACTCCCAGCCTTAGCCTAACCATGAACGACTGTAGTCACATGAGGGATCCCAGGAACGGTCAGCAGAAGAACTCTCCCTGTTGTTAAAGCACAGAGTCATAAAAAACAACAAATACTCTTCAAAGCCACTCAGTTTTGAGCTGGTCTGTTAAACCGCAACTGATAACTGAAATAAAAATTGGGAGCGATGCAACATGGGGGCTTAAGTGGGTAGAAGAAGAATCAATGAAACAAGATGGAATTGGGAGGGAGACAAACCATAAGTGACTCTTAATCTCACAAAACAAACTGAGGGCTGCTGGGGGGAGGGGTGTTGGGAGAAGGGGTGGGATTATGGACATTGGGGAGGGTGTGTGCTTTGGTGAGTGCTGTGAAGTGTGTAAACCTGGTGATTCACAGACCTGTACCCCTGGGGATAAAAATATATGTTTATAAAAAATTAAAAAAAATTGGGAGCGAGTTGCTGCCATTACAAAGACCTAAAATATTTGGCATCATCTTTGGACTCAGGTGCCTACTGTCATCCTTTGTCCTCTGACATTTATAAGGCACTAGATGGGCTGTACTGCAGATTCTCCTATTAAGAAAACACTGTCTTTATAGACAAGGTTATTTATTAGGTTATTAAGAAGATCTAGCTAAGATGCAGCACAAAATCATGGCTGTGGGATACTCACAAACAAGTCTATGATGACGTAAAGAAAAGAAAAGAGGGCTAATGGGAAACTTCATGAAGGACCAGACAATTGGGTTAGACTCACAGAACAGTGGGGACTGTAACAGAGATGGCGTTGATGAGCTTTCCAGCTGGACGGACATCCCGAACAAAGGCAGGGACGTGAAAAAGCACAGAGGAGGTTCTGGGGCAATTGAGTAGTGCAGGTTGACAGGTGTATGATGTGCAGGACAAGAGGCAGACTTGAGGGAGGAGGAACTTAGATTGGAGGCAGAGTGCCAGGCCTCGAGGTCAGGCTAAGTAGACTGGGTGCTTAGAAGGGTGCCAGGAAGTGGGTCGGCCTGATTTAGTGACTAGCACTTCAAGGAGCTTGATCTAAAATAGTTCAGGACCCTCTGTGTATAATTATCAAATTCTCCTGACCTGTTTGGATTCAAGATATTGGATGATGGAATATGTGTACTCACCCTTACACTATTTCAGAGAAAAAAGTATTCTGGAATAATAAATGTTTTTTTCTCTAAAACAATGCTAGACAACATAAATTATGCCACAGGCTTAGATAACCACAGGATTTTTTTTTTTTTTATTCCCAGAGATGTCCTATAGGTATCTATCCCAAACTAAGCGCATATATATATACACACACACACACACATATATATACACACACACACACATATATACACACACACACACACATATATATACACACAGAATGTGAGGGAAAAAAATGAAGGAATACTTTAGAGCCTTAATTATGCCAATATCATTCTCTGACATAATTGTCTGATTTTTGAAAATCATGTTGTCTGAATTTACTTGCTGCTTAGATCAAACCACCGTTATTTCTTATTCAAAATGGACTAGACGTGTAATTTGATATAATCAGTGTGTTCACCCGTCTCCTCTATCATCAGATAGCATCTTGTTTGTTGATGGTTCTGCTAACAGATTTTATACTTAAAAATACGCAACCTAAAGCAAAACAGATGATCTCATCCCCTATATAGGGATATCAGATAATTAAACATAATTAAAGGTTAGATGTATCAGTAAGAGGGACAGACAATCTCCGTGGGTCTCAGAGTGTGCTATAACCTAATACTAGGTTGACCTTAGAAATTAACATGATTACAATAAGAGCCAGCACATATCCCTTGTGTAATTAGTGGTGTATTATCTAATAAGTGATTTAATCTAACATACATTCAGATGCCACCATGAATGGGACTCCCGTGGTCCCCTGTGACATGGTATGCTAGAATGCAATATTCCTTTAAAATCTCCCAAATAAAAGAGGCAAACAGCAGCTTGAGGCCAGACAAGAAGCCTGTGAAACTTCAGACAGTTTTCATCACAGCTGGCCAGGCCTGGGAAGTTTCAGACAAAGGACTTCCGCCTTTATCTGGCCCTTATTCTGATGTCTCATTCAGCTGAAGATAAAAGGAAAGATGTGCTTTGAAATTTAACCATTAGGAAGGCAAGGAAATCAACATGCAAATATCACCCATACATGAATTCGAGATGAATTCTACATTTGTCATTGCAAACTTAGAACTCAGTATTTTTTACTCCCAAAGCAGTAGGATAAAAACTGGGAATGAAATATGAGGGCCGGGTTTAGTTCAGTTGGAGCTCCTTAACGTATACATCTCATTCGCAAAGAGCACAGCTGATGCTTGAGCAATGCAGGGTCCAACCCCCGCACAGTTCATAATCCGTGTATAACTTTTGACTCCCCCAAAACTGAATAGCCTACTGCTGACTGAAGACTAACTGATAACATAAACAGTCGATCGGCATCTATTTTGTACACGCATTTTATACACTGCGCTCTTACAATAGAGCAAGCTCAAGGAAAGAGTCACGAAGGAAATCATAAGGAAGAGAAAATGCATTTACAGTGCTGTAGTGTAAAAACTCCACGTAGAGATGGACCTATACAGTTCAAACCTGCTTCAAGGATCAAGGAGAGAGAGAGACAAACATGTGGGGGAGGGGCGACATGGAAAGACTGAGAAGAGAGGAAATGAAAAACAAGAATCTGATATTATGATACCCTTTAACTTAGGCAATCAAGAAGGCTAGGAGTCTCTATGTGTGTGTTTGCAAAAATCCTAGCAATTTCTATCGGGAAAATGAGCTCATTTCTTGGGAAGAGTGCAGGACAATTCTAAAGAATCACGTGTACCTATAGAAGATCGGAGTGACCCAAGAGGTATGGACAGAGTCGAGATGTGCTCTAAACATTCCTGGGGGGGGGGTGTGCAAACTGCAAAATTCGCACTGGCCCCATTTTCAAACTAAGAATAATTGCGTGTATATCTTCTGTATAGTTTCTCATCTCCTGATTCAGAACTAATTTTCTGAAGGGATTCTGAATAGTTTGTGGAATTTTTATGAGAATTTTACATTGGTTCCTGTATTTTTCCTATAAGAAACTCCAAAGAAAATGGATTTATCACCCCCACCCCCCAATTCGCAACACACAAAGTCATAGCAGAATGAAGAAGTGATTAAGGGTCAGTTAAGGATCTGAAGAAGTTTGCTTTAGATCAGAAGATTCCGCATCGGGCAAGGCCATGATGGTTATGTCAAAATAATTAGAAGACTCTTATATAAAAGATGACCTTTACTTGATCTAAGGCCAAACTAAGAACAATATTTTAAGTGAAGAAAAATATGTTGCTGTAATTTAATTTAACTCAGCCAAAAAAGAATAGTTCCTCTTATAAGGCAAGGAAGCTGGAAAATTATCTCCTGGATTCATTTTTTTGGACAAGTACACGTTGGGAATACAAGGAAAGTTAAGATATAATTTCTGCTTTATGGACTAACATATTCTTGAAAGGCAAAGAGAATTAAAAGTAGAGTATATTATGGTGAGTACTTTAGGACGAGCTCAGAAATGAGTCACTTAAATCCATTCAAGATAAGTGTATGTTGAAGAGGGAGGTGTTCTGGAATACTTCCAGAATAGATAACATTTCAGTTGAATTTTGAAAGGAAAGTCAAAGATAGCCTTAGTTGAAAAAAATATTCTATGACTATTTTAGAAAGAATTTGTTAGTTCAGGCATTAAATCAAATGGTATTTAAACTCAATCCATTTGTGAATTACGTGATCTTAGATGCCAATCCAAGTTAATGATTTAAAAGTTTTGACCTTATGTCACGTATAAAAATTAAGTCAGAATAAATCAAAGACTTAAATGTTGAAAAAGCTTTATGACATTAGATTAGCAGTGATTTCTTAATTATGGCACCAAAAGCACAGGCAAGAAAAGAAAAATTAGGTAAATTGGATTACATCAAAATTGTAAACTTTCATGTGTTAATAGGCACAATCAACAGAGTTAAGAGACCATAGAATGAGTAGGTAAATATTTATAAATCAAATATATAATAAGGTTTCAATATCTAGATTATATTAAAGAATTTATATTGCTCAATAACAAAAATGAACCAAAAAAAAAAAAAAAACAACTAAAAATGGGCAAAGGGCTTCTACAGACATTTCTCCAAAGAAGATATGCAAATGACCCAAGAGCACATGAAAAAATACTCTGCATTTAGTGAAATGTGAGTCAAAACCATGAGATACCACCTCACACCTTTGAGGATGGCTGTCCTAAAATCAAACAGAAAATAACTAGTGTTGGGGCGCCTGGGTGGCTCAGTGGGTTAAGCCTCTGCCTTCAGCTCAGGTCATGATCTCAGGGTCCTGGGATCGAGTCCCTCATCGGGCTCTCTGCTCAGCAGGGAGCCTGCTTCCTCCTCTCTCCCTCTCTGCCTCTCTGCCTACTTTGTGATCTCTCTCTGTCAAATAAATAAATAAATAATTTGAAAAAAGAAAAGGAAATAACTAGTGTTGGAGAAGATGCAGAGAAGTTGGAGACTTGTACCTTTGGTGGTGATGTAAAATGACGTGGTTACTGTAGAAAACAGCATTGCAGTTCTTCAAAAGAATTTGAATAAATAGAATTACTACCTGATCTAGCAACTCATCTTTAGGGGAGCTACACAGAAGAACTGGAAGCAGGAACTTGGCTAGATGTTTATAGACCCATGCTCATGGTAGCATTATCTGCAACAGCCAAAAAGGTAGCAACAAATCATGTGCCCATCAGTGGATGAACTGATAGGTAAAAGGTGGTGTTTACATACAAGGGAACACTATTCAACCTTAAAAATAAAGTTAATTTTGTTTTAAAAAAAAAAAAAAAGATGTTAATCCTGACATCTGCTACAACCTGAATAAAATTTGGAGACATTATAGTAAACAGAATAAGCTAGTCACAAAAGGATGAATATTATTTTATCCCCCTTGTATGAGGTACCTAGTGTAGTCAAATTCACAGACAGAAAGTAGAGTGGTGGTTGCCAGGGGCATAGGAGAACGAGGAATGGGGAGTTACTCTTTGATGGCTACAAAGTTTCAATATCTCAAGATGAAAACAGTTCTGTGGGTTGTGATGACAGTACCACAGCGATGTGCAGATACTTGGGGGTGTCCGGGTGGCCCAGGTGGTTAAGTGTCTTGGTGTCAGCTGAGGTCATGATCTCAGGGTTGTAGGATCAAGCCTTCCCTTGGGCTCCATGCCTGGTGCAGAGTCAGCCTGTCCCTCTCCCTCCACCCCTCCCTGCCTCAAATAAATAAATAAATAAATAAATAAATAACACCTTAAAAAAAATGGCATTGAACTGTACGTTTAGAAATGGGGTCCCTGGGTGGCTCAGTCCATTACGCAACTTCCTTCAGCTCAGGTCTTTTTTGTTTGTTTGTTTGTTTGTTTTTTCTCTTTTTCAAAGATTTTACTTATTTATTTGACAGAGAGAGACACAGCAAGAGAGAGGGAATACAAGCAGGGGGACTGAGAGAGGGAGAAGCAGGCTCCCCACTGAGCAGGGAGCCTGATGTGGGACTTGATCTCAGTACCCCGGGATCATGACCCGAGCCAAAGACAGATGCTTAACGACTGAGCCACCCAGGTGCCCCACAGCTCGGGTCTTGATCCCGGAGTCCTACGATCAAGCCCTGCATCAGGCTCCCTGCTTGGCGGGGAGTCTGCTTCTGTCTCTTCTCTTCACCCGATTCATGCTATCTCTCTCACTCTCACCCTCTTCCAAATAAAGAAATAAAATCTTAAAAAAAAGAAAAGAAATGGTGAAGATGGTAAATTTTATGTTATGTGTACTTCACAATTTTAAAAAAATTTGAAAGTACTTACATTTAAAATACAATAAATTGATGTGTTTTTCTCTGAAAACTTGAGACTATTTTTCTCATTTCTTAGAATCAGGAAATATACTATATATTTACATTCATGTATACATACATATTACATATGTATTATATACCTTATATATGTAATATATAGTATATGCATATATAATGTGTATGTATGTTAAATATAATATATATTATATATAGCTATGTATATATGAAAGTAGAAACCATTCTACAATATAACTTACAGCTAAAATCTACAGTGATCCTTTTCTTTTTACAATGCTCCTTTTCATAGGTTTCTGGTTTTTTTCCACTTAGTTAACTTCCCCAACAGCACTGTTTGTGGACAAGAAATTCAGTCCTTAATGGCAGTATTGTCTTCATAGAAGCACCTTTACTGTTACCTCCCTAAACCCCAAAGTATTTCAAAGTGATTTAGGGAGGAGAAAGGGATCGTCTTCATATATATATTCCACCCGGGGCTTCAGAATCCAAGAAGCAAATCAAACTCAGTTATTAACCCTTTATGGCACAAACCCTTGTTACCATCACAACAGATCTAGTTCATCGTACAGAGCCCAGTAACTGCGCTAAGTACTTTGCATGCATTACCTTATTTAATTACAAGGGTCCTCTTTTTTATGTGTTCTAAGAAGAGTATTTTAAACATATTATACACCTTTAATACCTTGGTATGAAAAACAAATAAATAAATCAACTCTCTCTGTTTCCTTCCAAAGAGGAAGGTAGAAACTCTAGACTGCACATTAGTCAAGGTCACTCTAGGACTACATCATCCTAGCTTTAGCAGTACTTAATAAGGTCAAACTCCTTTTAAGGAAATGAATTATAATTTATCTCAGCTCAGATGTTTTGGGAACTGATAGAAAACCTGACTATGGTTGACAAAAGCAATAAAAAAAGCAAACAAACAACAACAAAAAAAACCCAACAGGTGTATTTAAGTTTTTATGCAATGAATATCTTATCACAGTAATCTTAGCATATGTGAAACCTCTAGCCAAGAGACAACAGAAAAATTACTGAAAAGCATCATGTCTATATTAAGATTGGTAATGTAAGGAATAAACCTTCCACTATCCTTTTGAGGACTGCTGTGCTTATATTGCTTATTGGCTACTCAACACATGAAACAATGTTTAAATAAAATGATGAATGAAATAACAAAGGAGAATTCCATCAGTGGCTAGCTGGCTATAATCCGATGAAATTACACTGTTTATTTTCAAGTAATCTAACCAGACAATGGAGAGAGGGGACAAGGGACCAATTACATTGAGCGTTGAAATATTCTCAGTAAATACTTATATTTACCTACACCTATATCCTGGTGACGAGAGGTGAAGTCTAATTTGTCTACTAAAATGGTGGGAAATTTCTCACTGAACAACTATGATGGCTTAGGATTTATGCAATAGATTCTGATATAAAACAATTGTAATAAATGAGCAAATTAGCTTATTAAGGATTATAGCTTTATGGTATCACACAGCAGAAGTTCTCAGCATTGAGCATTATTATTTTGAAGTCCTTTTTAGGCTAAGTGTTCAAAATGTGCTTCTTTAACACAAACAACTTCTCCAATTTGAAAATTATACAACTTTATATCACAGGCATAACTGAATTTAAATCAAAATTTCTCTGCCTGATTTTTTTTTTTTTTAAATACACAGAACTCAGAAAATGATGATAGGTATTTCTTCATTGCGGCAGAAATGGCTTATGACCCCAATTTATAGTGCGGAGTTATCAGTGGGAGCAACTGTGCAGCCAAGAACTGTATTTTTCAGCTGCACTTGCATCTGGGTAAAGTCAAATGGCTATTTCCCACCAAAGAGTTGGGAGCAAAATGGTGGATGTCACTTTGGGGATGACGTTGCTAAGTAGTGGGCATGCATTCTCTTGGTTCTCTTTCCCTGTTCCATAGTTGTATGTTGAAGCCCATAGTAATTTTGTAAGGTATCTTTTTTTTTAAATTTATTTTTTATTTTCAGCATAACAGTATTCATTATTTTTGCACCACACCCAGTGCTCCATGCAATCCGTGCCCTCCATAATACCCACCACCTGGTACCCCAACCTCCCAGCCCCTGCCCCTTCAAAACCCTCAGATTGTTTTTCAGAGTCCATAGTCTCTCATGGTTCACCTCCCCTTCCAATTTCCCCCAACTCCCTTCTCCTCTCCATCTCCCCATGTCCTCCATGATATTTGTTATGCTCCACAAATAAGTGAAACCATATGATAATTGACTCTCTGTGCTTGACTTATTTCACTCAGCATAATCTCTTCCAGTCCCGTCCATGTTGCTACAAAAGTTGGGTATTCATCCTTTCTGATGGAGGCATAATACTCCATAGTGTATATGGACTACATCTTCCTTATCCATTCGTCCGTTGAAGGGCATCTTGGGTCTTTCGACAGTTTGATGACTGTGGCCATCACTGCTATGAACATTGGGGTACAGATGGCCCTTCTTTTCACTACATCTGTATCTTTGGGGTAAATACCCAGTAGTGCAATAGCAGGGTCATAGGGAAGGTATCTTTTGACAATGTTAGAGTCTCTATCAATTTGTTTCCTTGAAAGGCTAAGGTAAGAATAGCTCCTCAAACCTAGCCCTACCCCTCTCTACGCTGATTGAACTTTACATGAGCCAGTATCAAACTTCTCCTGGTTTAGGGCACTAAGTAATTGATATTAATTTGTTATTGTTTTGTTTTGTTTTGTTTTTGTCTTTCAGTAAGCTTTTTACCCAGTGTG
Organism: Mustela putorius furo; assembly: GCF_011764305.1. Lineage (NCBI taxonomy): Eukaryota > Metazoa > Chordata > Mammalia > Carnivora > Mustelidae > Mustela > Mustela putorius. Next base: position 11,704,984 of record NW_025421399.1, read on the forward strand.
GGGCTTGAACTCACAACCCCAAGATTAAAGGTCCCATGTTCTCTACCTATGGAGCCTACCAGGTGCCCAATTAGCATAAATTTAAATGATAATCTTACATCTAATCAAAAGTCTGCTAATTCTATCTCTTTGATATGTACTAAATCTGCTTTTTATTTTCATATGGAATAAACCACCATCATTTGAAAGAGAATGGAAATAAGAATCTCTTAGGAATCTCCTTACTCCCCAGTCTTACTCTTGTATTTAGGGTGACACTTAAAACTGAGAACCAAATTCTATCATCCCTCCTTCAAAAATCTTCAAAGGCCTCTTGTGATACTAAAATTATATTCTTTCAAAATCTTACATCAGCCTAAAAAACTCTGAGTGACTTGGGTCCAGCCTGCCTCTCTAGGCTGGACCTGTGCTTTCTGACCACTCCAGCTTGCCAGCAAGCTCCGTTTTAGTCTCATGTGTCTCTTGTTCAGGTTGGCCCCACCTTTTCTCTCTCAGAAACTCATCTTGGCCGCTGCTTCTCCTTGGATGGCAGGCTCTCCTTGGATGGCAGGCTCTGAGATCTTCTCAGAGTTGGCTCATTTTTACCTTCCCTAGAAAAGCCTTCTCTGAACTATTTGGTCTTCCATTAGCCTCCCTCATTTACTCTCTTTTATATCACTTCGTCTGGGTCGCTGATAGTTCTTCCCACAGTCCGTAGCTCTTACTTGTCGCTCATAATGTTTGGTGTCCCCACATAAACTGTAAGCTCCGTATGCTTGGGATGTACTCCCAGAAGTTGACGCAGAGCCTACAAATAAACAGAGGACCAATATAAATATTTTTAAAGAACTACTGAATGATTATTAGCTTGATTCTACATGAAGAAGAAATGGATTCTGATGACTGATAGGCTGCTAAAACCTATGAAGTTTTCTTGAGTCTCTTTTACTGAGTCTTTAGAATCCTGTAACTCAGGATTGGTTGAAATCTTAAAGATTATCTTGTCTAAACACATTTATAATTCTTTTTTTTTTTTTTTTTAAGGACACATTCTTGGTCTCACGAGCATAGCATGCCAGTCCATTTTGTGATAAATACCCAACAATTGCAGAAGAAGCCCCAACAACACTTTCCGTTTCCACCATTGGGCTCTCCCCTCAGCAGACCCTGGATACTTCCACGATAGACTGTTACACATGTCTGAGAAGTAAAGAGTAAAGACTGGTTATTTCATCTAAGGACTAAGTCATGACTAAGTCGAACACACACATAGACACACGTGCAGAACTTTACTGCATTTTTGATGGAAACACTACTAAAGACTAGAACCCCTACGTTAAAAAGAAATGAATGCATATTCTGACTATAAGAATCATGATATGGTCTCTTTTCTCCACCCAGCTATATATTACAATCTGTTCTAAAAACCCAGATACTCTACTAAGGAAACCTCTTCAATCATCACTTTGAGAGAAACATCGAATTCATTAACCATTCTTAAAAAATCTCAGCAGCCTTAATTCAAAGTCTATCTAAAACCCTCTTCTTGAAAAGGATGCCAAAATGTGCTTTCGAAGGTAAGGAATCAACTGTGACCACAGGAAAAAAATTAAGCTTTTTTTTTTCTTTCTTTTCTTTTCTTTCTCTCTCTCTCCCTTTTTTTTTTTTTTTCCCCTAATTCCCCTGCAAGGAAACTTCCTTAATTGAGAAGCTTACATTAATTATCACTTCTTGTCTGGTTCCATCCCAAAAACAAGATCTGCATCCTGCCCATTAAAGAAGGTAATGACTTACTAAAAACCTAATTCTAGGCTCCGCGGGTTTGGTACACAGGGAAGGCGGCTGTCTACCATTTTGCTATGGATCCAGATAATTTACACCATGTATATAGTCAAGGGATAACCCTCATTATACAGTTCCTAGTCTACAAAACCAGGAGAAAACTTATCAAAATAAATCTTAACTTCTGACCAAGGTAGAAGACCTACTACGGGGTATTAACAGAGTCAGGACTGTCAATCACTGCCTGGTCTCAATGTTTGTGTTATGAATTCCAACTCTGGTGGCATGAACTTAGGGTAAAAATCACTGTAAGCTGAGCGAGTCCAAAAAATACAAACCTGCAGTGAAATATATTTGGGGCTGAGATGACGTTACCAATGTCTGAGATGGGTTTTTCTTTCTTCTCCTCCCCCCCACCCCCCGCCTTCCTTTTGAAAGGCAATGCTTCTATTAGATTATTTCTATAGCCAAAAGACACAGCTACTGTCTGGCTGAATTTGCTGCTTTTCTCTTGAATTAAAATAAATAAATAAGAGAAACGTCTAACTCTTTTAAACAAAACACATCAGAATATTTTCTTTCTTTCTTTCTTTTTTTTTTTTTTTTCCTGCCAACTGAACACATTCTATACATTCAGATAGGACTCTGGGCCACATCATGTATGCTATGTACTGGTATGTGTATATCCCATGTACATGACAAGATGGGCTTCTCACCATAAGACTATCTGTGGGTGCACAGTTTGGGGGGGTAGTTAGCAGCCTGCTACCCTTGACTAATAGCTGGTTCATTGTCAGTTCTGCTGTACACAGACTCCTAGGCCACCTGCTTCATCCTTTTCCTTCCCGATCCTTAAAAGCACTGTCATCTTCTCTTAGCACTCCCTGGGAGTTTAGATCACATGACTCATTCTCCTCATTTGACAGGTAAAAATGGGAGGGCTTGAAAAATTAAATCGCCATCACATTTTCCAAACCATACAACCAATGAATGGCCAACTTCATGCTAGGAAGCCCTGAATTTAGGGACTGCACACTCTGTGTGTCAGAGGCACTACCAGCACTTTCCTGACACACCCAAGGGGTCCCTCAAGGTCGCCCCACTTGCCATTGAAATAAAACTTAAAGGAAAGACATTTCACACACAGGAGTCAAGCTCCTTTAGGCAACTGCAGATTCTTGTGCAGGGTAGGGGAGTGGAGAGTGGGCAGTCCTTACAGCTTACCTACCGTCTCTGACCTGTCTCTGACCTTGTTTTTGCAAGTTTCTTGGGACTTGCTGAAATTGCCTTTTGCGTGAGCGTCATTCTCTCGCCTTTGCCTTGATTCCTATATTCCCCATAATCCATCTTTCCTTGACTTTCCAGCATGGAAAAGGAATTATGCATTGGATTTTGGTTTATCCTGCATCACAATTTTTCATTATTTGTGTGAAGAACAGCTAGCACTTTGGGCCAACCATGTGTCAGGAGATCCGATAGACACTTGACCTAAGTTTTGCCTGATCTTTAACATATGCCTTTGTGATTAGGTGACGGCCCCCACGCAGAACTGAAAAGTAAACCTGTGTTTCATCGATTCTAAATTCTGTTCTCTCTTCATTAAGCACTGCTGTTTCCTGTATTCTCTCTGTATTTTAAAGTGCTGTTTTCCCCAAAACAGAACTGATGTTTTAGCCCCGTGCAGTAACACAGGATCCTCCAATCGTGGGATGTGCTGGTGTTCATTGGCATTAATCTTCCTTCCTCCTTGAACCAAGGACAGTGATCTGTTCAGGTTCAAGGTGCCCTCTGTGTCCCCACATGGATGATTTTCTCTGAGGAAAATGAGTAATCCTCTAAGGGGATTGGTGAAGGCAGACAGTGACCTCCATAGATTTTAAGGTTTTTATTACCTACATTACACCAAAGCTCCCCAAAATGTCTTTCAAGCACACAGTTACCTTACAGATAAGACTGCTATAAAATTTAATAGAAATGATCACATGGAACTTAGAGTTCTCTGGAATGAGGAAAAAGACTTCTTGCGTATTCAGTTTCCCACCCCATCTCAGCTCTTCCATTTCTGGGCAACATCAGTGATGCTGTTTGTTCTGTGTGGAAACAGCACTCACGGTGGATTCTATTATAACTAGAGACATGCACGGTGCATAGATTTAATTTGAGTCAGACCACAAAGCCAAACCTAAAGCAACAATCATTTGCCAACCCTCAATCCCTTGAGGGACTGTCAGATGACTAACACTGTTTTGCTATAGTCTGGGAGAGAATGGAGCTATCATTATTCTGAACAATCCACACAGTGGACCAGAAGTCTTGCGGCAGATTTTCTCTCTCCCTTCCTTCTTTCCTTCTTTCTCTCCATCCTTCCTTCTTTCTTCCTCCTCCTCCTCCTCCTCCTCCTCTCTCTCTCTCTCTCTCTCTCTCTCTCTCACACACACACACACACACACACAGTTGGCTCAAGGCTTTTCTGAATTACATGTTTATTTTGTCTTCTTGACTGATATTTCCTCATGTCTGAGTATTGTGCCTCTAGGAAGAAAAGCATATTTTTTTTTAAAGGAGAACGTCTCTAAAAGTCTTGCCAAAACTAAAGTGGCTTAAAAGAACAGCACATAACGCGCTTCTTTGGAAGAAGAGAATAATTTTGAAGAATTTTATTTCATAATAATTTCTATTTTCCTACAAGTGTTTTGAAGAAGCAAGAAGGTCTCCATGTGAATAAGATCAGAAAAGACAGAGTCAACGGATGGCTCCCAGGGAAGGTGGGGTCACGATGGAGGCTTAGGCACTACGGGACACACGGATATAATTCCTCTACTAGTCGTCTGTCATCAGTGCCCCACACCTGCAGGGATTGGGAATGTGAATTATGAATAGTCACTGCGATGGCTCTGTGTTCCCAGATTCATGTCTTGCACCTGTTCCCCTTCTCTGAGCCAGGCAGGGGTACTGACAGGTGTTAAACACACCGCACTCTGGCCTCTATTGTCTGCAGAGCTCACCTGTCTACGGGGCCTGACACTGCTTCCACTCATTCCTCTGGATCAAGTCTCATCTCTATCTTCATCCCTGAAATGGGATCCTCTCCCCTCCCCCCTTGAAGAATTCTCTCCACCCCCCCTTGAACACGTTCTGATTCTAGTTTGTCTGTCAATGAGTTAATGAATATTTGCCCCTAGATCTGTCTGCTTGGCTAAGTGAGTAAGTTGAGATGAACTTATTTACATGGTGTCTTGACCATCCAACCCAGCGCCTGGCAGTTCGAAGGTGCAGTGAGCAGTGAGCACCAGGGTTGTGCCTGGTAAATTTCAGGACTTGAGGCTGGTCTTGCTTTAAATGATACCTACATGGCTCCAAAAACTTTGGCTGGCAGTTTCAATCAACGGTCCCTTCCTACAGATTTTTTCAGACATTTTCTGTTTTTTCTACTAAATTGAAAAAAACTGCTTTAAATTATAGAAACTTTCTGGGGCACCAGCATGGCTCAAGAGGTAAGTGTCTGACTCCTGATTTTGGATCAGGTCATGATCGCAGGATTGTGAGATCCAGCCCTGCCTCACACCGTGCTGAGTGTGAAACCTGCTTGAGATTCTCTCCCTCCTTCTCCGTCTGAGCCCCGCCCCCCTGCTCATACTTGCTCTCTCTCAAATAAATAAATTAATTAAATTCAGAAAATTTCTGTATGAAATTCTGCATTTCTCGTACTGTGGGCACAATACTCTGCAAATAGTGCACATTATTAGATAAATGCCAAAAAACGTTAGGGTACTTTTTCTAGGTTATGTGGCTAAGGCAAACAGTAAATAAGTCCTTTAGGACTTAAAATAAGTCATACATTTCTCTAAACTTTGCAATGAATTGTCTCATTTGATCCATATGACTATGGCTGAGGGAAGGAAATAAGTACTATTTTATCCCAGTTTATAAACGTGCAGAGAGAAGGTAAGTTGCCCACGGTCATACAGTTGTACATGGCGATACCAGGATTTGGAAAGCTCATGCCTTTTTTTTTTTTTAATATTTTATTTATTTATTTGACAGACAGAGATCACAAGCAGGCACAGAGGCAGGCAGAGAGAGAGAGGAGGAGGAAGGTTCCCTGCTGAGCAGAGAGCCCAACGTGGGGCTTGATCCCAGGACCCCGAGATCGCCACCCGAGCTGAAGGCAGAGGCTTTAACCCACTGAGCCACCCAGGCGCCCCGGAACGCTCATGCCTTTAACCACCACCCTTAGCAGCCTTGATTAATGGATGCTGGGTAGGCTTAGAAATGCTGCAAGAAGGAATTCCTCCTGGGAAGCTGTCAAGCGCAGAGTGGGGAGGCTACCCCAGAAAAGGTAGGAGGAATCGTGTGTTAAATTACATTTTATACATCTACGGTCCAAAGGTCTCTCAAGTCCTCTTGCTCATGCCGTTACTGCAAATAGCATTTGGTTTACTCTCATTTACTCCTCCATCCATAAAACGTGTATGTTCACGGCATCCTGCTCTTAGTGATCTTGCTTTTTAGAATAAAAAATAAAAATGTAAATGTGAGGTGAAAAGCTACTTTGTTTTGCACTCATTTGGATTTCCGTATTATGAGAATGGATTGGGTTTGGGTTTGTGTCATCTTAAAAATTGATATTCTGGGTTAGGGAATAAAAAGTTCAGATGATTTTAAAAAGACGCTTTTTCGTCATTTTTAAAACCAACTTTACCTATGTGTAGCTAATACACTATTCTATTTGTAGTTACATTTTATCTCTTCCAGCTTGTCTGCTAGTGTTCCTACTTGGTAACATTACTGGCCTCTTGTTCCTCCTGTTACTGTGCATCCCTAACGAAATAAAACACCACTTTGAAAATGGCTCGTGACTGAGATTTCTAGTCCCCCCTCCCTTACTCCGTACTTGAGTGTTTCCTACCTAATTTCTTTTCAGAGTTCCATCTGCTCTGTGGTACAGTTCTCTTTCTCTGAAATCATCAAATCCAAGGGAAACTACTTTCCAAAGTTTTGGAAGCAAGCTATTTAGGGAGCACCGACTAATGAGTAATCATACTTATCAGTGAAATTCTTGTGGAGTCTATCCTCTGCAAACACTTAGAAAGTGTCATTTGTTTGTTTGTTTGTTTGTTTTTCCCTTATGTTAACATTTTTGTTAAATTGGGCATTATGGCTTGATCTAGACTCCAGGCAATAGGGATATTAAATAGCATGGGAGATAGATCTCTTAAAAGAAGAAGGATCAAAAATTTGGGTCTTGGATATTGTAATGGATTTCATACATCTTGAATTGAAAATACAAAATCATCTTCAAGTGTACCTGCATCTTCTCCTGGTGACATAACTGCTTGTGTTTTCTTCGGCATTTTGCTTTCAGCTTTTGAAAGAACAATCAGAGTTACAGAAGAAAAAAAAAATTCCATTACCAGTAGATCAATACCTTTTAATTTTTTTTAATTTTTTAAAGATTTTATTTATTTATTTAACAGAGAGCCCAATGTAGGGCTTGATCCTAGGACCCAGGGATCATGACCTGAGCTGAAGTCAGATGCTTAACGAATGAGCCACCCAGGCATCCCAGATCGATATCTTTAATGTGAAGCTTTTCTGAAACTCTTTAGGATAAATCAATATTATTATTATTATTATTATTATTATTATTATTATAGAAATGGGGAAGGAGCAGAGAGAGAGAGAGAATCTAAAACAGGCTCTCAACTCTCAACTCAGGCTGGATTTCATGACCCTGAGATCATGACCTGAGCTGAAATCAAGAGTCAGACACTTAACCAACTGAGCCATCCAGGCGCTTCTATTTATTATTTTCTTAACAGAAAATTTATTCTTAAGCATGAGGGGTAACAGATTGTGAGAAATCGACTGTGTATACTTTGTTCTATTGAAATTTTTCACATTTGATAATAAAGAATACAATTCATTGGAATGGATTTCTCTGTTTCCTCTAGGTGGGTTACAGTCGTAGATTTTTACTTGAACGTTTAGCCCTGTCATTTCAGGGTGAGTACGCTCAAAGTCGAGTGCAGAACATCTAGTGAATAAGTCAAAGAATATAGGAAAGACTGATTACTGGAACTTCAAGAGTCCCCAGAGCAGTCAGGGGAAAACCCAATCTACGTCAGACTCTAATATTTATTGGGAACATGACACTGATGTGGTCACTTTTGCTTGTTTACTGTTGAAGTGCAGTTTACTAAAATTTGAAATTACTGGATTCCTTTTGCATGGCTAGTCATGAAAGCGAAAGGGAAAACAGACACTGGAATGAGATGGCACCAGGAACACGGAGAAAATAAATTGAAAGAGCAGAAGTATATAAACAACAGTCTAGAAGCCCTCCTGTCTCTACAATCTCTTATTAAGTAGTGAATTCTTCATTATTTGACTTTCCAGAAGATGCTGAAATGGTGTGAATGCCGTCTGCATGGTTGGGCCCCAGGAAAAACCCAACTAAACCAAAGACAGCCACCTGAGTTCACATATCAACTGTCAGGGGTCTGGGACTATCTGAACTTGGTGCAAAAGGGAATCTCTGACTTTCCTCAAATCTCTGTAAATTTGAGAGAAATGCCTTTTCGCTCTGCATGTACGTGGAATGAACGCAAACTCACATGGTTCAGTCAGCAGGAGAATTGACTTATGGATTATCCCCTAGAAAGAGCTTTGAGATCACTGTCTGCTCTCACAGATCTGTGATGTCGCTGTCAAAATCTGGTGACTTGGACTATCTTTTATTAGGGTACTCTGTAGGAGCAAGAGAGGTAACTCTTGAGACCTATTCTGTGTGGGTCAAATCACACCACACTTGTTTGAAAACTCCCTCTCTCAGATAGAATAGGTTCTCAGAGAGAGAGAGAGTGGCACGGAGTTCCCTCCAGTAATGAGACACCGGGGATGTTCCACCTACAGAAGCAAAGGGTAGCGAAACCTTGATAGCATAGGTGAGCCTGGATCCTGTTGTGCAAAAGAAACTTTAGGGTTATGGGTTATCCATGGTTAACCTGGAGCCAGTGCAGAAAAACTGTAGGCTGAGGATATTTTAACAGAGTGGAAGATTTTCTAATAGATGGAGTGAAGTCTTCTAGTTTAAAACAATAAGAAGAACAACTATGACGATTCTAACTCATTACTCTTCAAGCCCTGGTTATGATGCAAATTGACGTGCACGTTACTGGGACTGCTGAGGCACTGGGTAAGAAATTGAGCTAAATAGGAACCACAGGTATTATTTACTAAAAACACAGCTTGTGTTAGATCTCGTGGTAACAATGTGTATTACCATTGCTCCCGTTCAGAAGAATTCTGTGAAGTTTGTATTATTATCCCTATAACACAGATAAGAAAAGAGAAGATCAAGAATGTTTCATGAAGTTCCCATTTCTGGTGAAAATTGGAGCAGAGGACAACACCAGTCCAAGTCTTTATGCCTACAAAATCTCTATCTTATCCTGGTTTTCTTAGATGCTCACAGAATTTGACGCATGAACTGTATCTTTTCCACCAATTAAGCTGTTTTTTGTTTTTTTTAATACCCCCTCCTTATACCATGTCTAAAACCTGCCCATATCCTCTCAGATGTGCTAACAGCCATGTTTAGTTAAGCTTCTGAAAAATTATGGCAGGAGCCTGTTCTTAAATCTGCTCTTCCCCCCGGCCATCTGTTTTCTCAGACCCACTCACTTGCTGCTTCTCCACCAACAACCCTTGGAGGGTCTGGCTTCTCTCCTTCTAACCAATCATTTGGTTTTCAACTCAGGAACAACTGTCTTCTCTCTCTCTCCTTAAGTATTCTTGATTTGCTATCTCTTAATACTTCTTTTCCTCCTTGACTTCGAGACCATCTTCTGTGAGTTGTCCCTCTGGGAAAGGTCTCCTATTCCTGGGACCTGCCTTCTTCTGACTCAAATCTTGAAGAGTTGTAGAATGCCCCAAATATTAGTTACATGAATTTCTATGCTTAAATAGCTTGTGTACAACAAGGCAGCAAACTGCAGAGTCTCTTGGGTTTCTAGTTGTCTCATTTGCCGTGGGTGCATAGCATCTCCTCAAAAAAAGTATAAATTCCTTGAAGAAAGGGTTGTATCTGTAGACACACTTATTACTCTAAAACAGGATTCACAATGGAACTTAAAAATATATTCTTTTATTTGACTTATTTACTCAATCAGGGCTTATAATTTGATGCAAAAAGCACCCCGTGTTTTTTGGTTGATCGGAATTTTCATGAAAATACCTAGTTGACTTCTATCTTTCCTAAGTAAAAGCCAGTATAAGTTTGTATTTACATGACTGATTATATCAAAGGAAGTGACTAATTCCAGATTTTCTTCTAGTGGAAAACAGATTTGTCTCTAATTGGGAGAATCTCCTCTACTTAAGCTTTGTGTTACCCCCAAATCAGCAAACACACAGTAGATTTGAAAAGAGGACAAAACAAAACAAAAAAATCACTAACAATCGAAGACCAGAAAAAAAAAATTAAAACAACAGGCACAATTTATTGAGAATTTATTATGTGCTGGAGTCCAACCACCCACTTCACTTATCTCTAAGGTTCAGTTTTCTAGCACATCTCTGTGAACTGTCGGTCAGCACCCATGAGTTCAAGGTGTTTAATGTGCAGAAAAAACTTCCCAACTTTTAGGAACATTTCTGCTTACAATCTTACATCATGTTTTCCCTGTAGATTTACAAGTGCATATCCAAACTGTAGCCATTTTTTTTTTTAATGGAATCGTGGTGTCATGTCTTTTTTTTTTTTTTTTTCTTTTCTGGTCTATGTAGATACTTTGTTAGAGTACAAACAGTGTAAGTGTGCACACACAAATGCACAACAATAAAACGAAGTATTTTTAGTATCTGTGAGCGTATGTATCATTCTCTGAACGTAAGATGTGGAGAAGGGTGGTGACCTTTTTGAAAGTTTGCTGCATTTTAGATAGAAAGCATGTTTACTGAAGTCTGAGGAAGGTGCCTCAGTCACTTGATCTTGATACGATCCACAACTCCTGCAGGCTCAAAGTCAATGTGGAAAGAACTGCTGTACAAGAGTGATCACACGTTTACCCTTGACTTTAGATCGCCTGCATGCTCTTTAACTAGAAATATTGCTCAGGGTTTGCCAAACACGCAAAGGCCGTGGCTTTCACCATTTTGCAAGCAAAGGAAACAGCATTTGAACCTCTTTTGAAAAACTTCTTTTTTTTTTTTTTTTCACATTAAGAGGCGCCACACGAACAGAACGTGCCATAAATAACGTGTGCTAACATTTTCCAAAAACTGGACATCAATTAATGCTAATTTATGAGGAAACTTCTTTGGAAGAGATTAGTCCAGACTCATAACTACTGAAAAGACTCATTAATATAAATGTTAAGGGGAGTTTTTTTAAAGGGAGGGCATTAAGGTAAACGCATATCATTACATTGAGAGCTCATAATTTATTGAAAATTCAGTGGAAAGGAAACTTTACACTGTATGTTTCCAAAGGTAATGTTTTAGCACATTAATCAAGAAAATAAAGTAAGGTTGAGGATGTGACCTTAAGAAACACATGCCATGAAAATCCAGCGTAATGATACCTAACGTTTACTGAATAAGTACTACATGCGTCATTAGGTGTACACTATCTTGTTTATTTTTTTCCAAATAATACTATGGTGTAGGTCTTATTATTTTTGCCATTTTACAATGAAGAAAAACTGAAAATCAGGCAGATTATGTCAGGTGCCGTAAGTCACAAAACTAACAACCGGTAAAACTCAGATTCAGAACCCTATTTCTTAAACCACACACAATACTACATTCTACTGCCATTGACGATTTTCAGATAGATGTACGGACAAATTTAGGTAAACTTATGTAATGCTTTATTCTCCAGGATCTTTAAAAATCAAATAGATCATTTTTCCATGAGTTAAACTATACATTTCTACACATACACAAATTAATTCAACTATGATGGTCTTAAGTAATTTCTTTGCTAAAATAAAAATGAAAAAAAGTTTATATTTACTTGGCTTCTTTAGGGATTGTGTGTGTGTGTATGTGTGTGTGTGCAGATGTGAGTATATTTTGGTAGAGAAAAGATGGGGCATTGGGGAGAATGCGAGAAAGCAAGGTTTATCCACAATCTTTGTTTTTTTTAAAGATTTTATTTTTTTATTTGACAGACAGAGATCACAAGCAGACAGAGAAGCAGGCAGAGAGAGAGGGAAGCAGGCTCCCTGCCATGCAGAAAGCCTGACATGGGACCCGATCCCAGGACCTCGAGATCATGACCTGAGTCGAAGGCAGCAGCTTAACCCACTGAGCCACACAGGCACCCGGTTTATCCACCATCTTAAGATTGGTTATCTATTGCCTAATAAATGATAGATTTCTGGTAGATTTATTTGACTTTAATGTGCATATTTCTTCTATAACCTGCAATTGACCCTATAATTGGGCAAATATTCTAGCAAAATAGGGATTTTTCATTATCTTAGTAGGCAGTAAAATATATGGATCCTTCTAGAACAATGGTTCTCAAACTGGATCATGCTTCAGAATCATCTGGAAGGTTTGTCTAAGCAGAGGTTCCCAGGCTCTTGTTTCTGCTTCTATAGGTCTAGAGCAAGGCCTGTGAATTTGCATTTCTGACAAGTTCCAGAGACTTGCTGTTGGTGCTACTCTAGGGACCCTGCTTTGAGAACCACTGCACTAGAACAGGCACTATTAATGGAATATACATAAGCCCCTAATGTACTTTAGTGATAGTAGTCAAATATTTAGTAAACAAATAGTGTAGTTTGTTGTTAGATCAATGAATAAAATATATATTAAGTGGCTACTGATAGATTTATAAGTAATTGTTACATTCAGTTCACAGAACAAACTAAAAGATTAATATCCCAAAATAATTTGCTGTGATTACTGAATAACTTCAGACTTACTAAGTCTTTTTGTAGCTACCAGCAATCTACTCAGGCACGCGATGTAACTTGAGGTTAAAAAGAAAGAAAAAAGATGAACTCTCAGGGCTATTCCTTCCTGAATTCTCCATAGGAACTGAAAAGCTTTCAACCTGAATAAGTTGAAAGAGGGAATCTCATTAGAAATGGACCACATTCGGCACACAGAATTAAAGGAGTTATATCTGGATGATTAAGTATTTAGAGCTCATCAGTGAAAAGACAAGGCTCGGCTACCAGCATAAACAAAGAGAATTCACCAAGGAAATAAGAAGGAAAATTAGGGATGAAGTTAAGAGGAATAAAAGATGTCACTTTCAATTGTGAAAGTAAAATCCTGTCTATGTTTTCTCAATAATTCGCTTTAAGAAAAACCTCTCCTCATGAATCTCTTCGGGGGTAGGCAGCTGTTGGCAAAATCGAGTATGAAATACTTCCCAAGTGTACCTAGCATGGGTTTCTAAAAAACAAACAAACAACAACGACAACAAAACCCTCCACAGACCCGTGTTCCCGATTCTACGGGAAACATTTGTGTATCAGTGCTGTAGCGTCCTCTGTAACTGAAGGAAGAAGTCTGAGTTTAACATGCAAAATTCACTACATGAACCTGTGTGAAATGTTTCAATTATTTCTATAATAACATTTAACATGTTCCAGATACAGCGCATTAAGCACACAGCCAAGAAATGTTCCCAGCCTCTGCTGTTTTTCATTTGGGTGTATTATAAGTGTATGAAACACATGTTAGGAATATATTTCATATTCTGCATTTGTAAAATATCAAATTTATATCAGCAGAAACCACAAGGCAGCACAGGAGCTGCCCCCAGAGCAAGGCCATTTTGCAATCAAACTTTTAACACCACATTATCATTTTAAAGAACAAATCTCCTGGTTGAAATGAAGAAAATGATTTTCACAACTCATGGAAATTTTCTTTATGTATTTATTACACAGGATTCAAAACACACACTCAATAAGAATTAGTCTCAAGTTTCTATTTTTTTGGAATATGTGCCATACTCCAAGTAAATATTACAAATAAAATTAATTCAGCTTGACTATCTTATTCTATTTTACAGCAGAGACAAAATTTTGTGAGACTTTTGAAGTTTATACTGCGGTCTTCAGATTATTCTGTGCTAAAAAGCAGTCAAGGAAGAAAAGTATTCTTCTCATAACCTAGATAAGTTTATTTGGAAACTTCTTTGGTATAAGAGATAAAATGTTGTTAGTTTTCTGAGAAGTTCACTTATGCCACAGAATTTACCTTGCATCCCCAAATATTAGGCTTTTCTCCCCATCTTATTTTGTAATTATAAATATTATGCTAACAGCTATATTTTATTATAATTATAGGTGACATGGATTTGCATAGGCCCAGCATGGTTTGCATTATATTGAATTATTTTCTAATGTAAGTACTTTTGTTCCTGGTTCCACTATCATTATGGTCACATTTATAGATCCTAAATTACATACTCATTTCCTAGACCTGACAGGTCCTGGTCAGTTTAGGATATGCTTGAGATAAGCTGATGTCCAAAATAGAACCTGAAATATCAGTGTAGAGTTCATACTCCACTGGTCGGTATATAGCTTGCTATAGTCATGGATCGTACCTTGGGGTTTTTCTCCCATTAAAGGAAACTATTTGATCAGTGTGTCTCTTGGGCTCCCACACAGAGCTGGGAAGTTACTTAATTTCTCTGTCCTCAGTTTTCTCATTGGGCAGATAGGGAAAATAGTAAAACCTGCCTCATCAATTTTTTGGGAGGACTTAGTTGAATTCATACCTGTAACGTACTGAAAATAGCTTATAGCACAGAGCAAATGCTACACAGGTGTGATAGGTACTATTATACCTTACCAATAGTACTGTGTTTGCAGTGCCTCCCTAAAAGGCATGTGCATTTAATAAATGAAGAGTAGATTAATAAATAAAATAATGACACTTTTCCTTGGATTCCTCCCCACACTTTTTTTTTGACCTCTCTAATAAGTTATACTGTATTTCGTATTAAATTAAAATGTTTGTTCTCATACTATGTTCCCCCTACATTACTTGTGGGCAGGGAGTGTGTACCTTGTACCTATTTCTAGTGCCTCAGTGACAAGGACCAGGGCTGGAACACAGGATCTATCTATTATGAGCATGTGTGGAAGGAATTAACAACAACAGAAGAGCCCAGAGAAATGTGAGAGACTTTGCCTCTCAATCATTAATTTTTTAAATTTATTTTCATTCCGTATTTCTAGAGCAACTAGTCTGTGGATGACATTTTGCTGTGTGTGATACAAAAATGCATCACGGTCCCTTACTTTGAGAAAATTATAAATTAATAGGGAAGGCAAAATAACACAAAATGCTTCTACCTGGGTAATATCTGACTCACAAAAGAGTATTATATGAAATGCTTAGAAATTCCACCAGAAGAAGACATCATTCCCAGCATCACGGAGCGCCAGAAAGGCATTACGACCTTGTAGAAAGTTATCTCCTGCCTTATAGCAAACAACGGCCTGGCTCCATTTTCCCCCACTGGATTGGTTAAATTGACATTTGTTTGTTTGATGATGAATTAAATTTGTGTCTATTTCTACCCAGACTCACACTAAACCACCTGTGAATTCAATCAAAGTGGTGAAATGCATTAAACAAAATTCATGGGCTTTTTTGGATTCTTGTCGGCATAGCTCGGATAATAATGTCTGTTTGTTGACTTCGGGGCTATATATTGGGAAGCCAAGGAATTAGTGAAACTGCTTAAACTCA
Organism: Mustela putorius furo; assembly: GCF_011764305.1. Taxonomy (NCBI): domain Eukaryota; kingdom Metazoa; phylum Chordata; class Mammalia; order Carnivora; family Mustelidae; genus Mustela; species Mustela putorius. Next base: position 11,720,482 of record NW_025421399.1, read on the forward strand.
TCAGTACATGACTATTTAATAAAGTGTTCCCGGCTATCAGTAAGCACGGCTCTCTGTTCCTCGGCAAACAGTGATCACAGGGAAAGCATATTTGATTAAGAGCCAGGAGCGAGTATAACCAAACTTGATCACTTTCAGTGTCGTGATCAGTTACAAGAGGTCATCAGGCAAGCTTGTGTAGACACAGCATTGGCCCCTATGACCCACTTTGTGCATACGCGTGCATGCGTGTGTCTGTGTGTTTCCATGATACTCTCTTCCTCTTTTTACTTGGTAGAAATGGCTTGACCCAAATGTGAGTGGACCTGGCAAGACGTGTTCCATTTCACAAATTTCTAATCAGAGTGGAGGACCCAGGAGTCTCTCGTGCCAGCCCCGGGGCCTGAGGCATCCTGCAATTCACATTGTCAAGTGTTCCCTGCCTGTCAACAGTTACCTCACGTTACCTCAGAGCGCGAGGCCATGTTTGCACGTGAGAGCCGCCAGCCACAGTATGGCTTAGCTGAGAGTCTGACTTCTGGAAGTCATTTTTGACCACGTGCACGTTTCAATAAATCTGCAAAATAACTTAACCAAGGAGACCCTGGGTGATTTTTCTTCTTTCCTTTTTCTCCCCTCCCCCACCTCCACCCCACGCCCAACTGAGCTGTAAAACTAAGTTCCCTTTATCACAAAAGTCTCCACTGTGGAATCCAATGGGCTTTCAGGGTTGGCTTTCACACGTGTTTGTCTCTTCCTGTGCCACTAAATTGTATCAGCTGCTCTGCACTTGGGGCTGATGGGGACGGCTGGGGAAGGGAGAGGCAGTGGCTGTACGTGTTGGCTCCGTCCTCACAAAAACGTCCGGATCAGGGAGTGCCAGTTGAGGCATGCATGGAATTTATTAGATCTATGTAGGTTATTTCATTCATTTTTTAATTTGGTCTTTGGTTAAGAGAAGAGATACAAAAATAAAAGATAAACACCTTGAGATCTGACTTGATTATAGTTTCTGTTTCATACCATCTTATAAATAATAATATGGCATTCTATATCCCATTATGTTGATCTAGGTATGCATAATCCTACCGATCATATCAATATATAAATTAATATATATAACTATAATAACACTATATATAGTGATGATACATATAATACACTACTTCTAATAAAATTCCTGAGTAGTTCTATGGGCGATGGATATAGTGTTGTCTAAAATAAACAGTTTGTGTGATCATGATTTTTGATAAATGCAACTCCCCAATGTCAAATAAATGTTTTACATATATTTATGCGTGTGTGTGCTACTTTTCTTTTTAAGTTTTTTTTTTGTTTTGTTTTGTGTTTTGTTTTACAGAGAGAGAAATCACAAGTAGGCAGAAGTAGACAGATAGACAGAGAGAAGCAGGCTCCCTGCCGAGCAGAGAGCCTGATGCGAGGCTCGATCCCAGGACCCTGAGATCATGACCTGAGCCGAAGGCAGAGGCTTAACCCCACTGAGCCACCCAGGCGCCCCTGCTACTTTTAATAGAACCAACACATGAGATAATATGGTCAACCCGGGGTCTTAAGGGTCTTAAATGTATTTATTAGGAAGAATTACAATTCAGTCTTTTTTTTTTTTTTTAAAGATTTTAATTATTACTTGAGAAAGAAAGACACAACAAGGGAGGGTGTACAAGCAGGGGGAGAGGGAGAGGGAGAAACAGACTTCCTGCAGAGCAGGGAGTCTGATGCAGGCAGGGATCCATCCCAGGACCCTGGGATCATGGCCTGAGCCAAAGGCAGGCACTTAGCGACTGAGCCACCTAGGCGCCCCATAATTCAGTCTTACAAAAAGCTTTGATTTCACTTTCCAAGAATGATCCTTCCCCTTAGATCAGCCTTCTTTGACATATGCAGTATGAGTTAGCTCTACTGGTCTGAAGGAAACTGGATTTTAATCCTTAGCCATATGGTTAACCTGCTGGGTGACTGGACAAGTCCTTGCGTCTTTTGGGGCCTTGCTATCATTCTGTAAAATGGAGAACATCTTACTTGTATTACTTCCTCATGATTTGGGGCCTGGTCAAATAAAATAATATATTTTGAAAACGTTAATAGTATCCTCCCTAAAAAGATACTGCTAACACTATTGAAATTATAATTTAGTGATCATGATTATTTTCCTTTTCATGTTCTTCTTGGGTTTTCTTCCTCCTTTGCACATCTTGACTTATAGTTCTCTGGCTATTTCCACTATTGGAAGCTCAGTTGGCATAGTTTTCTGTAACAAGCTAGATGGTAAATATTCTGGGCTTCCTAAGCACCCGGTCTCCGTTGCAAACACTCAGTTCTGTCATTACAGCATGGAAGCAGTCACAGGTAATTGTAGGCAAATGGGCACGACTGTGTTCCAGTAAAACCTATGAATGCTGAAATCTTCATTTCATGTGATTTTCACATGTTCTGAAATATCATTCATCTTTCCATGTTGGTTTATTTATTTTATTTTTTTTCTATTTGAAAACAAAGAAAATAGCATTTTTAACCTTTGGTCCTACAAAACAGGTTGTCTGAGCCAAATTCCTCCTGGGGGCCATAGTTTGCTGACTTCTGCTCCAAGCAAAGAGCTAACCTCATGACCATGCATCAGACAAGAAGAGCAGTTCTTAGGAAGGGGTACTGGTAGTTGGAGGTCAATCCCAAATCCCAGGCTTTACCTCTAGCTCAAACTCCAGGGAGAAAAACTAAATAACATGTGATCAAAATATAATCCATAATGTGTATTTCTTTCAAATCACTCATCATCAGGCAATCCAAGGACAAATGGCTGATTTTCAGTTATTTTACCTTCAGTTTGCTACGACGGGCCAATCTTCATCGGTGATGTTAGAACGTTATAAAGCAAAACATTAGCTAGAGATCACTTAGATCCTCTCTTTTTCTAGAGGAGGGAACTGCTGCCCCACGAAAGTAGAATAGTTTGCTCAAAATCCATGCAGGGCGAGACTAGAAATCATATGACCCAAGAGGGGGCCCTTTCCACTACACGATTCTGTTTTGCTCTAATTGCTCCTGGAAGCTCACCCCAAATAAAAACAGAACCAAAGTCACAAACTCTTGGACCCTTCGATAATTCTAGGTGAACATGCTGACCCAGTCATTTCTCCCTCGTTTTAGAACTACACGGCAGAGGGAGGGTTTTGAATAAATGCCCGTGACCTGCTCAATATCCCCAGTTTCCAGGTAAAGTTTTAGGACAAGCAACTGTGGGGGCCAGCTCCTGGAAGGGACGGCTGTCTCTGTTTAAATCACATCTTCTTTTCATGGGCTACTAAAAATCTTTAGGGTATTAGCCCTCAAAAGACTTGCGCCAGCAGACAGGGCACCACGGGGAGTTTCCTTTTGATTTGGCTGGGGATCCACCCCCAGCAACCTTCCCAGTCAAACCCGCCACCAGGTCTCTGGGAGAGTTCACCGCTGCACCATCACCTAAGGCCACATTTGAAATCCTGCAGTTTTTCATTCTCATGCAAACAGACACCAGAATGGAAAGGTGGTGCATATATTATCCACATCTGTCTGCTACAAATTCTGCTCAGTTTCATGCTTTTAGGACAAATTCCAGGCAAAGGGCCACTGGGAGAGGCTCCATTTCTCAGTACCCCATGCCCAGCTCTGTCAGTGAGGCGGCAGAATAATTTCTTTCATAAGGTCTGTCCCAGCCAAAAACAACATACCCGTGCCCCGTGGCATGGGATCTCCGAAGGGAAGGGACTGTGTTCTGAATTACACTCCGAGGGGAGCTGACCTGAGATCAGATGCCTTAAGACCTGGAAAGCAGCGAGACAGGAATATATCAAAGATGGACTTTATCATTTGGTACGGTTGGAAAATCAATTTTCTATATATGGAACCGTGGCATGGATAAAATCCTCCTCTCATACTACGTGCTCCTTCTCCCCCGGTGTACGTGAGAAGGACTGCATTTGGAGCTGCGTAGCAACACTCAAGAAACAAGCATCTCCAAGTTGGAGCCAATCATTTAAAGTGATGGAAAAACAAGGCTTCTTTAAAGAAGACATGGAAAGATGTCATTTATATGCACAGATTAAATTAGCAAAAAATATAGGCCCATTCAAGGTCCCTGCTGTGCTTCTTTACGTATCTAATGGAAAAATGGCTCCTGATCCAGGATTTTATTATTATTGTTATTATTTGAAATGCCACCTTAGAAAAAAAAATTTCCATTCGATACCCACCTTACTAGGAGAGGCTCAGTATAAAAATAAATAGTCGAAAATGTGCTGTGACTAAAATAGCGTTAGCCAAATTAATGCTAAATTTCCATCTGGACTTCAACATGCTACCACCCAGAAATATTTTCTGGATCTCATTTCTATCTAGCTCTTTTGTGTTGTTGTTGTTTCTTTTTTTCTTTTCTTTTCTTTTTTGTTTTGTTTTGTTTTCTTTTCTTTAGAGATTCTTTCCATTTGACTTTCTATGATAATAGGGTTGGGCAGTTGGTATAAGGCAAATTATTTTATCACCGCCACAGGCTTACCGCCCATCTCTAGGAGGTAGGTGGTATCATGGGATTCCATTGGAGGAGGGCGCCTCTAATGGTGGTCTTCCACCCACTCTTTGGCTGCTGGGCATTTCAGCAGGTTTATTATTGGCTACGACATAAGGAGGCCGGCAGAGTCTCTGACAGCGGGGCACACTGTCCCTGCATCTCTTTATCATGCTTGGTATAACCTTGGCTCTACAACCTTTAATGAGTAAAGGAACAAACAAACGTGGGACCAAGCAAAGCCTCAACCCGAAGAGCTGGACTAACCAGGTAGTGAAATAGTAGAATAGTTCTCAAAATTAAAAAATATTCTTATTATTGACATTTCCAAAAACCCTTGGTACGTTGGACAAGTCTCACCCACAGGGGCATCTGGGTGGCTCAGTGGGTTAAGTCTCTGCCTTTGGCTCAGGTCATGATCTCAGGGTCCTGGGATTGAGCCCGGCATCGGACTCTCTGCTCAGCAGGGAGCCTGCTTTCCCCTCTCTCTCTGCCTGCTTCTTTGCCTACTTGTGATCTCTCTCTGTCAAATAAATAAATAAAAATATTTAAATTAAAAAAAAAAAGTCACACCCACAGTCTGACCCTCTCAGAAATGAATTAAATTCTTACAATGGTTGGGGGAGGGGCGGGGGCAGGAGATAAAAACAGATTTGAAATCCTAAAGTCTAGGCCACCGTCCAAGTTTCATTATTAACTTACTCTGTGACCTTGTACAAGTCATACAACTACCTGGGTCTCTAGATCCTTCTTTTAAAAAATGAGACTAATAGCAGCTGTACTGCCAACCTCTTGGTAGTATCTAAGCAGATTCTTGGATGGTTGCAAATGGCCTTTGGAAGCACTAAAAATATGCCCTAACAGCACTTTTTTTTTTTTTTTTCTTGCCAGGAAGATCAGCACAAATTATTTTATAGCTTAAAGAGATTGCTATTTGAAAATTCAAACTAAAATGTATTGGGCATCTCTTCTATGCTTGGCCCTTCCTAAATACTGTCTTCAACCCTCACAAAATCCTTGGAGGTTATGTGTTTTTATTCTAATGTGACAACAGAATAATCAAATCTCAGAGAGCTGAAATGACCTGTTTAAGATTGCACGTTATCCATGGTAGAAGTGCTCTGAGCTCCCAGAACTGGCTGACCCCAAGAAGTGGGAGCCAGTCATCCACTACGCGGTATAAAGACCTATTGCTGGGACCAAAGAATCTTGTCTCCATTCATTTTAGGTCAACTTAATAGTTTTGGGCAAAGCACATCAGAATAGAGTTTTGTTTTTGTTTTTGTTTTTAGGGCAGAGGTAATACTTAGTGGTACTATTTGGAACCAGAAGTCTTAGGATCTGTGGTCCTGTCCACTGTGGCCCTTCAGTGATGTTCCACACAGTCTGTGTACAGAAAAATAAGTGTTTGTAGGCTGAGTGTGTTGTTGTTGTTAGTAAATAAAGAAATTAAGGTGTTAAAAGTATAATCTTCTCTGCTTATATTTTTTAATTTATTAACAATAGCCACTGTCACTTTCTTACCCCTACTAAATACCAGGTCTTATATGAGATCTTGAGGGGCCAAAGCAGACATGGTCCCAGCCTTAATATTTGAAAGTCCACGTGGTGGCACAGAGTTAGGAGGTCTATTGGCTCCTGGGAAAGCAGGTGGTAGTTTTAGCCTAGGATCAGGGTGAAGAATTTGGGAATAAATAGATACCTGTGACAGGTATTTAGAAGGTAAAAGCCAGTAAGTCTTGATTATGGACTCAGTCCCCTCGGGTAGGGACATGGCAGGAAGAGAGGTCTCAAGGATGACCTGCAAGTGAGAAGAAAACTCTGGAGTATGGTGGCATTTCCCTTATCATTGAGTAGTAATGAGGATTCAGGCAAATGTGATTACTTATAGGGTAATTCCGTGTGAGCATTCGATAAATGCTAGATTGCGTCTTCCTGCTTCATTCGTAATTGACAAACAAACCAATGAAGCTTCCTATTTATCTCAGAATGTAAGTCACATGTGCGAGTGCTTGAGTAGAACTTGTTTCTTTTATTAAAAAAATAAAAGACTTTATTTACTTGAGAGAGAGAGCATGAATGGGGTAGAGGGGCAGAGGGAGAGGAAGAGGAAGAAGTAGCTTCCATGCTGAGCTGGGAGCATAAGAGGCTTGATCCCAAGACCCTGAGATCATGACCTGAGCCAAAGCCAAACTCTTAACCAATTGAGCCACCCTGGTGCCTCTAACTTGTTTCTTATTCAGGAAGACATATTGGGAGGAAGGAATCCAAAGATATACAACCTCATGATAGGCTCCGGAACCTTCTTTTCACCTTGGTACAGCAATCTGCCCTCTACTTTTTCCTCCTAAGGCTACAATAGCAGGAGCAGAAATAACCAGGTTGAGTTTCCCTCTCTTGCCCTTCCCTCTGGTCAAGGTTCAGTCAATAGTGCTAATGAGCAGTGAAATGGCCAAGAGTAACAGAAGAAAGGAGAAGGGAAAGAAAGAGAGCCGAAGTCAAATACTATATGTTTTAGTGCTCATCTAAGATTTACATTATGCTTCTCTTCATAAGGATTTGAAATAAAATTAAAAAAAAAAAAAACGGAAGTGTCTCTCATAGTGTATAACAGATTCTTGTTGAACACATCAAATTCCTCTCTGTATCAGTTTTTACTAAAATCACTTCATTCATGATTATCATCAGGTAAGCATCTTAATGACTTGGGTTGCTGTAGGAGATTTGTGGAGCAGGAGATCATGTTAGGGGTATAAGACTTCATCAAAAAATATACTTTAAAACTCTTTACTTCCGGATCCAAGTCAGGATAACAGAGGAGACCTTCCTAGTCCCCGTGACAAACAATGGAGGGATACAGATGGGATAAATAGGTAGACTAACCAAATGGCATATAAAGGGATGCATTAAGTCAGGAAGCTCTGAAAATTAAATCACATTGCAATTTATTAGTCTCTAAAAGACTTCTGTCTAGATGAAGAATAATGGGAAACATCACACTAAAATAAATGTTATTAATCTGAACTCTGATAATTAAGACGTTAGTCATACTTTTGGCTATAAGTGTTTGGAATAAATGACTGATATGAAAGACAGATATGAAATAAAGAACCAAACTAGAGTTTAAGGTTTACAGCAATATTCCATAAGTCCTATCTTTCTCCTTCCACTCTCTTATTTTACTGTATCTTTGGTACTTGCATCAGTTCCTAGCTTTATCACATCATCAGTTCCTTTCAGTGAGAAAGCAAAAGTTAACATCACAAAATGAAATCTGAATTCTTTCTCATTTGGACGAATGCTTACTGTCGGATGCACATTAGTGAGGCTTGGCCTGCTTAGGGTAGAATGACTTATTTTTTACACTTCCAGGATGGTTTCAAGAATAATTTAGGTGAATTATTAGGTTTAGAAAGACATGGGATTTTTCATTACAGAAGTTAAGTTAAATAAAAAAGTCCCTTTTCTGGTACCAACTGAACACGCTGCTCTAAGGGACCTGTTTTGAAATAGGGCTCAAAGTCACGGGTAGAAGAATCTTTCTAATCCAGCATCGTGGGTCCAGTAGAGCCACAGGGTGGGGATGTGAGTCTGCAGATAAGCCTCTGCTGGCCTGAACACCCACAAAGAAACATTCAGTGGTCCGTACCCTGGATCCTGAAACCACAAACCAAGGGAGTCTGTCCAAAGCTCCTTTACCAGGTTTAAATTGTGTGGATGTGTGTGCTACCTTTTCATCCATCTTCTCAGGTTACAAGCAGGCACAGAACTGACATTTATGTTTCTGTAAAGACGTCTTATTATCAGTAGGTTGGTATCAGCCAACTGTCGGAAAGCGAAATGCACCTTCGGAACTACCTAACTAATGCCTCCTTTTAAAACGTTGTGTCATCTTTGGTATTTCCTTTGGCCCCAGTGAAATAAATGACAACTAAATCATTCAGCTAGCTGGCTTCCATATCAATTCACCTACTTCTCAGGAAATCAAAGTAAAAGGTATAAGATAATTATCAGGCCGAGGTGTCGTTTTTCCTTAACAAGGACAACTAAGCCCCGGCACTGCTATATCCCTCCGGGGTCAACTCTGCCGTGGTTTCTACTATTCACCCAGATTTGCAGTTTTCAAAACGTATTAGAATATATCCAACGTCTCTTTCTACAAGTAAACTGCTGCTGCACAGGGGAAAATAAAAAAAGTAAGAGTTTTACAAGGTTTCAGATGCTTTTACATTACATTGCAATACACAATGTGACAATTTTATATAATTTTCACTTATTCCTGGTTCGGAGTGAGGGTGTTGACGCTCTCTTAAAATTCCAATGCCAGAACTACACCACGAGGAACATTTCAATCCACATTGCCTGCCCAGCACTGAATATGCTATACTCAGGCTTCTGTCAAAGAAAATTTTCCAGAACCTTCCACATCACAGATTCTTTTGACCAAGGGGACAAGAATAAGTTTCAGGGGTAAATTGGTCCATATCCATGAGTCGAAGGCAGATTATATGCTTGGTAGATAAAAGACTGAATTCTTTACACACACACACACACACACACACACAAAATGTGTCCTGGTAACAAGCCTAGCATTAACATACAGGAACATTACTTATTTTTAAAGTTGTAAACAACAACAAAATAGTTTATTTTCCTGTTTGAATAACCCTTTAAATAACGGTCTTTCTCCTTCTCCTGTCCAAATACTCATGACCCTATTAGTTTCCCACCTGAGTTTGGTTTTAATCCTTTCTTTCAGAGCTTGTTCATGAACCCTGCGCTCCCACGTAGACAGAATGAGCCATGCACATGTACCTTGTTTTGGTGGTGGGGGGGAATAATGCATAATGGGTATGCAATCATTTAAATTGTTGATTAATATATCAATTAATATATCAACATATCAAAATTTTGAAATAACTTAGTAATTTCACATGTTTGTGAGTGTATCAAAGTTTAAAACTATTCAATTACTTATATGACTTGTTTATCATATAAACAACCTATGGTTAATTTTGTGCCTGTCCTTTTGGTATCATTTAGGGAAGCTTTTACCTCGAGTATTACGTGTCCTAAAGCCTCTTTATAACAGAAATGCACTGATTCGTGATAATTCAAGAATGACGTATGTGATTCTTGGACATAAAAGAACTCATTGAATTATTTTAAGACCTAGCTCATAAGGAAATCAGCAAATTTTAGAGTAAATTTCAAGAGTGAAAAAACCCGCACTGTAAGCTTCCAATAATACATTATTTTGTGTTACACACAAAAAATACATTTTAAAAATATATTTTATGGTTATTATGTGTGCAATATTGGCTTTTAGGAATTTTTTCAGCATTTAGTATCTTTGCAACTTAGTTTAAATACCATATGTAGAACGGTTGAAGGAAGAAAAGTTTTCTTTAATTATGCAACTTAAACACACAAGTTCATATGGGCCCTGCTCTTATATGTACTTTCACTGATTCTCTGAAATCTAAAAACAAAATGAAAATATAGCTGGCCCTTAAACTAAGCAGGGGTTAGCGACTTTGACACCCTCCCCACCCCGGAAAATTGAAAATCCATGTATAGTTCTGAATCCCCCAAAACTTAACTCCTAATTTCCTACTGTTGACCAGAAGCCTTACTGATGAATAAACAATTGATTAACACTTATTTTATGCATTATATGTATGCTATACCATGCACTTACATAAAGTAATCTAGAGAAAAGTAATGTTATTAGGAAAATTGTAAGGAAGGAGTACCTGGGGGTGCACAGTTGGTTAATCATCCAACTATTGATTTTGGTTCAGGGTGTGATCTCAGGGTCGTGAGATTGAGCCCCACATCAGGCTCCACATTGGACATGGAACATGCTTGAGATCTTCTCTCTCCCTCTGCCTTTCCCCTCTCTCTCCTTCTCTTAAAAAGGAAGAAGAAAGAAAAGAAAGAAAGAATATCATCATGAAAATACATTTATAGTACTCTCCTTTATTTATTTATTTTAAGAATTTATTTATTTATTTGACAGAGAGAGATAACAAGCAGGCAGAGAGACAGGCAGAAAGAGAGAGAGGAGGAAGCAGGCTCCCCACAGAGCAGAGAGCCCGATGCGGGACTCGATCCCAGGACCCTGAGATCATGACCTGAGCCGAAGGCAGAGGCTTAACCCACTGAGCCACCCAGGTGCCCTATTTATTTATTTTTAAAGATTTTATTCATTTGCCTATTTGAGAGAGCACAAGAGAGAACATGAGGGAAAGGCAGAGGGAGAACCAGGCACTTCGCTGAGCAGGGGGCCCGATGCGGGACTCAATCCCAGGGCTCTAGGATCATGACCTGAGTCAAAGGGAGTCTCTTAACCAACTGAGCCACCCAGGCACCCCTATAGTACTCTCCTGTATGTGTTCAAAAACATTTGCTTATAAAGTGGATCTGTGCAGTTCAAACCTGTGTTGTCCAAGGGTCAACTGTGATTGCTTTATGGGCAGATTCTGTCTACATTTATTTTTAAAAATTTTTTACTTAAATTTAATTAATTAACATTATTAAGATTAGCATTAGTTAATTAATGTGTTACTAGTTTCAGAGGTAGAGCTCAGTGATTCATCAATCTTATATAACCCATGGATTCTATCTTTAAAAGTAGGAGAATGGGGGGTGCCTGGGTGGCTCAGTGGGTTAAGCCACTGCCTTCAGCTCAGGTCATGATCTCAGGGTCCTGGGATCGAGTCCCGCATCGGGCTCTCTGCTCAGCAGGGAGCCTGCTTCCTCCTCTCTCTCTGACTGCCTCTCTGCCTACTTGTGATCTCTCTCTGTCAAATAAATAAATAAAATCTTTAAAAAAAAAAAGGTAGGAGAATGGGGAAGCTTATTAACTTTTTGATACCTGATTTGCATATCCTGTAGTTATTTTCCTACAACGAAGCATTAAAATTCCTATTCCAATCAGTGATGTTCTTGCTTTAATGCTTTATTCTATGTTGCTTTACTCTTAGCAACTATTTCATATCCATGCAGTATAGCAGGTAACTTTTGAAAAAGGTGTAGGGTAGGAGATGGTTTTAATTGGAAAGGGGAAAGGTGGTTTCAATTTAATGAATCAGCTTCATTTTTGCACTATTTCCCCTTCTCAAAATTGACATTCAAAATTGAGTTCGGTTTTAGCCACACACTTGTCTTCTACTCTTTCCTTCACACCTGCCGTGAAGCAGATAAAGGTGTGAGAAATGTGAACCCATTCCAGTCTCGCAGTTTTATAAAAAATGGTCACGGTAATAGGTGTCAAACAGAGTTGTGGTTGTAAGAAAGAAAAATATGACTGCTTTAATTTTAATGTTTGAGCTTTGGCGATATAATTGGCTGTTGTATACTCCTCTTGTCTGTATTTTCCTTGAGTATTTGACTCTGTGAAGAAAACAATACATTTCTATACTATTTTAAGTTTTAAGAGCCATTACTGTATTTATACATAATGTTTGGGGTGGGAGAGTTATTAGTATCCAGTTAGTTTAGTATGAGCATTTAAATATCAAATATATTTATATATATATATAAACATATATATAAATACATATAGATAAACATAATATATAAATATAAATATATATTTACTTTTTTGGGAGTAAACTTTAAAATGATCTGTAGAGTAAGTAAATTTAGTAAAACGTTCACAATCTCATTTTTACTTTATTTTGTTTTATTTCACTTCATTTCGTTTCACTTTATTTAATCTCGTTTTATTATTTTATTTTAGGGGATCGAGTATATAGTAAAAAATAACCCAGTGTGATTATTATTTACCCACTAAACTAAAAAGCTTTAGAGGAAAGTGACATACTCAGCCTCAAATCTAATCCTGATTGCAAGATTATTTCTGCAAGAGAAGTATAGGAAAAAGAAAAAAAAAAAGGTGCTGTAACATGTAGAAATCTTTCTTCCCCAGTAGACTGTGCCTGTAGGCAAGGTGCAGGAGCTCCATGGCCACTGTTTATCTAGAAAAAGGCCACAGGAGTGTTGCTCTATGCTGTGACACTGTTTCACACTTTTGTTATCTGTTTAGAATCTGTCTGTCCAACTGAATCCTCACAAGCAGAATTTTAATTTTCACATTTTGCTCTATCCTTCAAACCCCTGCGCACTGTTAGAAAGAAAGGGAACCCCAAGATCACAGCAGGTATCTTCAAAGTGGGGTGTGGTGGTAAGCAGCCCAATCCCGAGTATAGGAGGAAAACAGAACTTGTCTTCATGCCTACCTTTTATTTGTAAATGAAGAAATTAATGTTTGCTAATACTTAATATACAGCTGTATATGGGTGTCTCCCCATGTCATGTGTCACTTACGGTTATAACACATAGATCGGTATCGGTATGTAGCAGATGGCCACCTGTCATGTGCAGTCCGAGAGGCATCCAAAGACAAGGGTGTGTGTTCCACAGTGCCAAAGTGTCATCATCCTCTTACTCTCAGATAATTGCAAGGCATTGTGAAAATACGCAGTTGAAATATATTTAAATAGACGGACCAGCAGATTGCAATGACTGCTTTTAACCACTCCAAGACTTGTAAAATGGCCACAAGCCACAGATAGACTATCTTGCTATGAACCCCTACTCTACCTTCGCCACTTACTAACTGTGTGATTGAGCACTGGGACAGTTGACATCTCTGGGCCTCTATTTCCTTATTCAAAATCAGATAAGGGCATATTCCTCACTGATTGTAGAAGGCATTAAAAGAGCTGATATCTGTAAATATCTTAGAACAGCACCTACAACATAAAACCAGATAAGGCCAACTGCTATCACATCTACTACCATTACATTTACTGTAGGAATCAACAGAAGAAAAATGTTAGAGATACAAATGCTTTTGCCTGAGAAAAAAGTTTCTATCAGGCATTGTATTAATCAGCGTTCTCCAGAGAAATAAAGTCAACAGATAAAACATGAGTGTCTGTATATGTGTGTAGACATGCATGCATGTAGACGTGTGTGTAGACATGTGTGTAGACATGTATGTAGACATGTATGCAGACGTGTGAGCTTTTAAGGAATTGGCTCACATGATAGTGGAGGTGGTAAGTCTGAAATCTGTAGGGTAGACCCGCAGACTGAAGACCCAGAAAAAAGTTGATGTTGCAACTGTCAAGTCTAAAGACAGTCTGGAGGCAGTATTCTTTCTTCCTCCGGGTACCTCAGTCTTTTGCGTTAACATCTTTAATTGGTTGGAAAATGTCTACACACATTAGGGAAGGTAAGCTTTATTTCTCAAAGTCTACTGAATTAAGCAGTAACCACACCAAAAAAATATAATAATAATAGTAATGATAAGCCTTCACAGTAACATCTAGAATGGTGTTTGAACATCTGGACAACACAGTTCAGGCAAAGTTGACACATAAAATTAGCCATCACAGGCATACTACAAGTCAAAAACAAGAAGCTAATCAGAACCAATCTGTTCAGTCATGTACTCATCTGCTCTTCATTCATTTTCAAAAAGAAAATAATCTGCCAGCCTCTTTCTATCAACTGGTCTGTCATTCGAGGTTCTGAGGACATAACTGTCAATGAAATAAATTAGCCCCAGAATCAGAGAGGTTATATTCTGGTGGTGGTACGTAAACAGTAAACAAATACATAACTTAAAAAATATATACCTTCCAGTGCTTACATTGGGTAGGAGGTGATGATTTGCAGAGTAAGGGGATAAGGAATGTTGTGGGCAGAGAGGTATGTACTGTCCATAGGGGCTCAAGGAACAGAGACACGAAGGAAATGAAGGAACTACTTGTGGAGACATTATGGGAAAGAGCACCCCAAACAAAGGGCAGGACAAGGAATGTTCTTGATATGTTCAAGGATCTGCAAGGAGTATTTTGAGCAAAGGAGAGGCATAGTCTGATTTACCTGATGACTGTAGATGACTCTAAGTACTGTGTGGCCAATAGACTCTGTGGGGATAAAGGGACAATCCCTAGAAGGGTACTTCAATTATATAACGTGGTGGGGGGTGGTTGGGGGGAGGGTGATGATGGCAAGGACCAGAATGGCAGCAGTGATGGTAAGGGGGTTGCTCAGGTATCAGAAATAGGATGCTTTGAGGTACAGTCAAAAAGATTTATTAATGAATTAGGTGTGGTTTGTGAAGTAGGAAAGAAGTTATGTTGTCTCCATGGCTTTAAGACTGTACAAAGGGAAGGTTACAGCTCTTATTTACAGATATGGTGACAAATGAAGGAGAAGCCATGAAAGGGAGGAACATGGAGTTGGGCTGGGACCTGCTCCATCTGAGATGCCCCACAGACATAGAGGTAGGGGTATCAAGTTCGTGTTTCTAGAACTATCTGGAGTCCAGGAGAGAGGGCCAGGTTTGAGATGGAAATTTATAAGTCATCAGTGATTTGATGGAAAGCCATGAGCATGTATGAGATCAGCTACACGTGTATGATGCCTGAGTGGATGATGGAAGGCATACTCTGTCATTTTGAAGTCTGGAGAGCACAAAACAAAACAGCGAAGTAAACACAGGGTCAGAAGGTAAGCTTGGAAGGAAGAAAGAAAGAGTTTCCCAAGCATCAGGTGGAGATGGTGTGTCAAGGAGGAGGGAATGGCTACCCAAGAAGGAGAGAATGGTCAAGTATTTAAGAAATAGGAGATGGATTTACATTTGTGATGGTCACTGGTGACCTTGGAAAGAGCTATTTCAGTGGGGGCCGCACTCAAGGTGAAGGAGGCATTAAAGGGAGGGTATAGGAAACATTTTGGAAGAACTTTGCTATAAAGTAGGACATAGAGGAGGAAAAGTAAGTCTCCTTTTACCCTTCTAGGTTCTTGGCTGAGACCTTGTGCAATAAAAGATGGATTAACAAGAGAAAAACCCAAGAAGATTAGTAACATGTAAATCTCTTGAATACATGGATGATACCCAGGAAACCTTTGTAATCATCAGAAAGTGGCCCAAGACATTCCTTTAAATACCATCTACAACTAAAGACAAAAGAAGTGGGGGGCAGGGGTGCGGAGTGGGAGGGAGGTCAGAATATGGGAGGTTATCAGCCAAAGCTCAGTAAACAATATTGAGGATGTTGTGTTGACTTAATTTGTTTGTCTTCTCCATTGAGAAGTTTCCAGAGATTTAGTCCTTCACTTCCTGGTACAGAGAGAGAGACACTCTCCCAAAAGTAAATGTCTTACAAAAGGGTAACTTCAATTTGGTTTTTAGAGCTTCTCCTCTTCTGCTCTTTCTTAAAAGGAATGAGCTCAAGGTAAAAGGTATGCCAAAGAGACATGTGTGGGGGTGGCAAAATCTTTTTCCACAGAACAGAGATATTGAGCCATTAGAGTTCTGGAATGCTTTTTTGTCTTGGTTTTTAGATAGAAAACATTACAGAATGTTCGTATGCTGTTTGAAACAATGCAAGAGAAGTCCGGGGAAGAAGACACCAACTCAGAAAGAACAGAAACAAGCGTGCCAGGGCGGCTCAGTCCGTTCAGCGTCGGACTCTTGATTTCCGCTCGGATCATGATCTCAGGGTCCTAGAATGGAGACCCACATGGGGCTCCCTGCTCAGGGCAGGGTCCGAATGAGGATTGTCTCTCTCCCTCTCTCTTGGCCCATCCCCTCCAGTTCTCATAGACGGGAGCACAGGCTAGCTCTCTCCAGAATAAATAAATAAATCTTAAAAGAAGAAAGAAAGAAAGAACAGAAACAACCGCCTGAAGTAGGTCTTGATTTAGGAGATAAGAGGATGGGAACTGAAGAAGCTGCCCTTCCATAAAAGCACTGAATCCCCTTCTTATTAACAGGCACGACCCAGAGCATATGCTCATGGATAGAACGGGTCAGAAGTAGCAGTAGATACTATCACTTGCACTTAACAAATACAGTATTTGCAGTGTAGCTACTCCTCGTGTATCAGTGAGAACAAAAAGATATTTATGTATGCTGTTAACACTAAAATATGTAAATGGCTCTTATATTTTTAAAAAAAAATGTTTTTCGAGTGTATTTAATACTGTCCTTGTCAACAAATACACAAACATGCTGGTATTTGAAATAAATAAAATCATATTGGGGAATAATCCTAAAATGTAATATTGGTAGGGGTATTGTAATGAAACTCAGGGGGTTCTCCCCTGCCCCCACAGGGGTGCATCAAATTGAAAGCAGCCCAAGGAAGTACTGAAGGCAAGTAACTTCTTATTACTTTTTACAAGGAAGGAGACAGAGAGAGCATTATCAAAGCACTGTGTCCCCATTGGGTTAGTATAGGAAGATTTTTTTTTCTTTTAATATTTATTTATTTATTTGTCAGAGAGAGAAAGAGAGAACCCAAGCAGGGAGAGTGGCAGGCAGAGGAAGAAGCAGGTGCACCACGGAGCAGAGAGCCGGATGCAGGTCTCCATCCCAGAAGCCTGGGATCATGACCTGAGCCGAAGGCAGACCCTTAACGAACTGAGCCACCCAAGCGACCCAGGAAGCTTTTAGTCAGTGTGTTGGGGGCTGGAGAAGGAGTTTGCAGAGGTATTTCAGGTTCAGTAGTACATCCTTAGCACATCAACAAGTTAGTGTGTACATCCTATGTTCAAAAAAAGAAAAAAAATGCAGAAAATTCTACCCATAGGAGGAGACCTTAGTATTGAAATAAGCCAAAGGTTAAACTTCAGGTGAGCAGATTAAGTTCTCAAGTCCAGTCTGGCTCAAACTGGCTCACGTAAGGGGCTCTCAGGGGAAACACCTAGTTGGGCTTCTCCTGATTTGGAACTGCTGGTTCTGCAAAACAAAACACATTCCTTATTCCTTGAATAACCTTCTGTTGCCTCCTACCTATCAGCGTCCTGCTGTCATCCTAGTAGTTTGGGAACCCTGATTGTGGAAAGGTGTGTGTGTGTGTGTGTGTGTGTGTGTGTGTGTATGGGTGGGTGTGTGGGGGTGGGGTGGGGCAATGGTTAAAGTTAAGCATTAAAAGATTTAAAAGTGAAGATTTTAACATTTAAAAGTTAAGAATATGAATTCAGAAATAAGTCTTTAAAGACTTTGAATTTTTTCTTATCCAGAATGGTGAGGCATCAGAGAATTAAAAAAAAAAAAAAAATGGAATGAATGGCTGGATCCATTCCATTTGGATTTCAAAAGCTTTCTCTGGTGGAGAAGTCATGAGCTTTTACAGTAATAGCAAGAGAGGACAGAAGAAGAGAGAAAGGGACAGAAGAGACACAGAGACAGAGAAGGATGATGTGAAATGAAAAGGACTGGAATTGGGGAGGGAACAGTAATATTTGGGGGGGAAAAGGACAGACTGAAGAGGACTGAGAGATGGTGTTCTTATTTATTGAGGAAAATCTCTACGGGGTCAGGAAGAGAATAATTCGGCAGGAAGTCTTGGAAGAGTTGGGGGAGAGGGAAATGATCCATTTATTTTTGGATACATCCAATTCTAAATTCCTGTGGCCAGCCCCAGGGGGTCTATCCAGCAGGCCATTTTCTGGAGCCCAGAAAGGCGTACTAGTACTCAAATGTTGGATTCTTTAGTTTAACCTGAAATATTGCATCCCGACCCTGTCCTATAGTTGGTATATACCCTTCCTGTTCATGCTTTTTTATACTTCTACTATTTATCTATGTCCGTAAATAATAATAACAATATTTTTATTTTTTTTTAAATAGCTTGCATAAATGGTACCAAGATGTGTTTACGTTCCCTATTACTCTGATACATCGATCTAGTTCAGAGGTTGGCAAACGGTGGCCCAGGGGTCAAAACCTGATCCTGCCCTTGTTTTTTTGTTTTTTTTTTTTTTTTAAAGATTTTATTTATTTATTTGACAGAGAGAAATCACAAGTAGATGGAGAGGCAGGCAGAGAGAGAGAGAGAGGGAAACAGGCTTCCTGCCGAGCAGAGAGCCCGATGCGGGACTCGATCCCAGGACCCTGAGATCATGACCTGAGCTGAAGGCAGCGGCTTAACCCACTGAGCCACCCAGGTGCCCCCTGCCCTTGTTTTTATGCTGTCTTCAAACTAAAAAAGTTTTTTTTTATGAACATTTTCAATCAATTTGATGATAGGAAACATTAACTTTGAACCTCAAGTAGATGAAATTTTAGCCCCATAAAGGGAACCCTATTTTTTTCTCATTAGTAGATCTGTATTACAAAATAAAATAAAATACTTAATTTTTATTACTATACTTTGAATTTCATAAAAAATATGGAAATCAGTGTGTTTTGTTTTGTTTTGTTTTGTTTTGCTTTCTCATACTATATAAGTACCTATACAATTTCCTGAACTTACCTTGGCCGGCAAGGACTAAAAAAATAAACTTGATCTAGGTAACTCATTAATTTTGACAACTGATGCTTTTCCATTTTATAAGTACATGATTATTTATGTGTTTGTTACTTAATAAACTAAATTTCATTGTTTTGTATTTTTTGCTATTAGAAACAATGCTTAAAAATTATACGTGTGTCCTTTTACACAGGAATAAAACTTTCTGTGTGTATGAACCTAAAAATGGCTTTGTTGTCTTAGAGGGTATGTGTATCTTCATCTTTTTTATATATTGTTTATTCATTCCACAAAGTGCTCTACCAGTTTACATCCAATCAGCAGTGGGAGAATTTCTCACCAACATCTTAACCAATACTTGTTAATTTCTTAAAATTTCTCTAATGTTTATTATAATCAATATAATTTCATATCTGAACCATAAATTACTGAAAAAACAGGACTTCTAGTTTCTAAAATATATTTTTAAATCTATCATTCTCTTTCTATTGTATGGACTTTTTAAATATTTAAAACATTGACCTGAATGAAACTGACATGTGGATATTTATATCATAGTATATAGCCAATTTGTCTACGGTTCCATTTGTTCTTGAAAAGAATTTGTATTTTATAAAAGCCTTGTGTTTTGATCTCCAAGTAGTTAAACCAGTCGCTTCTTGGCCTTTTGGCTAAGATCAAATGTAGTGTAGTCAATTAAGCCAATCATTTATAATGTTGAAATCTATCATTTTTTTAAAGATTTTATTTATCTATTGGGAAGAGAGAGAGAGAGGGAGTGTGCACGAGTTGGGGGAAAGGCAGAGAGAGAGGGAGAAGCAGACTCTCCGCGGAGCAGGGAGTAGGGCCTGAGGTGGGGCTCATTCTGGGACCCCGGGATCATGATTTGAGCCAAAGGCAGACACTTAACGAAATAAGCCACCCAATTGCCCCATCATCTACTTTGTGCCTGATTTACTTAATTACTCTTACAGAACAGAATGCATAATTGCAAATTAAATTTCTCCTTGGTCTTCTGTCAATGACCACTTTATACATTTGGGTCTATACTATTAGGTACATATACATTTGATGATGTTTTATGTTCCTAGCAAATAGCTTTTTTACTTTTGTTGTCATGATTCTCCTCTTATCCCCAAATCTACTTTCCAATATTAATAGTGACATATCATCTTTCTTCTGCCTCTTATTTCCCAGTGATGTTTTTCTCCATATCTTTTTTTTTTTTTTTTTTTTTTTTTTATATTTTTTATTTATTTATTTGACAGAGAGAGATCACAAGCAGGCAGAGAGGCAGGCAGAGAGAGAGAGGAGGAAGCAGGCTCCCTGCTGAGCAGAGAGCCCGATGTGGGACTCGATCCCAGGACTCCGAGACCATGACCCGAGCCGAAGGTAGCGGCTTAACCCACTGAGCCACCCAGGCGCCCCTCCATATCTTTATTTTTGATCTCACTATAACAAGATAGTTAAGGAAAACCTCTCAAAGTGCTAGGTCATTTTATTATTCCAGTTTTAAAATTACTCCTTTCACAGAAGAGCTATTTTGTTTGTGGGTGATGTGCTTGTTGATACACTTGCAGACCTTTAAACTGTCGTGTTACATGCATTTTCTATTTACCATACTTCTTTTGCTTCTTTCTTTTCTCTTTCTTAACTTTTATCCACATAAGCCCAGTTCACTCCCCTAATTCATGTGCCTATGCTCATTGTATTTTTATTCTTAACTGTCTACCCTTAAGCTGATACAAAATTAATAGACCTTAATTTTAGTACAGTTTTAGATTTATAGAATAATTGAGCAGATTCTCTGTAGAGGTCTCATATATTCTCCACCCCCAATCCTGTATGCAATTTTCTTTATTTTTAACATTTTACACCAGGGTGACATTTTTTGTTACAATTAGCGAACCAGTCTTGGTACATTGTCATTTCCTAGAATCCATACTTCGCATAAAGTTTCACTCTTGGTTTTGTACAGTTCTGTGGGTTTTGATAGATGCATAATGAAGTGTGCACTGTTCCATTTTCACACCGAAGGAGTTTATCTGTGCTTCACTTACTCATCCCTTTCCTCCCTCCCCCAGGATCCCTAGCAACCATGGTTCTTCTCACTCTTTCCATAGTTGTGCCCTTTCCAAAATGTCTCGTATTTGGGATCCCATATTATGTAATCTACTCAGAGTAGCTTCTTCCACTTAGCAATATGCATTCAAGGTTCCTCCGTGTGTTTTCAGAGCTCAATAGTTCATTTATTTTTACTGAGAAAGAATGTGCCCCTGTATAGTTTGTACCACAATTTGATTATCCATTCACCTACTGGGTTGTTTCCAGTTAAGGGCAAATATGAATAAAGCTGCTACAAATATTTGTATGCAGGCTTTTGTGGACATTAGTTTTCAACGCCCTTGGGTAAATACCAAGAAGCATGTGACTACTGCATTGTACGGTGAGTATGTTTGGTTTTATAAGATACCACCAGACTGTCTCCCCAAGTGTCTGCACCACTTTCATTTTCACCAGAAGAGAATGGGCACTGTGACTGCCCAACATTATCTGTGGCATTGGGTGCTGGTAGTTTTTTTTTAGATTTTAGCTATTCTAATATGCGTGTAGTTGTGGTATCTCATTTTTGTTTTAATTTACAATTCCCAAAGGACATAGGATATTGGGAATATTTATTTTTATTAATAGACTATACTTTTTAGGGCAAGCATCTTTATTTTATTAACAGGCGTAATTTTAATTTCTCATGGGAGAATTTTTCCTTACCCAGGTCCAGACAGACAGCAAATTTCCTGTCCCAACGTGTGCTAGTGGATGAACTTTTGCCTGTTTCCAATTCATAAGGGTTACATTCCTCCCAGCCTTTTGGGTTATGTAGGAGTCTCAGAATCAACTTCGCTCTGTGGTTCCAAACCCGTATCTTCTACCTCGTAGTGGGCCGTAGCATTCCTGATAGCCACAGGATTCCAGATAGCCAAGGCTGCTGCAGCCCTGGTTCATATGATTCCCTTTTTGCTTTGGTAGCCACTCCTAGTTGCTAGAATTTGGCTTTCTCTTGTCTGAGTATCTATTAAATGAGGCATCATTTAACTGCAGCCTCTCTCTTTATGGGGTAGAAGCTAAATATTGTTCGAAATTACTTAGGTAATATAATTTTACATTAAAAAAAGTAATGTAGATCCATGAATATTTTTCTTCATTTACATTAGGAAAAAACATTGAAATTAAAAAAAAAAAAAAACACTAAGTCACCCACCTTAAGAAACTAGAGAAGAACACAGCAAATAAAAACCAAAGGAGTAGAAGGAAGGAAATAATATAGAAGAGATTAAGTGGGTTTTTTTTTTCATTTTATTTTTTTTTTTTTTTTTTTTTTTTTTTTTTTTTTTTTTAAAGATTTTATTTATTTATTTGTCAGAGAGAAAGAGCGAGTGAGATCGAGCATAGGCAGACAGAGTGGAAGGCAGAGTCAGAGGGAGAAGCAGGCTCCCTGCGGAGCAAGGAGCCCGATGTGGGACTCGATCCCAGGTCGCTGGGATCATGACCTGAGCCGAAGGCAGCTGCTTAACCAACTGAGCCACCCAGGCGTCCCTTTTTTTTCATTTTAAAATAGAAAAATAACCGAGAAAAATCAGTGAAGTGAAAAGCTGATTTTTTTTTTAAAAACTAATAAAATTAATAAAACCCTACCCAGAATGATCAGGAAATAGAAGAAAAAAGACACAAATATAAAAGTTAAGATTCAAAGATGAAATAATATACTGTAGACTTTTATCTACAGAAAACACTGAAAGGACAATAAAAAATACTGCCAACTATGCCTACAAATTCAACAGCTTAGATTAAATGGAACAATATATATTTTTTAATTGAGGTGAGCATTTTTTATTTATTTTTATTTTTTTATTATGTTATGTTAGTCACCCTACAGTGACAATCATTAGTTTTGTTTTTTGTTTTTTTTTTTGTAAGATTTTATTTATTTATTTGACAGACAGAGATCCCAAGTAGGCAGAGAGGCAGGCAGAGAGAGAGGAGGAAGCAGGCTCCCTGCTGAGCAGAGAGCCCAATGCGGGACTCAATCCCAGGACCCTGGGATCATGACCCGAGCCGAAGGCAGAGGCTTTAACCACTGAGCCACCCAGGCGCCCCATCATTAGTTTTTGATGTAATGTTCCATGATTTATTGGTTGCATATATTTTAAAATAAAATGCTGTCTGGACCCAGGCTGAGGCCTTGGCTAGAGGCTGGTTGATTTCCTTCCTTTCAGCCAATGGAGTCCATGCTCCAGTCACCTCCTTGCGAGGCTCTCATACGCTCGACTGCTGTTCACCTGTCTTTATCACCAGAGTCCGATACCAAACAACTAGTACAAAATATATCCAGTATCCCATGAAGTTGTTCAAATGACCCAGTCCACAGGAACCCAGGAAACCAACCTGATCCTGCTCCACTGGCCATACAGAAGCTGACCCTCACAGCTCTGGTTTCCTGTCACCCTGCACCCGAGGGACAAGTCTTTGTGTGGCCCTGCCCAGTAGCCTTCTCTAACTTGAAGCTGTAAGTAACAGAGATCTGCTTTTCACCTACTCAACTCAACTCAAATTTTATGAGAGTCTAAGTCTTAGGGTGCCTGGGTGGTTCAGTGGGTTAAGCCGCTGTCTTTGGCTCAGGTCATGATCTCAGGGTCCTGGGATCGAGCCCCGCATAGGGATCTCAACAAGGAGCCTGCTTCCCTCTCTCTCTGCCTGCCTCTCTGTCTACTTGCGATCTCTCTCTGTCAAATAAATAAATAAAATCTTTAAAAAAATTAATAAATCATGTGAAAGACAAACTATCAAAACTTATTGGAGAATACATAGATTACCTAAATAATACCTGCTATGATCTGAATGTTTGTGTCTTCCCAAAATTCACATGTTGAATATTAACTGCCAAAAGTAATGGTATAGGTAGGTACAGTCTGGGGAGGTTGTTAGGCCATGAGGACGGTGTCCTCATTAATGGGATTCGTACTCTTACAGAAGAGGTGCCAGAAAAATCCTTTGCACCTTCTACCATGTATAGACACAGTAAGAAGGCTCTGATTGTGAACTAGGAAGAGGGTCTTCACCAAATTATCACCAAGCTGACACCTTGACCTTAGACACACCGGTCAATGTCAGAATTGAGAGGAATTAATTTTGTTTTTTAGCAACTGCCCAGTCTGGTTTTTATTTTGTTTTGTTTTGTTTTAAGAGCAGCCTAAAAACAAAACAAAACAATAATATAGTTATTAGATAAATTGAATCCATAGCTAAAATCATCCAGTAAGGAAAACTCTAGGCCCAGATAGTAAAGTCTCCCAAACATTAGGAAATAACACAAATACTGCACAGTATATTTAAGTAAATGAGAAAGGAGGGAACACTGTACAACACATTTTATGATGCCAGCATTACCTTGATACCAAAACTAGATAAAAACATTAAAAGCCAGAAAGACCATAAATCAATATACTCATGAACATAGGTGAAATAATCTCAATAAAATACCACAAACTGAATTCAGTATATATAAAATTTATAAGTCACTCTACCAAATAAAATTTATCTTAGGAATTTATCAAAGCCAGTTCAACATACAAAAATCCATATTATCAGAATAAAAGTTAAACAAACAAACAAAAAAGTTAATGACCTTAATAGTTGTGAAAAAGCATTTGACAAGGCTTAAAAGATTCATTATTAAGGACAGAAAAGGACTTCCTAAACAGGAAAAAAAAGCATCTACAGGGAGAAAGAACACAAGCTATTATTATAGTCGATTGTGAAAACCCAGATTCTTTCTCCCTAAAATTGTATACAAAGTAAGGATGTACTTGCTTTCTACTCCTATTCATCACTACACTGGAAATCCTGACCAATGAAATAACACAAGAAAAAGAAATCAAAGGGATACAGATTTCAAAAAGGAAGAAATAAAACTCTTTTCACAGATCATACCATCTACCTAGAAAATCTCAAGGATTACTTCAAATTAAACCACAAAGAGCTATGACTACATAACCATTATAATGGCGAGAAACAAAACCAACACAAACACCTAACATTCCCAAGTGCAATGAAGATAAAGAGTAACTGAAAATCTTATGCATTGCTGGTGTGGGTGCAAAATGAAAAGGCAAAACCATTTTGGAAGTTTTTTATAAATTTAAACATATACCTACCATAGGAATCAGTAATCGTGCTTCTAAGTATTTAATCAAGAGAAATGAAAATTTATGATCATTCAAAAACCTGTTCGTGGATGGTTTTAGCAGCTTTACTCAGAAACACCAAAAACTGGAAGCAACCTAAATGTCCTTCAACAAATAAATGGATTAACAACCGAGGTAAATCCACACAGTGGAATATTACTCAGTAATGAAAAAGAATGAGCTATTGTCAAGTGGAATGGCATGGATGAATCTCAGATGCATGTATTACATAATGTTAAAAAGCTACATATTATATGATTGCATTTAAATATTTTTTTCTGAGAAAGACAATACTAAACAGAGAAGATATCAGTAGTTGCAAAGGGTTGAGTAGAGACAGGTTGACTACAAAGGAGTAGTATTAGGGAGTTTTTGATATCATGGAGGAATCATATTGTTTTGGGTGACAATTACATGATTTTTAAATTTTTGTTAATTTTTGTAGAACTACATATCAAAAGAATAAATTTTAATGTACATTAATTTTAAAATAAAATAATGTCATGTTTCATTATTATCACATCATACCGTCAGTATCTTTTTCCCATTAAAAATAAATACTCTCTATGTGTGTGGCTGGATTTTGTAATTAACACTCCTACCTTCCTGTAGAGGATCAAATACTAGTTACGGGCTAGGTCAGGAATTAGAGAGATGATCTGGTTTGCAATCATCATTTTTATGTTCTAAATAAACTAATTTTATATTCCCCCAATTCTTTCCTAAGATGGATGCCTCCAGTAATTCTTCACCTCCCTCATCCCGTTTCCAGTAACACTAATAATTAGGGTTTTCCTAAATCAGCCCCGCCCTAAGGCAAAGACAACCTCCCTGTGGGGATCAGCTTCTCAGTGAGAATCGGATGTTTCCACCCACCACTGTATATTGACACTTGCTAGGCTCCTGGCCATAAATCACTTGATGACATCACATTGTTGCTATAAATCCATGAACAAATAAGCTATCCTTCCATTAGGGAACATAAAACGGTCCATTTTCAGACTCAGTCTGCATACTGTTTATGGGTTGCTTGCTGCTTTCAGGGTTTTTATAAGAGAACATCCACTGTTTCTTTCTGGCGCTACTCCAGAAAGCAATGTTAACATTGCCCATTTTCCAAGATATTTGGTGGGAACACTGCATAACAGAGCCACATTTTCCATCAGGGACCTGCACCATATTTTAGTCTCTATTTTCCCAGACAAATTAAACCCACTGTTTTATGAGCTTCTTCAAAGGGGCAACATAGTAGCTCATTTTATTAAGTATGGATCCTGCCACTCAGAAAATCAATCATATGATAACAGAGCCTAGAGCTTACAGATTCTAGAACACATTAATTACTACCTCAGAGTCTGACTCTAAATTACTTAACTTCCTTAAGGAAAGTTAGGCAGTGGGCTAGTGTATGACCTTGGAATGGAAAGCACCATGACCTCAGATAGGTTATTTGCTGAGATGGGGCAAGGTAGAATAGTATAAGATCACTAAGCACCAAGCATCAAGAAGGGAGTACATTTTTACATCATTCATTCTGTCCTTTCTTAATTTGAGCTTGAAAATGATAGTTTATCAACATCGAGTTCTGTAACTTTCCTTCATGTTTTTAAAGTTAGCACTTTGGTTTGGGATTCCAACCCAGAACTAAGTTGCAGAGACAAAGTATAAGAGGCAAAAGGATTCCTCAGTTTAGCTCAAAGAAAGAGATGATAGATTGATGGAGCTACATATATATACATTTATAGAAATGTATATCCTTCTTTAATTATATATATTATAATTTTTAGAAATACATACACATTTACAGAAACAAAAAATATACAAATAAAGTTTTGAATTGTTACTTATTAGCCCACTCAGTTATTATTGCTAGGTTATAAAGCCAGTTCCTGGTTTTTGTTTCTTTTGTTTTTCATTCTTTGTCATTGAAATTGAATTACTTAGGTTCAACAGGTTTGGGATGGTTCTTTGATTATTCCTATGGTTCTTGGTTCTTTTGTTTAACAAATAGAAATTACAGAAATACTCAATAAAATTGGCTAAATTTATTTATGGTATGAGAGGCACTGCAGTGAGTGTTAACTATGTTTTCTCATTTTAAAATTGTAACAACTCTGTGAGGCATGCACTGTTGTTATTCCCATCCTGTAGATTAGAAAAACGAGCTTCAGAAAACTGGACACCCACCCGGAGTTTCTCAACTTGTAAAAGAGGATCCTGATTTTGAAAGCATGTCTAACTGATCCCAGGGAACATGCTCAAAGAAACAATCCAATCCTGACCCAATTACTAGCAATTTAAATAAGATAAGTGAGTTTATTGATAATTGGTAAATACAGGACTTTACTATGAAAGATAGAGATAAGTATCATGAACAACTTAGAGAATATAATAAAAGCTTTTGACCATCTCTCTCCAAAAGTGTCTATAAATCTTCTTTAACTATTTTTCATAATTCTGTCTGCTGATTTGAGATGTTCAAAAAGAGTCCTGGAAATAAGGCAATTTAAAGCCTGCATTTCTCTATTTCCTTTCTTGTAAATTCTCCCTCTGTATAAGTCAGGGTTCTTCAGAGATAATAGAACCAATTGAATACATGTCTTTGAAATGTATTATGATAAGGAGTTGACTTACATGATTACAGAAGCTAACAAGTCCCGTGATTTGCTGTCTGCAGTCTGGATACTCAGGAAAGTCAGTGGTATTGTTACAGTCTGAGTCCGAAGGCTTGAGAACCAGAGGAACAGACGGTGTAAGTCACTGTCTGCATGGAAATGACTGACACCTCAGCTCAAGAAGGCAGACAGGAAGAAAAAAGGCATGAATTCTCCCTTCCTCTACCTTTCGGGCTATTCATGGCCACACTGGGTTGGAGAACTCCCACCCGCACTGATGGCAATGTGCTTTACTGAGTCGTCTGATTCAAAGGCTCCTCTCATCTGTAAACACCCTCACAGAAACACCCAGAAACAAGTTTTTGTTTGTTTGTTTGTTTGTTTGTTTTTTAAGATTTTATTTATTTATTTGACAGAGGGGGATCACAAGTAGATGGGGAGAGAGAGAGAGAGACAGAGGGAAGCAGGCTCCCCACCAAGCAGAGAGCCCAATGTGGGACTCGATCCCAGGACCCTGAGATCATAACCTGAGCTGAAGGCAGCGGCTTAACCCACTGAGCCACCCAGGCGCCCCCAGAAACCAGTTTTAATCAGATACCTGGGCATCCTCTGATCTAATGAAGGTGACACATAAAGCGAACTAACACACCCTTATGTCTCCGGGATTTTCATTGTTGTTGGTTTTATTTGTTCACAGTAGTTTCAAGGCTATCCTGGATCATGAAAAGATGTAAAAAATGGGTAATACATAGGGGCACCTGGGTGGCTCAGTGGGTTAAGCCTCTGCCTTCGGCTCAGGTCATGATCTCAGGGGCCTGGGATCGAGTCCCGCATGGGGATCTCTGCTCAGCGGTGAGCCTGCTTCCCACTCTCTCTGCCTACTTGTGATCTCTCTCTGTAAAATAAATAAATAAAAATCTTAAAAAAATAAAATAAAAATAAATAAATAAATAAATAAATAAATAAATAGAAATTTTTAAAAAGAAATAAGTAATACATAATGCACTTCAAAGTGCGGGCTTCTTTATCAGATAAACCTAAGTTTAAATTTAGCTTTCTGAGGTACCTGGGGGGCTCAGTCAGTAAAGCATCTGACTCTTGTTTTCAGTTCAGGTCATGATCTCAGAGTCGTGAAATCAAGCCCTGGGTCCAGCTCTATGCTCAGCCCAGAGTCTGCTTGAGATTCTCCCTCCCCCTCTCTCCTTCTCTCCAACCCCACACTCTCAAATAAATCAATAAAGTCTTTAAAAAAGATTTATCTTTCTGATTCTTGCTGTGAGAATGTGAGCAAATTATTCAAATTCCCAAGACTCTATTTCCCCATATATGAAGAAGATTAATCTTATAGATTTTAGTTAGGTTTTAAATACAATGTATTTGAAACCTAGCAAATTCTTTAGCATGTACTATACATACTCAATATATGCAGGCAGTGACTGTTAGTCTGAAGTTCAGTGTGGCGTAGTATGTGTGTGCATGTATGTTGGGAAGGCCCTTCTGCCTCATGAGGAGAGTAATAAGAATTTTATAAAATTCCATGAAATGCAAACTCTTTGTGAATTTTCACTGGAAAAACATGGAGCTATTTCTCTGTGCCTTGGGTAGTGATGGTGGTGATATTTGCTTGTGTTGGGGTAGGTAAGGGCTTCTCCCCTTCCAAATGATTGAATCAGAAGCACACTGGTCCACATAAATACTCTACCACCAGCAGAAAGAAAGAAAGAGGAGAGAAAGCCCTACATAATTAAAAACCAGAAAACTGGCAAGATGGACTTGACATTCATGCAGTAAAATTTGAAGAATAAGTGTGTGGAAGAAACCTATAAAAAGCTACATTAGCAAAATTACCCTTATTTTCAGTATCAAATAGTCCATGAAACTAACAACAAGAACAACAAAAAAGATGCACAGAGAGGAGGAACCAACCAAGAACACTCAGCTGTATGGTCATAGCAAATGGAGATTAGGAGACTCACAGGCAACAACACAGGTGACTCACAGGAACCCCCAGTAGATACAGGAAGAACTAGATGATGACACTGAATTTTCCCTTCCTGAGGTCCCCATCACAGAATGTCTAACTCAACCTGATGCAGAAAAAATCATAACCATGCTTTTCTCATATGCTTTCCATGTGGACAGAACTCTAAAATTACATCATGGCAATGATACCATTAATGCTTTGATTCAAGTGAAGAATCTTCTACAGGCAAAGGTTACTCAATATTTTATCACCATATTTACCCCTATATCAGTGTATCTCTGGGGCTCTGGAAGAACTATCCTTTATCTAGCTTTAAATTAAGGTTCAGTTGCAACATGTAACACTTGTCAGGTGTCCGTCTTTAAATTAAGATTGAAGTCATTGCCTTTGGAGGGTTTTTTTCAATCTTTGTGGACAGAAGTGACTGGTCAGGGGACTGGAGAAATTGGAATGTCTGTTGGTAGCTCATCAAACAGCTGCCAGGCTAAATATGACCCAAATTGTGTTTTCTTACTGAGGCTTCATCTTGGTCTAAGTTGTGTTCCAGGACCTCGGTCTTTCAACAGGAAAGCTCTAGATGCCAAGTATCAGCAAGGAAACATAATTATTACTAAAATTGAAGCAGGTACTATTAAATCTTTTCATTTCAATTTGGAAGTAGAAGATGAAGAGTTTAATATTAACTCAATCAGTCAGTTTAAATTAGGTCACAGTGTATTACAGTTAATAGCATTAAGATCACTAATACAGCTCCTGGAAAAACAAGTGAAGTATTATAGTTAGTCCAAGTAGACATATTCTACAATGATTTGATTATATTTATATGTTTTCTTGCAAACTCCAGTGGTATTTCTCAAGATTTTTTAGGTGTCAACATATGGTTTCAATTTCTCTGAAATATATAGCATAGCTTGTTCTCAGAGCAAATGCTGCCAAACAGGACTTGTAAATGTATCTTGAGGTAAAACTTAACATCTCGTCCTTTCCTATAAGACTCCTTGACTGATGCCTTCATGACCACCTCAGATGGAAAATCACACCATTACCCAAACGAGGTTTTCTCAAGTGAAAAGGGAAACAGGTTTCCCTTTCTTATGTACACTAATCTATAACTGAATTTTTGCTCATCAAGAATATAAAAATTATAGGCATGTTTACCTATTTCATAATTGCCAGTGATGATCAATTTCACAACAATTCATACTAAAGGGATCAGGCTTCCAACATTAGTAAAACAGAATATTTCAGGTAGAAGACATCTTTAAATCATTCTTAAACTTCCCTGGTCTGCGGTTGCTCCAAACACAGAAAAAAAGACATTTAAAAAAAAAATGCATTTGACTTCTAATAAAAATATGGCCAGAAATCATGATAATGCTCTATTTTCTGATAGAGCAAATATTTGTACAGAATTGTTTAACTTTAAGGTCCATTTCCAATTCACTATTTGTGCATTTGCTTAATACACATTCAAAAGTTTTCTGTTTCTCTTCTGTGTGTGTATATATGCATATATAACATGTGTATATTTGTCTGTTTTTTTAAATAAAACTTTAGGATGTAAATATAAAAATTCAGTTTGACATTTGTATGTTTTGTCTCTATTATAACCCAAATCCAAAACAAAACAAAACAAAACAAAAAAACCCTTGTTTGAACCTGAATCCTAATAAAGAATTATTACACCTCCCAAAAAGAAAAACCAAATCCAAGTAGTATATGAATCCATTTTATTCCTAATACTTTGTGGTAGATATTTTCTTGTGCTATAAATTCTCAGGGGACCTGGAGTTGGTTGGTTTCATAGGGTACAGCATTGATCCCTGCCCAACACGTGTGTACCTACTACTGATAAAGAGGTAACATGGTTCATGTATGGAAAATAGTTTAAACTTCTGTTTTTATATTTAGGTAATAAGAATACAAAACTGGTGAGCCAAGGAGGAACTTTGTCTACAAAATTGTCTCCTAAGTTCCAAATGATTATCTTGAAGTCATAAACGATCCAGCCGTCCATTAAGCCGTATCTCTCAATTTCTCACGGTTCCCATGCCTGAACACCTTCACACTATTACTGTTTTGTCTCCTACCAAAGGTGTTTATAAAATCTGTATACAGAAACAGACTAAATAGAACGGGACAATGGTTTGCTTCAGTGAGAACAGAGCACATTCTGGGCATTTCCCTCACCAACATCAGGAATATGTTGTAGGAAGTTTAAGACTCCAGTTACTTTTATAAATTTAGTACTTTCTTTCTTTTGATTATAAAAAAAAAAGAGAGAGAGAGAGATTTTATGTGTAGGAAATGTTGAAAAACACAGGTAAGAGAATACAATGAAATTAAAACTTGCCCAAGTCACTGCACAGAGATGTGTAACCACTCGTATGTGATTCTGTCCTCTTAAAAAAAATAAATAAATAAGCTTACAACCTATAGAATTTCCTTAAAATATAAAGATAGAAGAGAAGCATCTTTCTTTCCCCTAAACACTTCTCAGTTTGGGGGTTTTGGTTTTTTGTTTTGTTTTGTCTTGTTTACAGCAGTATGTTAAAGTAATTACAGCTATTACATTCCTGGAACACATCAAATTATATTTATAAAAACTATTGGACTTTTAAGTTATTTCCTGTCTTTTAGTTACTTCCCTTGTTTTTAAAAACTCAAGACAAGAATACTATTTATTGAATGTTTATAATGCATTTAGTGCCCTGCATCAAAAAGCTAGTCCAGAGGCGGCAAACTATTTTCTGTAGTCAGACCTAGCCCACTATTTTTTAAAAAATAAACTTCTGGGGGCACCTGGGTGGCTCAGTGGGTTAAAGCCTCTGCCTTCAGCTCAGGTCCTGATCCCAGGGTCCTGGGACCAAGCCCCGCATCGGGGTCTCTGCTCAGCGGGGAACCTGCTTCCTCCTCTCTCTCTGCCTGCCTCTCTGCCTACTTGTGATCTCTGTCTGTCAAATTAATAAATAAAATCTTTTAAATAAATAAATAAATAAAATAAACTTCTGTTAGGACAAAGCCACACCCATTGGTTTATATGTTGTCTGGTTGTTTTTCCACTACAATGAGCAGTTACAACAAACATCATTTGGCCTACAAAGCCTGAACTATGTATGTGCTAAGCTCTGACCCAGTTCAAAGAACCTTCTATACTGATGGAAATGCTTTGTATCTGCCATTTCCAAAACGGTGGTCCATTCTATGTGAGAATACTGAGCATCTGAGATGGGGCTGATGTGACTGAGGAAATGAACCTCTACTCTTTAACCTTGACTAACTTGAATTAAAATTAAGTAGTCGGATGTGACTAGTGGCAACTGGAGTGGATAGAACAAATACGGAAGTCCTGGACTGTACTACCCCAAAGCCCATTCTCTTAACGCACGACTTCTGAGAAGGCTAAAGATTTTGGACCTCAAAATTTTGTAGCTCAATCTTTTGGCATCATTATTATTTTAGCATTAAATTTTCATTAAATTAGCAATATGTGACAAGTTATCAAAACTATTCTTACTTTAACAATGAAAGTAACTTGAGGCACCTGGGTGGCTCTGTCGATGGTGTCGGACTCTTGATTTTGGCTCATGATCTCAGGGTCGTGAGCTAGAGCCCTGCAACACGCTCCACACTTAGCAGGGCGTCTACTTGAGAGACTCTTTCCCTCTCCCTATGCCCCAGCCTCCCCACCCCTGCTCCTGCTCTCTTTCTCTCTCTCTAAAGTAAATAAATAAAATCTTAAAAAAAAAATACTTAAAATAATCACAAGACAGTTTGCACAGAAATTTAAAAAACAAAAACAAAAACAAAAAACATTTTCCCCTGAACAAAATCAGAAAATTCTATTTTGCAACACAAATAAGATGTTACTTCTATTACTCCCAGTTAACCCTATTTAGTTATTTAATAGAATAACCAAGGCACAAAGAGAAAGATCAGATCTCCACATCCCCAACTTTCTTGTGAAATAGCAAAGCATAGAAATGCAAGAGATTACAACCATTCCCTTGTTGCAATCCTAGAAACCATTTTACAAGAAAAAATTATTTTCTACTTCAATTCACTTATTTGTATAATCAAAAGAGGGTCTATTTTATGTTTTGTTGTTGTTGCTATCTATTTCTTTTCTTTTTTTTTTTTTTTTTCTCTTGGGTTCCGTTAACTTGTTAGGAGAAAGTGGAAGCATGCAAGTGAAGAGTTGTTTCCTCTTCAGCAACCAGCCACATTATGACGTTTGTGGCCCTAAATTTTTGCCTTTGTAGCTCCCTTCCCCATTAAATAGCAAAGCAGAGAAAGAAGGAAGGAAGTGAACGAGGAGGGAGGGGAGAGACGGAAAGAGAGGAAGGTAGACATCATATTTTAAAACTGCATTGGTGGGTGCCGGGGCGGCTCAGTCAGTTAAGCATCTGCCTTGAGCTGGGGTCATGATCCCAAGGTCCTGGAGAGCATGGCAGAGAGCCTGCTTCTCTCCCTTCTCTTCACTCACGCTCTCTTTTGCTATCTCTGTGTCTTTATCTCTCAAACAGGTACATAAAATCTTTAAAATAAAATAAAAAAACTATATTGGAATGAAAATAAATGTATCAGTATTATATATTAAAGCCTTCTTTTTAACCTTGAAATATATGGTCTTTTTCCTGACTTTAAAACACTTTTGTGAACCCCTAAACTTATTAGAGGTCCTGGTAGCTTGTCTCCGATGTTTTCTATGAGCAATGGGTCACATTAGGTATGAATGGCCTTTTGCAGGCTGGATTTTAGGAGCAGTGCTACACAAGGCCCTGGAGCCCTCCAAAATCTTTCCTGTTCTTCGTAACTGATTCCTCTGGAAAACAATGAATTTATCCTCTAAACTGAAAGTATTTTAAAAGGTTAGATAACCAATGGAAATTAACAAATTAGGATTCACGGTAATTACTGCATAATTTTATGGTGTTGCTTCCAGAGAACAGTGATGGAGAGAAAGGCGTTCAGTGGAAGAGGTTGGTTTGAGATGGAGAGGATGAGGAACAGGTGACTTTTTTTTTTTTTTTTTTTAAAGAGAGAGAGTGGGAGGGAGGGGAGGGAGAGGGGCAGAGGGAGAGGGAGAGAGAAAATCTCAAGCAGTCTCCATGTTCAGTGCTGATCGCGGGCAGGGGTGGGGGATGGGGGGCTAGAAGATGGGCTCCATCTCACAACTCTGAGATCATGACCTGAGCCAAAATCAAGAGGTGGCCACTGAACCGAGTATACCACCTGGGCACACCAGGAACAGGTGCCTTTATGAGCAAATCTGTGGAGTATATGTGCTTCCTTCCAACCTAGAAGCACACACATATACCTCTTTTCGAGGCTGAAGGGGCAACTGTCGTGTTCTGAAGAAGTTGCTGTATGCTGGCATAGCCCCTCCCAGGTGCCAGAGCCGGGCTGGAATTTGGGTTTGAATTCTGGTTCTCTGACTTGGCAGCAATGAGCCCTCGGCACATTTAGCAAACCTTGTAGGGCCTGTGTTTTCATTTGTGAAATGGGGATGTCCCTCGGGGCATTTGGCTGTGAAGAGGGGTCCATGAGGCAACTAACGGGGGCCCTTAGGAAAGTGTCTGGGACATAGAGAGCACGCCTAAATGTTGGCTCTAAGGAATACAACCACACCTAGTGGTAGACTGAGGAAAGCAAGGAGGCCCTGACCTTGAAGAGCTCACCTCCGAAGCACGGATCTGGCCCATCTTATGTGCGGACTTCAAATGAGAGTTCCGAGGTTTTTATTCGAATTCAGAGAACAAGAGTACGGGGTGTGCAGAAAAGGGCATTAATGTAAGTATCACACCTTTTCATGCCTGTTCTAATAAGATGAAGGAAAAACTCGGTGGCTCAGTGTTAAAGCCTCTGCCTTCAGCTCAGGTCATGATCTCAGGGTCCTGGGACTGAGCCCCGCATTAGGCTCTCTGCTCAGCAGGGAGCCTGCTTCCCACTCCACTCTCTACCTACCTCTGCCTACTTGTGATATCTCTCTCTGTCAAATAAATAAATAAAATCTTTAAAAAACAAAACAAAACAAAAAAGATGAAGGAAAAGCAAAATCAACATTTTAATGAGTTATTTTTACAAGCTAATGATCTCCTGTAAAACATAAATGCATGGCTTAATGCACTTTCATTCATAAGGGCTATGCATTTGAGTTTCTGCAGTGATCATTCAGACAACAATTTGTTTCATTTTTGACATATTTTCTAACCCCAGAAAACCACTGTCTCCTTTCATTTCATGAAAAGGAATAGAGAAATTGTAAAAAGAAGGCATTAGAAGAAAAACAATAATTAAGAAGTGATGATTGTATTTTGGACGAAGGACTCGTTTTTGTTAGATGCATCTATTTCTTACTTGGCTTTCAAAAGTTCTGTTCATCACATATTTTGCTGCAAAAAAATACTTGGCTTTATAATGATTTGAAAGCCTGTTTCTGTTTGCTTCAATCTGCCACAGGCTAACGGAGGCAAACAAATGCTTGGTAAATGAAGAATGATCAAAATGGCCTAGTACATCAGCCCAGCCAATAACAAATGTCCTCTCTGGATAGCCATTTACAAAATTACTGACAATGCAAATCATGATCAGAAAAACAAATCTGTAAGGTACAATTCTTTTAACTGAAATTAATCATACATAAATCTGTAGAGTTACCTGGCCTTGAATATATGCACATATAGGCACATCTTT
The DNA here is from genome assembly GCF_011764305.1 of Mustela putorius furo. Taxonomy (NCBI): domain Eukaryota; kingdom Metazoa; phylum Chordata; class Mammalia; order Carnivora; family Mustelidae; genus Mustela; species Mustela putorius. Next base: position 11,756,841 of record NW_025421399.1, read on the forward strand.
ATCAATCTTCATGTACATCTCCGTATTTCATTTCCAAATAGGTAAACATCTGCTGGAACTATATCCTTAGTGTACTTGAGTTATAGCAAAGTGCTTGACTTTAGGGTGTTGTTTTTTAAAAATCCTCTTTCACCAGAAAAAAAAAAAAAAGGAAAATGAAAAACTCTTAACACAAAATTAATATTTATATAAATGGATTTTCTCCATATATAACTAAACAGTCAAGTAAATCATTTGAAACTTAAAATGTATTTTCTAACTCCAACTACATTCCCCATTCAAAATGTATAATTTGTGGCTAACTCGTTAGCAATACTTCTCCTAGTTTAGCAAAATAATAGAAACATAGCAGTTTACTCTTGAGATACAGAAACATTAGAATTAGACTCTGAGTTCTATTAAATATATTTAATAATTTAAGAGTTATTTTGGGAAATATATGTGTTATATCGATCTTTCAAGATAAAGTTAACTAGATGTAGTTTTTGGAGCCTTAATTAGCAGAATATAGTTATAAAATATGTCCCTTGTTTGATGTAGCAGAACCAAAATGTAGAAACACCTTAATAGATTGTTACCAATTAGCTCCATTTAAAACTGTTTTCCTTACTTTCTTCTGATTTTCTAGTTTGTAAACATCCCAAAAGAGCAGAGAAAAGCAGAAAAGCAAGGGACAGGGGTGCCTGGGTGGCTCAGTGGGTTAAAGCCTCTGCCTTCGGCTCAGGTCCTGATCCCAGGGTCCTGGAATCAAGCCCCACATCGGGCTCTCTGCTCAGCAGGGAGCCTGCTTCCTCCTCTCTCTCTGCCTGTCTCTCCACCTACTTGTGATCTCTGTCTGTCAAATAAATAAATAAAATCTTTGAAAAAAAAAAAAAGAAAAGCAAGGGACAGAATGTGTGTAATTTCAATCCAAGGTCAAATGCACACTAATATGTAAGTGCATTTCTTTGTTAAGTCACTAACTCATTTTGATTTTACATAAATAATATCACACTGTATATAATTCCCATCATGCTTTTATTTCCTTAACTCTGTAAATATAAGCAATTTCTTACATCACCTCAACCAACACATGAAAATGAGCTTTGAAAATTGGACTCTAACAGCCATCTAGAATTCTAATTATGTGTAACAGGAATCAGCTGCCGTTTTTCAGAAAAGGCCAGGTAGTAAAGACGTTTGGCATAGAGACCCAGTGGTCTTTTTCTCCACTATTCAGCTCTGCTTCTCCAAGTCAGAAGAATGACTATGTGCAAAAAATTGGATATGACCGTGTTTCCAATACAACTTTATTTGTGGTTGTTGAATTTTGAATTTCATATAATAGGTACATTTCACAAAATGATTCTTCTTTTTATGCTTTTCCCCAACCATTTAAAAATACAAAAAACATTCTTAACTTCTAGGCAAAAACAAACAGGAAGCCAGCTGAATTTAGCATGCGGATCTTAGTCTGATGATCCCTGGTCTAGAGCTCCTTTAACTCGCAATAGTTCTGATTCTTTTCTAGGGCAGCTATGACTTTGCTTACCTATTTTATTTCCACGTTGGACTTTTTTTTATAATATTTGAGAAGAGTGCCAGCTGTCATTTGACTTTTAATGGAAGCATTTAACCAACTGGAAGATTTTGTTGTAAGGGGCTTCTAGAAACTAATTCTAAAGATGGTATCTCCCAGAGTCTAAATTCAAGCTGATGTGGAGGAGGAAACATTTTCCTCAACCTCTTACAGTTGGTTCCTGGCTAGATGTAAAAGCTAAACTGACAAAGACAGGTTGACAGTAGAAAAGCATACACATTTATTTAATTTAAGTTTTATGTGACCTGGAGCCTCCATAAAGAAATGAAGATTCCCCCCACCACCACCCCCTCAAATAGTAAGACCTGTGCCTTTTAAATGCACAGGTCTGTGCAGACAGGTGTGGAGAAAGAGGATAGGTTAGGAAAGTGAGGTCATGGTAGTGAACTGGGGAAAATTCAGCGAGGCCCGTTAATGAGGATTCTTCTTGAGATCCTTTTGTTGTCAGATATAAGGACAGTCCTTTCTTGTGGATAGACGGGGGTACCTCTCTCATGAGTGTTTTATGACCTGCTTCAGGACAGAGAAGCAAATGGGCAAGGAGGTCAGAGTGACCTGACTGCTTCTGCCATTTTTTCCAACACCTTCAACTTGAAATATTCAATAGGCCAGGATGCCACATTTGGGGGCAGGATGTCCTGAGCCCCATCCCTGATTAATGGACGTTTGAAAGAGTTTGCTTCTACCGGTAATCATAATTTGTTATTATTCTTACAAATGATTATTTTCAAAATGGGGACAGTTCATAAAAAATAAGATATTTTGCCATTTGTGAAAAATATTTTTCAAACTTGGGAAAAAGGAAAATATAGATTACTGTGGGAGGAAAATAAACAAGGGTACCATGAATAAGCCTTTCTTTCCAGACATCAGGTCTGACAGCATTCGAATGTGAGCAGGGAGGGCCGAATCTTCTGTAGGCTTCAGCAGGTGGTACCTTTCAGCAACAATTTTCTGGAATAGTTGGTCAAGGATGGTTCTAGAAGAAGGAGGCATTGTGCCCATGATTTAGCAGCCATTATTTGGACAATATGGATTTTTATTAAGAGGCGTGAGGAGGAAGAGCTAGGAGCTATTGTCATGTGTAAGAGGGGGAGAGGAGGAAGAAATGGGGCTAGGGGGACCCCACAGGGGACTCTGGTGGAAAATTCACTGTCACACTGCCCTGGTGACCTATCATGGGGTATTTAAATTAGAACTATACCTTTATAATAAACCATATGCTAGAGTCTGTATCATTTTTTTCCCTCTATTCCCACTATGGTTAAAAAGTATTATTGTGATGACTTAATTACTACAAAAAAGGTAAATATCTATCAATTATATATAACAGGTGGATAAGGTGAATTCAGCTGCAATTGATCAGATCCCTGATGCAGAAATGGGTCATTAAAAATTCTCAAATAATGCTCAGCATAAGCAATATTCAATCAACTACTTATTTTCCCCAAAGCAATTAAATAACAATATTAGCTTTCCTAGAAGGAATGACAACCATGTGACAGGAACATTATCTTGCGATAGATCATGATTTAAAAAACAAGAATGCCAAAACGTAGAGATTTTAAGCAACATATATCACAAAGTCAATGAAAGTGAGCATTTGAACTTGGGTGGTCTCATCCCTACTAGACTCTTAACTATTAGGTCAGAGAGATAAAACGTGATTATTCACCACGTCACTTAAAACCACTTACAGATCCTATCTGCAGAATTCATTCTCTGGTGAAATTTTATTTCTAGAAAAGTAATAAGCAAACATTCATATGATAGTGACCGTTTCTCCATGCATTTAAAGATCGCTTTAGGGGCGCCTGGGTGGCTCAGTGGGTTAAAGCCTCTGCCTTCAGCTCAGGTCATGATCCCAGGGTCCTGGGATCCAGCCCCGCATCGGGCTCTCTGCTCAGCAGGGAGCCTGCTTCCTCCTCTCTCTCTGCCTGCTTCTCTGTGATTTCCGTCTGTCAAATAAATAAATAAAATCTTAAAAAAAAATAAATAAAGATAGCTTTAGTGATTTTTATCAGGCAATTTCACGGGTCCCTGCCCTATTCCCCAGAGTGTAGCCTTCAACCTTATTAGAAAATCTGTCCTCAAGAGAAGATTCACAGGGAGAACCCACAGTCACTGTTCTTTTTCCTCCAGTATTAGGAGCCAAACTCTAATGCGTTCTTTTAGATTTCCTAAGAGGAAGGGGGAAAAAACATTACCCAGGAGAGTACACTGAGACAACACAATTTGCATATCTTAACAGCCTCCCATGGTGCCCTGCAAAGGGAGAACAGTTGAAGGATATAGAGTTCCTTTTACAGAGCATCACCAGCGGAAATGACCACTGATGTTAATTTGAAACAGAATGAGACAGCTACACTGAGGTGCCTTGAGGAAGTATACAAAGAGAGCCTTCTCTCGTGCATGAGGTGCTGACAGTGTGGGTGAGTCCATCCTGTGCAGCTGATGGAAGGAATGGCACATCCTTAAATCTCAACACCTGGATAGAGCTTGGGAGATTTTGAAAGAAAGCTAGACAGATGGTTTCTCATAATGACAACGACATCTGCAGCTGGCTCACTTAGAATCCGAGTTAAAAAAAAAAAAAAATCTTTTCTTAGAAAGGCTCATTTATCAATGCAAACAAAGTTAAGCTACTTAATAAATCCTTTCTAAGTCCCCATGTTGGGTAGACCTATTTTTGCATTAAGGCTCTTTCTGGGGGCTCGGAAGTCCTTGGTTGTCATCCACCTGCTTCATAATCCCAAGGACAGTCTGAGCACAGAGAAGCATCAGTTCATACTGAAACCAATTGAACAATCCTTGTAGAATTCGATTTTTTATTCGTTTTTCCCCCATTAAAAATATCATCACCCCTCGATCCGTATGGAATTCAAAATGAAATTTGTCTGGAAGTTTATGGGCTAACGTTTGATAAGACACGTGACCTGTCTACCTTTCCCTGACATAGACCCCAATCTCAATCTGTTTGTTTTCCCAGATAATCAGTTTCAGTGTATCTACTGTCTTGAAGATGAAGGATTAAGGCACTGGCGCAGGGAAAAATGAAAAATACTCTTCCTCAGTGAAGAGAGATATCCTGGGGAGGCAGTACGGGAAAGGAAACTCAGGACTTCAAGCATGATCTGGTTTTCTCTAACCTGTAGAGCAGTGACATATAGCCTCTTAATGCATAGAACTGATGTGAGGTTAAACAGAATGAAATTATATGAAACCATCGTGGAAGTGTATAGTGCATGGCCATTTATTACAAAATAATTCATTCTTCAGGTTCAAATACCCTGCCTTGGACGCCACCTTGAAACCTTTTCAGAACAACGTGAGATAAGAATAAATAATGAATAGAACATAGTTCCCTCAGCTGTGTCACGAATTCCTAGCCTATATAATTTATGTACACTGAAAGACTAAAGAAAAAAAGAAAGAAAGAAAGAAAACAGAAATGTCTGGGTCTCACCCTGGAAGCCCTTCTAACTTGTTTTAGGATTAAGTGACAAGCTTATGGAATGAGCAGTCATTCACAGAAAACATCTCTAACTAGAAAATGGAACATCAATGTCAGAGGCAATGGAATTCTTCAGAGGAGAGGAGTATCTCTGAGAGACCTAGCAATCCTGGGAGGCCAGACTGCCCCTGGAAACAGGACGTAACTTGTGTTGACCCCAAGGAAGTGGGGAGAAGTCCAGAAAAGGGATCTTAGTGAGATAAAGACTTTATCATCATGCCCCACATGTATGAGATAAAAGTGCCAATCATATCCTTATGATTTATTTGATTTTGTTTTGTTTCTACTGAAAGGCCACTCTTGCTTTTTTTTTTTTTCCAGCTTCACTGAGAGATACAATTGGCATGTAACATTTTGTAAGTTGAAGATGTATAAGGCATTGATCTGATACACATATATGTTACAAGATTTTAATAACCCTGGGATGCCTGGGTGGCTCAGTCAGTAAAGGGTCTGCCTTCAGCTCAGGTCATGATCCCAGGGTCTTGAAATCCAGTCCCATATCAGGCTCCCGGCTCCTCCCTCTCCCTCTGCTACTCCCCCTGCTTGTGATCTCTCTCTCTCTCTCTCTCTCTGTCAAATAAATAAATAAACTGTTAAAAAAAAAAAAAGATTATGATAACCATCATAATTGTTAGTGAACACTGCCATCATTACCGTTCTTTTCTGAGATGATCCCATTTAAGATCTACCCTCCAGAGGCCACTCTTAAACCATTTATGCATATGAATCAATTTAAAAGGGGGTGAAAATTCTGCATGTTCAAATGTGGAAGAGAACACCAGGTCACAGCCAAGTGTCAGGTGCAGAGTGATTTTGACTGCCCTTCACCTGCTAGCAGCTTGGTGGGAAACTACCAGGTCTTCAAGAGTCTCCTGCTTTCTCGGAGATGCTCCAGTAGCCCCTTCCACATTGGCACTGACGTGCCTTCCTGGAGCCCAGCCAGCACCTGCTCAGAGAAAGAAGTCACAGCACCAATGAGGGCCACCAAATAACGTGGAAAATTCTTAGGACCTTTGTATAGCCTATGAGTTTAAATTTATCAACTAGGACAAAATAGTTCTGGGGGCTGAAATGGGAAAAAAAAAATAACTAAAAGGTAAGAAGCATTAGTGGGCTGTGAATTAAACAAATTTATGCTGCCACATTTGTCCAGCTAAAATTGAATCTTCGAATTACTCTGGGGCAAAAAGTGAGGACATTACCATTTAATTGCTTGGCTAAAAGAAAATGCCACAGCATGGGAAAATAAAACTTCACCAAATAAGGATTAGATTAAAACGGGGGGCCATCGCCCCGTGCTTTGGTGGCTCCTGTGAGCTCCGACAGCTTTTGAATTGCTTAAATAGTTAGTAAGGTGACTGGAACATTGACCAGCAAATGACATAAATCCAGAATTAATCATAAAGGCTTACACAAGCAAAAAGAAAGGGGTTTCCTGGATCCAGGTTTATTGTGAGATGTCAGCATAATGAAATTTTAATCAGTTTGTTTATTTAAGGAAGAATTAATTGCATATCATATTGCAGAAAATATAGTGCAGTTGTAAAGGTACCTGACTTCAGACTCCCATGTAAGTGGATCCCTTGTATCTTGATTTTCTTAGATAATTTATACAGTTTTGGGGTTTTATCAGGTCTGTGCTCAGCTTGTCATGTTGACTGAAATTAAGCAATACTTAGGAAATCTTTCAAGGGGCCTCTTTCATTTTTTTTAAGGAAATATCTCATCTTTCCCGTCCCCGAGCCTCCCGAAATGTCATTCTCCCATCTAATTTGGAGTAAGTTATTTATGGATCGTTGTTAATTTATGAAGTGGTGAGGGGTGCCATAGTTAACTAGATGCCCCCGTGAAGTTCCACAGATCAGTGGTGAAGACATCCATTTCCAAATTGACTTTTAACCTTCTCTAGCTGACAAAACATGATTTATTTTCATGCAAAGAAAATGAGCTAACCCTTTTGTGTGCGACCTGGGTATGTGGCCCCTGAAAATCAACCATTTCTTAGAAGCAGGATGGATCAGAATTAGTGCTTGCCACAGAAGAAACCATACGACCTTGGTGTTCAAAGTCAGAAAACTCATTTTTATTGTGCTCCACGCAGATAATTTCCAGATAGGAATAACTGTCTTACACGCATGTTATGGCCTACAACAGTAGTGAGATTTTCTTTGCTACCAGAATTTATTCCCCTTGGGAGTTTATCCTGCAATTTAGTATAAGTAACGCTAACATGGAAACAGGATGGAGTAGAAGAGTTTTGCTTCAGGAGAACAGAATTCTATAGATGACATTAGTTATTGCATAAATGATTATTGGAGTGAAGATTTATTGAAACCTCCAAACCCACCCACCAGTGCACCAGATAGTGCTTCGTCAAGAGTTCAAGTCTGGGGGCGCCTGGGTGGCTCAGTGGGTTAAGCCGCTGCCTTCAGCTCAGGTCATGATCTCAGGGTCCTGGAATCCAGCCCTGCATCAGGCTCTCTGCTCAGCAGGGAGCCTACTTCCTCCTGTCTCTCTCTGCCTTCCTCTGTGCCTACTTGTGATCTCTCTCGCTGTCAAATAAAGAAATAAATAATCTTTAAAAAAAAAAAAAAGAGTTCAAGTCTGCATATTATTAGTATATTTCACGGAGTGTTTCATAGATGCCAGGCACTGTTGTCAAGTGCTTTGGTGTGGACTATCTTCTTGTTGTTCCTCATGGTAACTTGATGAGTTAGGCATCATTATTATTATCCAAATTTTAAAGACATAGAAACTGAGGCTCGAACCATCAAATAACACCCTACGGTTACAATGGCTAAGAAGTGGTATACTCTACTAATCATGTTTTTTATTTTCTCTATTTTATGATGCTTTCCCATCTTGGAATCTCACAAGCCCCAGAGGAAAGAGACTGAACCTGCAATGTTAGCTAATTTAGAGCTAGCCCAGCCCTAGCCTGTGAGCACACCTCTGATATGCAAACCAACCAATTCAGAGTTCAAGCACTTAATCAAATTCTCACTTAACAAGCTATTGTTTTTTGTTTGTTTGTTTGTTTGTTTTTCTGCTTTCAGTCACACCAGGGCCAGGTCTGGAACAATTTGAGACCACCTTATAGGCCAGAGCTTGCCAGAAGTTTTCAAACTATCCAATCCTAAATCTGTTCAGCTGCTTACCCTGCCTCACCTCTCCCTTCCTGATAAAAACCACAATCAAGGTTCTGGTGCAAGCTTTCCCTGCACTTCATGTGCCTTCCCATTGACCTTGGTGCTTTCCCCTGTGGACCCACAGGGGCGAAGGCAGGCTGCCCCATTAATGGCCACTTTATCATGAAAATTATTTTGAGTGACTTAGGAAAAGCATTTAGCGGGCCCCTCAACTGCCTAAAAGAATTTACACGGAAGACCTGCTCTAGGAACAGAGCTGTCCCCATACGCAACTACATTAGGATGTGAGCTAGGTAGGCCAGATGGGGACAAAGCTGGCAAGGCCTGTGTGATCAAAGTTCTCTCTTTGTTCAGTTGTTTCCAAGTGGCCCAGCAAACATTTGTGTACCAAAAATTACTCTTTTTCATCGTCCTGTAAATTGCATTCCTTTCTTTGGAAGTCCCAGACCCCTACCTCCGTCTCCTTCAGGATGACACACGTCCCTCATTGTGTCTGACTGTCTTTGGAATCTCCATGTCTGAGTGGATTCTCCGTATGATTTTAAATTTGATTTTCTTCTGTTAATCTGTCTCAGGTTGATCGGCATTCTCTATCCAACTAGAGGGACCTTGATGGGACAGAAAATTCTTGCTCCCTGACAGTCTATGTAGCACAGTGGCTATTCCCTCCTCTGTGGAACTGTGAGAAACAAACTATTTTTTCAGTAATAATGGTCTCCTGATCCTGATCTCACCATAGCTGAATACGAATGAAATCCTAGGCATATTATAAAACATGGACCAAGGGTTGAGCCAAAGTCCTTTGACTGCATAAACACTCCCTGACCACTTTCCAAAACCAAGGGTTGTCTTCTTCTTCCTCTTTACTTTCAATTTTAAAATAAGTAAGTCTTTATAGGAAGTTGCAAAGAAATGTATAGGGTGCTTCTCTGCGCCTTCCACTCAGCTCCACCAAGGTCTACCCCTTTTATAACATAATTCAGTATCACAAGTAAGAAATTGACATTGGTACAATCCATGGAACATATTTTAGACTTACCCACTTGTGTGTCTGTGTGTGTAGCTCTGTGTGATTTTATCACATGTCACTTCTCTAACCACCACCACAATGGTGGTACTCAGCGCATCACCACAAAGCTCTGTGCATGACCCATTTATAGCCACACCTACCCCCCACCCCTAACCCCAGCCAACAACTAATCCATCCCTCATCTCTATAACATGTCATTTCACAAATGCTGTGTACATGGAATCATGTGGCATGTATCTTAAGATCAGCATTTGTTTTTGTTTTTGTTTACTCAGAATTATTTCCTTAAGGTTAATACAACTTCTTACACTTACTCCTTTTGATTGCTCAGTAGGATTCAATAGGACGGGTTGACCGCAGTTTGTGGAGCCACTCATCCACTAAAGGACATCTGGGGAGTTTCCAGAGTCAGGCTGCTATGGCTGAAGCTATGATCATCTCTGTACAAATTTCTGTATGATACATGGACAGCTTCCAGTGAAACACACTTCCTGACATGCTCACCCTTGTGCTGTCCTCTCCCCTTGAATATGGGCTGGCCTAGTGAATCATAGGAACCAGCAGAAGGCGGCAGAAGTAACACTGTGCCAGTTCTGAGCCTAAACCTTAGGAAGCTCTTGCACTGGCCCTTTGGAAGTTACCTACCCTGAGAACCCAGTCTTATACGGAAACCCAAGCTAACCACACAGAAAGGCTTGGGAGTGCGGGTAAGACTCATGAAATCCAGGCAGAAGTGTGAACCAAGGCTAGTGGCCAACCCATACATCTGTGTTCCAGCAAACAATCATCATCAACCTTCCAGCCATGGGAGTTAGCCTGTTTGGGAGCGTAGCCTTTAACCCAACCCCCAAAGACCCACCCCCTGCCTATGCCATTGGAGCACATGAGCTCTGCTTGCAAAGCACTGACAAGATGGCAGAATCACCGCAGATAAATAAAATGGGTATTGTTTGAAGCCACTGAGTTTTTAGTAAATTTGTCCTACCAAAAATTATGCATAACAATACACTATTAGAGCAGAAATCCACATATTAGCATAACTAGGTCCCCGCTGTGTCTTAGTTCTTCATTAATTTGCTGAAATTACAGGATATTATTTTAAGTAAATATAGTTATCAACTAGACACATTTAAATAGGTAATAGACAACAATGCATATTTTACAGAGCATAAGCATCTACTGTATTTGGACATTATAGGATCTGGAGTCACAGATCTCCAATCAACTCACAGCTCTATCACTAATAGGCTTTGAAATATCACATGCCATGGGCAACTATTAGGATCAGATAAAGCAACGGATATAAAGTTATTTTTATATGCTGTTAAACATTGAACCACATATAAGTTATTTTGTAGTGGCTTACAATCAATTCAGTCATTAGTTGATAATTGGTACCAAGAAAACACAGGTGTTGATTATAGTTTAAAGAACACTGAATTTAACCCACCATCACCTTTATTATCAAGCTCTCATAGTATGTTCAGACATTAGAACATAATGTCTAACATTATACTCTGTTAGAGTATACTTTTATAATTTCCTTAATTTATGTAGAAACAGATGACTTTTAATAAACTGAACATACAATTAACTTTACATGAAAACAGAAGTGACTGGTAATGATGCAGCTAATTGGAATTAGACAAAGAATTACATTTCATGTTATTTCATAATTTTACATTATGACAGAGAGGAAAAAAGAATAATCAAGCTCGTTTGCCCAAAGACTTCTATTGATCAATGTCTGTCATCTTCTCTTGGCTCTTTTTCCTGCCAAAAAAAAAGAAAAAAAAAATTGTGACTTGATAGCATCTGATGGAAGGGCAGACATACACTTTCCCAATTTGTTTGTTTCTGAGCTATTTTTGGCTTTCTTTCGTCATTGAGTCTAAATTAAGTGTTGGTTAATGTGGTTACATTTTACTGGAGCTACTAAAATAAGGTTACATAAAGCAGAAAATGGAAATAAAAGTTTACAACAAGCTTCATTCTGCTTTCTTTCTTTGAAGCTCAGTGGAAAGTATGACAGTATTGCACATTCAAGGCTTTACATATTATTAAACTAAAAAAAAATTATAAAGAACATGACAAGCTGAAAGGAAAAAGCAGCATAAGCCAGTACAAATCCTAGCTGTTGATCATTTCCCAAAGATATTCCCCTTCATGCTCCATGGAGAAAAGCTTCACAAATTCTGTCCAATAACATGTTTCCTCACTGTCCCAAACCTGGAAAACACAAAAAGTGAGTTTCTTTGGGTTTATGCTACACTAGATAATCAATTTGTGGCCAGTGTTTTTCCTCACCTGATTTCCCAGTTGTTTTGGAATTCATCAAATGTGTTCGCTAGTCCTTAAAGTAGATCAAAAGCACGTCAGTGACAAAACACAAATGGAAACATTTGGTCCCATTTAGTACAAAATTCATTTCAGAAAAACATGGTCACAAAAACTAGATGAATGAAAAAAGATGCTTAGGAAATGAACAGGTTACCATGTATGTATTATTTGGAGGCATTCCTCAATCTTAGGCTACCATGGTGAGGACCATTTCTCTTCTATCTAGCATTTTTCCGACAACTGATACAGTTTTTAAAGTTGTTTTGCTTATTTAAATATGGGTATGCAACTTAAAGTGTCTCTGAGAGGATTTTTTCCATTTTCCATTAACTGTAAAAATAAGACTATAATAGAGATAAGTTGAAAACATTATTTGAATCTGAATTAGAAAAAAAAATTCAAAGTCATTGTTCGGTTGAGAGTATGAGAGATATTGAAAATGGTTCATTCATGGAAATGCCTAATAACACCTTTATTCTGCCCTGCATTAAGCAAGCCACCTTCTGAATATATAAACTATATAAAATTATAAAAGTGAAGTAACTGTAACTGTAACAAAAAAAGATGTGTCTCAAATGACTGTATTAAAAAAAAAATGGGGGGGCTGAGCACCTGGGTGGCTCAGTTGGTTAAGTATCTGCCTTTCGGCTCAGGTCATGATCCCAAGGTCCTGGGATCCAGCCACTCCTTGTGCCCAAGTAGGGAGTCTGCTTCTCCCTCTGCCTCTGCCCCTGCTCATGCTCTCTCCCTCTCTCTCAAATAAATAAATTCAAATAGCAGTGAAATTAAGAGGGAACTACTTTACTCTTAAATTGCTCTGCTATTCCATTTGTAGATCCACACCTCTAATAGATTCTGAATAGAAATCTGACTTTGACCTTTCAAAATTCATCTAGATTTTAGATATACATTTAAGGGTGGTCTAGATCTCTCTTTGATCATAGTTCCTAAGCTACTAAGAGCTGTACACACAATATTAACTACAGTATATTAGAGCAGAGAGTTGATATGAGTACTTGGCAACTAACTAGTCAACCTTCAGATATGTTTATTTAATCTAATAAAACTGTTTAGTTGGAGAAAGAAAGTAACTTTTGAAGAGTAAAAACTGTTTTGGATAAACTTTTAAAAATTTTTAAAAATTAGTTGTAGTGTTTTCCTATGTGGTTTTTAGTCTTCGGTATTACGGCGGCAGAGTCCTTTCTATTGCTCAGATTGTTAAAAAACAAAAACTAAAACAAACCGCCACCCAAACAAACAAAACAAAACTACTCACCTGTATTTTTCTTCTAATCCTTTAGTATTTTTGTTTTCTACCATTTAAAATATTATTTCATCTGGAACTTAACTCGATGTACCTTAAGTTTTATTCTTGTTTTAATCCCTCTCCCCTAACTCTACAATCAAATAAAATGCTATTTCTGCAGTGCTTTTGAAATGCCACTTGTACTAGAAACTACTTTGCCACATCTAATCCATCTGTGACTTCACCCATCTTTTCAGACCATTTCATACTCTGGCCACTCATGCAGCTCCCAGTGGACTCAGAACTGAGGGCAACTTGCCTCCCCTGAATACAGAAATCTCTCCTTCCCGGCCCCAGGGACTTCCTCCGCCACAGTGACAGCGGAGGCTTGGTAAAACTGCTCAGCCACGAAGACACATACACAGATCCAGAAATCCAAGTGAAGAGTACCCTTGACCAAGGACAACCCCTGACCAGTGTGTGGGACAGGAGACCGGATGAACTTCTCTTCTGTCTTCTTCAGTGACACTCCCTAGAGAGTCCCCAGTGGGACCAAATGCCAGTTGCCCTCTTATCAGCCAAATAATGCATCTCTGACATTGGCTTTGCCTCTTTCCCTGTTCTAGTCTTCCAAGTTCCCAGCTCCTATCTCTAAGTTACTTGGATGCAAATGTTTGTCTTAGAGGGATTTTAAAACAAACCCCAGATAAGATAACTATCATTTACTCTTGATTCTATTTCTTGACTGGATTCTGTACCATGCTGTCCTTTCGTGGCTTTATAACATATTTTAACACCTGTTAAGATAATTGTACATATGCTATCCTTTGAAAATTACCGTGGGTTGCTCGAATGGACTTATCTTTTCCAGATTAATATTCAACCATTTCAGCAATTACAAAATTCTATTCATTTTTCAAATTAGAAATAAATTTGCTTCTACCCAACTTCACATTCCTTCAATTACCAGATGTATGGGCTCATGTTTTTTTTCTTGTTTTTTCCTTTGTTATGCCCCAGTATCTTCTTTTATGAGTTGAACAAAATAATCCCAACCTCACTGGGTTGATATGAATAATAAGGGGTATACACACATATTAATAATTATACAGTTGTTGATACAAAGTGTGCCCTAAATATTCCCAATGGATTATATCTATTCTAACATCACTATAATATTGAATCACTTAAACTATAAAGATAGCATATTATTTCATTACTGAAAAGAAACCTTATATCCCATAGTAAAATCTAGTATTTTCCTTCTTAGAGGTCCCACATTTTTTCTGTAAAATTTTTCTATGAATTTTTGTATATTTTAATGACAAATTTGGATGAGCTAATATTAATGTCATTTTCCAACTAATTACAACTAAAATGTTATGCTTATTCAGTTACACTGAAAGCTTTCTACATGCTATCTCAATTATTCTTATTCTTATAACAGTTGTTTGAGACGAAAACGATTATTAATTCTATTTTACAAAGAAATAGACACAGAAAAGTTAAGTATTTTCCTCAGCTAGCAAGGGACTAATTTCAAATTTACTTCAAGATTAATCTTGAGTTTTAAGAAAGCAATTGATCACTCTGTATTGTTTTTATAGCAAGCCACCAACAATTTACATTTGTTACTTATAATTATTTTTGTCAGTTCCCTTGGTTTTTTTTTTTAGACAATCATATTATTTCCAGCTATTGATATCTTGCTTCTATTTTTCTAATATTTATCTTAGTAATGATTCTTCTGCACCGATGGAGCTTTGATGAATTAAAAGCAAGACAATTTTTAACTCATATTTTATGAGTTGCTAACAGAAATAAAAGAAAAATGCCCTAGGGACAAAGTGTCCCCCTCCTTTTCTCAATCTAAAATATTTTGCTAAATCTGTTTGGCAAACCCTGGACACCTAAGCGTTCCTCATCTTTTCTTAAAAAATAAGATACCGCTACCACTATATAATTGTCCCAACCTCAACTTGTAGACATTTTCTGGTCCTTGGCTTAGAGAGGCAAACTCCAAGATACTCAGGAGCATATGGCAGGGAAAGGTGTTTGGGATCAGGTTAACCACCTTCCCCACCCCGGACACCACATTTGGCTCATAGTTCCCCTCCAGATGCCTCACATAAACCAAAGGACAAGTCTGGAGTCCAAGTTTCGAGAGAGTAGTTTAATTTCCAAAGGGCACATGACTAAGAAGTAAATTAAATTTTCCAGTAAGTCCTTCACCTTCTTTTCCCTTCAAATTCATAGGCTGCAATATCGAAATCGAGGGCCTGCAGAGTGGTAGCTCCTTCGCAATGAAACTTGGTTTTGTACAAGACCCAAGGCATTGAGCCAACAGACTGACTCTCAGTCTCCAGTTTCTCTCCTATGACCCAGGGAGAGCAAAGAAGAGTATCCACGTGTAAAGAAGGAGCAGATCTGCCCTCAAAGATAAGCCCGATGAAAGAAATGACATCGGCAAGAGAAGAGTCCAACAATTCATCAAAGTCATTCCGTTTTTTTTTTTTCTTTAAGATTTTATTTATTTATTTGACAGAGAGAGATCACAAGTAGGCAGAGAGGCAGGCAGAGAGAGAGGAGGAAGGAAGCTCCCCGCTGAGCAGAGAGCCCAATGCGGGACTCGACCCCAGGACCCTGAGATTATAACCTGAGCCGAAGGCAGAGGCTTAAGCCACTGAGCCACCCAGGCGCCCTCCATTGTTGTTCTATTGAGTGGTTTTCCCAGGCGGTTAGTTTGTATCCATTCATTCCATTACCAGAATCTTTGTTACTCACTTGCTCCTGTTCTAGTTTGTGTCCTAGTACATTTCCTTGATGCTCCTTCTCAAACTGCTCTGATAAGTGTTTCTACAACATGGAGAAAGTTAAATGAGTTTATGTAGGAAAGAAAAAAAGAGTTGTTTTTCTCTCATTAGACTTTGTTGAGAGACATGGGACAAGAATGATCATGGTAACCTCTCCCCACTTAAAAAAAAAAAAAAGAGAAAAAGAAAAAGAAAGAAAATGCCCACTACATTGTGAGCACCTGTTTAGTGATGGGATTAGGGAGTGTGCATATATTATTCCTATACATCAATCCACTGACCTGATTAAAATAAGACAAAACCCAAAACTCCATCTTACAGATGGATTAAATGAAGAACATGAAAACACAGCACTCCTTATCTCCTATAGGCACGAATGATGTCTATAAATACAGATCCAAAGATGTCTTCTGGTAAAGGAAAATACTCTAATACCATAATAGTCAGTCTATTATTTATTAACTCTGCAAATAATATATAAAACATCAACAATGTCTACATGTCCACATGTCTACAATCTGTGAAACAAGAGGACAGTTTCCAGTAGGCACAACAAAAAAGCAATAAAGGAAGGACTCACTCACCTCCTTAACTGTAAGTTCCAAGAATAGGAACTGCCCTTGTTTTAGTGAAAGTAGATGATCTGACCACTACATTAAATCAAATACTCATTCTTTCTCAAATACAGTCATCTGAGCTCTTGGAAAAGATTATGGTGCCCTGAACGATGGGAAAAGACGGAATGGTAGTTTGGACAAGACCCAGGAAGACAAAGGGGCGACTGAGGAGGTACAGGAAACAGGAAAGCAAGGGGAAGGGTTGAAGAGATGGGTGCACCCACGTGAGCAACGACACACGGAGCCACGTGATTTTTATAAGGGAAACGATTTTGCAAAGAAATAAAATATAGAAGTAGCCAGTCTTGGTTGAAGGAATAACAGAAGGCCCGAATTAAATAACATTTTAATAGTTTTTTCGAGTGGAGTGACTCAAACATGACTTGTTTGAAGAAACAGAAGACATCCCATGAACCGGACTTCTGGGCTTGACCTTTAAAGGGCCGCGGATCTTAGGAGGGAGAGTTCCCTGTCGGTTTCTGGAATAGATCCGTCATGGTTCGTGCGAGCACACGCAGAGGCTGCCGTGTGCTGTGCACAGTCATTCACACACGTGCTTAGACACATACCTAGAATGTTACATCGGCCTGCTTCCTGCGTCGGACTACTGCTGAGAACCACCGCCCACGCCCCCACCTCCCCACCTCCCAGGGGCAAGCGGATGAAAGTGAGTTCACACTAAGCGCAGGGACACAGGCGCGGATGAGAGATGCTGAGTGTCTGCCCTGCGCTCCCCCAGTTCCCTCCGCTGCGGTTTTGGGGGTTTGGGACCCCCTGGGCCTTCCCCCGCAGAGCCACAGTTACCTGCGGAAACAGCCCGGCTCCGCCTGGAGCACCAGGCCGTCTCCCCGGGTCCCTTCGTAGCCGAGTGGAGCCGGAGGGTTGATCCCTTAGCCCCTATACACAGCCTTCCTTTCACCACCTTCCTTTTATACAAAGACTGGCTTATCCCCATTTTTTTTTTCTGTTGCCTTTGCAATGAAAAGCTCTCCACGCGCAGCCTAATAAAGTTCTACGCCTACCCCACCCCCATCCCCCAAATCCCTGCCAAAAAAAAGAAAGGGAGACTTAAACCTGGAACTCATTTAGCTAAAGGGACTTTAGTTAACAAGAAAGTTACCCATCACGGACTGCAGGTAACACCTCCCGTGATCCTAAATCCATTACCTGGAGACTTACCCAGGCTGAGTTTGATTTTATGAACTGTGAGGTTGCAATGTTGAAAGTCTGCAAATTGGACATAAATTGGACGCAAAAGACTCGGGGAGCCGAGTGATTTTCTCTCTAATGGTGTAGCAGGCTCTGGCTCTTACCAGAGATTCCTGGAATCTGGAGCAGCGCCAGGGATGAGTGCCCGCGTCTGTCTGTCTCTCAATCCTGGACTCCCCTCCCCCCAAAAAGGTTTGACTGAGCCTCAAACAGCTCTGCCTGGAACAACCTGTGAATCAATCAATTCCTGGGAGGGAGCAAGGCTCATGCGTGCACGCACCTGGGTCTGAGATCAGGAACCGAAAAGCAATTTTCTCCCACTCCTTGTCCCTACTGTCTCCTTATGGCCAAACCCAAATGCCCTTCAGTTGGGTTTAGGTTTTATTCCATATATATTAGTAGGAATTTCTGGAATACTGAGAACATGAGAAGTATACTATGAGCATATGGATACAAATTGTTCAAATCAACAGTAGCACATGTCAGTACCTCAAATGCACAATCACAGTTCATTCAAATGATGGTCTACCCTACAGTATCGTAAACTGAAGATATAGATCAAGTAATTTTTTTAAAGATTTTATTTATTTATTTATTTGACAGAGTGAGAAAAATCACAAGTAGGCAGAGAGGCAGGAAGAGAGAGAAGGGGAAGCAGGCTCCCTGCTGAGCAGAGAACCCAATGTGGGGCTCGATCCCAGGACTCTGAGGTCATGACCTGAGGTGAAGACAGAGGCTTAACCCACTGAGCCCCCCAGGTGCCCGTAGATCAAGTGAATGCAAAAAAGTTTAAAAAGTTGTATATAACCTACCATTATTAACATTCAAAAGCAAAAAAGAAACACTAAGTATTTCTTTATGGATTCCCACGTCTCAGCTCCCTGATGGTAATTACGTATGAGGAAGTAGAAGGGAACGTGGATATATCTATAATTTTTTTTTAATAGAAAAAGCATGAAATTGCAATCACAAGCAAATATGGCCAGATAGTCACAACTTTTATGTGGGCTCTAAGGACTTGGATGTCAATGTTTTCTGAATTTTCCATAAGACTTAAATATTTTATAATTTGTAAAGGGCAAATTCCTGTATCTCTTTTCCTCCACACACTCATTCAATGCTTCACCTCCATCTGAAGTTTCCTCAAGGGTACCTGGGTAATTCAGTTGGTTAAGCGTCTGCCTTTGGCTCAGGTCATGATTCCCGGGTTCTGGGATAGAGCCCCACCTTGGGCTTCCTGCTCCGCAGGGAGTCTGCTTCTCCCTCTGCTCCTCCCCTCACTCATTCTCTCAGTCTCTCTCTCTCTCTCTCTCAAATAAATAAATAATATCTTGAAAAAAAAAATAAATCTTCCTCAAATATTTCAGAGAGTCTCGGAGAAGATCTCACACGTGGTCATAAATAATCGTGGCCAGTCGCCATGGGGTGTCCCTTGTGTAGCACTGGTTCTCCAGAAGGGACCAGAACTGCTTCCCTGAGTCTCCCTGTGCCTCCTTCCCGAGTGCCAGTCCAGGGCACCAATGTCTCTTTCTTGTCTCTGACAGCACTTCTTTATTTTTACTTAATTTTTTTGGAGGGGTAAGTGGGATGGGCAGAGGGAGAGGGAGAGAATCTCAAGCAAGCTCCCTGCCAGGTGCAGAGCCCAACGCGGAGCTTGATCTCATGACCCTGAGACCATGACCGGAGCTGAAACCAAGTGTCAGATGCTCAGCTGGCTAACCCACCCAGGTGCCCCTGACAGCACTTCCTTGGAGGAAAGCTATCTTGTAGGGCTTTCCAAGTCTATAGGTATTACCACCTGCACATTGAAACACTTGTTTTAAAAAGATTTGATTATTCATTTTAGAAGGAGAGAGAGAGGGCACTGGGGGGGAGGGGCAGAGGAAGAGAGACCCAAGCAGACTCCATGCTGAGTGCAGAGCCTGATGTGGGAGTCAATTTCATAACCCTGAGACTGTGACTTGAGCTGAAATCAAAGGTTGGACCCTCAGTGGACTGAGCCACCCAGGTGCCTCTGAAAAACACATTTTGGTTCTAAAAGCCTACCAGGGACCGCAGAGAAATGAAAGCAAGTAACCTTTAGCCTTTTGCATTACCCACAGTTCGCAGCACACTGAGTAGTGATTATTTTGCTCTTAGGGTATAAAGAATTTTTAGTAAAAAGATTGTCTAGCTTTCACTCCACAGCGTTCCTCTGGATGAAGATTCTAAATCCAGTAGACTAATCACAGGCTCCTGGCTGAACTCAGAATCATCTGTCATCTCTCAACAACTCAGGTTTTATTACTTGATCAAGCTTTACTTTTTAATTCTTTATTTCCCGCAAGATGAGTTTCTCCCAAAGGCTCCCCGAGCCCACCTACAGATAAATGTCTTGTCATAACTGCCCATCAGTTTAAACGACATGCCCAGACATAGTTTAGGCTCATGTTGGGTTCTCCACTACATCGGGAAGTTTATTCTGGCAGAAGAATGTGGGACAGGCTGGAAACAGGAAGAGGCTGGAGTCAGGGAGACCAGGGAAGAAGGAAGCTACTGCAAATATACAGGCACACTTTTATTTTCACATTTAATCATTTACAGGCAGTCTTCTCTTATGATGTATCGTGAGTGCTCTACAGTACATATATCCTATAGGTACGCACTGCAGTGGGGTTTTCTCTACTTCTTCCAGCCTGAAAAGCAAGGTACTGAAAAACTGAGACTTTGAATGAATGTCTCATATAGTTCTCTGACTCTCCCTAATCTGCAGATAGGACCCTGAATTAGAACTCTGAGGAAGATAACAGAGGGATGAGGAGGAAGGATGAAAGAGAAAATTACAAACATTCCAGGGGTACTATCTTTAAATAGGCCTTTACATATTCAGCACACTGAACTCTTGATTCTACCCAGAATGACTACTAATAAAACCAGCTGTGCAAAACCAACCAACCAAATAAAGAAACAAAACCAGTCATGGGGCATACTGAGCATCACCGATCAGGCCACCTTCTCTTATCACTTACTGAAAGGTTGCGTTCTAAAACCCAATGCCTGCAGATCTCACGGATGGACCCTGTTGATCACAACTGGTCGTAGACATGGTACCAAAGAGAATGAAGACTTTCAACATTGCCTTGAAGTAGATAAACAGCTTCATTTGATTTATCCCCATTACTACAAAAGCCAATGCTTTAGGTGAACACTGGTTTTTCCCCAGTGTCATTTGCAGACCTGTTAGGTTTCTACCATTCTGGATGGTCACGCTACTTGCTTGCAAATTTTGATAGTCTGAGTACATCGCGGGAGGAAACCGACATCAGTCACTGAATAGAAGACAGCACAGCATACACCTGAAAGTATTCTGTTTTCATGTACTCATAGTGCAACCAATGCAGATCGATTAGACGGTAGCACACGGTTGAGTCTGGTCTTGAGCATTTTTCTGTGGGCTGCACAAGCCCAGCATCTGTGCCCTTCTTCAGCTAACTGCTCCCAGAGAAGACGATGAGAGATCTTTTCTAACGATTTCAGTTACTGTCATCACGACAGAGATAAACCAACAAAACAGCATTTCAAAATGGTTCCCCTATGTCACTTGCCATCACGGTGTTTTAGGGATGGCCCCGGTTTCTAATGAAGAACTTCATCCACATGGGAGGAGAGAAACCTTCCTTCACTTCTCCCTTGGATTTCGGCATAACCAAGTCAATCAGTAAAGCTGAACTACTGCTGACATCTTCATTGTAAGGCAAGGGAAACCAACTTGGACGATGTGATTCAACATTATCCATGGGAATCTCTTTGTGTCCCAAGTGCAGTTGAAAACGCCAGCCAAATGTGATTCTCCAGTTAACTCACCTCTCTCCGTTACCAAGTGGAAGCACGTTCCATTCGTACCTAAGGACATTTTAAGGAGTTCACTGTTGTAGGAGGTCAACATCATAAATAATTTAATTATGCTTCTTAAGAAGACCTGGATAATTGTCTAAGCAATTGCCAGCTAAAATAATGATAAAAGTGAAATCGAGTCTTCTGCTGCGGGGTGTAAGCTGAGGAGAGGCGGTAGCTGGGGCAGGCAGTTCCCTCTGCTATTTATTTATTATATTTACTGGCCTCTCCCATTGCAGGAAAAGCCTGAAGGCACAGTTAGGAATGGCTAAAGTGCGGTGGCGTAGAAGGTCCTTTTTTTTTTTTTTTTAAATCTATCTATTTATTTTTCTTTCTGTATCTTGCAAGGATGTATAAATACAGGAAAAATGATCAGTCCGCAATAGTTTTGTTCGAGCTGCTTTACGGGCTGTTATTGTGTAAACTATGGGTTTTTCTGCCCCGCTAAAAACACCAGGGACCAACTTCTCCGAACATAAAGGGATGTTATTGGGCTTTTATGGTCACAGTACAAACCGTGCTTTCTGGTTCCAGCGAGAGCCGAGAACTTACAAAAGGAGAACATGAATATACGTGAAAAAGAAAAATAAATGAGCTATTTTCCCAACTCTGGCCTCTGTTTTTCATCCGTATTTTTTGATCACTGTAGTTGACAGGAAACTGTATAATTTTTGCATGTTACAATTGTAGAGGAGAGAATGCGAAGCTGTAATACCCTGTTGAAACGGGGCTGTAGTGACAAGACTGGACGCTTTCCTGAGCGGGACACTATGCTACTTCAGCGAAGAAAAGCTTTTTCTCTGAGGTGAGATAATTTCACAAGCAGGATTTATGATATTGCCTGGACGCTCCTAAGGCAGGAAAGGCTCACTGTTGGGCCAGCAGCCAGCTTGTGTATCCAGTCTTCAAGGGACAGGCCGTCCAGCACTCCACCTATGGCAGTGTCACTCTACTTTGTATTCCTCCTTCTTGGGAAGAAAGGGAGTTCAACCTAAGCAGGAAATAAAATTGTATGCTTGCATAATATTTTTAAATAAGTATTCTATTAAAAATAATTCCTAGGTACAAACTAATACTAACCTGGAGTATACCCGGGTGCCTGGAGATTTTAGAAGGGATGCTCATGGAGAATCCCAGGACCACAGTCCTGAGTGTGGGGAATTTACCGGGGAAGGGAGGGTGTGTGCAAAAAAAAGAGGGTCATAAGGTCATAAAATTGTAAGGGCTACCAGAGCACCAATGTAATAAAGGTGTACTCTATTAGTCTGATGGCCATCAAGCTCTGGAACATTCTCGGGTATCTGTGACAACATAAGCACAAGCTCCCACCTTGAAGATACCTCATCTAATTCTGCATTATGAGTTTCTACTGCCCAGCCTGATTCTCATCTCCACAAAGAGAGTCACTAAATGCTATTACCACTCCCAGTAGAACATTTATCAATTTTTTTGCTAATTAAAGAGGAACTACATGATTGAAATATAACCCGAGGGACCACGGCCTACACTATTTTCAAAGATCCCATGCCAACAGTGGCTGGAAACGCGCACATGCAAACGAGTCTCATTGTGTTTCTCGCTGTTGCTTGAATATGGATCTTACTCTGTGTTCTGTTTCTAAATACCCTTTAAATCAATTCTATGTGAGAAGCGAATTTTCATAAAAGATGTTTTTCTATAACGTGGGTTTCGGTAGAAATATTATGCAATTTTGTTAACCAGCTATAATTTTTAATACTTCAGAATTCTGTTGCCAGGTGCCCCAAGACCCTTGATAAATACTGCAAAACTGTCCTCTGGAAACACTTTGCCAATTTTACCACACAAGCTGGTCACCTTCTTTTTTAAGATTTTTTTAAAGATTTTTAAGATTTTGAGTTCTAAAACTTACAAAAGCATCAATATGTGAAAAGAAACTTGTATCTATCACCAGTTTTATTATGGCTGGTCCTCCCTGATGTGTGGGAATAGCACCATTGCATACAGCTCCCCAAGGATTAGGACGAGGCAGTTACCCTCACTGTGGCCCCCACTCTCCACTCAGCAGACACAAATGGGCTCACAGAAACATGATGTAAAATGTCACTGCAAAAGGAGTAGGCTTGTTATAGGTAGAATATGTGACAAAAATGAAGGAAGGTCTTTTGGAAAAAAAAAAATTGAAAGATCCTAGAAGATAGGGTATTATCCATGAATATCTCTGTGTCTGAGGTGGTACTGACATTTGGGATTCTCAGAATTGAGGGGACCTTCCTTCCCATTCAGAAAAGAATAAGGAACTCTTCTCTGTTGATAAACTTATTTACTTCTTGTACATTGCGAACCGCCATTTTTGTCACATGTAGATTAAATCTGCATAATTTATGAATGGAACATTAGAACAATAACCATAGTGAGAACACTGGCAGCGTCTGAATTCCGGTTACTGCAGATAACCAAAACTAAAGCTCCTTCTCCAAAACCGTTTGAAATTAACCTGGTGGAATCCAGGGCAGTATCTTCAGTCAAGTAATCAGAAGCTCTCACGTAGACGTGATGATACGGGAAGGAAAATGTCCAGCCTTCGGAGGCTGACAGACCCGGGTTTAAGTAGCTGCTGTGGGAGGCTACAAGCATTTCTTATTTTTTTTGTTTTCTTTTGTTTTTTGGTCTTATCTTTTTTCTTTAATTGACAAGGATTTGGTGGGATAAAGTGTATCATGAGCTGAACGTAGTGTGCTTCGGTGAGTACTGTGAAGTGTGCAAACCTGGCGATTCACGGACATGTACCCCCGGGCCTAATAATACATTATATGTTAATAAAAAAAATAGAAAATGATTAAAAAATTCAATAAATGGTAATTATTAGGATTAAGTGTAAAGTGCATAGAAATAGTAAATATAGATGGATTATCTGAGCTTCTTCCTGCCCATCTGCAAATCCCAAGTATTGAGAGTGTGCCTGACGTCATCATTAAGCCCACTAAGTAATTAATTTACTTTGGTCCAAATCTCCAATAATTACTTGAGATGAACTGCACTGGGTTAGACGCTAGGGTTGTGGAGATAGATAACTCACACTCTTACTCTGTGCAAACAAGGAAGGTGCATCTAACCATTGTTCAAAGATAGAGAATGGTTCTTCCCTCTTCTTGTTCTTGTGCATCCTCAAATTAATAAGAAATTACTGCTCCATAATCTTCTGCTTTCTGAACTAAATACACTGAATCATTTGTCTTTCCCTATAGAAAAAGACCCCATTTCTTGATTTCTTTTTCTGCACCTTTCCTAGTCTTTGCAAACATCGCTATGACTTTTATTTTGAAGACTACCATGGGCAGGGACACGACCCGTTCCTTAATTGAGAATTATGAAGGAATTCCTCATTATCCGGGAATGAATTATTGGAATTGAAAATTATCCACGAGGACTCTGATTTTTAAATTTATATCAACGTTCTCATTCGTTCAACTAATTATGCACTTTGTGGAAACAGGATATTTATGCAAGGTTAGGTTAGCAAGCAGAAAAATTTTCAAAAGCCAAAATAAGTGTCTCTTGCCGTCGGGAAGGTGTGAAGGGGCAAGATTTGCAGAGGACTGCTTCTCTTCAGGTTGGTGGTTTGGAACAATCAGCCTCAGAAGCGATAGAAGTCAGTCCTTCTACGAAAATAAGGAGCGGAGAGCCGAGCACGAAGGCAAAAGAGAAAGGGGACTGTACCTCATTAAACGTCATTATATGAATCATGAGATTACCTTAAGCACTGAGAAATTCGGCATATCACATCATTGCCATTATATTAAAACCCTCCGAAGACCAAATGGGCACAATTGGAGGATTATTCTCTCTCTAGAGTTATCCGTGGCATCTTTTGTCCCTGTGTCTGTTTCTCCCCATTAATGCAAATAACTGATGGGCGACTGTTTGAAATGTGAGGTGTGTAGGCTGGGTCAAGGCCATCACTGTCCTTGGAACACGAATGAGGGCAAACAAAGCACAATGAATAAAAAAAAAAAAAAAAACAAGACATACTTACTGCCCAGTCTATGATGGAAGTTGCCTCCCACAACAGAGACGACTTTGACATTTTATTTCTGTTCTTTTGAGAGGGATCAAGGTGGGTAGACTTCTTCCCTCTCCCCTCAAATACTCGCTCAGTTCTCTGAACACCAGAGCGTTATTTGCAGATTAATTTATTTTGTAGATTTAAATATCCAGCTCGTTTTCTTTTTGCACTGTTTATTTAGGAGAGATCTAATAGAGAATGGAAAGAAAAAGGAAAAAAAAAAGCACACATTTGGGTGACTAACAGAATTAACACACACTGGATCCTTTGATAGGTGGGAGAAGGTTTGTTCAGGACTGGGTCCCCTAGAATTTTTTAAAGAAGAAGAAAACACGAAGGCATTTCCTTTTAGCTTTTGGGAGCAGACTAATTTGGGGTTTGTAATTAATTTAGGACCATTAACATTATATGGAGGTGGGGAGGGGGAGGCAAATGACCCCCCAGCCTCTCAACCCTCCTGTGGAAAATTATCCAAAATAAATGCTGTCCCTTGATACTGTACCATGAAATACATTTCTAAGAAACCCTTGGCGCCTTTTCCCTGAATTTCCAACATCGTTTGCTAAAGAAACTTTTCAATGAAACCACACAGGTACCGCCTCAGAAAAAAAAAAAAATCATGGCACCAGAGAGCATTTTCCAGCCAGTTAGCTGGATTTATTCACATTTTTAATATTAGCCAAGAGATGTTTGGGATAGCATCCATAGCAGGGGGATTTCTTACCGAACTTCAGACGTATTTTTCTAATGAGACGGTATCCTGATCTCTGTCTGTCTTCATCTCTCTGCAGGTCTCTCTGTGTTTATCTTTGTCTGTCTGTCTGTCCCTCATTTTTTTTTAAGATTTTATTTATTTATTTGACAGACAGAGATCACAAGTAGGCAGAGAGGCAGGCAGAGAGAGAGAGGAGGAAGCAGAATCCCCGCTGAGCAGAGAGCCCGATGCGGGGCTCCATCCCGGGACCCCGAGATCATGACCTGAGCTGAAGGCAGAGGCTTTAACCCACTGAGCCACCCAGGCGCCCCCCTCCCTCGTTTCCAGTCAGTGTCTCCTGCTTAATTTGGAACAGGGGAGGGCATTCCTTTAAACCAAGCAATAGGCTGACTCACATTTCAGGATCTTACAGCATTAATGTTAATGTTGCCTTAAGATTATCATTCAAATGGATTATTGAACAACATGGAGTCTCTTGTTATTTTTTACATAAATGTGAAGTAGGAAAACATAATATTTACAATAGAGGAAAGTATGCAGGGAGAGGGTATAAGGCATGTCTTAAGAATATATTTTCCTCCTCCTGACAGAAAAACACACAGATGCTCGTTTAGGGAGAAAGAGTTGTTTTTCAGGTATATGTAGTTCAGTGGACCCTGGAGGAAATGTGACATAGAACAGAAATCACAAGCGTTTAAGTCATTGTATTTTAAAATTATAAATCATGGATTATTTTTATAAAAATGAGTCATGGAAGAAATAATACTGGTAACCCTGTATCATAATCTCATTTTATATTCTGTCAAGGCTGCCCCGACATCCAGAACATGGAGACCCCCTGCCCTGGTCCCCAAGCTTCAGGATGCCCACACTTTGGAATGGTTTATAAGGTCATCCAGACATGATACCCCAGACGGGGTAACACCTGAGACCCAGTCCCTGTTTACTTCCTTTGAGGCATTTTTTGGACCTTTTTTCAAATGTGGGGCTGAACAGACACCCTTCTGAAGTCATCTTGGGTGTCGAGTGTGGTGAGCACTGATTCCAGAAAAATGGAAAAAAAAGTGGACCTCGTGCACCTGGCTTGCTGTCTTTCTTTCACTTCTGTGTCTATTACCCTTCTTGTAACTTTGATGTCCGTATAGAAGGATCCTCCAACAGCCTCGCAGTGTTTTCTCTTCTTTAGATTCTACAGTGTTTCTTTACTCATCTGACTTACATGGTTGGTCCTTCACTTAGACGGCATTCCCAAGACTTGGTCACCACTCATAACCATACCCATTCTAAAATCTTAATTTCAAATATTGCTGTCTTTCATCGTGTATCAGCTACTAACCCTCCAGTTCACTTACGTCGGACCTCCCAATTAACTTCCCATCAGTACTTCCAAACCATCGATAGCACGATGTTTTCATTATATTCATCAAAGGCTCTTTACATCCAAGTGTTTGTTTCTCTTCTTAAGCAATCTACGTCCCATAGTCTTGTATTATAACTGGTCCCTTGCATCCATCCTTCAATATGCCCAACAATACCTGACTCTAGGTACCCGTCAACCACTTACTCAACACCCGGATCTGAGGATCTGAATAATCCCTGAACTAAGAGAGGTGAAAAATTCACCATTACAAATAAGCCCCCAAATTTCTGGACGATTTTAGCATTTTAACATAGTCATGTTTCCCTGTTAAAGATGATATTCCCGGGGCGCCTGGGTGGCTCAGTGGGTTAAAGCCTCTGTCTTCACCTCAGGTTATGATCCCAGGGTCCTGGGATGGAGCCCCGCATTGGGCTCTCTGCTCAGTGGGGAACCTGCTTCCTTCTCTCTCTCTCTGTCTCTCTGCCTACTTGTGATCTCTGGCTGTCAAATAAACAAATAAAATCTTAAAAAAAAGAGAAAGAAAATAGATCCAATAAGAATCCTTATCTGACTGCAACCACATCTTCAATCTGCCTGCATATGCACCGTATGTTGAAATGTCCCCTGCTCTCATACATGGCCGTTTGCATCCTCTGGATCTATAACCCCCCATCCTCTTTGGACTCTACTGGAATTCCCCCCCTTTTTGCCTGCTTCACCTACTTTTATCATTTTAATGGTTCATTCCCATGAGTACTCAAATGTACCTTAATATCACCCATCTTTAAAAGGACTTCCCTAGACCTCATGCCCATCTTCAGTTACTGTTCCATTTTCCTTTCCCTTTGCTGGCAACATGCTGTTTCATCAAAGATTGTCTCTAGTGTGTGTTCCTAATTCCTCAGCCATCATTCTGTCCTCAGATCATTCCACTCGGGCCTTCGTCCCCATCACTCCATAGATATTTCTCACACTCTTACTAACAACATTAACCTCGTGAGAGATGGTGCCCTGATGCTCTTTTCAAACTACAATTTAGCATCAGCACACCCAGAAGAACCAATGCCTCCCTCTTAAAAGTCTTTGTTTTCAAGACTTTTTTCCCCTAACACCAATTCTCACCTGGATTTATTTTCTACTTTTTCTTATCTTATCTTATCTTCCTGAAGTGTTCCTTCTCCCCTTACTGGACCTCGAAACATTAGAATGCCCTAGAGCTCCATCCTCAACCTTCCTGTCTTCCAGTTCAACCTAATTCTCAGATTTCATTTGTTCTCATGGTTTAAAATAGTATATGTGGGGCACCTGGGTGGCTCAGTGGATTAAAGCCTCTGTCTTCAGCTCAGGTCACGGTCTCAGGGTCCCGGGATCGAGCCCCGCATTGGGCTCTCTGCTCAGTGGGGAGCCTGCTTCCTCCTCTCTCTCTGCCTGCCTCTCTGCCTACTTGTGATCTCTGTCTGTCAAATAAATAAATAAAATCTTAATAAAATAAAATAAAATAGTATATGCATCCTGAAGAGTCTTCAATTTTCATCTTCAGACCAGTCTTCGGAGCTTAGGAATTATATGTCTGACTGCCCATTTGGGAGCTCCATTAGGATATTGAATTGCCATCACAATAGAACGTGGCCAAAAAACAAAAGTCTCGATTTCCCCCCCCCCACAAAATTACTCCAAAATTTTAGTACGCATTTCAGTAAACAATGTCACCACCACTTTGTCATTTAGAAATAGAAACTAAGAATTTTCCCTGGTTCTGCTTTCTGCAAAACATCTATTCCAAGACCAAGTCATGTCAGCTCTGCCTCCAAAATATTTTATGAAGCCAAACTTCTTTGCCTCACACTGCTAAAATTATATTGCAAGGTCAACATCATCTCTTGCTTGGATTATTGTGATAGCCTTCTGAGTGGTCTCTCAAACCCTAGGCTTGCCCTCCCACCCAATGTTGCCAATCTCACCATTCCCGCTAAGTAGCAACAAGAGTGTCTCTTTGTTTTTGTTTTCCAAATTGTGACTGTTCTCACCCCTTCCCCTGCTTAAGACCTTCTAATTGGTGGCAACCATTATCCACACTCCTCAGCATGGATTACAAGTCTCTATATGAATCGCAACTTGCCTATCCATCTGATCTCTACAATCTCAACTCTTCTCAGGTTCCTTCTGCTTATACTACAGAGCCACCCTTCTGTCTCAAATCTGGCATGCTCGTTTCTGTCTCAAGACTTCCATTGGCTATTTCACTGTGCAGGACACTTTATTCCCTTGAGAGTTCCTCATCAGCTTACTTCTCATCACTGAGGTCCCAAATCACAAGTTACCTCCTTAGTGATGATGTTCCTGACCACCTTAGTGAAAATGAACACCTTATCTCTATCATATTACTTTTTTTTCTTTTTCTTGTTTATAGTACTTCTTAAAAGCTGGAGCTGGGGCACCTGGGTGGCTCAGTGGGTTAAAGCCTCTGCCTTAGGCTCAGGTCATGATCCCAGGGTCCTGGGATCGAGCCCCGCATCGGGCTCTCTACTCAGCAGGGAGTCTGCTTTCTTCTCTCTCTGCCTGCCTCTCTGCCTACTTGGGATCTCTGTCAGATAAATAAAAAAAATTAAAAAAAATAAAAAGCTGGTACTGTCATACTCATTTTGTGTTCATTTTTAGCATCTCCTCTTAAACCCAACCGAAGTGCTAGGTTTTAGAATATTTTGTTTATTGTTGTCTCCCACAACCTGCAAGGAAATGGCCATTTTTTTTTTTTTTAAGATTTTATTTATTTATCAGAGAGGGGGGGGGGGGAGAGCGAGCACAGGCAGACAGAATGGCAGGCAGAGGCAGAGGCAGAAGCAGGCTCCCTGCTGAGCAAGGAGCCTGATCCCAGGACGCTGGGATCATGACCTGAGCCGAAGGCAGCTGCTTAACCAACTGAGCCACCCAGGCGTCCCGCCATTTTGATTTTTAAAAACAACTCATTAAATTTGTTCACTGGACTAGCCACACCTATCTCCATATCTCTATCTCTATCACTTAGACTCAATGTGCTAAGCACGCTTCACGCATCCCAGCCAACTTGAATGCACTCCCATCAGTTGATAATAGACAAATGGAGAATAACAAAAGGACCCACCTTCTCAGACAATTGTCCGGAGGTTAATATGGGCTAGCTCTACGTTTCAGGGCAGACTGTGCCAGATCAGAGAGTGGGGCAGTCTGGTTAAGTTAAGCCAAGGTACCTGGATTTTTTTCATTCACCACAGAGCAAGGGTGATAGTATGTATCAGCAGAGGACCTCAGTGCCTTTGGGGTCTTTGAAAAGCAACTGGGTCCTATGAAAGACTCCTCTGTCCCTCTTTTCCCGAGTGTCAATCTTTAATTTAGAAGAAAAGAAAATTACAGCTCTCTTATTTGGCTGTATGAAAATTTATGGGGCAGGGTGGTTTCCAGGCAGCTGCTCCTGCCGGGCACTGCTCTGATGATGTACGACTGTGACATGTCACCAGTGTAGCCAGGCTCTGATGATCCATTGCCGCAACAAGTCATTTGTCACACGTCACTGCCCCCGCGCCCCCCTCCCACATCTCCGCCTCTCCTCTCCAGCAGGGAGTCCTGGCTCCAAACGAGCTGCATGTTCCCACTGCCCTCCCACGACCACCACACTCACCACACGGTTCTCCTCTCAGTGCAAGAGAAGAAAAATCGTTCTTGGGAGCAAAGTCTATTGGACAGTCCTAAGACTTTTAAAGGTAAATGGTTCATATACTCTGATGCCATAAGCTACTAGCAAATGAGGATTATAGGAAGGCGCTTTATCCTCTCAGAATGCCATGCTAACTAGTGTTTTTCATCGTGAAAACACCATTCATTGCCAGCCATTCTCCGGAGGGTTTACAGGCATTAACTAACTTAATCCTCTCACAGTCCGCTCAGGGAGATGGTACTGTCAGCACCCGTTTCACAGATGAGGAAAAGGGAGGCAGAGCTTGATGCATTTGCCTGCTGTCGCCCAGCTAAATAAGTAGAAGAGACAGTGTAGAAACCAGGGCAGCCCAAAGCCGGAACCTTTGCCCTCCCCCGTTGCGTTGTGATGCCCACACTGCTATGTCTGATCCTGGCGGCTCTTCGGGTAAGCCCATGTTGACCCCTGCCTTCCAGAGCTGGACAAACACAGGCACACGGTGCGGGCACCTTGTAAGTCACGTGTCACTCTAATTCATGATGACACCGTTTAACAAGAGCTGGCTAGATTCTGCAGGATACACGAGGGGCTCTGCTTGTATTATTCAGATCTTCCAACCGTGCATGATACTGTTCTATTCCCCTTCGTTTTGACTAGACAGGTAGAGAAGTAAGTAAAAAGCTTACTGAAGATGATTTCAAAGAAGGCACTGGAAAGGGGAGGGAAGGGAGAAGACCAAATGATTAGGGACAGCTACAAAATAAAAAAGAGTGGGTGACTGGAAATGATTTCTATAGAGTTGTTGAAATGACATTTGTATACATTTTAAATAAATCAACTTAATGACCAACTATTCAAATGTTACTAAAAAGAAACTAGAAAGTACGTCTACTTCTTTGGCAGGGGAAGAAAAGCCCTTTGCAGATTCATACTCCTCACAATTCCTAGCATTTAATCTAGGAAAGAAAAAATAATAATAATTCAGACTTCATCAAAATGTAAAACTTTGGGTGCTTGGGTGCCTCAGTCTTTAAGCGTCTGCCTTCGACTCAGGCCATGATCCCAGGGTCCTGGGATGGAGCCCCACGTAAGGCTGTCTGCTCAGCGGGAAGCCTGCTTCTCCCTCTCTCCCTCCCCCTACTTGTGTTCCCTCTCTTGCTGTGTCTCCCTCTGTCAAATAATTAAATAAATAATCTTTTTAAAAAATGTAAAACTTCTGCATTGTGAAATGCATGGTTAAGAAAATAAAGATAAACCTTACACAAGCTTTTATTTGTAAAATACGCATCTGGCAAAGGATGTGTACCCAAAATATATAAAGAACTTCTCGAGGCGCCTGGGTGACTCAGTCAGTTAGTTGTCTGCCATCACCTCAGGTCCTGATCCCAGGGCCCTCCTCACATCGGGCTCCCTGCTCAGCAGGGAGTCTACACTTACCTCTCCCCCTCCCTCTGATCGTGCTCGTGCTCTCTCTCTCTCTTTCTCTCTCTCTCAAATAAATAAAATCTTAAAAAAATAAAAAAATTTCTCTTCACCTCAACAATAAGAAAACAAACATCGCATATAAAAATAGTCCAAAGATCCAACACCCATGTCACCAGGGAGACGGAAAGATAGCAAGTAAGTATATGAAAATATACTCAAGTATCATTTGTCATTCGAGAAATGAAAAATAGAATAATCATAAGAGACCATTCCACACATCTTAGAAGGGCCTAAAAAAACAAAAACAAAAACAAAACAAAACAAAACAAAATGATGATACCAATGCTGGTGAGGAAGAAGAATAACAAAATCTCTCATCGTTGCCAGCTGGTCGAGAGGCAAATGGGGCACAGCTCTTTTGGAAGGCAACTGGGCACTCTCTTACAAACCTAAACATCCTGCTGTCATGCTCCTAGGTAATCACCTGACGGACTGAAAGCACACAGAGACCCAAAACAAGAATAGGTATATTTATAGCAGAGTTCCTCACAGTTCTCAAAGACTAGAAGGAATCCTTCAATAAATATATGGGTAAACTATGTTTCACCCAGGAAGGAAAAACTATTTGGTAGTAAAACAGAATGGGCTACTAAGCCACATGAAGACACAGACGATTTTTAAATGCATTTTACTAAGTAAAATAGGGCCAGTCTGTCAAGGCGACGCAGTGTAATGCTTCCACTGATTGACTTTCTGGGAATGACCAAACCATGGAGATAATACACAGATGGGTATTTGCCAAGAGATGGGATTGGGTGGTGAAGCAGTGAGAACTTTTTCAGGGCCGTACAACGATTCTGCACAACAGTATAATAAAAATGCATGACACTAAGCATTGGCCCAAACCCACAGAACGTTCCAGCACAGAGAGTGGTCTTGGACAAAATCATTCAGGAGGCCAGGGGATTCCAGGATGTGACCCGACTTTATTAAAAAGGTATGAAACAAACTTACTCAAGGAGATTTTAAAAATTACTGATTTAAGTAACTTTGGAAATGAGTTAAATCTGTAAGATTAGAAGCAAAAAAGACTGTTCTTAAGCCCTATACATTAGATGATAGGATCGGGTAATAGCGCAAAGTATAAAAGAAATACCCACAAGTGCTTACTGATATAAATAAGTTACTTAATAAATAATTACAGAATAGTTAAGTCTCTCATGCAGAAGAATTTAAAATAATTTATGTACATATTCTGCCATTAAGGAAGTGAGGCATATTTCCCCGCTCCTGAAGGGCGAGCTATCCATACTGACTTCCTTCCGAAGAGCACAGTGCAGAGAGGGGAAAAAAAGAGAAATTTAACTGTGGAGAATCCTGACAAACACTTCTTCACCCATGCAATCAAGATTAATATCTATAGTAATAAGTTATGTTGATAGAATGCACCCTTGGTATGATGGTTATGTACACGGCACTTTACACCTAGGGACGTCCTCCAAAAAAACCATATAACCTTGTCTAATAGCAAAAAAAAAAGAAAAGAAAAGAAAAGAAAACTTTAGAGAAATGCCAATTGGTGAGCATTACACAAAATGCTGACCTGTGGAGTGCCTGGGTGGCTCAGTGGGTGAAACCTCTGCCTTCAGCTCAGGTCATGATCTCAGGGTCCTGGGATCGAGCCCCGCATCCTGCTCTCTGCTCAGCGGGGAGCCTGCTTCCCCCTCTCTCTCTGCCTGCCTCTCTGTCTACTTGTGATCTCTCTCTCTGTCAAATAAATAAATAAAATCTTTAAAAAAAAGTGCTGACCTGTACTCCTCAAAACTATCAAGGCCAAACGAACAAACAAGGGACATCTGGGGCGCCTGGGTGGCACAGTTGGTTAAGTGTCCAACTCTTGGTCTTGGCTCAGGTCGTGATCTCAGGGTCGTGAGATTGAGCCCCAAGTTGGGCTCTGCGCTCAGCCCTGGAGTCTGCTTGAGAGTCTCTCTCCCTCTCCCAGCCTCTCCCACTTGGGCTCTCTCTCTCACTCTCTCTCTCTCAAATAAATAAATAAATCTTTAAAAACAAACAAAGAAAGTCTGAGAAACTCACAAGGAAGAAAAGCCTAAGGCGTCATGACCTTGGTCAGAATCCTGGAACAGAAAAGACATCAGGAAAAAGTGAGGAAATCTCAGTCAAGAATGGACTTTATTTAATGATGATCTGTCGATATGGGTTCGTGAATCGTGACAAAGAAGCTCTACTACTAGAAGACATTATTAAGAGAGAAACGGGAACGTGGTAGTAAGGCAAGTTGGTGCCATCTCTGCAATGTTTCTGTCAAGCTCAAGATACTGTAAATTAAGGGATTTTTTTTAAGATTTTATTTTTTATTTTTTTTAATTTGACAGAGAGAGAGAAAGAGTGGGAGGGGCAGAGGGAGAAGCAGCTCCCCTCCAAGCAGACAGACCGATGCGGGGCTCCATCCCTGAACCCCGGGATCTTGACCTGAGCCAAAAGCAGATGCTTAACCGACAGAGCCACCCAGGCATCCCAAATTAAGAGATTATTAAAAGCAGATTAACATGTCTCAAATTTATTGTGAAAAACACACAGGAGAAGCCCTTGGGGTGTTTGATTTAGCAGATATTTCTAAAGACTTTTTTAGCTTGACAAAAATTCACAAATGTTAAAGGGACTCTTGAAATGAAAGGCAGCATTTTAAAGAAGGGCAGGATAAAATAAAACCCACTGAACCTATTTACCGAGACAGTTCGTGATGCCCTCAAATTCTAGGGAAAAGGTCTCATGCTAAAAAGCAGAAAAAAAAGACTGTTTCCACGTCTTTTGTTAAAATGTGGAATTAAGAACAGCACTGACAACTATGTAATTTGATTTAATTACTGCAGGGTTTGATATTCAGTACCTGCAGAGAGAGCCCAGCTCTGAGTGGGTGGGTAGGACTGACAGCTGGTAAGAGAAATTATTTTAAAGACAGTATCAGTCCATGATCTTTTTGATGGACTTAATAGACTTAATAACGAATGAAGTCCCACTTGCAAATTCTATTCTGAACACCCAGGAATCCATCTGGGTGTTTCTCGCTTGGAGACTTTCCATTCTCTATGCATTAAATTACAGACTTTGGGACACATCTGACCCTTTAGGGAGAAGGTTAGAATGTTACGTGGGGGCAGTATAAGCCCCCCTATTTAACTACACTTCAGATATTCTAGAAATGCTGCCGGTTACATGTTCAACATTCGTCTACGGTGTTGCTTGGCCTTTGCAACCCTCATTCAGTTATTGGGGTCCCCAGCAAACAGGCTCGCCTAGGAAGACCAGCTCTGCTTTTGGAAAACATTTAAATGTAACAAAACCATGCCTTCGACGGTACCAAGGGTGGGTTTTAAATTCCCAGCATGCCACTGCGTGGCGGAAAAATGGCAAATTCACCCTCGATTTCCTCAAACGGTCCTTTTCTGAAGGGAGGGCTAGTGGATTCTTAATATCTGTGCTTCCTTGGCCTCCAAAGCCGGAAGTTCCTCCTGAATATTCCCTCAGGCCAGGCCTTTTATTTCAGGCCCAAGATTGAGGCCAGCAATCAATAAGTTGGTTCTCC
Source organism: Mustela putorius furo (assembly GCF_011764305.1). Lineage (NCBI taxonomy): Eukaryota > Metazoa > Chordata > Mammalia > Carnivora > Mustelidae > Mustela > Mustela putorius. The sequence goes on from NW_025421399.1 coordinate 11,793,033, forward strand.
ATCTGCCTTTGACAGAGGAAACACCAGGCTGACACCAGCCAGTCTGGGATCAGCTGTTTCCCGGCCTTTGATCTCCTCAGCTGGGGCTGTCTAAGCTCCCTGGGCCTCTGTTGTGGCTCAGATAGGAGCCGGGTCCTGCTGGTATCTCCTCCAAGGCTTATTGTAGTCATTGTATTTGAGGAGGGGGATCACCTGTCAAAGTGACTGGTTACAACCCCTCCTTGACTGCGGGAAGCCTTTTTGATTCGGGCAGATGATAATGAGAGTCTAATTGAGTGATTAACTACCTCAACTGACTTGGAGGTTTTAATGACACCTCTTCCTTAAGGTCTGCATTTCTCAGCAGGTCCCCAGTTTGTAACAGTAGGGCCATGATATTTGCAATTATAAGCCTTTCCTTTAACCAGCAGGGATTTAATAAATGGACTTGGTTAATCATAGCTAGATGCTCCTTACATCTGACTTTGTTGTGAAAAACATGCAGAAAGTTCAAGCACATGCCTGAATGATTGATACAGGCCATTTCAAGTCCATGGCTCTATATGGAAGAGGGAGACAGAGTTTCGGAAGATTTGGGTCAACTGCATCTTGACGGCCAACGTGAGCTTCAACAGAGGGAAACTATCCGAAGTTACGAACTGGTTTTTAAGAGTTGCCATGCCTGTGAGAGCCCGCCTAGATATACGGTCTTTAATTAACTGGGTTTGAAGAGCCCATTAATGCAACGTTAAAAGGAACCAGTCTCCATGGGTTCTCACAGTGGGAAAGGTATCCAAGGCTTTCAATTTACAAGGTCTTATTACAAAAGTGTCCTGCTGTTCTGGTCCGTGTTCTTTCTGCCTGGGAGCAATTTAATGATCTGCTTTAGAGCAGAGAAATGGTCAGAGAGAAAATGTTCAGTGTTATGTGTTAGCGATCAAACACCCAGCGGAATTTACAATGGTAACCAGACACTTCCTTTTCATATCAAAATGGAACAGGGACAATGACATAAATACATTTGATTTGAAAAACCCTAATTGAACAAACTGGTAGTTCTCCGCGAGTGTTTGTTGATAGTAGGAGACTGGGACGGACTATGAGGCAAAGCGCAAATGATCCAAATGAAAGAAAAAGGAGGAAGAGAAGGAAGAACGCTTCTGTAAAGAGAATATGGCTTTGGACTTGAAAGTCGCTTAATTTACTCTTCATTTATTCAACATCATTTAAGAAATATAATTATCTACCATGTCCCAGGCCTTCTATTGCCTATGGTGGGGTTAGCTACCACTTTTCCTTTCTTCATTCATTTCACTGTTGATAAATGACTACAATTTGACAATCAGGATTGTACTCTGTTGATGATATTTTGATTACCTTTATTTCCTAGACCTAAATGCGAAGGCCGAAAAATATCACTGGGGAATAAACAAACAAATGAGTATTTTCAGAGAGGCTCCTGACCTGGTGTCAATGTGGTCCTTGTTGAAAGCAGAGATAAAACTAATACTTACGATGCAATGTGATAAAAATATAAAAGAAAAAAATATATAAAAGAAATTTGCACATGGTGCTAAGAACCATGGAAGTGGGGCCTAGTCATGCACCTTAATTGAAGCTAGTAAGAAAATATAGAAGATGTGACATTTCAACCAAGTGTGTTGAGTTTGAAGCATTGAGATGGAGGAAAATACAGAATCTGGGATGAGCTTTGGGCATCTGTTCTTTAAAACAGAGATTCTAAGACGTGTGAGGCTTACATTTTACAAACCTGGGAGTCCTTTATTTCCAAGGAAACTAGCATAAACTAAAAGGCATAAGAGGAGTTTAGGAATCATACATTTTCTTTTTTTTTTTTTTTTAAGATTTTATTTATTTATTTGACAGACAGAGATCACAAGTAGGCAGAGAGGCAGGCAGAGAGAGAGGAGGAAGCAGGCTCCCCGCTGAGCAGAGAGCCCAATGTGGGACTTGATCCCAGGACCCTGAGATCATGACCTGAGCCGAAGGCAGTGGCTTAACCCACTGAGCCACCCAGGTGCCCGGAATCATACCTTTTCAATCCTCAAAGTGCTGTTAGTTGTCTCTTATTTTGTCTTACCTTGGAATGACAGAATAACAGGTAGGTAGGTGAACCACACTATTTACACTTTGAAATTTAAGAAAACACTGTGAAATTTTAACTTTATCTGGCCTACATTTTCACCACTAGAATTATTCTTTCTTCTAGAAAAAGCAAAAACGTGGTCTCAGGCACACTATCCCAACAGTCAAGACAATTCTGGGGTCCCCTCTGGTCTTGCTCCAATGTTATAGTCTACTTTCTCAGATCTGCCTTTCCTCACTTTTGAACATACTGTATCCCTGAGATAGCTCCGTAAGAAGAGGAATTAAGTCATTGCCTTGAGCCCTAAAAGGACAAGCTCCTTTCTAGATTAATGGCTTCGCACTAGATCACTGAAAACTTCCTCCAGGCTTAAGTCAAGAATTACTTGCATTCAAAGATGGTTTACCCCCACACTGTATTTCAATAATGCTAGCAGGTAGATATAGTATATCAGGACGTCAAATTTCCTGAGTTCATTAAGCCATGTCTGGTCTTGATTCAAAACAACTAGAAGGCATTATATATTATGTAAAATAGACAATGTGGAGAAGAACATTGCTTGTCTACAAGAATCAGTACTGTGACCTGTGACCCTCTTGCTAGGGGAGAAGCAAGTGGACCACTCAAGAATTCAAGCCATGAGACTGCAGCAAGGCTCTGACTGCTGCCTGGTCACTCGTATAAAATGTTGCTTGCTCACACTACGTATCAAAAGCACAAGTCAATTTTAGCAGACAAAGCTGTAATACCAACAACGAGAAAGCAAATCAGTGATGGCAGTAATTTGATGAGTTTATGATGTATAATTGTCAATTGCGGGGGGTGGGGAACACTTCCTAGTGGGAAAGTTGCTAAAAGCAGACATTTGATCAGGTGAGGCAAAATCGTTAAAAATTGTTTACTTTGGAAAACTGCAAAAACGATTATCCATTACAAGTTTATCCCTGAACAATGTAGGTTTGAACTGTGCGGGTTCCCTTCTGCACAGATTATTTTTAAAGTCAACATGGGACAGTCCAGGAAATTTATTTTTTTTCTCATGATGTTATTAATAGAATTCTCTTCTCTCCAGCTTATTTTATTGTGAGAATACAGTGTGTAATACCTACAACATACAAAACACATGTTCATCGACAGTTTATTTTATCGATAAGGCCACTAGTCAATGCCAGTCTGTTGGTAAAGCTTTGGGGGAGTCGAAAGTTACACTTGGCATCATGAGAGGGCAGGGGGTTAGCACCCCTGACCTCCACATTGCTCAGAGGTCAACTGTTCTTTCATTTAAGGTCTCATAGAGGCTGGCTCTAAAAGGGAGCTATGCATTGCAAGCTGTTGGGGGGTGGGGGCTGGGGGTTGCTTACTGGACGCAGAGGGACTAAGACAATAATTTGTCCCAAATCACTGTTTTGTTGCAGAAAATACACCCAAGCGTTTTTGCTTTTTTCTTCACTCCTTTTCAAAACATATGCTTTCATATCCTGCGTGTCTCTTTTTAGCTAAAAATGCCTAATAACATATCTTGCAATAGAACTGACCTCAGAAGAGAATCTTTATCACATATACATTTTGTGGGTCCTTTGGGTTTTATAGGATAAGATTTGGTATCTTCATAGGCTTCCCTGAGGAGAATGAATCTGAGTGAAAATTAAGTTACTGGAATCAACACAGAGATATTATAACTTAGAAAATGTTACATTCCAGGGCGCCTGGGTGGCTCAGTGGGTTAAGCCGCTGCCTTCAGCTCAGGTCATGATCTCAGGGTCCTGGGATCGAGTCCCACATGGGGCTCTCTGCTCAGCAGGGAGCCTGCTTCTCTCTCTCTCTCTCTCTCTCTCTCTGCCTGCCTTTCCATCTACTTGTGATCTCTGTCAAAAAAAAATAAATAAATAAAATCTTAAAAAAAAATGTTACATTCCAGATGGAGACTTCTATTTCTTAAAATTATGCCTGTAAAAAAAATGAATCCCTCAAAGCTGTCAGGCCATTGCATAAGCCAGACTTGATCCAATTATTTTATCTAGTCAAATATTGAAAACCCCACTGAGGCGGCCACATTTCTTATGTCTAAATAAACCCTGGTCACAATCCTCAAGCAAAAGAAACATGCATTTCAGTGGCCACAACACTGGGGCTCACACTCTAGCATGAGCTTATAACAATAGTATCAAGAAATGTTTTCACATGAGTAGACCATGTCTTTTCTCTTTTAAGTATGGCTTAGAGAAATTTATCTGGAAAAGTGTGTGTACAAATTCACAAACACACACACTGAATACCCATTCAATAAGATGTGATGTCACACTAAAGATAGCCTTCAAATAATCTGTGGTTGGAATGAGGAAGACATGAAGCATTCTAAAGGACAAATTTTTAAGAGGTGAAAAGCATTGGATAGTCATTTTCCTACCCGATAGGAAGGGAGATGGAATATTTGAATTCATCAGAAAAATCACTAGCCACTATGTTTTTGTAAAATCAGATGGTTACAGTCTTGGAACAGTAAGAAAAGACCGTGTACAGTAGCAGTACAGAAAGGACGTTGGATATTCAGCTTTATAAATGATCAGAACCCAAAGAGAAAATGTGACTTGTCTAAAATCACAGAGCTGTTTGGTGGCCTCACTAAAATTAGAACCCAAGTTTTCTTGGTATACCACCCTGTTTTTCTGTTTTCCATATGCTATCTTTATTTCTACTTAATGTGAATTTTGTTGGGGGCGGGGGATAGTATTTCTCCAAGAAGAAAGAAGCTAAAGTCCACTAGCAAGGTTGCTGCTGATTTGGGGTAGGTCCGATTGGAATATGGCAGAATGTGGTTTGCTTTATTTGGCCAGGAGCATTTCTCTGTAACCTGAGGATTCATTAGTTTGAAGGACTGGCCTTTTGCCTCTTTCCAAGGCCATTTTAGATGCAAATTGGACCCCAGACATCATTTTTAAGTGACAGGAAAATCTCTGGAGATAACAAGAATCAGTCTGTTAAATTTATGGACCCTTTGCATTTTATAATCCTTCTTGATGAATGACTCAGTTTCCAGCCAGGGTCTGAACTTAAGAGTTGATAAAGCATCAGTTGAAGCTGCTGGCTACTAAATCATATAAGCGATGGCTTAATCAGCCTTTCTGCTCCTTCCACTACCTTCCCACAGAATTCCCTCTATGGAGGGGAATTCCTTCTATGGAGCCAGGTCAGCAAGAGATGGACATCCGACAGGCCGTTTGTCGCCATCGGATAACCTGGGAAGAGGATGTTGACCGGCAGAGTGACTCAGTTCCACCACTGAGGATACTGGGGAGTTAAGATAGAAAACCTTGACTGAGTGGTGGTGGAAGGTTGGGAAGGAGCTGTACACCAGGGGGACCATGAGAACAAGATGAGTTACAAGGAGGTTAACAACTTGGGTCATTAGAGAGAAGACTCCTCTGGTGATACTGGGGTGGTATTGGGTATGTCGCTGGCTTTGAACATCTGTAGTTAAGAACTCATGCCTGCGGGCAGAAGACACACCAAATTCCAGGGGCAGTTTGCAAACCCTTGTGAGAGGGGAACAGAACAGAGCTTTTGAGTGAGAGAAGAACTTCAGTTCTCTTCTCCAACATTTGATTATGGAAATTTCTCTGAAAGCTCAATTTCTGGCAAATTCAGATGGGTTTCCACTTTTGTGAAACCAAGTTTTGGCGTGTAGTTTTAAGCATGGGGGGGGGGCGGCTGTCACACAGAGAAATCTCTACCGTCATCGATTGTTTGCCCACTTGGTTTCATTAAAATTTTGTTGTCCACATGAGTAGGTAGTTGAATTACGATGGAGAAAAAAAACGTGACTAAGGTGGCCCGTGTTTAGCTGAGTGTTTAACTGAGGTGTCTTTTCATACCTAGGCTCATGTCCTCAGCCAGATTCCAGAACTTGAGGAACATGAAGATGAAGACAGAGCTGAGAGGTATGGCTTCCTCTCTTCCGTTAGGATCCCAGGCAACGTCTTCACTAAAGATAGACATTACAAACTGCTTGACTAAGAACACATCCACCATGAGTGAGGAGGAAGTCTATTTTGGGTGAGGGCAAGTGTTTCTTTCTATTCTCTACACTGAGGTCCTTTGAGCCTTCTCAGCCTTGCTGCTTAGAATCAGATCACGGCACAGCAGCAGGAACATGTCCCGGAAGGCTTTTAAAAGTGCAGATTCTCAGGTCTCAATTCAAACTTGCTTACAGCAATCTGAGATTTTCAACTCATCCATATGTACGTTAAAGCTTGAGAAACACTGTTCTAGAGAAAGCACCGAACAAAGCTTTTCTTCCTTGAGGGTCTGAAGACTTCTGTGGCCACCCAAGCTCCTGTGGTCAAATCCACCTCTTTGAAGAGAAACAAACTAACATAAATGTATATATATATATATATATATATATATATTATTAAAAATATAAATATGTATAAATATTATAACATTTATAAATACATAAATATATATATTTATGTGCCTCAATGTAAATTTGCAAACCAGCTTTCCTATGCATGGGATATTCACTGTGTTTTTAAATGATTCAGATGGATTGAGGCTGGTTTTCTCTTTCTTCTTTCCCTCCTTCCTCCACATACTACCTACTAACTCCTTCTCTCTATGACATGGAGAATCAAATCTATCAACTACCTCCTTCTCTCTATGACATGGAGAATCAAATCTATCAGTCCATAAACTTTCAGTATTTTCGCATGAAGACAAAAATGTTTTCTCTTGCAGGTTTGAGGATTTCTGTGGAGGTCAGGGGTTGAGAGTCTGTATTCTTAAGCGTAAAGGTGAGATTTTGCTGGCAGAGTGATTGATAATGTATCATCTGTGATCCTCGCCTGATCTGGGATCCTCCTGGCAACAGAGTGTCCCTCAGAGCTGTATCAGAGACCAAAACCTTACTGTGGCAGGATCAGCTATAAAAACAGAAACACTACTTCATAATTAAAAATTTAACATTTTAGTTTCGGTTGCCTCCAGGTCTCCCTAAATGGGTAGACTTGAAAAAACAAAGCTGATTTTTCATCTTTTTTGGGAATGTCCTTACGCAGGTACAAAGAACTTTGCGGCCAAGATGGGAGTTTGCTTAATAAACCAAAAACTTGCTCTAAAAACCCAAGTTCCTTTTTTTAGTGGATTTTAAATAAATTGCTGAGTAAACAAATATTTACTTTTAGCCAACTGCTACAGGAGGAGACAGAAATTATAGGTTTTTCTAGTAATAATTTTTGGATTTTCATATATACACTTAGATCTGTACTGCTTCATTTCAAACGCAGGGAGAATATCTATGATTACAGATATAAACTGGTATCCTTGGAGTTTTAAAAATATTTTCTCCCAGATAATTTTCCATACCCAAATTTAGAGAGTAAATGAGCCAATCCTTCCCTCTGATGGCAAAGGGGAAACACAGAGTATAAAGGAATGCAAATTAGGTGTAGTCACAGTCCAATTGGAGTTTTGAATAATAGTAAACAGCTATCATCATTAATGATACCAGGATTTAACTAAAATATTGTAGCTTAAAGTTTTAGCAATATGGTATCCTTTGGAGTTAGAATTACAACAGTATTCTTCTTGAAGTGAAGTAATCCCACAGATACTACAGATCATTGAATTAAAAAAAAAAAAAACTCGAGAAAATAAGCAGCCCATCTTTCAATTTCTAATTTATATGTGTCTGTGTACTTTTTCATTTATGATTTTCTGTGGCCAAATCCCTGCAACAGATCCAGAATGAGACCATCACATTTGTGGTAAATGGTAATTCACATTATTCTTGTTTATGTCTAGTCTCTAAGCACTAAAATTCCATGATGGCCAGTAGGGTAGTCAGACAGGACTCTTCTATCTATCTGTCTATCTGTCATTGACTTATCTTTAGGAGTCAGTTTTCTGGGTCTCCCAGAAAACAAAATTGACGGTGTTTTTCTGTATATGTGTATAAATCTGCTACCAGCAAGGAAATTTGTTTGGTACTATGTGCTTACACAGACCAAACTTGAAGAAAGTAATTTATGCAGATAACTTATGATGATTTAAATTCCTCCTGCCCACAGAGTTAACTTTTCAAATTATTTTATTGGAAAACATTCTATACTTCAGAAATATTGTATTCTCTAGGTTTAAAAGTATGAGTATATAAATTGTTGACTTTATAGTTTTTTGAGAGAGAGGGAAGGAGAGAGAGAAAGAAAGGAGATGGGGAGAAAGAGAGAGAAAAAGAGAAAGAGAGAAAGGAGGGTGAGGCATGAATTTTTCAAGGAATAAACATCCACTGATGCTATATTATTGAATATCATCTAAGGGCTCGGTTTCCTTCCTGATCCCCAAACTCCTTTCTGCTCCCAAATTTCACTAGGTCTTGTCTTTAGATTTCTAATCAACGCGGTGGCTAGAGTATTTTTCCCTGAGAAATTTCAATAAGGAAATATATTAATATTTAAAATCAACAACAATCCTTTCACAAATTAAAGGTATATGGTAGCCATCAGCAGTAGAGAGAAGGTTGCAAGGGTAAACAGAAATGGTTTATTCAGAGTCAAAATGTTAGAGGGAGGACCAAGGACTTTGGAAAAGTCTAGAAAGTTTTGCTAGGAAGTGCGAACTCAGCCAGGAATCCAGATTTACATACGTAAAGCTGAAGGGGGGAAGTAATATAAGTTTCTCAGTGCCAGGAAGTAGGACACACTAGCAGCAAACTTTGCCACCTCCAAAATTTTGCCACTGCTAACTCTGTCAGAATTACTCCAGGAAAAAAAAAAAAAAAAAGAAGAAAGCTGATGAAATGCTTCTGGAACAACCCAATTCATGGATTTTGAAATAGCGGATTCCTGTGCCACCATTTAGTCATTTCTGGCTTTTAAGTTTTTGGGCAAATATGAATAATCCCATAGAAAGTACACAGAGTAATAAATGTTGTGAAGGACGAGCTAGTAATTGTGGTTAGGCGTCTGTGCAATATTTACTACCTGGTGGCCCCGCCTGATGGTGATTCCTGAGCGACTGTCCCTCCCTTCTCTGTGTCCCCACGCAAGCCTGTCCAGCTGCCTGGCAAGTCCATGGCTCAGGAGGACTTCTCAGGTCCCGTGAGTCACAAGAATCAATTCGTGCTCCCAGAGACACTCTTGGCTGGTCTGGCAACTCCAGGCGGTCCGGCAAAGACACAAAGTGGTGTTCTTTGTACCATGACCCCCTCTTCAGATTCTCTTCCACATTAAAGGGGGGCTTTCCTGAGTAGGAGCTCCTCTGCGTATCCCAGAGGCAAGGGCAGGGGACATGCATCAATTTTGCTGTTTCCTGATTGTTTTAATGAATTATTTGCAGTATCAGCTGGAACCCTGCAATGGAGAGTCCCATGCTGGATTTTGAGGTAAAAAGTTTCATGAGGAACAAAAATCCATGACTGGTCTAGGGTCCAAGATATGCCCAGGTTTTCCTTGAAAATCTGCATAAAGCTGGGTCCTCGCTCCTCCTTCAGATCTATATAAAATTGGGCATGTCCTTTACTTCAAGCCCAGGGAATGCAAAAGCCTGCATGTCTGAACACACCAAGGTCCTCAGCAGAGCAAAAGTCTTTGCATTTAACAATATCCAACCTGGGGGCGCCTGGGTGGCTCAGTCTGTTAAGGGTCTGTCTTCAGCCCAGGTCATGATCCCAGGGTCTTGGGATTGAGCCCTACATCAGGCTCTGTACTCAGCAAGAAGCCTGCTTCTCTTTCTCCCTCTGCCTCTCCCCCTGCTTCTGCTTACTCTCTTCCTCTTTCCCACTGTCAAATAAGCAAATAAATAAAACCTTAAAAAACTAAGATAAACAAACCAAAAACCCCAATATCCAACCTGGCAAGGAGACAGCATTACTATAATTAAGCATTTGTCCCTCTTCATACTTAGGGATGCAAAAGTCCTATCACTTGATAATATCCACACTTCTTAGAAGAGTGTAGTCACTTAAATAATTTCAGTCTCTTTTTATACAAACAGTACTCTTAGATCTATAATTTCCCCCAAGATCATTAACATGTCTATGGGGATGAAAAACATCTGTGTTTCTCCTCTGGTTTGCTCAATCTTAAGAAAGGAAGTACTATGGCCCGAATGTTTGTCCCCCCCCCCCCAAAAAAATTCACAAATTAAAATTTTAACCCTCAAGATAATAGTATTCAAGGTGAGCCTTTGACAGGTGGTTAGATCACAGGGGTGAGACCCTTATGATTGGGATCAGTAGCCATAGAAAAGAAACCCCAGAGAATTCTTTTGCCTTTGCCATATGAGGACACAGTGAGAAGACCTCTCTTTGAACAGAACAAAGGCTCTCACCACAACATGGTGGCGCCCTTGTCTTGGACGTCCCGTCTTCAGAACTGTGAGAAATAAATTCCTGTTTTCTATATGTCATCCCATTTATGGCATTTTGGGGATAGCAGCCCAAAGGGACTAAGATAGGAGGGGAAGTAGGTATTTACTAATTTTGAAGGAAGTTGTTATTTGTTTACAATTTCATCAGAAATTTCTGGCCCAGGGACACTTAGGCGCCTCAGTCGGTTAAGCCTCTGACTCTTGATACTGGGCTCAGGTCATGATCTCAGGGTCCTGGGATCAAGCCCTGGGTCAGGCTTCCTTCTCAGTGAGGAGTCTGCTTCTCCCTCTCCCTCTGCCCCACCCCTGCTCTCTCGCTTTTAAATAAATACATAAATCTTTTATAAACAAAGAAATTTCTGCTCTAGGGACAATATCTCTATTTCATAATTTTTATATCGCCAAAAGCACCTAATGAGGTGCCTTGGGCATCCGTCCTTTTTGTTTGTTTGTTTGTTTGTTTGACAGAGAGAGAGAGCATGAGCAGGGGGAGCGGCAGGCAGAGGGAAAGGGAGAAGCGGGCCCCCTCGATCCCAGGACCTCGGGATTATGACCTGGGCTGAAGGCAAACATTTACCCACTGAGCCACCCAGGGGCCCTGGAGATTCATCTGTTGATAAACAGATAAGTGGGTGTATCTACTAAAAGAACGCCACAAGTATACCTTCACATCATCGTAGAAAAATGTGGTAAACCAAGATTTCAGTAAATGCTAGCTCTAATGTCCATTTCCACTGAAGGAAGCAGGTGGTTAGATGTGATAACCCTCTCAATTCTCCCTCTCTTGTCTTGAATGTATTATGTTTGGGGTTTTCGTCTGACATTTGCCTCCTAGATTTATTCTTACAGTTATGTCAACTGTGGGCACTTCCTCTCCTACCTCAGACGAGGATGCAGACGCGGGCTTCACAAATCAACTGGACTCGGAGGAACCCCTAGCTTGGCTTTTAGAAGTAATTGTGCAGAATCCCACTCCGAACCCGAGATAACTGAGCTGACGGTAGCTGCCAAGACACAGATGAAGTGATGTCATGGGAAGTATCTGGGATCTTGGTCAGCTCTCCTCTCGCTGAGAACGTGGTATCACGTCTCTGGTCTGTGGTTTTGCCCCCAAACCCCAGGCAGCGTCCAAAAAGAATGCACTGAAGGAACGTGTCTCTTTCTAAATATATCTTTAAAAGGACACCCTCCTTCAGATAGTCTGTTTAAATTGGAGAACAATTTTGTCAGGAAATGTATAGTCCGTGTCACACTTAACAAGAACGTGTTTACCCAAAACGTTAACGCCGATGAGTAATCTCACCGTCCGGTGCCAGTTCTCCGCAGGTGGGATTCCCGTAAACAGCCAGACACTTTGAACTTATGGTTTTCTCTTTATGTCATGCTCTGACCACTAAAACAACACGCCGCCGTGGAGTTCTTCCCTGCTAAAACCCAAACACACCCACCTCATGGAAACTTACTCTGGAAAAAGGAGAAAGGAAAGTATCTTTCTAGAGAAAGCTCATGTTCATCTCCTGGGCTTGGATGAGTCTTTCGCTGCAAATTGGACATGGCCACACCCTACGCTGGTCTGACACCCAGACAGCTGGTTCTGGAGGTCTGGTGAGTCGCTCTGCAAATGGCATCCGTGCCAAGGAGACCCAGGCTACTTCTTACAAGAGTGACCTGCTTTGGAGATCTGATGACCTCTCAGCTTCCCTTACGAAAATGGTTGTCTTGCAGCTTTCAAAGCTCCTTCTCAATCTCTCCTTCCTTTCTTTCTTCCTCTCTTCCTCCCTCCTTCAATTTTATTTATTTATTTATCGGAGAGAAAGTAAGCAGTGGGGAGGGGGAAGCCCAACTCAGGGCTCGATCCCAGGACTCTCTAGGATCATGACCTGAGCTGAAGACAGATGCTTAACCGACGGAGCCACCCGGGCGTCCCTCTTCTCGGCTTTCTTGCCTCACCTTCTCCACACCTATATTACAGTGCACCCACCACGTCTTCCTTCACTCACCTCCCTCATTCGACTGCCTGCTGCTCGAAAGCCGAAGTCCTCTCTTCTTAGTTAAAAACTAAGCCTCAACTCCTAACCCAATCCTGCCATCACGTTGTAAGTTCTCCACCAACGTTTGCTGAATTCATGAAAGAATAAGTATCTTTTTTATTATTTCAGTGTATTCTGTTTAATGTAGCAACTGTGAAAAAATTAAGAAAACTGGATTTATGGTTGAGGACAAGACGCTGCTTGGCCTTGGTACTTGTATCATTTAGATTGATTTCTGTGAACTCTGGTCTCAGAATTCAGTAGTTACTTGCATTGTGTGTCTATGTGTTTCCTCCAGAGCAGTCCTTCTTGGGAATACCAGTAGGATTAAATGAAGGTGATGTCTACTTACACAACACAGGACACCGGAAGTGTCTGATCAAATGAGGCTATTGTTTTAGGATCATCTAAGTATGCAGGTACCAGTTTCAGAGCACTGACTGTATTCATCAGACCTGAGGAGCAATCTCCATGAAAATGATTTGGTCAACATGAAAGCTTTCATCTCCTGAGGAGATGGTGTTAAAGCCTGAAGTAATTTTTTGGCCTAGAATGAGTAGTGGGGAACATCAGAGTATTGTGTAGAATTTAATCCCTGCCACGAACACAGGAAAGCCCTGGGCACAACTGAGATTTTTTTTTATCTGTATGCACAATGATTTTATCTGAATATTCCAAGTGGGAGCTTAAGATGGCTAACTGGGTTTTTTCAGACCTTCCGTCAATCAAGAGGGGAAGGGCGATAAAAGGAAGAGAGACAGAAGGGATTTTTAAAGCTTGGATTATCGAGATTTACTGTTTTGCAATCACCATGTCCCTGATGTGTTTTAATCACTTATAGGATGTGTTGAAAGAAAACTCTGATGAGTAATAAAAAGGAGAACTTTGTGAATGATTTATAGATAGGAATATATGGAACTGATTAAAGTTCTCTATAAAAATCCTCTCCCTCTAATTTGCTGGGTGTTTTTTGGTTTTGCTTTGTTTTTAGTTAGATTCTCTTAAAAATTTTTATTGAGATATAATTTACACATTTTAAGTTCGATGAACTTTGACAAAAGCATACACCCATGTGACCCACATCCCTATCAAGAAAATAGAACATCACCATTCCCGTCAATGCAACAAGACACCCCACCCTCCAACCCCACTTATCACTAACTTGGAGAAATCATCATTCTGATTCCTCTAGATTAACTTTGCCTGTCCTAGAATTTCGTATAAGTGAAATCATCCATTGTGTGCATCGCTGGGTGGTATTTAATTACGAGATTATCCTGCAATATGTTTAACCATCCTCTTCATGGAAATTTAGACAGTTTTCAGTTTTTGTGCATTACAAGTAAACTTCTGAACATTCTTGTATGTGTTTTTTGGTAGACGTCTATTTTCTGTTTTTGTGGCTAAATACACAGAGGCAGAATTCCTGGGTCACAGAGTTGGTAGGCGTATATATAACTTCATGAGAAACTATCATAGTGATTTCAGGTTTTATATTCTCACAGCCATATTTGAGAATTCTAGCTGTTTCCCATACTTACTAATTTTTTTTTTAAAGATTCTATTCATTTATTTGACAGACAGAGATCACAAGTAGGCAGAGAGGCAGGCAGAGAGAGAGGAGGAAGCAGGCTCCCCCCTGAGCAGAGAGCCCGATGTGGGACTCAATCCCAGGATCCTGAGATCATGACCTGAGTTGAAGGCAGAGGCTCTAACCACTGAGCCACCCAGGTGCCCTGTTTTCACTAATATTTGATGCTGTATGACTTTTTATTTTAGGCAGGCAAATGGACATGTAATGATATCTTATAATTTGCAATTCCCTCGTGGCTAATGATGTTAAGCACTGTCTCAGTTTGGTCTGCTAGAGCAAAAAAAGCAGAAGTTGGGGGCTTATAGCGACAAGTATCTATTGTTGAAGGAATTCTAAACTGCTCCGTCCCTTACTTGGGTGAGATTCAATTTTATCTATGTAAAATAGGAATAATTTTTCCCCTTCAAGACACTGTTAGGAGAACAAATCATTTATATACAGCACCCACTGGGTAATTGCAATTGGCATGTATGAAGTGAATGGGTTGTAACACACATCCTCCAAGGAAATTACCTCCAATCCATTCATGACTATGTATGTCATCATGGCCCAGAATACCTATTATTCACCCATCAGCGATGAATGGATGAAGATGATGTAGAATATACATGCATAATGGAATATTATTCAGCCATGATAAAGGAGGAAATCCTGCCATTTGTGGCAACATGGATGGATCTTGAGGGCATTATGTTGAGTGAAATAAGTCAGACAGAGAAAGATAAATATTGTGAGATACCACTGGTGTGTGTTGGGCGCCTGGGTGGCCCAGTGGGTTAAAGCTTCTGCCTTTGGCTCAGGTCAGATCCCAGGGTCCTGGGATCAAGCCCTGCATCGGGCTCTCTGCTAGGTAGGGAGCCTGCTTCCTCCTTTCTCTCTGCCTGTCTCTCTGCCTATTTGTGATCTCTGTCAAATAAATAAATAAAATATTAAAAATATAAAAGATATCACTGGTGTGGAATCTAAAAAAGTTGAACACACAGACACAGAGTAGGATGATAGTTACCAGGGGCCAGGTGTTGCATGGAGCAGCTGGGGAAATGCTGGTGTACACATGTAATTTGATTTACAATCAAAGTATTAATCTCTCCATATTCTTGAAGTCTATCTTAAAATTTGAGTTAAAGAAAATGACTTCAAAGTACAACAGGAAATAAGAAACAATTTGGATCAGTAGAGATAATTCTCCACATTACCTAAGGGACCATCTTGAGAGGATTCTGAATTATCTCTGGGCCACTTGCTTGTAGGCATGTACTTCTAGGCATTGATGTGGCGGCCACTGAGTTGTCTTGTTCCTTCAATTTAATATGCTCATCATAGCATTTGGCATATATACCGTTGATAGAATATATGCCTAAAGTCTTATAAGAGAAATGCCCATATTCCTCATGTGGAGGCATCCTGTTTGCTATTGCATGGCTGGTTATTTTGCTACATGACGACAGTTCAAAGTAGGTCTTTAAAATCCACTTGGTCTACTCTACTGGCCTTCTTCAAGAAAGTGAATAAAAAACCTTCAGAAAATATCAGTTTTTGTGCAGTGCTATTTAAACATGCTCAAGGGTAAAACCAAGAGACATCCAAGAGAAGACAGGTGAAATTAACCAGGTAAAATGATGATGGACGATGGGACTGCATTGCTAGGGTGGTGGAAGAAGGGATGAGAACAGGTCGAACAGCAGGACTTGTGACTGGACGAAGTACAGGGCATGAGAGATAAAGTAGCATCAGCCGTGAGTTTGTACCTTGGGAAATTAATTTAGGATGAAACACAAATTGGAATTAATTATCAAACATGCACTACTTTAAAATATTACATATCCTGTTATTTCTCTTTTTAAAGAAAATTTTTGTTATCCCATTGATATCTAAGTGACTTTTCAATATTAGATACCAATCTTAGATACATAACGTAGACACAGTGGACAATTTCTTAGAAGATATGAACTCCTGGATTGACTCAGGAAGGAAAGTAGAAGATACCTATAAAAATAAAGTGGCTGGATTACTAGTCAAGAAATTTTCCCAGAAGGAAATGTCCCAGCCTAGATAGCTTCATAGGTGAATTCTACCAAACAGTGAAATAAGAAGTAACACCAATCTCGCACAAACTCAAAGAATAGCACGGGAATACTTTTTAAGATTTTATTTATTTATTTGACAGAGAAAAAGAGAGAGAGAGAGAGAGCACAAGTTGGGGGAGCAGCAGGCAGAGGCAGAAGGAAAAGCAGGCTCCCTGATGAGCAGGGAGCGCCATGCGGAGCCAGATACGGGGCTGGATCCGAGATCATGCCCTGAGCTGAAGGCAGATGTTTGACTGACTGAGCCACCCAGGCTCCCTAAAGGGGAATACTTTAAAACTCATTTGATGGGGCCAGTTTTACCCTTATACAAAAACCCAACAAATCACAAGAAAGGAATTATCACAAGAAAGACATCACAAGAAAGGAAAACTATTCAACTATATTTCTTATAAATTTAAACATGAAAATCCTCAATAAATTACTAGGAAACTGACTCTAGCAGTCTATAAAAAAAAAAAAAGATTCTACGCTGTGAAAATATCAGACTTACTCGGGATTGCAAGATTGGTTCAACCTACGAATTTCAATTACAAACACCATCACAGCAGAATAAAGGGAAAAGGACACATGATCATCTCAATCAACAAAGAAAGAATAGTTGACCAAATCCATTCACTTTTTCATAAAACAAGAAGGAACACCCAGCAAACTTAAAATGGAAGGAAACTCCCCCAACCCAATAAAGAGTATCTATAAACATTCTGCAGCTAGCATCACACTTAATGGAGACAAATGAAAATCTTCTCCCTAAGATCGGGAACAAGACAAGGGCATCTGATGTCATCTCACCACTTCTATTCTATTCAGCATTGTACGGGAAGTTTTAGCCAGGGCGATTGGGCAAGAAAATTAAATAAACAGCATTCAGGTTGGACAAGAAGAAGCAGAACTCCCTCTACCTGCAGATGACATGAGCTTGGGTACACAAAATCCTAAGGCATCCACGGAAATACCATTAAGAATAATCAAAGAACTCAGGGAAGTTGCAAATTATGACACCAATATACCAAAGTTAATTTGATTTTTATACACTAGTGATGAAAAATTTGAAATTAAGGTAAGAAAATTACATTTACAAAAGCACCAAAATGAATACAATCCATAGGACTAAATTTAACCAAATAAGCACAAACTGACGTTTTGAAAACTGTAAAATAGGGGCACCTGGGTGGCTCAGTTGGTTGAGCATCTGCCTCTGGCTCAGGTCACGATCCTGGGGTCCTGGGATCGAGCCCCACGTCGGGCTCCCTACTCAGTGGGAAGCCTGCTTCTCCCTCTTCCTGTTGCTCCCCCTGCTTGTGCTCTTTCTCTCTCTGTCAAATAAATACATAGAATCTAAAAAAAAAAAAGAAGAAGAAGAAGAAGAAGAAAAGAAAACTGTAAAATATTGCTGAAACAAATGAAAGAAAATATAAATAAGTAAGAAAATTTCCCAAATTTATGGACCAGGAGACACGTTTTCCATTTTGTTAAAATGACATCATGCTCCAAAGCTATCCACAAATTCACTACAATCCTTATCAAAATGTGGCAAGCTTTTATTTTTTCTTTTCTTTTCAGACAATGATAAGTTGATCCTCAGCTTCACATGGAAATATAAGTGATAATTCCAGCAACCCAAGATAGGCAAAGCAATCCAGGACAGAACGCAGCTGGAGGACTTGCTCTGCCCATGTAAAAATGACAAAGCCGGAGTAATGATAATGGTGGTGGTGGCGCAGGGATAGATAAGTAGATCAATGGGGTAGAACTGAAAGTCCAGTCATACACTCACCTTTGTGGTCGATGATTTTTACCAGAGGTTTCAAGACAACTCAGTATGGAAAGAATAGTCTTTTTAATGAGTGGTCCTGGGACAATTAGCTAGTCACAGGCAACAGAATGAAACCGAATGCTTTCGTCACACCATACACACACGAAGTCTAAATGGGTCATAAACCTAAAGCTGAAACTATACAACTCTTAGGAAAAATCCAAGAGTGGATAAGTTTTCATGACCTTGGGCCACAGCTTTCTTAGATATGACAGCAAAACCACAAGTGAGAAAAAATGAAAATGAATAAAAAACGTCACTTCATCAATAATAAAAGTTGTATGTCTCAAAAGCTACCACCAAGAAGTTATAGGACAAACCCCAAGATAAGAGAAAATATTTGCAAACCATATCTTTAATAAGGTAATGATATCCAGAATATATAGAGAATTATTATAGGGGCGTCTGGATGGCTCAGTGGGTTAAGCCTCTGCCTTCGGCTCAGGTCAGGATCCCAGGGTCCTGGGATCAAGCCCTGCATCAGGTTCTCTACTCAATGGGGAGCCTGCTTCCCCCGCTCTCTTTGCCTGCCTCTCTGCCTACTTGTGATCTCTGTCTGTCAAATAAATAAAATAAATTAAAAAAAAGAATTTTTACAACTCAATAATAAAAAAATACAGTGTCAAAATAGGCAAGGTATCTGAATAGATATTTCTCAAAAGAAAAGAAAGAAAGGAAGAAAGAAAAAAACCAAATGTTCAATAAGCACATGAAAAAATGCTCAATATCATTAGAAGGATCTGGACAGATGTTTCCCCAAAGATATACAAATGGCCAATAATCACATGGAAAGATTCTCAACATCCTTGGCCATTAGTGAAATGCAAATCAAAGCCATGATTTTCTGTGTCATTTTACACACATTAGCATGGCCATAATGAACATGACAGAAAGTAACAAGTGTTAGGGGTGCTGGAGAGAAATCAGTATGCTTACACACTGCTAGAGTGATTGTAAAATGGTGAAAGCACTTGGGGTGCCTGGGTGGCTCAGTGGGTTAGGCCTCTGCCTTCACTCAGGTCATGGTCTCAGGGTCCTGGGATCGAGCCCCACATCCGGCTCTCTGCTCAGTGGGGAGCCTGTTTTCCGCCCCCCCTCAGCCTGCCTCTCTGCCTACTTGTGATTTTTCTCTCTCTCTCTTTCTGTCAAATAAGTAAATAAAATCTTTAAAAAAAATAAATAAAAATAAAAACAAAATAAAATAAAATGGTAAAAACTTCGTAGAACTGTTCTGCAGATGCTCATCGGTTTAAACATAATGCAAACCAGCAATTCCATTTCTCAGTATATACCCAAGAGGAATGGAAACTTTTGCCAAGGTAAAACCTTAGACATGAATGTTTATAGCAGCTGTATTCATGATGGCCCCAAAGTAGAAAGAACCTGAATGTCCATCAAATGATGGGGGGAAGAATAAAAAGTAATAACACATTCACACTGTGGAATACTACTGGGCCATATAAAGGAATGAAGAATTGAAACATGCTACACAGAGAAGAGCCTTGACAAATAGCATGCTAAGTGAAATTACACCAAGCGACAATATTTATTCTCAAAACAAAAGGAAAAAGAAACCTGAGCTCAGCTCACGCTGAAGTTCTCGCACACGCTGACATGTCATGGTGGAGAGTTTCATTGTATGACCTCTGAGCAACAGAATTAAAGACATGCTATATTCTGTTGCTACATTCTTGGTGGCTGAACCAAGAATGGTTAAACCATTCTTTAATAGTAAAAAGATTTACTTGTACAAAAGGACACAAGTAGGGTTAATCTGTTTCCTAGGTGGTAAAATTAAAGCCCCTATTTTGTACTCTGTGGGAGGGCTTGCAAATGCTTAACTCTTCTTTACAATTGCTCTGAGCATCTGGTGTGAAACAGAAGATCTCTCTTTTTGGAAATCTCCCCAAACCCTCTTCCTCCCAAGAAGAGTTCAAGAAGGTCCCAGTGTGAGTGATGAGAATACTCTTTACCTTGAGTTGTAAATTCCTCCCAGAGCTTATTCCTAAATGACTAGGCAAACCAGCCATAGCATAATTCACTTCGCTGTTTATTTTCTCCACCACTATTTGGAGACCACGAGGAATCACTTCTGAATTTGGTACTCCAGGTAAAATATTTGATAGACACAGAGCTAAAAGAAGAAACAGAGCAGGTGGGTAAGTAGGTAGCTAGATAAGTAGGTTGAAAATGACTCAGGAATGGGTACACACTGTAAGGAAATAGATACAAGGTGTTCTAGGGGCTCAAAGAAAGGAAGCTAACCCAATCTGCGATGGTCAGGGAAAGACTCTAGCAGGCTTTAAATCTTTCCTTAAGAAATAATTAGGTTCTAAAGGGGAGGAAAAGGAAGCAAGGAAAAGGAAGGGCATTCCTGCCAGAATTTTAGCAAGACGCAGGCCAGTTGTTGGGAGAACATGCATGTGTGGTTATCTGCACATAGTTTGACACACAAGACTATTAGTGGGGCTGCCCATGAGTTGAAGCAAAAAACTGATGACTCCAATAAGCTTTAGTCCAAGGAGTTCAGAGTTTATGCCAAAGGCATGCGTGAATTTTGGAGACCACATAGAGCATGGAAGACAGAATAGAGGGACGGAAAAGTGAAGTCGGGAAGAAAAGCAAAGTCTACTGACTTACTGAAAAGAAGCTTCAACCCCAACGCAAGTAGAAACTCTTGAGATGTAGCCAGGGTTGGATTTTAGAGCAGGTAATAGACATAAAGAACCTATGGGTAATTTGGATAAGGGAAGGAGGGAGAGGCATGGTTTAGGGTGACTCTGTATTCTCTTTTGTACAGCTAAAACCAGGGTAGTGTAATTTATTGAGAAAGGGAGGTTGGAGAAGAAGTCTGTGCTTCCTTTGGGAAACACCCTGAGTTGGACTTGGCACATGTTTCGTTTGGGGTGTTCCCCAAATTTCTACAAGGTTGTTGAGCACAAAATTTTTAAGTCAGGAAGCTCAACCCGGTGCAAGGGACACTGGAGAGTCATTGCCATTTAACGGATGAGTGGGGGAGGGTTGCTCACAGAAAAGACCAAGAAAGACCAGAGAGAAGTTTTGAAAAAAAGATCATCAGAGTGTCACAGAAGTCAAGAGATGAGATATTTTCAAGAAGGGAGGAGTCAAGAGTGTCCAATCAGGTAGATGGGTCACGTCACAACAGAGCTGAAAAACGTCCAGTAGATTTTTTGGCAAAAGGCACACTCCGAAATTTTGTCAGAGCCTTTCTGTAGACGTGCCCGCATCAGGCTGTATGGCTAGTCAGGGAGTGAGTGGTTTTCTTATTTCAGTGGGATATTTAGATTGCTTTTACGTTTAAAAGAAGGAAATGCTGGATGAGGGGTTGGTGCTATTGTTTCAAGGTGAGGAGAAATGTCTGGGAAGAGAAATGCCACAGAGCAAAATAATGAAGTTTGGGCAGAAGAGGGACCCCTTTTCTCCTCAAGAAGGGAGGATAGATGGGAAAGCAGACAACTAAATAAGACTGTTGCTTATTTCCTTTGGAAATCCCAAACAGTAAAGAAACACAATCTCACTGACCAATAATTGATGATGCCATGTCCAAGTGTCTCCGTCTGGCAGGAAGAGCATATGATTTAAGAGAGAGAATCTGCCTCCCTGTCTGCACTGGGGCCATCAGATGGGGGAAAAAAAATAGGCTTGGTGAGTGGGGGGAAGGTAGAGGGGACAAATGAACTCTCCCTGGGCCCAATCTCACTCTATTTTTATCCCCCAGGGAAGAGAACAGATGTTCTCTTTTTTTGTTGAGAAAGCATCATGCTTCCTCCCCAAGTTCATTTTAAACAAGAGGTTTCAAGAGAGGCCACCCACAGCTCAGAGTGCTCCCACTGAGAGGAAAAATAAATGCCAAACCCGTGTGCACTGAGCAAGGAGAAGCAGCTGAAAAGAAGAAGGAAAAAAAAAAAAAATGACTCTATAACCAGAGTTGCTTGACTGAGTTAGGGGCAAAGATGCCATGAAGTTCATCACACTTTCACTCTCATTATTTTTAACTACTAATAAGTGATTGCCATTGATAACAGGCAACATTAACAACTGGTTAGGGATAGTCCCGATTTACTGAGCCCAGAAAGTCTGGAAGTTCTTATAAAAGTACTGTAGCACGTCATTTTCTCCCTGGGGACTCATATGGTAAGGAGGGTGCGCTAGAACCCAGGTTATGAAATAGTAAAAAATTATGAGTACTAACAGTGAGGACCAGAAGTTTTATTTTTGTTTTTGTTTTTCCATAGGAAAGTAAGTGGGAAATGAGAAATTCCAGAGTCATAAAAAGAAAAAGAAAAAAAAAAATTCTAGGGTATCATACCACCTGTGGGCTCTGGCAAATACAGCCTTTGGGAAAGTTACTTAGCATTTCTATGTATCAATTTTCTTGACCATAAAAGGGTGGGTCAAAAAGCATATTTTGTAGGATTAAATAAATAGATAAATGCAAATATTACATATACTTATTTTTATTATAGTTAATATTATTTTATTGTATATTTTATATTATGTTTACTTATCATTTAGTAAAGATTTATTTATTTATTTATTTATTTATTTATTTATTTGACAGACAGAGATCACAAGTAGGCAGAGAGGCAGGCAGAGAAAGAGAGGAGGAAGCAGGTTCCCCGCTGAGCAGAGAGCCCGATGCGGGGCTCCATCTGGAGACCCTGGGATCATGACCTGAGCTGAAGGCAGAGGTTTTAACCCACTGAGCCACCCAGGCGCCCCTATCTGCTTATTATTACATAATAAAGATTCTGCCAGGAAACGGAATTCACAGATGGTTCAAATGTAGATACTTTAAAGCAGAAACTGATTGCAGAGATAAAGAGGGGACAAGGACACATGAGGGGATAATAGTCAGGTTGAAAGAGACTTATGGATTGTGGGAAGCCATTAGCACCCCAGCGGACACAGAGAGAAAGGTGTTATCAGAGGTAGCCAATATCTGAAACCCACGGAAGACCCACATAGACTGACGGAAGAGGGGAAACCCTAGTGGGGACACTAGTCATGAGGGCATTATAGCCCCTGAAGGACTTGACGTCTACACAGGGAGAAAGCAGGAGAAAGAGTCTTTGATCTCTCGTTTTCTTCCATACTGTGTCCTTTTGGTATGTCTGTCATCGGGTGACGCAACAGCATCTAACCACTGAAGGGAACTCGAGTGATGCTTTCTGTAAAGATCAAAATTCCAGGGCACAGAACAGGACGCAGAAGAGGACAGAAAGAACCTGGATCAGGATAGCACTAAGTAAAATACTGAAGATCATTCCTAGAAGATAGTAAAAGCTTAATAAATACCGCCTGAAGTTATTATATCAGATTGACTGTTGATGAAGAAGGAGAGGATGATGGTGATGATCATGATCGTGTATTACAGAAAAACCTAGAGAAGGAAAATTTGAGGAATGCATATACTTATGTTTTTTTCTTTTTTTTCAAACAGAAATGTTAAGTACCAGGGCTGTGGCCAGCACTAATCTCCAAAGATTATATAGGATTGATGGAAGACACAGATAGATATGAAATTGTGGCAATACAATATGATATATTCTGGGTATCTGGGTCACTCAGTGGACTAAGTGTCCAACTCTTGATTTCAGCTCAAGGCATTATCTCAGGGTCAGGAGATCAAGCCCCACCTCCGGAAGATTCTCTCTCACCCTCTCCTTCTGCCCCTCCTCCCACTCTCTCCCTCTTTGAAAACAAACAAACAAAGTGATATATTCTGTTTGGAGAGGTATACAACCAGTGCTGAGGACAATCAATTACTAAGAAGAATTAGAGAAGTTTTTACCCAAAATAGTTTATCACATTACCCTGAGATTAACATTCCCATCTAGTGATTTAAAAACTAACGAACTGTATGACATGGAATTGCATATGGTTTTCAAGAGAAATTACAAACTAATGTACATAACTGAAACACTGGAAAGAATAAAATGAAAAAAAAATGACTAAACAACGAGTAAACAAGCTTATTTTATTGAATAAAATCTTGAATTTTCTATTCTTAAAAATTCAGAAGCACCATCTAATTTTATTAACTTCCTTATGGTGCTTTTTCTTTGTGAATTAGGGACTATCAGAAGCCACAAAAACTTATTTCAAATACATTGTATGTTAATAAAGATAACTATAAAATATTTCAGCCCTGCTTAAGCTAAAATGACTTAAAAATAATATTTAGTGCATAGTTTTTATACATACCACTAGAAATATTTTCACTGACACTAAAAATATGCTTGAATTGATATTTAAGGACTATGGAATAATCCTTATATATGTAATATTAATAATAGAGAGTAAAGATAAGTAGAGGTCAACTGATACGATTTCTTCCATTTCGTGGTAGAGAAAGTGGGACACAAAGAAGCTGAGTACTTAGGATCACATAAATATATGGAGGCATAATTTGAAGACAGGTTTCATAGTTCTTAAGTCAGTGGTGAAATACAGAAAGAATAATTTTCTTTTGATACATCTTCAGTTCTCTTATCTGTTATTTCTCCATGTTTTCTTGTTGGAAAACTCTGGTGTATACCCTTAGTTGCTGGAAGAAATAATGAAGAGTTAACATGGTCCGTTAACTCCGTGCCTGGATCTTCTGGATTTTCTAACTTTGCCTCTGCAAGGTTATACTTCCTCCAGTTTGTAGGGAGACAGCAGAGCATGAGGGCCCCGAAGCCATTCACCCATGTTTCTCTCTCCCCAGTTTGGCAGCTCTGCTCAGCCTGAACCTTCCGCGGCAGGTGTTCTTGGATGTGAATGCCCAACGAAGTACACACATGCTTTCAGGGTAATTTATGAAGAAAAAACTTACTGCCACACTAAAGTCAAAACGTTTGCTAGGTATTGCTTGGAACATGAGACACCAGGGGGAGGTGTGGAGAATACAGAGAAAGAACTTGGAATATGAGGTTTAATCTTGAGATCCTGATAAATGCTGTGTCTCGAGTTCAAAAGGCAAAATGATGGCAGAGGCTGAAATACACATCCTAGCTTTTTCTGTGCTCAGTATATCTGGTATTAACAGTGCTGCTTGTCTTCACCCTACCCTTGCCTTATATTTGAGGGACAGTCAAATCTGCTACATCACTGTGTAGACATGACCAGCAGACAGACCAGCCCTCACTTGAAACATCGTTGAATAAATAGTCGCAATTAACCTTTGGTTTGTCATGAAGTTATAACCCACTATGAACAATGTGTCATTTGAAAAATAAAGTTAAGTCACAGATAAACATAATTACCTGTTTAGGAAGATGTTCAAAGTAATGTAGTTTTAAAGTAACCAGGTCTCTTTTAAGGTTAAGTAGATTTCAATTTATAAAACTATGATTTACACACAACCTTATATTTATAAGATCAAAGCCCCTATGTTGCTTCCAGTCTATCTCCCACTTTCAAAAAAATGAGTAAAGAACTAAAAGAAAAAACCCAACCCTGGAGTGATTTCTTATGGTTTAGTTTCATTGAGTGTGATGTTTAAGTCAAATGTATTGTGGCATATTATATATAATATAAATCATATATAATATACCTATTGTTATAATGTATTTACTATACTCTCAAAATTGGAATATGATTATGAAAAATCTTCAAAATAAATCAGTCCAGAAATGAAGTTAGAACAGGAACTGGCTTGAAGTACTGAAATTCAGTTTATTCATCTATTAAGACACAACACATGAAATTTCTGTTCTGTGTTTTCTAAAATTTGGAACATAAAAGTAGGTCTCATGTATAAAATCAATCTTACCTCATGTTTCCGTGGATTTTTGTATAAAATTGAAATATGACATAATAATAATAATGACATCAGAATGAGGTCAGCATCTCATTTATAAGAACTTCTTACCTAATCTGGAAAAAAAAAAATGGTATCTGCCTCCACCCCCATCAGTAACCGCACCGGCCATTACATGGACCAAAGGAGAAGAAGGTGGCCTTTGGCTAGGAATTTAGTAAGAATTGAGCAGGACATGATTTCATGTCTTTCGAAGACCTGGGCAGCTCACGGCACAGGCTGACCGCGGTGGGATCTCTTGGCAGGGCTCACGCCTTCTGCCAGAAGAGCTGAGGAATTCGTGTGCTGTCATGTGGCCTCAAAGAAGGACAGAGCGCGCAGAGAGGAACTGGGAAGGAAGGGAGAGAGCAGGGCTGAACAACAGGGCAGGGCATGGAAGCTTCAGTTGTGCTAAGAGACACCTTGGCTCAGCAGCCTGTCCCCCAGATAACGGACTTTTTGTCCATTCACCTGTCTCACCATCTCTGCTCTTCGCTCACTCTCAGCAAGTGATGTCTCTACTCGACGCCAGGTGGGAAGAGCCTCCGACGTCCTGGCGTTCCTGTCTTCCTTTCGGCCTTGGATGGGGATACCTTTCTCCGCCTTTCTCAGTAGAACTTCTGTTTCTCTGTACTGGGTCCAAACCCCTCAAACACCTGTCCTGTGTGTCCTCTTCCTCTCTGTAGGTCCCTTCCCCGGTCACATAAGCCTGTCTTCAAACAGCATCAGAATGTGTTGAACTTTATACCCTGCCTCCCCTCACCTCGGTGCATCTTGAGAGAATAGCCCGAGCTGGTTACAAATCCCCCACCGCCAAGTCGTCCCTCAACCTTTTCATCTTGGGTCCATCCGCTGCAACCGTGTTAAAATCGCAACCTTCAGTTCAGCAATGACCTATTTATTTATTCCAATGAACATTTTTCCTTTCCTTTAGCACTCAAACCTTTGGCAAGTTTTTGTTAAGATTTTATTTATTTATTTGGAGCAGGGGGGAGAGGGTCCGAGGGAGAAGCAGACTCCCTGCTGAGCAGGGACCCCCCCCCTCCCCGATGCAGGACTCAATCCTGGGACTCCAGGATCATGACCCAAGCAGAAGGCAGTCACTTAAGCAACTGAGCCACCCAGGTACCCCCAACCTTGGCAATTTGAGCTTTTTAATTTCTTCATCCTACTGGTTAAAGCCCTCGGTCTTACTTTACACAACTCCGTTCTCTCTACTGACTTCACTGATTGAAACTCCCCAAAGGAACCCAAACTCCAAATGGCTATGGGTCACCTCTTCTTACTACCCCCAGCTCTTCAAATCTAATTATTTTATTCCTGACCTGGAGGAAGTGGCATTACCATCCAGCAAGTCTCCCGAGCCAGAAATCTGCAGCAAAATCCTCCAGCTCATTGCTTTGTACACACCATCTGCTCTGTGGTCTCTCCTTCCAAACAACTCTCATGCCTGGCTCCTTCCCTGCATCAATATTTCATTTCAGACCGCCATGATTTCTTCCCCTGAATAACGCATTTGACTCCCATCTCTACTAGAGATCTGATTCAGGAGTCACCCCATTGTACTGTTAGAAAATGTAAATATGGTTCTGTTATTTCTCATTTGCAACCCCTCTGTTGTCCCCTAGATATGACAACACCAAAACCAGTAAGCATGATACACACACCTGGTGTCCCTTCCTTGATATCCTACTTCTGTGACCTATAAAGCATCCGATGTTCATACCGAATTAACTGAAGTTCCTGAAATGTGCCATGATCTGAGAAGCCTCTCAGCGTATTACCACTGCTTCACCTCTTTCTGAGGTGCTCTATTCTCTCCTTGACTTATTTCTACAATTTGCCGAATTCCAATACAGCAGCATTTTCTCCAGAGTGGCTTCCTGGAACTCTCATGAGTTTGATGTCCCTTTTCTGTGTGGGGGGTTTTTTGTTTGTTTGTTTGTTTTGTACTATGTTTTGCATACTGATCATTTATAACACTGCATTTTAATGAATGGATCAATCATTTGCCTTTTCCCCTAAAATGTGAAATCTTCTGATTTCTAGTCTATGTCTCTTACATCATAAATTCCTAGTAGTGAGTCTGGCACCAAGGCTATGTTTGCTACATATTTATTGACTACACTGCACTACTATAACCTCAGATAAGGTGCACATGTGTGTTAATTACAGACTATATTGAAGTTTACCCCACAACTGGATAAGGCCAAGTGAATTCATTAGCAAGGTCTTATTTATTATTATCCTGCCAAGGTTGATTTTATGTATTTGCTTACATCCATGTTATTGTGCTTAGGATAAAATGGTGACCTCCCGTTTGAATTTCACATATTTTGCCTTTCACAGCAGGGAACCATACTAAGTCAGCATTTTTATGTCTCAGACTACCTTCAAGGCATAAGGTCTGACTTAAAATAATAAATGATCACCCTTCAAGAGTCAATTAGAATCAGAATCATAACAATTTCTTTCTGGAAAGGACAATCTTAAGAGACATGTATTTTAACTGTAGTTGAACTGACTCATGAATTTGATAATTGTTCTTCCTGCTGTGAGTGTTAGCTTTTAACCTTCTTTTAGCCCAACATATAAAGTCCCCTACAACCGGAGAGTCTGTTGAAGTCACTCAAAATTGTTATACAAAAATGCACACTCATGTGGTAGCTGATTCAGTCGTTCAAAACAGTCTAGAAAAAATAAAATTTAGCCAAATGAAAATTTCAAGGGTGGAAGTCAGGTTATTGTTTTCTCTCAAATATATTGTTTTTAGCCTAGAGCAAAAGTCAACTTGAAGTAGTCCCTGCAGAGATACCTGACGTGAAGTGTTCATTAAGCTGAAGATGCGCCCAGCAAGTATAAACGGGTTAGTGTGACTTTCCATGCTACGGAAATTTCTTCGCAGACATTCAAGCAGTGCCTTGGATATGCCAGTTACTGGGTCATGGGGATAGAGGGGCTAGGTCATGGGAAAACTCTCCCCTTTTGAGAAGACCACGGTATAGTGTGAGATACATATTTGTTAGTGCTATTCTAATGTGTTTGATGCTATGATAAATTATGGACAGTATCCTATGGAAGCACAGATGAATGGGAGTCAGCTCCAGGGTCAGAATATATTCGATATACAAATATAAAATATTTGAGGAACGAGTGCAGGTTTAATGCAGAGGTTAAGAGTGGGAGAGTGACAGGTTTATTACATTCCAGAGAATTTGAAGCAGAAGACATACAGGGTAGGACAGGAAGAATGCACCGGAACAGGGCACACATCTGGGGCATGTACACACGATCCCGTTTTACTCAAAAAGAGGGTAAGCCCGAGGGGAGCGGAGTGATGTAGCAAAGTGAGAAGAGGCTGGGATCCAGAGAATCTCGGAGTTTCTCCGACTGGTAACAGGATGCCCTTGGAGGGCATGGCCAGAGTTTTGTTTGAGGAGAACATTCTGGAAGCAGTGTAGGAGATGGACTGGACAGAGGAAATTAGAAACCGGATGCAAGACAGCTACAGTACTCAACGTTACTGAGGCTGGGGCCTGTTCTAGAACTTTGGAAGCGGAATGAAGAGAAAGGCACACGTTTGAGGGATATCTGAGTGACAAGGTCCAGAAATCGTTTTGTTTGTTTGTTTGTTTGTTTTGTTTTGTTTGTTTTTTAAGATTTTATTTATTCATTTGATAGAGATCACAAGTAGGCAGAGAGGCAGGCAGAGAGAGGGGGGAGCAGGTTCCCTGCTGAGCAGAGAGCCCATGCGGGGCTCGACCCCCGGGACCCTGGGATCATGACCTGAGCCCGAGGCAGAGGCCTTAACCCACTGAGCCACCCAGGCGCCCCCAGAAATCATTTTCAAGGAAATCTAAAATCTACCAAATTAATCTGATAGCGGGTTCCACACCAAACCCGCTACAGTCATCACGGATGCCCTTAGGGCTTCCCACTGGGAGCTGATGGGTCCCACCACGGCCCCGCTTCCGCCTCCCCCTGCCCCTCCCCACCCCATCCCTGCTCCCGCCTTTGCGCGCCTGTGCCCACGCACAGCCTTTCTGCACGTCCTTCATAATGCTCCCCTCAAAGGGTGCAGAGCCCCGCACGATTATATCCCAAATGAAGTCACGAAATTCAATTTAGGGACCAAGGCGTAGCTTCTCGATTTGGAAGGCTGCAAGCCCGTGCTGGAGCCTGGATGGGGGAGGGGGAAAGTCATAAGGGAGCTGACTTATCCTCTGTTCTTCATTTCACTTTGAAAGTAAATACACTGGCCTTGGGCTCTAGGATACAAAGCAAATAATGGGCAATTATTCAGTTAATATGATCACTGTAGAGAGTGAAACCAGATAATGCCTGCCGCGCTGCTCCACACACCCGCCCCTCCAGGAGCACGCTGTTTTGTCTACACAGACATTTCCAAATATAGCCCACGTATGTAGTTTCAGAGCTGAGCTGCTACTACAGTTTGAGGTCTGTCTTTGGGCCCAGTTTTGCAGAGCACAGTGTCTCAGTAAATTACAAAATAAGTGTCTTCTGTTACGTGCAGACTGCCGAACACCAGAGGGGGTAAGGCTTCTCCTTCCGCGGTGGTGATCGGTATGTTTGATTTCTTAAAGCCTCCCATGAAAAACTGAATTGGGGCTACAAATACATTTATCTTTTAATTTTTAAGGAATATTGGGAATAGATAGAGCAGTTCCTTTGGTAAAAATTCTACTGTATGGCATTTTTTTCTTTTTTTTTTCTTCCCTTTTTTAAAATACTCTGCAACTGAAGAATGCTGTTGACGTAAAACCGATTTTTCCCTGTTTTGAAGGAAATTTCCAGTGTCCAGAAGTCCCTTCTTTCTTATTGCAAGTGAGTTTGTTTTCAAATTTAGGCAGAAAGAAGAAATTCCTCTCTTCTTTCTTTAATTTAAGCAGACTGTTCCTAAGTGCATTTTTTTAAAGGCTACAGAGGTAAAACTAGGCCACAGTGGTGATATTAGCTCCAGGAAAAATAGTCTGATTTACACTTGAATGCAGTTATTTCAACTTTTCAAGTAATGTAATCTTAGGGAGACCTTGGTTCCAAAAATATGACAATGTATTAAGTAGAAAATCAAACTTCACAGGATCATTTTATTTCCATTAAATTCCACTCTGAATATTGCAGAAGGCAATATTTGGTTTTATTATTGTTAATTCCAAATATAATAAATATTCGTCTCAATCTGAGTTGATTTATTATCATTTAAAGTAGTAAAATATGTGAAGCTTTCACTGTATAGAAGATATCATAGGATTTGGTCCAAACTACTATTTTTTTAATTTCTCTTCTGCTAAAAGTAGCATGATCTAAATTCTTAGAAAGCATACATTATAGACGTAACTTTTTTCGAGGAAACAAAAATAATTTGACTTCTTATTAAAGAATATATCATAGAAATTGTTTTGTGGTAAAGGATAATAATACTTGTGTAGTTATTAGAGAATATTGTCATTACATATATTGTCATTACGTACTACACGTGTGTACCATTTAGCAATACAGGGCTTTTCTATTTCTGAATTGTAATTTCCCCACGATTATGAATTTTTTTAAGCTTGATAGATCATCTTTCAAATAAGTACTGAAAAGTGCTATAAAAAATAAATTTTAAAAATATCTTTGGGCTAGTCTATACAGTCTAATATCCTGTTACTCCTAATATAATCTGTTAATTTCCTGTAAGAAGATAGTGGTTAATATCTCTAATATACTTAGAAAGTGATAACAAAGTGTGTGAACTCTGTCATCAACAGGAAGTTGACTCTCCATGACGGGCATGAATGGTGGAGCCCAAGGGCCTGCATTGACTGACTGACTGATCGATTGATTGATTGAAGTTTTTACTTTTATGCCAGTTATTATACAGTGTAATATTAATTTCATTCGTACAATATAGTGATTCAACACTTCCATATGACAACTTGTGCTCAACACATAATTACGCTCCCATCACTTAATTTTTTTAAAGACTTTATTTATTTATTTGAGAGAGAGAAAGTGTGCATGCACACATATGAGTGCGTGAGCCCTGGGGAGGGGCAGGGGGGTGAGGGAGACGGGGAGAAGCAGACGTCCAGCTGAGCAGGGAGCCTGACATGGAGCTTGATTCCAGGACCCCAAGATCAGGAACAGAGGTGAAGGCAGATGCCTAACTGACTGAGCCACCCCAGAGCCCCTCCCCATCACCTATTTAACCCCTCCCCGCCACTCACCTCCCCTCCGGTAACCATCCATTTGTTCTCTTAGTTAAGGGTCTGTTTTATGATTTGCCTCTCTCTCTTTTTTTATCCCTTTGCTCACTAGTATTGGTTCTTAAATTCCACATATGACACAAATCATATGGTATTTGTGTTTCTCTGGCCGGCTTATTTCGCTTAGGATCATACTCTCTAGTCCCCTCCAGGTTGTTGTAAATGCCAAGATTTTGTACTTTTTTTTTTTTTTTTTTAATGGCTGAGTACTATTTCATTGTATTCATATGCGCCGCATCTACCTTTTCCCCCCTCACATCTACGGTTAGGGTTTAAATCCTAGCTCTCCAACTTATTATCTCTTAGACGTTGGCCCCCTATTTGACCTGTCTCTGTCTTATCCTCTGTACCAAATTACCTTGACCTCTCTCATTTGTTATCAACTGTAGGGAGGGGCTCCTAATGGAATGAGTTGGTAGAACTGTAAGAATTATTCAAATTCATGGTAGTAAATTCTTTGACTTGTGTGTGCCATATAATGTTATAAAAGCCTATCATTATTATTTTTGTATATTGGCTGATTTAAATCACTGTTGGTTAAGATTTTGGGGAGGATGAAGTTGGGGGTGTGGGAAACAGGGAGCCAAGATAGTGGTGCTTATTGCAGTAAGAGGTATTTATAATGAAAAGGACAGTATGAGCCTCACCTTAATTAGAATTTAATTAAAATCTTGAAGCAAAGGCCATCTTTGGGTTTAAACACTTCATATGTAATCCCTTATAGCAGATCAGTATTCATGGTATATCAAATTTTAAATATGCACATTAGTCCTCTCAACACCTTTATAAAATTTTAGAATCTGCCTTCAAAAACCGTATCTGCATTGTGATTCAGCATCCTTTGAGCACCTGCAGGAAAGGGGCAATGAACATAGAAAATAACTTCAACTGAAATGTGTCCCTGTTCTTGCGAATGGAGACAAAAGAACTCTGTAGAAAGTGCTTCTTGGGGAGACCGGGTGGCTTCGTCAGTAAAGCGTACTTCTTTGGCTCAGGTTGTGATCCCAGGATCCTGGGGTTGAGCCCTAAGTCGAGCTTCCCACTCAGTGGGGAATCTGCTTCTCCCTCTCCCTCTGCTCCTTTCCCCCTCCCCCACTTGTGCTATCTCTTTCTCTTTCTCTCCTTCTCTCCCTTATATAAATAAAATCTTAGAAAAAAAAAAAAAAAGGAAGAGCTTCCTAAGAATATTAGTATGTTAGTAGTAACTGCAATTCAAATAAGATTATATTAATCAGTATATTAATCAGCTCCTTACTATGGAAAACCCAACCAAAAAGGATATCTCTGCCAATGCCATCGCCTGGAGGGTTAGTAAGCATGCGATTGTCTTCAATCTGTTGTATGAATTGCCTACAAGACTCTTTATCTTCCCTAGACATGATTAATAGAAGCATACATCAACTCCAGGGGCTTCTACCTTCTCTACTGAGTTTCCCTTAAGGGGGTCAACTACCATGGAGAACAATGAAAGATAGCTGGAACTTTAAAAAAAAAAAAAAGTGTAAGGGTGGGGAGAAAATCAATCTATTTCACCATTAAACCTCAAATAAATAGATGACCCTGCTAGCAGCGCCCTTGGAGCCCTAATGAGATACAAATTGATCGACAAATGTTCTCCCTATGGAGAACTGTGACCTATTCAGCTCAAAAGAGCCAAAGACCGAGTTAAATCTCTTAAAATATCACACCCTTGGTGCTTCAACCATTTTCCTTTGTTGCTCTTTAATTTGAGACATTTGTCAAGGAAAGAAAATATACGCCTTCTGGGAATTCCCTTGTGGAGTTACAAAGGATGCAAATCTGGCCTGAGCTATGGTAAGCTTTCCAAGAACGTCAAAAGTCACACTGTTGCTTTTCTCATTTATCGCCCAGTTGTTCAGCTGGAGCTGGACTATGCCCCTCCACTCTATGTAACAATGCTTTTCATAATGGATACGTACCTAATGTGAGAAGAACTTGGACCGTATGCTTTAGACACCTGTAGGATCACTGCTGAAACCAAAAGACTCATTTTTCATGCCCAAATTGAAACAACAACAACAACAACAAGGGGATGGAAAAGGGAAACAAAAAGATCATGAGTATGTCATCAGGAAGAAGGAAGCTGATGAATCTTGTGGGTTTTTGGGTTTTGGTTTGTTTTTGTTTGTTTGTTGTTGTTTTGTTTTGTTTTCTTTCCTTTTGCTTATTTATCCAGGAGAATGAGAGCCTTTGCTGGAATTTTATATTCAGTTTTATGTCGCTTGGAGTAAACCAATTTCTGTCCCAGAATCTCAGTTTCTTCCTCTGTTATGTTAAAAGACCAGAGTATATAACCTCAAAGGGTCTTTTGGGGGTCTGCGATTTTTATTATTTGACTTTAGGGAAATGGGGGCCCTACACATTAGCAAACAGAGATCGTGAAAGATGAAAACCTGAGAGAAACATCATTTTCGTAGTGGCTTACAAGAGAGCAAAACTACCAGTCACTGTAAGATGCCAAAAGCTCCTTATGTTTTTAGTAATACATTTATATTACATTTCTTTGTTCTAATACTCTTGACCTAAAGGAATCTTGGGCCTTTATCAAATGGATCCTCTGCTCCTACTTCTCCATTTCACAGATGAGGAAGCTGCTATCTAAATCTGAGAGCTCCCAAATTACAGGAGATACTGAGAGATGGAGAATATGGGTTTAAAAGGGAGGAATATACTATTTCCAAGGCATGCATGTGCACATACATGCACGTAACATGTAAACACACACATGTAATTCAAAGAATAGCTTTTAAAATGGGACTGAGCAGAAGTATAAAACTCCAAACATTTCATCTTTCTCTTCGGGGGACCGTGATACGAGGGCTATGATATATATAAGTGAATTCAATACATGGAATTATGTCATTAGAGCAGATAGAATGGTGTAAAGATGGAGGAAAAGCCCTTTCCCACAGGGAGCGTCAAGGAAGGCTTTGTGGAGGATGTCATTTGAGATGGGCCATAAAACATGGATAGTGTTTATATTTTAAAGACGTTTTGGGTGGAGGAAACAGAAACCATCCATTTATTCACTCGTTCATTCATTTATGCATTCACCCAACATCTATTAAGCCGTGAGATGGAGGAGGCATTGCGTTTGATCCCAGACTGCGATATCGAAGAAAATGAAGTCTTTGCCCCCCGGGGGGGTAGCGCTTATTTGAATAACAGCTATGCGACCAGGTCATTTATATCATAATACACCTAAGGGCATGGAGGACATGAAGCAGGGAAGGCGGATGGGAATCTAATTGTGGAAGAACCTGATCTCAGCTCCATCTTTATTTGAAAGACAATGAGAGGTTCACAGGTCTTTGAGCATAGGGTGTGTACAACTTGATCGGCACTGGGCTTTAAGTAAAGGCCACCAAGTAGCCGTAAGCAGCACTGGCAGACAAAAGTGAACTAGAGAGAACTCAAGATGGGAGAAGGAAAGAAAATCTTAGCAAACTAACACCGGTTAATGGGGACTTAGTACCTCTGTTTGCAAAGCCTGACTCCGATAATCCCTCGGAGCCCCAGAACCAGTATTTCTTCTCCAGTGGCTCTCCTGAAGAGCCTTAACACTTCAAAAATACAAACATATGAAATCTCAGGGAGACCGGAAAGACGAGATGGGGGGTCATGAGGCCCAGCAAGGTAGAGGGACTTGTCCAAGGTCATAAAGTGACTCAGAGAAGAGTCAGGAAAAGGCTCCATGAGTCATGGCTCCCAGCCCTTGCTCTGACCACCAGACAAAGTCCCTCCTTAGCAACAGAGAGAGGACTCAGCCTTGATGCAGCCAAACTGGCTCTGTCTCTACCTCTTTGGCCTCCCCTAATGTCAGGACTGTGTCCTGTTACATGTTGTTCCACAGCCCAGAATAGGTTCCAACAAATACATTTTGACTAGGTGGAGAAGCGGTAGCAATGAGGTAGTCTACCTTATAATACTATGCTGTCACTGCCCAGCACAGGTAGTAGGGCCAGAGTCAGAAATAAAATGAGCAGATCCCAAGTCTGAAATGGGAACCATTCGGGTTCCAAGGGCAGGGCACTCGGCCAATCTGGAGAAGATGGGAAAAGAAGGGTCGGGGGAGATGTTGGGAGCTCTGCCCTTCACTGATAAAACAGTGGTGCTCTGGGATAGTGTATCACGATAAGGACTGAGTATATTAGGATCAAGATGTCCCGGGGAGTTGGTTGATATCATCATGGATGCCCATTGTTTGTTAAAATAATACCAGTCATCGTACTCAATCCCTGAGATTCTAATTGATCCTCTCCCTCTCCTGCAAAGGGGATGGATTTTTACTGGGATTGTCTTAAAACCCCAGTCAACTCTGATACTCATCCTGGATGGAAACCACTCTTGAAAAAGACCAGATTGGTGGTATGGGCATAAATGTTCATTTTTCCTTTATTTTTATTATTTTTTTTTTCTTTACGTGACTGATCCTCGCCATTATTCTCACTTCTGGGTTTAGAATCTTCTTTTGCTGTGAATCATGTATGCCTCATTGAAATAATCGTTAAATTGCATTTTAATATAGCTTTTAATGCACAATATTAAAAACATACGTTGGCCATTTAATGGTATAGAAATACAAGTATTCCTTGTACAGATCTGTAGGCATTCCTTCCAGTTCCAAGGTAAAGGTATATTTACAAGCGTCTGGGAGAAATGAGTAATAATACCTTTTTTCTTATGAAAGTATCAGTGTGGGAAAGTCAGTATACTCAATAATTCTTTGTAGTGGAGGGTGTATAAATCCAGTGTTTGTATTATGGGGCAAAATGTTGCATTTAAAAATCTAAGTTTCCTTTAAGTAAACTGGCCACATACTTGAAAATTCAGTCAAAACCACAGAAAGCTGAACTCCATTGTTGAGAGATGCAGCGTAGGTCAACAAAATCTAAATGAATGCAAAATAACTTATCACCAAAGTTAGGATAGCGTTACCTCAAGGGGTCGGGAGGAGGTTTTGGGGAGAGAGGGCACCTGGGGTGGGGAGGCGTTCTAGAGACCAGTAATGTTCTGTTTTTTGACCCAGGTGGTGGTTACACAGATGTTTCCTTTATTATATTGTTAAACTGTCCAAATAGGTTTTATACAGTTTTCTGCATATACGTTATAATTCACAATAAAAAGTTTTAAAAAGCTGAATAGTGCATGAAGACTCCGTAATAAAAAACAGCTGTTTCTTGGTTCCTCCTGTTCTCATCTTTTAATTCCTTTTCAACCGATGAAGCCAATCGGGCTGTTTCTACGGATATTGATCTTCATATCGCTCAAGAAAATGTTGATATATCTATATTTAATTTTTAAAAAGTTTGCAGATTACATTTCTGCTTTCCTCCGGAGCTGATGGAAGATTAACGCCAGGTCTTATTCCTTAACACACACAGGCGTGGGTGGGCTCTTTCCCCTCCCTCCGTCCTGCTCCCAGAATTTTTCGGTTAAATTAATATTCTGCGCACACCTTATTATGACTGGGAATATTCTGTTTATAGCTTAGCCACCCAGTACTGTAAGATTACATTTCACTCTTTTGTACATTTTTTTATGCTCTCCCGACAGTTAAAAGTTGCTTCTGTTTTGATTTTCTTTGCATTTTGTTCTATACAACCATCACTTACTTGGCCTCACAGATTTCCAAAGGAAAACGGTCCAACTTCCCCAATATTCTCTTCTGACGTGAGAGAGTCTATCGGTTTGGGGAGGGGGTGTGTGTGCGCACGCGTGTGCATATTTGTGTATTTCTTGGTGTCTCCTTCCTGCTGCCTCCAACCACGGAGGACATTGTTTGGGTCTGCTATACCAGCTGTCTTCCTAAGACTTCTCTGCGCTGTCTTCTGGGAGTTGTCTTCACGTCTTCCCTATTTCATAAATCCTACATATTCCCTTTTTATGGATTACTG
The DNA here is from genome assembly GCF_011764305.1 of Mustela putorius furo. NCBI lineage: Eukaryota > Metazoa > Chordata > Mammalia > Carnivora > Mustelidae > Mustela > Mustela putorius. The sequence continues at coordinate 11,831,004 of NW_025421399.1, forward strand.
CCTTGGAGTGTGACGCCAGGAGCTTCCTGGAAAAAGATGTATGGCAGGTAATTTTTTTGACCGTTGGCAGGTCTGAAAATACCTCGATTCTACTATTACACCTCTTGATGGTTTGGCTAGGATTATAATTAGAGTGTTGGAATTTTTTTTTTTCCAGAATTTTGAAGACATATTTCTGCTGTATTCTAGCTCCCAGTAATCTCATTCATGGTTTTTCTCTGCATGTGCCTTATGTTTGTTTGTTGATTTTTTTTTCCTTTTTGTTCAAAAAGCTTTTAAGATATTTCCTTTGTTGGGGCACCTGGGTGGCTCGGTGGGTTAAAGCCTCTGTCTTTGGCTCAGGTCATGATCCCGGGGTCCTGGGATTGAGCCCCACATCGGGCTCTCTGCTCTGCAAGGAGCCTGCTTCCCTTCCTCTCTCTCTGCCTGCCTCTCTGCCTACTTGGGATCTCTGTCTGTCACATAAATAAATTTAAAAAAAATCTTAAAAAAAAAGATATTTTCTCTGTTACTGGTGACCTAAGGTATTTTTCTGAGGCACCTTGACATGGATTTTTTTTTTTTTTTAATTAGACTACTGAACATGAAGTGATGTCTTTCAATCTAGAAGCGCATGTTCTTAAAATTCTGCGTAAACCTCTTGTTGGCACTGTCGATGACTTTTCTCTCTTAATCCCCCTTCCTTAGCTCTTCTTCGATGCTGGGTCTCCCTGGTCATCTTTTCCCTCTTCACTTTGTTCTTTTTGTCTTTTTATCTTCTTTTTTTCTTTCTTTTTTTAAAAGGATTTTATTTATTTATATATTTGACAGACAGACATCACAAGCAGGCAGAGAGAGAGGAGGAAGCAGGCTCCCTGCTGAGCAGAGAGCCCGATGTGGGGCTCGATCCCAGGACCCTGAGATCATGACCTGAGCCGAAGGCAGAGTCTTTTTAACCCACTGAGCCACCCAGGTGCCCCTTATCTTTTTTCTTCTAATTATTTAGTGGATATTCTGTCGTTCTATCAAATTTTTCATTTCTCCTTTGCCATTCTTCTCTCTTCCCCACATGGAGGTGTAATAGGCTTTTACCAAAGATTGATTCAAGGACCCAACTTTGGCTTCAGATACATTCTGTAGGATAAAAACAAACCCCCTTAGCATGCTTGTATGATTTAGCTCCTGCTTCCCTCTGTAGTTCCCCATGTTGCGCACAATTATCAACATCCTACTGAACAACTCCCGGTTCTTTGGGAGTGCTCTGTTCTCTTTTTTCTCACCTGTGACTCTTCTTTGCCTTGGGATTTTTATCTCTGCCCTTTCTCTGGCCGGTTCCTCCTTATTCATTCTCATTTAGAAGCATATGCTTCTCGAATCTGTGTTCTGATCCACCTCTTTTAGGCAATACACACGTCCCACCGCGTTCTGGTGTCCGTAGTGCATTGCACTCCTCACTTCAAATCACTGATCACACAGGACCACAGTTGTGCACTGTACTTGTACTTGGGTAGGATGTGTGAACCCATCACTTGCCAAGCTTGTGGGTTATCATCTGGACCCAATATTTGCTGATCAAAGGATAGTATTCATTGCACGTGCTAAGTGTTTTCAAGGTTCCATGAACTATTTTAACTATCCTACGTGTATTCATTCATAATAACCATCACAAAGTCCTAATAAGGCGGCTCTTATTACTATGCCCTTTTCAAAGACAGAATCATTGAGCTTAAGCGGGATACCCAATTCACTTATAAGTGACAGTTACTTGATCTAAACTTAGGCCTTCTGGTTCCAGACCTTCCATTTGTAACCCCCACAATGAAGAGTTGAAGGGGCACAAAGGCAACAAAACACAAACTGGACCTTTCACAAAGGGTCAATAACTCTCAAATTATCTCCATAGACGCAGAATTGCATAGAAAAGAGAGTTGACTTCGGCCTATCTTCATAAAATGTGTCTGAGATTTTTTTTTTTATTCTAGATATAAAAGCCTTATGTACATGTCAATATTTTCTTTTCTTTTCTTTTTTTTAAGATTTTATTCATTTGAGAGGCAGAGATCACAAGCAGGCAGAGAGACAGGCAGAGAGAGAGGGGGAAGCAGGCTCCCCACTGAGCAGAGAGCCCGATGCAGGGTTCCATCCCAGGACTCTGGGATCAGGACCTGAGCTGAAGGCAGAGGCTTTAACCCACTGAGCCACCCAGGTGCCCCCTCAATATTTTTAGTCTCTAGAAAACAACTTCCCAAAATGCTTCAAAAGTTTAGCCAAATAAAAGCTTTATGTTAAAAAAACGAAAATGTCAAACTAGTATTGTCTTTCTCAAAAAGATAATGAGGATATTTATTTCAAATCTATTTAAAAATTACCTTTATAACAAATAACTGAATTCCAAATGTTGAACAGGCTAGTGCAATGGAAATAGAAGATCTGGGCCATTCGAGGAGTTGCACATAAAGGGTTTTAACACTGAACAGAGGATGGTCAGATCCAATGTGTAGGTAGGATAAGATGAGGAATTACTGTGCTATACCTCATGACCAAGTTTGTTTTGTTTTGTTTTGTTTTGTTTTTGAATAATCCCTCTCTCTCCCATAACTGAATTAGCAAAAGGACACACAGGCATACCAGCAAAATAGCCTTTGGGTTTTTTTTTTTTTTTCCAAATCACAGCCCTATCCATGGGTGAAAAGAGTTATTGAAGAAAGCTACAAATTCCATTTTTTAAAAGATGTTATTTATTTATCTTGAGAGAAACAGAGAGCACGAATGAGGGGCTGGGGCAGAGGGAGAGGGAGAAGCAGACTCCCCACTGAGCAGGGAGCCTGATGCAGGACTAGATCTCAAGACCCTATGATTAAAACCCAAGCCAAAGGCAGACACTTAACCAACCGAGCCACCCAGGTGCCCCTAGAGATTCCATTTTTGACGAGGCAAGTTTCATGACTGGGCAGCTTGTGTTGTCCACGGGGCCCTGCACTTGGAAGAGTTCCGTGCTTGGCTTAATGTCTTGCTGTGGCTGTCTTGGAATTCATAAGAGCAGTTAAACTAGAGGCTCACATTTGCATTTTGCACTGGGTCCTGAAAGCTAGGTAGCTCCGGCAAGGGCTCCCTTCGCATCAGAGAAAATTGTGGTTGAAATGTTCAAAGCAGAGACCTGGGGGGTTGGAATCAGCAGCCCCAGTAAAGGAATCCATGACCTTGGATGAATTATTCAGGCTGTTTCCCTGTTACCATTTTGACTTCATGGTGGCTCGATTATCTGCTTCTTCCCATTTATTTAATTCATAGCCTCATCGTTCATTCTTGGCTGAAACATTCCAGTGGCCCTTGAGTGTATCCTGCAGTCTTTCGTTTTCCCCGATTCAGTTCACTCTTCAAACTGTTAGCCATTTACATGCAAAATTAGTTCCCTTTTCCAAAATAAATGCCCATGTTTCTGTGCCTGTGCTCATTCCATTCTTTATTGAAAATGCTCTTTTCTGATGCAAATGCAGATTGCAAATCTTGCTCATTAGATCGGATAGGAGTCTTGGTTATAAGGGAGCAGAACGTTGATCCAGACTAGTTCAAGAGGAAAGAAGGAAATTATTATTTTGTAAGAATAACAAGTTTATAGAAAGCTCTTGATTTCAGGTATGGCTGAATTCAGGACACAGAAGGTCACTGGCTCCCAGAATCTCAGCACTGATGACATCCTTTCTACTGTGTTAGCTTCATTCTCAAGCTATCCTTGTGACTGCATCCACCCCAAACACATCATGACAAAACCAGATTGAAAAGGCCATAGATCCTGCTTCTTTAATAGTGATAACAGGGGCGCGTGGGGTGGGGGGCACCATCAGTTACCTGTACGACTCTTGGTTTAGGCTCAGGTCGTGATCTTGGGGTCATAAGATTAAGCCCCATGTCGGGCTCTAAGCTCAGTGTGGAGTCTGCTACAGACTCTCTCCCCGACTCCTCCTGCTTGTTCTCTCTTTCTCTCTCTAAAATAACTAAATCTTCTTAAAAATGGTGATAATAAATATTTTTGGTGTTATGATATTTATCAACCTAAGACTAGTAAAGCAATGGGGTTTTCTGATTAATTTTTCCTATAATCATGAATAGTGAGTGGAATTACTTCCAGTGGAATCATACAGACAAAAAACAATGGTGGGGGGGTAGCCTGGGTGGCTCAGTGGGTTAAAGCCTCTGCCTTCAAGATCCCAGGACTCTGGGATCATGACCTGAAGGGTCATGACACATCAGGCTCTCTGCTCGGTGGGGAGCCTGTTTCCCCCCTCTCTCTGCCTGCCTCCCTGCCTACTTGTGATCTCTCTCTCTTGCTATCAAATAAATAAATAAAATCTTAAAAAAAAAGGGGGGGGAAACATCCCCACTTCACTCTTGCATCTGCAGAAGGAGGAGCTGATATTGAGAAGATCCTCACATTCATAACCATTCTTGCTGCTACAGTATTGAAACACTCACCTATACTCATGGATAAAGAGCCCTTCTCCAAGTTCCCTGAATCTTCATGTCTGTTCTAGACAGACTGGCCACACTCATAGTTTCACTCTGACCTCTTCAAGATCTACAAATTAAAGGGTCAAGGATGGGCATGGCAGATGGTTTCTAGGGTTTCTAGGACTCTTCTCTAACTCCAAGGTCAGCGTTCATGGGGCTTGCTTGGTAACTCTGCCTTGATAAACTTGGCTGTTTTATATATATATATATATATAGAGAGAGAGAGAGAGAGAGATTATTTATTTATTTGACAGACAGAGATCATAAGTAGGCAGAGAGACAGGCAGAGAGAGAGAGGAGGAAGCAGGCTCCCTGCCGAGCAGAGAGCCCTATGTGGGGCTCAATCCCAGGACCCTGGGATCATGACCTGAGCCGAAGGTAGAGACTTAACCCACTGAGCCACCCAGGCGCTCCTGTTTTATATTTTCATATCATGTCTGAGAAAAGAAGTTTCACCTTTAGGATAATGAGACCTTTTTAATGATAGTGTTTAGAATTAAATTTGATAGGAAATGTCAGACAACAAAATATTAGTGGCCTCAACAATACAGAGGCTTCATTTCGATCCCATGGAACTACAGGTGGGTAGCCCGGGGCTGCATTGGCAGCTTCTCGATTATTGGGAACCTTAGGTTCTTGTCTTGTGGTGGTGTGCCATTTTTCATCACCGACTACCAGCTTCTGATACAAGATGCTTCTCACACCCAGCCACCATTCTGCATTTCATACGGCATGAGGATGAAAAAGGAAGCCAAAGGGCACTTTCCCATTCTTTAATGACATTTTCTAGACCTCATTATGTCTCCTAGAAGTTGCACACACAATTTCCCTTCTATCGCATTGGTGAGAACTTAATCAATGCATGCAGTTCTAAGAAAGAAAATACATGTTACACGTCTGGAACCACACCGCTAACTAAATAGCCAGATTTTTATTATTATAGAAAAAATCCAGGTATAAGTAGACAACTATTTCAAAGTGTTCAACTGATTGTGGGAGAAGACCTAAGGAAGGAAAATAATTCTTCAGGAAATGTTTGATGGGAGATTGGAAACTTAGCAGGAAGAAAGAAAGAAGGGAGGGAGGAAAGAAAGAGAGGTTGAGAGCAAGTGGCAGAGAGAAAGAAAGTGAGGGAGAGAAAAAAAAAAAAAAAGAGGCCCTTATTTTATATCTCAAACTGGTGACGAGAGACCATGCAGAAACCATGACTTTTATTCTGAAGGGAAAATGTCTCTCTTCACAACTCTATTTTCCATACCTCCATCCAATATAGGTGTTTTTCTTTCTGCTTGATCTCAACCACATATGGTACATGAAATACAAGCAGGAATTGTGTATGTTCAAAACTCTGACTCCTCTGGCTAATACTTGTCTCCCTCTTCTCCAAACTCTTAAAAACACTTACAACTTATATGAAGCAATACAATTAATTTATTGAACAAATACATATTGAGCCTATGCTATATGTAGAATGTTCTAGGAGCTAAGGAAACATCGGTGACCGAAAAAAGAGATGCTTTTCCAAATGTAGAAAAACCAAAAATGAGTAAGTAAAGGATGGTTTGTGTTATGCATTGACAAGTTAGAGGGAGGTGGGGGAGACGGAGAGTGCTGGGGGGTAGGACTTGCAATTTTTAAATAAGGGGCCTCACTGAGAAGGTGGTATTTTAAACAAAGGAGGCAAGAGAATGAACCACCCAGAAATCTGGGGGAAGAATGTTTCGGGCCAGGGAGGAAGAAGCTCGAATGTCCTGATGTGGAAACGTGCCCATTCCACGAACAGCAGTGGGGGCTATGATCCGTCTGGCTCTGCCGGAGTGCCCACGTGGGAGACAGGGTCAGAGACTAACTGCATCACAGAGTGCTCAGTGGGCCATTTAAGACTTTGTCTTTTACTCTGAATAGAAGGGGAAGCCACTGAAAGGTTTTGAGCAGAGGAGGAGCGCGAGCTGTGTTGAGTTTTAGAAACACCGTAGAGCTTGCAGGATTAAGATCAGACTTTGGAGCAATACAAGTAGAAGGGAGAGGAGCGATTTGGAATCTACTGCAATCATTTAAGACAATACGATAGACGTTATATAGAGAGTGTAGATACGGCCAACAGTGTGAGCTGACAGACTGGACATGGGGCGTGAAAGAAAAGGAGGAATCTAGAATGACATAAAAACCATCTGAAGGATGGAGCTGGGATTTGGCTGAGATGGTAGGTGGTAAGAAGCTTTTGGGGGAAATTCCAGTAGTTCCATCGGTTAGACTTCCAAATGGAGGTGTTGAGTAGTTGTCTGGGGTTAAGTGGAACAGCCTGGGCTAGACATGTAAATGTGGGGGTCCTCAGCACACAGGTGGTATTTACACCATGCTGCTGGCTGAAATCACTAAGAGATTGAAAACCCATGGTTCAGGTATGAGGGATAGGGGACATATTCAGTGTTTCCAGGCTGAGGGGAATAAAAAGAAATTCCAAAGGAGACTGATAATGAGCAACTAATGAAGAAAGTTAAAAAAAAAATATTGACTGATATTATGGAAACCAAGCAATAGAAGTGTTTCCAGGATGAGTGGCCAACTGTGCCAAAGGCACGGTGACAGATCTCGTGAGGTGAGGACTAATCATTGATCATGGAGGTTAGTGAGCCTCTGGAGATCTTAACAAGAGAAGTTTTAGTGGAGGAGTCGGGGCAAAAACCTGGTCTGAGTGAGTTTAGAATAATATGGAAGGATACAAATTGCATACGAGGAAGAGTTTCCTGAAAATCTGTACAGGAGAACAGTTAGCTTTCCCAAGATGCAAGAAGCAACAGCGTGTTTGAATTATGATGAAAAATGCTATTGAAAGTGAAAATTGATCATGTAAGAGCAAGGGTTGGATGGGAGCACGGATAGTTCACTTGTGGAGTCACAGGAGGGCAGAGGATTTGGGGACAGAACTGGGAGGTCGGTGAGTGGCACGGTGTTCCTTCTGTCTTTAAGTAGTCTCTCATCAAGTCACTGATACTATGTTTATCTGTTCAGATTATGTCTCCAGGCCAAAACCTGTCTTGTGTATTTTTTCAACACCTGTCTAGCCAAGAGATGAGTAATAGTTTATTTAACTTTGATAAATAACGTGGCACATAGGCACTCCACTACTATCCGTGAATAATTATCTCTAAAAGAACTTGAGACCAGAAGGGTTCCTGTGATAAAATCTTCAGTGTGATATTTACTGACAAAATGTATCGTTGATAAAATAGGTTATTAAAGGATTGATAAATCTGGTTGCATTTTTTAAAATTCTGTTTTTCTTGATTTAAATGTTTTTCTCATTTTATTGTGAAATGCACTATACATGCACTATACACGAATAAAAATATATCATAATGTGAACCACTTCTAATTAAATATATATAACATTGTCTTGCCTCAAAGTAAGAAAGGACATCATCATTCCCTCAGGACTCTGGGGTTCCCTCCTCTGATCATCTCGCCTTTGGAAGTAACTGCCAACCAGACTTATATTAACATTTTTTCCATTTTCTTCATGGTGTATTGCCTATGTGTGTATCTTTGAGTGATAGAGTTTACTTGTATCTGTCTTTGAATGTATATGAATGGAATCATATCCCTTTGTGCGTGATTTATTCAGGGACTGAGTGAGTGTGTGAGTGTGTGCGCATGTGTTAACAAATGTTAGCATTTGGGGCATCTGACTGAAGGCTATTTGGGAAAGTACTGATTTTCAACATTTCTGAAAGTCTGGAATTGAAAAATAAAACATACATAAGAATGATATAATTCATAAATCAAAATATAAAGCATCTTTAACTGTATATTTTCTATCCCTTTACAATAACACTTCTGCCACACATGAGGTGTGTATATAGACAGATGGTCTACTGCTGAGCTGTCATATACTTTTGCATTGATCTATATGTTTATCTCTGTGTAAGTTCCACATGGCTTTAATTGCTGTAGCTTTAAAATGAGCTGTGATATTAGGGAGAGAAAGTGCTCCCATCAGTCTTTCATGAAGAGTTCTTAACTACATATGATCTGTTGCAATTTCATGTAAATGCCAGAAAGTGCTCGTCAAGGTCTACCAAAGGAAAAAAAGAAGGCATTTTTACTGGTATTGTATACATCTAAATATCAATTTTGAATATTTGAAATATTTCCAATATTAAGGCAATCATCAGAGAGATAAGCAATAATCCCTTACTTTAATTATGAATTTGCTCATTTTCCTTTGGCTATGTTTATGTCGTATGTATACATGTTTGTATCTTAAAACCATGTCATTTAGTCCACATGCATTTGGAATTGTTATATTTTTCTAATGAATTAAATCTTTAGTCACTACACAGTGACTCTCTTTAGCTCAACAAGTATTATCATATAACATGTATTTAGTTAATATCTGCTTTCAGCAAGAGATTTGGTTTCAACAACTTAGCCTATACTAGGAACAGAAATCTGCATTTAAACTTAAACCTTCTGCCATTGCTTGTTATAAATGGTGTAAAACAAAGAGATAGTTCATTATTCTCTAAAGGCACAACAGTTGCTCAGTGCTTTTCAGGACTAATTTCTCTTTTCTAAGTAACTGGTCAGGTCATCTTGTCATATATCAATGATTCCATATATGAGTGGGTTTATTTCTGTACCCTACTCGCTCTGCTGCTGAAACATATGTCAGCACATAGGAACACCGACAAGATATTAAGGAGTGACTGTGCCCAAAATTATGAGAAAGCTAGAACCAAGATAGCTACAACGAAATGTACCAAGTGATAAAGCATGGTTATCTACCTTCACTGACAAACCTGGTCTGTAACTTTGGCAACCACAAGGGGGCAGAGGAGGGTATTAACTGGGTCAGAAGTCACATCGCTGAGCCTTTCCAAGGTAGAAAGTCAAATGGAACCTCTCACATCAACATAGAACTACAAAGATTCTAACATGGTAATATCAGTAAGAAGTAGGAAGAAGAGGGGCGCCTGGGTGGCTCAGTGGGTGAAGCCTCTGCCTTCAGCTCAGGTCATGATCTCAGGGTCCTGGGATCGAGCCCGGCGTCTGGCTCTGCTCAGTGGGGAGCCTGCTTCCCTCTCTCTCTGCCTGCCTCTCTGCCTGCTTGTGATCTCTCTCTAAAAACAAGAAAGAAAGAAAAAAGAAGTAGGAAGATGTTGAAAAAGATACATAATTACAGCCTCATTTGTATTTTGCTGAACACCTCAGGTATAGTTACAATATATTGTTTCTATTTTATTAAGACTTCCATAACTCTCTTTGGCCCCAAGCAACTGTCCACATGCATAATCTCACGTCTTCTTTTTTTCGTTTCCAGCATGATTTCTCTCCATTCTGTAGTTATGTATAAGGGATTAACTTGAGGGTAAGGAGTAAGTTTTTAATATGTCTGGTTTTAAGTACTTTAAAACATTTTGGAGTTTTTCATCCTGGTTCTTAGATATGAAAGTTTATTAACTCTTTCATCCTTTTGTTACCACAGTTCCTAAAGAATCTCCAGTTGAGTTAGTTTTGTGTTTTCATCAAATCAAATTAATATTATGAGCTCTAAAAAAGCTACAACTGGATGCCAATTATAACAATATATTATTTTTACTTCTTAGCTAAGAGGAAAGAGTTAGTGACAGAACCTTGGAAATAAAATTATTTCTGTACATTGAAAGCAAATAAGTGAAACTGAATATGCTTATTTCATCCATAAAATTAGCCGTGCAGCTTCTGAATGCCTGAGCCATGGAATGAAACACCCAATTTCTTGAAAAGAGGCTAAAATATTACACTGACTGGATCAATCTCAAATCAAAATTCTGATAAATCATTGTCATCTTCATGCTATGGATTCCCAAAGCTGTTCTCTCCCCTGGGATTCTATCGAAAACACCCACAAATCATGGATATTTTAGCTTCCATCTGAAACTAAACATATTCTTATTATTATTTTTTCCACCCACATATTCATTGAAAACTGCTCTAGGGCTAAATTTTTAAGAGGAGGATATTGAACTTGATCAAATCAGGTCCTCAATAAAGCTGCCATCCCAATGAAATGGTATTTTCTTTCCCCACATGTGTATAAGAGTTGTTTGCCTAATCAGATTTATTTTCTTGGTCTTTTCCCCCTTGTTTCTTTTTAAACAGAACACTAACATTGTTTTAAGGTGTTTTTTTTTGTTTTGTTTTTTTTTAAGATCTTACCTTATTTTCTTAGGATATTCAACTAGTGGTGGAGAGAGAAAATAATGCATGAAAGAACTAATTACTAGGCTACCTTTCAAATCATACATTCACACATCCTGAAAATCCATATTTCCCAGCTCATCCTTTTGTTTCCTGATCAATATTTCCTTCGTTTTTTATGATTTTCAATATGAACATCACCTGCATGAACGTTTCTGTTTGCAGAAACTCACACAGATTTCCTTATATAAATTATACGTTGTGCGCACAGGTGGATATCGTGTTTTTGTTTAAATATGTTTATATAGAGGTTTTCATGTAACAAAACAAAAAAGGAAATCGATACAAAATTTGGCTCATTGCCTAATTTATTTGATTGCTACCTTATTTTATTTTACACCCAGACACAAGTTTGTTTTCATGGCTCAGATAAAGAAACTGGACACGCAGTTCCCTTTTGTGGGAATTTGGTCTCATGTATGTGACACCACCCAGATTACCTCCACCCCCTTCCTTACCACCACCCCATACTCATCTAAAGTGAGTTAAAATATTTATTGGGTTATGAGAGTAAAGATTCTTTTTTCTAAAATTTCATATAAAATAATGGTGCAGTATTGGTCGTGACCCACAGAGTCTAAGGCTCCTTTGTAACCACTAAATGTAGGAAAACCCACAAATTACTGTTGGAGAGGGGTTGGCCTTGAGTTCTGGCTTCAATGACCCTCTCCCCCTAGATTCAAATACCCTGCATCTGTGTAAATAAACATCTCTAGGTGTACGGTAAGGGAATATTTAGCATGAATATGTTTCATACAAAATTAGCAGCAAAGAAAAACTTTAGACTAGTAATTACATGAAAAAAAATGTAAGCCATTAGTATAATTAAGATGTTTCTTCCTCTTCACTTAAACAGGTAGAATATGATCTATCATTCTTTTGCGTGCATACTTTCATTGATTGAATTTCCAAAGTACTAATTTTTTTTTCTTCCTTCCATGAAGATTTATAACGATACTTATATTCTGGCAAGAAGCTAAAGTCTAGCATTAAATGTTTATTAGTTATAAACACTAAGTTTAGAGTTGAGTTTCTGCCAACAGGATCTAGGAATCCAATAGATAAGCTTCTTACTTAGGAGGTGGTAGCTAAAAGTTTCATGGTTAAGCCATAAACAGAAAGGAAGTAAATTCAGACAAGATAAAGCTTGGGTCATTTGGCTCTAGGGAGAGTGTCTTATAGCTTTCGCACTCATTTTCCCTTTCTTGGTTGTTCCTTTTCTCTTCCTAGTTTCTGATGTCGAAGCTACCTTTTGAAAGCAACACTGAACATTCTAGACTGGGGCTGTGTTAATGAGGCAGTAACTCATGAAAGAATGTGTTCAGGAGGGTGCTCATGGGTGTAATCTAGTCAGTCATCTTCCTTTTGGATTCTTGGAAATAGTTATATTTTAACATCTTTAACATTTTGAAAGTGATGAAAAAAACAACCACCTCAACTCAACTGGATTTTGGACATTATCCCCAGATAATTCAAAAACCCACTGCCTACAGATTTACCCCACTCTTAATAGAAGAAATGGAAGTATACATGATCAATTTGTGTCCCTAGAAGACCTTCAAGGTAATGATACTGGAGAGAATAAGAAAATGTTTCCAAGATGATACAGAAACCTTCTAAATGGCGTATACACCTTTCAGACTCATCTTGGACCACGGGTATGGTGAAAGGTCTTCTGTGATTTCTTATCTCCAACAGAATCACAACAGAGGCCAGGCACACAAGGTTAGAGAGGTCATATTCTTTAGCCTTCTCATTCAAAAGTGAGATATCTGAGCCCCTTAGAGGTAAAGATAGTGGGAGGGTCAGAGTTGGTGGTAGAGCAGAAATAAAATTCAATTCTTTTGACTAATCTGCCAGCGCTCTTTCACATTTGTTAATTCTGTTCACAATTAGTCCCTCATGTTGTTTTTCACATCCCCCTCCTTGTGTTTCAAGACCCATCAAAACCTTGCCCCACTTATACATTTGATTCCATTTTCTCTTAGTCTCAGTGATCTTTTATCACCATCAAGCTGAACTTCTTGCTTCTCTTTATCCTGTGCTAGAGTGACAAACCATCCCAATTTGGTCAGGACTGCCCTGGTTTTAGCACTGAAAATCCTGCATCCTGTGGACCTTTCCAGTTCCATGCAAATTGGCCCAGTTGGGCCGTCCACCATATACACTACATGCATACCACTGCCTTAATCTTCTTGTCTGCAATTTCCTTCCCCCATGGCCAAATTTTCCTGATGACTGAAGAAAGCTCAAACCCATTTCCTTCAGATAGCCTTCAGTTTTTGCCCTCTATCTTCCTATGGTTCTTAAATCTTGCTCCACACAAGTAAACTTTTAATTAAAGGCTAGTCTGCCTTGCTTGAGGATTATTCAGGACACATCATCTTTCCCTCACAAAGTAAATTATAACTTATTATTGAATGGAGTTTGCCTCAGGGAAGTGCTGCTGTGAGCACAGATACTTGGTCTCATTTATAGCATCAGACTCTGGGAGGCTGGTATTATTACATTTATTTTACATAAATCAGTTAAATTCAGACTGCCTAGTTTTTGGCCAAAATTCAAACCCAGGTCTATCTGTCTCCTTCCACTACACCATATACTTCCTGAATAGAAAACCTGTTTAATGTTTTTGACTATCTCACAGTTATGAACAAATTCTGGAGCTTAAAGTACATTCTCAAGAAATACTTGCTGTTTTGTCCCAATTGCTTTTCCACTTAGAAAATCATGCTAATAACGGCAAGGGAGGTAGTTTTGTTTACTTATTTTTTAAAATAGTAAATCATAGAAAATGTGCTTTTTATGCAATTGAAGCAGAGTCTCTGATTTTTTTTTTTCCTGATAAGTAACTAATAGTAAAAGGGAAGTTATGTAAGTCACAAGGACATAAGTGTGAAAGTGAAATTTTAATATTATTTGGGGGGGTGTGCATCATGATATTCAAAGATACACATTTAATAAGCCTCTTCTTCCTTTAGATTCCTATACGTTTGCCATGGAACTTGATTTTAAGCAAACTGACAGCAGAGAAAAATACAACAGAAAACATAACAACAACAACATTTAGAGTCCCTGGGAAAACACAAGACACTCTTCTGGGGGAGGAATAGTGCAGAGTTCAACGATTTTTTTCAAACCCTTTCAGAGCTGGAATCTGTGATATTCAGGTCTGATAAAGTTCTAAGCCCTGTACAGCATTCTCTTATCAAAGGACAGCAGTAAGTCGCTTTGTTAAAGTTCTTTCAGGAAGCAAAAAGCTCCATCCTCCTGCAGCTAGTGTGATTTAGAAATTAGGAGTAAAGGTACTAATTATTTCTAAATGACGGAGCTTCTCACCACTCCATTTCCATACCCTGGCCAACAGACTGGGAGAAGACCGCAGGAGAGAAAGGGGTCACTGGGCACGGGTTCACGGCATGTACGCAGGTGCACAAAGGTTCAGGCTCCCCTTCTGTCACCGAGTAAGTCCCTACGGTCAGCGGGGATTTCCGGTTCCGGGCAGCTCAGCAGAGTATCTTTTTAATAGCTGAGGGGGTACAGAGTTCAAGAGTGCAAACAGCAGCCGCCTTTACAGGATTTCTCCATTTTTGTTATTTCAGTCTCTTATTTAGGAGCCACTAAAGAAAATGAGGTTCCTTGATTTAAAAGACAAAACCAAAAAATGACCCTAAAACAAACAAACAAACGACAAAAACAACAAAACGCAAAAACCTGAGTGTTACAGGTGTAGACTTGAGTCATCAAAGAAACAATGACTACTGGGGCGCCTGGGAGGCTCAGTGGGTTAAAGCCTCTGCCTTTGGCTGAGGTCATGATCTCAGGGTCCTGGGATCCAGCATCACATCCGGCTCTCTGCTCAGTGGAGAGCCTGTTTCTGCTTGTCTTTCTGCCTACTTGTGATCTCTGTCTGTCAAATAAATAAATACAATCTTAAAAAAAAAAAAAGAAACAAAGAAATGATGACTACTAAGGAGTTATAAAATAATTCTTAAGACATTTCAAGATATTCCTTGTCCCCCTCACCCCCCTATAGCCAGAGCAGGCACCAAGGGAGGCTCGCCCCTGCCAAGCCCCTCAGCAGCCTTATCAGCATGGTGGCGTTTGTCATTTTCTGGAGGGACGCGGTCACTCAGGCTCTTTGATCTCAGCACAGCAGAGAAGCATTCGTATTTGCTTTTCTCTTGCTTGGCACCTAAAAATGACGCTCAGTACACTCATAAAATCATCGGTGATGATAACTTCCTGAGGATCAAACACTCTAAGATTCTTTCCACAAATAAACCTAATATTAACAAGACGTCGTCTTTATCTCTTTCCGGAAGTGGCTGATAGAGCAATAGCGATTTATCATGAGAATGAATACTAGAGGATTTCTGACTCGGGTGTATGAGGGGCATTTGGTATCTGTTGTCCATCCAGCAGGCAGTGAGACTCTTGTGCAGGAGTCAGAGTAAGCACACACATTTCCTGAGCGCTGATGGTGTGCTGCACCTGCTACTTGGCCTTTTACCTGCACTATTTTATTCAATTCTCATGACAGACCAATGAGAAGGTGCTATTATTATCTCTGTTTTAGAGATGAGAGAATCGGATTCAGAATTTAAGGGACTGTCCTGAGGTCAACATTTAGTCTCAGCAGAAGGTATGTGAGCCAGAAAGAGGTGGGTCCACCTTGGGCACCCATCAGAATCCCTGGGGCAGCTTACGGAATCACAAATCTGCAGGCCGGCATCAGGGGTTCGGATAGAGCGTCCGAGATTGGGTCTGGTTATCTGAGAAATGTACAAGGTCCTCCAGGAAGCTGATGTCAATGAGAAGGTCAGAACAACTGGTCTAACACTGCAGTGCTTGGAGGTCAATTCCCCTGCCCTCCACAGGCTGCAAGAGATTGACCGCTCTTGAATCTGATCTACTTTTTTGAAAGATTTTGTGATTAATGTGGAAGCCTCTTCTTTCTGGCAACGTGTTCAGCAGTTGCCTGGCTTATGGGCTTCTTCCTCTTGGCAGAATTCAGTGTTTGCCTTGTTTACTAGCCTCTCTGTGTGGAGAGATTAGTTATTCATTTCTTAGTCTTGGCTTCCGTGATTCTGCTGATAGGACTCACGCCAGAGAATGAATGTGGACCTTCGTTTTCAAAGTAGAGGCTCTGGCTGCCCTTTAAGAATGATACTCTAGCTCATCCCCCAAAAATCCACCAAAAAAAAAAAATCCTTTTCAACAATTTGTACGCACCTAGTTCCAGCCCCCAGTCTGAAGAAGAATGGATAAAATTCCTAAGCCACCAGGTACGATAGGGAAGATTAGACATGGGGGGTACAATACAGAAGGAGGGAATAAAGTTGGTCACTGCTGGCCTCTCTCCAGCTTCCTTTGCTCTCTGTTCTTTGAGATTTAGAAATGTAGTGGGTTTAGATTAATGTATTCTTGGCGCTGTTTCCTGTTTCAAAGAAAAAGGAGGGATGTCAGCGGTATCTGATATCAAATAATTTAACCAGAAGGGTAGGTAAGTGAAAGCAAAGAAAGGTCTAGGCTCGTTTTTCAACAGGTTAAAATTAAAAAAAAAAAAAAGGAAAGCTTCAGATATCATTCATTTTGAACCAAGGCATGTTGACCAAACATGAGCTAAGTACTCTGATACGTTCTCACTATATTGTGGGCTGGAAATAAATGGTATTGAATGAATTTATTACTGAAGGCATTGTGTTGTATACAAACAGATTGAAAGCTGGTGCCTGCCTTTAAGAGAAGAGTTTTAATCAGTTATAGGAGCAATGCAAAATCTTTGTGCAACTAGCTTCAGCTTATGGCAAAGTGTGACAGTAATAGAGGCAGAGGGTCCTGGGAAGTTACAGCAGGCAGAGAAATTCAGATTGATCAGGGAGAGTCAATGATGCAGGAGTTGGCTTTTTAATGTCCACGTGGCACTCACAGAAGCTTCACAGACATGTTCTCCAAAAGTCATTCATGGGCCATGCCAACAGAGGGGAGAAGGGCCCTTTAGAGAGACAGTGATGGTGGGAGGAAGCAGGGTAGGGAGACAGGTTCTTAGGAAAACTTTTAAAAAGTCTGTCACAAAAAAGATATGGTTGTGACCTTCTGGGATGTCTCAGGGGCAAAAAGGAACAAAGGACAGAAGATGTGTTCTGATCTAAACTAGATGTCAGTTCTCTGATCCCATGGTTTGACTGAATGTACTAGTTCCCTAAGAGCTGCTATAACAAAATGCCACACACTGGGTGGTTTAAAACAACAACACATTTTTTTCCTCAGAGTCCTGATGTTAGAAGTCCCCAGTGGAGGTGTTGGGAGGAAGAATCTGTTCCATGCCCTTCTCCTAGTTTCTGGTGATTGTGTCACTCCTTAGTCTTCCTTGGCTTGTAGATGTATCTCAAATTTCTGCCTCCATCCTTAGATTATATACCACCTTGTGTATGCCTTTGTCTTCTTAGAAAGACACCACCAACTTAGGAGTCATTCCAATCCAGTATGGCCTCGTTTTAGCTAATTATGTCTGTAAAGCTCATTTTTAAGCAAGGTTACCTTCTAAAGTTCCAGGGGGACTTTTTTAGGAGAAAAGACAATTTTAGGAGAAAACACGATTTAACCCAGTCCACTGGGCCATGTTTTTGAGACTGCTGTATAAAGACATGACTATTTTGATAATTTCCACAGTTCTATAAAACCTCAGTAGAGAAGAACAAGGAAATTTAGGCATGAAAGCTGACTGGAATCAAACAGATGAAAGTCCTTCTCAGGGGTCTGTGGAATCAGGAAGTTTACTGGCTAGTCGTGAGCCCTTTACAGGAAATGGAGGAATCTATGTTTCATAAAACCTGGCAAAGAGGAGATTGTTGTCAGGTAAGCAACTGCCCTAATCTACATAGAAATTTTAGTCCTTTCTATCCTCAGACAGTTTGCTTCTATGTTCCTATTTCCAAATTCCAATGGATCTG
The DNA here is from genome assembly GCF_011764305.1 of Mustela putorius furo. Lineage (NCBI taxonomy): Eukaryota > Metazoa > Chordata > Mammalia > Carnivora > Mustelidae > Mustela > Mustela putorius. The sequence continues at coordinate 11,848,691 of NW_025421399.1, forward strand.
AGGTTCACTGATACACCATGTGTATGTATGTGTGTGTGTGTGTGTGTGTGTGTGTGTATCCATCCATTGTGAGAGAAGGGTTGAGCAGTATTCAGTTTTGTGATTATTTTTAGCAACACTAAAGACAGAACTAATACAAATGGGAATAGGCTATTGAGCTGAGCATTAAAGGACGGAGAGGATTTTGTAAGCAGAGGTGGAAGACCCCACGCAACAGAAGAAGTAGCATGGTTTCAGAAGTGAGAAAGCAAATGTTTTGTTCAGCTTTACAAACTGTCCAGTTTGACCAAACCGTACTCACATAGTCAGATCTAATGGGACACGATTCTAAAAAGTTATGTGGGTAGCTCTCAGATAGTGGGTAGCTCAGAATCTTAGAATAACAGGTTAAGAAAGGAATTCAGTATCTTTTATATAAATAATAGATTGCAACCAAGCTCTTTATGGGGTGGCATGACCAGGTCATGTGATGAATGCATCTGGGCAGGAAAAGGATGAGGGTGACATCATCTTTCAGTAAGGATTTGAATAAGACACGTGAGAAGGGCTGTGTGTTTGCACTGGGACACTAGTCATGTGAATGGAAATAAGACATTGTAGAGAAACTTCAGAAGTAGAAACCATATGCCTTGATGACAAGGCATTGGATGTAGAGATTGAGAAGACAAATAAGAGACAAATAAGACAAATAAAAAAAAAATCAAGAAAAAAAAAAACCGAGAGGAGAAACATGCTTTTGTTGGTTTCCTTTGCTTGTAGGAAAGATCATTCGTTTGATTATAGATCTATTGAGTTTATGGTGCCAGTAAACCATCCATATAGAGATGTTTAGGTGGAAGCTAAAGTATAAATTCCAGACCTTGGTGGAAATGGCTTAGCTGAAGAGGTACTTTGGTAGAGAGCCACAGGAACATTTTAGCTGCATGAATAGAGCGGTTTCTCGGGAAGAGGGTGTGAACGGAAGACAAGGGAGATCCCAGCACTGGAACCTCAGGAAAAACATTCATGGAAAGATAAATCACAGATGGAGCCAATTAATGAAATGAAATGAAAAAAGACAGCAAAATCTAGACGATAAACCCCCAAATACCACTTTATAGAAAGTGCAGGAGAATTTCCGGTTGTTTCCGATGCCAGTGGGATCAGAAGGATTGAGCTGGAGACAGGCCTTGTCACTTATCTTTTGGCACCTGTGCATCTCATTGTCCATGTTGGAGCCACAGCTTCCTTGCTCATTGATGAGCAGCCCTGACGCCCCGTGCAGCAGTGACACAAGATGGCACGCTTGAATGTGGAATACCACAGAAGACATGAGGCGCACGGCGGATGGCAGTTTGAGAAGAAAGCAAGATAGAAGGAGGGTTTATTTGTCTTCCTTCGGGATTTGGTTAGATGAGATCATGTGTATGGGGGCTGCCTGGGTGGCTCTGTCTGTTGAGCTTCGACTCCAGATTTGGGCTCAGGTCCTGATCTTTGGGTCATGAGATCGAGCCCCACGTGAGGCCCCACACTCAGCGGGGAATCTGCTTGGGATTCTCTCTCTCCCTCTCCCTCTGCTTCTCTCCCTGGCCTCTGTCTTTCTCTAAAATCGATAAATAAATCTTTAAAAACAAAAAGCAACATGTGTGTATATCGTGCAAGAGAAGACTGGAGACCAAGACTAGAAGACGGAAGAGATAGGGTATATAGAAGCAAGAAGGAGGTAACAAAATGGAACATACTTTGGAGGTAATAGGAAAAGAAGGAATGAGACCAGGTAAAAATGTGGTTTTGAAAAACATAAGGATATATATATATATATATATATTTTTTTAAGAGGGAAATATATATGTTTAAGAGAGAAATATATATATTTCTCTCTTAAACCAACCAGTCTTTTCTAATTCTTTCTCTTTGTTTTTCATGGTGTTCTTATTAAAAAATAAAAAAAATATATGTTATAAATATCTATAATATTTTATATATACATATAAATACATATACATATAAATATATATGCATATAAATACATATTTTATATACATATAAAATATTATAGATATTTATAACATTTTTTATTTTTTATAACATTTAAAAAATTATTTAAATATTATTTATTTAAAATTTTATATTAAATATAAATAAAATTAATAAATATAATATAAATAAATATAAATAAAATTAAATGTTATATTATTTAAAATTATAACTTTTTAAGAAATATATATGTTATATATGTGTTTATATATGTTATATATGTTATATGTTATATATGTTATACATATATATGTTATATATATGTTATATATATGTTTTATATATACATATAAAATATTATAGATATTTATAACATTTTTAAAAAATTTTTTAATAAGAACACCATGAAAAACAAAGAGAAAGAATTAGAAAAGACTGGTTGGTTTAAGAGAGAAATTCCGTGATGGAGAGGTGAAACGCAGCAAGATGTTATAATGGATGGGTTTTCTTTTGTCAGTAAGTTGAAATCGGAGAATCAAGGAAGTGAGGGATGAAATGAAAGTGGCTTCTGGTGATAGCATGTTTAAAATGCCCGTCACTGGTTCACAACTGGGAACACGGCCAAATGAAGCTCAGGGGGTCGGAAGCACTGGGGAGAGGGGGATAAGGAAAATGACTAGAAGTTTCCATCATGGTTATGAACAGGTTCAGCTGGAGTGGAAACTGGAAAGAGGAAAAAAGAGAATGTGATCAGACACATACAGCATTTAGATCAGCATATGGCTATTTTTCGTATTTTTAGGTTTTATGAAAATGGTATCAGGACGTTCATAAATTTGCTTTTTTCAAATTTGTCCCACCCGAGCTACGGGCCATGCCAGGAAGATAGGCATCTGGCGTCAGGCAAGTCCAGGAGACAACTCCAGTGCAAAAAGACCTGACCAAATGCGTTAATAAAGATTGGTTTTTACTGGGATTTGGCCTGAAGAAATAGAGATAATCGGCCAGTTGTTACTAAGAGCAAGATGGAAAAGGCACACCTAGAGGAACCGAGATAGGGCAAAGAGAGATCATCCCAGCCACGGAAAGAGGTGCGATTTAGTTCTGTGTCGTGCCAATTGATCCGTATCCTTATCCTGATTAAGCAGCCAATCCTGCACAACATGGTTAAAAATAAGTACATGGAGATCAAAGGACCACACAAACTTGATGAGTTCCATGAACGGACACTCCTGAAGCTAATTACCCGTGTGTGTTCATCTCCTACAGGAATCTGGACCATCCTTCACCACCTTTGTGGCCATCTGCTGCAAATTCCAGACAACATGTTCAACATAACGCACCTGACCTGAGTTTTGAATACACAACAATAGTACGGCAGGGTCTCCTTATCATAGCCGTTTAACAAAGCTACCAAGCACTTATCTCAAACATTTTCCTTCATGTTGAAAACAAAAAGAACATTCCTTCAGCACCATACCGATTTGACTCGTTCCTCGCTAAGCTATGATGTGGGTGTACAGAATGGACTGAATTAACTCCCCCCCGGCAAAGCTAATAGGGACCGGGAGCATTTGGTTTTTGCTTGCAAAGTGATACATCTGTAGTATTCCAAAGAGAGGCGAAGAAAAGTAGAGGCTCTCAGATTTCTTTCTTTGTTCATTTCTGCTTCCTGTTGGATGTTGGGAGGGGCTGACCAGCCTCTAGGGATTAAGACATTCAAAGTGGTCAGTAATTTCCATAATAGGATTCCGTGATCTGATTCAAAAGCAAAGAACAACTAATAGGAGAGTTTAAGAAGGATGAATGACTGACTGTCTCAAGCAGGCTCTGAGAGCTGGGAAACAGGAATTTCGAAGAGAGCATTTTGTTTGTCCTCAAGTCGGACACAAATCCTAGCCACTATTTAAAGGAGGAAGTCTTGATGTCTTAATGCATTTATGGAGTAATTTCTTTTCCAATCATGGGCTACAAAGTTGAAAGAACAAGAATGACATCTAAAAAAGGAGGAAAAATTGGGGAAAAAATTCAGCATTCAGCTGTTGGAACAAATTTTTGGAAGAGCAACGGGTGCCCTGAGAGTAGGCAGGAAGAAAGAACCGAAGGCCAGATTTCTTCCTGAGTTTGACTTTTAATGAATCGGTAATGTGTAGAGTCATGTTTACAATATTTTCTGAGAAAGGTATTAGCTTACTTCTTTCATGGAAAAAAATATGAAATAAGGGATTTGGATTGAAATTCAATCTCTTTTTCTCACTCCCTCTCTCTCTTTCTTCCTGAAATATACCTTTATCCATCTCAGGCTCACCGTTTGTCCCCCTGACTGCCCTTCGTGCTTTTATGTTTTAGGTAGTGATGTAACCACACCAGTGTTTCCAGCCTAGACGTTAACAACAGCCTATGGAGTCAGACAAGCCGGTTTCCATTCTCTGTCGGTTGTTCTCTGCTAAGTCATTTACACTCCTGCGAATCAGGTTTTGTTTGCTTTCTTTTAAGACTATTTTCTTAAAGCATTTTTAGGTTTATGACAAGATTGAGAGGGAGGTACAGAGATGTGTCCCTACCTCTACACTGGCTTATTAGCCTCTCCTATTACCGGTGTTACTCACCGGAATGGTACCTTTCAAAAACAAACAAACAAACAAAAAATTAAAAAAAAAAAAAAAAAAACAACCATGGATGAAACTATATTGACCCATCATAGTCCCCCAAAGTCTGTAGTTTACACTCTCGGTGGCATACATTCTATGGATATGCACAAAAACATAATGACTTGTACCTATCATTATAAAATAGCCATTTCACTGCCCTCAAAGTGTGTGTGTATAGATACAAGAAATAAAACATCTGAGAACCCATATCTGAAAAAAAGAGGATATTAGTAGCATTACCCTCTGGGGTTGTTATGAGATTAAATGTGATCTACATAAAGCACTTAGCAAATAAAAAAATGTTCGTATTACTTTATTATTGATGATATTTAAAAATGGACTTTTCCCTCCGGTGTCCCATCTGTCTTCCCTACGCTAGAAGCAATTGCTGTAATGAATTTGGTTTATAACCTTACAATCTACAATAAAGTTATGAGCACACACGCATTTTTATCATGTCTCTCTATGCACGTGGGCACCCACGGTGCTTTCTCTTTTACATAAATGATAACATGTTCCTTTCCTTCTGTAACTTAGTTTCTCACTCAATTTAATTTTTGAAAATTATTCGTTCTGATGGATTTGTCTCTTGTTCATTTCTTTTAAGTGGCACACATTCTTCTGTCATATAAAAATCCTGTATTTCATTTGCCTTGGACCTTTCAATGGACTTTTCAGTCGTTTCTGACTTGGGACAATGATAAGCAGAGTTGTCATGAATATTCTCGTGCATGTATCAGTGGGACTGGGGTCTGCCATTGTTTTTGTAAACTCTATAACTAGAAATGGACTTTCTGAGTTCTAGGCATGCGCATTTTTAGTTTTGCTGGATATTTCCACATTCCTTCCAAAATGGTAGTACTGATTTATGCTTCAGTAGTTTGGGAAAGTTCCTGCTTTCTGATGAGGAGTGATAACACCATGCTTCTTAATTTTTTTCCATTTTACAAAACAGCATTTTCTTTTTCCTCTGATTTGCATTTCCCTGATCGCCAGTGAAACTGAACGTCTTTTCATAGTCTTCGAATATTTGAGTTTATTGTTTTTGAAGTGCTTTTTCAAATAGTTTGCCCAATTTTTCTCCCGAGTTATATTCCATTTCCTTATTGACTTACTGATCTCTATATGGAATATTAATCTCTTGCTGGTTGTGGATGTTAACACTGGTTATGGTATCTGTGGTTATACAGTTTCCTCTTTGTTTCACCATAGCCATATTTATTCATCTCATTTTAATGCTCTAAGCCTTTGCTTGAAATTATGTTTTGATATAGTTTTATGCAAGTCCAATGGTTGTCAGACTCTAGCGTGCATAACCATCATTTGGAGAGCTAGTTCAAAGGACAGAATTCCTGGCCTCACTCTTTCTTGACTCAGGAATTCTAAGGTAAAGTGTATGCATAGTAAGTTCTTAAAAAAAAAAAAATTCTCATGCAAGGTGATCTGCAAACTTACTTTAGAAAATGCTGGCGTGCACCACGTTGGAATTACCATCAGTCAGGAGACCAGGAGACTGCCCTCCACTGAATCCTTTTCTTTCTTTTTGACATTTTTTAGAAAAAAATTATGGGCATTCTGTCTGAAGCGAATCTGGGGAAGTGCATGGAGATAAATGTGCAGAATCACTCTGGTAACGATGAGGAAATACTGACTTTTTTCAACCCGTCCTAGTATTTCTGAAACAAGGAAGGGTAAATCCATGTCATAACAAGAAATATGGGCGATTAACAAAATCCTGCTAAGGCATATTTTCTTTATTTTATCCATGTCTTCTGATGAAAATTTTTAAGCAGTTTTTCCAAACAGCGATTTTGAAATGCACAATAAATACAGCACAGAGTGCCCAAGACATGAGATTTTAATGAAAACCGTGTAAGGGATTGAGAAAAGCTGAAAAATAGTATGAAAATTTGGGGCATCCTAAGGCTTTTTTTTTCTCCCTAACTTCAAGGAATTTAAGAGAGATTGGACTTAGGCCTTTTTCTTGTTCTCAGCCAGATTTATTTCCCTTTTGTATTTATGTGCAATATCAAATGTTTTAATGTTGTGGGTTTGTTCTGAACTCCATTAATAAAGTGGCTTCCTGTCTTAGCTTAGGTAAGCTATTCACCTAATTTAGGAAATAACTGATCCATGTTTTGAGACAAAGCTCTTTTGTTTAAAGGACTTTAAGATTAGAATGACAACCAAGGGACATTTGACCCAAATCCCAGAAAGTCCTGAGAATGGATTTTCTCCGTTTAGCACAGTGCTGCAGTTGAAAACATTAAAACACAAGAGAAATGTCCCAGAGAAAAGCTCCCATTTTACCCAACCGAAGTAGCAGAACTGATCTATTCTTTCCAACAGCCTTTGTTGATACTCCTCGGAGGAATAGATGAATTCTAGTTAGGTGTTTTGGTCAGTTTTATTAGGAAGTTGACTCAGGGCTGTATTGCTTTTAGAAGCCAGACAGAGGGCAGGAGTCCTACTCACAAATCTTTAGGACGTGTTGAAAGCTGAGTCATTTCAGACGTGTAAATCCTGTTGCAACAAACAGCGCATATTTGCTTATTTTGGACAGATAGAGAAAGAAAAAGTTAGATGTGGATTTAATATCAAAATGGAGGCCAGTGCAATAGGTGAAAAGACAGGCTGGGGTGGGGGGCAGGGAAAAGTCTCCTTCTGCTCTTCTTCCCCTCCCCCCACTTTACCTTAAATGGTCCCACCTCCTCCTGCCCTCACCTCACTTTCAGCCATCAGAGGACATCAACAGGGAATTTCCAATCACACGTATCCATACTGTAAATCACACGTATTTATTCATACAGTAAACTAAATCCGGTGCTCCTTGGAGAAAGGTATACTCTCCACTCTAGAGTAAACGTTACCTTTATCCTGAGAATGGTCAAAATATTCTACAACTGAACAAGGTGTAAAGATAAATTACCTATCTCTGCTGTATTCCAAGTTGACTTTAAAGATAAAGAAAGAAAAAGATATATATCCATTCATTATAATAATATATATCCATTCATTATATCTATCTAATCAATATAATTATATATATATTACATATATATCTCCATTCATTATCTTATATCTATGCATTCAATATAATTACATATATATATCCATTCATTATCTTATATATATCTTATACATATATATATATATCCATTCATTATCTTATATCTATGCATTCAATATAATTATATATATATATCCATTCATTATCTTATATATATATCTTATATATATCTATGATCAAATTAGTAAATAAAAGGCGACTTCCAAATAAACAATTTAGTTATTACTTTTATCATAGAATCTCACAGACCTCAAAAAAAAAAATACATGGGTTTATCACAGCTTTTCTAAAACACAGAATTTCTGCTTCATAACTCACTTGACAGAAAACCCTTCAGTGATTTGTTTCCACGAGCCCAGAGAGCCAGGGTGCTAGATGAGGACTAAGATGTAGGGGATCTGACTCCAGTCCAGCCAGCTCAGACCATTACACCGTGAGTGGCCACATGTCTCACCTTGCTCCTGAACTTTGACAGTAAATATTTGACTGGCAGAGCTGGTGAGGACCTGGATAGTAAATATTTTACGAGGGGAAATGGGAACTTCCCTTTGCTCTGTCCTACCCTTACATTAAACATATTAATTTATATTAACTGGGAACCAGATGATTCTCTATTTATCCCATCAATGATTAGTCATCATTTTGAATCCTGATTCCTGCTTCTATCATAAATGAGTTTTTTTGTTTTGTTTTGTTTTTTGTTTTTTTTTTTTTAATTTTGGCCAGATTGGGATAGATCTAAAAAACCTAGTGGAACATGCAGCCCTCGACTGAGAAAAATCGGGAGCCTCAGATAACACGAACGGCGTGTGGATGACGGATTATCTGATAAAAAGTAGAATGATCAACAGAGTACTCTTTTCTCCCCCTCCTCCTTCCCATCAAACTCCATCTTTCTTTAAGGACTTAATAAGTGAGATCCTGGGCTGCTGATCCCCTGCCTATCCAGGCTTTAGAATACTTGGCGGACTCTTTCCTCTTTTCCTCTGAGGGGCAACAGCTGGTTTTCATTATGTATCAGATTATGATACACACCGAAAAGAAAATGGTCACAATGAATAAAAAGGGAGTTCTGGTAATACTGTGGTTTGTTCCTGGGGGTGTCAAGGTGAAGATTCCATCCTGTTCTTCAGACCACTGTAAACTTAATCCATTTCATTATACACACGAATGAAATTCCGCAGTGTTTTCTTAAGAACCTCTGTCGCTTTTATTTACTGTGGGAGAGGCCCCTTGGTTTTTCTTTCTTCTTCCTTGGGTAGAACGCTAATGCATTTTATATGCTCTTTAATCTCGGTCCCAGTTCTGTCAATATTTGAGCTTATCTTAAAATGAAGAACTCCAAAGGAGGGTCAAAGAAAGTAAATTCTCACTCCGGAAGGCAAATAACAATTATTTCATTAAACATCTAAATCACAAAGTACCCCTTGGACCAGTTCTAGATATAAACAAAAGGGAGCAGTTTCCCCCAAATCCCTCCCTTTGTGATGAACACTTAAAAAGTCTCAAGTTTTCTAATATGAGATTAACTTTCCCAAAAACATGTTGTTCTGTTAGCAAGTTCAGTGGCAAGGAACACTAAGCGGGTTGATCTCTGCATGCGTCTCTATCTTTGGAATAGCTATTCCTGAAGATGACAGGTGGGTGGTAGGGACCTCGGTCACAATCCCAGGCTGGCCCTCTGTGGTTTCCTCATGAGACATCACTGCGAGAGCAACAGGGCACCCGCATCTTCCGCATGAGCCGAGCAACTGCAGTTGCTCATGGTCCTACACCCCGTGACGCCGACAGAAATGCAGACCCGAGTTTAATCCATGATTACGGATCCCACCAGGGCTGTCTGGTTGCTCGGACTGTTTGAACCATCTCCTTTGAGCTTCCGCTTTTATAAACTCTGGCCATTGCGTTCTCTTAATACAAGTGAGCTCAACCTCAGGCGCCTGGGGGGTTCTGTCCGTTGAATGGCCAACTCTTGGTTTCAGCTCAGATCATGATCTCAGGGTTGTGGCATGGAGCTCTGCGCTGCACTCCGTGTGGAGTCTGCTTATCCCTCTTCCTCCCTCACTGCTCCTGCCCTGCGCATGCTCTCTCTCTAATAAAGGGATAAATTCTTTTAAAAAAGTGAGCCCAACCTCAACAAAATCATTGCAAAAAGACGCATACTGGCTTCCCATGCTGTAGCTTCTTAAACACCCGGAGGATGGTCTAGGATGGTGGAGGCCGTTTGCGGTTAGGTGGGGTTTCTACACGCTTCACAGGACAGGAAAATGCTCGCCCAAAGAGAAGCATACACACAAGCACTAACTATCCAAAATGGAGGTGGCCAGCCCCTTCCCGTCCCCCCTTCCGTCTGGGCTCTCGCAGGGAGAGTAAAGAGATGCAGACCTCTTTGCCGCACAATAACTCGGGGCTAGTTCCTATGGACAGTGTGAAAACTTGGTTTGTCTGCAGATTCCGCACTTGGAGGCCAGATTCCACACGCCGCCGTGGCTCTTTCCCTTTCTCGTTTTGGCTTTTACGCCATCGGAGATCCTGGCTCCATCCTGCTGGGAAGCAATTAGTGCTGAAGGAATGACAGCCAACACACAAGTGGCAGGGGCGTGCGGGGGTGGGGAGCAGAAGAAGGGGAGAAAAGAAGAGAGGGGCCACGGGGAAAATAAAGAAAGGACCTGGGAGTGGGGCAGCTTCTTCTGGATGCCAATGATGGACTAGCCATCTGGGCGCCCCAAAGGTAAGCAGTGAGAGCTCGAACGTGCATAGAAACAAACAAACAAAAAAAGTCAAATCTAGCTGAAGGGAGCAGTGCTGGCCCATAGAACTTTCCGCAGTGAGCCAATATCCCATAATCTGCATTGTCCCAACTAGTGGCCGCCAGTCACATGTGGCAGGTGAATGTGGTCAGTATGGTCAGTGCCACTAAAGTAGTGCCAATTTGGGGGTCAATGGAGTTTGTTTTTTGTTTTTTGTTTTTTTTTTTAATTGTATTAATGTCCTATAATGTGAAGAGCCACATGTGGTCAGTTGACCACCATACTGGAAGGCATAGGGACCTATGGAGCAGCCATTCATAGAGCCCCATGTCTTTGTGCGGACCCTTCGGCAAGTTGCTATTGAGATATGCTCCCAAATAAAGGACTGTTGTATGTATTGTTATGGATACTTTTAAGTATTTGGTTAACTTAAAGAACATTTGGGATATGGTTTTTCTATCTAGTCTTAGTAGGCCTGGATATATCAATAAATATACGCATCCAAACAAAACGGTAACTACCCCGGGACACAGCGCAGTGGGCAGAAGCTTTGGAATCAGATACAACTGACATCATGCCCCCATCTCTCTACAATCCGGTCCTGTGACCTTGGGCAAGACACTGACTCTATTTCATACATTGTTTCCTCATTTGACAAAATGAAATTAAAATGCTCCATTCATTTCAATGTTACGATGACAGAATTAAGGGACTTTACCAAACACTAGAATAGCTCTGTAGTGTCTTACCCTCGTCCCCCCGCACACTGGGTACTTCTGTGTCTAATCATAGGCGATCGATCCCAGGATCGTTACAGACTTGAAATGATGACGATGATGAGGATGATGATGATAGCAACAGAACAACAACAGTAATAAAGTCAGCACTTTATTATATCCTGCACGCACTCGTTAACTAACTCAGCTATAGCTAAGAAACCTTAAAATAAAATGGTTTAAAGAATAAGGTATTTATTTCTCTGCCATATTACTGCCCCGAGCTGAGCAGCTTGGGCGGATTAGGTGGCTCAGCTGCATGAGGGCCTTCAAGTTCTCCCCTTTCCCCTGTCTTATTCCCTGTCTACCCCCTAGAGCAGGTGCACACAAACCCCAACTCAGAGCTCCGATCCAGCCTGCTCTCTGTACTTGTGTATGAAGTTTTACTGGAACATGACCACACCCGCTTGCGAACGAGTTGTCTGTGGTTGTTTGGATGCCCTAAGAGCAGAATGTGGAGTATTTCAGGAGCCACATGGCTGCAAAATCTGAAATATTTACTACGTGACCCTTTAGAGAAGAAGTTGGCAAACCCCTCCCTGTCCTAGAGTGTTGTCATCTGCAGGCTGAAATCTGGGTCATGGGCTCAGCCGTGTGCCAGGGAGGGACGCAAGGCAGAGGTGTTTTAAGGAGAGGCAGGAGCTGCACATGGGACTTTTCCCACCCATGTCACTCATTTCTTAATTCACTCAACAGACATTTGAACACCAGTTTGTTCCAGCCACAATTCTAGACTCTCGCAACATATGCCTTTGATGAAAATTTGGTCACATGGCAACATCCAGTCACTTAGAAGTTTCAGTGTGTGTGTGTGTGTGTGTGTGTGTGTGTGCGCGCGCGCGCACATGTATATATAGTCTCCAGGTGAGGCTGTGTGGCCAGCTTAAGCTCATTACTATTAACCTTCCACTTTGCAACTATAAAGTGTGACCTAGCAATGGGGTCAACTGATTAAGAAATCAATAGCCTTGGAGAAGACCCGGCTGGAAAGCAAGACAGCTAGAATAACATTTTCATATGATTAAGGTCTCATAATGGAAGGCTGAGTTTCTTACCTAATAAATGTTTTCAAGCTTCTGCCATACGCCAGACTTTGGGAATAGAGAGAGAGGTAAAAAGACCACGTGGTCTCCATAAATGCTGAAATACAGTGATCTACTTAATAATCTGAGAGATTCGTGTGTGGCATCCATGTTCATTCTAAGATGCTTCACGCAGGGGGAAGTACTGTTCCCTTTCTGGCTCGGCAACATGTTCTGTGGTAGTTTTACAGACAGATAGACAGACAGACAGACTTGTGTTTGCTCCACCAGCTTCCTTTCCTGGAAGGCGGAGCTACGCTTACTCTTTCAAAGACAACACACAGAATTCCAAATACCAGTCTTTTTGTGATTTCTCATAAAGGATGTATAAACTAATGAGTGTTCTAGAAACAGTTTGATAGGATACACTGTTTCAGAGAAGCCTTCCACTGAATTTATAATTTTGTAACCATTTGGCCATGGACGACTTTGCAGCTAAGCCTGTTACAATTACAGTAGAAACAAAATAGCAGAAATGACAGGTACTGAGTGTTTTCCTTTAGAAATCATCCTTACGAAAAGTGTCTCATTTGATCCTTACAGAAAGGACAAGATACAGATACGATTTAAGAGATTAAGGAGATAAGAAACAAAGCTGGGGCACTGAGATCTGATCTCCTAATCCTCCCCCAAAGTGCACCTAATTTGTTTGAATAACGACAACTAGTAAGAGTGAAATCCTAAGAGGACCACTGGACGTGAATTTTGGGTTTCCGGCTCCGGTAGAATTCGTTAGCATTTAGAGAGAAGTTCACAGTCATAAACTAGCCCAGAAGAGAAAGGAAAGCCAGGACTCTGAGTAAAGTGTTGTGTTTGTTCCTTTTCTGGATACGGAGCTCCAGCGAATCCTAACAGCTGGAAATGAGGACCAGGAAACTGCCACTTAATGAGTCACCTGGGAGACTCTGATCAAGTCCAGTGAGAGGGCTGAAATCTACAAAAGCATCCAGTGTCCTGGGATCCATAAAGAGGAGATGACACAGACCCTGTCTGTTGAAATGGAAAAGAGAAAGGTTTGTGAGGTTTTTGTTTTGTTTTGTTTTTCATTTATTTATCAACAAGTATTTATTAAACATCTATGATATGCCAAGTCCTGTGCCAGGCACTAAAAAGAAGAAGCAAGGCCTTTCTCCTCACGGAGTTTGCACTCAAGATAAATACTACAAAAGAAGCCAACTCAGCATGGGATGACAGCCTTATAAGAACAACGATGCACAGGGATCGTTTGTGAACGGCTCTAAAATGTACAGTTGAATATTAGGGAAAATGTGCTTTTGTTTTGATGGAGGAATTGGTCAATGTGATTATTACTATAGGAAATATGTTCCTCTTAATGTTGTCAAGAGTAGGTTTCAGCTGATATGAGGAGAAGCTGAATTTAGGATCCCGTGCGAAAAAGTAGGAAAGGAAGGTAAGAACGCATTCTGGGTACGGGCTCGGGGAAGCCGATGTGCCTGTGGTCCGAAGAGTAGTGAAAGCCACGTGGGTGAATGGATGCATCTAGAAAGTGAGACCCTGAAGAGGAGAGGGCTGAAGATACTGTGTTTGGCTTTCGTGTGCACAGGAAGTGGGGCAAAGAGAAGTGGGGCTGGGAAGCAAATGCAGAAGCAACCAGGAGAGAAGCGAGAGCAGAGTTAGGAAACCAAGGAAGAAGTTCAGGGACCAAGTTCAGGCCACAGAGAGGTCAGTGAGAACAAGGATTGGGAGTGGCCGTTTGAGTAAGCCACGCTAAGCATTTCTGAGAGCAGACGTGGGCAGGGGATGGGACATGGAAGGAAGATTTCCGGAGGCTTGACTGCGAAGGGGTAGAGAGAATGCACGGGCAGCTGGTAGAGACTGCTCAATGACGAACAGGAATTACAAAGTTGATTAGAGGCATATTAGGTTAAACTTAAGAGGACAGTTCATACACACACACACACACACACACACACACATGCACACACACAAATGTGTGAAAAATATATATATATATATATATATATATATATATATCATTACTTACTGAAAATAGGAACAAAAAAGCCCATGCAGAAGAAGTAATTGAAAATTATAGAATAAGAGTGAAAAACCCTATAAATGGAGAAGAAATGGATCCAGAGGAGTTTTAACAATTAGGAATAACATGTATTTCAAGTCACTTCTTTCTAAGAAATAAGCTCTCCTGGATCTATTAAAATGCAATCATTAACAGTTTTTACTTGCATTTCCTTGTTTTATGTTCTGAATGTGGAAGGATGTGGGTTTTCATGCCACTAGGCACTGAAATGACATTACCAAGGTAAAATTTTCCAGTCTATGCAAATGTGCTGTTTTCACTGTGTTTTCCCCAGGTGATCACCTAACCCCCTCAGTATTTTTTCCACCAGGTGGCAATGCCCCCTTACGATTGAAGAACTGAAAATTCAACCTGATGAAAACAGTGACTAATCTGGATTTCTGAAAGAACATTCTGACAACTGTCTTTGTTTAGAAAGTTGACATTTTCATCAGAGTTGCCTCCTGGAAAATCCATTACAGATTCCCAAAGTGCTGATTATACACAACCTGAGTGGAAATCTAAGAGAGGGTGAGCCAGTGCTTTATATCAGAAGAAGGTCACCCAACGTCTTGAGCTCAAAGTGAGTTTTCTAGAAAGACAGAAAGTAAAGGTTTTCTCATAATCTGAAATTTGGGGAGTACTGGGCAAATCACAGAAGCTCTGAGATCTCAAGAAAGAAAAGATGAATCAAATAAGAAAGATCACAAAATGAAGGCATAAGGAAGAAAGTCAAGGACTCATGGATTGTCATTTCTAGAACAAGTAGTGATCGATACGTATTTGTCGAATGTATGAAAGGAGAGAAAAAAAGAGAACTTACACAATGCAGTTAGGATCCAGTCTTCCAGAAGTTGTTAAAAGCTTGAAAGGAAACTTTAAATAATACACACACACACACACACACACACACACACACACACACACGTATCTCAGCGTATAGAGTAGGACAGGGTTCGGCAAACTACAGTTCCTGACCTATAGCCACCCTACTATCTGTTTCTGCAAACCAACTTTTGTGGGAACAGCCATACTCACTCATTTACATACGGCCTCTGGCACTTCTGTGAGCTGCAGAGCAGAACTGGGTATTTGCGATAGAGACCATCTGACTGGCCAACCCTAAAAATACTTGCTACTTGGCCTATCCCTGCAGTAGTGTTTAAGGGCATGGGATTTGGAAATGTGGACTTCAGGCAGAGTTTAGAAAACCAGCTGTTCAACTCTGAATAAAGTTTAAGTACTAAAGCAAGTCCTGCCTTTGAAACCATGAGTGCCCTGTTGGGACACAGAAGTCATGTTATCCATCACTAGATTTCTTCCCTAAACTGAATGAGAAAATTTCCTCCGTGCTCACCAGCCCTCAAACTGAAATACTTTGTCCTTTCTAGAACAAAGACAGAGAACAAAGGCACCCCCTTGATGAGGCTTTCTTTAAGTGCTCTGTTTCTTTCTCTTTCCACAGTCACACTTCTTTTTTTTTTTTTTTAACATTTTATTTTTGTATTTGAGACACACAGAGAGAGAGAGAGAGAGATAGCACAAGAGAGAGCAAGGTGGGTGGGCAGAGGGAGAGGGAGAAGCAGACTTCCCACTGAGCAAGGAGCCCAGTGCAGGACTCAATCCCAGAACCAGGACCTCAGAATCATGACCTGAACCAAAGACAGCCGCCTCACTGACTGAGCTACCCGGACACCCCAGAGTCACACTTCTGATGATGGTATTTTGCAGTTAATAAATACTTACTATGCTCAGGTTCTGATAACCCTTTGCAGTCCCTGACCAAAAGCTTGGGTCCTGAATGTCATAATATGTGATGGAAACATGAATGGTGGAAAGGATTTGGGGCATGTGTTTGGAGATGCTTCTGACCCCGGATCTCTAAGGTCCAAATCTGACTCACGGAACATGTAAAGATAATTTTGATGGTTCCCAATCTAATTTCGAACCAATCCAGGGCTTAGCTGCCAATAAAGGCCTTTGGCAAACACCTATAGGAGAAGTGTCTAAAGGTAAAGTGTGAATCATTGGAAATGGGAACTTCGTCAAAATAAGGGAATTACATTCATTAAAGGTGTGGTAGCTTAATTTACTGTGCCAGCAAGTAATGACCAGTGCTGGCACTAAATGCTCAGCTCGTGCAAACCCACCCCAACTTGGCAGAGTAATGACCCCAACCAACCCAGCCTCTTGGCTTTCCGTCCAGGTTAAAGGCACTTAAATTAGTAAAAATTGGGTTTGGACTATGGGCCTTTCTTGTCTTCTAGATTGGGGCTGTGTTGTGTCAACACCTTAAGGACAAAAAGCAAAGACAACTCTGTTTGTGGAGCAGCGGGGTTGACATGTCAGGTGAGAAAAATCGTCTCCAAGTCCCAGTAGCAACAACGGCGAGAGCTTAACATTCCAGCTCCATAGACGCCCGTTTCCAAGACTGCATTTATTTATTTATTTGTTTGTTTGTTTGTTTAAATATTTTATCTGTTTATTTGACAGAAAGAGCATGAGCGAGGTGGAGGAGTGGAGGGAGAGGGAGAAACAGACTCCCTGCTGAGCAGGGAGCTGGACCCAGACGTCTCTCTCTCTCTCTCTCACTCCCAGGACCCTGAGATCACAACCAGAGCTGAAAGCAGAGGCTTCCCTGACTGAGCCCCCCAGGCGCCCTCCAAGACTGCATTTAGCTCCCTGCCTCCTGATAGAGAAGTAAGTAGGTCCTTGGAGAAAAAAGCCCGAGTGCAAGTATGGACTGCTCTTGGTTCCACTGACACCACACTGGCCACGGCAGAGAGCCAGTGGCTCAGTTGGTTAAGCATCTGCCTTCGGCTCAGGACATGATCCTGGGGTCCTGGGATCGAGCCCCATGTCGGTCTCCCTGATCAGCTGGAGAGTCTGCTTCTCCCTCTCCTTCTGCCCTTCCTCCCTGCTAGTGCTCTCTCTCTCTCTCTCTCAAATAAAATATATATACATATATATTTTAAGATATATATCTTAGATATATAGATATCTATCTATCTATCTATCGATCGATAGATATCTATCAATCTCAAGGGAATTCACCCAATGATGATGTTAGACCAGGACCATGAAAAAGAGATGACGATAGTAACAGGTAGTGTTACTCCTTGGTCCACTACCCTCTCTTATATTCTAAGAAGAAAACTGAAGATTTACCTAAAAATAATAATTGCTATTGATGTATATTCTTCTTACACTTTCTTAGCAGCATGTTGTATTAGTGCTGCTGAATTTGCTTAAAATCCAGATGAAACTGGGAGAAGTTTGGAAAAGAACATTCAAGGGTAAGAGTGTACCTGCATTTCATGACAGGTAGATTATTTCTTTGAAATCTGTTCGTTAGTCATAAAGGGACAAGTAGAAACATTGTGGGAACCCCCTGATATCAGTCATCTGTGCAGTTACACTGGGGAACTCGCAGACCTGGCTGCCTTGTTATTAAAGGAAAGAAAGAATTGGGAAGAAACCACAACACTTGATTAAGAGAAAAGGCACAAATGGGCTTCATTTTTTAATAAATGTGTTTCTTATTGTTTGCTTCTTTCTTTTTTCTGTTTTTTAAAGATGTTATTTATTTACTTAAATGGGAGGGCGAGACCATGAGCAGGGGGCGAGGGACGGGCAGAAGGAGAAGCAGGCTCCCCGCTGAGCAGGGAGCCCAACTCTGGCTCGATCCCAGGACTCGGAGATCATGACCTGAGTGGAAGGCAGACACTTAATAGACTGAGCCACCCGGCTGCCCCACTTTTTTTGTTTTTCATCATAAAATCTTTACAGTCAAATTAACTGAGATATCTGTAGTAACTGATGGTCTTTTGTGATGTGTTGGGCAACAGAGTTGTCCTAAAGTAATATTTTCAAACTAATAGTAAGCCAAAATAAATGAGTTTTTAAAGCTTATTTTTTTAGGTAATCCAGTTAATAAACATTTATTGAGCATCTATAGTGTGCAATGTGTCAAGCAATAAGAATGAGGGAATTATGAACAGGACGCAAATAAACCCTTACCCTCTTCGTCTGATGAAAGCAACAGACATTTTATCATCATAGTGATGATTAAAAAAGAAAAAAAAAAAAACCAAAAGGATATGCCACTAGAATATGAAAGAGGAAGACGGGTATTGTTGCATGGAAAGTGGGAATGTGGCTGAGCAGGGAAAGAGTAGAAAGGATTAACTACGAGAGAATAATTAATAGAGAATTAATAGAGAGACATTTTACTGGCAGGAGAATTTTTCGCGACTGGAGCCCCTCGGTTTGGGCTTCCCTGAGAGACGCACCCCGATGTGCTTGCCCTGGAAGAGGAAGAACATCTAACAAAGAAGAGTAAACATGGGGAGTGGGGAGACAAGGCTACAGAGAGGTCAGTGGTAACGTTGGGAAAGACAAAATAAGAAGATGAGATGATTGGTTTCTTTTTTTCAAGAATGGAAGAGAAAAGTTTTTTTTAAAAAATATATCACAGAAGGATTTCCCCCCAAATGCAGAAATCCTGATCTCGGTTAATGGCCGCCCAGTCCCCCACCCGCTCCGTTCACTTTTTCCTCATGTCTTCCTCCCCGGGTTCTGCGTCAGACTCTCCTTTGCTGGATATGGCAGAAAACGCCGGAGACTTCCACTCTGGGAGGGGTGAATGCATTTCCTCTGACATTATTTGTAGAGAAATTGCAGGGAGAAAAAAATCCATTAATCAAAATATAGAAGCTATTTCTGGATCTAAGTCTGAGTGGCCTTTCTAGTGTGTACCTGTGGATCCTTTAAGGGGAAACGGTGCCTTTTTCCAGCTTCTGTGTGCACTGTGTGAGCTACCGGGCCCTGCATACACCGGGGTAGAGTCGGAAAGTCTCACATGGGCGCTGAGCCCCAAGAAGGTAAGACGTTTGCTAGGAAACAGCATTTAGGAAGCACTTTTTAGAAGTTACTAATCCTAAAATCATGCCAAAGCTGTAATATTTAGACTCTGTGGACATCTCCAAGTTTTAGCCATTTAAGACTTAAACGTTACTATATAAAAAATGAGGGCAGAATGACTTTTCGGTTGGTTGTTTTTCCTTTAGTGGTATCGCCAGGCAAACTGTATGGCAATTAAATAATAATAATATCAATGAATAGGGGTGCCTGGGTGGCTCAGTGGGTTAAAGCCTCTGCCTTCGGCTCAGGTCATGATCCCAGGGTCCTGCTCTGCGGGGAACCTGCTTCCTCCTCTCTCTCTGCCTGCCTCTCTGCCTACTTGTGATTTCTCTCTCTCTGTCAAATAAATAAAATCTTTAAAAAAAATAATAATATCAATGAATAGCAATATTTATTTTGCATTACCTTACAAGTTATGAATTGGGAAAAGTCAGAGACTACCCAGTTTTCTCAGGGAACCCCCAAAACCTTCAGCGAGAGGGATGTCAGATATCTTATCCTGTGTAGTTGATAAAAAAAAGAATTGTATTTATTGAATAGAGGCAAGATACTCTTCTCTATAGACAGAAGCCCAAACTTCACAAACACCTCATGGGGTAATTGTTCCTGACTCTCCTTGTAGGCAGAAAAGGAAACTAAGACAAGAAGCTGTTACATAACTTGGGCCAAACGCCCAGCTGGTTAATGCTGAAGCCTGGAACCCAACCCAACAGTTTGATTCTGCGCCCTGAAGTACAACAACACGCTGTAGAAATGAGTCAACACACTTTTTTTTTTTTTAATTTTATTCATTTATTTGACAGAGAGAGAGACCACAAGGAGGCAGAGAGGCAAGCAGAGAGAGAGGGAGAAGTGGGCTCCCCGCCGAGCAGGGAGCCCGATGCGGGGCTTGATCCCAGGACCCTGAGACCATGACCTGAGCCAAAGGCAGAGGCTTAACCCACTGAGTCACCCAGGTGCCCCATGAGTCAATACACATTTACCAGTGACGTCGTAACCTGGGGTATGTCGCTTTTCTTTTTCTTTTTTCCTTTTTCTCGAGTACTGGAGTAAAATACACTCAGAAACTTGAGAAAATCATAGAAGTACACACAGGTACTACCTAAATCACTGATTTCACCACCCAGACACCCACCTCTTAACATATAAGGCAGCTATGGGTTGTTTCGTTTGGGTTTCCTTTTCCATATAAATAAACTATCTTATCATATTCTACTGTGGCTTGCTTTTTCATTTGTTAATACATCCTCAACCTACTCTCATGACTGAACAGTCTTGTAAAGCAGGGATCAGGTCCATAGGCCTGTCATCTTTTCTTGTAAATAAAGTTTTATTGTCACACAGCCACACCCATTTGTTTCCATATTGTCTATGGCTGCTTTCAGAGTTCCCCGAGAGGGTTCATAATTACAACAGAGACCCTGCGGCCCACACACACACACCGAAACATTTACTATTTCACCAACTCCTGCTGCACATCTTGATTTCTACTAACTATGCTACTGTGCTGTTAACAAAATTCCATGTAGTATCTAAGGAAACAGTGGTATGGCCTCCTGTGTGATATTCTCATAGAGTAACAGAAGTTCCCGATGCTTCCGGGGGGGGGGTGATAAAAAGGAGGAAGGGCAGTGTAGCCTATGATCCAGGAAAAATGCTTTCAAATCGTTACCCAACATGGATTTCCTTAAAAGAACAACATACAGAGTGACCAGGTGATGGATCCTCCAACTTAGAAGTCAGACAGGATAACAGTATCGTACACCTGAACCGTCCAGAGCCAACTGAAATCTGTGGCCTCTTCCTAAGGTTTAACGATCCAATCATTATTCTCTCATTTCAAGTAGGTCTCCAACAGCCCTGTGTTCTGGCAATTGACCTTCCACTCTTCTCTTTTCCCTCCACTTCTCACTCCTGAAGACAGAATATTCTTCCAGAGGTAAATAACCCTCCCACTAGATATGGAGGATCCCCACACTGCTCCTGACCTCCCTTTAAATGCTCTTTCTGGGTTGTGAATAGAAAAATCCCATCTGTTTTTGCAACTAATCCCTTAGATCTCCGTGCCTCCTCTCTCGGTTCCTGACAACATTCCCTGCACAATTTGTTCACTAGAGAATACACGACTTTTATGTAGTGTTAGAGCCATTAAAGTGAACATTGAGAGAAAGAAGGAAAATAAAAAAAAATACTTAAAAAAAAAAAAAAAACAAGGAGTTTCTTTCCAAAAACATGGACCATGTGGCTGAAAATGGGCCCCTGCTCGGAAATGCTGGATCTTGTGTACGAACCGTTCAATGGCAAAGGAAAACAGGCCACCCTTATTAGAAATTTTCTACAGCTAAAGATGTAACATCATAGCTGAATTCAGTCGGAGACAGGTCGAGCAACAAAAACCAGGAGCCAAGGCAGTCTAGTCGGCTCTGTAATTTGATTCAGGCACCAGATTATGAATAGATTTAACTAGTTCGCCAAATGAAAATGTAGATTTTGGCACTGTCTGAATTTTTTTTTGCGGGGGAGGGGGTATTCTATATGTGGAGTCCCAGTACACACCAAGGGAATATGAAAAAGAGCTTTTTATATTGTATAACTACTCAGAGTATGTTAAGGGAGGGAAAAAAAAAAAACAATTAACCCAATAAATGCCAAAAAAAGAGTCCAACCTCTTTTTATGGCCAAGAGCATCCAACTTCTCCTATTTACCTTTATAATTCATGCTTTCCCATCATTCAAAATGACACAGCAACAGCCATCGATAGCCAAGTAGCTACTCATGTAAACTTATTATTAAATTGCTTACATGTGGTCCAGTCCCTCCCTGTAGGAACTGAGGCTCAAACCCCACAGCAGGTGAGTACCACATTGTCAGTTAGGATATGGAAATCAAACTTTAATTGTCCTGAGGTTTCTCAGATTCCCTTCCCTTTCCTGGCGAGGGTGGCAATGTGTGTCACTGACACCGTGAACTTCAATTTCCTTCTGTTTCCCTAGCACGGGTCCTCAGAGCACTATTATTCCAGGCTTTGTGATGATAAACAAAGATTAAAACAAATGAAAATAAATGACCCAGCACGGGGATCTCGTTCTACCTTTACGCTGCGACCTGTTTCTCTTCAATCTCCAGTCTTGTACTACTTGGTTTTAATAAAAGTTTCCAAATTGTTCTTCATTAAAACATGGGTCCCAACACCAAAAAGCAAACTACATTGGAAAATTGTTCTACTAGTGTTTGAGGTGCATGAAAAAGAATTCAATAAAAGCACAATTCACGGGCAATTTTTGATAGTTCTGTTATGGTGTTTCTGGATGGATTGAAAGACTAGTCGCCGAGCGAATTTGTTTCTGCTTCTTGTGTGTGTTGAGTGAGTCCCTACACTGGAATGATTCTGATAGTTTCAACTGAAGAAGAGAACTCTTCCGAAAAAAGCAGACTGTTGGATCCTGCAACTTTAAGAGTCATAGAGTTGGGGGTAGGAGACCCAAGCTTAAGGGTCAAACTCTGGCTCTTCTGCTGTGTAGGCTCTGAGAACAAGTGTTTTCATCTTTCCAAGACATGGGTTCCTCATCTCAACATTAGGATAATGACATTAATCAAAGGAGATTTTTTAAAAGATTTTATTCATTTATTTGACAGAGAGAGAAATCACAAGTAGGCAGGGGCAGGCAGAGGGAGAGGGGGGAAGCAGGCTCCCTGCTGAGTGGGGAGCCGGAGACGGGGCTCGATCCCAGGACCCCGAGATCATGACCTGAGCCGAAGGCAGAGGTTTAACCGACTGAGCCACCCAGGCGCCCCTCGAAGGAGATTTTTAAACATGGCGATTTTGTAAGAAAATCTCCCATTGTGTTTTGAAGAGGGTAGATTATGTGCAAGTCCCTGAGGGGTGTATAATAAAATAGTGAGTCGTTTCTCCTCAGGAACGACTGACCACTCAAAAACAAGCATACAGTTACAAGTTTTTCTGACTTTAGCCGAGGTTAGCTGGGTGCAAAGAGACAGGATGGAAAAGAAAAATGAGTGCCACGTGGGACTAGTACAAATAAAATAATAAAAGGATAGGACAGAAGAGAAAAGGAGAGGAGGGAGGGAGTGTGGGGGGGGGAGGCAGAGAGAGGGAAGGACAGGACAGAAGCTGCTTCGCCTTTTTATTCAGTCTTTCCCTCTTCAGGTGAGACATTTACCCCCCGAGGTACAGAGATCTAACATTCACTTAAAATCTAAACGGGTTTTATCGGTACCCTCACATAAATCATGAAAATCTAGTTATCTAATACGTTGTGATGAACTAACTGTATTTCGAAAGCCAGCCAATAAACCAATTGATGTCAGCCTTTGCTATGTCATTAGTCACTTGGATAAGCAGCATTTATAGTATTCTGTATGTCTAGGCTGAGAATGAATTACGGTACATAGAGTTTCAGTGTTGGCAGAGTCCTGCTCTCTCTTTTGGCAAGATAGAAATCCTAAACACAAAGAAAAGGTGCTGTGCTCAAAGTAGGAAACTCAGGTAATGGTAAAAAAAAAAAAAAAAAAAAAACACACAAAATCCTCTTCTCAGACTTTTGTCTCATGCGGACACTATCATTCAAACCCTCACAGCATGCTCTGATTGGTGAAATGTGGTTGTCCTCATTTCTTGGGACGCCTGGGTGGCTCAGTGGGTTACGCCTCTGCCTTCAGCTCAGGTCATGATCTCAGGGTCCTGGGATCGAGCCCCACATGGGGCTCTCTTCTCAGTGGGAAGCCTGCTTCCCTCTCTCTCTCTGCCCGCCTCTCTGCCTACTTGTGATGGTGATCTCTCTGTCAAATAAATTTTTTAAAAAAAATCTTTAAAAAATGCATATTCCTTATTCCCCAATATTCTACAAGGGTCTGACAGTGAAAGAATTCAGAGTGAGGAATTAACTCACTTCCTGTGATTCAGTCAATGAGACCTGATTCCGAGCATCATCCAGATCTACAATGTTGCCTATGGTTGATGATTTTTACACGGTTTAAATACGTTTCACTTTATTTGCAGTATGTGCATATGGACAAGGCAAGAACATTTATGCTAATGGACTGACTTGTGTACCACCAATGCATTCTGCAGAATAAAAGGTTATGTTTGTTAAAAAAAAAAATGAGGTGAGTATTTCACCCATACATGTTTTTTAAAATACCACAAGTCTATAGACCACATGTGTACAGGTAGAAAAACAAACACAAAACCTCTAGAGGTGTGTTTTGATTACAGACGCCAGTTACTTGTGGCTGCATTTCACTCTGATTCCGTTCAGGTATGTGCTCTCGGAAGTAGTAAAAGGTAGATGTTTAAAAAGTAAAATATGATGAAAAAAAAGAAGAAGAAAAAGAAAAGGTAGAGGAACAGCTGGGCACATGCATATTTTCTATCAGCGGTGACATATTGTGATGAAAAGGGTCTAAGTATTGAGGGCATATATCATTAGCAGAGAAAATACACATGTCTTTTTCGTTGCTTTTCCTCGTGACACCACTGAGATTTCAGCCCAAACAGCACTGCTGTCTCCTGGGCACCGGGGTGTTGTTATGGGGAGCAGTCAGCAGGAAAGCACTCTTACGATGGCATCTGAGCGAGTATGCATGGATTTCAAAAGAACAAAGAAAACCTGAAAGAAACCAGGAGTGTATAGAGCTATGTGTTTCTCTAATCTATAAATTTCCCAGGTTTCTACAATGATCGATAAAAGCCTAAGAATAAAATGAAACTGCTCACTGCCTATTCCTGTTTGGTTGAGTGAAAATATGGGGTATAAAATAATTTTTTGGAACAAGCAATAGGAGAGGCTTCACACAGTACAGTAATGTTACATAATATGGACATAGCTGAAGGATGGATTATTTATGGCAGACATTGTTACTGAGGGAGGATAAATATGGCCGGTGTATCTACCGAGCTACCTATCCTCACACAAACATAAATGTATACACAGTCATTTTTTTATAACTTAGAAAAGGGAATTAAAAACAATGAAATTGAATTCCCTTGTGTGCCTTGCTATAGCCATTTTGTGCATAGTAAACTCACAGCTGAGTTTTCAAAAAAAAAAAAGTCTAATTAAAACAAAAGAGAACAAAAAACAAATAAAAGATCAGTTAGTTGCCAGTTTTAATTGATAACGAACAGAAAATGATTAAAAGTGATGTTATTTAAAGGGAAATTTTGGCTATAATACGTTTAATTGTGTCCGAAAGTAAATTCATAAGATGATATATGGACTCATATAATAGAATCTAATCCCATTCCTTGTTTTTAAAGAAAATGTCTAGAACTAGAAATACATTTCCTTTATAGGATAAAGTACATCTTTCTCAAAACTAAGAGATCAAAAAACAATAGAGGCACTTATACTAAAATCCACAAGTAAATTTGGAGACAACTATTACTACTATTATTAAAATCTGGGGAACGTACACAATGATTTGAAAATGGCTTATAACGTGAAAAGTTATTTAAAATCTCCTTCATAATTTGTGACATGCACATTTTAAAAAAAGCTCACGGAGATATCATTTCTTACCACCAGATTTGTGAAAAATGAAACAAACTCTGTTAGCAAAGATGAGGGACTCTAAGTCCTCTCATACACTGAGAGCAGATATGGAAGCCAACACAAACTTGCCTGAGGGAAATTTAATAACACCTGTCCATAATGACCCATGCTCTTATTTTTTGATGCAGCAATCTCATTTCTAGGAATTTTTCTTGAAGGTATACCTTCAACAATACAAAAATACACATATATAAAATAATCATGCATCACTGTCACTGCAAAATATTGGAAACAAACTAAAGGACTGTATTTAAGAAGCTGATTAAACTTTCCAGCATACATGCACATAGTGGAATACTATGCTACTGTAAAAAAGAATAATTTATGAATGAAGATGGAGTGATTTCCAGGATATGCAGTTAAGTGGGGGGGAAAAAAAAGAATGAAAGTTTCTGTAGCACCTTTCAGAAGAAAGAAGGGGTTATAAGTATATGCATACGTATCTTCTCATTTGACAAAAGGAAATACAGGAGGAGTAAGCTGGAGACTAATGATATTGGTCACCTACAAAGAATGGTAGAGCTAGTGGGGACTGGGAAGAGGGCCCTGGAGATGGTGAAGGAGCCATGTTTCTCTGAGCATGCTCTTTTTTGGGTATATATACATACAAGAAATCAACAAATCAAATCAAACCAGATATTTGGGAAAGATCCCCAAATGGAATACAAACAGCAATCAATGAACCTGTTATTACTGGAAAAAATTACCAAATTGAAGGACGTGGTTACAAGAACAGAACTAACTTAAAGTAACTTGGGGGGGGGGAGGGGGAGAAACACACACACACACATACACGACCAAATACTTGTGCTGTAATCCTAAAGGCAACGGAAATCTACACGAATCGCGTCCTCTCGCTAGGAAGCATACTAAAGCCACCTTCTGTGTCCTGTAGGATTGAGAGCATAGGTAAATACAGTGTGGAAGCAAGAGCCAGGCTTCACATTGCTGAAGACAGGGGTTACAAGTAAAGAAAACTGTGAAAGCTAGAACGAGCTTTGCGGCGTTGGCCTGGAATCAGCGGTATAGGAGCTCCCTGGTTTAAAAACAAAGACAGAGGAGTGACTCAGTAGCAAGGAGCCCACCGAGGTCCTGATCCTGGTTTTTAAATATCATTTTCATGTAAAATGAACCAAGAGGCCTGGGGGATGGTGCTGGGGCAGGGGCAGTACAAGTTGAGTCTGGAACAACCAGGCTGTCGTGCCAGAAAGTAAGGAAGTGTTAAGAGAACATCATCACCACGTTGGAGAACACAAGAGACAGCTGGAAGCAGCTCCCAGTGGTCGGTTCTGGGATAATTTGAACAACAAAATAAACGGGCGTAGAGATGGGTTATAACCCACCAATAAATACCAGTGAGTCCAGACTAATACAAGTAACTGAACCTATAAGTCAATCAGGGAAGAGAAAAAGCTCTTCATTAACACAGAATTTCAATGAAGAACATCTTAATGTGGCATTTTATGACTTCTCTTAAATACTTTCTTGAGAATCAGTTGAAGGTAGCAGAGTTATTGAGTGAGACTATCTTTATACATTTTTTCTATATCCTGTGATAATAGATAACACCTTCTGAATTGTGTGTGTGGGTATACATACACAAACATATAAAGTAACATTTTGCATGTATATATATCACAAACTTACCTAAGTATAATCATGCATAGATGTTTATGTGTATATACAGAGTTTTACAAATATAAAACAAAATTATGTATATTGTGATATGTAATCAATATATGTTATGTGTGTGTGTGTATACAGTTTTTGCTTTGTATCTTAATAAATGTAAATCTTACAGTCTTGGGAATCTTATTTCAAGGCTAACTTTATTTGCATTTTTATATTACACCTCTGGGTATTTATTGACTGCAAAGAAGAAAACTGAAGCAGCTTTGCCTCTTGGAAAGTGGAATTGAGATAAGAAAACATCTGGAATCATTAGCTCTTACAGAATCCCATAATATAATTTATTTGAAAATTAGTCTATATGATTACAACTCTTTGCGCTTCAGACTTTCTACTCTGGACTGAATCTGCTCATTTTTTGATGAAGTAAACACCTCTGCTTTGTCCTAACAGCAAACAATAGGAACAGAAGCACACACATACCCTCGCCTCTGTCTTCTCTCTGTTAGGTAGCGATGGGTATCCTCCACCCCTCAATCAAACGCAATCCAGTGCCCTGCTACATTTTTCTATACGGTTCTGAATTCCATAGGAACATTATTTGATCCAGAAATTATCTCACTAACTTGGAGGCCAATGGATTTCATACTGGGTAGGACCTCACTACGGAGAATCCACATGCTGTTTTTGATATTCATTAATCATCTAGCTAATTTGTTTTAACATAGGAGTGCTGACAGCAGACGAATGTTATTATAGCAACGGTGACTGCATAATCCAGACTATTATGGCATTAACATTTACGAAGTTGGCAGTTCCATGTTCAGATATGGTCAATGTTGTCTTTTTGTCTGATTGCAAATATATCTATATTTAATTCACATCTGCTATAATCAGTGGGTGGGCTAGATAGGGCCAGTGGGATAAATGGATTGCAACCCTTTTTTTTTTTTCTTATTTTGATCATAATGCCAGTAAATACATTCATAAGCCTGAGGTTTATGAATCTGATAAGCATATGGATTTTATTTTCATATTCTGCAGTTTAAACCAAAAGCAAAGTTTACTGTGTAATATACTATTTATTTATAGTATGACTTTAGATGTCTTGCATCACATAGTAGTGAAATTAACAGAACTTGGGAAAAGCTTTTGAAAAGCTTTATCTCTACATTACAAAAACAAGATAAATTAAAAATATACATATTATGGATTACTATCTTAGAATTCTAGAAATTTGTACTGTTCTTCCCATGACAGTTAGTAGTTATAGATATTTTCACTTTTCAAAAGATGTTTCTCCTTGTTATTTTATATTACTGTCACTTATTTCTGAAAGAAATCATTCTTATTATATTGTTAAAAATAACGCTTGGGCGCCTGGGTGGCTCAGTGGTTAAGCCGCTGCCTTCGGCTCAGGTCATGATCTCAGGGTCCTGGGATAGAGTCCCGCATCGGGCTCTCTGCTCAGCAGGGAGCCTGCTTCTTCCTCTCTCTCTCTCTCTGCCTGCCTCTCTGCCTACTTGTGATTTCTCTCTGTCAAATAAATAAATAAAATCTTAAAAAAAAATAACGCTTAAACAGGTTATAACTCATCTGAAGTCTTTTAACTTGTTAGTGGTTGAACTGGACTCTAATTAATGTTCCCTGATTCCCAGATTCAGAGACTAGCCATTAACTAACACGTCTTTGCTCTAGATTCGCCATGGCTTCTTGATTTTAATAAAATTATAAACTGAGCCTGGTATCCAAAATTCAGAGATAAAAGAGCCCTTCCTCCTTCTTTCAAACATGTACCATGAACACCTGCTCCCATCCTCTCATTTGTGTTATTTCAAAAAAATTATTCCTAGGGAAGAAGACTTCCCATTGTTTGAGTTGCTAAGTCACTATCAGGAAGAACTTAACAATGTATTCCTTTGATGCACCTTATTCTCAGAGAAATATACTAAACGCTTTTAATGGATTGAGAGACATTAAATGAAAGGGGAAAACCAAGACCTTTGAAAGGACTTCTGTTCACTGCACCAAACTGCAACTTTTTACCCAGTAGGATAATAGAGGAAATAAATGGTTCTTGCCCTGACATGTTTACATTGTTATCTAGAGTCTTTTAAACAGTAGCAGAGCTGTGGTTCTCTTGATTTGCTCACTCATTCTGTTATTAGAGAAATTTTTAACCTCTTCCAAGGGGAGCCATTTTTCTGTCTTCACTCTTTTCCTAGGGTCCATTCCCAGTTCATCAGGCTACTGTCAGGACGTTGAAAGTGTGTCCACATCCCCTCCTCGCCGTACATAGTGTTGCTCAGTTATCTCTCACATATAATGAGCTCATAGGCTTCATGC
The DNA here is from genome assembly GCF_011764305.1 of Mustela putorius furo. NCBI lineage: Eukaryota > Metazoa > Chordata > Mammalia > Carnivora > Mustelidae > Mustela > Mustela putorius. The sequence continues at coordinate 11,878,488 of NW_025421399.1, forward strand.
ATGACAAAAGGCAATTTGACACTTGTCATTCTGTTTGTGAATTGCAAGCCAACCAAATGCTGGAAGAATTCAAAATATAACAAGTCTATAAAATTGAAAAAAAAAATGCAACATAGCACAGAGGAGAATTTTGGCATAGTCAACAAAATATATCTTTTGCTTACAATGTAGAATAAAATCCATCAATCATGCAAGTAAATTACTTAAAAAATGGATCTTTTAGATTTCAGTTGTAACTCCATATGGTTATAAATAAAGAGCACACAGGTGAAGACATCTTAAATTTACTAATTTTCAAGGAAACTTTTCACTAAAGTTAGTCATTTAATTGAGGAGATATTACAACATTGAAACTTGGAGGTGCATCTTTTAATACAATTGTATTTAAAAAAATACTGATGGTCTCAAAGCAGTAAGTTGTTTAAGATATATTATTTCAAAAACTTAACTGCAAATATTAAGTTCCTATATATATCTTTTATACAAACATCTTATTTCAATTCAGTGTTTTTAGGTCTGAAATTTAGGTCCTTATGGTTCACTCATTTTGCATTATTAGTGTTCACTCAACTTTTAATGACTCTGAGTGCAAAATATTACGTAAAAGTCTTTAAAGAGAGTTAAGAATTTTCTTAGAGATGATGTAAAACATAAAATCTTAGTTCATAAAAAAAAAATCATTTGAGTCTCTATTAGTTCTACCATCAGCATGAAAATACTCCTGTGTTATAAACTTAAAGGAACTATTTGTCTGTGATCTTTTTTTTTTCTTTGCTTAGACATACCTAAATTTATCTTACTTTTCCTGTTATGTGAGGTCGAGTAGGCACCAGATAATTTGATAACAACTATTAGAGAAAATAATTATTTTAAGGTATATTTTGGAAACTGCAATTAGCATCTTATCTTGGAATTTGAGTATTATTATTATTTAATTTACTATGTAAACATGTAATTCAGTACATTTATATAATCTGTTGAAGCAAATTACTCTTAAGAAAATAAACAGAATATGTGCTTTTGTCTGGCACCAGACAAGGACATCCTCAGGGCAATTTCTCTAGGTATTTATTCCCCTTCTTTAACTTAGGCCCTAAGAAGGAGGCTATCCTAAGACTGTGGCCATTCATCCTTCCAAATGAAGCATCAATCAAGGGCAAAATGACAGGTCCTTATTTTAATACATGAAGACGAGCTGATTTGAAAATTGTGCCGCAGAGGTAATATTTGGTGTGAGTAGCAAGACAGAAGCCAAGAAGAGGGAAATCAAGAGAATGGATTTTCTAAGCTAACTGGTTATTTAGGCATAAAGGTCTTTGATAAGAGCCTAAGTCTATTATATTTCTATCTTTAAAAGAGTAAAGTCATACTTTTTCTATCACATTTTTAAATTTAAATTTTACTTGTATCAACATAATTTAGCAGTGTACATAATGTCTAAGAACCTGAATTTATTATATTTCTAACTCCAAAAAGAGTAAAACCAATACTTTTATATCACATTTTTAAATTTAAATTTTACTTATGTCAGCATAATTTAATAGCATATATGATTTCGAAATAATTCTCCCCAAAGGCATGTCATTTTTCTACTATAGTAAGGAAATGTAGATTTCTACTGCTCCTCGATCTAAGTAAAATTAAGATAAATAATTAAATAAAGTAGCATGATACAATAATTTACTTCAAATCTACTTTCTTCATATTATTCATAGTCTGTATCTTTTAAAATTTATTTACTTTAATGTCTATTTATAGTATCATCAATTATATCTACTGAAGCAGCATGAAAGGCACACCAACTATGCTTATCATGTGGTAAATGTAAATTGAAATACATTTGAAGGAACATAATGCAGTTCTTGAAACTCCCAAAAGAGATTCCTAAATTTTGGCAGAGGAATTTTGCAGATTACTTAGATCTGGCCATTTTTTAAAAAGATTTTATTTATTTATTTGACACAGAGAGAGAGCTCACCAGTAGGCAGAGAGGCAGGCAGAGAGAGAGAAAAGCAAGCTCCCCGCCGAGCAGAGAGCCCGATACGGGCCTTGATCCCAGGACCCTGAGATCATGACCTGAGCCGAGGGCAGAGGCTTAACCCACTGAGCCACCCGGAAGCCCCAGATATGGCCATTTGACAGAGCAAGAACCACGTTAGTACATAACCTATATCAACATGCCAGTAAGTATAACTCAGGCATAGGTGAAGCTTAGGGATATAATTTATTTTGGAAATATGACAATTTGTGCTTTTCTGTAAATGTAAAGGTTGGCTGACTGTCTTGGATTTATGATATACAGAAGTCAGAGTCCCAGCATGCTCAACTTAGAGATGATCTGTCCCTGTTTCCATTGTCTTTTTTTCTATGACTTAATGTAATTAACAATGGAGTGGGGAAAAAACAAAACAAAACAAAACAGAAAAACACTGACCTGAAATGGTATTCAAGGTCAACAGCTGACAGCATTGAGTGACCTCTAACACATTTATAATCAAGTTACATTCGTAAACAATGGTCACTGTAGAATGATAACTCCCGCCAAATGAAGGAAAGGGAAAGACGGGGGCTATTTTTTTTATATATAATTTATTTAAACCTGGTCTGCAAAGAAAGAGGAGAGACTGACTCAGAGAACTCTCCCATGAGAACAAGGTCTCGTGGCATTTCTAACCTGATTTCCAGGCCAGAGAAATTCTGATGGATACTCGAACTTTGAATGGCTCTGCACATCAAACTTATGAACCTTTGGAGAGTCATCCTTCATTAGGACTTGACTCCAGTAGGGAATATGCAGCAAGAACAGATGGTCTGCTAAGGCAAAGGTCTTCATGCTGATCATATCAAGACAGACCAAACTGAAGAAAGGATATACGTAGTCGATTCACGATTGTTTCAGCCCTCCGAATGAGAAGGCTTCTCTACGGTTTACTGCAGGTATCAATCAATTTTTAAAGAAATGGTTAGAATTTTTTTTTTCCCCACATTTTGCACATGAAGCGAATACAGTTCCTAGGTGAAGAACAAAGCACAGGGTTTATAGTAATAATGCAAAACTAAAGGGTCAATTTAGAGAGCCCCTATTATGAATGTGATTTGTTTACTATGGAGCCAGAAGTTAAGGATGTTGAAGTTCAAGGTCACTTAGGAGAAGAGTCAGAATGAGAACCAGAGGGAAGATTCCCAAAAAGTACATGTATAAGATTCCAGGTGATTAAAAAGTTAAGGCCTGTGTTGCAAGCACAGGCTAGCACCTCTGTTGCCAAGTTTATGAGCCATGAAGCAAACATAGCAGAAGGTCCCTCCATGGGTAGTTTATGGGAGACATAATGAAAACAGGCACATCTTTTCTCATTTTTACCGACTATTCTTCTTAGCGAGCCTGTAAGACGTGTTAATTCATCAACAGGTAATTCTGTCCATAAATGAACAAATCAAAGGTTAAAAAAAAAAAAAAATCAGGGCACCTGGGTGGCTCAGTGGGTTAAGCCTCTGCCTTCAGCTCAGGTCATGATCTCAGGGTCCTGGGATCGAGCCCCACATGGGGCTCTCTGTTCAGCAGGGAGCCTGCTTCCCTCTCTCTCTCTGCCTGCCTCAGTCTACTGTGACCTCTATCTGTCAAATAAATAAATAAAATCTTTAAAAAAAAATCACAGAAGACTCATTCCCCTTGTAGTATAAGTGGATTAAAACCTACAATCTCTCATCTTCCCAAAGTTGAATTGGTTGGATCCTGAAGGACCTAAAATCTTCACTCATGGAATATAAAACTAGTTCCACAAAAGCCCTCTTTTGCTACTTGCGTTCTTTTCTTCTGCATTTTACAAATCAGCCATTTGGCAGAAGATATTGTATTCTATACTCTACATGAAGGGAAAAAAAAATAAGAATTTTTCAGAGTTTCCCTCCTAGCTCACATAACAATCTAAATGAAAGAGAAAAAAAATTACATGAATCTCTAAACAGTATTGGTGTGACTTTCTTTTCCCCATTTATTCATTCTCTTCCTTCCTCCGCTCCTCCTTCTACTTCCCCCTCCATCTCTCCCTCTTTCTTTCTTACATTCAGAGACCCCATGGGTGACCATTGGGTGCTCTTCCATTCTCCCTTCCTGGAAGTCCTTGAACGGCAAAATGTCTGAGTCCAAAGGCAAGGAATCAAACCTGATGGGCTTGGATGCTGAAAAGGCAAGGATAGAAAGTAGCCTGCTCTCATGATGAGCCTGGGGGTCCGTTCTCATTCAGATCGTGCTCCCGCTAGTGCCTGTGTCAACTACCTCTTGAGGAAACACTGAGAACCCCAGCCTTCCTACCTGAAAGTCGTGAGTGCAAAGGCTGATTTGCCAGGTTATGTCTATTCCTGTCTGCTGTGGAGTTTTAGAGAGACGAGGCAAATGAAGAAGTTTCTTCTATCTCCCATCTTACCACTCATCAGGTTCTGGAAGGAGTAGCGTCCATCTCTCGGGCTCCTCTTTCCTCTCTCAATCTTTGTTTCTATGTCTTTCTTTTAAAAGAAGTGTTTTTGGTTTTGTTTTTATTTTAAATAAAATTGCAGACCTGAACACTGGTGTTCTGTCTCTCTCTTCAGGCTCCTGGCCACAGAGTAAATGACTTATTTATTAGGACAGAAAAAAAAAAAAAAAATCCCCAAATGGGAAGTGACATTTTTTTTTTTTTCTAACATTGTCAACTTGATTACTTGACCTTTGAGATAGGCTAAGTTTTAAAAAGGAAGGAATCTTTTCTAAGGCTTTTCTTCTTAAGTGCCTGACACCAAGTGTAGCTAATTGTCAGCAGCGTTTTGAAATTCTAAACCCATTCCATGAACCTTTAGTTAGAAGCAGACCTTGGCCGAAAACGACTCGAGCAAACTTTTCTTCTTCCCTCCTCCCCTTCCCCTCCCCTGTTTTCGGTTGTTTGCCTCCATCCATTGTACCACATCCAAGATTTCACATGGAAACACCCCATGGCTTGTTTTTCATTGCAGGTTAAAATCAACTTTAATTTTGTTATTTTTCCCCCTAAGATGTCGCCCATCCTATTAAAATGATTAGGCGTTTCTTTTGAAGAGTTAACCTGAGGTAAAAATCTAATTGGCACATTGGCCATTGGAAAATGATGCCAAGGGCAGGAGTGGTAGGAGCCAAGCTGATACACAGCGAGCCCTCTTAGCAGGCGCCCGATTTCATGCCACGGTTTAGGATACCATGTGCTCGGGCCAGATGATAAAGCCGGTGTGGTTGTTCAGCAAGCTTCTGAAAATAGAACTGGGTTTCCTCAGTAGAGAGGAACTGACCAACATTAAATATCACATTTATGTGCAAAGCAGCCGTATACCGAATGACAAAATGCAGCAAAGATTCCTGCTCTGGAGACGTTTAATGCTGAGTCTCGCTCCTTCCGAAGTTTTGGGCTGCCTTTTGTTCATTTTTTGGAAGCTCTGGTTTTGCCAACATGAGCCGCAAAAGCTTCCATTTAATGGTTTAAATGAAATTATGTTTTACAAACTGGGTTTTCAACGTGGTAATATGATGCATTCAACAGAGCTTAACGAGAAGACATAGGAACACGCTTAAACAGAGGCTTCACATGTTTCCTTAGCAAAACAAAAGGGCACTTTACACTCGCTGGTATATTATAACCGAATCACATCAGTGACGAAAATATTGTTCTTAACCAGACTGGTATAAATTTCTGTACTCCAAAAATACTGTTTTTTTTTAAGGAAAAAAAAAAAAACCTTATTCGACACTGGTGAGAGGATGGAAAGTGCTAGTAGAGACCAAATTAACAGAAGATCTTTCTTTTTACCTTCCCACCCTTTATAAAACTCCACATCAGGCAGTAACACATAATCCCGGCAACTCGGTCTTTGTGCTCATGACTTCCAGGTAGGAAGGCTCGAGTTCTCAGTGTTTGCTCAAGAGGTAGTTGACACAGGCACTAGCGGGAGCACGATCTGAATGAGAACGGACCCCCAGGCTCATCATGAGAGCAGGCTACTTTCTATCCTTGCCTTTTCAGCATCCAAGCCCATCAGGTTTGATTCCTTGCCTTTGGACTCAGACATTTTGCCGTTCAAGGACTTCCAGGAAGGGAGAATGGAAGAGGACCCAATGGTCACCCATGGGGTCTCTGAATGTAAGAAGAGAAACAAAGAATCATCTTTCCAGAAGCAGTGGTCTATAGTCACAGGCTCACCACCTCAATTAAAAGATTCCACTTTTGTAATGTGAACATTTTTAATGTGGAATTTTTTAATGTGGCATTTTCAATTCCACTAAATTAATTCTATGGATCCAAAAGTTTAGAAGGCCTACCACGTTTCAGTGCTGTGTGCTTCTCAATGTTAGAAATGTCTCCCTTTGGTTCAGTCTAATTTTTTTTTTTTTTTTTGCTGCAAACTAAGTTTGTGTGTGTGTGTGTGTGCGTGTATGTGCACATGGTTATATCTTGGGCAGCCTGTTTTAGTCTTTTGAGTTTTTAGTCCCTCTCTTATTACTACCACGTTAGGCAAATGGCAACCCTCCCCTCTGAACCTTAGTTAGTTCTCTCATCAATAAAATCAAGATCAATTTGGTGAGAAGTTTAAAAGTACATATAAATCATCAAGCAGAGAACTTGGCACATAATAACAATTTTTTTTTTTTACTTTTATGATCCAAAACAAAGTTAATAACAAAAAGCCAATACTTCCAATAATCATGTTTAACCCCATTAGAAGTTCTGTCTTGGGAATTGAGTGGTTTTTATCACTGTACTCTTTGCTGTCTGAATAACTAACAAGCTTCTGTCTAGTTTTATCACTCATGTACTGAACTAATTCCTTAAGTGAGCCAAAGATGGTGTCTTAAGCATAGAACCTCTTGAATTCTATTGGGTTGGTTTCAAACTTCATCAGGAGCCTCAAACTCCATTTCTTCTATTTCTTTAGTACCCTGAGGTTCCCAGAAGAGTGCTGACCAGGCAATGAGAGAAATGTGGCATGTGAGATTTGCTAGGCAGACATTGGTCGTTATCAGTGAAATTCCGCTCTGAATGAAGTTCAGGGACTTGGTTTTCACTGTGCACTGGACTTGAGTAAGCACTTTTGATTTCTGGGGAGTGCAGATTCAGAGAAACCTCCACCCAAAAACAATGAATTGGGTTGAGGATTTTCTGGCCTCTGCAGTGAACACTCTGCCTCAGCTGGGAAACACATTCTTCTTTAGACGAGCTCTCTAATTTAATATCTTGTCGACATGCTGTCATTGCTGATATTTTCCAAAAACCATTTTATTCCAAATGTCCATACATTGAAGAATGGATAAGCCCAATGTGGTATTACAGTGCAATACTGTCCACTAATTTAAAAAAAAAAAAAAGGCATAGGGACGTGGGTGGCTCAGTCAGTGAAGGGTCTGCCTTCAGCTCAGGTCATGATCCCAGGGTCCTGTGACAGAGCTCCACATCAGGCTCCCTATTTCTGTTTCTTCCTCTCCCTCTGCTCCTCCCCTGCTCATACGATTTCAATGGGCACCCGGGATCTCATGCAGGTGGCAGAAACATTCTAACATTGGATGGTAGTGAAGCTTCCGCAACTTGGTAGATTTATTAAAAATCACTGCACTGTGCACTTCAAATGAGTGCATTTTGTGGTATGTAAATTATACCTCCATAAAGCTCTTAAAACAGCAACCACAAAAATTTCACATTTATTCATTTTCTCCAAGTTACTACCGATGGGAGAAGATAATGCCTAGTTTACTATTATCGTCTCAAACATTCTTTGCTGTAGCAAAGCCAGGACAACTTTAAAAAGCAATCACAAGGAAAGCACTGCATATTCCCATAGTCACCAAAGTCCACTTGATGTTGTTGGAGCAGGTGGTAAAAGTATGCAAAAGACAGGTCCACAAAGCACCAAGCGTCCATTTGGAGACGACCGTGTAAATTATCTTTATTCCTTCTTATGTTTAACTCTGCCTAAAATGTCAACGCAACAAAAAGCCATAGGGAAGAGTCACAGAGAATTATTTATTTATTTGTGTTTGCAGTACCCTTTCTGTCAGATGTTTAACAGATTAAGCAGGGAAGGGAAAGTTCAGCACAAAGGAACACAAAACGAAGGCCAAGTTTTCTTTCTATCATGACTCTATGGCCCCCCAACCCCCTTTCCCCTTCTCCTTCTCTCTCTCTCTCTCTCTCTTTTTTTCCCCCCAGCTCCATATTGCTACTTTGACAAATGACAATGCAAGAGAATTTATGTTGGGTCTTGGAGATGACCACATTATCACAAGCAAAACAGAGCCCTCTGTCCTTGCCGCTGGGGAACAATTGTAAAAGTCTTTGAATGTGATGCATGGGTCAAGACCCATTTCTGAAGAAGCAAAGATGTTGTTATGCCGGGACAAGTCTGGATAAAAGCCCTTGGAGAGCCAGGTGAAGACACTCCAGGCTGGACGGGGAGCATTTAGCCAGAAAGCTCATTCTGGGATGGAAATAGAACCGGCTCATTCCCCGGAGACCTCTGTGTTGAATGATTTAAGGCTACCTGTAGGAAATGCCTTTTGCTTTATTGCTTTTTAGTCTCCCTGCTTTTCAGGGGGGAAAAAAAATGAAGAAACACAACCCTGGCCTTCCCTTCCTTCAACTCTTGTCAGTATTCCCCAGAAGTTTGAGTGGGAACTCTGTCCCACCATGGCCCCTAATCGGACTCTTTAACAAGCCAGTCCGTGAGTTCGGGATCCCAGGTTAAACCACAGCAGGCAACAGAGTGTTTCCGATTTTGAAGGATGTTCAATTACATGCACATGTCTTTTAAAAGTTTGCAATGCTTAATATTGGGCTTAGGCATTTGAAATATAAGTCACAGAATGATTTCAGGGGGGAAAAAGCAAATAATCAATTTTTGGACTGAAACAGACTGGGAGCCTACAAAATATGAATATAGTCCTTCAATTGAAAAACAAAATGGACAAAATAACCTTGAGAAAGTATTCGAAAGAAAAGCTGCTTCTGAAGGTCCTATTAGCTGAACATTTTTGCACATCGCTAATAACTTGATGTCCACAGGAGAGCCTGAGTCAAACCTGAGTGACAGTAAAAAAGCCTGGAATGGCAGGTGATGAGGCCATCATCATACAACTCCTGGAGACTGTTTATTGGTGTCTGGGAAACTCACATTACTAGAGCAGAGTTTCTTTTATCTTTTCTTTCTTTCTTTCTTTTTCTTTCTTTCTTTCTTTCTTTCTCTCTTTTTTAAAGATTGTATTTATCTGAGAGAGAGAGAGAGAGAGAGAGTGAGCACAAGCATGGGGGTAGTGGAAGAGAGAGAGGGAGAAGCAGGGTCATGCCAAGCAGGGAGCCCAAGGTGGGACTCAACTGGGGGCTCAATCCCCTGAGATCATGACCCAAGCCAAAGGCAGATGCTCAACTCACTGAGCCACCCAGGTGCCCCTAGGGCAGGATTTCTTAACCTAAGGGCAATTCATATTTTGGGTCCTATCATTCTTTGCTATGGGGGATATCCTGTTTGCTTAAAAGTGCCTAGTGGTGGGGCGCCTGGGTGGCTAAGTCAGTTGAGTGTCCAACTCGTGCTTTTCATTCAGGTCATGATCTCATGGTCATGGGATTGAGCCCCACATAGAGCTCTGTGCTCAGTGCTGGATCTGCTTCAGATTCTCTCTCCCTTTCTCTCAAATGAAAAAAAAGAAAATGCCTAGTGGAATCCTTGGACAACTGCCCACTACATATAGCAGCATTCTCCCCAACCAGAGATGTCAGACATTGTCAAATGCCCCACAGGAGTGGGGAGCAAAAGGAGGTCTGGTTGAAAACAACTGATTTAGTATATGTGCTGCCGAAGCGAGCACGAAAACAACTGATTTAGTCAGTGAATAGTTATACACCCCAGTTTCAACACACACCCCAGTGTATTTCATACACCTCACTGGCTGTGAATAGTTATACACCCCAGTTTATACAGAACTATAGAATAGTTACACACCCCAGTTTCGACAAAGCTTTTTGTCTTTGTCTTGACTTTCTAATGAAAGCAAGATGAAGATACTGGCAGTGTATGATGTCTTTCTATGGAAATGATTGGTTTAGAAATCAAGTTTATGTATTTCTTTCAGCCAAAATTCATGTAGCTACTGAATGTTGGATGCTACAATTATACTTAGCAGGCCTTGGCATCCATTCATCATTGTTAGCAATTCTGGACCCACGTTGGGTAGCTGTTCACACAATAGTAAGAACAGTAATAGCTACTGAGCACTGCCATGTGCTCAGCTGTGGTCTTTACCTACAGTATGATTTGTAACCTCACAAAAGTCAGTTGATGTCCGTCACTATTACCATACCTATTTTATAGATGAGGCTTAAATAAGCTTGCCAAAATCATTCAGGGATGGAGGAATCTGCGATCATCCCATTTGAAGAAGGTATTATTATTATTATTATTTTAAAGATTTTATTTATTCATTTGAAGGAGAGAGAAAGAGTGCGAGAAAGTGAGTGAGTATGCTTGGGGGTGGGAGGTGGGCATGGAGGGGCAGGGAGAGAGAGACAGAGGCAGGCTCCCCAGTGGACTCGATCCCAGAACTGTGGGATCATGACCTGAGCTAAAGGCAGACACTTAACAGATTGAACCACCCAGGCACCCCAAGAAGGCATTATTAAGAAGGCTGAGGTTAAAGGCCATGAGTACACACATTTTTATAGCTCCTTTTTAAGTGATGGGAATGATGGGCCATGTGATGTTCTTTTCCTAACCTGGAAAGGAAAACGCTCCCAGTTACTTCAGGTGACATCGCAGCTATTCTCTTGCAATGTCGAAGCCTGCAGACGTCAGAAGGACCCTATTACCTAAGAGTCACTACGTTTCTGCCATTACACATATTCTCCACTAATTTTCATTTTCTCTTATAGCTCCGTAGCTATATAGACGAAAGCTGGGGTACTTTACCAGTGTGATACTGCCCCCCAAAAGGGGACATTCAGCAATGTCTGAAGACATTTTTATCGTCATATGGAGGAGTGCTACTGGCGTCTAGTGGGTAGACACCAAGGGTTATTTAAACGTCTTAGAGTACACATGACAGCCTTACACCGTACCAAGTCATCAAGCCCAAAATGTCAACAGTGGAAAGGTTGTGTGAGAAATATTGGACCAAAGGAATGTAATCAGCTCTAAATAGTAAGATTCCTTGCTGTAACTTCTTTGGGAATATTCTCATAAATTGCTTGGGATATATCATTAACACTGGTTTTCGGGGGATGGCCAACTAATCATACCACTCATTCCTTCCTCATGGATTCTAAACAGATGGACAAATAGAGAAATCAGACTCCAAATCTCAATTATATTACCGTCAATGCTAGATTAGCAGAAAGGAGCCCAAACCGAAGTCAATGTAAGTTTCTACGTATTTCCCCATGAATTAACCTCACCTACGCACAAGTGAGCCAAATTAGAGAAGAGTGAAACTCCCTCAAAGACCTGTGGTGGTTAATTTTATGTGTCAATCTGCTTATACCACCTGGTGTCCAGATTTAACCTTATTTCTGGTGTGTCCTTGAGGGTGTTTCTGGATGAGATTAACAGTTGAATCTGTGGAATCAGTAGATGGCCCTCTCCAGTATTAGTGGAAATTGTCCAACCCATCCTGGCCCAAACGGACAAAACACAGAGGAAGGAAAGATTTACTCCCTTTTTGCCTGCCTGCTTGACCCAGGCCATTGGTCTTCCTTGAACTGGGATTTATACCCTCAGCAACCTTGGTTCTCAGGTCTTTGGGCGTGGACTGGAATTACACATCGGCTTTCCTTAGTGCTAGGTTTGCAGATAGCGAATCATGGAATTCCTCAGCCTCCATAATCACGTGAGACAAGGACTCATCATAAATCTCTTCACAGATCTGTTGGTTCTATTTCTCTGGAAAAACCTGACCGATGAGGATGCTGGGATATTCAATACACAGAGTAGAAGAGAATGAATATGGCCTGCAGGCTGAGAGAGAGTGGCTACATCGTAGTGATCTTCTCATCAGGTGGCTGATCAGTGTAGTCCCGACTCATCCCAAGAGTGAGAAAATGGGTACATAATCCAGTACATTTAAGATGGTGGGAGTTCTGAGACGCCTGGGTGGCTCAGTTGGTTAAGCAGCTGCCTTCGGCTCAGGTCATGATCCCAGCGTCCTGGGATCGAGTCCCACATCGGGCTCCTTGCTCCGCAGGGAGCCTGCTTCTCCCTCTGACTCTGCCTTCCACTCTGTCTGCCTGTGCTCGCTCTCACTCTCTCTCTCTCACAAATAAATAAATAAAATCTTAAAAAAAAAAAAAAGATGGTGGGAGTTCTTTTTTTTTTTTTAAAGACTTTATTCATTTATTTATTTGAGAAAGAGCACAAGTAGCGGGGAGAAGCAGAGCAAACAGGACAAGCAGACTCTGTGTTAAGGGCAGAGCCCGATGCAGGGCTCCATCTCATGATCCTGAGATCATCACCTGAGCCGAAACCAATAAAAAGACATTTAACTGACAGGACCACCCAGGTGCCCCAAGATGGCGGAAGATTTTGTTCTCAGGGTCATGAGGGAGAGAGGATCTCCCTCAGCCCAAACGTCTTATCTGAAGGAACATAAAAAATGGCAGATGGAGAAAATGAGGGGGAAGACAATCAATGAAAAATTATTCATGACTGGAAGAGATGTGGTTAAATATGTCTTAGAGAAAAATGACACCAGGGAAAGGATTAGGACATAAGGGAAGGTTGGAGACAGAGAGATCTTACGGAAGATGATTTTAATGCTCTAGGTGAGAAATGAAGTAAATGGGAAGGAGAGGAATACTATGATAGTGGTATTGAAGATAATTCAGGAAGAAAAGTCTAGAAAGAATGATCACGTTTTTCGTTTCTAGTTCTGGGGACCTAGAAGATGACATAATTTATTTAATAAACACTTAAATAGTGCTTACTCTGTGGCAGGCACCATGGCAAACAATTCTCATGGGTTTACTTAGTTAATCCTAAGAGCGGCTCTAATGAAATAGGAATTTTCACTATTCCCTTTTACATATGAGAAAACTGAGGCCCATGGAGACATCACTAGTCCAAAATAACACTACTAGTAAATGGCACATCCACGATTCAGATCCATGCACAGAGGTCCAAAATACACAACCTTACCGTTAGTAACCCACGGGTATATAAGAAAAGGGCAGATTTGTGGAAAATATAATACATTTCCTTCGACATTAAATTTTGTTTCTAGTTTTCTGTGGAATATTTGGCATTTCCCTCAATGAATTCAAACAGTAAGTAGATTTTAAGAAAATATCAAGCAAGAAGTTCTGTAAAGTCTGAAGTTAAAAAAAAAAAATCGCAGGAAAAGACACTCTGTAAAATATTCACTTAGAATTAAATTTTTAAAAATATAATAGACCACAGGGAAATATTTCTAACCCCATCATAATAGTTACAACTCAATAATAACTTTGCAATAACAAAATAATTATTTTGTTTATAGAACAGGTCTAACTCTGTCTACCTAATAGATTAGGCAGACAAGCCACGTATGTAACTATATTTTAAATTTTTCTGTATCTCTTTCAGAGTCTTTCCTGGGAGCAACAGGCTAAGGTTGTCAATATTGGCCAGTTTCTCAGCACCAGCCCCACCCCCTTCCAACACACACATGCCTGGTGACACATCTCTGTTCATGAAGACATCTGCGTCACCTGTATCGACGCTGATATTCTGGCCGCATTAACTGGATTCTTCAGACCCTTTCCAGTTGCAGAATCATTTTTCCCCTAATCAGAGTAACCTTCTCCTACATTAAATTTTTACGTTAAAGAAGTATTCTTCTGACTTTCCTCCTCAGATAAAGGAATCCCAAGCTGGGACATCAGAGGAAAGGCTCTGCCACCTCACTGACGTTTGGTGACCATGCCTTAACTAAAAAGGACAATGCAAAGGAGTAGGACTTTGGGAAACTTGGTAAGGCAGTGAGGAATGTCTTTTGAGGAGGAAGTGCCCTGAAGCCAAAATGCACTCCAAAGTTAACTCTTCGAGCTATTGTCGCCAGAACCCTGGTTCACTAACTTTCCAAGACTAATAATTTGCTTTTATAGGTGCATATTTTGTTGTTGCTTTTCACGTTGTCACACTCCCTGATGTAGAATATTTGTCAAAGGGGTATATAAAGGATTTTATGGCCTTGCGTGGTCATGTGTTGTTTAGGAATCAGAGATATACACATTTTTAAAAACAAAACCACAGTTTGGGGACCGTATTCCTGTTTACCACTTCTCACCATATCGAAGTAACAGGTGACATCTCCAGGGACTGGAAAGAGTCCTAAGATGACGGGTGACGCAATGGTCCTAGGTAGAGGGGTGGCCTGTTTGTTCCAAAATCATCATGCTCGAAATATGCAGAACATAAAAGAAATGCAGAACATAAACGATAACTTCTGGACAGCAGTTTAAAAGTTTACTTTGTTTACAGTTTGTAGGTTGGGTAAAGATCTAATGACCTGATAAGGATATATGCCATTTTAAAAAGATTTTATTTATTTATTTAAGAGCGGTAGTGAGAGAGGGCCTATGAGGGGGGCATGGGGGAGGGAGAGTAGAGGACAGGTGGGTTGGGAAAGGGGAAGCAGGCTCCTCACTGAGCAGGGAGCCCAATGTGGGGATGGATCCCAGGACCCTGAGACCATGACCTGAGCCGAAGGCAGATGCTTAACTGACTGAGCCACCCAGGTCCACCATATGCCATTTTTATAAACACAGTAGTGATCACCAAGACAGAGCTCATTATTGGCAGTTGCTTATGTCTGAGAATACAGATCAGTACTCTGTTCTGCAAGAGGACACACAGATCCCTTTCAGCTTGGATATTCTGAACTTCTAAATTATTCTTTTGAAGGTAATTATCTATACCTAGTGACACCTATCTTCAAAACTCTCTATCCTTGCTTTTGTTTTTCTTGGTGTGTGATTTTGAAGAGGAACGACACAAATATTTGGCATGTTAACTCTTTAGGCAGACAGTTGACACTCTGTGTTATTTTTGCTTTTACTAAGACAAAGAGAGTAAAACAGTGAGCTTTTTATTTTGAAAATCTCTCCTTATTGGAAGACTTAAAAAAATAATAGTAACTTACACAGATAGTTTTCCCGAGTGAAGGTCGTGTTCTTTCAAGAGATAACGGACTCATCTAACATCTCGTAGGCTTTGGATGTAAAGTAAATCAATGTTCTGAGAAAGCGCACTGGTGATCGTGAGCTGTTGTAGCAAGGGGGAAAATAATGTGGTTTGTCATCAATCTCTCCGTGTGGCATACAAGGGCTGACTTGTTGAAATTTTGTAGGCTTTTATTTACAGAGAAAACACAGACCCTGTGCTGCTCAGAGTCCTATCAGGCCACACATTCAAAGGAATCACATCTGAAAAAGAAACTGCTTAAATCATAACCTTTACAGATAATCTAATCCATAAGGAGACCAAAATTACTTTGCTCCTGTGAACAAGAACAAAACCTAAAGAATTTAATTATTTGAGAATTATTCATGAATATTTTGACCCTGGCTCAAGGCTAGAGCTGGAAAAGAGAGACAATCGCTGACTGTTGCCAATCAGGGTTTCGTGGAAGAAAAATATGGAATATTTCAGCCTCAGCATAACACCCCATATTTCCAAGTTTTGTTTAAAAAAAAAAAAAGAGGTGTTGCTAGAGACAAGTGAGACTTCAGTGGAAATAGAACTAAAAGCAGACCCTCGGAGAAAGAAATGGGATATGGACTGTTGCTGGGAAAAAATAATTGCCGTGATGTGTGTTGTTTAGTTATAATGCTCAGATTGTAAATTATACTTCGTGAGAAACATATGGCCACGTGCTAAACATCCAAATGCCATGGTTAATAAAACTGAATTCCACTGATCTATCTTATACTACTGATCTTACTTAGCGATTGGAAGTCCATAAAAGTACAAGTAAGTCTCACACACACACACACACACACACGCACACATGCACAGTCACACGCTGATGCATCTGGTGGATGCAAGTAATTTGTATGTACTTAGGTCTTGATACTGATGGCATTTGCCAAAGTTATGGAAACAGCCTAACTAACTTATCTTGGGCCATGATCTGTTCCCTTGCTTCTATGTCATCCAGGCCTTAGATGACAAAAGTCGTCCATACCGTGGCAAGAAAAGAGGATTTAACACTATATAGACATGATATGGTTTTGAATTTTGAAACTCAAGATTATATTTTCTAGTCAATAAAGTAATTTCTTAAAATATTTATTTATTTAGGGGCGCCTGGGTGGCTCAGTGGGTTAAAGCCTCTGCCTTCGGCTCAGGTCAGGATCCCAGGGTCCTGGGATCGAGCCCCGCATTGGGCTCTCTGCTCAGCGGGGTGCCTGCTTCCTCCTCTCTCTCTCTTTGTCTGCCTGTGATCTCTCTCTGTCAAATAAATAAACAAAATCTTAAAAAAAAAAAAAAGATCTATTTATTTATTTGAGACAGAGAGAGCATGGGTGGGAGGGGCAGAGGGAAACAGAATCTCAAGCAGATTCCACACTGAGCACAGAGCCTGACTTGGGGCTCGATCCCACAACCCCAAGATCAGGACCTGAGCCGAAACCAAGGGTTCGGACACTAAGCTAATTCCACCACCCAGGCACCCAGAATAAAGTCATTTTTTAAAGAAAAAAAAATTGGCTCTTCTACCTTTTAGTGTTGGTATTTTGGATAAGTAATTTAATTCCTCAGCATCAATGTAAGGAGAATAATACAATCTACCTTTTAGGGCTGTTAGAAGGATAAGGAAATTGATATTAAAAAGTAGCATGGTTTTAGGTGCATGCTTAGTAAATAATAGAGTGTTTTTTTTTCTCTCTCATTGTATACTGGTTACCAGTGAACAGAGCAGACAAATGCAGAGTTCCAATACAGAGAAACTATCTGTGGTTCTGTGTCCACAACCATGCTCCAAAACTTGGTTGTCTTTCTACCACTAGCCAGTCTTTAATAAAAGCACAACAACTGGACATATTTCCTAGGTAAGAAAGGTGCCATTAACCAAAACTTTGTACATTTTTCTCAAGTTTAGGATGAATAAACACAACATAATTTAAACCTGAGGAGCACTTAAAAGAACACCTGGTACATAAAATAGAGATGTATAGCCTTGATGCTTCTTTTCTAAGTGCTTTCTCTGGATAACTCACATTTAATTCTCACAGCCTGATGGATTAGATTCCACCACTCCCCATGTTTTATACAGAAAGAAACTAAAGTTATGTAGTTCAGTTAAATAACTTCCTCAAGGTTAATCTAGTGGGAAGTCACAGTCTTGGAAAGCAAACCAGGGTAGACTGTCTGACTTCCTCAGGGCCCATGCTCTTATTTGCTATTTCTGGAAATAGAGACTAAAAGCAAGTTATTAACATCTTCCCCAGAAATGGTCTATAAGGGGTTCCTGTTTAGTGGTATTCTTACTGCTTAAATATGTTTTAACCTGGTTCCTAATTTAATAATAATAAGAGCTAGAATTTATTAGATCTTGCCTGTGTGTCAGCCACTCTACCAGACATTTTACACTCATGGGATTAATTTAATTCTAATGCAAAACCTATGTGATAGATACTCTTCCTGTTCTATGAGACAAGAGAGTTAAAGGCAGAGAGTCTGCCCCAATCTATTTCATTCCAAAGCCAATGATTTTAACACAGAAGTTATGGGAAGAACCAATGATCATATTAAAGTGATCAACATAAGAGAAATGCAAGTTGAAACAGTATAAGGTATTACTATAGATCCATCAGAATCACTAAATTTAAAAGACGAACAAAACCACAGATGGAAGGAATATGGAGAAACTGAAATGCTCATGCAGAGGTGCTGGGCTTTAAAATGGCACAATTATTTTAGAAATGTTATCAGTTTCTAAAAAAAATTAAGTATACAACTATTCTGTGACCCAATAATTCCACTCTTAGGATTGCATTCAAGAGTGCTGCCTACACTCTGTGGCAGCCATTTTGATTCAGGGAACATTTATTGAATATTTACTAGGTACTGGGTAGGATGTGTATTAGTTAGGGTTCTTCATAGAAACAAAACCGATAATATGTGTAAGAAGAGATCTACTATAAGGAATTAGCTCACGTGATTCAGGAGGTTGAGAAATTCAGAATCAGCTGAGCCCGTGGTTCCTGTCTAAGACCAAAGGAGTACGAAGTAGGTAAACTAATGGTTTAAGTTCCAGTTCAAGTCCAGTCCAAAGGCAGATGAGGTCTACCTACAATGGGGAGAACAATCTTCTCTCCCCAGTTTATAGACTCAAAGGTCAATTTCATCCAGAAACTCTTTACAGATATGCCCAGAAACAATGTTTGACGAAATATCTCAGCGCATAAAATTAATCATCACACATGTTAAGCAACCTAACTCATTTTGTGCATCATGAAGAACCCCCACTAGGACGACCATATACCCCAGTGTGTCTGTACTGGTATTACTACTAATAGTGCATCTTCTCACTTTCAAAGAGTCCAGTTTGGATAGCAAACAATTTGGTTGCCAACATTCAGATCCATGTGTTCCTTCTTATGATCTTATTATCAGCTATGGCATAATTTGAGGATGAAACTTTATATCATCCTTGATTCTTCTTCTGCCAAATGACAGAGTAAGGCTGATGATCAAAATGCACTTAAATGTTTTCCATATTACCCAGGAAACAGATATCTACAATTGATTGAGAATGAGCATGTGTACATGTATGTCTTTCTATCAAAATGGCCTATTCAACATGTTTCCAAAGAAGACATACATATGGCCAACAGAAACATGAAAAGATGCTCAACATCACATGATATCAGGGAAATACAAATCAAGACTACAATGAGATAACACCTCATGCCTGTAAGAATGGCCAGTATCAAAAAACCCAGAAATAACAAGTGCTGGCAAGGATGTGAAGAAAAGGAAACCCTTGGGTAGTGCTGGTGGGAGTGTAAGTTGGTGCAACCACTATGGAAAACAGTATGGAGTTTCCTCAAAAACTTAAAAACAGTGACACCATATGACCCAGCAATTCCACTACCCAATTTATCCAAAGAAAACAAAAACACAAATTTGAAAGGATCTGTGTCCCTCTATGTTTCTTGCCGCATTATTTACAATAGCCAAGATACGGAAGTGAACCAAGTGTTTACCTATAGATGAATGGATAAAGCAGCTGTGGTGCAGATATGCAATGGATTATTTCTCAGCCATCAAAAACAGTGAGAGCTTGCCATTTGTGACAATACAGATAGACCTAAAAGGTATTACATCAAGTGAAATACGTAAGACAGAGAAAGAAAAAAAAAAGCCATATGATTTTCCTTGTATGTGGTATCCAAAAACCAAAGCAAATGGATAAACAAATAAAATGGCAAGAGGACTCTTAAATACAGAAAACAAAATGGTGGTGGCCAGAGGTTGGTGGGGGGAAAGACAAAAATAGGTGAAAAGAATTAAGATGTGCAAACTTCCCGTTATAAAACAGAGAAGTCAAGGGGATGGAAAGTACAGCATCGGAAATACGGTCACTAATACTTTAATAATGTTGCATGATTACAGACAGTGATCACATTTATCATAATGGACACTAAGTAAAGTATAGAAGTGTCGAGGCGCCTGGGTGGCTCAGTTGGTAAAGCATCTGCCTTCAGCTCAGGTCATGATCCCAGGGTCCTGGGATCGAGTCCCACATCGGGCTCCTTGCTCAGCAGGGAGCTGCTTTCCCTCCCTCTCTGCCTGCTTCTCTGCCTACTTGTGATCTGTCTGTCAAGTAAATAAATAAAATCTTTTTAAAAAAGTATAGAATTGTCAAATCAATATATTCTACATCTGAAGCTGATACAACATTGTCAATTGTACTTCAATAATAAATAAAAAAATAAATAAAACTTTTAAAAGGGCCTATTCGAATGTCACATTTGCTCTTAACTATCAGGATATTATCTCTCATTGACAAAAAGGCAGTCTCCTTGTATAAACTGTTCTAGAACATTTTTCTTACACCTTACTGTTGTATTCGATTAAAAAGCAGTTTTAGTGTGCATCATCGAATACGATTCTTGAAAGAATCGCTTACCGTAAACAGAGTAGACACCGTCTGTCCAGGACTCTTGGCCATAAGATTCCCTGTTCTCTCAAATCTAATGAGGGCCATGCCACTCCCTGAATTGTTCTTACGTGTACATGCCTTCCTTCCCCCCAGCCACTTTACTTGTTGATGGTCACCGTCATTTTGGTCCTCTACCCCTTACTATTTTTCATGCTGCTGGAACTCTCTTCTTCCAAGCGACCCTTTGTTGATTCACCTCCCAAATAAAAATCTGGTCATGGTTTCCCCTTGCTTAATCAACTCACCGGGTTCCCGTAGCCTGGCGTAAGAGGGACTCTCATTCCCCAGCGCATGGTCCCGTTCACGGACACTCTCTCCCTCACATTCTGTTCCGGCCACTCAGAACTGATTGAAATGTTCCCAGGATATCTTGTTTTTCCCCTTACATTCGTGTTTAGGGGCTTTAGAAATGCTATGCCCTTTTCCCGAAGCTCAGTCCCCGAACTGACCTGGGTAATTATTATTTGCATTTCCTGGGTCTGCCTCGATGTCATATTCTCCTTTATATCTTCCCTGGTCCTCAAAGACTCCAGTTGCCCAGAACATCTGGCGAACATCACACCCGAGCAGTTATTTAAACCACATTACATCGCCTTTAGGATTCTGTGACTCACCTATATTCTTACATACTTTTCTGTGTCCAGACAACAGACTCTCTGATGATGGCATGAGGTTATGGTCCTTTTAGTCACCCTAATATTCCCCAGGACCATTTGCACTGCCTGATACAATGTTGAGGCTCACTCTTCTTGAACACATTCATTGATGAAGTACAGTCCATCGGCTACCCAATTAAAAAATAATCACTACATAACTATATAAATAAATACATAAAATGATATAATAAAAGATAT
Source organism: Mustela putorius furo (assembly GCF_011764305.1). Lineage (NCBI taxonomy): Eukaryota > Metazoa > Chordata > Mammalia > Carnivora > Mustelidae > Mustela > Mustela putorius. Next base: position 11,899,524 of record NW_025421399.1, read on the forward strand.
TACAAGAAAGAATAGGATTGGAGAGGCAAGTGGAGGGTGTGATGCTTTAGATAAGATGACCCTAAAGGTCTTTTCTAAAAAGGCTTGAGCTGATGCCTAAATCTCAAGACCCAAGGCCAAACACAAATAAGGAAGAGTTTGGTCCTTACATTTGCTCTGGCAGGAGGAAGAAATTCCCTGAGGCCATGGGACACTGAGCACATAAGTTTGGATGAGGCACATCCATGTCTGGAGAATTTCAGGGCATGGAGATTCCACCAATGGAATCGTCCTCATCGGGAAGACGGGAGCACATGGGGCACACCAGGGATAGAGCCAAAAAGTTCAAAGATGCTAACAGGAAGTAGAAGAAGAGGCAAAGAAAGATTTGGAGGTACTGAAGATTAAGTTCTGACCACAGAGAACTTTAAACCACCACCACCAACAACAAATCCAGCAGCATTTACTTTGCCAAGGAAACAGGACTCTCCCGCCGCCCAGAGATTATTATTTGGGTGTGTTTTCCCTAGGAAGAAAGCAAAACTGCCAACAACCACCAAAAAGAGAAATATATATATATATAATATATATAATATATATTATATATATTATATATATTATATAGAATACATATTATATATGTTTATTCAAATATTTTATTCAATATTCAAATCCTTTATCCCTACAAGCAAAAGTGAAAGCTAATTGAACTTCTGAAACACGCGAATCTATTCATTTTCCTCAGAACCTACACGTTTCTGCTTTCCAAAGGGAGTGTGTCGTTTTCATAAAATTCTGAAAGCTTATCCCAATAAATGTGTTCTTTTCACTGAAGCAAATGATTACATTTATTTTTTTCAAAAACATTAAGAAGGTGATGAGATCATTTATTGTTGCTAAACTTTAATAGCGTCTAAGTAAGGGGGTCGGTATTTTTTTATTCCTTGTTTGTCTGTTGTTTTTTCCGCTCCTGCTGGACCAGTAGCAGCCTCCAAATGACATGAGGCTAAATCAGATTTTTTTTTTTCTTTCCAATTTGAAAAAGAAAAAAAAAAAAAAAAAAGCAAAACCTCACCTCAGCACCAAATGAGGCAGCTCATGCTGGTTTTGGAAAAGGAATTAGCTCCAGAGAGAAAAATAACAAAGTCCGCTCTGAGGTCTTTCCTATATATCGAGAAGGCCAGTTTGGAAAGGAAATGCGGAAAAACAAACAGAAGGTACCCAGGCTTCTTTATCATACCTGCAGAAGGATATGCCACAGCCTACACAGTTGTACCCTGGCGCCGGGTCTTCATTATTTTTTCTCTTTTAAAATGGCGCCCACGGCTCTATAAAATGATCTATTGGGACTTCAAAGCCGTGGCAATTGCATGTGGCACAGGATGTACACAATTAATTATGTGATGCTTAAATGACAGGGTGTAGGAAAAATAAGGGAGAAGAAGAAAAAGTTAAAAAAAAAAATCCAAAGTAAACTCAAAGACCTTGTTGTCTCCCTGCCAAGAACCAGTAGCAGATAAGGCCTCCAGTTGCCGTGGAAACTCGGGCCTCCAGGAGCCAGAATCCAATTTCAGAAACCACAAAATCAACATAAACGTGTGCAAAAATAAAAAGGTTTGTTTGGCAAGTAATAAGGAGAAGGGTACCAATGTATAAAACACACGAACCAAGGTGACCTCGGCCAACCGAAGCCGTAATGACGATGATGTCCGTGGCGGGTTTGGCACCTCCCGAAGGAGCGGTAACAAGGCACAGTCCACGCTGCTTTCTGCTATCAGGTAATTGCTACCTTTTTGAAATATTAACCGTCCACCGCCTCTTCCCATCACTCACCTCAAAAAAACATAACACCGCCCTTCCTGCGAGCGAGGCTGGTAGACCTTGATTCTAACCCAAGGGGCCAGAAAACAGCTAGATTTTTCGCTCATTTCTTAGATCAGAAATCACACGCTATCCCATCCAGGACAAAAAAAAAATGGATCCTATATAGAGACTTTATCCGTTCTGCAGGATCTGCAAGGGACAATTACAACCTACAGTTAAGAAGCAGGCTCCATGCGCAAGCTCTGAGTAAATGCAAAACTTCATGTTATTCTGGGCTCTTCATTTAATTTGCTTAAGTTTGGCATAAATAAATATCATCTAGGGGCACCTGGGTGGCTCAGTGGGTTAAAGCCTCTGCCTTCGGCTCAGGTCATGATCCCAGAGTCCTGGGATCGAGCCCTGCATCCGGCTCTCTGCCCAGCAGGGAGCCTGCTTCCCTTCTTCTCTCTTCTGCCTACTTGTGATCTCTGTCTGTCAAAAAAAAATAAATAAAATCTTAAAAAAAAAAGAAGTGTCATCTAAAATAAAAGCTCTTCGATGGGCAGACAGCTTTTAATTCATCCTACCCTCCCAGAAATTATTTACATAGGCAACATTATTTTTATGATTTTCCTTTATTTTCTTTAGAGATGAAATGTTCTAGACTCATTTCTTCAACAGGCTGATTGCTAGTTTGCTTAAGTAATACCAACTTTGTGTTCCGTCGATCGCTAGGCCTAGGAGACTTTCGGTATGAATTTCAGAGAACTCCCAAGCTTGAGGTCATAGAGAAAATGCACCAGCATATTTGGTACTGAGGAAGTTGCTTTTCCAGGAGGAAAAAAAAAATGAATTCCCAACAGATAAATACATAAAGAAAGAAACCAAACCCAACATATAGAAATGTCAAATATATATCCGTTCACTACAGAAACACCCCATCTCCTTTATTGCTCAATCCTAAGGTTTTGCTCTTCAAGTCGACAAATTTAAAATGTATATAATTCCATTTACAAGAAACTATATTGTCTATTGCTCATGTAGAAGACCCCACCTCCCGGGCAGAGACTCTAAGGCGTCTAACACATCAATTCCTTTGTCAGACGAGCCCATGGCTAAGGCCCATCTCCTCATGGCTGACCACTGTGTAAGCTGGACAACTAAGGAAAAACTCAAAATCCTCGGCCTCCATTTTGGAGCCTAAAGGAATGGTCAGCCACAGTGATGAGAAATACTTTCCTTCTGGGAACCGTAAGTGGCAGGGAGAAAGCCCAGAGCCTTTAGCTCTTCAGCACTGTGCTGTGTTTTGACCTTCAAGTATCTGTTATTAAGAGCAAGGTTTGCCCAATAGAAAATTCTACAAGGAGCAGAGAAAAATCTGTGTGGCCCTAACCATGGGGACATAATGATCTCAAGAGTGAGGGGGAGTTGAGAATCAGTCTTTTTGCTTTTGAAATTCCTTAGGGCATTATAAGAAAGGGAGCCCAATACTAAGAAGTGTTCATTTGACTCTGTTCACAAGTAGATATGCCACACCATTTTCTCACTAGAAGTTGCAACTTCATTTTTTTTTTTAAATTCACTTACATTGAGTACCCACTTGTTGGAAATACTAACGGTGTAGTCCTATAAATAAAAGTTTATGCAAGTCTTAAAAATCATGTTTCTAAGAATATTGAATGACTTTAGAAAATTCTGATATATCTTGAATGAAAAAGAAAATTCAGGATCTGTAATTGAAGGCCCAGAGTAAGGGGCAGCTGGGTGGCTCAGTCAGTTAAGTGTCTACCTTCAGCTCAGGTCATGATCTTGGGGTCCTGGATTGATCCCCATATCAGGCTCCAAGCTCAGTGGAGAGTCCGTTTCTCCTATACTTCTACCCTCCCCCCCAACACTGGTGCTCTCTCTCAAATAAATAAATAAAATCTTTAAAATAAAATAAGCCTTATGATAAAATATTTGAGAAAGAGGTTGAAATAAATATACAAAAATTAAAAAGTTATTTCCTTCAGCAGAATGATAGCTGATTACGGTTGATTTAACTTCCTCTTCATAATTTTCCATAATTCCAAATTTTATCTACTAAATATGCTTGTCATTTGATTGTTAGAATAAGCTAATACTTGTTATTTGTTAAAATAATTCAGACAATCGGCATTCAAGGTCAAGTTAAGGCAACCTACAATATTAAAATATATTTACACTTGCATTTAAAAAAAGGAGAGATAACGAAAATAAATTCTATAATAACACTAATCCTACAATGTGTTTTAAGTATCGTGCATAGATTAACCTATTTAATAACATCCTCATAACCACCCAACAAAGTAGGTAATCAATCCTATTACTTACTTCCTTTTTACGAATCTGAAGCACAGAGAGGCCAAATCGCTTACCTGAGGTCACTCAGCTTGATCCTGGAGGAGCTGGGATTTCAGTCCAGGTGGTCTGGTTCCAGAGGCTGTACGTTCAGGCCCCACATGGTAGGATGGCTGCAAGAAACAAAAATGGAATTTGCCTTTGGGTTCATCTCTCTCAAAGCAAATTCTGGAGATTTACCTTTCTATTATAAAAACAAATAAGCATTTAACTAACTATACCAATGGTTTCCTAGGCCTACACTTTAAGAGGAATCGATTGTGAAAGTTATCTAATGCAAAAGTGGGCAAGACTTCGAACTGTGTTATTGGAGAATATACAGAACTAAAATCCAGTCTAGAAAATAAAAGGAAGCAATGAGTCCTTACTTGCGCTCATGAGGCATGGCCTTTCAAAGCGTTCATCTTTCTGTGGGGAAAGGTGCATCAAGAGGTGTTTCCTTCCTAAGAACAAGGCCTGCTGCTGGTAATAGCCCCAGATCTTATCCCATTGTCTCTGTATCAAAAACCACTACAAAGGTCAGAGAGGGACAGAGGAGTAGAATCAAGCAAAAACCTCTTTGGAAAGATCATTTCTACCAAGGAGACATCATTCATCTAATAATGTTGCACGTTAAATCAATTTGCACCAAGAAAATGAAAGCCACCCATGGTGATATATAGCCTATGGGAGCTCCCCAAATGAGCCCCAGCCCCAGTCAATGTTTTAGTCTCTTGCTACTTCTTTTATTTTACACAGAAAATTAAATTTTAGCAGTTGAGTTCTATTTTCGTTGAGAATGTCTATTAAAAGTCTGGCTGTAATATTTATGAATACCAAAACAAGACCACCAGGGCACATAGGTACTAAAAGCAAGTCTCAGTCATAGATCTACCAAGCAGTTCCTCAGACATTAATAGTAAAATAATAATAATAATAATAATATAAAAGTCATTAGCTAAAACTATAATAGAGGGGTTCAAATAGGAGGAACAGATTGAAAAGGAAAGAAAAAAATTTAAATTTTGCAAAAACATGTCCTTTATGCAATTTAGAAACCCTGGCCTTCCTCTTGCTTGGATCCTGGGATGGATAAAAGATGTAGACTCAGGTTCAATGATCGGCTCATCAGATTTCATGACAAAGCATTCAGAAGATATTTTAGAGGAAACACTCAAATATTCCCTGAAGAGTATGTGAAAGTCTCAACTGCAAGCACGCTAATGCAGGAATTATTTCACCCCCAAGTTGTTTTCTTGCCAAAAATGTTGCTGAATTCCTAGTGGCTTTTATTTTATTTTGTTTGGTTGAGGTAAGGGTTGGTTTTCAGATTGTCTTGGGATACAGCGAGGAGGAGACAGACAATTTACTGTGAAATTGTTAGTGGCCAGTGCTGAGCAGAGATAATAATGATAAAACACATTAAAGATATACCATCTCATAGATGATAATGTGAACTAATGGAGAAACAGGGTTCGATTTGAAAAAAAAAAAAAAAAAGGAGTTAGTTCTCTATGGTATTTTCCAGTAACTATATTACCATCCACAGTTTCGTAATCTGTCAAAGTTAAAACTGAGGACCATCTTTGCCACTGGAAAATATAAGTACATTTTTACAAGATGAATTAACCTGAATCTGCAGTTAAAAAAATTAACCATTGATTTCTGGTTCATCTTTGTGAGGTGATCTTTGTGTTTTTTTTTTTTTCCCCCCTGGGTGACTTTATAAAAAGATAGTATTTTCTAAGCAATAACTCTCAGGACTACAGCACGTACCACTAAATTATTCTATTGCTCTCCCCAACCCAAAGGCACAGAAAGGAGGAGGAAAAGAGAAAGAACGAGAAACGGAGTCTTTCTTCACGCATTCCCGAGTCATAGAGCATCACCCCGTTCTCTCATGACACTCACCTTTCCTCTTCCCTTTTGCTACCCTCTCTGCTAACCTTTGGGAACCGCCCTTCCTTCATCTACGTGGGCTGGACCTTATCAGAATTTTTCCTGAGCCCAGGAACGAGGTTACACAAACACTGGCCTTGGGATGGCCAAAGTCTTGATGGTTCCCGCCAACAAACGGACTTTTTCCTAAACACTCCTTCCCCCTCCCTCCCTTCCCTTTTTTTTTTTTTTTTCCTGTAAAGAGAGAAGGCCTCCTATTGAAGCTCCAGGCATATGGAGAAAAACGATGAGAGAACATGGTGATCCCGGAGCAAGTTGGTGAGAAAAATGTGCCAGAGTTCTTAATGGGTTTTGTTCTTCCGTTGAGTTTAATTCAGTAGCTTTTGTTGCTGGATTGCCTTAATCAGAAGGGATTTAGGTACAACATCATGCCTTGATTCACCAACTCTGTGTGTGTGTGTGTGTGTGTGTGTGTGTGTGTGTGTGTGTATGTCCCCATGAACAGGGTGATTTTTAGACTGTAAAGAGCTGCTGGCTAAAAATCTTTCCACAGGGCAGAAAGGGCATGGTTTTCTTCCAGTCAACTTTCAAAGGAACAGCTCTGTCATCTGAACCCAGAGCTAACGTGGCCCACCTAGACTTTGCAGGGCTGATCTGCCTGAGTCCATTTCTCACTCTGCCTCCAGAATGGCAAAATGCCAAACACTCTCTCGGTAATCTCCCGCACTCGGCAGCTTCCAGTTTTCTCTATCGTTCACCTCTGTAGACCTTTTGAAGTGTACTTACTCTGGTTTTGCTCACTTCCCTGCCATTCCTCAGAATGCATTTTCATGATTTTGGGAAAGTAAAAGAATGTTAGACTGGGAAATCAAAAATCCTAGGACCAAAGCTATACATCTGAACAGGGAAGAGAGACAGAGTGTGAGGATTCCCATCCCTCAAGCCCCACCATTCTTCTTTGCCATCAATGTTGACCATTTCTTTTACAGAACTAGAAATTTTAAGGATTACAAAGTAATTTGGCCTTCACATATTCCCTGTTCCTTGGGTGGAGAAAGACCTATGAAATACACACTCAGGCCCAGTGAACTTTATTCTGAACATGGCTGACTTTCTGAACTAAGCTCATAGCGATCCTCGATAGCATAGGTGAGTTGAATTAAAGAATGTGGTCTGTCTGAGTTGTTATGGTAAGCTTCCCTAAAGCAAGTGCTTGAAAGCACTTTTCTGAGTCAGTTATATGAACATTTTAAACCAAGATCATCCATATGAGCTCATGAAAGGGAGAGAGGAGACAGATTTACCTTGGAGGAGAAGGAGGTTGGTTGGCAAAAGTTTAGAACCTGAGGTGACTACCTGGGGTTTCAGACTTCATTGGCCTCAGGTTGAAGGTGCAATGTAGTAAAACTCAAGATGCCAGGCTAAAAGTCTAGTCAAACTTATCTGAAAGTGAGCCACTCATGATGGAGGAAAAGTAGGGAGTTGAAGCCTGTTGCTTGGTTGGGCTCCTGCAGCAAAGACATAGTAGACAGATGCCAATCCCCCAACTGCATCCAACAAAGCTCTCTTTGATCCAATTCTGGATAAAACAGAGCTGCAGATAGCGGACTGTCATTGCTGCTTTATAGAAGAGGGAAGAGAGAATCAGGGAAGAATCAACGCATAAGATGTGCCCAAAGTGTAGGTCTGAGGGGGCTGTGATGAAGTGTGAAGGCCTGAATATGACGATGGAGGTGAGGAGTTGGTAGGGGAGGAAAGAACGCTTGGAAGAACAGTAGTCCTTAGCTGTCTTGTCTTTTATGAATGCGACATGGATGTAAACATCCCCTTCCTAAAATTGTGCAACTGATTAAGAAGCCTCTTATTTCTTTAATAAAAAGACCATGGGGGGCGCCTGGGTAGCTCAGTTGGTTAATCGACTGCTTCAGCTCAGGTCATGATCTTGGAGTCCCAGGATCGAGTCCTACATTGGGCTCCCTGCTCGGCAGGGAGTCTGCTTCTCCCACTGACCTCTCCTCTCATGCTCTCGCTCTCTGTCAAATAAATAAATAAAATCTTATAAATAAATAAATAAATAAACAAGCCATGGTAATTTCTTCAGGTGGCTCCCAATTATACGTGCATTTTATAATGATGATTTACTGGAAAGTCTTAAATACGACGGAGTAATCAGAAAATTATGTTCTATCGTGTGTGTTTCCTTTACGTGGTATCTTTCATGATACAGAGGAAGTGGCTGATAACAATTTAGCTTTACAAACTTTCCAGTCAATCTGGTACACGTATTATTCATGGTCATCTCATAAAATAATAAAACTTTTATGTATCCATAAAACGTTTAGTCCACGAGTTTATTCTTAATATTATTATTTTATGTGGCTAATACTCAATCATACATAGACTATTTTTTAAAATGAATCGACTGTATAATCACTTTTGCAGGCACTCTCATTGCCTGTGAGCCGGAAGATCACATTATGAGCTATATTAAATGTGTGTGATTACTATACCTTATGAAGAATATAATCCAGAAACCTTTAGACTCTAGATCACCACTGACAAAGAAATGGGATGATATTTTCGTAGCACTATAAAGAGCCTGAGTTTCCTAAGCCAGGAGCACTCATTTTAATAGTGTTCTTTTCCAACAGATTTCCATTTATTAATGTATATTTAGTATATTATCCAATACATGTGATCTATATATGACTAAGTTTTAAATCACCATAACTATAAATGCCAACTTATAAAAGGTTTGAGAAATTCCATGAGTCCAGGAAAAGGGAGAAGAAGACTAAAAAAATCCTAAGTACCTTCGATTTCAATTAGAAGTTTGTATGTGAAAAGCAACAACTGATCCTCCATTCTGAGTAAGATAGAGACTACTCTACGTAGCAAACAGAAGACCCTGACTAATTTAAAAACAATGATGTTAGTTAGGAGGATATGGCAAAATCTTACTCAGGGCGAGATTTTTAATTCCTTCCCTCCCACAGTATTGTGCCAAGGTCCATGATGGTTTGAGATAGGTAAGCTATTGGCTTACCAGCCTATAGGAACATGAACCCGGAGCCTTGTAAGATCTTTTATGGCCCTGTGAGTCTGTGAAATGTTGTAGTTCATTCTATGCTATCACCTCACACACAGCACTAAATGTATTTGCTGGCTGGCTTCCCTCTTTCTGTCAATGGTGCCACCATTCTTCCAGCCACCCAGGCTTGAAATTTTGGAGTTAGTTTTCATTCTTTTGGCTTCCTACCCCTTAGCCCAGTCACTTACCAAATTTATTCAACGCTTTTATGTCTCTTTCCCATCCAAGCCTATCTCGCTTGTCCCACGGCAAGACCTTAATTCAAACTCCTATTATTTCATGCCTGTTCAATTACAGTACTCTTGTAATTGGACCCTTTTTTCCAACCAACTGGCCCCATGTGCCACCACTAGATTAATCTTCTTTAAATATTATTTTGATCATGTGATTCATCTTCAGTGTCTCTGTCTTGTGTTCATCTGTTGTGCAAGCTGCTGATCGGTTCAGCAACAAAAGGTGTGTGTGATTAATTACATTTGGGGAACACCGCCTGTGGTGACCTCTGTAGGAAATCCACCAAGCTTCTCGGCATCTCGGGGACTGGAAGAAGAAATCTACCAATGGGAAAACCTAGTTCATTTTATTTCACTTTCCCATTTTTCAAATTTAGCTGTATATGGAAACGTTTTTTCCCACATAAATATCGTTAACATCTCTGAGAATGAATATTTTAAATAACATACTTTGGGAAACATTCATATCATAATACTCCAACTCCTTAGCTTGACATATTTTTTTCATAATTGTGCTCCATTCAGTCTGGTCTTTTATTACACTACACCCCCTCCCTTCCAACACCAGCACCACATCACACTCTACACTTTCTGATCAGATCTATCCTTTTGTCATTAACTTTTACTGGTTAAAATTTTTTAAAAAATCATTTGTATCCTTCAAGATCTAATTCAATGCCACCTCTTTTATGAAGATTTTGTAGTGCTCCAGTTGCAAAGGTTAGAAGGTCTCCCATGATTCGTGGGACACAACAATGGTAACAGTTATAGAGTAATTCTCAGTCCATTCAACTCAGTTTAGTGGAAATCTGTTAAGTCCCTTCTAGTCGTCAGGCACTGATGAGAGAAACTACATGATGGAAGGCCCTCCACTAAGGGGCTCAGTGGAGTGTTTGGAGAATTGGAGCTACTGCTATAAAAATGATATGCAAAGTACCATGGAAACCTAGTTCACTCTACTTGGACATCGGGGATGGGGGTGCTCATGTAAAACTATGGAAAGATGGTCTCTGAGCCAGCTCTGGTTTAATCAAAACATTAAACAATCATTGGCATTAGGTAATGAATTCTAGATAACCTATACTCTTGTATTGGACCCAAAACCTGTACCATCGGGCCGTGCTTCATGAGACAGAGGACCCCCGGTCACCATTACCTGCTACGAGTTCCTCATTCAAGTTGAAAACTATTCCCAAATAACTCTTCAGTTACTTATTCTTCAGACTACAGAAACCCAGGTCCTTTTATCTTTTCTCAAAGGTCTGATTTTCTAGTCTTTAATCATCATCCTGTTTCTCTGAACTCCCTCCAAAGCCTCCACCGCTTACTATGCCATGTCAACAGCAGAGAATGTCAGGCACTACCATACAACATGGGGAGGGTTGATTTAGCTAAGAACCCAGCTCACAAACACTTATTCAGAATATCTCAATCCTGTAGTGCAAAACTTGGCTGTGGCTCAAGAGTGTTTTAATGACCTGTTCAGACAGCATTACATGAGGGTGATGATTTTTTAAAAATTCTTCTGGGCATAATATTAAGCTGCAGAAACTCCCAAATAAGTACATCCACACAGCACTGAGTATTTAAGAGCTATTTATGATTTCCACTATTTACGTGTTTAAATAAGTATGACACATTCAAAATATTTAAGATATATATGTATGTGTACATACACACAATACATATATACCATAATAAATATACATTAAATATCTACTTGTATAAAATTAAATAAGGCATGTAATGGATTTTTTTTCGCACGATTTAAGTGTTGAGGGTTTTGTGTGTGTGCGTGTTCACATGTGGTGGCGTATTTCTCACTACTGCAAGAAAAAGGAAAGTAGAATATATCCTTAATTATACATGAGCACTGGGTGTTATATGCAACTGATAAGTTATGGAACACTACATCTGAAACTAAGTATGTACTGTATGCCGGCTAATTGAATTTCTTTAAAGATTTCATTTATTTATTTGACAGAGAGAGAGATCACAAGTAGGCAGAGAGAGGAGAAAGCCCGCTCCCCGCTGAGCCGTGAGCACCATGGGGGGCTCGATCTGAGGACCCTGAGATCATGACCTGAGCTGAAGGCAGAGGCTTAACCCACTGAGCCACTCAGGTGCTCCTGGCTAACTGAATTTAAATATGAAATAATAAAAATACAAAGTAATAAAATAATAAATAACCCCAAATCAATCAAATTTTAATTTATAAATTTGTGGCACAAAAGACAGAAGGAAAAGACATCTCACAATTAAAGGAATAAGAATTACATTCATAGGAGATTTCTTAAAATTATCAAGAGAAATGAGAAATCAACAATAAGGGAGGCATGTGATGTGAGGAGCACTGGGTGTCATATGCAACTAATGAATCACTGAACAGTGTATCAAAAATTAATGATGTACCAAATGTTGGCTAATTGGATTTAGATTAAAAAAAAGAAAAGAAAAACAGAAATGAGAAATAAAGGGAATTTTTAGAGTACTTGAGAAAGTAACTATCAAACAAAGGTACACTTTTATTAATATTAAGTGCACTGGGCTAACCCAGCTTTAAAAAACAAGAATAAAATCCTAATATCTTTGGGTTAAAAAAAAAAAGTTTCCACTAATACACTGAATTTAAAAATATATACTTCAAGGAGGAGGAAGATATGAAGAAAATTCAAGATATAAAAACAAATAGCAAGAAAAAGTGGTGAACATTTATTAAATCTAGACAAATATTATCTGGTTTAAAGCAATAATATTAATGCTGCTACTTAAAATAAATAGCAATTTTTAAAGAACAGTAATAAAGCACAGGAAATTAATAGCATATAAATTGGAGGATGTCAGGTCTTTATGAGGTCCTTATATTTCTGGGTGGGGGGAGGAAAGGGGCTAAAAATAGGGTTTAAGATATTGTTAAGCTTTGTACTTGAGTAACCAAATGTGCATGATAAAAGTTCAGGAGTGTTCACTAAAATAGTAGCAATATTAAGATTAATTCAAAATCTAGTTTGAAATTTTAGTATGTTAAAACCTTGGTTCATCCAATATTCATGATATAATTTCTAGACTAATCTCTAATGGGTAGAGATGGATAAACTCAAAACCCAGTGAATTTTTTTTTATATGGAAAAATAAACTACAGCAATTCAAAAAGCTACAACCAACCTTGAAGAATGTAAGAAAGGGAAGAAGAAAAGAAGAAAGGGAGAGGGATAAGTAGAAATTAGAAAGTTGCACTAAATTTGCTATTTAAAAGACAGAAATAATGAAATTATATTTAAAATATCCCAGCTTATAAATATGTATTCAGAATATACCACCCTTGATCTCTAAACAGCTCATAAAGACTTCTACAGCATAAAGACACATATTTTTTTTAACAAAGGTACTGTAAAAGATCTACTCAGGGTACAATCAACAAAAGGCAGCTAAAGTTTCAATATTATTGTCATACCAAGAATGCATTAAGACAAAAGCATTATCAGGAAAAGATAATTATTATATAATAAGCAATAAAGAGTTCAATTCATCAGTAACATAAAAAAATCAAATGTATTCATCTACTAATTTAGCTCTAGAATATATAAATAAAAAATGCATAGAACAGCAAGAAGAGGGGTGCATGGGTGACTCAGTTGGTTAAGCATCTGACTCTTGGTTTCAGCTCAGGTCATGATCTCAGGGTCCCGGCATTAAGCACCATGTCAGGCTGTGCTCAGTGGGAAGTCTGAGGGCTCTCTCTTTCCTTCTGTCTCTGCCCCTCCCTCCACTCAGGCTCGCATGCTCTCTCTCTTTCATAAATAAATAAATCTTAAAAAAAAAAAAAAAAAAGAACTGAGGTGCCTGAGTGGCTCAGTGGGTTAAACCCACCACCTTTGGCTCAAGTATAACTATAAAGATTTTAAAATTTAACTATACCTTGATCTCAGGGTCCTGGGATCAAGCCCCACATTGGGCTCTCTGCTCAGCAGGGAGCCTGCTTCCCTCTCTCTCTCTCTCTCTCTCTGCCTGCCTCTCTGCCTACTTGTGATCTCTGTCTGTGTTAAATAAATAAATAAAAATCTTAAAAAAAAAGAACTGCAAAAAGAAATTAACAAATTCATGATCATAGTGTGAGGTTATAACATACCTATCTCAATGATAAGTGGTAAGTAAAAAAATAAACTTAAGTAAAATTTAACAACAAAACTAACAAACTTGATTTAATGGACATACATGCATCTACTGTTAGAGAATATAACTTTCTCTTGAGCATAAAATAAAGTTTTAGGAAAACTGAATGTATGCTACTAGGCCATAATTCAGGACTCAATAAATTTCAGGAAGGAGGTAACATACAGAACCTGTTTTTGGTAAATAACAAAATTATGTTAAAAATCAAGAAAAACAATATAGATTTATTTATATCTGGTAATAAAAATGTACTTCTAAAAACAATGTAATGGAGCGTTGAAATGCATTTATTGAATGAAAATGAAAACACTACATATTAACAATTGTGGAATGTATAAAAAATGGAGCTTCATAAGAAATTAATGAGTTAAGCACCCATCATTACAATTTGGAAAAAGAATTATAGAGTCATCTTTAAAATGTAGGAGGAAAGAGATCGTGAAGTTAAGAACATAAATCAGTATAACAAAGTTTCAATAAAAGAATCAATGTGACTCAAATCTTTTTTGGAAAGCCTGTTAAAGAAATTCTCAAGATCAAAAATAATAATTAGTAATGGAAATGGTGCAGAAATACACACACCACAGAAGTTTTAAAGAAAGGACATAATGAACTACTTTTTACCAATCAATTTGAGAATTAGATAAAATAGATAAATTCGTAGATTTTTGTACTCAGAATATCCTGAAAGCTCTATATTACTTAAGATTTTTATTTATTTATTTGACAGACAGAGATCACAAGTAGGGAGAGAGAGAGGAGGAAGCAGGCTCCCCACCGAGCAGAGAGTCTGATGTGGGGCTCCATCCCAGGACCCTGAGATCATGACCTGAGCCGAAGGCAGAGGCTTAACCCACTGAGCCACCCAGGCACCCCATGAAATCTTTATAGTTATACTTTAAAAAATGTAATGCACACATTTAAAATACTCTCACATACACACATACAAAAATACCAAGGCAGCAGCATTTTATAAGGAGAGTTTTTCCAAAATATCAAGTACAAGATTGTTCTGATCTTACTCAAATCTAGAGAATGGATAGCTTATGTCTCAACTCATTCTTTAAGGCCAGTATAGTTTTGTGCTAAAACCACATAAAAAAAAGTGTAGAAGGAGAAAAAAAAATGGAAATGCTCATTTATTCAAACTTGGATGCGAAAATTTCCAAAGAATATATAATCAAATTGAATTCTACACTGTATAAAAGAAATTCCATAATGATCAAACTAGATTTGATTCAGGAATGCAAGGGTGGCTCAACATTTTGAAATCTATACACTTACCTCAGCACACAGCACCAATTAAAGAGACTTCAGACAGAGACTAAGGCAGCTGCCTAGAGACATGCCTCATTAAGTGGCCAAACTAGGGACTTACATGGGAACAATTGAATAGTAACTTCTCCCATGAGAAAGATGTAATAATGAAATGAGGTAAACAATATAAAGGAAAAGTGGCTGACGTATGGAAAATGATCCATGGGTCGGGAAAAAGAAACAGTATTCTTTTTTTTTTTTTAAGATTTTATTTATTTATTTGACAGAGAGAGATCACAAGTAGGCAGAGAGGCAGGCAGAGAGAGAGAGAGGAGGAAGCAGGCTCCCTGCCGAGCAGAGAGCCTGATGCGGGACTCGATTCCGGGATGAGAGATCATGACCTGAGCCGAAGGCAGCGGCTTAACCCACTGAGCCACCCAGGTGCCCCATGAAATAGTATTCTTTTAACTACTTTGTATTTTGCCCAATCCTTCACTCTTCCCTGTTGTTCACAAAACCTCCTGGATTTAGAATCAAGGGTTTGAAAAATTAGGATCTTAACTGTGGGTCTGTGTGTTTGGTTTTGTGTATATGTGGGTTCTACTCGATTCTGGATAATGTAGATACTATTCAGCTATCTTTAGTATGGGGCTCTTTGTGAAGGGCAAGACAGAGAGGTAAACAGATATTGGGAAGTTACTGTCAGGTCAGAAGGTAAAACAAAGATGCTAAATTGTGATTCTCAGAATGATCCCAAAGAGCCAAATAAATGGGCCATGCCCATAATAATTGGGCTACATATTAAATCGAAATTGTTCCAGATGATACCTGTGGAATCAGAATGAGTCTGGGACCCTGATTTTAAATGTGAACTATCTTTTTCCTATGTTGCATAGAAATCATAGAAATACTTTGTAGTGTCATTTCACGTTTCTGAGTATTTTCTTTTGGTCCCTCTGCTAATTCCTGGAAACTCTCCATTCAGAGTTGGACTCATAATCAGATTTGGCTAGTCAATACCAAGGCAACTGTCTGTATGTTTTCTTTCCACTGTATCACAGGATGCCAGCACACAGCTTAAGAAACAGTCAAGAAAATGAAGCCTGTTTTGTGAGGGGCTGATTAAGCAAGACAAAGTCAATTAACATCTGATTCCTCACAGGTTTCTGCAAGCAAATTGTTGCAATTACCCAAAACCAGTGAGCAAATTGTGAGATAATTAAAAAGGGCAGTCATGGCTCCACTGACATGGTCCTTCCCCTGCTGTCAGAAATTCCATAAGAGGCTGATTAAGGAACAATTTTAAACACGCAGAGTTTGCTGCAGGAAAATTCTCTCCTCTGATGACAATGGGCATATTAAAATACAACTCCTATCTATTTTATGTAATTTTAGGTATATTCCAAGTTTAACGTGTTTATCTACATTTTGTATTTTTAACAGTTTATTGTTTTCATTTACATATAAAATAAATGCAACATCTTTACAAAGTGTGGTTAGTTTATCTAAACATTGTCACAGCCAGGACATTTTACAGCTCTATGGAATAAAGGATAGACTCCACTGTTACTGTTTATAGTCTGTAATAGGCAACATAAAAACAAAGTCCACATTAGTTATGTAGACAGCATACTTTTATGAGCCTGTTAAACTTTGTTTTCACAGGCTACTTAGTCATTTCAAAATAGAGCCTAAACAAACTACCCATATATTTACTCAGTTTGTCACCAAGAATTAAGATTTGATCTCATTATGTAGGTGGTCATTAATGTAGGACTGCAGACATTTCTTTATCACGTTTACGGAAGAAGCTACCAAGAACCAAAATGGAATGGACCGGCAGGTAGGATGTGACAAGATTTCTCGAAGTAGATAAAGCGACATTTTGAGTGAGCCTTCGGAGCAGACAGAGATCGGGTTTTTCCGGCTGACATGGTTTGGACAAAGATTTGTAATGCTCTAGTTATATGAGGTTATTTTAAAAAATCCATCTCCATCTCTACAGGGGAGAGAGTTGTACATTTTTTGCTCAGTCTTATATTTTTGCACTTTGAGATAATCCAGTGAGGTGTGTTGTCTGTAGCTTTTAGAAGGACACAAAATAACTACTATATGCTTTAAACAGTATGGCCAGGATGGCGAATAAAAGGCAAATTACGTAGAGAACACTTTCAAAGTAACAGGACTGTTTAGGGTTGAGGAAAAGTCAGGGTTGACTTCCTGGAAATGATAATGTGTGTACAGCTAGAAGGAGGTGAGTTAAATGTGAGAATGTCTAGAAGTAGTGCTCCAGGACGGGGGATCAGGGGTACAGAGACCACAAGTAAGAGTGGGCCAAACACCAGAGGGAAACAAATGGGAGGCCAAAATGGCCGGAGCAAAGTAAGGCATCTGAATTTTATAATGGAAATTGATGTGACTGAAATATAACTTACATGGAAATCATTTATTAGGACAGTACATCTTTTTATAAGAGATGCTATTTTATTCACTTAGGAATTGATGTTTCTTGGAAAATTACTTATATTTATTCATTCATCAAATGCTAAATGAACACCTACTATGAGCTAATGTTTTAGGGTGTTGGGTGTGTTAGTGAAAACAGCAGCCAAAGATTCCTATTTTAATGTAATTAACCAATGACCATGACCAATCAGGATATATCCCAAATTTAAAATGATTGGTACTAGAAATTCCATTTATGTAACACATCACATGAATATGTCAAAAGAGAAATCTCTCTATGTATGTCTAAATAATGAGTTATTTAAAAATAGGAATTTTTAAATTTATAATTTTTAAATTCTAAAATAGGAATGATACAAATCAATGGGTGACAAAATACTGAAACATAAATGGAAGAATTCTCATTGCAGTCAGGAAAAGAGCCGGGAATACCTATCATTACATCAATTATTCTAGAAGTTCTCGTGGATGCAGTAAAACTGACCACCAAAAAAGGGAGATTACATGCCACTCTTTGTAGATAAACTGTTCTATCACTAGAAAGCTTATGAGTCAAGTGAATACTTATTAGAAATCGTAAAAGAATTGCATAGGAAGCTTTTTTCCCCCAAATACATAGAGATATCAATAATTTCCCTCTATGTACTAGAAATAGCCAGCTTGAAAAATGTGATGTCAATACACTAAGAACTATAAAAATTTATGGGAAATTAAAGCGAGGATTCAAATAAGGCCATACCCTTAGTTGAGAACACTCAATAATGTATTCTCTAAAATTATTTTAAGAGTATTTGTTAGTTATAATTGAAATACGACTTGATATTAACTGGTAAAGTGCTTTTGGAGTTCATCTAAATAGTAACAATTTGAGTATAGACAAGAAAAAAATTAAGAAAATAGGGGAGGGGTGAATAACAACAAAACTACAAAAATTAAAATATGTGATGTAAGCCAAAGAATAGAAAAACTGGACTAACAGAAAACCCAGAAGTAGACACATATATGTATTTCATTGAATATTAAAGTAAAAAATGTCAGATCCATGAAGAATGGACTCAGCCATAAACTAGATATCTGTCTTACGCTGCTTGTTCTAGAATGCCATTCTCTTGTGATTTTAGCTCATTGGTGGGATCCAAAACCATCACTGCTGAGAATTTCACCTTCCCATTGGGGCCATGAGCAAGGATAAATTCAAACAATGAGTTATTTCATGGAAAAAAAATGAAAAACAAAAAAAAAACACAAAGTATAACTCAATACAAACACAAACACACACATACACACTCACACACACAATGATCAACTGCCAAAAACTTTTATTATAAAATTTTGTCATGAAAAGTTCTATCTGATTAATATAGTGGGCTTTTTTTTGTTTTGTTTTTTTGTTTATTTTGTTTTGTTTTCCTTTCTAAATGTCAGGAATCCTGTTCATTGGCCCCAGGACCGCCATCACCGGAAATGGCTCCTTTATCAAAAATGTACCTAGGAAGTCCATATTCAGAATGCAGGTGAGATGGATTTCATGGCATTAAAAATGAGGTATATTGGTCTGAGGCATCCACAAAGCACCTACTATGGTGACAACAACACTGGCCAAGTCTACTTTCTGGCATGAAATGGACTCTGCCATCAGTTCCTCTGCCAGAGTGGGTCTACATAATGCAGGTGACCCTGGGGGGGTGCTTGCATGACCCTGTTTTTGTCTAGAGAAATACCATGGTTAAAATGTTTTATCTTAAGTTTAGATTACCCACTCAATGCAAATAAAGAAGCACCTATATGCACCCAGACACACACATGTCCAAAGATCCTGCATTTGTATCACCTAAATGAAAGCTTTCCCTAACACTTAAGAACATGTACATAACATGGACTATGTAATATTACATGGAATATAATATGCACATTACAGGACTGTGTAATAACAAATACATATGTATGTGTATATATATCACACACACACGTACAATAAACACACACCCTGTGTGTGTGTGTGTGTGTGTGTGTGTACCTTTTCTCTTAGGATAACTCCCTGAAGTCTACTTGTTTTACATCAAAGGGCACATATATTCTTTAGAGCTTTAAAAGCAAATTTTCCCATTTTCCCTCAGAAAGTTTATGCCTCATGTTCATTAGGTTTGGAGCCTAGAGATTAAAAGGGGGAAAATGGGGGCACCTGGGTGGCTCAGTGGGTTAAAGCCTCTGCCTTCAGCTCGGGTCATGATCTCAGGGTCCTGGGATCGAGCCCCACATCGGGCTCTCTGCTCAGCAGGGAGCCTGCTTCTTCCTCTCTCTCTTTGCCTGCCTCTCTGTCTACTTGTGATCTCTGTCTGTCAAATAAATCAAAAAATAAATAAAATCTTTTAAAAAAAAGGGGGGGGGATGTCCTTTTCTAGGAAAAATTTTCCTTCTCAAGTTAACTCCCAAAATACTCAAGCTGGATGTGGGGATGGGAGTAAAACAATTATTCAATTATTCTCTGTTTTAAAACATCCCTCTAGGGGCACCTGGGTGATTCCGTGGGTTAAGCCTCTGCTTTTGGCTCAGGCCATGATCTCAGGATCCTGGGATCAAGCCCCGAATTGGGCTCTCTGCTCAGCAGGGAGCCTGCTTCCCCTTCTCTCTCTGCCTGCCTCTCTGCCTACTTGTGATCTCTGTCTGTCAAATAAATAAATAAAATCTTTTAAAAAATAATAAAATAAAAAATAAAATGTCCCTCTTGAGATAAACCATAAGACAGTCTTAATTATAGAGGACAAACTCAGGCTTGCTGGTGGGTGGGCTGAATATGGTACGGGTATTAAGGAGGGCACTTGTTGTGATGAGCACTGGAAGTTATACATACACATAAGTGATGAATCACTAAATTCTACCCCTAAAACCAATACTACGCTATATGTTAACTAACCTGAATTTAAATAAAAACTTGAAAGAAAAAAAAATTCTAAAAAAAATACAATGTTCCTCTAAAATGTATAAGCTCAAGCTATATTGAGCTATAGTTACAATAGTTACCCAACGAACAAAAAGACACAATTACCTAGAATAGCTTTCGTTCTCAGATTGCCACCGTGCTTATGGTAATTTTTCTCGAAAGAATCTTTTCCATATTTAAAAATGTTTAAGTAATGGCTCGATGAACACCTAGGAGGGAAACTGGAAGAACATGACTTCAAGCCAAGTCTAACAAGAAGGTGTCAGAGTTTCTATTAACCTTTTGCTTTTGGCACCCAGTCACCCTGGTGGAAATGCGCACTGAGAGAGGAATAAACAGGATGGGCTCATCGATCCCCAGGAGTCTGAAGAATTTAGGATTTAAAGATTTGCTCACTGATTTTGAACGGAGCTATTGACAAAATTCTACTCCCACTTAGAGTCAACCCTACCCCCCTTCCTGAAGCTATTGAGTGAACAAGACACTGATTCAGTGTGTGGCTGGTCCAGAGCAAGGGGTACCTGTCTGTGACTTTCATTACTGTTGGGCTGAGAACTGCCACCATTGGTTATGGCCAGAGTATTTAGTATTTCAACCCACATTGGCTCTTGGAATGTCTCACCTTAATGTGCCAGCTGTCTCAACAGTACATAGAAGCTCGGTCAAGGTTATCTGAACATGTGACCTCTCCAGGACTGGACTTTTCAAGCCTCCATCAAATTTGCTTTGTCATAGAGCAGACGGATGAGACGGGCATGTTACTAAGGAGGAAGGAAATCTGCCAACTTCTAATAGGCTTATGATTCATCCTTTGACGGCTCATCGGCCTTTCTGGACAACAGTGATTGGCCATCTGGTTTCATTGGGGATGATAAATTCAGCAATAAACATGACTCTTGGTCTTCTGTCCCACTAAACCCAAGTCACAAATATTGTGAGTCAGATGTCCCCACCCAACAACACAACAGCTCCTGAGCTCAAATGCTCCTTTGACGGAGCCCATGCCACCCAACTTCAATTATGCCTGGGCTACATTTCTGTTGGAGGCACTACAGGATTTTTTTTTTTCTCTAACACACCACACACACGCACACACACATGCACACACACAATTTTTTTTTTTAAGGAGGCAGAGGCATCCAGCCAAATAAACTACGTTAAGCAGTGGGTTCCATTTTAGGTGTTGACAGTGTATAATAAATCCAGGCCTACCTAACATTTACAGGAACGTTATAAAATGAGTGAAATGGCATGAGCTGGTTGCCAGGCCAACCAGACAAACACAATAAACAGGCAGCAGTGACAGGAGTAAGTTACACCATCTCTCCGGTCTGAAATATATCACTTTACATTAGTCTTTGACCACTTTGAAAGCTCTTTGTTTTATATTTTTCAAAATGCTCTTTTACAGCATAGATTACCATTAAATCTTTTCAGATGAGGAAGTTTCTTTTTTTTTTTCTTCCCAAACTCACATAGCTCTAGAAAGTTAATATTTATTTTTATTTTAACTCTAATTAAAAAATAAATTCAAGTCTTAAGAACAATGTTAAGGCTCAAATCCTAACGGTCCCTTCTGGCAGATTAAAAAGAAAAAAAAATTTCCCTAGACTAGAAAGAAAATAAACAATAACAGTAGTTAGTATACTTCGTTGCTTTAAAATGTTCTGTTAAAATGGCAGCATTTGGCAGGACTATTTAACTCTTTAAAAGTCAGTCTGCATTCTGAGGTACTTTCTCTCCTAATGAAGAATACATTTTATTATAAACACAGAGTTCTAGAATATTCTAGCTGGAAGGGTCTTAGAAATCTTCAAATACTCCTTTATTTGACAGAGTAAAAAAGAAATAGATAAATTAGGGTTTTTTTAAAATAATCATTAAAAATAATAACATCTCATTTCTGCTATTTATACCCTACAAAAGTAGTGACTTTTATTCCTTTGGCCAATATTCACACAAGTGAAACAAGCTCTACCTCACTTATTTTCAGCTTCAGCTTTGAACAGCAAAGTCATGTAGAATGATTTCGAATTTTCCATACAAACTGAAATAAAACTATGCCTGTAAGACATACATAGAATACTTGTAAAACTCAGTTAAACCAAATTTGTTTGACTCAAGAAAATATTGCCAGATTATCAACTATCCTTCCAAAGGGCATATTTGCAAATAGGGTGACCAACTTGTCCTCATTTGCCTAAGGCATTTGAGCACGGACAGCCCATGCTTTGGAAAACCCTCAGGTCTGGGCAGAAAGGTATACTTGGTTACCTTACTTGAGTAGGTAATTTATCTTATTTCCATTGTTTTCAATATGTCTCATAAAGCCTTGTTTGTCAGTCGCTTTGAGGAAAATTTCACACTTCCCTAAAAACATTAAAAGCGAGATAAGTTTTCCCTGATGATGGTTCATTTCTTTATAGAATCCATATTTAAAATCTACTTCTACAGTTGGAATAGTGGGTCTGGTAAGAGGCATTCAGAATACAGTTAACCTAGGCATAATTTCAAGTTCCTAAATTCTCACTATATCAGCACAAGAATTTCACTGCTGATAGTCTGGAAGAAACGAGCTTCATTTCCCGTGGACTGGTTTATCATTCCTCCACTTGTATCACCAGGACTTAGTTTTAAGGAAAACAACACAAACATTAAGAAAATCAGAGATGTAAGGTTAGAGGTCACCCTCCCAGAAGTTGGTTACAATAGATCATAAATTCCCAATGCTTCTTAGAAACGACATATGTAATGCTCTGAACTCTCCCAAATTGATCGGTATTTTAGTCTAAATGGCACATTTGTTATATTGACTAGAGAAAAGGCATTGTTCTTGCTTCCTATGGGCAGAATTGTTAAGTCAACTCCACAGATCACCTCTCTCACAACTTTCATTTTCTAATTCTGTATTTTTGTCATGTTATAGGCAACTTGACACCTAAGAAAGTTTGAGAAAAATAAAATTTTCTGATCCAAAATGTTTCTGCTAAGGATACAAGGACATAGATTAACTGTACAAAGAGCCCAGGTTCTTCATGCCTGGCTGTTCCCACACACTTTTGCCGCATGATTCTGAAGTTCCATTTTCTAAATAGATGGGTCTGTTTCCCCATCCTTTATGATGAATCTGTGATGTGCTTCAGTCAACAGGATGCCACGGAGTGAGGGCACACCAGTTCCTAGCCCGGGCACTTCTCTCTTGCTCCTCCATCTCTACTGTAACAACACGTCTGGGCTAGCCTGCCAGGCAATGAGCAACACAGGCCCCTGTGCTCTCTGATTCCCAGTTAATAGCTAACAAACTGCCACATGGTTGAGTGATCCCATCGGAGAACAAAAAAACACCCAGGTGAGCCCAGCCTAAGTGAGAAACTAAACTCCCGGACTCGTGATTTTTAAGATGCTTTTTGTCGTAAGTCACCTGTTTTCAATGTGGTTTGTTTTATAGTATTACTAGATAATAGGTAACTGGTAGAATGTAAAGGGTCCCGTATCCAACCGCCATCAAAACACACAGACTCTGTAAAAAATTATAAAGCAGTTGTGATGTTGATACCTCCTAATACCATCTTGGGGCTTGACTGCAACCTTCCTGAGCTCATACCCCAAGCCAGTTAATGCTCACATACTCTCCCTTGGTTGTTTGATGCTCCTCCCTGAGGTAACAGTACCTCAAAAGGTACTCAGGCTTGGCCATCATGCCCACAAAGTATACTACTTATCTGGTATGCTATTTTAAAAAAAAGGAAATTGATTTTAAAAATCACACACATTTGCACACACAAATAAAGACTGAATATCCTCCAAGAAATTTCTATTTCACTAGCATATTCTTATAGATCTTATTGTATTAGTACAATGCAGTAGTGAGCCTCTAGATATCAAGAATACATGAAGACTGCTTGAGAAGGCAGTTGGCACACTTTTTTTTTTTTTTATTTTAGACTTTGGTAATTGACTACCATAGCTAGAGCTAATTAACCAATTGGTTAATTAATGCGCTAATGTTAGAGCTCCATCCATGACCAGCATAATATCTGTGCTTCCGGAGATACAAATGTATTCTGGCACACGTGCTGGAATGCTGCTAAAAGATATCATTTCCAGATTTTAGTGGACTTAATTTCTAAGCTATTATTGTTTACTCTCAGTTCTCTATTTTGACTGTGTTTTGTATGTGGTATCTAGCAAGTAGACATTTAGAACTTAAATTTCCTGATCTTCTATATTATCAGAAGTTTGGCAAACACTAATTATTTGCATTGTTAAATGGATACAATAATTATGGAACAACTGAAAGAGATAATTAAATGCCCTATGTGAAGAGATAACTTTAATAATTAGGCATAATGAGGGGTGCCTGGGTTGCTCAGTCAGTTGCGCATGCAACTCTTGATTTCGGCTCAGGTCATGATCTCAGGGTCGTGAGATGAAGCCCCGCATCAGGTTCCATGATCTGTACAGAGTCTGCTCTCTCACCCTCCACCCCTACCCCCACTTGCTCTCTCTCTCTCTCTCTCAAATAAATAAATAAAATCTTAATAAAATAAGTAGGCATAATGATAAATGTGAAAAATAAACAGAATAACATTAGAAGTATAATTACTTCTAATAATTAGAAGTATAATATTTCTACATTTATTTTTTCACATTTATCATTATGCCTACTTATTTTATTAAGATTTTATTTATATATATATTTATATATACTATAATATTTCCTATATCAATTCCTATTTCTTTTTTTTTTTAAAGATTTTATTTATTTATTTATCATAGAGAGAGAAGCGAGAGCAAGCACAGGCAGACAGAATGGCAGGCAGAGGCAGAGGGAGAAGCAGGCTCCCCGCCGAGCAAGGAGCCCGATGTGGGACTCGATCCCAGGACGCTGGGATCATGACCTGAGCCGAAGGCAGCCGCTTAACAAACTGAGCCACCCAGGCGTCCCTCAATTCCTTTTTCAATTAAGACTTGAGATATTACTGACGAGCCATGAAAGATGGTTACTTCTTGGGTCACAAGGGGCAAGAACTTATTAGCCTTCTGAGACTACTCTGACATCGTTCTTACCACATCTTATAGCCATTTCTCCTGTGCAGCTTCAAATTTATAAGAAATATGTAAAATAGATACTCTGTTGACCAACCATGGCCACTCCCATTCTTGAAAACTACCCTCAGAAAATAATCAGTAGTGAAAGGGAACTGAAAGCAGTAAGAAAGGAAAAAGTGGTAGACAGTATTGAATGTCACGGACTGCCTGAAATACAAGAATCCTCGTTTTCCGATGCCCAAGTTTGACAATATTTCACTTAGATGGTAAAGAAATAAATGGTGAGCTGTCTAAAATTGCTAAATAATCAGTCTGTGTAGCTGTCCACGGCTGAATAAAGCTGCTTCAGTGCATGAACCCATTTTTAAGTTTTGCTCAGGATCGTCTCCTCATGTTATTTCCCTCCGCTACCCTTCCCAATCCTTGCTCACCATGCTGTTTGGAAATCTCTAGAGGAAGGGTGGGGTGAGCCCCATGACTCCTGCTCTCTTGCCATTTTTAGCTGCCTGCAACCTTTCCTGGCTGCCACAATTTATAGACTTGGGCTCGGTCGCCTTGTCAAATAACAAGCGTCTGGCTCATGAACCCTGAGGTGGACTCCCGTTAAATGGAAACGTGTCCACTCCACCATAGGAAAGCAAAGAAGGGGCTCGAAATGTCAATGTGTGAAAAGTCAAGGTTAATGGAGTGCAAGATTTTTACAAGAGAACCACCACCCTGCAGTGACTAATTAAACTGAGTGAGGTCCAGATGGCAAGCATCTTTAAAGATGCCAATTATAGATTCAAATGTTTTTGTGTGACACTGTTTTCCTAGAAAGATTAAGTAGGAATGACGACTTGCTTTTAGTGTTAGGCACCATTTTATTCCACCAAAGATCTGGCCAGTGCCTGCTCTTGGCTGCCTCTCAACTGATGCTAACTTCATCCTATATCCTAGGCATAGAGCAGACACCAAGAACATTTACGTATCTATAGCCAGCCTGAAAAAGGAGAACGGATCCTGGTGAAGAATCTGGATTCCCCACATTTGTCTTACAGTGACTGCAGGCTTGGCTTTCAGCGATTTAATTAACAGATCCTTACTGGATGGGCCCCCAAGCCTGGTAAATTCCACCACCATAGCCACCTCCTATAGGAAGAGTCTTGTATGGGGCCAAGGGCACAAAAGATAAGAGGAGAAAGAAAACTCTCAAAAAGATGTAATCACACTGAACAACAGTGAAAGATTTATACTTACCAGGCACATGGGCAAGATGGAATGAGTTGTACCCAAATTCTTCCTCTTCAAGACACAGAAAAGTCAAATCGATCTTTTTTCTCTTCTACTGAGTCTCATATTTGGATAGCATCTGAGGGGTTTGAAGTGGCAGGGGGGGTGGGAGGTTGGGGTACCAGGTGGTGGGTATTACAGAGGGCACGGATTGCATGGAGCACTGGGTGTGGTGAAAAAATAATGAATACTGTTATGCTGAAAATAAAGAAATTAATTTAAAAAATCAATTCAGGGGCGCCTGGGTGACTCAGTGGGTTAAAGCCTCTGCCTTCAGCTCAGGTCATGATGCCTGGATAGTATTCTTCAAACTACTATTTTGCTCACTAGTCCTGCAGAGCAGGCTGATGCTACAGATGTTGCCAAAATAGTCCACGTTCAAAGCACTTTAACAAGCTCTGCATTAAACTGAATTTAAAAATGTTTCTTTGCTATAAGACTTCTCATCTCCTTTATCTAACTATGGTGTACCATGGACTTCTGGGAAAGAATGAGATATTGTACACCTGCCACACCTGCCCTACCTCCAACAGACATGTACACACACACACACACACACACTCACACATTATCAACGGCTTTCAGACTTTAATTTTTTAGATTTAAAAACTTTTTCTAGATGTAGATGGAGTGCAATACTAAATAATTAAGGTTTCTGGGGAAAAAACTGAAATGTGGGGAGCATTAATCTGGCAAAGGAATCAGGATATCATGGAACAAAGTGATAAAGCAAAGAGATTAGCTCACTGTTTGGTTTTTTTCTCATTGTAATCCTTATATTAGCTATTTAAAAACTCCCAAAGAGGGAGCAGAAAGAGAAGCAAAGGTAGTCATACACGAGTGAACCTAATGGCTCATGAAAATTTCTACGTGCTGAGATCAAGGAAGAGGTCAAGATAACTCTGAAAATTCACGACTGGAGAGAAAAATTATTACTAAAAGTTGGGGTGGGGAACTGGAGAGAAATCCAGGTTTGTACTTGTGGAATTTGAAGGAATGGTATCTTTTGGAGCTGTGTTGGCAAAACGGAGTGACTCAGAGATTCAACTTGTTCTGAAAGGAAGGAATGTTAGGCTTTTGATGTCCATGATGGACCTCCAGAGCTATCCTGTGTGACAGGAAAGCAGACAGTAAAAATGACAGCTGCAAAAAACTTGAAGGGCTAAGGGGAAAATGTTTTAATGGGTATTCTGTGCCTCCAGATACCTAAAGGAATCAGAGAGACTGAGGTGTATACATGTGTGAGGGGGAGGGTAGGGGAGAAAAAAAGTGGGGGAGGGGTGATGCTTTTGTGTGTGTGTGTGTGTGTGTGTGTGTGTATACATGTGTGAATAGTTGTTAAAAGATTCTTTCTATAACAAAACATGGAAATGAGCTGACTTTCAGTCAAGTTAATAGTTTCAATTTTGGCTAGTATTACTGAGCACGTGTTGAAATCCCAGAAATACTTTATATAGAGAAGCATTAAAATAATCTTACTAGGCAAATACCACCCTTTCCTTTATTAAGCAGTTGTATTGGGCTATATTGTACATATCTTAACATCTATCCATTTAAAGTATAGAAGTCAATGGTTTTTGGCAAATTTACTGTGCTGTGCAGCCATCCCCGTTTTAGAACACTTGCTCACCGTGCTAAGATCGGTCATGACTGCTCCCATCCCCAGGTCTAGGCAATTGTCTTCTTTTTCTCTACATTTTCTGCAGGTACCATTCTATACCCATCTTCATCTGAGAAAACGATGTTATCTTTTACCTCGTTCTAAAAAAAAATTCTTCTAGTCAGTATGCAATATAAGAAAGAGAATGTCTTTGAAAATCATCAAAAAACCACCACAAAACAAAACAAAAAAAAGCACAAAAACAAAAAGCAGCTGAGGCTAGAAATATAATATCTGCACAATGGATGATGGGAGATATTTCTTATATTAAGTTAGTATTTTCTGTGTTCGAAAACAAGAAACTAAAGGTGACACGTCCGTCTAAGAACCAAGATCCTACAAGAAACCTGGTACGGAATCTAAAAAACAAAGTCAACGAACAGATAAAACTCAACAGAAACAGACTCCCAGATACAGAGGACAAACTGATGGTTGCCAGGAGGAAAAAGGGACGGAGGATGGATGAAGCAGGTAAAGGGGACCAAAAGGTATAATCTTCCCGCTGCAAAATAAAGTAATATACAAGGATGTTATAAGTTGGAGCATAGAGAATATAGTCAATAATATTGTAACAACTTTGTATGGTGAGAGATGGTAATCAGACTTCTTGTGGGTGGCAGATGTATAACACATATAAATATGAACTTGCAACGCTATCCACCTGAAGCTGACACAATATTGTATGTCAATTACTGGAAGGAAACAAGGAAGGAAGGAGGGAACAGAGGAAGGAGGGAAGAAACCCGGTATCAGGAAGAAAATAAGGGATATTTTACTCTGGGCTGAGTTTTCAGACATGACCAGTGTGGCTCAGTGGGTTTGCAGAAGGCTACATTTGGCATTTTCCAGAAGAAAGCCTGATAGTCAAGTGCACGGCAAAGACAGCCACTGTGGTCAGAAAGTATTTTGATTTGGCCCATAGTTCGAGCAGGGGGCAGAAATGGGCCACATGGAAATTGGCGCTCAGAGGAATTGCATCTGGAAGGCAAACTTTCCAGGCTGCTGACGGCTCAAAATGTCAAATTGTTTGAAAAAACAAACTCTGTGACATAACAGATCCATGCAATGAAGTTTTCAAGATGTTCCCCACAGAACAGCATGCGGCAGTTGGCACAATAAACCTAGTCCCCAACCAGCCCCCAAATACTGTCTCAACAACCAAAAGAAGACGATGAAACTTTGAGTCTTACATAAAGTTGTTGAAAAATCAATTCCACCAGCTAGATTTTCCCCTGCTTTTCCATTCATACAGTAATAATCCAATATTCTCTGTTAGACTCAACTTTTTTTCAAGTGGCCCAGCCTCCTACTTGTGGTAAGTGCACATTCCTACCCCCCTGAAAGGACACAGTCTAAATATTTCACATGTATTGAAAGTCTAAGCCTTACAGATATTACAAAGATAAGGCTCACACGAAAGTAAAGAAATCTGTTCAAAATTACCTCCGAATGGAATATTCCTTCGATGAGCCAAGAATTGATCATCATGCCCGAAAATCAGCCATTGGACATTAGAGATAAAACGAAAGTTATTAAAAAACAAAACAAAACAAAACAAAAAAGCAGACACATGGGTCAGTGGATCAGAATAGAGAAGCCAGAAATAGACCCTCACACTAAGGCCAACTGATCTTTGACAAAAAAAAAAAGGAAAGTTGGTAGAGAAGCAGGAGATGGTAAAACTTCTGGGAATTTCTAAAATACAGTCTGATTATACAAAGTATAAAAGTGAGCTTATTCTTTCAGAAGATATTTGTGGTTCACTGGAAGGCTGCTTGGCGTTTCAATTGTGGTTTCTTTATTCTCACTCATCCTTAAAAAATGTGATGAGTGTAATAAGCTTTGCATCCATTTTCAAGGCACAGGAAGTACGAAGTCCACCCAGCCCCAATCTGGCAAGCATCTTCCTGCTTCTGCAAATTTCCTCCATCACTCAACCCTGGGCCTGACCTTCCATTATCTTCCCCAGTCACCTGTGTTATCGTTCTGGAACCAAATCTATCAAGCTTCGAAGTGTTTTTTTCAAACACTCCCATCTTCTCCATTTTGTTTTGTGTCTACATAAATAATTAAGAAAATGAAAGTCTGAGAAATACAATCATGGGCATCTTGAAAATGTTATGTGTGTTGGGCGCTTGACATTTCCAGATTTTTCAGTGATGTAAAGAATGCAAAGAGACCCGGACACAGGGAAAAGGGTAAATGGTATCAACCCAGATATGCTCCGTATGTATTTTTCCTATTTTGGGGGGGAGGGGTGTCATTGTTGTATTATTAAGATTTTGTCTTTCCGAGGTGTTTAAGATTCGCTGCAAAATTGTGGCAAAGGCACAGAGATTTCACGATGGTCCTTGCTGCACATATCCCCAGCCTCCTTCACTGTCAGCATCCCCCACCAGAGAGGCACACATTATCCCTGATGAGCCTACACCGACACAGCATTATCACCCAAAGTCCAGACTTCATCTTGTACATTCTGTGGGTTTGGACCGAAGTTTAGTGACAGTTACGCATCACTGTGGTCTCATACAGAGTATTTTCACTGCCCTAAAAATCCTCTGTGTTCTTCCTCTTTATCCCTCACCCCTCTCTGCAAGCCTTGACAACTGATCTTTTTACCGTCTCCATAGTTTTGCCTTTTCTAGAATGTCATGTAGTTGGAATCATACAGTATGCAGTATTTCTGAGCGGCTTTTTTCACGTAGCAACCTGCATTTAAATTTCCTCCATGTTTTTTTCATGACTTCATGGCTCATTTCTTTTTAGCAATGAATGAATATTCTATTATCTGGATGGACTATGGCTTATCCATTTACATACTGAAGGGCATCTTGGCTGCTTTTGAATGCTGGCAATTATGAATAAAGCTGCCGTCAACATCTGTGGACACGGTTTTGCATGGACATAGGTACTGAAACTTTTGGGGGTGATTACCAAAGAGAACACAATTTTCAGGATCATAAGGTAATAATATATTTAGTTTTGTGAGAAACCACCAGACTGTCTTCCAGTATAGCTGTACCATTTCACACTCCCACCAGCAGCGAATGAGAGTTCCTGTGGCTCCATCCACACCGCTGCCAGCATTTGATGTTGTCAGTGTTCCTATGCTTTTAACAGTAACATCTGGGGGCATGTACATCTGATGGGTTAACGGGACAATCAAGAAAAATAGATTTGGAAAAATTGACACAGCAAACTACCATGCCTTGTGGTTAGTCCTTATTTACAAAAAAAAAAAGGATTTTTTTTTTTAATTTTAGGCTTTCCCCTTCGTTTCCCCACTTGTTTATTTTTAAACACATGGATAAACATGATTCTTTTAGGGGAAAAAAAGAGAAACAAAGTATATATAAATGAGAGTAAAATTCATTCATAATTTCACCTCCAAAAAAACACTACTAACAGTTCATGTCCTTCCAGAAACATAATCTTGTGCGTGTGTGCACACATGTGCATGCACAGACACACACACACACAAGCACACAGGGTATCCATTAGTTCTTGCTGCATAACAAACCATCCCAAAACCTGATGGCTTAAAATAACAATCATTTGGGGTGCCTGGGTGGCTCAGTGGGTTACAACCTCTGCCTTCAGCTCAGGTCATGATCCCAGGGTCCTGGAATCGAGCCCTGCATCAGGCTCTCTGCTCTATGGAGACCCTGCTTCCTCCTCTCTCTCTGCCTGCCTCTCTGCCTACTTGTGAACTCTGTCAAATAAATAAATAAAATCTTTAAAAAACATAATAGTCACTTATTTAGCTTATATGTCCTTGGGTCAGCAATTTCAGCTGGACTCACCTGGAAGGCTCTTCTGCGCCCAATAAGTTAAGGTACTCCTCTTCAGGGGATTACCTAGGGGTAAGTGGCCCATAAAGGTCTCATTATCCAGTCAATTTACCCAGTCTTGTTCTATGGTTGCAGTAGCAGGGTTCCCAGGAGAAGCAAGAAGGCAAGTCCAATGTGCAAGCCTTTTCTAAGCTTGCACATTTAATCAGGTATATACCAGTGGTTTGTTGGCAATGCAATTCCCATGGTCAGTCCAGAGTCTGGGGGTGGAGAAATAAAACCCACCATCTGATAGGACGGTCTGACTTGGGAAAATGAGTGGCTATGTCTGCAGCCATTCATAACCCTGCCACCCAGAGGTTGAGATACTACTAAAATGTTTCTGAAAACCATATAAACCCACACTAAATTAAAAGATATTATAAATGATTCCCATATCAATACATATTGCTCTATCTTATGGCTTTTTTTTTTCGATAATGAGGAATTTTATTTTTTATTTATTTTTTTAAGTATGCCCTACATTCAACGTGGGGATTGAACTCATGACCCCAAGATCAAGAATCGTTTGCTCAACCAATGGAGCCGGCTGGGCACCCCCAGCTTGCTCTTCTAGATAACTGCAGAATGGTGCCCCATTGAGCTGTGCCATAATGTATTGACCTCTGTCCTGAACTCCAGCTTTAGAACATTTCCAATTTTTCGGACACATCTCTGTGCATTCATCTTTCCATCTATCCATGGTTATTTTCTTGCATCACTCCTCAGTTAGCTCATCTTCACCTTCCAAGGCTCTCAAAAAAACACAGCCTTTGTTCATGAGAAGATATGGGGAGAACAGAGCCAGAAGGATGGGAATAAAGCCCCGGATAAAACCCTGATGGTTTATTACAAACTTGTCAACAATACTAAACAAATTATGACAACAAAGTAAAAGTAAATGTAAAGATAACAATAAAATCCTCTTGGAATCCCACTTGTTTAAAAAGAATAATTTGTAAGTATATTCTCATATACTTACATTTGTTTCAAACATGCACTATGGGGCTATTTTTTACTTATTTTCCTATCATCCCAGGTTACTGGAGCATTTCCTTCAGCAATGCATTGGTCTCTTCCTCAACATACCCAGAATTAGCTGCCTCCAGTTCTTACTGGGTCTGGAAACCTGGGCTCATCTACTGTACCTGCCTCTCCCATCTGACTCCAGAGCCTGGAAGAGATCAATTTACCTAGTCTGGTTTCACTGGCAATGATAATCTTGGTGTCATGGCTCAGCCTCCCCACCTGCTTTTGGGCCTTTTCCAATTCGCTAAGTACTTCCTCATCAGTTTCTTTTTTTTTTTTTTTTCCAACCCCCCCCCCCATTTCAGGAATAAGGGAAAATCGCTAGCACTCAATGTGCACCTGTATGGGGTACTCAACAAGCAAAACAGGAGAGGAAATAAAATAAACACCTTATTATAGTCAAGCTGGGCTAGGTCCAAGATGATGTCTAAAAGCTTTTGTCTGCAGAAAGCTGAACTCTCAGGGCTGATAACGGTGACTGGATGTCAAAGGTGTAATAAGAAATAAAGGTCTTTAAAAACAAACTGCAAACACCATAAAATTGTATTGTGTTCAACTTCCCTATTCAGTGGCTTTGTTATGTGTGTGCATTATGGTAGACAGTTATGCCAACGGAAGACAAGAATATTCTAAGCTTGTCCTGTGTTTATATACGACTTCCGGAATTAAGGTGGCATGCATGAATTTCTTACTCACCCTGCATAATCGATAGGATAAATCTGGGAAAAGAGAAACGTGAAGGGCTTGAAATTATGCTTCATCTGGCTGTTTTTTTTTTTCTTCATTGTGTGATAGCTGCAGTTTCAAAAAAAAAAAAAAAAAAAAAAAAGAAAAGAAAAGAAAATCCATTCTCTCCACCTTGTGTTTTTAACTTTCCATGGTTATTTTTCAGGCTTCTAATTCTAGTTGCATTAGTTGTACTAGAGACATAGGGCAAGACAATGCTGTACTAGATAGTTAAATTTGCTCTTTTAGGAAGGATTTCCATATGGAAAGATTAAGATAAAATGAGGCTGAAAGACCTAACATCCATTTGTGACCTAGCTCTGTAAGGCTGGAAAGGTCACTGAGACTTATTTTAATCCCAATAGTACAGGATGGAAGTCATACAACAATTACATGCTTTACTTATTATTTCCTCTTCAAAATGATTGTAAAGATTAGAATGTAATCTTACTGTTTGAGTTGTCCTTTACCATGACTTAAAATCTTGTTCAGATTAAAATGAAAAGTATCAAAGTCTCTGGTCAGGTCCCTAATTAGTGCTTAGCATCTCTGGGATCACATTTTCTTCCCCCTCACCCAAAAAAACCAAGGAATGCCTCCATTCATGGAGAAAGACCAGTTTCATTTTAAGCATGACTACTGATGTCCATGGCAAGTCTGCTGACTGAAAAGAAAGTGTTTATTGATTCAACCTTTCCATAACCCTCTACTAAAGTAAACATGTCTAAGACAACTAAGCAAAACATCAAATTTCACTCAACTACCATGTGGCCCTCTTGCTTAAAGAACTTGGCATGGGCCACTCTCCAGTCAAGGTCCCAGTAACATAGAGGATCTGCATTTTATATGTACAGTAATCCCCCACACCAACACTTTTTTCTCACGCCCTCCCTCATGTCTCTCCTATCTTCCGTTAATGTCTGGGGGCTAAAAGTTTAGTATGATCCTCACTAGGTACAACCATTGTGGCACATGTTGGTTTCATCTTGTTATAAGTTGGTAGAAGCATCTTCTCATAGGATATGAGAGAATAGCTCTGCACAGTTTCATCATCTTTGGAAAATTTCACTTTGTTGAGAAGGCTATAATCATGCACCACCCATGACTTCTAGGTCTGATCCTAAACAAGAATTTTATATTTCTTATGTCAAAAATCCCTAACCAAACACCATGGTAATCTGTACTGAACCCCAGAATTTACTCAACATGGGGAAATTAAAATACTATCTTCACATTCTTATATATAACATTTGTCCTATATTACATCATCACTGAGACAGGAAATGGTTAAAGACATGCACATATGAGAATTAGTATTATATTTGTATTGGCATTTACACTTCATTTATTCATCCAACAAATAGTACTGGTCATCTACTATGTGTGAGGCACCATACTAGGTGCTGAAAGCATAATGATAAATAAAACACATTCTCTAAAACTCATGGTGCT
The DNA here is from genome assembly GCF_011764305.1 of Mustela putorius furo. NCBI lineage: Eukaryota > Metazoa > Chordata > Mammalia > Carnivora > Mustelidae > Mustela > Mustela putorius. The sequence goes on from NW_025421399.1 coordinate 11,934,745, forward strand.
AACTCCCCAAGAGAGAAAGAATAAAGGTCATATCATGTTAACTACATATGAACATGGTAACCAAAGAAAAAAAAAGGTAACAGAATGCATATGCATTTTGTTTCAAAAAGGCATGGTTTTGAGTTTGTCTTCCTTAAACGGATTTTTTAGTTTCCATTGCTCCCTAAAGCAACTCCTGGAATAAAGTGTAAGATGATGTCATCTTTCTGGGAGAACCTGGTTTCCTTTTACCCTTCTGCAGTAGTAGAACTATATATTCACTTAATCTCAAAGCTGTATAAAACTACAAAGGTATAGCAGTGCCTGGGTGGCTCAGTGGGTTAAAGCCTCTGCCTTCAGCTCAGGTCATGATCCCAGGGTCCTGGGATCCAGCCCCACATCAGGCTCTCTGCTCAGCAGGGAGCCTGCTTCCCTTCCTCTCTATCTCTGCCTGCCTCTCTGCCTACTTATGATCTCTGTCAAATAAATAAATAAAATCTTAAAAAAAAAACTACAAAGGTATACATTTTAAAACAACCTTAGGACAAAGTCTCATACATTATTTCAGATTACACTTTTGGGGGAGTTAATTAACTGCATTTTGTTTCTCACAGAGGAATTATAATAATGACTCTGAATGAGATTTTAAGAATGTGGATCAAAAACAACAACTTACACCTTGGCCTATATAGAAAATCTGGGTATAAAAGTATAAGCTGGCAAGATTGGTGAATGCTGCAAACCATTTTGATGCTGTCCTTGTTTCCTGTTCCATGTAACAGAAAGGATGGGGGTACCTGGGTGGCTCAGTGGGTTAAAGCCTCTGCCTTCGGCTCCAGTCATAATCCCAGGGTCCTAGGATTGAACCCCACATCAGACTCTCTGATCTACAGGGAGCCTACTTCCTACTCTCTCTCTCTGCCTGCCTCTCTGCCTACTTGTGATCTCTGTCTGTCAAATACATAATTAAAACCTAAACAAAAAAAAATTTAAAAAAAGAAAAGGAAAGCATGAGCCATCAGTGGTAGAACAGTTGGGACAGTAGCCTGTATGCTTTCCATGACGAATCTGATAAAGATGCCCAGGCCTAATGTCACTGGGGGAAATACAGTATGTAGTTGGGGGACACTCATCAAATCTCTATGGTAAGGAGAAGGCAGATAATCTTTTATTCTTTTTGTTCCATTCTAAATAAGGTAGCTTCTTCTCTGAGTCTGCTCTAAGCCAAGTCTGGAGAAGTTAGGGTATGTAAGGACAGTAACATACAACTAGCAAAAAGAATTAAACTAGTTTCAATAATTTGTAAACATCTCTGGTAACTTTTTCAAAGGATTATTTAAAAAGTATAATAAACCATAGTCAAGCTGGTGAGATACAATCAATGTTTTAGTCAACTTCACTGCCCTACCTAGTGCCTATTCAGAGCATTTTCTCTTGAAGGTCCAACTCACTAGAAAGTACATCATGGCATTTCTTCCTCTCACCTCTACCTCATTGTAGTGAATCAGTATTGGTCTTGAAACGCCCGGTGGTCCAGACCAAGCACCAAACAACCAAAAATCTGTTTAAAAACATAAAATGTGTCTGCCTAGGTTAGAATATAGCTTTTATCTTGAGTTATGTGACCTCAGTCAGGTTGTTCAACTTCTCCGTGCCTCAACGTCTTCATCTATAAAACTGGATGATGTTAGAAACCGTGGGCTGTTGTTGACATTAAAGAGTTCAGAAGAGAGAATGGGATATACTCAAAACCACTAAAGTTACTGCTATGTGAGTTGAGTTCTACTGGCACCTAAACTGGGAAGATATAAAAGGCGTAGCCTTTTCCATGTGTGGGGAGAGAAAGAGAATGACAAGTGAGCACAGATGTAGAAAAGACTTAAGGAGACACAGAGAGAGAGAGAGATGAAGAGATTACATTAGTCAGGTTCTGGGAAGAAACAGATGCCACATTCAAATACAGACAATTGATTAACAGGACTGGTAATAACCTTACGCCTAAGAGGCAGGGAGAGAGAGAAGTTACTAGAAATGGAAATGAATGATTCCAATAGCTCCTCATATTTGATCTGCTCATTCCAAGAAGACAAGTCCTTTGATGGGTAGATATAATCAATCGAGGCGAACCTCCTGGTGGGCACCAATCCTTCAGTTTCACACTCCTCCTCTCTAATCTTCTACCAAGTTTCCCCATAGGCTGAATCTGACCAGAAACCAGAGGGTAAGAAGACTATGTGATAGCATCCATACAGGTCAGCCTGCAGGAGCAGGTCACGGTGTGGAGAAGGATAGAGAGTGATCTAGAGGGCCAACACAGAGGAAGTCCTGCACACACACCATTTGGCACAGAGAGATGACATCTACTCTGGGTAAGGCCTCTTCCTGTTCTGACACATCCTGTCCTTGGGTCTTTCCAACACATTTCCTTTTTAGTCTAAGCTATACAGAGTAGTTTTCTACTATCTGTAAAGCTACTTTGCCGTAAGTAGAACAATTTTGGTGACTACAAAATATGAGTAGAAAGTCTATGGGCATAAAAGCAGAGAAAGAGGGGTGCCTGGGTGGCTCATTGATTACTCGTCTGCCTTCAGCTCAAGTCATTATCCCAGAGTCCTGGGATGGAGCCCTGCATTGGGCTCCCTGCTAGTGGGGAGCCTGCTTCTTCTCTCCCACTACCCCAGCTTGAGTTCCCTCTCTCACTGTGTCTCTCTCCATAAAATAAATGAAATATTTAAAAAAATTAGAGGAGACTCATCAATTTTGCCTTACTAGTAGTCCAGAACTTTCAGAGAGTAAGGATCACAATCCCAATGGCATTTTATGAATATTTATTACCTTGTACCAATAACTAAGCCATGACAGCTATGGCTTAAACTCTGCACTTTCACTTGATGTCTCCAGAATCTTTAGAGAAGACCGAGTTACTAGCATCTAAGAGGCTCATGGGATTAAAGATATTGTCAAAATCTCCAAGCAGCTCACATCTCTTCATGCTTACTATTACCTAAATATTGCTATTAGGTTTTATTTTCTGACTTTGAAGTTGCCTGGGCTCATCTCTGAAACTCCTCCAGATCTCCTTTACCCCTATTCAGTTTATGAGCCCAGAAAAGAACAAAAGCACAACCAACCCAGTACAGTAAAAGTCTAACTCGTACACTACCCAAGGCTGGGTTTATGACTTCTCCTTGCTCTGCTGCCAAGAAGCTCTCCTAAGCTTCATGAAGACACACACAGAGTTATATTAATACATTCACAGAACACACACATGCACGCACACACACATCTTGTTTTTTTCCACATTAAAGCTTTCTTGGGTGAGAACCATACTTGACTAATTATGCTCCAAGCCCCAACCCCCACAACAAAAATTTTCCAAAGAAAACAGTTGAAATCTCACCGTGGCCGGTGTCTGGAAGAAGCTGTCTTGAGAATCATGGAATAAGCAGCTCCCTCTGTGGGGGGGAAAGAAAGTGATTATGTCGCATGCAAGGCCTTTAAATGGAGGGAGAATTAACTCAGCTTATAATAAATCACTGTTGACATCCTCACTAAAGACTTCTTGCTCTCCCAAGCCAGGGGGAATTTTTAGCTGGCCAAGAAGGAAACTGTACAAACGCTGGCTATTATTTGAATGTGCAACCTTCGTATGGGAGATTCTGAAGGATTTTCCCTATACGGTCTGAATAAACCCCCACAGAGAATAGCTCCCCTACTAAAACAAACAAAGATTGATTAATAACTTATTATCATATTTTACAATTGAGACTTTGGAAAATGTGTAACAGCAGGAGGCCTGTCTTCACCTCACTTGTTCTTAACTTATATATTGGTCTTTTGCTAAGGAAAAAAAAACGTCACAGTAAAAAGACTGAGGACAGCAGCAATCCTTCCTTTCATGGTTTGAAGAAGAAAGGTATTTTCTTTTTCCTTTGTAATTTTCAAGTAAGAATAACTGATCTACCAACTCCAATGAAAGTTTATAGGCGGTAGAGCATAGAAGTTGCTGTCATGTCATGCTCCCTGCAAAGTCCCTGAGGAAATGAAGGCAATGTCTGTGCTAATCCTTCCAGGAAAAGGAACTCCAGTCTAAGAGGTGAAGTGACTTAAGGACATCTGGGTAGAAGAAGGTAGAGGCAGGACCTTTGCTAAGCTCTGGTGTGGAGCCTGTTTTCGATCACGTAGAAATGCTTCATAAAGAGGACGTATTCCTCAGTTGATAGAATCAAATTCATATTAATATTTATCGAAACATTTTAAAAAATCTTCAAAGTGTCACTAAGCTTCCCCCAGAGTATTTTTTTTTCTCCCAAGTATATTATTACCAATGTTTGTACTAGCCATACTAAGTGATTCAGTGAAAAGTGGATCCACAAGGATTCTCTATTCCCCTAAGAGCTTTAGCCCATCTCTGGATGAAACCAGCACATTTCAGTGTTTTTTTGCTTTTTGGGGGGGGAAGGTTGATTCAAAATTATATATAAATTAAATGCATATAAACAAGATTTGAATGATACTTCACAATGAGTAAAATTGACTTCAATTACTAGGTTACTCCAGAGAAGTACCTTCTTGCATGCTGGATAACTGTGTCTACCCTTCCGGATATATTCTTCATGTGGACCCACCCCACATAGTGTCTTGAGAGGCAGACCTATAAGTATCACAACACCAATCCCTTGTTCTTTGACTTCCATTTGGGTTCAACCAGTGGGGGGCCCTGGAAAGAGACTGGAAGGAAGGAAGAAGATGAGGTGAAAGTATTTATCCTCCTGGTTCCCTCTTTGCCGGGGAGGCTTAGTCACTACTTACATGCCAAGAACCTCTCTAGAACACTCTTCTCTCTTGGTTCCAGGAAGGTCTCCTTACTCTTGGCCCCATCTTGCTCCACAGAACTGCACTTTTCCCTGAAGCTTTCTCTAAACCTTCCCACATCAGTGTAATCAGCTCTGTTGCAAAACTTCCCTCAGATCACCCGGACTGGGTGAGATTCAGCCAGAGCCCTGCCAGGAAGAGGCAGGTACACTCAGACAAGGTTTTCATCTTCTTGATGGACCTCAAAACTATGCATCCAAGACTCAACACATATCTGAGATGTTGACAGAATCAGATAGGATTTACTTGTTCTAAGTACAAGCGCCATATTGATATCCTTATTCAAATGATAAAGAAACAAGCAAGCAAGGTGATCCTGTTCAATAGATTTATTGTTTTTTTGGGTGGACTGGATCAATTCAAAATTAAGTGCAAATTAAATGTAGAGGAACAAGATTTGAATGATGCTTTCAAATTACTAAATTTTACTTCCATTAACAGAGTACTCTGGAGAATAATAATAATTAAAAAAAAAAAGAATGATTAGAGATCAGCCTGTATTAACTGAGTAAATTTGCCTATTTTCACTTAATGTGATATTAAACTGAATTAATTATCATCCCATTTTGGATATATTGAGTTACATGATCTTATATTAATTTTTACTGACAGTCCTTTGGATAAATTAAATTATATATAATTTATTAATTATATTAATTATTAATTGTATGATTAAATTAAATTATATATACACAAACCCTACTGTTCACTTACTTAATAATATAATAATTTCTACTATACAACTTATCAGTGTCAATAATGTATATTGTTCAAATTCTGATTTTATGGTCCCAATAAACAAGCAAGCAAACAGATTAATAAGTACGTTTTAAAAAGATAGACTGATGTTACATAATGTATATATTATACATGTAGAACATATAACTGGAAATATATTATATTGGTTATAGCAGTTAAATGCAAGATTTATGTGGCTCATTGAGTGCTAATTATTATTTTCTCTTGCAACACACTGTGGCATTTCAGTGAACTATTTTGACATCAAGGCATTCCTAAGTATAGGCAGTAGGCTCCTATTAATATAGTAGCATATTTTTAGCATAGGCTTTAGCTTTTTAAAACCACACAGCTCAAACTGTCCCTCACAGAAAAAAAAAAAAATACCATACTCGAGTATAATCCCATCTGTGTGTCTACCTGAGTCCTTTAGCTTATGAAACGAGTACTCGACTTATATAAAGATAAATATATATTTAATTTTAGCAAGATACTCCACAGTAAGTGAAATCTCATAAAACAGGAAAAAAATTTTGTCTGTTGGATTTACCTTCTTGCCTCTTCAAAAGGGTCTCAGAAGCCCTGGCATAGCACAAAAGTGACATACAGAGTATTTGAAGAAAAGACGTAAGTGTCAAAGATTCCAGAACACTCGTGACCAAATGTGCTGGAAGTCACGACAGTGGGCTCCCCAACGGGATCTGTTTTGTTGACATTTCTGTGTGGTGTGCGTGTGCGCGCGCGTGTGTAGTTGTGTGTGTGTGTGTGTGTGTGTGTTTCTACTCAGATAGCCAGGGTAACAAGTCAGACAAGTTCTCCCACAAACAAACTCAACACTGTTAATCCATCACTCTTTGCACTTTGAGAATTCACTTCCTCCTGAAAACCACTTATGAAATGATCCATTTTTCCTCTTTAGATTAGAGAACTGGAACAGAGGGAATCAGCACACTCGTGGTTACATATTGACGTCTGGAGACAATGGAATTAAAAGCAGCAGTTCTCGCCGCCGATAGATAATCATTCAGTTCTGCTGAGCGCAGATAACAGAGTGAGACACAAGCCCTTAATCACCAGCACTCACTTGTTTGGCTTTCGCTTTCTACTTTGTATAATAAAGTCGATGGTGGCACCCTGTACACTTCACAAAAGCCAGAGGCTGAGTCCGTGGCCATCTCGATCCTAAGCAAATCCAAAAAGTAGAGAGCCAAGAAGACCCTGCACCATGAATGCCATGCACATTTCTGGAGCCGCTGTGTCCCTCCCTCCAATGTTACTTACTTTCCCATTGCACCAGCTTTTCTCCAAGTGTGTGATGGATGTTCCTTGATAAGGAATCCTTCTGTAGAAATATCTACACAAAATAAAATACAAAACAACATACTCACAGGTTTTGCTGATCTCCACATTGCTCCAAATTGCAAATCTCCAGACTGCTCCAAACCTCCAGAGCCTTCTCAGAGGATCTACCCTGTTGCTTGGCTCTAGATTTGGGGGAGGATATCATGAGCTGCTAGTTCAGAATTCACAGTTCACCCCCCCCCCGCCCTTACCCCGATCGCTCACCTCTTTAGTAAACACCAGGAGTCAGTTATATCAAGCTCATTCCCTGATCTCGCGCAGTGTGGAAGGAAATAGAGGAGAGTGGTGGGCACGGCCATGAGGATGAAGCCGACGTACACTACCAATGAGTAACAGCTGATACCCTGACGAGCGTACGGTGAGAGCACGACAGGAAACAGCAGTCACACTCACGATACCTGATGGGCTGGAAACATTTGGGGGTAGAAGCAAAGAATTCTACACAGTACAGTTTCGAGGAATTGGCTAGGCTCACAAACACAAACTAATTTCTGCTCTTCAGGGATGACTTTTGTTCATCCTCACAAGGGTAAAGCAGCAAATATTTGAAACTGCAAGTTGGCTGAGATGTGAAAAAACCAACCTACTCTACCTTGTCCTCATTTTACAGAGAAGGAAATTAGAATTCTCGGAAACTGGTAACTGGTTAGAATGCAGCCAGCTGTTTTTTGTTTGTTTGTTTGTTTTGTTTTGCTTTGTTTTATTTTAAAAAAAGGGGGGGGTGGATAGAACCCAACTCACTCATTTGTAACCAAAAGCTATTGTCCAGCCATATCTGATATATTAAATATTAACAAGTGAGACTGATAAGTGAATAATGAGCTTGGTCACTCTTTTTACTTGAGATGAAAGTAAAAATCTGGTGCTGAGTATATTCATTATTTACTATGAATCAAGACTTCATTGTTGGATGCTATTTTTGATCATTCAACAATATAGAAAGTGCTAGAGGACACTTTGAGAGGCTTCCCAGATCCCATTTCAATGAACCTGTTGCTCCAGAATCTGGGGATGCTCTGGCCAATAGCCTTGGGGGCTCAGCCATGCCCTCAGCAGCCATATTGGATCCTGACACAAAATGCAAAATGTGTGCCCCTAGAATCACGTATCAAAATATCCACCCCCATGTTTTTTGTTTTTTTTTAAAGATTTTATTTATTTATTTGACATAGAGAGATCACAAGCAGCAGAGAGGCAGGCAGAGAGAGAGGAGGAAGCAGGCTCTCCGTTGAGCAGAGAGCCTGATGCAGGGCTCAATCCCAGGACCCTGAGATCATGACCTGAGCTGAAGGCAGCGGCTTAGCCCACTGAGCCACCCAGGCGCCCCCACCCCCATGTTTTGAACCAAGTGCAAAATTTAACAGAAGCCCATCGGTGGAAAAAGACAAGGCAAAAACGAAAACAAAACATGACTATAAACAGAACCTTGCTCTGCCTAATCTATTTGCGCCCCAGTGTTAATTGTCAAAAACCTGCCCAGTGAAGACTTCGTACCGGTGAAGGCCTGAGAACCACCATCTGATTGGAAATGACTATTTCCATCACAGGGCCATCAAGCAAACAACAGCTTGGCTTTGTTTAAATTCTGATATTTTGCACACCATGCATTTTTTTTTTACATGAAATTTGACTTTTAAAAATGTTGCCTTAAGGGGTGCTTGGGTGGCTCAGTGGGTTAAAGCCTCTGCCTTCGGCTCAGGTCATGATCCCAGGATCCCATGATCTCAGGATCAAGCCCCGCATCAGGCTCTCTGTTCAGTGGGGAGCCTGCTTGCCCCTCTCTCTCTGCCTGACTCTCTGCCTACTTCTGATCTCTGCCTGTCAAATAAATAAATAAAATCTTTTAAAAAAATATTGCCTTAAAACATCAGTTATCTTGATCCCTGAGTTTTGGATGCCCCTTCAGTTCTGCACGGAGGACATTGCTTTACCTACCCGAAACTGAACCTTTGGAAATTGCCTCCATTGTGAAGAACTGCCTCACCAAGGTCCTGCCCTTCTCAAGGGACCCACTCCCAGTGGCGGATCAACGTGGAAGGAGGCTGGCCATTCAAGCCCAATGGGAGCCGGCTCTGAAGGGTCATTCCAGGTCCAGGGCTCCCCGCAAGGTTAGCCAGAGCTGATTTAGGGACTGAGTTGTCCCTCGATTTCTCCTTCTACCCACCCCTGCTTTGTTCCCTGCCATCCCCAGGCGTGGACCTCCAGGGTTCTTCATAAAGACATGCTTCACACCAGCCTCCATTTTCGAGGATGATTCTCAGAGAACACTATCTATAAGAATTATCAACCTGGATTAGCTAATAATCTGAGCACATCCCAGGTTCCATGCGCATTTATAGGCGTTTTTATTTTATCCTCACAATAGACCAGTAAAGTACAACATGGATACTTTGTTGAAGGTATTAACATCAATTATACACAATGAAAATTTTTTCCCTCAACAGATAAAGTAACAAGAAAAAGTCCACATGAAACCAATGTGCCTTATCGTGACACCACACAAGTCAATGTTTTTCTTTTCCTCACCGGCCTGAGTAGCACAAAGATGCGTAACCTCATGAAAGCTCCTACGTGTCGTTCAGACCACACTCTTTAAGAAAAGTAGAGAAGGATTTAATACATATTAAGGTTTCAGTTCAAAATGTTACAAAATTGACTTAAAATTCACCAAGTGATATGCTTCGGCTACTTAGAAAGTTTACAATTTTCATTTTATTCTCTGATGATATTGTGGACAAAAATTTTTTTTTTCATTTAGTAAACATTAGTAATAGTGTTTCAAAATTTCAGTGTGTCCTAACCTCAACATTTCTACTTATTCAGACATGGAATACCATTAGAGACTGTAATAGTGTACAGATACCAATGATCATCCCAAAACATAAAAACGCTAAAATACTTGTCAACTCTAATAAAAATAGTCTCACTCAAATCAGGATATTCGCTGTGCATGGTCCAGCGTGGGGCCCCACAAATTCATGGAAGCTCTTTAGAAATGCAAATCACCTATTAGAAATTGCTTCAGTGAGTACGGTTCTCTTTTTAAACTCCTTTTTGGTCTGGATGATTTGTGAAATCACACTTCTGAACTCACCATGATATGTCTTTTCTTTCTACAGTTATGGCCCCCATATTTCTGAGCATACTCTATTTTATACTCAGGTCTTTTAGTGTTCTGGTTCATAGGAAATGGTGTTATTTATTTATTATAAGATCTCACATTTGTTTTATCCATCACAAGCTAATGTTTGTATGAATTAGGCCCTAGAGATGTAATAGCATCTTTAAAAAGCTGCCCCAAAGACAGAAAGCTGAGAACCAAAAGTGGAATAAGAACCAAGGTGCACAGTCTGATTTTCCAAGTTCATATATCTTGCATGTAATGATATGAACGTCTTAGAATCCACAGTCTACTTCTAATTTTCATTTTACTTATCTATTTTTTTTTAAAAATAGCTGTTAGGTGCAGGAGAATGTGCAAACCACAGCAGTGACTGGGTAGTGATGTCTCTTGTCTGTGCCAGGAGTAAAAGCTGACTCGGTCAAGCTATTACTCTGTGTTTACCTGCTCTGAATTTTACATCTCTCAACCTTTTTCCAAAACAACAATTATATTTTAAATCTACAGCATTTCATTGGTTGATTTTTTTTAAAGATTTTATTTATTTGTCACAGATAGAGAGGGAGAGAGAGCGAGCACAGGCAGACAGAATGGCAGGCAGAGGCAGAGGGAGAAGCAGGCTCCCCGCCGAGCAAGGAGCCCGATGTGGGACTTGATCCCAGGACGCTGGGATCATGACCTGAGCCGAAGGCAGCTGCTTAACCAACTGAGCCACCCAGGCGTCCCCACTGGTTGATTTTTGAACTCTAACTGTCCCCTAAATATAATACTCTTCAGCAAAATATTCTGAATAGGTAGCCAGGACTTACATATATCCTAGTCAAGCATTAGAAAGACATAGGTACAACTCAATTTTGTGAACTGAGAAAGTTAGCAACTTGCAAGCACCTGGTTTACCAGGGAGCCTAGCATGATGTCAAAGAAAATCCATGTAAACAAGCCATTTACAGAGGTTTTGTTGTTGTTGTTGTTGTTTTTGCTTTCATTTTATTTTGTTTTACTGCACCTTGTAGAGGAAGAAGCCCAAAGGCCTCAAAGACCAGTCCTTGCCTGTGGTCTTAGAGCATTCAATATTAACTAAAAGACTTTCATCCAAAATGTAGAGGTTAAATTATTAGAGTGGCAAACAACTTTATAAAATGGTAAGCTAAACGTTCATTTTATTAAAGTAGTAGGGCTTTATATAAGCATGACATTTTAGGTTATGGCCTTCTAGTGTATTATTAGAGGCTACGGGGGGGGGGTGTGTTCAATAGAAATAAATTCAGTGGAGATATTTAAGAGAAGAAATTCACCTTTACTCTTACAACCCCAACATACTTCGGCTGTACCCAACTGATGTCAGTTGGTACAAAACAATATTCTGTATTGGAAACCAACCATCATTACCATAATAGCATCATAAAAAAATGCTTTACTTGACACCTTCACCAACAGCTGGCCATCTGTTCTGTTTTCCATACCATTTTGACCATTGTTCATGTTTCAAAGACTCTCATGTTCAGTGACTTCTCAGAAGTTTAACCAGTAGCTCTCTTAAAGTAACATCAGAGTCTCTATGAAGCTAATGGGTCTATGACATAGTTGCCACTGAGTTCCCAGATTGTCCATACCAAAATACAGCTTATGATGTGTGTGCCCCTGCCCAAACATGTTTCATATGCCAGAGGACGTTGAAATGATGTCCTGTTGGCACAGGCTCTGTTTACCACATTGCCTTGACTTCATGAGTTGGGGCACATTCTATTTGGGTTGTGCAAGCCAAGGTCATCATTGCATAAAAGCAGGAGCCCACAAATTGCTGTTTCTTAGGTGACCTGATAGTCTCTGTTCACAACGAAGGCTGAGTGAGAGTTATCCTGGGTCTCTTTGGGACGTGGCAAAGCCAACTTACTCAGAGTTCCTTGGCTGAATCCAGGAAAAAAAGTCAGCTAAGATGAGTCACTATTGAGCAAAAACCTTGTCTGCAACTCTCTTTAGAGGTTACGTGCTCTTCTAAAATTACATATTTGGATTGATATATTAATGTCGCTGTATTGTAGTTGCCTAGAGACAACTTGGAAGCCACTGAGTTAGATGATGGGGTTCTCTGTCACTGACTGTATCATCTTAGGCACTCTACTTGACTTATGCCTTTTACAAACAGAAACAGAGTTGCCCCTTCTCACCTGTGACAGAAGAAACATTTTATCTGTTGGCTTCCTCATCCCCTAGAAGGGTCCATTCTTCACTTGGCAACGTCCTCTCATGAGGTTTAATATGTATGTGAGTCATTGGGATTGAATATTGTCACTTTGAGGAGACTAAAGAGACAAAGTGTCAGGAAAGGGGAGACAAGAAGAAAAATGTCAAGACAAGCATTGTGAACTATTTTGTGTTTTTCTTTATTCATTCTTTCAACAACTTTAACAGCTATCACATAAGATGTTTGGAGTGAAACTCTAGGAAAAATGAAGATATAGAAGGTGAACTTCTATTCTCAAGGAGATGCCATATATAACATAAAACAATAAGATGTTACTAACAAAGTGGGTGTGTGGTCTGAGAAAGAGGTGCTGCCAAAGGATCAGGAGGGACTCTTCAGAAGAGATTCCATGGTCTGTTCCCCCAAACAGCATAACTCTTGAATATTTGGAGATAAGAAGGGTGGGGTCTGTGCTTCGTAAGCCGAGGCACAGAGGTGGGGAATTGGTAAGCTAAGACCTAAATGAACATTTGGCTCAGGAAAGACTCTGAGGGCAACAGACAGAACGTGGAGGGAAATATTTCCACAGCTAAGTTAAAGATGGTGGCTACAGTGACAGCATGAGACAGGAAAAGCAACCCGTGGGTGTGAGGAAGAATGTGAAGGAGGAACAACAGATGCAGCATGGACTGGAACGATGAGGGGGAGGCGTCACCAACAGAGATGGAGCTCCTGAACCTGGCTGTGTGGGGGGAGTGGGGGGCCTCTGAGAATAGGAAGTGTAACACCAGGGAAAGAAACGGATGGAAACTAAAGACAGAAGAGAAACAAGTGCACCTCTAACTTTTTGTATTATATATATTTTTTAAAGATTTTATATATTTATTTGACAGAGAGAGATCACAAGTAGGCAGAGAGGCAGGCAGAGAGAGAGAGGAGGAAGCAGGCTCCCTGCTGAGCAGAGAGCCCGATGCGGGACTCGATCCCAGGACCCTGAGATCATGACCTGAGCCGAAAGCAGCGGCTTAACCCACTGAGCCACCCAGGCGTCCCTTTTTGTATTATATTTAAATGTGATTACTCTCCGGTGGTAATGGCCTATCCAGGTCAAGAGGGCCATCAGCTATCTGTCGTTGAGGGACATAAAATCAGGGTTTTTTAAGTATCAGAACCCGAGAGTTTTTCAAAGCACCCTTTGAAACTGTAGAGCTAGAAATGGTTGTTTTGGTCTCAAATAGGGCCATGTCTATTTACTACCATGACTCAAAATTTTTGCTCATTTATCATTGGATTAAAAGGGATGAAAGAGAGTTCCATTTCAGAGATGACATAAATATACTTTTCCCTATTCTCTCTGCTAAGTACCACTAAAACCCCTGGACATTATACATAAGACTAACTATTTGGACTCTGAAAGGTAGAAAGAAAAGGTTAACGGGCTATGAGCCTTGGGACTGAAGCAACAACAAAAAATTGAGTTTTCATGGGGGTGGTGGGCCTATGCCTCACATTCCCCAGATTTGGAGCTGAAGAACGAGGCAATCTAAAATCACCAGTGAACATAGGCAAAAGAAACCCCAATCAAAGTCCCTCTCTCTAGCCAAAGAACCAAGAAAGGGGTGGCCTAGCAAGAAAGAATGCTTTTTGGCAATAACTACTCTACTCCAGGAAAAAGCTACAGAAAATACTGTGACCTACCTCCACCCCCACAAGCAAAGGCTGAGAGGGAAACTTAGACGTCTACCCTCACCTGGCAGTAATGAGGTCACATGAACCCCACTTCTCCTGCTAAAGCACTGTCATAAAAAGTCATCTGAAACAGAGGATATAAATTAAGATCCGGATTCTTATAACATTGTACCCCAAATGTTTGTTTCAATAAAAAATTCATTTATGATAGGAAGAACCAGGAAGATTTCAAAATGATGAAAAATGAGCAACAGAGAACACTGAAATGATAGAGGTGCTAGGATTATCTGACAAAAATTTTAAAGCAGCTATCACAATAACAATAATTAATAATAATAATAATAAATGCTTGCATGAGCAATAATAAACATGTTTAAAATGAATGAAAAAAAGAAAGTCTCAGCCAAGAGATAGAAGATAAAACAAAGAACCAAATGAAAATTTTATAATGAAAAATTAATAACTGAAATTTTATTTTTAAAAAATTTTTAATAACTGAAATTTTAAATCTCAGTGGATTGGCCCAAGAGTAGCATAGAGGGGGCAGAGGAAAGAATTAATAAACCTGGAGATGGAACAAGAGAAATGACCCAGTCTGAAAAACAAAGATGAAATAAATGGAAATCTTAAAAAAAAAAAAACAAAAAACAAAAAAAAACTTGTTCCAAAAATGAGGGAGAAGAGGATAATATTGAAAAAACACCAATGAAACAGAATTATCATCATACACAAAAATATATTTGGGAGGATTAAGCAATACGACATCTTGATGTGTGTGTGTGTTTTAAGTGAACTAAAAGACTCGCAATATGAACATGAGTAGTAACTGTTACACAGCCTTTAAATTTGAACATAGCTTAACAACCTGGGGCAGGAGCTTCCCTTTTTCTTTCCTCTCAATTAAATCATCTAATTAAAAACCTTCCCAGATAGAAATCAAGTATACAAAATGTGCCTGACAAAGTGGCTTTCCTTCCAAAATATTAAACAAAAATAAATGGCCTTTTTTTTGTTGTTGTTCATTGTCTTTTATTTATTTATTTATTTATTTATAATTCTTTTTTTTATAAACATGTATTTTTATCCCCAGAGGTACAGGTCTGTGAATCGCCAGGTTTACACACTTCACAGAACTCCACACTTCAAAGCACATACCCTCCCCAATGTCCATAATCCCACCCCCCTTCTCGCAACCCCCCTCCCCCCAGCAACCCTCAGTTTGTTTTGTAAGATTAAGAGTCACTTATGGTTTGTCTCCCTCCCAATCCCATCTTGTTTCATTGATTCTTCTCCTACCCACTTAAGCCCCCATGTTGTATCACCATTAATAAATGGCCTTTTATGGTGAATGAGGAGGATGAGCAAGAAAAGTGGGCAATATATGTTCTCATTTGAAGCACAGTGTTACTTCATTGTTTATAAATTAATTCCTTCTTGCAAAAATACCATCCTGGTGTTCTTAGGCATTATCCCTCCTGTTCTACTTTCCATCATATTGAGACAGTCCATCATATTGAGACAGTCTCCAATCTGCTCTCTGTGCTGCAAGTTCACTGAAAAGGAATTAGGGCCTCAAAGCCTATTCCCTACAAGAGTTGGCCACCACAGGGACCCAGTGTCCTAAACTCCTATTACTCTAATCCTCACTTGTTCTGCTACTACTGACGCTGGGTCCTCCTTGGTGCTCTTCAAACACATTAGCATGTTTCTACCTCAGGACCTTTGCACATACTTTCATTCTATCTTCAATGCTTCTCTCCTGATTATCCACATGAACTTGTTCATTTTATGTAGGCCCCTGCCAGATGCAACCTTCTCAAGAGATCATTTCTGAGTACCCTACCTCAACTAGCACCCTACTCCCCATCACCCCCTGTCCATTTATCCCATTTCACTTATCAAGAACACTGGCATGTCATTATATAATTATTTTGTTGTTGTTGTTCACACTACCCAAGTGGAAGCAAGAACAACCTTTGTTTTTCTGACTGTGGCATCCCCAAAGTCTAGAATGCAACATGTAGCACACAGTAGGTGCTTGATAAATACATGGTAATAATGAATTAATTTAATACATCCACATACTATGACTGATCTCTCAAAAATGATTCCTTATGGATTTCGAACAACTTATGAAAAGGATTCATAATTTCCCCTACAGAACACCTATTACATTTCAAGGGTCCCAACAGGTGACACAAGATCCTTAACATGTGCCAACCATTTTTCTCCAGTTTTCTTCTTTCATTTCTACCTTAAATAAATCCTTCAGTTAAGCTCGCTCATTGCTGACCTTATCATGCTCATCACGACCTAGAAGGGTGACTAGCTATCCTACTTTGTCCATGATAGGGGAGTTTTCTGGAGCACAGAATGGTCATCTCTGAAACTGAAAATGTTCCGAGCAAACAGGGGTGACGTGGTCACTCTGCTACCCTGGGTGACGTGGTCACCCTGACACCTTACTCTTCCCTTTGGCTGCCAGGTTCCCTGTTCTCTCCTTTACTTGCCAAAGGTCCCTGTTTTTTATGACAACCAACAAAAGTGTCACATCCTTGGCAAAGCTCTAGCAGTCTCTGCCACACCCTGTGATGTCTGCTCTACTATACTCAGTAGCAATTCTTGTTTATTATTTTATCAAATATTATTATATATTTTCTTCTTTTTTTCTGTATCCTTAAGGGATCTTTCATTTAAATTCAATTTAATTAGCATGTACTGTATTATGTTTCAGAGGTAAAATATAGTGATTCATCAACTGCATATGACACCCGGGACTCATTACATCACGTACCCTCCTTAATGTCCATCACCCAGTTACCCCATCCCACCACATGCCTCCCCTCCAGCAACCCTCGTTTGTTTCCTGGAGTTAAGAGTCTCTTATGGTTTGTTCCCCTCTCTGATTTTATCCTCTTTTATTTTTCCTTCCATTACCCCATGTTCATCTGTTTTGTTTCTTAAATTCCATATATGAGTGAAGTCATATAGTATTTCTCTTTCTCTGACTATTTCGCTTAACATAATACCCTCTAGTTCCATGCATGTTGTTGCAAATGGCAAGATTTCATTCTTTTTGATGGCTGAGTAATATTCTATTGCCCATATATGATATATGGGCGTACACACACACACACACACACACACACCCCACATCTTCTTCATCCATTCCTATGTTGATGGACATCTGGGCTCTGCCCATAGTCTGGCTACTGTGGACACTACTGCTATAAACATTGGGGTGCATGTGCCCCTTTGAGTCACTGTGTTTCTATCTTTTGGATAAATAGATAACTGTGTCCGCTTCATTTATACAAATATTGTCTCTGCAATGGAATTTATCTCTAGAGAGCAGGAACTATACTTCATTTTTTATATGTCTTTTCATTTAGCACAGTGCTTGAAATGTAGTATTCAATAATTATTTATTATTGTGGATGGATATATTCTTTTTTTAAAAAAGATTTTATTTATTTATTTGACAGACAGAGATCACAAGTAGGCAGAGAGGAAGGCAGAGAGCAGGAAGCAGGCTCCCTCCTTCCTGAGCAGAGAACCCGATGTGGGGCTCGATCCCAGGACCCCGGGATCATGACCTGAGCCGAAGACAGAGGCTTTGAGGCTTGAGCCACCCAGGTGTCCCAAATGGATGGATATATTCTATCTTTGGAAGGGTATCTTAAATGCAAACATAATCATCTGGTAGGTTGCTTATGGAAATGGTGAGGTAGATTTTTAAAACCCAGGATATATGATTTTGGCAGATCAAAAAAAAAAAAGATTATTTTGATTTAAAATAATAGAAAAAAAGTACAGATTTGGATTGAGTCATCTCTTGGTAAAGATACCTGGTGATCCTTCCTTTGTTCCATGCTGAATATTACAAATCCGCGAAATGCCCCTATGGATAAAGTTTAAATTGGCATCTGCACTGCCACCACAAAATATGTGGTAAAGAGGGAAAAATCTAATGAAACATCTTGATGACTTATAATACGCCATGTTCTAATATTTGGCAGCATCCTAACGACCAACTGAAGTTTTCACTTTTCATCTAGCTATTTTGGTGCTGTGTAGACACAGGCCAAGAACTGGAACAGTAGGAAAATTGCCACAGTAATGCTGAATTTTACTGGCTTAGCAATGAGGGGAAACTCACATATTTCTTGCCAGAAAAATAACTGGCTTTAGTTGGTGCTATTAGTCTCACGCTTTTTAGGAGCACTTAATTTAAAACAAAATTGTGGGCTTAACTCCTACCCTAATGTTTTGAGACTGCTGTAATAAGCAAATGTTCAAAGTGTTCTTTATCCAACCAAGTGGCTGAGTTTCTTGTTCAAGCTCCATCTATAACAAAAAGATTTTCATTTGGTGAGCGGTGATCCCTGATTTAGCACAAGCAAACACATCAAGATGCATTCAGGCTTACAGTGCAGAAATCTCAGAGCGGTAAGGTTTAACTTGACAAAACAATCACTATGGAAAAATAACTTACAAATCACACTACCCACCTAAATAGAAGCTCAGTTTCCTAACTGGCTTGTAATGGAAGCCCTGGAACAGTATGAGGGATTGTTAATAGAGGTTTAGAGTTACTATCTTATGTCTGTACCTTAACCATGAATTCTGGCCCGTTGCTGTGAAGCGTGTACCACATCAACATTTGAAGGATGTTGGGAGCAACCCCTTCCACACTCGGAGTGTCTTAAAGACAATATTATATTTCACTAAGTATAAACCTTTGACTCTTCAGTAATTATGTTTTAGCTTTAATCTATGTTTCAACTCCATCAGAGACATGGTTTACTTGGATAAGAGTACACTGGGAAAACATGGAAGTGAAAGCACTTCCTAAAAGGACTGAAATACTACTTGCAAGTATTTTTTTTCTGTGAACTGTACCATGATTTCCTTCCTCCAGGTGAAACCTGATCTTTTCACAGGAGTGATACTAGATCGTGTATAATATTCCAGCCTTGATGGTTATTTAATTGTCCTATTAGCACAGCACTTTTTTTTTTTTTTAAGATTTTATTTATTTATTTGAAAGAGAGATCACAAGTAGGCAGAGAGGCAGGCGGGGGTAGGGGGGAAGCAAGCTCTCCACTAAGCAGAGAGCCCGATGCAGGGCTCCATCCCAGGACTCTGAGACCTTGACCCGAGCTGAAGGTAGAGGCTCAACCCACTGAGCCACCCAGGTGCCCCAACACAGCACTCTTAATACTCAAATGCTTTACTCATCCACGGTGCATTCGTTCATCATACCGGGTGCCTGCTAAGGGACCACCGGATCCTCCTCATCATGGGGTTGATGATAAAGGAAATTAACACACGTAAAGTAGTCCTCACTACCCTTTAATAAAGGCCTAATGTTTTCTAGACAATCTGTTGCATACTCTGAAGTATTATTTCTAACCCTTATGAAAATCTTACAACGTAGGTATTATTTTAACCATTTCACAATGAGGAAAAGTGAGTTTTTGCATATCACTTAACCCTGCTGACCCTCAAACCACTGGTGAGTGGCGGACAGAGCCATACTTTCTGGCTATCTAAATCCTCATTCCTTCCATTGTGTGCAGAAAAACTGCGCTCAAAGGAGGTAGATACTGTATGCCCTTAGAACAGGATCTTGTTCTCCATGATATTATGTTGAGACAAGTCAATGGTGGCCTTTATTTTTTACTGTGATAAGAGTATTTAATATAAGATCTACCCCTTTAACACATTTTTAAGTTTTCAATACAATATTGCTAAGTATAGGCACAATGTTGCACAGATTTCTAGAACTAATTCATCTCAGATAACTGAGATTTTATATCTTTTGAACAGGAACTCCTCATTTCTCACTCCCTCCAGCCCCTGGCAACCCCCATTCTAGTCACGGCTTCTATGGAGTTTGGTGTTTTAGAGATCACAGAAGTAGAATCATACAGTCTTTGTCTGTGACTGGTCAATTTCACTTTGTATAATGGCCTCAAAGTTCATTTTAACAAGACCAGAGATGTCCAGCACTATGGAGGTCATCATTAGGCAGAACATACTAAACGAACAGTCCCTTTAAATACACTCCATATCAAGGAAACAGAAGCAAAGCCAAGCCAGGAGATGAATTTTCTGATGAATCTTGTCAACCTAGGGAACCAAGTTGGAATAAAGGGCTCATATGGGGCCTTCTATGGTGTTAGATAGTCTGCTTTGTGAAGCCTGCGGCTCTTGTTTTATCATATACTGTAATTTGGTTTTTAAAAAATGCATAGTCGAGGTTTATATAATTGAATGAGAGCTATTGACTGAAATGATTGGAATGTCTCAGTGGCCATTGGTAAAATCTTACTGATTTCCATTTCCCGCTCTCCAGATAGACAGCTCGCAATTATAGGATGGGAATGAGTCAGCTCTCTTTTCTGACTGTACTGTCTCTTCATTTTTACAAGGTCAGCCTAATAAATAACATTCCTAGAAGTGAAACTAAGTTGCATGGAATTAATGATAGTGATAAATGTGTTTCCGACAGCTACTGTATCACTTAGACCAAAAATAATTTGAGAAACAAGATATATATATATATATAGTTTATATATATATATATATATATATATAGTTTTCCAAGTCAGAAGAACAAACAAGGAAACAAAGCTATTGCTTCCCTAGAGAATAGAAAACTAGTGTCAGTATCTAAAGACAGTCTTTTCTCTGAATTACAGATTTGGGAAACTCTCTCTCTCTCTCTCCCAATGAACAATTTCTACCTCCTATTTTGGTGAGGCAGTAAAGAAATATTGGTACATATTTAACATAACATTCTAATACCAATGATAATAGTTGTTTGAAAATGTGAGATTGGAAACCACCTTAAGTGGCAAGGTAGTTAATCACAGATGCTCTAGCCACTCTGTCTTATTTATTTTCTAGCTCCACTAATTATAAACCCCATGAAGGACTTTGGGTAAGATTTTTCACCTTTATTTGCATTCTTTTTTCTTTTTTTCACATGTAAAGTGGTGACAACAGTAACTATCTCATTGGGTTGTTGCAAAGATTAAGTGAGCTCTCGTACATAAAGTACTCAGAACTGGCACATCGTAATCGTAAGGTTATGATATGAAGGACATGAATACACTTAGAAATGTGTCAATTATTCATTTCAAGAGGAAAAGTATCAATGGAGAATATTTAATATTATATTTTCTTTTTTAAAACTTCAGTTCTAAGCCCATGGGGTAAATAAACTTTAAGTCAGGATAAGGAAGCAATGGAAAAAAAAGGGAGGGTTAAGAAGGGGGAACTTGAGTGGCTTAGAGAAGTTACATGCCATAACAAATAACTTAAAGTAGGAACAGTGTCTGTGACAAAGAGCATCCTTTGCTTTTTTATTGAATTAAAGCCTGCTGCATTCAGCCAATCCAAGCTACACCACACCAGACCTCTGCTTTCTGATGTTCCATCTCTGCTTTAAAAAAAAAAAAAAGAAAAGAAAAAAAAAATCAGCTGCAAAATACATAGACAATTTACAAGTCTCAAAGATCGTATTTGTCCTGGGGTCTCCCAGTCCAGATGATCCTAATGGAGGACCCCATTGGTGGAACATCATTAATCAGGCAGCCATGGCCAAGGAGGTGGGTGGCTGCTGATAGTTTTGGCCCATTGGAAATGGCTTTGGATGACTGCCAGGTTGTGTGTAAAATTTTGAAATGTTTGAAACAATACAGTCTTTACAATGTTATAAAATACTAGGGTGGTTAGAGTGGGCTGCAGACTGGCTCATGGCCAATAAAACCTCAGAATTCCAGTCAGCTGTAACCTGGAGTTTAATGTTGTCTGAGGTGTTCAAGGTCATCTCTCCCCAATGTCCTGAAGGTCAACCCAGTCTTTATAAAGCTGCCTCATTGAGCTACTGCTCCCCCAATCACCCGAGTTCAAAAAATATTTTAGTCCATTTGCTTCCCCTGCACACCCCCATCCCCTGAACCACAAAAATCACTTTGAGAGTGAATCTTAAAAGTCTTACTTAGGAAAGGTTTTGAAAAAACTGAACTTGCTTTTTGTTTGTGCCCATTTAAATAGAACATGCTCACTGCTGACATGTCAATAAACTTGGAAAATAAAAAAAAGAAATTGCCACTAATTCCATCACTTTTAGGAAACCAGATAGATTAATGGAATATTGCTTTGCTGTCCTGCTTTCAGCCTGCATTTTACATAATCTGTGATCATATTTTACATATCCAGTTGGCCCTGGAACAACACAGATTTGAATTATGTGGGTCTACTCATACATGGATTTTTTTCAATAAATACATGCATAGTGCTGTAAATGTATTCTCTTCTTTATGTTTAATGATATTTATTTCTCTAGCTTACTTTATTATAAGACATATATGACACATATAACATACAAGATATGTGTTGACTACTTCTGTTATTCCGGTCAGTAGTAGGTGATCAGTAATTAAGTTTTGGAGGAGTCAATACTTTTGTGTAGACTTTCAACTGTGTTAGCAGTTGGCATCCTTAACCCCTGCACTGTTCAAGGGTCAAATGTAATTAAAAATCACCTTCTCCCAAACTTTATATTTCAAAATTCTATTCTATGTGAAGATAAATTATTTAATCACAATAATAGTGGCAGAACAATATTTTATTTTGTATTTAACAATTCTCATATTATCAAGTACTTATTATGCTTTTTCTCTCCAAGACGGTGCTAGGTTAAATAGTGTTATTGTTTACATAGAGCTTTTCTGTATCTAGTATTATTTCCTTAGAATAAGTTCCCAGAAGTGAAATTAAAGGGTCAAGGGAGACAGATACTTTTAGAGTCTTGGCAAATGTTGCAAAATGGCTTTCCAAACATTGTTTCCCGCAACTGACAGCCCATCAGTAAAGTTTGAGAGGGTATCATTTCATTCCCTCATTGTCAGCAATAGGTAATAGCAAATATTCTTCTAAAGAACACAAATATGCTAATATTAAAAGTGAAAAATTGTCTTATTCCAAAAATGTACATAGTGGTAGAACTAGCCAAGCGCTCAGTGTTGTTACACATACAGAATCACAGAACTACTTCATGGGTGATGTGTTTTCAGTATATTCTCCAAGCAAATGATTCTTCTAAGCAAAAGGGAATTTAATTCTGGGGCGTCGCCATATTAAATAAAACAATGAACACAGAGAATGTGAGATACAATGCTCCAGATAGAGAAGTAAAGACCAACAACACTATGCAGAGGTACCCTACGTAGTGGGGAAAGCAGCTAGCCTGGGGAGACTATTGATAAATGCAGAATATTTGAAAGGAACATTTGAGAAAGTGTCAAAGCAACAAATTAAGAACATTTTACAATTGTAACAGAGGACTTGAATCAAGAAGAGGATGTTCCGTAGTAAAGGTAACAGAGAAGTGAAAGACAGGACATGAAAAAAAGAAACACAAGAAAAATCCAGAGCTGAACCAGAAGAGAGACATTTATGCACTCTTATTTTAAATAGCATGGTTAGCTTCACGGAGAGAACTGATATGACATCTACTGATATGACAAATAACTGTATAGTTAAACTTACCAAGTTGCCATTCTAGTACGTTCTTTGGTCACATCCCCAGTTAATAAATCCCTTTATCCATCGGAGTTAGTGGGAATGCACTTTACTAACACAGTATAGATTTTGCTACTCACAAAAAAAGTAAAACTGATAAACACCTCCTAAGAAATGTTGACACACTTTTGTCTAGATGTCCTACAAATTATGTTCATTTCCCTGGCCATGGTATTCCATGTTTGTCATTATTAGCTCTAAGAGGGAATTTCTTATGCTTATTCTTACTCTTCGCTTTTCTTCTGAAGGGCATATATTCTTTTGTAACATACCATATTAAGTACTGAGCTGAAGTGCTTTTAAGAAATGTTCATGGGATATCCATGTATCTTAATGTTTGTATTTAATCCATGTTCTTCAAATCTAAAGGTCTTCTCTGATTATGCTCAGTTCTACCTTTTTTCCTCATCTAGGCTCTGGGTGACATGTTTTTGTTCCTTTTTTTCTCTCTCAGGTTCCCATGATGGCCCCATCATCCATGAGTTTTTCTGTCTCTTATTGATAAAAATCAAGTACAACAGCTCCTACTCACGATTCCTCCATTTTAAGCAAAATATAATCTACAAGGCAAATCAAAACTCTATCAGATGTTCTGGTTTCAGCAAAACTAGACATTTTCCAGATGTTGGGCACTTGAAATCTTCCATCTGTAACATAGTGTGTCTTGATTTCAGTTCTGACGTCTGTTCCTTAGCTGAGTACTTAACCTCTCTGTGCCTCAGCCAGCTCATCTCTAAAACACAGATAAAAATCATACTTGCCCCCACAGTGCTGGAGAGAATTAAATGAACAAATAGTGGAGTGTTCAGGACGATGCCTACAGAGGAGCACACAGGCAACATAAGGTATTACACCCATCATTATGAACAACCTCTCGGCTTACCCTCTCTCACTGATAGTGGTGCTCTTTCTCTGCTTTAAACCTCCTTCAAATGTTCTGGATCATACAAGCTTCCTCACCCAAAGGCCTTCTGGAAAGCTGTGCACATCTTAGCCTGCGATGTTCCCCTTCCTTCTCCAGTGGACTCTTTCAGTTTGGACTACGTATACCATTCTATTTTAACCATAAATCCCAACCCACTGAGTCTCCTGACATCTGTGAGGCTATATATAATTTTGCGAGCTACAATATCAAGTTTATTTTATTACCTAAATGCAACTATATAAATAAGAGAAATCTAGTGTAAAATCAGTAGCTAATAAAATCAATACTTAATTCATCAAGTATTCCTTATTGGGTCTTCAACTTCTTGTTTTAAGTGAGCTTAAAATGATATTCTAGTGTGCCCTTATGTTGATAACACAATGTAGGTGGTGTCAGCTCATGCAAATAACTGTTTTCACGTCTTGTGACTTATCGGTAATCGTCTATATCACAGATTTTTCTATGCTATTGCTGAAAGGTGCAAACATGCTTCCTTTCATTGAAACCCATTCCTATTCCAACATTTTAATGACTGTCCATGTTTTAAATCTCCTTTTTAAAAAAATTCTACCACAATTAAGCAAAATGGTAGATTGATGACTGATTGCAATGTAGCTGTGTCAAAAAATAAACAGCGCTTTGAACTCAGTAAGTTTTGCTTTTTCCAAACGTTGCTGTGTACATAAACCCACCCCATGTCCCGTATCGTCTCCACACTTCACACACATAAAATTACTCCCAATTAGGTGTTTCTCTATTTGCCTCTTTTTTCTCATCATAATCATCCCCAGAGCTTAACCATCTGCACTCACTGTGCTGTCTGAAATCTTCTGTGCTGCCGAGCCTGTAGTCTTGAAGATTTTACGTTTACAGCAGACTGACTCAGTAAGTACACTTTGGAAACTCTGGTGAACAGCTCAGCCCAATGCTGGTCTTGATGCCTGGCCAACAGGCTCAAACAACAGACATAATAGCTAAATCTGTACTTCCATTCAGTTAGGAGGTTGCCAAGTTAGTTTTCCTGATACTGCACCTACAGTATATTCATCTCCCAATGTCTCAGACTCACTTCATTAACTTTGTGACATCAGGCTCTGATGTTATGAACTCAATTTTGCTAATATAAATGATACAGTACTATACAGAAATTTAAGAGGTTGTAACATTAGAAGTCTCTTCAAGATTCCCATAACAGTTAAAGAACAACGAACCCAAATTCCCAGAACTAATCCTCGCTGGGAAATAATTCCTTATATATAATCTTAAAGCTATGCTCCCTCCACACAGCCCTCTGCTTCTGATTCCCATTTATGTGGCAAATAGCTTTTAATGATAGAACAGGGAAATATACTGTGGTTTCACACTTTCAGGGATTTTTATGGTCACTTATTCCTAACTAGGAGATAGAGATGCAGAGCAGAAAGATTTCTTTTGTTTTGTTTTTAAACCGGTTTAGTGCATTGTACCCTTCATCAAAAGGATATATGTAAGAAAGACCACTATTCAAAGATCAACTAGTAGAAGAATGTTTTCTTAATGGCAAGCATCTATTATCGGCAAAGCTTACCGCTGGATGGATTTATAAGCCTAGTGACTCAATTGGTTAGACTGACTAATTTGGAAACTCCAATATACCGCCGCGAATCCCCACCATGAAGAATATGGAAAATAGATGCACTATTGTTCACACAGAAGTAAGGAAAATTTGTCCAACGCCAATTATGCCTCCTAAAATACAGCCCATGTCAAAAAGCCAAGTAGAAGGAGCTTTTCTTACATGATTCAAATACCTCACTTTCTCTGTCTTCGCATTCCCTCCGTCTGAGCTGAGCAGATGTCAGTAAGTGTCACGTGTTGGTTCACTTACGCAGAATGAGAACAACGCCAGGAAGCTACAAGGTCAACCTGCCCGGATGCACCTCCTGGCTTTCCTGTGACTTAATGCACGGCTCTGAACAAGTTAGGTAATAGCACTATGTCTTAAAATGCCTCTCAGTAAAATGGGAAAAGCAGCAGCAGAGAGCCGCTGTGAAGATTCAGTGGTATGCTGTGCGTGAAGCCATTACAACTCTTCCTGCTTAGTAAATGTAGACAGATGATAGATGATGGATAGACAGATATAAAGTTGTGATTAAGATATCCTTCCAGCTGAAAATATACAGAATCAAAGCAATGGAGAAATAATCATCTGGAAACCTCTCTCATGTTAATATTGATCCTAACTTAAATTGATTTCTCCCATACCCCATCTTCAAAATCCAAAGCCTCTCTCCACCTTTGAGAACGTAGGTGTGATGCAGGCTTCGTTGCCACCCTGAGCATCGGTACATGGACCAAGTAAGGAAGTACGTGGTACTAATTATTGCTGATCTTGGCCCGGGTCTTCACATGACCCTGTATTCTTAGAAAAGTCACATTTGTGATATGTCTTCTTTTAAATCTGCCTTTAGTATCTCACCAGATCTTTTCCAGTGTAGTCCCAGCCCAAATGCCCCCTCTTCCGTGAAGGCAAAGGGTTTCAGGTTTTCCATCATGCTTAACTGAAGCGTTTAAAGGAATCCTTCCGACACGATTCATGGCTTTTGTAGGCACATCCGTTGCAGCCTGTGGAGTAAGTCACCGAAGAGTCGGGTCTGCCTATGTCCTTCACAGGAGCTGATCACAGAGACCGTAGGGGAAATCTGTAGATTCTGAAAATCTGTAGAATCTGTTGATTGTCCAGGCATTGAGTTAAACCATAACCAGGAAAATAGCATACCAAAACGATATAGAAGGATGGCTAAGATGGAAACCTAGATGGCTGGTCGCTATTTCAATGGAGTAAGCATTTCTCTTTCACTAAGGGTGTTGGATTCCTCCATTTGGATACACACATGTGGCCATCAGTATCAATTTTTCCCCCCAGGTATTTCCTATGCAATTTTTATTTATAGCTTATTTTATGCTAAGATTCCAACAGCATCAAATGACTAGAAAAAACCTTAACCAAATGATAATTAAAATTTTAATTCTTTTTTTTTTTACGGATCATTAATTTTTAAAGGATTACCTTTAATAGAAAAACATAGACATCCTTTCAAACAAAGGCATATTGAGACATTTGATGGCTACATATTACATTAGCATTTTCTATGTATACTTACTGATATTCATTAATAAGTTTTACTCTCTCCAGGATAGTATGAGGCCTGACTAAGCAGAGTTAAAAAAAATAATAATAAAGAATTGGCATCAAAGTTCAAAGAAAGTAGAAGTCTATAAAATGACATATCAACTGAAGACTAGAATTGCTACCGCCTCCTACTGCTATCTCTCCACCAACAAAGACAAAAAACTAAGGGGGGGGAAGAAAGCAAATAGAGTGAAAGAAAATGTTAGTGGAAAATATTTCAGATGAAA
This sequence comes from Mustela putorius furo, assembly GCF_011764305.1. NCBI lineage: Eukaryota > Metazoa > Chordata > Mammalia > Carnivora > Mustelidae > Mustela > Mustela putorius. Next base: position 11,962,615 of record NW_025421399.1, read on the forward strand.
GACTTTAGGGAAAAAAGTAAAGTTCTACATTAATGGAAGAATATAAATTATAAAATTGTATTACTTTTATTATCACACACTAAACACACACACACACACACACACACACTCACAACTTAGAATTATTCAAAGAGAAGAAATACAAGGGGAGGGGCCTAAACATAATAATACTCAAATATAGTAAAATCTTAACCAAAATTAAATTGAAAAAGGCTTAATTAAAAATTTTCCAACATTATTGCTGAAAATTTTTCTAAAATAGATCACTTTCCTTTGCTGTCTTATTAATGCTTAAAAATGTGTATTGCAAATTATGTAAAATTTTAATTCTTAAAACTACGATAGGGTAAAAAAGATCCAAAGTGTCTTAGAAATACATTTGTGTCTCTCATTATGGCTATTCTGAGATCTCTTTTTCTACCATTCCAAATTTCAAGGAAAAATTGTAATAACCATCCATGTTGGATTCACAAGAGCTCAGGCTTGAATGACACAGGCAAGGTTTGCTCAGAATGGATGTGGCGCATCCCAGAATGAACATCGCAGAATCTTTTCACAGACAGGTCTCACTTTGCTCCCCCAAATCCATAAGTCATAATTTATTCCTAATGCAGCTAAATGGGGAGAAATAAAACGGGGGGGGATATATCGGTGGCAGGTATTCTGTTCCTGGCAGGCATCTAATTCTATTTCCTGTTTGAGATATCATTTTATTTCCATTTTCCCTAACTGTAATATGGGAACCTTCCATAATAAACAGTTCTTTAATTTGCCACTTCTTTGATTGGCATTTTTAATTTTTTTTTCAAGGAGTCCATCGGCCATTCCTTCACAAAGTTGCAAAAATAAACGAAAACACTGAACCATATGCCATTGTTGGGCAGAATTTTCTGAATTTGTCTTGAAGCCAAGAGAATTTATTTGACTGTCTGGGGAGCACGGAGGCAAGTCTCTTATTCTCAAAGAGATAACCAAAGTTGCTTGAACAAATGGTTCGTGTTAGCTGGAGAAAGACATTGAATCTAAACCATGTGCCTCTGGACCTTGTGGTTTCAAGTTGAACCACAAGCAGCGAGAAGAACTGTCGGTCTCAAGCCTTGATTTCAGCCACGTTCACGGGGAAGAGAAAACTGTCAGTGCCACCACGGTGTTGTCTTAATACGGAGACCTGAGAGGTCCTTCGGCACAGGCAAGTCGGTGGTGGTGCAAAGAGTAAGAGAGAGGTCCCAGACAGCATCCGGTGGGACATAATGGAGATGCACGACTTTCCCCAATGGGCCTCCGTTCACAGTAAAGGCAGCAAACCAGAGCCTTTCTGAGGAGCAGAAACAACTCAGGGAGGCAAAGGGACATAAAAGTCTGGCGTCTTCTCACAGCTATCATAAAGCTGAAGAAAAACATCCTAGAAGAATTAGTTTAGAGACCCAAGACGGATAAGGTTACTAGACCAGAAAAACAAGAAAGACAAATCCCTAAGTGGTACCATTTATCCAACTGCAGAAGCGTTGTGGGGATGGTCTGAAGGAATATTAGGAGCTCATTTAGGGCACAAACGTGAGAGACTCATTTAACCACAGACAAGTGGGGCTTCCTCCGTGAACACAGGCACGCCTTAACCAAGCCATTTCCGATTAGGAGCTGAGACTCTGGAAGAAGGAATAAGCTTTGGTTTTAAGTCATCTCGCAACTAGAAAGGATAGTAACGATGTTTTCTGCCTTGTCTGCCCTGTCTTCTGTTCAAGGGCTTCGTCACCTCACATGAAGCTTTTTAAGCTGCCAGGAGGTCCATCAGTTTGGGCAAAGGAACAAGGAGCAACGACAACAAAAATTTAGGTCCACATTTATCACAACTAATGCTAAATCTTCAAGTAGTCGATTAGCATTAGTAGGAATGGTTTTAGTCTCCTGTGAAATGTGCTAAATTTACTATTGTGATATACAGGAAATTAAAATCAAATATAACTAGAAAACAGACTAGGTGAATTAGGTTTAAAAAAATATAGGGCGCCTGGGGGGGTCCATGGGTTAAGTGTCTGCTCTGGCTCAGGTCATAGTCTCAGGGTCCTGGGATGGAGTCCCACACTGGGCTCCCTGCTCAGTGGGGAGGCTGCTTCTCTATCTGCCCCTCCCCCTGCTTGTGTGCTCTCACTCTCTCTCTCTTCAAATAAATAAATAAATAAATAAAATCATATATAGAGAGAGAGCTACATATTATATATATAGCATATCATATATATATGTCATTATATATATATAGCTATAGAGGAAAATGGACATGTACATGAATATGCATATCACATATTCATGAATATACATGACTATCTCATATACACACATATTGCATATTTATGCATATCATGAATATGCATGAACATCTCATATGCATACTCATGAATATGATATACACATTCATGTGTATCACACACACAAGATGCAAATTAATACAAGGTATACTTCACACTCAGAATCAAGCAAATTTTGGGGAACTCTGCTGTTTTACAGAACAGAAGGGATAAACTGAAATGACTTGTAAACATTTAACTCCAATTTTCTTTCAAGAACTTCCTTAGACTGAGATAAAGCAGATCCCACTCGACCTCAACAGAAGTACCTGTGAGGTGTGCACAAATCACCTTTCACCTCTGTCGTCTGGTTTCCCAAGAGATGAGCTCACTGAAAAAACAGACCGTCTTGTCAAGAGCACTGAAAAAAATCCTTTAAGGTGAAAAACAGGAAAGCAATACAGTTTTGAAGTTCTTTTTAGGCGCACTGTTTTGAGTAATGGCTCTCACTCTTGTCTTCAAATAGGAATCTTGTCAGCCAGTAGAAATCTAATGAAATGTTTTGATACCTGGACCCCAACACAGACAAAATCAAAGTCCAGGGGCCCAGGGATCAGTATAGGTAATTCCTAGGTGAAAAAATTCCTAAAATGACTGCACTGAGTTATGCTGTTAATCTGAATAGAATGTTTATATCAGACTCTATATAACTTTAGGGTTTGCAGGTAAACTTTGACTTCTCACAAACAACTGGACTGTGATGTCACAGTCACAACTGGACTGGACTGTGTGTGCTCTGGTTGATAAAATAAGCTACGCAGGTAGGTTGCCTTTCATTTTGTGCACTATAAGAATTAGAACGACTCCTGGTAGTTTTAATTAGCTGAAGAGCAGAAACAGATAAGTTATCATCCCCAACTACATTCCAAAGCACAAGTTAGTTCCAATAAAACAAACTAAAAAAATACATATGCAAGGCTCCCACAGTGTCAATTAGAATAACCCATCTAGACCCATAAACTCAAAACTAAATTGGAGCCCACGTGTCAGTCAGTATTTATTAACTACCTACTATGTGTCAGCCACATGTGGAATTTGTCAGTCTCTATCCTCATGCTACAGAACGCTCTTGGAAATTGCTAACTCATTCCAAGATCTACTATGTTGACTATAAGGTCTGATCACATTCAAATTCTGCAAATACCTACATTACGGTGCCAAGCACTGTCTAAGGCAAAACATCCTCAAACACCATCAGACATTATTCTTTTTTAATTAACCAAAGTGCAGACATCCCGTCGAGCTCCAATGTACTTTGGAACGTTTCGTGAATTTGTCCATGATCAACTTAAAATGCAGGTTGCAACTGCGGTTTCTAATTTTCTTAAGTGTTCTGGTACATTGTTTTTCTGTCTTAACAGTTCTGAGATTAAGATGTGTCTTATCGTTGAGTATGTATTGGGTTTGGGCTTATCCTTCAAAGGTGAGAGGAGCCCTTCATGGGTGTCCCCAACCCTGAAGAAATGATCATCAAATCCAATGCACGTCTTAAAACGGAAGGCTGTTTGGAGCACAGCGACACAGGCATTTGGCTAATGAGTCCCATACCCCTGTGAATGTATCATCATGTAAAGGAGAAAAAGGGAAAAAAAAGTGGAAAGAACAGCTGTTTCATAGTTCTGCGGACAGAAAGCCCAAAGATCACTACAAAATAACCCAGCCCGTATTATCACTTTCCAGCAGATGGCATCTCACCCTTCTAAGTTAATCATTAAGGAGCCTACAGGCAAGACGTGTCCCCTGTCTACAAAACACATGGAACTCAAAACTCTACTTGTGCATCGTGAGAGTGAATTTGTCGGCCCGATCACCTGGAATGGGAACTTTGTACAAGCAGCCACAGCAAGTGGTCACCAAGACTGCTCACAAGCATTTTGGTATTTTCGGCAGGACCAAGGCACGGTGCACGTTTGAATGACAGCACTGCCTGTTTCCAGCAGTCTGCACTACCTCACTGCGGAGTAAGGTGGGAATTATGAGTCTCCAGCAAATACTGTAGGCGGGGAGATGGTGTGTATTAGAGTAACCCAAACCATTGGCTCCATTTTTTTTTTTTTTTTTTTTTTTTCTGTAGACAAGCCTCACCCGGTTACGACTCACAGTGCTGCAAAGCTTTCCGGAGAAAATCTTGCAGTATTTAACCATGGCTTCTGGCTGGCATATTCAATTTTTCCACTTTTGGGAAAGATGCTGTTACAACCATATCTACATCTAGGACTTTAATGAATAAGTAAGAGACGCGCTGACCTATGATCTCCAGATACCAGGTGTCTCCTTGTTTCTCATAATCGCTTTAAGGAGAAAGAGAAGTTCATGTGGCAATAGCTAAGCGTACGCCCACCCCACTGTCCATATTTATTAGACTTTGTGGATTCCCCTCTTCCTGTTTCTAAGACTGCTCAATGTGGCTTTTTTTTTTTCTCTCTCTCTCTTTTCTCATGTGGCAGTCCATTTGTGCTTAAATTTCATCTGAAGATGTCAATGAGCAGGAGAATCAACACGGAAAAATAAGACCTCATTTCATTCAGTCACCATCCCTGAAAGTCCGCAACGGAGATCAACAAGGGAGCGTGCATTTTGAGCTATGCTGGGGCTTCAGCTGGATGGGATTTCTTGAAGCCTCTTAAAACTAAAATGAAGAAATAAAATCATGCTTTAAGATAGCACAATTCTGTGTTTTTAACTCTAGATGACTTCATAAAAGATGACAAATTGCTAGCCAAACAGCCCAAAGGATAGAAACAAAAGTAGTTAGCACGGGAAATCAATCAAGGCAAAAAACTAATAAAAAGTAAACATTGTTTCAATGTTATATTCGAGAGAAAAGTTCAAGTGCAGTACTTATTTGGAAGGAGGTAATAAAAGATGCTTTCAACTGAATAAATGTGATGAGTGAATCGAAAATGGTCGATGAGTCCGTGTTGGCAGAATGCTGCTGTCAAAAATCTTCAGTGGGGTACCCGTTTTAAAGAACAGGTTAACAACAGTGTTCGGGGGTTAGCTTGAACTGAAGGATATTACAACAGGAATTTCTGGAGAGCAGTAGCAAAGGTGCTTCTGCAATTCAGAAATCAGAGAAAGGGACTGTAATTCAGGAGCCTTCCATGCAGTGATGGTAGATGATACCAGATGAAAACTCAGGGATGGATAAAATCTCTGACATAGAGAGAAATGGAGAGTCATGGGACCCACAGAAGTAATGAAATTTGGGATCGATGGTACTCCTATAATGTATACAGCTTAAACTTCTGTAGAGTGGGGCCAACTCTTCTATAAGTGCCTTTAATAATGAGTTGATGGGAAATTTAATAATGAGTTGATGGGAAATTTTTCCAGCACTGCATTCATGTTACAGGAATCTCTGTGACCAAGGATCCCATTTATTTCCCTCGTATTCCTTAAAAACCAAAGGAGAAATTAATGATAATGTGTTCATTTGGATCAACTGTGAAACATTTTTTTTCCAAATGCATAATTTCTCCTCTCCCTTCTCAATCAATAGCCAAATCCTTTTAAAGAGAAAATAAAGATTATTTGTTTTTTCCCTTCGAGAATGACTTGAGTAATTCTACCCAATTCAATGGCCATTATCTAATCATTCCTAGACAGCTGTAGCAAAAACAAAGGTTTGCAATATTGAACAGATGTACTGTCTTCATATAGAGCATTATCCTCATTCGGTTATCAGCCAGTGAAAATGTGCAGCATGGATAACATAAAGAGATCATACCTATCTTCTGAAACAATCATTTTTAGGTGTGTCTGGGGACATGCATAGGAAGTGATTATCAATCAGAAAGAAAAACCTCAACCCTTTTCTTAATTCCCAGACAGAGCCCAACAGGACCACAAAAGCAAAAGTAAGACATGTGTCTCTTTGCTGTCTCTCCTAGATTCCCCCATTCCATCCGACCCTTTCTTCCCCTGACACCACAGCCTCAAAAACCTGCTCCTGAGTCTGAAATCCACACCATAAATGCAACAAAACTGTATGTAGTTGCCTTTGGGTGAGCAGAGGCCGTGGAGAGAAGCAGAGTTGAATTTTGTCTTGGATAAAGTCAAGCTGAAAAGACTAAACCTCATAAGACGAGCAGGGGAAGGCCATCCCCAGCAACCCCCCCAGGTTAGGAAGGTTTGAGGCGGGGGTCAGCTGCAGGGAAACTTTAGAGTTTCGTGGATTTACACTGGCCAAAACACGGGAATGGTCATTGTGGCAGAGAGTAGGGAAAGGAGAAAACCGGGGATTTCAAAAGTGTAATTTTGCAAATAATTTTGGGAGGAGCTCATCATTCACAGAAGTTACCAGTGATAGGCTAGCACGTCGTGCCCGGCTTATTTTACAATCCACCCGATCAGACTTTTTAAAGTGGCTGTCACACACCAGTCACATTTTGAATGTTCACCCTTTTAAAGAGTATGACGCTGTCCTTAATTTACATTTGTGAGTATGTTATAATAATTTATGTAAAATCGACAAACGCTAAGAGGGTTTTTCAGAAAACTATTGGAAACCATGAACAACATAAATTCCCCGGATGTCAGAGTGGTGGGAGGGTGAATTCTATGACCTCACTGCTAATACTCCCTATCTACTCTACTTGGACAAGCCGAGGGGAGGAAATCTCCTTTATTTTTCCACAGAAGAAATTAAACACTGGTGCATTAATATGGTACCTACAGGAGTTTAATGCCCGCACTGTGGTTCCACCACATGTTAATGGGTGATTCCATTCTCGGAGCACAAGAGACTGCAGACAGAGATTTCTTCCTCTATGGTCAAACATCCCCTACCTGAGGCACCAGGATCTTGTTCAGCACTCGAGTCCAGAAACAGCAAATTCAATCTAGCTGTGGCAGGCCGAGGGCGAATTAGAATGCCAACTCCAGACCGGGATTCCAAACCACGAGCCTCTGGAAATAAAGCTTGGACTTGGAGAAATGACAGTAACCTCAAGCCAAGAAATCTCACCCAGTTTTTAAAAAAGATTCAGTACACGGTGAAGATAGATGACCATTAACATGACTCCTCTTTTCATTTAAAACCTATCAAACCAAGAGTTGTGTGTAGAGTGCCCTGATAAAATGACATGCTCTACTCTGAATCCTCAGACTTTTGAGCTATTTTCCTTGTCAATTAGATACCAAAATGTAGCAGCCGCGTTTTCAGGTCTGGTGTGCTAAGACAGCATTGTCTCCTTCACCTACATGCCTACTTTGTCTTGTTTCATGCATTAGCTATAGCTACCGAGGGAAGACAAAATGGCTAGTAGAGGTACATCTATAAATATCTATAAGTCCATCCATCCATCCATCCATCCATCCATCCATCCATCTCTTCAGATCATCACTAAACCATTACCTTGACTTCAGAAATCCCAAAGTAGGGGATGCCTGGGTGGCTCAGTTTCTGCCTTCAGCTCAGGTCATGATCCCGGGGTCCTGGGATTGAGTCCTGCATCCGGCTCCTTTCTCAGTGGGAAGCCTCCCTCTCCCTCTGCCTGCTGGTCCCCCTGCTTGTGCTCTCGCTCTCTGACAAATAAACAAACAAAGCAAAAACAAAACAAAACAACCCTTAGAAATCCCAAAGTATCAGAGACAGGTTGGCCAGAAGGTAAGCTACACACACCTCGGCCTTGGATTCTGTTCCTCATTTTCTCACATCTCTCCACTCCTGTCTTAGGCAAGCCACCCTGGCCCGTCTCTTTATTCATGACTAAAATACATAGTTTAGAAATTCAGGAAGATAATACAATGAAGTCCACTGCTGTCTTAAAAAACAATTTTTTGGAAACCTATGAAAACATAAAATTCTAGCTTGTCTAATGTGATGGTTATTTTGTCTTAAAAAAAAAAGATTTCAGCCACATTAGTCATGAAAATGGTTTGTCTCTTTAGCTAAATGCTATGTAAGTAGATTCTGGGTTTTGGTTTTAATAGACATAGGTTGAAATCCCTGAACTACTGAAAAGAAAACTTCATTTAAATCAGAAAGAGAGAATTTGAACAATGATGGTGGTGGAGGGAATGTTGAAGGTAGAGATGATGTCTCTTTGTTGAGTGTTTAGTCTGTGCCAAGAGCCATGTTGAGCTGTCCGATATATTTAGTTAATTGAACGTTCTAAAAGGTGATCTTATATAATTATTTCTCTTTTCTTTTTTAACTGCCAAACTCAGCTTCTGAAGCCAATAAAGGAAATCCTATCAACTCATCATCTTTTTTCTCTCTCTCTCACACTTTAGAGAGTGGTGGACACCAGTTACAACCAGTGGCAGCACTCATTAATTTACAGAATCACCAGAGCAATGGAAGAACTAAAAAAACTTAAAATAGTAAATATTTCACACATAACAAGCCAGATATTGAAGTACCCACTCATAGTTTCATTAGCTACCACATGGAAACTTGCCAGACAGTGAGAAGCTTCATAATCTTTTATTTTGGCATTTTCTAAAATTCTCGACTCCATGTTTAAGGGAGTAATATTGCCTGAAGTTAAAAGATAGGCTATACCATCACTGACTAAATTCTAGCTTAATCTTGTAGAGTTGTTGCTATATTCTCAATTCATGATTATGGTTTATTCCTACTCCATTCAAATTCTTTATTTATTAGAACACTACTTTTCTCGAGTATTTAATTTATGCTTGATACTGTGCTAAGTTATCTTTGTGTATGTTCTCTCTTTGGGCCTCATGGAGCTCCTATAGGTATCAATATAATCCTCTTCAGTTGACAGATGACAAAAAGGAAGATTTAGTCACTCAGGAGAATACACGTAGCAAACAAAGGGATGGGAACCCCAGCCATGTTTGCACTCCTGGCGTTAGTCTGGATCTGAAGTTCTACTTCTCTTAGCTACCTGAAGCATATTTTTGTGCATTTATTAGATGAGTGTGTCTGATAATGATTGTATTTCTCTCTCCTTAATCATAAAAGCTCGTAGCTGTTAAGTACAATAAGAGAGAGACATTGCATGACATACCCAAGGCTCATGTGTGCTTCGTGATTCCACCATGGTGGTAACAGGCATCAACACATTTCTGTCCTTCCCACTTCCATCAAAGAACCACCAGTGGATGGGAAGTTAGATAGCTTTAGGGTTGCCCTAGACCTGCCATTCTTGGTTCAATTCAAAGGATTCTATTTTTATCTGTTTTATGTATTACGAATCCAAATAAGCTATCGTTTGGTGGGGGGAGGGCAGGAAGGAGAATGGTTCTTTTATTTATGAGAAAGAAAACATTCACCTACCATGGTAGATAATTTATAGAGTTAGCCTTTCTTGAACACCCTAGCAAAGTTATTACAAAGTACAGCATGCTCTGTAAACACCAGATCTCTCTTTCGTGTTAATTAAGCACATATGCTTGGCATAGAGGGAGGAGACTTCATATCCTTGGATCAGTGTAATTAAATTCTGAAGTCTTAAATGGAAGGTATTGCTTTTGAACCATTCTTTCCCAGGTTTGCAATGAAACATCAAGGAATTCTGAAATTGCCACATACTACATAAATTCTCCTTTTTTAAAATTTAAATTCAATTAGCCAATGACATGTTTAAATTCTGAAACCCGTTCGACAACCTGCTGTATTTTGTATACAGTGGTGACGCTCTGCACTCATCATGAGGCTATGTCCTTGGGATTATTCTTTGTTGTTGTTTTGTTTTGCATAGTAGGATAGCATTTAGCTAAACTTTCTTACTCACTACTTGTGATTAATAACAGGCATTAGCAATATGGGTTTTCAGGGTAGTGTTCATTTACTGTGACAGTGGAATAGATTAAATTCAACTTCGTCATGGGAAGGCTGACCCACGGACTTGCTTCCATTAGTGTATGGCTCTAACTGCCAAAGCTAACTGGACAGCGGGGTATTAGTAACTTATCGCTCTTGCTTTTTCTGGTGTGAATTTTTTTTTTTCTAAGATTTTTATTTATTTATTTGACAGAGATAGAGAAAGCACTAGCAGGGGGAGCAACAGGCAGAGAGAGAGGGAGAAGCAGGGTCTCTGCAAAGCAGGGAGCCACACAGAATTCGAACCCAGGACCCCCGGGATCATGACCTGGGCCAAAGACAGATGCCTAACCAATGGTTGGAGCCACTTGGGTGCCCTGGCTCGAATTTTTTAACAAGTAATCAACTCACTCTTTTTATAACTATCACATGCTTTAAAGATGGGACATTCAATTACATTATGTATCTAAGTCCTTAAACACAGAGCAGCTTTGCTAAGGAAGAAATGCTGACCAAGCGTCTAAAGCAGAACATTCTTTCAACCACCAAATTAATAGAAAACAACAAGAACATTTATGGCACATCTATGAGAAACACCCAAGACAGTGTTTTAGGAACTCTAATTTATAACTTTTTCCCCTCCTTCCATGGGACTGGGAAGCAGAAAAGCAGAGATCTGCTCTAGTCGATTCTTTATGGTGATGGTCACTGACAATGGTGACATGGCCCTCCAAATGGGAAAATGCCAGAAGAGGCAGATGGTTTCCCTGATGAACACAAAAACCACGCGTATTTCCACAGCCGAGTGAATGCTCACTCCTATTTCTTCTGAAGAAGACAATCCTAATGAAACAGAGTGAGTGCCTCCCCCACTGAACCCACTCATGGTGTGTCTACGTGGATAAAATTTTAAGTCACTATTGCTAGTGGACGTGGGTCAGACGGGAAAGGGAGAAGGCAAGTGAATGAAATTGGAGATTAGGAAGTAACAAAAGAAGAGAAATGAAAACCAGGCTTCTGTAACTTTTGATCATTCTTAAACACAGCAGGATCCACAATTATAAAGGGAAGCAAATCTTGTGGAAATGTGAGGGTGACACGTCTGTACTCACACTGAGTAATTTCCCGTGGAACAAAAAAAAACCTGAAGGTTTATTTTACTATGAAATAATGTACTCCACTTGGCTGACTTGCCAGCAAAGCAATAGAAAAACCATAGAAATTGTGTTTGCTCTGGGAATAAGATATTGGGTAAGTTTTCTAAGCAGAAAAGGGGATCTGGGTCTAGTGTTCCTTCAGACGCCATCTTCCCCTGGCATTCGGAGGTTTTGTCAGGGAGCTCAGGGCCAACAGTTGCTTTTCCCTCAAAGCCCTCAAACAGCACGCCGAGGTCCACATGAAGACATCAAGCGTGTTTGTGGACAGATTCACTTGAGGGATAGTACTGGGAGAGAGATACTGATTCTACATGGTGGGAAGGGCCCAGAGGGGAAGACAACTCCCAACCCCCAAACTCCCCCTCCAACACACACACACAACTTTCAATAGATTTTCTCTAAGCCACGCTCTTTCAGGGTCTGAATTTCCATCCATTGATGACTTGTTGCTTTAAGGGAAAGCCTTTGCTTTCTCCCGAAGTCTCAACGGGGAACAGTTATGCCTCTAAGGGAAATGGAGTGATGAGGCCTATCTTTTAATCGTTTGACAAGATCAACGTCTCACATGAAATCAGGTTACAGGTGGCCCTGAGAAAAGGTGATCCAAAAGAAGTTTCATCGAGAAGGAGAGGGCCATGTCCAAAGTAGAAGACAGAGGCCGTAAGCACCGAAGTCTGGAATGGGCTCGACATCAACAGCTGATGTGAAAGTGAGCTGATAGAAGAAGTCACCGTCTCGCTTGTCCTTGTGACTCCGCTCTCACTGCCCTCTGACTTCCCCCTCTGCTGCCTCGTGGCCTCCGCAGTGACATTTCAATCACATGGTTTCTACGACTTCCTTCCTCTACTGACAGCTCACCACGGACGTGCTATAAAAGTGACATTTACCGCTCCATCCTCTCCCCGCTTTATTTCCGGACCGGAACGCGGGGCACCAGGCTGGAAATACTGGGCATTGGGGAAATGTTTGAAATTCTCTCCAGGCCGTAAACAATGGGAAAACTCTCAATGCTCTAGGAAAAGAGGAACCGGCTGGAAGGAAGGCGTGTTGAAATGGGAGATGTGCATCAAAGAGGAGACCCGCGGTTTGGAAAAGGGGACTGGGCAATGTCGAGACGGGAACCAGACACGGGCACTGCTCATTGTGAAGCCCAGGTACTCAGTGTACGGGTGCTACAGGCACTACAGGCCTGCAGTGAACAATAGCAGGTCCACGACTGGGATTGTGCACAGCACATCATCACTCCTGAACACACTCGTGCTTACAGCCCTCACCTCACTGAGGCTCCTTGAACTATTTTTTCTAGAACCTACAGATCTGGGGCCATGAGGAACCATTCTCTCCTTGTCCTAGGAATAAGACATAGAAAGATATACTCAGTGTGAAAAGAAGAGATAAAGGTTTATCAATAAAAACAAAGGCACTGACTCATGAGTTTTGGTGGATCATTCTAGTGACGTTGTTATTGGGCTACATGGAATTGAGAATAAACACTCTGCATTGCTTTCTCGGTGCTGAGGAGGGATTTTCTATGAAGCCTCCATAGTTTGATCACAAAGAGAACTGAGGAAAAGTGCTGTTCTATTCAGGTCTATGGTCTAGGGTTAGAACTAGAAGAAAACTCTGTAAATGCACAGCGAAAGACACTGTTCAGGGGTCAAGCCAGTGACCTTGGCCTCATTAGCACCATGCTCTAACCAACTGAGTTGACTGGCTTCCTGCAAAGAAATAGGAAATTAAATTCATGGGTGCATTCCTTTCTGCAGCATTAATAAAAGTCTGTGTTACTTGAAATGGGAGAGATTCAGTACCGCGACCAACTGTGTGATGCTGGGCATTTGCCACCAACATCTCTGGCTTTGCTTCAGTAGCAGTAACACACTGCTATTATTTTTTAGCTTCCGCTGGGATGCAGAGAGACAAAGAAGAAAGGAGTTTGGGGCAAAGAAAAGAAGGAGACTCTAAAACATATGATTTGAATCCTTAGAAGAAAACATTATGTAATTCCATTACTCTCGCCATTATTTTAACTGATACAACCTGTGATTCACCCACTTGGTAGACCTTCTGAAATCTTTCTGCAAAACTGAAAATATTCCCAAATTCCTGAAACTCACTAGGAATAAAAACAAATTAGTGAGCAAATTTCCTACTTTAAAATATTGAAGGCAAAATTGCATAAAAGGATGGTTTGAGTTTGTTTTCTTCTTCAGTTGTGTTGCAAATGGTTCCCCCAATGAAACCTTGGAATTTCCTCCAGTCTGTTCTCCATTACCTCTGTGGGAAAATTGTGAAAAATCAATCTGTTTTCTGCATAACCATATTACATCCCATTATTTGAGGAATGTCAAATGCAAACCCCAACGACCAACAATATCAATCTTTTCCTTCTCATTTCCAAGTTTAATTTCAGCAGTAGTTATGAAAAAGAAAGTGCATGCGGAACATCATTATACCCCAGGTGATTGCAGATTTTAAAAAGAATTTATTTAAAACAGGAGGATATTTTCTCTTTAGAGTTAATTATATCCTTGACCTTGGGAGTCATGTGAGCTTCCTATGACCATGACGTGTGCTAGAAGTCAATCATGAATAGAGACTGTGGCAAGCAGAACCCAATGCCTTCCCTCTAATTGACAATACAAACTTAGATAATTCAAGGTTGGAATTTCCGGCAGGGAAGAAAAAAAAACAAAGAAAAGAAAAGAAAAGATTCCAGAGAAGGTGGTGTCCTGTTTTGGCAACACTTGGCATGATCTCATAAAATAATTAGGGCTTAGGAATCACTCATGCCTTTTCTTTCATCCTCTCTTCATCCTCAATATCCTATATATAAAATATGTACGTGTGTGCATATATTAGGTATGCATTACAGTGCATATGCATATCATATATGTATACATATATCACCCTTGCGCAGAACAAGAATCAAGATTTCTTATGAATTTAAACAGAAATACTTAAATACTTTTTAATACAGTCCTACCAGACCAGAAAATGACTTCTATTTTAAAGAACCCTTTATTGCAACTATGGAGTTTTTTTCTGATAAATCTTTCTTTTCTTTTTTCTTTCTTTCTTTTTCTTTCTTCCTGGCTTGCTTTCTCTTTCTTTCTTTTTTTTCTCCTTCCTTCCTTCCTTCCTTCCTTCCTTCCTTCCTTCCTTCCTTCCTCCTCTCCTCCCCTTTCCTTCCTCCCCCCTCTGTCCCTCTCTCCCTCCTCCCTTCCTTCTTTTCTCTTCCTTCCAACAACCTTTCAAGAATAATCTAATTCTGTTGCTGCTTTATATGATTGTTGATCCAATATATTTTATTGATGTGTATTCCAGTGAGAATTTTTTTTTCCCTAAGAAAACAAAAATGCTGAAAATATAATAGTGTTTGGGAAGCGTGGGACAAGCAGGACATAGCAAAAGACTCCCTCTCCCTCTGCCAGAGTACGTCCATCCATCACATGATGCTTTGTCCTTGAAGTTCTCTTTCACCTCATCCTCTCTCTCTCTCATCCGTTCTTCCAGAAAATCAATACAGAAAATCTTTGGCCCCGTCTCTACAAGAAAAAGCCAGAGTCTTTTGTGACTATCATTATTTTTCAAACCAATCTAGAATCTTCTCACATAGCCCTTTCTGCTTATCATAAGGGAAGAAGTCTATAGCTGCCAGAGTAAAGAAAAAGAATTGGCCCTTCCATTCTGCAGGCAGAGAGTCTCCATTCGGTCATGGTTTTGCTTCCTACACATGGTAAGAACAACTATTTTGATGTTTTTGTGAGATAATGTGTATTAATTTTTTTCCTCAAAATATATGTCACTATATAACTCCTTAGGATGGGAGAAACAGATAGCCCTGAACTGAGTGTTAGAATACCTGATTCTGCATTCCAGATCATTCCTGAGTTCCTTTCACACTTGGATGAGTTACTGAATCTCTCTGATACCCTATTTCCACATCTATAAGACGGACATAATAATCAACCTTCCCGAAAAGTATCATTGCAAATGTTAAAAGAGATTTATAAGATTTATAAGAACTTTGTGTTCTGCCACACGGTGAAAGTA
Source organism: Mustela putorius furo (assembly GCF_011764305.1). NCBI lineage: Eukaryota > Metazoa > Chordata > Mammalia > Carnivora > Mustelidae > Mustela > Mustela putorius. The sequence goes on from NW_025421399.1 coordinate 11,977,908, forward strand.
CAATAAAATTTCAATGAAAATAATTGCAAACTTGCACCAAGAGTGGTGTCGGAGAATTATAAGAATGACCCTTTGACTTCCTTCTGCTAACACGCTGAATTCCAATGTTGGGAGAGGTACCCCATAGTAGAAATCACTCATAATAGGACTCAAAGTCTGCTGTCAATCATCAACCCTTTTTAAACAGTTTAGTTGTGATAATCATCTCTGGAAGAGAGAACCTCATGGACATGACTAGTGGAGACCCTCAGATCCTATGCAAAGCAAAAGGGTCTCATTCCAGGTACACTGGGTACAAAGAAAAACACCTTTCTGAGTTCATGGTATTTTCTCTTCATTAAAGATAAGTATTTCAGATAACTTTTGTCTTTCCGGACCCAAACTGGCAAAGTCCACTGGAGACGTCGTCAATAAGATGGACGCCACAACTGTAGATTGAAAAAAATAAAGAGAAACGTGTTTGCTTTGCCCTCTCAGCCCTTCCCCACCCTACAGTCTGAAGAATAGAGACCTTTCCAGCTGTGGCAGGGACAGTGGTTTCGGTGGTTGATGAGTGGAATTTGAGACCTGTCGTAAACCTCCATCATCATGAGCTGTGGGAGGGATCACCCCACTCCCATGAAGCACACGGGCTTTCTAAATAATCTTTCCACCAGCCATAGACTGAGCACAAAGGGAGCTTTTCTTCACCTCGTCTAAGGGAGTCACTGTTCTTGGGTTAGAGTGTTGGACCAGATTAACCAGCACGATCCCCAGGTGCCAAACCATGCAGGGGCAGAATGAATGGGCAACAGGAAAAAGCTTGATTTTTCTATTTCTATAAACACCATTTTTTTTGGCATTCACTTCGAGAAATTACGCTAAGTATGAAGCTCTCTGCAGAGATAGAACTAGGGAGCATATCCACAAAATGATGTATGCATGGCCATGGCTGTGTGTCCCTTGTACCCATGCTTCTGCAGGATTTTAAGCCACAGACTCCTTCACTTTCTTAATGTTTCAATCTACTTTCCTGGGCCACTCCACCCCTTCATTCTTCCTCCCCACCTTTCTCTCCCTTCCTTCCTTCTTCTCCCCCCCCCTTTTTTTTTTCTAGATTGTGTAAAACTGTAAAAATAAAACAAAAGAGAAACACATTTGCTCTTATTTTCAAGTAGGAAGGAGACTAGCCTCAAGACAGGGAGACTCCCTTACAGCCAAGATGACTGAAAAATTCTTGTGGCTTTCTCCAAAAGTCAAACCAAAATCTAACCAGCAGCCAGGCTTAGTCCTGGCAACCCTGCTTTGCCTGGAAATGAGCGCAATCATATCCTAATAGCTATTTGGATAATTGTTCATACGAGTGATCTGCCAACTAATGTTGGAAACAAGTCCTTATTACAAGTATAGCATGCAGTGTAATCTGGAATATATTAAAATGTTATTTCTGTAGCTGCCCATTTCCAAACTGAAATAATAACTAAACCATTTATCACATTTGTTTTTAAGGAGAAGAACTTTTAAAGTACAACAGTAACATGTAAATGTGTGAATGTATAGTTACAAGTGTAATCGTTTAAATGAAAAAACTTACTCTCTTCTTCATGTGAGTCTTACCTTCTGTATCAACGTTAATCGAAAGAAGGATTTTGCTTTTTTCAGGCATAATCATAATATGAACGATTACATATAAAAGTTAACAGTGATTCATTTAAATCCCTTGTAATGGAAGTAAGCTGAAAGACGGCAGCCGGGGCCCCAGGGATTTGCAGATGGAGATGCACAGTGATGGGCAATGGGAGATAAAGTACTTTCCAGATATCTGGAAGAGTCAATTGTCAACTTTCCCCAAATTAAAATGACCACCTTCTTTTGAGGTAAAAGGCTGTGAGTGTAGGGGGCCCAGTGGGAATCTTCCGTTAATTCCGTCCCATGAAGTTAGAGGCAGAGTGGAAAGCTTTCTGCTACGCTTTCAAAAGGAGACATTTGGCACAGGGCAAGGACTGGGGTTTTGGCCTCAAGACAGTCTGGGTTTGAAGTCTAACCTGCCTCTAAGAAGATGGAGAATCACAGGTAACTGACATCCTTTTTTTTCCGAGATTTACTGTCCTTGTCTCTGAAACGGTGATCGCAAACCCATCTCACAGCATTGCTGGGGTGATGCGATAAAATGACACAGGTAAAGTGGCAGGTACCAACCAAACATCGGCGGAAAGGCAGCCCAGCAGCATGGGCTACGGCGCCATATTGCCGTAATGGTGCCTCTTTCTAGTGGGGTCGCTGTGGACCAGCCACCCAACCCCCTGTGGCTCAGTTTCTTCAGCTGTCAAATGGGGATGATAACATTACATACCTCAAAAAGTTGCTCTTATGACTGAGTGAGTCAATAGTATAAATTCCTGGCAGGATAAGCAGTCAATAAAGCGAACACATTATAATTGCTGCTTTGTTATTACTCCATTTGGCGTAGAAAGATCTAGCTCCTACATGCCTCCCCACCACCCTACTCAGACTTACATTTACTACATTTTTTTTCTTTTTTCTCCTGTCATCTCCTTTTCTCTCTGTTTCTATCTATAAATAAAAGGGATATATCTTTCTAGAAATAAAATGTATATATCCATTTTTAAGGGTTAAATACTTAAATTTCTGTAGATTTAGCCTCTATGGGCAGGAAAAAGAAAAATAAGATATGCTTGTAAGTAGAGTTGTCAGGAGGAGCCTTATTTTTCCAAAAGATATTTAAACCTGCTTCCATTTACTCATGTCAATAGGTTCCATCAACTGAAGACAGACAGCTCTTTAGCGATGCACAAGCAAAGCAATTTACCAGGTGTGATGATCATAAAATGGTGACAACGACCCCAAGAAAAAGTTCAGGAGGGAAGGTACTATAGGGAAGTAACAAATGAATGTTCAGAGAAGGTAATGGTTGTTTACGTCTCCTTTTCGGAGTAACCAGGTACTTCTGATTACTGTCACCTTAGGAGGATAAATGGCACGTGATCAGTACCTTGAAAAAATGATGAAGAAAAATACAACTTTGATCAACAGAGCCAGAATGAAAATGGACCCCATGGCTCAAATCTAATGTAGAAATTAAACTTTCTCTAGAGCCCTCAAGAAGTACCAAAAATGATTTCTGTGATTTTGCATAGCAAATTATATCTCTTTTATGCTCTTCTTGACTAGATGAAAAGTAAATTGTACCAATCACCATAGCAGGACCCTTCTAGGATAAGAACCCCAGAGTCATATGTAGTAAAGAAAACTATGGGAAAGAACCAACAGCCTGAGGTCCATCAGGGGAATCTTGGAGAAGGGAAGTCCCAAGTCCACAGTTCTTGGCCTTCAGTGACTCCAGCATTCGTGGACAACTCCATCAGAATGGTTACCATTCACAAGATGCTGCACCAGTAAGAGTGGAGTATATATGTCCCTGCCACTTGCAGAATCTGCCATCTGCCCATTTGTCCCTTGGGGTCAACAACCTGGGTCAAGTCTGTTCCAATGCTAGCCTCATGCTGTCTCAGCCACAGATCCATGTTGGTCCCGCTTAGCTGTCCCAGACTCCAAATAGAATCCTAGACCTGTGGGGTGCCTGAGTGGCTCAGTCGGTTAAGCATCTGCCTTCAACCCAGGTTATGATTCTGAACTGAGCCCTGCATCGGGCAACCTGCTCAGCAAGGAGCCTGCTTTTCCCTCTGCCTGCTGCTCCCCCTGCTTGTGCTCTCTCTCTCTCTCTCACTCTAGATTTATCTCAAATAAATAAAATCTTTAAAAAAAAAAAAAAAGAATCCTAGGCCTAAAGACCTCCTTCGGGTGCCTGCTAACTTCTCATTTTGGAAACAAAAAACTGTGAAAATCTCCATAGGCAAGTCAGGATACACAAAAAGAAATACAAAGGCTAAGTATTCAGCTCTTTGGGGAGAAAAAAAAAAAAGAAAAATTTACTTTTTGATTCTTTCAAGTCCACTACAACAAAAAGAGAGAAACATAATTTAATCTGTCAGGAATAAATCCTGCCACACTCTGGGAAATCTACTGAAATGTATCCAGCAGCGGCAATATGTACTCATGTAAGCTTCCGAGGGCCTGGGTTTCTTTTCTAGAAACCAAGCCTAAATTTTGTTCCACAACATGGGGAGGAGGGAGCCGTCTATGATTTTATACAGAATACGAAGTTGGGACTCAATCACTACCCAATTGACACCCAACGGGATGTTAACATTCAGCTTTCACAGTACTTGACGGGTAAAATCACCCTCTCATCCCACATTAGATGTGTCCCTCCCATTAACATGGAGCGGCTTAGCTAATTATTTCTACTAAGACTTTTTCTAAGGCATGTATTTTTTTCTCTCTAAGGTTGTTGCGAGAACGGGGTCCTTTACGATTGGTTTCGTGCTCTCCACGTTTAGAGCCGTTCTTTTCTCACGGATTGGGCACATTCCCAATGTTTGAGTAAATGAACGAATGAGGTAAAGTATATTCAAATAATGTGCATGCATGACTAAAGGCAGCGAGGAACAAACACAGCCCGACCCCAGCTTCCAAAGGTCTCAACTCAGCTCAGCTGAACAAATGGGTTTATTTATTTATTTATTTATTTAAGAGAGAGAGAGATCACAAGTAGGCAGAGAGGCAGGCAGAGAAGTGGAAGCAGACTCCCTGCTTATCAGAGAGTCCGATGCGGGGCTCGATTCCAGGACCCTGAGATCATGACCGGATCCGAAGGCAGAGGCTTGACCCACTGAGCCACCCAGGCGCTCAACAAATGGGTTTTAAACACTTCCTGCATGCAAGGCATTGGACAAGACACATGGGAGATACATAAAGGTGAATGAAACTTGTTCCCTGGGTGGCTCAATGGGTTAAGCATTTGCCTTTGGCTCAGGTCATGATCCCAGGGTCCTGAGATCGAGCCCCGGGTTGGCTCTTTGCTCCGTAGGGAGCCTGCTTATTCCTCTCCCTCTGTTCCTCCCCCCACGTGTGCTTTCTCTCCATCTCTCCATCATCTGATTACTGTCACCTTAGGAGGATAAATGGCACGTGATCAGTACCTTGAAAAGTCTCTCTCTCCCGGCCAAATAAATAAATAAAATCTTAAAAGAACAAAAAAGAAAAAAAAAGGTGACTGCAACTTGGTCCCTGCCCTTGGTAACCCTTCCTCGTATTGAAAGGGAGAGATGCTCATCTTGAACTACCTGTTTCGTTCAGATTTATGCCCCCCAGCCACTCTCATGTATCCTGGGAGCTGCATCACGTGGCCTCAGTCTCTTCCTTGGACTTCTTTTCTGTGCACAGTGAGTGCCGGAGCAAATCATTCAGTGTGACTCGTGGGCAAGCCAGACTGTGCTGGTGACACCCCACCTGGCTACCTCTTAACAAATGGGAGATAGAGCCAATCGACCCTCCCCTCTTCTGGCTCTCAGGTTCCGGTCCTATTCCACTAGCGGCTCAGTGGGTTCCCCCAAGAGATCGAGTTCCAGCTGTGCACACTGGAGAGCGGGTCTCTCTCCTTCCCACTGCACTCCTTCTGTCTCCCGCCTGTGTTTCTTTGGATCACTTCCCAAAATGGCCCCGCACACAAGCCCTCTTCTCCATCTCCGACACATTATAAATGACTAATTATAAAATGAGTGGGCTGTAAAGACAGGCTAAGAGCTCTGAATAAAGGAATTCTGCAGCAGTTGGAGACTCTTTCCAAAGGGTCCCGAAGCAGCTCTGAAAATCTCGTGGTCCCTACCTGTCATCTCAGTGGCCCGTACATTTCTCTGCACTAATCCTGAGCTGTGAGCCTGATTTAGCTGATTATAAGCGACAGTGAAGATAAAATCTGTCTTTCCTCAATAACTCTAGAAGTTGTGGTAACAGAAATTTAGAATATTTGATGAGACACTTAGGAACATAATGAGCTCTTTTTTTTGTTTGTTTGTTTTCACTGCTTGCAGGTTCACATCTGTCCTTTATTTGGAGGCAGGACAAGTAAGAGGGAAGACAAGGACAGGAACGGATACTCTGTCTCTGCTTTATGACTTCTTCTTAGATTTTAATATGTTTGGGGATGAAATCTGAGCCTAGGTCTTAACCGGGAAACTGAGAGGAGGTTCTGTGTTAAATGAAGTGGTGACCTAAAAATTAGTAGTTGGTTATTTAAACTCTAAATAATCCGAAAAGCAATCCATCACATCTATCTTGAATGTATAGATCTTTACCCACAAACCCCAGGCTTTTTTCCCACTTCCCTTCCCTTGAGCTGGTGCATTCTCGTGACGTTAACTCTAGTGCTGAATAATTTGTTCATACACTGCGTTCGGAATACAGACTTGCTGGTCTGGGTTCTGCGTCGGTTCCCGGTTACTGTCAATGAGCTCAGTGCTCCTTCACTCACCGGCCTCACTGGACCCTTTCAATATTCTAGAGTCCAACTCGAGAGATGTTACTTTGGATGTCCATTTGTTTTACAAATCAGTCATTCTTTCTGGATGGCATAAATACAGACCAGATGTCCTTAACTTTGTCTTTTACTTGTATTCAGTGTCAACGCAGAATATGGACCCTACCGTCCACTGCAGAGCCTTTCACTGGACTCTTCTGGCATTTATGAAGATCTACCTCATCACAGGATTTTTTCTGGACATGCCTCCTCTCGCGCCTCTGTCTCCCAGCGATGCCTGTCCTGAGCTTGCGTTTGCTAGCTGGTTACTAAGAGAGTGAAGCAGTCAATGAATAACTAGCAAACAACATCCTGAAACAGTAAAATTGCGGATCAGGAGTTATCTACCAAGCTCCAGGAATGTCACCGGGCTGTGATTCCCTAGCAGCATTACACAGGCTGACATCCCCAGTGTGAACACCAGAGGTTATACACACATTTTCATTAAGATGCACTCTTCCCATTTAACCATGCTCTGTGTTCCACAGATGTGCGGTGGCAGCCATATTTCAACTCCCCACCTTCACACCTCCCACTGGTGTCAACCTCTTTTCCCCATGATTTATGTCTTTTTTTATTGTTCTGCCTGGAGCCATGCCAGACCCTAGGATCAAACTCCCCAATCTCACCAAACCTTTGGGTGACAGGACGGAAATCAGACTTGGTAGAAAGGCCTGTGCTCATAATGTGGGAAAGGAAATGGCTTACTCGTCTCCATGGCAACGTGCACACTTTCCAATTGTTGCTGAATAAATGAAAGTTGTGTTCTTAATTCACAGATCTCAGTGTCCAGCAAACCTAGCAGTTTCTCAAGGCCAGCACATAGAGAAAATCTTAAAATACAAGACTTTGTGATGCATTATTATTGCCGTAGAAAGGATTAAAGGGAGTGGTATTTAATAATTAATAATCATTAATAATTATTAATAATTTTTTCTCCATCCCACACTTTCTTCACAGCTCAATGGCATTGCTCTCTAGATGGTATTTGCAAAATAGCTGGAAAGCACCCTATTTTTAAAAGTATGAAATTACTGATTATAGCTGCCTTAAGATTCAGTTAGTTTCCTTAAAAATTAATAGAAAATGACATGAAACACAACAATGAAGACCAGACATGTAGTATGTAGTAGTATTTCACCAAAGATACAGGGAGGTACAAAGAATTTTTGTTTCAGTGACCATGTTCAAATTCTCAACCAAGGTTTTTGAAGGATGGCTTATTTAAATCAAATCAATATTTATTCTCCACTGTTGGGTTCTGAAGACAGCTGACGATGATGTCACATAGAATGGTTGTGTATCACAATCACAGAGGATCTTGCAGAAAATGCAGAGCTCAGAGCTTGACTTCAGAGGCAATCAATTAGTGCCTCTAGGGGTTACTGTATATAGTGTGATATTGTACTACATATAGTAAGGTTTTTAAGATGACAAGCTTTGGAGTGGCTCTCTTACATCTTAATTACACAGCCATGAGAAAATTATCTAACCCCTCTGTGCTTCATTTTTCTTCCCTGTAAAATGATAACACTAATAATAATTAAAGCTAAAACATTTCAAATGCTTAACACATGACAGCTGTTTTCTGCATCACTACTTACTAGTTTTATGTTCAATAAGCGTTAAAAGTGATTTGGATGTGTAGTGAGAGGTTACAACTTTAAACACATCCAGTGTGATGAATGAATGGAATTTTAAGTTTTGTTCAATGTTAATTATTTTTTATTTAACATCTAGTACTTGATTCAGTTATTGGAAAACGTTTAAGTATGCCTAGAACAACTGGGGTATGTGGATATATTTTTAAACACTATGCTTTACAGAATATAAATTACAGATCAAATGTTTTCAAAGGAATTTTAGCATTTGAATTGAGATGTAAGAGTACAATATACACCATGTTTTGAAGACTTAGCACATACAAAAAATGAAATGAAAAATATCTTATTTATTTTTGTATTAATTCCAAATTGAAATGATCATGTTTGGGATATAGTGGATAAAACAAAATATATTGCTAAAATTAATTTCACTTGTTTCTTTTCAAGTTTTTAATACAGCTTCTAGAAAATTCAAAATCACCTACATGGCTTGCATTACATTTCTATCAATCAGTGTTGAACCAGAGGGTGTCAGAGGTTCATGATTTGATGAATAAATTCCAGAGTCTGATTACCCAATTTTCCAAATCCAAAAATGAAATCCATCAACAGACCCAAAGATTATCAGCCTCTGGTGAATGAGTTCTAAAACACAAGAGAAAGATACATAGATATATAGAAAGATAGATAGATAGAATTCTCTCTCTCCCTCTCTCTCTACACACACACACACACACACACACACACACACACACATAAAGCAATAAGAAAATCATGTGTGGGCAAGTAGTGTATCACTGTAGAGGGGAACTGTTCACCAAGAAGAGATTTCAAGGTGTTCTGCTGACATAGGCAAGATATGTAGTAAGCTATTTACAGACCACTGAAATATCTGAGTGGAATTTCTTATAGGCAAGTGAGCCAAAGTTTGTATGCTCTCCTTCTGTAATGTACCTGACCATATCAAAAAGACCAACATTCTCTCATCCATTAACAGGACTCATTCTGAAAACTGAGATATCAACATTGATGTGTATTCCATTCTCTGTTCTCCTTAACTGTGCGTTATCCCTAAACCATGGGAATTTGGGGACCTCATTGTAACATAAAAAATTCCTCAGATCGCCACATGAGAGTAGTTATGGATTCTCTCCCATGTGGAGAGATGGCACACAGATTTGAAACCTAGGGGTTAATAGAATGAGCCGTAAAGTCAGGATTTCAATTCCACCATCATCACTTACTGACAATGACATTCAGCACATTATGCAACTTTTCTGTATCTTGATTTCCTCCCTGTCCAATGGAAATGATGATAACAGTATTTACCTCCTGAGGAGACTGCAATTCAGTGACATAGAATCTATAAAAGGTTTTCCGCGGTGTCTGGTAAAGGGTAAGCACTTACCACATATTAACTATTATTTTTATAATTAAGTACTGCTTTTGACATAAATTGTATCCTAACAAGCACAACACCGAGCATACATATACCTTAAAAAAGACAAGGAGTAAGTGTATAACTCACCCCGCTTATCAGCAGTGCTTTGAACACACACAAATTCTCCAAGGCCCTGCTATTAATGTCATAGCTCCCTTGCAGTCCCTGGTTGAGAAGTAGGAAACTATAGCTCCAAACTTCCCAGATTCTTTTAGTAGGATCATTCTTACCTTAGATTTTTATTTTGTATTTCTGTTTATTTGTTTATTTATTTTTATCATGTTCAGTTAGCCACTGGATAGCACATCATTAGTTTTTGATGCAGTGTTCAGTGATTTATTAGTTGCTTATAATACCCCGTGCTGATCACTACATGTGACCTCCTTAAAACCCATGACCCCGCTTCACCCTTCCCCCACCTCCCTCCCCTCTGAAACCCTCAGTTTGTTTCCCGAGGTCCACAGTCTCTCATGGTTTGTCTCCCTTTCTGATTTCTTCCCCTTCAGTTGTCCCTCCCTTTCCCTACAGTCCTCTGTGCCATTCCTTATGTTCCACATAGGAGTGAAACCATATGATTATAGTCTTCCTCTGCTTGGCTTACTTCACTTAGCATAATCCCCTCCATCCTTATTGATGCAAATAGTGGGTATTCATCCTTTCTGATGGCTGAGTAATATATATATATATATAATCACATCTTCTTTATCCATTCATCTGTTGAAGGGCATCTCCACTCTTTTCCACAGTTTTGCTACTGTGGGCCTTGTGCTATGAACATTGGGGTGCATGTGGCCCTTCTTTTCATTATGTCTGTATCTTTGGGGTAAATACCTAGTAGTGCAATTGCTGGGTCATAGGGTAGCTCTCTTTTTAACATCTTGAGGAACTTTCATATTCTTTTCCAGAGTGGTTAAACCATCTTGCATTCCCACCAACAGTATAAGAGGGTTCCCCTTTCTCCACATCCTCACCAACATTTGTGTTTTGTTTTTTTTTTTTTTAATTTTTGCCATTCTAACTGGTTTTGATTTGTATTTTCCTGATGGCCCGTGATGTTGAGCATTTTTTCATGTGTCCATTAGTCAATTGTATATTTTCTTTGGAGAAGTGTCTAGTCAGGTCTTCTGCCCATTTTTTGACTGGGTTATATGTTTTTTGAGTGTAGATTTTAAGAAGTTCTTTATACATCTTGGCATCTTGGATCAGCCCTTTATCTTTAATGTCATTTGCAAATATCTTCTCCCATTCTGCAGGTTGCCTCTTAGTTTGGTGACTGTTTCCTTTCCTGTGCAGAAGCTTTTTATCTTGATGAAGTTCCAAAAGTTCATTTTTGCTTTTGTTTCCCTTGCCTTTGGAGATGTATCTTGGAAGAACTTGCTGTGGCCAACGTCGAAGAGGTTACGGCCTATGTTCTCCTCTAGGATTTTGATGGACTCCTGTCTCACATTGAGGCCATTCATCCATTTTGAGTTGACAAATCAGAAAAAAAATCCAACAGAAAAAAGACAACCTCTTCAATAAGTGATGTTGGGAAAACTGGACAGCTACATACAGAAGAATGAAACTGGTCCATTCTCCCACACCATACCCAAAAACAAACTCAAAACAGATGAAAGACTTCTAAAGCATTATGTAAGTTGCCTTATATAAAGTACATTTTCAGCTCTTGATGAGATATTTTTTCTTGATCTCTTGAATGCTGGTAATTTAGAACAAAGCTGACACTGCCTTTCATTTAATAAAGTTGATATCTGATGAGGATAAAAATCTGCTCAAGAATTGTCTTCCCCCTCTCAACTCACCAGGAATTTGCAATTATAGGAATATGACATGAAGTCAGAGTAATGACACAAAGTCAGAGCAATGATTGGTTTCTATTAGGCTCATACAGTTCTTGGGGAATAATAACCATGAACCCCAACTAATTAAGTCATGCATGTCGCCAGCAATCTCCTGAACCACCTTATCCTTGGGTGTTGGCCTCTTGAAACTGTTCTCTCAGAGCAATGCTAATAAAATAAAAACTTATAAAACCAAATGACTTGAGGGAAGTCCAAGCCCCACCAGACCCTGAGCAACCTCCATATATCCACAGCTCACTTTTCTCTTCAGGGCTGAACCCCAGTCTTGTTCTGTTAGTCCCTCTTAGGTTGCTGCCAACCCCACCTGGCCAATTGTGTTTGTTGGTACCCAGAGGTGCCAAGTTGTTTTATTATATGAACAAATGCCCACTGTCATTAGGTAAAGACCTTGTAAATGTATTTCCCTCAACACTTAAAATGTTTTTGAACCTGGGTTTTTAGAGATAAATGGTTAAAATTAAAACTCATTACATGTCTGTATTTGTCATTGGCCAGATGTGGACCAAGATAAAAATGATAAACAGTATATGAAATGGTAAAGCATCAGTATTTTGTATATCTTAAGTCAGGGTGTGCAAACTGTGGCCCTCCAGCCAAATCCAATACACCACCTGTTTCTGGAAGGCCCACCTGCCTAGAATAACTCTTACATTTTTAAAGGGTTACATTTTAAATGGTTATAGAAGTACCAACATAACATCCTTGGTTTTGCCTGTTTCACAGAAAAAAAAAATTGCTGATCCTGGCCTTAAACTAAAAAAAAAGTATGCTTCTGATTTTTCTGTTGACACCTCTTTTTGTCATAAACTTTATTTCTAAGATTAGAATTAGTACAGTTCTATGTAATATGTCTCATCCTCCAACTTTTGAGTGACAAAACATATAGTTAATTTGAAGGGTGTTATACATTATCTGAAAAATCTATATATGGAAGCTTCTGACTTAGGGAAAAAGAAAGAAAAAAACCTTTGAATATGAACCTTTAAACATCCAGGAAAAATATAGAATTTTATATTACCTTACTGTATAAAGCAATCTGGTATTAGTGCCCAAAGCACTGGTATTTAATGAAGTTTGCTTATTAATTCCTCTGCATTCTTTATGTACAGTGTATACACGTCTGTTTTGCATTTCAGTATGTAGCATACTTGATTAATTTTATTCTTTTAATATTTTTTTGGCAGTAGAAACAATAGCTTTAAAATGGTTTCTACAGAGGTGAATTATCCCTGGCTCAGTGATAAAGGTGTTTGAAAGTTTCTAATGCAACAATGAAGCAAGACCAAAGACCCAATAACAAACAGCTGAGGGGATCAATAACCCCTGTGTTTTCAGTCCCATGCTTATTTAAAGTGGTGGATGGAAAAAAAGGCTCTCTATTTATATCTGGAACTTAATGAAGTGAAATTATCACAGCCGACAGGCGCTAGTGTTGTAATTCAGAGACAGGGCTTGGCTTAGAGGGATTTGCAGGCTGTTTTTATTCCAATTTTTAATTTTTTCTTTTTTTTTCTTTTTTAGAGAAACTTAATCCTCTAATCAGTTCCAATTTACATATTTGCTGGTCTTTTTTTTTTTTTTTTCCAGCTCAGTTCTTAAAGGAGTGGTGTTGGAGGCATGGAGCATTTATTTGATTAAATGATTATTCATCACCCTGTGCCCTGCTCTATTCTGTGCAAGGGGACAAGTGGCCAAAATATAGATAAACTTACAGGCACAGACCTGGGGGCTTCTGTAGCCATTCAAAACTGTTTCCTTCCACATGTGTACGCATAGGTGTGTGTACATATATGGTGTATGTGTGTTTTTAACTTGATCCACCCTGTAAAGCTTTGCTCACACTGGCTCTCCTTTCCAGTCTCAGGAGATTAATATTCTGCTAAATGAAGTGTTGCAAAATTTGAATTTTATTTTGGGGCTAAATGGAATACCAAATGCTGATGCTTACAATCATGGTAGAATTGTATTCTACCACCAAAATATCCTCATTTCCTGCATGAGTAAACATGTCAGAGAAATTATCTTTCTTGTGTGAAATCACCAAGCCTTTCATTTATTTTTTTTCCTTTGAATTTCATGTAAAATGAGGCATTTCCAAAAGATTGGTGATTTTCTTTTTCGAGGTTATTTTTTTTTTTCCCTCGTTCAGAGCTGGGAAGACCACAACTAGAGTGAGGGCACATGGGGACAATTAGGGGACCGTCAAGTATTAATGTGGCATTTCTACTGGGTTTTCTGAGGAATCATCAAACTATATTAGAGGTCTAAGAATCTTCCTGACTCTCAGATAGATACCTTTCCAAACAATCAGAAAAATTAAGAATGATCTTGATGAGTCATTTCTTTCCTAACTGAACGGCGGGTTTTACCACCAGTAATCTGGAGACCCACAGCTCAGTCATCAGGCGGTAATATCACTCAAATCTCAAAACCAATCCTAGCTTTTCAACCTAGGACTTGTCCACTTGGTAAATATTTATGGGACATCTATAAATTGCAGGCAATGAGCTAAATTCTCTGGGAAACGAAACATGAATACAGTGAAGTAAAAGCCCTGTCCCCCAAAATGTACCCCAATAAAAGATGGCATATGCAGAACCCCCAAATATCTGTTATTAGATCTCGGTTCTTTACCAGTGTTCACTGGATGTCATTCAGCTTGTTTCTGTTGGTTTTTAACAATATAACACCATGCCTAAAGTTATCCTTATGTGATGATTCTTTATAGAATATGTTGATATATTGAACAGGGAGAGATCGAAGGCAGCCAGGCCCATTAGTAAGGTATTGTGATAGTTCAGGCAAGAGGACAGAAAGCTGGAAAAGCAACACCAAAGCAGTGAGGACAAGGAGAAGATAAATGGTATCCATATTTCCCGCATCAATACATTGTTGAAAAACAGCAGGAGATGAAAGATGTCAAGATGTTATAGAAACTCACTGATGCAAGAGTCTTAGGGGAAACCTCTTGAGCTCATCTTGTCTTTGTGATTCTCCCATTGGCCTTCAAGAAAATTATACATGGGAGTCAGAGGTGCTGTCTACCTTCCCTTGGTCATCCAGAAAGAGAGAAGAGCAAAGTGGTAAAGAGTATAGGTTTTGGCATCAGACCAACCTTTGTTTTAAACCCAGTGTCATTATTTTTCAAAGGCACATTGTGCCTTTGGCCAACATATTTTGCCTTCTTTATCCTTCTCTCATTTAAAAGGAAAATTACAATATGTGTTGCTTGGATGAATTAAATAAAATTATAAAATTTAAAACTATTTGAACAAAATGTCCAGGATACAGTTGGAGCTCAGGACAGTAATTAATTGTGATTATCATTTTAGTCGCTTAGGCTAATGGTAATCAAACTGTGACCCTTAAATACCATACTTCATAAAAATATTCATAAATGTCTCACACTTTGACTTTCAGGAAAACTCTAAGTAAGAAGGGTTAATCTTTGAAATAGGTTTTCCTACAAATTTCTGTAGGAAACTTTCAGACATTTGATATGAATTATATACTGTTTTCTAAATGGTTTTCTCTGGATGCTAATTCAATTAAACCCCTGAAGTACTTCTTGATCATTTGTTGTATGCCCAGAAGCATGGAAGGCACCATGGAAGATATAAAAATATTTTTATAATTTTTCTTTGTGGTTAAGAATTTTATAGTTTAGTTAGAAAGATAAAAATTATACCCGTGAAACAAGGAAGAAATGTTAAGATAGAATATAAGCAGAGTATTGCTTCAGACTGAATAGTGTTGCTACAAGAATTCAGAGCATTGGTACAGCTTTGACCAATCACCAGAGTTCTTGGTTTGTGAAGATGGAATTGATTTCCAAGGGAAGGATGGATCTGGGCTTGATGGAGAGGGCAGAAAAGCAGTCCTCAAATGGAGCAAAGAAATGAGGGGAGTGGGCAGAGAGTACAAAGACATGCTTCATGATGGAAGAAGTATGGTGGAACTCAGTGGGAAGGTAGGGTTGAAACTGACTGATCAGCGTCCCTAAGACCAGGCTTAGACTATCGCGTGTGGATCACAAATGGCACTTTTTGAAGCAGGTAAAAAGATGATTCCTTTCAGGTTCTAAGGGCAGGACATTCCATAGTGGACAAGGAGGAAGGTGGTAACGGAAATGACAGAGCGCTAATCATCAAAAGAGGAAAACAGACCAGTAATGACCAATTGCCAAAATATTACATGCGGACGTGGACAAGGTATCTAGGAGACTGTGGGAAAGCAGCTCCTGTGGAGGAGAGAACTCAAGAGAAACAACGAGTAGTAAGAATAGGAGGTGAGAAAAGGCACTTTTTAGTGGACTCCTATGTTTTCCTCCTTCAAACAGAAGTTTATCCAAATGCCTTTCAAGCACCTTATTATGTTGCCTCACCTTCTACAAGCAACTGTGTTTATTTTATTTCCTAACAGATGCTCTCCTCCCAAATCTGGCCCATCTGAAACTTCTACAAGTAAACCATTGTGTTTCCTGTCTCTCTATCATGATGTTCTTATTTTGATCCTGCTTGAAATTTCTACAGTGATAGTTACAGCTCTCAAATAAAATATAAGCAATGAATAGTTTTAGATAGTCAGATAGTAATCTGAAATTAAAATTTAACTGGCCAACCTACATTTTAGTTTGCTAAATCCACCAATCCTACTGATACCATCTATCTTACTCTCTCACCACAGTTCCATACTGTCACAGGTCTTTCCAAACCATTTAGATTTTAACTTCCTGGAGGACAGAGAAATATAGTCTGTATTTTTCCTTCCCTTAGAGCGGGGGGTGAGGGGGAGAAGGCCACGTACTGATTATTACAGAATAATCAAGGTCTGAAGTCGTCTGGTTTAAAATAACAAGTCTGCAAAATCAGGAATTGGAGAAGAGTTAAGGGCACACTCTAGATATTTCCAGCAGAATTTAGTTACTATTGGATCTGGAGGTGTTAGAACTTGTAATTAGGCTATGCTATCCCCCCCAGCACTTTTATCCAACAGATACTTAGTGAATACATGAAATTAAAAAATGGTACAAATCACCAAAGAATGCACTAGTCTGGATACGAAGTTGAGTACGATGCTCTGCCTTTAGGAAGCTTATTTTATACAGCAATCCACACATAGACAAGCAAAGTAACCTATGATTTCCTTTAGGAATGGTACCCACAAGCAGCAGTTTCGTTCCTCGCCCCTGGGGACACTTGGCAAATCTGGAGACATGTTCCAGCATCATGACCAAGGGAGTGCTGTTGTCATCTAGTGGGTAGAGAGCAGAGATGCTAAACTGTAAAATGGACAGTAGTAATAAGTAAGGTGCCCTGATTAAAAATAATAATAATGATGATCTCTTCCAAAATGTCAGTAGTTAAGGCACTGCCAGAGTTGAGAAACCGAGTCTAAAAGGATATGATTAGAAGAAGCAAAACTTCTGCCCAGTGACCAGAACAAGCTTCCATATATGAATACAGAGGAATTAAAGACAACCAGTATGGTATGAGCAAATACAGCAAAGTCAACATCTGTTTATGGCACAGTACAAAGTGTTGATCATCCTGAGGTCATAGTTCGTGTTGGAGACCAGAGAGTGGCAATAAGGTAGAGAGGATCTGCCTTATTGAGAGAGAACACAGCCAGAACCATGGTGAGCACTGAACAGGAAGCTATGGAACTCCAGATTGTCAAACATTACCACTAAAATGGTGGTGGAGAATTTGGGGGAAGAACGATTATGTGGCAACGATAAGCTCATTTGGAAATTTGAGTTTATATCAGTATATTAGTTGGAAAAAGCCGCTGAGTATTTTTAATTCCATGGGGCCAAGCTTCCAAAACAAAACAAAAATATGGTAGTTAGGTAATCTTGACTATGATTCTAACTGAAACAGTTTACTTCCCTCAACTCTTCATCCCCATTCCCGCCGGAACTGAAGCTGTGGTCCATATGAGGTCATCTTTAATTTTTCTGTATTAACATCACAACCTTATGAGCTCACAATTTTAATCCTTCCTCTTGATCCTGTGGTAAAGTCACAGGAGTCCCATTTTCATCTTAGGCAACTCTACTGAATTTTACATGCTGAACCAGCCCCAGAAAATGGGATACCAGAATGAACTGGATAAGTTGAGAACCTATCTTAAATTCTGTGGTTCAGAGTTTGGAACTGAACCCAAATATTTTGGTATTGGGGCTTATTTCTCCTTGGCAAAACATGGCCTTCTGTTTTAAAGGAGTGGGGGGAAGGTTTTAAAAGGCTTATTAAAAAGTCTCGAAATGCTTCTTCAACATCAAATAGCTCCTAGAAAAATATTTTGATGAGTTAAGTGTAAATGAATCAGAAACATATGGATTACATTTCCTTTAGATTACACATGGGTTTCAAAATTAAGGGGGAAAGTGCTCAGGGCAAAATGCATTTTGGATTTTATTGAACCCAAAATATTTGAGGAATAACTCAAGATACTCAAAGAACCCAAAATCCTGCCAGGCTTCCCAATCCCTTGTGTAAAGCAAATTAGATTTTAAAATTCTTTTTACTTTAGTGATCTATGGTATTACATGAAATGTGGAGGAAAAACTTCTTTTCTATATATGGTTTTTATCCTGGATATTTTCACTTACAACTTTGGCAAAAATTGAGACTCCAAGTATACTGTAGATGGGCTAATTTGGCTAGATGGCTCAACCTCTCCCTGCCCTGCTCAGCAACATGAATTTTGATTTGTCTCATGCACAGTCAGAGTGAGGGATTAAGCAAGGAGCTTCAGACAGTTTTCCAGTAAATGGTAACAGGCAGCATTTACAATTTGCCATCTTACCATTAGTTTTTTACTTATTCATTGGGCGCCAATGAAAACCTTTCTATTATTTCTCAGCTCCCTCACAATTTGAGAAAGGCTGAGTCTAGGTTCTATAGTTCAAAATACCAAGTAAGTAAAGTCTATTTCTTAAGTTGGTCTTTTGCATATTCCAGTGGTAGGGCCAAGGCATGGCTGGAGAAGGGCCTTGGATCCCAGGTCAGGCTCCCAGAGCCACAATCTCCGTAAAACTAGCCTACTTGGCTAAGCAAATACCTTTAAGACATCTCCTCAACCATGCTTTCAATCATTCTGCTGTTCTAAGCCCCTCTTACACAAAATCTTTGAGATTCATAACATTTATTCTTTTATGCCTTCACTGAACAGATTTTTTTTTTTTCCTTAGCAGCTGCCATAACCATGGACACAGGGGTGGGTATAAGGGGCACAAAAATCAAAGAAGGCATAGCCACACATTTTTAAGGAGCTTTTTATGTATATGTACAATTCTCCAGAACAGAAAAAAAAAAAAAAGACAAATAAATATGTCATCTTCAAGAGTACACTGTGCCAAAGAAGGAGCCGCCAAAAAGGAAATAGCCACCTCAAATTATAGCTCTATAATAGTCGTTATTTAAATCTAATCTATGGGATTCTGTTCAGAGTGTTTTGTAGTGAAGAGAGTGCCTCTCTCAGTGACGTGTGCCTACTCCCTATGTCTTTTCTGTGTATTTCCTTCCATTCTTTCTCTGACAAATTCTCACTCATAACTCAAAGTCCAACCCATGGTGAGATTTCCCATTTCTACCATGGTTGAGTGAAATGTTGCTCTGAATTTACAGCATATGTTGAACATGGGCTTGTTGGTATCATTTTTAGCATTGCATCTTAATTAATTTCTTTATACCTCAGAGCCTCCCATTAGCCATCGGCTTTTTGAGGAAAAGGGACCCCAACCTAGTCTTATTTTTATTCCTGATACACAGCAGATTGCCTGGAACCCACAAAGCACTTACATAGGCGATGGGATGAGTCATGCTATTATTAAAAAGGAAAATGAAGAAGGACAGAAGTATTCTACAGTCCCAATCTCAGTTACATTATCACGAGTGGCTTAAAGAAGCTCATGCTGGGGCGCCTGGGTGGCTCAGTGGGTTAAAGCCTCTGCCTTCAGCTCAGGTCATGATCCCAGAGTCCTGGAATCGAGCCCCGCGTCGGGCTCTCTGCTCAGCAGGGAGCCTGTTTCCCCCCCTGCCCCCCCCCGCCTGCCTGCCTCTCTGCCTGTTTGTGATCTCTGTCTGTCAGATAAATAAATTAAAAAAAAAAAAAGAAGAAGAAGCTCATGCTATATATACTCATTATAATCTGTGTAGAACAAATCGCTCATATTTGCTATTAGCCACTACATTTGGTTACTAGTGACATGAACAGCGCAAGTTTGAGAAGCAATCAAAACTAGTGCTTGGATCTACTGAGAGAAATCCACCCACCATTCACACAGTCTTTTACCCAGCCTTTACCTATGCTGGACCACGATTTCTTGAAGGGCTTCCTTGCAGTCTATATCAGGAACCATGGGTGGAACACTACAGAGTTCTGTATGTGGCATACTAAAAATGTTAAATAGATCCCAAATTAAAGAGTCTTATTTTATCAGATGGGAAATATACCTTGTGCTCCCTAAAGGAAAATGTCCAGCAAGTCAATTTTTTTTTTCCTTTAAGATTTTATTTATTTGAGAGAGAGAACATGAGAAGGAAGAAGGTCAGAGGGAGAAGCAGACTCTCCATGGAGTTGGGAGCCCAATGTGGGACTTGATTCTGGGACTCTGGGATCATGATCTGAGCTGAAGGCAGTTGCTTAACCAACTGAGCCACCCAAGTGCCCACAAGTCAATTATGTACATCATCAAAAGACTCTTTCCAACCACGTTCAACTTTTCTTAGATTTTTGTGCAGTTTCTTGGATGACAGACAACATTATAAAATGCCCATGGTTATCTGGACGGGGATGGGGACATGATATGAGGGTATTTTTCTTATCAAGGAAGATGTCTTTGCAACACCATATAACTGGAATAAAATAGAAAAAAAAAAAAAAGAGGAGCACATTGATTCCAAAACCCAGGATTCTCCTACATAGAGATTTAAAAGATGCTTTTTTAAAAATCTGAAATATATAATCCATTTTCTGTGCGACCACTGGCGTCTCAAACACATGCATAAAGAAAATTTAACAGGAGTCAACATTCAGCCTCTTTCTTTAAGTTTCCCAAATCTTTGGTCTTTCCTGATTTTATTTAAAGCCTCTATTAGTTTATTAGTTTGACAGGAGCCCAGGTAATTACACTGGCTTCTAGGTCCTACTGTAAGTTACGTCTGCATCTCCCTGAACGCACACAAAATTTAGTGCCACTGCAGCACTTCTCAAAACAAATAAAAGATTTGTGAACTAGTCACCAAGCATCCGACGCAATTAACCTGCATTTGTTTCTCTTTGGGCATTTTCACACAATCGAAGCCTTGTAAGAGGTAGGCACTCCTCAGATCACACTGTGTTTTCTTTAGAAGAAAGTGTGCCAAAATCCTCCTGCCCGACGTAACCAAAGTCTCCACTAGCAGAAGGTGGATAGTTAGAGCGTGTGGACACGCGTGCGCACACACACACACACACACTCACTCTTCCTCCCTCCCTAACACCATAATATGCACATAACGAAACACACACACACACACACACACAAACCCATAGCTACAAAAATATTAACGCAGGGAATAGGATAAAACTTGCTAGAGATGAAGTGTGGCTGCCCACAGTCTCAGTCAATTGCGGCATTACTTAAGAGAAAGCAAACACAATTCATTCAGAAGCATATATACGGGCAACTCAGAGTAAAAGCAGATAAAATAGAACTGCTTCAGAAAAACTGGATCCTTTTTTTTTGTTTCTGAGACAAAGTGAATCTCACCTTGAGATTCCCACAACTCAATAGTTTTTAATTGCTAAATTCAAGGGGTCCCACTTTGAACTTTTTTTTTCTTTCTTTTTCTTTTCTTTTTTTTTTTTTTTAAGAAAAGTCTTTAAAACCTGGTTAATTAGAACCAACTACCATGAACTCTTTGATGGACTCAGCATCCTGTCGCGCTGGCTTGCGCTCACAGCTTCCCCACTGCTTTCCCTGGGTTGGTCGCCCACATTGGTGTGGATACTCCTGGGTATGAACTGGGAGCCAATGGTCCTTGTTATAAAAATCATTTATAAGGAAAAACCCAAATAATAATAAATAAGGTATATGTGCAGTCTGAGCGGACCCCGTTGGTTGCAAAGACTTATCCTCCAACTCCACAGCAAATGACCCCTTTAACCTGTCCAGGACTCTGTCTCCTTGTCTGTATTACACAGTACAGACTGGTGAGAATGCCTCCCACCAGCTCTGGGAGGACATTAAATTTTCTGTGGAGTTCCCTGAACCCCACCATCGACTGAGCACTACATGTTACACACTCCGATAAACATTTTCCATGCACTATTTATCTAATCCTATAAAGCAGACAGTGTCATCCTTATATTAAGGATGATGAAACTGGGGGTTAGCAAGCTTTAATTAACAGGCATCCAGTAAGAATCACAGTTTTAATTTAAGCCGAGTTTTGCCTGATTCTGAAACCCGGCTTCCTGTTACCTTACACGTTTGCCTGCCAAGTTCTTTATGGCCCAATGTGTTAGACTTGAAGCTCTTGCTCCATTATTTTATAGAAAGAGAAAGGGGAGAAGTAAACCCTTCACTAAATTAATTAATGGAAATAATAAAAAGTGTTTCTTCTCCCAGGAAAGTGCTATCTTTGGAAGTATGGCAACTTTTCCTCCTTAATTAAGAGTAGTTTGCTAAAATGTATATCAGGACTTGAAAAAACTATAGAATCTTTTAGGGTGCTCTTTTGGACACTTATCTGTGTGCTCAAAGACTCATTCTGCAGAATTATAAATTATATACTTATGGGCAAGAATGTTATTGGGATGTATTGGGAGGCAATTCCCCATAGATCTCTTCCCAGAGACACCGACTGTACTTTCTTCTGAATGATCTATCGGTTTCCCTATCTGTCCACCTATCTATATTTATCTTACCTATTTATCTGTGTCTCTAAATCTACATCTATCTCAATGAACATACTTACTTATCTATATAGATAGAGACAGATCTATTTACCTTCACTTGGAATTGGGGTCATGTTTGTTGTATATTAAAAAAAAATACATGTTACCTAATTAACACAAAGAAATTATGGTTGGGGCAACCTATCTGTTATCTCTGCATGAAGCTTGTATCTGTAAACAAAAATGAAGCCATATTCTTACACCATCAAGCAATTAGTCAACAAAAATGAAGCCATATTCTTACACCATCAAGCAATTAGTCCTTGCCCATACTGGCTGGCAATTTTCTTTTCTTTTTTGATTTTTGTTTTACCATAAATTACCAAACATGCATGCAATTACAATTATATTTTTTAAACCATTTAAATTTCTAGGGGTATCGGTCTTGGATTTGGATTTGCAAATGGCTTCCAAAAAGGATTTTTGACTTGAAAGGCGCTGCTTAGAAGCAAAGACGATCTTACAGCGCTAGCAATCACCTGCTGCTTTTGACCGCTTGAAGTTTCCATGAATATCCATTTTAACCTGCTCAGGGGTGTGTGAGAAGCAACTGACCCAGGAAAAATGAAGAGAACCCGAAGTACACCTGAGTTACACTGAGCTGCATATTAGTTTTCTTGTTAACCCTTCTCCCATACTTCCTATTTATTTTCTCTTTGGAAAAATCTGCTACATTCAATTGATGTCTTTAAACCATCCTATACTTCCTGCTAGCCCTTACCAGACGGAGATGTGTGCCTCACTCTTCCTAATACCCGATAATCCTAAAGCTTCTGATGTTTCAAAGCTCCTAGTGTCATTATCCCACCTCTGCCACGCCTGTGAACTGGGTACTCTTTGTCCTTTAGCTGTACTAGGAACATAATTAGGAGCAGTTAGAAGGCGTCTCCTATTTAGCACTTGGAATCAGCAACAAAATTATCAGAATATCAAATATATCAGAAACATCCCAGATATCCACAGGTGGATTGTGTCAATGATATCTGTTTCTTTGGGAAAACAATGAGATAATTTATATAACGGCGCTTTAGCAAGAGTGGACTAGATCTACCACAACAATAAGATTAAAAAAGAAAAGATAAAGAAATTATAACACGACTTAGTTGTTTGTTCATTTGTATCAACTGTCTGTTGTCTATACTTACTATGCAAAATGCTAGAAAAATATCAGTCAGCGAAACTTGGTCAATCTATAAGGGAGAGGTAATAGAAGAAGTGTGTCAAATATAGACCCAGATTGCCCTTATAAGCAGAGAGTAAAACAGATAAAACCAAGTAAGAAATAGAACATAGGTCTAGAAAAATCTTTCAAGACCATAGGCATATAATCAATGAGGCATTCCCGATAAATAAATCTAAGATCCCTTCTTGCATTAAAAGAATTCTGTGCAGAAGTTTCACGAAAATCACAGATCCAAGAGAAAACTGAACATACAAAAGTGCTATGAATGTTCTGTAAAGAAATAATGTTTGAGCATGCAAAATCCCATCATTAGCCTGGATCTCTCATTCAAGTACTGCAGGTCAAAACCACCAACTTTTCCAAGTCAATGGGGAAAAGCCTTCCATTTCTCTCTTGTGTATTTGAATGTGTGTAATTAGACTTCTCCTATGCCAACAAAAACCCATGAAGGCTTTTTCTATACAAGTTTAGATTGTTCCAGCTCCAAAAATGGGATCAGAACGTGCTGGTACACCATCAGCAACGCCACTGGATGGGAAATACCACCATGCCATTTCAGCCTGGAGGTTACTGCTCTCCGCTAAGATAAACAGCAGAAATAAAAAAAAAAAACTGAATAAATGAAACAAAAGAGAATGCTATTCATCTAACAACCGCAACAGATTCGATGTTGAATTCTGCTTGCTGACTTGGTCGTAGTAGATGTTTAAGGTGATCTGGTACGTGGACGAGCTACTGATGTGAAAATCTGAGGTCACTGACCACTCTATCAGTTAAGATTTGATTTGACTACATATTACATAAAATCAAAACAGCAGTATTTTAAGCAGGATAAATGTCTGTTTCTCTCTCACGCATGCCAGAAAAACCCAACCAACCAGCCAACTGATCTACCAAACAGGCCGACAGATGTGAGCTGGCAGTCTACAGCAGTTACAGCGACTACTCAGTTATTAGATAGCCATGTTGCTACATTTCATTCCATCCTGGTGGAGACTGAAATTTACAACAACGGTCATCATGTGGGATCAAATTGCCACATATTCTTATGCATTATAACCTTGCTGACCTCTGAGAAAGAAGTGGAAGAAGGTCACCTCTTTCCTTCAATCTGAGCCATCTTGTGAGCAGTAAAATGGAGCCCAGAGGATGCTCCATAACTTCTAAAGTTAGGTCAGCAAAGACCATGCACCTTTGCCGGCATTTTGTTTTGTTTTGTTTTGTTTTCTTTTGTTTCGGAACATCAGCTCTCAGACCCCCAACTCCTACGCTGTGAGAAGCACGAGCACTCACAAAGGCTGTGAGTAGGTGCTCTGGTTGACTGTCCTACATGAACATCCCCTTGAAATCACTCTAGCGCCCTGGATATTTGATTGAAGAGGGCTGCAGGTCACCCAGGGCTCAGTCATCTGAGCCTTCACGGCTGAGGTCCCAGACACCATGAAGTCTCATAGAGCTGAAACAAACCATCCCTGCTGTGCTCGAAGTTCCTGAGTCCCAGAATCCTCAGGCATTATAAAGCAGCTGTCATTTCACACTACTGAGCTTGGAGAAGTTTATTATACAGTAACGGATCATTGGAACACACGTGCTCAGAATGCACTGAAGATGCGTGCTGGGGATCCAGCCACTGTACCCCTATTCCAGACATCAAGAAGGAGAACACGGAGAAGTAGGGCACACTCATGGCATCTGAAGGGGGGGAATATGCTTACCTTTCACTAGTGAAAACCCCGTCATATGGAATTACCTAGGGTCAAGGCAAGCCCGGGAACAGAGTCTTTAAGATATACAACTCTATTTTCAGTAAAATATTCTGTTCCTAGAATGGCTGGCAAGAATATGAGACTGGAACCCTCTGCAGCAAACAGCTTTTTTATGTTCAACCTTGTGTTAGGTACTCCTACTTTGACCCTCAGTCGTTTCATCCGACAAGGTCCTATTTGTACTGAAAACTCCTGTACAGGCACAAATGGAAAATCAGGAAAAACAACATGTAAGTAGAGATGTCAGTATCAAATCACTGTTTTGCTCATAAAACAAATGGCAAAGACAAAGTATAGTTAAGAGAAACCAAGGACATTGCCAAAGAAGTAAAATCCCAGTCTTGGTGGAGGACAGAAAGGGAATCACCATACATTAGATTTCCAGTAAAATTCATAATTACCTGGGGATGAGGCAGGAGGCAAATCTTTAATATTTTTATTCTTTAGATAAATCTGGTGAAGGTACTGTGCCTTGGCTGTTTTGCTGATATTAGGTTATTATGTTAGAATCATTTACTTCAATACAGAAAGATTCCACTCATTCCCACCGTATCTTCAACGCAAATCATTCATTTTTTTGTGTGTTCTTTTGTGTGGGGCTCATCATTATATTTGTGCAAATATATGGTTCCTGTGGTAGCCAAATTTACCTATAGCAGCCGAGATGGGTCCTAAGTAGCTAAGTTTAACCTGAGCCTAGATTTCAGTAAGATTGCATCGAAGTCCCTCCCTCACTGAATACTGATTCATCAAAAGCAGAAGATGTTTTAAAGGCTAGTCACATCCTTCTTTGAACACTGGTATCTAGGGAATCTGGCAAAATACTGTAGGATTCTAGATGATTGGACTTCAATGTGGCCTTTCCAAGATGGAAAGCAACAATGTGCTCTGGTCTTCGTGTGAAACTAATTCTTCATTCTACAGCAACCAGTCCCTGAAGAACCTCAGAAGCATTTGCAGTAATAATCGCGATGACAATAATGACAGTGAAAACAAGTAACAGGAATGATACCAGGTATTTTTCAGCACTGATTTGTATCAAGTACTTGTGAAGAGCTTAGCAAGTATTATCTCATTTAGTCTTTGCCACAACTCCATGAAATAGATCCTACCATTATTCTCATTGAACTGATCAAGAAGTAACGGCGCCAGGGTCAGGCAGCACTAAGATTCAAACTCAAGCCGTGAAGCAGATGACAAAGCAAATGGAGCATTTTGTGGGTGCTGAGTCTGTCTGTCTGTCTGTCTGTCTTTCAGCCTCATAGTACACCTCTTTCGACCTGCATTCATTCACTGTATGACGTTGGAGGTTTCTGCAGTGGAATGGAGCGACTGGCTGAGCCGTGAGCATTCCCAACATGGGCGCCCTGTGCAGACAGGGCTAGAAAATGAGCTAGAGAGAGGACCATGAGAAGCAAGGCCATCAGGATGTAGGTGAGTATGTCATCGGGAGGGAGTCTCCTTCCTTCCTTCCTCCTTATTTTTTTTCCCCCTTTATGCAAGACACATTGCCCTAATAGAGGAGTGTGGCTTGCAGGCAGCCTCCCTTGAATGTGCTTTGGGAGAGAGCCTAATACCTCATATTTTTAAAAAGAAAAAAAAAAATGCCCTCGCTCGCGCATACACACACACACACACACTCACATATATACCCAAGCCAAAAATATCAAGGCGTTCATGGCTGTTAAAAAGCCAGGGAAAGCTGAGTCGCACCCTTCAATGTTTTTCTTCCAAACACATTGACCACCCTCTCTTCACAACATCTTATTTATTGAAGCGCAAGCTGTCCAAATGGAATAAAACTCTGCAACCCTGAAATCTGGATCCTTCCTGAAGTTCTGTTTTCATCGCAGTGCTCCTGTCTCTCTCTCTCTCTCCTTCCGACCTCCCCTCTGTCTCTCCCTCTCTGTCTCTGTCTCTCCTCTTCTCTGCCCTAGGCATCAGAGGACCCGTATCTGCATGGAGAGCCGGAGGGAAAGGGGTTAATGTGAGAGGCTTGGAGCCAGGCCTCTCTTAACTGGGGAATTGGCAGCTAGCAGTTTGGAACGCTGCCTCAAACGTCTGACTGAACGTTTTTATTATCCTTTTTGCCCAAAGGTGGCTTTTAGACACCCACAGCAGCACAGGGCTTTCTGATTGGGATTCGACAGACGGGAGCCAGAAAGCTGTCTGCCCCTTCTGCGATGACTGGGGAACCCCACGGAGGAAACCGCCACCCCCTCCCCAACCGGAGGGTGGACTTGCCCTCCCGCACCCGTCCATAAACTGCAGGCCTTCCAGGGGACTCGTAAAATCAGTGGGGAGCTTAGAGAGAGAGCTGGGGGTGGGGAGGAAAGGGGGGGGTGTCCGGGGGACAAGCGGGGACTCGGGCAGGCCCGGGGACTCCCACCGCAGGTCGAGCCAGCGGCGCCGCGAGGACCATGTTGAAGACGAAGGTGAGATTCGAAGAGAACGAGGACGCTGATGGGCAAAGGGCAAAGAGAGAGGAGGGGAGAAGCGCAGGGCTGGAGGGGTCCTCACCCAAGCCCCTCCGGTTCCTCATTTGCCTCTGTCAGCGGCAATTAAGCCACGAAGGGCCCGAGTTGCCGTTTTTTATGGAGTTATTTTAATTGCTTCATCCCTCAATTAAAGCAGGCTGGTTTTCACCGGGGAAACACGGGCTGCTTGGCAGTGTCGGATGGAGTGGCTGGAAGGTGCTAGTTTGTCCTTCGGTCCACTTTGCCTGCTTCCCAGCAGGACATGCACCGCACCCCGGTATCTGGACGCGTGCTGGGGGCAAACGCTCACAAGAGGCCGGTCCTACCCAAAAAGGAGGGTTGAGAGCATCCCAAGAGACGGTGTGTGTGGAGCGGCCCAATCCCAGACCCAGTGGCAAAAAAAAAAAAAAAAAAAAAAAAAAAGGCTCTTTGGGGGTGCCACCTTCTGTCTCTTTCCCATGGAACCCTCACCCCCACCCCGGGACCCCAGTAAATGAGAACACATCCCAGTGAACTCCTCCCTTAGGGACATCTTCAGTCCTGCCGCTGAGAGGTAGAGAATCAAGACTCTACAGGACCAAAGCAGAAGTAGGGCAGGGAGTTCCGAAGCACTGAGTGTTCACTGAACAAGAAGAAGAATGAAAGTTTCTGGGCTTTCACTGTGCACAAAGCACCTCCTTTTCCTGCATCTCTTTGCACACACATGACGCCGTGGCCCATGGAGAAGGGCGGATGTCAGTCGCCTTGCCAATTAGCAGAGAAGGGAAGCAACAGAATGGGTCCCCAGGTGTGCTCCACAGACCAGAACTAACAGTCTTGCTAAAAATGTGGATTCTCCAGCTCCGCTCTACAGACCTGCTGGAAGCTGCCTCTTGACCTCAACGCGAATGACTCCCGGTACCCTAAATTTAAAGACGCACAGGGCTAGCGTTTTGGAATCTATGACCAGTATCTCAACAGGGTTTTTCCAACAGCTCAGTTACGTTCACTTTTATAGATGATGCCACTGAAGCTCAAAGAGGTTAAGTGCCTTATCCAAAGTCACCTCAGAGGCCACTACAAACTGGTAAAAAGTATAACTGGAAATAGACAGCCAAGTAGAAATAAATATGTTGACTAGAAACAGTGAGAATAAAATCCTGATCTTCTCACTTTTGGTTTTTCCTTCTTCTTTCAGCTTACCTCAGACTGCCTCCTTGACACAGGCAAGATTTGACCCTGGTTCTTTCTCGCAATCTGTCATGGCCTCTCCCAACATGGGTAATACGAGTACACACACTTATTGATGCCTCACGGCACCACTCCTGATGAAACGGGCCGCTGATCATGGCCATGCTCTTCTAAATGTAGTCCTGTGAAAAATGCTCACTTTCTTCTACTCAGACAGTATTTTAGTTTTCAACCAAAATCTTTGAGGCAGAAGTAGTAGAAGGATCACTATCCCAATAGCCAACGTGTAATAATATTAGGTGTGCCAGGGACCATTCTAAGTTTTTAATATATGTATTAAATTAAACAGATGAGCTCATTTACTTTTTTAAAGCAAACCACTGAGGTAAGTACCAACATTACCTAATGAAGACCGGGAGACCCGACATGACTCCCCACGTTTACACAACCCTAAATTGTAGGGCTGGGCTACGAAGAAAGCTTGTTGGGCTTCGGAGGCAGCCAACGTAACCCCCACTAACGCTGCCTCTGCTGTCAGCCGGGGGAGTATGGTATCGGCCATGTGGGCAGGTTGGGGGGCATAGCTCACCCCCGATAGCTCACACTGGTCCAGCCGCATAGAACTATAAGCTTGTTTTTTGCCAAAGGCATCTAAAGGGACATTTACCAGAAGTCATCACTTCTAAAATCAGCCAACCAATGGAATAATACAGATGCAGGAGTGACTGTGAAGCTGATGTGGTTTGATAATGTCATCTCACAGATAAGGAAATCAAGGCTCTGAGAGGTGAAGTCACCTTCTCCAAAGTCTCAGATCATTCCGAGGCATCAGGTACCGACCAAGCTGCCTAGGTAGCAAGTGCAATCAGTTTCTTGAAGCAGGGCCTTGGGTGAGTGTATCAGCGATGGAGGGATCTACTGCCACAATAATCATCCATCATAAACAATCCCCAAACCTCAGTGGGATGCAATAATAAGTGTTTATTGCTCACGAGTCTGGCGTGGTTGGCTAGATGCCTCTGCGGATCCTGACTGGGCTTTCATAGTTTGGGGCTGAGCTGACTGTTGGCTGATCTAGGATGGCCACAGCTGGGGCAAGCTGGCTCTGTTCCATACTTCTCTCCTCCCCCTTGCTTGGAAAAATTCTCACGTCAGTGGGGCAGGTACCTGAACACAAGTGGAGATGTGCGAGCACCACTTCAAGTCTCTGCTTGCCTTGTCACGATTCCAATAATCTCTTTGGTGAAAACAGCTCACATGGCCAGCCCCTGATGAGAATTAAGGGTGCTATAGCTCACCATGAATGTAACTGATCTCCCACAGTGAGGGAGGAGTAACAAGATTGGACAGTACCAACTTTAAGGAGGAGGAAAGAAATCAAATAAGCCAAATTATGCAATGTTCGTTTTAACCTCCAAACTTTGAGGTCACACCCTCCATTTGTGGGAACACTAGTGACATTGAAGAAATGAAGACAGATACATCATTTGATTAAAATAAGGGAAGTACCAGATTGAAGGAGTGTGTATCGTTTTATAAAATCAGGTGCATCATGCTGGCAAGCGTCATATTGAGTTTGGGGATTCTTTACTTATTCCCAGAAAAATGCAGGTAGGTCCTTTATAAGAAGGATCTTAGAAAACAAAACTGAATATATAGTCAACTGAAATTCAATTCTGTTTTATAAATATATATGTTTGTATTGTAAATTTTATTTTGTAGATATACATATATGTCATGCTGAAAAGTAAGTTTACTTGATCAACATAAATATGGTTTAATTTATAAAACATTAATGTAGGGCGCCTGGGTGTTTCAGTGGGTTAAAGCCTCTGCCTTCAGCTCAGGTCATGATCTCAGGGTCCTGGGATCAAGCCCCACATTGAGCTCTCTGATCAACAGGGAGCCTGCTTCCTCCTCACTCTCTGCCTGCCTCTCTGCCTACTTGTGATCTCTCTCTGTCAAATAAATAAATAGAATCTTAAAAAAAAAAATAATGTATTAGCAATTTATAAAAGTTTAATATATTTCCAGCTTTTCCAGTAGAGCTACAACTAATTTGCATACACATTTCAGTGACACACTAAAATGATTTGCTTTGGTTAATTTAGAAGTCTTTTTTTTTTTTTTAGATGGAGATCTATTTTTAAATCTTTATTTTTTATATGTATGAGTGTGGGGGGTAAATGTTACTTATGGATTAAAATATCTTCTTCAAGAAGGTAAAATTCATGTGTCACTTTCTTTTTTCTTCCCTCCCTTCCTTCCCTGCTTCCAACCGTAACTGTTCTTCCAAAATTGTTTTCACCTTTTCTCCCTGCTAGTTGGATGAATTCCATAACTGGCCATTCTCTATCATTTTGCAGATATCTTGAAAAGAGTTTTTTAAAAGTATACATGTAGGTGCTTGATACATGTAGGTGCTTGGGTGGCTCAGTGGGTGAAGCCTCTGCCTTTGGCTCAGGTCATGATCTCAGGGTCCTGGGATCGAGCCCCGCATCAGGCTCTCTGCTCAGCAGGGAGCCTGCTACCCCCACCCCTGCCTACTTATGATCTCTCCTTGTGTCAAATCAATCAATAAATAAAATCATTAAAAAAGAAAAAGAGGCACACATGTACCCACAGAGCCCCATAAGCATGCCAACACCCATAAAAGGCAGAAAAGAAAAAAAAAAAGCAAAACAACAACAAATGTGATCCTACTGATAGAAACTCTTGCAAAATCAGTTTATAAAAACTAACTCACATATTGTATTCAAGTCCAGTTACAAAATAAAATATAAACATAAATATCAAATGGCTTCATTAGAGTTGTTGCCTCTCAAAAAACTGAGATTCTAGCACTCCAGGTGTCTTTTATGTGTTTTCTTTTCTTTTCTTTTCTTTTTTCCCTTTTTAAATAATATTGTCGTAAACAGGTGAATATTGTGCTATTCTAATGGGTGCCTTGCTGGGCTCCTTTAAGAGCTTAAGTGCTTAAAATCTGATGTTACAACATTATTCTTTAAGATGAAAGACCATTTTAAACAGGCAGAGTGCAATGCAACAGTATCTAAATTCAAGAATTCCAAACTAGCTTTCTCAAAATGCCCTATTCTCCAGGTAAGTGCCTTTTTTTTTTCCTTCATACTGAAAGGAAATCCTATATGTTGTTTTACCTGATGATCTTTGATTTATTAGAGGAAACATGTTCTCCTAATCCTGGAGGCAACAGTAACTTCATTAACCTCTAGGTGGAGAAAAGTAAGAGTAATAAAAGTAATGTGGATTAAACAAAAGAACAACCCAGAGATTGATAGATTGGATCGGTTGTGGGGTTTTCTTTCCAACATTCCGTGGCATGTGCAATTGCCCCTAATGACTAATTCAGTCTTCTTGTGGGACCCATCTGTTTGCTTTAAAAAGTTTAATTATTAATCTCCAGTCACTATTTATCAACAACCATTCAACTTGGTGATGTCTCGGGACGTGTATCTGTTCTCTCTAGCTGTGGGTTTTCCTCTGTTGGTTTGCAGCCTCAGGACTTCCCTGGAGGAAATCTGAAACTGGCCCAGTACACAGAGGGCAAAGAGAGACACAAGACAGAGGCAGGCCACTCTAGACGGTCAGGGATGGGTTTAAGAAGCAAGGGAACTTACTCCCAAGGCTTGTCCTTGGTGCCACAAGACAAGCAGACCTCAGCAGCCTATGTGACAATCTTAAATGTTGATACACAGGACTGGTGGGGTTCAGTCACTTATACCCTTCGGAGAGTCTCAACACATCCCTGTCCTAGCAAATAGCTCCAGTTTTGGGGGGAGAAGGGCTACTAGGTTTCAAGGACAGAAGAGGGGGTTAGGAGCCTCTGATTACCTAGGGCCGTGTCTCCAGTGTGTGTGTGTGTGTGTGTGTGTGTGTGTGTGTGTGTGGTGGGGTGGGGACATGTTGTCTCAAAGACCTCCTCCAATATCCTCATACTTCACTGTTATCTTCGGAGAACTTGTCGGGAAGGGTATATGATTGAGTCGCTCTTAAGGAATTCCTGGGGAATCCCATTTTCTTTCGAGATGCCATCCGAAAGGAGACCAGCTCCACTATAAGCAAAATCTTACCGACGCGGGAGCAAGCAATCTTAGAGATGCGGGAGCTTTTCATTTTCCCTGCATGCACAAAAATGCACCAACGGACTTAACCTGTTGAAACCTTTTTCTTTTCAACCTGTCACTCTGTGCTTTTCTGTAGGTATCTATCTGACCACATCAAATTACCTGGGTGGCACAAATGCCCAAACAACTATTTGAAAGAATCTATTCAGCCAAATATACACACATAGACATTGTAGCAGAAAGCGCGCCTCTTTTTTTTTTTGCTCAAGGGGGATTGAATTTGTAGGTAACAGTCATCAGATACAGTCTTATGCCATTTCCATTGTTCCTTGAACATGTATGTTTCCCATTTGCTTATCTGGTTTGCCCTCTGGAAGCAAAACAGCACATTCTTTTCAGGATCTTACTTTTTTTCCTAATAATAGGACTGATGGCAGCAAAAAGGATTCTATGAACTCTGGTGGCTACTTACCAAATGGCTATATCTATTACATGTAAATATATATATATATATATATATATATATATATATACACATATATACATACATATATATATTTTTTTTTCCAACCTGCTTTCATAACTATTCTCTCTTGGATCCTTGCAACAACCACATTAATAATCTCAGCTGGAACATTTTTAGAGATTTTATTTTATTGATTTGACAGCCAGAGATCACAAGTAGGCAGAGAGGCAGGCGGGGCGGGGGGGCGGCAGGGAGCAGGCTCCCCGCTGAGCAGAGAGCCCGATGCTGGGCTCCATCCCAGGAACCTGAGTTATGACCTGAGCCGAAGGCAGAGGCTTTAACCCACTGAGCCACCCAGGCGCCCTCAGCTGGAACATTTTTAAAGCTTGCTGAATTCCAAGTGCATTTTCCTATTTCTTCCTAAAGATGCATGGACGACTGGCTTGCGTTTATAGCTATTGTGGACAGAGCTGTCTACCTAATAGACCGTAAATGTCTCAAGAGCAGCATTGGTTTTTTTTTTTTTTTCAGCTTCTGGAATCCCCCCAGCACCTGGTACCATGTGAATCAGGGCAGGTATGCCCATGGAGCAAATAAACTGAGTTTACCTGCAAGGCTAACTTCATGGGCAAGTGGGTCTATGCGGTTGTCCATATTCTCATGTTCAGAGGGACCCATGCTCGGTTGAATGCTCCCCAGTCACCATCTTAAATTTGTAATAATTTTGAACAGGTGACCCCCCCATTTTCATTCTGCAGTGGCCCCCCCCCAATTAAATAGCCAGTCCCACTAAGCTATATGGATATATGTAGTAAATGATAAATTTTGTGCACAGACACACACACACACACACACACAGACAGACACAAATACACACAAGGTTTGGTTCTCTACCCCCAGATCTTGGGAGATAAACTCTAAGTTCTTGGAATATCTTATCTTAAAAGGGTGACTTTGTTTACCTGGGGGTGCTAGGTCATTCCAGTAGTCTTTGGTAACCATGTGATTTATGTGGGAGGGAGGATGGGCCACGTGATGTCAGCTCACCCTCTGCAGAGGACACTAATGTCAGTCCTACGGGCAGTCGGCTTTGTCCAAGTGACCAACCCTCAATAAAACTCTGGACACCAAGCTTGGGTGTGCTTCCCTGGCTGGCAGCATTCTGTGTGTATTGTCACATATTGTTGCTGGGAGAAATAAATATTGTTCGAATGACTCCTCTGAGTGAGGACAGCAGAAGCCTTACGCCTGGTTCCTCCTGGGTCCTGCCTTGTGCATCTCTTCCCTGTAGAGATTTTGACCTGCTTCCTTTCACTGTAAAAAACCAAAATCATGAATATACTAGCTTTGCTGAGGTCGATGAGTCCTTCTGGCAAATTATTAAATCCAAGACCACCCTCAGTTACTGGGGACTTGCCCAGCTCACAGGTGACATTAAAGGGCTCTCGTGTCCTCTGACTTACTATTAGGTTTGGTTGATGGAGAAGCCATACAAAAGACTGAACAGAAACGGGAGAATTTATAATCCTGATTCTCTCCCATTGGGCGGCATATTAAACTGGTTGTGTTCCTGAAGATCAGAGGGCCTGATGCTCTTCACAAAGCATCCTTTCCGAAATAATGTCCTCTCTTCCTGGTTTCGGGGAGCATTTCCCCTAACCTCTTTGGCAACAGCCCTTCCACGGCTAGCCCTGGGTTTTTGTTTTGTGAGTCCCCTACTTTCAACTATACCTTTGTGCTCTTGACCCTTGGGTCTAAATTGTGCCAATCCGCTGACATGCGTATTTTTTCCAGTAAATACAGTACAGATTGTAAATGCAGTTCCTCTTTCTTATGGTTTTCTTAATAAGATTTTCTTTCTTCTAGCTTACTTTATCATAATAAGACAGTGTATAAGAAATATAACATACAAAATATGTGTTAACTGACTGTTTATGTTATCAGTAAGGCTTCCAGTCAACGCTTGGCTATTAGCAGTTAAGATTTTGGGGAGTCGAAAGTTTAGCGCAGATTTTCAACTGTGTGGAGTCAACTGTAATTAGTTCCTTCATAAGTAACCCTGATTTTTTTTTTCTAATTTGAGTGTGTCTTCCATTTCCTGACAGGACCCTGACTGATACAAAATATAAGAACAAAAAGTATGTAAAAATTTTGGCAGCGATGGCATTGTCTTAAATTTTGCAGCAAAGCCTTTAATATATTTGTAGTCAAGAAAAAAAATAATATATTGAACAAAGTAGCAATACATCTGGCCAAGGAGAAATTCCACTATCAGACATCCATGTCCCTAAATGTAGCCCTCTGTTCATGTGACCGCCTCTCCGCACGAAGACACTAATCCCCACGGCTCCCTTGGTCTCTTGCTATCCACCACTGGTTGCTCTGGCTACTGACTTTTCTCTCCTCATGCTGTGGAAATCTCTTAGAATGGCTGAGTGTCTACTTGAAATTTAATCCTGGAGTTTTAGTTTTTACTTTTAGTCCCCACATACACGGAGGGTGGTTTCGGCGGGGGGGCGGGGGGGTCAGGTCAATTCCAACCTCCCTCCAGGCTGGTGCTGCCGTTCCCAGGGCCATGCAGCATGGCGGAAGGCAGTGGACAGAAGCAAATATGATCAGAAAAGGGCAACTGAATCATTTCTCTTTAAACAAATTCCCCCAAGAGTAAACAAATCCTCACTATTAACTGTGCTTTGTGTGGCCTTCTAAAAGAAAATTTAACTTATTTGCAATAATTATTTTTAAAAGTAATGAAAATAAAAGACACTCGAAGTGTTCCTTTAGTTGCACTGACTGCTTTTTGCTTAAAGCAATTACTGGGAATTACCAGTAGGAAAAAAACAGTTTGCAAATATTATATAATATTTAGCGATGCCTAGTTTCTCACAGAATTATAAGTTGATTAAGTGCTTTGTGTGGTACTTTTCATACGGAGCTTATAGCAGGGAATAGAGGAGTTTAGAGATTAGTGTTCTGGATCAAGGAGTGGGTAGGGAGAAGGGAATTAAAACTTACCAAACATCTATATCGTGCCATGCACTACAATTCTTGCTTTACAGATATTGCCTCACTTAAAAATATTGTGAGATAGATACTATTCTCCATTTTACGGACAGGAACCTTGCCCAAATTTTATACCTGGCAAGTCTGATCTGCATCTTGATACATCACAGAAAACTGTTTTAATGAGTAACGTTAAATTGTCTAGTGACATCTTTTGTTCAAATTTTGTTACGTCATAATTTTCCCAGTAAACATATTTTGTTCAAATTCAAGCATGACGGATTATTTTGTTAAGTGAACACGTATTGTTAGTTTATACTAAGGAATAATAACATCACCTAGGAGATTCATCAGATACTGTGAAAAGGGGCTTATTCATATAAGAAGCCGAAGAAAATAAACCATCAAAGATCAAAGTTCTCCTGTTCAAAGAAGGATCTGAGTAAGACTCTTCAAGCATAAACTAGTCCCGTTTTCGATCTTTAACATGGCCAAACTAATAACATATCGATCATTGATCGGGTTTCTGATTTACTCTTCATAGCCCATAGTACAAGTTGTAAATGCTATGGGCACCCAAACTGATCTTCTGTGGCCCTGAAATAGATTCCCAGGTTTTAAAAAATATATAGGGGTGACTGTCTGGAAAAGGTCAGGTCCAGGTTCATGACACGGAGCTATAGGAGCCATGGATTATGATTTCCTCACTCACTAGACCCAGCCTTGTTCAGTCTGTTTTACTTATATCATGTGCCTTCGGCCCTGGAGCGAGTCAAAGATCGACCCCAGGGCTTTCGCTAAGCCTAAATTTAACTCTGATGCTCTCAACATCCTCTGCAAAGGGGGCGTTTTTCTCTCAGCTGCTCAAAAAACACTGGGTTCTTGGCCTGATGAATTTGGATTTAAACCCAACAGAGGCAAACACCCAATAGAAGAGAAGACATGTATTCCATAGGAAAACGGTACTAGTGAGTCTCTAGATTCTAAGAGACTGGACACAGGAAAGAAGAGGGAGATGCAGGGGAAACCCGCACACCTGCCCCCACAGCAGCAGCACCTGATCTTGGCTGTGAATGCAGAATCTGGAGCCTAGGCCAGGCCTACTAACACAGAACTAAGAATTTTCACAAGATGCCCAAGTGACTGGAATGCACATCCAAGCGTTTTTGTGTTTCTCTCACTCTAATTTATCACGCTAGAATAAGCACACAGGAAGATGGACACATTTTAAATGACCACTCACCATGCACACATCTGCACACCTACCACCCAGATGAAGGTATGAAACGTGCCTGTCACACCTGGAACATCTCCACACGCTCCTTCTGAATCAACAACAGCTCCCTCAACCCCCTCCCAGAAAGGACAATTTGCTGACTTCAATCATTACGTACTCATTAATGAATGGGTTTTTTGAATTTCATAAAAATTGGACAGTGCAAGATGAATTTTTATTTATGGCTTCTCTTGATCAAACAATGTTTTGGATTTTCATTCATGTTGATGTGTCAGTAATGCATTTTTTTAAAAAAAACTGCTGTGATTTATAGTGATTCCTATAAATACACTACCTTTTTGTTGTATGCTTCCATTGATGGGCTTTTGGTTATTTTCTAGTTTGGGGCTATTATGAATTAAGTACTTGTGTGTGTGTGTGTGTGTGTGTGTGTGGACACATGTGGACACATTCTGAGAGAAATGTCTAGGCGTGAAACTATCGTGTCATGGGTAGGTGTGTGTTTAATTTTATTAGGTATTACCGACGTGTTTTCCAATGTGGTTGAACCATATTACACTCCCACGAGCAACAATGAGAATTCCGGTCACTCTACTTCCTTGACAATAGTTGGTATTGTCAGCTGCTTGAAGTTAGCCATTCTGGTGGGTGTGTAGTAGAATCTCTTTGTGGTTTTAATTTGAATTTTCAGATGACTAATGAGGTAGAGCACTTTTTCATATGCATGTTCGCTATCAGATACCTTCTCTTGAGAAGTGTCTAGTTAAGTTTTTTCCCCATATTTTAATCGAGTCATATATATATATATATATATGTATATATATATCAGACACACATATATATATGTATATACACACATATCATATATATATATATATATCACACACATATATATATACATATCAGACACATGCATGATAGGCACCTCCTAGGACAGTTACCAATGATCCCAACTTCTTTGTATTCACATCTTCGTATTAGGTGCTGCCGGTAGGTGCGACTTGTGTCTTGTTTCTAATTAGTAGGAGGGAAAACAAATGATATGTCACTACTGAGTCTTAGGTTACACAAAACTGTATTTTACATCTTACTGGTAGACTCTATATTGCCTTGTTGGCTTACATAATT
Source organism: Mustela putorius furo (assembly GCF_011764305.1). Classification (NCBI taxonomy): domain Eukaryota; kingdom Metazoa; phylum Chordata; class Mammalia; order Carnivora; family Mustelidae; genus Mustela; species Mustela putorius. The sequence continues at coordinate 12,016,698 of NW_025421399.1, forward strand.
TGATGAAGCAAGCTGTCATGTTGGAGAGGTCCACACTCAAGGAATTAAGAAAGGTCAGGGCATTTAACCCAAACTCCCTGGAAGAATTCAATTCTGCAATCACCATGTGAGTTTGGAAGAAGGTCCATTGCACATCCAGCCTTTGGATGATATTCCAACTCTGGCTGAAATCTTGATTATTGCACTGTGAGAGATACTAAAACAGAAGACCTAGTTAAGCCATGCCCAAACTCCTGACACACAGAAATTATGAGATCATTTTAAGATGTTGGACTTTATTTATTATACAGAAGCAGATGATACACATGATTTGCAAATGTTTTTCCCAAGCTATGAACTGTCATTCTAATGGTTGTGTGGCTGTATCTCAGTGTGGTTTTAATTTGCATTTCCCTAATGAGCCTTCTGGTATGCTTTTGGCTCTCAGATATCTTCGGTATGAAGTAGCTACTCAAAAATCTTCTGGCCGTATTTTTAATGAAATTGTTTATCTCTTATTATTATTGAGTTATTACAGGAATTTTTAAAAAAATTCTGGTTATAAGTTCTTTTTCAAATTCATATAATGAAAATGTTCTCTCCCAATCTATGCCTGGCATTGTCTTTTGAAAAACTGCAAAAGAAAGTCTGAGAAGTGTAGATAATCAAGAGTGAGCTTTGCGAGAACACCTGGGAGGGCATATTTGAAGTGAGAGAGATGACAGCGGCTTAGAGGCAAAGCAGGCGTTGTGGAGAGGCGATCAAATTCTGGCTAACGAGTCCAGATTAGGCTGTAGGGTAAGAGAAATAAAGGAATAATCAAGATTGGCTCCTATGTTTTGGTTTTGGTAACTGAAAATTCAGATTTTCACCTTCATGCTGGTCACTTTCCTTTAAGATGAGGTAGTTCCCCAGTCTTCAGTACTTCCTATTAGCCCCAGATAATAAGGTCAAAGTCAGTTGCCATTTTTCATAATATTTACATCATCATTTTTTCTCTTTTACCTTATTTACCTCATCCATTTATATCACCAGGCTGAATCCTAGAGATCTTTGGTTTTATGGCTCCAGGTGCAAAAAATAGTTCCCAAGACTTGGGGTCATGAGGTGGATTCTTCTCAACTATGTCGTGTCCGGCAAACCCAGCTTTCTAAGATTTCGTTTTCTCGTCGCTCAGGTCCCTATCTCACAAAATGAGGGAAAAAATTATCAATCCTAAATTGATGTTAAATAATGACTATTTAGTATGTCTTTTCTTTATTTGAAAAAAATGTTCATGACTGCTCTTTCTTTTTATTTCCACTGAGTCAAAAAGTTACTTTTTTTTTTTTTTTTTTTTTTTTTTTTTTTTTTTTTTTGCAATACATTCCTACTTGATCTTTTTCCAGTCTCCCATCCACAAATTGACTGTGGTTACTGCCACATACTCTACCTAATAAATCTCATTTATCTTATGACTCTTGAATCTTACTTGACTTCCTGTTTCCCATGAAACTTGAAGGAGCTTTGTTAACTTTCCCCTCCTTCATTGTGAATTGGGTTTCACTTGTGCCAACACATACTTTACTCCCACCTCTGATTTGGCTTTCACTTGGCTTTGACTTGGTTCTCCCTCTCCGTGGAATGGCCCTTTGCTTATATTTCTGCGCCACAAACAGAGTATCTTTTTTTTTTTTTTTTTAACAAATCTTGCTTCTTCATGAATTATTCTTACCATTTGTAATGGCTTTCATCCTCTAGACTTGAGGGACTCGCTTGTCTTTATTTCTTTTAGAGTTACCAAAATCTGTGTGGTACTTCTTAATGGTTTCTTATTTTTCCACATAAGGTGCTGTTGGAGGGCAGAAATCCTACTTCCTTTTCTCTACATCCTCACCAACATTTGTCTTTTTGATAACAGACTTCCTAACAAGTATGAGGTGATTATCTCATTACGGTTTTGATTTGCATTTCCTTGATAATTAGTATATAAGCCTCTTTTAATATACCTGTTGGCAATTTGTTTTTATTTTTTGGAAAAATTTCTATTCAAGTTCTTTTCCATTTTTAAATCAGGTTATTTGTGGGTTTTGTTACTGAGTTCTAAGTGTACCTTATATATTTTGTACATTATCTCCTTATTGAATATATTGTTTGCAAATATTTTTCTTATTGTATAGGTGGTTGTTTCTTTTGTCATTTTGTTGATGTTGCATTTGCTGTACAGAAAGTTTTTAGCTTGGTATAGTCCTATTTGGTTATTTTCATATTTGTTGTCTTTGTTTTTGCTGAAAAATCCAAAACTCATTGCTAAGACCAAAGGAGCTTACCCTTCATGTTTTCTTAGAGGAATTTCATAGTTTCAGGTCTTAAATTTAAGTCTTCAATCTATTCTGAGCTGATTTTTGTGTGTGGTATCATACAGGGGTCCAATTTCATTCTTTCACATGTGGATATCCCATTTTACCAACACCATTTATTGAAGAGACCATCCATCCCCATTATGTATTCTTGGCATGTCCATCAAAAATTAGTTGACCACATATGTGCAGATTTATTTCTGGGCTCACTATTCTGTATCAGTGACCTGTGTGTCTATTCTGTTTTACTATGGCTTTATAATTTAGTCTGAAATCATAAATTGTGATGACCCCAGCTTTGCTTTTCTTACTCGAGACTTCTTTAGTTCTTTGGGGTCTTTCATGGTTCCATACAAATTTTAGGATTTTTTTTTCCTACTTCTGTGAATAGTGCCATTGGAATTTTGATAGGGTTTGCTTTGAATCTGTAGGTCATTTTGAACAGAAAGGACATTTTAACATATTAATTCTTCCAATCCATTAACATGAGATATCATTTGATGCATTTGTGTCTTCTTCAACTTCTTTTTAACACTCTGTTATCATTTTCAGTGTGTAGATCTCTCATCTCCTAGATTAAATCTATTCCTAATCATTCTTTTTGATACTATTGTAAGTGGGATTGTTTCCTTAAATTTTTTTTAGAGTTTACTTTAGTGTACAGAAACACAACTATTATTGTATATTGATTTTATATCTTGCAACTTTATCAAATTCATCAGTTCTAAGTTGTTGGTGTTTTGTTTTGTTTTGTTTTCGTTTTTGTTTCTTTGTATGTGATCTTTAGACTTCTCTGTATATAATATGCCATTTGCTAGCAGAGACCATTTTACTTCTCTTGTGATTTGGTTGCCTTTTTTTTTTCTTGCTTAATTGTTCCAGCTAAGGCTTTCAGTGCTATGTTAATGAAAAGGACAAGAGTAGGCCCCCTGCATCATTAGTTTGTTCCTGACCTTAGAGGAACAGAGCATAATGACTCTGAGGTTCATCCATGTTTTTGGCATGTATCAGGAGCTTGTGTCTTTTTATTACTAAACTGTATTCCATCATGCAGATAAGTCTGTAGTTGATGGACATCTGGACTGTTCCTAGTGTGAAGCTAATTCTTTTTTGTTGTTGTTAAGATTTTATTTATTTATTTGACAGAGATATTACAAGTAGGCAGAGAGACAAATGGGGGTGGGGGGGAAGCAGGCTCCTTGCTGAGCAGAGTGCCCCATGCAGGGCTCAATCCCAGGACCCTGAGCTCATGACTTGAGCCGAAGGCAGAGGCTTAACCCACTGAGCCACCCAGGCACCCCTCTGAGGCTGTTCTGAATAATGCTGCTATCAACTTTTGTATAGGTTCTTGTGTTGACACATGTTTTCATTTCACTTTGGGATATACCTAACAATGGACTTGCTTGATCATAGGATACATTTATAAATCTATATTTAACTTTTTAAGAAAGTTCCAACTACTTTTCAAATAGATAATTTTTAATTAAAAAAAAAATCCAGGAGTCTTCAAATCTTCCAAAGGAAGAACTACCAACAGAGGAAAAGAAAAATGTTTGATAGCGAAGTTCTGCTGTTGCTACATGTATATAGATCACATCTGTAGTACCAACAGGCAAACCAGTGTTTTTTCATTGCTTGGCATTACCTATACACCCAAACCTGTAAGCTGATTTGGAGAAATCCTACATAAATCTAATCTACCTCCATTTAATGATGATAAAGGATTTTAACATCAAAACACAAATAGCATATAACAGAAATACACTGACTTTGGAAGCTAACTGGGAAATTCCAAGTGACCCGTGAAGGGGAGTATCACAGTCTCTCTTTGCAGTGATTGTTGACACGAGTTCCTGGTCCCACTTAGAGAATTCTCTCCAAGTCTACAGGATTCTTTCTCCTTTAAGATGAGGCAGAACTATCACAGCCAACATCACTTATCTATTTATATGTTAAAGATTTATTTTATGCTTCTTTATGCTTTTTTTTTTTTAAAGCAAAAAAAAATTTTCAAGTGTTTAGTAGAAGTTAGCCATGTTGTTGGATCTAGTTGGATGAATATCAAAATTGACATCTATTCAGATGTGGTCTGTACAAAACATCTATTGTTTTTTTTTTTTTCTAGGAAGTGCCCTATGCATTTCAATTATATCCTGGTGTGCGAGTGTGATGGATTATTTCAAAATACTATGTTGTCCAATCACTGTGAATGAACCGTACACTAAATATCATGAGAACAAAAGGCCTGGGGAAACCAGTTCCAGTAAATTAAGACCCATCTTAGATGTTATTCTCATGAGCAACCTTCATCTGAACTTGATTACGATGATTATAAAGCTTTGTTCAATCTAGGCCCAAGTGGTATGCATTTCACTAATAATGAAGCAATAACTCTTAGTTTTTAAAAAGTATACACACACACACACACATATATATATAATATGTATATGTTCTTTAATATCAACATTTATGAAATAAACCAAAGAAAGAATATGCTCATTTTCATTCTTGAAATTTACCAGAATGTTGCTCTTTACTTAAAACCAAACTTGAGGGCGCCTAAGTGGCTCAGAGGTTAAGTGGCTGCCTTCAGCTCAGGTCATGACCCCAGGGTCCTAGGATGGAGTCCCTCGTCAGGCTCCTTGCTCAGCGGGGAGCCTGCTTCTCCCTCTGCCTATTTCTGCCTCCTGCTCTCCTTGCTTGTGCTCTCTCTCTCTCTGGCAAATAAATAAAATCTTAAAAAAAAATAAATAATTTGATATAACATTAGAATGAAGCATTTGAAAGAATCATTCAGGCTTCAAACCCAAAGTAGGGAAAAAAAAAAAAAAGAATCAGAGTTTTGCTGATGTGTGTCCTGTAATTTTGTAGAGAAAGAGTCCTCCCACCCCAAAAAAGAGCTCCCCACATGGCACTGTGAAAAGTTAACATGCTCTGAACATTTCAGAAATACGTGGCAGCATAATGTTATCAATTTTACATTGCTACCAACGGCAATGTGGATATGTCACCGCCGTATCTGAGATGTTTTGCACATATTTCTCTCCTTGACCAAGCCACAAATTCAATTTGTGCCCAGTTAAATCCTCATAAAACAGTGTCTCGGACAAATGATTGTTTTTTTCCTTCCCAACCCAGAGAAATCCCAGCCTGGGCTATTTTCACTTTTGGTGGGAAATGTTCCATTCAGGCTGACGCACAATTACGTGGCAAATATCCTCATGTTCTTTTCTTGTCATATGGCTGAACTTTAAAAAGTTGTGAAACAACCTAATAATTATAACAAAAATAGCTAACTTAGTCTGTTTCAAGCGTGTTACTTGCATCATTCACTTATTTGTTATACCAGTGCTGAATTAGGTGCTATAATCATACCCATTTCATATGTGGGGGAAACTGAGACTAACGAAGACTAAATAATTTGCCTATAATCAATAAGTGGCAGCCTCATTTTCACTACGTCTTATCATTCTTTGTTCATACTGAACAAGAAGACTCTGATCCACCCTTTAAAAAATTTTAAAACACTGTTAAATATCCTTTTGGATTATAAGCAAAAGTGAGAGTCTCTAGTTATCTAGAAGATTTTCCTATGAAACCATATGGATTTTGTGAAGAAACACAAATTATATAAGGAAATTAAAACTTAAAAGGCATTGGATATCTAAATTTTATTAATGCAGTACAAATAGACTATTTAAAACTACCATAGATAGAAAGATACCTATATATATGCAGGCAAACATACATAATACATGCATAGCCAGAAAGGACTCCCAGACTATTATGTAAAATCCTATGCTGTCCCTAAGTGGAGAAGTTCTAAAAGTCAACATGCCTACGATACTTCTGGCAGGCAACTAGAATAACTGAAGACTGTCGGCCCCGACTTGTTACCAGGTAATGGAAATGAATCCTGATTGGTTGGTGAACAAACATAGTCCAAGACTAAAAGAGGGGTCAACAGGATAAGATGGCAGAAGCCGTCCTGACCCACTGACCTATTTAACCTTGTCTCTGTTTTCTCACAATTCATACCCTATGTACCACGTAACCCAGCCTCTTTGTTGATCCCTATATATACACCAGGGATTATCGTGGGACAATTTTTTAGTCATCTGGGATGATTACTACTATCTCCATACCTATGCTTCTTACTTTAAAACATTTTGAAAGGCTTCCTCATCCCCCTTTATCTCATATGAGCTACCACTTTTTTTTTGTTCCACCCCCGTAACAAGGAAACTAGGATTCAATGACCCAACATCATATTTTGAAAGACTGACCATTCTAGGGGCACCTGGATAGCTCAGTGGGTTAAAGCCCCTGCCTTCGGCTCAGGTCATGATCCCAGGGTCCTGGGATCGAGTCCCGCATCGGGTCTCTGCTCAGCGGGGAGCCTGCTTCCCCTCCTCTCTCTGCCTGCCTCTCTGCCTACTTGTGATCTCTGTCTGTCAAATAAATAAATAAAATGTTTGAAAGACTGGCCATTCTTGGTTTAGAATAGGGGTCCATAAACTTTTTCTGGGAAGGTCCAGGTAAAAAATGTTTTCAATTTTGAGGGTCATATAGTTCTTGTCACAACTACTCACCTCTGCCCCTGTTGTGCAAAAGCAGCCATAGACAATTCAGACATAGATGGGTGTGGTGCTGTCCTAATAAAACTTTATCAATAAAGGTGGTGGGCCAGATTTGGCCCCTGAGCACAGATTTTGCCATCCCCTGGTTTGGAATGATGCACCATGTGATTCTGGTGCTGAGTTCTTTCTGGAACCTTTATCCCTCCTTCATATGCATGCAGAGCAAGGGACTATGAGCATCCCACAGACCTGGTTCTGGCTGCAGAACTCTGGCTTCACCTATGTCTCCTTTAGGGACTGTATCCTTAGGTAATTTTGCCCAACAGTACCAGGAGATCAGATACAGTACTGTTTCTTGTATTCCCTCTGAATATATTTTTTAAATTGTGCAAAACTGTTTTTAATCTCTAGTTAATAATTACTGATCTCATCAAAAACAACGAATGCAATATTTTCCTTAACAGAGACTGATTTGGGTCCTTTTTGGGGGGCGAGAGTGGGGGGGGGGTGTGTTGTCTTAATTGCACGGAGCGGCCCGCCACTGTCAGACTTCACACGTAGGTTTGTTTGCACAACAGCAAGACTGTGGCTACTTGGTTTATGTGTTTAATAGGTGGGTGTACTCCGCCACACAGTGTGAATTTTTCAAAATGAATGGCTTGCAGTTGGGAGTTGCAGAGGGCTTGTGTCATGGAAAGAGAGAATGAAGGATTCAAATAGTAAACATCTCCATCTTTTAAATAGGCCCTTTATGGCACAGCACTGGAACACGGCCTTCTGGAAGAGACCTGATGACGTGAGCTGTGCCGAAGGGACCAAATGGTACAAGCTGGGCAAGAGTGCGCACAGGGAGTCTCCCCATAATCTCCAGTGAGTGCGAGATGCGTCTGGGGGAGGGTTCTTGGCACAGCGATGGAACTAAGCTTTTAGTCCAGCTCCCGTTTCTAATCCTAAATCAAACCACTACACTCGGTCTCTCACTTTAATAAGCACTAAATCCACATGCTAGGTTTCAAAAGAAAGAAAAAACCTACTTTAACTATTAAAACTTCCCTGAAACCTACTCATGGGAACAGAGAACATATGGTGTTGTAATTTTTTTTTTTTTAAGCAAGACATCTGTACTATTCAAGAAATAGCTAAAATCTGTCGGATTCCAGAAACTTTTATAAGCTGAACTCCAGAATAGATAAATTATTTTTATTAGATTCAGCCATGGACAATTCACGAAGAAAATTCGAGCTGGAAAACAACTTTTCAAAAAGAGCAGCTTTGGTGAAGTGTCAGCTTACATCTTGATTTCGAACAGCAAATGTTAAGAAAACTACTTTAATTTTCAGTGCATATGTGATGGCGTTGGGCTGCAAAAGCCCTGTGCATCAGTTGACCGGAAACATGGGGAAAGAGATCAAGTCCCCTGCTGTAACCTCTCCAGGAAGCACCGCGGAGTGCTCAGGGCTAGTGATTCACAGGACATTTGTGTGCACCTACTACTGGACCAGGCCACCTGCACAAAACGCACAGCGCTTGCAAAGGCTTGGCACTGCGTGGAAGAGTAGAATGCCAGCCTGCAGAGAGCTTCAATCTTAAAACAGAAGAGAGGGCACGGATTGCATGGAGCACTGGGTGTGGTACAGAAACAATGAATACTGTTATGCTGAAAATAAACTTTAAAAAAATGATTAATAAAAAAATGAAAAAAAAAGAAATTAAAAAATGACAGACAATTAATGGGCTGCAATGGCTTCTGGGAAGGCATATTTAAGAGCTTGGTTCTTACCTGAAGACGACAGAGTGTGAGTCAACATGATGGCTGGAGGGGTGTCTTCCAGGCGGCTGGAGCAGAATCCAGGCCTTGAGGATGAGAAATGAGATGTGTCTGAAGAAAGCAAAGCATATCAAGGCTGTAGCAGAGGGAAATGAAGGGACTAAGACACCTAATTCTGAGAGAAATGGCCGGGACAAGTACTACAGGGGTTTGAAAGACACGGTAAGGACCTAAAAGTTCATCTGCATAATCCTTTTCTTTGCTCCCATCAGAAGTGGATTTTCCCAAAGCACTCTGAATATAAACTCGGTTTGCAGAGAGAAACACACCAGGCAACAGGCTAGTCTACGTCCTCAGATGCAACGCTTAGGCCGGAACTGGAATCACTGAGCCCAAAATTTACATCATGGCTTTCCTGTTTTGTGTAAATAAATAGGTTTTGTAGAAATAAACAGTTGCCTTAGAGTAGATAGTATGAGGAACAACAAAGATGACAAGTGAGCGATAGGTGTTCTTGTGCACCGAGGAAACACAGGTATTTCCAATTTTTCATAGCAATGGACTCGTTATTAATCAGAAAGTGGCTAAAAGAACTTTCCAATGAAAACAAAATCAACTAAATGAAACAAAACAAGACATTCCATTGGGAAAAAAAAATCTGTTAGGGGAGCCTGCGTGGCTCAGTGGGCTAAGCCTCTGCCTTAGGCTCGGGTCATGATCTCAGTCAGGGTCCTGGGATCAAGCCCTGCATCAAGCTCTCTGCTCAGCAGGGAGCCTGCTTCCTCCTCTCTCTCTGCCTGCTGCTCTGCCTACTTGTGATCTCTCTCTTTCTCTGCCAAATAAATAAATAAAATCTTTAAAAGAAATCTGTTATAAAAAAATCTTAATTTTTTAAGGGTTAATTGTTTTGGAACACAAAAGGAAAAAAATTCACCACTCTAATATTGATTTTTACTTATTTTTTGTGAACTATTGTCCATTTTTGTACATCTTTACAGTAACAATCATTCCTTTATTTTCTGTATGCTTTCATTTAATGATACTTTCCATATTTCACAAGATTCTACATCGCCATGTATAATGACTGCAAATACTCCACCTCTAAGTAATTAATTGTGACAATTCTGATTATGTGTCAGTGTTGCATGATTGAGAAAGTTGGTTAAAAAGGAAAGGGTTTTCTGCACTAGGTTTTGATGTATGTTCAAATCACTAAATTTAAGTAAAAAGAAATGAATCACTTTAATGAAATTGTTGGAACAGTGCACAGTCCTTTCACCTATAAAATTTGGCAATACCAAAATGAATGGAATAAATTTCAGAAGTCTGAATATCTGCTAAAACCACTTACTATTTAAATAGTACTAATTATTTTTAATAGACTCTATTTTTTTAAAGCACTTTTAGGCCCGCAACAAAACTGAAAGGGGAGTACAGTTTCCATACACCCGCTCTGCCCCTGACACAGAGTCTCCTTCACTATAAACATCGCATACCACACGGATACATTTGTTGCAATCCATGAACCTACAATGACACATCATTGTCACCCAAACTGCATAGTTTACATTAAAGTTCGCTCTTGGTCCCTGTATATTCATTCTATGGGTTTTACAAATGTATAATTATACAAAGGTAAAATGACATGCCTTCATCGTATGGTATTGTATAAAATACCCTCACGACCTTAAAAATCTTCTGTGACCTGCCTCTTCTTCCCTTCCCCATTACATCTGTCAACCATCAGTCTTTTTACTTTCTCCATAGTTTCACCTTTTCCAGAAGGCTATACAGTTAGAACCGTGGAGTATATAGTCTTCTCAGACTGGCTTCTTTCACTTAGGGATACGTACTTATGTTTCCAACATGTCTTTTCATGGCTTGATAGCTCATTTATTTTTAGCACTGAAGAGTATTTCATTGTCTGGATGTTTCAGAGTTTACTTATTCATTCATCTACTGAAGGACATCTTGCTTGCTTCCCAGTTTAGGAAATTAGGAATAAAGCTGCTGTACCATCCATGTGCGTGGTATGGACATGTTTGTATGGACATGTTTTCAACTCATGGGGAGTTGAAATATCAGAAATCAGTCTGGATCATATGATAAGAGTATGGTTAGTTTTGTAAGAAACCACCAAACTGTCTTCCCAAGTACATGTATCATTTTGCATCCCCACCAGCAATGAGTGAGAACTCTCATTTCTTCACATCCTCATCAGCATTTGGTGTTGTGTTTTAGATTTTCAATATTTTAATAGGTGTGTAGCACTATGGACTCCTATTTTTAAAAACGTACAAATAAAACAAGTCTCGATTCAGCAAAGACTTGAAATCATTTAGCCAGTTTCTTTCTCCGTAATTTTTATTTGCTTTCACTAAGAATGCCAAAAGTATTCATAACGCAACGGCACTCCATTTTCTATCACCCAAGAAGCAAAGACTCTAACAGATCATGGAGTTCTTTCTTTATTACTTCTCTTATCTAATATTTTTATCAGAAGTACTCAAAAAAAAAAAAACTTATAAAATTTGCAATCTATACTGTGATCTCTCTCTCCTTGACCCTCCTGCTACCCTCTCCCTCTTTCTTCTCCCTTCCCTAGTAGTACAACCTCCTTTCTCTCCATTTCTTAATCTCTTTAGGCCACTCCCATTATATTTTTGCTTCTACTACTCCAACAAAACTATTCTTGTCAAGATCACCAACAATTCCTTCTTGCCAAATCCAGAAACCAATCATCAGGACAGCTTCTTACGACACTCTGGACAGCTTCCACATACCACGCTTCCCCATAACTCCATTCATTCCACCGAACATATCTTCTCATTCTGTGTCCTTCATTACTCTACCTCCTACCAAACTCTAAGCTTTAGAATCAAAAGGGTTCAGCTATCTGGTATCTGTGTGTCACTACATATGCTTTTTTCCCTAAGTCATCTCATTCAATCCCATGGATTTAAAATCTTCTATCTGCTGATGAGTTCAACAATATATAGCTCTAGTCCTGAACCCTCCCTGAACTCCAGACTCATAAATCCAACTCTGAAACTTAAAATACACCAAACAGAATAATTCAGTCATAAATCTTCCCTTTCACACACCCCCATCCACACCCCTAGTTGCAACATTCTTCAGTCTCTTGCTTCTCGGAGAATGGCATCTCTCTCTGCTCACTGGCTTGGGCCTAAAGTTCAAAGTCTACCTTCATTTCTCACTACTCCCAAGAGCCAAATCCATCAGAAGCTATTGAAGTTCCATCTTCAAGACACCCCAAATCCTTCTGCTTACCAATACCCTCCTTCTACGCAGCCATGGTGTCTCACCTGGACTGCTACTGTTGCCCACCTGTTCTCACTCCTTTCTCTCTTGTTCCCATGCAGAGAGCACCCTTCACACAGGGGCTAGAGGCACGTGACATTATGTAAGAAATGAACATTCCTTGCCCTGGTTTTGCTGAAACATCAGCATCAGGTACCAAGGCAAGTGTCAGGCAAATTCTCCCAGTAGAAGTCCCCAATAACTTTTTCCAATTATCTAGAATCTCTCTCAACCATTCTGAATAAGAAAGAATCCGAGAGAAAGAAGATTTACAAAGATGCTGGGTAAAGGGATGTCCAGCAGAGCTGCCAGGAAGACAAGGAACTTTCTGCAGGAAGGGTCTAGATAAGTACTTCTGGATGTCCAGGAGCCTAGCAAGACTGTTCTGTGGTCCACAGGAATAGAGACTTAAATACCCCAGTAAAGGAAATACAGAAAACATGGGTCCATCACAGCATCTCATGAGAGGAAGTTTCTGTTTTAATCATGTTTTAAGTGCAGGGAATGCAAAGCTACCCAGCCCAGTCTCATCCACCCATGTGGAGGGGCTGTAGTGGGCAAGGAGAGAAGTCAGTTAGACCCTGTTTCCGATGCAGGCAGGCTTCCCAGAGAGTGCCAGGCTGACTGGGAGAGGAGAGAAATGAGCACTAAATCAAATTCAGGATTTGGATTGTTACACAGGGCTGGATACTCTCCTGAACTGAAACTCTGTTTGCAATTTAAAGTCATTACAGAATTGTGTATTATGAAAGAGTGAGCAGAAATGTTGCGGGTCTGCCAGAGTTTTCATCCAGGCCAAGGGCAAAGTAATTCCGACTGAATACATTTTAAGAGACAGTGGGAACAACATATGAAGGCATCTGACTTTGTTACCAGTCACACTTGTTCAAAAATCCTGTTATGGAATCTACTGAATGTATGAATCAGATCCTATCTCTCACCTCTGTAATTCCCTCGGATGCCCTCCACCATATTTAGAATGAGATCTAAATTTCTCCCATTGCCGTTACAGTAGGATCCACGCAAGATCTGTCTCATTACCCACGTAGCCTTCTGCCCAATGTGGCCCCTGTTGAACACTCCCCACTCCACCCCAACCATTTTCCCCTTGCTGACTGCCCCAAACTCACTGGTTTTCTTCCCACTCTTCAAACATATCAAGCTTATTCTTTCCTCAAGGACTTTCCCTTTGGTGTTCCTTGACTCCAGAATCTTCTTCCTTTAGATATCTATAGACAAAAACCTTCATTTCTTTTGCTTCTGCTTAAATATCACTTTTTCAAAAACATCTTCCTAAATTACATGGTCTAATTATGACTCTTCCCACTATTAGAGCCCATGACCCTTCATCAGTGGTCCTCATACACCATTCTTTCCTACTCCCTCCACCAACATTGCATCTCTACAGTTCTCTAAGGAAGAAGTCAAAAGGAATTAATAATCAGTAATTCCATCACTGTAACCCCGATGAAAAGTATGAGATAGATAAGGACCTCACGTAACTTAGAACAAGCTTTTTCAGTTACAAATGACTAACATTTTGACTATTGAGGAAAATGTATTTTTATTGTAATAAAATATATCTAGCATACAATGTACCACTTCATGAATTCTCAGCGGACAGTCCTGTGGCATTTAGTACATTCACGCTGTCGTGGGACCATCACCAGCACCCATCTCTGGAACTTTTCATCTTCCCAAACAGAAACTCTGAGAACAATAGAGTTCATGTTCTTATGAACTCACATGAGAACATAAACTCCTCATTCTCTTTCCTCCTAGTTCCAGCCCCCGACCATTCTGCTTTCTGTTTCTGTGAATTTGACTACTCTGGGTACCTCATATAAGTGGAACCACATAATATTTGTCCTTTTATGCCTGGTTTATTTCACTTAGCATAATGTCTTCAAGGTTCATTCATGCCATAGTATATGGCAGAATTTCATCCCTCTGTAAGGCTGAAAAATATTACAGAGCACGTAAAGGACACATTTTGTTTATCCGTTCATCCACTGATGGACATTTGGGTCATTTCCACTTTGGGCCTCTTGTGATTAATGCTGCTATGAACATGGGAATACAAATATCTGCTTGAGTCTCTGTTATCAATTCTGTTTGGAATTTATGTAAGAATTGCTAGATCACATGGTAATTATATATATATAATTACCATATATACTATATATATATATATAAAATTACCATTATTTTCTGTTAGACTCAACTTTTTTTCAAGTGGCCCAGCCTCCTACATGTGGTAAGTGCACATTCCTACCCCCTGAAAGGACACAGTCTAAATATTTCACATGTATTGAAAAAAAAAAATATATATATATATATAGCCATACTGCTTTCCACAGCAACACACTGACTTTCAACAGCACAACAGTAATCATAAATGTGTGTGGTTTATTTTCTCTGGGTCAGGTCCGTTACTTAGGTGCCTTTGCTATTGTGACATGTTTAATTCTCATATGAGACAGGTTCTTTTTTTTTTTTTTTAAATCCTTGATTTGCAGATGAGGAGAGGTGCCCAAGTGGATTCATTAGCAAGTTGCAAAGCCTGGACTTGAGGTCAGCCTGACTCCGTAGCCCGTGCTGCTGCCCACTGCACTCTTGCTGCCTGGTGCCATTGTTACAGGGTTGTCCAGAGAGGAGAGAAGTGACCAAGGTGCTCTTGTGACCTGCCTCATAAATGCTATAATCTTACAAGTAGGTGGCATTACAATATGCCACCTTATAATCTTCAGAGCCTGAAGAAACCCATGGAATCAGGACAGATTAAACCCAAAGACAGAGAATACATATTTTGCCTATAAGAAAGGAAATTACGAATTTTTGTTTTCTTACATGGTAGATTATTCTAGGCTCAAATCTGTTAGCACCTAAGCCTTTTGTACTTGAAGGTCCCCTTTCTGAACTTCATTCTGATTTAGAGGGTCAGTGTATGGGAAAGTCAGACAAATAACTGTTTCTTAGAAAAACTGCAGGCGAGCCAGTCTGTGGACGCTTGTCACGGAGAAGGAAGGAAAAGAAAAACCAGCAGCCTTACCAGGTCACCGCTGATGAGATTATTTAGTCCTCCAAGTGCAACCAAAGTAAATTCGCTCTCCAACAGGAGTATCACGACAGAGATGTCGCCCACTAACCCGAACAAAGCATTCCTGCACACTCTAAGTGGGGATTATGGCATCAAACTATACTGAGACTCTAGACAATATGCCAGTAAAAAGCAGCCTAAAGAGGAAATCCCAGTTTATATGACTCACTGTTTTGAACAAATATTAACATTGGCTGGCCAACATTTCGCTTTGTATCACTTTTCCAGATTACCGAAAAGTTATATAATGCTTCAAAGTCGCCAATACAGGCAAAATAAACTAGATAAACGATTTGGATTACTCATTTCATTACCAACAGCTTCAGTCAACTTATTTACTAAAAAAAGGAAAAAAAAAATTCCCGAGCATTGTAACAGGCTCGTCTTACTCGTACTAACTCGAGAAGGGATCTAGACAACATCTCTTTGCATCAGCCAGCTGAAAATCAGCTCAGCCTGAGCAGAATGGAGTCTCGCAGAAAACAACTTTTGCAAATGTCAAAGAGCTCTTTCTTTAGAGGCTTTACCTAGGCTGGCTTATGATATGTTAACAAATCTTCAGCAACTGACAAATGTAAATAATATAAATTTCTCTGCTGAGATGGACAAATTTGCTTCCCCCCCCCCCCCGGGGAATTACAAAATAATAATGACGACATTATTCAGCAAATTCATGCCCACATGCAAAACGATAATCTAATCGGCCTTAAATGAAAGGGTTTAGGTTAGAGGAGCTCTAAATGAAGTTCTTCACAGACCTAAATCTTTAGGTCTCTGCATCTCTGTGAAAGCCAAATTTACGTTCTGCATCCATGCTATCACATCAAAACATGAGTAAATTGCTCCTTTTTATACTCCGATCTGGGTATAAGGTTTGCAGGAATCTTCCTGGGTGGGGTAGGTGATGAGTTGGAAGGGCTATACTGAAGAAGGTCATGGATGGGGTCATTGAGTCCCACAGGATTTACTCACCGCACATGGCTAGGAGTTTCATCTTTATTATTATTCACCCAACGTTGTTGAGAAATTTCGGTAGGTGGTAAGCGTTGTAAGCATTATGTCACATTTGCAGGATCCTGCCCTGGCTGTGGCAACGAAAGTACGCATGCGTGGCCACACACAGTGGCAGAGCAGAGACTCACAGGGGAGAGCAGAGACAACCAGTGAAGGAAGGCTGAGTGCAGAGCAAGAAAGACAGACAATTCAGGGCTTGGAACACACACGTGAATGAGGAACCCTTGAAAACCCCCAAGCAAAGTGAATTCCCAGACACAGAACCAAAACGCAGAACCAAAAGCCCAAGTGATGAGAAAACACATACGAGTGTCTGTTGTGTGTGGGCATGTAAGAATATTAGAGAGGAATGCGTATCTCTGTACGTTACCATATGTGTGTATGTGTGTAGTGATTCCAGGTAGAACCGTTTAACACAGACATTTTGGAAGACATAATTTCTAAAAGGAAGTCAACACCTGAGAGAGAATAGAAGAAAGCAGAGGGGAGCAGAAAGAAAGATTAGCTAGGTCAGAGTTTGAGCCCGCTTTGTTAGTTATGGATCCCCCTTAACCTAGATTTCTCTTCCTAGACTATTGATTTAGCTTTGCTTCTGAACCCTCTTGGGTGCCACTTGCTTGAGAAACAGAAAAAAAAAAAGAAAAGGGTCCATTGATTTTTCTCATGGTCAGTCTGTTCCTAAGGCCCTTACAGCTAATCAGTTACCACCTCCCCCTACTTATCTTATCAGGGCTTTCTAATTTCCTCCATTAAGAGATGTCTGACTCTGTAGTGCTGAAATCTCACAGTCTGGGTACATAAGAAGATTAAACTGAGTCACTGACTCCCCTTGATCTTCCCTACTTCCTCTTATTGAAGGCGTGTCTCTGTTTACCATGCGAGATAAGCGGGTACAGACGAGGCAGGAATGGGATCTTAGAAGATGCAAAGGATTTAGATCTTGGTGCTGTGTATACAGTAGGCGACAAGAAAATTGCACATGGGGAAACTCTAAAGGGTTCTTCAACTATAGCTCATTATACTCTGCTTATGAAAAACCAGGGCTCTGATGAGGTCTGAGGGTGGAACCAGATTCCAGCCTTTTTGAGAGTAGTGATTAGCTGAAGTGTTTCTGACAGCTAAATAAATATTTTCTAAATAAAAATATACTGTATGTTTTAAACGGAATATCAGAACCATTTTTAGAAAGGTGGGTTGCTACTCTGGGATTCCCCAGCTGCCAGGCCCCGTTCTAAGCAGAAACTGCTATTTTCTGACTGTCGCCAGCTGGAAGCTCCACGGTGCCAGCTAAATGGCATTTTGGTGAAACCATCCAAGATCTAGAGCTTTAAGAAGCAATGCAAAATTGAATAAGTCATGCGAACTTCAGAAAAGTCCATTTGAAAAGATTTGTAGATGGATGGATATAATTCCCGATTTAGGATCTCGTCATAGGTAGTCGCTGGGGAGACACACAGAGACAGTGAGTCCCAGAGAGTCCCAGACAAAGAAAGAAACCCTTATCATGCAGTAACTAATCCCGATAACGGTGGCTGGCATGGAAACCAAAGAGATCAATGTGGCAGCCTTGAGTGCTCTCTTGCAAGATTAAAAAGAAAAAGGAATTATTAAAAAGTAGGAGAAGCCAGATATAATCTAAGGACAAATAGAAAAATTTACAACACCGAGAAGGGTGTTTAAAGAGTACATAAAGACCAGAATGACATGAGAATGTATACTACAGATAAGGTTATGATTGTATTAAAATTATATATACACGGAGTAAAATCTTCAGATGATATAAAAGTTATTCATTATTCTTTATCCAGAGAAGCAGTCGCTTGGTTTCTTATGTATGCTTCCAGAAGTTTTGCATATGCATACAAGAATATGTACAACAGTGGCTCTCAAATGGAGGGAATTTTGCCCCCACTGGAGCTGATATTCAAATTAGAAGACTGAAATTAAGGAATTTTTTGCTTAAGTGATTTCTAGAATATCTGGAACAAGATATTCTGTAACATGCAAAGAAATGATCTCAAGGCAACTATCAGAAATCTTTAGAATCATGAAGAACAGGAGACACAGAATTTTTCTGGACTTCAAAGAAACATTGGATAATTTCAAATAAATGTATATTAGAATCAGAATGCCTCTTTTTTGAAAAACTCTAGAACACATTGTGAAACAAATAGCTCACAGACAGAAAATGTGTGATCAGCACTCGTTCACAAATCCTTAAAAATAAACCTTGTGAAGAAATTTCATTTACATTTTAATGAAACAAAAATGTAGATCAAGTGACATATACACAGAGTCATTGTAGTCAACTGAATGGTAGTTGGTTCATGTGGTAACAGTTGATAAGATGGAGACAATTATACAGAATGATGTTATTAAGTACATTTATACCCGAAAGACTTGCAATATCTAAGGAGTGTCATTCACAAATATCCAAGTAAAGGGGTCTACATTTTTAAAATTTAAATTCATTGAACATATAGCTTTTATTATTCGTTTCCGAGGTAGAGGTCAGTGATTCATCAGTTGCCTACAACACCCAGGGCTCATTATATCACGTGCCCTGCTTAATGCTCATCACCCGGTTACCCCACCCCTTCTACCCACCTCCCCTCCAGGGACCCTCAGCTTGTTTCCTATCATTAAGAGTCTCTTATGGTTTGTCTCTGTCTCTCTCTGATTTCTTCTTGTTTTACTTTTCCACTCCCTTCGCCTGTGCTCCATTTCGGTTCTTAAATTCCACATATGAGTGAAATCACAATAATTTTCTTTTTTTTTCCTCTTTTTTTCATAAATATAGAACTAGAAGCTCAACAAGGCCAGTCAATCGTCCAGGCCTATAGAGGTAGTCAGTGGAAATCTTTTTTCTTTCTTTTTTTTTTTTTTTAAGATTTATTTATTTATTTATTTGACAGACAGAGATCCCAAGTAGGCAGAGAAGCAGGCAGAGAGAGGGGAGGAAGCAGGATCCCTGCTGAGCAGAGAGCCCAATGCGGGGCTCGATCCCAGGACCCTGGGATCATGACCTGAGCTGAAGGCAGGGGCTTTAACCCACTGAGCCACCCAGGCGCCCCAATCACAATAATTTTCTTTCTTGTATTTCGCTTAGCATAATATCCTCTAGCTCCAACCAGATCATTGCAAATGGCAAGATTTCATTTTTATGATCACTAATATTCCACTAATATTCCGTTGTGTATATATATACACACACATATACCACGTCTTCTTGATCCATTCATCTGTTGATGGACATCTGGGCTCCTTCCACAGTTTGGTTACTATGGACATTGCTGCTCTAAACATTCGGGTGCACGTGCCCCTTTGGATCACTACGTTTGTCTCTTTGAGGTAAATACCCAGGAGTGCAATTCCTGGGTTGGGGGGCAGCTCTACTTGCAACTTCTCGAGGAATCTGCTCAATGTTTTCCGGAGTGGCTATACCAGCCTGCATTCCCAGCAACAGTGTAAGAAGGTTCCCCTTTCTCTATATCCTCGCCAACATTGGTCATGCCCTGACTTACTAATTTTAGCTATTCTGACCTATGTGAGGTGGTATCTCACTGCGGTTTTGATTTGTATTTAATTGTGTATAAGCAAATCCTGTCCCACAGGACATTTTTTTTTTTTTTTTACTTTTTTAAAAATTTATTTGACAGAGAGAGAGACAACACAAGCAGGCAGAGAGGCAGGCAGAGAGGGAAGGGGAAGAAGCAGACTCTCCGCAGAGCAGAGAGCCCGATTCAGGACCTGATCTCAGGACACCGAGATCATGACCTGAGCCAAAGGCAGAGGCCCAACCCACTGAGCCACCCAGGCACCCTCATTTGTCACCCTTTGACAAAAATAATCAACAATTGCCAGAAAAGGCACATTTATTAAATTTTAAATGAGTTAAATTGTGGGATATATAGCTAATTAATACGAAGAATTCTTCACATATTTAGCACTTACCTAAGTTCCTTGCACTTTTTTTGTATTAATATGTAATCACAAAACCCTAGTGCAATAATAATTGAAGAGGAAAGTAAGGCACAGAGAGGTTAAGTAACTTGCCCAAAGCCACACAGCTAATAAGTGTAGATCTGGGCTATGAGATCAGGGTCTTTGGCTCCAGGTGCTATGTCACCAATCACGGTACTACACCTTCCTCTAGGATTTACTGAAGTCATAAATAATAAATAATGATATCAAGATTCAAAGTTATTCCCATAGGCCATAGTATCATGAAAAAACTTGTAAGGGACACAGGCTGCATCTCACACCAAACTCCAAAATAGTAATTATTTCATTGCATCCTGGGGAGTGATACAGCGATATTCAATGCATGCCAATATTAGTTTCTGCTGTCTCAGCCGGTTCCGCTGGTGCTGGGAGGGTGAGAGCCAACGCAGAAGAGTTTAGCTCTTATGTTTAGCAACCTTGCCCACCAGCAGAGTAGGACTCGGGAATAACCCATGCCATTTTATCCCGTACCATTTCAAGTGGTCTCTGGGGACCCGAGGGACAACCAAGCCACACCTCTGCCTGACCCTCACTCTACAATTCGGTAGATTGCTAGGAATTTGAGTATGCAATGAGAAAATGGAATTGGATTTCTGAAAACATTTAAGTGGTGACCAACTGGCCATCTAAGTAATATGCACCAGAAGGGACTTCTGCAATAAATTATGTGAAAGCTACCCATGGTATGTTGATGTGGGAAGGAAAGCAACTTTGGAACAGGAAGGTCCCAGAATGGAAGAATATTGACGCCTCGTTCCCGACAAGATTGCTGGCAACTGGAAATCATGGAAGCAACAACGTTGGGTGTCACATAGGCCTTGCCATGACAAGAGCAGGAATCTGAGGGTGCGGCACAGCAACAACAGTCTTTAAACCTGCCTGGAAACGACGTTTCCTTCCACATACCAAGTGTAATTGATCCGTGGCGTCTGCCCAAGGGTAGTGTTAAGGATTAAGTGTCTGAAGCTGCACCCCAGCCCTGGGACAAGGCCGGCTGTAATTCATCAGTGACTGTTCGCACGCCTATCCACCCTCTAGCTAATAGCATGACTTTTAGTTAGTTTCGTGATATGGAGGATCAAGGTTCCAGGAAGTTACTTTCTGGGCAGAACCAAGAACCCTCCAGCACTTTCCGGAACTACGTGGACAGAAAATAGTTGCTGGGAGAAATGGTGAGAGGAAGGCAGCATTTCAGAACAGAGCTCCATCCATCCTGGCAGGAATCAGAGCAGGGAGGAAAAGGAATATTTCTAATTATATCAACTGAACACATAGGGTGGGTATGAGGAGGTACCCTGTATCCCAACAAGCCCATTGGTAGTTATAGGCGGAGCCTAGGCTCGAGGAGTCAAGAAAGGATTTCAGGATGTTTAGCTGTCTAATTTCCTGCCGGATAAGTGAGGTGACAGTATGGTTCTCCCAAGTATTTCACAGAAACAGTGAAAATACTATTCTCACACTTTCTGTACCTGTAACCTTTCATTTTCTTTCTTTTTGACTATATCCTACTACCAGATATATAAGAAACTCCAAGCACTCGTTGAAGTATAAAAGGAAGGCAAACACCCCTATCTGAAAAAAAATGCGGATAATCCTTTCATAAGACAAATATGAAATGAAACAAACCTACATGTTTTTAGACTTCCACCACAGTGCTCTTAAAAAGCTATCTATATATCTTTCTTTTGGATCATTTATGTCCCTCGGCCAAAACATTTACTTATAAAGACATTTTCCTACATTTTACCAGGACCTTCTTAATAACTCAAATTCAGAAAGAGAACGAAAGCCTCTTTTGGGGCATCTGAATAAGACATACATCTGGGAACATGGTCCTCATCAGCCAGGAGTCATTGGGTGTGAAAAAGTAATAAATAGAAACCTCACCAAAGTGGAGTTTGAGAGCTAGATGGGGGACCCCACCCCTTGACATCAAATACAGGAAAAATTATCAATTACAGAGCCCCATAAAAGAATCCTCAATAGAAAAGAAGGGTCAATTATGGGGCCCAACAGGAAACGATGCACCTCACATTTCCTACAAGAAATGGACCATCCCAGTAATTCAGCCAACGAGAAGCCATCATCACCCTGAACTCCTTCTTTCCTCCAATGGACTTTCATTCAAAAGAACCCCTCCCAACTTCCTCCTTCTTTTAAAACAATGTTCCTCTCCTTTGTTAGACTTGCCTATGGTTTTGCCACAGTTTGCGTGTCCCAAAGTCCAATTCTACTATTCCAGAATAAATCCAATTTGCTGGTAAAATAACTGGTTGTTTTAATTTTTAGGTTAACATAAGTCTGTTAATATATCCTGCCTGGTTACTCGTGAGATTAAGCTCTTGTACACTGCTCATACCATTAAAACTGTTGTTACCAAGATTTTATTTTATTTTATTTTTGTCATGGAGGATTCCAAACATATTTTGCTATTATAGGTCAGTTGTAAGTAAAAAATAATTGCAGTAATAATAGAAATAAGAGTCATCAAGAAGCATCATATGGCTTTTAATAATCCCATTGATAGCCTAGATTTGATGTCATGGTTTAATGAGTGGTTATTTTTCCTCTGAGAAAATGAGTAATGTCTCTTCTGTCAGAAAGTACTTTTCTGAAACTACTATTTACGAAAATGTAAAAGCATTCATGAATTGTTAATGAATCAAGTGACTTGTAGCAATAAAAAAAGAAAGAAAAATTGAGATAATTAAAAGGTAAGGAAGACGATCTCTTTTCTGGAGAACTTGGGACACCCATTGAGTTCCTTTTGATGATTCAGGTCAGATTCCATTCTTAAAGTGACTTATATTTCTCGTTAGCACTTTCCACAAAGAGTGATGTTTAAGTCCAAGATATAACAAAGTTCCACAAATTTCTAAGGCTCTTTATCTGACACTGGAAGAAACCAATGGGCGTTACTTTACCATTAACTCTTGTTTTTAATTTTATTTATTGATTTGATAGACAGAGATCACAGGTAGGCAGAGGGAGGGGGAAGCAGGCTCCCTGCTAAGCAGAGAGCCTGATGTGGGGCTCGTTCCCAGGACCCTGAGATCATGACCTGAGTCGAAGGCAGAGGCTTAACCCACTGAGCCACCCAGGAGCCCCTTTGCCATTAAGTGTTTCATTAAAATACAAGTCTGCTCCGTTTTCCAGACCAGAGGGATGGTGAGAAAGGATGATGATGGAACCAAATTATTTCACGAAATGTTTCTTCAGCCAACTATTGGGTCATAGCTTTGAGAATTGTATGGAAAATGATGCTTCCAATCTTCTGAAATATCTAAAAATTTATAATAAAAAGCTGTTTAAGAACCATCATTCCTATTTCCCTCAACTCCCTTCTCCTCTCTAATTCCTCTTGTCCTCCATGCTATTTGTTAGGCTCCACAAATAAGTGAAACCAGATGATAATTGACTCTCTCTGCTTGACTGATTTCACTCAGCATCATCTCTTCCAGTCCCATCCATGTTGCTACAAAAGTTGGGTATTCATCCTTTCTGATGGAGGCATAATACTCCATAGTGTATATGGACCACATCTTCCTTATCCATTGGAAGGGGAGGTGAACCATGAGAGACTATGGACTCTGAAAAACAATCTGAGGGTTTTGAAGGGGCAAAGGTGGGAGGTTGGGGGAACCAGGTGGTGGGTATTAGAGAAGGCACGGATTACATGGAGCACTGGGTGTGGTGCAAAAACAATGAATACTGTTACGCTGAAAATAAATTTTAAAAATTAAAAAAAAAAAAAATCACTCCTAGCTTAAGCCAAAATGCTATGTGTTCTGTGTGCTTCTGTAGCAAGAAATTCAGAGAAGTTTAAAACAACAATTATAATGAACAATTAATAAAAGAGTCTTGTAATTATCAGTTGAAATGCAGTTTTTTTTTTTCTACAAAACAAGACCAGAAATGGAGATATTCTTTGTGGCCCCTCAGGTCTCCCTCGAGTTTAGAAACTTCAGGATTCAAGGAACATGAAGACCGCATCCATCGTTGTTTATGGCTAACCATTTTTAAGCTGGAAAATTGGATTAAAACAATCCCCAATTTCCCTCTCCCTTCCACATTTCCTTTTGCTTTATTTCTTTATGTGAGACCGTGATTGCCAGTAATCAAACATTTATCCCTTTAACACATTCATCCCTCTGATTTCCAAGTCATAAGTAAAGTTTCCATTAATAAATGGAGCTTATTAAAATCCAAGCCTTTCTATCTGGAGTCCTATCCTTTCTTTTCTATATTTCCTCAGAACTTGAAGTTCCATTTTTGCCAGGCTAATGCAGAGTGAATTTTGTTTCTAAACGGACTGACTTTTGTTTCTAAAAATCATCAAAGGCACACCTTGGAGATAAAGGGGGTTGGGTTTCAGATCACCACAATAAAGTGAATATCATGATAACGCCAGTGGAATGAATTTTTTGGTTGCCCCGTACATATTCAAGTTTTGTTTACACTGTACTATAGTCTATTAAGGTTGTGGTACCATTATGTCTAAAAAATTGTATATACCTTAATTAAAAAATACTTTTTTGCTAGAAAGGGCTAGCCAGCATCTGAGTTTTTAGTGAGTTGTGATTACCGATCACAGATCACCATAGCAAATAAAACAATCATAAAAACCTTAGAAATACTGCGAGAATTGCCCAAGGGTGACACAGAGACACAAAGTGAGCAAAGCTGTTGGAAAAAATGGCTTTGAGAAACTTGCTTCCTGCGTGGCTGCCACGAACTTTCGAGGTGGAGAGAAGGCGGTGTCTGTTTGGTCAGGAAGATGAGGTTTGCCTGTTCTGTTGGGGAGTTAATTTGAAGGAGGGAGAGGTGCAGAAAGGAAAGGAAAATGCTCTATTAGTTCAGGTGAGAAATTGTGTTTGCAGACTTCTCAACAGCTCTTAATATCCACGGTTTTCATGGATGGAACTGCTACTCTGATTTTTGCATCAAGTCAGATTACAAGTTTTCATTTTCTATGAATTCCGAAGATCATGGGTTGCCAACAAGTGACCGTGAGGCCAACGGTCATAAAAGCTAAATTGCTGGTTATGGAATTATTATTTCAAACTACGGTTCTGTAGTGACTTGGGACTCCTCTTCTCTTTGCCTTATTATCACAATGCACTTCAGTCTGGGTCTACACTCCATTATTCTACTGAAACTACTCATGTCAAGATCAAGAATGATCTTCATGTGACCAAATCGAATGACCACTTCTGTTTTCCTTATTTCAATGAACATCTCTGTAGCAATCAGGGACTGCTCTCCTATTTGAAATACTTTCTCGCTTGGCTTCCAGAATATCACATTCTCCGTTTTAACCTTTCCTTACAGACTACCTGAAAGTCTCCTGCATTCCTTCTTTCTCTACGGTCAGACCCCTGACCATGAGATGAGCTCTCTGTTTCATCTCCGCACTTCCCAGGGAACTGACTCATCTGATTCCTTGACTTAAACTCTAGTGTAAATGACAATGATTCCTCAGTAGCTCTGGTCCTAATTTCTATTCAGGTTTCCAATTGCCTTCTTGATATCTATACTGATGCCCAATAGGTAGTCTATAGTTTAATGTGTCTCAATCAAACTGTTGGTATCTTCCCTCAAACTGTATCCCCTCACAGATTTTTTTTTTTCCCTACTAGAAAGAGTCACCCACCCACCCTACTGCTAAAACTAAATATATAGGAATTAACATTGATTTATCTCTTTTCTGTATTCCCCATCCAATTTATCTCCTACCTTCAAAAGACAAAAATCTATTTATTGTCTCTCCAACTTCACTTCCATACCCCCGGCCAACGCCTCCACCAACTGATACGTGGAATTCTGAAATAGTCTCTGCACCACTGTCTTTCTTTCTCTCTTGCTCTTCTGCAACTAAATTTCTGCTCAACACAGTCAAAGCGGTGTTCTAGACATAAACCAGATTGAATTATTCCTCTTCCTAAAGCACTACAAGTTCTTCCCTCAAGAATTAAAATCAGTCAAAGATACGTCTTTACAAAAGCCTACCGAGCCGTGCCCTCATCTCACTCTGTACCAGTCTTTCCTTCGCCCACTAAACCACAACATGCTGGCCTTCATGCTGCGTCTCAAACACATCAAGCTGTTTTCTCTTTTAGGAGGCCTGGACCAGCTGTTCCTGTAATGTTTTATATTGGTGACTTCTTATGGATATTCAAGTCACTGCTAAAATATCATCTCAAGGGGCGCCTGGATGGCTCAGTGGGTTAAAGCCTCTACCTTCAGCTCAGGTCATGGTATCAGGGTCCTGGGATCAATCCCTGCATCGGGCTCTCTGCTCAGCAGGGAGCCTGCTTCCCCTCCTGTCCCTCTGCCTGCCTCTCTGCCTACTTGTGATCTCTCTGTCAAATAAATAAAAATATCATCTCAAGTAGACTGTCCTTGAGCACCCCTAATTTTAGTACCTACCCCGTCTTTCTGTAATAAATTACCAGCATCCCTCTCATCACTGTCACCATTGTGTATGGCTACTGTTCTCCATGGGAACAAAGATCTACAACCAGAGTGCTGCTGGGTCTATCCAGCACCTGGAATAGGGCCTGGCATTTAGTAGAGAGACAGTTAATATTTTTTGACTAAGTAAGACTAAATTTTAAATGAGAAGACGAATGGCAACTTCTATAGCGGTCTGCTTGTAGCTGGCTGTTAGAAGCTTATAACTAATTACAAGACATTAAAGCATAGGCACAAAGGGCCAACATTTACTTAATTTATTTGCATCATGATCTACATTAAGCAGGCCTCCTTTGTCGCTGGGAAAGTGGCCTTCAAAATGGCACCACATGTTTACAATAGAGAAAGAGGGTCAGTTCATGGTATTTAGGAGGACCGAGGAAGGGAGGGAGGAAGGTGGACACAGAAGGGAAGAAACAGTGAGAAAGCAGCGAGCACTTTAGTTCTGTTTTCTAAACCAAGCTATCCCAAACTTCTACTCTCCTCTTCTGGCTCTTTTCTGCCCTACTCCTGCTGCCTTCTTTCCTTGAGGAGGAGCCCTAATTCACAGGGTCCCCGGATGTTTTAGAAGCCATCGTGTGAACCCAAGGTCAAACTTAGGAATGGGCAGACCATACCTCTGGACCTTTGGTGGGCACTAAGAAGCCTCCCGGGGCTGCCTACCCAAAGATTTCCTCCCCATGTCTCTGTCCCGGGTCATCGGAAAATTTCTTTTCTGAAGGCTCTCCAGGTGTCTGAGCTGCAGCGTCCAATGTTAAAACTTCTGTACTTAAACCTCTGGGAGTCAGAATGCTTTAAGCCATTATCACAAACACCTAAAGGGAAGTGCTTGAAAAATGAGAGCAAGATTAAAACCGGATGGGGTGAGGAATGAAATGGGGAAAGGGAAGGAGAGGCACCAAAAGAGAAGGGAGGGTGCCAAGACTAATCCCACCTCCCTGCCAAACGTCTCCAAGGTACTAAGTGAAGTGAGAGATGCTTCTGCTTCGACCAAGCATTTCTGAAACCAATACTTTCCGTGGGAATACCCCCAAAGGGGGGGGATATGATGTTGCAGTTGATGTATTCATATATATTCATATATACATTCACTGAAACATAATCAAAACCTTCCCATCTCAATTTGGAAACGGATTCGGTTTTCTGCAGTTGTCAGTGGCAGCCCATTCTTTATTGGAGCTTGTTTGTGCTGGTGAACTCCCTGGCGACAGAGCAGAGCCTTCTGAGATCATGTGGTAAGGTCAATTTCTAGAACTCTTCCCATATTTTCTGATGCAATCAAGGGTAACAATGTTGTATCCTAGTAAACATGGAAATGGAGCGAAGGAAACTTACTCTGTCTACTTCTGAAAATAACAGACTGGATCCGGTCGCAGGAGTCCAGGAACCTGCTTCGAGACTTTATTGTAGACCAGGTCTCTTATATTGTTTGCCTACAGATGAAAAGGTTGGGAAGAACAGGAGCCGGCTATGCAAAACCCATTATGTATTCAGTTGTACAGATTTCAGAATGGACAGGTGCCAAAACAGGCTGAAAACATATCTGATCTTTGGTCATTCCAACTGCCCTTCCTATGTAGGGAGGGCTGAATTTGATCTCCTGTTATGCAAATGTCTTCCCTTTTCCTGCTGATCTTTCTGGCTGGGTGGCAGTGAGGAAAGACCCTCTTCTTATTATTAAATCACTCACCACCAGTATCTCTGGACATCTATTTTTTCATGTATAAAATAAGAGAATTATATTAGGTAATACCTAAGCTCTTAGGAATATGAAACTAAAGAAATAAAGACTTTTAAACTTTGTTTTTTTTTTTAATTTTCATTTAAGCTTGCACTTACAGCTAAATACACAGCTTTTTTTTTGTTTTGTTTTAAGAACTATGATCTTTCCTTATCAGAGCGCATACTAAATTTCCTTTTCTGTTTTTAAATTGTGCTAAGAACACTTAACGTGAGATCTACCATTTTCACAGATCGTAAGCGTATGATACAGAAGCATTACCTAGAGGTACAATACTGCACAGCTGACCTCCAGCATTTATTCATCTAGCATAACTGAATTTTTACACCTGGAGATTAGCCTTTCCTCATTTTCTGCCTGGCAGCTATCCCTCCATTCCTTGCTCTAAGTGGAATCATGCAGAATTCGCCCTTCTGGCATGGCTTATTTCACTTAGTATAAAGTCTGAGTTTCAGCTATGTTGTCACATACTATAGGATTTCCTTCTTTTTTTTTTAAGGCTGAATAGTATTCCGTTGTACGTATATATTACATAGCTTCATCCATTCTTCCACCGATGGACATTAAATTGTTTCTACCTTTGAATAGTGGAGCAATGACTATGGGAGTGCAGATACCTTCTCAAGATCCTGATTTCAACTCTTTGGGATAGATTCAGGAGGAAGCGAAGTATTTGCTTGGTGCCTTATTTGCTAACATTAAATCACTGGTATCAGAAATCATGAAGCTGAGCCTTTAACAACAAAAAAATGGTAAGGCAGTGTCTCTGGTGATTTAGAGAAAGACTGATTTGGAGGCAGGAAGTGCTTGCTTTATGTCAGAAGTTGAGCCAAGTGATTCACATCTGATCTTTACTGCAACCAGGGGTTCGGGGAAGAGAAACTGAGACTCGGGTTGAGGAACTTCCCTTAGGGCTCACAGATCTTAGCAACACAGGCAGCTTCTAAATCTCAGGCAGGCACCCTCTACACTTTTCATACCATATATTTTCAATACCACCTATTCGTAGCCATTTGGCTGTGCCGTAACTGATGTTGGCAGAATGTGCAAACATCAATATTTCTACTCCTGTTCAAAAAAAATACAAAGTCTCTGTTCACAAGCAATCCTCAAAAAACTAAAGACAGTCTCTCACTGGAGAAAACAATTCACTTTAATTTTTAAAACATTTTTGAAGGATTCATGTGGCATTATTAAATGACATTTAATAGTAAAATAGCAGATTAAGACTCTCCTGGGCTTGTGTTACATTTCCAGATACGGAAAGACAGATTCAACATGCTTCCTGCACGTCTCTATCTATGGCTTGCTCCGTAAAGTTTGGAAAAGTTTTGGGTGGAGATAAGAAGTATAGCTTCTGAATGTCGGAGGTAAGGATTGACACCGTGAACTCGATCTTCTCAGCCAAACATGTTACTCCGTCTAGACCTGTGCTTAAGGTCGACTTTTTGAACTAAAGCCCTCTAAGAAGAACACTCGGAGGCTTAAGTCAATATATGATGATTAAATGCCTTGGCATTTTTAAGTATTTTACTAAACATGGGAGATTAAGAAAACCAGGCATCATAAATCTCCTCGTCCGTGGCCTACATATATGATCTAATAATAGAATTAAGAATTTGAAACATTTTAATCCTTTCAACTTGGGGAAGATGAACGCATATCACTGGCCAGCATCCTTCTTTTGTCAGAAGGTACAGGGGTGACTTTCACTGACTGAAATGAAGACATTTCAAGGTTCCTCTAAGCAGAACTAGGCAATTTACAAGACTTTCTCTGGGACAACCCATGAGATGGGGATCAAAGCCTCCTTTTGTTAAGTGCTTCTATGTTGCTGGGAAAGGAAGCAAAGTAAACACACAGGTTTGGGATTTCACTGTATACAAGACTGTAGTTATGTGTCAGCATTACACAGTGAGCAAAGTGCTATTGGTCAGTTTTTTAATTTCTACAATTTCCTTTTTTTAATTCCCATTTGATGAAATGTTCTCAGTAGAACCTGATAGCAACAAGCTTGATGTGGAATGATGGAAAACAAAGTAATGACTTGTTCTTTAAGAAAGTCTCTTTTGATGGCAACATCATTATAATTTAGAAAATTAAAAGCCTGTGACTTAGGCAGAATTGTCTGTGCTGGGACTAATTCTTCCATAAAGGGTTCACTGTGGTCCTCTATTATTACAGGTGTCTAATTCCTATCTCCATGCTTGCCTAAAGCTGAGTGGGTGTGAGGGGGGGAGGGATGGTCTCTCATTCATAAGAATTCAGCCCACCAGGGTGGCCAATTGTCAAATCACACCTTGTAAGTTTCCTTCTCACTTTTCAGTTACTCCAAACATAAGTCACTGTGTCCATTTCAGCATAGATCACCCTTCCCCACTTCCAACATTTAGAAACCGTCTTTATTCCACCAGCACACACACACAAAATAGGACTTGTACTCTGTGCTCACTGTTTGCATAATACATTGCTAAAAAATCTAGGTTTAAAAAAAAATGACTGATAATTGCCAAATATCATTTCCTTTGTTTTGACAAGTCAAAGGTGAAATGCAGAACCTCCTTTCTATCAGCGGAGTCAAAATGACCCATAATAGAAGGAAAATGGATCAGGGGTGACATATAAGGACAAGTAAAACACAAGTGATAATTAAGTAGGCTGTAGGTTCAAATTAATTCATTGTCCTCACTACAGGTGTTTATCAAGTTATGATTTCAGTTAAACTGACAGCTAGTTAACCAAAATTCTTTACACTTATCCTTCTATACTTTTTGTGAAGAGAATGATGCCAAACCTTTCTGGTCTGGATTATTTCTTGTAACCTTCAAATATAGCCCTAGAGTGGCTGACTTTGGAAGCAACAAAAATAGCACTACCATCTACCACAAAATAGAATGTTTCTACTACCAGTCTGGTCCTCTTCTGACCAATCAGATTTGCGCCGGGGGGGTGGGGGTGGGGTTGGTATTCAAAGTGGGACCTGAAAGGTGGGAGGAAGGATGGGAGATGTCTTTTCCTAATTCCAGAAAACAGATTTCTTCTCCACTCCTGTGAAATGCAGCTAAAAAACAGTGGACTAGTCTGGACAAAAGCAACTGCCTTATGTAAACCTATTTCGACTTAGCCAGCTGTCATGTGTTGGTTGCAATACCTTGCCTTAGAAATTCCCCAAAGGTCTATTAAGAGGACAGGACGGTACAGATTAAAATGAGTAAATAAATAAAAGAAAGAAAGGAAGAAGAGGGGGAAAAAGTGCAGCCCAATGTGTCTTATTTGTGATATATTATTACAAAATCACTTCTCAACTCAGTGCCAGGACCATGCTTGGGGCAAAGGGAAGGTTTGTCGGGGCAGGACCCCTCCTCTGACTGAGGGCTTCTTTTGTACGGCAGACAAACCTCCTTTCGTTTTAATGACTGACAAGAGGTGGGGGTGGGGGGAGGGGTTCATCATTTCTCACAAAGGTCTCATTGACAAAAGCTTATGATTTTTGTTCGAAAGCACTTCCTACCAAACAGCAAGACTTTGAAGTTTACTCTTTGTTCAGTCAAGCTTGTTATGTTCTCAAAGACGACAACGAAAAAACCCCTACCGCCTTTATGGCCAACTGTTTGTACGTTAAAAATCGAAGAATACGTTTGTTTTCAGGACCGCAAGTCAAGTATGACACCCTCCTTCAGAGCTGCTTGTATCACACCTTCCACGGCTACAGCATAAAGTTAAAGAGCTGAGGTCAAGTTCTCTCTGTACTTGATTCCGTTCTCATCTGAGTGTCTGTGTGCTGTGTGTGAGAGAGAGAGAATGTGTATTTATTGGGGTTATTTGGCATGGAAAATGTGAGCACAGTTCATAATACCATCATTTCATTTTTTTTTTAGATGTATGTCTTTTTGATCCCCCATATTCATAAAATTTCAAGGGAGTGTTTTAAAATGATCTCTCCTGTGATTTTTCACGTGTAGTGCTTTTTTTTTTTTTTTTTGCATTATTTTGGACATTGCAACATTCTAACACAAATACAAATTAACCTGAATGAAGCCAGCCATGTCACTCTATTTTTTTTTCAAGATTTTATTTATTTGAGAAAGAGTGAGTGAGAGAGAGAGAGAGAGCGAGAGCAAGCACAAGCCGGGGTGGGGCAAAAGGAGAGGGAGAGGAGGAGCCCGATATGGGGCTCAATCCCAGGACTCTGGGCTCACGACCTGAGCCGAAGGCAGATGCTTCACAGCCTGAGCTACCCAGGCACCCCCAGCAGTGTCATTTTTAAAGTACTGATTTCTGGAGAAGGATTCTTGTTTGTTTGTTTGGGGTATAAATTGCTGCGAGTGTTTGCCATGTGTCTAGGTCTGGTAGCTTCTGTGGCTGTTCGGTTTGCTTCCTACCGCTGTCGTGGTGGTCTGACAACTGTTTGCGGTGTTCCATCCACCTGGCCCCCACTGTCCACTGGCTTTATGAAACCATGTTGAAAGCTCACAGTGTAGAATAGAAATTCCAGTCAAGGAATCAGAAGCATCCTCCAGAAGAAATGCAAATGCGCGTGTCCTCTTGTGGCTCAAGGTGGAAGGCTATGCCTTGGGTAGACACTTCATAAGCAATTTTATTTCAGACCACAGACATTATAAAATCACTACAGAAGATTTCCTGTAGCTTGACACTCGGCGCCTTCAGCCAAATATACTAAATGTATTTTATTTCCTATTAACTTTCCTTTCATATTGAACTTTATATTGTAAACTACCTCCTTTTATTGTTATCCACCAAGGAGCAGTTTCTTGGCATAGAATGAGGGTGAAACGCTGCCAAAGACATTTTTTGGCACAAGGCATCAATTAAAACTGATATACCAACCTAGTGAAGAGAGATTAGAGCATTTCCCAGCACTGTTTTCTTGATCATTTCAGAACAAAGCAACAGAATTGTATGTGCTGTTTCTTTGGAGTGGGTGTCATGTCCGAAATTACTCTTTTGAACAAGGCTCTCATGTCATCATTATCTTACTGTTGCACTACCTACATTTAACATAATTCCTTGTGAAATTGATTGTTTTCTTCATATCGTGCTTTTTTTTAATAGTTTCTTTCCTTGTAGCTATTTTTAAAATTTGAAAAGCAGATTAAAAGGAAACTCAGTGCTGTTTTTAAAATAGGTTGGAGTAAAAATACTAGATAAAAGATAGAAAGTGGACACAGTTAAGTACATTTAATCTTAATAATATATCTGTTGTGGAAAATGACCTCAGAATCCAAACACCAAAATAAGGCTTCTGGGGAAGTGTTAGGAGCAAGGAAAGAATGGTCAGAGGGAACCTTCTGGAGCAGTTCAAATACCAGGTCTTTAAAATTCATAGTAGATGATAATATCAGCTTCAGTCAAGACTATTGGGCTTGTTTTCGTTTGCAATGCATTTCTTCATACCTTAGCACTGTGAAAACTAGTGCAGTGTGGTGTGCTGGCCTGGGCTTTGAAGTCAGAATATCTGAGTATTGAGCCCAGGTACACCATTTCCTAATTTAGCCAGCTACATAACTTCTCTGTGTCTTCATTTCATCATCTAGAATCAGGCAGAATTGGCAATTGCCTCCTGGAGTCCAGTGAGGATTCAATGATGAAAATGTATGCAAAGCATACAATGGGAATGTTACTACATCATGGTCGAGAAATCAGTGATAGCCTCCAGTCCTAATTCCTGTGATTCTATTCATTGAGAAATCTCCCTTATTTCAATGGTGATCAAAATTATGCTCTGGAACTTAAAATTAACTCTTTCTTCTGCATTACACCAACAAGGCTTATTTGAGGGGTCGTTCTGCTACGAAACAACTAGACTTTAGAGAAGGCTCACTCTAGAGATATTGACGGCCCAATAGGAATGAATATAGAGGGAGCATCTTTGTATCTCACATTCATGTTGAGCAAAGAGCAGTGCCCACACAGAGGAAACAACCAAACTGACAGAATGATACAGCCAGTCAATGTCCTCTAGACTCTGACATCCTTGGACATCTCAGTGCTTTAGCAATGGACTTGTGCACAGGGTCTAATGGCTGAGATGAGGTTGGTGCATGGACTCAGAGCAAGTGTTGCCTCTCCCGCAAGACTAATCTGGCTACTGCGGGTGATGACTGATCCACTAGCAGTGGAGAACAAGACTGTGGCCTACCCTCCTGTCTAGACTCCAGTTCCTCCAGGAGAGAAGCCATCCATGGAAATGGCAGTATTTCATCTTGGCTTGGACTGATTCATACTCTGCATACGAGTTTGTTTGTTTGTTTTTTGCTCAGGGTGGCTCACCCATCACCACTCTCCAGGTCTCATAGAGTGTCTCATCTACTAGCATGGGATCCCACATGATATCACATTAGACAAAGGGACACAATGTACAGCAAATAAGATATGGCAGTGGACACAGGGCCATAGGTCCACTGGTCCTAACATACCACACCATCCAGAAGCTACTGGATTGAAAGATTTAGCCTCTTAAAGATTTAGCCCAGAGCTTGAAGATGATACTTTATGAAGATGGAGTTCCACCCTTCATGATGACTTGGCTTGCTAAGTACATCTTTTAAACCAAAGTCTCATATATGGTGCTGTGTTCCCAGCAGGCAGAACACATGGGTTAGGCAATCAAGGGCAGAAGTGGGAGTGGTCCCATTCACATGCTTGGTGACCCATGTGGAGAATGTGTGCTTCCCATCCCTATGAATTTATGCTCTGTGATCTAGATATCCTAGGTTTCAAGAAAGGATGCTCTCGGCAGGAAAAACACCTCTAAAATCAAAGCTAAAGCTGCCACGTATAATTTTGGTATCTTCATGACAATGAACTGAAAGCACAGAAAGTCATGACCTTGAAGTAGTAAAACCATTGCTACAAAACAGGGTCAGGGAGGAAGATGCTTACCATTGGGCATCTCCTGGTACCCTCACGCCCAGTTTTAACTGAGCACCACCACCATCACCACCAACAACGAACTAACTCAAGGGCTCAGACACCTCAAGGATGAGAATCTGTGTCACCCCACTAGGCAAGCCTCTCCCCACCCCCGGCCCCACAGAAATACTGAAGGAGTGAAAAGAAGCCTAGAAAGGGCAATGGTGGAAAGACATGATGAGTATCAGTTACTGCCTTGGGATCAACCATAGCAGCAGGGACCACAACTAATCTCACTTACACTTCTTTTTCCAGCACTGCTAAGGCTATAATGGGGTATGGGGATTTGGGAGGGATGAGATGAATTTCAGTCTGATTCATTCCCTTACCTATGCCAAGTACTCCATAATCAAGGTAACAGACATATTATGTGACCTAACTTCCAGATATCTCCATGCTTCAAGGATCACACATCCTTTAGCTATTGAAAAAAAAGAAAAAAAAAATCTGGGTTTTCTTTCTGCTCAAAGACAGGAAGTTGTCTTTTACCACGTTTCCCTCTCAAAATGTTCTTGATCGTCTTAAGGAATACTTAATGCATCACCCCAACCAATTGGTCACCCCCTGGAGGCGGGCAGCAGGATTGCACTCTGTAGGTCACTGGTTACAAGCATGGCTTCAATCACGTTCATGCTGCTCCCTCCACTACACTGTATCTTGTAAGGCTCCACAGGCCAGAAGACTCTTCTCAACCTGGCACACACAGTAAGGGGGATGTATCAGCTTCCATACAAGAAGTCCTTCTCTAGGGAGGGCTTCAGAACTGATGAACGTTCTTTGAAAATGTCATCAAGTACACATTTTCTTCTTACTGTCTTCCTGTGCCCAGGGTGTTGGCTTCAAGCTATGTCTCACTCACTTCCACCCACCCCTACCCCCACCCCAACCCAGGGTCACAGAAGTCGGCCAGCAGCGATAATGCCAGTTTCCTCATTCTAGTTAAACAAGAAGAAGTGTGCCTGACCCAGCCTTCCAAAGAAAGGTACCAAGACTCATCCTGACTCACTGGCTGAAGTTACATGTCCGCTCTACCATGAACATTTTTGTCCCCACCTGAATTCCGATGATGGAACCTAATCCCCACTGGGATGGTATCTGGAGGTTGGACCTTTGGGAAGGGGTGAATTCGTGAGGGTGGAGCCCTTCTGAACGGGATTAGTGTTCTTATAACAGAGACCCTGGAAACCTCCTTTTCTGCATCTGCCACGTGAGAACATGGGAAGCAGACGCAGCAGATAATGAAAGTACCAAAGCTCCAATCCTGGACTTTCAGGCTCCAGAACTGTGGGAAATAAATTTCCGTCCTTCAGAAGCCACCCAGATTCTGTAATAAAAGTCTAGACTGACTAAAACAGTCCCCAGCCTTGAACTAGTGGCTATGGCCAAGGAATAATATATTCTGAGAGGCTGAACCAACCAAGCCCAACCACTTGAGCTAGGGTTCGCTGTCTCCCCCAAAATGTGCTGTGCTGAGAAGAAGTGAACAAAGATCAATCTGGGGGTTGTTAGGAAGAGAAAGTGGATGCCACATTGGAACCAGCAATGTTCACCAGAAGCACTTTTTTCCAAGCAAAGATGAGGCCCCTGCTTAGCTTCCCATGGTGTTGAAGACTAAAGAAAATAATAGAACACAGAACATTTAAAAACAAAGTAAAACAAACAAACAAACAAACACACCCCAAAAAACCTTAAAAAATGAATTCTACATGTGACTGTTGCTGGACTCCATGGGTGAGTCTCTTCCTGAACTCTACTGTTGCATACGTGTCTATGACCATCCTGCGGAAATGCTCTTTCTGGAGTGAGGCCCGAGACTGCGGTTCTCACGGATTTCTCAGCTGATGTTGAAGATGCTTGTCTCGGGTCCACACTTGCACGGCCTCTCTCCCTGTCTCCTGGTCCACCACCAGAGCATTCACCCTGACCGCCTCTTCCAATTTCCTTGAATCCCATGGAAGGATACACAAGTTCCTAAAATGAAACGCTTGGCAGAATTTCAAGTTCAACTCCAAGAAAGACAAACTTTATGTTATGAGGAGAAGAGTTTAACTTCTTGTTGTTTCTGATCTTTCCCTTTGAGTGAAACTATTTGTTTTACCCTGGCGTATTCAAAGGAGTCCTTGGAGCGTCTTTTCCAAAAACAAAGGTGTACTTCCTCAGTGATAAATTTAGACTTCCACAGCGAGGAGAAAAACCAAAGATACTGCTACCATTTAAAACTGCACA
Source organism: Mustela putorius furo (assembly GCF_011764305.1). Taxonomy (NCBI): domain Eukaryota; kingdom Metazoa; phylum Chordata; class Mammalia; order Carnivora; family Mustelidae; genus Mustela; species Mustela putorius. Next base: position 12,054,178 of record NW_025421399.1, read on the forward strand.
AGAACTTTAAAATGTAATTTTTCTGCACTTATCAGCTTTCAAAAATTTTGAGGTACAGGATCTAGTCTCAATGAGAAGCTGTGTGTATATATATATACATACATATGTTCACATATATATGGACACACATGTGCATGCTTACCAGAACAAACTATACCACTAGCTCATGAGATCATTGTAATGTTTACTTCTCTCCTCTCTCTCTCTCTCTTTCTCTCTCTCTCTTTTTTTTTTTTCTTTTTTGGAGTCTTTGGATAGCTGGCCAGGGAATCTAAATGGCATTTATAGCAGGATTTTTATTTGAGGATGCATCTCAATTCTAATCAGCCAACTTTACAACTGTGTTGAACATAATTCATCTGCAGAGAAGACCAACTCACAGGAAGGGAATGTCAGTGCAGGCAGAGTGGCTGCCTGCTTTAGCTGGGGGCAAACAAGAGGACCACGGAGGCATGGTTAGTGGAGTCTCTAATCAGATTTTCCCAGGGGAATCGAGTTGGGAAAGTGTTAGTACCCAGTATTAGTTCTTGGTCATTCTACTTACACTGTTTATTTAAAGCAAGCTGTTTGATATTTGATTCTCTTGCACTCCCAATCATACTTACTTGGCAACAGAGAAAACTATTTCTGAAAGAACCTCAAACTGGAGAGGGAGTGGGCTCCAGAGGAAGAGCTTGCCACTGAATCTGGAGCCCGAAGAAATGCCTTTTCAGGTGTGGATGGCACTTCTTCCTTCAAGAGCCTCTCATAGTGGTTCTACCTTTGTCTGTAATTAAACGGCCAGAAGCTAGTTTTATATATAACTCAAGGCAATTGTAAAATATAAGTATATTTCCCCTGTGTTTAAGTATATGGAATAATTTGTCCCATAATCACATTGGTCTCTGTGAGCTCTTGAAGTTTTATTAAGGTGTAACTCATGAGTCACACTATTACTTGGTTATTAAGCTTGAGTTTCATAACACTTTTAAAAAATATGAATCCTAACTTTTGTAACTTTGAAGAATGGAAAGTTTTGAAGATATATCACTAAGGAAGTCACAAGGTCCCAGGCATATCCCTCTCGATCTAAGGATAACCATGCAGCACTGACCCTGTGTTAGATAAAGAGTCAAGACAGGTTCGAATGCAGGCTAAGAACATGCTCTGTGGAACTGGACCATCTAGGTGTAGATCCTGACTCTGTCACCTACTGATTAGTCACAGTGCTTTGCTGAAGGTGCCTAAAATAACCATACCTCAGTTTCCTCTGCAAGGAACCAGAAAAAACAAGAGCACCTTTCTGAGGGATGTCGGTAGAGTAAATGAAGAGGAAGCACTTAATAAATGCCAGATATGGTGGTCACCATGGTTCAGTGGTTCTCAACTGGGGGAGATTTCTACCCCCAGGAGACATCCCGGAATGTTAGGAGACGTACTTGATCATCAGTACTGCAAGTGAGGTTGCCGTTGGCACCTAGTGGGCGGAGGCCAGCAATCGCACCAAACATCCTCCGAACACAGGACAACCCTCCATCACCACCACCACCAAAGAATTACCCGAAACAAATATCAACAGTGCCCGGGTTGTGATGCCAGAAATGTGTCTTATGTCTCAAGCATACGTCTTGGAAAGAAGACGTTGCTCAAAAAATGAGCAAACACAGGGACAACCTCTATTCTAAATTTTGTTTGCCTTATTCTCTACATAGCAGGGAGCATGGCTTCCCTCTAGGAAGTGTAAAAGAAAACAGTGCATGATCATCAATGAACAATTCAGAATTTTCCCAAACTAAACAATCCCATGTAACCAGTACCTGGATCAAAGTTAGTATATTTTCCTTTTTTATTTTTTATTAACATATAATGTATTATAAGCCCCAGGGGTACATGTCTGTGTACATGCCAGGTTTACACACTTCATGGCACTCACCATAGCACATACCTTCCCCAATGTCCATAACCCCACCTCCCTCTTTCTACCTCCCGCCCCCAAGAAACCTTCAGTTTGTTTTGTGAGATTAAGAGTCTCTTATGGTTTGTCTCCCTCCCAATCCCATTTTGTTTCATTTTTTCTTTTCCTATCCCCAAACTCCCCACATTGCCTCTCAACTTCCTCATATCAGAGAGATCATATGATAATTGTCTTTCTCTGATTGACTAATTTCATAGTATTCCACTATATATATTCCACATCTTCTTTGTCCATTCATCTGTTGATGAACATCTAGGTTCTTTCCTTAGTTTGGCTACTGTGGACATTGCTGCTATGTGAACATTTGGGTGCAGGTGCCCCTTTGGGTCACTGCATTTGTATCTTTAGGGTAAATACCCAGTAGTGCAATTGCTGGGTCATAGGGTAGCTCTATTTTCAACTTTTGGGGAACCTCCATGCTGTTTTCCGGAGTGGCTGCTCCAGCTTGCATTCCCACCAACAGTGTAGGAGGGTTCCCCTTTCTCTGCATCCTCACTAACATCTGTCATTTCCTGCCTTGTTAATTTTAGCCATTCTGAGTGGTGTGAGGTGGTATCTCATTGTGGTTTTGATTTGTATTTCCCTGATGCCAAGTGATGTGGAGCAAAAAGTTAGTATATTAACAGGATTCCACATTATGATCTTCCCTAAAAAATACTCATTTTTCCTGGTTGAATCATCACAGAAAACTTGCAGTGCATTAATACTCTGTAAGAGGGCATGACACAGACAGTGTGTATTTTGGGGGCGACTGCCTTGGCTGCGTGCATATTGCAGTTTTGAGATTCACCCATATTGTGGCAAGTAGCCACCGTCGGTTCACTCCCACTGCCCTGCGGCGTACTCCATGGCAGGACCTACAAGATGCTACACTACTCGTCAAACCCAGATTGGGGCTGTTATGAATAGTGCGGCTATGTACTTTCCAGTACACACCTTTCAGTGTACAAATACACGAGTATCTGCGGGATACATACAGGCAAGCTTTCTAAAAGTAATAGAAAACCCAGTCATGACCTTCCACAAGAGCCCAAGTAAAATCCGAAGTCTTTTACGTGGCCACACTTCCTAGTTCGTCTGAGATACTGCCCACTAGTGAACGAGGGGCCTGACACTCATCTTCGCTCTTGAAAGTGTCCCACTCTGAGCAATAAAGAAGTCTATTATCCTGCGCACAGCATCTTTCCCAATCTTCCCCACTTACTTTCTGACTCTTTACCTGCACATCTCCCATGGCTCACTCTGCCCAGCCACATGGCCGTCTCTCTGGTTTCCCAAACATGCCGCGCATTCTTGATGACTCAACGCCTGTCCTATGCATCCATTTCTCCACTCGGGGAGTAGCCGGGATCTCCTCATCTTTCAGATCTGAGTTGAAATGTCAACTCCGTGGCGCAGCACTATCTGGTCTGGTTACAGACGTCCTTGATGTTCTTCCCCCGTTCCTGCATTTCGTATACCTTCGCACTCTTTCCTCCACGGTATCGTCACACTGAGCCATTCTTCCTGTGTGTGCGTGCCTGCTTATTCTACTCCTGGAAGGGAATTATGTGGGATGAGGGGCTGTGAGGCAGATTACTAAGATTGGAAAGGCCAGAGCCAGACAGCCACATACACTTCTACTTTTTAGGGGTCATGTGACCCCTCTGTACCTCGGCTTCTGTATCTGTAACATGGGGATAATTTATTTAGTGCCCACCTCATCATGCTATGAGAATCATAATAAAATATAATAAAAATTAATGACAGGAAAAGACTTAGAACAAGGCTTGGGGAAGATCAAGTGCTATTTGTTTGGATGTTGCCTGTCATCACCCTTATCTGGTTCACCAAGGTCACTGTGTGACTAGGAGGCAAAGGAGGCACCCAAACTTGGCATTCACTGATCTGTAACATCCTTCTACCCTCTGCTAATAGGGCTCACACTCCAGAAGGGACATAACCTGTGTTTTTTACTGTCAGACAGTTCTAGGAAAACATAAGATTATCTTGAATCACCTAAAAATATCCATTGACTGAGGTTGGATATGGGAATAGAAATAAAGCAGATAGGTAGAAATTTAAACATCCAATTCACAAACAAAACCTGTTTCTACCCAGGGGGGAAAAAAAAAATCACTTCTCACCAACTCCTCCACTGACCCCTAGACCAAGTCAACCAAGTCATGACCATGACTCTCAGACTCTCAGAATCTCATCGAAGATTCTTCTCCTTCCTTCTCCCTACCCAGTTGATTCTCTGCACAGATTTAAACGTTATAGATACACTGGCAAGATGTATCACTGCGGTGCTCAAACCCTCAGATGACCTCTCTCCATCCAACTCACAATATGGTCAAAGTCTTTGCCGGAGCTCCTCAGGGAGGCTTTTTTCTCCCTCTTTGACTTTATCTCCTTCAGCTTTCCCAGAGTTGGGGGCAAGGCAGGGGTGTCCTTTGCTATTCCATAAACATGCCAGCAGCATGTTTATGGGGGCTTTGATATACCTCGTTCCCTCTGCTTGGAACAACCCCCTCTAGATATCCATCTGACTCTGCGTCCATCTCTTCAGCGGGGTTTCTACTCAACTGTCACCACCTCGGAGAGGTCTTCTCTGGGCTCACCTCACCCCATAGTCCCCAGCTCTTGCTTGTTCTTCCTTATTGCACCTACCACCTGAAAAAGACTAATTTGGTTTTTATGATCCCTCTCTACCTCTAGACCATAAACTCCATGAGAGCAAGCACTTGATCTGACTATGTACTGAACACCACCTCAGCTGGCCTGGAGTTTTAATGACTTTTGAAGGGATAGGGAGTCACTGATCATTATAATATTTACAAATAACCATGATGGTGAACTCCTGTTCACCTGTTTTGAGCACCTGTTGTCTGGTAGCCTCTCAGCGGGGTGTTTTCATGCATTACCTAATTCAATTCTGCTCTTGAATTAGTGCCCCTAATTGCCCTCTTTTACATATCAAGAAACTAAGGATGGAAAAGCTCAGGTGATTTGCTCCAGAAACATGGGTAGCAACAAGCCCCTGGGGACTTCATTCACATCATTGCTTGAACTCCAGAACTCTTCATCAGTACAATCCTATGAAGCGCCAATGATAAACTCCAATTAATTCTATTTTTCCCCCCTTAGGACCAATTATAAATGTCAGTGATGAAACAGGAGTAGTTATAAAAGCATATCTGACCCCATTTTCTCCTTTACTTCAGAGTAAAATTGCTAGTTGCCAAAAGGCAGGCAGTGACTTGAATTTTCATGTCATAATAATTATCAGAATGAAGGGAATTTGAAGGCAGCAGAGAGGGCAAAATTCAGAATTCTCCAAGTAAGAGACATTCACTTTCAGAAAGAGCCTTGAATTTATCTCCATTTTAATGTCTTTCCACATTTTAAAATATTAGTTGAAAAGGGGGATTTGAGAGGGCAGCAGAGCCAAAGTAAACATTCAACACACTGTTATGCTAGAATTTTATTATACTCCAGCTCGCAGGCGCCTTTGCTGCTGTTGCTGCCTGTCCAGCGGCTGGTGAATCAGTGGTTGTGTCTGAAGACGAGACAAATAGGATGGAAAAAATATCCATTTCTCTGCCTGTGTGTGCATTTTAAAAGGCAGTACAGTTGCATCATGCACTTACGATAACAAAGTGGTAAAAAAAAAAAAAACTGGTTTCAGTATTGAATTAATTTCATTTTCTTTTCCACTGTGACACGTTTTTTTTTGTTTGTTTTTGTGCACCAGACATTTATATTTTCATATTGTCATGGAGACGGAATGTGATTCAAGTAATTCTGCACATTATTGTGGAATAATTTATCATCTGCGAAGTCATTTTTTGAGGGATAGATACTGTGGATAGAACAGATTAGCGAGGGCATAAAGGCAACAAGGACATACACAGAGAGGGGTGATGTAACAGTGTGAGTGATTTAGAGGTTCTGGCAAGTGGCTAGCTGGTAAGCCATGACTACAGCCGACTCTCAAAAGCTGGGCTGCCTGCTCCTGGGGAAATACCTTATTTATGTTTTTTCAAATACTGGGGTTAAGATAGGATTCGCTCAAGGCTAATGACTGTGAATCCTCTGGCTCTGTGGGACAGAAAGATATGCAAGCAGGTCCTCAATTTCCCCATCTGTAACCTGCCCTTTGTTATAAAACGTAAATTTTCTTCTCTAAAGGTGAACACGATGAGGCTGATGAAGGAAGCCGCACCTCTATCCATCAGCCCACTGAGAGATCTCTGCAACGATGTCGAAATCCCTGTTTTCACCTCCCAGTTCATACCCAGAAGAGAAGCAAGACCATTTCTGCTGCTGGAAATAAGCAGCCTATTGGATGACTGTAGAGGAGTTCACTCTACTTACAAACTTGGACTAAAGAAGCTGAATGCCTTTGTTTTTCTGCAGTTGTTTCTTCCAGACAGTAAGGTTCTACTTGGGAATAATTTTAGATTTACAGAAAAGGTGAAAATATAGTGCCAAGTGATGTTACCCAGATTCCTTAGTTATGATTCTCTTATATCACTATGAAACTTATCCAAACTAAGAAACTTACACTGGTACATTACTATTCATTAATCTTCAATCTCTATTTGGATTTTATCATTTCTTCCATTCATGGCCTCTTGCTGTCCCAGGATCCAATCCAAGATACCTCATTGCATTTAGGAACCTTAAATTTCTTAAATGAAGGCAGGGCATGTGGTAGAGTGTAGAGCCCACTGGATTGGACAAGCAGGACCCAATCCCCTAGACCTTGACTATCAGTGAGGAGTTGGATGACCTTGTAGAGCGTTTAAACTCCCTGCAAGCTCATTCTCTGCAAGATGGGGACCAAGCACACCACGTAACAGCCAGAGGATAGGAAAACATTGCCTTTCCTTTGCACCGTTTGCCTGAAAGATTTTGTGCCACTAGGACACTGCCTAAGAAAAGTGATTAGGGAAGCTCTCTTCAATGGCCAACTTTATCTATCTACCTATTTATCTAACTCTGCGAAAAGGTTGATGCTGCCTGGGAAAACAAGCACAGCTAATCCTTTGCAAATCTTAAACTCGGAAGCAATCTGCCTATAAGGGGACATTTGAATGTCCTTGAGGCAGAAAGAAAGGGAGGGGGATCCTGCAGGGAGATGCCTGAGAATGAAACATGTGAGCTACCATGTGTCTCTGTCTTCACACTCAGCGTTCCCACCTCCCCGCCCCCTGCCTTTTCCAGCTGCCTGCTCTGTTCCCTCCTGCTACAGTTTCTGCAGTGGCCCTCTCCCCCAGCAGGACACCAATCCTGCAAGCTTGCAAAGGCCAAACAAAACTGGGGCTCACAAATATGTAACTGTTTTCCTTAGCTTGTGGCATAAATAAAAATAAAATAAAATAAAGAAAAAGAAAAAAGAAAAGAAAAGAAAGAAAGAGAGAAAGAAAGAAAAAAGAAAAAGAAAGAAAGAAAAAAAGGGAAAAAAAATTCTGTTAGCGCAGGGCTCAGGAGTGTTTATTTTCTTGCCAGCTGCAACATGCTACCCTCACAGGGGATCACCTAAAACCAGTTATGGTTTAGGTTGGAGGGGAATGTCAAACTTAAGCTGCGGGCTTGGCCTCTCTCAATGAATTACGACCTTGTCAAGAACCTATTTTTTTAAATCAATGCAGGTTTTCTATCAAATCAAATACCTGCACACTAAATTATATTTTTGGTGCCAGGCTGGCTCTCCAATTTTTTTTCCCTTCGCTAGTTTTTTCCAGCCTCTTCCCCCACCACTCCCCCCCTCTCCTCACCGTGATACAGACAGTTTTTGTCCCTAAGAAGAAATTGAAAAGCAAGCCATGCCTTTGGGGGGAGAGAAGGGACTGGCCTTTGTCATCCCCATGTGCACGCGCCTCCACTGTTCACAAGCTGTCTTAACTGAAGGAACAGAAGTGCTCCTCGAAACTGGGGGAGAGTCAAGAGTATCCTTCGGGGTCACCATCCAGTGGAGGCGAAGACATTTGCTTTTGAAAGGAAGATGTCTCTCCTTTTCTTTTTAAAAACTTTTCGTGGATATGCACATGGAAGGGGGGTTAGAGTAGCTTCTAAAGTTAAGTACTGAAATAGTCAGACATTCAGAGCGTCTTTGAAGTACATTTTGAGGCATCTCTTCCCATCATGTAGCTTGATGAATGTGAAGAGATTTTAGGGAATCAAAGACATTTCTTTCTTCCCACCCTTTCTCCTGCTTCCCATTCTTCCCTTTCGTTCTCCAATCATTTCTTTTAAACAGGGAAAGAGACTCTTCTGCCCTCAACTCCTGTTCTTCCTTTTTCTTTTTTTTTTAAAAGATTTTATTTATTTGTCAGAGAGAGAGTGGGAGCGAGAGTGAGCAGAGGCAGACAGAATGGCAGGCAGAGACAGAGGGAGAAGCAGTCTCCCCGCCGAGCAAGGAGCCCGATGTGGGACTCGATCCCAGGATGCTGGGATCATGACCTGAGCTGAAGGCTGCTGCTCAACCAACTGAGCCACCCAAGCGTCCTATTCTTCCTGATGGGTTAGTACCTGATTTTGGAAGCAATCTGTCTCCTGAATTGGTAGCTTAGAGGAGACGACACTGTGGTAGGAGCTATCTGCCCCTGTGCTCCCCCGGGGGGCCAGCGGAGGCCTGAAGTACCTCTTCTGAAATTGTGGCAAAGATAATTTTTTCAAGAAGGGGACTCTCCATGTATCAAAATCCACTTAGGGCAAAGCCACAGAGGTGTACGGTTCAGTGTTGGCACCACAGGCAGACCTGTTAAACGGCCCGGAAGTCTTTATTTGGTGGTTTTTCAATTAAATGCCACATGTACTTGAGGGCATCTGTAAGGAACCCTCACATGAATTGCAAACTGTTTTCAACACCGACTCCGATGGAGAAGACACGGACAAGGAAATCCCAACCAGCTGTGTTTGAGTCCTCAGAACCCAAATCAAATAGTTTCTGGCTGGACTCTGGACATTTCTGATAGGCTGTCACGGTGCCAGCACTGTCTTCACTGCCCAGCGAATGGCTGGTTCAGCAGGGATTCCTACCCTCTCATTTCTCCCCACCGACTTCAGCTGGAAGCTACCGCCTCAGTGTAACCTTCGCTGACGTAGGCACACGTCAAAGTTTCTAAGTCAGGTGAGTCTTGGTTGTGAGAAATTCGAGGTGGAAAGACATACCACGAGTCATACTAGATGGGGAAAACAAAGGACAGATAATCCTTCACAAACTAAGGTTAAAAACCCAAGACATGCAGGTACATGAGACAGAAGCCCAGGTGTTCTAGGGCCCACCTGCTTGGACCATCCGGATCTTCCCTGCATTCACAATTCAACTGGTCAAACACTTCCTGGAAATGCTGAAGCCTCTGGGAGGCTGTTCTAGGATACAAATATGAATAGGATGGATCCTAATCAGAGAAAACTTAGAGCTTTTTTTTTTAAAGGTTTTATTTTATTTTCGAAAGAGAGAGTACAAGTGGGGGCTGGAGCAGAGGGGAAAGGAAAGGGAGGAGGGGAGAACCTCAAGCAGATGCCATGCTAAGCCCCAACTCTGGGCTCGATCTCATGACCCTGAGATCATGACCTGAGCCGAGCCAAGAGTTTGACTGATCTACGCAGGTGCCCCCGAGAGAGCTTATGGTCTCATAAATCACCAGTGATATACAAAATAGACTAGAGCAAATGATAAGAGTGGACAGATTATTTCTGAAGTTCAGCATCCACTTACTTCATCCTACTATTTCTTGAGTAAAACACTCCCATTACCCCTGGAACACTCAGGCAGTCTTAGCGGGATGGACTTAGTCTTAGTCTCATTTCAGGGATGGGCTCTGATTTGTCAAAGCTAATTAATGAATCCCATCCCCCTGGTTCCGGCAACTCGATCAGAGATGGGGTGAAGATATATTTCTTGCTAATGGGAAACACAGTGTGTACATGGACTAGAGTCCGAGGACTGGAGCTGGCTTTACGGACACTCGTGTGCACATGTGCACACACACACATACAAAATGCAAAAAATATGCATAATCCACAGGATTTGGAGACTGATTGCTCTGGGGAGGAGACAGTGGAAAAATTGGGAATTTTTGCCATTGTTGTTTTCAGTTTTGTTTTTATTTTTGTAAGGTAAACTGAATCATGTTCTACCCAAGCATCTATGATACGAAAATACAAGTGAACATGCATTCCATAAACACAGCCAATTTTTTTAGCTAATAAAGACAGATATTGTACCCAGGAAGTTTTATTACATGAGAAGACAATGGACACTGAGTTCCCTCATTTTATGGGGCTTGCCTAGGGTCACCCTCACACTGATTCTGAGCATGAAACAGCCACTGAGCACTCCTTGGACAAAATTATTCTCTTCTAGCCTTTGGGTTTCTCAATCTGGTATTTTTAGGGGGAACAAATCTCATTTTGGAAACTGACTCCGAAAGAAGATAGTACCCCGGGATAATTCCCAGCTCCTGTGGGATTTCAAATCCCCGTAAATTAGGAGATGCCAGAAGATGCTATTGCTTACCTTAACTGAAAGAATAACTCCAGTCTGCTTATAATTATCCACATTTTATTTCCACTTGGGACCTGGTGCTTTTGAACTACCATGAATGTAAGCATCACACAGTCATATGTTATTTCTATTCTGGGACTTTTATTGAAAAGGAAAAAAAAAATGGATTGCTGACTTTGGCTGCTTGGCACCAATAGCAAGGCAGCGAAGATAAACTTAATTTTATTATAATCATTATTAAATAAAGATTTGGGAAAACAGCAAGAGTATATTTGTGATAGAAATTATAAGAATTTATGTAAATAACCATGTAGATTTCATACATCCCTTAGGCTCCAACGAATATTCCAAATCCCTACTGCTCCTTTGAAACTTGATTTTTTTTCCCCCTTTTTTGAGGGCTTATCAATCCTGGGGTTCTCATTAAACTGGGCCTAAATTGAAAAAGTATTTTTGAGATGAGAAGCTGGCTTTAATCATCAAAACATTTGTTTACCAAGGGATGCCCTTTCTTTTCAAAAACTAGACTTTTAAATTCCAAATTATGACTTTGTTTTCACTGCAGCACCTAACCAACGGACATTTTCATACTGTCCCTGGGAACCTAGGTACTGTTTCTTGCTCACAAGTGTATCAGCTTAGTACAGTGGAAAGAACACAAGGTCTGAATTCAAGGGTTTTAGTTCCAATCTTCCCGCTCTTCCTATCGACTTGTAGTACTAAAGCAAGTTTCACCATGTGACTCTCTCTAAAGTAGGGGTTACTGATATTCATCATGCCCACCTCACAAGGCTGTCGTAAACATCCAGGTAGAAAATGCACAAGAAAATGAAAGGCGAGTGACAAACTGTTGTAGACTCTTCAACGGTTAAGACTACACGGTGACTTAAGGGCCTGGAACTTGGCTCAAAGGTAAGACTGTAAGAAGTCAAGAGGGGAAATAGCAAAACAGCATGATATGGTAAGGTCTAGGATGGAGGAAAGAGGAAGAAAAAAAAAATCTCAGGAAAGCACAGAAGTAGGACATCAAAAGCCCATCAGACAGAGAAGGCGATACCAGAGCTGAAGCCTGAAGCTTTCTTCACCACCTCATTACCTCTTTAGAAATTAAATTCCAGGGAATCAGCAATGGGCGATTCCACTGCCTGGTTTTCCTAGCTCAAAAGCCAATGTGCTTCATTAATTACACAGATTATCTACCCCAGCCAAATCTCCCCCACCCCACCCTATCCTACCCTCCTACCAGTTAAGCATTCAGCACCATGATTTTGTGCAATGGGAAAGTTTCTTAAGTGCAGGGAAATTGCCAAAATGCAATTTGAAGTCCAAAGGAGTAAAAAAGGTAGTATTTTTCCTCTCTTTTGCAAAAGCACACTGATGTGCTTTTAATTCTCTTGCCATTTGGTATTAGAGCACGGATCCTTAGCTTCCAGAAGTTATTTGACTTAAAGACATTTGTGGCTTCAGGTTACTTTCCACATGCAGGCCCAAAGTTGCTGGCTGTTACGTATACTCCACTTGGACTGGCCCCCAGGATGAGAGATGACTCTGGGAGATAGCATATTTGTATTAAAACAGGGTGTTCAGAAAAACGGGGTGCAACACGATTGTAGGCACAAATGCAGCGACTGAAATATATTGTCTCTAAGGGTGTAATTTGGTAAACATTCAGTTGCCTGTTGTCGACTGCGATTTATTTGCACGAATACAGAATCATCAGATCCCTGCTCTTTCTCCACTCCATCTGCTGAGTGAGTTATTTTAGAAAACTCTAAGGGAAAAAGAAAATGAAAAAGAAAAATCCTCTCCCCACCCAAGTTGTGAAGGTTATTGGTTTATTTTACCTGGTACTAATATCAACTTTACGGCACATTTTTGCCTGCTTAAAAAAAAAAAAAAAAAATGCGGCCCGTATGAATCTATCCAGTATATTATTTATAGTATTGTGGCCAGATCTCTTTAGGATAAAAATGTAAAACTTTCCTGTAAAAATTCCTTATTTGAAATAAAGTTGCTCATTTCTCCCCAATTTAGATCAGCTCTTATTTTGCTCTATAACTACTAAACCTTGAAAGTGTCCCTGACATTAATCAATAGACCAGTCTTCACAACATGCATTTTAAAGTTATGCTTTAAATCCACTTCTGCAATTGCAAAAGGACTCCCCCCTCCCCCGCTGTCTGGCTAATTAACTGATACGACACTAATCCTTTGCACATCTGGTACTAAATGTTTGCTCACATGGGTCCCCCAGCGAGGAAGTGTGGCCAAACAGCGACTTCGAGCGTGCTTGATTTCACTTTAAAATCTTCACTCTCTGGGATTAAAATCTTGAGATAAAACATCTGGATTTCCACGGTGTCCCCAGGGAATGAAAGTTATAGTTCTATAGAATACATATTGCACATAATATGGTCTTGTTATTTCTACATTAGCACTACTCCAGCCGGTACCCGCCGCTAGCTTGTCAGTCTCCTGACACGTCATTAATAAACAGGTAATTTCATAACTGATTTCCACCTAGTGTCATGTTGAAAACCACCTGGGTTTTCGTTTTCACTAACATTAAAGGGACAGGCTAGAGGGAGGCCATTATTATTAAACTGGGACTAATCTAACTGAATAACGGATCAAACCAGTGAAAACAAATGCATATGTAGAAGGAGAAAAAAAAAAAAATTTTCCAGGCCAACGGACAGATCTGGATCCACTCATCAAAATGGGACTGTTCCTTCCCCTTCCTTTCAATAAATGGACACGTAAGGAATTATTCCAAAACTGTGCCCACTGCCTCCAGGAAAGGTCCAAAAAAATACCAAGGAAGCAACCGTTAGGGAAAAATCTGTACTTTTGAAATTGTGACCTTGAAATTAGGTCTATGCCATGCTTATGTGTTCATTGAATTTTAAATCAATGCTGCATGTTTGTGCCATTCAAGATTAAAAACACACTCCCCAAGGTGAGCCATTGCACTGTTGGCTTATAGATCAAGCTAAATGTATAATGATGGAGAAGAACACTGTTAAAGGTAATTGGAAATGATAACGGTGTTATGATCCACATCTTAGCTTAGGCTAGGCTTTTTTTTTTTTTTTTTAATCCTTATTAGCATCATTCCTAACGTAAAGTATTGAGAATTGCTATGGCCTTCCTTCATATCATCAGAAAGGGGTCTATCTAGTAGCGGTTTTTTATGGTGCCTCTCAGTCTTGTGATGTATTTCTGGAGGAATTTTTTGCTTTCTTCATGAATCAAGGCTAATAATTTAATATCATGGTCTACGACTTCTATTCGTGTGAAATTCAATCAAAACATGGAACCCAATGAGTGTGGAATATTATTACAGCATTTACTACATTCTGTCCGTTCTTATTTAGCAGACAGAAGAAAAAAAGTTGTGTGCCACCAACTTTCTTTGGCTTCCCATGCCATTTGCAACTTCATAATGACCTGCTTTTCTTCTTCTGGTCCAGTTTGTAAAAGGACGGATAACACAAAATCTACTCTTGGTGGCTTAGGAAAAATCCTGAGTGGAAACAGGGAAATAAAAAATTTTGATACCAAAATTTCTTAAGTTTTATATTGTCATGACAAAAGTTATAAGAAATAATTCAGTTTATATATAAACACTGAATCTCACTAGTCATTCAATATAATATAATACATGTAGTGAGAAATTCGAACATATCAATTGTACCATCTCTAGTCTATTATGGGGAAAAACCAGAAACACAATAAAGGTAATTGTCTCATGTCAGTCATTGCCTAAAGCCTGTCACAGAGGTGATGGTGGAGCCCAGATAAGAACTTGAATCCTTCCAACAAAGTAATATTACATCAAAACATAAAACTACCTGAACCCTGCTTCCTCTCCCAACTCATGCTTATCGGCTATTTAAATACTTTCTACCGCATTGGGTCTTCGAAGATCTTCCGGAGGGCTTTTGTTCACATTCGAAATAATACCAGCCATTCAATGATAAACTAGGGAAAGGAACCAACACTCCAGGCACATAAGATTTAGCAAAATACATATCAAATTTATCTGAGCCCTCCCCTAGATGAATAGATCTCAACTGTCGCTGATTTTGCACCCTAGGCCGGGAGAGAGTTGGCAAATGGCTGGACATGTTGTTAGTTGTCACAACAGAGTGGGCGGGTGCAGCTCTCAGGTGGGTAAAGGTCAGAGAAGCTGCTAAGCATCCTACGATGCATGGGATAGCCCCCCGACAACAAAAAATTACTTGGCCCCAAATGTCAACAGTCCCAGGACAGAGAAACCCTGTCGTATGCAGACTGTTGGCTAGGGGCATTGATAGAGCTACCAGTTTTTGAGACATTAGCAACCAGCAAGGTTTCTATAGGGCGTGTATATTTCATCTTAGCCCCATATTGTTCCATTCCCAAAGCAAAACGTTACGCTCCTCAAAATCTCCAGGGAAGCTAGCAGCCTAAAGCTTTGGGTGAAATGTAAATTTCTTAAAATATTTATCCATCCATAAGTGGCTACATTTTTGACATTATTATAGGGTTTCTCAGTGTTCCATTTTATTAAAAAATATTTATTTGGTTTCTAAGATTACTGCTTTTCTGACCACAGAAAATTCAATTACTGAAAACTGCAGCTATCAAATTGGTTGAAAATAAATAGCCTTTTATCCAAAGCTGGCAAAGACTGGCTCGCTTTTAATATGTAGCCATTTAAAAAAAAATAAAATAAAAATAAGAAAACATTTCCATCGCAAGCTGACGGACTGCACAGTCAGAAGGCAAGCGATCTTTTGCATCATCAGGTTTTATTTAAAATAAGATGAGAAGGGGGGGGGATGTTTAAGAAAAGGAGGCACCGGGAGAGTGATTTCCCATTATTTTTTCTCTTTTGTTTTACAAGACAGAAGAAATGTGAGCCTTTTTGCCAGTGGAAATCACTTTCTCCTGCTTTCTCTCTGTCTCGGTTTGAAATGTTTAGTAATATACAGGAAATGTGGTAAGTGAGATCTACAAACGTGGGCTTCCAATATCAAGGCTAATTATGTGCGAAGCAATGAGGATGGCAGTGGCCCTGCCAGGGAACCACAAAGGCAGGCCGAGCTGGGGTGCTACATCGATTTCCCTCATTTGCTTCTGGTTTGCATTTTCATCGATGCTTGCTTGCTTTCTTCTTCTTTTTTTTTTTTCGTTTCTAAAAAGAACACTTGTCCATACTTCCTCAGTGAAAACCAATCAACCCACACGTGGAGGTAAAATGAAAAACCGAAAGAACCACAGTGTGGATAAAAGCACAGAGATGATCCACCCTTTGGGTTGTATATAAATATGGGCCCACCTACAAACAACCGTTCTGTCACCACTGAGCACGCCTCTGGGCTCCCTCTCACTTGTCTGAGATTGATCTGCAGGCAATCAGAACTAATTTTTGCATTAGGCTAAGTAAAACATCCTTGGGAATTTGATGCTATTGAGAAAATCATAATGCCTATGTCAGTGAGCCAGGGGATCACTCAACCCCTTCCAGACGATTTGCTGAGAATTACTGAGGTTGTGTATTAGAAGAAGCTCTTGACAGATGGAAACCAAGAGACCTGGTTTTGCCGACTGTGCTATTAAGCGGCAAGTCCTTGTATATCACTGAGACACAGCTCCTTTACCTGTGAAACCAAGTGGTTGGAAGGGACTGTCTAAGGCCATGCCTACCTCCGTAATTCTCTGCCGGTTTGGATCGGTTTTGATTCTGTTCACCCAGTGCAGTAGGAGCTCTGAGCTAAAGACAGGCCACCACTAGCAAGAGGCATTGCTGTTTTAAACTTGAGATTCTGCACTTGTGCAAAAGCTATTTTCAAGTGATGGTGAAAATGTGAGCATTTTCGTGGCCATTTTATCTTCACAGGAAGTACTCCCTTAAAACAGCAGTGTAAATGAAGAGCGGTGATGCTATTACAGTCTCGGAAACGGAGACTTTCTTTATACATAAGAGTCACATACAACTTGTGTTTAAATGGGGTCAGTTTGGGTACTGGTGGCAGAAAGGACTTTGCCTCTCTCTCTCTCTCTCTCTCTCTCACACACACACACACACACACACACACACACACCACCCAGAAACAACTCTTCTACTAGGAGTGGGGTGGGAGGCGGCTGGCAAAGAAGGTTTAACCACAGTAAGCATATGGTGTCCGTGACAAAGCACACGGTACCTAGAAAAGACAGAACCACCGCTGTGCTGTGGTCAGAACGGGGCTGAGCAGGGAAAGGCTGACTTCATGAGGAGTTCCCTAAAAAAGTAAAAAGAAAACATAGCCGCTCCCTCTCTGTTTTCTCGTCTCCCTTGGTTAGGAGAGAACCACAGGCTCCCAGTTTTTACTGTCTGGTTTTGTGGTCTTATTGAGGGCTAACGTGACGACAGACAATAATGGTGCTGGGGCCTCCCATTTTGAAAAGTCTCTACTGTTTTTCTTAATCCTACTTACTACATTATAGTTGTGGGTGCTGAATCAAAGGTACTACTTCTCGCAGCGGATCTCACCTGTTTGAACTGTTCCCAGTTTTTTGGAGACCAGGGCCGGAAAAGCCGTATTTGGAACTTCTTTTGACAAGTCAGAAAGATGGGCAGGGAGCATAGGGCATTCTGGGAATTCAGTCGGGGTGAAGAGAACAATGCTTTTGTGATTTTTTTTTTTTTTTTAATTTTAAAACTATGAGTTCGAAACCTATCTCCACCAAGACAGTGATTCCACTGTCATTGGGCTGTCTATTCCGGCCCAGTGGCTCGAGATGAGGGGTTGATATCTTCCTGTCAAAGGGCAAAGGGCATCAAAGGATGGAATTTAAAACATCTTTAAAGAGCACAGGGTCAGCAGATCTTTGTTAACAGCTTCTGTTAGCAGACCGGCCAACGGGTACCCCCACGCTTCTGGTGGGGCACTGCGCCTGACGACAGACAGGTCTGTGAAGATGGGACCTAACAGCAGAATGTCCCATCGAGGCAGAACTTCCCAAAGAATGGAATGAGGTGGGGGTGGGTAGGTGGGGGGGGGTGGGGATGAGGCTCCACATTCAAAGTCTTCTAAGCTCTGAATAAGTGAGTAGCTGTGACTCCTAGCTGACGATCATGATTATAATACTGACCCCACAGAGTTTTAGAGATAACGTCCGATTCAAACACTTCATATGATGTGACATATACCTAGCGAAACCTCGAAGGCAATATGCACATTAGGGAAGTTGGGGAGGAAGGGTGAATGTTTGTCCAAAGGAGATCAGTCCATGGAAGAAAGGGCTTTAAACCCAGATTTGTATTCACGAGAGAGCAAAATTATTAAAATAATTTTCAGGAGTGACAGGCTGAGGGCGTGACTCACGGGTGAATGGATACAGCATGCTATTAAATCAGAGCACAGAGGATTTTTAGTGCAGTAAAATACTCTATGATACTACACATTTGCCCAAACCTATGGAATTTACAACATGAAGAGTGAATCCTAGGTAAGCTGTGATTCTCATAGGTTGATGTAGGTTCCTCAAGTATAACAGATACACCATTTGGGGGCACGGTGAGAGGCTGAGGATGGGGTGAACCGTTCATGTGTAGGGCAGAGAGAGTGTCTGAGAAACCTTTAGACCCTCCTCTCGATTTTTCTATGAACCAAAAAAAGGCTCTAATAAAATACAGTAAAAAAGAAGATCAGAGGGGGCGCCTGGGTGGCTCAGTGGGTTAAGCTGCTGCCTTCGGCTCAGGTCATGATCTCAGGGTCCTGGGATCGAGTCCCACATCGGGCTCTCTGCTCGGCAGGGAGCCTGCTTCCTCCTCTCTCTCTGCCTGCCTCTCTGCCTACTTGTGATCTCTGTCAAATAAATAAATAAAATCTAAAAAAAAAAAAAAAGAAGATCAGAGTAGGCTATCTGACTATACCATTTAGACAAAACCCAAATATTAAGGTAGAGGTATATAAGACCCTTCCACATCCTTGATGCGCACTGGCAAATCGAAGCAGAAACTTCAGGCTGTAGAGGGGAATGTGTGTAGGTAGCAGACTGAAAAAGACCACATAAATTAAAGTCACCAGGAAAAAATGAATTAAATTCTCACTGTGCCTTGCCTAAGTGACATCACTTTTGCATTAAAAATGGAAAAGAAATATCTTTCCATTTTAAGAATGAACATATTAGTTTCGTGCAGTTAATTACACTTTAAAAAATCCTGCTCAGTTTGACAAATTCATTGGTCATATACGGTGTGCCAAGCATAAAGTCTGTAGCGCACTAGAATTCAAAGATCAATAAGACTTGTCCTTAAACAAGTCTCCACTTATAGGAATGCCAGCTGTACCGTTCTAATTGTTGTTCTGTCCCTTTCACAGAGAAAGAAATTACTGGATACGGAAATCAAGCAATCACACAGAAGACATATTTAACTTTTGTTTCCTTTTTGGAAATCAAATATTTAGGGGTTACAGAAGGAAATAGAAAACCATATTTTTATCTGTTTTATTGCCATTAAAAATGTTTTTGCATCTTTGTTGAAAAAGGTTTAAACGCAGTACACCTGAGACTAGGAAAAAAACCATATGGGCACAGTCAGCTGTCGAATACGAGCAGCCAGAAGCAGGGCGTTTCAAAGACAGACAAATATATTGTTTGAACATACATGGCAGGGAAAAAGGTTGAAAACTCCCCCTCTAATCTACTGTCGATATGATTTCCAAGTTCATCTGGTGGCTGGTTAACGAAATCCAACCGCTGCACATTTGAGACATAATTATGTGGAAGTAGGAAGAACGTTTGTAATTTATACCGGTGCCTACCCTGTGTTAGCTTCCAAGAGACCTGACCCTTTCCCCAGCCTCTCTTTGACCAAGCCAGCTCCACTCATTCCCCAGTCAGACTGGAAGCTACGGGTTCCACTGGAAACATGGTTTATGGGTAATGTATCTGTAATGGACTCTCCACTCAAAACCAATAGAGCAGTAGCATAGCCATCAGCAATCAGTCCATAACATCTGCAGCTACCTTCTTTTTTTTCTTAAAGGGGGCAGGAAGCTAATGGATTTGAAATTGCAGAAGCGGACCACAGACCTTTTTAATAAATGAAAATAAAATTGAGTCTCAGGTTTATGTTGATCTATAGAACTGTGAGTCCCAGAGTCCTCCCACTGTTTCCCTCAGGGTTGATTCCTAGCCTAAACCACCCAACATTTATAGCTGATAAGTGTCTACTGAAGGGTAATAAAATACGGTGTGTGTAGTTGTAGAGAATGTAACTTATCACTTTCATCAAAAGCTCCCTGAAAATGTGTTTATCTAAAAGTCTTGTATGTTTGTGTATATTTCAAATATCTCTGCCGTTAGATTGAGCTCCTTGGGCATTTATAAGCTATTCCTTGAAAAGGCTTCTTTGGAAACTGTTTAGCTGTGGGTTAATGGTTACATTTCCTTGGATTGGAGATATCCTCCAGGTTACAGAATTCGTACAAATATATACAAATGAGACATTGACTATTGCCCCAATTTTATTTTCTCACTAAATCAAGGTAAAGATTTAAAGCCCAATTCATAAAGGGAGAAAAAAAAAATCTTTATGTGGGTGTTAGGTGATTTTTAACTCTGGCACAACTGATGCTGGGAAATTTCCAAGCATGCAGCTGCCTAGTGGGGGAAAAAAAAATGTCTGAGATGTTGAGAAAATGTTTAGGACGCTCTGGTAATAGCTGTGGAATATGGCTGCCTGTCACTTTTAAAAGCTAGCTGTGCTGTGGATGGTTTATAGCTGGGATATGGATAGCCTTATCTGAAAATGATTCTGGATCACTCAAGAAACAGATAAAAGCCAGATTTTTTCAATCATACACTGGTCAAGCTATAAATGTCCCCTTGACACATTGAGGTTTTCCTGAAGGAAGGTGATCACTAAGTACCAATGATGAACAGTTGTTAAGGGAGTTGGAAACTAATATATTTACTATGTATGTACTACCTGCCTAGAGGTATGGATGAATCCATGTATACTGAGACCATTTATAGGGTAACGTACGCAAAATGTTGAGTCTACTCACGGTTCAGGAAACAAGCATCTTACTTGTCTTCAGATGCCCAATATCCCAATCATCGGGCCACTGGCAGAGAATTTGCCATTTCACAGTGACAGTTCTATGAATGGGTTTCGATATAGCTTGACTGAGGAAAAGCCCTAGAGCTGACTGTTTTCTCCCAAACAGGAGATCATGGGGGATCACGGTGCAGCTGTCTTCATTCCGATCCAACTTGTTAGTCACAGTTTAGTTTGGATTTGCTTTCTGCTGAGAGCTTGGATGATCCATTCTTCCAGCTAACATGGTGGCTTCTACTTCTGGATGGGACCAACCTGGGACACTAAGAATGAAGGTCTGTGGTGGAGCACAAGGCTTCTAATCTGGAAGACATTTCCTCTCACCCAGTTGGAAGAAAGATCATGGTGAGTGACCTGTGGCCACTCTTGTGTGCTGCCATTATATTCCCTAAGAGACTGTGCCTGACAGAATGAAGCAACTACCATGCTTTTATCATTATATTTCTCTCCCATAGTCCATAAAAGACAATGGTGTTTGTACTGGATACTCAGTAAGTACCTGTTCATCACTGACTGAACATTTACCTGCCCTCAAATTCTGTAAGCCAAGGAAAAATGGCTATTTGAGAATTTGAATTTCTAGATTTGAATTTGAATTTCTAGATCAATATTCCTCATTGACCTAATTAACTAATTATTCATTTATTTACTTTTTCCACATAGACACACCCTAAAATTAAGATGTTGGTATCTAGGGATGCCTGGGTGGCTCAGTCGGTTAAGCATCTGCCTTAGGTTCAGGTCATGATCCCAGGGGCCTGGGATGGAGCCCTGTATGGGGGGGGGTCCCTGCTCAGCGGGGAGGCTGCTTCTCCCTCTGCCTGCCACTCCCCCTACTTGTGCATGCTCCCTCTCCCTCTTTAACAAATAAATAAAATCTTTAAAAAATATTTTAGTATCTAATTATTTTAGGGTCTTTTAACAACAGAAAATCTACTAAATATAACTTATACAAGTTATGCACTATAACTTATTTATGAAAAATAAAAAATAATCTCTAATAATATTCATTCATTCGAAGATCTTGCCAAGTTCACAGCTCTAACGTGGTGGAACCAGAGTCTGAAGTTCTGGCCTTTGGGCTTTGGCACATGTGCTCTTAACAACTATGTTACATTTTAAACAAAATCCCAAAGTGGGGCACTCTAATATGGGAGCTGCATACAGCAGGGTACAAAGTTATAGTTCTAGATAGATCAGAGGTCAAACCAAACCAGTAGTGAATTTAAGAAGTTAACCTAGATCCTATGCAGTGCTTTTCTTCTTTGGGAAGAAAAACTATATGCCTAAATAGAGTTTTCAGCTTCTGTACTTGGTTATAATAAATGTAGAGAAGTCATGTCTACATGCTTTATAATTCTACCCAGGGCCCCTGAGATGATTGTGCAAAATGAGGTACTCCCGGTAAACTGAATACAACTGGGGGCAGTGATTACAGCATTTCTATTGGAAAATCTGGAGATTGGAGACTATAAAAATGGTAATAATGGCAAATTTCTTTAATAGTAATGCAGCAGAATGAAATAAAATCTTAAGACTTCTATCTGCACCTCATGAAAACAAGTTCTAAAGAGATCCACATGCCTTAAAATCCTTTTCATCTGTGGTTCATATAAGTTTGTGTGTGTTTGTGTGTGTGTGTCCCAACCTTGAAATCCTTTTCATCTGTGGTTCTTATGTGCGTATGTATCCCAACTTTCCATGTGACATTTTTATTTCGATTTACATATGAATTTCAGTTTCTACTAGACATGAAATCAAAGTGTCAAATGGAACCTCGGAAGTAGCTAAAGAATTGAAATTATTTCATGTAAATAGTCAAGTTATCAATTCTCTCATTTCCAAGTGAGGGTTCTAAAGCTTTGAAAACAGAATCAAATGAGACATGACTCTCTACCTCTGATCTATTTATGAATTAACAGAAACAAATCAGCTGCCACCCAAAATATATTTTTCCGGAAATTCAAAATAACTTCCATCCAAATCCACATGTCGGTTGCTTGCCCTCTCTTTGGAACAATTCTAATTCTCTGAAATTTAACACATAGCACTTATAAAATGACCACTGGACTCATCAAAATGCTTAGAGACTGACTCTTTTCCAAAGGCCAATTAGCAAACAGTAATGGAAAGAATTTTCACAAGGGATGATAAAAACAATTTTTAATATTTTAGAAAATCCTAAGGAAGTTATGTGCATTCCTTAATTGATTTTTAAGGCCTTTCCCTTTCTCCTTCCCCTGTTCGAACTCCTGTCTCTGCTACTTCATGCTATCCTTCACACCTTTGGCTTCCTCCACAACTTGGGTACCCTAAAACAAAACAAAACAAAACCCTATCTGTGCCAAGGACATTTCAAAGAACAGGACCCCATTCTGATTCTACAGACACTATCACAACTTATTTTTACAGAGTCAAAGCAAACCAAATGGCACTCATTTCTATAGCTGACAAATTACCGAAAATAGCCCATATTATAAATTGCCTCCTGTAATATATTGAGCTTTTTCCGAAAGAGGAATTAAGAGATAGATTCCATTGTAACCAGTTAGAATGTACCCAAACACTTTTAATTTTTTAGAATCAGGCTGTTCAACAAATTAAGAGTCTGGAAACCTCCGTAGATTTTGGGCACACGTATCAACAAGGATGGAGAGACAGGAAATGTCAGTCTTTCGTGTATTGGATAAAGCGCCTTGCCCTGGGGGAAGGGAGATGGGAAACAAAACAAAACAAAACAAAACCACCATATTTCTCTAATTTCGGGATTCCCTCCACCCTGACGGGTATGCAAGGTTTCAAGTCTGACTTTTCCTGATAGAGGGAGGAACAGTTGAAGGTAGTTCAAAAGAACTGTCGGAGAGTCTTTGGCGCAGGTAAAACCAAGTGCTTTGCTATGAACCACAAAAGCAGCCACCGCTGGTGATTTTTCTGCCACATAAGCTGTCACGGGCTGCCGCAGTGAGCGGTGCTCATTTTCTTAATGCTTGACTCCATGTGCACACACACGTTTCAGAGAGGATTGTTTTTCATGAGTATTTCAGCTACGTTTTTAAAAACGAGAACCCCCTTGAAATCAAGGGCTAATGGAATTCCCAACTCTGGTTACATTGTTGATTTATGGAGTTTTGGCTGCCCAGATGTACGGCTTGCCCCAAGAAAATGATAATATCTGTGCTAATCACTTCCTGAAGAAGTTGACATTCTGGCCAATCTCTAGCGCTACTTTTAAGTCTCTCCTTTGGCTCCGGAGAGTTTTATTTCATAATCTTTTCTCTCTCCTGCAGAGACTTGTCAGCTTGTATACATTTTTATTCCAACAGGTGTTCTGAAGACGTCTTGAGTGAAGACTGTGAAGTGTGTGTGTGTGTGTGTGTGTGTGTGTGTGTAATAGATTAATTTTATCTGTGAAATAAATTAATGTTATCGTTCTATGATAATTCTTTCTTTGTGACAGTTAATTTTTACTCAGCACCAAACTGTTTAGACCTAAGGTAAAATTATCAGTCATCTAACTGAATGCCTCCCTTTTTGTTCTAAGGCTGGGAATTTCCTTTCCAAAATAGAGTACTTTTATGTATGTGTTTTTCAGAAGTTAAGGAAAAATACTCAGGGTGAAGCAAAGCTGTAGTGAGGTGGTCAGTGGTCACAGAATGTTGCCGGAATGGCTTCTCTTTGCCTTTCTCTGAGTTCCCTCAGGACACTGGTTTCTCAGATCTCAGCTTAGAAACCACTAGACCTGAGGATTATCCCCATGATGCAGGTCCCGAACCACAAGAGTACCTGGACAGCAAACTGTCCTGACTCCTGACAAAGAGCTAGGTGCTCGAGTCTTTTTGTGTACTCAGAAGTTTAGAATATAAATTGTATTAAAGCATCTATTAATAACCTATTGAGTGCCAATTAAATATGAGGCACCGTGTTGGACCTCAACCTCTATTAGCTTTTTTTTTTTTAATTTTATTTATTTGTTTGATAATGAGAAAGAGAGAGAGAGCACACACACAAGTAAGGGGAGCAGCAGGCAGAGGGAGAAGCAGGCCTCCCGCTGAGCAGGGAGCCCAATGCAGGGCTTGATCCCAGGACCCTGGAATCATGACCTGAGCAGAAGGCAGACACTTAACGACTGAGCCACCCAGGCTCCCCCCTCTATTAGTTTTTAAAGGTTGGTTTATTTTTTGGTTTTTTTATTTTTGAGAAATTAATTGTGGGATTTTCTTCTTCATAAAATCTACACTTAATGCTATCTCTGCCAGTCACTGTGACTTAGGCAAATTACTTTTTTTTTTTTTTTAAGATTTATTTATTCATTTGAGAGAGAGAGAGAACATGAGAGCTGAGAAGGTCAGAGGGAGAAGCAGACTCCCCGTGGAGCTGGGAGCCCGATGTGGAACTCGATTTCAGGACTCCAAGATCATAACCCAAGCCGAAGGCAGTCGCTTAACCAACTGAGCCACCCAGGCACCCCTACAAATTACTTATAATTTTTCAGTGTGTTTCCTCATCCATACCAGGTGTAAAGGCAATCCAGTTCTCTCCATTATTTGTAGGGTGGAATTTGATAGCAGATGGAGAAGAGCAAACACAGTGCCTGGCACATTGCAGACACAGTAAAGAATGTTACTGAATGAATGAAATATACAGGAAACTGACTGCCATCCAAAAGTTTGCCTCTACTGAGTAAGAGAAACACAGAGGAATATAAACCAGTTTAGACTGGGTCTTCCTGGTAGGACTCAGTTGGTTTCTACTATGAGAGCTGGTGGGGCTTACAGCCCCATGTTCAGGTGGTATGTTACTTTGTAATTAATCGGACTAAAATCTTCCAGACATCCAAACCTTTGAGTGTTAGCAATCAGAGGTAGGTATTGCCATCCAATCTGTTCTCCAAAGCTCTGTGATGTGGCTGCTTTTCCTTTAGGCACTCTCTAACATGTGAACTATTGTGAACGAAGGTTCTCTCAAGATAGATGAGACAATGTTTTAGTACCTAGATTCACCCAATCTTTGGCCTGATTGGAAAATTCTCAATTAAGTGATGGTCACAGGATTTACTACATTTTTTTTTTAAGATTTTATGTATTTGTCAGAGAGAGAGAGAAACAGAGCACAGCAGGGGGAGTACCAGGCAGAAACAGGGAGAGGGAGAAGCAGGCTCTCCACTGAGCAAGGAGCCTGATGCGGGGAGTTGATCCTAGGACCTTGGGATCATGACGTGAGCCAAGGGCAGGTGTTTAACCCACTGAGCCACCCATGCATTCCAGGATCCACTATATTAACCAGATTTTTATTCCCTTTTCAGGAAAGGCAGCACCAATCCACAATCTTAGAAATTAGGATTCATTTCACCTATTTAAGGTTATTTCTAATATAAACTCCTCCAATGTTGATACAGCTGATACTTTTAAAAAGCTATCTGAGAAAAGAACAGTCATAATTAGTATGTTTGACACACTAACAGCTCCTAGGGTCTGTATTGCAAATTAAAGTGATTCGCTTGTTAGCTAGCCATCCTTAAAGTACTGGTTAAAACAATGCAGTGTTGATACTATAGTTCTGTATAGGAAATCAAACAGTAAAAAAGATATAAAAACCTTAATATGATGCTTAATATGACAGGTGTGTAAGTTTTTGTGAAAACTTAAAAATTTTGTGAAAGCTTTCTTCATGAAGTCTGCATTCAATACTACCTGTGTCTATGCTATGTTATGCTATGATGCCTTAGAGATGCACAGACCCTTCCATGGAGAACTGCTCTAATCATTGTCCCTGAGCACAACGGAGTCCTAAGCACAATTAAAGACCAACATCATCCTGAACAGATCCACGGCTGAGTAGACTAAGGGTGTGTAAGCAGGCCTATTGATCTGTTGATTAGACTAGTGATTCTCTTATGAACACACCATTGCTATTCTGGGCAAGACCACACTTCATTATTGTGTGATTATATCACACAGTATGGGAGAGATGATAACCCTGTCCCTGCCCACCATCCACAGGCCATGTCCCCTTCTCTAATTATCTCAACAACTAAAGTCATTTATATTTTAAAACATTTCTGGGGTTGGGGGTGGAAGGAAGTACCACCACCAGTTGAGAACTACTAGGCTAGCTGATGAAGGGTCTTGTTACAGTAAGATTAACTGGAGGATTCAGTTTCTAGGTCCCTCCCCAGTTGTAACAACCAAAAATGTCTCCAAACATTGCCAGATTTCTGGTGGGGGGCGGTGGTCAGAGGCAGGAAATCATCCCAATTTCAAAATCAGTACATCAGAGAATTCATTCTAGATGTAAACTGGAGTAAAATCTCTTTTTAAGTATTTTATAAGCGGAAATTCAGTTAGCTTAAGTATAATGTGCATTTATTATTAAGCTAAAGCCATTTATTGCTTAATGATTGTGATAGTACTACAATGTCCAAAGGCAATTAACGCATTCTACTAGTTGAAAAAAAATCTATAAACATAAAAATTATAAATTGTTATTTAATACAAATATTAAGAAAAATCATTAACTAGAAAATGTAATAAAACATTTTCTTGTGATGTTATCAAATGTTCATAAAATTTAAATAATAATGCAAGGCAAAGTACTAGGAATTCTATCTTATATTAGCATTCCTAACATCAAACAAAACTACCCTTTAATACATATTAAACATTCAACATTAACACACAGTGAATTAACTAAGTTTAGTTCACCAAATTTTTTGTAAAGCTACCATTTTGGAATTTCTTGAAATCTTTTGAGAAAAACTAAAAAAAGTCAACTTTTCCCCTTAAAAAATTAATGCAAGGAGAAACTACAGTCTAAAGAAAACATAAAAACGGGGGAAAAGCAAAAAATAACAAAAAGCCATGTTCAATATCAATAATAAATCATTTTTCATCCAGATAGAGTTAAGAATACAAAGAACATAGAAAATGAAGAAAATGTTAGAGTGAAAAAGAGGTACCCACATTTTGTTTTAACTACTTATTCAAACTTTGAAATCACAAGGTTTACAAGAGCAATTTAAGGAGACTATTCTGTTTAGTTTTGAATACCAAGTGGTTAAATTGGTAAACAAACAAAAAATAAATGTTGAAATAATTATGTATAGGCTGTCAACTATTTTCAGTAGTTGAAGAGAAAGAGTTTTTTGATATTTATATAAGCCATAAATCCTAAGAACAAAGTTCCTTCAAGAAAACATGATACTAAAGACTTGTATTATACCCTGGGTTATCAAATAAAAGTCACCAACATTTTAAAAATGCATCAGGGGCACCTGGGTGGCTCAGTGGGTTAAAGCCTCCAGCTCAAGTCATGATCCCCAGGGTCCTGGAATCGAGCCCCGCATCCTGCTCTCTGCTCACTGGGGAGCCTGTTCCCCCAACCCCTCCCGCCCCCGCCCCACCTGCCTTTCTGCCTACTTGTGATCTCTCTCTGTCAAACAAATAAATAAAATCTAAAAATAGATAAATAAATAAATAAAAACGCATCATTTGAAAATAAGAATGTATCTAACTATAAATTGTTTAAAAACATTTTTTTAAAGATTTTATTTATTTATTTGACAAAGAGAACAGAGAGAGAGGGAACACAAGCTGGGGTAGCGGGAGAGGGAGAAGCAGGCTTCCCACCAAGCAGGGAGCCTGATGTGGGGGCTCAAATCCCAGGACCCTGGGATCATGACCTGAGCCAAAGGCAACCACTTAACAGCTGAGCCACCCAGGCACCCTTTAAAACTGTTTTAAGGGGTGACTGGGTGGCTCAGCTGTTAAGTTAAAACATTTCTGGGGTTTGGGGGGTGGACCTGGGTGGCTCAGGCACCCCTTAAAATTTTTTTAAAAATTTTAAGGGGTGCCTGGGTGGCTGTCAGTTAAGAGACCCACTCTTGGTTTCTGCCCAGGTCATGATCTCAGCATCCTGAGACAGAACCCAGAGTTGGGCTCTGTGCTCAGCCTAGTACAGTTTGTTTCCCCCCTCCCTTTGCCCCTCCCACGCCAGCTTGCGCAGGGGCATACACGCGCACTCTTGCTCTCTCTTGCTCTCTCTCAAATAAATAAAATCTTAAAAAAAATTTTTTTTAAAGATCTAAGAATTGACAATCCCAAGAAATAGTAATTGTTCCTACAATATAATGTAACACACACCCATTTGACAATTATAATTTTAAATAATAAAATAGGAAATGAATGGGAATTTTTATTAAAATGTCACATGTATCTTCATATCCCAGAAGTCATTTCTGTGGCAGTGATCTTTAAGTTTGGCTTCTATCTTGGTTTTGACCAAATGCTGGTTATGGTGCTAGACCATGTGGCACTTGGTCTAACGCATCTCTACATATGCACTGAAGTGTTAGGAAGGCTGAAAATCCAGTTTGGAAGCTATAATTCATACGGCTTCAAATGCTTTAAAGATAAGACTGTTTTTATTTAAATTAACAAATGAAAACAAGTGAAGACACTTGCTCAATTTCATAATCAGCTAGAAGGTTTGCAAGTTAAGAAAACATTTAGTGTGCTGTAGAGACAAAATTAATTACAGATATTCATTGTTGTCATTTTTTTTCTCGTTTGCAACTCCTTCCATTTTCACATGCAAATAACTGTTGCTACCTTTGCTATTACTACCGATGATAAGAGCTTGCATTTATTTAATAGTTACTATATGCCAATAACCCTGAAAGGCACGATCTCATTTAATATTTAATAATTTAATAAAGTTGCCTATAAACAGTACAACAAGGACCTGACTTGAGTCTACATTCCTCTTTCTAGTGATGAAATGATTCATAGGAAAGACTTAGCAGCCTAAATCAGACTATTTTGTAATCATAGGTAATTAAACTGATGTCACAAGCATTTTTTTTTCTTTTTTGGGATGTGTGCATTTTATTACCTTTATACTGGCTTCCGAATTGAGCTTAAAAAACAATAATAGACACTTCTCCAAAGAAGATATACAAATAGCTAACAAACACATGAAAAAAATGCTTAATATCACTAGTCATTAGGAAAACACAAGTCAAAACCACAACGAGGGGTGCTTGGGCGGCTCAGTCATTGAGCATCTGCCTTTGGCTCAGGTCATGATACTAGGCCAGGGATCAAGCCCCGCATTGGGCTCCCTGCTTCTCCCACTTCCAGGCCCCCTGCTTGTGTTCCCTCTCTCGCTGTGTCTCTCCCTGTCAAATAAATAAATAAAATCTTAAACACACACACACACACACACACACACAATGAGATAGCACCTTGTACCAGTTAAAATGGCAAAAATTATCAAAACAGGAAACAACAAATGTTGGCGAGGATGTGGAGAAAGGGGAACCCTCTTACACTGTTGGTAGGAATGCAAGATGGTACAGCCACTCTGGAAAACAGTGTGGAGGTTCCTCAAGATGTTAAAAAGAGAGCTACCCTATGACCCAGAAATTGCACTACTGGGTATTTACCCCAAAGATACAGATGTAGTGAAAAGAAGGGACGCACACACCCCAAGGTTCATAGTAGCAATGCCCAGAGTAGCCAAACTGTGGAAGAAGCCGAGATGCCCTTCAACAGATGAACAGATAAAGAAGAAGTGGTATATACAGACAATGGAATATTACTCAGCCATCAGAAAAAAATGAATACCCACCATTTACATTGACACAGATGGAACTGGAGGGGATTATGCTAACTGAAATAAGTGGAGCATAGAAAAACAATTATCATATGGTTTCATTCATATGTGGAACATAAGGAATAGCACGGAGAATCATAGGGGAAGGGAGGGAAAACTGAAGGGGGAGAAATGAGAGAGGGAGATGAACCATGACAGACTGTGGACCACAGGAAACAAACTCAGGGTTTCAGAGCAAGGGGGTGGGGGATGGGGTAGCCAGGTGATGGGTATTAAGGAGGGCACACGTGGTGATGAGCTCTGGGTGTTATATGCAACTAATGAATCACTGAACACCACACCAAAAACTAATGATGTACTCTACAGTGGCTAACTAAACATAATAAATAAAATAAAAATAAAAATAAAAACAATAATCTGTTGGATGTTTCCTTTAGCTTCTCTTTCATTACAACATAACTAATCCCTCATAGGTGAAAAAAGACCTAAATAGAGAATGTCCTTTCCTCTGGAGATATTTTAAAATTTTTATTTATTTATTTGAGAGAGAGAGAGAACATGAGAAAGCAGAGGAAAAGGAAAGAGCAGACTCGTCACTGAGCAGGGAGCCCCACGCAGGGCTTGACCCCAGGACCCCAGGACCCTGGGACCCCCAGGAGCACAACCTGAGCTGGAGGCAGACGTTCAGCCGACTGAGCCACCCAGACATCCCTCCTTTGGTGATTTAATCATTTGTACTCAATCTGAAAGCAACTACTATTGCCACTCTTCCAAGAATTAAATGTTGATGTTATTTTATTTTTGCTGCATACATCAGAGACGTATTTGCCTCTGTCATAGAGTGTTAATATCCTTTCTACAAATATGTTGTATATCCCAGAGAGACAGAATGCTTATTGTGCCCAACCAAGACACAGCGTGTGTATGAAGTTAGTTAGCTCATGACTTGTTACTGAAGTGAACTCATCAATTGGAAGATGTCTACCCACAAAGTGTAAGGTCTCCCAATGTCATCTCTGACCGAGAACCCAATGTGTTGGGGTCGATGGGGCACACACTATGAAGACTGAAGCGAGCAGGACTTCCTGACTTTCATGAGCGCAGGTTTCCTATCACGTGCAGCTACTGTCAGGAAAATAGCCATGGAATCTCTTAAGGGCATCTATGCACCCAACTTGGCCCTGCTTCCCCATCTTTGCCATTCTCGCTGCTTTACTACTCTCGCCAAAAACACTCTTTTCATTCCTGGAGTCCTGGAAAGTCAGGCCAGGGTTGGCCACGTGACCTCCAGTCAGTCTGTATTCTGCCTCAGAGGTCACAGGCAGTGTGAGCCACATCTCACCCAAGAACCAGTGTTAATAGGACTTTGGTAGGAATCTAGTGTCCCAGATCTAAAAAAGGGCAGCTCGATGGGACAGTTCCCAAAGATTTCTTTTTTTTTTACTTCTCACCCAATCAAGTACCAACCGTACTGATAGCTAAATCCAGATCAGATGACTGCCCTGCAAAGTACACTCATACAACTCTGCTATAATGCACGCTATACAGAGAAGCAATAATGTCTCCAATAAATCTACTGGGAGCACTTCCCAGCCTCCATCAGCAATGGCAGGTTCTCACTTAAGAATAGAAATAGTTATTTTAAAAAATATATATTCCTTTCTAGAATAGCTGTAAAATGTGCATGAACTTGATGCCAGCCTTTGACAGGGAAATTTAGATTTAGGTCACTCGATTTATGCCTCGGAGGGGCACAAATTCCCCAGAAGATTAAACTTTCATTAAGTTCTTTCTTTTATTTCCTGCCTTTGCACCCATCATATCATAAGTTCCATAACTGATGTCTTACTGTGGTCATAAAAATGGCTGGGCTTGAACTTTGGGGACCTGTCAAACACCTCTCCTTCTCCCCCTCCCCTCCCCCAATAAAAAACCTTTTAGAGAATGGCACTTAAATTGACAGTCTCAGTGGTCACCCTCACCAGCCTATGTCAATGAGAATGTGCTTGGAAAAGACGGAGAAGGTAATGTGCACTTTAGACAATCACATTGTGAGGCCGATATTCCACACTCCCCTGCCCTCTACCCCCCTATTGTTATGACTAGACAAGGGATCATACTGAATAGATTAACCAGTCATTGACTTGGGACACCTACTGCTTGGAATGCCATTGCACTTGGAGTGAAAGGAGATAAAAATGTCTCCCTTCTACCCCTGATCCCCTACTCTGTGGCAATATTTCTGCCACAGAAATACTTGGCTGTCAGCTCCAGCAAAGCAACCCTGCACAGCCACAGTGGTCTGTTGTCAGGATGAAAAATGGTCCCGTGCAAAAGGTCTCGGGGCTTCGATGCTAACAGTCAAGGAGTCCTAAGTCAGGCATTTGAAAGAGAACTTTGGTCTTGCTGTTAAATACCACTTAATACTGTCCTGCCTGATAATCCCTGCTGTTTAACAACGGTGCGATCGTGGCCCAGCCATGGCAGAATGCCTTTTCAACAGGGGGAAAATGGCCAGATGTCATACATTTGCTTGGGAGAAAAGAAAATACATCTCCTTGCATCCAGTGAAAATTGTAATGCTTTAAAAAAAAAAAAAAATCGCAGATGCATTATAGCCTTGATTCATCATGAGAGTTCACAGCCAAGAGAGGAATGAAATTCTATCTGAGGTTAGCTATAGGTGAAGAGCAAAGAAGCTTGATCTAGCCATGAGAACTCCAGCTCATGCCTCTGTTACTGCAACTAGTTGGCTGTCAGTGAGAAAATTCAAACCAGTTATTTGGATCTGGACGTTAAGTAATAAACTGACTTCTTCATGCATCATGTACACTTGAACTTAGAACTGTGTATCAGCTCACGTATTCACTGACTTTTTTTTTTTTTTTGCTTTGTGCAAAGTCATCATCAGTATAGTAAAAAGCATAAAGGACTTACCTACCTGTGCTAATTGTCTCTTTAATTGTTTTCCAAGTAAAATTTAATTATTTCAGGATAATTCTTTTACCTAGAGCCACAGGTGATAATTGTTTGGGTTGTTTTTGTTTTCTTTTTTTAAGATTTTTTATATTTGTTTATTTTGGAGAGAGAGAGAGAGAAAGAGAGAACCCCAAGCAGACTCCCTGCTGAGTGTTGAGCCTGACATAAGGCTTGATCTCAGAGATCAGGACCCTGAGATCCTGACCTGAGCCGAAACCAAGAGTCAGATGCATAACAAACCAAGCCACTCAGGTGCCCCCACAGGTGACAGTTTTTATGATTGTTTGCAAAACTTTAGAGGCCAGAAAACAGTATAATATGCTTAATTTTAACTCAACTGCCCCCATTTTCTGGTGGTTCTTTAGATAATATGCTTAAAATATCTCTGTGCATATGCATCAATTTGTAATGCCTCAGAAGGAAGTATTTAAATGAAGAAGCAAGATGTATAAAATACATACATACATACATTAAACTTAACTCAGTTTCAGGGAAACAAAAGTTTATCACCATAATGGGCCAAAAGAGGAAGTAGAAGCACTAGTAAATGGAATTTCTAAGTTTCTAAGGATGTTGAGATGGACCAGGGGTCTTTCCAAAGCTGCTGAGAGCAAGATTCTTTCTCTGAGTAGAGGCTCTAATCTATTACCCACCCATACGCTACTTCTTCTGAGGCCGAAACATAAAATGGATAGATGGAGGTGGCAGAAGGAAGCCTCTGGAGGCACAAAGACATTGAATACCTCTTTTATTGACCTAAACAGTCTATCTTTTCAGAATCACCTCTATTCCCTGGCCTGAAGAGTGACACCCACATTTCTTCTACATAATTTTTTAACATTATTTGAGAGTAATGAAGGTATGTCAGGAGAATCTGACACCCTGGAAAGGATAACAGATATGAAACTGGCCACCATAGCTTGATTTGGGGGATTTGGGATGGCTATAGTTACACATTTAAACCTAAACCCACTTCAAGGGACCTCTTTGACACAGTCAGTGTGACACGGCTAACTTTCAAGTCACCCTTACTTACTCTCTTCACTAAACCTCAAACCTCAAACAACCAAAGAAACAGACAAAAGACAAAAAATAAACACACAGAAAGTAACCTATTAGACCTCAGACTTGTGGTTTATTTTGAAATCTCAGTGAATTCCTGAAATAGTTCAGTTATAACTTCTCCTTTGGCTTTGTCACCTCCTATCAGATATAATAGCTATTTCTAAAATATGCCATATCTTTCCTACTATTCTGTAAGTTTCTTGAAGTTAGCAGTGGTATCTAACATTTATATCCATAAGGACAGCTAGCTCAGTAGCTTGCTTTCAGCAAATACTGTTCAATACCCACGCATCTTCTAAAATATGTTAATAAATATTCATTTTAAAAAATTTTTATTTATTTATTTGAGAGAGAGAAAGACCATGCACCAGTGGGGGTGAGGGGGGAAGAAGGGGAGGAGGGAGAGAGAGAAGCAGGCTCCCAGAGCAGGAAGGCAGATGCCTGGCTCAATTCCAGGACCCTAGGATCATGACCTGAGCCAAAGGTAGATCCTTAACTGACTGAGCCACTCAGGCACCCCAATAAAGATTCTTAAAAAAGAAAAGGTTTTTTTTTTTTTTTTTTTTAAGGAGAAAGATAACTTATTTTAAGTCATTAATAACATTTATAACCCCATATTAAATGAAGTTAAACTAGAAATAACTCATTTCCACTTATATTTCACAAAACCATTTTCTTTCAAAACCTTCAACAATAGGATTTTTCTTTTAAAAAATCTTTTGAGACATTTATCACATTATTTCTCAAAGCACCTGACTTTTACCTTTTTATAAGAATGTTGACTCCATCCTTACACGTTCATGTTACTGGGAGTTTTAGCACACGCCATGTGGCCCCATTTGAATCATATAAAGGTGATGTTCACTTTGAATGTTTGTGATCATCATACTAACTTTTAAAAGTGATCTGTAAAGGTCTAATTTACAAAGACATCATTTATAATTTCCCCCCTTATTCTCTCAAATCATCCTATATGCATTAAAAACTATTCTGATTGATTTGCTTACAAGTTAATATATCTTTCTGAACTACTAGCTGCATGCTAACATTAAATAACTAATAGAGTATCTTACAATAGGAGAGACTTTGTAAAGATTGAAAGTTAAGACTTTTTTTTTTCTTGTCTGATGTCTTTGTCAATAAAACACTCACATACGGGCATTACTTATGTGATCCCTTTTTAGGTTCTGCATTTTCCGTAGGATATTAGAGTTTAAAATGTTCTGAGAGATCTTGCTGAAAAGAAAAAAAAAAGACACAAACTTGACCATTTCTTCAAACATATCTTACAGGATTTCTCATGAGAAATAAAAATGATGTGTGTCAAGCATTTGATATAGAAGAGACATACGACAAAGGAAAGGGGTCAAGTTTACCATTAATAAACACTAATAACACTTAATGAACAATGATAGCAAAAGTCAATGAATCCTATGTGTCACCTAACGGGTTTACATCTGGAATCTTCCAGGTGGGGAAGATACTTCTCTTTTCTCTCTCTCTTTCTTTTTAAGATTTTATTTACTGAGAGAGAGAGAGAGAGGGAGTGAGCACAGAGGGACAGTGAGAAGGAGAAGCTGACTCCCCGCTGAGCAGAGACACCCGATGATGATGATGATGTGGAATTTGATCCCAGAACCTGAAGATCACGACCCATACCCAAGTCAGATGTTTAACCCACTGCACCCCCCAGGTGCCCCAGGAAGACACCTTTCAATCCCACTTGTTCAGATGAGGAAACCTGGAGACTCACGGATGTTACGTCATTTACGCAACCAGAAGGTAGGGCAACTAAGTAGCATCCCGAGGCTTACCTGCCTCAAAGTCTGCTCTACAGTTCCAAAAGGATACATTAAAAAAATACATATTTTATGCTGATGCCCTTTTCAAAACAATCACAAGATAACTGCTGAGTATGAAAATTTAAATCAACAGTCACTACAGAAGGAGGGTTCCATTATTTCTACCTCAGCCCCTTAAGATCTACAGTGAAAATGACAATGCAGCTCATTTACACTAATTATATTCAAACAGGGCTTGTTTCCTCTCCCGCATGGCTTCTCCTGAGCCTTGGGCCTAGCTCAGGCCTGGGTGTCCTCTGCCTGCGTACCTGACTCATCCGGATTGAGTCAGCACTCTTGCCCCAGGACCTGCCTGTACCCACCTGAGACTCCTTCGCTGCTGTCTTCTTGCTTGTGTTTACGGTATACACAACTGCTATCTGGAAGAATCAGCAGACGGAAACCCTATGACTTGCTAATTAGATTTCCCAAAGATAGTGTCAAATTAAAACCGGGTGCTCTAAATTCACATAAACATCAAGGGATGCCACAGCCAAAGTCTGGGCTCTCCTTGAGAACTGGCAGCAACTTTTTCTTTTTTTTTTTTTTTTTCCTTTAACCATTCTCTTATCTGAGCTGAAGAGACCTGCCTCCAGCAAAGGATTGCCCCGAGCACTTACATACTTGAGTAAACAACAATGGTGCTGAGCTCAGGGTGTTTTCTTGGCCTCCAAGCTCCATCTGACTGCAAACTGAATCCAGAGCTGGGCAAATGGAAGGAAATAAAACATCTGCAGCCCAGCCCAAGCAGCACCTCCCAAGTCAGTTCTCTGGGTGGCTTACAGCCACCTGGTGCACAAGGGCTGTCAGGAATCAGCTTGGATGGGACTCCCAGCTCAGCCGTGGGACCTTGGGCAAGTGACTGAAATCTTCTGGTCTCCTGTCTACTCTTCAGCCTCCTCATTTGCAGAATGAGGATCTGTGATCTCCCAGGCTTTCTGTGAGTTTCAAAAAGACACCCCTACATAGGCCTGCCCTTCAGTTAAGCCTTGAACTAATGTAAATGCCTTTGCTGCTGTTTCCATTGTAGATGTGGAAATGGCAGAACATTCCCAAGTCCTGTTCACACCAAGAATAAAACTCGAGGCACAAAAAAAAAAAAAAAAAAAAAAAAATACTAAAGCTTGAAGTAAGCATGGAAAGCAGCCTTGACTCTGAATGCCTGATCTCAGAAATCTAAGAGGGCTTAGACAAGGCCAGGAGGTGAGCTGGAAACCACACATGGATGGTTTAATTTCTATCCCAGGTTATTCTTAAATTTTTTGCAGTAGTTTGAACAATGCAGGGGGGTAGGGGCGCCGACTCTTTGCATAGTCGAAAATCCCCATATAAATTTTGACTCCCCCAAAACTTAACTATTAACAGCCTACTATCAACCAGGAGCCTTACTGATAACATAAACAGCCCAATAACACATATTTTGTATGTTATATGTATTATATTTGTGTTCTTATAATAAAGTCAGCTAGAGGAAAGAAGACTTTTTTTTATAAAGATTTTATTTATTTGACAGAGAGATCACAAGTAGACAGAGAGGCAGGCAGAGAGAGAGAAGAAAGCAGGCTCCCCACTGAGTAGAGAGCCCGATGCGGGACTTGATCCCAGGACCCTGAGATCACGACCCAAGCCAAAGGCAGCGGGCCAACCCACTGAGCAACCCAGGCACCCTGAAAGAAGATGTTATTAAGAAAATCATAAGGAAAAGGGAGTTGGGGGAAATTGGAAAGGGAGGTGAACCATGAGAGACTATGGACTCTGAAAAACAATCTGAGGGTTTTGAAGGGGCAGGAGTTGGGAGGTTGGGGGAACCAGGTGGTGGGTATTAGAGAAGGCACGGATTACATGGAACACTGGGTGTGGTGCAAAAACAATGAATACTGTTATGCTGAAAATAAATAAATAAATAAATAAATAGATAGAAATAGGCCCTTAAAAAAGAATAGGCCCTTAAAAAAAAGAAAGAAAGAAAATCATAAGGAAGAGAAAACACACTCATGGTGCCATGCTTTATTTATAAAAAAGAAAAATCTGTGTATAAGCAGACCCACTCAGTTCAAACCCATGTGGTTCCAGGGTCCACTAGGAATGAGATAATGTTTCCAGAGCATTTAAATTCTTGTTCCCAGGAGCTGGTGAGAAAGACTATTAACTGTTTAATTCTCACACTTCCCCTTCCTATACTCTTGTCTTCATTCCATGGTAGATACGACAGTAAAAATAAGGTACAAAGAAATGGAATCAATGGAAAATGTGTAGCATAAGTCAAGTGCATGGAGCCAAATTATTTATATGCCTAAAAATACTACAACACAAAACGTTAAATATGTTCAGAGAACATCTATTAAATTTAGAGGTTCTTATCATGGGGGACGAATACCATATTTTCCAAAAAGGGGGTCCTTGTTTCTGTAAGAGGCAGAACTCTAGTGTGAGGCCAGATGACAGTTCTTTTGTTCTGTATTATAAGTCTCTTTTCACGCTGTGAGATTCCAATAATCAAATAACTTCTCAGTTATTTGCTCAGATAATTTCACACTTCCACAAAAGTCACTTAAGATTCCAAAAAGACTGTCTTTCAGAGGCACACTGAAGATATTTTGGTTGAGGATGTCTCAACTCCAATTTGAGGCATTTTGGATTCCTTAAGAGGAAGAGAAATGTTGCATCATCAAAGTGTCTGTGGCTTAATCTATTTCCGGCAGACTAAAAGCACCAAATACTTAGACCCTGAGTCCCAAGAAAGTTCCATTCTCGTTAGGGACAGTCAGGAGACCTGCAGCCGCAGACCGCCCAGTGAACTGCTTTCCGACGCCACGGTTCCACCAGGCACCTGCTCGATTGAGAAATGCTG
Organism: Mustela putorius furo; assembly: GCF_011764305.1. Taxonomy (NCBI): domain Eukaryota; kingdom Metazoa; phylum Chordata; class Mammalia; order Carnivora; family Mustelidae; genus Mustela; species Mustela putorius. The sequence continues at coordinate 12,093,082 of NW_025421399.1, forward strand.
GACACGTCAGCTCTGATTCACTGCCCCTGCTCAGCAAGATACCATCATCATTCACCTTTTCTAGAGATAGAACCTGAGTCTCCAGTGAAAACCTACATGAGGAAGTGCATCCCACATCTTACAAATGGTGAAAGATGTCTAGGTAAGAAAACTCAGACACATCCACGTAATTTTCAAAACGATAAAATTTGGGGTCTTCTGTTTGTCTCTTGTTAACTGTGACGGACAAAGCTTCAGCGGAGTGCTCCCTTTTCTATCACGTCATTGTGTTAGATACCCCCCACTCCCAACAGTCCTGCATCATGGGTGATAACTGTCCTCATTTTGTACCATAGAAAACTAAGACTTAGAAGGTTTACCTATACCACTAGCTAAGTGGACACGTCACAGTTGAAGCTGGAGTCTTTATGGTCTTTTTACTCTCCCATCCTGCCTTTGCACGCTTCTTTCATCAGACTGTCTTCTTGACATGGGAGGCTTAAGATTTCCTGAACATACACCTAGTATCACAGGTCTGACATGGGTGCCTCAGCCACTGCAAGAACAGTGGCCAATCTTCTCAGTAAGGGACTAATAATAAACAAATTGAAGGAGCGCAGGCTTAGATAATTTTTATACCATTTCACATGTCCAATACTTATTACTTTCTTCTTTTTAAAAAATTCCTTCAATTCAAGTTACGACCCTGCCTGAGGTCGTAACTCCTTGAGGAGAAAGACTGGGCAAATGAGAGGAACTCAAATATCTGTGAATGAATGAATGAATAAAACGATAAGACAGGAACTAATGATGTAGATACAAGATAACTACATCAAGTAGCCAAAGCCAGACACAAAAACATGGTCTTAAATTGTATCTTGACTGGTAATTGTGTACATCACCATGGCGTCGGTGATCCCGTGGGTGGGAGAGTCGTGGGGGTGAGTGCGTTGTAAGCTGAAGATAAATGTACGCTCACCTCCTACTCTCCAACCCCAACAGGGTGGTTTGTGCGGATAATTTTTATACCATTTCACATGTCCAATACTTATTACTTTCTTCTTTTTAAAAAATTCCTTCAATTCTAAGCCTTTTACTGTGCACTTTGGCTTCGGCTTTGATTCTAAAGGGAAAATAGCCATAATACAGGGTCTGTTGTAATTAATACAGCTTTTGCTATTGGACTCTCTCTCCTTCCCTTTCCTTTAATTAAGTTTAGGCCATATCCTCAGCAGACATTAGTCAACCAAAAAGTGCAAAGAGAGAGGGGGAAAACAGAACAGTTAAAAAAGTATCAGTCCCCTCTCCCTAAGTTAAAAACCAACCAATAACCTCACTTCCTGGTATGATTGGTATTATTATAGTACAGCTCTTGATGCTGGGTTTCATTACAGTAAACCCATGGTTTCGCTAAGGCATTTTCCCATGAGAACATTTTAATTAATTTATTAATTACAAATGAAGTTACAGGTGTTTGAGTGGGTTGGTGGTAGTGGTGTGTGTGTGTGTGTGTGTGTGTGTGCGCGCGCTTGCGTGTGCAATGAAGCACATGCACGTGAGTGTGTGTTTTAATTGCTTCTGTACCCACCCCCCTGGCTCAACCTGTCCAGGCTGGCGAGCAGCCCTGGCAACTGATTCTCAGACAAGTCAGTGCCGGCGACCTGTCATGTGACAGGATGATCCCGTCAGGCCCGCACGGCTCTGCAGGAAAATAACATTGTCATGGTCAGGCATCAGGCACTGGCTTCTTGGCACCTGGGCCCTGGCTCTGGGGTAGAAGTTGGCAGCAGTCTCCTTAGAGATGGGGTGTTATTTCTAACTATGATCAAATGTTTAGTTTAGTTTAGTTTAGTTTTTTTTCCTCTTTTTCTTTTTCTTTTTTTTTTTTTTTAAAGCTTCCTCTTCATGCCAAAGAAGGTTTGGTCTCTATGCCAGGGTTAGCGCCTTGCTAATGATTTTCAGTTTCTAACTTAGAGATAGCAACCGGGCCATGGTCCTTGCTCTCCCAGTCTAAACCCCTGCAGCTGGGGTCTCAGTAAAGTACCATTAAAGTGGACAGGCAAAGATTCGAATACAGCCGCCTCCTAGGAGGAAATCGGCCTAGTAGAAAGAGCCAAGACTTTGAGATTGGACTGAGCTTCAGTCCATGTTTTGTACTGAATTAAATATTGAGCAACTTACTAAATACCAAGGAGTCTCACTTTGCCCATTAATAAAGAAGCAATAAAAACAGCTACCTTCGGGCGCCTCAGTGGCTCAGTGGGTTAAGCCGCTGCCTTCGGCTCAGGTCACGACACCAGGGTCCTGGGATGGAGCCCCACGTCGGGCTCTCTGCTCAGCGGGGAGCCTGCTTCCCTCTCTCTCTGCCTGCCTCTCTGCCTGCTTGTGATTTCTCTCTCTGTCAAGTAAATAAATAAAATCTTTAAAGAAAAAAAAAACAACAGCTACTTTCCAGACCATTGTCAAGGTCAAGGTTAGCAGAAGGTGAATATGAGTTGTGTGACACACAGTAGGCACTCAGTAAATGTCCATTATTTCTTAACGTCATTACTATTATTATTCTTCATAAATCCTGCAATAACTATTGGGTTGTTTTCGTTCTCAGCTCTATGGCTTCCATTTAAAACAATGATTCGTTTCTATTTCTAAAATTGAATATACAATAATAAGTAATTAAAGCAAAGCAACCCAGTTCTGTATTTCCCTTTTGCCCCTCGTGCTAACTTACAAATGTAACTTACAATGGTTAATGTTAGGAATTATTAAAGTCTTATTAGTAGAGCTCCCTGAAGCTTTATTGACATATTCTGGAGTCATAATCAAAAACTTATGTAGTATTATCACCCTACTTTAATTAGGAATCTTTATGACACATTACAAATAGGGCCCATAACCCTTAAAGTATCCTTATATCTACAGTTTAACCTCAAATGGAGACTGCAATTTGCAAAATAAATAAATAAATAAATATACAAGTAAATTATAAAAATAATAAAAATCATATGACAATTTTAGTATTGATCTTGTAGGGAAAGAGTCTAGTATGGTACTATAGTATACCTCGTCTGTTCTCTTGTTCAAAAACTTATTGCTAATTAAAATAAACATTAGATTCCTGAGGTTTACTGAAACTTTATAGCTTTTTTTTTTTTTAAAGGGCAAGTGTGTGTGTGAGAGAGAAAACGAGCAAGAGAGAGATAAAAGTTAATTAATAGAATTTGGCATTTCTCCAAAATACACTCTGTTGAGTTTGAGGTATTTGAGATTGGGCAATTCAAATGGGTTGGTATGTGAAAAACATCTGTCATGATGGGTCTTGCCATAAAATGCCACTCACTGGGAAGACACAGCAACATCTTCAACAGCGTTATTACAACTTTCAGAAATGTCCACTTCCCATATGACACCATTAGGTGTTTTGGTCCTGATTGCACAATATTCTGTATTGATTATAACACTTTTCACCTCCTGAGATTGGCTTCAAAAGTTGAATGGTGAGTGAAGTCATTGGTTCCCCCTTGGATCTGATTTATGTCTCCAGTGGGAGCTAGTTTTTCCACTGCTTCTTCTTAAATGGAGTTGGGCAAGTTTGATTGGGTTTGGAGAACCTTATCTGGGACTATTTATAATCTATTAGTCCCCATTTACTACGGGGCCTGGAACTAATTGCACATAAAAATTCTCAACTAGTTTTTGAATTAAAACAGTTATTTTTATGGCAAGAGCTGGGTTTCCCAAAGGTTGTTCCATGAAATACTAGTACCATGAGATGCTCCTTGGAAAGGGATTTACTGTATTCAAATAAATTATAAGGGAAACATTGCATCCATTCTCCCTCTTGTTTGCATATTGCCAGGTTTTAGGGTCCACAACAGCAGTATCAGTGTAGATGTTGTCGATCATCCAAGCACGTAGCATGGTGAAGAGCTGGTAGACATGTGAAAATACTGTTGATAAATGAAGAAACTACCGAAGGTTTGAAAAGTCCTGTAGTAAAGAACCCCATTTAATTTTGTTCAACCAAAGATTTTCCGAATTTGTAAAGATCAACAGAACGATTCTCATCGTACATTACAGAGAACTGTCTTCCAAAGAAACATTTTAGGAAACTCTGGCCTAGAGTATTAATCACATTCTTCTTTTTTTTAAATAAGATTTTATTTATTTATTTATTTGACAGACAGAGACCTCAAGTGGGCGGAGAGGCAGGCAGAGAGAGAGAGGTGGAAGCAGGCTCCCTGCTGAGCAGAGAACCTGATGCAGGGCTGGATCCCAGGACCCTGGGATCATGACCTGAGCTGAAGGCAGAGGCTTTAACCCACTGAGCCACCCAGGTGCCTCAATCACATTCATTTTAAAAGAAGTGAATTATATATGCATTCATTCATTCAACAAATCTTTTGGCATCTACTATGTTCTATGCCCTGGGGGGTATATCAACCAACAAAACAGAAGCTCTTCCATTGTTAAACTGATAGTCTACTTGGGGAAATATGACACACATATGTTTTAATACCAGGCGACATGTGGTGTCAGGAGGGGTATGAATTAGAAGACTCTGATGTGAGAAATAGAAAAATAATTACACTTGGATATCCTCATGATGCAAAGGTTAGGGAGCATTTTCTGTTTGTATAATTCATGTACGATCATTGCTTGCACTTAGCTTTTAATCTGTAGGATTTATGCAGAAAGTCTACTACTCCTATAAGAGTGAAGAGTGTGCAGACTTATAGTACTCCTGTAAAGAGTACTTTCTTACCCTAGAAAGAGTAAGGCTACTTTGATTTCACAAATGTTTAATGGCTCTAACAGACCCTCAATTATTTTTCACCCAGAAATACAACAATTTGCTTTACTCAGAGTCACCAAGACCATCCCTCACACAGTTGCTATCCCTGACGCCAGCTGCTATCATTTATTTTCTTTGACTACAGCGGCTATGGAAGCCAATTAAGTACAGGGAATGAATGAGACGAAATGTGGTAGGTGTTGGACAGTCAGGAGAGGTGGAGACACTGTTTAACTGAAGAGTACCTGCTCCTTTTTAAAAGGCTGTTGGCGACCAGTTACAACTGTTGTCATGAGACTAAAGTCAGCAAATTTTTCCAGTTGTCAAGAGAAGCCATATATCCGGATTTTTGTCTACAACATTTCAGTTATATCCTTTTTAAAAATATTTAAAATACCAATTCCACTACACACATATGTGTGTACATGTGTGTTTGCCTGCATACATATATATGGCAGGTTCAACAGACACACTGATTTTCCTTTCTCCCAAAAATCCCACTAAAAGTTATAATAAAAAAATGAAAAAAAAAAAAAGATGTACATCTTAAAGATGTAGAAAACTCAAGAGGGACAAAAGCAGCACAAGGTTGTTGAAAGCTGGGAAAGGGATGGGCCAGTGGTAATGGACTTAACTGACCCAAGGAAGTTAAATCCAAAGTTTGGAACAAGGAAAGGTATATTTTATCTGAATTTCTGAAACTGGGGAAGGGTGTTTTGGAATTGGGGAAGAAGGAGAGACAGCTAAGATCAGAAGGACTGAGCAGCTGATAGAGAAGCGCATAGATCCTCACATGCTTGTTCTGGCACTGTGAGCAACTGTTCGCCCTCCACTTTCAAGAATTTGTAGATTCATCCTGTGGCTGATCTGAATTAGAGAGTCTGTGGGTTGGGAGATGCCAGGTAAGGATGAAAACGTGGACACCATAATGAATGCAGAGAGGGGAATTAACCTATATGCTGGATTTTGAAAACAGAGTCCTTTTCCCCCCATCCTTCTCCCATTCTGTTCCAAACATACTGGCAGCCTGACCTGTAACCCCCAGACAAGAAACTGGAAGAATGTTTCCTTGGAGATCCAGCCGTATTCTCTTAGGATGCAGACATCAAGGGATCCCAAACCAATGCCCACCTAGATTATTCTTCAACAATACTACCAGTAGCCTCAGCATGATTCTAACGAGGGTTTTAGTCTCCACTACTCTTCACAAAACAGACAGCCGTGAATCAACAGATATCTGGAAAAGCCTCTAATGTGGGATGGAAGACCCAAAGTGTAAACACAGCAAGACCGGTCAGAGATTATCCAGGAAAAAAACCAAATCTTTAGAGAGAAACCAGACATTCTAATTTTCATTTAGATACTTAGTATCTAAATATCTCATACTCATACTTTAACCACACCAGGTGCCCCAGCCTGGGGAGTCTTGAGTTGCTCAAGCCTTACTCATGAACTTTCCTGCTGATTTCCCCAGAAGAAGATTTTGTAAACTCCCAGGGAACTGCAACCAGAGCTACTGTTCAGTTTATTTTCTCCGTGCAGTTCTCACATAACAGAGCCATCACCCTGTCCTTATACAGCTTACACACTGTGCTACTCAGTCTTGCAAGTTTACTATACATATTGTTTAAAGACAAATGCATAGGTGGTAACAACTTTAAAAATCAAACAAAGAAGCAAGAGAATGAGTGATTGTCACAAAACTCAGGACTGTGGTTACCTCCAGAGAAGGAAGTGTGTATTAGTTTCTGACAGCTGCTGTAACAAATTGCCATAAACTCAGTGACTTAAAACAAGAAAACTGTGTTCTTCTACAGTTCTATAAGTCAGAATATAAAATCAAAATGTCAGCAGGGCTGTGTTTTTTCTGAAGGCTTCCAGGGAGAAGCCTCTTCCTCTTCTTACTTTAGAGGCTGCCCACATCCCTTGTATCATCAAACCTTTGGTGTCATCATCACATCTTTTTCTGACTCTGACTTCCTAGGCTTCTTGCATACCTCTTATGAGGACCCTGTGAGGCCACTGAGCCCAGCTGGATAATTCCGTTCTCCTCATCTCAGGGTCCTTAACTTCATCACACCTGCAGTCTCTTATACTATGGGAGGTAACATATTCATAGGTTTCAGGGGTTAGGATGAGGACATATTTGTGGGCTCGTTATTCTGTCTACCACAGAAGAGGATGCAATCTTGGAAGGTCACAGAGAGTTGGGGAGGATTTTAAGGTAATGTCTTATTTATTAAACTGCATAATGGGTAACAAGTGTTCATTCTGTTTTAATCTTTTAGCCATACATATATATTTTATATACTTTTCTTTATATGTCACATGTTTCACAAAAGTGGGCTGTTCATATTACATATGTACCAGGTTTAGCTTATGGTGTCCAATTAGCAAATTTAATCTAGGAGGATTCTTACATCACAGGCCTACAATAGTAAAAAAGATGATGCAGACTTTATTTGGTGCTTTCAATTTCCTTTGGACTTGAGGCTGTAGGCAAGGGTAACTGTCTACATTTGGCTTTTAGAATGTAGCTGAACAGAGGCACTAATAGCTCTTTTGAATGGTCATCTGGGGTATATCATCAAAATGACAATTTGGTTTTATTTTGTTCTGTCTTTGAGGAGACATTCTGGGGTTCATTAAAAAAGCCAGTATCTGGGGCACCTGGGTGGCTCTTGTGGGTTAAGCCTCTGCTTTCAGCTCAGGTCATGATCTCAGGGCCCTGGGATCGAACTCCACATTGGGCTCTCTGCACAGGAGGAAGCCTGCTTCCCCTTCTCTCTCTGCCTACCTCTCTGCCTACTTGTGATCTCTCTCTGTCAAATAAATAAATAAAATCTTTAAAAAAAATTACAAAGCCAATATCCCAAATTTTTCTATATTCTCTTCCTTTTCTTGTACATTTCCACACGCTAACAGACTTTTTTTTTTTTTTTTTTTTTTTTGCTAACAGACTTTTTACAAAGAGCCAAGTGCATGGGTCTAAGGAATATTTAGTTCATGCGTAATTTCTCACTCTATGTGCCACAAGCCACAATAGTATTTTCTTGGCCACTCTCTTGAAATTTTCAGCTACTAATTATTTCCCCCCCATCATGCAAGCCAATCAGTCCTCCAGGAATGCTGGGAAACCTTCAGGCTTAAAGAATTTAGAAACGGTGGATGGGATATCATAATAAAAACAATCAATTAAAAAAACCTAGCATCAAAGTCTACTTTGAAAACTGGGGTAGGAGTAATCTTATCAGCAGGAATATTCTGGGTGAGTTTCTATTCAACTGTAAATTGGTGAGCAAGATTCACAGCACATTGAATCTGGGACATTTCCTTAGTGTTGCACTTACTCAAATGACTGAGCCCACTAATTTCTGTACAAATGGGTCAGAAGTTGAATGATTCCAAAATAAAATCTTATTTTCTTACAGTGTCTTTTGTTTTTTTTTTTTTTTTTTTCAGTCTAGGCAAGAAGCACAGGATATAGAAAATTTAGTTCAGTTCTTTCAAAAATAAAAAGTTACTATCTTAAAATTTCCAAGCAAGTTAGAAGATTATTGTTATTAACTGTCATAAATGAGAGCAGCTGGGAAATATCCAATTTTCAAGCTTGAAAAGTTTCAAAGGTATAAGAGCATGTTTCTCAGATAGTAGTTTAAACCATCTAAGTGCATGGCTTCTTCAAAGTAAAGTTTAAAGCTGTTGTCTTCATTTAAGTTGAAAATGCCAAAGCTAAGAGATGACATTATACAGGCTCATGGCAGATTATTTAAAATTTGTATTTTTAATCTGAAGAGGTGTGAACAAGAATAGGTTTCAACTGAGTCAAGATTTATTTCATTTGGATGTTAGGGAGAAATAAGTGCCTAAAATGATGAGCTTGCTCTGAGCCCATACTTTAAATTCAGGTTGATAGACTCTGCTACCAGCAGACACAAGTCTCTGACATACCAACCCTATTAAAAGCAAAAGTCTTGGGTTGCTTCCTTCTGCTTTTATCTCCAGTTGTGTGGTCTTGGATTTTAGGTTCTGGTTCTGATCTCATATCTGGTCTTGCTGTTACATTTTGGATTCAGGCCATCACTTGGCATTTGCTCTTCAGCAAAAATCCTCCCCACAAACACTGTGATAAGCTTTCTCCTTTGATTAAGGTAAAAAGCATGGGTACTTTCCACAAAGTCATGGTTTTCTTTATTGTTGTTGTTTTGGGTTTTTTTTTTTAAGATTTTATTTATTTATTTGAGAGAGATCACAAGTAGGCAGAGAGGCAGGCGGGGGGGGGGGGCGGAAACAGGCTCCCCACCGAACTGAAAGCCCAATGTGGAGCTCAATCCCAGGACCCTGAGATCATGACCTGAGCCAAAGGCAGAGGCTTAACCTACTGAGCCACCCAGGCGCCACAAAGTCATGGTTTTCAATTGCTGTTGTTTGCTTTAGTTTTTACTTTAGTCTTAAGTAGCACTGAATATGGGTTATGATCAGCCAAGTCCAAGTTGGATTGCACGAAGTTCAGCCTACTTCTTTTTCACTTCCTTTGCATTTGGGATTCACAGAATCTTGAGAACTACCCTCAAGTCTTCACTCCCCAAAGGATATCCCTTACAACAGAGTCAAAGTAAGAAAATCAGTAAAAAGAACAGAAAAGAATCTATGAATCAAATATATTTAGATAAGTTTGGATTAAGTATTGTTTAAGAGCTTCCTTTACTACTAAATTTTTCAGAATGGGTAATATACCTTGTGCTTCTGAACAGCACAATAGGTTAATCTTGTTTATAGTTTTCCTAATTGAAGCTTTGAGGGGTATGTTTATGTGTGTGTGTGCTATGTTTTATATGACTGAATCATACCTTAGGTGTTCATATCTTTAGTAAAAATCGAATGTATAGATTTTTAGATCAAGAATATTTTAAGAGGTGCCTGGGTGGCTCAGTGAGTTAAAGTCTCTGCCTTGGGCTCAGGTCATGATCCCAGGGTCCTGGGATTGAGCCCCAAATTGGGCTCTCTGCTCAACAGGGAGCCTGCTTCCTCCTTTCTCTCTGCCTGCCTCTCTGCCTACTTGTGATCTCTGTCTATCAAATAAATAAATAAAATCCTTAAAAAATAATATTTTAGAGTCTTTGACTGTATATCCAAAATAGCAGTAACACGATATCATAAACTCAGCAGATGAAATTTCCATGAAAGAAGAAAAACACAACTGTCTCTCCTGAAACAGGTCCTAAACAACTTGTCCCAACACATGGCAACACATAAGTTTCATGCATTTGCCTTTGTGAAAATTCTTCCACCCTTTGTCACAATATTATTAATAATAAATTAATAATAAAAAAATAAAAATTCTAGTAATAACCAAAACATAGTAAGCACAAACTATAGGCCAAACCTGTGCTTGACGTTTATCTTATGTTAATGAGAAATAGAAAAAGGCTCAAAGAGAATAATGAACATTTCTCAATTTTACTTAACTAATAAATGGTGGAGTTCACATTTGAATTCAAGACTAACTCTATCCTATCATCCATTCAACAAATCTTTGTTGAAGACATATATGTACAAGAAGTGAGGTCCATAATCTTTATTCTCATGGGACTTAATTTCTATTGGGGGAAAAATTATATATATATATATATATATATATGTATATATATAACATTTTACCTAGTTAAACCTCCCTCAATCATGACAAGCCATGTTCAAATAATATAGCTCCCTATCCCTAATGTAAATCTTGACCACTCTATATCTGGTGGTTATGGAAGAACTTTATTTTAAAAAAAAAGTGATAAGGTAGCATGTGAGTTGAGTGATGAGGAAGAGTGAGTCATACAAAGCTCTGAGGGAAAGATATGGCTTTGTAGAAATATCTGCAAATGCAAAACCGTGAAGCAGGAATGGTATTGATGAGAACCGAAAGACCAGAAGGGGCAACTTAGCTAGTTATGTTTGGAAGCCCAGTCTGAGATTAGATGTTATATGATGACGAGATTCAGTTTTATTTCAAATGAAATGGGAAGACATTGGGTCAGGGAGTAACATAATCTCAATCACAATTTTATAAGAACACATATGGTCTAGGGACTAGACAATAGGTACGGGGGTGGGGAAGGGGCAAATGTGTGTGGATGCCAAGAAACTAGGAAGCTACTGCAAAAGTTTAGACCAGTACTTTTAGGTCAACAGAAATAAGATGCAAGCCACATATATAATTTTTAATTTTCTTACAGCCACATTAAAGAAAAAAACAGGGTGCCTGAGTGGTATCATCAGTTAAGCATCTGCTTTCAGCTCAGGTCATGATCCCAGCCAAGGTCCTGGGATTGAGCCCCATGTTGGGCTCCCTGCTCAGCGGGGAGCCTGCTTCTCCCTCTCCCTCTGCCCTTGCTTGTGCTCGCTCTCTCTCTCTCTCTCTCTAAAATACATAACAAAAATCTTTAAGGAAAAAAGAAATGGGAAAGTAATTTTATTCATATATTTAAGTTAGGCCAAACTGCTCAATATATTATCATTTCAACATGCAATCAATATGTATTAATGGAATATGTTACATTCTTTTTTTGGGGTACTAAGCTTTTAAAATCCAGTGTGCATTTTACATTCACAATGCCCAGATTAGAGTAGCCATATTTTAAGTGCTCAATAGCTTCATATGGCAAATAGTTATAATAAAGGATGGTGCAGATACAGATAAACATTAATGGTAGCTTTGATTAGAGTGATTGTAATGTAAATGGAAAGAAGCAAAACACTTGGATATAAGTTTTAGGATTACTGTTAAGAGATGCAGAAGAATCAAGGATGATATTTAATGTTTTTGGTTTAAGCCATGTCTTAGTACGTTTGGGCTGCTGTAACAAAATACCATAGACTAGGTAGCATATAAATGACAGAAAATTTATTTCTGGAGGCTGGCAAGTCCAATCAAGACCAAGGCACCTACAGATATGATGTGTGGTGAGAACGCACTTTCTGGTTTACAGACACCTATCTTCATGCAGTGACCCTGCATGGCAGGAGTGATGGAGCTCTTTGAGGCACTGCTCCTATCCATGGGGCTCCACCCCCATGATCTAACCATCTCCCAAAGGCCCCAGCCCAATGCTCTCAAATTGGGGACTGGGTTTCAACATATGAATTTTGGGAGAAAACAAATATTCAATCTCTAGCAAAGTCAGGAGAGGGTGGCTTTATTAATTGAAGTTAATAAAAACTGGAGTTTTGTGACATGGTAAAGCTTGGTTTTAATGAGAAAGATGTTTAAAAGAGTAATCAAAATGCCAGTCCACAACAACTAAAATATTGTTTCCCATTAGCTGTAACTATGGCCTCTTCCAACCTACCTTATTGTTAACACCAAAGAGTATGATTGCCAAGGTATGGTCCACTGACTCTGAACCACAAGGATGTATATAAAAACGCACATTCCCGAGTCCAATGACAGTTCCACTGAATTAAAACAGCAGAGTTTCTCACAGTGTAATGGCATGATAATTTAACAGCGGTGTACCAGAGCTAGGTCACTCTTACTCACCCTTTTAAGAGTTGATAGTTAAATGTTCAGGAATTTTGAGTGCGCATTCATGTTGTATTGGTACCTTGCACTGACTGCAGTGAGAGTGTTTGCCCATGGAAATGCGCAAGTCCTACAAATTAAGGCTTTCTCAATCCCAGAGAGCGGGATGTTAATTACATGGAGTACACGCAAGGAAAGGGAGCGAGGACAAGAATATGAAGAAAGCCCCTATACATACACATTAAATATGCATAAATGCTTTATAAAATACAACAAAAGCAAACCAAAATATGAGTGGAAAGATTATATCCTTAGATGTTAAAAATTAGAGGTTTAAAACAGTATTATGCACTGGAGTTGAAGAACTTAGGAACTAAAATTTTAATACTGAGAGAAATAGGATTTCAGCATTGTATAATATAAATATAATCCCAGTGAATTACGAATTGGGTTTCCAGCATAAAGCCGAGAGTCCTAGAGGAGTTATCACGTATCCTTGTTGATGATGAGAATATGGACTAAATAATTCTAAACTTTGTTAAACAAATATAAAATATATAAAATATATAAATATATATATAACTGTCTCTCTCTCTTTCTCTCTCTCTCTCTCTCTCTATATATATAACACATGCATACTAAAATTCCTTAAAGAATGAAGCAAATAGGGATGCCGGGGTGGCTCAGTTGGTTAAGCAGCTGCCTTCGGCTCAGGTCATGATCCCAGTGTCCTGGGGTCGAGTCCCACATCGGGCTCCTTGCTCAGCAGGGAGCCTGCTTCCCCCTCTGCCTCTGCCTGCCACTCTGTCTGCCTGTGCTCGCTCTCTCCCCCTCTCTCTCTCTGACAAATAAATAAATAAAATCTTTAAAAAAAAAAAAAAGAGCTTCACTTAAAAAAAAAAAGAATGAAGCAAATACAAAGCATAACTTCTTTTTAAAAAGACTTTACTTATTTATTTGAGAGAGAGAGTATGAGCACGGGGAGGAGCAGAGGGAGAGGAAGAAGCAGATTCCCCGCTGAGTACGGAGTCTGATATGGGGCTTGATCTCGGGAACCCGAGATTATGAACGGAGCCAAAATCAGACATTTAATTGACTGAGCCGCCCAGGTAATCCCTACAAAGCATGACTTTTAAAACAGTAGGAGAATGAAATAGTTTTCAAAAATTTAATCTACAAAATCAAAAAAATAATAAAAAAACAGTTAAAGAAAAATACAAAATAAAATGACAGAAAATAATCCATAACATCAGTAATCAGAATAAATTTGAATAGATCCGATTTGACTATTCAAAGAGTAAGAATCTCAGACTGGACTTCTAAACATCTCCTAAATACACTGTTTGGGGAAAAATTCACATCATGATACAAAAATGTTTAAAACAATAGATCACAAATATATAGTAGACAAAATAAAATTTGTATAGCAACATAAATATTGAGTAATGGATTTTAATATGAGCAGCATGCATTGGATATAAGGCAACTGTTTCTTTCTTTTTTTTTTTTTTAAGATTTTATTTATTTATCAGAGAGAGAGGGGGAGAGAGCGAGCACAGGCAGACAGAATGGCAGGCAGAGGCAGAGGGAGAAGCAGGCTCCCTGCCGAGCAAGGAGCCCGATGTGGGACTCGATCCCAGGACTCTGGGATCATGACCTGAGCCAAAGGCAGCTGCTTAACCAACTGAGCCACCCAGGCGTCCCAAGGCAACTGTTTCTTAATCATTAATACAACTACGCCAAAAAGCTACAATAATAGGAATTAGTATAAACCTAAAAATAAGCCTTGAAATACACGAAGTAATGGACAAAAAGAAAATGACATATCTATAATTATATTCAGAACATTTTAAAGCATTTTTCTAAAAAAAAAAAAACTTGTTTGCAAAAACTAGTAATAATCACAAGTTGAAAAGGTATACTTAACAAGCCTCATCAATCTGATTCTCTGAACCCAACTTTTAAAAAGATTTGTTACTTTTAAGCCCACATTAAATATTTACAGAAAAAAAGAAAAAGAACAATGTCTCTAGGCCAAAAAGAATATCAACACATTTAACACATTACTTAAAACCATTTCTTTAACCATAGTGAAATAAAAGTGGAAATGATTTTATAAGTAAGTAGCCCCCAAACTTATTTTATATGTATATATATGATATATGCATGTGTGTGGATCTATGTGTATATTTTTATATATATATAAAACACATGAAAGAAACCATAACAGAAGTTGCAAAATACTTAAAACTGAGTAATTAAAATATTACAAACCCAAATCAGTGGAATGAAATTCTAGTTTTAAGATTAAGAGGGTGGAGACAAGTATGCTTTTTTCACTTCTTGGAAATCACCCCAAAACAAGAGCAAGAAAGAAATAAATGAACACAGACCTCATCCTTGAGGAAACAAAGAGGCATCTGTAACCTGGCCCCAGAGTAAATGTTCAAGGGCTGCCGACCGCACTGATCATCAAACAGGGAGCCGGGAAGAGGGAGCGCACACCTGCAGCTACATTATCTCTGACACGGGCAGCAGGACACACTCACCAAAGTAGGTGGGCACCCTGGAAGGAATAACCCTTATCTGTTGTTGGGAACAATGAAAACTGAGTAATTGGATTGGCAATGGGAGCTTCTTGGATCTGTTTGGCAAAACAGGATAACAGGGAGGCGGGGGTGGGGGGGGAGATGGGGGGAAGATACGAAGGAAGAATGAAGCGGAAACATCCAGATCTATACCCCATTTGTGCAGGAAGCTGTCAGTAAACGAGGCAGTATATGGGAGAGAGACTTTATGTCGTAAGCAGCCCTACAGATGGCATTCTCCCCCTCCTCTCTCTCTCTCTCATTCTCTCTCTCTCTCACACACACACAATCATGGTCCATCACTGAGGACTGCATCTACAAGATAACACAGCCCTGTCTCTTCCCCATTACTTCCCATATGCTTCCAGCAGTAAGTGATCTGTGGACAAGTCACAACCTACACAGACAATATATAATGATAAAAGGGCAACCGGGATTGCCTTCTCTGTAAAGACAGGTATGTATCTACGTGAAGACTGCTGTTTGATGTAAAAGAAATGGGCGATGCTTCTGCGTGCGGACAACCTCAGGGAAAGTGTTTCCCTATAGCCCTGCTTTGAAGAAAAGGCTGGAGGAGCACTGAAGAGCAGGAAAATTCCACAGACGTGTCAGCCATGCAACCATCAGCCTAAGGGTGCAGCAACAATGGGTTCAGAATGGGGACAGAGTTAAAGATTATGAATGACATAATATAAATGTTATATGTATCTGTTGAACGGTATATATATGCAGTATGAAATGTGTCATGTTCCAGTATATACTATGTACTGTGTGTGTATATGTGTGTGATGAGACAACATGTCAAAATCAAAATTTGGAAAAGGAACAGATAGAGAAATGATGAGATACTGTCATATGCTGCTTTGTTTTGTACTTGGAGTTTAAAAGATATAATTTGGGGCACCTGGGTGGCTCAGTGGGTTAAAGCTTCTTCCTTCGGCTCACATCATGATCTCAGGCTCCTGGGGTCGAGCCCTGCATCGGGTTCTCTGCTCTGTTCCCTCTCTCTTTCTGCCTGCCTTTCTGCCTACTTGTGATCTCTCTGTCTGTGTCAAATAAATAAATAAATAAAATATAACAAAAAAAATAAAAAGGTACAATTTAAAATATATGAAACAAGGGGCACCTGGGTGGCTCAGTGGGTTTTTAAAGCCTCTGCCCTCGGCTCGGGACATGGTCCCAGGGTCCTGGGATTGAGCCCTGCATCAGGCTTCCTGCTCAGCAGGGAACCTGCTTCCCCCCCTCCTCTCTCTCTGCCTGCCTCTCTGCCTACCTGTGATCTCTGTCAAGCAAATAAATAAATAAATAAATAAATAAATAAATAAATAAATAAAATCTTTTTTAAAAAAAGATATATGAAACAAATAATAGTGTAAAAATATAAGTATGAATGCAGGAACTACAAAAGTAATTTAATCTCTCAAATCCTGGTAACAGTGCAGAGAACATGAAAGTAGGTAAATTGTAAAGAAGAGTAAATTATGTTCAGTAATACTAAACACAGTATTTCAGTTGCCCCATCAGTATTCTCTAGAAAAGGGAGTTGAAAGGAGTGTGTAAGTTCTGATTGCAGAGTCCACTAGAGTGAAAAATAGTGAGCCCTTGGAATAATGAGAAGGAGCCACACGACACACAACAGAGTCAGGAAACACCAAATCATTTTGCAGAAGTCGGGTAAAAAGCAGCAGCAGCAGCGCATATGGAAAGGATAACTTAGATCGCGGTTTACACTCTCCGACTTTATCAGCAGATGTAAATTCTATAAAAATGTAAAAGCCGGAAAGAAAATAAAAGCCCCTCCCAGCAAAGATTACAACTCTAGAGCTCAGTGCAGACTGCAAACCCATATCCCCTAAACATGACACCCAACCAGAGGGACTTAATGGAGAGGATGTGGAGGGACTGTGGGAGGGGCCAGGACATAAAAATGTGGAGTGAGGAATAATAATCAAGTGAATGATCAAAGGAAATAAAGATCCCAATCTTAGTATAAACAGGGATGAATTCAGAGGAAAGGGCATTAAAATGACTACATAGTGAACATGAAAACTCTCAATTCACGGCGAATATCTAATAAGCGTGCATCACCCTGAACCAAACAGCATACTGGCAAATTTCTTAAGACAAAAGCACCAGGAAATACTAAAAGTACACAAAATCCTCAAAGTAGTAGATGGCGACCCATCTCTCCTAGTCATGACAAGTATGGGGATCGAAAAATAAATAACTCTAGAAAAAATAAATACAGAGATCTAATAGTGTGAGAGAGAGAGAGAGAGAGAGAGAGAGTGTGTGTGTGTTTAACTCTAGATTCAAGAAAAAGAGAAGAAGTCTTTACAAGGGCCTACATAAGATTCACAATTAAAAGTATATGAAGTCACCATAAAACCTTAGTAAATTTGGGGGCGCCCAAATTTTAGCTCAGTGGGTTAAGCATCTGCCTTCGGCTCAGGTCATGGTCTCAGGGTCCTGGGGTCGAGCCCCACACCGGGCTCTCTGCTCAGCAGGGAGCCTCCTTCCCCCTCTCTCTCTGCCTGCCTCTCTGCCTACTTGTGATCTCTCCCTCTGTCAAGTAAATAAATAAAATCTTACAAAATAAAACAAAACAAAAGAAAAAACCTTAGTGAATCCCAAGGAAACAGAAATAGGACAGTAGGACAGAGAACATTTCCTCACTAAAATAATAGTTATGGTAACAAAATTAAACAGAAAAAAAGAAACAAGGAAATAAAAATCTATAAAAAACTTTAAAACTGACAATTAAAATCCAAGATTACTGGAAATTAATATAGTGATTAAATGACTACTAATGAGATGAAACTCACAGGATAGCATCTGTGATATTCAATTAAATATTTAGAAAAATTCACATGCATAAACACTAAAACTGATAAAAATGAGGACTAGCATTCAATTTAATAGATGAACAAAAGAAAAATAAATGAAATCAAAAGGGAGAAATTCCAAAACTAAAATAAAACTAGTCATTAATGAATTTAGAGATATAAAAGAGAAATGACAATAACAAAAAATAGTTTGCAATGATTGTATACTTAATCTCTGCATGGCATGATTAGATTAGATTAGATTTTATTAATCTTTTTCAGGACATTATTTTAAATGGCTTCAATGTATTAATTTGGTTTGAATTTAAAGTCTTTCATAATAAGGATCAAGAAAACTAAAACTATTTTTTTGAATAGACAAAATAATTAGAAAGATTATTTAGGCAAAAATGGAGAGAAAGCAAAAATACACAAAATCAGCTATGAAAATATGAACAGAACCACAAATCTGGAAATTAAAAAAAAAAATTAGAAAGTATACCAATACTATTTTCTGGGAATACTGAAATTTTAGAACAAATGGATACTTTTACTTCTTTTTATTTTTTTAAAGATTTTTATTTATTTATTTTTGAGAGAGAGAGAGAGAGAGAGTGATCACAAGTAGGCAGAGCGGCAGGCAGAGGGAGAGGGAGAAGCAGGCTCACCACTATGCAGGGAGCCTGATTCAAGGCTCAATCCCAGGACCCTGGGGTCATGATCTGAACCAAAGGCAGATGCTTAACCCCCTTGAGCTACCCAGATGCCCCCAAATGGATATTTTTGGAGAAAAAAGTATGAATTATCAAAATTGATTTTAAAAAATGGGACACATCCTATCAAAAACTATTAATAAAACTAAAACAGTTATCAAAAATAACAAAACAAAGCAAAACAAAATATTACACAGGTCAATTAACTTTATAGATCATCTAAAAGTCAATATCTAAAACATAAAAATATAGTTGTTGTTTTTTTAGATTTTATTCATTTATTTGACAGAGAGAGAAAGGTCACAAGTAGGCAGAGAGGCAGGCAGAGAGAGAGGGGGAAGCAGGCTCCCTGCTGAGCAGAAAGCCCTGTGTAGGGCTTGATCCCAGGACCCTGAGATCATGACCTGAGCTGAAGGCAGAGGCTTTAACCCACTGAGCCACCCAGGTGCCCCAAAGATATAGTTTTTTAAAAGCTATTTTCAGATGATCATAAAACAGGTAAAGGTCACTAAGAGATTCTTTATAATTCTGTACAACTTCATACCCAAAGCAGATGAAAATAACAGAAGGAACAAAATATAAGGTGAATATATTTTATAAAATAATGTAATTTTTAAAAAAAATTTTATTTACATTTTTATTTTCTTTTCAGGGTCCAGAATTCATTGTTTATGCACCACACCCAGTGCTGTAAAAATATTTATAAGTATGAATGCAGGGACTACACTTCCCTCCACAATACCCTCCACCGCTCTCCCCTCTAAAACCCTCAGTTAGTTCCTCAGAGTCCACAGTCTGTCATGGTTCGTCTCCCCCTCCAATTTCCCTCAACTCCCTTCTCCTCTCCATCTCCCCATGTCCTCTGTGTTATTCCTTATGCTCCACAAATAAGTGAAACCATATGATAATTGACTCTTTTCTGCTTGACTTATTTCACTCAGCATAATCTCTTCCAGTCCCATCCATGTTGATACAAAAGTTGGGTATTCATCCTTTCTGATGGAGGCATCATACTCCATTGTATATATGGACCATATCTTCTTTATCCATTCGTTCGTTGAAGGGCATCTTGGTTCTTTACACAGTTTGGCAACTGTGGCCATTGTGGTACATTGGGGTACAGATGGCCCTTCTTTTCACTACATCTGTATCTTCGGGGTAAATACCCTGTACTGCAATTGCAGGGTCATTGGGTATCTCTGTTTTTAATTCCTTAAGGAATCTCCACACTGTTTTCCAAAGTAGCTGCACCAACTTGTATTCCCACCAATAGTGTAAGAGTTCCCCTTACTCCACATCCTCTCCAACACTTGTTGTTTACTGTCTTGCTAATTTTCGCCATTCTAACTGGTATAAGGTGGTATCTCAATGTGGTTTGATTTGAATCTCACTAATGGCTAGTGATGATGAACATTTTTTCATGTGTCTGTTAGCCATTTGTATGTCTTCTTTGGAGAAGTGTCTGTTCATGTCTTCTGCCCATTTTTTGACATCTGTTTTGTGTGTGTTGAGTTTGAGGAGTTCTTCACAGATCTTGGATATCAGCCCTTTGTCTGTAGTGTCATTTACAAATATCTTCTCCCCTTCTGTGAGTTGCCTCTTTGTTTTGTTGACTATTTCCTTTGCTGTGCAGAAGGTTTTGATCTTGATGAAGTCCCAAAAGTTCATTTTCACTTTTATTTCCTTTGCCTTTGGAGACATATCTTGAAAGAAGTTACTGTGGCCGATGTTGAATAGTTTACTGCCTATGTTCTCCTCTAGGATTCTGATGGATTCCTGCCTCACATTGAGGTCTTTTATCCATTTCGAGTTTATCTTTGTGTGTGGTATAAGAGAATGGTCGAGTTTTATTCTTCTACACATAGCTGTCCAATTTTCCCAGCACCCTTATTGAAGAGACTGTCTTTTTTCCACTGTATATTTTTTCCTACGTTGTTGAAGATTAGTTGACCATAAAGTTTTGGGTCCATATCTGGGCTCTCTACTCTGTTCCACTGGTCTATGCATCTGTTTTTGTGCCAGTACTATGCTGTCTTGGTGATCACAGCTTTGTAGTAAAGCTTGAAATCGGGCAACGTGATGTCCCCAGTTTTGTTATTGTTTGTTTGTTTTTTAACATTTCCTTAGCAATTTGGGGTCTCTTCTGATTCCATACAAATTTTAGGATTGTTTTCTCCAGCTCTTTGAAAAATGCCAGGGGAATTTTGATCAGAATGGCACTAAAAGTATAGATTGCTCTAGGCAGTATAGACATTTTATAATGTTTATTTTTCCGATCCATGAGGATGGAATGGTCTTCCATCTTTCTTCAATTTCTTTCATGAGTGTTCTGTAGTTCCTTGAGTATAGATCCTTTACCTCTTTGGTTAGGTTTATTCCTAGGTATCTTATGGTTAACACCAAGGAAATAGAAACAATCATCAGAAATTATTATTAACAGTTATATGCCAATAAGTTAAGCAACCTAGATGAAATGGATGCATTCCTGGAAACCCATAAACTTCCAAAACTGAATCAGGAAGAAATTGACAACCTGAATAGACCAATATCTAGTAACAGGATTGAAGCAGTGATCAAAAACTCCCCAAAAAGAAGAGCTGGACCTGATGGATTCCTTGAGGAATTCTACCAAACTTTCAAAGAAGAAATAATACTTATTCTGCTGAAGCTTCAAAAAAATTGAAGCAGTAGGAAAATGTCCTGACTCTTTTTATGAAGCCAGTTTTACCCCAAGCCAGGCAAAGACCCACCAAAAAGGAGAATTTCAGACCAATATCCCTGATGAATATGGATGCTAAGATTCTCAACAAGATCCTAGCTAACAGGATCCAACAGCACATTAAAAAGATTAGCCACCATGACCAGGTGGGATTTATCCCTGGGTTGCAAATGTGGTTCAACATTCACAAATCAATCAATGTGATAGAACAAATTAATAAGAGAGGAGAGAAGAACCACATGGTCCTCTCAAGTGATGCAGAAAAAGCATTTGACAAGATACAACATCCGTTCCTGATTAAAATGCTTCGAAGTATAGGGATACAGGGAACATTCCTCAACTTCGTAAAATCTATCTATGAAAAAACCACAGCGAATATCAGCCTCAATGGGGAAAAGCTGACAGCCTTCCCTCTGAGATCAGAAACATGACAAGGATGCCCACTCTCCCTACTCTTGTTCAACATAGTGTTAGAAGTCCTAGCAACAGCAATCAGACAACAAAGAGAAATAAAAGGTATTCAAATTGTCAGTGAAGAAGTCAAACTCTCTCTCTTCACAGATGACATGATACTTTATATGGAAAACCCAAAAGATCCCGCCCCCAAACTACTAGAACTCATATAGCAATTCAGTAATGTGGCAAGTTAAAAAAATCAATGCATAGACATTAGTTGCTTTCTTATACACTAACAATGAAAATACAGGAAGGTAAATTAGAGAATCGATTCCATTTACTATAACACCAAGAACCATAAAATAATGTAAAATTTGAAAATAATATAGCATATTTTATCCATATTAAAATATAATGACAAAGTAGGGCTTATTCTGGGAATGGAAGTGCTGCAGACCTTTGGAAAATATGAGATGGGTGGCTACTTTCTGGTGTGAACTTGAGAGCAGTTATTTTGATAAGAACACACAGAACTTTTGGATAAAACATTCGATAATAATATATACTATACAGCTGCACTTCAAAGAATAAGATTTGTGTGTGGAGTAGTAATCCTTCAGTGCACTAAAGAAAATAAATTTTAAAAAATAATAAAAGATAGGAATGCAGAACTTTCTGAATGAATGGATAAGTCGAAATACCAGGGTGTGGAATTCTAAAGCCCCGGAAGAGCCAAGAAAAGTCATCTTGAGGGGCCTGGAGTAAGATGACGCTAGAGTTCTCCTCCTCTGAGAGCCATCTATTCATGAAAAGTCGAGCGGGGTTCAACCTCCTTCTGTGTGCCCTGAGAAGCAGCGAGAGAGCCTCAAATGGGGAAAACGTAATTCGTGCCCAAGAACTTCAAATCTTAGGTGTGTGATATTCAATTGCACCCTTCCTAAATGTGTGGGTTGATTGATGCATAAATCAACAATTACAAACCAACAAATAAGTAATCAAGTAAACAAGCAAAACCTAGAATTTTAGAAATCCTTAAAGTTCCAGCAGAAAAACATGTAAAAACGCATGTTGGAAATAGATTAGACACAGGTTCCCTTAGATATGTTTTCACAACCACCACCACCACCACCACAACAAATTGCATGCTATGTGAGGATCTTACAAATAAGAAAATTTACAGGGAAATGGACAAACCTATCAAAGGAATGGTTTGGGGAGGCCAGGACTGATCCAAGTACATAACAGAATTTCTATGATAAATTAATGATCGCAAATCACTGAGGATGAATCAGTCATCGATAAAGGTTACTGGGACAATTTACACACACATATTGAAAAAAATTTAAGGAAAAAAAAACCAATAGAACATGAGCGAATTACTGTAATAAGTAATTCACAAAAGAATTGGTCTGAATGACCAAAAAGCACAGGAGAGAAGGCTCACACACTCTAATAATTAGGAAAATGCAAAATAGCAGGAAGACTTTTCATACTTATCAGATTGGCAAAACTGAAGAAAAGGTCTGATAATACAAGTCACTGGAAGGGATGTGGAGACCTGACAGCACTCACAGCCACTGCTGTGGGAAAATCATGCTTTCCCTCAAAGACTGATCAGTTTTATCCCGCTCTGAACCCCCGGGACCCACTAATGTCCTTTGACTTAACACCTGTCCCCAAGACTTAACTCAGGAACCACTTTCTCAGAACCTCTCACTCCTCCCAGATGATATCTGTACTTTAAAAAAAACCCACCTGCAACTTACTTGAAAATCGCTTACACTGGCCTGTTGGCGGCCCCCCCCCCCCGCCCTGCCGCCGCTTCTTCCAACCAGACTGGTCATCAAAATGATTAAAAAATTATCAAGGAATCCCACAGTTCATGAAAAAATACACATTTCCCTGTACTCTTCTGCTGCATTGACGGGTTGGTGAATTTGCGGAAACATGTTTGGGATTTAAGCATGAATCCACAGATGAGTTATTGTACGTAATAGACCACCTCTATGGCGAACTCACTTTGGCTGGTGACAAAGCAGGATGTCACCAATCCCCCAAATGCTCTGTAGACATCAGGTTCAGCTGGTGTGGTTCTGAACTTTTATTTTATAACTGACCCACGTGGAAAGAGTTTTTCCACATTGAAATCAAAATGGGTGGGATTGGTTTTGTTTTATTTTAACTAGTTTTCCTTCATACGTGAGATTTCTGGCATCTAGCCTGAGAAGTCTGCTGTAATGAAACGCATTTAGTGTGGAGAAGGGAAATAAAAAATTTCGTCTTCTTTTTAAACTTTTTTTTTCCATGCCTGTAAACACTCCATTTCACCTGGCAGAAAAGTTGTTCGTGACCGAAGGCTCATAGGCAAAACAGGTTTGGACCCAAAGGAAATAAAGAGCGCTCTTGTCTTTCCTGTTATACAGAGTGATTTCACATGCACTAACCCACCGATGGAGAGGATTTTGTCTCCAACAGCCTTCCCCAAGGTGGCCTGCCCCAGGTGGAGCAGGTACGATTTACAGGGTAAATCCCCGTGGACCCAGGCATGGCCTTCATTCGCACTAGACACTGCTCCTGCAATGAGTTTTTATGGGGAATCCCTGCCAGGAAAACAAAATAATAACAATCTATGGCTTCCTGTGCTATTTGCCCCTTCTCCTTGCGGACGGTAGTCATGGGTGCAAGGTGAGCTGATTTTATCAGGGGATGTATTTATAGGCTGGTGGTTCCTGCTGTATCAGAGTGTGATCGGGGTGAAGGAGACTGAGAGCAGTTTTTCTGTCTTAATCACTCTCCTGGGCCCACGACAGAATAGCACAGGTGTGTCTGATCTCCCCAGGGGTTGATTATCTCATGATAACCACATCCTCAGTCGTTCCCTTACTGCTATTTTTTTCCCCCAGGTTCAGATACAAAGAAGTGATTTAGATGACTGGATTGACTGACAAAAAACTGTCAGGCAGTCTGCACCGTGACATTCTAAAGGGGAATATCCACTTTCCGCAGGCTGAGCCGCCAACAGGCCAGTGTAAGCAAATTAAATGCTTCCTGGACAGAAGGAGGCTCCCCCAGCTGCTCGTGTTTACATTTTTCAGTGCCCTTTTCACAAGCAATTCAGAACCTAAAGCCGAAAAGCTTACACTGCTCTTAGCAGAGATAAAGGGCACAGAGTATGGGTCCCGACTCCGGAAATATGAGGTGGTTGGCCCGTGCTCTGTGATGGGAGTTGGGAAGGTCATCTCGTGGATGTAAGGCAGCGACAGTGTAAATGTGACATTTACTGGGACAGGAAAAGCGTAACGCCAGAGGGCTGGAAGCAAAAGATGAGTTACTCATGGGTTAATTCCATATCTGACACTCAGATAAAGCAACTGTCAATATTTCAATGGAATTTAATTCAAAGTGAGAGATTATAAATGAATACTTTCAAGAGTCTATTAGTATAATGCTCACGGTTTGCTGTTCTAGTTGTTGTTGTTTTAAGAGAACAGAAGTAAGCTAGAGGATTATGGAGACATGAACGATAATTTAACCAAAGATTTGTTTTCTGACCGAAGGAAGAGAATGTGAAAGAACTTCTAATTGCCTCCGTCCTTAAAAGCAGAAGGGTGAAGCTATATGTTCCGGCTTCCATGTTCCCTCAGGTGGACATGAAATATCTTAAATTTTAAATAAACTGTTCTTTTGCAAATAAATGCTCTTTTTTTTCCTTCCAATTTAACAGTTCCCAACTACTGAGAGTTCTTATTTTCATCTTTTTTAAACCTGTGCCTGTTTCGACTATATATACTAAGGCTCCGTACTAGGAGCTGGCGATGTAGCGGAGATGTGAAATTTGTGCACACAATAGTGAAATCCTAGGATTGAGATTAGGACTTGGGTACTGCCTCAAGAGTGGGTACCAGGACTCACATGATCGCACTCTTTTTAGCACCAAGACATCCCGACAGCAAACTCATTTCCTGGCCGCTTTCACGGACGGATGCAACTAATGCATGAGCACTCGGAAGCGAAGTCTTGGGAAAACGTAACCAAGGACTAGTGGAATGACCTGAATCGGTATCGGAATCATGTTAACGAGGGGCCCTGGCGAGCCCACCACCATGTGGAGAGAGCCCTTTCACATGGCATCTATTCAAATACCAGATTTCTAAAATAGTTACACACTCAAGTTTTCCTTTCTCTAAGGGGATCTTCTTGTCTTTTCTATTTTTCTCATATACAACAAGTAGAAGAAGATCCCCCTTCGATCTTACACACAGTAAAGGCTCAACAGGTACTTGTTGGTGTTAATAGTAAAACTCAGACTAACTAATTGTAATAACTAACAATACTAATAACTGTAAGTAGTAAGTCATCCTTTTTCTCGACACTGAGAGTTTGGGGTTTTCCCTGTGCAAAAAACAACAGCAAAAGCACAAAATATTTAAAATATTTACTGACTCTGGCAACATGAATTTGGAGATGGGAGTATAACATGAGGAGTGAAAGAAAGTTCATCCAGAAAACATACATCACAGGAAAAGTAACCTAAGAAATAATCTGAAATACTGCAAGAGAAAGCGGGCCCTTGCAGGCGGTAACTGAAGGACCACCCTTTTTACTAACAACTCAAAAGATACAACTGAAACAGGGACAATATTTAAGTTTAACTGTTGTGTATCTAAACACGATAGGTAGGTTTCAGTCTGATTATGGTAGAGGAAACAGAAGGTATACATTCATTTTGCTACGTGAATAGGGCTGCTAAATATGGAGAACATATTTTTGTAAAGAATATAAACAATTTTAGAGTTTCTCTTTCTAATTTTCCAGTAAATCCAGATTATTGATGGTAAAATGACTCGATGCAAATACATATTAAATTTTCATTTATTTTTCCTGCAGTATTTCTGAACACCTGAATGAAACATTTCATGAATGGAAAGTTAGTCTACCCAGACCTGGGTGCCTAAAGCACTATGAGAAATTGGACACTTTTTTTGGATTTAGTCGACCACATAGGAGCATTGTGTGGAAAGGTTGAGATAGGGACTTGGTCTTAAAGCCCAGAGTTTGATCCATAGTTGAAATAATCAAGGTGCTTTTTTTTAATCAAGGTGTTTTTTTTTTTTTTTTCTCTCTCTCTCTTTTACATTTGAATGGGTTCAAACCACTGGGTTATTCAGTTTTCACCCAGAGCTTAATGCATGGAGCAACCCCAAGGTGCAAAACTTTAAAAGTCAAATGATTGTTTCTAATAACAAACGTTCCTACTGACATCCGAATTGTGGCCATTGTGTAAGTTCTGCATCTCTAGAAATGCCTTTGGAGATGGTTGTTATTTGTCCACAGCACTTACTTCTCTGTGCAACTTCTCTATTGTTTTCCACTGAATATTCTCCCCAGGGAAACACAGAACAGACTTAGCTTAAAATAGGAGTTTAAAAGTTTTAAGTCCTCTTGAATTTTTGTGAGCAGCTTCCTTCCAAAAGTCATTCTTTTTTCTTTTACAATATTACAGACAAGTTTGTAGACAATCATTAGAGGCGAAAAAAGGAGGCAAGTTACAGATCGCTAGCCATCCGATTGGTCATAGAGGAACAGTGGTCAGCCCTAGGAATGTACAACTCCACGATGACACCTACTTTGATGGCGTCATTCCTGCTTATGGAACACTGACGTCACTATTATAGGATTTAAAGAAAATGAAGAGCAAGATAAAATGACAAAGCGACTACAATTTGAGAACTAGAGATTCTTGGCATGTATCGGCATTTTTACCTTGGTAACTTTTGTGATTTTTGTAAAATATTAGAATAAATAACAAACAGTACTTTAAAAATATGTTTAGGGTATAAAAATATCAATACAACAACAACCCATTTTCCTCCTAGTGCATGTGTACATGAAAAGCTTAAAAACAAATAAAAATATTATTTGACTAAGGGATATTGCTTATTTAAAAATATATATTAAATTATGCTTCTGCCGATGCACTTATTTTTAAGATATTAAATACAAGACGGCACAGATTTTGCTTTAGCAAAGCATTGGCATCCCATCAATACGCATTCCACAAGAATACAAAATCCAAGAATCACGCATAGTGAGGGTATTATGACACTAACGTTCCTAATCAAGTCAGAAATCCACATCATGATGGTACTACTCGCTCTTCCCTGCGAGTCTTATCTACCAATATTCAAATTGCACTCAGACTTCATCTGTGCTCTCTGCTCTGGAGTTTTCACACTGGACTTCTCTTGTAACCTATGTTCTATGTTTAACTTCCCTAAAATTGGTTCTCAGCATTACCTCTCTGTCACTCCACAAGTAAAGGCCAGCTCATGAAAGTATGCTTCTTTACTTTAACTCTTTCCCTTTTTGGATTCTGTGCTAAATGCAAGGAGGAGATTTTTTTTTTTTTTTTTTCTCTTGGTGCGACCACACTGATGTGGCTCCATCTGAACTTGCCTTGGGCTATGAGGGAGGAGACAGTATGGCATGACTGTAAATGAAGAAAAATAGGGAAAATTAAGCAAAGCATCCTGTTTACCTTCAGCTGGAAAGCTGAGCAGAACAACCTGCTAAGCCACAGCCTTGTTTTTGGACAGATTATGCATTTCGTTAGCAAAAAGGTGGTTTTTAAAAGCACCTTTTTGAAAACATAATCACTGGACATGAAGAAAAAATCGTCATTTTAGGGACCATTCCTGGAATAGGCAGACCTCTTAATTTATTTTAACTACTTGGGCAGGGATATTTCAAAGACACAGTCTCTGGGTATGTTGGCACCAAGATTAAACTGGGCAAGAGTTGTATCTTAAGTTCTTTCCTTGGGGAACATCGGCTATGTACTACTTCTACAACCATTCTTTCAGTAGTTCTTAATATGAGTAACTCTGCAGATTATCCTGCCTCTATAAACAACCTGGAGTTATTACAGATGGGGACAAAATGTTTTGTGGGGTTCTGTGGAAATTTACAGTGGAAATCTTATTAAACTATGCACAGACCCTATATGTAATGGGGAGACTCAGCTTGAGAAGCTAAAAGGGATATTTGCCTTGCACTTAGGCCACTTCTGTTGGGCAAATTGAATAGGCTTAATCTCAAGAAACTGAAGAATTAAAAAAAAAAATTAAAAAGGAAAAGAAAAGAAAGTTGAAGTCCATTAAGATTGGTTTAAGGTAAGTTTTAGAGTCAAGGCCTTCTTGACTCCATGGATTTATGGCTGCTAAGAGTAATTTAATACAGTGGTAGTAAAAAAAAATTAATTTCATACATTCTCTGGAAGATATTGAGAGGCCAAAACATCACTGCATTGTAGCTTTACTTCAGAACAGAGATTAACTGGTGGTTAAATGAATGGGCCCCATTTTAGCCTACAAAATATTCATGGTAGCTAAAGCAGACAGCTATAACTAACAACATTTGAACTAAAGAAGCAAAAAAGGATAGCACGGGGTGGCAGAATTACTGGACATTAGGATAAGAAGTAACAGTGTGCACCTTGGAAGGAACCAAAGAGGAAGAAATGCATAATAAAATATCATCATGACAAGTAGTGAGGAAATTTATGGATAAACACAGCTGAGATACCTCTGAGAATGACCTAAAACCGTACTTGGGAACAGATCCATGTATGTACTCCTTCGACACTCCTCAACATACTCTTCCTTTCCATCCCATTCCACTGTTGTGGTCTTTGGAAAAAGACGAAACATGTGGCTCTACGATCATGCCTCTTAACTTGTCTAGGAAAGACTGACTGGAAAGTAGAGTTTAACCAATCACCAACTATGAATGCGTCAAGTAAATTCCCTAATAAATCCTTAAAAGATCTGACAAAACAGAGCTGATATTTTGGTTGCAGGTAGCCAGGTTTTACCAAATTTTCATCCTTCTAAATCGAATATTAGTAAATGAGGTCTTACTGTGAATCATTTGGCTCCTCTTGTGTTGTCAAGCCAGGAAGCTTGGCTTCAACCCAGGAAGTTTAGTGGTTGGCCTTGAAGCAGCACACATGAGGGCAGCTTTTTCGTGGGGCTTCTTGCATTGGTGACAGAGCTGGACAAGAAGACCCTTAATGGTTTTTCCCATCTCAGAATTCTACAAGTATTATAAAAATTCTTCCACCCTTAGTGAAAGACTCATTCTCATTAAAAAAAAAAAAATTCTAGGTAAGTTAGTGGAATCAAACTTGACCAGAAATTGGAAAAGTTAGATCCTAATGCTGGCACTAATCTAACCTACTATGTGATCTCGGGCCGCCAACTCACATTCCCTTTGTTTTGTCAGACTCATCCACACTGGAGATGTTAAAAGCTAAAAATGAGAAGATGAGCATCATTCCTCTTTGAGGAAGTTAAACACCATCACAGTGGCCTACAGGACATATTTTGAATTATATATTTAAAGGGAAACATATTATGTAACAATTATTAGTTATAATTGCCATCATAATAACCAGAATCAAAGAATCTTAGAACTGGGGAAAAAAACTAAATTCAAGGAGTACGGTGGTCTCCAGATCCCTTATTTTGTCAGCCAAAGCCTCAATCAAAGAAAGTCTTATTTAGAAGTCCGATATTTACACCTGTTCTGAGTAGAGCTGCCCTAATATCAGAAGTCAATGCAGTGTCCCTTCCGTGAACTCACATGGAAAAAAAAACATTTTTTTCCCTTATCCTAGTTCTAGGTACCTCCAAGCCATCTTCATTTTCTGTACCCAGGGGTGAACCTCAGTTGTTTATTCCCTTCTTCTACAGATAAAGAAGCTGAAATCCAGAGGGATTGCTGATCGTTCAATAAATATATGCTGAAAGTTACACTGCTTGGAAAAATCACCCCATTAACTAACAACAGAGGGGATGTTAGAACCTGAATATGCTGACTCTCTCAGGGCTGTGCATTCCTCACTTCCTCACTTCTCTTTATGGTCATGAAAAGATACACAAAGACCTAAGAAAAGTAAATTCTTCGACAGTCTGGTAGCACGGAAAGTTGCTGAGCACTGATTAAACATAGAGGGTGAATTCTTTTACCTTCACGTGTAAATCTATGTCTTTGATCAAAAGATGGAGCTCTCCAACTCCCTTTGACAAGGAAGGAATGGTCCCCCACCAATGAAGCAGATCAGGGGAAGACTCCGCTACCCTCGTGCATCCCAATGCGTCAAGGGAATCCAGCTCCTTAAAACCTGCCTTGATGTGTCTGGGACTTAAATTTGCTTTCAACCTCTTTCCTTCTCAAAAATTAAAAAATGGAAGCCAGCAGATGTCCTATTTGTGTCGTTTAATATCTCTATTCTAAAATAAGGCATGGCAAAAATAATTGTCAGATCTTCTGCGTATAATGTCATAAAAATGAACACATCTGAAAAGGTTAGTGGTGGAATGGACTCCCTCTGATTTAGAGCATGCTCACAAAAGGAGTACATTTCAACAAGTTTTTTGATGAGCTGAACTGAACAAGCAATAAGGTGAAATCTTTCTCTAGCTCTTCTTTTTCTCCAGTAACGTTATCCATCAGGATGTATGACTAGAAGGGACAGCATAGAACAAAAACAAACAAAACAAAGCAAATAAGAAAGGCCCTTCATCTCCTTGGCTTATGATTCCAGCAAAATTGTACTTTTATATCCTCTTTCTTAATTTGTGTTCTGTTTACAAGAAATTTCTAAACAGCTCTAGGGTGATGTAATACCAACATAAGTTTAAAGTTATTTTTGTTGGCAAGTGCTTATAAAATAATATTTGCTTATTGTAAGAAAATTAATAAAACATAAAATTACAAAAAAGAAAAGGTCATTCAGACTGAAGAGAAGCTTTTCATTTTCTGCACATATATGTATATGTACACACACACACACATACTCTCACACACACACACACACACACACACACACACACACACTTTTTTTAAAGACCTAGAACTAGAGTGATTCTCTACGATGATGGTAAGGTCACATGATGTGACACAAAGCACTCTGGACTGGAATTAGTAAGCCAGTGATCTAGATACTACTATTTTGCCATTAATTAAATGGCTGACCCAAGCAATCCCCACATCTCTTGAATGTCTATGAAAAAATAAACTTGAACTAAATACATTAAAAGTCCTTCAAGGTTGAAAATTACTTAAGATGGATGATGATGATGATGATGATGGTTATTATTATAATGAGTAATGTCATAAGGCATACGATGTATACTATGCAAGGTAAAATAATGAGATGCAAATTGCTTTCATGTGTGTGGCCATGATACAAACACGGACAGCCCATGGATCTAGGTAAGTCAGGACTTAAAGGTGAGGAAACAGAGACTCAGAGAGGTTATGTGTTAGATCTTCCTGAGGCCAGTCAGGACAAATCGTTGCTTCATATTTTCAATAGAGAACCTGGGTACAAAAGCATTTACCTTTGATATCTTGATTGAAATCCAGTTCCAATGCCAAGGGGTGAGCGTCACATATGTACCCATAAGCCTGTGTGCGGGTTCAAGCTATTGCTCCAATAACCCAGAAAATAAACTGAGGAACTTAAATGGCCGCTAGAAGTTCAATTAGCAACGAGAGAAGGAGTATAACAATGGTCATTCAAAAGCAGTTCAGTACTAGTCTGGTTATCAAAATGACACGTAGGAACATCTGTATATTTGCAACAGTTTTTTTCCCCCTCCCCTGTATGTTTATCTAATTCTACACTGGTGAATCAACCCCTTAGGAATGAAATGACTAAAAATTCCATGAAGGGTTGGGTGTCTTTTATTTTGGGAAAATAATCCAAAGCCTGCAGCAAGAGAGCCATGCTCCCTGGAGATGCAGGTGGTATTTTGGGAACACGGGCGTAGGTGGAAGCCTTAGGATACTTGCCTTCCCCTCTACAAGCTTCAGCATGGTGCTGTGAGAAGGTCCAGTGGTAACTGGAAATCCCCCCATGCCTAACACTCAGAAACATTCTTTTGGCATGTCAGGAAAGAATGAAGTCATATTTAAGAAGTATCGTACTATGAGAACTGTATTATCTCTCTTGTATCAAAACTTCATGAGAGAAAAGCTCTACCTCCAGATATTCTCCAATATTTTCTAGTATTATTAGACACACATGCGCGCGCACACACACGTATTTCTGAACTGCCCCAAACGCAGGGGGGCTAAAGAAAGACAATCTGGACCTGTCCTCTCAGGGGTTCTTGCTCTGGGTCAAAGCTGGTAAAGTGCTCTCCACCCACTTCCAGAATTTCCCCAGGATTCTGAATTTCAAATGGATTTTTCCTTTTCTTTGTTACTGTATTAAAAACATACTGTAGTGGGGGCAGCGGGTGCCATGCTTTACCACAGAACTGTTGGTTTTGAGATGAGAGCCTTTTGGCAAGGATATATCAAAGAGTATGCTCTGGTGAAGAAAATAAGTCATTCCCGGGAATTTGGAAAGCACTTAGCTTTCAAACCAAGACTGATGGTAGGCTATTATATTCTCTGGCTTGACACATGTTCCTAAACATTTGGGTTTACTTGATGTCTTTTTTGAAGGATTGCTACTATTATTTCTTTTTGTTGTACAGATGTATCATCAAGAAATTTCATTATAATTATGAATCTGCATTATCCAGTAGTGATAAAACATTACATTTCTAAGATAAAATTATTTTATTTTGCATTTTTAATTATTTAAAATATGTTATAGATATGTTTCATATGGCCTATTGCCAGTAATAAATGTACATAAAATATCTCATTTCTGCCTTATCCACATTTACCAGCTGAACAGTCCTTTAACTTTCCTACCTCCTCTGTAAGCATATTTACTATGTTTCTTGCTGGGTATTTCATTTTTCTTTTTAGAGAAATAGAAGTAAATATAGACATGTGGTTTTTTTATTTTTATTTTTACTGTGTTGTGGTAGGAACATCTTAGAGAAATCTATCCCCTTAATAGCTTTTAGTTGTACAACACAAAATTGTAGAGCAGATCTCTAGAACTACTCATCTTGCATAAATGAAACTTCATACCCACTGATTAGCAACTTCTTATTTTCCCCTGCTCCTGTCCCTATCACTTCACACCTGTTGGAATGGCTAATTATCAAAAAAACAAAAACAAAAAAACCCAAAACAAAAAACAAGTGTCAATGAGGATGTGGGAATTTGGAACCGTGCTGGGGGTTGTACTGTTGGTACATTCTAAACTGGTTCAGACTCTTGGTAGGAATGTAAACAGGTACAGACACTATGGAAAAAAAATATGAGGGTTCCTCAAAAAATTAAAAATAGAACTACCACATAACCTAGCGATCCTACTTTTGGGCATTGGCCCAAAAGAGTTGAAACCAGAATCTTGAAGAGATACTATCACTCCCATGTCCAATGGAGTACTAGCCACAATAGCAAAAATATAGAAACACCCTAAATGTTCATGAATAAATGAAGAAAATGTGAGATATATATATACATATATAATATATATTTTTTAAAAATTTCATTTATTTATTTGACAAACAGAGATCACAAGTAAGCAGAGAGGCAGGCAGAGAGAGAGGAGGAAGCAGGCTCCTTCCTGATCAAAGAACCTGATGTGGGGATCAATCCCAGGACCCTGCGTTCATGACCTGAGCGGAAGGCAGAGGCTTTAACCCACTGAGTCATCCAGGTGCCCCTATATGTGAATTATTTATATATAATCATATTATATTGTATTATTTTATATATAATATATATTACATATAATATATATTATATATAAGTAAAATAAAATAATATATAAATAAAATCTATATAAATAAAAATCACATATTTATATATAATATATTATATATCTAAGATATATTATATTTATATATTTATATTTTATATTATATCTGATATATATTTACATATAATATTTATATAATTATATATATTTATATTATGTTACAACATTATATTTATATATATGCAATGGAATATTATTCAGCAGCATGGATAAACCTTGAAGACATTATGCTAAGTGAAATAAGCCAATCATAGGGGGACTGCATGATTTCATTTATATGAGGTACCTAAAATGATTAAACTCTGACAAATAGTCACTAGACTTGTTACGGTGATCATTCTGTAATATATATAATGTTGAATTACTAATATAATATTGTACATATATGTCACTTCAATTTTTTCTTAGGTAGGTCCCACACCCAGTGCAGAGCTCAGTGTGGGGCTTGAACTCATGACCCTGAGATCAAGACCTGAACTGAGGTCAAGACTCAGACATATAACCTACTGAGCCACCCAGGCACCCCAATTTTTATAAACTCACAAAAAAAGAGCAAAAAGATGTAAGTTATTCTTTCCTCTCTTTCTTACACAGATGGTGATGTATAATTTATTCTGTACCCCACCTTTCTGTTTTTCATTAACAATATACCCTGCGTATTTGTCCAAATTGGGACACAGAGTGCTTGCTCCCTCTTAAAGCTCTAGAGTATGTTAGATACAACTGGTTATTCAGCTAGTTCCTAGTAGATCTGTCCTTGAATGGCTCCCAATTATCTGTAATAAAAATATGCTTTTATCTAGGCAAATATATAAGATAAATTCTCATAATTGATATATATCTGAGTCAGAGAAGCACATGAATTTATAATTTAGATAAATATTGCCAATTGGTATATATATATATATATATATTTTTTTTTTTAAGATTTTATTTATTTATTTGACAGAGAGAAATCACAAGTAGATGGAGAGGCAGGCAGAGAGAGAGGGAAGCAGGCTCTCCGCTGAGCAGAGAGCCCGATGCAGGACTCGATCCCAGGACTCTGAGATCATGACCTGAGCCGAAGGCAGCGGCCTAACACACTGAGCCACCCAGGCGCCCGCCAATTGGTATATTTTAAAGACAGTTGTTAAGCATTTGGGACACAATGATTTTGTTCTTAGCACAGGATCTGGCAAAAAATCAAATTTGATCCAGATTATATCATTTACACAGGGCTACTTGTCAGAATTGTTTGGGGGAGCTTTTAAAATCCAGATTCCAGGTTCATACTCTGGAAGGTTTGAGTCTTAGGGTCTGGAGTAGGGTCCAGGAACCTGGATATAAAGTTTTCTAGGTGCTTTTGGTCAGGGTGCTTTTAAGATCTTCTTAGGCCTAAGGCACTCAGTCTTTTGAGATTACAACCTACATAATGTTAAACAAAATTAAATGACCAACATTCCACTATGTTACTGTAACTAAAGGATTTATATAATTTAACATCCAACATTATTAATAATTTTGATTTTATAATTTTAATATTCTGGAACCAATAAATATTTTCCCCTTATCAAACAGTTTAACAAGGCCCTTGAAAGAATGTAGGTCCCAAGCATTCAGTATGAAACGGCTCAGACGCATATTTGGAAAGTGCTGGTCCATTCTTATCTATCAATGGCTGTAATATTTTTAACCCTTATTTAGCATTTCTCTATCAAACACAATATCCATGATTTCAGATTCATAATCTTATTCACTCTGCTTCTTTGGAAAATATGAAATGCAGAAAATTTTGATGCTTGATCACTCGTCACCCAGCCCAGGGTGACTCTGAGATGCTCAATCTTATCTGCTCTTCTAAAGGTCAAGATGGCTGCAGACTTAAAGACTCATCTTAAAGGGAATTAGGCTCATCTAAGAGAAGCCAACATTTAAAATAAATCTTAAAAAGAAATAATTTTGTTGAATTTCATTACTAGCCCCTGAAGTTCTGGAATTTGGGAACTAGTGATTATTTTTTATTTCCTTAAGTAATCTCTAAGACCAACACAAGGCTCAAACTCACAATCCTGAGATCAAGAACCGCACGTTCTACTGACTGAGCCATTCAGGCGCCCCGTTGCTAGTTATTTTTTATGTTATAAGTAATGTGTCTAAACAACAGTCTGTGACAAATTTTGTGGGAAACTGATCTCGAGGAGAGTTTTATTGTTATTGGCTTGGCTGGGCTAACGCACTGGAGAGGAAGGGATTGTTGTGTCTGAACGGACATATGCTTCACTTCTGCATGGGCCAGACAGGTTTCCTCAGAAAATCTGCCACAGATTTAACCCAGACTCAGACCATTCCAGCAAGGTGAGGGGATCAAATCAGAGACGAGAGAGTAGGTGGGTGGAATTAACATCTCAAGCACTTGTTTTGGGTTTCAGTAGCTGAAACAAATGGTCTCCTGATGGCCCCTTGATTTGTCTATGTATAAAAATGACTGTCAAGATCTCCATCTGGGGGGTGCCTGGGTGGCTCAGTGGGTTAAAACCTCTGCCTTTGGCTCAGGTCATGATCCCAGAGTCCTGGGACTGAGCCCCACATCGGGCTCTCTGCTCAGCAGGGAGTCTGCTTTCCTTCCTCTCTCTCTGCCTGCCTCTCTGCCTACTTGTGATCTCTGTCTGTCAAATAAATAAATAAAATCTTTAAAAAAAAAAAAAAAGATCTCCATCTGGCCTTTTCTCATATTTTTTCAGATTTTCATTTCATCTCACAAATACATGTATTAAAGTAGTAAGGGGTACTAGGGCCCAAAATGTGCTGATACATCCATCATATGTGATATAATACATGTGATACCATATAGATGGTGAAATAAATAGGTGATATATATTTAACATATAATAACTGAAACACAAAAATTATCAGTCAGCCATATATTTAGGTTCTCTTCTATTTTTTTTTGTTGTTGTTGTTTTGTTTTTTTCCTCACTTTCATTTTGAAAGTAAAATGGATTGTGTAGACCTCTCGTTTGGGCCTCATGTACATAATCATTTAGGAATGTGGAAATCCAAAGCTTATGAGAGAACTTGGATCATAATGATCACAAATTATTGGTTTCTTGTTGAAGGAACCTCACAGACTGTGC
Organism: Mustela putorius furo; assembly: GCF_011764305.1. Taxonomy (NCBI): domain Eukaryota; kingdom Metazoa; phylum Chordata; class Mammalia; order Carnivora; family Mustelidae; genus Mustela; species Mustela putorius. The sequence goes on from NW_025421399.1 coordinate 12,130,462, forward strand.
CATATCTATAATGTGAAGTTACTGTGACAAATAACAGCTTAGCCTTTGGGTGGTTTATAGCGTAGCCCAAGGAAGAAAGTGGTTTCTTTGAGGAATTTTCTAAGTATGGCTGCATTTATTTTCATAATAAAGAAACTGACTCAAAGCTTATAGTAAAGACACCTGAACACATGTTTAGTTCATGGGACCCTCTTTTAGAAAATACTCTTGAATATAGGCAGCAACCATCTCATCAGAAGCCCTTATTTCTGGAAAGTTTAGGAATACCCCCTACATTTTATAAAGTTCTCGGTTTTGTGTTTTGTTTTGTTTTTTAAAGATTTTATGTATTTATTTGACAGAGAGAGAGAGAGAATACAAGCAGGGGGAGACGCAGGCTCCCCACGGAGCAGAAAGCCCAAATGGGACTTAATCCCTGGACCCTGAGATCATGACCGGAGCCGAAGGCAAATGCTGCTTAACTTACTGAGCCACCCAGGCACCCCTAGATCTGTTTTATATCAAGAGTCACTGATATTTCAAATATCAACAAATGGCAGATACTGTGAGATCACCTACATGTGCACCACACCTGGACATGAAGATAAGACTTTCAGAAAGAATCAAGCTAGCATATTTCCTTCATCATATTTTCATTTCAGTATAGCACTGCAGAATGGAGAAGCATGGGGAGAGTCCAGAAAGCCAGGTAAACTTTCCAAGCAGGCATGCAGGGATCCATGGGATGGAAACTTTTAAAATTCCATACAGTTTGTTCAGGCAGAACCAACGATTTTAAAATGAACAGTGACAGATCAATTTTTAATGGTAACTCTATTATTTTTCTCTATTATGAATACTACTTTTTAGCAGACCATGAAAATTATGTTGACATTTGGAAAGCATGTGATTAATTGTAGCAGAACAAACATTCTGAGCGCAGCCTCTGTTTGGGAAGGTGCTACCAAGCATGGGCCCTGATTAGAACATTGTTGGCACTTACAGAACTTGTCTTCTTCTCTTTTAAACCCATTAAATGTTAGAGATCCTAGGTGTGCCAGCGATGAATTGATTAGACATCGGAGGGACGATAGGTTGTAGAGATGCTATTCTGCAAACACAGCTCTTCATTCAGCTGAAGTCTAAGTACGTTTCAGAAGTGAAACCACATCACCTTACAGAATCAGAGCTGTCACACAGGCCAACACGGCCAAATGATGTTTACAGCTTATAATTTCCAATAGTCTCCCAATTTTGCTGAAAGATTTGTGCTCAGACATTACAAAGCAGTCACTGTGTATCAAAGCACACATGTGAGAAGTTTTATTTCTCAGGCAATATAGTGATGTCATCTAAACTTTGGAGCTTTTTGTTTTGTTTTGTTTTGTTTTTTAAATGAAGATTTAGAACTGGGGCTGTAAGGTAATGGGATGGGTCTTCATAATACCCAGATGTCTAGACTAGAAAAGTAGGAGGTGTCAGCACTATCAAGATGCCTCTGAACTCTAGCTATGTAGTCCAGCCACCCATGCTCTTTGAGATTCTCACTACTTCTTACCAGATGAGGAGGGGATACACTACTTAGCCACAAAGCAGAGGACACTGAACCAACCCCAGCAGAAATCAGACTTCAAATTCCACACTTAGCAGAGCCATGCTCAAGCCACCTAAGTCAAATGATCCGGAGAATATGAGGTTTGTGAAATCCACATTTTATTCTGTTACTTCCAAAGAAAGAAAGGAAGACGAGGAGAATTCTTTGATGGAAAGGGAAAACTCAGCAGAAAATCATGTTAGAACCTGGATCATAACTCAACCACCAAACCAGCTGTCTCTGTTAGGAATACTACAGTGTTTCTGAGACTGCCTTTTCAACAAAACTATACATATTTACAATGATATCTGCCTTCAGTCTGAGCTGCAAGAAAGCGGTGGGTATTAAGAAGTGAGGATAAATGCCTGCAATTGCACTACCAGGTATTTACCCTAAAGATACAGATGTAGTGATCCGAAGGGGCACGTGCACCCAAATGTTTACAGCAGCCGTGTCAATAGCCAATAATAGCCAAACTATGGAGAGAGCCTAGATGTCCATCAACAGATGAATGGACAAAGAAGATGTGGCATATACAAACAATGGAAATATTATGCATCCATCAAAAGAAATGAAATCTTGCCATTTGTGCGATGTGGATGGAGCTAGAGGGTATTATGCTGAGCAAAATAAGTCAATCAGAGAAAGACAATTATCATAGGATCTCTCTGATATGAGGAATTTGAGGGCAGGGCTGGGAGTTGTGGGGTAGGAAAAGAATAAATGAAACAAGATGGGATCAGGAGGGAGACAAACCATAAGAGACTCTTAATCTCACAAAACAAACTGAGGGTTGCTGGGGTCAGGGGGTAGGGATAGGGTGGCTGGGTTATGGCTGGGTTATGGCTGGGTTATTGGGGAGGGTATGTGCTATGGTGAGTGCTGTGAAATGTGTAAGCCTGATGATTCACAGACCTGTACCCCTGGGGCTAATAATACAGTATATGTTAATTTTTAAAAAGTGAGGATAAATGCAATAGTATTCATCATGTGAGAGAAACTAAGCTTAGTGGCATAGTTTTATGTGAGGGAAAAGACAGTTATGAAAATAACATACATGAAGCTCTTTCATGTTTTTTAGCAGGAACTGGAATGGTGAGATCTTCGGTCTATAGGCTTATATGCAAATGCTTAAGAGTAAAGTTTCCGACAGGATAATGAACCCCACATTGCAGAAAAAATAGTATGACATAACATAGGTTCAGGCCTGGAGCAACAACATCAGTATGCCCTAATTCTAGAAAAGCATTTAAAAAATAATTACTTCTCTTGGCTATTGGTGATGAAGGCACCTTCATCCTTACAGTCTCCAAAGCCTACCTAGAGCAGTCAAAAAAAGAAAGGGGGGCGGCTGGGGGTGGCTCAGTCAGATAAGCATCAGACTTTGGTTTCAGCTCAGGTCATAACCCTGGGGTCCTGGGATCGAGCCCCACACTTGGCTGTGTGCTCAGTGCAGGGTCTTCTGGAGATTCTCTCTCTCTCCCTCTGCCCTCCCCCCTGCTTTCTCTCTCACACTCTCTTGAATAAATAAATAAATAAATAAATAAATAAATAAAATCTAAAAAAAAGGAAGGAAGCATAGCTTGAGGTAGAAGGTTCTGCTAGGAAGTAAATGTCTTGGTTAACAAGATCCTAAGAAAAATAGAATCTCTTGAAAAGCAAAGAGGGAAAAATTATTACAATTTATGACTTAGTACAAAAACACGTTGCATGTCCACAAATCCTTATTTATGTTTCGTTGGTGCCTACTTCAGGCACAGACTGTTTCACTGTCATACAAGTGAGGAGTCACATATCCGCGTTCATCTTTGTGAGGTGTCTCAGATTTGAAACGGTGACAACTATTGTAGCTCAGTGACCGGGTAGGAAGGAAACAAAATGGGTAGAATTTAGATAATGAAGGGTTAGCATTATGGTTTTATATACATTATTATGCATATACCATACGTTTTCATATCAACTAAAATTTTCTATTTCTTACCAACAAGTGGAAAATGACCTAATGTGCTGAATACGGTCCTTTAAAAAGCACCTTAAATCTGGAGAGATTGAATGGATCTTCACTTTTGAACTCTGCTCATGTATTGTGTGGCCTTTAATTGTTGGTCACGCAGAGATGACTTTCTTTTCACTTCACACTGAAGATTTAGACTTCCTTTAATGATCCTTATTCACTATAAAGGGTCTACACACAGATTAGGTTTTGGTTTTATTTTTAAACTTACAATGTTTGCATCCATCAGTTCTAGAAAATTCTGCACCATTATTTTTTAAGCATTGCTCCTGGAGGCTTTGGTTTTGTTCCCCACCCCCCCCACTGCCATGTGTCACAATAATATAATATTGAGAGTTCTTTGGTGGGACTTTGATTTCTCTCTCCTCTACTCTTTTGTGTGACTTCCTTGTGGGCTGATCTGTGGGAAAATCATTCTAGAACAATTTTGGGTTCACCGCTGGGACATACCACAGTGATACTAAGTCAGTGACCACTGACCCTGATAACATAAATTTTTTTGGTTTGGGGGTTCCTAAAATATGAAAATAGTGTAAATTTAAACTGCTGAAAGTCCTAGGATTTGTGGTATGGTTTTTTCAGGACTTTGTTTTTGTTTGTTTGTTTCAGCCAGAGCCTGGCAAATGTCGATAAGGGTCCCTACGTTGCAAGTCTTATTTATCCATTTTTCCCTCACCTTCTGAAGCTGCCGCCCTTCAAGGACCCCAGGTTTACATAGAGATCTCGTGCTAATTCTCATCCTTGTACTGTCTCTGAATCGACAAAATAACCCAAGTTCTAGGTTACTAGGTCTGACCAACACTTCTGGAGGCTTCTAAAGCCTCACTCGATTGTTACACTGGTTTCTAGTTTCTCCTTTGTTTTTTCAACTAGACAATTTTCTTGTATATTTCGCAAGCTCAGCCAAAAAACTAAAATAAAACAAAAGCAATTATGTCAGATTTATCCAGAATTTATGGATAATTACGGGGGGTCTTTAAGATGACTGCAATTTACCCTTTTGCCCAAAATACGTATGATTTTTATAGTTCAAACATCCTTGTCTTTAACTCACTGGCAATAAATAAAGGTCTCCCTGGATTTAAAACACCCCGAACCCACTGGGAAGAGGAATGCGTGTGCCCCCAAATCATCTGACAACTTCTCCGAAGCAGAATCCCATGATCTCCGTTGTTGGGTGTCGGCAACCTCGGGCGGGTTTGGCTGCTGCCCTGCCTTGAAGTAAGAGATTAGACCAACATCCAACAGTCTGTTCTCCTCCACGTTTGAACTTTTAGAATGTTATTTTTTTCCTCCTGTAAGGTCAGGCCGCCATGTTCTGCTCTGTTCTTGGTGCTTTTCACATATCCTCTCCCTGGAGGCCCGTGAGAGGCCGTCTGGAAAAACATCAACGTTATGTATGTCAGAGCCTGCTTACACAGGATGCCAACAGATGGCAATATTTTATCATTATTACACAATCCAGAGACCCTTCATTTGTGGCCTCAGGGAGCATGAGGAGTCGGCTCTTTGGTGTGACACATGTCACCGAAGCTTCACCCCCCATTAACCGTGCTGTTGTTTGTGATTGTTAAGCTGCGTGTCTCGCCGTGTGTCACATTCTTGACTTGTACAAGGGTCCATTAGTAAGTAGCATCTGAGTACCGTGAGTCATGGAAGGCCCCATTCTTGGAAAAATAAACACGGCACATTCGGCTGAGATTAGAGCCACTGGCTGGTAGTGCACTGAACGGCGTTTCATGTAAAAGGCCGTTTCTGTTATTCATCAAGTCCTTCTCTCTCCCTCTGTCGATACTAGAAAGTCGTCTGGTTGTTGCATGGCCCGTCCCGTCCACAAACACAGGCTGGGCGCTCACCGCATCTCCGCCGTTACGCAGGGCTTGGTCTGGGACAATGCAAGAAGCCGGTCTGAAGGGAGCCAGGTATTTCAAAACCAGCAGGAGCTCTTATGAAATCGCCTTCACGGTTTCCAGCGGAAGATGTTTTTGATTTGTACATCTATTTTCCAGCGACTTGGTCCTTCTCTGTCTCCTTATCATCTCCTTCCTCCCCTCAACCCTTCTATTTTGGGAATCCCTTCCTCTCTCTTTCTCTTGTGATCTTTCATGACTTCTGTCCTTTTCTTTCCTCCCTCACGCCTTCTTTCACCGGCCTTTCAGACTGTCCACATCACCCTCTTTTCGGGTTCTCTTTCTCTTCCCGACTTGCATCTCCAAACGCTGATCCACAGGACTCCAGCCCAGGAAAGGCATCCCGGGTTCTTCGGAGCTGCACCAAAGGGCTATTGCATCCTCGCCAACCCCACCTACACAAGGAACTAAATTTAAAGAGAGAATTCCCCCCAGCTACTGTCTAACCTAGCCACTGCCAGCATTATAATTTGAAGTCATCTAATGGTTAAGAACTGGCCTGAGACAAAAGAGAGTCGGGCAGATAAATGTTCCAGGTTGGGTTTAGGGAAAGTCTGGGGTTTCTCTATGTACATGCAACTTTTGGGGCTATATTTCAATCCTTGATCCCCTCAGCAATCTGGCACGTTCACTATTTGTGTTTCTCTTTTCTAACTTTTTTTTTTTTTTGAAGTGAAATTTTGGCATTTCTTCTAGGAAGGAGGGAGTAGGAGGGCTTTGGGCACGGCTGGGAGGCATGAAGGCAAAGCTGCACGAACATCTTTACAGACCATCTACCCCACTCAATATAGGGTCATGACCATGTAGTCAAACAACCAAAGGTCAGAGGGGAGAAAACAGATGGGGAGCCTAGGGTCCCAGATCACACACCTTCTTTTAAAACCTGTTTCAGAAGGCCGTTTTCTGTGAAAGCAGATTTCCGAGGGTAGTGCTTTTGTAAACACTCCACTCGTTTCTCTGGCCTGTGAGAGGTGTTTTGTGTTTTGTGCCATCAAACAAGGTTTTATTGAATATCCCCCTTGTTGTTGTTATAATAATCCATGCTGATGTAAACCATGCTCCATAAAATGCCACAATACACATCCACTGGGCAACGCCGCACGGCAGGCTCAGGCCGAAGCTCCTCAGGCAATAAAACCAAGACCGCCAGAAACACGCTGCCATTTATTTCTCCGTAATGTGCTTTCTCTCTTGCTCTCTCTAGGCAGATTTTCCTCGTGTTGAAAGGGAACCTCTGGTCAAAAGTCAGCAAGCAAAGTTGTAGAAAGCTTTGATAGTCAGTGAAGTGAATCATGGCTACACATGGCAGTGGCATGCACCAATGGAGCCTCTTGCTGGGTGGACCTCCCTCTAAGAGCAACTTCTGGTCATCAGTCAAAGGGGCCCCCAACGAGTTTTGCACAGCCAATGGTTTCACCAGCTCCACGGTGCCTGGGTCCCAAGTTGCCCTTTTCCACAGGTATTGCTAAAGCAAATAGCAGACGGTATTTACTGGGTGTGATGCTTTCAATCACATTAATCTAGCCAGTAAAAAAATTTATGACCAATAAAAATTCCACCATGACATGCCTGATTGGAGGGAAGGCTGCATGATGGAAATTCAAGCCACGCCTCTGCCTCTAGCTAGACTGTCACAAACCTTGGAAGGAAGTAGGAGTCGGGAACCAGAAAGACAGAAAATCTCTGGGGTTGTTAAAACTAACTCAAGGGTAGATGGATAAAACTCTTAAATCGTTTAATAAGTCCAAACTCTTGGAGTTTGGAAGGTGATTGACTGAACTCCTACTTTCAAAAGCTATCTGGGGAAAGTATAGATGTAGTCCTACTTCCATTAGAAGATTGCCCGGGGTTCCTTCTAGTCTTATGATCAAATGCTTATTTGTTCATAATAACATAAATATCTTTAGATGTAGTACTCGAAAATGAGCTATAAGGATGCCTGGGTGGGGACTCTCTATCTGGTTTGGAGCCAATGGGGAATGCAGCTTCCCATGCTGTCTTTCTCCTGGTGGATTCCTACATGACTGACACAGATCCGGAACGGCAATGACTAAGTGCTATTAACATTTGTGAGTCATTCCTTCTTTTCCCAATCCACAGTGACAGTCCTCAGACTGCACAGTTTCAAACACATACTCTCCAAATCCTACTGTTCCATGGCTTCTCCCTTGAGTGGGCAGCTGATCCAATTATTTGTTAATGATCCCAGACCACACATGGCAATGAGGATGTTATTTTAATGAATTTATATTGGAAGCCAGGCCACTGGGAGTGAGCACCTGATTAGATAATTGTGGTTAATACTCCAAGTAGCTTATCCAATATCCATTATCCCATTCTTTCTTAGTCATAGAACCTCAAATTTAATCTGTGTGGCAATGTGCCCAGCCAAAAGACTTTATTTGCAAAATCCCTTGTTGCTAAGGGTGATCAATAAGATGTAATTTGAAGTTTGCGTGTGAGACGTTTGCGAAAGCCCCGAAAAGGGGGTAGAGTGTTGGCATTTGCCCTTTCATCCTTCTCAAACTTTCTTTTATTTCCCACCTAGAGGGAAGACCCAAAGGCTAGAACTCCAGTGACATTTTGGGAGTGCGAGATGAACTTCATTACAGAAACCCTCTTGCTTTAAGGAGCAGACAGACAAAAGGAAAGAAACTTGGGTCTCTAAGGACTTGATCATCGGATCTGATCTCTTTACTGGCCCCCTTCCAGCCTGCGTTCTTTTGAGAGGAAAGAAACTTCTGTTGCTTAAACCACTGTTCTTTCCAGCATCGGCACCGGATTCCTGATCCCTGATCAGAATCACAGCCATAGAGATCTAAAAGTTTTTCTCAAGACCATTTATTTATAGCCCCCTTTCCCTCAACAAGCGAACACTCAAATCTCCCAAACAGATCAACACTATTATTTTATCTATATATTTTTTTGTGATGATAGTCAATTTCCTCCAAAAAGCAGCTCTTTACACACGACCTCTTACATATAGGACACACTTTAAAATGTTTGCTGGAACACAGCTGGTAATATGAAGTATTAAACAGATCACAGCTTTAACAACTATAAAGATCATGTTTTTACATCTGCGATATCTCACTAACAATGTGATATTAGGCAACTGACTTGAACCTCGATACTTGCGATACAAAATGAGTAAAAAAATTGACAAGTACTGACAAGGTGGCAAAGCATATATTTAAAGTAGACGGAATGTAGCAGATCTTAAGAAATTCCATTCTCTTCTGCCTTCCACTTCTAAATTTGAAATTTTATACTTTGAGTGTATTGGTTCATGTTCTCTTCATTCACGCTTGGAGACAAAGATGAAAATCATTCTGCCAACTCGTTACTGACCATTATATCTTCTCATCTCTGTTTCCCCAAATATATATCCCTATAGCCCCTCAATGGTCTTCTCTCTGTATCACTATTAAATGAAGATTTCAGCACACAAAAATTTAAAGAGAAAAAAAAAAAAAACTAAAGCCCACATACTCAGCCCGCATCTATCTATCTATCTATCTATAGATAGATAGATATAAAAGACCAGCCAAAACGATACACAAAAGAAGAGCCAGTTCATTCTAAGTCCAACATCTGATTTTCCTATACCAGATATTTTCTTAGGTAAGACCCGGCATCCCTCAAGGTCAAGGCATACAATTGCCTCTGCACAGTTTGAAGGTAATGCCACAATATATGGAAATTATCAGGTATTCATGGATATCACTTCTGAAATCATAAACCATTGATAAATTAAGCAGCATTTTAGTTGCATCATTCAAATAGAAAGAGCATGATCCAGCATGCAGTGTTGAAGGGTCAAAACATGGATTTGGAAAGACCCATGTGCCCATGGATAAAGTAATTGACCTCTCTTAGTTAATCAATGGTAGATATCCCATAAGGTTGTTGTGAAGATTAAGTGAGGCGATGCGCATAGAGAATACAGAAGATTGCGTAACACATGGTGCTCACTCCTGTGTTCGTCCTCTGATCATCGTCATTATCACTCTCAGCAAAGGGAACAATTGGTATAACCATTCATTCACGTGAACTTTCTTCCATTCCCCGCCCCCACCCCACAATGAGAGTTTATTTTCAGGACTTATTGAAGACTGATTTCAAGTCCTTTGTTTCTTATCTTTCTAGCAGCTTCAAAATGATTTCTTTTAGAAAGAAATGGGAAGATGAAGCAATAAATTGGGGATCATGAAAAATGCACCCATATCCCTTCAAGTTAGAATTTATAAAAATGACATTTTCATTACACTTTCGGTATAATTTCAAAGAAGAGTAGATAGTCTTGGTAAACAGACCTGGATTTGAAACCCAATCTCACTTTTTTGCCACTCTGCAGACTGTGCTGGCCAATGAGTTGCTCAAAGTTGCAGCCAGAACACCTTCCCCATGGGTTTTTAGGAAAAACCCATGAATACACATAATTTAACTACCTACAGATCTGTCACATGGCAGTCACACAAGAGACAGTTGCTTTCCTTCTCTAGTTACGTGGTGGTGTTCTCATGTCCCTGTCCACCAACAAGGTTCCTATCTCTACCAGGAGGAATGAAATGTCTTTCTGATGGGGAAGTCAGGAATCTGGTGAGTGAATAAGAACAGGAAGGAGAAGGAGAAGGAAAGTAGACAAATCACTGACAACACACTGAAGTATTCTGTTTTGTTCCTACTCCCTTGCCAGTCCTCATGCTAGTTTCAAGCTGGCACCTCTCTGTAGTCTAGAGGTAGCACTTGAAAAGCCACACCCAGGCCTGGGATCCCATCACAAACCACCACCTCTTACAATAACAGTCTCTATCCCCTTAGTCTTTGTATTTCTTAAACCTCTGACATAGGAAATCATCAGGGGCCACGCCCTACATTAACCAAAAGAGTCTGTAATAAAGGTTTTCAACCATGTGATTTGGGACATCTGGAAATCAAGATACCCCACCTCTATAAAATCCAAGGTAATTTTGCAAGTATTTATATGCTGTGTTTCAAAAGAAGGAAACAAACAAAAGTTGTCCCACGTATTCAGGGAACTCCATGTTCCCTTGGAATAGAGTCTACCACGCTGTTAGTCCCATCTTCATGGAATGAGGTGCTTCCCCAAACTGAGTAAATGGCATATAATTTGTGCTCACTGTTCATATTCAGAAGTCCTTAAGGAAAGGAGTAGTCCTGACTGGTGTTCACACTTCCAACTACACCTTGAGTTAGAAACTTGAAAGGCATTGCTGAGCTCGAAAGTAAGTTTTTTATTTTCCCTTGGAGCCCTGACATCACTTATGGGGTGTTGCCTAGAATTGAGGGCCCCATTAAGGAGCTGAGAAAATTGCCTAAACGCATTTCTGAAATGGGGACTCCTGATTCAAATGCCCTTCAATACTTAAGACAATCGCCCTAATATCACCAACTAGAACGTTAAATGTTAAATCTGATTATTGAGTGATGACAGAGGTGGTCCATTAAGTTCTCATCAACCTAGAGGAACACTGGAGTTATTTTTCATTGTTTTGTTTTGTTTTTTCTCTATCATAGCTTTGGCCAGTATCTTAGTCTCCATGTAGCCAGAAGCACCATGTGAAAAAAACAAAACAAAAAAAACCTTGGTATTGCTAAGTCAGCATGACATTCTCTTGGAAATAGATGTTCTCCAAAGCCAATTCTGTGCTATTGAGGAATGAATAAGGTACTGATTTCAGGAGATGAGGGTTCCTTCTAGGGAAAAAAAAAATCTAAAACACATATGGCCATGCTATTTGGAAGCAGATGGCAAATGCCATTTTGGGTAGAAAGGTTTGGCAAGCCACTGCTGGTGTGTCCAACACACCCGAAATTCCCCCATCACCACTGTGCTTACTACTCATACTCCATGCTCCCTCCAAGTCCAATGCAAGCTTGAACATCAACTACATTTCCAGGCTTTGCATGGTTTGGGGGCAAAATGACCACATATCACACGATTTCCACGTGAAATCATGGCTTGGCCTACATGTACTGAAAGCTTTGCAAACTTCAGCGAAACTCTAGACTTCCCTGGCCTTAGCATTGGGGCTGGCAGCAAAGGTTCCCTGCAGCTGTGGCAGTAATACCCGGGTTAGTGAATATTTTCATTTTCTAAGCAGGTCCCAGCTGGCCAGCACTTTCAGAAGCGGGATCAGGAGAAGACAAAGATATTGGGGGGAAGAGGGGGAGGTGGAAATTGTGAGATAATAAAAATTATATTCTGATTCCTAAATGTATGGTTTTGCTTCTTCAGAAATACAAATTTCTGAAAATCTGGGTTAAGACTAGGTCAGAGCCCCAAACAACCAATACTCCAAAAGTTCTGAGATTTTCTACAAAAATAGCAGACTGGGATTGTAACCATCCACGGGCCAAGATGCCAGGGAGCTGGGCAGCAGGTTATCTGCCATGAACAGTGGGAAAAGACTCTGGCACTTTCTCTTCTATTGAGTAATAACTTCTTCAAGCACCGACTTCTGTGGAGACAGCATGGTGGTATGTGGCAAAAAGTGAATCTGGTTTGGAGATGCCCGTATGGCTCCCAGAAGACAGTGCCTGCAGTCTCTTCTTTACTCTCATTAGCATCAAAGCAAAGATCTGGGTTAGTTTAAAGAAATAGGTCAAAGGCGGCACGGGTTGGTTGGAGGGTGGCGTTGGTAGTAAAGAAGTAAGTGTTTTTCACTTTGCTGAACTTTACCACCAAAATTATGGAATCAGCTCCTGGTTTAGGATAAAGCCTATATAGTATTTATAACAACAAGCAGACATTATCTTTATAAAGAGTTATCAGGGTGTTTGCTCGTATTTTATAGTAGTCTGTCCTAGAGTAGAAGGCTATGGAAAGTGTTGATGAGGAGGATTACACAGATGGTTGAGTTGCCAGATAAATACAGGTGTTCCGTATTTATATTTGCTAAATCTGGCAAAACTAGGTAAGAAGTAGTTACTGAGTTAGGAGATATGTTGGGAAGCAACTAGAATGAGAAGAGTTGACCCCAAAAGAGTTGGACTGAATCCCAAAGTTTTTTGTTAGTTTTAACATGTATATATTCTCCTCGCTTCTTCCATATTCCTCATCACCCTCTTGGGCCACAGCAGACTCCCTAAAAATGCTAATTGATTGATTCATTGATGGATAAGAGAGAAGAAGGCCAAGGCGAAGCCAAAGTAAATAAGGTTTCTGGTTTGAATGTTTTATTTCATGGGCCAGATTTGGGCATGTGTTTCACCATTTGGAACACATACTTTTGAAAGTGCAAAATAGAATGCATTTTAAAACTCAGGTACCTTTTAAAGTCCCACCCTGCTAACTCTCAGGTTATTATTCATGCCTATATCTTAATGGATTCCACAAATCAAATTTTCATTTTTCTTGGTGAATATGGCTGATACTTACAAATGAGTATCATTTACTCCTCCACCTCCAAACCTCTCATGGAGCCAAAAGCCCAAAGCTATAAATATAGAACACCACTGTTAGGAGGCCTTCTTTTCCGTCTCCTACCCCGCCACCTCAGAAGGTAATGGATTTCTCTTTTCACAGTGTTAAAAGGATCAGTAAATCATCGGGTCACCTATTGATATGAAAGTCTTTTCATATGAAATGATTATTGTTTTAGCAAATTGCAAAAGAAAAATACAAAAGAGCAAATAAATCAAGAAAAAAATTACAACAGGTTTTTATGAAGTATGGGTGGAGTGGAAAAAGTGATCTTGGCTTAATTAACCACACTTAGTCATAAGATGCAGGAAGCAGAGGTTTTAAAAAGTCCAATTGGGGCTGTGTTTTACACACACACACACACACACACACACATATTTTTTAAAGTGCTAATTTCCATCACATCACTCTTTGCTGGGTTAGTTACCATGAAAAAAAATGCTGAATTTTGACCTTCCTATGGCATGTTAAAACCACACTCCCTTTGGAAGGCACAACTGTCCTGAAATATTTTCTCTGTATAGTCACAGAGGAGTATCTCTGTACAGGGAACAGATGCTCAAGATCTAGGTGTACATTGCCTGAGGAAATAGGGGCATGATTACCTGATAAGTCTGGACTTCTTTTAGATCAGTAACATCTCATTTTACCTCTACTTGTTGACTCATACCATTACCTGTGCTTTAAATATCTCAATCCCTACAATCTCTACTGCTAAAAAAATGTCAACCATTTCGATTTTATGGCTCAAGTCAATCCTCCTACCTATTGTGCCACTAAATTCTCCTTCCCTAATTAAACAGTTACAGCACTTATAATTGATACTACACACCTGGCTATACACTTTAACACTGGATTATTATTAAATCCCTTGCATTATCTTTTCTCATACATGGATCTCGTCTCCAAAAGTACTAAATACACTCTAAGGACTTATACTTCTCTGGCGTGTTTTAGGACCAGCAATCATCTACCCAGAGTAATAAGTACCATACTTGCAGAATGATGTAACATACATTCCTTAGTGAAACTATTATTATTTCAATCAAGTTATTTTGAGGAAACATGTGACACATAGGATGAAGGAAATAGACTAAGAGGTTAAAGCAAGGTGGGCACTGTATCTGTTCTCTACAGAAATAGAACCAATAGGAACCAAGAGAAGAAATATAAATATATATTCTTCAGAGATACTGGAGAGAGAGAGAGAGAGAGAGAGATTTATTTATCTGTCTTTGGAGATTGAAGATTGGAGATTGATTTATTTTTAAGGAGTTTACAGAATTGTAGGGGCTGGCGAGTCTGCAATCTGTAGGGCAGCTGTTAGGCTAGAAATTGAGACAAGCCTTGATGCTGTAGTCTTGAGTCTGAAATCTGCAGAGAAACCTAGCAGGCTGGAAACTCATGCAGGATTTCTTTTTCTTTTTTTTCTTTCCTTTCTTTTTTTTTAAAAACTTTTATTTTTTTGAGTAATCTCTACACCCAAACTGTGGCTAAAACTTACAGTCCTGAGATCAAGAACCACATGCTCCACTGGCCAAGCCAGCCAGGTGCCCCTCGCGCAGGATTTCTAGGTTACAATCTTGAGGCTGAATTTTTTCTTCTCAGAGACACCTCAGTGATTTGCTCTTGGGGCCTTCTACTGATTGGATGAGGCCCACCCACATTAGGAGACTTTCTTGTACTTAAAAGCAACTGATTGTAAATGTTAATCGCACTGGAAAATACCTTCACAGCAAAATCTAGACTACTGTCTGACAAAGAACTAGGCACCATAGCCTAGCCAAATTGACACATATACTTAACTATGATAGGCACTTTGTCATTTACTCTGATGTAGGCACTGGTGTCTTCTACGCATCCACAACTCCCAAAGGAAGTCCCTGTTGACTTGCAGAAGTTTTCTATGCAACAAATAGTTGTTGGTACCTGTAAACACCATGAAAACTAGATTTTTCTTTTCCTTTTAAAATTCTTTTAGGGAGCGCCTGCATGGCTCAGTCAGTTAGGGTGGCTCAGTCAATTAAGTGTCTGCCTTCAACTCAGGTCATGATCCCAAAATCCTGGGATGGAGCCTTACCCTGGGCTCCTTGTTCCATGGAGAGCCTGCTTCTCCCTCTCCTCCTGCCTGCCACTCCCCTACTTGTGTGCTCTCTCTCTCTCTCAAATGAATGAATGAAATCCTTAAAGAAAATAATAAATGAATGAATGAATGAATGAATGAATAAATAAATAAATAAAATTCTTGTTAGGGTAATCTTTTATTTTTTTGTATTTTTTCTATTTCCTCATTACTTTTTTTTTTTAATTTTATTTATTTTTTTCCATTGTTCCAAGATTGTTTATGCACCACACCCAGTGCTCCATGCAATATGTGCCCTCCTTAATACCCACCACCAGGCTAACCCAACTTCCCCATCCCCCTCCCCTCCAAAACCCTCAGTTTGTTTCTCAGTGTTCAGTCTCTCATGGTTTTACTCCTCCTATGATTTCCCCCCTCACTTCTCCTCTCCTTCTCCCAATGTCCTCTGTGTTATTCCCTATGCTCCACAAGTAAGTGAAACTATATGATAATTGACTCTCTCTGCTTGACTTACTTCACTCAGCATAATGTCCTCCAGTCCCATCCACATTGATATAAAAGTTGGGTATTCATCCTTTCCGATGGAGGCATAATACTCCATTGTATTATTCCATTTGTCCATTAAAGGACATCTTGGTTCTTTCTACAGTTTGGTGACTGTGGCCATTGCTGCTATGAATATTGGGGTACAGATGGCCTTCTTTTCACTACATCTGTATCTTTGGGGTAAATACCCAGTAGTGCAATTGCAGGGTCATAGGAAAGCTCTATTTTTAATTTCTTAAGGAATCTCCACACTGTTTTCCAAAGTGGCTGCACCAACTTGCATTCCCACCAACAGTGTAAGAGGGTTCCCCTTTCTCTACATCCTCTTCAACACATGTTGTTTATTGTCTTGTTAATTTTGGCCATTCTCACTTGTGTAAGGTGGCATCTCAATGTGGTTTTAATTTGAATTTCCTTGATGGCTAGTGATGATGAACATTTATTCATGTGTCTGTTAGCCATTTGTATGTCTTCTTTGGAGAAGTGTCTGTTCATGTCTTCTGCCCATTTTTTGACTTGATTATCTGTTTTGTGTGTGCTGAGTCTGAGGAGTTCTTTATACATCTTGGATATCAGCCCTTTCTCTGCAGTATCATTTGCGAATATTTCCTCCCATTCTGTGGGTTGCCTCTTTGTTTTGTTGACTATTTCCTTTGCTGTGCAGAAGCTTTTGATCTTGATGAAGTCCCAAAAGTTCATTTTCACTTTTGTTTCCTTTGCCCTTGGAGACATATCTTGAAAGAAGTTGCTGTGGCCGATGTCAAAGAGGTTACTGCCTATGTTCTCCTGTAGGATTTTGATAGGTTCCTGGCTTACATTGAGGTCTTTTATCCATTTCGAGTTTATCTTTGTGTATGGTATAAGAGAATGGTTGTTAGGTTAATTTTAAATAATTTCTCAATTATTTGAGAAATGTTGAATGTTGAATGAATGAGTGAATGTTGGCATTTAATTAGTCCAGGAAGAGAATATCAGAATGCAGACAAAATTTTTAAATGGTTACACACACACACACACACACACTCACTCACACACACACACACACACACACACACACGATTTTTAACAAGAATACAGAGTCTTCATTCTGAGATGCTGTGTTTAGCTTGAGGAGCTATGCAAGAATACCAATCAGTGTCTCCTTTCCAGATCAACTGATGAAATCCAGCTGAAATGGTGGGGCATATGCACAGCTTCATCCTGAGATGAATGCCTGATGGCAATGACCACATGTTATTATCCCCAAATCCGCAGACACCAGCTCATTGTTATTGGCCACAGTGCAAACCTATGATACATGTGCTGAGGTGCTAGGATCAGAATAAATTTGTGAGCAGAGAGCATTGGCTCAACTGTTCAGGAGCCAAGAGTGTGTTAGACATGCAGAGTCTTAGGTGCCATCCCAGACCTGTTCTATCAAAATCTGTATTTTAATAAGATCTCAAGGCAATATTATGAACATTAAAATGAGAACTACTTTAAGCATCCAGAATCCTGTCTTAGGCAGGAAGAATTCCTGGTATCATTTTTACATTTCAGCCTGAGACACCTTTCCTTTTATTCCCACTTACCCACATAAATAGGGAAGCCCCACAGAAAGCTCAAATGTCACAGGACTCTGCCCAAAGTTCCTAATTGCAGTTATGTGTTATGTGTTTAAATCATAGTCACTGCAAAGTCTAGGGAAACGTGTAAAATAGGGCTTCACCCTATTTCTTTCTTTTAGGGGGGTATTATTTTTATGTGCTGGGGAAAAAGGAGCAATGAGATGTTGTTAATTCAGTGTAAATTTTATCAATGTACTTAGTCATAACTAACTAATAATAATGGTACTTATAATTGCCACTGCAGGCCATCACAACTGTAAACCATTGGCAAAGAGGGAAAAAATGGGGGAGGAAGAACAAAAGAGTAAGTCATGGGTAAAGGGCAGAAATCAAGGTAAAAGAAAACAACATTGTAAGCAAGAGCTACGTGCCAGTTAGGGAAAGTGATGTATGAAAACAAATGCTTTAACAATAACCCAGATTGACTAACCATGACATACAGATGCAAAAAGGCCATGATCTGAAATCCACTTTTATTTTTTAACTGTGTGATTAACTTTTCTTTCTTGGTCTCCTTTTTTGTACAGTGGTGATGACCAAACAAATAGTTTTGAGTTGATTTACAAGATTATGTATAGGAAGCACATGTAACAGTGCGAAACATAAATGCACCTAAATATGCACATTAGTGATGACTCTCTAATTATTACTTGCCACATGAGTTTCCTGGGCATTTTATTTGATATTCAGAAATTAATTTGTTACAAGGGCATATCCCACATACCTGTAAAAGGAATGAAGTTGCCTTTAGAGTGTCAGGAAAGGTAATCTGTGTTAATAAAGATCCCTGGATAAAAGCTAGCATTTGACAGATGTATAAACTATTCATTTATTGATATGAGTATTATATCTGAAAAATATGTCCAAATTTTCTGGCAATATAATTAAGTGGTTATGCCATTTGGTATCTCTGTTATCTAATTAAATGGATTCCTTAATTTAGACTCCACTGATTGAGTTTTCATTAATGATGAAGAAAGAGATTATACATGGAGTTGGCTGCCAGAAATGGGAGTTAGATGACTAAATGACAGTAAAATTAGAATATCTTGTCTACAAAGACTATAAAGAGTTTCATAAGGCGGTCTTCTGAACATTACTGTAACACTAGGGGAGGCCTAACTTGAGACAAACAGGTAGTATTTTCCAGTGTCACCTTTCCTGACAAATCATGACCTAGGGTATTTCATAAGCAATTTTGACCAGGGACAAAGAAAGAACTGAAAAACACTCAGCAAATTGCCCTCGTCAGGAATGTTCCTCCAAGGAAAGGACAGTGGGATAATGGAAATTTGAAAGCAGAAAAAAGAGGTAAGAGTAGTTTCAATGATTGGTAAATTGTGAATAGTATTTTTCCCAAGGGTCTGGCTACAGAACAGAGGTGTGATCACTCTGGAGGGTCGATGTCAGGATGGTGAGGGATGGCCCTACACTGGTCAAGCAGGGGTTGTGTTGCTGTTGTTGATCACCGCAGTGCCCAGGAAAACATGATGTGTATTAAACTGGCCACATGTGGCGGATTCAAGAGGGAGACTATCTTTTTCAAAATAGAATCCTTGTTAGCCAAAGAATCGTATTCCAAGGTAAATGGTCAAACCACATAAAACTAGTCAACTTTCAAGAATAGACGATGAGGAATCATCTAGCATTGGCTTTGGGATGATTGAGATGACATAATGAAAAAACATAAATAAGTTTCACTTTTATAGTCTGACGTAGTGTCTTTTCTCCCAGGGTTTTCTGGGCAAATCTCAGTAACTCAAGTAAAAACCAAAGAGCTGTTTCTTTGTGCATTGAAAATAGTAGTTAATACACACACACACACACACACACACACACACTCTCTCTCTCTCTCTCACCTTTCTAGTTCAAATACCTACGGCCCTCTTAGATAAACACATTTCATTGTCTTCTGATATTTTGGTTTCTCTACAAAGGGCAAAAAGTGGAAAAATCATGAAAATCCATTCCATCATCTCACTAAAATTTAAATAAAAATTTGAAACTGAAAATGAGGCTAACGTGTCAGATAAGTCAAAGTTAATAATTCAGAGAATCTATAAGGCTTGCTGTCTACTGAGGAACAAAACCCTATGTATGAGGAACAAACATTATTCCACCTGAATCCCAGAAATCCTAGGATCATCAATATATTTTTTCTGTTCTTTCTACTCAAAAACATTGTGGCTTACATCACACATTTTAAGTTTCTTATGTCCAACTAATGTTAAAACCAGAGGCTATGAGATACAGGTTCTGAACAACCTATACTTAAAATCACCCACTATAAAGGGAGTTTGAATGGTTCTCCTATGTGTACCGAGCATCATACACTGCACGCAAATCTATTGTTTAAGAACTACAAAAAAATGTGACCATGAGAAAAGCTGAAAGAAGAGTAAACTTTTAGATAAACAATGAGACAAAGAAATTGACCATCTGCATTTTTAAAGGAAATTGTATTTCCAAAGAACAGAAGAAGATCTGAAGGATAAAACGATAAAAAGAAAATAGGATTAATGCAGGCCCCAAAATCAAAGTAAGCACTGACACTGGAAACGAAAAAAGTACTGCAATAATAGTAGAATAGATGAATTGGAAATGTTCACATAGAAATAAAAGATTACATCAGTCGAGTCTTTCTGATGTCAGTTATGTGTTGACACTTCAATTTAACTATTTATTCAATCTATTTTGTTTCAAACAGAGGAACTACATACGGGTGGCACTTTTTCAAAAGTAACCGTGAAAAATAACCTGCTAAAGTGTCACAGTTCCCTTACAGCAGAGAGAAAAACAGAACATTCAGATCAGTGGGGCCATTCAGTTTTATGAAAAATTAGTATCAAATAGAAGGTTGTGAAAGGTAAGGCCAGTCTGAGGCAGGAGCAAAACAACTCTTCAATGACAATTTGAATTTCAATTATAACTGAAAATATGGGTTCCGTTTTATTGTGTATTCAGAGCTCAGCGAAAACTGGCCTTAATTTTTTTTTTCTTTTTATGCCCACAGAAATAAGCTATTAAGCCCTAGTGAATTATTCTTTCTTTCTTTCAATGTATTTCAATATAATTTTTTTCAAGATTGAATGAAAGAGCTGTACAATCCATACCCCACCCCTTTTCAAGAATGTCTGGCGAAATGCAGCTGTAAATTATAAAATAATACCCTGCATTCATAAAACAGTTCATATATATATATACATATATGTATATATATATATATATATATAAAACACTGATCAAATGAGTCTTCCAAATAGGCTGTTTAACCCAAAACTGTATGTAGGTATATCCTTAAGAAGCATCCTTCAACTTTTATAAACTGTATAGGTTTTTACCCTAAAATTGTTTTTTTTTTTTTTTTGATTTATTAGAAAGAGAACGAGAGCACAAGCAGGGGGAGCCGCAGGCAGAGGAGAGGGAGAGGCAGGTTCCCACTGAGCAAAGAGCTGATGGGGGTCGATCCCAAGACCCGGGATCATGACCTGAGCTGAAGGCAGTGGCCTAACTGACTGAGCCACCCAGGCACCTCTAAAAATCTCTTTTAAGTCGTACTGTAGCCAGAACTCATATTCTAAAGAACAGTTGGTAAATCAAAAGAAAAAAAATTATCAAATGCAGGGGGTTTCTCCCCCACAAGCTGTTTCATTATTTCCAAAAAAACGGTTTTGTCTACAGAAATTCCTAGAGCTCCCTGTTTGTGACAAAGTGCAGTCCTGAGGACTGGTGCCAGGAGAAAACCGTGAGATCCAGAACTCCAACACTAGCCTCACTCTCTGGAATGGAGGCAGAAATTTACTGAACACAATTTCTTCAGAAAAATTACAATGTTTTAATAAGTTAATTCTAAAAGACCAACAGGCCAGACCAGAGATGTTTTTATTCAGTTCTTTCTGGTCTTTCTGTTAGATGATCTTACGTCCTGGCTGCCCCAGAATAGTCCCCATTTTACCTGTTATCCTGTTAGAAATATTAATAGTGCGGCCTTTCACTCTCAAGGGTGGATATTACTTATATGGTCACCCACCTTTATTTTTTTTTTAAAGATTTTATTTATTTACTTGACAGAGAGAGATCACAAGTAAGCAGAGAGGCAGGCAGAGAGAGAGGGGGAAGCAGGCTTCTCGCTGAGCAGAAAGCCCAGTGCGGGGCCCGATCCCAGGACCCTGAAACTGTGACCTGAGCCAAAGGCAGAGGCCCAACCCACTGAGCCACCCAGGTGCCCCGGGCACCCACCTTTAAGCTATGTATGAGGTGTGAGTTAAGAATTCTTTAATTCTATAGTCTTTTGTTTGTAGAAACCAGTAACGCATAAGATTGAACTACTAAAAATGATTAAATTTGGTATAGGGTATTATGCGTGTGTACAGATTATACAGATAACACACACATCCAGATCCATAGTTCATGAGATACTTTTAAACTGGAAATAATGGAGTTAGGGGTGCCTGGATGGCTCGGTTGTGCATCCAACCCAGGATTTTGGCTCCGGTTATGATCTCAGGGTTGTCAGCTGGAGCCTTGAGTTGGGGGGGCATCCAGGGGGAAGCCTGTTTGGGATTCTTTCCCTCTCCCTCCCCCTCTCCCTGGTGTGCAAGTCATCTCTCTCTCTTTCTCTCTCTAAAATAAATAAATAAATAAAATCTTAAAAAAAAAAAAAAAAGAAGCAGCAGCAGCAGTAATGGAGTTAATTCTGGCACAATCATGCTGTTACCTAGGAGTAGGTTTCTTCAAAGCAGTTATTTGGGGGCACTATACACATATCGCGTATTCCAAAAACACCATTCCTGACCCAATTCTAAGTGCATGCTGAATCAAGCTATAAGACATTCAAGAAAACGTTTCACTGGTTTTAGCCCCAAATTATTTTCAATAAGAAAGTGCATGACCAGATTTGATACCAGTTTTAAGTCCAAAGGGCTTTTATTTGGTTTAAGAAAACAAATATGCTCAACACATACACACACATTTTTATTTATTATGGTGGAAGGTTCTTGCTTGTTTACTCCTTGTCTCCTCTTTGACCTCCTCAAGTCCTTAAGGGCAACAAGTTTCCCTTACTCACTTGTGTATCCCAAAGACTCTGGTTCAGTACTCGGGACTTTTTAGGCACTGAGTAAACATTTGTTGAATTATGGTATGAATGAATGTGTAACTCTTCATCCTTGAGTATCTACAGACAATTCCAGAAGCGGAGTTTGCACACTGGAAAAGTAGTTGGTAGCTGTTCTGAAGGGAACAACACTAATACCCATATGTATATTACACTGGTATAATATCAACACCCAAGTTTAATAAAACCAAATGTGATCCCCCCAAATTATACTCCCTTTCAGGAATGGCTTCATTTTCATAGTAGATAGGAATGGATATGAGCTCCCTGGGGAACCAGGAGGAGGTGCACCGGAAACCTCTGCCACTCAAAACATGACCACTCAAAACAAGGTGACCTGACGGCTTGTTGGAAACACGCCCTAGCCCAGACCTACTGAGTCAAAATCTGCATGTTACCAAGATTTGCAGGTAATCTGCATGCCCATAAAGATCCAGAAGCATATCTTACAGTGCTTAAAGTTGGAGTGTTTATAATATGCAGGTCAAGACTCTGAAGGACAAAGAATGAGCATAAAGGCACAGAACAAGGGACATAAATATTACAAAGTGACATTTTTTGAGCTGGGGATTATATAGTGTAGTGTGGGGGACAGACCTGTTTAGATCAAACCCAGAGGACAGAATAAAATAAGATTATTTTATAATTTTAGATAGATTGAAGTTAGTGTCAGAACAAGGTAAATCAACAGAACTGTCTACCTTGGGGAAAGGTTAACAGATTAAAAAATTGAAGTGTGGAGCACCTAGATGGCCCAATCATGAAGTACCTTTGGCTCAGGTCATGGTCCCAGGGTCCTAGGATGGAGCCCCACACATGGGGCTGCTTGACAGGAAGTCTGCTTCTCCCTCTCCCACTCCCCCTGCCTGTGCTACCTCTCTCAACGGCCTCTCTCTCTGTCAAATAAATGAAATCTTAAAAAAAAAATGGCTTACTGATCTTTGGTTTTATGTTCACAAATACATACACATGTGCATGTTCCTCCCCTGCACCCTCTCTCCCCCACATACACTTGGTTTCCTGCCTTCCTAAAACGGATTTAATGTGGCTAAAATAGGTAGGATGGCTATTCTCCGGGCAGTGATGTTTCTCTTAATAATATACTTAAACCTTAACTTCAATGCCCTCATTAGTAACTTGAATATCTTATGGCTACCCATGGGGAAATAAGTCTTAAGTGAAAATAACTGCTTTTGACACGCACTGACCTAGTTAACCTTGCAGGTAAAAGCTAACAAGCAAATAAATGTGATGTCCCTAAAGCAAAAATCGACACACTAAACAAAGGGTTATGATGAGGTTCAGCTGCTGCTCTTTCTTGTGGAGGTGTAACAGCCCTGCTGCAAACCGCATGTGCAGAAAAATAAGCTTATCAGGATGAACTCACGATACTGAAATGAGAACGTAGAACGTCCCAGGTCTGGGATGTAGGATTAATCAACAGAGAGCACTTCATTGACAAAATAATCTCATGTCCTTTGCTTGGATTTATAATAGTCTTAAATTTCTATCTTCAGTCTGCCAGTCTTGTTACCCCAAAGCCAATACATTTTTAACAATAAAATTTGACCCTATCCTTATTTAAAATCATATGCTGAGAAGACCCCAGTGAATTATGTGCAAAGTTATTGAACCTAAAATACATTTTTAAAATCCTGAACCATGAGAGACTGTGGACTCTGAGGAACTAACTGAGGATTTTAGAGGGGCGGAGGCTT
This sequence comes from Mustela putorius furo, assembly GCF_011764305.1. Classification (NCBI taxonomy): domain Eukaryota; kingdom Metazoa; phylum Chordata; class Mammalia; order Carnivora; family Mustelidae; genus Mustela; species Mustela putorius. Next base: position 12,154,479 of record NW_025421399.1, read on the forward strand.
GGGGGGTTGGGTGAGCCTGGCGGTGGGTATTAAGGAGGGCACAGATTGCATGGAGCACTGGGTGTGGTGCATAAACAATGAATGTTGGAACACTGAAAATAAAATAAAATAAAATAAAATAAAATTTAAAAACAAAACAAAATACTGAACCAGGCAAATCTTCCATCTGGACTTGGTTATAGCATACAATTTATACATTTTATATTATTCTGGAAAAAATTTAATTCAACGATTACTTAATGCCCCTGTATTATGGGCAAGGTGCTACACTGTGTATTTGAAATCAACTATGATCTCTCTCTCCAAAGACTTCCTGGGTTCTCCTTTCTGGGAAGAGTCAATAATCCTGTCTGATAAATTACCACATTTTTCTATAATGATTGATAAAACTGAACTAAGCCTACAGTGTAATAATTTCCATATATGCGTCTGAGAACCCTCTATTAATGAACAATGTTTTGTTCATTTTGCTTCCTTAGATTCTAACCCAGTTGTCTGCATCAAAACTGCTCAAAAGTTAAATGAATGAATTCATAACATGTTGATGAAGATCATTCAAGAGTAAGGTAATTGGCTACTTCAGTGGTTCTGTTGAAAAATACTGAGGTATTCTTAATGATGCATCTTAGGCAGAGTGCAATTTAACAATAAAAGTTTACAAATATGAAAATACTAGATTTGTGTTTCTCACCAGGAAATGTCTGTTTATTTTATTTTAGATTTTATTTATGTATTTGACAGAGAGAGAGATCACAAGTAGGCAGAGAGGCAGGCAGAGAGAGAGGGAGAAGCAGGCTCCCTGCTGAGCAGAAACCCAAATGTGGGGCTCAATCCCAGGACTCTAGGATCATGACCTGAGCTGAAGGCAGAGGCTTAACTTTAACTCACTGAGACACCCAGGCGCCCTGGAAATGTCTGTTTAATAGGAAGTACACCTAAGTATGTTTCCTTTTTTTTTTTCTTTATCTTACAAAGATGAGTCTTCCCTCCATCATCCCTCCCCCCACCCCTGAACGAACCTGATCCTTGAACGAACATTCAAATAACAAATTCTCCCAATTTCTAGTTGTTATTGTTTCATAAATATTACAATCCACACTCTGTTAAAATAGTCCATTAGGATTATATCATAAGGGGCTCCTGGGTGGCTCAGTGGGTTAAATCCTCCACCTTTGGCTCAGGTCATGATCTCAGGGTCCTGGGATGGAGCCCCACATCAGGCTCTCTGCTCAGCAGGGAGCCTGCTTCCTACTCTCACTCTGCCTGCCTCTCTGCCTACTTGTGTACTCTTTCTGTCAAATAAATAAATAAAATCTTTTTAAAAATTGTTTAAAAAAAAAAGGATTATATCATAAGCATCTTGCCCTGGCACTAAATACCCTGAAAAGGGTATAGATGATACAGAAGTACTTATAAGTAAAATGACTGGCTCTCAAATCCTTCATCAAAAATAAATTTGAAAAATTACTGAAGCACGTTTTTTTTTTTTTAATTCAAGTCCTTACAATTTCTGCCCAAGTCTTTCTTAGAGATTTTGAGAAGATAAATAAAAGGCCCCTGGCCCTAGCTTCATGGCAGTTAATATCAAAATAAATCTACTCCTTGGATATCATTTGACTGTGGGTTAATTGCCAGTTCTCACCTAGACCCACTCTCCATCTAATGGTGGTAGATGAATATTCACGCACATCCGTGATCATCTGCAGAAAGACAGGCGCTCAGTCTGCAAGGCAGAAGGAAGATGATCAAGTTTTCCCTTCTTGTTTGCTTCTCCCCATCTACAGAGTCTCGTTTCAATAACGCTGTAAGCGGACTTCGCTAAGATACCTGCCGATGATGCACTTTAAACATTTGAGTCAGATTCGCCAAGGATGAAATATACTTCAGAGAGAGTGATTTAGCATAATAAATTATTGGCCTGAGGCTGGTTCTTATTGTCTGGCTGAACATAATAATTACAAGGAATTAGAAATCCATCAATTTTCCTACTTTACCACTCAAGAAATTGACTTTAGTTTTGCTTGTTTTCAAAGAGTATATATACATCTTTTACCTATTATACAAATACAGGCATGGACTAGATAAACCTGGACACAGATTAGTCAGCAATGAGAAAGCATAGTTATGGTTAGAAAAAAAAAAAAATGTGCTCACATGGCCACGCCTCGAAAAGATAAATATAATAAAAAACTGTCTGTTTCCCCTACTTAGCTGCTTTTAAAGATTTTTACTATGCATAATTTATATTTAATTTATTTTATAATGAGAGATGCAGAGCTTTAATGCAGATATAATTATATTAGTCTAAAAAGAGAGCCCGTAAACTCATTTAAACATTCTTATTTTAAAATATTGGCTTCCTCTCCATGAATGCCAATCCCAAAATGGCTTTATTAGCCAGGAACTACTTACTATTCATGTTACTGCTAGGTCTTACTTCAGATCAAATTATCATATGAACTCATGCAACTTACAAAATTCAGACTTTTAGTGACATTTGCTAAAGGCGATGTAATACTTTCTACCGTAAGAGCACTGCTGGGGAGAGCAGCTATTTGAAGAAATATTGTTCCCTAAAAGATGGGATGTTCCTTTGGATGGAGCTGTCGAGTAAAAACAACATATTCACAGCTCATTCCAGCAGGTGGTGTTAGGATTTTTCAGTCACATAAGGCAAAAGTTTTAATTATTGCTTATTATTTTAATTTTTTTGTATCAATACCAGGTCTTTATGACAGTTCTGTGACAGTCCTATGCTTTAAAAAATATATGACTTATTATTCATATTTTTCTAGAACTAAGGGACTGAGATAATCTAGCAGCAAATCATTTTCCAAATGTTAACTGCATTCTTTCAAGAAGGAGGTATGTTCACGAATGTAATATAGTTGTATTTTTCCAGCCACTCCAAGCAAAGCAATGGCTTACTTGGGTTGGCACCTGTGAGACCAAATATTGTTTTTACTTAAGTGAATTAGCAATTATGGATCAGGAAAGAAATTTTAGGACCAACTGAGACCTGATGCCTAGGTGATATTTTCCCAGGTCGGGTCTTATATGGGCCAATGGAAAGAAACTATATTGTATCTATCTCTACATTTTTCCCCATACCAACTATTTTATGAAGGTAATTAGTACTTTCACTAATTGGACCTCACACTCTCCGTGGCTTAAGTCCCATGTTATAGGTATTGCTATAGAATATCTTCGAGGCTTGATGGGGAAACATTCCACTAATAAGAATGATCAGATTTAATAGGATACTTGAGTTTCTGACTTAACGTATTTTTTACCAGAGGACAAAGGGGTCCCAGTTGTTGAAGTTCATTATAAGGGCTGCTTTCTGGGGCGTAAAGTAGGAAGGAGTAGGCCGGCAAGTTAATAGGGACAGGGATAAACGAATATCCAGCAGAAGCCATGCCTCTTGTTCCTAGGGGTATATTCTATAGTGCCTGGTTGGGAGTTTGGACTTTTCTAAATTACAGTCACTCCTAAACTCTTCTACAGGAATCACTGTAGACTTGCCTTGGCTTGTCCTGCAGAAAAATCTTCCCACAGACAGAACCACTGGAGAGGTTCAACGGCAGGTTACAGACTTTCAGTCAGCCAGAGACTGACAGTCGTCATATTCGATGGATAAACATGGCCGGTGCGATTGTAATTTTTTTAAAACAATACTGTGCCGATACAAATCGTTCTTCATTCTTCTTCTTTGTTTTCCCGTATTATGATTACTTTTACCCATCTTAGTATTTTAATCATCTAGAGTATTGTGCAACAATCACATTTTACTAACTGCCAGGATTTTTTAATGTTAACCTTTCTGCCATATTTGCTTCAGAGGTCTCAAAAATATTCTTGGAAAAAAAAATCTTTAAAAAATGTAGGCTATCAGCATACTTCTTGGAAATGGCTCCTCTCAGTAGGATAAAATCTCCTTCCTTGCCGAGTGTGCTTAGATGGTGCACATATAATGATATATATGTACATATATACTATATATGTAACTTCAGTTACATAACATTATATATAAGGCTGTAAACTGCTTAGAGCTAGGTTAGTATTTTATACATAATGGATGCTTAATAATTATTGTTGACAAAAAATAAAAGTAAATTTTCTTACGAACAACCTCATGCTATTTTTACTTAATTTTTAATTATCGGCTTTTATGCTGAACGATTTTGTTGGTTTGGCATCAACTCAGTTAATTCTTCACATTCTTTTCCCTGAAACCATTGACTGAGAAAGGGTCATTTAAACTTTCCATAAACTCATAAGAGCTGAGTTAAGCTGAGCGAAGGGATTGCAGTCGCTCTTTAAAAAACATCCCTAAATCAAAAGAGTGACAAAGAAAACAAACAGAAAAAGAAATGATAAATCATTTATGTTCTATCACCTGTAGCTGGTCCCTAAATGAGTGTTTTAGAGCCTTTTTTATTTGTTTTTAAACAAGATCCTTTCTTTTAGGAAATCTTTTTCAGAGGTTGAATCGTAATGACGCTGCTTTGATGCGGTTGGGTATAAGAGGTCTAGAGCCATCTCAGCGTCCTCCGAATGCCTTCCCATGAAACCCACAAACTCGGAGCCCTGGGACCACAAGAACTCTGAGATGAGCATATCAGAAACCACCGTTCAAGCTTAGTTTAATCATAACAGTTTAACTCCCACTGATCATTTCAATTAGTGATTTTCCACCGCGGCTGCACTTTGGAATCACCCAGAGAACATTTCAAAATGCCTGCGTTGGGGCCTCACTGACATTGATTCCATTTTAATTGTTCCTGGGGAGCCCCCCGAGTTGGGATTTTTACAAACCTCTACAAATAATTTTCAAAATATAGTCAGCTAACTTTGAGAAACACTGCCAAAACTCCTAAAAAATAATTCCTGTGGAACCCAGATCTATCAGATTTTAATTTCTTGAGGACAGAGACGAAATATGTATATATCTTTTTCCTGCCATCAGCATTTGAATACGTGAAAGCATGAAAGAAAATGTCACAGCCAATCAAAATAGTCAAGAACACTAACTTGTGTGTGGCATGTACAGCACCCCAGACTGGAAATTAAAGAGCTTTCTTCCTTCCTTCATGCTTCAGACAATTATTTATATGCCAGATGCCATGCTAATTGCTGTGTTTCTAAGTCTAATGAGGAAGACAGAGATTTAAATAAGTAAATAAATCCTTAGGAATATCTGGTAAGTACTGTAAGTGCAAAAGAAACCCAATTTGCAGCAAACCAGCCTGGAAGTCTTAGGAGAAGCTTCCTCGAAGTAATCCATAAGTGTGATTCAAAGTACCCTTAAGAAGGTAGATACTTGGGCACCTGGGTGGCTGAGTCCATTCAGCGTCTGCCTTTGGCTCAGGTCACCATCTCAGGGTTCTTGGGTCCAGTCCCATGTCGGGCTCCCTGCATTCGGGCTCCTGCTCCAAAGGGAGTCTGCTTCTCCCTCTGCTCCTCCTCTCGCTCGTCCTCTCCATCTCTCTCTTCCTCTCTCAAATAATAAATAAAATCTTTAAAGAGAAGAAGAGGGAGGGAGGAGGAGGAGAAGAAGGTCCAGACACAGGAAAGCAACAGAGGAGGAGGAGGAGATGCCAGATCTATTACCCTAATATAGGATCTCAGATTTAAAAAAAAAAAAGAATAAGAAACAAAGCTGTAGAGAGACGGCAGAAGAAGGGGATAAGGAAGAGGCAATAATTAACAGGAGCTGGGAGGAATGGTGGACAGTCCTGGAGCTCTCCTGGGAGCCACCGAGCCTTGAACCTACAGCCCTCTACAGTTCCAAGGCCAAGTGCCTCTCAGTCTCGAAAGTGCATAACAAGCAGCTGGGGTCTTTGTAAAATGCTGATTTTCATACAGTAGGTTTGGAATGGTGCTTGAGACTCTGACCTTCTAACACACTGTGGGGGATGCCACGGCCGTTGGTCCACATTATAGCATCAGGGGCCAGATTCCAGCTAAAGTTTAGCACAAAAGTATCACGAACTTTGATTCTTCCAGGGGTTATAGTTTATTATGTATCTTTTTGCTCTCATTCCCAATTTCTTTTACGTGCGGCCTGCCTTTTTTGAGTTTTAAGCAGTCCTGGATGTGTTCTGTGATATAAAAAGCCTGTGTAGATTCCTGTGACTATCTGACGAGCCATGATCCTTCTCATTTAACATTAGTCCACAGGTATTTTCTGGCTCCCCTGAAGTTAACAGCACATGTGAGGCAGCTCTGGGGAGAGAACAGAATTCTGAGATGTGTTCAAGGAACTATTTATGAACCTACAGAGAAAGGAGGGACGTGCATAACACGTATGTTATTAAAAATGTTTAAAATAAAATAAAGTGTCAGATCTGCAGCATTAGAGAAATTTAGAAGAAAAGGAAGTCAATAAATCTGGGACATTCAGGGAAAATATCCTTCCGTGGCACCCTCTAGCTGTAGCTCTGATAAGATATTGTGGAAAACCTTGCCAACCTAACTTTCTTTGAGAAGTACCCATGGATTTTTTTTTCCCCCTAATTGTTCTGGGAACATAAAGGGGATAGAATAAATCAAAATAAAGCCATTGGATATCTTATAGGGCAACTGGGGTTCGTGATAAGACAGAGGGTGGAGGGTAGCCACCAACCCTTCTTCTCCCTACATATCTCTAAGCCACTGAAAGTGTGGACAAAGGGAGATTCTATTAAGCAGCTCCCTAGGATTGGGATCCAGACACATAAGTAGCTCCTTGGTGTGTTCCTTTGGCCAGCCATACAATTAATTAGGTCACAGTTGTTTATTTTGAGACATTTAACTAGAGACCTTCTTGAGAGAGGCCTACCCTTGTGGTTTGTCCTGATCCTTCTCTAAGTGTGGGAACCTTTGTCTAATTGGATTGACTGTAAGTGCAATGATCATGGCGTGAGTTCTCTCAGCAGCGGGTAAACCACGGACATTCACATGGAAATGAGGTTAATTACACAGCATAGATGCGTCTAATGATTGCACCTGCAGTGCCACAACAACCTCCCTTTAACTCAGTTTCACAAACAATTACAAAGAGCAGCTGCATTCGCTTCCACAGTTAGAGTTAAAACATGTGTAATGCTCCCCAACAGAATAGAGGTGCAGGGGTGAGAGTGAGGAAGGGGAGGGTTCTTCCGGTTCAGATGTCTTTCCCCAGCCACCTGCTGATTGTGCTAATCCAGGGAGCCTGAGGGTACAGACTTGCAGCCACAATAAGCTGTTGCCAGTACTAGTCTTTACCCCTGCCCTCCGCCGCCCCCAGCTCCTTTTGACTGAGATTAGATTTTCTCATCTGTCAAGATTCATTAATATGGTGATGCAGATTTATGAAGGGCAAGGTCAGCAAAACTCTAGACGACAAGGTCATTATGAGTAGCCAAGCTGCATTAGTCAGAGTTCTTTAGAGAAACAGAACCAACAGGAACTGTATTCTATCTCTATCTCTATGAAGAAAGAGAGACAGATGGAGAGACAGAGACAGAAGAGAGAAGAAGAGAGTTTTATTCTAAGGAATTGGTTCACATGATTAGGGAAGCTGACACGTCCCAAGATCTGTAGTCTGCAAGCAGAAGCCCCAGGAAAGCTGATGCTTTAGCTCCAGTCCAAGCAGCAATGCCTAAGAACCAGAATAGGACGTGTTCCAGTCTGAAGGCCAGTAGACTCAAAACCCAGGAGGAGGAGATGTCTCAGCTTGAGTCTGAAGGCAGGGAAAGCCGATGTCCCACTTTAAAGATAGTCAGAGAGGAAGAGTTTCCTCTTACTCAAGGGAAGGTCAGGCTTTTCGTTCTATTCAGGCCTTTCATTCTTAGATAAAGCCCACCCACATTAGGGAAGGCAATCTGCTTTACTTGATCTATCAATTTAAATGTGAAAATCACCCAAAAACACCCTCACAGAAACACCCAGAATAATGTTTTACCGAGTATCTCTCCCCTCCATGACTCTGTCAAGTTAACATATAAAATCAATCATCATCACACAAGCCATTCTCCAAATCATAGAAGGACTGCTTGGGAGCGATGCGACTGAGTAACCCCCAAAGGGCTGTTGCTGATCCTTTAACCACCCCTGTCCAGCGCCGTATCATCACAACCTTGTCTTCTTCCTTCCCTCCATTTTCTCTTACTTTCTTCTTTGTGTTCTACTTTCCTTCCTTCATATCATTGTCCCCATAGGCATTTTTTAGGAACACTAAGACACTATACTAAAATGAGTGCTGATTTCCACATCAAAATAAACTGCACCTTTGCATAGCAGCCTTGAGCTCATCTGTACCCAGTTGATGTGTATTCTGCTCCCATATTAATCATCTAAGAAGCTCTGTATGAATGTGAGTGATGCCAGTTGGAAAAAAAAAAAAAAAAAAGGAAAGACAAAAAATACAGACTTCACATGTCTACATTCACAGTCCTGTTAGACTTTAAAAATGTTTTATTATATATGTAGAAGTATTGGTCCCACTATTTTACAGTTGGCGATTTTAGTTCTGGGATCCAATGGGATTCCCTGGCTGACACTATGAAGAATAATTGGCTGCGGCCGAAGTCATATCGGCCCTCAAATATTTAAACATTCAAGGAATGTGTTTCGGGCTCTAAAAATAATTTCTGGGAAAAAAAAATGCTTATGAATAAAAAAATTTAAAAATCATCCAAAATGCTTATGAATAATTAATATAAACTTCCAAAGGAACTGAGTTTAAGGTAGGGACACCCTTGGGGATGTGTAACTTGTTAAATTTGTTAAAGTGACTCCATTCATTTACTGGTTAGTCTTCTCCTCTCTCTTTTCATACCACATTGTCTCCAAAGACAAGTAAGGGGAACGGATGAACTCACTGGCCAGGATCTACAAGGCCGCCAGAAGTGTTTTTTCTCACTTTTCGGATCTTTCTGTTCAACATCCTGCTAACTTAAGATGGTGCGAGACAAGGTTAGTTGAAAGTAAATTTATCTCAGTGAAAACCCATGTAAATGCCATGACCCCCTCTCTAGGTCTCCACATACTGAGCTCTCTTAAGAAAACTCTGCTAAGGACGCTGTACGTGTTGTGTGTGTGCTGGGTGGAGGGGGGGGAGACTAGGAAGGAGTCAGTTTTGAGAGTCAGTCCCATGTCTAATGGGCAAATGGACATATTTTCCAAGTAGGAAGTAAACAAGCAGAGATCACTGATACAATGGACTTTTGTAAAAGATTAATTTCTTATTCCTCTGACTCTCAAGACACGATCTGATTTGATAACATGCTCAAAATGAACACACTATCTCCATTTTGGATCAATCCAAAAAAGACAAATTGGGCCCCCCCCCCTAAAATGTTCATGCCTGGACTTGTCACTCGTAACGTACCTTCTCAGGGGTGAATGAGAAAGTAACACTCAGTCCAGTGGACCTGACCTTGAAACTAGTAATGGTTTATAGAGAAGTGAAAAGTGAAAAGTCACAATGTGTGACAGAAGGCGTAATGCAGGCACTTAAGTCAAGTGTACTCAGGGTAGGAAAACACAGACTTGATTTATTTACAGGCAAACAGATGCAAGGAACTTGCCCATCTTTCCTCACACAGTGGCACCCAACTAGTTTCTGCCAAGCTGTGTGTTACCAATCTTGGTTCCCTGGGGATGCTGAAGCACGTATAACACCCAGATGCTGGCTGTGATCGCGGGTGACTCCAGGATCATGTTTGCCGAATGCATGAAAACCATTCATAGTCCAGGCGTCTTAAAAACCACAGCTTAACTGGGACATTTGGGATAAAAAAGAATTGTAGGAACATAATATAGTTTTAGCACTTAAGGGAAACACACGCACTTTCAAAGGATGCCATTTGGTTTAATTTGGATTCTTAAAAACAGTTCATCCAAACAAGATTTCTGTTTACACTTGGGGAGGCTCATTTGACTTGTTCTGTTTTGCAAAGCGCAAAGTTTCTGTAATATGTTTTGGTGGCATCATTTCAAATCAAAACAAGGAAAGTGGTTCTCAAAAATAAAACCAGAGGCCAGCTAAACAAGAATTTGTTAAGTCAATTGGTTGTTTGCTTATTTATACTACACTTCTTTTTCTCCCTCCTTTGGGAATTTGTATTAAAGTGCACACGCGGGCACATGCGCGCACACACACATACAGGCCAATACTGGTCAGGAATATAAAGGGACCATCATGTTCTCTGATTCCTGGGACAATCTGAAAGAAGAGATGAGTATATATATATATATATATATATATATATATATACACATATATATTATATTATATATAAAATGATTTCTACTGATCCAAAGAAGAGGGTAACTGGAAGCTGAGTGACGAGTTCAGGATGTAAAACAAAGAGACTTTCACCAAGCCTCGCCTGTTCAAACACGTTATCTTTTTTTTTTCCTTTTTCTTTAAAAGAAAACCTCTGAAGCAGATTTGCAATTGTGAAGCTAATCTGTGGCCTAAGGGAGAAAAAAAGCCACCAAAATCTTATAGAAATGAAGGAAATTACACAGACATGCCCACCCCCAGATCTAACGTTCCACTTGCATGTGGTTTTGGAACACCGGAGAGGTTTGAGCTGTACTTGGAAAGAAAGAACACGCAGCAGCGTCTGGAAGAGGCGTCGCTGTAAATACAGAGACCCTTACGGTAGTCGGGGATGCCGCTAATTCAGGTTGGCAGAAGCTGAGTTTTATTATTAAACCGTTTTATTATTAAAACCGTTTTCATTCCCTGCGAAGGAAAGAAAAACTGTGTGTCTATAGGCTGAGGATAGTTGTAAACTGAGAATTTACCAGACGTGTTCAAGTTCATTCAATCATCTCCCGGACAATTCTCAGATGCGGATCCCCTACGTGCCCAGTCTTAGGGAGCAGCACTGACCGAGGATGAGGTTCCTCTGCTCTTGGAATTCCACGTTCCAGGAGGTGTTAGCAGACAATCAACACACTGACACATAAGCAAGGCAGTCCTAGATGGTAATTTGTTTTATTAACAAAACAAAACAGAGGAATATAATACGTAAAGGAACTGAGCCATGTAAGCACCTGCTTTAATCGACAGAGCCAGAGAAGGAAGGTCTCACTGAGGAAAGCAGCTTTCGACCTGAGAGGTGCATGTAGGACGCGGCCAGCCAAGCAGATACCTGTGGAGTCTGCCTGAAGCATTTCTAATTGCCCAGAGCCTACCAGACACACTCTCAACTCTCTACCCTGCCACATATGTCCTCCATGGCCTGACCATCACATACCCCTCCAACCTCCACTCTGCTCCTGTGAAAATCCTTGGTTCCAGCTGTAATGAACGTTCTTTGTTCATGACGTCATGTCTTTTGCGTGCCTGTCTTTTTCTCTCCTGTCATGCTGTCTTTCAAGGATTTGGACAAGCCTCTGTAAATGCCACCTTCTCCATGAAGTCTTTTCTAAAACCACTTACGAGTAATTTCTCCTTCCTTGACTTCCTGGATATGTGAATGTGTATATTTATATGAATATATGTATGTTCACATCACTGTGTAATCTCTCCTTTATACCCTATTTACTTTACAGGGTATACTTTATATCCTATTTATATACGTTGTCTATTTTTCCTTCTTAAGTGCAAACTCTTTGAGAAGGACTCTCGTCTCTTTGTCTTAACCATTAGTATCTGTTCCAGTTCCTTGCCGAAAATTTTGCCAAGTCCTCAATAAATACCTATAGAGCGGGAAAAAAAAAAAATGAATGAAAACTTATCTCTAAACACAAAAAGGAAAGTGACATGTGTGTGTGTGTGTGTTTAGTGAAGGGCTAGGACAGTGAGTTTGGGTAACAGTGGAGGAACAGAGACTAAAATCACTAAACAATCATAATTAAAAAGAAATAGTTTTGTTTCCCTTTTGTTATATTTGTCATCATCATTCAACGTTCGGGCCAATCAACTAGAATTCAGGGTTAATGTGGCCAAGCTTTGTTTCATGATGATAAAAACAATTAAGTTTGCTTATGAGAGAGGAAATTCTTTCCAGCCATAACTCCAGCCAGTTACTAGGTGGTTACGAAGTATTTTTACTAATGCGAAAGCTTGAAACGTATAGCCGACATACCACAGACCAAAAGAAGCATCTTTATAGAGAAAGGGTAGAGCATGCCTGAGTTAGCCTGACTTCTCCTCATCGGTAACCTTGCTAGAAATCTGCATTGCCATTCAGTGATGTGTATTTCTTAATGTGGAGTCATAAAATACAAAAACTAAAAGGGACCTCTGGAAATCTTTGTGAAGAGGATGAATTCGAAGCTTTGAGAAGAAAGGAGATTGGCTCAAGGTCTTATTGGTAGATTCAAGAACTAACAGCCAGGACTTTCAGCAAGAAACAGTATATTTTGGTACTGTACTGTCTTAACCCCCATCATATCATCATTTTAAAGAGGAGAGGGTTTTTTTTGTTTTGTTTTGTTTTGTTTGTGCGTGCGTGTCTTTTTCTCTCCTGTCATGCTGTCTTTCAAGGATTTGGACAAATTGCTTCTGGGGGGAAAAAAATCCCTTAATTACTAAGATATGTAAATACAAAGAATCCTATGGGGGGGGACCTCCTATTGATAAGCCTTCACACCAGTTGCATCACTCTGGCTCTGTGCCACCCAAAACAGAGCAGGTAGGTGGTGTTTATCTCTTTATGTCTCTTTATATTTCAAAATAACTGACTTTCAGGAAGAACCACAATTGAAATTGTCCCTAATATCACTCAAAGCAAGCTGGGTGCAACGAAGCGCTATGGGAAAGTGAAAAGAAAGAAAGAAAAGGAAAAAACCGCATTGATGCATAGAAAAGCCAGGAGGACAGAGATCTGGAGGGCTTGTCGGTTCCAGCAATAACAAGAGTTGACATTTGTTACATGTTAATTACACGGTATTGTCTTTTGGAGGTTAAATCAATCAGAAATTTCCTGTACAGCTAATAAAATTGGAACCCATCTGTGGTTTGCCAAGTCACGTTAGACACTGTCTCAGGACAGAGTTAGAATGCTCAGCCTTTAATTTGTTCTGGGCAGAAGAAATGGGAAACCACTTCTTTAACTGAATTAGACTTGTTAGTGTGGTCCTGTAGTAGAGTGCTCACTGTAATAAAAAGTCTTATTACAGCTGCCATTTACTGAGCGTGCATTGTGTACTAGGCCCCTTTCTAAGCACTTCGCAACAGGATCTTACTTGTTTGGAACTAAACCTGATGCGTTTAAGTGTTACTATCTCCATTTTAAAGAAACAGAAACGGGTTCTCAGAGAAGGGAAGTTAAGGGTCCAAGATCACACAGTTGGCAAACGCTGTGCTTGGAAGTTGAACGCAGAATCCCAGCTTGTCCCTTAGACATTCTAGGGCGCAAATCAATTATTCAGCTAATACCTAGTGATTTCAATTGAACACTAGCAGGACGTATTTTAAGGGTAAAATCTTAGAGTAGCTACAAAAAAAAAAAATGCTCATGTATTTGACTATTATAAATAGGATCTTTTCCACAAGTTAAGCCATCAAGTGCTCCCCAAAGCATTTAACTGTTGAAACAATTCACAGGCAGTGCGTACCATGCGACAGATCAGGTGAACCTCGGGTGCTTTTAACTAAAGTTATCTCAATACTAAGACTGGCTTAAATAAGATAATCAGAAAATGGATGACAGGGCTCACTGAACAACTAACTTTAGTTTGATTGCTATATACGTTGGATTTTGAGATCTATTTTATGAAAACTAAGACACAGATCTCCAATTGCGTCTTTTTTTTTCGACCACTCAAAAGAATCTTCCAAGAATATAAGAACGTTATGCTGATTCCCTAATCAGAGTCTCTCGCTTCTTCACTGTGATACTTCGAGCCTAGCGTATTCATTATATATGATCACCTACTGAGAATATATTTTAAACAGGTAGATTTTATTTTCCTGGTGGACAGATGGAATCCCTTCACCCAATTTACTTAAAATCCATTCCCATTTTTCATCCAATGTCAGATGTCATTAATGGCAAGACATACCACTAATTTACTTTGGACTAAAAAAATGTTAAATGCCAACAATTAATTCATTGCACAATGTTTTAGAATCAGTTAATTTAATGCACAAGTCTTTATAGACTTGTCCCAAATTAGAGATACTAAAATATGGAAAAAAGAAAGAAATAGAAAGAAAGAAAGAGAAAAACAAGTACATCCTGGAATCCATGAGATAGATTCACCTGTTTCTTCCTGACATGTCTCAGTACTGACTCAACATTACAAATTAACTAACTGGCTGAAACAGGACTAAAGTATATTTAACTATCTTCGGGTTAAAATTATTGTTAGAGAGAACTTTGACTAGCCAATGTGACCGTGGGGGTGAAAACCTGTGTTGTAGAAGGGTTTTGAGGACACAGAATAGTTTCCATTTTCAAAAAATGAGAATAGAATGTCCCCATCAACTCCGGTTCCTCCTGCTGACCAGTTAGGAAGACAAAGACACCCAATAAACTCATGGAGCTTTTTTGGTCCTTACTTAATTTTCGTTTATTTGTTTTTACTTCACATATTTAAGATTTTAATGCCAAACAGGCCTCAGAGATCAAGGGAAATGTTCTGAAAACTATCTCATAGCTATGAAAAGGAAGAGTGCCATTTTAGTAAGATCAGACAAGTCCGTTGTTATCTGTCATCCCACGCCCTGGGGTCCTCCACAGATTGTCAAGGAGACATAGTGAACTGCTACCAACTCCTTCTAATATTTTGTAAATCTGGTCCTTCTATGAATCAGCCACAACTTACTTTCTTGAACTCCCTCAAGGCCATCCTGACTTGGCCCCATCCTGCTTCCTTTGTGAGAACTGGCTTCCAGCGATCCTAGCGCTACAGAGGCCCTTTAATTGGCTGCCTGATAAATGACACACTGTATTCTTTTTATTGGGATAATTCCCAGGCAACTGATTGGATACATGGAAATGACAGTTACCAGAGGATTACTGGCTGGGCTGGAGTCTTGCTTATTAACCAGCACAGGTGGGACTGGTATTTGTCAGCCTAAATTTCCTTCTGCATTCATCTTTGTTGCTGTTAGGCAGACCTCTGGCTCACATCAAGATGTTGAAAGTGAATTCTTAAACATGTATCAAGCCTGAAACTTGATTTTTCTGTTAGGCAATGTCATTATGGACAATACAAAGAGGTGAATTCAGAACATTATCTGAAGGAATCCAAGGCTCCAAAACCGGTAATGAAAGAAAACTAAGTTTTGGAGAATGGAGAGGGGGAATTTCATTATATAAGATTTCAGATATCTAGACATGTAAATTCCAAGGTCAAAGTTTTTGTGTCACTATCCTCATAGTTTAAAAAAAAAAATCAACTCAGTCTTTATGTTTCCTTTCATGTCCTGCACTTGGAAAGGACATTTTTTTTTCTTCCTACCAGTAGAAATTTGCTTATCTGGAGTTAAGGTGTTTGCCCATTCACTTGTTTTCCCACTATATCTAGGGATGAATCTGTTTGACACATTTTATTGCTGTATATTATGCTCTGTATTTAGACTTTTTTTCTCAAGGCTATCACATACACTTCACCTCTAGCAACTGACAATATTGGTTTTACATGCATGCATTGGTTTTACATGAAGGACAGCTAAAAGTTGGCAAGAATGTACAAGTGAGTTTTAAATTTTTTTCTAGTTGGAGGTGGATAACTTCAAACTACTTCCCTAATTTGCTTTAAACATGCATGTGTGTGGCTTGGATATGACATAACCGAACAAGCCCAATGTATATCTTCTATTAATATGCATGGCTAGTCTGAGGTCTGCCTCCTCTCCCTAAAGTTCATCATCATGACACACACTACGGCACCAACATTTTGTAAAATGTTCTTCCCTAATTTATACTTGTCTCCTCTTTCCAGGAGGTGAAAAACATTCATGAGGATAAATGTGAAATTACGCATTCAAGAAAACATACTTTTTAAAAAGCTTTATTTATTTTACTTTAGAGAGAGAGCCCAAGTGGGAGGAGAGGCAGAGGGAGAGGGAGAGAAACAGACTCCCATTGAGTGTGGAGCCGGATGAAGGGCTCGATCCCATGACACTGAGACCATGACCTGAGGCTGAAATCAAGAGTTGGATACTCAACTGAATGAGCCACCCAGTCTCCCCCAAGAAAACATATTCTTAAGTAAAACTGGGGAATGGGCCTAATTCGACTAAAGGACACTCAATAATATTTTTGTGCTTCCACTAATCTTTTAACACCTACTTTCTTTCATTCCCCCGAATCCTCATGACTTTATTTAGTTAAGAGTTCATAACTGCAGTGCTTTGTCTAAGCTGGCTTTCTTTCAGTATTACTTAAGTTCAAAAGTCTGTCTTGCTACTGCTTTCACTCATCTGACCTTTCCTCTCCAATCAAATTTCAAATTACCTTACAACACAGACAGACGTAGAACAGCAGTCTGAACTCCTTTGCAATACCGCGTGAAAAATGCTAACACGTCCATTAGCTCATAATGTTTCACTTCCTCTTCTCCCTGAAATCTTCCAACGTCCTCTATCCCTCCTTGGCTTCTCTAAAAGGTCTTTAGTGGTAATTGTAAGTCCTTCTTTCTCTTGAAACGTCCTCTAACCTCCAGCACACAGACAGCTCTTACCCCCTTCTATATTTCATTTTACCACAACTTTGATTAGGGGTGCCATCAACTTTACCATGAGCTCTCATCTTTTTTACATCATTCTGTTCTCCCCAAATATATCAAATGAAGTTGTGCATTCACAGAAGACAGAAGTGACGGTAATTGGAGACAGCATCAGAAATGGAAGACCAAAGATCTAATTTTTCTCTGCCAATTTCTGACTGTATGACCCTGAACATATTATTTTTTTCAAAATGACTATCACATTCCTTGAAAAATAAGGATAACAAGAACTATCTCTTAGGGGCATAGTGAGTCACTAAACAAGCTACTACACATAATTTGCTTAGTCTACAGCTTCCTGGGCACCCAGTAAGGGTTAACTCCTCCATGCATCCTTTTATTCTTAGTACCTGGCTCTCTGCTTTCTTTTCAGCAATTTTTTTCTGGTTTTGGATTGATGTTGCTGAAATCACGAATTTCTCCCTCTCACTATCTCTCCCTAAGACATGGCTTATCTTCCCAAGATAGCCTGATTCTCAGCGATTCAAGCTCTTTAAATAAGGAAAACGCATGATGTTATTTTGAGGGGCTGTTGCAGGCACCACATGGCATCAGAAGCCCCGGCTGGGGAAACCGCTGTACAGATCCTGCCCTCCAAGGTAGAAATCTATCCACTAACAGTTATCTTGGAATATGAAGGCTAAAGAAATAACTGTGCAATTGAAATTGACAACCTGCTGTAAACTTGCCCTTTTAACAATAAAATAATTAGAATGTCCGAAAGGTCTGACGGAGCAGTTCCAAGAAGGAGCCAGCGGAGGCACACACCAGAGGCCGATGGATTCCTCTCTTACCGCTTCGTGCTGGGCTAGGAAGGAGCAGTATGACTTGCTTGAGAAGTTGCGCTTTGGGAGGTTTTTCCACAAGTTACCCCTAGAGGGCGCGATAACCCTCCTCCTCTTGTGTCCTCAGCCATCTGCCAGACACACAGGTAAAGTTGGAGAGTTGATCTATTCTATGCAATGGCCAGACTCAAGTGGCTTAAAATTTAGTTGCAAAGAACTTAGACACGATTATCAACTGATTAGCCTCATTGTCTAATACTTCTAAAGTGCCTACTATGTGTGTCCATTTTTCTGTTGGCACAATTTTGCAGTGTTACACGATGTAGGTTAAATGGACCTCCATTCTTCAGTAGTCAAAAGCCGCCCTTTGTACCCTTAAGTCAACTGGAAAAATAATTTAAAAGCCTGTTAGTTTACTTCATAGAAGCGTGCTTTGTCTCGCTCATAAAATAATGTTAAAAATTGTATCCCTATTTGGTTACTACACTTTTTTAAATTTTAATTTTAAAGGAGTGTCCTAATTTTGTGGGATGAATTCAGTTTTCATATGACTGCTTTACATATAGATTAAAAACTGCACCTTACTTTTTAAACTCACTCATTAGAAATATAGATGTTCCTTTAATCATTGAATATTTATACTTAGAATAACTAATATAATAACAACTTGAGGAGATGTCCTTCTAAATCTCAGTTTTAGTATTTATTTTTTTAAAAAGATATTATTTATTTATTTAACAGAGATCACAAGTAGGCAGAGAGGCAGGCAGAGAGAGGGGGAAGCAGGCTCCCCACTGAGCAGACAGCCTGATGTAGGGCTCGATCCCAGGACCCTGGGATCATGACCTGAGCCAAAGGCAGAGGCTTAACCCACTGAGCCACCCAAGCGCCCCTTATTATTTATTTTAAAAAGTACTGGCATATCTCTAAAAACTTTATAGTAGTTTTTTTTTTTTAAATAAAATAAGACCAATTACATGAAGCACTTAGCACAATGCCTGTCACACAGCAAGCACTCAAAAAATTCCAGCTAACAGACACAAAATTTTGTGGCACAATCTTCTAAAACCTGTAACAATGTATAGCTTTATGACAAAGAGGCACCTGATTTTCATTATTCTAATCATTTGGGTGTCACTTACTAATTACAGATACTATAGGTCTAGTCTACACATTAGGACTGATTTGAGAAACAGGTGAAAGTGGTGCTGTTAGGAAAACACACACGCACACATGTCCGCACACAAGTTTCCTCTAACCAATTTGAATAGTGTCAGTGAATTACCTGGAACTAGGAAATTGTATAGAATTTATTACATTTTACATATTACATTTACCGATACCACCTCCAATCTGTTCATGTACTACTTTATATATATATATATATATATATATATAACCCAGGCAGTTTCGTTATTGAATTCAGAGCACTCACATGTAAAAGAAAGATCAAATCAGTATGATTAGGACTGATATATCCCCCATGTTCTGTCTCAATTTCACCTTCCTTTTACAGAACCAAATTTGGCCCTGAGACATTGTTGGCATCCTATAAAAATAACTGCAGTCCTGTAAAAATAACTTCCTGATTTCAGTTAGAAAATAAAGGGTACTGGACTCAAGTTCAAAGGGACACTCTTCAAAGCATTTCAATAGCTTCCTCAGTTGGAGCATCTTCTTCAGGATGTGACAGGCTATGGAAGAGGTAATGACTCAGGGACTTGATTTTAAGTGCTGGAGACCTCCACTACCAAATAAATCCCGCCTCCTCTAACTGATGTTTGAAACCCCACTTTACCAAACTTTCCTTTTCTTGCAGGTTTTGTGTGAGGAATATAACTTCATGCTGTCTTCAGTCATTTGGAACTTCACCCAAGGGCAGAACTTGATGACTGATCAGAAGATGACTAAGGCGGGCTGGTCAAAGGCCCTGGTGCTCTGACAGAAGGGCCAGAGTAAAACGGTTCACGTCAAAAAGACTCCTCACTCAAAGAGGACATCGTGAGGATATAATACTGGAATCTTTCAAGTTTGGCAAAAAAAACTCCTAGGTGAATGAGGGAGCTGCATTTCTGGCTTCTAATGGTGTCTCAGAGGCTGTGCCCTGGAGGTCGACAGTCTGGGGTTTTCCCTTCAATCTGTGCTGTTGTTTTAGCTTTCGATATACAAATGTATATCCACGGACCCGCAGTGCATGCGGCACTGTTCTTTGTGGGTGTTTGGTACAGGCTTACGTGATCTGTGGCTTTGGTGGCCTGATTTGGGTTTTGCCCTTGAGATAAACTCTAGTTCTGACGTGTGTATATAGTAAATGAAGCATATGAATGGCATAATTGGTACACGGCGGATCATGCGGTAACCCCGGACGGCACGGATACCTCAACAGGAGGCTGACTTAGGAACGGCACGTTGCACTTGGCCTCTGGTAACCTCCCCAAGTCTTCCCTTCTAGGTAAGATGCTTAGGGCTGGGGGTTGTCCCAGTTCCTCATGGTAGATTTTGTTCCAAGCAAATGTCATACACTTACATAATAAGACTATGTGCTATACCTGAAATAAAATTATCCTGCAGATGATCTCGCTCCGTTTCCTCCCCACTCCCATGGGGATTGCTCTATCAAAGCAAAGAGAGGCTCTGAAAGGTGTGAGAGTACCCATGTCCTCTACTGAGTACAAAAGTGCCCTTTGTCATTGGGATGAGTAGATAACGTATGACCTTGCCCCACTTAAGCTTCACACAGAAAGTGACTTCCAGAGGACACTTCAAATATGTACATCAAAACCTTAACTTGACCTGAGATGAGGAGATTGTCTTTAGAACCATAGAACTCTATGAGAGGCAAAGACTGAAATAACTAAATCCAGGTACCAAGGAAATTCTGGTATCCTGAAAGGGAGGAGTGCATTCTGCTTATCTTGGCTTCACAGAGACTCTGATGGAGAAAGGCAGGTGTTCTTGTAAAGCATTTTGCTTCCTGAGAAGCTGGCTGTCTTCCGCAGGGTTGGGGTGAATAATATCCTGGTCTGCCCAGGACTGGGGGAGTTGTTGAGTCACAGGACCTTCAGTATTAAAACCGGGGAAGTCCCAGGCACACTGGAATGAGCTGTTCGCTCTCCAAGGCCATGACAGCCTGCTCTGATTAAAGTAAGCAGCGGGAGGAATTCAGCAAAAAGTTGCTCTCGTGGACTGGTGCCACACTCCCATCATCTCCAGCAGTTAACCCCACTGCTCCGGTCCTTTCAATAAATAACGGGTTTCTAGCCCAGGGAATATGTTATTTCCTCTCCCGAGGTCCTTATACTTTTCATTGTCACCTGGAAATCCACATTCTAAATATTACTTAAATCCCAAAGTAAAGTGTTGAACTGGAGGACTTTCATTTTCCCAGTGTATTTACTTTTGGTCACTGGCTACAGACGTTTTGAGTTAAAGTGCACATTGTCAGGAAAAAAAAAAAAAGTGCAGATGTTTAAGTCTTTGCAGGATTTATAATATTATATAGGGACTATTTTATATCCCACCTCAATAAACTGAGCTGGGTTTATTACAAGCTAAATAACAACAAAAAAATCACAAGCTGGACAGTAATTAGCTTGAACAGACATTTATTTTATCCTTTTGCTACCAAACAACTGTAATGGCTCGGTCCAGAAAAACACATTATTAAATTCTATGTCTGACGTTGCTTTGCCAAACTAATGCTAATAATGTTACTAAATAGATGGCCAAATATGGTCTTGTGGACTCTGCCCTCCCAAAGACTTGGGAGATGCGGCTAACATGAGTCTAGTGCTCACGTCTGTGACTGTGTGTGTTCCTAAGCTACCAAACAAACTGGTACCATTTCTTTTACGCATGATCCCACCATTGCTTCCAATCTTTCTATCTGCCCATTTTTTTTCTCAAAATTCTCCTCCCATTGTAAGGCAGACAGCAAATAACTTGCCACACTTTTATAGCTAGTATTTGAAAGGGCAGTATAGATGGTCAAACTTCCAGACCATATCCAGGTCCCACCCAGGAGGCAAAAAGTTTCCTGAGGTCTGATCACTCTTCTGAAAGGCCCATGACACCACATTCTCCCAATCAAGAGCACCTGGTTCCCTCTTCTGCTCCTGTTACTGCTGAGTGATACCACCGGAATGTCATGCTTCCCTGGGTAAATCATGTATCCCAACAACCCAGGATGGCTCATCAATTACTCTGTCCACAGACAACAGAACGCCCCCTTGAACAGGCCCTACCCCCAGTTACAATGACGTCTCCACAAACTCTACCCCTATCAAAAGGCTCTGGATCCGGTTCAGTAGCCTCTGGTACATCTTGGGAACTACCCCGTATCTTCATGTACCAGTCTTCCCTCGGACAACAGTAAGGAGAGAAGAAACCTGCAAGAGCTCCACTACATGATTTTGTAAAGAAACTCAACTGTGGTTAAATTCAAGATATATATGTCTTAGAAGGAGGTGTTAAAAGCACCCCAAACACACACACACACACACACACGCACACATGCACACACACAGGCACAATGACACAGGCTGAATATTCTCCAGTATTTTCCTTTTTGTCATACATACCAAGCTTTCCTTACCAGGTGTAATATGCTTTCAGGAAAATCTAAAACGACTGTCTTAGTACTCCACTGTAAATTTTCCATTTTTTGTTTAGAAATATTTTAACTTTGTCCAGTACTAATGCATTGTTTGCAGATGATTGCCAGCAGTCTTGGTATATCAGGTTAATTGTCCTGTCCCTAAGTGGATCTAACCAATGGCGTTGAGAAATGGGATAGAGACTTGTTTTCTAGGTTTGTGACATCATATCAGATATTTTGTTTATATTTTTAATGGTATGAAACAGATTCTAATGTGTCCAGATTTTATCTCTATCTATACATTTTCAATGGTTTCTTTAGTACTATAATTCTATTTTTCTAAAGTAAAACATCTAATAATTCTAGAGAAATAATTTAGCCAAGAAGCTACCATCTATCGGTAAGCAAGCTCTTCTGCTCACCCATTCATTCAGTTGTCTCCTAACCTCTCCCTGGACTGGGATACAAATATTCTGTGTTAATCTTTTCCTACTAGAGACTTGATGGTACACGAAGTTTAACAAAGTAGTCAGTATTGAATGGGATCAAAGAACACAGTAGTTAAGGTATTTGGACCAAGAAATAAGACAGTATCTCTTCTCCCAGAAACAGACCGAAAATAAAAGTAAATCTGTTCTGAAAGGAACGTGCGTACGTCCTATGTACAAGGCACATGTGACCGACCAAGCACTAGGAACTGGCAATCAGGTCCAGCTCTCCACCTCATGGGTAGCTGGTAAAACAGTGATATAACTTACTTACCATTGCTTATGTTGAATTAACTTTTGGCATCAGATAAGACTGATTTCAGATATTTCACCAAAAATACATATATATGTCTTTGGATGGAAGATACAGAAATAAAAGAAAAAAAACCTATAACAATATTAATATCATGATTATTTGTTATTTTCTTTGGCTTTACTGAGGTCAAAAGATCAAACCGCTTTTCTGCTGGCAGTAAATGTGCCTCTTATAACAAGGGGTGAATTTAATCAGGTAACCAATATTTAAAGATTTGTTGTACAAATCTATGTCACCTATAGAAATTTAATGCACAGGAGAATTCAAAGAGCTGATCTTGTATCCTTGTTAAGACATGAAAAAGGCTAACATATTACATAAAATAGTAAAGTTATGTAATCCAATCTTGAAACAGTGGTCACCTGATTCCTGTATATAGGTTTTAGTCCCAGAGATAAAGTATATTCTCAATGTTAAAATAACAATGAGAATGATTAACAGCCTCTAGGTAGTAGTGTGGACTTCTTCCCACATACACACCCAGTGTCTTCACCTTCACACTTCAAACCAGTTCAGCAAGCACAAAGAATACATTGAGGGAAGAAGAGATCATTGCTGGGAAAATAAATCACATGGGGGTTGGAAGCTGCCTCAGGGAATATGGCTTATAAACACCACGTCTTGAACGCCACCATATCTGTACCATTAGGCTCTATTTTGGGGGGACTAGCCATAGGCATGGCTGTAGAGTTTGTCCAGAGGATGCAAGTCATGCTGTGTAAGGCAGAAGTCATCAACATCGTGTGTGGAATTCTGGTGATTTCCCAACAAGTTTGTACCCCCATCAGAGTTCTTTTGGTCTCTCTGGTTATTGTAGGATGACATGTAAAGTAAAACTATACCATTTAAAGTAAACCAACCCTTCTCAAAAGCCAACCCCCCCAAACTCATTTATATAATAAACATTTTGATATTTAAATCCTTCTTGATAGCTCATTTTCAAAATCAATTTATTTACTGAAAACAAGCCATGGAAAGGAATCCAATTACGAAAGCCTGAGAAAATAGGTTTTGAGTAGATGACCCTTCTCTTCCTCTTTCTCTCATGATGACAAGTACAAATGAGCTTGGGATAAACCAAATTTATAAAAGTTTTTTATTTGTGTATTTGCTTTCAAGTGGAAAACAGTACTAGGAAAGCATATGAACTTATATATTGTGTAGTTTTGTGATCCCTCCTATAGATTTCATAATTAATCTGGTTCCTCTGCCATCAAACATATAGGTTGTAAATACCTTACAAGGTATTTAATGCAAAATTCTTGATGGAAACATGGCACTTGGATATATATGTGTGAGCAAGAGTGTGTGTTTACACACAACTTAGTTCTAATTAGAACACACCTTTAAACCTTCCAAACATATTCAGACTGGTCTTCTTCATTAACTTGGCCAAGGATTTTTAGCAGTCTTGGAATAAACACCAGGATTTTTATTGCATAACAAAATTATATCACTGGAAATGCAACCAGCAATACCATGGAATGATTTAAGTTTCAAAAATATTATATTTAAAATATTAACAAATACTTAACAAATCATTTAGCAAAAATTTCATTATTTCAGCAAAGCCTTGTGACTATTGATAAATAAAAGGCAAACTGGCTGAGAGTTTCCCAAGAATGAGTCTCATTTAAGGCTTCTCAACCTGCGTAGTAATGACATTCTGGCTGGATAATTCTCTGTTGTAGATGACTGTCATGTCCACTTTGCAAAACCTTAGCAGCCACTCTAGTCTCTACCCACTAGATGCAAGTAGTGCCCCCCCAACCCCAAGCTGTGACAATAACAAAAATATCTCAGTTGCAAAATACTCCCTAGGGAGCAAACTCACTTGCAATTGAGAACCACAGGTTTAAAACACAATACAAAATAGAAGTGATTTTTGTTGTTTTTCTCAAAGTCTTCAAATTTGGGGGTTAAAATTGCATCTAAGAAAGTTTATGGGAACTATATTTCCAAGGTTACAGAGGTAAGCATAGATGGCATTGATCTTTTTTTTCACTTTGGGATATCAATATCAAATTGAGAGAGAAAATACTGGAGGAGGGCAGATACAAAGTGGGATACAGGACAGATACAGATACAGGACAGATACAAAGTGGGACAACCTCTAAGTAGGCTCAACATATTTTAAAAGGCTTGCGCTAAAGGTCTCTTCATATTTAGCAACAAGTGTTAAGTTGCAAATTCAAAAAGCTGGTATTGACAGTAGACCTCATGGTACTGACAGGCTGCTGCTGACATCTCAGCCACACTGTAGAAATTAAAAGCTATTGTAGATGAATGCGATTGTCCTTCTGGTCCAATGCCCAGCAGTATTCTACATAGAATTTAGTGCTCAATAAAGTTTGATGATTATGGTAACAGGTGAACCTAGCTAGGAATCTCATGATCTCCCATTTGAAGAGTCCTAGGCAGGAAGTGTAATATCCATTACAGTCAACCAGGTAGCTTTTCACCAAAGCTATGCACCACTGATATTCAAAGATAGACTATAATCTCTTCATTATCAGAAGATAAAAGGAACTCCCCTCCTCAGACTTTTCCTCAGGGAGAACATACTGTCAGCTTTGCAGGAACTGGATATCACAAAAGTTTATCCTCAAATTTCTTATATAAGAAATCTTCACTAAACTATTTTGCATGCTGTGAAAATGAGAAATAAAAAGGCAAGCTCCTAAGACCTGCTATGTCGACAATAAGCTAATTTCTAAGTTCACTAAAAGTTTTAGTTATTTGATGTTGGTTTATGTAAAATTAAAAGTTGAAGGTTGTAGGCCGGTATTCCTAGACCTTCCCAGTCGCTGCCAGGAACCCAAGCTAGACACTGGGCACTGAGGAGAAACAGCCAGGCTCCCAACCAGCAGATACACTGTGGAGCTAGAGCTACTTCTGATATCCAGTTACCAAGAGAAGGTGATTTATAAGCCAAACACTGAGGACTGCATAGAGAAAATATCATGGGATTTCACGTGTGTTTCAAGGATCAAGAGTTGCCCACTGTAATGGCTAAAACATCCCATGTCTTCACCATGGTCTAGAAGACTTACTTATGTGCCTTTTCCCACCTCTGCCCCCAAAGCTTTCCACTTCTTTCACTGCTGTTCAGCCACTTTTTTTTTTTCTTGCCACTTTTCCAGCTTCGACACTTTGTATCTGCCATCTTTCTCCCTAGAATGCTCACATCTGGCACCAGTCATCACTGATGCTCACTCAGCTCAACCATCACCCCCTCGGAGAAGCTTTCTCATCTTGTCCTTCACTGAAGCTTTCATCTCCCCAGACCCATATTCCCTACTGCTCATTCTCAACTCCATTACCTGGTTTCATTGTTCTAAAAATGATCATCATCTGAAATTATCTTAATTATTTGATTGCATGTTTATTGCTGACCTCTACCGGAGCATGTTATCTAGGGAGTAAGGATTCAGTCTCATTGGCCAACAATTCAGAATTGTTTCTGGTGCATACGTTTTGAAAGAATTAAAAATAGTATCCGTCAGAAAGTTGAGGCTGAAATCTACTGACAGCTAGTGTGAAGAGGGGTGAAGATCTCTTATCTTTTTTTTTATTTCACTAAACTCTTACCTGGAGTAAAAAGGAACAAATATTATATCAGGAGGAAAGTGTTTCAGATCACACAATTCTAGTTCTGACCAACATAGAAATGGCTTTAGGACCGTCTCAGTCCCTGGTGAACTTCACCAGAAGGCAACATGAACATTATGCAGGGCTTTGATGAGCAACAAGAAGTTTTTAATTTCCTATAAAGGAAGTGTGCAGTTGAGGCCCAAGCTCCAAGAAACTCTGATCTACCAATGTGGATTTTTATAACCTATATCAGGAGGGACAAATAGGATTTAACAAGTAACTTCTCTTCATTTTCATCACAAAGGATAGCGAGGCAAAACCTGGCGAGTTTGACCTATTTATGAGATGAAAGGGAATAAAACAGCTGGAATAAAATTAAAATACTTCTGTTTATACATTAATTTAGATATAACGTAGACAAATTTAGACACTAAATAGGAAAAAGCTGGATCTAGAGGTACTTAATTCACAGAAATTGTCTGCTTTATTTCTAACTTTCCAGAAGAGCCACTAATAAGAAGATAGGACTATAAACAGAACCTTTGGCTAGGTCTCTAGAATTCAAAAAGGCCCATAGAAAAGTTTGTTACAACTGCAGGCAGATAGCTGAGGAATTAGAAGGCCATGATGGTTTCTGCAAACAGACCACAACAATAAGGACTTTGATAAAAACTCTGAAAGAATCTTTCTACTTCAAACTATATGCTCTGAAATTGCACACGTTGCCTTTAGGCCCAGACAAATGTATCTTCGAACACAAGGGATTCTGGGGCTTGTGGGAGAGTAAGATAGTCAGTGAAAGAGAAGTGTATCAGAACGATGGCGGAAAATTGAAAGGGGAAGCACATGGACAGCTGGAGGACCCAGTTTAAAACAAACAGGTGGAAGGGAGTGTAAGGATGTCTGAGAAGCTCCAATGTGTTCTAATCAGCCATGGGAGAGAGGGAGGCAAAAACACTTTATTTTCTCAGTGTGAAGAAAGGCTCAGGTCTTGATGAAAGCCATACCTCAGTGAGGGGCTTTGGGCACAAGATGAAGAGAAGCCAGGAAAACTTGTTTGAAGATTCCAAGTTAAAATTTCAGTTGAATGATTTATTTACCACCAACAATTCAGCTGTTGGCTAAATGATTGAACTTAGGCTGTTATTCTGGAAATGAAAGCTTTCTTAAAACATTTGCTCAGTTACCTTATTTTTTAATCGAGTACTTCATACCTGGAATATACTCAATTAGTCAAATCAAGTTAATAAGAAATATTTGAAAGACTCTAGTCCCTGAACTCTTGGAGAGCTGAAGCCTTCTCTGGTTTTATCCATTGTGTATCCCTTGCAATATGTACCGTAGTATGCATTTACTATGTAACTGCTGATTGAATGAATAAGTGGATTAATTAGTTTTCATTGCCAGTTCATGTGCTTTCCAGATTTACATCGCCTTTAATTAGATGACTTTCCCTCTGAGGCTCTGGAACTATGTCCACAGATGCACACTGAAGTTGAGGCAAGTCCATTTGGTAATTTCTCACGCTTTTTCAGTAGCATGTTTGTTGCAGCAAAGAAAAGAAATTTAAAGGTATATATCAAAAAAATAGAATAAAGGCATCTATCAAAAACAAATTACTAGTGCATTTAGATGTAGCTATGTACAAAAATATACCTCTATGAAAGCTCTGATCTTAAAATATGAAGGTACTCACCCACTTGGCACTAAACTAATTAATGAGATGTTCATAGGCATCTGAGCCCAAGTGATGTACCAGAAAGAGGAGCACAATTGCTCATTTGATCAATTACCTAATTAACCTTTTAGGACCAGAGCTCTTGGTGGGGTTGTCATGAAATCTGAAGAACTTTTTTTTTTTTTTTTTTTTTTTTTTTCAAAATAAAACTGGCTCTCAGTATGTGGTTACTCATAAAGAAAGGGAAAATTTTTAGGATAGCCATGGGTATTTTTAAAAATGGTGCCCATTAAAGGCCATAATATTGACGCAATTTTCCAGGGCTGGTTTTAGTTTCCCCACTGAGTGGTAATTAGGTCATTGGGCCAGTCCTTCTCTTGACTGACCATTATGATTTCACCAGGTTTGCTTCTAAAAATAGCTTTTTGTAGGGATTGTTAGTCACTATCAGCTTTTCCCTGAGTTAATGTGGCTTTCATTTAAGGTGCCAAAAGCACCTCCCTGGAAACTTAAGTTTTCCATGCGTTCATAGAACAAGTCAATGCTAATTCACCCTACCAGTCTCAATTTTCTACGGTTCTGATTTGCCTGAACTAGCAGTGGAAGTTAATTTATTTTGTAGTCCTTAGACTTCCCTCTGAAGGCAACCATTGGCAAGCATTGTTTTGCGTTCATATGAACAGCTGCCTCCTGGGAAGAGGAAAACATCTCTGCGATATTTAAGAGTATTTCTCCTGAGCCAGTTTGATTTGACCCTGCCCAGTGGTCTGCTGTCTCACGCTTGTGCCCTGCTTTCTTTGAAGAGTTACACTTCCTTACCTAAAGAGCTCTTCTCTCAGGAGAGCTGCCTATGAACACAGGGAGTTAAGTGGGAGGCTAGACTGGAATAGTAAGAAAGTTGGTATCTCAGGGAGTATGGTCTACATAGAACGAAGCCAATGAATTAAGATCACCGGGAAGTTTTGTTATGTAACTAATCAGGTAACTATTACCAATCAATGACATATAGTTTGACTTAGAGTTCTGGTACAGTGTGAAGATTAGACATTTATAATTCCTCCTTCACGTCTGCCTTTAACTGGGTGCTTTCTATTCCCTGTAACCACTCTAATCTAAAAGTTAAACCTTCAGTAAAAAAAGCACAGAAGCAGACATCAGGAGACTTGCATTTTAGGTAATTCTAGTTTACTCTTTCCTACTACAAAAATGTTTAAGTTCGTGATATGTACCATGTGCTAAAATATCCCTTAACTCTGCCAGTATTCCAACCTCAACTATAAAATGACCAGATGTAGATAATACAATTTTGTGAAATGGCTTTGCAAACTAGAATAGCAGCTCTCAAACTGAGGTGCACAATGTCCTAGCAGTCCCTATGACCAAGGTGTCTGAGAGGGCAAACCTATTTTTAATGATAATATAAAGACATGATTAGACTTTTCCCCTATGCTGACAATTGTTTTAATAGTGCTATGGCAATGCTGGTGCCTTACTATTAATCAAGACAAGGGCATCAAACCGTATTTGTCATTGTATTTTGCATTGCTTTGGATTCATAATACACACACACACACGAGTCAGTTTCATACACACACATATTTATAAAAGAGCCAGTTTCATTTAAGAAATCATGAAGTAATAGTTACTCATTTTATTAAATCTAAAATTTTTCATACATGTATTTTTAGTCATTTGTGTGATAAAATGGAAAGTAGGTCTAAAGCACTTCAACTGTCCACAGTTTATAAAAAAAAAAAAAAAAACCTTGTGTAATTCTCTGAATTATAACCTGAATTAGTCATTATTTTTATAAACACGATGTCTACTTAAAAGAAAGTCTAAAAATGTAATTATTCAGATTTGGGTATTTGGCAGGTAAGTCTTCAGAAATGAATGAAACAATATATCATGGTTTGATTGTATTTCCCTAATGATTTGTGACATTGTGTATTTTTTCATATACCTGTTGGCCATGTGTATATCCTTTTTGAAGAGATGTCAATTGAAGTCCCTAGTTCTTTTTTTTTTTTTTAGATTCATTTTTTTATTTGGGAAAAAGAGAAAGAGCAGGGGGAAGGGCAGAGGGAGAGGGAAGGAAAGAATCCTAAGCAGACTCCCAAGATCCTGAGATGATGACCTGAGCTGAAACCAGGAGTAAGATGCCCAACTGACTGAGCCACCCAAGCATGCCTCCCTAGCTCGTTTTTTTTTAATTTTTTATTTTCAGCATAACAGTATTCATTATTTTTGCACCACACCCAGTGCTCCATGCAATCCGTGCCCTCTATAATACCCACCACCTGGTACCCCAACCTCCCCCCCCCCGCCCCTTCAAAGCCCTCAGATTGTTTTTCAGAGTCCATAGTCTCTCATGGTTCACCTCCCCTTCCAATTCCCCTAGCTCATTTTTAAAATTTGGTTATTAGTTTTGTTGTTGTTGTTGATGATTTTATTTTTCAGGGGTGTGGGGGAGTTAATTTGCTTTTGGTTTGTGGTTTGCTTTTGTTTGCTAGCTATTGAGCTATAAGAGTGCCTTACATTGTTTGGAAACTAACCACTTAATAGATAAGTGGTTTTTTCCATTCTGTAGGTTACATTTTCCACTCCATTGATTATTTCCTTTCCTATGTACAAGGTTTTTAGTCTAACGCAGTCCCACTTGTCTCCTTTGCTTTTGCTGCCTGTGCTTTTGGGTGTCATATCTATGAAATCATAGCTAAGACCAATGTCATGAAAATTTTCCCATAGGTTTCTCTCTAGGAGTTTTAAAGTTTCAAGTCTTCATTCTATTTTGAGCTGATTTTCATGTACAGTATAAGAAAATGGCCTAATTTCATTACACACCTATAGGAGGCTATTATCAAAATAACAAACCAAAAAACCCAAAAGTTTGCAAATGTTGGCAAAGATGTGGAGAAACTGGAACCTTGGTATACTTTTGTTGAGAAGGCAAAACAGTACAACCACTATGGAAAACAATACGGAGGTTTCTCAAAAAGTTAAAAGTAGACCTGCTGCGTGATCCAGCAATCATATTTCTGGATATCTATCCAAAAGAATTAAAATTGGGATCTCACAGCGGTATTAGCAATCCCATGTTCACTGCAGTGCTATTCACAATAGCCAAGATGTGAAAACAACCTAAGTGTTTGCGGGATGACTAAAGAAAGAAAATGTGGTATATACATACAATGGAATATTACTTATCATTACAAAGAAGGGGGAAATCTTGCAATATATGATAACATGGATGAGCCTTAAGCACATTATGCTAAGTGTAATAAAGTAGCCCGAGAAGGATAAATGATTTCACTATCTAAAACAGTCAAAATCACAGAAGCAAAGAAGAGCATGAGAATGGTGGTTGCCAGGGGCTAGGAAGGGGGGAAATAGGAAGTTGCTAGTCAACATTATAAAAATTCAGTTATGCAAGATGAGTAAGTTCTAGAGATCTGCTGTACAACACGGAGCTTATAGATATCAATATCATATTGTACTTTTAAAAATCGGTTAAGAGAGTAGATCTCATGTTCAGTTTCTGAACATTTTTCTTATAATCAACCAATAAATGAAATAAACCTGTCATTTCAAGAAAACCAGCAGGTTGTATTTGTCACTAATGATGAAATGTAAGCTTTCCAGCAAAAATTAGCATTTTGGAAAAATTGTTTCCATCGCCATGAGCATGACAGTGTCCCAGTATTTCAAACTTCTCTGATGTGATTTGTGATGGCAGTAACAGATGTGATTATTGAATATAATGAAATGTGCCAATGTTTAGAGGATCCACATAAATTAGTTAGCCAAGAACGTAGAGAACTAATATTCTCCATATCACCAATGCACAATGTCAGAAACTCCTGTAGGGCTAGAAGATCCACTCAATGTTGTTTATATATACATATTAGAGCACCAAAAAATTCACTGATAGTATCTCATACTTTACATTCCTACTAAACTTAAAGACACTATCTTTTCTAGAGTTTTGGTATAGCATCAAGGAAAAAATATCCACAATTATCAAAGAAGGTTATGAAATTATCCTTCTCTTTCCAGATACACATATTTATGTGGTCAGATTTTCTTCCTATAATTCAACCAAAACAAAATGTACAAACAGAACCAGAGGCGCCTGGGTGGGTCAGTCGGTTGAGCATCCAACTCTTGGTTTCTACTCAAGGTCCTGACCTCAGGGTCAGGACATGGAGCCCCACATCAGGCTCTGTACTCAGCACAGAGCCTGCCTGTCCCTCTCCCTCTGCTCCTGCCCCCATTCGCAGTCACTCTCTCTCAAATAAATAAACAAACAAATAAATAAAATCTTAAAAGAAGATTTTTGAAACAGAATAATTCAGCAGCATACATAAGAATTCAGCTGTCTTCATTTAAGCCAGACATTAAAGAGATTTCCAAAAATGTAAAATAATGTCATCTTTTTATTTGGGGGATGAAAATACAGTCATTTTTCACTAAAATATGTTACTTAGTCTGGGGCACCTGGGTGGCTCACTTGGTTAAGCCACTGCCTTCAGCTCAGGTCATGATCCCAGACTGGGATCAAGCCCCGCATCAGGCTCCCGGCTCCGCAGGAAGTCTGCCTCTCCCTCTGATCTTCTTCCTCTCATGCTCTCTCTCTCTCTCAAATAAACAAATAAAATCTTTAATAAATAAATAAAATCTTAGTAAATAAATATATACATAAAATATGTCACTTAGTCTGACATGTAAATATTTCTCACTTCTATTGTAAATACACTATTTTTTTTTAGATTCCTCACTTTTAATTTCAAATAATGATAAATATTCATAGATACTGTCCAATTAAACAAAAAGCTCTTCGGTCTCACTGTAGAGTGAGGCTGGTTTTTAAGAGTGTAAAGGGGTCTGCGCAATAAGTTTGAGAAACGCTACTTTAAAGTGATGTACTTCTGCTGCTTCTGTTAGTAATAAACCAACCAACTTAGAAGGCACTGGGAAGCCCACAGACCCCAGTCTCTGCTGCTCTCTGACATACTGGAGGGTGACTGCTCGGGTGCTCTGTCTTTTCACTAGCTCAAGATTCACCAGGCTCACTACTGAATCAAACTGGGCTCAGCAGTAAAATACTAGAACTACCAGTAATCAACTTTCAAGATTTTGTTTTCATTGATTTCCACAGTTCCCAATGGTATACAATCCCTTTTTCTTTACCCATCTGGCTTCTTAATAACAATTGCATATTGTTTTGTAAAAGGCAGACACATTCACTGCAATCCATCAAAAACAAGGTCAGTTTACCTTCACAGCTATTGAGGTGATCCCTTGTTTGGAGCGCTTTCTTCTACTTCTGAATAGGTCCTGGCCTTCCTCTTTGGAAACAGTCAAATTGTCCACAAGCAATCATGTGTAAATAGTAAGCATTAGAGCTTCAGGATGTCCTGAAATTATTTCTATTCATAGTGTTCCATATACAACAATTGGAGGATTTTCACAATCCAGATATTAGAAATGAAATCATTTTTATACCTGGATCTATCTAATTGAGTGCAATTAGCTTAGAACTGTAAAAAAACAAACTTAATTGAAAAGTTATGCATGATCCAACATGTGCCTTTGTTTTACTCAATAAATAAGTGTCCCAGACCTATAGAGCACAAGACGCTCTGCCTAAGAATTTCCATTTAATCCTCACGATACTTCCCATTCTTTTGAAATAGGTGTTATTTCCGTCTTACAGTTAGCAAAACAGAAAATCGCATACTGAAACTTGCAGAACGAAGAAAAATGAGCTTTGTATGATTTCATACTGATGGGTTCTGTATGTAACTAACACGGCATGGCAGATTAGAACAGGGAAAGGTTTGAGGTCACAAACCAATTAGGAAGTCACTACATTGTCCCAAAGAAAAGGAAAATGGCATTTTATTTATTTTTTTTTCTCTTGAAGAAAAATTAAAAATTTTCAAGTATTTTTATGATGCACAGTCTCTCAAAAAATGGCCAACAGAGTTGACATTGTTAGCTCAGAAGTCCTCAGTTTTGGTGTTTTCTATTTATTACTGATTTATCAATAGCCTTGAATAACTGCTAGGCAAAAACTAATTTGTTCTAGATCAAATGCTGCAGTTTTGGCATTTAAAAAATCAGCAATTGATATATTTTCACTTGAAGCTAATATAGCTAACAATATGCCTTTTCTTCACTAAAATGTCTAAATCTACAAGGTTTGTTTCTCTGTTTTCTTTTTCCTCCTCAGATCCATAGAGTGAAGTTTGAGAAGCAAAACCCAAGCCTTTATTTTAACCTCCATTAAAAGGTAATCTTTGAATACTGGATCTCTATTTCTCTAGAGGTAAAAAATAGAATTGAGTAATTTAATAAAGGCCTAATCCTAGGTAGATAAAGGAGATTTTGACAGAATGAAAGTTCCCATTCCCAGTTACATCTCCATAGTGTGATCTCATCTAAACATTATAAATAATTCCCATTCACTGAAAAAAATGGTAATTTAGCAAAAATGCTTATAGAAGAAAACAAGTATGTCTAAACTTCCAAATCATATTTTAAAATTAAGCAATTTAAAAAATTTTATTGTGTTTTTTTCAGTGTTCCAAAATTCATTGTTTATTCACCACACCCAGCGCTCCATGCAATACGTGCCCTCCTTAATACCCACCACAAGCTTCACCCAACTCCCAACCTCCCTCCCCTCCAAAACCCTCAGTTTGTTTCTCAGAGTCCACAGTCTCTCATGGTTGGTCTCCCCCTCCAATTTCCCCCCACTCACTTTTCGGCTCCATCTCCCAATGTCTTCCGTGTTATTCCTTATGCTCCATAAGTAAGTGAAACCATATGATAACATATCATATAGCAAATATTTTTTAATCACATTTACATTTCTACTAGTTTTTTTGTTTTTTTTTTTTAAAGAACCCCTTCCTCTACGGCATAAGACTCTCTTGGATTTCCCTCTACGTGCAGGATAAAATATTCTTTCATCTTAACCAAGAGACTGCAAAGTCCTACCCACGTTTACTCTACAGCCTTAGGCAACCCTGTAACCCAGCTTGTCTCTTTCTCTCTAATCATGATGACATATTACTACTTGACTAAATATGATGTATTATTTCACATTCATCTGCTACTACTGCTCATCCTGCTTCCTGTTCCTCAAATGTTCTCCCTCCTCCCAGCACTGTCAGCCTGGGGGCATACATATGCCTTGACAATCACCTCAAGGACCATCTACTGATATGAAGAACCAACACCAGAATCCAAGAAAAGTCTATGAAGACTTTTTTCTGACAGGTCTGTTGTCCCCACCCTACTCCCTGCCAAATCCGAGCACATTTCTTCCTCTCAGCTAAAACCTAAATATTCGTCCATCATCGTATGTTTACATCCATGTTGTTCCCCTCAGATCTATAAACCTCGCAAAGACAGACCTTTTGTTGACCTCCATATCCTGGGTATATAGTTTAACACTAGGCATATGTTAGACACTCAGTGAATAACACTAGGCACATTTTAGGCACTCAGTAAATATCTGTTGAACAAATGCAAAGATTTTCTTCAACCCAAAGACTTTCCACATCTGCTTAAATTTATAAAATACTCATTAAGTCAATATTCTTGCTGATTTAAGAAGGTAAAACAAACACTATGATGTAACCCAGAAATCCTACCCTGTGATCACTGGGGAAAGTGATATTTTAAGATTAGTTGCTATAAATAGTATGATTTGAAGCATTAATGAGATTCCGAAACAAAATGTTATTATTTTGATATGAATTATGTTCAAAACTTTGTCTATTTGTATTTTTAGTAGGACAGTTTATAAAGGCAGTGTTGTCAAATTAACTCTACTGTCTACACAGATCCAAACGTTTTTGTACTCTAACTGAAATACATGGTATTTTAAACTAAAAAAAAAAAAAAACATAGCATTTTATACTTAAGAAGTTACCTAGTCCAATGTCTAGGGCAAAGCAGATACTTGATCAATTTATCTTGAATGAATTAATGAATAAACTTATGAAAGAATGGAAAGCAAATGAATTTGATCAATTCCTTTGAGTTTACAGATGATAAAATTGATGACTAAGAGGTTAAACAATGAGAGATAATCCAACATTATGGCTCCTGACCAGTATCTACTGTGCTGTATGTAAATTATAAATATTATAATATTTATTAACTTTGAATGGAGGAGCACACAATCAGAGACATAGAACCTCAGTGCAGGACAAGAAACATTTATCCTAAACCTAACACTGACCTTACATTCTGCTGTCTGCTGCAGATGCAGAAAAGGAACAAATAAGCCAGAGTATCCCCTTACTACAGTCTCACAGCAGAGAAAGACAAAACAAGCATTTATAATGCAACGTGATACATTTAGTTTGGGCAACACAAATGAGAAAGCAGTTCTACCTGGGGAAAAAAGGAAAAGAAAGGAGAAGAGAGGAAGCCACAAGAATAGCTAAAGTTGAAGCAGCCTTGGAAGCGCAAGTAGGCATATTACAAATAGATGAGAAGGGGCAAGGCATTCTAGGCAGAAGACACCAGTGTCAGCTCATCTGATATCATGGAGGTGATGGACCCATATAAAAAAAGGTTCCAGGAGCAGAACCAAACCTGACCTCAGTACAGGAGGGCAACGGTACTGCACAAATGCAGAGAAACAATTAGTTCCTTCTCCAGCCACTCCAGGAAGCCAACATGCCAAGTGCTATGAAGAGCCTCAGGAGAATTAGAACAAAGAAGAACCATCTGACTGAAGGAGACACATCCTTCCTGGGCCTAATGCATTACATGCAACACACCTTGGTGAGAAAAACCCTGACCTGAGTGGATCTCAGGAGACAGTTGATAATGCACTATGTCCTCTAGGTCAACAAAAGATTGCTGCTTATTTGCTAATTCACTTATTTTATTTACCGTGCCTGATTCATTTTTTTGATAAGTTTTCTTTTTTCTTTATACTTTTATAAACATTAATATACCTATTAAGGATTTTATTTATTTATTTAAGAGAGAGAGCACCATGTGGGGTTTGAGAGACCCTGAGATTGTGACCTGAACTGAAGTCAGTCTCTTAACAAACTGAGCCACCCAGACACCCTTAAATATTAATATTTTAATTCATAAACAGCATTTTTCATTCCAAGGGTTTGATTTTAATGATATCAGTACATGCCTGATATAAAAATTCATGTTTTAACACACAGCTTTACGGAGAAACATCATGCTCATGTGGATTGCTCTCTGGACTTGGTTATATCCAACATTAGAAGCTTAAAATTCTGAGGTGAGAAAGGCATTGAAGAATGAATATTGTAGCTTGACGATAGGTAAGTGAGCTCTTGGAACCCAATCTCAGTGACACCCTCATCATCACTAAAAGTGGGAGCCTATAAGTAAGCTGTCCTCATGAGCAGTTACTGAGCTGGAGGTCATGTCCCCATTTCCTCCCCACCGACTCACTTCCTCAATAACCACAGAAGTATCAGATCACACAGTGTGAGAGACAGGAGGGAAACACAGTAGATTGGGATAAAATAATTCAAAATGGGCATCAGGAGAAGGAAAACAGGAGAAAAAAAATGGCTTAAATTCCTGGAGGAAAGAGTATATATATATATTTTTTTTAAATGTGCAAGAGACTTACAAGAAGGTTCCCTACGTCTCTTACTATTGCCTTCATCATCTTCGTCACAACCTCCACCAACACCACCGCCACTATCATCAGGCAGTATTGCATTGCGTTCCAAGCCCTACATTAGTTTTTAAAAGCACCAGTCTTCATACTCATTATTGTTAGTCCTAAAACCATCCAATTACAACACTGTGAGCTTCAGTTTCATCATCTGTAAAATGGGGGAAATAATAATAGCACCTAACTCAAGAGATACTTAGGATAATTAAATAAGATCATCCCGGTAAAGTTTTAGCATAGTTCCTGCCCACAGAGTAGACCCTCAATAAAGTTCACTGTCGTCATCATCATCCTCATCATCATCACCAACTGAAAAATCCCTGATTGCTAGTATTTTGGAATACCAGCCAATGCAAAGAGAGACTCATGTATTTTACACCAGAAACCTGGTGATGATCACCAAACTGATAAATGAACATGAATTATCAATGGACTGCTTTTTCATCATGTGGAAATTGCCTTGAAATAAGCAGGAATGATCATAATCTCCAAAATATTTCTTGAACCCTCTAATGAAAGGCATTTTTTTTTTCTTGGTAAACATAATCCTGGTCACTTTGAGAAATTAAGGAAGTTGCTTTTGTTTTGTCCACACTGCCTTCATTTTTGTTTTTTGTTTTAACGTTAATACACACCCTCCTTCTTGAACAAACTCCAGCCAGACAGATATTTGCCATTCCATTATTGTTTTAAAGTGTTAGCCCCAGACACATAAGCATTGTTGGAATGCAATGGAAAAAAAAAATGTTTTAAATCTCAAATGGGGTAATAAACTGCAGCCAGAAGCTAATTGTCCTGAAACCTGAGCTTTTATAACATATTACTACTGTAGTGGGACCACTCAGCACTCTTTCGGTGGGGTTGTTGTGTAATTGGTAGTAGATTACGTTGCAGACATATTAAAAAAAAAAAAAAGATGTCAAATCAGACATTTCTGCTTATTACTGTAGACCTCAGCATAATTCTCAAAGCAATCAATGCATTTCATCCATTAAACTATTGATGGGGGTTATTAATTCATATAATGTTTAACTACTCACCGTGGACTTTCTCTCTGCCAACTTTCTTCCACCCAAGAAGTCCTGAAATGTTGCCGCTCCTGTCAAAAGAAATGAATCATTAATAAGAACCAGCCAGGCCAGAGGCGAGCTAGAAGCTGGGCCATGATATATATAGGCTTCTCATTCTTTTAATTCAGTGCTGAACAGCATGTGTAAAAGGAACAAATAGCCCAGTAGGGTTTTACTAAGAGTCTGAAAGAAACACAAAGGCTATATCCATCAGATCTATTTATTGAGTATTTAGGGATCTGAGAATACTTTTTATTTTTAGATAATACATTTGGTAGACACTTTAAGAGTCCATAGTAACAAGTACTTATAAGTAATACTCCAACTAAATTCTAACCCACAGGAGGCCAGGGCAATGATCACCCTCATCTTCCAAAGCCTTAACAAATCAGGCAAGACCAGGAAAGAGTAGGCCTATGTCCAAAGAAAACTTTGTGATAAGAATGTAAGAAATACCTCTATTCCAAGTCTTAATCTTTGTATTGTGTTACTTTCTGTTTTTTTTTTTTCTTTGCCACCCATCCCCCAACCTTTTTTTGAAGAATCTCTGCCTTCAGGGAACTCCACTACCAATGTGGGCTTACAAAATAAAGGAGCTGACTAGTAGAAGAGACTTGAAGGGATGCCTGGGTGGCTCAGTTGGTTCGGTGTCTGCCTCCAGTCCAGGTCATATTCCCAGGGTTCTGGGATCAAGCCCCAGATCAGGCTCCCTGCAGAGAGCCTGCTTCTCCCTCTCCCTTTGCCTGCTGCTTCCCCTACTTGTGTGCGCTCTCCCTCTCCCTCTCTAACTCGTAAAAAAAATACGTAAATAAATCCATGAGCTCTGAAGTCAGATTTGAATATAAGGTCTGATTCAGTCGTCTCCGTATTGAAAAACAATGCTACTCCCCTGAGTTCCAATCTCTTCCTGTATAAAAAAAGGGTAATAGTACTGACCTCACAGAGCTTCGGTAAAGTATAAAAGGAATGTCTTATATCGACTGCTGACTAGATTCTTGGCCCTGAGATGATAATCATTGATGGGCAGGGGATGGTGACAGTGATGGGAGAGAAGAAAATACAGCCCACCTGGTCAGTGTGGACATTCACACTTAAGTCCCAAAGCAGATCTGAGGCCTAGATCAGTATCAATATCCTGAAAACTTCAACACATCCTTATGCGTTTTGTTTTAGCCACCTGTTGGGCATTTGCTAGATTGATTTTTAAAAACCAGAAGAAGAGGAGAGTAGCCCTCATCTGAGTGGTAGCTGAAAAGCCGTGCCCATTTAGAGACCGCTGAGTGATGTCTGGGATCTGAATATCCTCATGTTATTCTCAGGCTGCCTAAAGGATTCTCTCCAACAGGCAAAAACAACGCCTCCAATCAAGTTTTGAATAAAACTGATAGTAAAGAAAAATTATGTGGTAAGCAAATTATGGAACTGAACTTAATAATTTATTTTATTTTATTTATTTATTTGACAGAGATCACAGGCAGGCATAGAGGCAGCCAGAGAGAGAGGAAGGGAAGCAGACTCCCCTGAGCAGAGAGGCTGATGTGGGGCTCGATCCCAGGACCCTGGGATCATGACCTGAGCCGAAGGCAGAGGCTTACCCACTGAGCCACCCAGGCGCCCCTGAACTTAATAATTTTTATGTGTCTTTTCTTACCCTGGGAACAGGTCCTCACCCTATATTTACAACACGTTTTTCAGGCCTCTTATACTTGTAGCATGTTTGGGATTTTACAATCCATGTCTGAAATCTCCACTGACACTCACCAACATCTCGTGAGCTCCTTACGGTTACCACCGTCACAAATTTACAGCTTAAGCTCAAAGTGGACTGAACAGACTTGCCAGTTGTCACACCAGTGGTGTGTTGCAAAGACACAAGGACGTTGCCAAGCTATAGGCACCAAGTCCAGGGATATCTCAGTAGAGGTTCAGAAGTGTGTTTATTAGCGTATTGCTGAAGGCCACAGATCAACCCGAGTCGGCACCCTTTAATTAAGTCTCTCAGGGAGGTATCTTTTGGCTCTGAAAATGTTTCATATACAAAAGTCTCCTGTTTTTTTGAGGATCTTCTGGCTCTAAAATATTTTTAAATAAACAAAACATGACTGGTTTCTTAACCATACAAATTTAATTTCAGGTGAATTTGTTTATCACAAAGACGACTTTGCAAGTATTCTAGACCTAACTACCATTCGTTCATACACCTAAAAATACTTTAAGTCAGTCTTTATCATGTGCTGGGCAGCTCTAGCTATAAAAGACAGACAGAAAGATAGATAGATAGATGGAGAGAGGGAGGAAAGAAAGAAGAAAGAAAGAAAGGAAGGAAGGAAGGAAGAAAGAACAAACAGACAAAAACCTCTGCTCTTCTGAAGCTCACACTCCAGGGAGAGATAAAATATAGAAAGTATGCTGTGATATTTGTCCAATGGTGTGAAGCTGATAGAAGAACAAGTGGGGAATGGGATTAGGGATTGCTGGGATACTCTTTGAAATAGAGTTGTTGGGAAGACTTCACTGATAAGATCATAGGTGATCAGAAACCTGAAAAAATAACCAAGCAGGGTGACCTGTTAGAAAAGTATTGCACTAATCCGGGTGAGAAATGACAGGGACTTGGAAAAAGACAGGGAGAAGTGTTGGAAACTGAATCTATTTGGAAGACAGTCAATAGGATTAACTAGCAGATTAGATGTGTGGAGTGAGAAGAACCCTAACTCTTGGGTAGGGTTCTAACCAGTAAGTGTCCACCAGCTGAGACAGGGAAGACAGAAGCAGAAAAGCATGGCTGGGAAAGAAAATCAGTTGTTCAGTGTTACACAAATTGGGTTTTAAGTGTCAGTTGGACCCCTAAGTAGAAGAGTCTTGTGCTAACAGAGAACTCCAGAGTTTAGAGAAGTCCTGGCTTGAGATAAAAACTTGAGAGTTGTCTGTGTATGGGATACACTACAACCATGAAAGTTAGTGACTTCTAGGGAGTGCACAAGTAGAGATGAGGCTCAGGTACGAATCCTAGGATTGCCCTGTGGTTAGAAGTTGGGGAGATCAGTGCAATCAGCAAGAGACTAAAATGAAGATTAAGAAGGTTGTGGCTCAAGCATGTAGGACATACTTTATCTCCTCAGGGAGAAAATATTTATCTTTTGTTCTTTTAGAGGTCAGGAGAAGGTAAGATGGACTGCAGGTGGGGGCAACTTTAAGAGAGCAACAAATACAACTTGGGGCCAACTCTAAAACAACAGAAAATAGACCAAACTGAGAAACATGTGAAGTGTGACTAAGATGTGTGTACAGAGGAACCTCCGTACTGTTTTCCACAACGGCTGCACCGATTTACATTCCCGCCAACAATGCACGAGGGTTCTTTTTCCTCCACATCCTTGCCAACACTTATTATTTCTTGTCTTTTTGATTCCAGCCATTCTGACAGGTTTGAAGGGATATCTCATTGTGGTTTTGATTTGCATTTCCCTGATGATGAGTGATGTTAAGCATCTTTTCATGTGTCTGTCGACAATTTCTGTGTCTTCTTCGGGAAAAAAAAAAAAAACAAAAACCAAAACAGTAAAAACAGAATTACCATTTGATCCAGTAGTTCTACTACTGAGTATTTATCCAAAGAAAACAAAAATACTAATTCAAAAAGATATATGTACCTTTATGGTTTGTTTTTCCTTTTATTTATTTATTTTTTTGGTAGCATTATTTACAATAGACAAGATAAGGGAGCAACCCAAGTGTCCATTAATAGATGAGTGAATAAAGATGTGATACACACACACAATGGGTTATTACTCAGCCATAAAAAGAATGAGATCTTGCCATTTGCAACAACATGAACGAACCTAGAGGGTAAAATGCTAAATGAAATAAATCGGGCAGAAAAAGGTAAGTATCATATGATTACATTCATATGCAGAATTTTTTTTAAGATTTTATCTTTTGAATTTTTATTTATTTATTTACTTATTTATTTATTGGACATAGAGAGATCACAAGTAGGCAGAGAGGCAGGCAGAGAGAGAGAGAGAGAGGGGAAGCCTGTTAAGCAGAGAGCCCAATGTGGGGCTTGATCCCAGAACCCTGAGATCATGACCTGAGGCAGAGGCTTAACCCACTGAGCCACCCAGGTGCCCCCATATGTAGAATTTAAAAAACAGAACCAAGAAACAAAGAGACAGAAAAAGACTCTTAAATACAGAGAACAAATTGGTGGTTGCCAGAAGGGAGGTAGGTGGGGGGATGTATGAAATGGGTGAAGGGGATCAGGAGTATGCTTACTGTGATGAACACTGAGTAATAGAATTTTGGGGTCATTATATTATATATCTGAAGTTAATATGACACTGTATGTTTAATTATACTTCTGTAAAAATGTATAATTATATCTTTTTTTAAAAAGATGCTTCTATTGATTTCCCTGTGGGGCTCTTAAAATGACTCAGAAAGCAAGCATATTTGCAAATTCAGGAAACATGGTAGATGATGTATAGAACCCTCATACTCCACTCCTTTTTTCAAATATATTTTATTTATTTATTTGAGAGAAAGAAAGGGAGAGACAGAGCATGAGCCTAGGGAAAGGTGCACATGGAGAAGATGACTCCCCACTGAGCAGGGAGCCGGACACTAGGCTGGATCCCAGGACCCTGAGATCATGACCTGAGCCAGGACCCTGAGATCATGACCTAAGCCAAAAGCAGATGCTTAGCCAACTTGAGCCACTCAGCTCCGCCGCCATACTCTACTCCGCCATACACATTTGTTTTTCTCTACTGTGTCCTTTAAAAACAGCGATATAATTCCACGTTCCCTTATCTATACCTCTCTTAAGAAATTTCTCATTTTACCACAAATTGCCTGATACCAAAATAAGAAATCCTTGAGTGCTTAGTACAAGTTGAAGTGAGATGTTCGGGTCCTGTTTACAGGACATGCCTGTATGAGACATGCCCTTAAA
Source organism: Mustela putorius furo (assembly GCF_011764305.1). NCBI lineage: Eukaryota > Metazoa > Chordata > Mammalia > Carnivora > Mustelidae > Mustela > Mustela putorius. The sequence goes on from NW_025421399.1 coordinate 12,198,326, forward strand.
AAGGTACTGAATGTAAAAAACACCTGCTTAAATTCAAAGATTATCTCTGTATGGTAAGTTCATGTGCCTTCCCATAACATAAAAATTCAGTGGGAAAACAGTTTGGCAGTTTCTCAAAAACTTACACAAAAAAGTACCATATGATCCAGCAACCCCATTCCTAGGTATATACACCAAAGAGTTGAAAATAAGTTCTCAAACACATAGTTGTAAACAAATGTTCATAGCAGCACTATTCACAGTAACCAAAGGTGTCAACAATCCAGATACCCACCAGTGGATGAATAAATAAACCAAATGTGGTATCTACATGCAACAGAATATTACCCAGACACAGAAAGCAACAGACTACTGATACATGTTACAACATGGATGCACTTCAAGAACATTATTCTAAGTGAAAGAAGCTGGGTAAAAAAAGGCCACAGAGCATATGAGTCCATTTATGTGGAATAACTAGAACAGGTAAATGCATAAAGACAGAAAGCAGACTGATGATAGCCAAGGACTAAGAAGTTACTGTTTAACAAGAAATGTGTGTGTGTGTGGGGGGGGTGGTTTGGTTTTGTTTTGGTGAGGGGTGCTGGGAAATGATAAAATTGTTTTGGAATTTGACTTGCATGATGGTCGTGCAACGTTGCCAGTGTGCACCATTTGCACACACCACTGTATTATACATTTTAAAATGGTTATGTGAACTTTATCTCAATTAGAAAATATGAGTGGACCCACTCTAGATGAGAATTAGGTGTATATAACATATGTGTTTGTCCTTACTTTGGGTTGCATAAGCTTCTTTCACTCTTCTTCCTTACACGCCTTTCACAGAATTGCTCACTGGAACTAGAAATCCAACCGGAGTCTCACAAAAACACAACTTTCCCTAGCGCAAAGCTGAATCCTCATATGTGGATTCAATCTTGCACATGATTCCAGAACACATGGTAGAATGAAGCACTTTCAGCATACTTTAAAAGGCTCTGATTTCTTTTTTTTAATATTTTATTTATTTATTTGAGAGGGAATGAGAGAGAGAATGAGAGCGAGCATGAGAGGGGGGAGGGTCGGAGGGAGAAGCAGACTCCCTGCTGAGAGCGGAGTCTGAGGTGGGACTCCATCCTGGGACTCCAGGATCATGACCTGAGCCAAAGGCAGTCACTTAACCAACTGAGCCACCCAGGCACCCATAAAGGGCTCTGATTTCTTAATTTTGAAGTGATTTCACACATATCAAAAAGTTTTAACACAGTGTAAAGGACTCTTGCACATTCCTTACTTAGATCCCTATGTGTAAACATTTTTGTGTAAAACAAAAAATGTAAAGCATGGTTTTTTTTTAATATTTTTATTTTTATTTATTTGACAGACAGAGATCACAAGTAGGAAGACAGGAAGGCAGAGGGAGGGGAGGGAGAGAAGCAGGCTCCCTGCTGAGCAGAGAGCCCGATGCGGGGCTCGAATCCAGGACCCTGGGATCATGACCTGAGCCGAAGGCAGAGGCTTTAACCCACTGAGACACCCAGGCACCCCTGTAAAGCATGTTTTACTGATAAAACAAATTGGTAACATATGCTTATGTACATCCATTCAGGTGTACATAAACATACACTGTATATTCATGAAATATATTTGTTTCATGTATCTATATTCAATGTCTATGTGTTTCACAGACCCATATATGTATGCATGCATAAACGTGTGTATTTATCTAGTCACATGTATGTCTGTGGATGCATATATAACCAATGACATGTATATGTGTGTACATGGTACACACATCATATGCACAGGCACATACATAGGTATATACACACATAATCTTTTTTTGAAAAGACATGTTTGCTTCATGACTCATATACACTGTTTTTCCTAAAACTGAGGACATTCTATTGTATTGCTACAGTACAATTATTAAAACCAGGATAATAATATTAACTGTACTAAAATCTAATCTATAGCTCTCTTCAATGTCCAGTACTTGTACTAACAATGTACTTTTTAGCAAAAGAAAAAAAAAACACAGAGCTGAAATCTATGGAATAAATTGGAATGAAATGGGTAACTAGAAGTTTCTGAGGACCCTCCCTTATACCTAGGTCACTGTATTTTTAATCACCAATATAATATATTATGCAGCATGCCAGGGGCACATGAAGATTAGATTCAAGAATCAATTTCACTCAATTACCTAATCTCAAATATGGGTGCGTTTACACTGTGAAACTATTAGTCACTCTTTTAAGAATAGAGGTAGAGCCAAGCAAGAAAATCGTAAGGGTCTGAATATCTTTCAGCCTAAAAGTGTTCTCTGTTTACTTTTTCTTTGATCATGAAAATCCACAGGCAGCCATAAAAATTTTACTGGAGCTATAATTATTTGAAACTTTCAGGGTGTCTCTAAAGTACTTTATAACAACCTCAAGTATCATAACTTGATATTATTTCTACTTTTCTACTTATAATGAAAACAAAAGTTGTGAGTCCTATTCATCATTTCCACATGAAAAAACAATAGAAAAAATGGTGTGTTTATTCGCCTAGAAAATGCCCAGCTGGGGTTTATTAACCACATTTTAGTTACTCATCTTTATGACTCTCAAATAGAGATAAGATAAAATCACAAAGACCTCCCAGATGACAAGTTCACCAAGGCCACTGGATCTGAAGGAAGCTAGAGTAGTATGTGATTGTTTCCTGGGCCACAACAAATTATCTATGTTCAGGGTATCTGTTTCTGTAATTTTCAGTAAGTTAAAACATAGGACCAGTTTCATAGCACTGCCCAAGATCTAATTGTTGAGGATACCAGGCCTGCAGACTCATGTTTAACATCATCCCTATATATTTAATAATATACATGTAATGAGATCTAAGATATATAGATACATAGATACATGTATATGTAAGTGTGTGTGTGTGTGTGTGTGTGTGTGTGAGTGTGTGTGTGTATTCTAAATAATGCTTGCTCATTTCATCTATCTTTCATCTGTCTTTAAAAAGTCTGTTCTAGATCCATGGTGTGGGGAAGAGACTGTAACTATAATGGGAATTTTTAGGGGGATGGAACTGTTCAGAATCCTGATTGTGATGGTGTTAGGCAAATCCATGCATGTGTTAAAATTAATACAACTGTACACTAAAAGGGGAAAAAGTGAAGGTTAACTTTACTGTATAGTGAAAAGAATTTTTTTTCAATTGTTCTTAAAAAAAAAAAAAGTCCATTCTAAGCAACTTTGATGTATCATATCCTGTTAAGACAGGAGCACAAAAGAATATAAGGCATGTTTGGCCATAAGAAACTCATAATCTAGTTGGGATCATTGACTTATAAAGAGATAAACCATACATCAGCATCAACAGTTCTCTAACATACGTCTGAACTGAGTGCCATGAGATCATGAAGAGTCTGGCCAAGATTCCTGGATTTATCTGGGAAAGTTGCACAGAAGAAGTGATATCTGAGCTGTGAATTTTTTTAAAATTTTTATTTATTTATTTGACAGACAGAGATCAGAGGTAGGCAGAGAGGCAGGCAGAGAGAGGAGGAAGCAGGCTCCCTGCCGAGCAGAGAACCCGATGTGGAGCTCGATCCCAGGACCCTGGGATCACGACCTGAGCCGAAGGCAGAGGCTTTAACCCACTGAGCCACCCAGGCGCCCCTGAGCTGTGAAATCTTGATGGTCAAACAGGAATTTATCAGGAAAAAAAAGGTTGGCAAGGACATTTATATAGTTAAAACTAAAGAGATATCTATTTCTATGTAACAGATATGTATCTCTCTTTATGTGTGTGTGTGTGTGTGTGTGTGTGTAGATAGAAAAATACAGACATATACATATATACACATATACACACGTATGTATATACACATATGCACACAGAATACACACACACATAATATCTAAAGAGAGGTGATGGTGGCCAGTCATAAGGAGTTCATACATACATTTAATATATTTATAACTTGCAGTTTAACTCTATTTTAGAGGGTGGAGAAGACCCAAAGGGCTCGGGGTACAGGAGAAGTCCAGGGCTCTCCAACTTCATGGATTCTCCTGGAAAGGCTTAAATAACGCCACAGTTCTTTCTAAAGTGCCTCTCGTGCATCGGTCGCTGCGGTCTATCGTATGTTCTAATACAGTGGCCAGAGTTCGTTGTAACAGGAGTGTGCAGCATACTCCACAGAAACCAATCTATAAACAGAGGACGTGCTAGTAATTGGCCGAGCACAAGAGACCAGGCCCATGCTAACTGGTGATGGATGAGTCATGGCATCTCTCAGCTTCTTTTTCTCTGCTATCAGCATTTTACCTCCTCCTCTGTACAGCGTCTGGTCATAGACGAAACACAAATGGAAAGCCATTAGATGCCGAGAGAAGCCATGAGTCAAGGAGACCTTCTGAGTCAAGCGCTGATTTCATCTCACCTGCCTCTTTCCTCACTTGTCTGCAGCTACGCGGTACCAGGCCAGCCTCCCCCCTTCCTCAAAGACTTTGCACGTGCTGTTCCCACGGCCCGTGATGCTCCTCGCCCAGTACAGCTCATGCCCTCCTTTATATTAGGTCTTTATGATAATGTCACCTTTCCAAGGTGAAAAGGGGCACTTCTGGCCACCCCTATCTAACCCCCCCCCGCTCCCCACATTTCAAAATCCCTTTCCCAGCTTCCTCATTTTCTCCTTGGTCCCACAGTATGGAACATACTATGGCTCTCCTCAACATCCATCTTTTTTTTTTTTTTCCTTTCCTATTTTGTCTCTATCCTGCACTAGAACATAGCCCCTGCGTGAACAATCTTGCCTATTTTGTTCACTGTTCCATCCTTAATGCTTAAGTCAGAGCCAGACCTTTGGGGGCACTTAAACAAGTAATTCTTCATCCCTAAATCACCCCAGGTCCATTTTCAGCCCTCTGTGCTCTGTGCCCTTGGAAGTAAAGTCCTGTGAGCTGCATCCATCATGAGATGGCTTCTGGGTGCTTCAGCCAATGGAAGGCACTGTGACAGTGGTGGAGGGTGGGGGGAGAGAGAGGCTGCGGTAGTCCTTCCTGACCCATCACTGCTTTGGTCCTTAATTTCCAGCAGGAGCTGTCTCTCCTACAACCAGAGAGCTCCTACTAGGACCCTGTTCCTCCAGTAAATGCTCTTTCCTAATTCCTTCCACTGTGGGGGGTGTAATGGCTTTCTGATGCTCCTAATCTCTGGGCACTGCATCTTCTCTAGATTTTTACTTGGCAGAGAGGCAGGCACATATAATTAATGCCCACATATAATTAAGATGACCCTTCATTAAAGTCTTTTCCTTAGTACCATCTGCAATGAACTCTCTTTTTCTGCCAGTACTCAGTACTTTTTGCCTGATAAAGAACTCAATAAACACTTGCTAAAAGACTGCTGAATGAGCGAAAATCCTCAGCATCCTTGAAAACTCAATGGATCAACTCTGGCACTGGAACTGCCACTGGAGGGACACCACAGCAGAAAAGGCTACAGGTCAGCAGTGGGGAGATGACTCTGGAATGTCCAGCCAAGCCTTGAACGTGTGTATGTATAATGCAAGAGCCACTGGCTGAGGAGTAAAGAAGTCAATCCATAAGCTACTTTTTTTCATCATGCCCATCATTCTGTCTGGTTATTTTGTGTGTCCGCCGAATATTTTCGTGCTGATAAAATATGGTCTTTGGGGGCGCCTGGGTGGCTCAGTGGGTTAAGCCACTGCCTTCGGCTTGGGTCATGATCCCAGGGTCCTGGGATCGAGCCCCGCAACGGGCTCTCTGCTCAGCGGGGAGCCTGCTTCCTTCTCTCTCTCTCTCTCTGACTGCCTCTCTGCCTGCTTATGATCTCTCTCTGTCAAATAAATAAATAAAATCTTTAAAAAAAAATATGGTCTTTGAAGCAGATCATAATGTTCAAACAGTGGGGTAGCAGAGGGTGAGAGGTAGTGTAATAATTGTTGAATTCCAATTTGCTCTTTGACCAAATTGCTTAACTTTTCTGAGCTTGCTCATCTACAAAATTAACAGAAACTTCATGGAGAAGTTAGAAGTATAAAGACAGGACTTATGTAAAGTGCTTGTCAGAGTATGTGCCATAGTAGTTGCTCAATAAAGGTTAATTTCTCCTCCTTTTCTTTTTGGTTTCATTTCACCTTTTTGTTCCCTCTCTCCTTATGGAACTGCCTCAAATCAAATGGGATCAGAGACATTTTATTCTGCTAAAACCTTTAAATTACCTGGTTTGGAAAAAAAATAAAAAAACTGTGCAGTAACATTTCCTTCCAGTCAGGAAAAAAGAAGGAATTTATTACCTGGGGGACATTCAGGAAGCCAAGCATGAGAGGTCGCAAGAAAGAGGAGTCCATAAAGAGACTGAGGAGTCACCCTCCTGACACGAGGCCTCGATAAGGGTCTGCCCCATGCTGTACAAGCAACTCGCTATGCTCGATTGCTTGGCAAGTCGAGCAATATTCACAAGCATCAGATTTGCATGCTGCTGTACCAAAATTGAGCCCATGTTAAGATACTGAACAAGAGAAACTTGGCTACTCTTCTTTGCCATCGGGAAACACAGAGGGGCCTTCTTAGAAGATTACTGGTGAGAAATCCTTAGTTATAGCTCTAAAATTTACCACTTTACCAGTTTATGTGCATGTTAGGACACACAGACATATTTCCACTCTAACATGTAACTTCCCCCTTGTCTTTTTTTGTTTATAAACCAGAGAGCATGCTATGAAGGTAGGAGAGCCTCAGAGGTTTTGCTTCTAAAAAAATCTGACACACGACAGGACGGAATAACAAAACTGAATACACTTTCACACAAAATGCTGTGTTTAAGTATGCCCACATCCTGGAGGCACACTTGTGGGTGACGGTGTACCCAATATCCACGGGTATGTGTGTTCTGTGTTGATTTGCTTGTGCTCCTTTTGCCATAAAGCAATGGGGGCTACCGCTACAAATTATAAAACTGTGATGACTGCCCTTTCTGCCTCCAATGGTGCCTGTGAAAAAACTTGTGGCAAAGGGGGGCAAAAAAACCCCGAGCAGGTTCTGAAGTTTACCCTTGACCGCCCCCGCTCTGTAGAAGATGGAATCACGGACGCTGCCAATGTTGAGCCGTTTCTTCAAGAGAGGATCCCAGGGCATGGCAAACCTGGGAATCTCGGTGGAAGGGTTGTAACCACTGAAAGGAACAAGAGCAGGATCGCTGTAACTTCTGAGCTGCTTTTTTCCCCCAAAAGATCTTTGAAACCTCTCACCAAACACTATTTGAAGGAGAGTCCACGTGATTGGCTGTGCACAGCTACTAACCGCAAGGAGAACCAGGACTGGTGTTACTTCCAGATTAACCAGGATGAGGAAGGCGAGGAGATGAGGATTCACACTCATTTATCAGGAATATTTTGTATGAGTTCTTGAACCAAAAACCAAACAAACAAACAAACTGCAGTGACTGCTGTATCTATGTGAGCTGCTGAGCGAAGCCGGGATGACTACAGCGATGAAATCAGCTCTGAACTTGAAGGCCAAGAGGACAGAAATGAAGTATTTCAACCCCTTTCAAAACAACACAACCAACCCAAAACACGACTAGAAATGAGAACATCCCAGATCAACCTTCCCTTGGGTCCTGCGGAAATGTTTGTGCAGCTAAGTCCATGTTGGTTCTGTCTTTAGTCACGGGCCATCATTGTCAAACACTCACACTGCAAGAGTCAGCACAATAGTACTGAAATACACACAGGCATCACATTCCAGGACCAAAAAATGGTACCATGAAAAAGAAGAAAATTAAGGTTTGCCTTTTTTTTTTTTTTAATTCTGGTACAAAATTATATATCTGCACAAAAGCAGATTTATAAGTGCGGGGGACAAATCATATGGATTAACACATGCTCTGACATGCAGCATTGTTGGCAAATGAAAGAGGAGAGATGGAAATATTCCCTGATGTTGACAGACAGGTGCCAGCACTACTCTGAAAAAGTGCCAGCGTGTGCATGTGCGAGCACACACACACACACACACACACACACAGGTGTTCCTTATGCCGTACCACTGTGTTCACTCTAAGATTTATATGGCCTGTTGTAGAATAAAAATTATCTACTCAGCACATTAAAAGTACAGATTCTTTAAGCAAAAGTTATATAAGATTGCCATTAAAACTATACTCATTATACAACAAACACTTGCTATTATGTGTTTTTTTTTCTCTCTGACTGATATGATAATGTCTAAGGCAGATCCCCATCCTAAAGCAGAGAGGGCAGAGTAAAAAATTAACAACGAAAGAATTTAATAGGTAATAACGCAAAGTAAAGTTCACAGAGTTAAGAGGACGGAGTAATCGCTTCCTGTAATGGAACGGGGAAGAACAGAATGTCCCATGGAAGAGTAAAATCTCATTAAGAATCTGGAAGTTAAGTAGAATTTTGTTGGGTGGAAGTGGAAGTTAGGTGAAGGAAATGCACAGCTGTTCAAAAAAAAAAATTAGTACATCATTAAAACTCTAAAGACCTGCATGGATTGTGACATACTGAGAAATATATTGCTTTAAAGGCTGGAACTGTGGGGTTCATAAGTGCAGCAGAGCTTAGCTTGTCCTGACTTGCAGAAGGCCAGGACTTGGATGTGAAAAGCCTGGTATCTGCCATTGCTCTTAATTCTGATGCTCTGTGGCCTCCCTCAGTGGTGCAAGGACTCACCCCAGACTCCCAAGTGCCATCCACGTCTGTCCCAGACACATTTTCCCTTGACAGCCAGCCAATCACTTCAGTTAACAATGTCGCCCCTTCTTTTTCCATAGCAGCATGAGTAATGCACTGTGTTTAAATCAGGGTCCCTTTATTGGAATCTTCTTATGAGTAATCACATTCAGTGTAATTTTAAATATTGGGTCATTACTGAGAAGCCCATCTATATACACAGTTTCCCAAAAACTCCTTGTCATGAATCATCTCTATGCAAACATCCATGTTTGTTCATTTAGCAAAATTTCACGAAGTGTTCCTCTATGCCTGGGTAGCAGATCCTGTCCCTGTCCTGTTCATGTCTTGGTGTGTATTATTTTAATGCACAATATCAGCTTCCAATGACCAAATCCTACTTTTTTTTTTCTTCCTTATGGGGCTTCTCTTGCACCTGGAGTATGTTTTGCCACCCAACTGGTAGGAGTGATTATCACAGAGAACTAATGCTATTAAATGGGGTCAAAACATGTTGTTGAACTCGGGGAACTGAATGCTTATTGGTGCTTCTACGCCTGGAGATGAGACTGAACGTGTGACTGCAGGAGTTTCAACGACAGCAGCCTGACAGGAGCCTGGTAAGGGTTCTGATATTTAGGGAAGAGGTTCTGAGGTTCTCCTCGGTGGGCAACCAATAGAAACATGGGGCAGGAATGAGGAATATATGAAATGTGTGCAAGAGAAGGAAGAAAACGTAGGTCAAGTACAGCCTTGAGACCAAGTGAGCTGACTGTGGTTTACCCTGTGACCCCTCCCATTTGGAGTATTTTATTTAATTATTTAATAAACTGCATCTGGTCACCGCCTCAAAGCATCGATGTAAGACAGAATGAAACTGACAGGGCGCACCAGTGTCAGAAGTGGTGCGAGCAAGGGTCAGCCCGTACTACATTACGCCAGTGCCCACCAACATCTCACACTTTCCACTTCAGCACAACTGCCAGCACCTGTACTTCTCTGCCCAGAGGCTCCCCATTACTTTCTGGAGGGTGCTCCGCGGCTGGCATGGCAAATTGGAATTGTCAGAGTATTTAAAAACAAAACCCTGGGAATACCCTCAATTAATAAAACTGACTGGAGTTTGTCTATCATTTCCCTAGTGACCTCATTCTTATAGGATGACTCTAAGTCACAGGCTCTACACTGATCCCTGGTTTCCCTCTGTGAGTTAATCTCCATTTATCCATAGTTGTAACTGGCTTGGTAACACACTCTTTCTTGGCTGCATTCCCTTCTTTGTCTATCTTCCTCAATCTTCTGTGGGTATTTTCTGTCATCTCCTAAATAAAATACTTTCACTCAAATCCCTGACTTAAGTTCGGCTTCTGGGATCCCCAGCTAAGGCAGTCTGGTACTTGTCATTTGGTCATAGTATTGGCTGTTCCCCAGGAAATGGAGTAGAATTTGAGTTCAGATCAACAAGCCTCCCAGAAAATGTGGACAGGAAGATAGAAGGCTCATAGTTTCACTGGCCGGAATTCCCTCCTCTACTCTAGTTCAAGGCCACCTGTGAGGTGGGCTGCAGTGCCATGGCAGGTGATTTCTGGCTCTTCCTGGCATAACCTAGATCCTTATGAAAGATAATAAATGATGGAAAGTTGTCATGCTACTACCAAGAGAGAGCTTCACAGCTCATGTGACAGTGAGACAGAGACTGCAATCAATTTTCATTTCTTAGATTTTCTTCAGACATTGACTAATTCACTCTGTCGTCCTCAAAATCTCAGAGTAGTTCTATGGCATCTCTAACATGTAACCTCATTCTTATGGCATTTTAAATGTATCAGTTATAGAAATCAGATAGATGAAAAAAAAAAAAAGAAATCAGATCGATGGACTATATCAATAGACTCAGCTTACCTCATGTGCTTGGCATTAAGCCACACATTTCAGATCTTACTTCTTTTACTCAAGAGTAACTGCCAAGGATCTACACCTGACCCACATTGGACAAATCCAATTCTCTCTTCCATAAATTCTGTGTTGGGATTTACAAAATCTAGTTAATTGAAATGGGAAGCTTGCCTGAGAAGACTTATTTAATTATATCCAGAGTTAAGGAAAAAAAAAAAAAAAGATAAATCCTAGGAAACAGAGAAGAAGAATAATTAAATCCCACCTGCAAGAGAAAGGGGAGAAGGTGCAACTAGAGATTTGGAGAAAGTAATCGGATTTCTAACAGCTTCTTAGTGCTTATTTCCCAGCTTTTATGTGGTCCTGCTGTCATTTTTTCTCTTGGATCTACAGATCCCACTGCACCTTAGAATAAGTTTCTCCCTTTGGCCTTGAGTTAACTTGAGGGATTTTTCAGTGATTTGAAACCAAAAGAACCTTGGTTAAAATAAGCACACTTGACTCTCCGCTCAGGGACAAGGGGGACCGTCACTTTCTTGGTTTTCAGTGTATCTAACTCAGTACTTGGCACACAGTAGATCTTCATTAGGTGTTGGTCAGAAGAAAAGTGAATACAAAATATCAGTATTTTGGGCTGGGGGTGGGAGGTTGGGGTACCAGGTGGTGGGTATTATATAGGGCACGGATTGCATGGAGCATTGGGTGTGGTGCAAAAATAATGAATACTGTTATGCTGAAAATAAATTTAAAAATTTAAAAAATATATCAGTATTTTGTACTGATACTTCCGCAGAAACAGTTCCTCAGAAACACCACGAAGCATGTATGCGTTTCACAACAAGAAAAGCCTTTCCACTCATGGAAAGCAGCTGACCAATGTTCATCCATGCATAGGGCTGGAATGCTTGTGCTTTGGGTTTATTTTAATCAGTAATTGCCCACTCATTTAATCCATTTGAAAAACAGTCTTAACCACCCCTCAAATTATTGGTGTGTGTTTCTCCAGGATATGTAGTAAGGTATTAATTCACCTTGAAACATTTAGGCGTCTTTATCACTCTCAGATGTTCAAAGTGTCTGAGCAGAGGAGAGGGGTGAAGGGAAATTTAGAATGGTTAAACCAGAGAAATGAGGTCTCAATCTTTGGCAAATCCAACACTTCATCAAAACCAATAGGAAGACTGAAGTGTTGTGGGCTGTTGTTTCTTGAGATGTGCATTAAGGAAAGACTAAATTTAGCAAATACTGAAGTCCCTCTTGTAATGTTTTATGATTGTTATAGTATTTGGTAACTTCTGTTCCCCTCTGGCTGTGATGTGAGAGGCTCCCCTCCACCACGTCACCCCCATGACAGCAATCTCTAGTTGTAAAATGGTAAGACCGTCAGCCAGCAATAATTTGCAATCTAAACAGACTTGACACTCCCTGACATTTATTGAAACCTCAGACCCCGTGCACTGGTTTCAGTTTTCCTCCCTTTGCTCTGTTTTTACAGACAGACAAGTGCTTAGACTTAGGTTTAATAATGAGGAGAAATTTCTTCTTGGCCTACTCTTGCTTGTGTTGGCTGCACTGGGGCTTGCAACAGACGGGTGGTTGGAGTTAATTACACTAAATGGTGAGAACATTATTTGACCCCACCGGTTCAGCCCCAGAGGCTGTTTGCCTCCTCACAGACAGAGGCAGATGGAATGCTTCATAGGCTGGGCAGAGGGCAGGAGCCACGTCGAGAGAGCTCTCTGCTTAAGACCAGACCTGGGGTTTCACCTCTTAACATAGCATGGAACTCCAGGCTCTTTGGTAAGTATAAACCCGTGATGCTCCAAGGAACACAGAGGGACATCAGGGACTAGGAAAACCTATCTTACTGGCACAATTGCTCTCAATGACAGCAGTCATCCTCACGATGGTACACCTCATTCTTTTGCAGGAAAAATGGAGGACTTCACCACAAACTTGACTCTGACAAGCCAAAAGGAAAACTGTTGTCGTATATGTCATTGCAGGTGATCCGGTGACATGTTACAATTCTATTCGAGAGCCAGTGATAATGACATATTTAGCTCAGTACATAACACTTAGTGCCTGTGAATGTTCTTGGCCTTGTAGTTTCTAATCATGATGGTAACAATGACAACCCATGCTCTTGTCCCAGGGATAATTTGTCACTCATTATTCTCAAGAAGAAAAATTAACGAGTACACCTAGGTGTGGTGAAGGCTCATTGCTAGTTTGCTGAGCCACAGCACAGCTTCAGGTATATTGCAAGTGTAACAAGGCCAGAGAGACATTACATTGTTGACTTAATACTGACAATAAGATCTTTGTTCCTAGATTCACGCTTTTCTGTCATATGTGAACTCCATGCAGATCATTCAGAAACTCTTGGGAGTCTCTAAGTAGTAAGGGCTCACCTGATGTGTCTGGCACTACTGAGTCCATGAAACAGCACCACACCACACCATGCTTTTTTAAAAAACCTGCCAGAATCCCTGCTTTAAGTTGCAATGTCAAATAATTTGTAGTCCATGTCACAGTTTATGAAACCTACCACAGTAACAGAGGAGGGAAGAGATGAGTAGTGTCCGCAGAGATGACTCCTACTCTTATTTAACAGGAAGTGGTCCAAATAATTCTTGATCCTATGCCATACATGTAGACAGGCTCCTTTTCTGCACGATGGTGGCTACCATCTTTCCCCTTTTGTCCGAGGCAAAAATGATAAGTGGTAAGAGAATCAAGAGTATTCCCCAGCACACCAAAGAGTTCGTCAAAATGTATCAGTTGGGAAAGACTGGTCTACAGTTGGGTTTTAATTTAGGTAAGAGCCCTCTTTAGGTAAGTGTCCTGACTGCATCCCCTTGAAAGCAGGGTGATTCATGTTCAGTGATCACACTCCACCACCCTAGTCCCACTCAGCTAGCATACACTGGATTGTCATTACTTTATTGTACCACATGGAGTTGGTACAATTCATCTCCTCCCAAGTATAACCTCCTCAAAATAGGGACCTTGTGAATCAGCAGCACCTTTCTCACAGAGGTGGCACACGACCACAGGTATGTCCACACCCAGAATAAGACAGGATACAGAAACTACACTGGTGCTCAACCTTGTCAAATAACTACCATGTTTCATAAAGGAGTTTGTTTTCCAAAATGTTTACATAAGACAAGTGTGCAGTGCTTATTTTCCCCAGTAAAGGATAATTAAGAGTGGTAGGGTGTGCAGTTAAAGTAGAGAAACAGTGAGATTCAAGAGTTTAAACACTGTTGTACCACAACCAACTACATGCCCATCAGGAGTAAGTGTGGGCTATAGACTTACACAAAAGAGCCGACATACTTTTTTTTAAACGAAGAAATGACATGTATTAGGAGGGACTACTTTCAGAACTAAGCTGGTGGTAGCTATATCACAGAGTCTGGGAGGTAGGATCAAGACGTAAGGGAAATCCAGGACTGCACGGTATGTAAGAAGCAAATTTAGGCACCAAGAAGAGAGGAGCAAAATAAATAAAAATAAATTTCATTCTGGTCCCAAGATTAAGGATTTCAGGAAAAAGTGGGAGACCACTGCTTTCTACAGTAATTATTTCTTAAGAGCGTGCGCGCGCACACACACACACACACACACACTCACACACGTGTGGGTGCAAACTGCAGAAAGGGTTAGTGCAGGCAGGATCAGAAAATCTCCCCAGAGACTCAACAGTACATCTAAATAGTCAAGATGTGGTGTTGTTTGCTTCGTTTCTGTTTGTGGGCTTTTTGTTGATTTCTAGAAACTTGTAGAGGGGACTCCCCATAGAGGAGGAAGTGTTAGAAAGGTGCCAGCCTAAAAGATCTCAGCCCATTCCAAGAACACAAGTGGCTGGAAACCTACCGATCAGGGCTGAGGACAACCAGAGCCACGGAAGAGAGACGCGAGGGCAATGCTGCGAACTTGGCGTTCGTCCCGTGTGCGGCAAGGAGGCAATGAGGAGCGCCCTGAGAAGCAGAGCCTGGTCAGACGGGCATTTTAGAAAGGTCACGAGAGCAGCATTATGGAGCAGAGATCAATGGTTAAGTGGAGTCACAGTGACCGGCCAGTGAGAAGGCCGTCTAAGGAGCACCCAACAGGGTTGACACGAAGACAAAAGTAGTGGGAAAGCGCAGTCACTGGGAAAATTGAAGGTTCTACTTGCAGAAAAATCGTGGTAGACTAAGACGACTAAGCCTATCATGATTTACAGAGCTCTGATTCCAGTCCTAAGGAAAAACAGATCTCTCAGTTCAGATTTGCATATAGGAAGTCTGAAATTCCTATAGGCACCTAAGCTCGGGTACTGCATATCTAATAAATATCAAAGTCAGGATCCAAACCTCAGTTCTACGGGACTCCAGTCTATGCTCTTCTGATAGACTTCATATCTCCCTAGAAATAACAGGAAATAAAACTGTGTAATAAGTTAATTATAAAACAGGGTATGAGATATGTCCAGAGGCAAGAGTTGATTCAATACATTCATGAAGGCAAGATATTATCTATGAATTTATATATATTTTTTCTCCTAAGAGACTTTCTTTCATATTACAGAAAAAACTACCTGTTATTATATCTTTACAAGCAATGTGCAATCAAGGAGGATTAATCTACAGTCTTAGCCATGTGCTGGAACCCTATCCTGTCTTTCTTCACCCAGCACAGAGCTGAGTACAAGAAACTCTACACAGAGACACCTGAAGGTCATACTGATGACAGTGATGTTAATAAAAATCAATGAAAATGGAAGGATTCACCAGATTCAAGTATTTATTCCTCTGGCAGAATTCTATTCTTAATACTCTCTCATTTTCTAGCAAGTGGATTTTCTCCTTTAAAAATGATCTGTTGTAATGCAAACTTTCTTATCTTTTCAAAGATAAGATTTAATGAAGACAAAAGACTTCAACTTTGGAGATTTAAATGAGATTTAAAGATTTAAATGAGATTTAAAGATTTAAATGAGGAACAGATTTCCACCTTAGAGGAGAGATACTAGTTAGAATTTTAAGGAGCAAAATCAGCTGAAGGATTTATGATCCACTTAGAAACATAGCCTTCAGACTGCATGCCCAAGCATGACCAAAGAGCAGGTAATAACAGATCTCATTAGACATTGTTTATTTAATTTAACATTATTCTGTCAGAGATGTTTTACCTGCTGGGTACAGCTAATTTTTTTCCGGTAGTTTAAATAATGCCCAAATACACAGGAATATATTTGTAATAACAAAGGGCTATAAATGCGAATTCAGAAAGTCACCAAATTATCCCAACTCAGTGGAACCTTCTGGAGCTATAGCTTTAAGTTTTCTGCATCTGTTCCCTTCTTCCATAAGAGCCTGAAAACAAGTCATACCTATGAGCTCAGAAAGAATCCTAGAAAAGGAATCCACCATGGAAGACACTAAGTTTCTCCATTATTTTTCTATTTGTTTTCGTTTTCCCTCCCTATTGCTACCACACATACACACACACACACACACACACACTCTCTCTCTCTCTCTCTCTCCTCTCTCTCCTCCTCTTCCCCCATTTTTTTAATGTAAAGTATCTTCAACTTTTATTTGAGAGAAACACAGTAACATTCAAATGTAACTTAAATCAAAAAAGATTCCACCCAGAAGCCCCCAGTTCTCATTTACCTTTCATTTTCTTTAAGCTTTGCAGGTACAGATCATATTTCATTTGTGCTCTGTATCTTCATTAAAAAGTTTCTGAGACCCTCCTATGAGCCACACACTAAGCTCCAAGAGTAGAGGTGTCACCTCACTTTTCCTGGTCTCAGGGAAGAGAAGGGTGGCTCCTGAGGGAAGCTCTGTCCCTTTCCTGGAGGAAGATCAGCCTCAGCTCCCCAGCTCAGACCTGAGCCTGTCTTCCTTCCCCCATAACAACAGTGTTCTGAGCCTAGGGGTTCTGTTGGGCCCCAGCCCTGGGTCATTATGAGATGCTGGGGCCAGAGACAAGTGGGAAACTGGCCTTGGTGATTAAGCTGGAAGCCACTTCCTCTCCTTCATGACAGGCAAATGTCATTTCCCCAGTTTTCACCCAAGAGGAAGCTCTGAGAGGTTCTACCCCTGGCCTTTGACATCCAGGAGCTCTCCCAGGTGACCAAGAAGTGAAAGCGGATGATTCTAGAGCTGCCTGAGCACACAGAGAAGCAAAAGGTCACAGTAGTGAGAGTTCATCCACCTCTGGCTGAAGTTCCTGGAGTGGGAGGTGGGAGGTGGCCTGCACCACCATGGAGGCTGAGGGAGCAGAGCCAAGAATATAGAAGTCTGGAGGCAACAGTGGCTTAAAGCCTCTGCCTTCGGCTCAGATCATGATCCCAGGGTCCTGGGATCCAGCCCCGCATCAGGCTCTCTGCTCAGTGGGGAGCCTGCTTCCTCCTCTCTCTGCCTGCCTCTCTGCCTACTTGTGATCTCTGTCTGTCAAATGAATAAATAAAATCTTAAAAAAAAAAAAAAAAAGAAGAAGAAGAAGAAGAAGAAGTCTGGAGGCCTGCGGCAGCCTCTGGCTCTTTTCCCTTCCGGAGGTGAGGGGATGAGGTAGAAAGCTACCAGAAAGGCAGGGACAGAGGTAAGCCTTCACCCCATGTGCCAGCTCTTTCTCTCTTCTCCTTCCTTCTGCCTTCTCCCCACCCTCCCTCTGCTTCCTCTTCTCCTTTTAGGGTCTAATGTTTTAAAGAATTCTATGCATGTATTTGAGATTAAAGCAACTTCTGGGCAGAACTTTACAGAACAAGATACACCAGTGTTAATGATTTCACACAGAAACAAATATCCTTGAATATTCAGGTAAGAAAAATAAAAGATGCTTGTGGAGAGACTACATTGCACATATGCCCACTTAATTTTCTGTTTATGTCACTTCCATCCTCATCCAAAACAGGTTATAAAAAATGGTCATATTATTTAGCTTTATATATATTTAAAATATAATTAATAACTCATCATTCAATAGGATAATGAATTTAAACTTACTGAAGCTATCAGTTTTTATTAAACATTTTTAAAGCTAAGATGGTCAAGAAAAGAAGTTAAATTTTCCTCTGTGGTTTTGCATTATCTCCAATATGGATATGGAAGTAATATTGTTGAGCTGAAAATGTTGCTCTATGATGAAAATTTCTGACCACAATGCTAACAGATTGATAGCATTTCTGAAAATCTTGATGACTTAAGAGAATAATCTGTCATAATCTGATTTGACATTGATAATATCATCTAAAATCTTCTTGTTAAAAATTACTTCAAGGATCAAGGAGCAACTGGAGAACCAAACTTTGGGAAAAAGTTGTCAGTGAAGCATGGAAGGTAATCAGGACAGCCTTGGAGATGTTTAGACCACTGAGAAAAGGCCCCTAGTTTGACCCTAATTTAATACTAGAATTCTCTTTGATGCTTAAAATATTGGAAACGATTGCTTATATTTGGGAGATGAGATGGTAAGATTTTTAATTCTCAATTATTTTCCAGGAACTTTTATCCAAAGATACATACATCTACTTAGACTTCAGTCTTTCTCTTCCCAACTTCATAATGTCTTCTGATGCCGCTGTCCTTCCAATCATACAGAACTTCATACAGAAATGAAGCTTCCTACTTGTTTCTGACTCTTCCTCTGCCCCATCATCTATGTTTTGTCAAATTTTAGGGCATGTCAATGCCAGCAGCTCTGAGTTAAAACAAGTGTTGGCAAACATGTTTTCGTAAAGTGCCCACCAGTAAATAATTTGGTCTTCGTGGGCCATACTGTGTCTTTCACAACACTCACCCCTGTTCCTGTAGCACAAAAGTAGCCACAAACAGTACATAAATGGATGAGTGCATCTATGGCTCCAATAAAACTTTATCACAAAATCAGGCAACAGGCAGATTTGGTCCGAAGAACCGTACTTTACCAACTACTGAGCTATAGCATGTGTTCCTCCCTCTCCATACCTATTGTTAAATCCTAACAAACTCTCACTAATTCTCACTTATAAGTATCACTCTGCTCTTTTATCTACTTCCATTTCCTGTCTCTCCCCAGCCAGTTTCCTTGTGTTGTCACAGTAATCTTCCTTAGGTGTAACTCACTCATCTTGTTCGCCATAGAGAAAACCCGTCTGTGAGCCTCGATTATCTAAAAACTAAGGTTTATAGTCTTTGCAGAATAAAGTCCTGCCAAGTTTCATATCTCACCCCAATACTTGAGTGATACTTGCCCTTCAAATAGTCCTGATCCTTCTTACAATTCTTTTACTTTCTCTTCTTCTCAGGATAGTCTTCTCTCTACTTTTACTTGTTCAAAGCCTACCTATAATTCAAGGTCTTTACTTCCTTATCAACTACTCATGACTTACCCCTTTGCATGGTCTACAAGGGAGAGATAAAATTGTATGTATACAGGGGCCCACCATGGGAAACAAACTGAGATTTAAAAAGAGCCAGTGGGGGTAAGAGGAGCCTGGGCGGCTTAGTCATTTAGGCATCAGACTCTCGATTTTGGCTCAGGTCATGATCTCAGGGTCGTGAGACTGAGTTGGGCTCTGTGCTGGATGTGGAGCCTGCCTAACATTCTCTCTCTCCCTCTGCCTCTGCCTTCACCCACCCCCAACCCCACCACCCGTTCATGCCAGTGGCAGAATTTTAGAAATTAATTATGCTTAGGAGACAGGAGGGGAGCAGTGTTAAGAGACAAAATAAAGAGCACTGGGAAAGACAGAGGGAGAATCAGAAAGCACTGCATGGTAAATTAACATCTAGATGAATCATCATGTTTAACGTTCAAGAATTTCACTGAATGAATGCACTGTAACATGCTTAATTTAAAATACCCTAATATTAGCAATTCAAGTTGTTTTGTATGTGCTTTTTAAAAAATATTTTATTTATTTATTTGACACAGAGAGACAGAGAGAGATCACAAGTAGGTAGAGAGGGAAACAGAGGGAGAGGGGAAGCAGGCTCCCTGGTGAGCAGAGAGCCCAACACGGGGCTCTATCACAGGACCCTGAGATCATGACCTGAGCCGAAGGCAGGGGCTTAACCCACTGAGCCACCCAGGCACCACTGTTTTGTGTTTTTTTTTACTCCTGTAAAAAACAATGTGAATAAGAAGTCTATTTATTTATTTAACAAATGACTGCCATGTGTCAGGCAATGTACAGTCATCTACAGAATTGACAGTTCTTAATAATCTGCTACACGAGAAATAACCCCTGAACATGGGCTTCCCCTCTAATGCCTGAAGTTATAGTAATAATGGGAACATTTTACCACAGGATTGACTCATGCTGAGGAACTCAGGGGTAAGAACATTGACAGACCGGTCCTGTGGGAAAGTGAGGAAAACTAGTCGAGAAAATAACCCAGAAGATGATAATCTTGTTATGTTAATCTTTTGGTTTTAGATGCTCCAGGGAAGCATCAGAAAATATACATATATGATATACTCAGTACATCTGCAGAATATAATAAGATAGCATCATCTAGCTCATAGGGAAAAGTCCCACTCCACAGCTTTTTAAGATTAAATGCTTCAGGAAATGAAACAGGCCTGATTTGCAAATGGAGATTGTCAATTTATCTTGAAAACACATCCATGACTCAATTTCCCTGATGTTACACAATGTGTAGTGCCAGTGATGAAGGAGAGCTTTGGACTTGAGAATCATTCCAGGAATACAGGAAAGTTTATTATATTAAAGGGATAAATTGAATTGATACAGGCAAAGCAGGCACAGAGAGAAATGAGTTGATTAGAAACCAGAAATTATGTGGAGCATAAGGAATAACATGGAGGACATTGGGAGAAGGAGAGGAGAAGAGAGTTGGGGGAAATCGGAGAGGGAAACAAACCATGAAACACTGTGGACTCTGAGAAACAAACTGGGGGTTTTGGAGGGGAGAAGAGTGGGGGGTTGGGTGAGCCTGGTGGTAGATATTAAGGAGGGCACAGATTGCATGGAGCACTGGATGTGATACATAAACAATGAATCTTGGAACATTGAAAAAATAAAATAAAGCTAAAAAAAAGAAACTAGAAATTAGTAAAATTGACAGTTAAAAGAGCTTTATAAATGAGAAAACATCTTGATGTCTCCTTAGTGGCTACATTTATCGTCTTTAGATTTTTTAGATTTCAAGTTGGGTAGCAAATTAATAGCACTGAGGGCAGAAATCTTTAGTTGTCTAAAAATCTTGAGTAAATTCAATAAACTTAGGTGTTAGCTCCTTAATCTGGTTATGCTGATTGTCACTAGAAGAAAAGAAATGCATAAAGACTTCTGCGGAAATTCATGCATTTTAGCTAAAGCTAGCCTTATGTTCAGAATGTGGACACAAATAAATGCTGGCTTACTATGACAACAAATTCCAGATATTAAAATCTAACAAGGCAAAACATTATTTCAGTGGGTGAAGATGGTCAGGGACAAGAGTGGTGCAGACTATGGGTTGGTCATATGGACCTTGCCCAGCTGAAGGGCTAGCATCTCCACAGTCCCAGCAAATTACTACTATGCAAGACTATAGATCAGTGTGATAGATCTGATACTGAAGGAAAGATGAATCACTAGATGCATAAGATCTGATCGAAAGTTTGACACCTGTAAAATATGCTCATAGCTTTCTTGCTAGTGATAAAAGTTGTCACTGTTAGGCCAGTGGCTCTGTCACTGACAGCTGATGTGTATTTAAGTGAACTCATTATTTCCCTAAATCTCAATACTTTTATTGATTTAAAAAAAAAAAGAAGTAGAGGCATAGGAAAACTTTTGAAACTTCATGGAACTGCGACAGACCTGAAAGAGAACTCGATGTATATTGGTCACCTAAGGCTGCCATTACAAAACGCCATAGCCTGAGTAGTTTGAACAACAGAAATGTATTTTTTTAAGATTTTTTTTTAAGTTTATTTGTTTGACAGAGAGACACAGTGAGAGAGGGAACACAAGCAGGGGGAGTGGGAGAGGGAGAAACAGGCTTCCTGCTGAGCAGAGAGCCTGATGCAGAGCTAGATCCCAGGACCCTGGGATCATGACCTGAGCCAAAGGCAGAAGCTTAAGGACTGAGCCACCCAGGCGCCCCAGAAACATATTTTCTCATAGTTCTAGAGGCTGGAAGTCTGAGCTCAGGATGAGACCATGGTTGATTCTGGTAAGAGTGTTCTTCCTATTTTACAGACGGCTGCCTTCTTATTGTGTACTCACTTAGCCTTTCCTTGTTAGGTGTGGTTGAGAAAAATATGCCTCTTCTTCTTTTCATAAGGCCACCTATCCTACTGTTTTAGCACTCTACCCTTATGACGTCATTTAACCTTCATTATCTCCTAAAAGTCCCATCTTCAGTTACAGTCACATTGGAGGTTGGAGCTTCAATATATGAGTTTGATAGGGACACTATCCAGTCCACTGCACCATGTAAGTTCCAAAGACTCACTGGGCTTGGTTCAATTTATACTTTCAATCCTGGCACATGTGAGTCATAGAGATGTCAAAGAACTCAGATAATGGAGTGGGTTTGCAAATAAAATAAAATAAAATAATATATATATGTGTGTGTGTGCAAAATAGGTCATTCTCAATTTATTAATGGATGCATGAGGCCATTCAACTTCCCTCTACAGGAGAAAAAAAATTGGGGAAAATATTAAAAATCAATCTCTTCAGAGCACTGGAAAGCACCCAAAGGCAAGCAAGAACTTAAGGAGTACTTATTCAAGAAAAACTCCTACAGCATTGTGAGAAAAAACAATGAGCTTTTGGGCTTCTTGCCTAGAGTATTTCTCTGCTCCCAAGTTCCAACAGTAAAGTTCTACTGGCCAGAGGTGGTGAACTTGGTTTTGGGTAGGTGGTAAAGCAAGTAGAAATTTAATGAGGAGATTTTGGAAGCAAGAGAACCATAGAAAGGCTGATATAATTCACTCTCTGGCTGACTGCTAAACTGCATATGCATGTGGAAGACACTAGAGAATCTGGCAAAAATCAAAAGCCTAGAGAGATTTGTAAACTTGTTAGGCCTTCGAATGAGCTCCTCAACCCCCACACGGCGTGGGTGGCAGAAGGTGGAAGTCTTGGCAGCTTGAGGAGTTTGAGTATAGCCTCTGCGCGGACTACTGGCTGACCACTCGAGTCAGAGACGGAGGGGAAACTCCTAGGGAATTAAGGACAAAAACCAAAAACCAAACAGCACAGGTTTTAGCCGTTGCATACCACAAGGAAAACAGAAATTTCACCTTGCATCCATGCATTTTAATAGCTTATTAAAACACGAAACTAACTCTGAGAAGGAAAACTAGAACCCAGAATCATTATAATGCATTATTTAAAATGCCTACTTTTAAAGCAAAAATTACTAGACCCACACCTTTGGGGAGAAGTGAAGAAAAGGGAACATTTGTGCACTGTTGGTGGTTCTATGAAATGGTGTAGCCACTACGGAAAACTATATGGAGCTTCCTCAAAAAATTAAAATAGGGGGTGCCTGGGTGGCTCAGTGGGTTAAGCCACTGCCTTCGGCTCGGGTCATGATCCCAGGGTCCTGGGATGGAGCCCCACGGCGGGCTCTCTGCTCAGCAGGGAGCCTGCTTTCTCCTCTCTCTCTCTGCCTGTCTCTCTGCCTGTTTGTGATCTCTCTCTGTCAAATAAATAAATAAAATCTTTAAAAAAAATTAAAATAGAACTACGGTATAATCCAACAATTTCACTTCGGAACAACTACTGTATGATCCAACAATTTCACTTCACCCAATTCTGGGTATATATTCAAAGGAAATGAAAACAAGATATCAAAGAGATATCTGCACCCCCATGTTCATTACAATATTATTCAGCATGGCCAAGACATGGAAACAACCTAAGTGTCTGTCAACAAATGAGTGAATAAAGAAGACAGGATGTATATGTGTGCGTGCATGTGTGTATTCACATACTTATGTATGGAGTATTATTCAGCCATGAGGAAGGGGAAAACCTTGTCATTTGCAAAAATATGGATGGGACTTGAAGGCATTATGTAAGTGAAATAAGCTAGACAGAGAAAGACAAATAGCACATAATATCATGTGTATACGGAATCTACAGGAAAAGGCAAACTCATAGAAACAGAGAGTAGAAAAGTGGTTGCCAGTGCTGAAAGGTGGGAATATAGGAAGTGTTTCATAAAAGGGTATAAACTTTCATCTACAAGATGAAGGAGGCCTGAGGATCTAATGAAAAACATGGTGACTGCAGATCATCCAACTGTACTGCATCACTGAAATCTCATAAGAGAGTAGAACTTGAATATTCTCACCAAAAAAAAAAAAAAAAAAAAAGTCAATTGAAACTTATGCCTAATGGCCTAGATACTGGATTTAGCAAAACTTTCAAATCTGCTATTAAAATATGTTCAAAGAATTAAACAGAAATATACTAAGAAAAAAATGAATGAGTTGAAACTCCTAATAGAGAAGTGAAAATTGTTAAAATAAAAGGATCCATAAAAATCCCAGAAGGGAACACAGGCAATAATTTCTCTGACCGACCATAGCAACATTTTCTAGATCTGTATCCCAAGGCAAGGGAAATAAAATAAAAAATAAACTATTGGGACTATATCAGAATAGAAAGCTTTTTCACAGTGAAGGAAACCATCAGCAAAACAAAAAGGCAACCTATTAAGGGGAAGATATTTGCAAATGATAGACCCAATAAGGGGTTAATATCCAGAATATATAAGGAATTTATACAACTCAATAAAAAAAAAAAAAAACAACTGTTTAAAAAATGGGCAGAAGGGCGCCTGGGTGGCTCAGTGGGTTAAAGCCTCTGCCTTTGGCTCAGGTCATGCTCCCAGGGTCCTGAGATTGAGCCCCACATCAGGCTCTCTGCTCAGTGGGGAGCCTGCTTCCCCCTCTCTCTCTGCCTGCTTCTCTGCCTACTTGTGATCACCATCTGTCAAATAAATAAATAAAGTCTTTAAAAAAAAATGGGCAGAGAAACTGAATAGACATTTTTCCAAAGAAGACATACAGATGGCCAATCAAGTTGCTCAATATCACTAACCATCAGGGAAATGCAAATCAAAACTACAATGAGATACCACTTTATACATGTAAGAATGCCCAAAATCAGAAAGACAAGAAATAACAATTGTTGGCAAGGATGTGGAGAAAAAGGAACCCATGTGCGCTGTTGGAGGAAATGTATATTGGTGTAGCCACTGTGGAAAACAGTATTGGGTTTCCTCAAAAAGTTAAAAATTGAAATACAATATGATCCCATAATTCTACTACTGGGTATTTACCCCCCCAAAACCCCCAAAAATATTAATTTGAAAAAAAATTAATTTGAAAAGACTATTGCAGCATTATTTATAATAGCCAAGATACGGAAGTAACGTATGTGTTCATCAACAGACAAATGGAGAAATATGGTATTCTATATATTCACATATACAGAATATTTATGTTACATATATATAGAATATTACACACATAAAAAGGATGACTATCATTGAATATATAGAGAATATCACAAACATATAGAATCTTGTATATTTTATATATACATATATACAGAATATTATACAGACATAAAAAGGGATGAGATCATGCAACTTGCAACAACATAGATGACCTAGAAGATCTCAGGGCTGTGGAATCAAGCCCCACATGGGGCTCTGTCAGTGGGGAGTCTGCCTAGGATCCTCTCCCTCCCTCTAGAATCTTCTCCTCCCACTCATGTGTGCTCTCTCTTTCTTTCTCTCTCTCTCTCTCTAAAATAAATAAATAAATCTTTAAAAAATTTTAAAAATAAAGGCATGTCCAAATAAAAATGGAATATATTTTTTGCTAGCAGCTCTGTGTTATAAGATATACTAAAGGAAATCCTTCAGGCTGAAGAGAAGTGATACCAGATCACATCCCAGATGCATAAGAAATGGTAAAGACATATGTAAAATAAATATACTGGTGCATGTGTACACTAATATTTGCTTCTCTTACTTTTTCAGAAGACATATAATTGTCTGAAACAAAACTTAATTTTAAAAATAAAACAAATACTCTGTTGTTGGGTTTATAACGTTTAGGGATATATTATATATGAAAACAATAGTATAAAGTTGGGTTGGGTGAACTATTCTAAGACAGAGATCCCATTCTTTACTAGAATCACATATATTATACTGTTTACCATGAAGCAATTATTATAACACTAACAAGAAGAAACATGGGTGAAAATTTAATAGACAAATTAAAATGGGCTGCGAGTTAGCCTTTGTGACTGTTGATGAGCACAGAGCCTGTGAAACTCTGGTCACATGGTGCAAGAATGTGGCTAGTGGTATGTACTTTAATCTGAGGGAGGAATCCACTGTTACACTGTACACTTCCTTGTGGAGCAGCACAGCAGGAACATGGCCAGGATACCTGTTGTTACTGTTAGTTGTTATTGTGTTTGGGGTCACGAAAGCATTGCTAAGGGTGGCGGTGACACCAGCAGGGCCATGAACGGTGGCAACCGCGGTGGGAGCAAGCGCAGGAGTGGTGGACACATTATAAAAAGGCAGCAGACCACCATATACATGCTTATCTACATACCCTCTACTCCCTCTTGTCCTCTGCCCTTTCAGCATTGCCTTTGGCTTTTAGACAGTAACCCAGCCACTTTGTGGCTTTTCTCGCAACACAAATGGGAAAGGTCAGTCCAGTTGGCACCTCAATCCAGCTCTCCCGTCTACCTCCCATACTGCACAGAAACCTCCTTTAGTCAACCAGCTCATTGTGTGTTGACATTTCACTCTGAGCACAGCAAGAAGGTCATGAAAAGGAAACACGAATCTGGCCATACTGCTGCTTAATCCTTGAGATTCTCACTGGAAAATACTGCTTCAGCATGCTCCATTGTGGGCTTGTGCCATTTTGTTATGTTTTATAGATAGAACAATGCTTTTTTGGTTTGGGCACTGTATTGCCTGGGGAAAAAAGGGAAATGTCTGTTATTGCTTGCTAAACATCCACCATGTAACCAGCCAAACCACAGGAGCTAATCTCAAATCGGGGAGTGAACTTCTCAAGGAAGGAGCCCTGTGGCTTACATTCCTTTCAAATATGGCCTCCTGAATCTCCGTGCTTTTCCATCGAACTTTTCTGGGTGTACTTCAACATGTAGAGCCTATTTTGGATTTGGTGCTATTGCAATCTATGTGTTTTATCTGAATTTTCTTTAAAAGGAGAAATAGCCGTCACTTTGGATTCTTTTGTCTAAGTGCCAAGTAGACTGGGGTCAGACCACACATTTTCAAGGTGTGTTTATAAGTTGTTTTGCCTCTCTTCCTTTGTGTTATTTCTGCTTAACTCATCCTAGAAGTAGCACTCATCCATATATTCACTCTTCCAATAAACCTTTTAAAATACTTCATATGGGCTCTTTTAAGGCACTAGTCCTTTTTAAGGCACTGAAGAAATAAAGATGACTTATACAAGGTAGATAATTTATCCTTAAATAACCTACAGTCCAATACAGATTCTGTCCGTTAGGGTACCAGAAGCAGAGATGGAACTTTAAGTGGGACAGCTGAGAAGAATTTAATGAAGATGCTCATTTACAAAGAATTAATGGAAAGCAAAAGGGAATGATAAGCACCTCATAGCAAGTAAGATAAAAAATCTACCATTTGCTAACACAGAGGAATATGGGTTGTGCATGTACTATACACAAGAGACCCAGGGCTATAGAGAAGAAGGATGTGGCAGGAACTATATTCTTAGGTTGAGAAATACAGCCACTGAAAGCTTGTGACCAGCAGGAAGAGAGCTGGTGAATTAACTACCTCACTTCATCCCACCCTGACGTCTCTTGCCAGCACCTCCCATTGGCCAAATTCAACTGGAAGCAAGGGGCAAGGGACTGCATACTTGATGCAGTCCATAGAAGTGGGCCTCTCAAGACAAAGGGCATTAACAAGAAAATGTACAGTAAATCTGAGGGACAAGTAGAAAATATCCAGAATACAGAAATACCTGGCAATAAAAACCTTGTCTTTGGATTTGCTTTCGAAAGAACTGAAATGGTTAGCTATATAATCTAATTAATTGACCCACCTATCTATGATTTTTTTATTTGCAGAAAGCATATACTAAGGAATATCCATGAATTTATAAAATCAGAGGTAGTAAGGCTGATTATTAGATCTTATAGCCTACAACATGACAACACCACACAACCATCCATTTTTCCAAGATCCATCCACACTTCAAATCTTCAGTTCAAATTCACACATCAAATCATACCAGACAAATACTACATATATATGAAAAGACTACAGAAAGAGAAAAGAAGAGGTAAGAAGGAGGTCAAAAGCAAACAAAGAAGACAGAGGAGAGACGATGCAGGACAAAGAATGGCCATGGAAGGAAAACACGTTGTACACACGTAGATAACTTTGAATAACCCTAACTGTGTCAGAAGTCATCCTCTGCTTAGAAACTTCATGTTCTAGCAAACAATTCTTTTTCCTCCTTCACCTCCTCTGCCTTTTCTTTTCATGCAGATGTTAACCTGAATTCCCTGTCTTTTCCTCTTCTTGCTCTACACAGTGTCACCCAACCACAAGCGCCAACTCTCAAGGTGGCCACTAATAATCTGTATCTATGGATTAGAGTTCGTTTTCACCATTCCCCTAAGATTAAGAGCTATACAGCCAAGAAATTACTGAACATCTCCACTTGGATGTCAAACATGTACTTCAAAATCAATTTGCTCCAAATCAAATCTATTCTCTTTATCATCAAACCACCACCAACTTCTCCAAACCAGAAACTCAGCACTGTTGCTGAACAGCCTTCCCTCACTTTCACCCTTATCTCAATATCCAACCGGGGATTGGTTTCTTCAGGTTCTTACAGGTTCTCTGACCCCACGGTTATCTTGCCTTCCAGAATCTGTAAATACTGTTCACGCTTCCATTGCCTTTTCCATGTATTGTCACTTCCCCTAACCTAGTACTTTACCAGGTGAATTCCAACTCAAGCTCTGACCTCAACCTCGGATCACCTCTCAGGTCTGATTTGGATGCCCTTTTTATGTGATATTCATTTAGCATTTTAAAATCCTCTTACTACAACACTTTCAAACTATATTAAATGGCCTTGTTTCATATATAGTTGACCCTTAAACAACACAGGTTTGAGCTCTGCAGATCCACTTAGACACAGATTTTTCCAATGAATATAGTATAGTAACTATCTTCCTGTCTGCCTATCTATCTATCTATCTAGTAGATGTATTTTCTCTTCCTTATAATATTCTTAATAATATTTTCTTTCCTCTACTTTATTGTAAGAATACAGCATATAATATATATAACGTACAGAATATGTGTTAGTTGACTATTTATGCTATTGGTCAGGCTTCCAGTCAACAGTTGGCTATTACTCCTAAGTTATAAAGGAGTCAAAAGTTATACATCCAGTTTTGACTGGGTAGGGTCAGCACCCCTAACCCCCTCCATTGTTCAAGGGCCAACCTTATGTTTATTTGGTAGGTTAAATCTCCAGGAGGGACAGGGATATATTTATTTTATTCTACTGGCATCACTGGTCCCTACCATTATGTCTGTTTCATAAACAAATATTTAGTTATTTTATCCAAACTTAGAATTCCAGTTCTTATGTACAAAGGGTCTTCCTATTTTAAGTCTTTCTATAAAATAATTTCTAAGTCCCTTTCTAGGAGGAAATCAAGCTCTACTTTTGTAAATTCTGGGCTAATTTTAGACATATTGTGTTAAACTGATTCAGAGACATGTGTCTTTGCCCCCTGGAGGCCTCATATATGAAAAACCCTATTAAACAGTTCTGCTTATCACAGTACCTATCCAGAGACTAGGCTGACTCACAGGTAAATCATCCTAACAAAGCCTGGACAATATTTCCATTTTAGAAACAGTGTTTGATCCTAAAATTTGATGATGAGGTTACCAAAGGGATGATATTCTGATTCTAGATTATGCACTTAAATTAGTTGGGGAGGTAGCTCAGCTGACCCCTCTCACTTGCACTCTGAGTTTTCCAAAGGTTAAAAAAAAAAAAAAAAAAACCACTTTACAAATCCCTTTGACCCCTTCAAGAACAAAATATATCTTCTGGACTAAATACATTTTGAAATTGCATAGCAGCAATATGGGGCACCTGGACTAATGAGCTTACTCTGAAAAATCTCTTGGGGAATAAAGTGCAGCTGAACCATGCACTGTATTAACAAGCTGGAACTTGGGTTCAATTTGACTATTGATTCATTCTCTGGCATCATCACCTGTAAGAATCTTTGCCTCTCTTTAACCTTAGCTGAAGCCACAAACATTGTCTGATCTTGCTGACACCTGGGCTGCACTCAGAATGATGAACGTAAAAGCTTTGAAAAGGTAATAAAGTCACAATATTCATAATCTGAAACCAACTCCATGAATAGCCTTGAATCAACTTGAAGATTTGGTGAGCACAGGGCCTGCTAGCAGTGTGAATATCTAACATCTTTTGTTACCCCTGAAGAAGCTAAAGCAACCTGCTCAAATGAAGAGAGGATAAAAGGACATTTGGATCAGAGGGAATATACACTAAGGACATTTTCTTGGGTTATTATGATTATTTTGGTGATGGTGATGGTGGTGGTGGTGGAGGAAGAAAATTGGCTTCAGTCCCTCTTATATTTACATTATCTCAATGTTTCTTTAATGGGACACTTAATAAATAAAAGTGACCTCTTATAATTTTAATTTTATACAATGCAGTAAAATTCAATATAGCTAACCGCATATATACATATATACATGCATAAATATATATATATATATATGGATATAGATATAGCTACATCTATCTATCTATCTATCTATCTATCATAGATCTATCAATCTGGCCACCTCATTATCCAAATCCCTGTAATTTCTACTATGACAAGTCCTTCACTAATTTAGTACTACAAAGCACTGTCTCCCTTCTGGAGAGTTATCTCATGTGTAACTAGTACATGCTATGTAATGCTTCTCCTTTTTGCTTTTATCTGACAAGGTGATGAAATTCAAGCTCAGGAGCAATAATTTCTTCATTTGGGAGATGGCTCTATTTCCCAGTGCTAGTCCTTAATTGGCTCTTTAATTTTATGATTCTATTGTATACATTCATTTAATTATACACCTTTTACATCTTCTTTGGAAATAGATGTGACATCATTATAAATGCATGAAATATGGATAGAGGTGAATCAGCCAGCATGAGAGAAATGTTGGGACAGAGAGCCAATTCAGTTAGTACCGTGCCCAACTAAATGGATTTGCGATTTTGATAGTGTCTTGAAACTAGTAAATAATGGAAAATTTTTGTAATTCAACTTTCACTAAGATTTTGCCTTCCAAAGTCATCAATACATAACAAAAATCTGGGACCCCATCCTATACCTCCATGTGTCCAGTACCTTTGAAACAATTACAGAGGGTCCCTAAAAGCTGCTTCTGTGTCCTGATGGTTGTTTTCTACCTGACTCCAGACTTCTGTCCCGAGCTTCCCAGCCAACAGCGACTTCCACATTGCTCTGCCCAGTTGCTACTCTGTGGGTGCCTCCCCACACTGTGGCTTTCCAAAGCATGCTGCCCTACATAACAGGTAATTGAGAAAGCTTCAGTATGCCATAAGAAAATCACAATGAGAAAAAAAAAAAAAAGAGAGAGAGAGAGACAGAGAGAGACAGAGACAGAGAGAGGGAAATGTAGAAGCATTTTTCACTATGCCACTCCTGGGAAGTTCTACTTCTGGACCCTCGCTCATGTGTCTCTGGCTGGCCACGAGATCATACCAGTATGCTCACCTACCCAGCATGAGTGGCCTCTCACATGAATCTCCCCACCTCCATTCCAAATCCTCTAGCTGAAATGAATTTATAATAATATCAGGTGAGATGGAAACTGTTCCAATGATAGCTCCATTTTCCATTATTAAACAAAATATAGTATCACATTTGGAAGCATCTATTTTTTTATTCAGTGAGTAGATACTTATTCATGGGCAAAGAAGGCTCTGCTGACAGGCATCTTCTGGGGGAAAAAAATATTTTTCTTAATGGAATATTCTGAGCCATACTTGGAGTCTTATGAAGGAGAAGTTCAATTTTCAACTCCTAATGTCATTTGTTAACTGGTTATAGTTTTTTATATATGCAACTCTGAGGGCTTAAAGATAAACATAACTTGAAAAAGCTCTATTTACAAAGTGCTTGAGGAATTTTAGAAATGTAACTGCTACAGTGAAACCCATATATGGAGTAGCACAGAGAGGTAAGACTGAAGTCTTCCAAATTCAGGATCATGCACAGTGTATTGGCTGAGTCTCTGTAATCTCTGAAACTCAGAGATTACAGACGAATTTGGATATGTCTAATACAGCATGTTCATCAGCAGTGCCTTGAACTTCAGGGCAATCTTGAGCAGTGCTTACTCTTCATAGTAAAGGAACCAATTGGGGCACCTGGGTGGCTCAATCAGTTAAGCAGCTATCTTTGGCTTGGGTCATGATCCCTAGGTCCTGGGATCGAACCCCACATCGGGCTCCCAGCTCAGTGGAGAACTTACTTCTCCCTCTCCCTCTACCTGAGCCCTTTCTCTCTATCTCTCTGTCATATAAATAAATAAAATCTTTAGGAAAAAATATAAGTAAAAAAATAAAGCAACCGGTCGAGAGAAGGATGAGCACTATAGGGAGGTAGTCTCTCTGAGGTGGCTTTTGAACCTTAAATCAGCTTCAGCAGGAAGTGCAAAAATGTCTGTGGGCACAGGGGCCACGTCGATGGGTTGAGATGTCCTGTAGTTTAGCAAGCCCCAGATGCCTGGTCAACACATATCTTTAAGTATCTGGGTCAGGGAAGGAGCAACAGGGTGACCTAACTTGAAGATCATTCATGCCCGAAAGCCAGTGAGATCACCCCTTTTAAAGATTCCTGGAAAGAATAAAAATTCGCTGGCTATCTCCACCGGCTTTTTGCAGGGGACCACAGGTCACAGAGTGAGTGTAGGAGGGAATACATGATTTTTATGTAAATGTGACCCAATTCATATCCCTAGGCTGGTGTGGTCTGAAGAAACAATGCTTACATAATTTCTACTGACTCTGGCAAAGTCTTAGCCATTGTTTTTTTTAGATAGTCATAGATAGGGCAGCAGGAGCTGATTAATGCTAAGTAGTCAAACCTGGGTAAAAAGTTGTATCTTAAGAATGCTTTAAGAGCTTTTTACCACTCTTTAAGTAATTACCTAGTACTCAGTCCACAGGGCCCTTCTACTGGTTCTGACTTTTCAATGGCTTCATTAATGATCTAGAACAAATAAATAAATAAATATTACATGTGTGCATGTGTATATTACGCTCCCATGACAAATATGTGTGTATAATTATAATATATTTATTACGTATAATAAGTATATAATATATAATTTATTTGCCGTAACTATATACATATTTTTATTAAATTATTTAATTTGCTGATGACACAAATCTGGGCATGGCATTTAACAACATAACTGGCCCAAAGATAATTTTAATACAAGCGCACTGACACAGAATGATGAATCAAAACCTAAAAGAGTAAATCATATGGAGATAAATCCAAAGTAGCTTCTTCTTTTAATCAATTACACAGTCATGATATAATGAAATCATGAAATGATGGTATGATGGAAGGAAGCTGGTTGTCAGCCCTTGCCCTGACATTAAGTTATGTCAGTTTAGAAAAATTAGATCTTAAGAGATAATGTAAATCCTTTTATCTGTAAATGACTAGGTTTTAACTAGGTTACCTGTGGACCCCCTTAAGACTATATGATAAGTGCGATGATTTCTAGCTTTGTTTATTGAAAGAAAACAGAAACTGGATTCAACTGGTATCAATCCAAGGTCTAACATTTAGTAGCTGTGTAAACATGAGCAAGCTACTTAAATTCTCTGAGTCTGTTTCCCAGAATTTAAGGAGGTAAAAATAAGATAATTCATATGAAGCACCAGAAAGCAGTCCAACACATAGTAGAAAATAATAAATTTGTTCTCTCATCTCATTTTCCCACTTCATACTATCATTAAAAGGAAGAGAAAGAGAAAGAGAGAGAAAGGAAGGAAGGAAAATAAACTTAGGGAGAATTTTCATTGTTCAGAAATTCAAAGGAGCCAACAATATTTACTGCCCAAATCCTAACATTACTGTTTACATTATTGTTTACAACTCATAAGAAGAGTTCCCTAATGATTTTCATATTCAGGAGTGATGTTTCCAAATCGAATGCTCATATTTTAAGATGGATCTTAACAAATTAGAGCTTATTAAAAGGTAAATCCTATGGGGAGAAGGGAGCATTGTGGCAAGCTGTAACATACAAAGAATCACTGAGGAAAATAAAACATATCATAAAAAATTTACAAGAAATGT
This sequence comes from Mustela putorius furo, assembly GCF_011764305.1. Classification (NCBI taxonomy): domain Eukaryota; kingdom Metazoa; phylum Chordata; class Mammalia; order Carnivora; family Mustelidae; genus Mustela; species Mustela putorius. The sequence goes on from NW_025421399.1 coordinate 12,232,390, forward strand.
TTTGGTGTTGCCAGTCCATGACATCAAAGAGGGAATAGTCTGGTTTTGTACTGTCTTTGAGAGCCAAGCTGGAACCAAGTGATAAAACTGACAGGGGGCCAGATTTCAGCTCTACATGAGACAAATATTGCATCATATATAGGTCGAATACTGAAAAGACTGCCTCACGACTTAGTGATTTCCCTATCACTAGGGGACTCCAGGGGATACAGATGACCTCTAATCAACGTGGTAGCACAGAATCTGCATTAGGTTAGAAGTTTAGCTACATGATATTTAGATTTCCTTGTAACTTTAAGACTCTATAATTCCAAGAAGGAAGTGGGCTGACAAGGATTACATTCTGCAAACCAGTTTCATCAGAATTGCTGTGTTGTGACCTGAAATATGAAGGCGTTTTTCACAAACAATAAGACAGCCTTCTTCCCAGCACAAGAATTTCCCCTGAGGAATTCTCTGATGTTGGCACCTTTTGAAATAGTGCTTTGGCAACATCCATGGGCCTGGAGCAAACATATCCAGACCCCATCTACTTGATTTCCTCTTCATCACCGTTAACACTTTCTCCTTAGCCAACACACATTACTTGGCTTTAGTAATTAGTTAGAGTTACTATACATTTATCCAGATTTCCAACTCCTTGATCCCCATTCTCTCATCTCTTACTTTGCATTGCTGATATGCTTGCCTAACGTGGGTGCAATCATTTAAGTATATAGTCATTTGGCTCTGGTTTCAACCGCAGATGTTGGGTTATTTTTTATTGTTTGGGTCTTTACGAATGACAGAGGAATGTGGACAGGGCTGAGAAACTTGGGCACACACTTTAAGATCTCTGTTTTTCTTACCACAGCTAAAGATATAAGCATCTGGGGACATGGAAAGTTCATGTGCTGGACTGTGATATCTTTCTCTTCCCAGAGATTGGCTTCTCCTTGAGGCCAATGCAGATCTTAGCACTTCCTGCAAATATACAGCATTTGAATGTGACTTATTTTTAGAAAACTTGATGGTGGTGGATAGTCTTCTAAGACAGCTCCTAATAATTCCCAACTTCTGAAATTTATACCCTTTATAATCCACCCCTCCATCAGTGTGAGCTAGACCTAAGGAGGTCTAACTTGCTTCTATTCATTTTTTAAGATTTTACTTATTTGTCAGAGAGAAGGGGAAGGAGAGAGAAAGAGGGAGAAAGGCAGGCAGAGGGAGAAGCAGCCTCCGCACTGAGCAAGGGCCTGATGTGGGACTCAATCCCAGAACCCGGGATCAGGACACAAGCTGAAGGCAGCTGAAGGCAGATGCTTCACCGACTGAGCCACCTAGGCATCCCTACTCACTTGGGGCTAAGGAATAGACTATGGCAGAAGGGTTAGAATATCCCCTCTGTAAGTGTGCTATGAAAGGGCACAGACTTTCTCTCTTGACGGCTTCGATGAAGCAAGCTGCTAGGCCCACATGGCATAGAACTGAGGCCAGGCCGTATCAAAAAAGCCAGCAATTGAGGACCTCTGTCCAACAACTAATGAGGAACTGAATCCTGACAACAAACTGGGAGCTTAGAAGTGGGCCATCCCCAGTTTAGCTTTAAGATGAGACCACAGCCCCTGCTGACAGCTGAATTACAACCCACAAACCCAAAGCACAGAACCCAGTTGTCCATGCACAATTGCTGACCCACAGAAATTGTAAGATAATAATTGTGTTTTGTTCTCAGTGACTAAGTTTAGGGGCAATAAGCTGTGCAGAAAGAGGTAACTAATACAGCTGTAGTAGATGAAAACTCAAGCTTAGAATACAAATAATTTAGGTGGAAATTATTCATGTTGCTACAGAATTAACTCTAGGGTTCTTTTTAACCTAAGTGCTTTAAAAAAAAAAAAAAGTATTATGGATCTTTGACTGTTAAGAATGGAGAAACTTAGAGTTAAAAGGAAACTTTCACTATTCACTCAGAATTAATCAGGAGGTACAATGGGGCATCTTTATAACCTTCATATGTAGCAGTCAAGATTTCACTAGGAAAAACTGAACCAGATGAAAGTATTCATTAAGGTTCTCCTTCAAAGGAATTAGCTCACACAATAATGAGGGCTGGCTTGGCAAGTCTGAAATCAGTGGGGCAGGCCATCAAAAAGGATAGGCTGAAATTCTCAAGGTACAGACTGAAGCTACAGTCCACAGGCAGAATTTTTGTTCTTCTGGAAAATGTCAGTTCTGTTCTAAAGAACTTTCAATGGATTTAATCAGGCCCACCCAGATTATCTAAAATAATCTCTCTTACTTAAGTCAGCTGCTTTTTTTTTTTTTAAAGATATTTATTTATTTATTTCACAGAGAGATAGAGAGCACAAGTAGGCAAAGTGGCAGGCAGAGGGAGAAGGAGGAGCAGGCTCTCTGCTGAGCAGGGAGCCCAATGAAGGACTCAATTCCAGGACCCTGGGATCATGACCTGAGCCAAAGGAAGCCACTTAACCAACTGAGCTACCTAGGAGCCCCTTGAAGTCAGCTACTTATAGACTATAGATATGATTACATATCTACGAAATACCTTCACAACAACCCCTGGAATAATGTGCAGCTGAATAATTGGAAACTATATAAAACTGGCCATCACATCATGTAATTCAAAGTTGACATATAAACTGACCATCAATCCTTGAAATCAAAAGAAAACAAAGAGATATGATCTATAAAAATTAGAAATGTTTGTAACATTCTAGTGCTATTTCCTGTGAAAATTAAAGCAAATAAATGTTTTGTTTTAATCTAAATGGAGAACCTTAAATGTTTGAAAAGTGAACATAAGCCAGTTCTATAATTAAATTTAAATGTGTTTTTCCCCCAGAATGTTATTATATTCAGAACTCTGAGAGCCATATTTGAATTGTTAACTCTAATTATATGAACCCATTCAAATATTTCACTTGATATTTAAACACTTTCTAAATTTTCAATTGCTTATACATGGTGGAAAATAGTAAATACATGTTGCATACATATTTTACATAATTAATTGATAAAAGAAGGAAAATGTGGCTTGAAATCTGGCAAACTGTCAAAAACATTAATAAATGTTCCTTTGACTTGTTTACTAAGTCTTAAAACTTATTCTTTATCATCTAGAAAATGAGCCACCTGAGAAGAAAATGGTAGGATAAGTGTTCTCCATTTTCCCAGTCACTAAAGACAATATTAACAAAAATAAAAAGTGGGTGGAAAATAAACTTTGGGTAAATTATCTATTGTCACCAAAAATTAAGGCAATTTTATATATCATTCATATATTCACTTGTTTAGCAAATATTTATTAAATACCAGGCAGGGTCTAGAAATAGATCCTTGTGCCTTTATTTTAATCTGGAAAAAAAAATTAAGCAAATAAGTAAGTTTGAATGAACATAATAAAAATTACTGTAGAGATAATCAAAGAATGTATTTCTACCAAGTAAAGTAAACCTGATTACCTGGATCCTTGTTCCTAGAAGGATATATCTTCAACTATCCCAAATGGACAAATTTTATCAGGCATTTACACTCCCTGAGAGTAAACTCTACCCAAAAAAGTTGCTAGAAAAGGGGCCAGAAGTCTCAGGGCATGGTGGGAGGGGGCATAAATCATCAAGAATGAAGTGCAGCAAAACAGTAAATATCTGGGTACATATAATACACTATTCTTCTCTTATTTTAAAAATGTACTAGACAGTGAAAAGCAACATCTGCCTGCAAGTTCCAGAATGCCTTGAGGTGTGCAGTTTGTTCCAGCAGAAACAGCCTTGAGAGAACAGGGGCTTCCAATGGCAACTATGTTGCAGCGAGTACTAGATACATGGTATTAAGGGCATTTTGAGATACTTTTGTTATTAAAGGGACCTTGGTCCATTTTAGAATTTATAAAGACCTTATCAGAGAGATTAACATTCCACTGAGTTTTACAGTGCGCTGTGTGACTTCCACATTGTGGAGGCTGCGGTTGGATTATATTCTCTTCACACACTCCCCCTTCCATCTTTATTTTCCACCTCAGATACATGATAAAACAGCTGGTTTATAGCCCACAATGCGGCCTACTAATTATGAGCTATGGATTCTTCTAAAAGTTCCAATCTGAAATTACATTTGTTCACTTTAAATAAAAGGTAGATGTAGATAAAACACATCAGTAAGATATATTCTTGATACAAGCAGAATATCTGAAACAAAATAGAAAATGTCTATTTTCTTACAATCAAATCTGAAGCTAAAGTATATCTGTTTCTCTGTGGTCCACAAACATGAAGTTCAATTTTATAACAGATCCCCTCCGTGAAGACACCTAAAAGCAAGACTAATTACATTTTAGAAGAGAAGAGAAGAGAAGAGAGGAGAGGAGAAGAGAGGAGAGGGAGGGAAATTAAGAGTCAAAGAAGTTTGCTTATTAGACAAGAGGTTGAGAGTGGTCACATTTCCTGGACCTTTGGCTCTTTTCACCCTGTGTGTGATGGCCGATACAGAGGAGAAGGAATTAGACCCAACACTCCACTTTTGCTGGCTGTCAGGTATCTTTGTAATCTTTGTACCGTCTCGTAGTCACATTTTCCTATCTCTTGAAATCCAACAGCCACCTGAAAACAGACCTCTCTTTTGCTCTTGTTCTCTCTCTCTCATTCTCACTCATCTCTGACTCTCTCTCTCTCTCTCTTATCCAGTCTTTATATTTAGTCTTTGACTAAATCTGTCAGGTTAAAGGTATACCAAGTTGACTCAACCCAGCTAGGCTGAGAGTACATTTCCTCTCGTGTTTGGTGGCTGCCAGCTCTTGAACAGAATTCCCGAGCTTGTCCTTGAGAGCGAGTGTCAGATGAATTAATGTGTTAATGGCAGTGCCAGTCCGCACGGCCCCCTCCTCACACAGCTCACTCTTCCCTCCCCGCCTCAAAGACTGTTCTTTCATTCACATGCTGAGTAGTTGGGAGTTGTCACAGTATCACTTCTCTTTTATCCCATCACAAGTTCTTAATTTTTGAAAAATGAAATTAAAAGATGTCCACATTTTTCTTTATAATATACTAATATTCCAGTCACATCTCCTTATATTATTGTAAAACCTCAATTAACCAGAAGTCAACTATTATATGTGGAGCCCCTTGACTAAGGACACATGTATATGTCACACAGACTACTGCAAGGATTTTCTAAAACGTAAAAATCCCACCTTGATCGAGGCAGTCACTTGGACTCTGGATTTGACAACTTAAGTACTTATCCTTCAAAGTGAGCTAAAAAGGTAAATCCATGAAGTCCAGGGGTCCTGTGTGTTTTATTCATTGATTAATTGCTAGTGCCTGGCTGACTATTAGGTGTATCAATGAGATGTTTTCAGTGATTTGTAATTAAGAGTGAATTCCTACAGGCCACTGTTTTTCAGCAGCCAAAAGCTGATCAATTAAGGAGTGAGAACTCTGCAGTGGGGAAGGGGGCCAGAAGTCATTTACTGGAGTCCCAGTACATTAGACCTGGAAGGATCTCCTACCTGAAGAATGCACATCTGCAAAGGCACCCCGAAAAGTCATCACCCCGCTATTGTAACAGCCCTGAGAGGAGCCTGGGAACAAGAATTTGTTAGTCCTGCTGCTGGTTTCTTGCTAACCTTGGACAGATCTAGAACTCAGTTTCCTCAGCTATTACCTGAGAAGTGTGGATAGACCGTTTGTTGTAGCGCAAGACCGTAACAACCTCAAAGACTTCTGGAGTGAAGTGGCAAGCTTGAAAAAGGAATTCTGAAACTTTCCTCTCTTCATGGTATGCCTGGGTGGCTCAGTTGGTTAAGAACCTGCCGTTGGCTCAGGTTATGACCCAGGAGTCCCAGGATCAATCATGATCCCTACTCATCAGGAAGTCGACTTCACCCTCTCCCTTTGCCCCTCCCCTAGCTCCTTCTCCCTCCCTCTCTCCCTCCTTCCCTTTCTTTTTCTTTTTTTTAAATTTTTTATTTTTTATAAACATATATTTTTATCCCCAGGGGTACAGGTCTGTGAATCGCCAGGTTTACACACTTCACAGCACTCACCATAGCACATACCCTCCCCAGTATCCATAACCCCACCCCCCTTCTCCCATCCACCACCCAGCAACCCTCAGTTTGTTTTGTGAGATTAAGAGTCACTTATGGTTTGTCTCCCTCCCGATCCCATCTTGTTTCATTTATTCTTCTCCTACCCACTTAAGCCCCCATGTTGCATCACCACTTCCTCATATCAGGGAGATCATATGATAGTTGTCTTTCTCTGCTTGACTTATTTCACTAAGCATGATACGCTCTAGTTCCATCCATGTTGTCGCAAATGGCAAGATTTCATTTCTTTTGATGGCTGCATAGTATTCCATTGTGTATATATACCACATCTTCTTGATCCATTCATCTGTTGATGGACATCTAGGTTCTTTCCATAGTTTGGCTATTGAGGACATGGTTGCTATAAACATTCGGGTGCACGTGCCCCTTTGGATCACTACGTTTGTATCTTTAGGCTAAATACCCAGTAGTGCAATTGCTGGGCCATAGGGCAGTTCTATTTTCAACATTTTGAGGAACCTCCATGCTGTTTTCCAGAGTGGTTGCACCAGCTTGCATTCCCACCAACAGTGTAGGAGGGTCCTCTTTCTCCGCATCCTCGCCAGCATCTGTCATTTCCTGACTTGTTGATTTTAGCCATTCTGACTGGTGTGAGGTAGTATCTCATTGTGGTTTTGATTTGTATTTCCCTGATGCCGAGTGATATGGAGCACTTTTTCATGTGTCTGTTGGCCATCTGGATGTTTTCTTTGCAGAAATGTCTGTTCATGTCCTCTGCCCATTTCTTGATTGGATTATTTGTTCTTTGGGTGTTGAGTTTGCTAAGTTCTTTATAGATTTTGGACACTAGTCCTTTATCTGATATGTCGTTTGCAAATATCTTCTCCCATTCTGTCAGTTGTCTTTTGATTTTGTTAACTGTTTCCTTTGCTGTGCAAAAGCTTTTGATCTTGATGAAATCCCAATAGTTCATTTTTGCCCTTGCTTCCCTTGCCTTTGGTGATGTTCCTAGGATGATGTTGCTGCGGCTGAGGTTGAAGAGGTTGCTGCCTGTGTTCTCCTCAAGGATTTTGATGGATTCCTTTCGCACATTGAGGTCCTTCATCCATTTTGAGTCTATTTTTGTGTGTGGTGTAAGGAAATGGTCCAATTTCATTTTTCTGCATGTGGCTGTCCAATTTTCCCAACACCACTTATTGAAGAGGCTGTCTTTTTTCTATTGGACATTCTTTCCTGCTTTGTCAAAGATTAGTTGACCGTAGAGTTGAGGGTCTATTTCTGGGCTCTCTATTCTGTTCCATTGATCTATGTGTCTGTTTTTGTGCCAGTACCATGCTGTCTTGATGATGACAGCTTTGTAATAGAGCTTGAAGTCCGGAATTGTGATTCCACCAATGTTGGCTTTCTTTTTCAATATCCCTTTGGCTATTCGAGGTCTTTTGTGGTTCCATATAAATTTTAGAATTATTTGTTCCATTTCTTTGAAAAAGATGGATGGTACTTTGATAGGAATTGCATTAAATGTGTAGATTGCTTTAGGTAGCATAGACATTTTCACAATATTTATTCTTCCAATCCAGGAGCATGGAACATTTTTCCATTTCTTTGTGTCTTCCTCAATTTCTTTCATGAGTACTTTATGGTTTTCTGAGTATAGATTCTTAGCCTCTTTGGTTAGGTTTATTCCTAGGTATCTTATGGTTTAGGGTGCAATTGTAAATGGGATTGACTCCTTAATTTCTCTTTCTTCTGTCTTATTGTTGTTGTAGAGAAATGCAACTGATTTCTGTGCATTGATTTTATATCCTGACACTTTACTGAATTCCTGTACAAGTTCAAGCAGTTTTCCTCCTTCCCTTTCTCTTCCTCTCTCTCACAAATAAATAAACAAAATCTAAAAAAAAAAAAAAAAGAAAGAAAAGAAAGAAAAAGAAACCTTACTCTCTTCAAAGCTTTGTCTGGGGACTGGCTACCTGGGAATGCTACAAATCAATCTGTATTACCAGGACATACAAATTTTAAATGATGAAGCCAGGGACATACAGAGATATACACAGAGAGATATGTAACAGCTTAGGACTGAATGTTCTCTGGCTGACCCATAAGGTAAATAAAACACATGCAGGTGGTCAAGAGAGTCAAGACATCAACAAAAACAAAAACAAATAGAAAAGCCATTGCTCAGCATGAAAATCCAGATTAAAGTGGAGAAAGGAAATCCCTGAACCAGCGATCCCTGTCTAGAAATATACCCAGAGTTTTAGAATTTATTTGGCATTTGCTACTGTTTTCCATATAATCACCACCCACGTGGGGGCGTCTCTAAATAATGGAAATGCTGACTGTCCAAAAATAAGGGAAATTCTAATAAAATCTGAGGACAAAATTCTCCTCTCAAGCAGGTTCTCCCAGCATATCCCACATATCTAGAAACTTTTGTTTCTAGAAATGGCATAAAAGCCACCCAGTAAGGGACAGAAAAACTATATAGACTCCTGTTCATTGTGGGCACTTAAAACCTCACCACCAAATGTAGGTTTTGACTCTCTGCCCAGCACAGCTTTGAAACTTTTGCCATGAAGTCCTAATTGCTAAGTAAATGTTCACTCAATATTTCTCCATAATGGGGAGAAAGAGAAAAAAAATAGTGAGAGAAGAAAAAGTGGGAGAGAGCATGTGTCATTTTGTTAGAGAAAATACATATTCTAGGGATGTCCTTAGGCTGGAAATTAACACATCTCTGTATAAAATGTATAAATTTATTAAAAAGAATACTTTCCGTGTTTCTAGGACTTCTGCTAGAAATGTCACATGCATCCCCCAATCACACATCTTACCCTCCTCCCCATCATATAAATGAGATGCCTTTCTACTCAGTAGCATTTGCCGAAAGGCACGGTTTTCAAAATCCCCTTGACAGTGTATAAACCATGACTGCTTTTCCTCTGATTAGAAATAAATTTCGTTGCCAACCACAAGTGTTGATTATGGACCTTCTGAGACTCTGTTGGGCTCATGATGGACACAAGCAAATAGAATGTTTGGGCCTTTCCCTAAGGGGTTGATAGTACCTCTCGGGAGGCAAAGCTTACAAACGGGTATGTTGGTGCCAAGCCATGAATACAATAAGAAAACACATAAGGGATGCAATGAATTTAGTATAATCAAGAAAATACACAAGGATGTAAGAATAACTAATTCATTTAGAACCTGACTGTTTTTTCAAGATTGTATATGTTGAATACTGGGTCATACTTTCACTTGTACCAGGGTTTCAAATTCTCATTGCTGTTGATATTTGAACCAGATAATTCCTTGCTGTAGAAGGCTGTTCTGTGCACTGAAGAACATTTAACAGCATCCATGGCCTCTACCCAGCAGATGTCAGTAGCATCCCTGACGCATCTGTGACAACCCGAAGTTCTCCAGACCTTGCCAAATGTCCCCTGGGAGCAAAAGGATGGGGCTAACACACACATCCCCTATGGAGAACCACTGATTACGGAGTGATTATAAAAAATACATTTTTCCCTATAGGAGATGGGGGAATCCGAGGGGAGAAGCTCTTCTTAAGAGTCTCACTTCCATATCTAAATTAATCCTATATGATCAACTCAAACAAGAACTCGGAGGAAGGGTAGGATAGGAATTATAAGGAATTATAGGATACCTACATTCTACCACTTACTAACTGTATGATTTTGGGAAAGTTACTGAAGGGCTCTAAACTCGTGTTCCCTCATCTGTGAAATAAGGACTATAGGATTTATGCCCCAACACTGCTATATGTGAAACACTTAGAAATGCCAAATACTATGCAAGCAATTTGCAAATGCTAATTATTACTGCCATGATTTTCTTGAAGCCAAATGGCTCACCCTCTGCATCCTATGCTCAGGAGTTTGGAAGAATAGTCTAGCATTCTTCTTCTATGTAGGTTTATAACTTCTTGCTTCACTCTGTTTCAAATAATGACTTCCAGACCAATTATAAATGTTGACCCATATGACTGAAAGAGTATAGACATGTGTGATTTTCCTGTAAGAAAATGCATTTTTAAAATTCAAAACTATAGGATCTAGGATTCATCTTCACTCTGGGCAAGGAGGTAATTGCCTCCACTATAAGCAGGTGTCTGTCTACTTCTGTTTTATATATATAATATTCGGCTGGAAGCAAGGGACCCAAAAGAGAGAACAGTAGTGTCTTATGTGAGGACAAGTAGAGAAGTAGAGGCAGGTGCTCTGGGAGAGAGCACGTATAGGCTTTTCCTTATAAGGGTTTGGTGAGGCCCAGAGCAGCTGGTGGTGTTGGGGGTGCCACTGATGCCGTAGTTCCTACAAACCTAAAAACTTTGTTTCTAAAACTCACTCTGGGCTTTCACAGTTCCTCTTCCTGTAGGTATCCCCAAAGTCTGCCGATACTGCGGCATCTCTGTAACAGGGAAAGATAAAGGTGAGGGAACAATTCCCCTGTGTGGTCCCAAAGATGGACAAAATTCCCAAGTCTGGCGATTGATAGCTTGTAATGACTAGCTTCTGTTTTTTTGTTTTTGTTTTGTTTTTAAAGATTTTATTTATTTATTTGACAGACAGAGATCACAAGTAGGCAGAGAGGCAGGCAGAGAGAGGGCTGGGGGGAAGCAGGCTCCCTGCCAAGCAGTGAACCCGATGCAGGGCTCAATCCCAGGACCCAGGATCATGACCTAAGCCTAAGGCACAGGCTTCAACCCACTGAGCCACCCAGGTGCCTCGATGACTTGCTTTTGAATTATCTTGCTGATACTCTCTGGTGGGCTCACTGCACCACCAAGAAAGAATATGGAACCTGTGGTAACTGCTGAGTTGGTGGACAGAGCTTGACTAGGTGAAATTCCTTGTGTTCTTATTCATAAACCCCATAAAAAAGAGAGTGGGTCAGATATGCAGCAAACTCTGCAGCTGAAATGCATAGAAGTAGACAAGTGGTTCTCTAGATCTTGAGTGGCACATGGGGAGAAAGACTCCCGGTCATTGGTGACTTAACTCCTGAATCTTCCCAAAATGTAGGAAACAGCAGTCTGTGTGAAATCTATAAATAGTGGTACAGGTCAAAGCTTCTCTTCAGATAAAAAAAAAGAAAAAAAAATCCACTCTCTGGAGAAAACATGATCTTTTCTCCATGTTTTAGTTGTCAGTTTTGACAAGAATGATACAAGCTAATTAAATTTTTGTTAATTTATTTTGTCTGATTCAGTGACTTCCTGTCACACAAATCCCTCAATAAGTAAGATTTCTCTCTGCTATAAACTTTCTACTCTTTCTCTGAAATGCCATTAGGTAAACGCACGAAAAGTGGACGTGTTTTACTCAAATAAACACTAAAAGCACTTAAACTCAATCCGCCCTCAATACTTCAACTCTTCATGTCTGTTTTGGAGAGAACCTAACTCTTTCCAGCTTATAAATCTCCAACAGGGACCATCACCCTTTAAAAAGTAAAAGCCTTTATGCAGATAAAATACGAAGATGAAGTTACAGAACTGATAGTAGATGAAATGGAGGGCTATGTTGCTTTCCAGTTTGCCTTGAAATTCCCAAGGAATATTCTCTCATGTCATTTCTCTTTGAATTAAAATGTGAGGATGACACTGAGTGATCACTTGAATCCTACTTATCTAGGATGGCTGGGACCTTTTTCTTTTTCTTTTTTTTCCCTTGTTCATAGTGATATGATAAAGTCACATTTTCATGCAAGAACAGAGCTTGATGTTTGAATCAGTATCAGCACATTCAACAGATGTGGCTGTTCTTTATTTTTTTCAGATTTTTAAATTTATTTATTTGACAGAGAGAGATCACAAGCAGGCAGAGAGGCAGGCAGAGAGAGAGGAAGGGAAGCAGGCTCCCCACTGAGCAGAGAGCCCCAATGCTTGGATCGATCCCAAGACCCTGAGATCATGACCTGAGCAGAAGGCAGAGGCTTAACCCACTGATCCACCCAGGTGCCCCAGATGTGGCTGTTCTAGTCAATCTTTTCTGCACTGTCTTCATGGAAGGTACAGTGGTTGCTCATCACTTAGGATTCAGCACAAACATTACCCCCACCCCACTGTAAGTCCTGCCTAAATGGCCTTCACTCCACTCCTGCTGTCGTGGTCACCTTAGAAGAACACATCGTTTTTCTCACTCTGCATGGCAACTTCTTGTTTGCATGTCTGTTGGATAACTATGCTCCCTTGAAAGCATGTCCTCAACTAGGAAATAAGGACACAAAAGAAAAGGGGGGGGGGAGTGGGAAGGAAAAGAGAAGGGAGAGACGTGTCCTTTTTTAATAATTTAGCTACTGACCTATCCTTTAGACAAAGGCAAGTCCCACACTGACATTTCCCTGGCTTCCTGGGGCTCCTACATTACAGAAGATTCATATTTCATCAGTGTATACACACTAGGCCCTTTTCAGATCTGCTAATATTCCAAACCAACCTTTAGAGCCTCAATTCAGTTTTACTAGGTCTAGTTATTGTTGTTCTCTTGTATACCCAAAGTACAAAACTATTCATATACATTCTGTTGAGCTGATCATACTGCAATACTAACTAGCCCACTGAACATCTGTTTGTCCCAAGTCCTTTCCTCTACAAACTCTCTCAATCCTCTGAACAGCCTTGTAGGATAGGTACTGTCATTGTCCCCATTGTAGAGACGGGTAAATTGAGGCAACAAGTGGTAAAATGTCTGTGGTCACACAGGAAGATAGAAACCAGACTAAAACCCAACACAGCCCCTACTCTGAATGGTGTCATGATTGATCAGTCACATGGCTGGTGGAATTGGATTCAGTGTCAACAATCAGTAAGTATTTTATTTGTTGGCATTTGAAATTAAGTTTGGGTTACAATTGTGGTGATGACTGGAATTAAAATAGAATGTCACTGAACCATTGCTCTGAGCTTTCTCTTTTCTGAGCTTTCATAGTAGATGAACTTCTCTGTCATGCCCTATCCTTCCTTGTAGAGGTTTATATCTCTTTTGTAAACTCTAAGCTTCATAGGAATTTACTCATTAGCACATCTTTCACAACTGCTTTTCCTAAATGAAATAAAATTGCTTGAGATGGGTAGAAATACTTCCTTCTTCCCAGTGCCCACCATGCAGGCATTTGTCTAATTCTGAGGGCTCTCATATTTGGGGATATAACATTAACTTTAATTTTTGTCATCAATATAAATCTTTTTTAATTCTAAATGCATTTTTTAAAATATTTTATTTATTTATCAGAGAGAGAGGGGGAGAGAGCGAGCACAGGCAGACAGAATGGCAGGCAGAGGCAGAGGGTGAAGCAGGCTCCCTGCCGAGCAAGGAGCCCAATTCAGGACTCCATCCCAGGACGCTGGGATCATGCCCTGAGCCGAAGGCAGCTTCTTAACCAACTGAGCCACCTAGGCGTTTTAATTCTACATAGGAATGAAAACTTTGTGATGAAGTTTCTTAGCCTTTGGAAACGCCTTTAGAACAAGTGGTTAAGAATGTTAATCAAGGAAGGTAAGCAGAGGCTACAATGCTCACACAATCAATTGAGTTCTTCAGAACCACTTAAGATTTTCTTCATTTGCGATTAGTCATTTTATAGGAACTTCATATTCAAAGAACCTTTTAATACCAGCACAGGAGTGTTGTTATGTTGCCTTGCATAATGTGGTCACTTCTGCATAAAGGCTTCTGCATGTTTTAATTCTTCTTGGCAGCAGAACACTCAAGTACGTGACTTTACACTCATAAACGCTCTGGCACATTAGCTGTTCCTTCTCCCCCACACCCCACTTTTCTCCCTTCTCTGGAGCTGGAATTCATTCACAGAACATACTGCACTCTCTCTCAACTCAAACTGAATATCCTGTGGCAAAAAATTAAAAAGCAGTCCATTCCCAAAGAGCTGGCGTCAAAGATTTGCTGAGTCATGCTGTGATATTGATTTATTAATGCTCTAGTCAGATGAATCTCAATCAATACTGTTAGTACCTCTCAGGTGCAAGGCCTGGCTACGAGGGGATGTTCTCTTCAACGGAGCTCCTTTTACTTTACATCACGTTAAGTCTGAAGTTGTGAGTGGATATCCCACCACCGCCCCCCCCATTCTAGAATATTTCCAAGAGTTTCACAACAGATAAAAAGCTGTTCTGTATGTAATCATCAAATAAGGATCTACCCGACAAAATCGTAACTGGATGACTACACAGCTGCCACTTAAACAAGAACAGCACTGCGGGGGCGTTGAGAACACGCTGGCCCGTGCAGGTGGGGAGCCAACATATGGCGGAATGCTCCGTGTCATTGCTTGGTACGGGAGAAGATGGGAGTGATGTGCACAGCTCTCCAGAAAGTCCCATCATCAGCTCCCCTCTTCCAAAGAGGGTCAGGCCCCTTACTTTATGACATCAAACTTCCAGAGGAACATGAATGTTAATAGCTTTCCCCATAGCCAAGCTCCTTTCCAGGAGCAGAAAGTACATAGGGGAAAGAGGTGGCTCGGGAGGGGAGCTCTGAAATATGAGGCGGCTCCGTATAGGGTTTAGAATTAAGGTCTCCCTGATTTAAGTCACTGGGTTATCCAAATTTGGGGAAATGAGTATTACATTACACTTATAATCTTCATTTCCTCTCTGACCTCAAGCGTACCCCAGTGCTCTTACTAAAGCTGCCCAGGGAAATGTTAATGTCCATTCCAGACCAGAAAGACCAGGGCTTTTGCAAGTCTTAGCCTAAAGCTCCTAATGCAGTGGCTTTACCCGACCAGGCAGTGATTTCTGCAGTTTGATGGGAGAAGAAAAGTGGCCTTGTCTCCTCGGAGAGGGTGCAAGGATGAGCCAGACCTGAGTCCTCAGTTTGGGGACATAATGGATCATATCCCAGGTTCAGAGTCTCCTAATCTCCCCCAACCCAATGGTTTTAAATGTTCAGTAAATTAGCCTCCGATACGATTAGTCACTTCATAAGTGGCCTTTTTGGGGGAAATCTGCCAGGACAACTGTTGAGTGATGTCTCAATTTATGGCCCAAGGGGGACAAGGCATCTCTGGTAATGCCATTAAGTGGAGAAAGACGAGTGTAAATGTACCATTTTCTCCTTTCGGTGGTAACTTTAAAATGTTTTTAAATATTTTTGGCCCCATCGTCATGGTATTACTGCTGCCCATGGAGGAAGAGAAGGGGGCTCCAGAGGAAAAGAGGAAAACACTTAAATGGGGCTCCTCGGATTTCTTCACTTTTACTGCATAAGATACTCCCCCTGCCCCCACCCCCCCGCCTGGAAAAAAAAAATATATATATATATATATATATATATATATATATATATGTAGTTCTGCTCTCGAAAGTTGGCTTCTCTAGTAACGGCTGTTAAAGATTTAATAAAGATTTAATAAAATCGCTAAAGTGACTAATAAGAGTGAATGCCTGTATAGTACAAGGCACATAGCATAGCCTCTGAGGCCAATCAAGAAAGCAGCGATTCTTCTGTCCTCGTGCCCCTGTTGGCCGCAGGCCAGGAGTGGAAGTCTGCAGGGCAGGCAGGGGCATCCATCAGAGCAGTCTGATGAGCTTTCAGCAAGATTGCACTGTGAAGAGGACCTAATGTGCTACTGTTCCTACCCCCTTTCCTACATTAGACCTCTTCAGCTCTTCCTCAGTGGGATGGAAATAAGAGGTGAGCCACCGGCTCAAGATGGGAACTAAAAATAATCCAGGCCTCCTCGTTCAACAATATCCTAAAGGTTATGGGTTTTGTCAGAGGCAAAAACAAACTCCTCATTTCCTCCCAGGGTAAAAAAGGAAAGAAATTTGCCAAAGCATTTTCAGATTAATTGGAGGAGAGCACTGGCTTCCTTGGACACCGCCCTGTCTAGACGTGAAATCCCTGAGCGCCTCCTGTCACTTTTCATCTCTACAGTAAGGATCACATAAATCACGGACTCTTTACGAAGGCAGCTCTCATCTTGGGGATGGAGGAGCCTTGGCCCATTGACTTGTGGGGTCACAGCACCTCATCTCTAACAGGAGTGAATGGAGCCTCTGCCTCCCTCTGCCCTCTCCATCAGTCTGGCTTCTGTTCTCCCCCTAGAAGCTCATCAGGCCTTCCAACATATCCTATCATATTTGACATGGCAATATGTAGAATAATGGATATAAAGGGCTTTCTGAGCAAGACACAGAGGTAAAGTATTGCCATTCCTACCGAAGAGTAAGAATAATTATTATACATGATTTTATTTTTTTTTTTAATGTATCAAGGAACCCATGCCCCATTTCTACATATGGCCCTAAGGAGATGGTGGGGATGAGATTCTCTTGTAGGAGGTTAGAGAACAATGTACATCAACTCTAAGGTCCTGTATGATGACCAGAGCAGCTCTGTGTCTGTGCTCAGGCCCACACCTACGCGCAGTGACTTAAAGGACGGATAAAAATGTCTGCTGCCTTGCTGGTTCAAGAAGATCCCCGTTACTGCACTGTATGCAATTGTGTATTTATGTTGGGAAGGAGGAGATGGACAAGTCACAAATGTTGTACTTAGCACTGAATCACACCATTATAAAAAATCAGTTGTTAATGTCGAACCTAGCCCGTTATCGAATCATTAAAAAAAAATCTCTGATTTTCACCTCCAAGTGGTCCCTTTTCATTGACTAACTGATTGATTGATTATTTATTTATTTCTTTTTAAAGATTTTATTTATTTATTTATTTGACAGAGAGATCACAGGCAGGCAGAGAGGTAGGCAGAGAGAGAAAGATGGGGAAGCAGGCTCCTTGTTAAGCAGAGAGCCGGATGTGGGGCTCAATCCCAGGACCCTGGAATCATGAGCTGAGCTGAAGGCAGAGGCTTTAACCCACTGGGCCACCCAGGTACCCCTAAATGGTCCCTTTTTAGAACAAGAGTCTGGCAACAGACTTGGGACCCATGGAATAAAGATGGTAGAAATTGGCAAGCTGGGATCTAAAGCTTGGCCCATTTACTTGATTAAATGCTTACTAGGTTAGTATTCCACACTGGCCCTGAAGAGACTGGGATACCACAATGACAAAAAGTGTATGCCCCTGAGGAACTCCACAAATCAAGTAGGTCAGATACCATTTCCTATTATACAGCTCTTGTTCTTTCTACAATACATAGAAAAATCTCATCTATTTCTCATTTGATCCTCACGTTCTACTAGATGGGCAGGGCAGATATTACTACCCACATTTTACACCAAGGGAAGCAGAGAGCCCAAAGTCACACAGCTTGTACGTGCTGGAGTTGGGACCTGAACCTAAGTCTTTGGACACTTAGAAGGTTAGAACCTTTTTCAACAATTTATTTTTAGAACCTCTAGTTGATGCTGCCCAAGCGGTCCAAAATGACCACACAGAACTACAATTCTTCCTTTGGTGATCCAAGTGTGAGTTTTCGAGGGGCTTGTGACAGCCTTCTAAAATGTCAGGTGAAGGGATGTGGTATGAGCACATAGGCATTCATCTGTGCGACAAGTATTTCACTTGCACCAAATGAATTGGAACCCAGTGAAGTTTAAAAACAGCTGTCTAAAGAAACGTGGGAGGCTACCACTGCACTGAATCACCGTAATTTTTCTATCCAAGAGTCCCTAATGAGGATGTACATGACTAGGAGGAAACAGTGCACACTTGTGTTTTTTCTCCATCTTCCTTGACACAACCTTGGAGACACCTCAGGAACCCAGCACCTACACAGAAGCCCCCCAATGCAGGACTCTCCCCGACTTTGTGTGGAAGAACACATCCATGAATAGATCAGAAGGAAAACGGTGGCTTTGATCCCTGACATTTTAAGCAGTCTGCAGTGAGATGTTTTCCTCACACAGATAATGAGTTCTTGGATCAAATGGAGTTGAATTTTGCAAGGATTTTAAGAGACTGCGATAGGCTGAGCAGAGGTAGGGAGGTGAACTGAGGCAGTGGGCAAAGAGACTGCTCATAGACAGGATATGGCCAGATGTTTATCTTTCAAGCCACCGAGGGCACAAACTTGCCAAGGCTGGCGGGGGCTGGCACACTGCATTTCCCCCCCATGCCTCTGCCAAACCACCTCAGTCCTGACGTGTAGAGCATTTGCTACCTTAGCACTGCGCCTCCCGGGAGATCAGCAGCTGGAGTACTTCCTCTCCTAGGTCAGGCTGTCCAGACATGGTCCATCAGGGGCCTGGTCTGTCTGTCAGACTCTTTTCCATCCTCAGTCACCAGGGCTCAGAGTCACGAACAAAAATACCCCAGTAGCTCTTTGGTTTTCCTGTGACCCTGCAGTCCAGGAAAAAGGATGTCTACCGCAAAATTACTCTGTGTTCAAGATGCAATGTGGTCTAGTGGGAAGCCTACGGGGCTAGAAATTTGGAGGTTTTTTTCTTCAAGAATTGGGCTCTATTACTAGTTCCGTGACCTTGGGCACAAAACGTAAACTAATAATTAAAGGAGAGCTTAACAGATATGGCTGCCTGATTTTATAAAAGCTGCATATGTAGAGATAAAACAGAGAGACTAGACCATGAATGAAAAAAAAAAAAAACCTCAGAGTCAAACTGTGGCTTAGCTCTAGCAGAAGTGCCGGATGTTCTACTGTGTATCTTGTGCACTAACCTTACCCCTGGCTTTGTCGTATCTTCCCAACCCTTAAATGCCTTATATTCCCTTGACCTCCATTCTCAGCATGATTCTCTTTATTTTTTTTATACTGCTACACACACACACACACACACACACACACATGCTACACATATACACACACACGCACACACACACACATATGCTACACATATATATACAGACACACACATATATAAGTATACATATACATATTAAAGGTTTATATATATTTTTAAAGCTCTCTTAAATCATTTTGAAAACAGACATTAAGGAAAAAAGAGAGGAAAAGGGGAGTGAAGAAAGCTGGACACCTTTAAACAATGCCCACATCACGTCTTCACAATGCTCATTGAGCAGTCAATGTTTACTTCTCTAAGATCTGTCACCTAATTCATGGTTCTTCTTCACCCTAAATCCTGTTATCATATGGACAGCAAGGGCAGCCTTTTATATTCTGACCTTTCAAATGCTTGACCTCTTGATCTCCATTGACCTTCAACTCTACTCCACTATCACTCCATACCACAATCAATATTTCAACTCCTGGATCTCTCACATCTTTGAAATTGTAAATTAAGGCACACTGCTCATATCATAATGCCTCTGTATACTGCGGGTAACAAAAATTAGTTTAAGCTAAAGGGGATTTATTGGTTTATGAACTAGAAATGCCCCTACAGAGGACAGATCTTAGGGCCAGATTGATTCAGTGCCTTGATATGATTTTATTGGACCCAGTTTCTTTCCATCACTGCCTCCTGAATTCCTCAGTAGTACCCTCACAGTGGCAAATTATGTGTTGTTCTGTACTTCCTGTTGTGTGCCACACACCAGAGGAGGAGTTCACAGAAAGTCCCTTTCCTGAAATTTCCAGGAAAGGTCTTCTTCACTCTCACTGATAACCCCCGAGTTCCACGTTCACCCCTGAAGTAGGAACATGGGCTCATGATTAGATTTCTATGAACTGATTAGCAGAAGTCTAAGATATGTATCTAAACCCCAGGAACGGGGTTGGAATTAGCTCTACCGATCATGTGCAGGCTAGGAGGGAGGTGCAGATAGCAAAATAAAAGGTGAGGTTCTTAAAAAAAGAGGAGGGGAACAGATGTTTGGACAGGTAACAACAGCGTTTATACATCACTTTCTCAATAGCCTCCCATTCTTCTGCCTCTCTGCTAATTTGTCCTCATCTTCGTCTTCTTGAGGATCTCTAGTCTGAAGTAGTCCCAGATAGTAGCCACTATGTGTACCTATTTAATTCATTCAATAGATTTAAGAGATTTAAATTCATTAAAAAGAAATAGAATTTAAATTTAAATAGATTTAAACTCATTAAAAATAAGTAGAATTAAAAATTCAGTTTTTCAGTCTCACTAGTCAGATTTCAAGTGCAAATAGACACATCACTAGCCGTTGCCATACGGGACAACATAGCTAGGATACCGCCATCACTGAAGAAAGTTGCGTTGGACAGTGTGCTTTAGTTCTTACTCCTCTGATTCCTCTTACTTACCAGCATCCTTCTACCTTCCTTTTCCTTTCTTTCTTCTTGGGACTCTTTACTCCTGACCAGGATCCTCAATTCCCTTTCCCCCTTTTCCTTTACCTCACCCATTATGGAAATCCCATCTCTAGATGAGTCCAACAGTCAACATTCTTTATGTGTACATCTGGGCTGCCAAGAACTACTCGAATACGCATGTGGCATACAGACTAGGTCCCTCGAAAATTTAATCTCTAGTCTCACGTGCATGGTCAGTACTGCTAAGCAGTCTGTTTCCCTGGTATGCTGTCCCTTTTCTTCCCTTGCAGTCTTTGATAAACCTTCTCTGTGTTCCTCGGAAATTTTCTCTGACTCACTGAAGATAACATTACCTTCTCCTAGGGAAGAAGTCTGGTATGCCTTAAAACCAAACACACTGCCACCACACCTAATACTTTCTCCTCCTTCCCTATTACTGTGAAAGGGAGGTCCTTCCCCCTTGCGGTGGAATGTCAATGCCTACTACCCCCGTGTTTCAAATCCCCCCACTCACGCCTAAATCATTACCTTCGTTACTTGTATGTGGAAATCCTCCTTCTTTACCGTTTCTTCTCATTATCACATAGTTCTCTTTTTATTGATCTTTTTTTTCATAAAATGCTGGTAATAATAGAATCTACCTTCAAAGGTTAATTTGAGGATGAATCAAAGTACTTGTATAATGCCTTGCATATGGTAAATGTTTAATAAACATTTTATTTCAAATTAAGGAATAAATATAGATTTTAAAATGCCTTAATAATCCCTTTGTTAGTGGGGAAAGAACACAGAATATGCAAATAAAGGTAATTATACCTGTATATACCTATACTTGTCAGGAAATGGTAAGTGCTATAAAGAAATAGTTTAAGGAGAAACAAATCAAGAAGACAAAGAGTAGTGGGCAAGTAGGTTGCTACTATTGATAGGTCCTTCAAGAAAAGCCTATTTGAGGGGTTCTTGGGTGGCTCAGTGGGTTAAGCGACTGACTCTCAATTTTTGGCTCAGGTCATGATCTCAGGCTTGTGAGATCAAGCCCCACGTTCAGCTGCATGCTGGGTGTGGAGCCTGCTTAAGATACTCTCTCCCTCTTCCTCCAAAAGAAAAAGCTTATTTGAGAAGGTGACATCTAAATCAAGGACAGAGAGAGAGGGGAGAGGGAACAAGTCCTGCAGAACACTGGAAGCAAAAGACAAGCATGTACAAAGCCCTAAGTTGGAATGGGCTTGGTTCAGACAAATTACTGTAAATTCCACGTGGCTGTCTGGAAATAAGCAAGGGGATCTACTAAGGAAATGGTGTAACAGACGTGGTCAGGACCCAGATTATATAGGACCCTGTAAATCATGGCAAAGACTCAGATATTACCCTAATCCAATAGAAACCCATAAAACTCTATAATCAGAGATGTTAAAAAAAAAAACTATTAACTTTAGTTTTCTCTTTCATTACTTGTTATTCAAAGTTTAGCTCCATCAGATACACTCAACAGTAAAACAATTTCAGCTGAATTGTCTGATCATTTATCTGTTTATTTAAACTAGTTTCTATGTAAACAACCAATCTACCCTTTGATCAGCTATCCTACAATGCGGATTCTGATTCAACACTCCGATAGGATGCTCAGAACATCACATTACAATTACACATTACCAGCCATCTTCCTCTAAAATGTGTTTTCTCCACAGAGAAATAGTAAAAATCACATTTGTTACAACATAATTAATTCCCCCAATAAAAACCAATATGGTATCATGAAGTTGTAGAGGGAAAGAGGAAACACATTTTTCTTGCAAATTTCATTTTCCTTTCAATATCCTTACCTCCTGTCACCTAATGCCACATTTTCTTCCGTGAACATAGAATGCTAAAGGCATAAACATATAAAGGCATTAAGAAAGGCAAATTAATTTTAAGTAGAGAAATTGTGTGCATCAATTGCAGGACATCATTTGTAAACAAAAACCAAAGGTCACAAGAAGCAGAAGTGTTTGAACTCTAGATTTTTTAGTATAATTATCTAGCTACTTGTCAATGAGAAAATAGCTACATTTGAATAAACATAAAGGAAAACACCAGAGACATCATTTTGACAGTTTTGTTTTGTTTTGTTTTTTAAACAATTCTACTGAAGGAAAGAAGCAAGAGACTGCATATCTCCATACTTCTCTCATTATATTCAAAGTGCCCTGTGGAATAACACTAGCTATCACAAGGTAGAGAGATTCAACCAAATAAAAGCTGGGATCAACCAGGATTCAGAAATACTGATTGAATGGATTACTGACATGCTCAAATTCTATTATGTTTGCAAAGGGTTATTTTGTAGTTTGAGGGGAAAAATAAATTGCATACTAGTTTTCATGTCAATTACAGGGACTTAATTATTTTGAGGTGACACATGTAATTTATCAAGACACATTGGAAGTATCACAAAGTAAGGCTATAACTGCTACCCAGCTGACCTAGCCTTTCCCCAGTCTCTAAAAAAGAAAGACTGTACTTGTAAATGTTTTCATGTATAATATTTACATTTCAACCAGAAAGAAACAAATGAGCAACTTGGCCCCAGTTGTCCACAATATGTGGGGAGATGTCAATTCAAGGGGTCACTTGAATGGCATTTTATGGCCGAGGACACACGATTCAGCTTGTTTCAGTCTGTTTGAGCAGCATGTCCATTCCATCACTCCTTGCTCTTAGGCATATGGTGGGATGTCATTAACCCGGAAGACAGACAGAACCATGAAAGTGGAACCATATGTGTCGTAGCAAGAAAAAAATTATTTTCTTCACTCTTTCATGCAAGTATAAATGTATACTTTCTGCCAATGGTTCCTTTATTTGTTAAGTATTATGTAAACATACTGATACATGCACTGTAATTAATGTAGCATTTGGGTACTCTAACTTAGCACTGGATAGGTCAAGGATGAATCTCTTGAGTTTGAACCACAAAACTTGGAGATGAAGTATTAGGGCAGATGGGCCAAACAGCTCCACGTGCATCTTTCATCAGCATGTTTAACTGGTGCACGGCAATGAAGGAAAAGCTCTTGGTCTGTCATTACAGGGGTCATATCTACCAGGACCTCAGATACTTGACACCATCTGGAGACACTCTTAGCTACTATTAAACAGGCTACTTAACAAGTAGAGTTTGAAAATGCTTGTGAATGTTACAACTTATTCTTTTGGCACTTAATTTCATCTAGGTTTCCATTTCCATAGGCATTTATGACATTATCATAGTTCGATGAATTATTGTGTTCCTCTTGACTCTTTCTCCTCACTTCAAAGGTCTGTTTATCTGTTTATCTAACCAAAGGCATATTTTATCAGAAATTCCTCAACTGTTTGTTTATTTTTAAAATATGCTTTACTGTGTAAGCCTCAGGAATTACAAAGTGTATTTGAAAAGACACTTAGGACCTCTCTAGAAAGACGTCCACATATCTCAACCCAGTCAAATTACCTATAGCCTTGTCGTGTATTATTTCAGTTTGGTGATCAAATCATATTCATGTTACATAAAAACAGGGATGGTTGATTTTTTTCCAATGATTTGAAATGATGTTTTTTAAGTCAAGGTGAGGTCATTTAAACACATCTATATTGACAGAGTCCCAGGCCAGGTGTTTTCCTCACAAAGGTTCTCCTAAACTCTTCATGACAACAAACATCATACTATTATCTAGACGAAGCTATAAGAGATTCAGAATCTGAATTCAGAATGAGTTTGGAAGTTCACAAACACTATTTTTGCCTTTCCCAGCTTATTTCATATTCAGATTACCATACTCCCTTTATTGCCCAGGACCCACAAACTGTTCCCCAAGAGAAAGATGATTTGCTGTATGTTTGGTGAACCTGTGAACTGCATCTTGATGCAGCTCTATATGATGTGCATTTGTATGAATTTTGTTCAACCTTCTTCGTGTCATGAATTGTTCAGTGAATTATAAATAAAACAACATAACACTTATCTATGTTAAGTTTTTCTGGTAGCACTAAGTTCACTTCCTTTGGAAAATAACTCTTATGCATAAGCCCACATAGTTTTTGTTAGGTTTCAAAATATCAAATCTCTTTTTTTAAAATTTATTTTCAGCATAACAGTATTCATTATTTTTTCACCACACCCAGTGCTCCGTGCAATCCATGCCCTCTCTAATACCCACCACCTGGTTCCCTCAACCTCCCACGCCCCCGCCACTTCAAACCCCTCAGATTGTTTTTCAGAGTCCATATGTCACAGTGATTCTAACTTTTTAAAAAAATTTTATTTAAATTCAATTTAGTTAACATATGTTGTATTAGCTTCAGGGGCAGAATTTAGTGACTCATCAGTTGTATATAACACCCGCTACTCATTATAACAAGTGCCCTCCTTAATGCCCGTCACCCAGTTACCCCATCCCCCGACCCACCTCCCCTCCAGCAACCCTCAGTTTGTTCCCTGCAGTTGAGTCCCTTACGGTTGGCCTTTCTCTGTTTTTATCTTATTTTATTTTTCCTTCCCTTCACCTATGTTCATGTATTGATTCTTAAAATCCACATGAGTGAAATCATATGGTATTTGTCTTTCTTTGCCTGACTTATTTCACATAGTATACTACACTCCAGTTAAATTCATGTCATTGCAAATGGCACGATTTCATTCTTTTTGATGGTTAAGTAATATTAAGTAATATTCCTGTGTGTGTGTTGTGTGTGTGTGTGTGTGTGTGTGTGTACCACATTTGGTTATTGTGCACACCGCTGCTAGAAACACTGGGATGTATGTGCCCCTCCAAATCACTATGTTTGCATCCTTTGGATAAATACCGAGTACTGTAATTGCAGGATTGTAGGATAGCTTTATTTTTAACTTTCTGAGGAACCTCCACATACTGCTTTCCAGAGTAGCTGCACCAATTTGCATTCCCATTAACAGTGTAAGAGGATTCCCTTTCTCTGCACCCTCACCATTGTCTCTCATTTCCTAAGTTGTTAATTTCAGCCATTCTGATCAGTGTGAGGTGTTATTTCACTGTGGTTTTGATTTGTATTTCCCTGATGATGAGTGACATTGACCATTTTTTCATGTGTTTGTTAGCCATTTGGATGTCTTCTTTGGAGAAATGTCTGTTCATGTCTTCTGCCCATTTCTTGATTGGATTTTTTGGTTTGGGGTGTTGAGTTTGGTAAGTTCTTTACAGATTTTGGTTACCAGCTCTTTATCTGCTATGTCATTTGCAAATATCTTCTCCCATTCTGTCAGTTGCCTTTTAGTGTTATTGATTGTTTCCTTTGCAGTGTTGCAGAGGTGGTTCAATATTCACAAATCAATCAACATAATATGCCACATTAATAAAGAAATGATAAGGGACGCCTGGGTGGCTCAGTTGGTTAAGCGGCTGCTTTCAGCTCAGGTCATGATCCCGGCGTCCTGGGATCGAGTCCCACATAGGGCTCCTTGCTCAGCAGGGAGCCTGCTTCTCTCTCTGTCTCTTCCTGCTACTCTGTCTGCATGTGCTCTCTCTCTCTCTGAGAAATAAATAAAATATATTAAAAAAAAAAAAAAAAGATTTCCTAGCCCTGGACTGAGACTTTCTTAAAAAAAGAAAGAAAGAAAGAAAGAAATGGTAAGTACCATATGATCCTCTCAATAGATGTAGAAAAAGCACTTGACAAAATACAGTATCCTCTCTTGATTAAAAAAAAAAAAAAAACCTTAAGAAAGTAGGAATAGATGGAACATATCTCAACATCATGAATGAAAGACCCACAGCTAGTTATCATCCTCAGTGGGGAAAAACTGAGAGCTTTTCCCCTAAGATCAGGAACATGAGAAGGACATCCACACTCACTACTATGTTGTTCAACATAGTACTAGAATCCTAGCCTCAGAATCAGACAGCAAAAAGAAATAAAAGGTATTCAAATTGGCAAGGAAGAAGTCAAACTTTCACTCTTCACAGACATCATGATACTCTATGTAGAAAACCCAAAAGGCTTTATTTACCAAAAAAAATTGCTACAA
The DNA here is from genome assembly GCF_011764305.1 of Mustela putorius furo. Taxonomy (NCBI): domain Eukaryota; kingdom Metazoa; phylum Chordata; class Mammalia; order Carnivora; family Mustelidae; genus Mustela; species Mustela putorius. The sequence continues at coordinate 12,258,623 of NW_025421399.1, forward strand.
CTGATACGAGAATTCAGCAAGGTTGCAAGATTAAAAAAAAAAAAAATCAATGCACAGAAGTCTGATGCATTTATATACCAATAATGAAGCAGCAGAAAGAGAAATCAAGGAATCTATCTCATTTATAATTGCACCCCAAACCATAAGATACCTAGGAATAAACCTAACCAAAGAAGTAAAAGATCCATATTCTGAAAACTATAGAACACTTACGCAAGAAAGTGAGGAAGACACAAAGAAATGGAAAAACATTCCACATTTGTGGAATGAAAGAACAAACATTGTTAAAATGTCTGTATTACCCAAAGCAATCTACACATTCAATGCAATCCCTATCAAAATAATGACAGCATTTTTCACAGAGCTAGAACAAACAAGTCTAAAATTTGTTTTAGACCCCGAAGAGCCAAAGTAATGTTGAAAAAAAAAAAAAAAGATGGAGGCATCACAATTCCAGACTTTAAGCTATATTAGTATTACAAAGCTGTAATCATCAAGACAGTATGGTATTGGCACTAAAACAGACACCTAGATCAATGGAACAGAAGAGACAACCCAGAAATGGACCCTCAACTACATGGTGAGCTAATCTTTGGTGAAACAGGAAAAATGTCCAGTGGAAAAAAGACAGTGTCTTCAACAAATGGTGCTGGGAAAACTGGACGGCAACATGCAGAAGAATGAAACTGGATCGCTTTCCTACACTACACACAAAAATTAATTCAAAATGGATGAAAGCCCTAAATGTGAGATAAGAATCCATCAAAATCCTAAAGAAGAACACAGGCATTTTCCACCTTTTTTTTAAAAGGATTTATTTATGTATTTATTTGGCAGAGAGAGGGGGAGAAGCAGGCTCCCAGGGATGGAGCTACGTGGGGCTTGATACCAGGACCCCAGGAGGATCATGACCTGAACCAAAGGCAGATGCTTAACCCACTGAGCCACCCAGGCTCCCCCCTTTTCCACTTTTTTAAAAAAGATGAAGACTAGGGTCACCTGGGTGGTTCAGTGGGTTAAGTCTCTACCTTCAGCTCAGGTCACGATCTCAGGGTTCTGGGATTGAGCCCCACAACAGGCTCCCTGCTCAGCAGGGAACCTGCTTCCTCCTCTGCCTCTGCCTGCCTACTTGTGATCTCTCTCTCTCTCTGTCCAATAATTAATAAAATCTTTAAAAAATAAAAATAAAAAATAAGAAAAATAAAAAGATGAAGGCTAGACACAAGAGAATACATCTATGATCCTCCTTTTTATGTCCAAAAAGCAAATATTTTGAGACAATGAGATCTGTAGTTGCCTAGGGCTGGGGGCAGGGGTAGAGAGAGCCTGTAAATGCACACAAGCTTTATTCTTAGGGGCTGACAGCACTCTGAAATTAGACTGCAGTGACAGCTGTGCAGCACTGTAAATATGCTAAAACTTCTGAGTTGTACACATAAAACAGGTTATGATATTTAAATTATCTTTCTTTTTTTTTTTTTAAAGATTTTATTTATTTATTTGACAGAGAGAAATCACAAGTAGACGGAGAGGCAGGCAGAGAGAGAGGAAGGGAAGCAGGCTCCCTGCCGAGCAGAGAGCCCGATGTGGGACTCGATCCCAGGACCCTGAGATCATGACCTGAGCTGAAGGCAGCGGCGTAACCCACTGAGTCACCCAGGCGCCCCTTAAATTATCTTTCAATAAAGCTGTTAAGACATAGAAAAAATAAAGGCTAAAGGCCAGAGAATACTTTTGAACATTTTCTCTCCTTCAGAAAACATAAAATGTATATATTTCTCTAACTGACTAACTACACAGTCTATTTTAATAATATTTGGAAACATATTCTCTTGGATTCTGCATATTGTTCATGGTGTCTATGCAAATAATCATTAGAGAGTATACTAGTTTTCTAATGCCATTTCTCACACAGCTAGGAGTATTTTAGCTGAGTTCATTATAATAAAACTGTGTCCAGCAGAAGTGGGCACACTTCTACTTCATTTAACCAGGGGGTAGCAAAGACAGTTCTTCCCTCCACTGTGGCAGAACTGCAAGAGAGAGGATGGAAACCTGGTATCTTAAGGACTCAACTCAGGTCAGGAGTCCCTTCCCCTATTGGCCAAGACAAGGTACATGACTAAACCCCAAATCAGGGAACGTTTAAGTACATTCTACTGCTCTTCTTGTGGGAGAACTGAGAAGCCAGATGCCAGGGGCATGGATACTGCAGGATTGCGGGCCCTCGGAATAGGTTACAAATAGGAAAGGCACAAGGCAACCTAATAGAAAAACCAGAGCCACCAGGAGGGCTTGGCAGACTGGAGTCACTCACGACCCTCGTGGAATTCCTTCTCCTCTCTGGAGCACGGGTTCTCCATTTAGGACTGGGAACACGTATCTTTGTTGTTGTTGTTGTTTTTAATTTTTCATCATCCAGGCACATTTCAATATATGTGTTCCTACTGCAGTGTGGTCACTATGCTCCTTGTGAGTGTCTAAGGTTTCCTTGGTGTCCACGGCCTGCAGCGTGGGCAGAAAAAGCTGTACTTCACAGCTTCCTTCACAGCCACCTGGGTAGCTCAGTGGGCTAAGCCTCTGCCTTTGGCTCAAGTCATGATCTCGGGGTCCTGGGATCCAGTCTGCATTAGGGTCTCTGCTCAGTGGGGAGTCTGCTTCTCCCTCTCCCTCTGTCCCTCACCTCGCTCATTACGTCTCTCTGTCTCTCAAATAAATAAAATAAAATAGAATAAAGTGATATGAAAAGAAGTTTCTATTCCTTGGCTATAGATGCTCACAGAAATTAGAAGTATGCTTCTCCCATTCAAAGAGTTAAAGTGTCCTGCTTAAATGTCCCGTGGTCCTTTCCTACTTCCTAAAACACTGAGGTGCGTCCCCATAGTGCAGTGGTTCATCCAAAACAAATACAGCAGGGTCTGTCAATTAATCAGAGAAGCTGAGAGAAGGGAGGCCAGTTAAACATGTTTATTTTCTGAATATTATGGTCACCCATACTTCCTAAGGATATAAGAGTCTGGGCCTTGAAATGGGTCCTCATAACATCACAGACTCATATTTTACTGATTTCTACCCTCACGTCCCACACTGTCCTTGTGACATTCTCCTAATTATTTCTAGGAGTCCCACCCTCAAAGAAGATCATACAGTGTCCACTACACTCATCCTTTCCTGAGCGGTGTAACTGATCCTATGCCTTTTGTTGAGGGCCCCACTGTGTGTCAAGAATCTGGAAGGCACTTTACCATTGCCTCACAACCTGGAAGATGACACTCAGCAATAGTAGAGTAGATGGTCACCAAGGACTAGTTAAAATGTTCTTCTTCTCAACAGATGCCCACGTGGACCAAGGACAACTAAAGAATACCTCTCATCATCTTGAAAATATGGAAGACCATAAGCAGCTTATTAACTCAAGGGCAAGGCTGATAGAGCACCCCTGGCTTGTCTAAGATGATGCTTCTCCCACCTAAAACACATGTGGCTCAATATGAAATTATTAAACCGGTCACTAAATCAAAGCTCTTTTTTAAAAAAAGTGATCCACGGGGCACCTGTGTGGCAAAGTGAGTTAAAGCCTCTGCCTTCAGCTCAGGTCATGATCTCAGGGTCCTGGGATGAAGCCCCACATTGGGCTCTCTGTTCAGTGGGGAGCCTGCTTCCCCCTCTCTCTCTGCCTGCCTCTCTACCTACTTGTGATCTCTCTTTCTGTCAAATAAATAAATAAAATCTAAAAAAATAAAAAAATATTTTAAAAAAGTGATCCAGAAAAAAAAAAAAGTGATCCAAGTTAAATTGGAATAAAGGAAGATAGTGTTTCTTCCTGCTCTGATTTTGGTGACTTCATGATGGTCTGACCAGGTAAAGTTACCCTGTCTCGGTAACATTGGACTTCTCTTTCCGTACATGAGCTGGAATGCCATCTGTAGATTTACCTTTATATAAGCTGTGGTATCAGCGATCCAACAACAGAACTGATCTAATAATATTGAACATGCATTCTTCACAGAGTATCTTATTACACCTCTGGCTGTTGTTTTTGCGACTAGACCATGGCCCAAATTGGTCAGAGATTCATTAAGACCTCCAAAGCAGCTGCTCAGGGACCCCAAAGGAAGGTGTGAAGATTAGCAGCCCGAGTCAAGGCTGTTAGAGGATATACTTAATTAACAGTGACAAGGGATTATTGGCTCCACTGCCTTTCTAGGCATGCTTGAACCACATCTACTGACACTGGTTTATTTTTGTTTGCATTATTGAGTAAACTCTAGAAACTCAGTAGATTTACAGTCTCCCCTTCTTTAATTCAGCAGGACCTGGAGGTCCCAGTGCTCCTATAACTATGCCATTGGTGTCTCCTGAAGCAAACTCTTCCCTGGGGTTGAGGTGGGGGAACTGTCCTGCCCACGTTCTTCTACCTGTTTTCCTTGGGCTGATAATGTGCTCTGCTCTTCCTTTGCCCGTGTTCCCTTTGTCCGTGTCTCACCAATATCTTACCAACGACACCTACAGGGCCTTTGAGTGGCATTAAAGCTAAGTTGGTTTTAAGTCTCTGCCTTAGAATCTACGCGCAGATCAGCAATGGTAAATCACCAACATGTTCTGTATGGTGTTCTCCTTTTACGAATCTTAAAACTATGTTCAAACAAGACATGGACTGACAGAGGAAAGAATTACCAGTCACAAATAACATTTTCACTAAAAAAAAAAAAAAAGAAACAACTATAGTCTTCCTCTATATAGCTCTGTCATGGATTCCCAGCTACTTTCTGCCTTTCATTCGCTTATAGTATTTTTAATTCTAAGAAATTAACATTTTATTTTTAATTCTTAGAAAAACAGTGAGGATTTTATCTGAAAAGTATTCCAATGGCTTGGGAAGACTGCAAGTAGTGCTCTCCCTTCGGGCTTGTCAGCTCAATCTATGCATCAACAGTAACACGCTTAAAAAATGGACTCATTTCAGTATATAAAATACATACACTGATACATGCTTCTAGTCCAACAGCAGCACCAATCTCTCCAGTCTCATAAAACTATACTATACTAATTTGGGCTAGACTAGGAAACAGAGATAAGAAGGCAGTCATGATGACCAAGTTCATATCCAGCATTAGGAGTGAAACTGGGGAACCGGTGCTTCTATTTGCACTATCATTCACAGTTATTTATGGGGAAGAGAAACTCAAAAAGAAGGAGAGTGAGGGATGGGAGGCTAAGAGTTGTACTGTGTTTCTTAGAGAGGCCTCAGTCTCCAGATCCGATGATGTATCTGTGCCGGTACCTTCCCAGGACAGTGTCTGAGCAGCGGCACTCCCGAGCTTAACAATCCAGGTTCCTGAACTTCCTTATGCTAATTCTTGATTTTAGGAAAACGACACTCTTGCTGTAGGCACAAAAATATTCACGCACACAGTTCATAAAACATCTTCCTAAAGGGCGCTGGAGAGGGAGAAGGCAGTGGGTGTGGGGAAGCACCAGGTGGGAATGAATGGTTCCTTAGAACAGAGGAAATGTGGTTGGTGCCAAGAGCCTGCTGGCGGCCACCTCCAAGCGCCCGTGGGGCACCCTTTCAGTGAAGTGCTCTGGGTAAATATTTGAGCACCTTTCCTCCTCAGAACTTGGGTCAATACACCGTTCATTGGCGAATTGTTCTATAACGAGGAGTGCACCAAATCCTTCACGTCTCCCTACGACTTTCCTGGAAAGGGAAAGGATTTGAATGGTATTTTCAGCACATATTTTAAATAAGGGACAATGTCTTCGTTTTTTTTTTTTTTTCCTCTGTGATCTTCCAGGCAATCATCTCAGGAGGGAAGGAGCAGGAGCTCACACTATCTTCTCAGCGTTCCAGCAGCGAACCTCAAGGAGAGAGCACAGAGGGGGCACTGCATGCAGACAGACCACTGGACTCTCAGAGAGGAAATTACCTGGACTCACAATCACACATAAGGCCTGTGTGTGTGTGTGTGTGTGTGTTGGGTATCCTCCCACATGAATGGCACTAAACATATTTTTTTGGTCATGACCTCTGACTTTTCTCTGCATCTCTAGAATATGGGCTCTAAGGGAGAGTTCAAGCTCCAGATTGTGAATGCGAAAGGCCCAGAGTAGAGTAAAATCCACTTCTGTGTAGCATCGGCGCTGCCTCCTTCTAACTACACAAAAGCAGACTAGGTTGTGCCCTGTGTGGTATGTTTCAAATGCTTGCAAACGTCTTTCTCAGTGGTTTGCTTTAATGTCTCAAAGTTCTGGCATCAGTCTTATGTGGAGGACTAAGGAGCACGATGCCCGAAGAATGAACCTGAAAACAGGTCATTATAAAGTGAAAACACTACATTAACTTGTTTCCTTCCAGTCTCAGTATCTTGTGTTTTGATGGTGTTTTATCCATTACAGGACTGGAAGTCTGGGGGTCTGGTATCTGGTTTGCATTAGCAGAGTAGCCACAAGGTACACCTGAACCATGTTCAATCCATAGCACTAAACTACATCAAGTCTCTAAGAGGATTTCTTCCCCAAGGAAATGAAAAACCTAATAGTAACTAATCATACCAATTAGTTTCTACATGCAAGATATTTTTGAGTACTAACCCAGATATTAACTAATTTATTTGTTATGATGCACTGAAGTCAGTATTATTGTTAACCCATTTTACAGAAGAGAAAACTGAGCTCAGTAATTTGTGCAAGGTAATCTAGGAACTGGTGAGTCAGAATTCTTACCCAGGCCATCATAGAGGGAAAATGGGCAGCAATTTAATAACTAGCCCATGCTCCCTAAAGTGTGAAGGTAAGGTTAGCAATACTGAAGCAGCAATAAAGGAGCGTTTTCCTAGGGAGGACAAGCTGAATGGGAAAGAGACAAGAGCATTCTATGAGCAGTGGAGGCCAACTAGGCTCTTTGAAGGGAGGCAGGGGAGCCAAAGATGAAATTTATTTTCTTATACACTGTCCTGTGCCTATTCCTTTAATAATCAAAACACCATTTATTCCTTTAGGTGGAATTACCTTGATACCAAAGAAGAAAGACACGTTCTTTGAGCATGCGTGACTGTGGAAGAAGTAAGTACCCATGACCAACTGGAGTTTACAAATCTCAGACTTACTTGTTAGTGCAGCAACGAATGCACTGTCTGTCTTATTGTATCACATCAAACAATAATCTCATTGCTCTAACCCTCCAAAGATACTCCAAGAAAATTTACCAACTCAATGGATAATTCAACACCATCGGCACTTCCTTCATCTTTGAGTAATGGCTCCAGTAAGGCAAAGTTTTCTTTCCAGTTAGCAGGAAAAAAAAAAAAAAAACCAAAAGCCAAAAAACAAAACAAGACATTTGAGCACCTGTATTTTTGTAGTCTCCTGAGGTTCAGTTAGCAGCCCTGATCGATGCGTTTCTTTTTTCAGCTTTTTCAAAGATTCAGGTATGGTTCCTGAATGAGATCTTGTGTTGGCAAGGAAGCAAACAAGTTGATAAGGACACAAACTACCCCCAGAAATGGCCAAGCCTTCCATTCATGAAAGGGGCAGTGAGAGAATCCATAGCTATATCCATGATGTAAACTCAAGGTTCAAGTGCTCTCAGGAAGAAAAGCAAACTTCTGTCTCAACTCAGGCTGATGTGGATTCACTCTGGTTCCTAATACAGGAGGTCAAAGGACTTTATGAAAATATGTCATTCTGCTCATTTATTAAGGTTGCACTTATTACTGAATACCAGGCTCTGGGCTAGATGATTACGACACTGAAACACTTGAGTATTCTAGGCGTGTTTCATTCATTTTCATTTTGGGACTTAAAGCCTATCCCTAACAAATCTTGGGATTATTCCCTTCTTATTAAGGGCCAGCAGGTCAAACACAAGCATTGTCAAGTTTTATCAGGTAGCTGAAACAAGTATTCAGGTTATATACCAACATTTAGAAAATAAAATAATGCCATGGAAAAGATTCTATGGAATCACACAAAAATGTTCATAGTGATTAAATAATAAATTTATGGGTCATTTGTATAATGAACGTTTTCTAGCAAGTCTTAAAAGTAGACAGAATAGTATTAAGAACGCCCACATATTCATCAGCTTATTGATAATATTTTGTGTTCTGACTTATGATTTTTGCTCTCAGTTTTCTAAATAAACACTATTTTTATAATCATTAAACTTAAATGATATAAGCTTCAAAGATGTAGAGTCAAATCAAGTTCTTTTTTAAATTATAAGCAGGTTGTACTTTATAGAAAGGCACCAAAGCAAATACAAAACAAATTAATTAACCATCCTAGTTCTTCCTGCCAGAAGATTAATCTCACAAGTTAAGGAAATGAGAATTGTCAGTGGGGGAAAAATTCTGAGTTGCAATTCTCTCTCCTCCGCCTGGTTTCTGGAAGGGTCAGAGTTTGGCAAGCTAGATATTTTAAACAAATAGCTCAAGTCCCTCAATCCCATCCAGTGGCTCATCTCTTGCCTTAGCACAAGAAATCAATGTTCAGGATTTAGATGCATATATGCAGCTGTGGAAAAGCGAATGCACAGCAGCTACCTGGAGTCTTCCACCGCAGGGAAAATGCGAACACGAATCCTAACTGTACTTCATTTAGAAGAAGGTTACTTCAGAAATGTGCAATATGTTGAACAGGCACAGAACCAAACCAAATGTTTGCAGTAATAGAAATTTCCATATGCTGTACAGCATTTAAAATATGTTGTTTGCCTAAACTAGCCTTCAACAGGGGGACCTTTCTCTAGGGCTAAAATGACAACCTCTATCCAGCCGCCAGTACTAACACTGTACAATATTACAAACTGTACACTGTGTGCCCTCATGGCTTCTAGGTAAAGTGCCTCCCTCCCAAACTACCCATCTCTATGAACTCCCAAGGAAGCCCTCCCATAGCAGGGGTCCATGAAGGGGGGTAAGCATAAAGAGCCAAAAGAAAATGCTCTTTCAGTGAAAAGCTGTCAGGAGGAGCCTTTGGGATATTTCCTTGGGATACCGTGATTTCACATTAAATCAGTTTTCTTGAGTTATTAGAATTTAATGTTAATTAGTATAATAATATCAGGTAAAGATTGGGCATTTTACCTTTCACAATGCTATCTTCATCCTCCCTTCAGAGAGAAGAAAACTGAAGCAGAGAAAAAGTAATTATCTAGCATCACACAGCAAACCACACAAAACAAACAACAAAACCAGCCAACAGACACTCCATGCCGTCTGACTGCTAGAATTCAGAAAATAAAATTAGAAAGAATTGAGCCTGCATTCAAAGCATGACCACTGTCTCCTTGGCCATGAAGAGAAAGAGGAAGAGAAATGATAAGGACAGGAATCATCAAAATCATGGCACGAGCGCAGCGCCATTGCAAAGGAGACTTTCTGACACTTGCCTTCTTCCCAAGCCTCTGCCTGAAAGCTTCTCAATCCTATCTAGATACCTAAAAAGCCAACCTAGGTTAGATACCTAACTCTAGATACCAGCCATCCTGGTCCCCCGGGACTCAGGGCTGACCAATTAGAGTGTCTTTCTTAAATACTGACTTTGAAATTAACATTTGCTTATTCATTTGTTCAGACACTGCTCTGAAGTGAATTCTTCCTTCTGTGCCCCAGGCTATCTCCTGCTCAACCAGGCCACCTGGAGGCTAAGCTTCCACTCCAGCCTCCTCCCTCTATTTCCCTCAATGTTACACCCTCGGTATTTTAAGGTGCCTTTGGACCAATCCACATTAAAATGTAAGGGAAAAAATTAGTAGAAATATTCAGAGCCTGTCCTACTTTCCAGAGTACCAGCTGCACACTTTAAAAATTTTATTGAAGAATATATACATACAGAAGAGTGCATATACCGAAAGTATGCATTGCTGTGACTTTTCACAGTGAACACACCTGTGCAAAAGCACCAGGATGGAGAAACAGATGACCAGCCCTCTAAGGCCCTCCTCATGCTTCTTTCCAGTCACTACCCCTCAACCAAGATGATCACTATCCTGATGGATTCGTTCTGCCTATTTTGTACTTTATATAAATAGACTCCTACGTTTTGTGTGTGTGTGTGTGCGCGCACCTGCCTTCTTTCACTCAACATTAATTTATGAAATTCAACCACATCACTTGTGAGTTGTAAGTCCTTTTGCCCCCTTTGTGTTCTATAGTGCATAATCGTATGAATATACAACAATTCATCTACCCATTCTATAACTGAAGAGTATTTGGGTTGTTTCCAATTTTTGGTAACTTTAGATAGTACTGCAATGAAAATTCTAATGCATACTTTTGGTGAAAGTATGTGCCTGTTTCTGAAGGATATATACATTTTTTCATATTTATATAAAGGAATGAAATTGCTGGATCACGAGATATGCCTATGTTCAGCTTTACTGGATAACACTAAATAATTTTTCGAAGTGATTTTATCCATTTACTTCCCACCAAACCAGTATGAAACTTCAGTTGGCTACAGAGCTGTCCAGTCTCAGTATTTCCTTTGCTTTTCATTGTAGCTCTTTTGCTACATGTGCAATGGCTACCTACTGTGATTTTTACTTGCATTCCCCACGTGTCCACTGTCAGAGATGCTTGCAGAGATACCTACGCTAATTCCGTGGTCATTTCCTAAGAAGTGATGTTCAAAGAAGGTATAGGTATTTTAGATCAAGTTCCCATAACCGTGAACTAATGACATTTTATCCTGGATCATCCGTTATTGTGAGAGGTTGTTTTAGCTGCACAATCTGAAGTTGTGACAACCCAAAGCAACTCCAGACACTGTTAAATGTCTGCAGCTGGAGGAAAAGGGCCAGATGGGAGTCTTCCTCGGTTGAAAACCATTGCTCTAGATCTGTTTAGCACATTCTTGGAGATGCATCCATCTCTGCGAGGTCTTAGAGGTTACACCATGATGGGAAATGTCTACATAGAACCAGCACAGCAAGAAAGCAGGACCCAGCGCAGCAGAGCAGGGGGCAAAGGAGGAGAGAGTCTATCAAGACCTTTGAGTTTGTCCCATGATTAAAGGGGCAAAAGTTCATTTGCAATACTTTAAGAATGTGCCGTTGCTTTGCCACCACCATTCCAACCGAAAATCTCTGAAATTCTTCTGCATGCTACGAGACCACATTGAATGGAAACACAGTCACTCAGAAAGCGTCCAGCCAGCCAGGACCTGCAGATCAGTAAAAAAGTAAGAAACTAAACAGCCGAGTTAGATTCCTTTCATTTTGTAAATTTGCAATATAAAAGGAAAGTTGCCAGAAGATGTTTTTCTTATTCATCTAGTTTAAAGCAAATATACTTTGAAGCCAGGGCTTTTTTTTTTTTTTTTTTTTTTTTTTAAATCAGAAAGGATATGTGTGTGTGTGTGTAATAGGAAGGGCACACAGGTATTGAAGTCTGAGGTAACCCAGCATGGCTGTGCAAGTCTGCTTGCATATGAACGGTCTACCGCTGTTCCTAAGTACACTAAGGTCTCCAGAGCCAGAGACAAAGATTTGGATCCTTGCTCTGCCACAAAATGCAGGTCATTCAATTTTGTTTTATCCCCTCGTATCTCAGTTTCCCCATCTGTAAAATATGGTTAACAAGACTAACCCAACTCACAGTGTTTTCTGAGGATTAATACGTTAATTATTACAAGGCACACAGAATACTTCCTGACCATTGGAATGCTTCATAAAAAATTGGCTAGAGCAGATTTTTCAACAATCCTGTGCAATAGGTACTATTATTATTTGGCTTTACAAAAAAAGACACTGGACTCAGAAAAGTGAAATATATTGCTCAGTGTCACACCTTTCACTTTAGAAGGGTTAGGTCTCAAGCCCAGGCTGTCCCGCTCAGGCTCTCTACTCATCAAGATGCCTCAGTTCTAACACCTACGGCCTGGCCTATGGCCCTCTCAGCTGCCCACCACTTCCTAAGAGTCTGACAGGAAATTTCTAATAAGAAACCCTGATGCTACTCCCCAGCTAAAAATCTCAAACACCTCATTCTTGTTTTCAATTTTAATTTTATTAAACTTTAAAATTTTTAATGCCGTAAGATAAAAGTTGCATCAATTTTAATAACTGCTAAAATTATATAAGCAAAACATATAAGCTATGCCATAAAATCAACTACTTTAAAAAAAAATCAGGCAGTCTTATTGAAAATGAGGAGCCTGACCAAATTAAATGAATTAATAAAGCCTTTCCTTCTTCCCTACCCTCTTAGGATTTGTTGTGGTGGTGGTAATTTCCTTGGCCAATCAAGCAATGTAAAAATATCACTTCTGCAGGTAGATTTGTGTGTGTGTGTGTGTCATTTAAGCAAAGTGGCATCGTGGGGGTAGAGCTGGGATCTCAGCATTTGAAAGGAAAAGAAGGTACCAATGGCATTAATAATAAATATGGTTTTATTCCATGCAAATTTTGCAAGACAAACGGGATCTCTGGACCTGATGATTTTTGAAAACCGTTTGCAAGACGTAATTATACTCCCAAGGAAAGTATTTGACTTGGGCCAGTCTCTCAGTGCAGAAAATCAAAGGAGAAAATCAGCGGGCCTTTGGGCTGAATAAAGGCTGACGAGGTCTTATAAGTTAATTAAAGTCAGATTTATACCCCTAAAGCCCCAGCTCATTCTGTAGACTTCCTAGGGCAATTCAAGCTTTGTTACCCATGGACTTGAACACACCAATCATCTTTTACTTAAAACTAAATCTTAGCTGTTTGAAAACAAAATTAAATATGTGGAGGCTTTTATGCTGGACCTCTTTGGAAAACCATGACAACTCTCCCCAAGATGGTGATCCCACCAAGGTCAGCAAGAGCTTTGGGTAACCCCAGGACTGTCTGAGCCTGGGTTCTTAATCCGGATCTCTTGCTTTTCAGAACCTCAATGTTTACCTCCACAAAGGCTTTATCCATTTGTTTTATGAGAGAGGTCAACAATTAGTCACAGATGGCATAAGAGAGAAGCTCAACACTTCCTGTAAGGCCACAGAAATTCTGCAAATCCAGGACCTAGCGTGGGTGCCAAAGTCTTAGGTCAGCACTCTGCATAAACATCTTCTATCTCCTAAGCCTAGGTCACTCTTGTCCACATTTCCTGTTACCCATAACTGACCCAATGGCTCGGAAGCTTTTCTATACATACTACCATGGTGCCTCTGATATCCCTAGCAAAAAGTACTTAGCAAACAATTATTCCCAAAAGAAATCTGCTCAAATTAGAGCAGAGAGACACACCAGAGATGCCCTATTTCTCAGCTTTATGAAAGAAAGAGCAAGAGGAGAAGGGCAAGTTCCAACAGCCCATTTGTCCTCCTCCTCACCTGACCTGCCCACAGAGAGCAAGCACCAATCACCAAGACAAGCTGCAGGTGGCTGGGTATGACGGAAGAGAAGTGAAGTGGCCACAATACTTGAGAGCTCTTACACCACCTTTCAGTGACTTTGGAAAAGCTGCATTAGCGTTTTCAGAGCACCTATCACTGGAGCAATTATTTATCTCACAGATTAGAGTACTGCCTCAGGACCACACCGGGAGCTAAAAATCCCCATCCCCATACTGCCCCAAGACCACTGAAATCTCTGAGGATGAAACCTTAGAAACCACAGCTATGGTTGCTTGTAATTTCCCCTGGAAAGTTTGTAATCAAGACTGTGAACCCCTGGTTTTGTGCATGATCTCAAAGGCACCAGAGCAGTCTCACCTAGAGCAACTTATACCTGGAGAGCTCACTGTTTGCAGTAATATGATTAAAATATATTAAATATATATGTATTAAACATTTATTAAATATGAAAATACTTATTACTAAAAATATTAAATATATACTGAAAGGTCTGCCAGCAACCCTCACCAGGTAAACATTTTCTCTTTGATAACATGACTTAGTTTTCTATAAATGCTTGTCTTCCATATAAACTGCTTTTACAGAAACACTACTGCCTAGGAAACACACTTTGCAAAAGTACCACAAATATATTATTTGCAAGAATTTTCCCTTGAGAAAGAGTACGATGATAGAAATCAGATTTTCTTCATGTTTCTCAATTCATGAGATTCTGGAATACATATTTCTCTTTCTCATGGATAATTTGATATCTAAATAAAAACAAAAATACCACTGTAAAATAGAATTTCCTAGATGGAAACATGAAGCTTGATAGTGAGGACAAAATAATTTTTTTCTGTCAATTACCATTACAATAAGTGGCATGTTTAAAAACCTGCAGATAGGCATAGCTCATCATTCAACTTTGCTGATTGACTGGACTGTCTGTATACTTATACTTTAGTGATATCATAGGTAGTTCCCAAGGTAAAGCTTGCTTGCAGATGTTGTGTTTCAAAATCCAGTCAACTTTCTCTGATTGCTCCCCAAAGCTATATTTGGAAAAGACTGCCCAGGATTAAAATGGGCATATCTATCCTGCCCTTAAGGATTATTTCTTTGACAATATCAGTAATGGTGATACTACTTATCGAATAGGATTATGACATTATTTAAACTTCAAGTACCTGACATCTGCAAGTTAAAATTCTAAGGAGTTCCATTAATTTGCTCAAATCACATAACAGTGAGGTTTAGGAATGAGGCACACTATTACTATTACCATATTCCAAGGGCAGAAACTGAATAAATAACTTACAAAAGTTAAATATATAAATATTTTGGGTGCCTGGGTGGCTCAGTGGGTTAAGCCTCTGCCTTCCATGCAGGTCATGATCCCAGGGTCCTGGAATCAAGCCCCACATCGGGCTCTCTGCTCAGAAGGGAGCCTGCTTCCCCCTCTCTCTCTGCCTGCCTCTCTGCCTACTTGTGATCTCTGTCTGTCAAATAAATAAATAAAATCTTTTTTTTAAAAAATTAATTAAATAAATATATTTATGTATAAATATAAATAACTTTATATTTAATATATATATAACTTACATATACTATAAATAACTTATTTATTTATAATAAATAACTTACAAAAAGTAAGAAAGCCAGCAAGAAACAGAACGGAGTTAAAACTAGAACTATTGGACCCTCGAATCCACAGGTTCAACCACTAGCATTGGCTATGGAAATTTTTTTTCTTTCTTGTGCAGGTGAAAGCCTAGTGGCCTCTGATGCTAGTTTCTGCCTCAGGGCTCAGACTTTCTTCACTTCAGGGAAAACTGCTGGAAAATTTTCTATGGTTACATCCTAGACTTGATGGAATCTACACCCAAACTACTTTCCAGTTTCCTCTGTGTAGACTCATATGAATTCTATCTTGAGTGAACCGTAGGCATTCTGACATTCTCAAATATGCTGAAAATTTCTATGCTTTTTATTATTTGTTCCTACTATTTCCTCTGAAAGGAATGGTCCTCTTCATTCCTACATCTATAAAATGCATACCTGTCACTAGATTCAGCTCAAAAGCTGCTGCTCCTATAAAGAATAATCAGAGTTTTTCTTAAATTGAAATATATCTGATATATAGTATCATCTAAATGTAGGATGTACACATGCAGATTTGATATAATTATATATTGTAATATGGTTGCCATTAAAGCAATTGTTAGCACTTTTATCATGTCACAGAATTATCATTTATTTTTTTGTGGTTGGAATATTTAAGATCTACTCTCTTAGCAAGTTTGATAATTATAATACAATGTCATTGACTATATTAAGTATACAGGGCATTAGCTCTCTAGGACTGACTTACTACCTACTGAAAGTTCGTACCCTTGAATAACCTCTCTCCTCTTCCTCCACATTCTAGTCCTTGGTAACTACCATTTTACTCCGGTTTTATGAGCTTGGCTTTTTTAGACTCTACATACAAGTGAAATCAAAATACTGTCTTTCTATGTCTGACTTATCTTACTTAGCATAATGTCCTCAAAGTCTATCCATGTTATTATAAATGCTGAATAATATTCCTTTCTATCTATTCATCCCTCCATCTATCTATCTACCTGAGCTTCTTTGGGGAACTATTTTCGCTCCTCTTTGATTTTATTGCATAGTTTCTTCTTTCTATCCTGAATATTGTTCACCATGCATATGCCTGTCTCAATGCTCTGTAAGTTCCTGAAAAGCCAGTACATGTCATCCAGAAGCCCTTGTTATATAATCCTATACCCCAAAAGATAACTTTCCTGATTTCTACCTACTTATATTTTGCCTGTTTTTGAATTTCACATGCATAGAAACATACTGTCTGTACTCTTTGTGTCTGATTTCTTTCATTCAACATTGTATTTGTGAGATCCACCTTTTTACGAGTAGTAGTATTTTGTTAACAATTCTATAGTATATAGTATAGTAGATAGTATTCCACTGTATGAATGTATTACCAGTATTGATCCATTTACCATTTAAGTTGTTTCCAGGTGGAGCCATTATGAATGGTGGTGTTATCAGCATTATTGTGCTGCACAGGTGCAAGCATTTCCACTAGGTATGTATCTAGGATTGAAATTAGTCCTATGGTAAACACATGTTCAATCGTAATAGATAATGACAGTTTCTCAAAGTTATTGTACTAGTTTAACTCCCAACGGTAGATAAGAGTTACAGTTGCTCAACATCTTCATAAAATCTCATTCTTAATTTATTCCATTCTTAACTTAAGCCATTCTTGTGAGTGTACAGCGGTGTCACATTGTGGCTTTAATTTGTGTTTCCTGATGAACAATGAGACTGCACATCTTTTACTGTGTTGACTAATGGGGTACCTTTTTTTAAAGCAACTATTCAAGTCCCTTGCCTATATTTGTATTGTGTTGACTTTACTTACTTTTAGAAATTCTTCATACATTATGCAACCAAACACTCTGCTAAGTTTTATACATTATAAATACTTTCTCCCAATCTGTGGTTTACTATTATCTTTTTACAAACAGAAGAATCTAACTTGAATGTCATTAACATAACAATCTTCTCATTTATGGTTAACAATGTTTTTTGTTTCACATAGTTATAGTTTCCTCATTTTCTTCTGTCAGTAATCAAAGCAGGATGCAATATATATTTTTCTTTTCCATATGCATTGTCCACTGACCAAACACCACTTACGGGTCTGCAGTGCTACCTGGGTCAAAAATCAAGTGTTTGGATGGATCCATATGGATGAATCTATTTCTCACTCTCTGTTCACTGAGTTAGGAGCTTATTTTTCCTTCTATCAATTCCACACTCTTTTAAATCCTGTAATTTTAAGCTAAGTTTTGATTCTCCATAGTGTATAATCTCCAGTTTTGTTCCTTTTCAAGATCTTCAGAACCATTTCTAAGCTTCTTCACATCCACACAAATTTTAGAATCATACAGTTTCCACCACCAAAATGTACTGGGATTTTTAATGGGACTATATGGAATCTACAAATCACTTTGAGAAAAGCTGATGTCTTTTTATTGTAACTTTTTATCATTAATGTGTTTAGATAGTCTTTAATTTTTAACAATGTTTTTAGTGTAATATTTCCTCATTTTCATTAAATTTACTCATAAATATTCAGTGTGTATTCTGATGCTAATATCAATGCTACTTTTTAAAACTAAAGTGTTTAATTTTGTGTTGGCAGGTGTATGAAGACACAATTTTTTTTCATAGTGACATTATATCCAATGACCTTGCTAAACTCACTTACTGAGCTGTAGATACTTAATTTCCATATTTATAACTATACCATTTTTCAGTTTTGACAGTTGGGAAGTTACTAAAGATTCAAGTTATATCCTGGATAGGCTTTGCTGAGGATCTTGCAATCACTGTGTGCGTGCATGGGTGCACGTGTGTGTGTAGGCGGGTGCACGTGTGTGTGTGTGTGTGGGCGCGCGTGCGCGCACATGTGCACATCTGAGTGAGAGATGTGGGAAATATTTTCCACTATATTAACCGTAATTGATGACTCCTTAATAAAAATTTAAATTATGCCCTGAAGTAATACAAGCAATCTTTATTTGGGGTTTACTAATACATATTCTCTAACTCACGCGTACATACAGTTAACAGATATGTATACATATAGTCAAGAGGTATTCAAATTCCTTAAAATTTGTTGGTGCCTATTTCTTTTTATACAAAATACCATAGGTTAAAAAATAGTGACAGGGAAGTGTTAGAGTGGGCAGATGATTTGCTTAAGGTAAATGTTTTTCTGAAGTTTAAATATTTTAATCAATCTAAGGTACTTTATCCTCTTAAAAATGTACTGGTGTGTCTAGTAATCTATTAAACAGACATGTTCACACTCTGGATAATAACCTGCATTATCAAGGTGTTCTTCATAGCTTATTAACAATAAAAACTATTATGAAACATATAAGTATCTAACACGAGGTATAAATAAACAAATTATGGACCATCTTTACTATGAAGTATTAAATAATTTTTAAAATGGTTTAATTATTAAATATTAAGTGAAATTTTAAGTGAAAAATCTAAATTATGAGAACTTTATATACCGTGTGATCTCAACAGAAGCAAAGAAGGAAAAAAAGTAGGGACTAGTTCTCTTCAGGTTTAGGGATTAGAGGTGATTTTTATTTTCTTCTTTATTTTTATATTTTAACTGGTTTAGAATTAATTTACTTTAGTCAAAATAGTTAATCAAAATTATAAAAACAAAATAGTTGATATTATTCACATTATAACATACTTGAAACCTCAGTCGCATATAAAGGCTCCATGACAATTCTTTCAAGATAGATTAGTGATCCATTTCGTAAGGGCTATGAGTGTGTAACATTTAATTTAATTCTTTTAAAGATACACAAATCTCACTTTTGTTCAATAGACAATGTCGTAAATAAGGAAGTAATTACCTTCCAGATCTCCCTAGCAGCCTTTGACTGTCTTAATGTCAACCCTAAGGGTATATCAACACAAGGTAAGTTAAAGTAATTAGCTTAAGAACTTAGGCCAAAGCATGCTCTTAAAAAAATACCAGATGTTGGGGCTGAATGGCCAAGATTATTTGTCAATATTGATCAAATTTCCCAGCTAGTTGTTTAACCTCTGCTCTTGTCTGCCTTTGAATATACATATGGCTTTGGGTAGTCAAAAAACAATGTGGTTATATATTTCACTTTCTCTACACCTGTATTTATACTCAATTTATTTAGATATCATGCCAAAATAACTAGTCTAAGAGTGAAAAACATAACCCAGGAACAAAAACATTGTTTGACATTATGAAACTTATTACTATAATGCATCCCATTAATTGGCCAAATATTATCAACCACAAAGCCCATGATTATCCAAATAGAAGATGCAAAGGAATTTGATTATATTTAATACCTATTTCAGATGAAAACTCTAAAAACCAAAAATGTAAAAATACGATTTAATATGATACAGAATTTCTATCTCAAGTCAATAAAGAGCATTGAGTCAGGACAGGTGAATTCAAAGAGCCAACCGCTATCATTTCACCTTAGTATGGAAGTACTGGGCAATGAAATATGACATGAAATATAAATGCAAGCAATACATTCTGCAAAAGAAGGAAAGGAAGAGAAAGGAGGGGAGGGGAGGAAATTTTTGGAGAACTGCTTTAGTTATTTGCGGGCAATATCTAGTTTGATATCTGTTCCATGTTATATACCAAAATAAAGTCAAAGAGAATTAAAAATCAAATATCAGAAAATAATGTAAAACACTGAAAAAAATATTAAAGCGAAGACTAATCAAATCTTTGGTGATAAAACGTCTTGCTAAATCAAACACGATGGAAGAAATAAAAAAGGGAAATATTTAACTCCTCAAATTTGCCCCTATGTAAGCATAATTAATGATAACATATTCAAACAAATTGCAATACATGTGCAACAAATGCCACTCTTGAATAATAGCTTTATTATATGCAGAAATCAATGAGAAAGTCACTAAAATCCCAATGGATAAGTGAGATAAGCACTGGAATACAACCCATAAAAGGGTATACAAGTTTCTTACAAAATTAACAGAGAGGATTTAAAATGAGAATATCCACTTCAGAACCACTTAAGAATGTGGTTAAACCAAAATTAACTTTTCCCTTTATTATTTAAGAAATTACTGAATTGATTACCTTTGTCAAGTATTTTTCTAGCAGCTAAGTATACGCTGTCTAATAAGACAAAGTCCCCATCTTCCTTAAATTTATATTCTAGTGGAAGACACAGACTAACAGTAAAAATAAACAATGCAATTTATATAATGATAAATACTGTGGAGAAATGCGAACAAAGGAATGGGTTAGAAAGTGAATGGGTTGTGGATGGGGTCAGTGTTTCCTGGGATCCTTTAAGAAATGCCCCCCTGCTATGGTGAGTGCTGTGAAATGTGTAAGCCTGATGATTCACAGACCTATACCCCTGGGGCAAATAATACATTATACGTTAATTAAAAAAAAGGAAAAATGAAAAAATCAAACAAAAAGAAAAGAAATGCCCCCCTACATGACTTTTGGGCATGCCATCAGAGAAAAGAGTAAGGACACAGCCCTATGATAGAAACAAAGGTGGGGGCTGGAAGAGGCACAAAGGCCAGCATGCTCCTGCTTGTGCTCGGGGAGAGCCAGCAGGGAAAAGTGATAGAAAGGAAGTGGGACAGAAGCGCAAGGGGAACATCATGCAGGGCTGGCTCAGGGAATTCCATCTTTCCTAAGGCTGGATGCTGTACAAATGGCAAACCTTTTTTTAGGAGGTAAAATTGGCAATGCTATTTATAAAAAAAAAAAAAAGTATTTATATTTAACACAGTGATTCCACTTACGGGAATATATTTTAAGAAACTCTTTCTCTCTCATGTCCTATGGTGATTAGTTCAAACATTTTCAGCTTTCAGAAATTCCTTACCCCCTCTACCCCTTTCATCCCCCTTCCTCCTAGAGGATGAACTAAAGCACTTTTGTTTTAGCAAAAATGATCCGTTAGTAGAAACTCCTGGAAGTCTGCGTTTGGAGCCAGCATCTCATCTGTATACCCATCCTGGCCTGGTATCTCCCTTCCTCCCTGTGGAGGTGCCCTCCTGCTGGCCCCTGCTTCTCTCTTCAGCAGACTGGGACCTTTGACTCCCTCTTCCTCCTCTGGAATCCTAGTAATTATTTCTTCTCCATTATTTTTCCTTCTGTTTCCTTCTATTTCTTCTTCTATGCAAACTTCTTCCACTTTTCCAGTGCAGCTCCCTGCCAAAATCATTCATTGTTGAAGTAACAGAACAAAAACCTTCCCTTTCCTCCTCACTCCTGTCTCTTAGCCAACCTTTCTCAAAACGACAATCTACTTTTACTGACACAACATCCTCGTTTCCATTCATTCCCATAGTTCCTGCCATCTTGCTTTTGCTCCCGTGCTTGCATCGGAAACTGCCCTGGAAAATACCACCAACATTCTCTTTGTTACTACATGCTTTTTATATCCAGCCTTTTGCTGTGGGTATGCTGCAGGGGTGGCCTTCTTCAGAGGAGCCCGGAAAGCCACCAAGGAAGTATGAACTGTGGGTCCTAAATGTTTTATTATCCTCTCTGTAATGAGCCCTTAAATTACTTTATTTTGCACTATTCTTGGTGGAGGTATTAAAAGCCACTTTTAAAATATTGTTTGTAATACCTTAGTTTAGATTAACTCCGTGTATAAATCCTAGGGGAAAAACACACACACAGGTCCAGGTAATGGGTCAACAAGCAAACAACCTGTGATTAGAAAGGAAGGCTTCTGAGTGTAGGCAGCATGCGGAGGTTCTGACTCCAGAGGACAAAGCCTGAAAACCTCTAGAACATAACTGTGTCACACTGGTCACTGAGATGAAGGAAAAAACACATCAAATGATAAGGGAGGGCTGAAGACATACTTTGTATTTTTGTTCTTTTGTTTTTTACAGTATAGTCTAATGACCTACTAAAAGGTGGAGTATGTATGTACCTGATGTTTACTTGGAGAAAGATCTGTCTTTGTTCTTGTCTAACTAAGGACTCTATCCTTGTTAATTTGATATTGTAAATAGGCTGTTTTATGAGAAAGAAAGAAAGAGAGAGTCAGAAAGAAAGAAATAAAGAGTGAGCATTCACTCAGGCAAGAGATGCCACCTTCTATTCATTTCTGATGCATCTAGTGTTCTAACATTTACAGCCAGCCAAACTGCAGGATAAAGTACATACAGTAAAATTATACAGACTTGCAAAAATTCTGATTTGAATTCAGGGTATTAATAGCAGAAGGAATGTTCTTCTGGGAGTAATCTAAGTGTTATATTTACCTTTGGTTTGAGAATATTTGCAATGAGGAATTTCAAATGCAAATATTTTAAAAGCATAGTGTGTTGGTAGAGAGACACTGTGGGTACTTCTGTTTTCCTTAAAAAAAAAAAAAAGGTTTTCTTGACTTTTTATTGGAATCCTAATGAGACCATAATTACGACAGCAAAAGGGGGGATGCAGCTGTTAAAAGCTTGGTGTTACTGTACATATAGTCTCTGCATTAAATTAAAAAAAAAACTAAAGCCATTCAACAGAGGAGGAAAAAAGATGATTTAGCAAAGCAAACCTTGAATACTTACATCCTTGGTATGCATGAATTTTTTCAATGCAGATTTTTTGAAATTTGGCTATCCTGTTTCCTCTTAACTATTCTTTTCATTTTAATTAGACCATAGTATAAAACACTTTAAAAGAAGACTCGCCTTTGTTTTGTCCCTTCCACACACACCCAACTTCCCCATACCTGTTAAATGTTATGGTTATGAAACTAAACATCTCCAAAGGCTAAAAGCCCAATTATTTTCTTGGCTCCGACCCTGTTTGGAAGTTCTGGATGTCTGTGTACGGAGAGGGTACTTCTTTCAAAACAGGACTTATGATTACAAAGACTTTCACTTTCTGGCTCAAAGAAGATAGTTGTATTTTTGCTACACTTGACCACAGGAAGCCTTATTTCTCTTGAACAGGTGACCATGATTAATTGGATAAAATTTAATTTTTAATTAAATGGTTCCAAAGGGGTGTCCTAATTCTTCTAGTCATGTCTAGGACCTGGACTCAAACAAATAAATGCTTTTTATCGAAAAAGAGAACACTCAGAGTAGATCCATAAAAAAAAAAAAAAAAAAAACCAAAAAAGCAAAAAACAAAAAAAATTAAAAATAAAACCAAACATGCTCAGTAATGGTACTTGTTAACTTGATAGACATTTTCAATTGGAAATTCTAATAGTGAAATCTAAACCAAATCCTCCCTCTTTTTTTTTTTTTTTTTCCTGCTTCTCTAGTTAAGTAAATGAAGCCCTGTGCCTTAGCAAAAAAGTGGAAGAAATAAGACTAGCAAAGAAGCAGGAGTCTGCCCAGGACTGTAACACAGTTGACTGCTGACCCTGTTCTGTTCCCACGCTACCACCCAGCACTTCCTCAAGAGCACTGCAAGGGTATGTCCTCCAGTTCCACTCCATAGCCTTCAGGAAAGAGTCAAGAGCACTGACGGCCTTCTTACAACTCACTGTGCACGAAAGGGGAAGATGCTATTACCAAGTCTAATAAAATACACTTGTGTCTCCAACCCTGATCACCATGAGTCGCCACCACAACAAGCAGAAGAGCAAGCTTTCACACTGCTATCTTAGAAACTAGATTTATTTCTCAGCTCTGTGGAAACTGAGCTGTCATCATTTCTAGAGTTTAGCAAGTCTTATATAACACTGTGCTCTTAGTTTGGTGACTGTCAGCTTACATTACAGATGAATAATGCATGTCTGAACTAGCTATTGTCAGAGGGCTGTTACCTTGTCACAAATGATACAACAGACGCGTTTTCATGGGAGCTGAGGTTACATTAGACAGAGTTCTGGTATTTCATGAAGAGGATAAAAGTTGCTTTTCGTACAGTTACTAGTTGAAGATAGTTATATTTATTTCAGGATTTTTTTTCTAAGTCAGTTGCTAAATTTGATGGATGCAGCATATCCCACTGTAATCCGGTTTTTGGATTCTGACCTACCCTACAGCTCTCCTGCTCCTGACACTGACATGTGTTTCTCGCCCATTCTTAGCTCACAAAAAGAATACCAATTACAAAGACGAAATGTAGCTCTCCTCTTTTCTTCGAGATCTATCAGCGGTCAGACCGTCCTGAAAGGGGCACAATAACCATTGCCCTGACAGGTCCGTGAGAAATACGGATACGGGAGGTGATGTTTGTTTTGACTGCCAGATGGGCTTATACTGCGCTCATTGCCTTATCCTGTTTCTTCTCTATTTGTTTATGGAAAAAAGCAGTTGTATGCCACACTTGTGGAACCATGAGCCACTGAAACAGAAGGTTACACCATCCAATTTTTCTTGGGGGGCATGGCCCAGGAACATGCCTTCCTTCAGACCCACTCCACATCATATCGTGTATACGTAAGAACTCACAACGTATCTGGAGAATCCAAAAGAAGCAGTAGTAAGACTACAGTGTCCTCTACGGTAACCCTTCAAAAGGATCACTCTCAACCCCTACTAAATTTTCCTTTTTTAATAGTAGGATTTTTTTCTGATTTCAAAGTAAGATATATTTATGCTGAAAAAATATTTAAAAAGAACAAAGCATAAAATTAGAATAACCCCAACATCCAGAGATAACTGGATGTAATCCAGTTGTCAACCTTTAAGTGTGTGTGTGTGTGTGTGTGTGTGCACGCATGCCCTTTAAAAAATAACTTGTCATAAGTAACATATTCATATTATTCTGATATTTCTCAGATTATACATCTTCACCGAGCAAATAACAATATGATTTTTAATTGGATTCTAAAAGACATAAACATCTGTGTCATCATTTACTTAGTCATTCTTAATGCTTTTGGACATTAAGTAATTTCCCACACTGGCACCTTTATTACTGTCACTATCAGAAGCAAAGTCTTTTGCAATCACTGATCTCT
The DNA here is from genome assembly GCF_011764305.1 of Mustela putorius furo. Classification (NCBI taxonomy): domain Eukaryota; kingdom Metazoa; phylum Chordata; class Mammalia; order Carnivora; family Mustelidae; genus Mustela; species Mustela putorius. The sequence continues at coordinate 12,283,498 of NW_025421399.1, forward strand.
GAATACACTGAGTTCCTACAGCCTTAGATTATCAATATCCACTGCAGAAAATCACCAGGAGAGATAAAAAGGTTTGGGGATTATAATTCAGCCAACTTGCTTCTTAATGCTTTACTTTGAGAGTCTACTGTTGCCTTATCTTTGGGTCCTTCTTGTCCTTCTAGAACTATGTCTATGTCCACTTCTCCTTGTCTCAGCTTTGCCTCATTTTTGTTTGTTTGTTTGTTTGTTTGTTTGTTTCTTGACTTTCTGGATCTATTTCAGCATCGACCAAATTCTGGCTTATCATATCCCCAAGCCTCAGTCCCGCTAGCTAACCCCATTCTACTATGCCCTAGCGTCACACCTGCTATAACCAGAGAGCTTTGCTTTACCTCTAATTATTCACTCATCTCCCATGAGCCACTCTGTCTTACTCTGCTTGAGTGGCCATAATAAAATACCATAGATAAAGGGACTTCAACACTTCTAATGTATTTTTCTCACACTCCTAGAGGCTGGGAAGTCTGAAATCAATGTGGCAGCAGGGTCTTTGTCTGATGAGACCCTCTCTCTTTGGGCTGCAGACCACTGCCCTCTCACCATGTCTTCTCATGGCCTTTCCTTGGTTGCATGCATGAGAAAAGAGATCTCTCTTCCTTTTCTTATAAGGCCATTCATCCTAACAAATTGGAACCCTCACCCGCCCCCGGTGTGACCTCATTTAACCTTAATTACCCCCTAGAAGACTTTTCCCCAAATTCATTGCAGGGTTAGGGCTGCAACATATGAATTTAGAGAGGAGGCAACTCTGCCCATAGCATCCCCTTCAGATAATGCGCAGATTTCATCAATACCTTGACTATTCCAAATTCTTTCATAGAGAAAATGCTCAGACTTCCCAAATGATAGCAGCATCACTCCAAAAGCAGGTCAGGTTTACACACCTAGTGTAATCAGCTGCCCTGGATTCATGTTCAACTCCAGCCATGTTCAACTCCAAGAAAGGGGACTCTCACAAACTTTCAGACGATCCTTCACGGATTGTCCGCCAGCTTGTTTCTCTGCCTTAAACATGGCACACCTCAGACACCACTTCTGATTACAAACCTGTCTGGCTCCCAAGTCACAAAACAGCAGCAAATATGAACTAGTCAATGTTTTATGGTCATGATTAAACTGCACATTTACAAATGAAAGGTAACACTTAAAATCAGGTCCCAATTTCTCAAAGCTGCATTAATATTTATAAAATGATTATTGCAGACAGGCACATTCTTTTATTGCTTATTAAGGCACACAATATGCACACAGGACCAGTAAATTCTTTTTTTTTTTTTTTTTTTTTTTTTTAATTTTTTATTTTTTTAAACATATATTTTTATCCCCAGGGGTACAGGTCTGTGAATCACCAGGTTTACACACTTCACAGCACTCACCAAAGCACATACCCTCCCCAATGTCCATAATCCCACCCCCTTCTCCCAAACCCCCTCCCCCCGGCAACCCTCAGTTTGTTTTGTGAGATTAAGAGTCACTTATGGTTTGTCTCCCTCCCAATCCCATCTTGTTTCATTTATTCTTCTTCTACCCACTTAAGCCTCCATGTTGCATCACCACTTCCTCATATCAGGGATATCATATGATAGTTGTCTTTCTCTGCTTGACTTATTTCGCTAAGCATGATACGCTCTAGTTCCATCCATGTTGTTGCAAATGGCAAGATTTCATTTCTTTTGATGGCTGCATAGTATTCCATTGTGTATATATACCACATCTTCTTGATCCATTCATCTGTTGATGGACATCTAGGTTCTTTCCATAGTTTGGCTATTGTGGACATTGCTGCTATAAACATTCGGGTGCATGTGTCCCTTTGGATCACTACATTTGTATCTTTAGGGTAAATACCCAATAGTGCAATTGCTGGGTCATAGGGCAGTTCTATTTTCAACATTTTGAGGAACCTCCATGCTGTTTTCCAGAGTGGCTGCACCAGCTTGCATTCCCACCAACAGTGTAGGAGGGTTCCCCTTTCTCCGCATCCTCGCCAGCATCTGTCATTTCCTGACTTGTTGATTTTAGCCATTCTGACTGGTGTGAGGTGATATCTCATTGTGGTTTTGATTTGTATTTCCCTGATGCCGAGTGATATGGAGCACTTTTTCATGTGTCTGTTCGCCATCTGGATGTCTTCTTTGCAGAAATGTCTGTTCATGTCTTCTGCCCATTTCTTGATTGGATTATTTGTTCTTTGGGTATTGAGTTTGCTAAGTTCTTTATAGATTCTGGACACTAGTCCTTTATCTGATATGTCGTTTGCAAATATCTTCTCCCATTCTGTCAGTTGTCTTTTGATTTTGTTAACTGTTTCCTTTGCTGTGCAAAAGCTTTTGATCTTGATGAAATCCCAGTAGTTCATTTTTCCCCTTGCTTCCCTTGCCTTTTGCGTTGTTCCTAGGAAGATATTGCTGCGGCAGAGGTCGAAGAGGTTGCTGCCCGTGTTCTCCTCAAGGATTTTGATGGATTCCTTTCGTACATTGAGGTCCTTCATCCATTTTGAGTCTATTTTTGTGTGTGGTGTAAGGAAATGGTCCAATTTCATTTTTCTGCATGTGGCTGTCCAATTTTCCCAGCACCATTTATTGAAAAGGCTGTCTTTTTTCCATTGGACATTCTTTCCTGCTTTGTCGAAGATTAGTTGACCATAGATTTGAGGGTCTATTTCTGGGCTCTCTATTCTGTTCCATTGATCTATGTGTCTGTTTTTGTGCCAGTACCATGTTGTCTTGATGATGACAGCTTTGTAATAGAGCTTGAAGTCCGGAATTGTGATGCCACCAACGTTGGCTTTCTTTTTCAATATCCCTTTGGCTATTCGAGGTCTTTTCTGGTTCCATATAAATTTTAGAATTATTTGTTCCATTTCTTTGAAAAAGATGGATGGTACTTTGATAGGAATTGCATTAAATGTGTAGATTGCTTTAGGTAGCATAGACATTTTCACAATATTTATTCTTCCAATCCAGGAGCATGGAACATTTTTCCATTTCTTTGTGTCTTCCTCAATTTCTTTCATGAGTACTTTATAGTTTTCTGAGTATAGATTCTGTGTCTCTTTGGTTAGGTTTATTCCTAGGTATCTTATGGTTTTGGATGCAATTGTAAATGGGATTGACTCCTTAATATCTCTTTCTTCTGTCTTGCTGTTGGTGTAGAGAAATGCAACTGATTTCTGTGCATTGATTTTATATCCTGACACTTTACTGAATTCCTGTATAAGTTCTAGCAGTTTTGGAGTGGAGTCTTTTGGGTTTTCCACATATAGTATCATATCATCTGCAAAGAGTGATAATTTGACTTCTTCTTTGCCGATTTGGATGCCTTTAATTTCCTTTTGTTGTCTGATTGCTGAGGCTAGGACCTCTAGTACGATGTTGAATAGCAGTGGTGATAATGGACATCCCTGCCGTGTTCCTGACCTTAGCGGAAAAGCTTTCAGTTTTTCTCCATTGAGAATGATATTTGCGGTGGGTTTTTCATAGATGGCTTTGATGATATTGAGGTATGTGCCCTCTATCCCTACACTTTGAAGAGTTTTGATCAGGAAGGGATGTTGTACTTTGTCAAATGCTTTTTCAGCATCTATTGAGAGTATCACATGGTTCTTGTTCTTTCTTTTATTGATGTGTTGTATCACATTGACTGATTTGCGGATGTTGAACCAACCTTGCAGCCCTGGAATAAATCCCACTTGGTCGTGGTGAATAATCTTTTTAATGTACTGTTGAATCCTATTGGCTAGTATTTTGTTGAGTATTTTCGCATCTGTGTTCATCAAGGATATCGGTCTATAGCTCTCTTTTTTGGTGGGATCCTTGTCTGGTTTTGGGATCAAGGTGATGCTGGCCTCATAAAATGAGTTGGGAAGTTTTCCTTCCATTTCTATTTTTTGGAACAGTTTCAGGAGAATAGGAATTAGTTCTTCTTTAAATGTTTGGTAGAATTCCCCCGGGAAGCCGTCTGGCCCTGGGCTTTTGTTTGTTTGGAGATTTTTAATGACTGTTTCAATCTCCTTACTGGTTATGGGTCTGTTCAGGCTTTCTATTTCTTCCTGGTTCAGTTGCGGTAGTTTATATGTTTCTAGGAATGCATCCATTTCTTCCAGATTGTCAAATTTATTGCCGTAGAGTTGCTCATAGTATGTTCTTATAATAGTTTGTATTTCTTTGGTGTTAGTTGTGATCTCTCCTCTTTCATTCATGATTTTATTTATTTGGGTCCTTTCTCTTTTCTTTTTGATAAGTCGGGCCAGGGGTTTATCAATTTTATTAATTCTTTCAAAGAACCAGCTCCTAGTTTCGTTGATTTGTTCTATTGTTTTTTTGGTTTCTATTTCATTGATTTCTGCTGATCTTTATGATTTCTCTTCTCCTGCTGGGCTTAGGGTTTCTTTCTTGTTCTTTCTCCAGCTCTTTTAGGTGTAGGGTTAGGTTGTGTACCTGAGACCTTTCTTGTTTCTTGAGAAAGGCTTGTACCGCTATATATTTTCCTCTCAGGACTGCCTTTGTTGTGTCCCACAGATTTTGAACCGTTGTATTTTCATTATCATTTGTTTCCATGATTTTTTTCAATTCTTCTTTAATTTCCCGGTTGACCCATTCATTCTTTAGAAGGATACTGTTTAGTCTCCATGTATTTGGGTTCTTTCCAAACTTCCTTTTGTGGTTGAGTTCTAGCTTTAGAGCATTGTGGTCTGAAAATATGCAGGGAATGATCCCAATCTTTTGATACCGGTTGAGTCCTGATTTAGGACCGAGGATGTGATCTATTCTGGAGAATGTTCCATGTGCACTAGAGAAGAATGTGTATTCTGTTGCTTTGGGATGAAATATTCTGAATATATCTGTGATGTCCATCTGGTCCAGTGTGTCATTTAAGGCCTTTATTTCCTTGCTGATCTTTTGCTTGGATGACCTGTCCATTTCAGTGAGGGGAGTGTTAAAGTCCCCTACTATCATTGTATTATTGTTGATGTGTTTCTTTGATTTTGTTATTAATTGGTTTATATAGTTGGCTGCTCCCACATTGGGGGCATAGATATTTAAAATTGTTAAATCTTCTTGTTGGACAGACCCTTTGAGTATGATATAGTGTCCTTCCTCATCTCTTATTATAGTCTTTGGCTTAAAATCTAATTGATCTGATATAAGGATTGCCACTCCTGCTTTCTTCTGATGTCCATTAGCATGGTAAATTCTTTTCCACCCCCTCACTTTAAATCTGGAGGTGTCTTCGGGCTTAAAATGTGTTTCTTGGAGGCAACATATAGATGGGTTTTGTTTTTTTATCCATTCTGATACCCTGTGTCTTTTGACAGGGGCATTTAGCCCATTCACATTCAGGGTAACTATTGAGAGATATGAATTTAGTGCCATTGTATTGCCTGTAAGGTGACTGTTACTGTATATGGTCTCTGTTCCTTTCTGGTCTACCACTTGTAGGCTCTCTCTTTGCTTAGAGGACCCCTTTCAATATTTCCTGTAGAGCTGGTTTGGTATTTGCAAATTCTTTCAGTTGTTGTTTGTCCTGGAAGCTTTTAATCTCTCCTTCTATTTTCAATGATAGCCTAGCTGGATATAGTATTCTTGGCTGCATGTTTTTCTCGTTTAGTGCTCTGAAAATATCATGCCAGCTCTTTCTGGCCTGCCAGGTCTCTGTGGATAAGTCAGCTGCCAATCTAATATTTTTACCATTGTATGTTACAGACTTCTTTTCCCGGGCTGCTTTCAGGATTTTCTCTTTGTCATTGAGACTTGTAAATTTTACTATTAGGTGACGGGGTGTGGGCCTATTCTTATTGATTTTGAGGGGCATTCTCTGAACCTCCTGAATTTTGATGCTCGTTCCCTTTGCCATATTGGGGAAATTCTCCCCAATAATTCTCTCCAGTATACCTTCTGCTCCCCTCTCACTTTCTTCTTCTTCTGGAATCCCAATTATTCTAATGTTGTTTCGTCTTATGGTGTCACTTATCTCTCGAATTCTCCCCTCGTGGTCCAGTAGCTGTTTGTCCCTCTTTTGCTCAGCTTCTTTATTCTCTGTCATTTGGTCTTCTATATCACTAATTCTTTCTTCTGCCTCATTTATCCTAGCAGTTAGAGCCTCCATTTTTTTTGATTGCACCTCATTAATAGCTTTTTTGATTTCACCTTGGTTAGATTTTAGTTCTTTTATTTCTCCAGAAAGGGCTTTTATATCTCTCGAGAGGGTTTCTCTAATATCTTCCATGCCTTTTTCGAGCCCGGCTAGAACCTTGAGAATTGTCATTCTGAACTCTAGATCTGACATATTACCGATGTCTGTATTGATTAGGTCCCTAGCCTTCGGTACTGCCTCTTGTTCTTTTATTTGTGTTGAATTTTTACGTCTTGTCATTTTGTCCAGATAAGAGTAAATGAAGGGGCAAGTAAAATACTAAAAGGGTGGCAACAACCCCAGGAAAATATGCTTTAACCAAATTAGAAGAGATCCAAAATCGTGAGTGGGGAGAATGGGGATAAAAAGAGGTTCAAAAAGGAAGAAAGAAAGAAAAAAACAAAAAGAAAAGAAAAAGAAAAAAAAAAAAAGAAAAGAAAAGAAAAGAATTTTTAAAAAAAGAAAACACCTAAGAAAAATGTAAAAAATATATATATATATTAGATAAACTAGTAACAAATCGTTAAAAAAGAAAAAGGTAACAGTTAAAAAAAAAAATTTTACCCGAAGGCGAGAAAAAAAAAAATGAAAAAGAAAAAATTAAATTAACTGCAAGACTAAAAAAAAAATCACAGGAAAAAAGCCATGAGTTCCGTGCTTGGCTTTCTCCTCCTCTGGAATTCTGCTGCTCTCCTTGGTATTGAAACCGCACTCCTTGGTAGGTGAACTTGGTCTCGGCTGGATTTCTTGTTGATCTTCTGGGGGAGGGGCCTGTTGTAGTGATTCTCAAGTGTCTTTGCCCCAGGCGGAATTACACCGCCCTTACCCGGGGCCGGGGTGAGTAATCCGCTCGGGTTTGCTTTCAGGAGCTTTTGTTCCCTGAGCGCTTTCCGTAGAGTTCCAGAGGACGGGAATACAAATGGCGGCCTCCTGGTCTCCGGCCCGGAGGAGCCGAGAGCCCAGGGCCCCACTCCTCAGTGCGCCCTCCGAGAACAGCGCCCAGTTACTCCCGTCTGCCTGACCTCCGGCCGCGCTCCGAGCTCACAGAGCCTGCGACCGGTTCAAGGTAACACGGAGCTGCGAGCTCACTGTCGGCTCTGTCTCTGTAGCCGACTTTCCCGTTCCAATACCCGCAAGCTCTGCGACACTCAGACACCCCCGATCCTTCTGTGACCCTGCGGGACCTGAGGCCACGCTGACCCTGCGTGGGCTTCGCCCCGGTTTAGCCTCTGGAGCGATGTCCCTCAGCGGAACAGACTTTTAAAAGTCCTGATTTTGTGCGCGGTTGCTCCGCCGCTTGCCGGGAGCCGGCCCCTCCCCCCGGGGTCTATCTTCCCGTCGCTTTGGATTCACTTCTCCGCTGGTCCTACCTTTCAGAAAGTGGTTGTTTTTCTGTTTCCAGAATTGCTGTTCTTCTTCTCTTCGATCTGCCGATGGATTTTCAGGTGTTTGCAATCTTTAGATAAGCTATCTAGCTGATCTCCGGCCAGCTGAAGCAGTCTCAGCTTGCTACTTCACCGCCATCTTGACTCCTCCCTGCTGAGAACCAGCACACCCCGCCGAGGTCCAGCTGTCCATGTCGGTGTTCGGCAGAAACAAGACAGACAACCTCCTTGTCTTTGTGAAGCTCACACTTTGGAGAGAGCAAAACCGACAAACATCTATGTCCTTCCAGGACCAGTAAATTCTTAATTATCATAGAGGTTGAAGGCCATGGTTCCTCAGTTTCTTAGCATTGTCCCGACAACTTCGCACCTTCTGAGGCCTCTTTAATGGATAAGCTTCTGGTCTTTTTCACTTTCCTGCCTTTCTGTTCCCAAGAGATGCTACCTTAAGAGTTATCCTGTGAGAGAAAGGAGTGGAACCATGATTTTGCCTTATGATGTCATGAATTAAATGGAGCAAAATGGCCCATCAGCAGCTGAACAGCATCATCCAGCTTTTCTATGAATTTTCCAATTTCTCTCCCCCAAATCCCACCCATGGCTATTTCCACCAGACCACCACCATAGTCTATTATTAGCCAATATAAGGCCTATAATATCTCAATGGAATTTTTGTAGGGGTAAAAAATCACATACTTATATAAAAGAGGTGGGAATTGATTTACATGGCGATAGCATGAGCTCTAAAGCAATACAATATTTTAGAAATATTCATTAGTCCAAAAGGAAACTTTAAAATGGCAAAACTGAACTAACCCTACCAGCTGGCAATGTAACAGAGAGGGGATAACACATTTGGCCAAGTCGTATCCGTCTGAGCTTTGAGACTACATAATCTCGGGCCCTTTTGTAGGCTCAGGTTCCTTTTGCACTTGGCAGAATGTTATTTCCTGATGCACAGAAATCAAGAAAATGGATTTTGGGAAGTACTCAGAGGGCCCCAACAGTATCACATAGCTTTTTACAAAACATTTTGATGAACTAACTTGAAATTCATCAGAAATGTATAGATTATATTTATTTCATGAAAACATTCTTTTCATAGAATTATACAATATGAAGGGAACTTAGAGATTATTAAGTCTAAATCTCTCATCTTACAGATGAAAGTATTAAAGCAAAGTGAAATTAGGTGTTTGTGGTTGATCAGCTATATGCTTAGAAAAGATGTTAGTTGACTGGAAAATATTATTGCCTCTGTGTGGAATGGATTCAGTTATAACTTCTATGGATGGGAAGTTAATAGAAACTGTTGATAATGACAAGCGCAGAGGTGGAAGAAGGGGCAACCCTAATGTATTATGAATTCAGAGCATAAAAAATATACATCAACTCCATAATATTTCCACAGCCTGCTATGGGGGCTCAAATTCTCACTGTTAGCATCATCTCATGCAATTTTAGATTTTTATCACTACAGAAACGTTCAGGTATATGCAAATTTATATATGTACACTGAAGGCTATAATTCATTAGCTCATTATATTAGCCTAAATTGGATTATCAACATATGTTAAGTATGAGATAGGACAAGCAGACACATTCACTGGGAAAAAAAAAAAAACACAAGGGAAACTTAAGAGCTCTGGCATCTATTCCATCTGCCTAAGAAAAGATGGTACAACGGACGGAATGTACGGGAGAGTTTGGATTTGTAAGGACAGTGTGGCAGGAATAGGAAGAAGGGATTTATAAAACTCAAAAATGCCAAAGAAAAACTTTACTTTCTTGGTCATTCAGATAGGTTGACAGGCACCTATTTAATTAATGGGAAATATTAAATTCATTTTAAGCAAGCAAACATGAAAGGAAATCAGTAGTGGATTAAATAGCAATCTGTTTAAGGAAAAGAACATGGAACTTAGGGTCAGACAGACACAGCTTTAAAGCATATCTTTCATCTACCAGCTACATGATCTTGGGCAAAACACTTAAATGGGAGCACCACTCTCTTCATGTGTAAAACAAGAATAATAGTACTTTTTAAAAGCTGTTAAAAGAATTGTATTTAGCATATGGTAAACATTCAAGACCTAGTAGCTACAAGAAAGAAGGGGAAATTGTATATTGCTGGAAACTTAAAATTATAACTGAAGCATCCCCAATTGCAAAATTCCAGCCAGAATATCCTGTAAGATTCTTTTTTTTTTTAATTTATTTGACAGAGAGAGAGAGAGAGAGATCACAAGTAGGCAGAGAGGCAGGCAGAGAGAGAAGAAGGGAAGCAGGCTCCCTGCTGAGCAGAGAGCCCGACGTGGGGCTCGACCCCAGGACCCTGAGATCACGACCCAAGCCGACTGGAGCAGAAGGCAGAGGCTTACCGCAGTGAGCCACCCAGGCACCCCTCCTGTAAGATTCTTAAAGGATGAGGCTTTCGTCTTTCCACTCCATCCATGTCTTTTCTTTTCAAATTTTTATTTAATTTCTAGTTAACATAGAGTGTAATATTGATTTCAGGAGTAGAATTTAGTGATTCGTCACTCACACATAACACCCAGGGCTCATCACAACAAGTGTTCTCCTTAATGTCCATCACCCATCTAGATCATCCCCTACCTGCCTCCCCTCCAGCAACCTTCTGTTTGTTCTCTGTCCTTAAGAGGCTCTTAAGGTTTGTTTCCCTCTCTCTCTCTTTCTTTCCCCCCCTCCCGTCCTATGTTTATCTGTTTTGTTTCTTAAACTCCACATATGAGTGAAATCATATGGTATTTGTCTTTCTGACTGACTTATTTTGCTTACATAATACACACTAGCATTCTTTCTTTTAGATGGCTGAGTAATATTCCACTGTGTGTATGTGTATATCTGTGTGTGTGTGCACGCACACGCTACATCATCTTTATCCATTCATCATTTGAAGGATATCTGGGATCTCTCTATAGTTCCAGCTACTGTTGATAATGCTGCTATAAACAGCAGGATGCAAATAGCCCTTTGAACCTGTATTTTTGTATCCTTTGGGTAAATATTGTATCCTTTGGGTAAGTACCTAGTAGAGCAATTACTAGATCATAGGATAGTTCCATTTTTAGCTTTCTAAGGAACTCCAGACTGTCTTCCAGAGTGGCTGCACCAGCTTCCATTCCCACCAACGGTGCAAGAAGATGCCCCTTTTACCGCATCCTCATCAACACCTGTCGTTTCCTGTGTTTTAATTTTAGCCATTCTGACAGGAGTGAGAAGATATTGCATTGCACTCCACCCCACTTCTGTGCCAGTCTTCCCAGGCTCTTTTTTGCAATTCTGGAACTAGAAACTCTTTCTCATTCAGCCAATAAAAAACATGATGAGGGTCACTTAGTAGGACCAACTGTTTTCAGAATCAGAAGCCTGGAGGCAATCTGGGGACAGGATGCAGGAGGTCTTTCACTTCATTTCCCATCTTCTACCCACAATGCTTTACATCCTTCACAGCAGCAAAGGGCTTCATGTAAAGCAGATAGAAAGTAGAGCATAGGAAGCTCACCCCAGAACTTGCTCTTCCCTCCTTATAAAGTCCTGAGGTTCATCAACATTCACCTTGATAATCACCATGTCGTTATTACTATGCACCAAAGTTGTACCCATCACTCCACTACCTGTATCTGCCATCTATATAATATACTCAGGGGCACCTGGGTGGCTCAGTGGGTTAAAGCCTCTGCCTTCGGCTCAGGTCATAATCCCGGGGTCCTGGGATGGAGCCCCATGTCGGGCTTTCTGCTCCACGGAGAGCCTGCTTCCTCCTTTCTGTCTCTGCCTGCCTCTCTGTGTACTTGTGATCTCTCTCCTGTGTCAAATAAATAAATAAAATCTTTAAAAAAATAAAATAAAGTATACTCAGCTAAGGTCTTGCCACCGAGAACTTAAAATTCATATGTAGGAACGGGAACACCAGGAGACCAACACCCTGCAGTACCTAGCTTTCAGACAGGAATTATTTGGAAACTGTACATCTACTTTCTCAAGGCTGGTAAGCACCTAGAAATTATCTGAAGGAACGTGTGCAATTTTGATGTTGTCATTTTGACATTAGCAATGTCAGCAGGCAGGTGACTAAGGAGACAATCTCACTAGCTCTTGCAATTATACAAGAATATCAATAATGAAATACAAAAGAAAAAATCTTTACCTGTCCATTTTCTAGCACTGTGATTTTGTAGTCCTGAAAATGGCAATTTGGTCATAATGAGACTTATGATACTTACATTTATTCAACAAAGGAAAAATCTACAAAATGCCTAACTGCCAAATCTGATCCCTGCATATGTGTTTGGGATATCCTATAATATACCCCAAGAGGAATCTCTATGAAACTGAACATTGTATTTGGTGGTATGGTTAAGGTGAGATTTTACTGTTTGCAAACATCACTAGTAGATACTTTCAGATTATCATCTTTAGATCCCCCAGGCCCCCAAGTCTACCTGTGAGCTACGAAAATAGCTCACAGACATTCTAAGTAGTTGCCAGGAACTATAAAAGGGCTAACTTACCTATCACTAGGCTTCCATCCATCACATTAGAGAAGTGACTTGTTGAATGAACCCCATTCAGTCTGTTTTTACATCCCCAGTAGTTCCCTCCAATCTCACTAGTATGTCCACAGAGCCCAGTACTTCTTTCTCACTGGAAGCCATCTTGTTCCAGCTTGTTCTGAGCTTTTTTACCAGTCACATGGCTGCTCTCTCCAATCCAGCTTCCATCACTCAACTGGTCATTGTGATTTTTGCTCTTATTTGAAATACAGCTATGTCTATATCCACCTATCTGTCTCTCTGTATACAAACTAACTTTTCAATAGTAAAGGTAAACATTTTATTATAAAATTTTAAGAAGACAAGGATTTATAAAACTTTTAGATAAAAAAGAACATACAATCAACTTATTATTCATAATTCCAATGCCAAAAAATTACCATTGTTAAAATTCTGGAGTATATAATTGAGCTTTGGGCCTTTTATATGTATAAAATCCAGAGATTTATAAAATTAAAATAATAATATACATAATCTGTATTTTTAAAAAAATAGCACTCTATGGTGATTCTCTCTACATGCCAGTACATGCTTGTATCCTCATTCTGGTATCTTGTCTAGTTCCTTTGGTTTGATGTTTACTTAGACAATTTGTTTAGCTCCTGACTCCATCTTTCCTTGTCTAATGTCTTGCCATTTTTTTCACCCTTGTCTGCAAGCCCACAGATTAAGGCTATTAAGGCTAAGTTCTTCCCACAAAAGAACATACTGAAATATACATTCCTGGACTGGATCCAGGACTACAAAAAATTACTATAAGGACTTTACTGGGTAATAGATGAAATGTGGAGAAACTACATAAACAACATCAATAGTGTAAAAAAAAAAAGTTGATTTTAGTCACTGTGTTTTAATTATGAAACTGAATGTCCTTATTCTTATGAAATACACACTGAAAAAATTAAGAAGCAGTATTTGTGTAGCTCACTCCCAAATGGCTAAAAAAATTAAAATTAGATACAAATAAAGCATATGTGGTAAAATTGTAACAACTGATGTACTTAAGTTAAAAAGTACATAGGATTTTTCTCTTGAAATTTTTCTATGAGTTTAAGTTATTTCAAAGTAAAAATGAAAAATATAAATGCCAACTCCCCAATGAATTTAAGCAAAACAAATAAGCAAACAAATTTTAAAAAGACAGAAAGAAATAGAGAGGGAATGTTTTGTCTAAGAATCCATTTTTGTCCCATGAAGTTAAACTAAGCATATTATTTTAGGATAAAAACCATGCAGAAATCACCAAGTGTACCTTGTCTCACTTTAAAAAATAAATAAATAAAAGTAGTTGCCCAGTCTAAGACGAAACAATATATTTTCATTCCCCTGTCCTACTTACTACATGGGTTTTAATCTTTAAGGCTGAGAAATGCATGAAATCTGATTGCTTGAGATACCCCTACTCCAGAATTTATAATAAATTATATTGTTTATTATGCTGGGTGACTCAGTCAGTTAAGCAACTGCCTTCAGCTCAGGTCATGATCCTGGAGTCCCATGACCACTCCTGTAGAGGGCGCCCTGCTCAGCAGGGAGTCTGCTTCTCCCTCGGCCCACCCCCATGCGCTCTCTCTCATTCTCTCTCTTTCAAAGAAATAAAACATTTTAAAAATAAAATAAAATTTACTGGAAAGAGAATGAGCAAGGTCTTCATTTCTTTTAATTAAACAAGAGAGGACAGAAAGTTCAATTCAGATTCCAGATATCATAATATCTATTCCAAAATGAATAGTGGGCAGACTGAAACACCAACACACGCACACATACACACATACACACGTGCGCACGTGCATATATGCTGACACACACCTACCTTTAAACTCGAGACTACAGACAATTTCACTTTTGTTAGGACTGATATCATGTGTACAGTTTATGGTTTTCAGTAACATAGCAACATTTGCTGTGTGTGTAATAACAGCATCTAAAATAACATAATAAAAAAAGAATTATCTGCGATTAGAAGTGAACTGTTAAAACTAATCTGGTCAGTGCCAAAAATCAAGGGAGGTTATTAGCATTTCAGTAGCTGCAGTGAAAAGCCCCTCTGGGTGCCTAGAAAATCTACCCCCTTAAGCTTTCCACCCATCCTGCTCACTGACAAGGAAATGGGCTTTGTTAAATTCAAAGACAGTTACGTCAGCAGTTTGTGGCCTCTCCTGGGTTTTCCAGGCCTATAAAGCACACAAATTATACCTAAATATTGGCCTGAAAAATTAGTAAGCTCTACGGTTTGTGTTATTTTAGCCAAGCTTTACTAGTGTAAGAGAAACCTAGGGACCCTAAAACTCAGTAGTTTCTTTACCGCTTTATTATTTTCTTTTATGGTGGGCTGACTCTGATATGTTAATACTGCTTTTTCTTTCTTTTCTTTCTTTCTTTCTTTTTTTTTTTTTTTTTTTTTTTTTTTTTGCTTCATTATTCTATTATTTTTGTCTTGTTTTGTTTTCTTTAACACCCAATTCTGGTACCTTTATAAAACTCTGTTCTATGGTTTTTGCTTAGAACTGAGTGATTAAAAAATATCTAAAATTATTTTAATTTTTTAGAAGCTTCTATGACTACCACTGGGAATGATAATGCCCTTTGTGATGAGCTGACAAGCCACAAACCCCTGGTAGGCATTGTGTCCAGATGATTCCATACATCAGACTGTGGTGCAGTTGAACATAGCTTTGGCTGGGCCAGGTAAGAATAGTCCCTTTGAATGAAATCACTCATGGCTATCAGAATCTCCCCTGCATTAATTTATAGGAGAAAAGCACTAACCTTGGAGTCTGAACACTTGAATCTAACACCAGATGTTCACTTATTAGCTTTGAACAACTATGGGCAAATCTATCTATCTTTCTTTCTTTCTTTCTTTCTTTCTTTCTTTCTTTAAGTTTGATTGTTTTTAAGTTGTACAGTAAAATGCAAATCTGGAAAGTCAGACAGAATATATACCGCTGAATGAGTTATTTTAAGTTGTACAACCTTGTTAATAGTCACCCCACGAGGCATTTCCGTGCTCATCCCATTCACAATTCCATCATCTCCATAAATAACCGCTACCCTGACTTTTATAACAACAAAGATAGAAGGAAGTCTTGCTATAAAAATCGGAAAAGCGGTTATTTGTGGCCAAATCTGTAACCTCATTTTCTTCATGGGAATAACACAGAGAATAATAGTAGCACTAATTAGCTCACAGTGGTGTTTGGAAAAACAAAGCAGAAAACAAACACACAACATAATATGTCCAAGGGCTCTACAAACTATAAAGATCCCTTCCAAGAGAAATGGTTTCTATTTGACTAAGACTCTCAGGTAGGGGGTCTGGTCAAGCTGCAACACATGAATCTGAGGAGAAGTACTGCTAATAGCTCTTATCATTCATATTTATGTGCTGGGAACTGCAGGGGGTTAGACTTTAAAGTTTTTCATAATATTATTTATCAAGTAGGAAGATAATTATGTGTAGCACCTGGGAAACATAAGTGTTAATAAAAATATGTTTATTGTACACTACTTATGCTTTAATATGACATTTTCCACTAGACCTCCACATTTTTTCCCAAACCTCTGATATTTAATGTTCAAAATTTAATTCCCACAAACATCAGAACAGAGCTCCAAAGGTCAAAATCCAAGAGAGGAAAAGGAGGCTTGGCTGAATAAAGTTATTTACATAGTTAATCAGGAGTTAAAACCCAGGAGAAATGCAAATCACCTTGTTCCCAGAGAGGGAACAGTAGTATGGTGTTTGGCCAGCATTCACACCCCAGAGACAAACAAAAGCTTTGACTTTCTTCCCTGAACTTCTTTTGTGTATGTGATCTTACTTGGTTTCAGTTTTCAAGTTTATAGAAATAATCTTCTGGGTGAACCAAGGTCAAAACAGCAACCTGGGGTTTAACTGCTGATCAAGCAAACAGGATGTCCAAATATTTCTCCAAAGCAATAAACTATCAGTTAATGGTGTCTTTCCCTCCCATAATGCCCTCTTGGACCAACAGGAAATGTACCTTCATTTTGCTGGCCATGGGTAGTAGTATCCATTTTAAACCCTATATAAAAATGATCACATCGGGATTTCTAGCTCCATCCAAGGAAGGAAATTTTAGTGAATTACAGGCTCATTGTTTTATTTCTCTAAGTCCCTTTCACTCAACTGTTATGTGATCTGGGTGGCTCTGTTATTTTAAAAAAGACAATAGGGAGCACCAGAGGATACTAGGCTAGAATTAGAAGACCTTATTCTGGTCCGATTTCTGCCTCTTTGCATTACTGTATAAGTCACTTTAAAACACTGGGTAAAATTCTAAAAGCTTTGATTTAAATTCTGTACACTATTATTACTTACAACCTCCCCACTTGAAAAGGCTTTGGCTATAGATTATAAGAGGGCATATGATCAAAATGAACCATGGTAAGAAGTAAGTAAAAAGACAACACTCAAAAAGGGTTGAAGTGGGGGCATTCCTCGGGGGCTCAGTCACTGGACTGACCGACCCTTCGGCTCGGGTCATGATCTCAGGGTCCTGGGATCGAGCCGCAAATCCAGCTCTCTGCTCCGTGGGAAGCCTGCTTCTACCTCTCCCGCTCTCCCTGCTTGTGTTTCCTCTCCCTGTTTCTCTCTCTCCCTCTCTCTGTCAAATAAATAAGTAAAATCTTTAGAAAGGGAGGGGGAGGAAATGGATAAAATCTTAGTGGCAACGCTTTAAGAAACATGCATCAAACCCTTTATAAACTGGCACAAAAACTCCCTTGCTTTGCTGATGCCTGGACAATACTAGTCACCTAACGAAGCTTTAAGGTATATTGTGTCAAAAGTTATCTTTGGTTCATTTGTTTTCATGGTAATACACGTCTCATGGTGAACATTTCATAATGTATATAACTGCCTAATCACTATGTTACACATCTGAAACTAATAAAATATTATATGTCGATTGTAATTCAATTAAATTTATTTAAAATTTTAAGTTATCTTTGTTTCATGTTAGATCACAAAATTGGAGCTTCTCTCTTCAGATTATAACACAGCTACCCCTTTGCTATTCTATTTTTCCACACCCGGTGAAAATACTTAACTTTTTCTCTGCTCTTGTTAGGACCTTAAGTCCAGGCTCATCTGATTTTCCGAAAGCAACTTCTCTTCTTCCTCAGATCCTCACTTTCTTTTAACTCCTGACCCAGGCTGAAATCCACGGTTCTCTCTTTAGATGCTTTCTTCTCTAGCAATCCTGGAATTCATTACTCATTTGTTTTATTACTCATTTGTTTTTCTTTGATGCAAATTCTCACGTAGATAACCACTGTTTTCCCCTGTGTTTAAGGTAGCAGTCTTTAAGGAATGTTAAGAAAGGTCAAGAAACACTGAGGGAGCACACTACCAATAGGAGTAATTTCAATTTTGTGGATCCTTGTTTATTCTTTCGGCATTCTCCTATCACACTTCTACAGGGACCATTCTAAAGTTGCTGTGTCTTTTTAAATGACTGATCTGCTGAGTTGCTGGCCTATGCATCCTAGTTTCCCCTATTTTCAGTTATCACAAGAGCTACTTCACTGAATCCTGACTCTTCTCACAAACTTTTCTTTTCTTTTGTTCCTCTCCCTTTAAACATTTTCTATTATAAAAACTCCAAATGTACTGATAAATGTAAATGTTATGCTTTTTTAAAAAAAAAAATCTATGCCCTCTCTTCTTGTTCTCACTTCCACTTAACCTAATGAAACCCTAGCATTTTCACAGTTAGTTTGAATCCATTTTTAAAAATATTAAATAGTAAAGAAAAATTAGGCTGAGAATTTTTTCCTAATCCAGTTTCTGTCTTTCTTAATCTAGAGGTAACTAGTATGTATTCTCACTTTAGTACCAACTTTTTCATGCATGTTTTTATAATTTCTTGGCAGACTTATTTGTTTATGAAAAATATATAGTATGGTGTGGAGAAAAATGATCTCCTAATATACCCACATCTCAATCTTTAGGACCTGTGAATATCTTATTTTACACCAAAAATGGATTTTACAAATGCGATTAAAATGAAGAACTTAGTTGATATGATAGAGGGTAAGGACCTTGAAATGGGGAATTATCATAGATTGTAAGGGTTGGTCCAGTCCAATAAAGTAGATTCATTCTACTCGGCCACTCAAAGTAGAAGAGGAAGGCAGAAGACCAGACCAGCGAAATGCAACATGAAAAGAACACAATCTGCCATCGTTGGCTTTGTATAATATGGCCAGTGAGGTTTGAAAGAGGAGAAAGAACCAAAGGAAGGAAGTGTCATCCAGATAACAAGATGTAAACCCTCACTCAGTTTACCACTAACCAGAAAACACAAGCTTTAGTCCTCCACCTGCAAGGGACAGAAGCCGTTAACAAGCTCCATGAGCAAGTTAATGAGTCTCCGCTACAGCCTCCAGAAACAAACACAAGTTGTCATGCCAACACCTTGATTTTAGTTCCATGAGAACTACATTGGACTTCTGACTTACAAAATTAATTAATTTGTGTTGTTTTAAGCCACTAAACTTGTGATAATTTGTGATGACACAGAAAACGAATCCATATTGTAGTGTTTGTGTTCTAATGCTATAAAAAAGTATACATCCTTCTGCTTTACATTTTGGGGATTAATCAAGATCAACAGAGGTAGCTCTCTTCAATTTATTGTACATTTTATGATGTTTTGTAAATATTCTACAACTGAATTCTTATACTATTTACTGATATTTACTTTTTTCCTGAATTTTTTACTATTAATTTTTAGAAGGTTTTTCCCCATCCCCAGCTTTATTTAAGTGTGATTGACAAATAAAAATTGTTTCTTGAGATTGCACAACATGATTTTTAGGGTGTACACTATGGTATTTTAATCTACATACACACTGTGAGATGATTAGCACAATCAAGGTAATTAACACATCTATCACTTCACATAATTACTATTTGTGTTCTTGCAGTGGGGAAACTTAAAGCCTCTCTCTCAGCAATTTTCAGTTACATAACAGAACAGTATTAAGTACAGCCACTATGCTGTATGTTAGATCTCCAGAACTTATTCATCTTATGACTGAAAGCTTGTACCTTTCGACCAACATCTCCCCATGTCCCCTGGTAAACACTGGTCTACCCTTTTGTTCTTTGAGTTTGGCTTTTTTAGATTCCACATTTATGTGAGATCAGACAGTATTTGTCTTTCTGTGTCTGGTTTATTTCATGTAGTGTCATGTCCTCCAGGTCCATCTATGTTATCATAAATGACAGAATCTCCTTAATTTTTATGGCTGAATAATATGTATATGTGTATGTATATACCCCGTTTTCTTTATCCATTAATCCACCAGTGGATACCGAGGTTGTTCCTGTATCTTGGCTCTTGTAAATAATGCTGCAGTGAAAATGGGACAGCTGGTGTATCTTCCAGAAACTTGTTTTTATTTTCCTTCATGTGTACACACACACACACACACACACACAAGGGGGACTGCTGAATTACATGTTAGTTCTAGTTTTTAATTTTTTGAGGAATTTTCACAGTAGACTTTTTACTGTCTATAATTCTGAAGTGAACTTTATTAAGACTTCTTCGTTTACTTATGCATGATTTTCTGGTAATTATACCTACAAGTGACATTTCTGAGTCCCACAGCTTATGTGGACCGTGAGCTTCACCAATTATTGCTACTTTGCTCTTCAAAGTGATTATAACAATTTATAATCCCATTGTTGATGGATGAGAGTTTGTTAGTCTTCCTCGTCGCCAACATTTGAATTTTGTCAAATGATTATAATTATTGACCATCTGATGAGTATGAAAAGGAATCTCCTTGTATTTTTAATTTTCAATTCTCTGATTATGGGTGAGGTTAGTTAAGAAGACTCTGGGGTTCCTTTTCACTGAATTTCTTGTCTATTATCTCATTTTGCTACTGGGTCATTTTTTCCTTTCTTAGTGATTTGTAGTTATTTATAAATTCCGGATGTTAATTCATTATATGGATTTTCTTGGGGCATCTTCCCTCTCTCTCTCTCAAAATTCATTTATTGCTCTAAATTGTCCTTTCATATGGACTTCTCTCCTGAGCTTTTACGCAGTGTTTTCAATTGTATCACAAATAGATTAAATCTAGCTAGACTTCCATTACCTAAATGCAACATTTCTAAAATTAAACTCACAGCTACCACCACCAGCACCATCCCAGGAGCACCTGCCCCTGAGCCATCCTAAGATAGTTCTTGTAGCCATTCAGACTCTAATAGTTGAATTCACTCTTACCTTCTCTATCCAGTCTCCAGAATTATGGAATCATCACAGTGTCTCCCACATTTATGTTTCTTTCCGTTCCCATTCTATGACCCCCAAACAGCGTCTCAGCACCGCATTTTCTGAACTATGGCAGCCTTTGGATTTACCATACTGTTTCCATATAGTCCCCTTTCCTAATACACCTGCTCATCACCCCCACATTAATCTTGTATATGTTTGTAAATAAGCTTTTTTGGGGGGTTGCACAAATTTTATGGTTTACAGAGCACATGTGAAGTAGAAGAGGCATCATGGGCTCCATCTTTTTCAAATGCAAAACTGAAGTTTCAGATTCCTCTTGATTGTCTGAGAAAATTAAAATCAACACAAGATTGAGTTTATTCCTCTCACAATTCACAACCCTGACCCCTCTCAGTTCTCTTATGGCATTATGTCTTTTGCCATTGTTGACTTAATCTCAAATTCTGGGCTCTGGTGAATAAGATGCCTGAAAAATGCTGCACTAATACCGACCAGAAACACAGCCCTGAGGGACACTTGCTCTGGGGGGGGGGGGGTAGGCACTTCCGTTGTATTGTCTCACTGAGAAAGAAACCACATCCTGAACAAACTTCTTCCACCTTTAGTCATGAAAACTACATGTCCACCCAGAAAGTTAACACAGGGTTAACCTGAGAGATACTTTAGCACTAGTAATTTTAATAGGAAGATAACTGAAAATAAAGAGATCGGTCTTGCCTGCTCCTACTGTTTACTTCTGAAGAGAGATGAAAGAAAAATAATGAAAACACCTACTCTTGGAGAAGTTACCCTCACCTCCACCACACACACATACTTAATTGGTTTCATGATTTATACAGTGTTCTTTTAACTCCTTTTCTACCCGCTTACAAGATTACAAATATTAATCATTTTCCATGGTCAGTTCTAGGGATTAAAACCTACCACTGTGTATCTCCACAAGCAGTGTGACATCCAATGAAAATGCGCTTTGCTTTTGATTCCCCCGCCCACAGCTGTTCATACATCATATTCTGATCTCTAAGAGAAAGGAATAAGAATATCTCTAAAGAACTAGTTAGAAAATCAAACAGACAAACCAAATAAAAAGAAAAGATAAAATCCTTTTTTGGAAAGATCAAATCTATGAAAATCTCTCCCAGAGAATGAGTATGTTTTCATACATGGACTCCATTTCAAGAAATCAGAGGATAATCTTCCTACCCAAGTGATGGAAATCAAGAAAGCAATACCTGAGAACCCACTAAGGCGAGCCAAAGAGCCAACTGTTCCTGGCATTGGTGATATAGACTGACTATGACCGAGCGTCTCTCAGTTTACGTACGTGTTCCACTCTCACTTTAAACGTAATCCAGAAGGCTGCCTCTGTTCTCCAGATTAACTCTAGTAGGTGGATAAACCAAGCAAAGGCAATGGATAGACGAAACTGCAAAGCAAGCAGGTGTGTGCTGCTGCAAGAAGTCGTTTATGTTCTCTCCCAGTCAAAAAAAAAAAGATTCCTACTTTTCCCCAGCTTTCCAGCCAAATATGTAAAACATATTTTCTTTTCCTCAGTAAAATCAGAAGTTCAGAACCATCTCAGATATGAGAATACAGACCGAACTCTTACATGCTAGAAGGGCAGCAGTTGAGGGAATCCTCTATGTAACACCTGGCATCGGTCAGAACAAACAAGGTTATTCCGCAGTAATGGACAACCCCAACATTCTGTAGGTGAAGAACGAAGAAAATGGATTTGTTGCTCATTCTACATATTGTGTGGAGAACTGACTGTCAGGAGAATCTGCACATCGAAAACTAAACCGAGATGCAGGGTAAAGGATGCTCCATCTCAACATCATATACTTCTAGGACCACACTGGCAGGGGAAGGTAATACTCCATACTATTCCGGAGCTCTTGAAACTTCTGCCTAGAAGTGATACTCATGACGTCCATTCCCATTTCATGGCTTAAATTCAGAAGAGGCGAGTACATGCAATCTTCTCCTATGCCGAGAAAGAAGAACTAGGCTTACTGACCTCATTCCACTTCATAAATGTTCTTTAAGACCTACGTTCACTATTAGCCTCACCCAAAATATCGATACTGACTGTGTATAAAGGCCACTCTAGAGAGA
The DNA here is from genome assembly GCF_011764305.1 of Mustela putorius furo. Taxonomy (NCBI): domain Eukaryota; kingdom Metazoa; phylum Chordata; class Mammalia; order Carnivora; family Mustelidae; genus Mustela; species Mustela putorius. The sequence goes on from NW_025421399.1 coordinate 12,306,040, forward strand.
ACAGACAGAAAAAAAGATGGGTGTGAAGACTATGTACCATGAAAGTATCTCCTAAAATGATTCAGGAAATAGAAATATGGCTGATATCCAATTCTATTTTATTTAGTCTTTTGCTTGGACTTTCTTTCTTCCTTCCTTTTCAATCAATCAACAAACCTCTTCCTAGTCTATACTCTTGATGTTTTCTTTCTCATATTTTTAAAATATTTCTGCTTTCAATCTCCTACTGTTACCTTATGAATTTTTTAGAACAAAGTGATATATTCAGTAAATTCTCTTGAGGTATTTTCAAAGCTTTAAAAGCCTTAATGACATTAATTCAATAATTTTTTTCCTCTCTAAATCATTCGAGAACTTAATCAGTTTCGAGCTTTGACTATGCTAAGGCAAAGTAAATAAAGATTTAATTCCTGTCCGTGTAGAATTAAAACTCCTCCTGGAGAAAGAGCACATAAACAATGAACGACCAGAAGGAAAAAATAATAAGGAAAAGGTCCAGTATGATATTGCTTCAAGTCTCTATGGTTAATATTAGGTACTGGCATATTCTTAAACCCTCACTGATCTCATGTGAACAGAAATAGTGTTTCAAGAAGTGACAAAATGGGTTCTTCTGAAGCTTCCTGCTGATGCTAAGGAGAACTCTAAGAGTTATGTCAGCCCATGCAGAGTGAAACAAAGACTTTAGAGGTAGGGAAATAAGTACTTTGGTCAGAGAAAGAGAAGAAATATAATATTTTCTTTCAATTATCTACATAGAAGCAAAAATAAATTTTTGTTGTTGTTGTTTTTACTTAGTTATCACAGATAATCAAGCTAACCACACTAAATTAATCAGAACTGTTAGCTCTACCCTTTTGTGCATAAATTAAAACACCTGGACCTGGACTTTCTTTTTATTTCCTTATACTGCTACAAGTTGTTACCTTTAGTCCTTTACCTGAATCATGTTCCAAAACTGTGTGTGTGTGTGCGTGTGTGTATGTGTGCATGTGTGCACACGTGTGTGCACGTGTGTGTGTGTGTGTGATTTCTGAAATTTTTCATCCACCCTCTGGAGTTCCCCACAGTGACTGGCTGCCTGGCCTGTTGTTATTGCTTCACTTAAGGCTCGGAGGACCATGTGATTTGGCTGCCTCCAGAAAAATGAATTTGCTGCAAAAACAGTTTTTTCTTATTGTTCTGACATGGGCATGAGAGGCTGTCTGAGCAGCTGAAAGAGCCATCTCATATATCTCTCTGGCATGTGTAAGCGGCTACAAAAACCCTAAAGCTTTCGTTCCCCACAACCTTCAAGCAAAGAACCCCTGGTGAAGATGTAACCGTTCATGTTAGTGTATCACAACTGCAACTCCGCTTGGCTGTTTCGTTCTTTGGAGCATGCCCTCGTGGAACTAGAAATCAGAATTTACAATGTACAAGGTAAGACTGGAAAACGAGCTGCAAGAAGATGTAAGGTACATGAGGCCACGCTGCCAGGCCCTCCAGTTTCAAGGTCCACTTTATGACTCTGTTTATCTACTGAGTATATGAACAGAGGCCATTAGATTGTAACTACCTATGGGCCTCCTCCAGAGTTGTGCACCGCCACCATCTGTCACAGCAGTGGGTAAAAGTAACTCTACATTGCAAGGAAACCTGAACCAACATGCTTTCATTAAGATCCAAAATGAAATCTGGGACATACTACATTAGTGGATACATCTTTTTTGATTCTATTAAAATTAGAGAGGTAACATTTCTTTTGGAAGAATAAAAATACTATTACTAAACGCAGAGATAGTCTCATTATGGTTTTGTTTGTTGGTCTTTTTTTTTTTTTTTTTTTTTAAGGAAGCTCCATGCCCAACATGGCGCCCAACATGGGGCATAAACTCACGACTGGAGATCAAGACCTGAGATCAAGAGTCAGACACCTAACTTACTGAGCCACTCACGTGCCCCACATTATGGTTCTTTCTAGGTATTCTATTTCATTCCAAATAGGCAATATTTTCATAATCACCACCATTCTAAAATAGACATTTAATAAAGTTCAAAATGTTATGGTAGCACAGTAAGCACTGGGATAACAAGCTAGTTTGAGAACCATGGCCCCCTAGGAGCTGATAACCTAAGTTCAGTCTGACATCAAAACCTGTGTGTGATGATGACTGGGGGTAAAGTATAGTGTTTAAGCAGTAATGGAGCTTCTTGAGATTATCGACCTCACCAGTCTGATTCTCTATACATACCACCGACCTCCATGCTACTGCCTTTTTACCTAACTTCCAAAGTGCTTCAATTATTAAGGACACGCCTGCTTACACCCAGGTCAGTCATCATCATTTTCTGTAACTTTTTAAAATTCCTCTTCTAAAAACAGAAGCAGAAGTGAGGAGAAAAGGCTTAGTGTTTCTGCAAACTATCCCTAATAGAACTGCCCATTCTTTACACTGTCCCTCATCAGAGAAAGAAAAAAAGAAGGAAGGAAGGCAGGGAGGGAGGGAGGGAGAGAGAGAGAAAGAGAGAGAGAGAGGAAGGAAGGAAAGCAAAATGTAAGTCTTTACAACTGCTTTCTCTCCATGTTCTTGCCTGTTCACACATGATCTGAGAAGCCTTTTACAAATCACTTTACTGACCCTGGCTTTTTGACAACACGAGATCAAAGCCTCTCCAGCTTTGGAGTAACTTTTCTTCATAAATAAGTACACCACTGGTACACTTTGGGGCTATATAAAGAACCTTTGGCTTCGCAGTAAAACTGAGTTATTTTTACAGAAGCTGATGTCAAGGGCTGGGGCCAAAGACTTGGAATATTACAATAGACCAAAAGCAAACAAAAAACCCCAACTTTCAGCCAAGGTCTTTGTGATATTTATGTTTAAAGCCTATACCAGCAGGATGATACGACGTTTTTCCAAGTGAAGTACATCAATTCTCAGTAGAAGGCTCGGCTCAGTCCATCAATGTTCTATCCTTCTCTTCATCATTTATGGGATCCCTGTTCACCTCTGAGTGTTGTCTGAGAACTGAGGATGTGCGACATAAATCTTTGCTGGTTTTTTTTTTTTAATTTTTTATAAACATATAATGTATTTTTATCCTCAGGGGTACAGGTCTGTGAATCGCCAGGTTTATACACTTCACATCACTCACCATAGCACATGCCCTCCCCAATGTCCATAACCCCACCCCCTCTCCCACCACCCCTCCTCCTCAGTTTGTTTTATGAGATTAAGATGACTTCAACTGACTGTCTCAAGGGAGACTGTCACTGGATGGATTCCATTCAGGAACCTCAAATATTGGTTGGACTAAAGAATATAAGTCATATTCATCCTCAGAGTATGAAGAAATCTTTTCTAAGAAGATTCTTCTTCATTGGGGGTACAGACTTTCTTTTATAATTGCTAACTGTGTTTAGTTTTACTCTTGCAAGAACCAATTTTTTAGTGAAATGGAAGCCAAGATCTCTGTGGTTCTCTCATCTTTCCTCTCTGTTCCTCCTGCCACCAGCACCTCCACGCCTCTGCAACACATACTCATAAAACTTACATCATCTTATATGTGTTATTTCCTGGCAGTGTTTGGGAGTCATGTATTATTTTCTGCACAAAAGAGTACATTTCCTGAATATCAAACTCATATTTAGAATCTACTCATCTGTTGCTTTCTAAAATGCCTTCCAAAAATAAGTACATCTAAAATGAGTGTTGATGGGGCACCTGGGTGGCTCAGTCGATTAAGCATCTGCCTTCAGCTCAGGTCATGATCCTGGGGTCTGGGATGGAGCCCCACATGAGGCTTCCTGATCAGTGGGGATTCTGCTCCTCCCTCTTCCTCTATCCCTTTCCCCACTCGTACTTCTCCCCCTCTCTCAAATAAATAAATAAAATCGTTAAAAATTGTTGACTATAATGTGAAAAAAGTTGGCTTTTAAAATATTTTGAGGGGCGCCTGGGTGGCTCTGTGGGTTAAAGCCTCTGCCTTCGGCTCAGGTCATGATCCCAGGGTCCTAGGATCGAGCTCCACAATGGGTTCTCTGCTCAGCGGGGAGCCTATTTCCTCCTCTCTCTCTCTGCCTGCCTCGCCGCCTACTTGTGATTTCTGTCTGTCAAATAAATAAATAAAATCTTTAAAATATATATATTTTGACATATTCCTCCTTTAAAAAAAAATCAAAAGACCATAAGCCTCTATTGCCCCCTGGACAGAATGTTAAGCCTTTCATATTTTACTCTTAACTCTTTTTATAGTCATTTTCCCATGCTGTGGACTGGATGTTTCGGTCCCCTCAATATTCAAATGTTGAAATCCTAAACCTCAATGTGATGGTATTAGGAGGTGGAGGTCTTCAGGAGGTAATGAAGTCATGAGGGTGGAGCCTTCGGGAGTCCAGTTAGTGGCCCACAATATTCCCTCATTCCTTCAGCCATGTGAAGACACGGTGAGGAGACAGGAATCTATGAGCCAGACACTGAATCTGCCGACACCTTCATCAAGGACGTCCCAGCCCTCGGAACTATTAGAAATAGAGTTTGCTGTTTAAGCCACTCCATCTGTGGTATTTGTCATAGTCACCTAAACAGACTAAGACATTCCAGAATCCCACAATATACTGTGTGTTCCTACCAACCCAAAAGTCTTCCTATTCCCCAACAGACAATATTTTATAACTCTGAAAGATTCTCCTGTCTTCTTCTTGTGAACTTGATAGGGCAGATGTTACTTCCTCAAGTACTTGTGAAGGTTCCCCAATCTTAAATGACACTGTAACCATCACTACCATATTAACTCTCTCTCTCTCTCTCTTCTCTCTCTCTCTCTCTCTCTCTCTCTCACACACACACACACACACACAAACTGCACAAAATTTCTTGAACATAGATAGTATCCTTTATTCCTGTGTCTAATTAAGCACACAGCATAGTACCTGGAAACTAATCAGGTATTAAAGATACATAATATGTATCTGTGGAATGAAAGAATGACTAAAATAATGAACAAATGAATAAATGAATAGAATTGGTAAGAATTTAAAGACTAACAGAAGATTGACCTGACTTTGAATTCTGTTTTATCCACTTTTAGCTTTTGATTTGGGGCAAGTTCCTTGCCCTTCTAAAAATACAGATTTGTTTTGTTTTGTTTTTATCTCTAAAACGGAGTTATGGTACTATCATTTTTTAACCCAGGATATTCCAACAAAGCAACTGGCATATAGCAGAGGTTCAAAGTTTTTTTTTTTTTTTTCCTTTCATAATAGGGGGGTGATAAAGGTTATGTAAAATAAATCATGGGGGGCACCTGGGTGGCTGAGTTGGTTAAGCAGTTGATTCTTGATTTCAGCTCAGATTATGATCTCAGGGTCCTGGGATCAAGCCCCATATCAGGCTCCTCACTCAGTGGGAAGGAAGTCTGCTTGAGATTCTCTCCCCCTCCCTCTGCTCCTCCCTCAGCACACGCTCTCTCAAATGAACAAATAAATCCTGAAAAAGAAATTCATGGAACACTTGACAGTGTCTGGAAGATAAGGAAGAAATTGAAGAAGAGGATGGGAAGGAAGAAAAGATGGAGAAGAAGGAATAAAAGGAGAGCAGGGAAGAAATGGTGGTAAGTATATCCACATCAAAAGTGAATGGCGAAGCAAGGATAATGTAGATAAAATTCAACTAATCAAGCGGTAATTCTTAGCAGGAGTCTTCACTCGATTGTGTGGGAGGGAAAAAAAGAAATAGTGATAGGAAACAGAGTTGTCAAATCCCTGTTAAGTCCAGCCGTCCATTCTTACATCTTTCCAACTATCACAGACATTCATAAAATAAAGAATAGATGGGCGTATAAAAGGAAAAATAGTTGTGATATTAAGCAATAAGTGTATGAGAGATTTTTTGTGTGTCTTCAAATATTTTAACAATAAATAAAAAAAAATTTAGAAATACCACTCTTATGGAGTGTTTCACTGGGTGTGATGCCTACAATGAGGGTAAAACATCAAAGCAGTGTCCCTAAGACACTGAGAGTGAGAAGAACTTGAAAAAGCTTGATATAGAGTAATTTTTATTTTAATTGCCACAGTATATTGTCATCACCATTGCGGGCATGTTTGAAAGAGGAAGGAATGAGTGGGGCTTTCCAGAGAGTCAAATTTCATTAACCAAAACAATTTCTAAATCAATTTTTATACTTACATCAAAGCCACTTAAAATAAATGAGTTCTCATAAACAAACTCTTACCTGAATTACCAAGGGGACTTTGGGGTGAGGATGGGGAGTGTGGTTCAGAGCTCATACCCCAGGGAAGGGTGGAGAGGAAAGAGACGAAATCTCCTTTAAACTTCTGAATAATCTTTATCCCCAAATAAGTGAAACTTTGTCAATGTGGGCTAGGGATCTCTGGCACTAGCTAGAGGTACTTCCTTAGATATTAGGGGGAGTCTAGAAATCCTCCAAATTTATCAACACTGTGTATGCAGAGCAGAGCATTCTTATTGCTCAGGAGGTTCTGGAGAGAACTTCTCTGAACACTCACACATACATAAAAACACACATGGACATAAACACAAAATGAATGAAAATTCCCCCCCAGCCCCCTCTCCTCTTACCAATCAGTGATAAACAAACAGTAGTAGTACCAATGATTCTGGAATTCCAAATACCATTAAGTCATTTTGATGTCACTCGAGATCAAGAGTGGAAACAAGATGGAGAGACGAGTGGTTTTAAGAATTTTAATGGCCTCTAAGGTATCTATTGATTTCAAGAAGTACTGCAAATGCTAAAAAGAAAGTTCTTTAGAAGAAATGTTTTCAAAGTATTTTTTCATATAAAAATAAACCAAAATATCAACTTCATTTTAAAAGCTGCTATACACACATATGTGCACTTTATCTCTACATATGCAACAGGCCTGGAGGAACTTTATATATATGTTCCTTGGTACTATTATCATGTTTCACCCCAGGATGCTCCAAGAAAGTGAATGGCACATAGTAGAAGTTCAAAGTTCTTTTTTTTTTTCTTTTTCTTTTTAAAGTACCTGAGCTGTAACTGGAGTGGGTATATGTACCCACATACATAAAGTTATTGAAGTTATTATAAAAGTGATTAATACCCCCTCAGAGATCATTCAGTTTCCAAAGTATTTGCCAGAGTGAGTGGGCCCTGAGACCACTGGAGAGCTGAGGGCCGGATAAGGTCCAGTTTCCATCTCCCTGTCACAGCCCCACACACTATTATTATTTACTGAAGGCCAGTGATTTACTTGGCAAGGCACGGCTCGCAGGGGAAAGCTGTGTCTCTGCCTAGTGGGGTTTGAAGAACAAGGTTTGTAAGACATAAAAGACAAGTAAGAACTGGCAAGACTGAGGAGGAATCTAATCCTGTGGCTTAAAATACCATTAAAATAATCATTAAAACCGGGCGTCTAACGCACCCCATGATCTAGGCCAAAAACAGAGAAAATGTAAGATTTTTTCACCCTGTAACCACAGGCCCTCTTTGTAATTGGTAGGCATGAAGGAAAGGAAGGATAAAATCCTTCCTAGATATTCTAGGAGAGAGTAGTATGGTTTTAAGTATTGTTATTATATATCATATGCCCGCAGTGTGGTGGCTAACATAGGGTTATATACAAGAGTGATACACTGTTGAAATACTTTCAACAGACAAAGCGATATTCTCCATGTTGCCTGGGATGTAACTTGTAAAGACTATCACTTATCTAAGAACACCAAAGCCCAAGATGACATCCCATAATGTACCATGTAAGGATCATGGATGACTTCATCATCCAAAAAAAGCCATGTCCTCCAAATGTTAATTCCACAACTATGGAAAGCATGTAAGTTTTCCTCTGAAAAGATGTCAGGATATGTTGTAGGCAAAATAATAACTCCCAAAGATGTGCATGGAGGCTATGACTATATTACATTATGTGGCAAGAAGATCCTTACAAACATGATTAAGGATCTGAATATGGGAAAATTATCCTCAGTGTCCTGACAATGGGGAGCCATGAGGGACAGGTTCATAGTACACACAAGGAAGGAAGCAGAGGCTGAAGCACTGTGAGAAAGGGATCATATGTGAGGAATAGAGGAGGCCTCTAGAAGCTAGAAAAGTTAGGGAAATGATTCCTCCCTCAAACCTTTTGAATGGATGCAGTCCTGTCGAAACCCTGATTTTAGGACTTCTGACTTCCAGAGAAGAAAGATTATATATGTTTTATTCTAAACACTAACGTTATGGGACTTGGTTACAGCAGCAACAGGAGACAAACACAAATGGATTTTTTTTTTAAAATCATCCTTTAAAATGATCTTGGTATAACAGGCATTCCTAAGATTCTGCTGCATATTCTGAATGCTTCAGCAGCTAGAGACACTTTCATAGCAAACAGGTCTTCCATATTTTCCAAGAACACATCAACCTGTGACTATAAGGTATGCTAACAATAGTATTTCTATGTTTAAGACACTACCTATAGAAGTTCTGGGATAGTAGCACTTCTCTCTCCCAAATGGCTCGGTACTCTCTCCGAACACTCCAGGAAATGTGTTACATATTATAGAAGCTTGGTTTAACATTCAAAAAATTAGTCATTCAAGTTCATCGTATTAACAGAATAAAGGAGAAACACCATATGATCATCACAACAAATGCAGAAAATAAAATGGACAAAATCTGATACCTATTCATGATGCAAACTTTCAGAAATAAGGAACAGAAGGAAATTTTTCTAGCCAATATCAGGCTTTGATGAAAAAACAAGCTAACATTATACTAACATTATATTTAAGAGGCAATCAAAGATGCAATGATTTCCCAAAGAGACCGGGAACAAAGGAATAGTTTCTACTTTCACTATCTTTGTTTAAAAATTTGCTGAAGATCCTAACTAACTCACTTAAATGAGAAAAAGAAACAAAAGGCATGCATATTGCAAAGAAAGAAATAAGACTATCTTTATTTAGAGAAGACCATCATCTAGCTAGAATAGTCCAAATAATTCATAAAACAAACTAGAAGCTACTAGGCAGGTTTATAAAGGTCATGCATAAAAAAATTAATATACAAATATAAACTCATTTTCTATATAGCAGCAATAAGCCATGGTAACTAAAATAAAAATAGCATTTTGATTGCAATTAAGTATCTAAGTATAAATTTCACAATATATGTGTAAGACCTGTACACTGAAACTATAAAACATTGCATAAAGAAACTACAAAACAGTACTTAGATCTAAATAAATGGATAATTATAACATGGTTATAAATTGAAAAATTCAAGATTGTTAAAATGTTTATAATTTTACCTATAAAGTTAAAGCAATCCCAATCAAAATAACAGTGGGCATGTTTTAGAAACTGACAAATCAATTCTAAAATGTATATGGGTATTTAATTAACCTGGAAGAGCCATTCAGTGGGAGAAAGGATAGTCTTAAAAAAAAAAAGAAAAAGAAAAAAGATTTTATTTATTTATTTGACACAGAGAAAGAGAGATCACAAGTAGGCAGAGAGTCAGGCAGAGAGAGAGGGAGAAGCAGACTCTGCACTGAGCAGAGAGCCCAATACAGGGCTTGATCCCAGGACCCTGAGATCATGACCTGAGCAGAAGGCAAAGGCTTAACCCACAGAGCCACCCAGGCACCCCAAGGATAGTCTTTTATACAAAGAATGTTAAGAACAAATGTTTATCCATAGTAAAAAAATAATAAACCTTGACTCTTACCATCCATCATGTAAATATTACCTTGAAATGCATCATAGAACTAAAGATAAAAATTCAAAATATAAAACCTTAAAAAGAAAGCACAGAAGAAACTCTACAACCTTGGGATAGGTTAGGATTTCTTAGATAAGTCACAACACTTTGAAAGATAAACTAATAAGAGAATAAAATAGCAAACTGGAAGAAAATATTTGCAATGTATATATATATGACATAGGAATTATACCTAAAATGCAAAGAGCCCATGAAACTCAACTGCATATCAAATAATCCTATAAAAATCTTCAAACACTATTCTAAAAATTATCAGGCACTTCACAAAAGAAGGTATACAAATAGCCAATAAACACCTAATAATAGGTTCAGCATTATTACTCTTTGAGGTAATGAAGTTAAACCTACTGACTAAAATTAAAAATAATCTCAACACCAAGACTTGGCAAGTATGTGGATAATTGCTACTCTCACATACTGCCAGTGGGAATGAAAAAACAGTACAATTAATTTGGAAACAGTGTGTCAGTTACTTCTAAAGGTAAGCCTTCATTTACTATGGGACATGGTGATCCACTACTGCATATTTAACAGAAGTAAACATGTATCTGCAAAAAAGATTAGTGCATGAATGATCATAACAGCCTTATTTGTTATAGCCCCGTGTTGGAAACAACCCAGTACCCATCAATAGGTCACTGAATAAACAAATTACAGTACATCCATGCAAAGAAATACTAGTAAATACTAATACTAAGAAATACTAAAAAATACTAACACTAATACTAAGAAATACTAATCAACAACAACAATGCAGATGAATCTCAAAAATATTAGCTGAGTAGTAAAAGCTTTGCACAAAGGAAGTATGCACACTGAGCTTTTAATTATGTGAAACTCTAGAAAAGACAAATTATATCTGCCTCTGGCTAGAGGTTAGCAAGGAATTGTCAGGAAAGGGACATAATCTTTGAGGGTAAAAGAATTATTCTACATCTTGGTTGGAGGTGTTACACAGATAGGTACACTTCTCAAAACATATCAAAATGTACACTTAAAAATTGGTGCAGGGGCACCTGGGTGGCTCAGTGGGTTAAGCCTCTGCCTTCGGCTCAGGTCATGATCTCAGGGTCCTGGGATCGAGCCCCGCATCAGGCTTTCTGCTCAGCAGGGAGCCTGCTTCCTCCTCTCTCTGCCTGCCTTTCTGCCTGCTTATGATCTCTGTCTGTCAACTAAATAAAATCTTAAAAAAAAAAAATGGTGCAGTTTTGGGGTAACCTGGGTGGCTCAGTTGGTTGAGTAACTGCCTTTGGCTCAGGTCATGATCCCAGCGTCCTAGGATCGAGTCCCACATCAGGCTAATTGCTCACTGGGGAGTCTGCTTCTCCCTCTGCCTACCTCTCCCCCTCTCTGACAAATGAAAATAAATATCTTTTTTTAAAAATGGATAGAGTTTGATGTAATTTACACATCAGTAAGGTTGATATGTTTATTTTAATCTTCCTAATGGCAAAATACATAAACATCGATCAACTACACATCCTCATACTCTGTGTCTTAATGTCAGATAATATGTCGGCTATCACCCACTCTTTACTTGGGTGAGTTCCTTCTCATATGGTTGGTATCTGAACAGTTTAAGTGAATAGAGTCTTGAGTGCAGGGGGACCTCATGAACTCACCAGTATGTTCAGTCAAAAAGAATTTTCAAATTATAGGATTCTGTTTCTACAGGGCCTCTATTACAGGTATTCAACCCTGTAGAATAAGGACCAAAAGCTGGCAGTAAAAGGTTGGTATTTAAGGAATGACAGAAACAGGAAGAAACAAAATGTCTGGAGAAAGTTTTTAACCATCCCTCCAGTGACGAGTGACTTCCAGTGACTTGTATGTCGCTACATCAAAGTGTCCCTGCATGCCTCTGAAAGAGGTTACTTCTGTCTGCTCAAAGATGTTATGAAATGCTACACTTGGTGATAACAGTTACCACTTTTCCACCCCCTCGCTGGTATAGAATTACAACACAAGGGGATAACAATTAAATATTATTAGAGCCTGTGGTCTCCATAGCAAGAATACCTATCTTTTAAGACTTCAGAACTGAAAGTGGGTGGCATTGCTGAAAAAGTTCAGTATGAAATGACAATCAAAGCCCTGAAAAAATAAATGGTCTTTCCATCAGATGATTGAAGTCAGGTTTTGTTAGAAGACTGTATTATCTTAAAACTTTTTTCCAGATCTTCACTAATTTTTTTCTAAGGAACATTTCTCTGAATAACCTCTGGTTAGCCCAGAGTTGAAGCTGAACAGCGGGCAAACAGCAGGTCAATAAAATTAATCTTTTCTCCAGGTAATATATGTGTGTGTGTGTGTGTGTGTATTTCCTTTTTTTTATTTTTAAGATTTTATTTATTTATTTGACAGAGAGAGACACAGCTAGAAAGGGAACACGAGCAGGGGGAGTGTGAGAGGGAGAAGCAGATTTCCTGCTGTGTAGGGAGCCTGACTCCAGGCTGGTCCTGGGATCATGACCTGAGCCAAAGGCAGACGCTTAATGGCTGAGCCACCCAGGCGCCCCCACTTCTTGATTATTTGTACAAAGTGAGGAAAGTTACAAGGATCTTCTAAAAATGGTTGAATATAAAAACGTCATTTCTATTGTAGCTAAAATGCTTTTTTTTTTTGTGCAAACGGCTAAACTATCTTCATTCTGGTGTCATTTCATAAAATGATGTTCTCAGAGGAACAGAAAAAGAAAAAATACTGGGCACATAGAGAAAACCATCTGAGATTAAGTTTTCCAAGAAAATGTCAAAGGGGACAGCAAATGTAAGAATAATGGAAAGATGACTATCTTGGAATCTTTGGGGACAGAAACTTCTAAAGAGCATCAAAACGCGTTATCATGATTCCTGCTGGTAACATGACCCAACTTCAAAGCTTTCCTGGGTGGATTATGCCAAGAGGACCCATTATCAGAACAGAGCAGTTAATTAGAGTGAATTATTAGAATGCTCCATCTGCCTTAAATGGACAGCTGCTGAGTCACACTATAAAAATGAAATGGGACCACTCATCTGCCCATGCCATTAATAATTTTTGTTTGGACATCTGATTTTTAAAGCCAGAACAGAGTGACTCTGGGGACAGGGTAGGGGGGGGTAGGTTATCACATTTAAATATTTAGCACATTTAAATGATTCTTGATGAATGTTTAATCATTCATGCTGTCGATCAATATGCTTTTCTGGACATTTTAAACATGACAACCCCAGTTGACTTGGTGTGCTTTTTTATTTCCATCATAAAAGGAGCCGTCGTCCCCAGATGTATGTTTTAACTGTATTGGTAGTGGTTGTAATACTTGGTACCTCACCATCCGCTGCTTCATAAAGGGGAATTTAGACTGAAGGTCACAATATAATAAAACCATTTTCTTAGTCACTCTGGAAAGGAACTTGAAAGGAACAGGTGCACCGTCTGGGAGGAAGCCTGAGTTGATAATGGAAAAGACGTCTTTACTTTTTTTCTCCCCCCACCCTTTTTTTTTTTTTAATCTTTTCTTTTCACCCTCATTAGGTTCCAAAAATATCCTGAGAAAGTAGTCTGGTGTAAACAGATGCATCTTACTCTGGGAAAAACACAAACATCAATTATAAAGAGGTATAATGACATCAACAACAAATAAAAGGAGATATGCTGCATTATGATCTTTCCTTCATCCTGGGTGTGCACACATCTGGGAACTTGATAAGCTGTCATAGGTTAAGGAAGTAAACAGATGTCGGCTGTTGATAACAATCTCTGCTGAACTTTCAGAGCCGGGTGGTGATTTGCCCAGTGGCTCTCTCCTTATCGGAATGCCTTTATAAACGCTCACCTGGCTAAGCGCTTCAGCCTGCCCAAGCAACTTTCATCTGGCATCAATCGTGACCATAAAACAAGCCCATGAGTAATAGAACAGCCCAGGTGTCTACAATTTCCAACTTCCACACCACCTGACAGCATGCAACTGCTTTCAAATCAAGGTTTCCCTATCTCTAATTAAGGACAGTGAAGAGAAGTCTAAGGGTTGTAGCCCAGTCCCCGACATGCTTATGGCTGAATGGAACACTCTTACTCATTTCCCAGAAAGTCAGCAAGTACTGTGAGTGATCAAAATGGAATGACATACTCAAAGTGTAAAAGCAACTGGACTAATATCAGCAATGCAGCTTGCATAACCAGCAAATGCCTGATCTTGAAAATGATTGTCTTGACTTGTGAATGTGTTCTTCATTCAACAGCTAGCGAGTATGCTGGTGGTACCCAGATTTGTAAGCCTCAAATGTCTACAGAGCTTTTACACTGCTGGAGATAAAGTAGCAGTTACGATCAGAAACACGTCTTGTCGGGTCCATATTTTTGTCCTGGGTTTTAAGATACAAGAATAATGCAGAGAAGTTAATGTCTACATGGTTTTTAAAATTAGATAAGGAGAACCAGACAGAGGTGATGATTGTACAGCACTGTGAATGTACTAACTCCATTTCTATAAAATGGTTAATTTTATGTAATGTGAGTTTCTGAAGAAAAATATTAAAATTTTGAGAGAAAAAGAAGTAGCTTAAGTATTAAGGCCAAAACATTCTGGGGGGAAATTTTTAATTAATTCATTCACTCCACAAGCATTTGGTTAAGAGTCAGGCACGTAAGTATGGGGCTTAGAAAATGAAGGTACTTATATTCCCTTGTCCTTAAATCCCCTAAACATTTACAAAAGAATTCCTTCCTGCCTTCCTCCCCTCCTTTCCTCCCTTCCCACCTGCCTTCCTTCCTTAATCAAATCTTCTGGGAAAGAAAATCTTCTTTCCTACTGCATTAAGCTGAAGGTTCCAGGGTAAATGAAACTGGATTCAATCCTGGCTTGGCCCCTTTCTAACTCAGCAATTCTAAGCCAGCTTTTTAACCTAAGTCTCAGTGTTTTCATGTGAAAAGGAGGATAATAAAGTCATCAACCTCATTAGGATATTTCAAAGATTTTATTAGATAGCGCAGGTAAAGCTCTGAGCATAGTACTAATATTAGAAATAAGTTAATGTCAGGCTTGATTATTGTTATTACCATTATGTGACTTTCTTTCATCCTCCATGACAATTTGGCATTTGAAAATATATCTCAGATTCCTTAATTTCTTTTTGTTTTAAAGATTTTATTTATTTATTCAACAAAGATCAGAAGTAGGCAGAGAGGCAGGCGGGGGCGGGGGGGAGGTAGGCTCCCTGCTGAAAAGAGAGCCTGATGAGGGGCTCGATCCCTGGACCCTGAGTTCATGACCTGAGCCGAAGGCAGAGGCTTAACCCACTGAGCCACCCAGGCTCCCCAGATTCCTTAATTTCTTTTTTTTTCTTTTCTTCTTTTTTTTTTAAAGATTTTATTTATTTATTTGACAGAGATCGCAAGTAGATAGAGAAGCAGGCAGAGAGAGAGAAAGAGAGGGAAGCAGGCTCCTGGATGAGCAGAGAGCCAGATACAATATATGTTTCATGGATGATAAATCAGCATCTCTGAATGAAATTATTATTTTTTTTTTTTTTTAGTTTTTAAATTTGGTATATCTTATTTGACTAGTTGGACCATAGAATGATAACGGGTCAGTACTTTCCCCACCCCTGAATATGGTCAAGTAAAACCTCATGGATCTCTCGTCACCTGAGAAAATTTCGTTACCTCCTAAGTTAGGTTCAATATCATGTGAAACAGCCTTCAAGTTAGTGAAGGTGTGGAGAGGCTAAGAGTAAAATAAGTACATCTATCTCTAGTTGCAGTTTATTTTTTTCTCTTTTCTTTTTTGGAAAATCAACTTTACTGAGGTATAATTCACACATAATAAAATGTCCTATTTTAAGGTTACAGTTGGTGAGTTTTAACAAATATATACTCTTCTGTATAACCACTATAGGATTAATAAATCATTGGTAGCTTGAAATGGGCCACAGTGGAACCAGTAAATACTTTTTTTTTTTTTCTAGAGAGCAGATTTACCTGTGCACCACTGGCAGCAACCCTTCTGAATCACCACTGCTTATGCAATCTACATGCATAGACTTGATGGGACATGGGTAGTATAAAAATAAATCCACCAATCACATTCCCCAGATACTCTGGGAAACAACCTGCTATCCTGCTTTCCCATGGTAATATGCAAAATCCATATTTTTGTCTTGCTTGCTTGCTCAAAACTTAGAAATCCTGGTCACAAATTTAGAAGTCCAATCACTTTTTATAACCCACATCCAGAAAGCTCAAAAAACTATCAAATATTTGTATATGAGAACTGATGCATATTTCTGGTCTTATTTTTCCTATTACTATACAAATAACCACATTTTAATTTTTCCATGGACGTAATTAGAATTATAAAGTCTCCAGAATATAACATTTTGCTCTCACTGTGTTCATAACAATTTCAGGTGACAGCTTCTGTCTGATTTTTGCTTTTGTGAATTGAGTTGGACTATTACATAAGTCAGTTACATGCCCTGATCACTGCCCTGCCATGAGCTAATTTTTTTTAAAAACATTTTAAGGGTTATAAATGAAGAAGAGAGAAAAGAAGGAGGAGGAAGAAGATAGGATAGCAAACATGTGGTCTGCAAATTTGGTCCTGTACAAAACACACTTTTGCCAATCTGTGCTACAGAAAATCAACACAGCATGAACATCTCATAATTTAACAGTTTGAACATTACGGCATAATAAAGGACAGGATAAATTTTTTCTTATATACTCCTCTTTAATTAATGACAAATAAGTACATATGAAAAAAAAAGAACAACAGGTTTAATGGAAATCCACTTTTTTTCCCTCTTCAGACCTTTTGACCTTTTTCATTTTTTATAGGTGGGAATATGAAGTTAAAAACAAGAGAGGCGGGGTGCCTGGGTGGCTCAGTGGGTTAAAGCCTCTGCCTTCAGCTCAGGCCATGATGGATCGAGCCCCATATCGGGCTCTCTGCTCAGCAGGGAGCCTGCTTCCTCCTCTCTCTCTCTCTGTCTGTCTGCCTCTCTGCCTAATTGTGATCTCTGTCAAATAAATAAATCTTTAAAAAAAAAAAAAGAAAACAAGAGAGGCTGAATGAAGCAGAAGCAATTAATTCTAAGTGCCTCTCACTTCACTTATAACCATACAAATAGCCCTAAAATATTCATTACGTTCTAGATTTTTTAAAAATATTTTATTTCTTCATTTGAGAGAGACCGTATGGGCAAGGAAGAGAGGGAGAAGCCAGGGACACTACCAAGCAGAGAGCCCGGTAGGAGACTCAATTCCAAGACCTTGGGATCATGACCCAAGCTGAAGGCAGATGCTCAACTGACTAAGCCACCCAGGCACCCCATAAGTTCTAGATTTTTTAAAAGAGGATATGCAAATAAATTTACTCACTGTCTATGACAAGCAAGGTTCCACAAATCCAAAATATAGTTTCCTACATAGAAGTCCTATGCTTCCAGTGTTTATATGCTCAATTCAAAATAATTTATTGAAAATCTGCTATACTGGAGGCACTATATTAGTGCTCTAAAAGCAGTTTAGATACACATTTAGCTGTAATAAAAACATTAAACATACAACCACACTGTAAATGATTCACTTTGTTTAGCTATTCCTCCAAACACCAGTGTCTTCTCATATTTAATATTCCACCAATTTGAATGATAATTTGCATTTTCAAAGGAGATACCTGGCTAATCCCTTGACATAAGAGACCCAAGATGGAAGTGTTTCTTTAATCTTGCTACTATGCTCTCAGCCTTCCCAAGAAAGCATCAACGGCCTGGCTTAGTGCAGGTGCAGTTGATGGACATCTAACTATAAGTGGTATAAGCCTCCTGAGCCAATCACAAAAGTTGGGGTCTTGCTTCTGCTTCAGGGAATGAGCATCCCAAATCAAATGTGTATGACTTGAATGGCATCTGAAATATACAGATGGAGAGGAGGCGGTAGAACGAGCAGGAAAAGGGCATCCTAGACTATAGGAATACAAGGGCTGCATAGAGACAAAAGGGATGGGCCAGCCTGAGGAGCAGGAAGGAAGAAGGTCCCGCATGGCCACCGTGCAGTGAGGAAAGGGACAGCAGTGCAGAATGAGCTAGGCATTTACGAGACCGTGTGTGGGCTTAGGAGCCATGCAAAGAGCTTAAATATCACTAAAGAGCAATCATCAAAATGTTTAAGAAGTGGTAAGATCCAGGGCACCTGGGTGGTTCAGTGGGTTGAGCGTCTGCCTTTCGCTCAGGTTATGATCCCGGTGTCCTGGGATCATGCCCCACATCAGGCTCCCTTTTCAGCAAGGAGCCTGCTTATCCCTCTCCCTCTGCTGCTCCCCCTGCTTGTGCTCTCTCTCGCTCTCTCTCTCATTCTCTGTCAAATAAATAAATGAAATATTTTCTTTAAAAAAGTGATAAGATCTGATTATATTTTTGAAAATACACACCCAGTGGCTGCTTTATGGTAACTGAATGGTAGCTGAGCAGGAGAAGAATAAGAAAGTCCTGCTGGAAGGTTACAGCAAATAGTCCTGGCAGCAGATAATGCTGGCAATGGAGAAGCAAGGGAACACACTCCGAATATATTTTTGAGTTATTACCGTCAGGATTTGGGCAACGGTCTGGTGATGCTCTATTTTTGCTATGGGGTTAAATGAGAATTCATTCATGAAATCTTGCACGGGAAAGTAATCCTAGTCTTCCATGTCAGTCTCTTAAACTACATTGCTCATTTTGAAAGAAAGATGTCATTGTTTTCTTGCACCACTACTGAACAGTAACTGTTACGCACTGAATGTCTGTGTGCCCCCAAAATTTATATGTTGAAATCTAATCTCCAGTGTGATCATATTTGGAGATGGAGCCTTTGAGAGGTAATTAGGTCATAAGGGTAGAACTTTATAAACAAACTTATAAGAAGAGGCCAGAGAGACAGACTGCTCTTTTTCCATCATGTGAGGATACAATAAGAAGTCAGAAGCCGACAACCCAGAAAAGGGCCCTCACAGCAATCTAACAATGCTGGTCCTCTGATCTTGGACTTCCATCCTCCAGAAATGTGACAGATAAATTTCTATTGCTTCTGTAAGCCACTCAGTCCATGGTCCAAACTGACCAAGACAGTTAACTAACACTTTCTTCTTCATAAAGTTGGTACTCGATACTTTTTCACAGAGCAGAGATAACGGTGACCATGGGCAAGTACTGACCAGATATTTCTTCAAGACAGACTCTGCTACTTGGGGTGTTATTAGTTGAAAGCCTCCATCTGTTGCATCTCTGTTACTTGCCACAGTGTTCCCAACTCTCCGTGGTATTCTCCCAACCAAGGAGTGAACACAGCACAGATACCAAAGCAATACCTCTACTGCCTGAGGTGCGACTCTTCTGATGGGCAATCTCTGTGTTGAAACTGCCTACCAGCCTAGCCAGCTTTCCTCAGAGCTGTGATGCAGTAGGAGTCTCATCCTACTTGAACTTCCTTCCTTCCCTCTGTCCTTTCACAAACATAAAAGCTGTGTCATGTCTTGAGGTCCTTCCCTCCTACTTCTGATCCCTCTCCCTTTTATCCTTCATAGCTGATTCAACCAATAAATTTCTGACCCATCTAATTCTGTCTTGGCACCTGCTTAGTTAGAGATCCTGAGTTAACACTAGAGGTAAACATAAAGATTAACCTTATTACCGTGTTATGTAGTGCTGCTAACTCCTAAAGAGAAAATCAGCGATGATAACCAAAGCACTAATGACCAAAGAATCCCACAAGGAATAAAAGAACCTGTGAAAAGATAGAAGTTGTTCAGTTTTTTAAGCTGGGAAGTACACGAATGGATGGTGATGATTTCATATACTAGGGAAAATTTTAACCCTAAAGTGATAGAATAAAAGGCAAAAATATAATTTCATTGACCATACAATGTCTTTTAAGTCTCCGGAACTGGAAGCATCAGCTACTTCTGGTATTGTCGGTGAAGGTGGGGGAAAAGGATGGCTAAAAAGTAAACTTACACAAAATGAGAACTGCTGTTACCCATCAGAATCACCCCCTTTCTTTTTTTTTTTAATTTTTTATTTCTTTTCAGCATTACAGTATTCATTGTTTTTGCACCACACCCAGTGCGCCATGCAATCTGTGCGTCTCTAATACCCACCACCTGGTTCCCCCAACCTCACACCCCCCCCACCCCTTCAAAACCGTCAGATTGTTTTTCAGAGTCCATAGTCTCTCATGGTTCACTTCCCCTTCCAATTTCCCTCAACTCCCTTCTCCTCTCCATCTCCCCTTGTCCTCCATGCTATTTGTTATGCTCCACAAATAAGTGAAACCATATGATAATTGACTCTCTCTGCTTGACTTATTTCACTCAGCATAATCTCTTCCAGTCCCATCCATGTTGCCACAAAAGTTGGATATTCATCCTTTCTGATGGAGGCATCATACTCCATAGTGTATATGGACCACATCTTCCTTATCCATCTGCCGTTGAAGGGCATCTTGGTTCTTTCCACAGTTTGGCGACCATGGCTATTGCTGCTATCAACACTGGGGTACAGATGGCCCTTCTTTTCACTACATCTGTATCTTTGGGGTAAATACCCAGTAGTGCAATTGCAGGGTCATAGGGAAGCTCTATTTTTAATTTTTTGAGTAATCTCCACACTGTTTTCCAAAGTGGCTGCATCAACTTGCATTCCCACCAACAGTGTAAGAGGATTCCCCTTTCTCCACATCCTTTCCAACACATGTTTTTTCCTGTCTTGCTAATTTTGGCCATTCTAACTGGTGGTATCTCAATGTGGTTTTAATTTGAATCTCCCTGATGGCTAGTGATGATGAACATTTATTCATGTGTCTGATAGCCATTTGTATGTCTTCATTGGAGAAATGTCTGTTCATATCTTCTGCCCACTTTTTTATATGATTGTCTGTTTTGCGTGTGTTGAGTTTGAGGAGTTCTTTATAGATCCTGGATATCAACCTTTTGTCTGTACTGTCATTTGCAAATATCTTCACCCATTCCATGGGTTGTTTTCTTGACTGTTTCCTTTGCTGTGCAGAAGCTTTTGATCTTGATGAAGTCCCAAAAGTTCATTTTCGCTTTTGTTTCCTTTGCCTTTGGAGACATATCTTGAAAGAAGTTGCTGTGGCTGATATCGAAGAGGTTACTGCCTATGTTCTCCTCTAGGATTCTGATGGATTCCTGTCTCACGTTTAGGTCTTTTATCCATTTTGAGTTTGTCTTTGTGGACCCTCAACTCTATGGGCAGATAATCTTCAACATAACAGGAAAAAATATACAGTGGAAAAAAGACAGTCTCTTCAATAAATGGTGCTGGGAAAACTGGACAGCTATATGTAGAAGAATGAAACTCGACCACTCTCTTACACCGTACACAAAGATAAACTCAAATGGATAAAAGAACTCAACATGAGAGAGAATCATCCCCTTTCTGAGTAAGAAGTAGTTATGTCTCTACCTGCAACAAGCCTATCCTCCTTCCCAGTAAGAGACTTGTGTTATAGAGATAGCAGAAAATATGTAGGTACTTCTCAACTGTCCTTGCTCAATTTTCCAGAACATTAGAAGCCAGACATCTATCTTAAATGCAGGGAACACAAAGTCTTTCATGGAAAATATGACAATACCAAGAATGAAGATTTAAAGCACTATCTTTGGGTTTCTGCAAGGAAATTATATCATCAGAATCATTACACAGGAAGACCACACTTAAAGAAGTCCAACAGTCTAGGATCCCAGACATCAGGCATTTGAAGAAGGAATATAGTCTTTAAAATTGATTCAAAATAGTGACAGCTGGGTCGCATAGTTGGTTAAGCCTCTGATTCCTGGTTTCAACTCAGGTCTTGATTTCAGGGCCCTGATCTCAAGGTGCTGAGATTGAGCCCCATATCAGGTGAGGGAGATCAAGGTGATGTTTAAGAAAATTCATAATATAGTAGCTATACACCAGTACAGACAGCAATTAGTCTTTTCTTTAATTTTTTTTAGGGGAATAAAGGGGCAAAAGAAGATGGAGAGAAAATCTGAAGCAGACTCCACATACAATGTGGAACCCAACACAAGTTCAATGTCACAACCCTGAGATCATGACCTGAGCCAAAACCAAGAGTCAGACACTTAACTTACTGAGCCACCACGCATGCTGATAGCAATCGATCTTGATTATAGTACGTCAGAATGTTCTGGAAGACCGTGTCAGAAGATAAGATTGATAGATTACCAAATGTCTATACTTATTCTGAGAATCTTATACAGATCTGAGACAAAAATTGGGGTTGAATCAATCAAAACAAAGAAAACAAAAAATAAGACAGTTGTCACCAAAAGAACTTATAAAGGATAAATGAACAAAATGAACATAGTATACTATATGACTTAGCTGTGACCAATATTTTCACAGCTATTATAGCATATAGAAATGAATATTGGGGGGAAAAAAAGAAATGAATATTGGTCTAGTAATAAATACCAAATAATCTCCTGGAAGGAAGAGGGGACAGGATTCTTGCAGTCTAAGAATAAGGAAAAGAATAATCAAATCACCATATTCCATAATAAGTGTTCAAGAAATAATTCTTCAAAATGAAAAAGAAAAAAGAATAGTGGTATCAAACAATCAAACATTGGTTGGAAATATGTAGTTAAATATTAGAAGAATCTGCTAAAAAGAGTTGAGATTGCCTTGGAGGGAGCAGTACCTGGTGGCAGAAAAGTTGTCTCCACCAAGTCAAAAATGCACACAGAAAATCAGCCCCCAACACATAGACCCAAGATTATTTTCTATTTTCTAAAAGATTTTATTTATTTTTTTATTTTACAGAGAGAGTGTGAGTGGGGCAGGGGCAGTGGGAAAAGGAGAGGAACAGGCAGACTTCATGCTGCATGGGAAGCCTTATGTGGGGTTCGATCGCACAACCCTAAGATCATGACCTGAGTCAAACAGAAGAGTTGGATGCTTAAACGGAGCCACTCAGGTGCCCCCAAAGTTATTTTCTTAATATTCCTACTATCACCCATATAATTAGATTGGTCAATCAGGTTTGCCAAATAAACCCAGCTCTGGGAAACTCTTGCTGCTATGATCAAGCTAGAAAAACCTGTAATCTTATTTTTAGGTGACTAATTTTGGAAGCCATTATATTCTCTTCTTTTTCTCCCCAAAGAAATAGCACAGATGAAACTAAGATAAATTGAAAAGAAGCATCTGTGAGGATCCAGACCTTAAGCATAACTCCTAATTAATGCAGAAGAGGTAAGGGGGAGTGGTAAGAGGCAATCAATTGGGACAGTCTAGCGAGGTAGGTAATTGTTTATTTTTCTCAGGATTTTATCTATGCCAAGTAGTCACACACACACATTCTTATTTTTTTCTTATTTTTAGTTATCAGTTAGACTCCAAATGTCTATACTTATTCTGAGAATAAGTATAGATAAAGCTGAGATGCGCAGACATTGCTATGGATGAGTAACTTTTCATCACATCTACAAATGTAGATGGGAAGATGTAATAATATTAATGGAGTAGCGACTCCCAAAAGCAAGGCTCTGACATGAAGGGAGTTTGGTTGCCTTCCCAAATACATGCCTTAGCGATCTTTACATGCTCATTTCTGACCAATTCCACCTAAAATATAATGGCCATCATATTGGAATCTAAATTTATTCATATCCCAATCAACCAGATCCTAGAAATGGAAGTAGATTTGGTTTAATATATACTTTTTCTCTTTTTTTCTGTTCAGAGAAAGCGACTTCTTTAGGCTTTGCCCTGAGAGGATCCTGCTCTGTGAAGATTTTCCAAACCAAGACGGGTGCGGTGAGCAATCCTGGCACTTCAAGTAGCTGAAGATAGATGCCCTGTGGGATCTTGCCATACATCACACCCACATGCTCTATTGTCGTTAGTACATATTAGACAACACCACCACACCCTCCCATGCACTAGGATTTTCAATTAAAAAACCTTCTGAGGTTTCCATGTAAGTATCTTACAAAAGATAACATGAAATCTATTGCTTATAAGGAGACCTAACTGAGGCTCTGTGCTGTGCTACCTGCTATCATTTCATCTGGATGCAAAGCAAAAAAATGGAGTCCCTGAAGATGTTGCAGGAGCCTCTAAAATGGAGTTTCTTTCACAAATAAAAGAGATCTTCAGGATTTTAACTTTGTGTTGTTGTTGGAGATGGTAGTGGTTTGGCCATGCCACATTGCTTCACATAATCTACTAAAGCTCCTTCTCTGTTGTAATATCTAACACCTAATGTAACTAATCTCAAAAAATATATGCATTTGTTCATCCAGAATAAACAATCAGATTAGAACATAATGCTCTCCCATTTAGCATGTCATCATGTCACCATGGACACACGCAGGGGTGTGGGGGGGAGAATAAGAAATAACAGACATTTGTGAGCTAATATTTTATTCATATGTATTATAAATCTGAGTTGCGAAACTTTGAAACTTTCTATCAGTTAAAAATATATATAAGAGAGCAAGAAAATTTGTCAAGGTTACCTCAGTTTCTAAGATGGAGAGCTACTAAGGTGTCACAGTGCTGGGACCCTCTTGGACCTCTTGGACTCCTATGTATGACTCAAGCCCTTTTTTTAAAATATTTTATTTAATTATTTGATAGAGAGAGAGAGATCACATGTAGGCAGAGAGTTAGGCAGAGAAAGGGCAGGGAGCAAGCTCCCTGCTGAGCAGAGAGCCCGACGATGCAGGACCCAATCCCAGGACCCTGAGATCACGACCTGAACTGAGGGCAGAGGCTTAACCCTCTGAGCCACCCAGGCGCCCTGACTCAAGCCCTTTACAGGACACTGGGAAACACCCTTCTCTAATGAAGGTAGACCCACCCTAGGCATTAGCCTGTAGTTACTCAAAAAGATGGTGAATGGAATATGCAGTATAGTAATTTTTTTACTGTAAATTTTCCATAAAGTTTCTTTTACACTGTATTCTACTGACTGATACAATAAGGTTTTAATTTGAAAATGATCAGAAAAAGATAGTTTATTCTCCCTTGACTAACTTGCCAACGAAACAAATGATCTACTAAGTATGCATCATTTCTGCTTCCTAATGCATCTCTGTTCACTTACAGAAAAACAGAACTCCTAATTATAAGCCCTTCCCCCAAGAAAAGATCTGGAAACAAATGATCCAAATCAGCAATCTTTCCCTACATAACCCTTACCCCAATTAATGACCATAATGACACAAGGATTGGGACCCTTGCCAATTACTAGCTTCATCTCTCGGTTCTGTTTCTCAACCTAGACTCAATAAACAATTCAGGACTTGCTGGAGATTGAAAGCAAAAATTAAAGCCAAAACCCCGTGTATATTAAAACCATTCCTGCAACAATAACCTCTAACTGGGAAATGAACTGATCATTCTCGTTGTTCAACTAAGCTCCTAATGAAAGTGGCTAAAATCACAGCTGCCTCAAAAAGGAAGCTCCGGCTTAGCTAAGAAGAGAAAAGCATTTACTGACCTTGGGGTACCCTTTGTTTCTGAGCTTCTCTGACGTATCTTCTTCTGCATCACATGTCTCTCATTCTTCCATGCCAACATTTGATAACTAAGCTTAGGATGGTAAATGGTGATGAGTGACTCATAACCCATCATTTATGTTCCACTAGGGGAAAACAAGCAAGATAGTATGTCTGGTAGAATACTTTTAGCCAGATAGTTTTCAGTGTGTTCCCTTACCTGTGTTTTTTAAAGACACCGATCAGGAGAAAGAAAGAGCAATGTTTAAAGGAAGTGAATCTGTCTGTTAAAATCACTATAAGACTGGTAATCTTTGCAACGTGAGAAAGTCTTTACCCAAAAATCTATCTTGTAGTTTATCACACTTTGAATATACTAAGTGATTAGAAGACCTCTGTGCTCCTCAATTGTTCCTTTAATTATCTGGTCCTTTCAGTTGAGGATAAGCCTGCTTAAATGCAATGGAAACTTGCAAAGGATAACATATTCATTCAACAACTCATCCGTAGGATTTAGAGTAAACTTAACGATTTTTTCCAAGGGATAGTCAGCGTAAGAAGAGGGCTCTAGGGCTCTATGTCAACCAATTCAATCAAGTGTGGTGAATGACAGATGGAAGGACAGAGCAAAGCCACAGTATACTTCCTCTCGAGTAATAAAAGAGTCGCTATACCATGCACTGATATCAGAATGTTAAGACTATTTCAATGTAAGTACTATGAGTAGAAAACTTACCTGCAAAAGGATGCTAATTAAGGCAAACTTCACACTAAATACTTGACTTCACAGAGGGCAACAGTTTGAGCTCATGTGCATCGGACTTAGTCATAGACAACGAATAAATGTTTTGACCCGAAAACTTTCTCCAGATCAAACTGTCTTAATCTACTAATGTCTGAATGCACCAAATTCTTTCTGCTTCTCAGAAACATTTATTTGTAGTGTGGTAAAAGAGTAAAAAATATCTAAGCCTTCATTGCCTAGTTAATTCAAGTGCATAAATGCCAAGTAATTTGGTTTATGAAGGCTCTTCTTTAAAAAGATAGCATTTTAGTGTGTTGAAAGTTGTGAGACACACACAGTTTTGCATATACAAAAGCCATTTTTTTGTCCTTTCAGTCACACTGAATTAGTTTTCCTCTCATGAAGGAGAGAGAGTGAGCAAGAGTGCCAGAGCGATACCCATTGCCCCAGCTTCCCTTGCAGCCAAAAGTAGCAATGAGGCCATTTAGATGTAAGAGGGGCCCTGTTCATGGACTTTTGACAGATAGATTTTTCAACTTTATAATATAAAGGGAGAAGGAATGAGGCTAACTCTCTTCCCCATATTCTTTCTTCTAATACCTGGATGTTGAGTAGGGATGCACCATGGGTTACAGTTGTAGAGGAGAGGTGAGAATGTCAGCACTTAAAGTAACAAAGAAAAATAGGAGGAGTACGACTAATAACATTGACCTAGTGAGCCTATCCCAGAACTCCATAAATCTAATCTCGCTTGTACACAAAAGAACTTGAGAGGTCTTTCCAAAGAGAAATGAATGTCCTCAGTTATTTAAGCCACTTTTGCTATGAAAGTCTCCTACTTACATCACAAAACAAGAGACTGCTTTAAAACTGGGGAGGCATAAACCAATTTGAACCAAAGCAACACAAAAGGAGAATTTCTATGAGCTCCTGGGTAAATGAATCTATCAAATGCAAACTTTGAAGCATATTTCTTTAGTTACTGAAGATGGTCTGAAACCTTGAAATGAGCCAACCTAAGGATGAGCCAATACACTGAGAATGGCTGAAAGGAAAGATAAAAAGTGTCTATGTCCTTGATGACATTACCCTTATTTAGTCAACCAAACCTATACTCTGCGCTGAATCTTGGCTTCTATCATATGAGATAATTAATTTATGTAAAGTATAAGCAAATTTTACTTTGTGCACTATCGGAGGTAAATTGCATCGATGGTCTCAATGGCATTCCTGGATCCATGCTCTCTGCTTTGTAACTTTGCAGAATCTGCCCACTCTGCAACCATTGTTTTATCCATTTGAAAGTAACAAAAGTGATGGTGTGCTGGTTCTGAGCCTAGACCACAGGAGGCCTTGAATGTCTGTACTCTTTCTTGGAATTCTTCCACTGTCATGACTGCTAGCCTGGGCCAGCTTCTAGAGAGTGAGGCCACATGGAAGAGAGCCTAGCTGTCTCAGCTAAGGCCATTCTATTCTAGCATACAGCTAGCTGACACCCAAACATGAGAGAGAGCCAAGACAAGATCAGCAGAGCTGCCTACTCAACCACCACCTGACCACAGACTTATGAGTGAGCCTAGCCAAGACCAGAAAATCTGCCCAGCTGACCCATTGATTCCTGAGCAATTTTTAAGCCCCTCAGTTTGGGGATGGTATATTATGCACCAAGATCTAACTGATTCAGTTATTTGTGTTGCTTAGGGATGAGAGCATCCTAACTGATAAAACAAATTAGAAGCTAAATATACGAGTAGGACAATACCCTTAAATATATTTTGAGCAGTTGGGACATTTTTGAAAAGTTTTAGTTAGGTAAATGGTCATAGTTATATTTTAAGAAACACATTCTGGCATGAATATCAAGGATAATATTGAGTAAGATTAAGTCTCTAAACTTCCATTGAAAGTAACTAAGGCCATAAGGGAAGGAAATAACATGTAAGGTAACATAACATAAAAGGAAGTTATCTGAGTAGAAAAAATGAGCAGAAGGTAAAGCATCAAGGGTAGAAATTGTAGAGATTTCCTGAGTCCTGGCCATTGCAGACAAGCTTATCTGACAAGCTTATCAGACAAGCTTATCAGACAAGACCATCATCTCCTGAAACTTCTTAGAAATACAAATTCTCAGCCTCATCCCAGACCTTCTAAATCAGAAAGTGGGGAATACACCCCAGCAATCTATGTTTTCACAAGCCCTCCAGGTAATTCTGATGCATGTTACAAGTTTGAGAACCATTGATCTACGCCATCGGTAAAACTTATTAATAATGTCAAATTACTAAGATACTGACACCTCTTAAGATCATCCTTACCATAAGAAATGGAGCTGAGATGTCACCATTTTGTCTAGTTGAACATCTCAGTCTACTGATAGGACACTTGTTCCTAGGATGACAACTCTTGATTATAATTTCTCAGTGGCCAGATTTTAGCAGTACCAATAATGTCCCAATTGGTTTTGAGCTTCCATTATAACTTGGCTCAAAGGCGTGATTCCTGAACCACCACCACAAGACTGGAACACAGAATAAACATATCGACAGAGAAAACTGAATTTACAAGAACAACAAATTTATGATCCTGCTCGCCTCAAAAGGATTAAGTTTTGTCCTCTATCACTTGTGTGGGGAGGGGTCAAACACATACTGAATGGTCTTGTCAACTAGACAGTCTCCACAAAAGGCCTGTGTTAACCACCATCATTAAAATACTATTTTCTGGATACCTGTTGACTTCCCAGTTTTCCTAAATTCTGGAGGGCTGCAAACAGGCTGCTGATCTAAGTCTACTGGGGAAACTGTAAGAATTAAGGTCTTAAATGCTATAAAGTGAAGTTATTTCAGTAAAAAATAAATGAATTATTGAGAAAATTTTATCAGTGAGGAAGATTCTATCTTTTAATTTATTCTAGACACTATTTTTTATTTTTTTTTAATATTTTATTTATTTGACAGAGAGCACAAGAGTACAAGCAAGGGGAGCTGCAGAGGGAGAGGGATAAGCAGGCTCCCCATTAAGCGGGGAGCCTGATGGGGGGCTGGATCCCCATGGGATCATGACCTGAGCCAAAGGCAGACTCTTAACCAAAACTGAGCCACCCAAGTGCCCCTAGACACTATTTTATGGAAAAGAACTTAGGGTTCTTTCTCTGTAGGAGGCATTAAGGATTGTGTTAGGAAAATACACATAATTGGCTGGTAGTACTTTTACTCAGCAAAAGATCTACAATGGGGGCCAAAACAAGCCCCATCTTTCATTAGACCTAATGATCCATTGTTTGAGCGTGAAATCACAACAGGACAAAATTTAAAGATAACTTGAGCAATCTCTTAGTTTTGTTGACAAAACTGGGCAGCAAATTCCAGGTTCTAGACAAGCCTTAAATCCCCTCTACCCAAACAAATCTATACATGATTTTGTTACTTGATAATGTTGATTATTTCCTAAATTTAAAAATAAAACTGCAAAAACTATTGGTTTATCTATAGTCCAGAAATAGGCAAATAAATGTCTTTCACCTAAAGGGCCTCCACTGCAAGTCACTGTCCCAATGAATCTGGAATATTGATATTTCTTGTGCTGATGAACTATTCCAAGACTATAGGTGGAGACATTTGGAAAGGTCTTGCAGTAAACCTAGTATTATTATAATAAAGACTAAGCTAAGGTTCTACTTCTGAGCTTCAGTTCCCTCACTTATAAAAAGAGAATTGTTTTAAAAGAAAATTTTAATAATATTATCAGTAACAATATTAAATGAATTTAATACGCTAGAAGGTGGCGGGGGCGGCATGAATAGGTAGAGCACATTTTTCAGGCAGTGAAACCACTTTGCATGATACTATAATGGTAGACACAAGCCATTATACATTTGCCAACTACCTCTTCCTTCCTAAAAAAACAAAGTCTCCAAGGCTTGTATCCTAATGAGACCAAGAGTGTAAGTAGGTGTGTGTGATGTGCATGTGGATGTGGGCTGGGGGGTGGAGTGTAAGTCTACATATCCAGGAGGCAAAAAAGGTGAGGTGGAAGTTTCCATAAGCTGAAGGACATGAGAGCCGAAGCACTCACGTGCCAGACAGGCTGGGAAGGCCAGGGATGAAAAATCCTGGGAATAGACTTCACCCAATCATTGAAATGCTTATATCAGCATTATACCTTATTTAGAAATCCTTGACTTCCAGCAGAGGATATATTCATTTTAAGACAAGGAGACAGAAATGATCAAGTCTCTAGTTTTAAAGGAGGGGGAAAAAATATGCCATCTTAAACAAAGTAAAGTGCTTATAGTACCTCCAACCTAGAATATAAGTAAACCAGACAGTTCACAGAGAAGGCCAAGAAGAGGCAGTCTAAAATAAAGTAAGGGTCTATGAAATATCCATGTTGGGAGAAGCCAGTCCAGATAATTCAGACTCAGGATCTCACATGTGTTTCCTCAATAGGCCCAAGCAATGAGAGGTGGGGGGTGCCATGCAAAGCAGATTTCTATGAAGAACTGAGCAACTGGGAACTGTGACTGAATGCTAATGTTCCAGAACTCAGCTCTAACTGACTCTGAATTTTGCAGGTTTTCAAAAAACAGAATCATTAATTTTCTTTATATTTTAAAATTAAACAGGAAGACGTATTAATTATAGAAAAATAAGGAAAAAGATAAAAAGTAGGTAACTAAAATCTCCCATAACCCCAGATATGACCACTGGTAATAGTCTCGGCTTCTCTATGAATGAATGTAATTTGTAAATTGTTCATTACTTCAGCAGTATAGATGCAAGAGCAAAAAAAAAAAAAAAAAATTTTTATTGGGGCGCCTGGGTGGCTCAGTGGGTTAAGGCCTCTGCCTTCGGCTCAGGTCATGATCCCAGGGTCCTGAGCTCGAGCCCTGCATCGGGCTCTCTGCTCAGCAGGGAACCTGCTTCCTCCCCTCTAGAGATCTGCCTACTTGAGATCCTGTCTGACAAATAAATAAATAAAATCTTTAAAAAAGAGAGAGAGAGAGATCTGCCTACTTGAGAATCTCTGTCAAATAAATAAATAAAATCTTTAAAAAAAAAAAACTTTTATTGAACTTGAACTCGAAAATCAGAATATTGACTTGAATTAAAGGACCTTAGGAGAAAACACAAGGTGCAAGATTATGTGTTTTATTCGCATACCACCTTTGTCAACATCTTATTAGAAGGTATGAAATTTCATTTGGCAAAAAATTAACTGCATTAGGTGTCTATATTCTGCCTGTATTTCTTGCGTTTTGTTTTTCTCTGAGAACTAAGTCCAGAGCATACTTTTGGTTCTCCACAGTCCTTTCCACCGTTTTTTGCTCTTGCTTTTAGCTTTTCTCAACTTTTTTTTGCTCAAAATTCCAGTTCTCCAACTAGAGGCTTGGACTGCAGACACGGAAGGTGCCGTTGTCTGGCAGCTTCGACTTGCGTTACCATGAAGACTTGTTTTCCATTGTGTGCTCCCGTCCGTGTGCCATATCCAGCCTGGCCATTGTGCCAGGTGCAATGCCAATGTTCGCTGATGTGGAAGATGGTTCATCCGGAGGCAATCACCTCCACCGAGTAAAGGGAGAAAGAAAAACATGTGTGGTTTTTGCTGCCTTCACCTTGGCAGAGAAAAATGGATGTAAACCTGGGGCTGGGGTACAGCCTTCAGAGCTCTGGAAGATCAGAAAAGCCAGTCTGAGCCAAGAAAGAACACATGGTAGTTGTGTGTGGCAGTGACACCTCAAGAAAAATCACTTTGAGTCGTGCGCCTGATCATTTAACTGCTGTGGGCACAGGCCCAGCTTTCTCCCCAAGTCAAATGTAAATGGTTTAAGGAAGCTGGTCTTTTTTTCCCTCCACTTTTACCATACTAAATGTCTGACAGCCATTTTACTTTGTTTACAAATTATGAAAATTCTGGGCAGCTAATTATGAAAATATTGAGAAGTCATAGGAGAACGAACTCTTGGAGCAACTTAAGGCAGAGAACAGGCTGTAAAGTCCTTGAAAAATGAGCTGCTTGCTCTCCACTTCTGCCAGTAAATTTTGGTATTCCAGAATATTGCTATGCTAATCTGTAACCAAAAAGAAAGAAATCAATAAAAATCTCAGAGGAGAGTAGGGGAAGAGGCAGGCCTTCAATGCTTAACAGATGAGTAAGAGAAGATTAGTTTCTAAGATCTATACATTTCTCTTCCAATGGATCAGAAGCCAAAGAATCCAGTGAAAACTATGAAAAACAAGTTTTATAACCTAAACGAGAAGTGATAAATTGTAAGTTCTCTGTAAAAAGGGACAGCCTTTCTTCAAGTTTGACCTTGCTGTTTTCACACCATCTGGAAAGAAAATCTAGTTGTCTTTCCCCATTTGTTTTATATTGAATAAAATTAATGCATGTGCAGTAATAACAGAAAGAATATAAGTACATTCTAGACTGATTATAAAGTTAGTTAGATTTCATGACATATCATAGTAATTTCACAAATGTTTTCCACAATGCCTTTCTTGCAGATTTCTCTACCTAATTTTTTTTATGTTAAGCAAATCTATACAACATAGAGTTACTGTCATTCTTCCTGTGTAGAAAAGATGAGTCATGACAGTCAGGTCAGGTTATAGATGGTAAAGTAATTTTAGAACATTGCTACTTCATTATCCAGTCCTATAATCTTTCTATTAGAAAATGAAGCCTTCTGTGTTTAGCTAACAATGCATAAAGTTCAGTTTATATTCCACACTACAACATTCTAAGATTGTCATGTGATAACACAATCATTAATGCCATGTACTGCATTAAAATCTTAAGTGAATTTTGTGTAGTATTACAAGCAGTCCCTGAGTTATGAGCCCCTGAGTTTGAATATCTTGTGTATCTGACATAAAATGCATCTTAAAAAAAAAATGCATCTTAAACACAGAATCTTGTAATAGTTATTAATATTTTCTATAATAATTCCTGCCATTTTCTCATTCTTCCTGACCCTGTTTATAAATGATAAATAAAGTAATAAGGTTTTATTAACTAATAAAATGTAAAATATGGGGGGGGGCTGGGTCGCTCGGTAGGTTAAGCCTCTGTCTTTGGCTCAGGTCATGATCTCAGGGCCCTGGGATGGAGCTCTGCATCAGGCTCTCTGCTTAGCAGGGAGCCTGCTTCCTTCTCTCTCTGCCTGCCTCTCTGCCTACTTGTGATCTCTCTCTCTGTGTCAAATAAATAAAATCTTTTTAAAAAATGTAAAATATGATCACATTTCCAACTTCCCCTACTATTTGCTCCCGTAAGAAATAGTCTAGGGTCCTGAGTTCCTCTTTCGATATTATAAGCCAAGAAATTTACAAAGTTTTCCCTGACTTTCCATTGGCAGAAAGCTTTATAAAAGCTGTGATTTATATAAAGCATGGAAAGGCAAGGAACACACACATTAATATGTGTAAAGGAAAAAAAAGAAAAAAGGAAAAGCTATGAAATGAACTCTCCATACACATATTATGTGACTGAAATGCAGAGCTACATAAATAATTTACACCTTATATTCTCCAGTGACCTTTCAATGGGGCATCTGCATTAATATGGATAGCAGGAATCTGAGCACTTTTTAACTGGAATGTCACCTAGAGAACAGGATATGCCATGGGGAGGATCAGTTACATTTAAGTCTGTCACAGGGTCCTGTTATAACCTCTAGCAACTTTTGAAGGAGAAAATAGGTTTGTTGCAACATCATTGCTCATCCTCCGTGAAGTCACACTGCTTACTAGCTATAGTTTTTCTTGAAGCTTCAAAGTCATTCCTTTTACCCGAAGTGCTTCAATTTTCTCCTTGACTGTGAGTAGTTACATACCTTGAAGAATCCACACTGAACATTTGAGTGTGCTCCCACTTTCCGCCATCAGGCAGCTTTCCCATTCTCCGTGGTTTTTTTTTTTTTTTTTTTTTTTTTTTGTTTTTTTTTTTACAAATTCCAGTACTGTGAGGATACTTCAGGATTTAAGTCAACTGAGCCCTGACGTTTCAATTCATTCACACCAGCCAGGGTCATATCTTAAATAATTTGCAAGTCTTCAGGATCCTGTCCTCCCTAGCAAATTCTGCCTGCCCATTTTCACACCAAAGCTCATCCCTCTGGCCTGTGAATACAGAAATCCAAGGACACTTAAAAGGATTGAGACGAATTAGGTCTATTAGAGCCCCAAATACAGTTGTCATGTCAGAAGTTTTTATTTTAACAAACAATTCATTTGGAAATTAGAGAGTCAGTCACAGTAAGAAGAATGAAAAAAGTATTACTCTTCCTCGACGCAGAATTTCTCACTATTTGTCAGGAGCTCGGATATCATCCACTGATGATTGTTCCAACTACTGATGAGTTACATGATTTTGATACGTGGAGACAGCACTCAAGTATTAGAACATAACAACCAGCTTCCTCCTTCAGGCTAGATGTGCTAAGCAAAGTCTGTGTGTGTTTAATTCCGAAAGAGTACAAGGTGAAACCGTCTGGTCAAGTTTAAAAAAAAAAAAAAGCCCCCAATATAAGAGCAGTTTCTCTATTAAAACTGGGAAACTGGGAAGCACTTGATAGGCTGAACCAAGATTCTCTCTTGCTTGCTCTCTTTTTCCTCTCTTCCTGCTCCCTCCTTCCTTCCCTCCTCCCCTCTCTCTCTCCCACTGAAAAGGAAGCACTCAATGGAACAAGGCAGCGAGCTGCCACTTAAAATAGCCAAAATTCAGTTTCTTTACATTCTTTCTGCTAAGGTGTAATTTAAAAATCAACAATGCACATCTACCCACATGGAAACTTCTTGAAAATTTGGGAACTGACCAAGAACACGGTGTATCCTATCATCTGCTCTCCAGAAGCATTGGAAAGGCACTTGCTATCTACAACCCCTTCAGCAGGCTCAGCTTCACAAGGGAGAAAGGATGCTAAAGACATGGAAACCATCTGGAAAACAACATACCTGCTACTCTATGGAGATAGAGCTAAACTCTGAGACTTTACACACACACAGGGTTTCTTTCTTTGGCTTTCACCATCATACCAAATCTGATGGTTTGGAATTTTATCAATATTGCCTTTCAACACATCACATTTTATTTACATTTTATTTGCAGTTCCTCAATATTAAAATATATACATTTTCATCATGACTTGGAAAAACACCTTACTAGCCAAAGCTCCAAGAGTATATAAGCTGTGCTAACACGTAGCTGATGTACCATTAGTATGTTACTTGGGATTCAGTCAACTTTCTCTGCATCGGATAACTTAATAGACATTTTAGGCTTTACAGACCATATGGTACTGTCGATGCTACTCAACTCTGCATTTGTAGTGCAAAAGTTTGCTAATCTCTGGTCTAGAACATTGTCTGGCATCTAGTAAGTGTTCAATAAAGCTCTGCTAATTAGGATGAAACCAATGGGCTTAAAATAACCTTACATGTATTCATTCTCACCAGGCTCTGTTAGGGCAGGCTGCTAATAGCAAGCTACCATCTAGAGTCGGTAAATGATTGTTTTAAAGTTGTCTGTACTCAAAAGCCATAGGTCTTAACATTATAGCATCTTTAAAACATGTGGTAGTTTCTGGTTAAGGCAGTACAGAGCAACATACAATATTCAAAACTTGGAATACTGGTGGAAAGGACTAGAAATAGTCTTTGGTTGTCCTCCACCAGTGGTCTCCATAGACATCTCTTCCTTTTCTCCTCCTCCTCACTTTGTTCTCTGCTGTTCTTATCTTCCTTTGTCATTTCGTTTCCTTACTTTCCCCTATTTACCTTCTTTTCTCCCAAGGGCATTGCCTCTATGTAAAATCCTCCTATGAAAGTGTTTCCTTGGGTTTGGCCTTCCACAGTCTTTTTCTTCTTGTCTCATCTCTGACTCCTTTACAAATACCAGCTACTGTAGCTATCTCCAGTCTGCCTTTCCCTTACAAGACTGAAAAAAATTAACAAATAGTCTCAACCCTCTTTTACACCACCCCCAAATGCCTCTCCTATTATTTCTCATTGTCTCCTGTCTTTAAAAAATTTGTATCCCCGGTGCTCCTAGGCATCTTAGTCACTTAAGTGTCTGCCTTCAGCTCGGGTACTGATCTCTGGGTCCTGGGATTGAGCCCTGCATTGGGCTCCCCGCTCAGCAGGAAGCCTGCTTCTTCATCTCCCTCTGCCCCTCCAACTACTTGTGCTCTCTCCCACACTATCACTTATAAATAAATAAAATCTTTTAAAAAATGTATATTCCAGGGGTACCTGTGTGGCAGTCAGCTAAGTATCACTCTTAGCTTAGGCTGAGGCTAGGATCTCAGAGTCCTGAGATCAAGCCCTACATCAGGCTCTACACTCAGACTCTCTCTCCCTCTCCCCTCTGTCCCTTCCCCTGTCTCTCTCTAAAATAAATAAATCTTTTAAAAAATTACTAATATCTCCCCATCCTTTAAAGTCTGAATTGTATTTCTTTAAGATAAATCCTCAGAAGCAGGATTGTGAGGTCAAAGAACATGAATATCTCCATTCCATCACAAATGTATGCAGATATCTGACATTCATTATCCTGCTTCCTTAGCTTAGAATAGCAGCCTCAAGCAAACACTCATATACACTCAGAAATATCTTTCTCCTCCCTCCCCCTCCCCCATTCCCTGCATCCCTTTCCCTCATTCCATCTCTCCTCTCCCTCTCTGTTTCACTCCAACAAAATCACCTTCTTCTTCATGACCCTCTTCTTATGCCTCTTTTTCCATATAGCTTACTATAGATTTCTAAACGGAATTATGCCTTGGGAAAAATTACGAAGTCTCTCACAGTCTCCATTAAACTGTAAAATAAGAGTCAAATTAATAACTATATTATAGTTTTTTGGGGCGCCTGGGTGGCTCAGTGGGTTAGGCCGCTGCCTTCGGCTCAGGTCATGATCTCAGGGTCCTGGGATCGAGTCCCGCGTCGGGCTCTCTGCTCAGCAGGGAGCCTGCTTCCCTCTCTCTCTCTCTCTGCCTGCCTCTCCGACTACTTGTGATTTCTCTCTGTCAAATAAATAAATAAAATCTTTAAAAAAAAATAACTATATTATAGTTTTTTAATTAAATATCAATCACTTGAGATAGTGTCTGAAAAATAGTAACTCTGTATTAGATACTAGGTATCTTTTTATCAGTCTTTCTAAGCACACTGAACTTCTTAGAAGCAACCAGGACCAGAGCTCATGCCTGTGTCCATTTCACTCAATCTTCCACATCATACGTGAGAGTGACTGCTATGCTCACCACTGTCCAGGTCCTCTTATTTCCTGGCATGCTCCTAGGAAGGGGTGTGCTGAATAAGGCCCACAGTGGTGAAGGCTGACTGGGCACATCTCTTTCTAAGTCTGCCCATATCAGTAGCTTGAAATAAGCCATGATGGGAGTCACCTACACCATGGAAAATGGTAAATGCTATGAATCAGGGTATTTATTTATTTTTTTCTTCCTGAAGAGATAGTTG
Organism: Mustela putorius furo; assembly: GCF_011764305.1. Taxonomy (NCBI): domain Eukaryota; kingdom Metazoa; phylum Chordata; class Mammalia; order Carnivora; family Mustelidae; genus Mustela; species Mustela putorius. Next base: position 12,343,535 of record NW_025421399.1, read on the forward strand.
TCAAATTTTACCAGCAAATCTATGTTTCTAGGCTTTTTTTTTTCCTTTTCTTACATGCTAGGCTATATTCCTTTACTTACATTCAATTGGTTCTGTATTAACACTGCCCACCAAAAGAATGTGAGTAGAGAGCTTCTGGAAACAGCACCTAGGAACAAGTATGCCTTTGCCATTTCAATCACTCCCTTTCCAGCTCAACAGCTGCAGAGGATCCATTTGTATTCTAAAAAATACTAGAGCTTGGGCGCCTGGGTGGCTCAGTCGGTTAAGTGTCTGCCTTCGGCTCAGGTCCTGGGATCAAGCCCTGCATCAGGGTCCCTGCTCAGCAGGGAGCCTGCTTCTCCCGCTGCCTCTCCTGCTTCCCCTTCTTGTGCTCGCTCACTCTCTGTCAAATAAATAAATAAATAAAATCTTAAAAAAAAAAAAAAAAAGAATACTGGAGCTTCCTAGCTGCAGGATCATGGGCCCCTGAATTACTTTGTGGAACAGATAATCTCTTCAGACCCTCACAGAATGCTGATGTTACCAAGAAATAAGCTACTGAGGCATCAGGGTGGTTATTACACCAATTAATCTACTATAATACTCTAAGTATCCCATATCATTCAGACAAGCAAGGATCTATAGGTCAAAAGAGCACTGGTTAGCCCTCAAATGTGACTAGCCTAAGACTCTTTGGCTAAGTAGGTGCTATTTGGCTAGCATGGAAAAACAATAGGAAATATATCTAAATGTATACCTTCTCTGACATTGCTCAACCAACTGGCCATCTCTGATGTCAGCTAGGGGGATGGAACCAGCTAGCAACTACAATAGAAACAGCATGTAATTAATTCTACAATGTCACATGGTACAGTTCCATTAAACTAAAACTGCATCATGAAATGTAGTCATTATGAGGGATTAAAAATATAAAGGAGAGGGGTGCCTGGGTGGCTCAGTGGGTTAAAGCCTCAGCCTTCGGCTCAGGTCATGATCTCAGGGTCCTGGGATCGAGCCCCACATCAGGCTCTCTGCTCAGCAGAAAGCCTGCTTCCTCCTCTCTCTCTGCCTGCCTCTCTGCCTACTTGTGATCTCTGTCTGTCAAATAAATAAAATCTTTAAAAAATATATAAAGGAGAAAGGAATGAATAAAGTCTCAAGTTTTAACCACATGTGAGCAGCATCTAACACTAAAAGCAAATCATGGGCTCTAAACTTATTGTTAGTTCTAAAAAACTGCTCATGTCATACCACTAAATTTATGAATGTCAACAAATAAATAAATAAACATGGACAGGTCTATGCTATAAATTTAGCATAAAATATTTCCTGAGTAGAGGAAATCTTCAAAAAAAATTAAAAGAATGAATCAGTAGCACCTAAATAGAAGTAAGCTTTCTCTCAGAGCCTTTTAAAGTACTGCTTATTCCATCATGAGTATAATTATTAGCTCAACCTAGCAGGTCACCTGCTGATTTCAAAGAAGTGGAGGAACTCAATACAAATGAAACTTATTTTCCAGTCGAGGACACTATGCTCTCATACTGATTTTCTGTTAGTGGCTTCCCCCCCCCCCTTTTAAAGAGAAGTTAAAAATGCTGAGTAATTACGTAGGAGACAGATATCTGAAAAGATTTCATCATAGTAAGTCATTAGGTTTCATGTTTTAAGATGTTGCAGAAAAAAGAACTGGATAAAAAGAGAGTAAATACCAGTGGTTACATCCACATGTCCTCCTGGTGATGAGAGCATTTACAGTGAAGCCAGCTAAGCCTATGGGAAAAATAGCAAGTTGATTTGAAACACGGCACAAAATTGAGCTCCAGAAATCAATTCCTAACTCCCGAGTAATTCAAAGATTGAAGGCTGTATGTGTGTAGAGGCAGACGGGATGACTCTTCCTTCTGAAGGTGTTGATATCCTCTTCTAAAACCCATGAGATAGCTCTTCTCTTGGGAAACTTCTGGAAACAGAATGCTATGTTATGACCAGAGAGGACACATGGCTACCATTCCTGAGCCTGTGGAAGAATTATATTCTATATAGTGCATGAAATATCAGTTTGGCCAGCACCATCTAACGCTAAATTGATCCATATGATTGGAATTTTGCCCAGACCCTTTAACCAAAAAGGGGGAAAAAAGGCATCATTTTGAAATTAGCATTATCAATACGGTAATACATTTTGAATGCTAGTTGGGCCTGACATAGGAAGTGATGTAATAAGAGAGTGCTTACTGCTCCTGCCCCTTGAACAGAAAATATTTTCCTTGAGGAATAGAATACTTGAAACCTGCAGATTGCATTTTAATATTAACCAGATTTCTACATTAAGCATGATTTCCGAGAACAATTTGATTTTTCTTTTTTTCTCTTTACCCCCACTGCACCCCTCAAGCAAGTGATCAGAACTGTGTTCACCCACGGGCAGCTCCTGGAATGGACCCAGGGCTGCCTGCAATTTAAACGTCAAGCTTTGTGCTGTTGAGCACTGAGCATCTCACTCAGAAACATGTGTCACTCACTGCCGCCCTGTCTATCAGTATTGTGTCTTGATGTGTCAAGATTGCTACAAATTCTCTTGTGTTTTCTCTGATTGTCTCCAAGTGTGAAATTTCAAAGCTTGTTTCTTCTTCACTATGTTTAAGACAAGTAAGCGTAATCACCTTCTAGAACAAGCAAAGAGCAACAAGAAAATTACTAAACCTGTTTTAAATTTTGAAAGGAGCAGAACGGTTTTTTTGTTTTGGTTTGTTTGTTTTTAAGCTCCTAGAACTGGTTTAATTGCAGAGTCAAAAACAACAAAAAACAAAAAAAACAACAACAACAACAACAACAACAAAAACTTTTTTTTTTTTTTTTAACAGGCAAAACGTATCTATCCCCAGTGGACATATACACAAGAATTCTAAGCTACCAAAAATGGCCTCTCTCAGGGCAGATTTGACAGCAGTGACAACCTCTGATTGGTTAATGGAAGCACTTCAGGATTTATCAGCTTTGATTGCTATCATCTTTGGCAGGCAGTAAAATAGTGAAATAAAGACAATTTAACCGCAGTTGCACAAGGACAGGGAAGGGTATGGAAGAGAACTACAAGTAATGTGCTGTCATTCTGGATTTGCTGGAAGGAGATGGCTGTAAAATGGGGGCCACAAATGAGGATGAATAAGAAGAATACAAATATAGACATGTAAAGGAATCAGCCAAATCCATGATTGTTTTGGTGCATGCAAAAACATACATGAGGATAACTGCAGCCTTGTAAGATAATTAGGGATAAATTCTTATAAAGGGGGATTTTATTTGTCATTTTACATAGCTAAATAGGAATTTCCTCTAAAATGGGTGAAGAAAGAAATTAGGAAAACAAAAGCAACCCTGAAGTCTCTCTGATGATCTTGGAGTAGATTTCTCCCCAAGGAAAACAGGTGATGTGATGGTCATGAAAACCCATAAAGCAAAACTGTCAGCCATCACTAGCCTTTGGATGTGTTCTACAACAAACCTACAACTTAGGGGAGAAGTAATCATTTGTAACTGGTGGTGTCTGTCTGAAAAGACCACTATCTTCTCTCGACAATAGGATTTCACTTTTCTAGCAAAGAAAAGAGTTTTGTTCAAGCTTTCCAGTTCAAACATTAAAGACTCCTGCAGAAAGAAAAAAAAAAAAAGACAAAAGCACTGTGTTTTTTAAATTTTTTATTTTGACTCAGCCCAAATGTTTCCGAGCTGCATATTCTATTTTTCTATATTCATCCTAAATTTAGCTCTCCCTAGGGAGAGAAATCTAACATTTGTAGAAAACCTACTTTGAGCTGGGCTGTGCATTTTATATGTTACATTTCATGATATTTTACTAGATACTCTGAAATAGATACCATCTCAATTCCAAAAATGAGAAAAGAGGCATAAAAAAAAATCAACTATCTTTTTCTACGATCAGAAAGCACAAAATATGTATGAGGTAAGACACATTAGCACTTTGAATTTCAGGTTGCTTGAATCAAAGGTAAGTGCCCTTTACATTATATCTATTACCCAGACTCGCATTTTGACCTGATATCTGTATTATCAGCATCCAGCACTGAGAGCATCTACGGTTTAACTATCAACCTGCCTCATTATTCTAACACAATATCTAAAATAAGCCTTTGCCTTGATATCTATTCCTAACACTAACCCACTGCTGTGCCAGTGAGCACTCCAGGGTCCATGCATACGGTCAAAGCTCTCACTGAATCTCCTACTCCATGTGACTTCTTGGACATAACACATCTTTCTAAAATCATCAACCTTCCCTCTACACTTGTGATGAGTTCCTCTCACCTGACTTTTCCATGAATTGTTGTATTCCACACACTGCCCCTTCCATATATACTCCCAATTAGGAAGACTACTTTAATTCTAGAAGCAACCAGTACCTGTAATTGATATTCTATCAGAACTTCTATCAGAAATTCAGATAGAAATTTAGTAGTTTAATCTTCAACAATCAAAACAACTGAGGTAAAAAGTGACATAAGTAAAAGGAAAAAAAGACAAGTGCACAATTAAAATATTTCTATGCTCCTATTGTGATACTTGGTAGAATATACAGAAAGAAATTCAGTTGTGTGACCTATCATCCAATTTAGTTCATAGATACAGAAAAATACATGCTAAATTCACAGAATACAAACTCTTTACAAGTACACATGCATTGTTCATCAAGATAAACAATATATTTGGCTCTAGAGTCTCAATAAATTGATAAGAATTGAAATCAAACAAAACATATTCTCTGACTACAATGGAATTAAATTAGCAAACAACAACAAAAAAAGCAAGAAGTATTTCTATAATATATCCAAATACTTGGAAATTAGAGAAAATATTTCTAAATAATTCATAAAGAAAAAATAGGTAAATATTTCTAATTAAGTAAACATGAAAACACAACATGTTAAAATCTGTAAGACACAGCTACAGAAGCATAGAATGAAATATATAGTTTTAAGTGCTTATAGTAGAAAAGAAGAAAAGTCGAAATTATACATGCTTTTACCTTAAGAACTGAGAGGGGTTGCAGAGCAAGTGGGGGAAGATGATAATGAGGAGGAGAAAAGTGTAGGATGAAGAGAGCAAATTAAAAGCATGTAAAAGAAAAGAAATAATGAAGGTGATAGAAGAAAACAATAAAATAGGAAACACAGAAATAACTTTAAAAAAACCAATGAAAAATCAGAGACAATATGCAGTAACAGTCACCCTACAGGCAATACAATGGCAATAAATTCATATCCTTCAATAGTTACCCTAAATGTAAATGAGCTAAATGTCCCAATCAAAAGACACCGGGTATCAGAATGGATAAAAAACTAAAACCCTTCAATATGCTGTCTACCAGAAACTCATTTTAGACCCAAAGACCCCTCCAGATTTAAAGTGAGGGCATGGAAAACAATTTACCATGCTAATGGACATCAAAAGAAAGCTGGGGTGGCAACCCTTATATCAGATAAACTATATTTTAAGCCAGAAGATAATAAGAGATGAGGAGGGAAACTATATCATACTTAAAGGGTCTGCCCAATAAGAAGATCTAACAATTTGAAATACCTATGCCCCTAACAGGGGAACAGACAACTATATAAACCAATTAATAACAAAATCAAAGAAACACATGAAGAATAATAGAAATATAGTAGGGAACTTTAACACCCCCCTCACTGAAATGGATAGATCATCCAAGCAAAAGATCAACAAGGAAATAAAGGCCTTAAATGACACACTGGACCAGATGGACATCACAGATATATTCAGAACATTCCAACCCAAAGCAACAGAATACACATTCTTCTCTAGTGCACTTGGAACATTCTCCAGAATACATCACATCCTGTGTCACAAATCAGGCCTCAACCAGTATCAAAAGATTGGGATCAGTCCCTGCATATTTTCAGACCACAACACTCTGAAGCTACAACTCAATCACAAGAGGAAAGTTGGAAAGAACTCAAATACATAGAGGCTAAAGAGCATCCTACTAAAGAATGAATGGGCCAATCAGGAAATTAAAGAAGAACTGAAAAAATACATGGAAACAAAAGAAAATGAAAACACAACTGTTCAAAATCTGTGGGACACAGCAAAGGCTGTCCTGAGAGGAACTACACTGCAATACAGGCCTTTCTCAAGAAACAAGAAAGGTCTCAAGTACACAACCTAACCCTCCACCTAAAGGAGCTGGAGAAAGAACAGCAAAGAAAGCCTAAATCCAGCAGGAGAAGAGAAATAGTAAAGATCAGAGCAGAAATCAATGAAATAGAAACCAAAAGAATAGTAGAACAGATCAACAAAACTAGGAGCTCTTTCTATGAAAGAATTAATAAGATTGATAAACCCCTGGCCAGACTTATCAAAAAGAAAAGAGAAAGGACCCAAATAAATAAAATCATGAAAGTGAAGAGATCACAACCAACACCAAAGAATTACAAACAATTTTAAGAACATATTATGAGAAAATATACACCAGCATTTGAAAATCTGGAAGAAATGGATGCATTCCTAGAGACATATGAACTACCAAAACTGAACCAGGAAAAAATAGAAAATCTGAACAGACCCATAACCAGTAAGGAGAATGAAGCAGTCATCAAAAATGTCCCAACAAACAAGAGCCCAGGGCCAAACAGCTTCACAGGGGAATTCTACCAAACATTTAAAGAAGAATTAATACCTATTCTCCTGAAAGTGTTCCAAAAAACAGAAATGGAAGGGAAGCTTCCAAACTCATTTTATGAGGCCAGAATTACCTTGATCTGACCCCACCAAAAAGGAGAAATATAGACCAATATCCTTGACGAACACAGATGTGAAAATTCTCACCGAACTATTAGCCAAAGGAATCCAACAGTACATTAAAAGGATTATTCACCAAAAGCAAGTGGGACTGATTCCTGCACTGCAAAGTTGATTCAACATCCACAAATCAATCAATGTGATACAATACATTAATAAAAGAATGAACAAGAACCATATGATACTCTTAATAGATGCTGAAAAAGCATTTGACAAAGTACAGCATCCTTCCTTGATCAAAACTCTTCAAAGTGTAGGGATAGAGGGCACATACCTCAATATCATCAAAGCCATCTATGAAAACCCACAGCAAATATCATTCTCAATGGGGAAAAACTGAGAGCTTTTCTGCTAAGATCAGGAACACAGCAGGGATGTCCACTGTCACCACTGCTATTCAACATAGTACCAGAGATCCTAGCCTCAGCAATCAGACAACAAAAAGAAATAAAAGGCATCCAAACTGGCAAAGAAGAAGTCAAACTCTCACTCTTTGCAGATGATATGATACTTTATGAAGAAAACCCAAAAAAGACTCTACCCAAAAACTGCTAGAACTCATACAGGAATTCAGTGATTCAGTGAAGTGTCAGGATATAAAATCAATGCTCAGAAATCAGTTGCATTTCTAAACACCAACAGAAAGACAGAAGAAAGAGAGATTAAGGAGGCAATCCCATTTATAATTGCACCCAAAACCATAAAGTACCTAAGAATAAAACTCATGAAAGAAATTAAGGAAGACACAAAGAAATGGAAAAATGTTCCATGTTCATGGATCTGAAGAACAAATAACGTGAAAATGTCTATGCTACCTAAAGCAATCTACACATTTAATGCAATCCCTATCAAAATACCATCAATATTTTTCAAAGAAATGGAACAAATAATCCTAAAATTTATATGTAACCAGAAAAGACCCCGAATAGCTAGAGGAATGATGAAAAAGAAAGCTAACGTTGGTGGCATCACAATTCCAGACTTCAAGCTCTATTACAAAGCTGTCATTATCAAGACAGTATGGTACTGGCACAAAAACAGACACATCGATCAACGGAACAGAATAGAAAGCCCAGAAATAGACCCTCAACTGTGTGGTCAACAAATCTTCGACAACGTAGGAAAGATCCAATGGAAAAAAGACAGTCTCTTCAACAAATGGTGTTGGAAAATTGGACAGCCACATGCAGAAGAATGAAACTGGACCATTTCCTTACAGCACACACAAAAACAGACTCAAAATGGGTGAAACACCTCAATGTGAAATAGTAATCCATCAAAATCCTTGAAGAAAACACAGGCAGCAACCTCTTCGACCTCAGTTGCAGCAACTTCTTCCCAGGAACATCACCAAAGGCAAGGGAAGCAAGGGCCAAAATGAACTATTGGGACTTTATCAAGATCAAAAGCTTTTACACAGCAGAACAAATGGTCAACAAAACCAAATGAAAACTGACAGAATGGGAGAAGACACTCGCAAATGATATATCAGATAAAGGGGTAGTATCCGAAATCTATAAAGAACTTAGAAAGCTCAACACCCAAAGAATAAATAATCCAATCAAGAAATGGGAAGAGGACATGAACAGACATTTCTGCAAAGAAGACATCCAGATGGCCAACAGACACATGAAAAGGTGCTCCACATCACTCAGCATCAGGGAAATACAAATCAAAACCACAATGAGATATTACCTTCACATTAGTCAGAATGGCTAAAATTTACAAGTTAGGAAAAGGTGCTCCACATCACTCAGCATCAGGGAAATACAAATCAAAACCACAATGAGATATTACCTTCACACTAGTCAGAATGGCTAAAATTTACAAGTTAGGAAAGAACAGATGTTGGTGACGATGCGGAGAAAGGGGAACCCTCCTACACTGTTTGTGGGAATGCAAGCTGGGGCAGCCACTCTGGAAAACCGCATGGAGGCTCCTCAAAAAGTTGAAAATATAGCTACCCTATGACCCAGCAATTGTACTACTGGCTATTTATCCTAAAGATACAAATGTAGTGATTAAGGGGCATGTGCACCTGAATGTTTATAACAACAATGTCCACAATAGCCAAACTACGGAAAGAAACTAGATGTCCATCAACAGATGAATGGATAAAGAAGATGTGGTATATATAATATATGTATACAATGGAATACTATGCAGCCATCAAAATAAATGAAATCTTGCTATTTGCAACAACATGGATGGAACTAGAGGGTATTATGCTGAGCAAAATAAGTCAATCAGAAAAAGACAAATTATCATATGATCTCCCTGATATGAGGAATTTGAGAGGCAGAGTAGGGCTTTGGGGGGTAGGAAAGGAAAAAATGAAAAAAGATGGGATTGGGAGGGAGACAAACCATAAGAGACTTTAACTCTCACAAAACAAACTGAGGGTTGCTGGGGGGAGTGGATGTGTGGAGAGGATGGTTGGGTTATGGACATTGGGCTGGGTATGTGATATGGGGAGTGCTGTGAAGGGAATAAGCCTAACGATTCAGAGGTCTGTACCCCTGGGGCAAATAATACATTAAATGTTAATAAAAATAATTAATTTAAAAAATGAAACCATAGTTAGTTATTTTTTTAAAGAGTAAAATTGATAAACCTCTTCCTAGGATAATCACTAAACATTACCAAAATCAAGAAATAAAAGAGTACATCACTATATAGTTTAGAACTAAAAGACAATAATGGAATATTATGAATAGTTACATTAACAATTTTAAAAACTTAGATGTAATAGACAACTACTTTGAAAAACAGATTTGCCAAAACTGATACAAGAAGAAATATACCATCTAAATTGTCCCCATCTATAAATTAAACTAGATTTGCAATTAAATCTTTCCAAAAGAAACTTCCTGACCCATATGACTTTACTTGACCTCTATCAAAGATTTATAAAATAAAATTAATTCCATGAAAATATTTAAGCAGTAAACATCATTTTCAATGCATTATGTAAGGCAGCTATTGCACTGCTAACCATTAACTGTAAAATCAATACTCTTCACTAACACAGAAGCAAAAATTCCAAATAAAATTTCAACAAGTCAAATTCCATGAGGCACATCATCACTAAATGGGTTTTAGTCTAACACTGTAAAATTGGTTTAAATTTTAAAAATCATTATGTAATTTATAATGTTAATAGAATAAAAGAGAAAAATACATATGGCCACCTCAGTAGATGCACAAAGTATGTCTGACAAAATTAAACACCCATTCTGCATAAACATTGTCAGTAACCAGGAATAAATGAAAATTTCCTCAACTTTATAAACACATATACAAAAAATCTGCAGCTAATATCAAACTTAATAGTGAAAGACTCCAAAACTTCTACCTAAAATGAAAAACAATGCAAAGGTATTATAATCGCTTCTATTCAATATTGTATTAGAATTCCTGGCCAATGCAATAAGACAAGGAAAAAAAAAAAACACACAGATTAGAAAGGAAAAAGTAGCACTGTTTTCTTTGATGGTATGATCATTTACAAAGAACTTCCAAAGAAAACCTATAGCAAATCTATGAGATCTTGATAAATGAATTTACCAGGGCCAAAATGTATAAAGTTAATATAATGGAATTTTACACACTTTCAAAGATCCATTGAAAAATAAACTTTAAAAAAAAACTGGATGTTTTATACAGATATTTTTCACATATTTCAAATAGTGAAAAAGTAAGATATGGAAAAATTTGGGGGGGGAAGAATCAAGAGATCTAGATGCATACAGATTAGGAGAAACACACTATTAAAAAAAACATTTCAGCCTGCACTACTTGAAAATCCAACAATATATACATTATACTCTTACAGCGAAGTTGAAAATGAGCTATAATGACAGGACCATGTTACTACCAATTTAAAAAGGTAATATCATTTTCAAATTATTGAAACTGAATTCTAGTATGTGAGACATTAGCTGCCAATCAGACAGAGATGGCATATATATTAAGAAGTTCTAGAGAAAAGAATAATAATGTGAGCCCTGAATCAGTTATGCTAAGGGATCTAACATCATTTCAGCACCTGTAATTTCTCATTATTATTAAGCCATGAAATGAAAAGGTGAGCCAAATGGTATGTGCTTTCCAGTGGTAAGTTTATGTTGGAATGAGATACTGGGCCACCAGAGCTGCTAAAACATTTTTTTAATGAATTCATAAAGAAAATCCAGACATTTAAAAATACAAGGCCTACAACAGTGCATTTCCACAGTTTGCTAAAGGGGAATCAACATTTTAACTCAAGACTACTTCCTTTGATTCTTTCTTGTAGATACAGACATTGGAAAGTGAAGAGATTATTAGTTTCATCTTAAATATTAATGGGTCAGTGGCATACATTTCAAATTTAAATCTTAGATTTGTGACAGAGCTGCTTTTCACACAGACGACTTTGCCTCATATGCTCCAGGGAAAGTAGCAGCAAGAATTATTTTTCATATGTTCTCTAAGTAAACAGAAAGACAAACATTTACAGAAACTTTATCACCAAACTAAAAATGATCACAGCTCTGAATAAATTATTAAAATAATAAAAATTATTGTAACTCCAAAGTTTTATTTTCCATTAAACTTCATGTAACAATGGTTAATGATTCTTCTGAGAAATGCTAGGTAATGCAAAAACTACTATTATTACTGCTACTGATACTACTAATAGTCAACATTTTACTTTTATTAAGTATTTACTATTTGCCACATGCTATGATACAATACATCGAATCTCCATTACAACTTCATGAAGAATGTGTTATTATTATTCCCCATTTGGGAGATAAAGTAATCAAAGTATAAACTGTGCCGCGTTCATTTAGCTAATAAATGGTATGACTCGGTTTCATAAACCAGCCTGTCAGGGTTGAGATTTGCAAATAAGTGGATAATACTCTGAAAACTATACTTTTAAACACTATGATATTCTGTATCACAGGGAAAAAAAATGTAAAAATATCAAGAAATATTAAAATTTCTATAGTTCTCCCCCTACCCCCAAAATCTCTTTGCACAAAGTAAAAATACAAAGAGGCACTGTGGCAATTTGGAATCAATAAGAAGTAAGCTTCTACTCTTCTTGAAATTAGCATCTGCTGTACAAGAGCCAACTGCTAAGATATATTCAAGTTACACAATTCTATTGGAATGGATCAATCCTATTCAAGTCTACCCGAAAAGGATCTCTAGATATAAAGCTCAGAGGTTCACACACACACACACAACCATTTCTTGCAGTTCATTTGAGTTAGTGTGCCGTAACTTCAAATAACCAACACTTTCTGTATTACTGGTTTCCAGACAAGGAAAAAAAGTCCTAAAAAATAGCCCCAGAGAAGTATAAACCAAATAGCTTCTAAATCCATTTTGCAGTAGGTAAGGTGACTGTCTTAAGGGAAATAGTACTGGGTGAGTATTTGGAAAGAAAGCTGGCTAATGGCTAACTGCTTTAGAGTCTAATTATTCATGTAGAATTATAGAGACAAAGCTGAAAGGATCCCTAAGGATGTCTGAATACCCCCTCCCAGCCCAATAGTAGGAGGGAGCCTTAATCCAAACAATTCTAGATAAATGGGTCTCTTCTTTGTTTTAAGGAAATCTCCAGGGTCTCAGATTTCAAAACTGCCCTCATACATTCCATATATTTTCCCCAACTTTCATAAATCTCTCTTTTTATTAAGCAAATCCACCTTCCCATATGAGTACTGGGTTGGAGGAGAAATATTATGTAAGCCTTCTCCATTTCCCCAAAGTTCAGACGTAACCATAGGAAAATACTTGTGATCTTGCTTATCTAGAGGTCAAGGGGTTTCTTGCCTACCATTTTTACCTACACATAACAATTCTCAAACAGAAACACTCAAAGACATACACCAAGACCCTCCCTGATGAACTTTCACCCTAACATAAATTTGGGACTCTCTGCATTCAAAACCAATCCTGTTCTGTTTCCAAAGTGTGGTATTTAGAACACAGAGCAGATGTTTCATATTCATGTGTAACATTTATTAAATACACAGATTCCAGGTTGCTTTCAGACCTATTGAATCAGAATCTGCAAGACAATATATGGTTGGGTGCAGACATAGCCCACAGTGCTGTGAAAGTCCACAGGCCTATTCTTTTTTTTTTTTTTTTAAAGATTTTATTTATTTATTTGACAGAGAGAAATTACAAGTACACTGAGAGGCAGGCAGAGAGAGAGAGAAGGAAGCAGGCTCCCTGCTGAGCAGAGAGCCCGATGCGGGACTCGATCCCAGGACCCCGAGATCATGACCTGAGCCGAAGGCAGCGGCTTAACCCACTGAGCCACCCAGGCGCCCACAGGCCTATTCTTATATAGATGGAGCATTGAGACAATTACATATATGCATAATTATTTTCTTTTTTTTTTTTATACCAAATTGGAAGGTATTGATCATACAGCCTGAATAACACTAGAACAACTGCATATAGTCCAAGAAATTTAATCTAAGGTCATTTTTTTCTTTCCTGCTCTGAATGTTCAAAGTATTTATTGTTAGATTTATCTGACTAGCTAAAAGTGATTTAAAAAAATTCCAAATCCTAGCTGGACTCTCTAATTCTTTTGTCATCTTACTCTAAATTATCATCTATCTGTGAATCTTCAATTGGTGAATTGGTTCCCTAAGTATAATGGTATTTTCCAGGATACATTTGGCACATTTTCTTCAGAGCATACCACTATTGAATAGTTTGGAGAAAAAGTAAAATAACTTAACTAGAAACTTCCACTTCCAGCCAGGATATACAAAACATGTATGTGAAAACAGTTTTTAGACACTGAACAATATAAACTGCGAGAAAGGAGAAAAACAGGTGAACTGTTAACTAAATTTACTGTCATAATCATTTCACAATGCATGTGTCAAGTCGTGCTATATACCTTAAACTTATACAGTGCTATATTTTATGCATATCACATAAAACAGAAAAAAATGAGAATAAAAGAAAAACAAAATGAAATATATGATTGCCCAAATGTACTGCCTAGAGAGAGTTTCAGGGCCCAGGAGGGGAGAACCCATATTCCTGAGTGGAGAAGACAGAGCTGACAATTAGAAGCTAACACAGGTAGAGGCACTTTGGTAGCGCAGCCAGTTAAGCATCTGACTCTTGGTTTCAGCTCAGGTCATGATCTTAAGGTCATAAGACAGAGCCCTGCATCAGGCTCCACACTTAGTGCTGAGTCTGCTTGAGATTGTCTCTCTCCCTTTCTCTCTGCCCTCCCCCTGTTCTCACTCTCAAATAAAAAAAAAAAAAATTTTTTTAAAGGAGCTTTAAGGGGCACCTGAGGGGCTCAGTAACCAACTGAGCACCTGTCTTCAGCTCAGGTCATGATCCCAGGGTTTTAGGATGAAGTTCCATATCAGTCTCCCTGCTCAGTGGGGAACTTGCTTCTCCCTCTCCCTCTGCTGCTTCCCCACCACTTGTGCTCGCTCACCAGCTCTCTCTCAAATAAACAGATAACTAAAATCTTAAAAAAAAATAATAAGAAGGAGCTTTAAATGATAAAATAAACAGAACACTAAAAACAGGAAACTTCTTAAATCTGGGAAATACACAAAAATTCTATAGTTTATATTATATATGATGGTAAAAAATGGAACGTCTTCCTCCTATGATTAGCAATAAAGCACTGATGTCTGAACTCACCATTTGTTTAATATATTACTGGAGGTCCTGGGTAGTACAACAGGCAAAAAAAGAATAATAAGCATAAAGACTGGAAATATGATGTAAAAAGGTGAATTTAGTGGGTTTGTAGAATACAAGGTCAACTGAAAAAAACAAATTATGTTTGTATACTAGTAGCAATCAGAAATTGAAATTTGAAAAGAAATACCATTTACAGTAGCATCACAAAACTGAAATACTTAGGGGTAAATCTGACAAAATATTTCTAAGACCTGTACACAGAAACCTATAAAACATTAGTGAGAAAAAAAATTCAATAAGCTAAAAAAATGGGAGACTATACAATGTTCATATATGGGAAAAATCATTATTATTAAGAAGACAATTTCTTCCTGGGTGATCTATATATTAAATTCAACCCAACTCAAAATCCCAACAGGGTTTTTGTGTGCATCAGAATTGACAACCTGATTCTAAAATTTATGTGGAAATACAGAAGACCTTGAAAATTGCCCCTCAATTGAAAAAGAAGAACAAAATATGAAAAATTGCACTTCCTGATTTCAAAACTAGTAATAAAGTTACAGTAATCAAAACTGCTGGTATTGGCATAAAGATTAAAATATAATCTCAATGTAAAGAATAGAAAGTATAGAGATAGAGTCACACATGCGTGATCAATCGATTTTCAATAAGACAACCAGACAAATTCAACAGGGAAAAGACCACCTTTTTAATACATTCTGCCAGACAATTAGGTAGACATAAACAAAAGCAGGAACCTTGATCCTTCCCTCAGACTACTTATAAAACCCAAGTCACAGCAGATCATGGACCCCAATGTAAGAGTTAAAGTTATAAAGCTTTTAGAAGAAACTTAGGAGAAAATCTTGACAGTGGGTTTGGTTAAAATTCCTTAAATAAAAAGCACAAACTATATGTTGTTTTTTTTTGAAGTTATATTGGATTTAATCAAAATTGAAAATGTTTACACTTTAAAAGATACTATTATAAAAATGAAACAGCAAGCCACAGACTGATAGAAATTTGCAAAAGACATATCTGACAAAGAACTAGTGTCTAGAATGTATAAGGAACTCCCATAGCTCCCTAATAAAAAGACAGACAATCCCTCCAAAAATGTCCAGTTTGAACCAATGCTTCATTAAAGACGATATACAGATGGTAAATGAGCATATGGAAAATGTGATTTAAATGCAAATTAAAACCAAAATGAGATGCTACCATATACTGATTAGAATAGTTAAAATTTAAAAAACGAATTACACAAAGTATCGGTTAGAAAGTGGAACAAATGGGACTCCCTCACTTTGCTATGTAAACGTAAACTTGCACAACCACTTTGGAAAACTGTTTGACATTTTCCTAAAAATTTAAATATATACCTACGATATAACCAAGTAATTCTACTCCAATGTATTTACACAAGAGAAAAGAAAGCATGTGTACATTATTTTGTACATAAATTTATACATAAATATTCACAATAACTTTATTTGTAATAGTCAAAATTTGAAAAGAACCCAAATGTTTATAAAGAACAGAACAGATAAGCAAATTGTAGCATATCCATACAGTGGAACACTACTCTGAAATTTAAAAAAAGAAAAAAAAGATACTCAACAAATTGGATAGATGAACCTCAAAATAGTACCGTGAATGAAAGAAGTCAGACAAAAAATAGCACACACATAAACAGCATTTATATAAGCATACATATGTGAGCAATTATATAAAACTATAAAATTCAAAAGAATGTATAGTGACAGAAAGCAGATTAGTGGAGGAAAGGGGTGAGGGCATAGAGATATAGGTCAGGATTGAGTAAAAGGAGCATAAGGAAAATTTGGGGATTATAAATATACTCCTTATCATGATGATGGTGATGGTTTCACAGGTGTGCAGATATGTCAAAACTCACCAAAATGTACAAAGTAAATATATGCAGTTTATCTCCTCAACAAGGCTGTAAAAAGAAATTTAACTGGGAAGTTACATACAATATTATTTACATACTAAATTAGACAAGGATGGAGTTGCTGACAAATAAGCCTTTTTTGTATAAATTTTTCCCCACTACAATCAGAGTGCTTACTTATTCTTGTGACCAACCATCTTCCTTTATTATAAATATCAGTATATCCCAAATTATGTAAGTCACTATGCAGCAGGAATAAAAAGAAAGGGATCCATTCCACAGATACTAAAGGGGGGAAAAAGTGTACAGGATTTTAAACTGACAATGTCGAGGGAAAGAGACACAACAAACACTTTTTGAGCCTGGGCTTCTGGTAGAATGGTGAAGATAAGCATTAAAATAGGGATTTAGAGGGAGTTGACTGTAAAAGAAAGTTGAGCTTGGATTTGAAACATGTCACGTCTTCAAAGTCAGCACAATTTGTCTGAACATAGTTGGAAATCTGACACTTGGGTAAGGCAGCAATCCCACTCCTGCTCCTCCAACAGAGTGGCCATTTTGTTGACAGCAGTGCTCACCAACAGAACTGTGTGTGATGATAGAAATACTCCATCCACTATGGTAGTCACTACCAGCATGTGTCTATTGAATACTTGAAATATGACTGGCTAACACATAAATTAACTTAATTTTAATTCAAGTTAATTTAAAGATTTATTTATTTGCAAGAGAGACAGAAAGAGAGTGTGAGTAAGCAGGGAGAGCAGGCGGAGGCAGGAGAGAGAGAAACCCAAACATTCTCCATTCAGAGTTCAGAGAGCAACAAACACGGGGCTGAGATCATGACCTGAGCCAAAACCAAGAGTTAAATGCTTAACCAACTGTGCCACCCAGGTGTGCGTCAAATTAGTTTAAATTTAAATTGCCATGTGTAGCTACCATATTTTGATTTCACAGGTTTTAAGTGATTACCCATTCAACATCCCAACCAAAAACTTCACTCTACCTCCTTCATTTCTTCATTTCTTATCACATTCCTTATCACTCTACTTCCTTCATTTCTTATATTTTATTCACTCATTTACTGAGCAAATATTGACTACCTACTCTATCTTATTACTGTATTTCTACCATTTAGCACCAACAGATTTCTTGCCTTCATTAAGTTCATGTTTCAATGAATCCCATTAATCACCACATCCTACTTATAGTCTCTGTTAAAAATTCATTAATCTTTATACACCTCATCTCTGCTATTTTCCTTTTTCTTTTCTTTTTTTTTAAGATTTTATGCATTTATTTTTGAGAGATAAAGAGCTTGAGCACACAAGCAGGGGTGGGTGGGATGAGGTGGGTAAGGGGCAGAGGGAGAAGCAGACTCCCCACTCACTGAGCCGGGAGCCTGAAGTGGGACTCGACCCCAGAACCCTGGGATCATGACCTGAGCCAAAGGCAGACACCTAACCGAAGGAGCCACCCAGGCACTCTCTGCTATTTTCAACATAGCCCAAAGAGGGTATAATAGCCCAAACATTTTTAGTTTTTATTGTTGCTATTTGGTCTTTGTACAGTGAGAAGTAAATAAAAGTTGTTTAATTATTGGCTTCTCAATTAGAAGTTACAAAACCTTGGTTCACGGCATCATTACATATGACACTCTCTATTTTTTTTCCATTATGAAAGGTCTGCTGATTATAAATATGGGTTGAAATACACAGCAGACTTTGATCCAGGCATCTTATTGTTCATAATGAGGTATGTCTATATATTGTTTAACTATGTCTATACTTATGTATATCTATGCATTGCCATAATCTATGGTAATACAAGTATTTTCATCCAGGTTTAAAAAAAAATCATCTTGCAAAAAGGGAAAAACAAATATGAAGTAGCTCAAATATTCAAAGAGTCAGTAAAACTGTCCATTATATCTGAACTTCTAAGCAGTAACAGGTATAAGACTATTTTTTTCTTATGTAAAACACACAGCATAACTACTAAATTGTTTTTCAGTAAAAATTTCTTTAGATAATTTAATAATAAAGTCATGGTAATCAGTTTGAAACTTTTAATTAGCAAAGCACAATTTCAAGTCAGGAAGGAGAAAAAAAAGAGATTTCTTAAAAGATTTTATCTTATGATCACAAATCCAGTCAGGACTGTAAATTTGTCAAAGAAACCCACTGAATGATCCTGAGGGAAACCAAGTACATTTATGGAGGAAATGCCAACCTCATACAAGTGTCAAAAGGATAGGAAATCAATGTCTGTGAAGTCTTTAGACTGTCAAAAAGACACACTTTTGGCTACTTTGGCTCTGACTCTTTGGGACACCCAAAGGAATTGTTTGAGCCTTGGAATAGCAAGCTTCATTACCGTAGATGTAATAAAGCTTATTTTCTGCAGACTTCTTGGTTATCACTATTTAAAAGCGGTGAAATGCTGATATCCCCAATACTCTCGTGAAAGACAGAGTAACTAAACCTAATTTTTGAGTCTAAAATTGCTAACTTCCTAGCAGAGCCAACCAAAATGACATGAATGACTTTATTTTTATGCTTATAATGACAGGTAACTTGTTATATCAAAAAATTTGTTATAGTTTAAAGAAATAAAAAAATAAAGATATTTCTGACCTAACATCATTGTAACACCATCAAACTAACTTATCCTGATGGGTCACAAAACTTTAAAATATCACAATGTTCTGCAGCATTAATTATTTTCACATATGGCTACATGGATAGTACATTTATCAGCATTTATCTATGCCTTTGTAACACAGAAAACAAAGTTAGGAAGAACACTAGTCACATGGAAGGAATGGGAACCTCGGGAAACACTGAGAAGGCAGGGCGCAAACAGTGCCTACCTCCACACATCGACCCCCAGATTCAATCTACATAGGCAGGCACTAAAGTTACTCTGTCATCTTCTATCCCAAATCCTGGACACAAAGAGAAGGCCTACATAATCAGCCTTTCCAGCGTCAAAAGGATTCTTTTGCTCTCTACCACCAGGTGCATTAAGTTCCATAATGAACAAATGGTGCTTTGAAAAAGCGCACATCCAATTTCTTCACTATTTTCATTAACACAGTTTTCTTGGTAACCAATATAGGAGCAGAAGAGGTAGTTATCTGGGCCTCAGAGCCTGCTGAGTAAGGTAGCTGGTAAGAAAATGTGGCTCTATGCAGATATTTGTCACTGTTAGTTTCTCTCAATAGCAGCATTTGATAAACTTTTGGTCACAGTTTCCACAGAAGTGCCTGAATATAAGTATCTCTTGGAATGGTTTTTAAACACAGATCACCAGATCCTCCCCTAAAGATTCCAACCAATGAGGATGATCTTGGAATCTGAATTTTTAACACTGTTTGAGAAAAACACCACCCTAAGGTTATCATCCTGCTGCAAACAGCTATCAGAAAGTAAAGATTGGTGCCAAATGACAGAACTGGGGTCTAAGTTCCCTAGATCCTCGTTACAACTAGTTCCTCTCAGCTTCTTTACAACTCCTTTCCCATAGTTTTGAGATGTTTATTAAAAAATACTTGTCTATCTGGCTGTTTACAAGAGGAAGAAAGAAAAAAGGCAGAGAAACTTGCACCAGGATCTGTTAAAGCTTTCACATTTGGAATTGGATTCCACACCCTGACAGCTTCAGAAAGAGCTTGCTCATCTTCTAAACACTCTAAAATGGACTTGGTCTAGGTTGTCCTGGAACCAGACTCTGCGATGGAGATTTGCATGCAGTAAGTTTACTGAGGAGCTCTTTGGATCGGCACCTTTGAAGGTCTGAAAGGAGTGGGCAGATGGACAGACTGAACAGAAATGCATTGCAACAAAGGCATTAGCTGATCTCAAAGAGCGCTCTGGAGCTGGGAAGTCCCTTGAGAGTTGTTCCAAAGTAAGGCAAGATGGCCAGCCCTTTCCGCCCTATTGATGTTTTATTTGATGTGGGCTGCCCTTGGGCTATGACCTCAGGCAAGGCAGTTATCTTCTTGTGATGGCAACTTTCTGGGAGAACTCAGCCAGGATCTATCAGCAGTCAGCATCAACTGGGGAAATTAGTTGGCCCTGAAGGTCCCAAAGGTAATACACAGCACAGTATCCACCGCAAAGACTGGCTATTTGATTCCAGCTTTGCTCGCCCTCATTCATGTCTGGTTGCCCCACATTTCAGTAGGAAAACAAATATGCTGGGGCCTGTGATCACCTTTGAGAAACCTAAGGATCTGTAAACACTTTAAAACTGGTGATTTCGCAAAGAGTTTATGCACACTTTCAATGCACAATAAGGGCAGATTGGGAGAGTCAACATATTTTAGCACTAGGACGTCAGGTTTCATTAGAGTTAGTTGTTCCAGGAAAGCAAAGGGAAATAAAACACAGAGTAACACTAACAAAGACTCACATTACCAGTCTTTTAAATACACTGACCATACATTGGTAGTTTATACTGAAAAAAAGGAAATGTACATTTTACACATTTCAGTGAATCAACATTCTCATCCACTAAGGCCCCTCATCAATCATTTAGTGGTTAGACAACCCCACAAACAAGGAGTGCATCCAAGCTCACTTCTGGAGTTACTATAAATTTCAGGTGTTGTGAGCTAAACCTTCACAGTGAAGACTTTCACAGGGCACTCGGCAGTGTGCAGCATCAATCTACTGCTAAATGGTCTGGTTCTCAAATTTTCAACTGGGGATAATCACACTTAAGTCAAGTGTCAACAAAGGTCTTATTTAACCACAAAAAGTCAGACAGTACAATCTATGCACCAGCACTGCCTATGAGACCCAGTGTTCCCAGGGCTAGGTTTTCTGCTATTCTTACTGAAGTGAAAGGCCATTAGAAGTAAACTGGCAGGGACACCCGGGTGGCTCAGTGGGTTAAGCATCTGCCTTCGGCTCAGGTCATGATCCCCGGGTCCTGAGATTGAGTCCTGTGTCGGGTTCCCTGCTCAGGGGGGAACCTGCTTCTCCCTCTCTGTCTGCGTCTCCTGCTCGTGCACACACTCTCTCTCTCCACCAAATTGAAAAACAAAAACAAAAATAACTTAAAAAAAAGTAAACTGGCAGTTGTGGGTAGGGATAGCATAAAGTCTCCAATACTTGCTTGTTCAACTTAAGCACAGGCAACACTATGAACTTTGAACATGAACCATCATTGTTATAGTAAATGGTAAATGTTTGAAGAGCCAGAAAGTCCTAGAACAAAATCTAAGTCAATATGCCCCCAGAGAGCACAAAGGTCACTTAACCTTTTTGCTTCTTAGCTCATAGCGATCACAGGTATAACTATAGGGTCTTAAATTGCCATCTTCTCTTTATCCTGTCTGGGAAAGAAGGGAGGGGGATTGTCTCACAACCAGTCTTCTGGTTGGGTTTGCTCCCCAGTAAAAAGTGGTGTTCACATTCCTTTTTCCACCATGCTAACACATTTGTTCCTAATTACTAGCCTTTTCACTCACTATTCTTTTTTTTTTTTTAAAGACGTTATTTATTTATTTGACAGAGAGAGATCACAAGCAGGCAGAGAGGCAGGTGCAGAGGTGGGGGGAAGCAGGCTCCCCACTGAGCAGAGCGCCTGATGTGGGGCTCAATCCCAGGACCTTGAGATCATGATCTAAGCCGAAGGCCGAGGCTTAACCCACTGAGCCACCCAGGTGCCCCTTGACTATTCTTTCTTGATCTGGTATTATGAAATGATAAAAGAAAAGACTATGCCCCTGCTCACTGCTCTGGAGGTTTATTCTCTTTATTACTCCTGGAATGACACAAATAACAGGAGGTATGACCAACTCTAATGGCTGCAAAGCACAGGAATTATAATTCTTATAAATAATATTTTACTACTATCTTATAAATAATATTTTTCTATACTCTAAGTGAGATATAACCAAGAAGTCACACATTTTACAGGGATCTATTCACGGGACTGAGCATTCCTATGGAGGAAAAAAATTATTTCCAAACTCCACAATGGGTCTCTGACCACCTTTTAAAAGGTTCAGCCCCTGTGCATGTGAGTTGGTTTTCTCCCACAGTCTAGCCCCCCCATCCCATACCCTTAAAGCTCTCTGCACTCAAGTTAAAGCTATTAGGCTGGAACAAAAACCAAGAATAGTTTTCATATTCAAAACGGGATTACAGAGAAGGTCAAATACAGAAGGACAAAGATGTGTTGGCCTTTGGTTTTTAAGGTCTTGAAAGCAGCTGAGGCATGCAAGGGAACCCAACATTCCAAATCTAGTGTAGCAACCCATAAAGGCATAGGAGCTTCAGGCCAAATCCCTTCAAAATCATCCCATCAGTAACTTGCAGATGCACTTTCTTATTCTTTCCAAGAAATCTGAGCTGAAGTATCCATACACATGAATGAACACATGCCTACAAATACATCTTACAGGCAAGCACATAAGAAAAAAATATATAGGGGCGCCTGGGTGGCTCAGTAGGTTAAAGCCTCTGCCTTTGGCTCACGTCATGATCTCAGGGTCCTGGGATCGAGTCCCGCATCAGGCTCTCTGCTCAGTGGGGAGCCTGCTTCCTCCTCTCTCTCTGCCTGCCTCTCTGCCTACTTGTGACCTCTGTCAAATAAATAAATAAAATATTTTAAAGAAAAAAATATATATATATTTTTCTAATTACTTCATAATTTGCAAGGCATTTTCACAATGGACTTTGGACTTCACCTCTTTATGTGCACCTATCAAGCCACAGCTCTATTTCTCTGCTCACTTTCAGAAGAAAACTCACTCCGGTGCTATTTATTTGTGTTATCTCTACCTCTTTGCCTTTTGTTCTTTTCCTCAATCAACTGGAACCAAACTTATATCAATTTCACTCCACTGAAACAGCTCTTACTATGGTCAAGAAACAGTTTCATGCCTCCAAATCCAGTGGCCAAGCCTCTGCCCTCATGTTACTCTACCTCTCAAAACGTTGGTCTCTCGCTTGACTTCCCTGGCACCTGGTTTTCTTTCTGTTTCCTTGACATTCTCCTTTATTCATTTCCTCTCCTTTACCTACTCCTCTTACTACTCAAACCAAATTTTGTCCTCAGTTCTTTTATTTCCTCTGTATATTCTCTCACATTAGGTGACTTGATACTGTCTTGGGTCTTAAATACCGCCTATAAGCTATGACTTCTACATTCAAGTCCCCAGGATGGAACTGTATGTCCTCTGTGTAGTTAATATCAATAACTTGGATGTGCCATTCACATTCTGTAAGCTTCTTACATTAACCTGGCCCCCAATTATGATATTTGCCTCCAAATCTGCACTTTCCCCAGTCACTCCCATCAGTCATGCATCAGTAATGCACCAGTAGTGCACTATCCTTCCAACTTGATTATGGCAAAGATCTGCAGATTAACCGCCATTCCTCTCTTACCTCACATCAAATCCACAAATGGGCTGTGTTTCCTTAAATTCCTCAAACTTCCCCACCACAAAACCCTCCAACCTAACTTCTACTCTCACTCCTACTAACAATCTCTTCTCCACAAAAAGCCAACCTATATTTTAAGAACATGAATCAGGGGCGCTGGGGTGCCATAGCTGGTTAAGCACCTGACTCTTGATTTCGGCTCAGGTAGTGATCTCAGAATCATGAGACTGAGCCCCGCGTGGGGTTCTGCACTCAGCGTGGGGACTGCTTAGGTTTCTCTCTCCTTCTGCCCCTCCCCCTGCACTCACTATCTCTATAAAATAAGTAAATTTAAAAAAAAAAAATCATGAACCAGACCAGCTAACTAACTCCCTGTTTGAAGGTCCTCCAAAATTTTCCATACTACCAAGAATAAAATCCAAATGCACTATACTGTTTACTAAGGCCGTGCATGACCAGTCTTTCTTCTTTTCACTCCCCTCTGACCTTCACCCTACAGCTGGTTTGGGTGTCTTCTGGCTCTTTCTCAAACTGGCCAATGTGCTTGTCCTGTCTCAGGACTTTGGAACTTTCTGTACATTCTGCCTGGAACATTCTCTCTAGATCTTCACAGGTCTGATTCCCTCAGTAAATCAAGTGTGCGCTCAAATGGCACTTTGTCAGAGAGCCTTCCTTCCCTGATCACCTTACCTAAGTGGGCAATAACTACCAACCACCTTACTCCAGTTTATTATCATGGTACTTATTCAAAATCACCTTCTTTGTTTTTTCTAAGTCTCATTCAGGCAAAGTCCCTGTGTGTTAACATTTAATCCCACAACACAGATCGGTGCCTGGCATGGAATAGACACTCAATAAATATTTGTTGAATGAAGGAATTAGTTGCCTTCATTGATTTCTCCCTTTTAAATTGTGTACTTTCACTGGGAACAAGAATTGGGCCTTTATTTAGCCATGTTCCTTTGAAAGTCTCTATTCCAACTTACATAAAGATCTGACTCAACCTTTGAAATTATCCCTTGGTTGGACTTATTATTGGATAAGCCACCTCGTCTAACAAGCAATTGCGAGGGTCATATTGCTTTCTTCTAATCACAGAGCTATGCTATGATTCATTATGGTGGGCAACATATAGGTACCATAATAAACAGTTATGTTATTTAGAGACAAAATAGTCTCAAGAATCACTTTCTCTAGAACCCATCTGTGACTAACTCAACCACATCCTGTCTCCTGAATATGCTCTTTATGTATAATATTTTGCTATTCAACTAAAACAAAATTACTATGAACTTAGCCCCCTCTACAATCTTATATATAATTCTGAAATCCAATTTTATTCCAAAATCTAATTTTATTCCTGAAATAGTGAAGTTATCTTTTAGGTTTGTGACAAACATGCTGGTTGATAAAACATGACCTATGTAGATATAAAATGATTAATAACTTGTGCATTTTACTTAATATGAATATTCATGTTTACCTATAAAATTATTGATGTGTTTGATTATAGTCTCAGAATCCACTGAGCATGTGATGTAATATTCAGGAAATGTACCATATTACCTCTGTAAAATGTAAAATCTTCTATTTCAGCTCTCAGCCTATAGTCCAACCCAGTTTTTTTCCAAGCTGATAGCTTCAGAGTCCTCCTATCTCTCTTCCCCTACCCCTCCCCATCCTATTTTTTTCATGGGCATCTCCCTCTCAGTCTTCTGAGCACGCCTGTGGTCTGGAAGTCTATTCCTCCAGTACCTTCTTCCTGCCCATGAAGACAAACCCCAGAGGCCCTTAGTTTTAAGAGTCTGCTACTGACTAACTGAGAGTAGCAGGTAACGCTTATACAACCACCATTATGTGCCAAGCATGGCACTAATAACTTTTCATACACATTAGTTCATTCAATCTTTAGAACAACACTAAGCTAGGTCTTAGTACCATCATCAAGTTGCAAATCAGGAAACTGAGACCCTGAGATGTTAAGTAAATTGCCCAAAGTTATACAGACAGCAGATCACCTGATTCTGGACCGAGTATTTTAAAAAATATAATTAGCAAATTGTCAAAGTAAAATATTACACATTTTCATTGAAAAAATAAAATATGAATAAATAAAAACTTGTATTTCAAGAGGGGAATGTCTTTTGCTTACACTCTCAGTTCTGAAGGGGTGAAGAGAGATCATCTCTCCATTTAATGAGTCCTCCCTGCTGTCAAGGTAAAATCCTCTGGTTTCTCCCAGCCATTCTAACAATCCTTATTTTCAACATACCGCTGTTTTGAACACTACAGAAAAAATGCAGAAAAATGCCTAGGGGCGCCTGGGTGGCTCAACAGGTTGAGCGTCTGCCTTCGACTCAGGTCATGATCCCAGGGTCCTGGAATTGAGCCTGCATCAGGCTCCTTTCTCAGCGGAGAGCCTGCTTCTCCCTCTCCCTCTGCCTGCTGCTTCCCCCGCTTGTGTGTGCACTCGCTCTTTCTCTCCCTCTCTGTCAAATAAATAAATAAAAACGTTTAAAACAAAAAAGCCTAGCTTATTATTTTTTATTAAGCTTCTACTTAATAACTTAATTATTAACAACCAACAAAGATGGTTGCTCTAAAATATTTCCACTGCTTCAATTTCAAATACTTCCTGAGTCCCTACAAGGCTGATGTATGCTGATTTGTTACCTAATACATCCCACAAACAACAGTTAGACTGAAGTATTTTTTCCTCATTTCACAAAGGACTAAAGGAACCGGCAGCCACACTGTCACGTTTGTGAGACACACAGCTCAGAGAGCATGGAGCCAGGCTCTGACGTGGTTTCAGAACAACATATGCTGACTCAGTGAACACCAGTGCACCCCTCCTGTTCTTTTACTCAGCTGTGGTATTACTTTCCAAACGAGTAACATATTCACATGGTCAAAATTCAAATAACCCAATTTCATTCCAAAATCAAATCTTCTGAAATACTAAACTATACTGCAAATTTGTGGCAAACTCATTAGTTGTTAAAACCTAAACTAAAATGGATATTCAGTTATTTATAGCTTTACCTTTTTCACTTAATGTGAATATTCATATGTTCAGTTTCAGAATTACTGAAGGGTTTGATTACAGGTAACCTCAACCTCACTCAACTCCTAGACAGTCTCTATGCCTCAGTTTCCTTACCCAAAAGTAGTGACTACCATTTTTTTTCGGTTGTTATTCTTTTTTCCACAGGTACGTGGATTTAGAAGCAAATATGACGATGAATTTTTTACACAAATGCAGCACACTAGAAATACTATAAACACATGCATAGCTGTGACCTTTTTCCACCTAATTTATCACAGATATAATTTTATATCGATTAAAAATGGCCTGCCTAACCCAGTAGTATATTATGAATGTGTGATAATTCCTTTAGCTAGTCCCCTATTTATAAAATTTCAATTATTTCCAATATTCTGCTATTGTAAATTATATGCCAGTGTTCAGCTGTCCAGGCATATCTGTCAAATAATTACTTACAAAAGAAAAACAACCTAATAAAATGGGAAAAGGATATTAACAGACAATGTACATAAAGGAAAATAAAAATGTTTTCTTACTGATTTATAAAATATACAGATATTATTGAAAAAAATTAAACCTTTGTCTCTGACATGTTTTACATATCTAATTCCCCCAATTTATTACTTGACTTTTGACATTGTTTATAGTATTTTTATAAGAACTTATTGAAATTTTATGTAACTAGGGACATCTGGCTGGCTCAGTTGGTGGAGCATGTGATTCCTGATTTCCAGGTTTTGAGTTAGAGCCCTATAATAGGCACAGAGTCTATTTAAAAAATAAAAAATAAAAGGCCTAAACTTGTACTGCTAGGGTTGGCAAAGCTTTAAAAAAAAAAAAAAGTAACCAAATTGTTGATGTTTTTATTTTTTTTTAATTTTATGGAATTTATATGATATTTGAAAGGACTTTCCATTCTAAGATGATTGCTCTAAAATACTTCCTATTGATCTATTTACAGTAGGATTTTGACCTCTCTGCATACATATTGGGGTAAGATGACTGGTGTGATCCATGACCTACCCCATCCCCCAGGGCTACCTTTTATTCCCAGTACCATTTATTGAATAATCCTACCCCCAACAGGTTTCCTTTCTATTCTACAGTGTACCCTGGAATACAGAATGATAATCAGTTAACAAAATTGTTTTTATTTTCTTTTCATACTGACTCACCCAGATTTCTAGTACAGCTGGCATACTAGTAAATTTCTAGTAAGGCTGGCAACTTTTCTATTCTGCTTTGGGTTTGGGGATTCGTATTAGGTTGCATGATAGTCAAGAGGGGCAAGGGCTTCCATGACCTCTGGTAGGCCCAGGAGAGGCTGTGTCCCTGCTTGTCTGAATTTAGGACAACTTGACATTTGAGCACAGGCCAAGTGGTTTTTCTTTCCTCCACCTTCTTGTATCTATTTTGGAATATTAAGTCTTAGAAAATAGTTAATATAGTAAAAGAAAAATATATTTTGTTAGGAAGTTATTCTTCCTTTCCACTACAGATTATTTTTTAATATTTGACTATCAGGGTCTCTATAATTAGAGTTAATAAACAGCTGTATTATATATATCTTATTTATAAAACCAGTTGTCTTTAAATCTTTCCCTAGTCATTCTGAATTATCTAATTAAAACTTTCAGTGGACAAATTCTATCAGGAATGTACTCATTAGTTTAATAAAGTTCTTGAGTATTTTCTACGTGCAATTTGTTTTTCTATGGGCTGTGAAAGACACATAAATGAAGAAGAAAAGGTTTTGTTCCACCATTGTTTTTCCTAGCTGAGTTTAGATAGACTTGACAGAAGAGCACTTTCGTTGCAGGGACAGGAGATACCTAAAACACATAGGAGAAAGATGATAAATTTTACTATAAAAACTCAAGAAATCTCTCTGGTATGTAGAAAAGAGAAGGTAATTCTAAGTGGTAGCAGTAAAGTGTCATGGAGACAGTGACAATGGATCCATCTTTAAAACCTATTTGCATGTTTAACACGTCAGGACACATACTTGAGGACATTCCAACAAAAGTGTAACTTTCACTAAAAAAAAGCATATGTGATGGTTAATTTTATGGGTCAACTTGGCTGGGATAAGGGATACCCAGATAGCTACTAAAACATTATTTCATGGAGTACCTGGGAGGGTGTTTCTGGAAGAGATCAGCATTTGATGCAGCAGACTGGGTGAAGATGATTCACCCTCAGCAGCGTGGGGTGGGCACCATTCCATTCATGGAGGACCTGAAGAGAAGACGTAAAGGAAGGGTGAGAGATTTCTTTTTGAGCTCTCAGATATCAGAGTTTCTGACTTTGGGGCCTTCAGATTCTAAGACCAACATGAGCAGCTTTCTGGTTCTTAGTCCTTTCAACTTGAATTGAATTAAACCACTGGCTTCCCTGGTTCTCCAGCTTGCAGAAAGCAGTTTGTGGGACACTGTAGCCTCCATGACCATGTGAAATAGAAGCCAATTCTCTTAAATAATTGGATAATTGGTAATTAATTCCCCCCCCACACTAATACAGCATGGAAATAAGATGATTATTCAGGCAGCAAAATATCAGAAGATTCTAGGCACTGAAACCAGAAAAGAGAGAGAATTCCTCCATATCCCCGACTCCATCAGCCTCAGGACTGTCCATTTTAATTTCCTGTTTCCTTTCTTTTACCATGCTTCTTCTCCATCCTCAGGTTATTGCCTTAGCTCAGAGCTTGAACCTAAATGTGTCATTCCTAGATGACTGAAATATCTGGCGCTCATGGTTCTTCTACCCTTGCTCTTCACAACATTCTTGTTTAACACAAATATGATCCTATTAAGACTTTAGAGAAAACCCTACAGGATAAAGTCAGAATGCATTAATATAATTACCATTATTGTGTAACCTGAGTTTCAGCCACTGCACAGTACTTAACATTCTCCAATTTTACAATGTAATACATCTTCATGTTCATACTTCCCTCAACCTGCAAATTTCCTTTTCAACTCTGTGTCTATCTAACACATTTTTATTTATCTTTTAAAATCAATACAACTTTGTTCTCTCTCTGAAACATTTTCCTGCCAAACTAACCAGAATGAATAACCACCTCCAGAATGCCACCATCTTGCCTCATTCATGAATCTATCCATGCCTCTTCTCCACGGTACTATAATATGTATTTATCTTTGTGCCTCATGATCTAGAACTAAGTACATAGTAGGTTATGACTATGACTATATTATTTCAATAATATCTGGACTATCTATCCTCTATGACCCATTTAGCAGGAGAGACACTGCTTTATGGTGGGGTGAGACAGAACACATTTTTAGTGACTTATATATCTGCTATATCATCAGCTGTAATTTGGGGATTTATTAGTAAAAATTCAGTGAATACCAAGAACACAGAGAAAAATTCATCATAAGAATGTGGGGAAAGAGCAGTGATTATGAAAACGGAAGCATCCCCTGAGATGCTGAGATCACTTTTCTTAGTGACATTTGTGGAAGACTGGTTCTATGTACAGACACCCCAGGTATAGTCCTATTTGGCTTTCAATGATTTATAAAGAAAAAAAAAAAGAAACAATGTCACTTTACCACTATTTATAAACATAGAAACATCAAGATGGTTTGCTTGAAATAAGGATATTATGAAAGATGAGATAGATGATAAGACAAGTCCTTTCTCAATGTATTTCCCTTGTGAAAGGCCATAGTATATATAAAGTCTGATAGTTTTTACAAAATTTCTACATATTAAAGGAATTATATACAATAAAAGGCCTGAGAGTTAAAATCCTACTGTGCAGATTTTTCTTCTTTATCCATGTCACGGCTTCAATGACTTCGTCCTAAGATACCATTTTATCAAGGTAGTAGGATTAACGTCACATAACACATACCATTTTCAGAAATACTCCACAGTGGCTCAAAACTTATTTCAAGCGTCATGTATGGGGACATTTCCTGCCAACTATTCACTGTCTCCTTCTTTCCTGCTAACACATCCTGATTTTGGTCTGGATGGCAAGTACCCAAAGCCAGGCATTTTGGCCTAAGCCAGCTCTTTAATGTTACTCCTAATTTACTACTTCCCATGCAGCTGGGGTGGCCATGTGACCAGGCATGCTCAAGGAAACATAAGGGGGCTATTGGAAGGGGATTTAGGGAAAAGCTATGATGGACTAATAAATGGAGCTGAACGACTTGCCCTCTTTCCCTTCGCCTATAACTTCAGAAGTGATATTACAACCAAGAGGCAAAATGAAGATTCTGAGAATTTTTTAGAATTTATAGAGGAAAAAGACCATGTGTGGGTTTTTAGTGATTTGTTGAATCACTGGATCAGCCCGAGCTTCTTATTAAATGGGAAGAACGAAGGCACTCTTAGTGAGATATGCTGTTATTGGCAGCTGAGCACATCTCACAGACAGTGTACTGGGTAGTTGAGAAAGAAGTTTTTCATGAGAGCCTTCCCTTTGTGATAACCCTTCAGAATGTCTGCGGGGGATAAATTAAAAATTAAGGTTCACAGACTTTTTAGATAGAGAATATGAAGAAGGAAGACTATCCCCTACCCCGTATGGCAAGACATCATACACCACAGAAATGAGACTGATTACTCATGATAAATTCAGAACAATGACCTAAATAAATAAATAAAATGAAAAAAATCCCTTCAATCATCTCTGTAAACTCTAAATATTCTCAGAATCTTAAAACTAAGCAGGCTGATCTTAAGGTTCCTTTTCTTTGCACAGAAATACAAAAATCTATCTATTTAACATAAAAATAGCAATGGGTATGCATGTTTAATGTACACAGTTTATACAGAAGTAATCTTAAGACGAGAAGGTGTTGTTTCTCATTAGGAAAGTAGAGCTGTTGGCCAGTGAATGTGTTTGGTCAGCTAGCCTTCTAACCCATGATTTGAGGCAATTAGTTTTCAAGCTTCAAACTATTATCTTCCTACAAGCTTTGCCTTCAAGTTATTTTCACCTTAGAGTTTTCAAGCCCTGAACAGATATTTTGATACCTTGATAATTTGTGGTCTTGCTAAAGACTGAATTTTTGCACAGTCCCCTTGACTTGATTTGTTATTTCAAACTTCCAATTATTTCACACCTTCCTTTGAGACTTTTTCTAATTGAGCTGTCTATTACCAACTGAAATCAGAACTGGCCCAACTCCTACCTTACTCAAAATTTAGGCCTCTTTTAAAAGATTAAAATTCTACAGTCTTTTCAAATAGATATTGTTGATTTTTTTATCTTCCTAATTTCATTTTGTGAAACAAACTAGGATCTTAAAATAGCAGGAAAATATTTTCTTAATCTCCAAGCCCCATTTTTACTTACATGAATTTCCCATAAATACATACTTTGGACAATATTTATAGCTTTGAAATATTTAGTGGCCATTGTAGTAATTATCTATGAACCAGCAAATGAATTTTATGATTTGTGATTATTTCATCCTTACCCCAGGAAGAAAAAGTCATTTTACTGCCATGCAGCATATGACCAAATAGCCATTCAAAACCAAATTAGTCTAAACCCAGATACCAATTGCTCATTAAAGAGAAAATAAGGAAAAGTTTAGCTGTTCTTACAAGACCAAAGCAACTAAATGTCATTCCAAGAATAAAAGGTCTTGTTTTAGTGTCTTATAGACTGAGAATAAGTGTTTTGAGTTACTGGAACTTGATGGGTGTGATTTGCCATTATTTTCCACTTCCTGAAAAATCTTTAAAAAATAAAATCACAGCTCATATGTTCCACTGCCTTTCCCTAAACGGTTAGGTGTTTAAGCTGCCTTCTAAAAACATACCTTAATTTTCATGTATATCTATCTGTCCATTCATGTGGATGTCTGAAAGTGTAACTGTTTCAGTGTTATGTCTACTCAATGAATCAAACCCAAGGAAGAAATGTTCAGCTAAAGAAAATACAAAACAGGTTCATATCCTAAAAGGAATGGTCTTGTGAGGAATAAAATAATTGTTACATTGTATCTTCTTTAAGAATTTTCCCTCCATTTTTATCACTCCTCTTGTTCTTAAAAGAAAGTTACACCTTCCTGACCAAGAAATATTTTAGGGTTCTTAGCCTACTAGTATACCATCTAAAACACAAAAGCCCAAAGTTTAAGTAAAATAAAAGATCAAATGACCTCTAGCCATCCAAAATAGACACCAAAGTTTCAAGCACTTTTATAGATTTTCAACTTCACTTAATCTCTAGTTGTTCTTATTAAGATACAAAAGCCCAAACACTTCTGCTTTCAGATGTTTTTGTTTTCTATAACACATAGGAGGTTAATGGTAACATTTAGAAAGGGGATAATTTCAAGAGAAGTTTGCACTCAAAAAGCAAGGGTTAGTACTCTAAAATAAGAAAAACACAGAAAAATTAAATAGTTAACTGAAAAAAAAAATGTAAAGTCACCAAATAAAAGCACTGAAGTCTAAGACCTTTTAGAGTAGTTAAAAAAAAAGGGGGGGGGGGGTGCCTGAGTGGCTAACCTGGTTAAGCATCTGACTCTGACTTCGGCTCAGATTCTGATCTCTGGGTCATGGTATAAAGTTCTGAGTTGGGCTTCAGGCTCAGCAGAGTCTGCTTGTGATTCTCTCTATCCCTCCGCCCCTCCCCCTGCTCATGCTCTCTCGCTCTCTAAAAATAAATAAATAAATATTTAAAAATTAAATAAATAAAAGTAGTAAAAACAAACCTATATCCTGAATAGTCATCATTTTTTTTAAAAAAAAAAAAAAAGGATTTTATTTATTTTGACAGAGCGAGACAGTGAGAAAGAGAACACAAGCAGGGGGAGTGGGAGAAGCAGACTTCCCCCTGAGCAGGGAGCTCGATGTGGGGCTCTCATTTCTTTAATAAGAAAATGATATCTGGGTTTAGACTAATTTGGTTTTGAATGGCTCTTTGGTCATATGCTGCATGGTAGTAAAATGACCTGAGCCGAAGGCAGACCCTTAATGACTGAGCCACCCAGGCACCCCAATAGACATCATTTTTAAATACTACTTTGGAAATTTGGACCAACAAGAAATT
The DNA here is from genome assembly GCF_011764305.1 of Mustela putorius furo. Lineage (NCBI taxonomy): Eukaryota > Metazoa > Chordata > Mammalia > Carnivora > Mustelidae > Mustela > Mustela putorius. Next base: position 12,377,476 of record NW_025421399.1, read on the forward strand.
ATTGTATTTTTTCTGTCTGTGATATTACGGAAATACCAAAGGACTTGCCTGGGTGGCTCAGTCAGTTAAGCGTCTGTCTCTTGATTTCGCTCAAGTCATAATCTCAGGGTTGTGAGACTGAGCCCTGCATTGGGCTCTGTGCTGAGCAGGGAATCTCCTTAGATTCTCTCTCTCTCTCCTTCCACCCCTCTCCTGATCTCTCTCTCTTACTCCCTCTCTCAAATAAATAAATAAATCTTGAAAGAAAAAGAGAGAGGGAGGGAAGAAGGAAGATAGGGAAAAGATTAAATAAAAAGGATGACTCTTCCCAGGCCAGTGATTATCACAGGTCAGTTGTGTCAAATAGAAATGAATTCCAATCACAAATGTGTGCCACACACATATTTGAAAATTTGTATTCATGTTAAAAGTAGTGGAAAAAAGAACTGTGAAATTAATTTCAATAATACATTTTATTTAACCTAATATATCCCAAATTTTATAATTTCAACAATATCAAAATAAAAACAATTCACATCTTTTACATTATTTTTGTGTATATTAAGTCTCCAAAACCTGGTACGGACTTTATCCTTCTATCTCAAATTTGGACGAGTCATATTTCAAGTGCTCAATAGCCATATGGGACAAGTAGCTACTGTATCGGATAGGACAGTTTTAGATGCTGGGAATAAAGCAGGAAAACAATAAAGACAGCATCCCTGCTTTTGCGGAGTTTACCTTCTACTTCAGGCAAGATACAGAAAAGTACAAAACTAACAACCAGGATAAAAAATCACATGAGTCTGAATGCCCTGAAGAAAGTAAAAAGTCTGATGAGAGAGAAAATGCTGAGGCGTGGGAGTGCTCTGCAGATGTGACATTTAACCTGGGACCTGAGTGAGTGGGAAGCAGGCAAGCTTGAGCCAAGGCATGCTGGGCGGAACAGAGAGTTTTTACAACAAATCTAAGGCACACAAGCTTGCAGGCTTAAGCAACAACAAAGAAAGAACGGTTAGGTGAGCTAAAGGAGCAGCGAGGGAGAACAGTGTAAGACATGGTGGAGGGGTAAGCAGAGCCAGATCATGCAGGATTTAGGAGACCAGAATAAAGAGCTCAGGAAGGACCAAGGGAGGAGGAGGAACCCTGGAAGCACTGTAAGTGTTCCTTCAAACCCTGGAGGGCCATGCCCTATAAGTGAAGGCACTAAAAAAGAGTCTTTACAAAACCTGAAACAAAGACTTGAATAGTCTCATACCTGACTGGATAAAGGTGATCTTCCTAGATCAAATTGTCTGCTACTAGAAAATCAAATCTACTTGGGGGAAATTAACCTAGAGTCTCTATATTCTTTAATGTAAAATGTCCAGCATTTAATCCCAAATCACCAAGAATGCCAATTAAAAAAAAAAAAAAATGACCATTTAAGGAGAGAAAAAAGTGTGTGTGTGTGTGTGTGTGTTTATTTATTTTTTTTTAACAGGCATTTTGATGATCCGGATTTCTGGGTTGTGAGGATTTCTGCTTTATAATAACTATGATTAATAATGTTCAAAAAATAGTAAGATAAAGAATTCACTGGAGAACTGAAATACATGAAAAATGAACCAAATTTTTCTGTAATTGTAGAGGGGGGAAAAGGCAACAATAAATATACAATTTAATAGAAGGATCTAGAGTTGATGAGATAGAGCAGAATTAAAGATTAGTAAAATTGTGGGGGCGCCTTGATGGCTCAGTCAATTAGGCGTCCTATTCTTGATTTCAACTCAGGTCATTCTCAGGGTTGTGGAATCGGCCTGTATCAGGCTCTGCCTTCACCACAAAGTCTCCTTAAGATTTTTTTCTCTCCCTACCCCCCTCCCTTGCTCATGCTCTCTTTCTCTAAAATAAATAAATTAAATCTTTTAAAATAATTAGTAAAATTGGGGTGCCTGGGTGGCTCAGTCGTTAAGCGTCTGCCTTTGGCTCAGGTCATGATCCCAGAGTCCTTGAATCGAATCCTGCATCAGGCTCCCTGCTCGGCAGGCGCCTGCTTCTCCCTCTCCCCCTCCCTCTGCTGTATTCCCTCTCTTGCTGTGTCTCTCCTTCTGTCAAATAAATAAATAAATAAATCTTAAAAAAAAATTAGTAAAATGGAAAATGATGAGCAAAAAGAAAAAGCCTAGATCAAAGAACAGAGAGAAAAAGAAAATTTTATTCATATGTGTATACATAAAAAAGACATGGGAAGGCACCTGGGTAGCTCAGTTGGTTGGCATCTGACTCTTAGTTCAGCTCAAGTTGTGATCTCAGGGTCATGAAATTGAGCCCCACATTGTGCTCCATGCTTAGCACAGAGTCTCCTAGAGTTTCTCTCCCCCTCTCCTGCTGTCCCTCCCCCTCCATGCACATACTCTCTATCTCTCAAAAGCAAATAAATAAATGTGTGTGTTTGTTTTTTTAAAAGACATGGGGAATAAGGAAAAAGCTAAAAAAGTGCATGTTACTAGAGTCCCAGAAGGGGAGGAGAGAGAAATAGGAATTGGGTGTGGTTTTTAGTTGCTTAACGCTTCTCTCTATAGTCTCACATTTTTATTACTTTGGAGAAAATAAACGTAGATCATGATCTCACATCATATATAAAAATAAATCCCAGATGGATTAATGAATTTAATGTAAAAAATAAAATTACAAACTAACCAGAATAAAAGGAACAGGCAAATATTTACCTTGCTTTTCTAATCACAAATGCAAAATCTGAAACCATTCAGTAAAAACTGTTATATTTGTCTGCCATATAAATTTTTGCTTATGAAAAACACCATGACCAAAGTTCATAGGCCACAGACCATATGAGAAAACAGCTGAACCAGGTGTCTGATGGAAATATATGCAATATTTAAAATCGTATTTCACAAAAATATTTTAACTGGATGGAAAGTGCTCATAATTTGTATTTATATTTAAAATAGTTTATTGACTTTCTCTCGGAGGAATATAGAGTAATGAGGGCTAGATTTAGTCTTTCACAAAAAAAAAAAGAAAAGAAAAGAAAATTAGATAAAACACATGAAACAAGGCTTTCAAACACTGGACAACTGGCATCACAGTACTGTAATCCTTGAGAAGTTGGGAATAAGCTCAGTGAATTCAGAAACATCCCAATTTACTGCTTGAAAGTGGTTTCCAAACTGCATCAGGTAGGAGGAACCCAGAAAGAGCCCATGATCTCTCCGACGGAGAGAAGAGAGAACAAAAGTCAAGGTGGCCAAAAAGGGAAAAGAGAGGTGGAAAAAAAGAGCACTAGAGTTCTGCAGAGGGGTCCCTCAGGACTTTGACTGATTACTAATCTGCGCACAGATGAGACAGAACTTCCAGAGACATGGAGAAGAAATATTGGGATGGAAGAGACCAACAATTCCCAGAGTCCACACGCGGTAGAGAAGAGTACATATTTCCCAAGCCAGAGTAGAGAGACCTCTTAATACATGAGATAAAACATCTGTTACAAAGACATTCTATTTGTTCAAAGTATAGGAAAAATCATCATGATCAGAAAAACAATATATGAAACATAAAAAGAACCCAAAGGGTACCCCTAGAGATGAAAAATGCATCTAAATTTAAAATATTTTCAACCATATTTCTTACAGCATTTTTCAATAAAAGGAACTAGGGCGGGACACCTGGGTGGCTTGGTTGGTTGGACGACTGCCTTCGGTTCAGGTCATGACCCCAGAGTCTCCGGATCCAGTCCCGCATCGGGCTCCCAGCTCCACAGGGAGTCTGCTTCTCTCTCTGACCTTCTCGCTCATGCTTGCTCTCAAATAAATAAATAAAATATTAAAAAAAAAAAAAAAAAAGGAACTAGGGCTCCTCGCAGAAATGGCTGATTCTATGAGTGGAACAGGAGCTACACAAAATGAGCCTGAACATCCGGTATTGCCAGGAAGTAAGGAAGCAAGAAGAAAAACAACAACACTGATGGGAATACATGAAAGGGACACAGGAGCCAACTGAAGGAATGGCTAAAGCAGGAATAATTTGAGCAACAAAATTAATTAACAGTACTTATTATAATAAATGAATATCCATGATCCCATACTGATATAAATAAACAACTGAATAAATAAATAAATGGGGTGGGGAGAACAGACAAATCTTCCACATGCACTAAAAATCCCAAATAATTATATAGATACTCTACCCTCAAGGAGAGGGAGCATAACTCCTCGATGCTTAAGTGTGGGCTGCACACAGCAACATCATCCTTAAAAAATACAGTATGGAAAAGGAATAAAAAAGACCAACTTCACAGTGAAGAAACCTGACAAATACTATCTCTGTAAGGCAATCAAGGTTCAACATCAACAGTGATAAATCATGTTATAGAATGTATTCTTGATATGATGTGATAAATCAACACTTTTTGGGTGTGGGCTTCCTCCCAAACACCCATTACCCCAGTGTAATCAGGAGAATAACATCAGAAAAAATTCCAATAGAGGGGACTCATACAAAATACCTAACTAATACTCCTTAAAGCCATCAAGATCATCAAAAACAAGAAAAATCTGAGAAATTGTCACAACCAAGAGGCGCCTAAGGGTACATGACAAATAAATGTAATGTGGTATCTCAGAGGGTATTCTGGAACAGAAAAAAGACACTAGGTAAGAAGAGAAAAAATCCAAGTAAAGTACCGACCTTAGTTAATAAGAATGTATCAGTATTGGTTTATTACTATAACAAATGTACCACATAAATACAAAATGCTAGTTCCAGAGGAAACTGGGTGTGGGGTATATGGGAACTTTCTGTATTATCCTCACAAATTTTCTGTATATCTAAAATATTCTGAAAAAACCTAAGTCTATTTAAAATACTTAAATATTCTAAATCTATTTAAATACTTAAATTTGATTGATTTTCATTAAAAGTTAATGAAAATCAATTAAAAATGTGATGCTGATTTAAATAATTAAATTTAAAAATATTTAAATCTATTTAAAATACATTAGATAATTAGCTTAATCAATAGCTCATTAAACACTGAAGATGAAAAAAGCAAACTTGAAGTCATCCCCTCCCAAAAACAATCAAAATCAGAAAAAAAAGAGAAATACAATTATACATGTGGAACTGGAACCCCAGGCAATTGAAAGGGTAGCAAAAAGGAGAGAGAAAAAAATATTTGAAGGACTAATGGCCTAATTTTTTCCCAAATTTGATGAAAACTCTAAAACACAGAAATCCAAAAAATTTGATGAACCAATAGGACCACATAATGATACTTCATAATCAAACTGCTCAAAACCAATGGTAAGGAGAAAAATCTTTTTAAAACAACCTAGCATAGAAACACATTACATGCAGAGGAACACAGATATCTAAAAATTACCTATCACATATTTCTTCGTCAAAAACTAAGGATGCCAAGACTGCCTGGTTGGCTCAGTCGTTTGAGAGTCTGCTTTCCACTCAGGTCATGATCCCAGGGTCCTATGATCAAGCCCCACATGAGGCTCTCCTCAAGCAGGGAGCCTGACTCTCCCTCTCCCTGCTTATCTGTCTGTCTGTCTCTCTCTCTCTCTGTGTGTGTTAAATAAATAAATAAAATCTTCCAAAAAATACACTAAGCATGCCAGAAGACTGTGAGGAAACATCTTTAAAATGCTGAAAGTTAAAAAAAAAAAAAAGAGAAAGAAAGAAAGAAAAGCCAACTTAGAATTCTATATCCGGTGAATATAACTTCCATAAACAAGGGTGATAAAACAGCAATTACAACAGTAATAAAAAAATGAAATACTTAATCTTACAGATAACAAAATATAACTGATGAGAGAATGAAAAAACATGTAAATAAATAAAGAATTACTTCAAGATGTATAGACTCAGTGCAATCCCAATCAAAATTCTAGTAGCTTCTTTTATGGAATTTGATAAGCCTACTGTAAAATTTACAAGAAAATGCAAAGAAAGTAGAATAGCCAAAGCAGTTTGAAAAAGAAGAAAAGTAATGGATAATTTGCATTCCTTGATTATATTTACTATAGGGTTACAGTAATCAAGACAATGTGGTACTGGCATAAAGACAGAAATGCAGAGTAATGGAATAAATAGACAATCAAGATATATCCATGAATAAATAGCCAAGTTATTTTTTTAATATAACAATCATTGAGATATAATTCACATGCCATACAATACACACATTTAAATTGTACAATTCAATGGTATTTACTATATGCACACAATTGTATAATAATCACCACAATCAATTTTAGACATTTTCATCACTGACAAAAAAACACCATATCCATTACAAATCATTACCCATTCACCCTCAACTTCCCAAGTCCTAGGCAACAACTAATCTACTTCCTATTTATGGATCTGCCTATTCTAGACATTTCATATAAATGGAATCATAATATGTGACCTTTGTAAATACCTTCTTGCTCTCAGCATAGTATTTTCAAGTTTTATCCATGTTGCAGTAAGTGTGTTAGTCTAGGTTCTCTAGAGAAATAGAACCATTATGAGATATGTGAATCTAGATCTATACCTAGTTTTAGAACTAGATTTATATATAAATGTCTATATATTGTTTTGTTTCTCTCTACATATTAAGAGATTCCCTATAAGGAACTAACTTTCACAATAATGGAGGCAAAGATTTGTAGTTTGCAAACTGGAGACCCAAGAAAGTCAATGGTCTGGTTTCAGTCTGAGTCTGAGAGCCTAAGAAACAGAAAAGCCAATATTCTAAGTTCCAGTCTGAGTCCAAGTCTGAGGGCAGGAGAAGACTGATAATCCCAATTCAAAAACAAGCAGAGAGTAATAATTTCTTCTTATTCAACTTTTAATTCTATTCAAGCCTTCAGTGGATTAAATGAAGCCCACGCACATTTGGGAAGGCAATATGCTGTACTCATCTACCAATTCAATGCTAATTTTATCCAGAAGCTCCTTCATAGCCATACCCAGAAACAGTGTTTAACCAAATAACCGAGCATTTATTTGAAACATAAAATTAACCATCACAAGTGCACTCCTTGTCAACCTAACATCTTTATGTATCTCCTAAAAATCATATTTAATCTCCAAATAAAGACAATAACAAGGTCTTAATTCCTCCTAACATGATAGAACTATCCTATATACAAAAGAAAGAAAGAAAGAAAGAAAGAAACATACTAACACCCTCCACATTAAGAGGAAAAGTCTTTGAGTGATACTTACTCTTCTCTCTGAAAACTGTAACTCAAATACAATGATGTATAGTAAAAAATATTTAAATTCTATGATATAAAGTAAGTATATTTTATTATATAATAAGGGAATAAGAGAGGGAAGAAAACAAATATACTTGCTATATACATTTGTAAACATTCATAATAAAATGAGGAATATGGAATACTCATAATAAATAATTATTTCTGTTACTGGTCACATGGTTACAGCTCATATTTATAGCTAACTTTTTCAACTACCCATTTTGTATTCCCTTTGCTTTTACTGGTTTTGTTTGTTCACTTGTTTCATGATTCTTTACATGGTAAGGGGACCTAAACCTTCAATTCCTGAATGGATTAGACTGTTGCATTTTTCCATTGACCTTACTCATAGGGTGTGGTAATACCAGAAACACCCTGAGGGATCTCCTGTATTCCAGACATGCTTTTCCTTAACTCCATTATGAAGTAGTACTCCCAATTTCTCCTTGGTAATCAGGTAATCAGGATCAATCATTGCAACCACCACAGTAACTATCTTTTCGTCTGTTTATTCTTTGGCAGGAGAAGCCCAAAGTGACTGAGCAGCAGTCTTAACCTTCCAGTCTAACTGAATCATTGTTGTATCTCCTGGTTGAAGCATTTCTCCCTTTGGAACTAAGACCTCTAGGCCAACAGAGCATAAGGTCATGAGAACAGGAAGCAAAGATTATCCTAGTGAGTAACTAGGGTTAAAAGTAAGGGATGCCACTCCCATTTCCAACCCTTGATTTCTAGACCCATGAATTCTGGTTAGGTAAGAAATATTACCATACACTGGATGCTGACTCAGAGTATACACAGCTTTCTAGATTCTTTCTAGAGAACCTTATCCTAAACCTGCAAAGTTTTGCCACCTAGTTTGCCCTGTAACGGAGTCTTCAAAAGGCCATTCCACTATCTTACAAAGACAGCTGCTTCAGGATGGTGGAAACATGGTTAAGACCACAGAATACCATAAGTATAAGTTCACTGCCACACTTCTTTTGCTGTTAAGTTAGTTCCTGGATCCAAGCAAGGCTGTGAGAAATAGTATGATGATAGATAAGCCACTCTATAAGTTCACCAATGGTAGTTTTGTGAGAAGCATTGCTTGCAAGGAATTAAATGCATATTCAGAGTGTCTATTCCATTAAGAACAAAATGCTGCCTCTTCCGTGATGGAAAGAGTCCAGTGAAATCTACCCGCCACCAGAATGCTTGCTTATCACCTTTGATGTTGCCTTATCAGGGGCTCAGTACTGGTCTCTGCTACTAGCAGATTGTGCACTGGGTGGGGAGTGGGGGAAAGTAGGTGGCCATAGCTAGGTTGGCCTCGATGAGTAGAAGTCCATGTTCTTGAGCCTATAACCTCCATCCTTGTCACCATGGATGGCACCACTTTGTTCATAAGTCCATTAGGCAATGGACTTATGGCACCCCTGAAGAAAGAGGCTGACTGGTATCCACAGCAGAAGTTACACTATACATTTAATAATTAAAACATTGCTCTGATAAAATTAACCTTTCGTGAGGACTCAAATGGAACACAGGTATCTTCATATTTTTTGCTCATTCAGAGAGATTTATCCACATACCTCCTCCCAAAATTTCATTGTTGCCCGTTTTCCATTCATGTTTCTTCCAAGCCCCTGACCATCCAGCCAACCATTGGCCACAACCCATGAATCAAATTATAATTATATATATATGGCCATTTCTCCTTCCAAGCAAAGTGAATAACCAGGACCACTACCCAAAGTTCTGCCCAAGGGGAAAAATTCCTTTCACCAGGGATGTGCAGAGTCTGCTGCAGCTCTGCACTTCAGGATGGTGCCTACATATCATGCAGGACTATGTATAAACCAGGCCTGGTTTTTTCTCTTCCTCTGTCAACAGATCATAGCTTTACTCCTTAAGAGGCAAGAAAAAAAGAGCAAACTAAAAGGTTGCAGAAGGAGGAAATAATAAAGAGTAAAGCAGAGATTAATGAAACAAATAACAGAAAATAGAAAGAATCACCAAACTCAAAGCCAGCTCTTTGAAAAGATCAACAAAATAAATTCAGTAAGAAAAAGAGAGAAGACACAAGTAACTAAAATAAAAAATGGAAGTGGAGACATTACTACCAATATCACAAAAATAAAAAGGGTTAAAATAAAAGAATACAAATAACTATGTGCCAACAAATTAGATAACTTATATGAAAGAGAAAAATTTCCAGATACACACCTACTACCAATAATGACTCAAGAACTCATTACCAAAAAACCCCCAAATAATCCAATTTAAAAATGGGCAGAGGGGAGGGAGGAGTCAAGATGGCGGAGAAGTAGCAGGCTGAGACTACTTCAGCTGGCCGGAGATCAGCTAGATAGCTTATCTAAAGATTGCAAACACCTGAAAATCCATCGGCAGATCGAAGAGAAGAAGAACAGCAATTCTGGAAACAGAAAAACAACCACTTTCTGAAAGGTAGGACCGGCGGAGAAGTGAATCCAAAGCGACAGGAAGACAGACCCCGGGGGGAGGGGCCGGCTCCCGGCAAGCGGCGGAGCAACCGCGCACAAAATCAGGACTTTTAAAAGTCTGTTCCGCTGAGGGACATCGCTCCAGAGGCTAAACCGGGACGAAGCCCACGCGGGGTCAGCGTGGCCTCAGGTCCCGCAGGGTCACAGAAGGATCAGGGGTGTCTGAGTGTCGCAGAGCTTGCAGGTATTGGAACGGGAAAGCTGGCTACAGAGACAGAGCCGACAGTAAGCTCGCAGCTCCGTGTTACCTTGAACCGGTCGCAGGCTCGGTGAGCTCGGAGCGCGGCCGGAGGTCAGGCAGACGGGAGTGACTGGGCACTGTTCTCTGAGGGTGCACTGAGGAGTGGGGCCCTGGGCTCTCGGCTCCTCCCAGCCGGAGACTAGGAGGCTGCAATTTGTATTCCCGTCCTCCGGAACTCTACGGAAAGCGCTCAGGGAACAAAAGCTCCTGAAAGCAAACCCAAGCGGATTACTCACCCGGCCCCGGGTAAGGGCAGTGCAATTCCGCCTGGGGCAGACACTTGAGAATCACTACAACAGGCCCCTCCCCCAGAAGATCAACAAGAAATCCAGCCAAGACCAAGTTCACCTACCAAGGAGTGCGGTTTCAATACCAAGGAGAGCAGCAGAATTCCAGAGGAGGAGAAAGCCAAGCACGGAACTCATGGCTTTTTCCCTGTGATTTTTTTTAGTCTTGCAGTTAATTTAATTTCTTTCTTTATCATTTTTTGTTTTTTTTTTTTATCACCTTCGGGTAAAAATTTTTTTTAACTGTTACCTTTTTCTTTTTTAACGATTTTTTACTAGTTTATCTAATATATATATTTTTTCTTTTTTACATTTTTCTTAGGTGTTTTCTTTTTTTTAATTCTTTTCTTTTTTTTTTTTTCTTTTTTCTTTTTTTTTCTTTCTTCCTTTTTGAACCTCTTTTTATTCCCTTTCTCCCCCCTCACGATTTTGGATCTCTTCTAATTTGGTTAAAGCATATTTTCCTGGGGTTGTTGCCACCCTTTTAGTATTTTACTTGCCCTTTCATACACTCTTATCTGGACAAAATGACAAGACAGAAAAATTCAACACAAAAAAAAAAGAACAAGAGGCAGTACCGAAGGCTAGGGACCTAATCAATACAGACATTGGTAATATGTCAGATCTAGAGTTCAGAATGACAATTCTCAAGGTTCTAGCCGGGCTCGAAAAAGGCATGGAAGATATTAGAGAAACCCTCTCGAGAGATATAAAAGCCCTTTCTGGAGAAATAAAAGAACTAAAATCTAACCAAATTGAAATCAAAAAAGCTATTAATGAGGTGCAATCAAAAATGGAGGCTCTCACTGCTAGGATAAATGAGGCAGAAGAAAGAATTAGTGATATAGAAGACCAAATGACAGAGAATAAAGAAGCTGAGCAAAAGAGGGACAAACAGCTACTGGACCACGAGGGGAGAATTCGAGAGATAAGTGACACCATAAGATGAAACAACATTAGAATAATTGGGATTCCAGAAGAAGAAGAAAGAGAGATGGGAGCAGAAGGTATACTGGAGAGAATTATTGGGGAGAATTTCCCCAATACGGCAAAGGGAACGAGCATCAAAATTCAGGAGGTTCAGAGAACGCCCCTCAAAATCAATAAGAATAGGCCCACACCCCGTCACCTAATAGTAAAATTTACAAGTCTCAGTGACAAAGAGAAAATCCTGAAAGCAGCCCGGGAAAAGAAGTCTGTAACATACAATGGTAAAAATATTAGATTGGCAGCTGACTTATCCACAGAGACCTGGCAGGCCAGAAAGAACTGGCATGATATTTTCAGAGCACTAAACGAGAAAAACATGCAGCCAAGAATACTATATCCAGCTAGGCTATCATTGAAAATAGGAGAGATTAAAACCTTCCAGGACAAACAAAAACTGAAAGAATTTGCAAACACCAAACCAGCTCTACAGGAAATCTTGAAAGGGGTCCTCTAAGCAAAGAGAGAGCCTTCAAGTGGTAGATCAGAAAGGAACAGAGACCATATACAGTAACAGTCACCTTACAGGCAATACAATGGCCCTAAATTCATATCTCTCAATAGTTACCCTGAATGTTAATGGGCTAAATGCCCCTGTCAAAAGACACAGGGTATCAGAATGGATAAAAAAACAAAACCCATCTACATGTTGCCTCCAAGAAACTCATTTTAAGCCCGAAGACACCTCCAGATTTAAAGTGAGGGGGTGGAAAAGAATTTACCATGCTAATGGACATCAGAAGAAAGCAGGAGTGGCAATCCTTATATCAGATCAATTAGATTTTAAGCCAAAGACTATAATAAGAGATGAGGAAGGACACTATATCATACTCAAAGGGTCTATCCAACAAGAAGATTTAACAATCTTAAATATCTATGCCCCCAACGTGGGAGCAGCCAACTATATAAACCAATTAATAACAAAATCAAAGAAACACATCAACAATAATACAATAATAGTAGGGGACTTTAACACTCCCCTCACAGAAATGGACAGACCATCCAAGCAAAAGATCAGCAAGGAAATAAAGGCCTTAAACGACACACTGGACCAGATAGACATCACAGATATATTCAGAATATTTCATCCCAAAGCAACAGAATACACATTCTTCTCTAGTGCACATGGAACATTCTCCAGAATAGATCACATCCTCGGTCCTAAATCAGGACTCAACCGGTATCAAAAGATTGGGATCATTCCCTGCATATTTTCAGACCACAATGCTCTAAAGCTAGAACTCAACCACAAAAGGAAGTTTGGAAAGAACCCAAATACATGGAGACTAAACAGCATCCTTCTAAAGAATGAATGGGTCAACCAGGAAATTAAAGAAGAATTGAAAAAAATCATGGAAACAAATGATAATGAAAATACAACGGTTCAAAATCTGTGGGACACAACAAAGGCAGTCTGAGAGGAAAATATATAGTGGTACAAGCCTTTCTCAAGAAACAAGAAAGGTCTCAGGTACACAACCTAACCCTACACCTAAAGGAGCTGGAGAAAGAACAAGAAAGAAACCCTAAGCCCAGCAGGAGAAGAGAAATCATAAAGATCAGAGCAGAAATCAATGAAATAGAAACCAAAAAAACAATAGAACAAATCAACGAAACTAGGAGCTGGTTCTTTGAAAGAATTAATAAAATTGATAAAACCCTTGCCCGACTTATCAAAAAGAAAAGAGAAAGGACCCAAATAAATAAAATCATGAATGAAATAGGAGAGATCACAACTAACACCAAAGAAATACAAACTATTATAAGAACATACTATGAGCAACTCTATGCCAATAAATTTGACAATCTGGAAGAAATGGATGCATTCCTAGAAACATATAAACTACCACAACTGAACCAGGAAGAAATAGAAAGCCTGAACAGACCCATAACCAGTAAGGAGATTGAAACAGTCATTAAAAATCTCCAAACAAACAAAAGCCCAGGGCCAGACGGCTTCCCGGGGGAATTCTACCAAACATTTAAAGAAGAACTAATTCCTATTCTCCTGAAACCGTTCCAAAAAATAGAAATGGAAGGAAAACTTCCAAACTGATTTTATGAGGCCAGCATCACCTTGATCCCAAAACCAGACAAGGATCCCACCAAAAAAGAGAGCTATAGACCAATATCCTTGATGAACACAGATGCGAAAATACTCAACAAAATACTAGCCAATGGGATACAACAGTACATTAAAAAGATTATTCACCACGACCAAGTGGGATTTATTCCAGGGCTGCAAGGTTGGTTCAACATCCGCAAATCAGTCAATGTGGTACAACATATCAATAAAAGAAAGAACAAGAACCATATGATACTCTCAATAGATGCTGAAAAAGCATTTGACAAAGTACAGCATCCCTTCCTGATCCAAACTCTTCAAAGTGTAGGGATAGAGGGCACATACCTCAATATCATCAAAGCCATCTATGAAAAACCCACCGCAAATATCATTCTCAATGGAGAAAAACTGAAAGCTTTTCCGCTAAGGTCAGTAACACGGCAGGGATGTCCATTATCACCACTGCTATTCAACATCGTACTAGAGGTCCTAGCCTCAGCAATCAGACAACAAAAGGAAATTAAGGCATCCAAATCGGCAAAGAAGAAGTCAAATTATCACTCTTCGCAGATGATATGATACTATATGTGGAAAACCCAAAAGACTCCACCCCAAAACTGCTAGAACTTATACAGGAATTCAGTAAAGTGTCAGGATATAAAATCAATGCACAGAAATCAGTTGCATTTCTCTACACCAACAGCAAGACAGAAGAAAGAGAAATTAAGGAGTCAATCCCATTTACAATTGCACCCTAAACCATAAGATACCTAGGAATAAACCTAACCAAAGAGACACAGAATCTATACTCAGAAAACTATAAAGTACTCATGAAAGAAATTGAGGAAGACACAAAGAAATGGAAAAATGTTCCATGCTCCTGGATTGGAAGAATAAATATTGTGAAAATGTCTATGCTACCTAAAGCAATCTACACATTTAATGCAATTCCTATCAAAGTACCATCCATCTTTTTCAAAGAAATGGAACAAATAATGCTAAAATTTATATGGAACCAGAAAAGACCTCGAATAGCCAAAGAGATATTGAAAAAGAAAGCCAACGTTGGTGGCATCACAATTCCGGACTTCAAGCTCTATTACAAAGCTGTCATCATCAAGACAGCATGGTACTGGCACAAAAACAGACACATAGATCAATGGAACAGAATAGAGAGCCCAGAAATAGACCCTCAACTCTACAGTCAACTAATCTTCGACAAAGCAGGAAAGAATGTCCAATGGAAAAAAGACAGCCTCTTCAATAAATGGTGCTGGGAAAATTGGACAGCCACATGCAGAAAAATGAAATTGGAGCATTTCCTTACACCACACACAAAAATAGACTCAAAATGGATGAAGGACCTCAATGTGCGAAAGGAATCCATCAAAATCCTTGAGGAGAACACAGGCAGCAACCTCTTCGACCTCTGCTGCAGCAACATCTTCCTAGGAACAACGCAAAAGGCAAGGGAAGCAAGGGCAAAAATGAACTATTGGGATTTCATCAAGATCAAAAGCTTTTGCACAGCAAAGGAAACAGTTAACAAAATCAAAAGACAACTGACAGAATGGGAGAAGATATTTGCAAACGACATATCAGATAAAGGACTAGTGTCCAGAATCTATGAAGAACTTAGCAAACTCAACACCCAAAGAACAAATAATCCAATCAAGAAATGGGTAGAGGACATGAACAGATATTTCTGCAAAGAAGACATCCAGATGGCCAACAGACACATGAAAAAGTGCTCCATATCACTCGGCATCAGGGAAATACAAATCAAAACCACAATAAGATATCACCTCACACCAGTCAGAATGGCTAAAATCAACAAGTCAGGAAATGACAGATGCTGGTGAGGATGCGGAGAAAGGGGAACCCTCCTACACTGTTGGTGGGAATGCAAGCTGGTGCAGCCACTCTGGAAAACAGCATGGAGATTCCTCAAAATGTTGAAAATAGAACTGCCCTATGACCCAGCAATTGCACTATTGGGTATTTACCCTAAAGATACAAACGTAGTGATCCAAAGGGGCACGTGCACCCGAATGTTTATAGCAGGAATGTCCACAATCGCCAAACTATGGAAAGAACCTAGATGTCCATCAACAGATGAATGGATCAAGAAGATGTGGTATATATACACAATGGAATACTATGCAGCCATCAAAAGAAATGAAATCTTGCCATTTGCGACAACATGGATGGAACTAGAGCGTATCATGCTTAGCGAAATAAGTCAAGCAGAGAAAGACAACTATCATATGATCTCCCTGATATGAGGAAGTGGTGATGCAACATGGGGGCTTAAGTGGGTAGGAGAAGAATCAATGAAACAAGATGGGATTGGGAGGGAGACAAACCATAAGTGACTCTTAATCTCACAAAACAAACTGAGGGTTGCTGGGGGGAGGGTTTTTGGGAGAAGCGGGTGGGATTATGGACATTAGGGAGGGTATGTGCTTTGGTGAGTGCTGTGAAGTGTGTAAACCTGGTGATTCACAGACCTGTACCCCTGGGGATAAAAATATATGTTTATAAAAAATAAAAAATTAATAATAAAAAAATAAATAAATTTTAAAAAAAATGGGCAGAGGACCTAAATAGAAAACCTGGACAGTTTCCCAAAGAAGACATAGAGATGGGTAACATACACATGAAAAGATTCTCAACATCAGTAATCTTCAGGGAAATGCAAATCAAAACCACAATGAGATATCACCTTACATCTGTCAGGTTGGCTAGAATCAAAAAGATAAAAAATAACAAGTGTTGGCAAGGATGTGGAGAAAAAGGAATTCTCATGCACTTTTGGTGGGAATGCAAACTGGTACAGCCACTGTGGAAAACAGTATAGAGGTTCTTCAAAAAATTAAAAATAGAAATACCCTATGATCCAATAATTTTGCCACTGGGTATTTATTCCCCCCAAATTAAAAAAACAAAAAACAAAAAACAAACAAACCAAAAATAAACACTGAAAACACTAATTTGAAGAGATATATGCATCCTTATGTTTACTGCAGCATTAACAATAGCCAAGATACGGAATCAGCCAAAGTGTCTATCAATAAATGAATAGATAAAGATGTGCTATGTGTGTATGTTTATATGTTTATAACATATAATGTTTATATGTTTATACACACACACACACACACACACACACACAGGAATATTATTCAGCCATTAAAAAGTATGAGATCTTGCCATTTGTGACAACACGGTAGACCTAGGGGGAGGGAGAATTAATTCAAAGAAAGAAAAATACCATATGATTTCACTTATATGTATAATCTAAAAGACAAAACAAATGAACGAACGAAGGTAGAAATAGACCCATGAATACAGAAAACAAACTAATGACTGCCGGAGGGGCGGGTGGTAGGGAATGGGCAAAATAGGTAAAGGGGACTAGGAGACACAGGCTTCCAGTTATGAAAAAAGTAAGTCACAGGAATAAAAGTTAAATCATAGGGAACACAGTCAATGGAATTTGTAATCATGCTGCATAGTGATAGATGTAGCTATACTTTTGGTGAGCAGAGCATAATGCACTGAGTTGCATTATAGACTGTATACCTGAAACTAATGTAACATTTTGTCTCAACTATACTCAAATAAAGTAAGAAGGAGTAAGGCCAAGGGTGAGAAGGAAAAGGAGGAGGAGGAGAAAACAGATCAGTTGTCGCATGGATACAGGGATGGGGGGGTTAATTGCAATGGATAAGAGAATTATTCTGGGATGACAAAAATGTTCTATATCATGATTTTGGCAGTAGTTGTAAGAGTGTACATTTGACAAAACTCAATGAACCGTACAATTATATATTGATAAATTTTATGTAATTATACATCGAAAAGCCAATAAAAATAGATTTTAAAACAAAATGTGTATTTAGGACCCTCTTTTTAAAATATTTGAAAGCAAGGCACCTGGATGTCTTAGTCCATTAAGTGTCTTCCTTGGGTTCAGGTTGTGATTCCAGGGTCCTGGGTGGGACTGAGTCTCCCATTGGGCTCCCTGCTCAGTGGGGAGTCTGCTTCTCCCTTTACCTCTGCTCCAACCCCCTGCTTGTGTGCGTGCTCTCTCTCTCAAATAAATAAATGAAATCTTTATTAAAAAAATAAAATATTTGAATGCATAGAGAAATGTATGGAATTTTGGACAATGAAGTATAATATCCATGAGGTGGGTGATGAGTGACTTTTACTTTTTTTACATACCTCTTTTTACTTTATATTGTTTACAGTATCTATCCATTAGTTTTATAATCAGGAAAAAAACTATTTTAAAAATATGTAAGAGCATGATGCACTTTATATGTATTTCCATTTAAGAGTTAACATTTTAAAGTACTGGCACTTACCATGTGAAACAGATCAACTTTTGACTATGACAAATAAAGGGAGGTGTTACAATGCGCTGAGCTGACATCAGTACTTAATGCCCATTTTCACATTATATCTCATAGAAGTCTGTGTACTAGAGCTCCATTTTATATGAATACAACTGAAAAGACTCCAGAAACCTAGATCATAAATAAACATTCAAAGGCTATTTTCCAATAAAATTGTCCGGGTATGTTTAAGCAGAAGTTTGGAAACCGTTCGGTTACCACAGGACCATCTAGATTTTAAATCAAATCAAACAGTAACAAGATAGTTTTAATAAATCCAGTAAACAAACTTCGAGTGATGGAAACATGGAGAAGCAAGAGTTGGCTTGGATGTTAGTGATCAAACCCTATGTTGTCCTTCATCTCATAAAGAAAGACCTCCTGGCAGAAAAGGAAAAGACATTCTGAGAGGTATTCTCGGGAACAAACTAAATGTTAAAAATCAACACAGATGACAGTTGAAAGGACAGAGTTACAAAACTAGACTAGCTCATACAGATTTGGCATTAAATTCTGAAATTCTAGCATTTATTGTCTAGTTTTGGCATGGTAATAGGAAGCACATCTAACAGATTAAGCACTGATTGCCACAAGCACAGACACTGGCCAAAGGATGAACAAAGGTAGAATCAAAAAGCTCATGGATGAATATAGAGTATTGATCCATAATGAATGGTTAAAGTAAATGGATTCTAATTCCACCATACTGGATAATGATGGTCTTTGGAAAACTTCCCTAATTACTGAGGTAAACCAAACCTAAAATAGCTTCCACGTATAAATGCTCACTATATAACAAGCATTTTGTATACATTATCTTTAATCTAAATTAAATACCCCTGTTTACCTATGAGCGTGTGATGGCTGAAACAACTGGAACTCTTTACAGTAACTAGGTATTACAGCAAGGCTTAAATCTCAGGTGCTTTTAGTAAAATCCCCAGGCTCTTTCCAGTCTGATGTTTCTTCTTGCACTAAGCTGAGAAAACGAAGTCTGACTCTAGGAAGAAGAAAGTAGAAAGCACAGAGTACCGCCTCTAACTCTTGCATGTACCACATAAAGCATACAGACTCCCAATTTGTTCTTTAGAAAAACTCAGTCTTTTCTTTTCATGTAAAAACACTCATGATTAAGCTGACATTCAACAAAGATCCTCTCTACATAACTTTACAATGTGTGATTTCTCCTACATCCCATGTCAAGTGAAAAGATAAATATGGGTCTTAATTAAGCTAAACTCATTATCTTTAAATTATACCAACAAATGAGGAAAAGATTATTTCATCCAGCTCATTATTCCTCTATCTATGAAACAGGAATAAGGATATCTTCTCCACAGGGTGGTAAGAATTCAGTTATAGAACTTTTTTAAAGTGCTTAGCATTAGACTGGCATGTAATAAGTACTCAGGTTATGGAAGCTATTATTAATGTCACTTTTAGCCCTGGGAGGGGCCATCAACATGACAGTCCTTTAAAGAATCAATATGGGGGCACCTGGGTGGCTCAGTGGGTTAAGCCGCTGCCTTCGGCTCAGGTCATGATCTCAGGGTCCTGGGATCGAGTCCCGCATTGGGCTCTCTGCTTGGCAGGGAGCCTGCTTCCTCCTCTCTCTCTCTGCCTGCCTCTCTGCCTACTTATGATCTCGCTCTGTCAAATAAATAAATAAAATCTTTTTTAAAAAAGGGGGGGGGCGACTGGGTGGCTCAGTGGATTAAGGCCTCTGTCTTCGGCTCGGGTCATGATCCCAGGGTCCTGGGATTGAGCCCTGCATGGGGCTCTCTGCTCCACAGGGAGCCTGCTTCCTCCCTCTCTCTGCTTGCCTCTCTGCCTACTTGTGATCTCTGTCTTTCAAGTAAATAAATAAAATCCTAGAAAAAAAAAAAAAAAAGAATCAATATGGAAGAAACCAGCCAAGTAACAGTTCCTGCTAGTCCTACACCTGTGATGTCGTATTTCATCTCACTGACAGCTGATTCTTGGAGTTACATCACTAGGTGTTATCTTCAACACAGTACCTTCTGATTCCAACTTCCAAGCCTTCTTTCCTTTCCCTCTGCCTTTCTTGGCTTGAAATGTACCTCCCCAAATGGGTTATACTTCACTTATGAGAAAGGAAAGTGTCAAATAACTTATGCATGAATTAATCATCTTAATTAATTTTTTCCCTGTGTGTTTGCAAAGGCGAAGATGAGGATGTAAAGTCATCCCTGCCTTCACTGACCCTGTTTGCTCAGGACATCAGCAATTTGGGACACTTCTGAAAGTGTGTGTGTGTGTGTGTGTGTGTGCACATGCACGTGCACGCTGAGAGAGAAAGAAAGCCAGAATTGCCTTGTTACCCTGAACATAGTTTTTCAAATCCAATGTGTGATACATTAGACCTTTTACTTTGAGTTTTTACTGGCAATGGCACTAGAACAACCTTCTGAATAGCAACTACTGCTGAATTTTAAAATCTTCCTGGCCCTGCCCTGAGCCAAATTTTAAAGGTACATCGAGTTTGGCTCATTCAATATTCAGAAACCTTATCTTTTTTACTATAAATTAATTTTACTACAACCAAACACCATCAGCATATCCAAGAACTACCATAAGGAGGTAAGATTTATGCCACTCTATGGTATTAAAAAAAAAGAAAGGACACAGATAAGTCTAAAGTTCTAAAGGAAGACTTAAACAACCTCAGCCAAGTTTGATTTCATTTCCACTCCCTTCTCTCTTGAGAGATGGTTTGTTGCTTAAGAGGAATGAACTAAATAATTTTTGAAGGTTTTCAAACTAATATCCTCAATAAATAAGTTGAATATACTTAAATAATATCTCACAGAAGAAAACTCTTTAGTATTTTAATCAAGTTTTCTACTAGCCTTATCTATCCTGGTCCCACGATCCCTGCAAAGTCACTGAAGATTTCAGTCTCCATAAACACACATCCTCTTGATTTACCACTGAGATTTCAGCATAGGAATGTTTCACATACAAGAATTTCTTCAGTCTCATCAACTGGCACACACGAACTGCACATTCCAAGGGAAGAAGGTGATATTTATTTTTTCAGACCCTATTCCAGCCAACCACCATAAACTCGGTTATTCTGAAGGCTCCTTGTTTCACTTTTATTCAGAGTCTGCCAACAGGTGACTGGATACTAGAGCACATTTGTCTACTCCTTGGGGATCCTTCTAATGGGACTAAAACTTGGAACCAGGATTCCAAGTGGAAAACCGTCAGTCCAGAATCAGCAGCCCCTTCAAGTGCCTCTTCCCACATTCACGCCAGGAGGTGGTGTTCCAA
Source organism: Mustela putorius furo (assembly GCF_011764305.1). NCBI lineage: Eukaryota > Metazoa > Chordata > Mammalia > Carnivora > Mustelidae > Mustela > Mustela putorius. The sequence goes on from NW_025421399.1 coordinate 12,398,504, forward strand.
GGTGGTCTTAGCATTGCATTGGCCAGCTTATTACTGGATCAGCAGGAAGCTTATTAAAAGGAAAGAAAACTCAATGAGCATCAGGTATTCTGCACTGGGCAAACTAAATTGTAATGCAGTGTCACCTAAGGTCATTTGATCCTTTGAGATTTAAATGAAATTGGCTTGAGCCCCTATTCCACATCCTGTGGGATATGCCTAGCTTTCTCCAAGATTTCCACAAAATACCAGTCTCATATTCTAATGGTCACCTAGCTTCAAATTCTTTTTTTTGCTGGACTCCTGACCTCAGTTCATTTTATTTTATCTTATCTCCTATAGGCATTTTCTTTCCTCTGCTCCAGACATGGAACTCAGTTGTTCCCCACCCCCCCACCAAAAAACATGGCATTTCTATGCAAGTTGATTTTCATGAAGGTTCTAGATGTGAGGGAGGTTATCACATATACAATTAAAAATGGTACTGGATATTGATCATCCTTATTTTTTTTAAACTGAAGTACAGTTGGCATACTATATTTTATTAGTTTCAGGTGTACAGCATAGTGTTTCTACAATTATATACATTACGAAATGCTCACAATGTTAAGTACAATCACCATCTGTCACTACACAAATTTACTATATTATTACTGACTAAATACCCTATGCTGTACTTTAATCCTAATGTCTTATTTATTTTGTAACTGGAAGTTTCTACCTCTTAATTCCTTTCACCTATTTCGCCCATCCCCTTACCCCTTACTCCCCTCTTGGCTACCACCAGTTTTTCCTCTGTATCTATGAGCCTGTTTCCCTTTTGTTTTCATTATTGTTGCTTGTTCCTGTAAGTCTCTTGGACAGCCTGACCTTCGGAATTTTTCGCTGGTCACATTTCGTCACTTGCTCCTTTCTGATCTTTAGCTCCTCTAGATCACCTCTGTCCTCTTTAAATCTGTGTTTATTCTTATGCAAGTTTATTTTGTCTTAGTTCATTCAGGCTGCTGTAATACAAACACCCTTAGGCTGGGTGACTTAAACAATATTTATCTGTCACAATTCTGGAGGCCAGTACAATCAAGGTGTCCGCAGATCTGGTGTCTGATGAGAACCCCCTTCCTGGGTCACAGATGGCCACCTTCTTGCTATGTCCTCATATGGTGGAATGGGAAAGGAAGCTCTCTGGCATCTCTTTTATAAGGGCACTAATCTCTTTCAAGAAGGCTACACGCTCATGACCTTATCACCTCCCAAAGTCCCTACCTGCTAGTAATACCAATTAAGGGCTAGGATTTCAACATATGAATTTGAGAAGGACAAAAACATGTTCTTCTCAGAACACATCATAGTCCTCATGTCCTCACTTTCCACATTATAGTTACTTTCCCAATGAAAAAACTAGTCCTTCACTTCAGTTAAAGCCATTTGTTATAACTATTAAAATACCTTAATTCAATTTTTAAAATTCTACTACATAACAATAAAAAGAACATAAAAACCACTTGCAGTATTCAGTTGTGGGGTCCTTCATACCAAAACTTTCTCTTACAGTTACATCTCCTTCCAGCAATGCCATCCCCCTCAATTTCCTTCAAACTATAAACCAGAAATACTAGTGTCCTACAAGCATGTTTTTGATTGGTTTTGTCTTGACAAGCCCCAGAGTTTATCTGTTTTTCATTTGAACAGTTTTACAAAAGGCACATCCTCCTTTGCCACAGGTCAGGCAATTCCTTACAGAAACACAGCTGGCATGGTTCCACCACTTATCTACCGTGATTTGAGCACCTGATCCAGGATCCCTAATTTTTTTTTCCTTTTTTTTTTTTAATTTATTTTTTCAACCACAGATCTCTGGATTCTGGATTGTGATAATCTACCCATATCTTTAGATATCTGGATTCAGTTTCATGATAATCTACCTAACAAGAGCAATGAAATTAATGCTTTCTGGGTCTGCCAAGAGCATCTCTTATTCAGCCAAAGCTGGCCTAATTTTACACGGCTGAGGGGGCTAACTTTGCCCCATGACATCCTGCCTCACTCCATTATCTAGCCCAGGTCTAGACTAGACTCTTATTTGCCAGCCAGCTCCCTTTCATTCATCTCATTTTACCTTTATCTTCCTCTTCGACAGATGTCACAAATCCCAATGCCTGCATAGGCCAAGGCAGGACATAGAGGAGGGCAAGTGGAGACATTAACCAGAGGGAAGAATTCCCATCTGAAAGGACTTGCATTGCACTCACCAGGAGGTGTGGGGTCCAGGGATGCCACAGGGTTCATCCCTAGGATGTTTTATTCAGTTTTATTTGAAATCACAATTTTCTTATTTGAAAATGAGCATTTTTAAAAACTGTATTAGCAAAACAAAATAGGTTTCTGGGCCTAATGTTGCCCAGAGACAGCCAGCTTGAGACTGCTGGCTCAGACTCATGAATCATAGTCCCGAGAGCATGTTTCCTGGCAGGACGGATGGTGCCTGCTGCCCCATCTACATAATCTTGTCATCTTCAGCCTCACCGAATAGTGCTACCAGGACTGGATTCTGGTCCTCCCTGCCATGCCCTCTCAAATTGGTCCACATTTGCTCAAAGCAGCTCTTCCAATCTTTCAAGACTGGTTCCTAATTTGCTTCTTTTATTAAGCTGCTGGTTTTGGCTTTAAGAGGAGCTTTCCATAATATCGAGATCTGATTTTTTTTCTCAAGAAGTCATTTGTTTCCTCTCTGAGTATTGCACCCTGCATCTGTCCCATGTCTTTGTGCCTCAGTTACTGTTGCTCTCATTCCTAACAGTCACAAATAAAACAGACCTTTCTCCTGGTCCCAGTTTTAAAAGAAGTTACGGGACATGTTTTTGGTTTTGGATATCTCCTTAGCTGTTCTTTTCTGATCTAACCTTTCCACAAAGTAAAATTCATTCCTCCCAAATCAATACATGTTTCTTCGTTTTTCAAAATTCTTTCTTATTAATACTTTTCTTACTGTATGACACAAATCAATTTTTTTTTAAAGATTTTATTTATTTATTTGACAGGCGGAGATCACAAGCAGGCAGAGAGGCAGGCAGAGAGAGAGGAGGAAGCAGGCTCCCTGCTGAGCAGAGCCCGATTTGGGGCTCGATCCCAGGACTCTGAGATCATGACCTGAGCCACAGGCAGCAGCTTAACCCACTGAGCCACCCAGGTGCCCCACAAATTAATTTTCTCAAATTTGTTTTATTCCATCTAAAATAATAATAAAATATCTGATTCCTGGAGATAATCCTATAGTTCAATACTTTTTTTCTTTTTTAAAGATTGTATTTATTTATTTGACAGAGAGAGATCACAAGTAGGCAGAGAGGCAGGCAGAGTGAGAGAGGAGAAGCAGGCTCGCCGCTGAGCAGAGAGCCCGATGCGGGGCTCGATCCCAAGACCCTGGGATCATGACCTGAGCCGAAGGCAGAGGTTTTAATCCACTGAGCCATGCAGGTGCCCCTAGTTTGATACTTTTTAAAAATTCCCTTTAACTTTAGGGCTTCTAGTAATCACAGAGATGTTTCTATACTTCAAACCAAGATGATGCCACAGCCTGTATCATAAGGGACTCTGGGCCCTTACTCCTTCTTTCACCCTTATGAGGGGCTTCCTACAAATCCACAAACAGGACCAGGCACTCAATTAAATAATCCAAGGAGAATCAGAAACCTACAGTATTTAGAAGAAGTAACTTCAGGAATCTGCAGATGAGACAATGTTATCCTTCAATCATGTTTTCCTTGATGTGAGATGAAGTTAAAAATAAGACGACACAGAGGAACAGAATTAGGAACACCTGATTTATCATTACCAGTCGATGAAAGGACAAACATTCATAGAGCAAAATGCCAGACACACCTGCTCTGTATCTCTTCCGGAATTCAGCTGATTTTTGTGGCTCAGATCTAATCGTCTAATTCCATAATCAATGCTTAAAATGCAGTTACGACCATAATATTAGTTCCTGCAACACACGAGTGAACGATGTCCATAGTGACTTCTCCAGGGTCTGCCTCTCTCAAGATGTACTTCTGCCCCTAAATGTCACTTTGAATTTCGACCCTTGGGAATCTTCCTGGTGCCATGCATAATATTGGAGGCTTGGACAAATCTAAGACTTCTGTGTTTATCTGACAGAGAAAATAGGTACAATGATGACTAACCCAAATAAGATTTAAAAATTAGATTTATTCAGGGTTTTCTGAAACAGAATAGATTGAAGTAGCAGGACTGACCTGATTTATACCTCTGCTTTCATTTGCAGTAAGAGAAACTGGAGAACAGGACACTCCGTGCCAAGAGAAGCAACTTCCCTAGCCTGCTGACCCATGTTAGAGCAGGCAGGAGAAGAAAAAGAGAGTGGAGTGCTTTCAAAGACAAGGACCATCTCCTGTACCATTTTTTTTAACTACCTGTGGCTCTTACTACAACAGTAAGGATGCCATAGAAGCAGAGAAATAATTTTTAAACTAAGTTGAGAAAAGGCAGATTATAATTCTTATAAACTCTACACTGCATCTTCTAGAAGTACAGTTTCCATAACTTTGAATGCACTCTCATAGCAGGGCCATCTCTTCTGGAGACACAGAAAAGACCAAGTTCATTACCAAAGGTCCAAGAACTAAGTGCCTTCAAATTCAATTTGTTCTCTCAAAATCTGCATGGTTAATTGGATTAAAAATGAATTCCCATAGTCTACGCTATTGTCTTGTTTTCCACTTGACTATTATCTCTTTTATGTCATGGATAAATCACATCTCTGATTATGCAAGGAAGAAGTTATAAAGATCACAGGAATTATTTCATACAGAAAACCACCACCATTTAAACTTGGTTATCAACAAAGAACACACACATCTTTACTAGCAATAGCATGGAAGCATGTTAGGAATCTTCAGAGTGGAAATCCAAATCTGGTATAAAGCTTTAAATAGGTGTGTTCCTCCAACATCCCTTTCTAGCTCACAAAGAGACCTCCTTTCCTCCCAATATCAACTCCTACAGTCCCACAATCAAGCTAGAAATTGCAGGGGCATCAAAGCAAAATTATGGTGACAAAATTAAGTAGAGAACAGACTTTTTTCTTTGTTCATTTTTTTGAGGGTTGGAGGTACTTCACTCTTGGCTTTAAAAAACTGAAACCTTGATTACATTTAAAATAGTTGTGTGACTTTGAGCAGGGTACTCTTCTTCCATGTGTGTCGCTGGTCTCATCTCATCTCATCTAAAATGATGGCTCTGGACTAAATAATATCTAAGAGATGCTTCTGATTGACATTCAGGAGATAATAGCTACCAATCAGTTCTATGAGAGCACGAAGGAAAAAGTCTTCCAAATAGATTCATCAAAGAAGGCTTCATAGAAGAAAACAGCATTTCTGGGACACCACAGAGAATAAGACTTTAAAGAGTGGAAAAACATGCCAGACACAGGACATGATCAGTTAAAGTTACGAAAAGGACATACACTCTACTTTCCTAGAACTGCAAAGAATCCTGCATGCCTGGTTGCTGCAAAAGAACTTTTCCATAGGTCCATTCTCTTTTACAAAATAAGGAAACATATATATTAAAAATCAAAAGCAAGTAAACATCAATTTATATTTTTGTTGTAACTTTCTTTAGCTGTAATTCCTATACCATTCAATTCCCCCATTTAAAAGTCACCTCAATTTTTTAGTACATTATCAGACAACATTCAACAAATGAATTTTAGAATATATTCAATAATCCACACCCTTCAGCTATCACCCCAAATCCTATCATCCCCTTCCCCATCCCTAAGCAACTCTAATCTACTTTCTGACTTTGTAGATATGCCTATTCTCCACATGTCATATAAATGGAACCATAAACCTGGATTCTAAGTGGCTCCTTTCACTTAGTATAAAATTTTCAAAATTCACCTGGTTATATGGTATATCAATGCTTCATTCCTTCTAAGGCCATATAATATTCCATTGTATGGAAATATCACATTTTGTTTACTCATTCATCAGCTGATGGACATTTCTAAGTTTTTACTCTCTCTCTCAAATAATACATAAAATCTTTAAAAAGGGTTGAGTGATGGAGAGTGTGCCTGGGTGGCTCAGTTGGTTAAGCGGCTGCCTTCAGCTCAGGTCATGATCTTAGGGTCCTGGGGTCTAGCCCCTAATCAGGCTCCTTGCTCAGTGGGGAGCCTGCTTCTCCCTCTACCCCTCCCCTTACTCATGAATGCTCTCTTTTCTCTCTCTCTCTCTCTCTCTCTTTCTCAAATAAATAAAATCTTAAAAAAAAAAAAAGAAATATCACATTTAAGTTTTTATGTGGACGTGTTTCCATTGCTCTTGAGTCTATACCTATGGGTGGAATTTCTGGGTCATGTGGTAATTCTATACTTAACTGTCAGACTATTTTCCAAAGGGGCTGCACCATTTTTCAATCCCACCAGCAGAGAATGAGAGCTCCAATTCCTGTACCTCCACACCCACACTTGTTATTATCTGTCTTGATTATAGCAATCCCAGTGGGTATGAAGTGCTATTAAGAGTTATTCATATATATTAGGTACAAGTACCATTGGATTTGTTTCCCATCAGGGAGGAAAAGTCAGATTATTAATACTGCCACATTTTAAAGAACAGAAACAAAAGTCTTCCAGTATAAGGTCATAAATATTGTACTATTTTCTGCAAAACACATTTGGATTTCTATACAGCAATCATCAAATAGTTTAAACTCTAATTTTTTTCTGGACTTTCATTAAAGACATCCCCAATGGGGGCACCTGGGTGGCCCAGTTGGTTGAACATCTGCTTTAGGCTTAGGTCATGATCCCTGGGTCCTGGGATTGAGTCCTGCCGGGCTGCCATAGGGCTATGGGGATCTCTGCTCAGCTGGGAGTCTGCTTCTCCCTCTCTCTCTACCCCTCCCCCTGGCTGTGCTCTCTCTCTCTCTCTTTCTGTCAAATGAATAAATAAAATCTTAAAAAAAAAAAAAAAAGACCTCCCCAGTATTGGTTGATAAGAACATAAATACACAAGGACATGAATACAGGTGCTTCTACAGAGAGGAACTTCTGACTACCCCGGCAAGACTACTGCAGCTTTTATAAATCACGTTGTACAAATTCACATACTAGAATTACATTTCAAAATAAGCCTTGGAAGATATTTGGCTACATGCTGTAATCATTAAAATGATGTTCTATGCTATAGAAAATGTCTTAGAGATACCCTCTACATGAAGTACAACTAGATAGTTTAAATCTCATATGATTGACCAATTAGTTGCTTCCAAAGAATGAATACCACAAATCCTGAAGATATGTAAACACTGGCTCATTAGAATAAGCCATTTTCTTGTTAGGCTGTGGTCTGTTATGTGCTCAATGGTAAAATGTAATTCACTGGTCACTTTGCTATGGACACTAAAAGATTTCATTTCTAAAAATACACTCAGGCCAAAAAAAAAAAATGTTTTTAGATCATAGAACTCAGAAAACATAACTTTTTCTGTGTTCAAGGTTGAACAAAAGTGCCACATGGCTCCTGCATACTTTATCTTCTGCTCTGACAATTCCAGCTGGATGCCCACTCCCATATTACCTTAAAATTCCCCTTCCTGGAGTAATGGAGGCTGAGTGGATCTGAAATAGTTGAATTCTACTCCACTGAGCTCAGGCCACAGGCCCTGCATGGAAAGACCTGGGAAACATTAGCTTGCTTCTGGTCTGGCCATAATGAAAATAAATGAGGGCTTCAATTTAAAGTCGTTACTAAAAATTTGTTCTTTCCTCCATTCTAATTCTGAGACCCACTTGCAGCTAATTAGAACGGTTCCCAGCATGATCGCCCAGCACACTGCTAGTGTAAACACCAACCATCTGAGTTTCATTACAATAAAGAAATCAAATAAACAGTGGACCAGAAAACAGTAGTTTGGGCATGGCTCATTATAGCACAATGCAGTTAACATTCCTCACTCAGGAAGGGAAAGAAGGCATCGGGCAGTGAGGCTGATGTCCAGCGCTTTCCATTCTTATTAACTGCATTAGTGGGGCTGGGGATCATTTCCTACCATTAAAGTTTTCTGGAGGACGAAGAGGGAGTTTTTTTGTGATAGTTTTTTGGGTTTTTTGTTTGTTTGTGTTTTGTTTTGTTTTGTTTTTTAATGAAAAGGAAAAAGAAGTTGTCTCTGAACCTTGTTATAAACAAAGAGAAAAGGTAATTATTTGCTTTGGACTGCTCACTGCTTTTCCAGTTCCTCATTGGATACATTGTTTACAATTTAAATAAGGAAAAAGAAAAAAGAAAGGGGAATACAGTGTCCATTAATCTGCTTAAGGTTTTTATTATTTACCCTAGGTTTGACCAAATTTCTGCCAACATAGGGGGGGCATGACGGTATGATTCCTAGTATCTCCCTGCAAAGTAATAGTAAGTAAACATATAAATAAGTGAAAGAATCACTCCTGTATTTTGATATTTTACTCACCTCATTCCCACCAATGAATATTTGGAAATATTCACATAAATAAATAATCATTTTCAGGGTTCATTTACATTATTTAGCATGACCTTGGAACTATTAAAGAGAAAGCAAACAAACAAACAACAAATATTTCTTTCTCTAAAATTTAACCCTGCTCCTAAGTAACTGTAAAACACCTAAGCCATTTACTGAATTTGGTTCACAAACTCAACAAAGGTTTGAGAATACTTTGGTTATATCATATTCTGTGAAGAAAGTATGAAACAACTCCAGCACCTCCCACCATACAGTTTGTATGCCTGTGATTACGGTACAGAATTCACATCTGGCCATTGGATCAGGCCACCATTTCAGTGCCCATGATAGAAGTTAGTTAGCCCCTAACGATAAGGCAGTGTCAATGAAGCTAGTGTAGAAACACCCTTTATTTCCTCTTTTAGAGAGTCTAGGTTTAGGTGTGCAAGTATCACATGGCTGGCATTTACAATTTTTTTTCATTAAAATTGTTACAGACAGATTATGATACTTGTGGGAACCTATTCACTCAGAAGGTTCCAGATGCTTTGGGCTAAGATTAAAATACCTCTAAAATAGCCTCTTTATGTTCCCACTTGGACTACTCTAAAAAGCTGTTGCATAAAAGGACTCAAACCAAGATTCTAAACCACATGAGTCAATAACTAAAGGAAAGTCACACACACAAAAAAGCAAACAGTATTCAAGCGAATCATGTTGGGAAAAAAAGAGCTAAGTCAATGGAACTAAGAGCTAAAATGCATGCTCTAACCTTGAGATTCATTTTAATCTGTGGAAGGAAACAATCACTCATCTCTCAGACAAAAAAAAAAAAAAAAAAGAAGAAGAAGAATAAAGAAACAGGGAGGCATTTGTCTGCCCCAGTTGCTTAGTAAGGAACGTCAAGAAAAAAAGTCTCCCTTCATACAACAATTTAAAGTATTGTTTTGGAATTAATTGTCTATCTATCTACATGGTGAAAGAAAATTAAAGTGGAGGAAAATAATGTCCAGAGAAACTAAAACTAAGCACAGCAATTTTTAAATCTGAAAGCACTGTCATTTTTTGATAATTTTCATAACCTGCTTCACCTCAGAACAATCTACTTAGGTCATCTGTCTGCTAGATGCCAAATCTATTCATTGGGTTTTGAAGTGGGATTTGTACACTCTCATGTCCACGTCTACAAAATGAGACGCTGAGATGGGATCACTGGGAAAGGGTGTCCAGCTATTAATTCTGAGAACAGGCCCTCGCCAACAGGTAATGCACAAGTCACGCTCTGAACATTAGCTGTGGTCCTTTGCTGGTCAAGATATGCTGTGACAGCACCAGCACTGACCAATGATTTCAGGATATAATGTGCGGTGGAAGTGAGCGGGAGGCCTACCGCTTATTTAGAAGTTCCCTTCGGGGATGCCTGGGTGGCTCAGTCGGTTGGGCATTTGCTTTCAGCTCATGTCATGATCCCAGGGTTCTGGGATCAGGTCCAACACTGAGTTCCATGCTCAGCGGGGAGCCTGCTTCTCCCTCTGCCTGCTGCTCCCCCTGCTTGTGCTCTCTCTTACAAATTAATTAATTAAAAAAAAAATCTAGACATTCCCTCTGCATACACATCCTCTCAAGCCTGGAATAATGCTGAAAATAGTCTAATAGTTATCATGAATACCAAAAGGATGACAATCATAATACCCTCTAATTTTACTTTGCATTAGACAGTATTTTTTCTTTTAGAGCACTTTTATTATTAATTTTTCCTAACAGGATGATATCGTCCAAAGGTAGCTCACAGAACTGTGACAGAACATTAAACCAAGCAAACGAGAAAGAACTGCTTAGCTTGCTTTGTCATGCCTCTTACCAACTGCCTACAACATGTGAGGTCTTATTTTACATCATCTTTGCAACCAAGCTATGGGACCCACAACTCACACATGATGCTACTGAGAAAACAGCGACATGGGCTGGCTTGTGAGGTTTCTCAAAGCTGGTAACTGGAAGAGGCAGGATTCGAAACCAGGTTTAGCTTTACTCTAAAATCCATGATCTTCCTTCTACCTTGAGTGTATTTACTTTATGTCTGTGTATAAATTTTAAACTTGGCCATAAACTAGGTTTCAGAAACAAATACACTTAACACATTTTAGAATATAAATATACTCAAAGCAAACTGTATGAGGTACAGTGACCCTCATTAGAACAGGCATTAAAGCATGCATATTCTAACAAACAAAACAGAAAAGCAGCTACACTTAATCTCAGAAAACTAAACCACTGAACTCTACAGGTAGAAATTCACTTTTTTAGGGGTGCCTGTCTGGCTAAGTTGGTAGAACATGCGATTCTTGATCTTGGGGTTGTGAGTTTGAGGCCCAGGTTAGGTATAGGGATTACTTAAAAGTAAAATCTTTAAAAAAAAAAAAAAGAAATTAATTTTTTAAATATCAGATTGTTTTTCTTCTTCCACATGGTATGTTCATGGGATGTGGATCCCAGCAATGACAGGTTACACAGAAACAGAAATAATCTAAAGAAAGCATAACTCACATAAAACTTTTTTAGGGAAAACAAAGGGAATGAAGAACTGATTCCCAGATTATTCTTATTAGGGATTATTCATATGTCTTTCAGAAAGTCACTCGGAAAAACTGAAACGAAGGTAACACATTATAATAAAATGTGCCTGGAAATAAGGAATTTCTTTTTTAAATCTTTGTTCTGCCACAAAGCAGTTGCCTGAGCTTTGGTGTGATAAAGCACTTACACCTTCTGCCAGTTTACATCTGTAATGTTAAGGGTTTGAGCTCAGATTTCCCTTCTATCTCTGATGTTCTATTAGACGATAAACCATAAAAATAACTACAATGTTGTCCATCGTGGTTTTAATGTAGAAGCTATTTTTCCTCTAGCAGCAGGCAAATTCTTCTGTCTCTTCACATCACAAAAGTCCCCGAAACTCAATTTAATTGTCCAAAGCCCACTCAAGGAAGAAAAGTTAACAGATGCTATCAGAAGCTTACAATACCAAGTTTAGAAGAGTATGTGTGTAGGCACACATGTGTTTGGGTGTGTGCATGTGCAGAGGGGGTGAGCTGTGCACGCGTGCACATGTGTGTCCAGGAAAGGTCATAAATTTGACCTCCGGGAAGCAGCAAAGGTTCCATCCACAGAGCCTGCTGTGACAGCATCTGGAAATTCCTGGCCTGGGTCAGTGGGGAAACACTCTCTGTTTACTTTGCTTTCGTTTTATACCCATGTGGTGTTCAGCATATCAATAATATATTTCAATCTCATCATGAAACCCTTTAATGATTTACTTCTCAAACCTCCCTCTAGCCACAGGAAAACCCCATGCTTTTGTTACAAGCTGAAAGGATGACAGTCAAAACACAGACAGAAGAAAAAGCACTGGGAGGAATCCTACAACGTTCCTCCTGCTCGCCCACAGTAGCCATAGCTGAGCTTTCAGAGCCTGGGGAGAACAAGGGGAAGGCTGCTAACTTCCTGCAGTAACTTTTTCTATAAGTGACATGTGTAGAAACACATGGAGTTTTTACATGATTGGCAGTATTCACAGAAAAATTTTCTGCAAGACTGAATATGGCAATAATTAATTCTGGAACTCCTTAGAGCATTACTGACTAAAAAATTATAGACATTTTCATATATTTCATATTCTCCTGTGTAGATCATGCCAAAAGTTCATTTGATTCCATACCCTTGTTAGAAGTCCTCTGAACTAATAAATGGAGTATGTTACTGACGTCCTGTCCTGCTTACTGCAGCTTTGCAGGGAAAGCAGTCATTCAACTGATAAGTCACCCAGACAATTCTCAGTGACTGTCCCTACTCACCCCTCCAAGTGTCCGAGTCAAAACTTACAGCATCATCTGTGTTTCATTCTCTCCATTCACCCTCTGGGTCTAGTCACTTTCCATGTCTGTCCACACTCTCACCTAGAATTTCCCATATGAGCTCGAGTCCCTCTCCCACACAGTCATCGTGGTCCCCAGGACACTATCTGTAGCCTAGATATTTCCTATGCTCCTATTTGCTCTCGTATATAGCTTTTTTCTCCACAACTGAAACAGATTAATCACATTTGAATGCAATCTGACTGTGTCACGTACATGCTTGAGCCCTTCTTTGATCACATAACTGCTCGATAAATATCAGATGATTTTAATGGAATAGCTAGCATTCCTGCAAAGCTGTTTGCGCACAAACCAAAACATTAATAATTATCTTCATCTATATTTGAAATTAAACAAAGAAAGCAAAATGAAGCAAAGAAAGGAAGGAAAGAAACATTTATTAGCACTTATTATGTACCTTGTATTTCATATACATGATTTTATTTACCATGAAAACCTCTTGGTGTCAGCTTAAATATTCTCATCTTGCATATGAGAAAACTGAGGTACAGAGAGACTAAATTTCTTGCTTTCAAGAGTTACACAAGTAACAAATGTCAGGGCCAGAATGGCTGCCTAGTTTCAATATTTTTTTACTCTATGCTCACCCCATATAGTAAAGGAGTTCATGCCCTCATCCTTTCTCATATCCTTTCTTAACTATCTCCCCACTCCTCTGGTACTTTCCTGCTCTCTAAATGTCTCCTCCACATTCAAAAAAGAAAAGGTGTTTGAAGCAGTCATCTCCTGCCTCCCCGTGTCCATCTCCACCAAACCACCACCTGTTCATCCCTCAAACCTCCACAATACAACTCCACCCCATCTGTCACACAAATGATTCCTACTAAAGTCACCAATGACTCCTGTGTCACAGAATCAGAGGATCCTTTTCAGTGGTCCTCTGTCATTAAGTCTCAAGAGCAAAGTATACCTTCACTGCTTTCTTTATATAAAACACTGTCTTAGCCCAGAATCTCCTTCTTCCACTCCATTTCTTAATTTCCTTATGGGCTCATCCTCTTCACCATAGCTTTTAATTCCTGGGAATTTCAGTCTGTTGTGTCCCTCCCTTTGCACTCTTCCCACAAGAGATTTACTATACTATAGCACAATCCTAAGAACTTAAGAATCATTCTTAACACATCTCTTTCCCTCATATTGCCCCATACACATTTCATTACATGGTTCTGACAGGGATTTGAACTCCTAAACATCTTCATAATCCACTGACTTAGTTCGATGTCTATCAATTGCAAGGTATCTTATTATTAGGGAGGATGAGAGCATTAAGAAGAATAGTAGTTTTATATATATATATATATTTTTGGCCCCTACAGAGGAGAAAAGATAGACCTGAACCAGATGCATGGTGATCCTCGACCAGTGGCTTTAAAACACTTCTCAACAGATTCCTCTTAATGAAGTTCCTCCTCCAACACATTACTGAACAACTATCATACACAGTTCCCTGAATGATCTCTTTAATCACCAAGCATGGCCAAGAAATAAAGTAACATAGGGGCTCTATGGACAGAAACCTGGAGAAAGTCAGTGAGGCTATTTTTAGGAAGATCCTGTACTAGAACCCAGTTACAGGGATTCTGATGAAATTATATTCCCCTGGGTGGTGGTAAATAAATATTTCCTGCTTAGGTTTTACCAAAGCTTGTGGAGAGTAAACTCACCTCATCCAACCTTCAAGTAAGGAGGCCCTCAGAACAACAGCCTAATGTCCAGTGCTGTGACTGCCTTCAGCATTCTTATTCTCTCATCACATGCTCCAGTGTTCCCAAAGGCAAAGAGAAGTGGAACAAGCAACGAGACATTTGTGACCAAATTTGTAGCCAAAATGGAAATTTTGTTGCTATAAGGCAAAGACTGGAACACGGGCTACTGCCCTTTTCCCCAACTCCAGAGCAGGCAAAGGTTCTTCCAGAGAGGTTCAGAGGGATAGGCAGTCCATAAAAACAGAGAGCACTATGACTTCTCCTAAGGGAAATGATGTTACATGGCACAAACTATGGGGAAGTCCATGCCTGGGGATTGCGTAAAGCAACAGAGATGCTAGCAGTGAGCCATAAGGAGGACAGAAACAGATTTGTATTAACTGCAAGTTAAACAAAAGACCACTGGAAGTTTAACAGAGAGGAAAAGACAGTTTAGAATATTCCTCCTAGCGCTGGAGCATGCCTCAAATAGTGGCAATGTGGAAAAGATGCTTGAATGTAATTGGATCAGACTATGGAGCAATTTAAGCTTGTTGTTGAAAACAATAGAACAACCAACTAGCAATTAGTGGAAGCTAACAGCTGGGTGTGATATCAATAGAAGCAAACCAGCCAGAAACTTAACGGGGAAGTCAGGGAAAAGAACAAAGAGAGCCTGGGTAAAACCATAATCAACCCTGTTGGTCAGGAGATTATGCACATGGCCAGAGCTGCACTCCCTGAGAAGTGATATGAGAGGTTGCTCACTGTTAAGGAAACAGGCTTTCCTGAATGAGTCTAGTAATAATTATAACCATTTATAGTTGGATTTGTAATATGTACACAAGCATACCGTGTGTGATGAACAAGAGCACAAAAAAGGAGACGAGGTTGTAGAGAACAAAGCTATAGAAGAGTAAAGTTTCTAGATCTCACTGGAATTTAACGATTATAAATTTGAAGTAAATTCAGTTAAGTTGAGAATATATGTAAGCCTTAGAGCAACCACACAGAAAATACATTTTTAAAATACTTTAGAAGTTATTAAAAGAAAAAAAATTATTAAAGAAATTTAAAAATTTAGTGTGAAAATATCCACTTATTGCAAAAGAAGGCAGTAAAAAAGGAATAGATGAACAAAAGCTTCTTGCTGCATACAAAAAACAAAAAGCAAAATAATAAAAGTGAATCCATCATATCTTTGATATCATTAAATGTAAATGGATTAAATAATCTAATCAAAGCAAAGATGATCATATTGGGAAAAAAAACACAATTCAACTTTATGCAGTTTATGGAAGATACACTTTAGATTCAGAGAGATAAGTAAAAGAATGAAGGGGTAAAGGTACACCATGCAACCACAACCATCAACCATAAGTGAGCAGGAGTGATATACTAATATATATTAGTATACAAGTATCAGGCACAATTTAATTAATTTGAAAGTAAAAATATTTTTAATATAGGAAGGGACATTTTAAAATGAGAGAAAGGTCAATCTATCAGAAAGATATAACAATCATAAACATATATGTGCCTAACAAGAGAGCCTCAAAATGCATGAAACAAAAAAATGATAGAATTGAAGAGATGTAACAATTGGATAATAGCTGGAGACTTCAATACTTTTTCAAATAATGGGTAAAACAACTAGGCCTAAGATCAACAACGTTGTAGAAGACCTGACCAACAACATAAAGCAAATAGACCTAACAGACTTAACAGAACAGGTCACTCATTAGTAGAACACACATTATTTTCAAGTGTATATGGAATACTCTCCAGGATATACCGTATGTTAGGTTACCATATGTTATAAACATATGTTAAGTCGTAAGTCAAACCTCAATGAATTTAAAAGAACTGAAATCATATAAAATGTTTCCTAACTGCATAGAACTAAGTTAGAAATTAATAATAGAAAAAAATTTGGGAAATTCACACATATGTAGAAATTAAACAACAAACTAACAAATAACCGATGGGTCAAAGAAGTTACAAAAGAAATTATAAAATATACCCTGATATGAATGAGAAAAAAGAAATGCAACATAATTTACAGGATGAATTTAAAACAGTGCTGGGGAGGAAATTTACGTTTGTAATATATGCTTCTGTTAAAAAAGAACAATCTCAAATCAATAACTGCATCTTTCAATTTAAGTAAAAGAAAAAAGAAGAACAATCTAAACCCAAAGTATGCAAAACAAAAGATATAATAAAGAATAGAACAGGGATAAATGTAATAAAATTAGAAACAAATTAAGAAAATCAATAGTCCTTTAAAAAGATCAACAAGGTTGATAAAACTTTAGTTACATAAACTGAGTAAAAAGGAGAGAAGACTCAAAATACCAAAATTATAAAACATGAACAGAACACAGAGGCTATGGATGTGAGAGCAGCTAATGTTCACAGATGCAGGCAGAGAAGGAAATCTAAACAGATTGAGGACTTCATACATGAAGGTGGGGTCCAGGAAAGAGCACTAACAGTCTGAAAACTTCTGGCAATTCTATAGGCTCTAGGGCAAAAAACTAAGGCAAGGATTCAAACACAGAAACTGAAGACAGAAATTCCTGTTCCAGACCCGCACCTAAGGAAGGGCAAGGGCAGAACCAAATAAATAATCAAAAACAATTCACAAATTCTGAACCAGACAGGCCACAAATGGGACATGATGCTAATATTTCAAATATTAAGCTGGAGCTTCTTTAATCCCTAATGCAAAGGTCAGGACTCATCCTAAAAAACCTGCACAACTGACACTGGGTTAAGTTGCTTCTGCCCTTAGGATAAATCAACTTTGAATCCTGGGAAGTATATAATGCTGGACTTCTGGCCACTGTTTCTCTCTCATTCATCTTTCTTTTTAAGGAAGTCACTTCTGTGCAATGACATAAAGGACAGAACTACACACATGGATAAGTAATTTTTGCAAACAGAATTTTATATATATCCCAAACTACATATGTAATTTAATTTTTGCAGGACTAAAGGATCTCTCATTCCCCCAATTTCAAACACCTAAGTTTTCTTTATATTTGAGTAAAGAATTTAAGAGGTTATAGTTTGAGATGTAAAATTTTTATCCAGAATACCATACACCACATTCTGTCTGTAGGTCAATGGTTCTCAAACAAGGCTGACTCCCAGATTTGTCAGGAAGTTTGTTTTGGTTTTAATACAGACTCCTACCCTCCTAATGAAAGCAAGCATTTTTTGAGTTCTTTCTATGCACCAGGCAAGTGTAAGTGTTATTTCTATCCTACAGATGGGAAAATTTAGGCAGGGAAACTAAATAACTCCACAGTTACCCAGCTAGTAATGGAAGAGCTGGAACCCACACCAAGGCAGTCTGGCTCCAGACACGGGCACCACACTGGCATATCCATCAATATTTTGGGGAAGGAGCCCAGAACATTGTATGTTTTTAAAAGTCCTAGATGATACTCATGCTCATCTGGACTTGGGAACCACTGTTCTGGCACATTTCTGTTTGAAATTGCACTTACAAACAGATTGTGGTTCTTCTAACATCTGTGCTAATATTGTATTAAGTGTTAGGCATTTAGGGAAAACGCTGCTGTTTTAGAAGTTTTCTACATAGAGTAATAAGCATATTACTCTAATAATATAAAAGATATCAATGTGCTGGAACTATACTTCACTTCAGTGATAAAGAATACTAATAGTACTAAGAGTGATTGCTAAAACTTACTGTAAAACGTTAGGCTGAGTGCTTTATATTTACTATCTCCAATTCTTGCAATATTGTCACCACTATGAAGATAACAAAATTGAGGCTGTGGAAAGGTTGAAGGTACGAAGCCCAGATTAGAAATGCCCTACATTGATTACAGAGTTGTTTTGTTTTGTTTTTTCCCCATTTAGCTTGCAGACATCCTCTTTATACATTGAGTATGACGCAGCATCTTAGAATTCTGCACCTGTACCCATTTTAACTTAGTTCCTCCTTTGGGGAAGAACTTTGCTATGGTTTTTTCTATGGCTAAAGCCAGTTCAAGGTCTATCAGGGGACTATAATTTTTTTCTGAGTCCTTTGGTTTCTTGAAAAGATAAGTGAAAATAATTCTGTTCCTTATAAGGTTGCTGGGATAGTAAAAAAGAGGATTAACACAACTGGACTCTGGAAGAAAACCAAGAAGAGATTAGTAGGATGTCCAGTCAAGGAACTAAAAAGAATGGTGGCAATGTGGTATGATAAAGTACTGATACAGCTTCTTAGGTTTTAAACTACCAGCATGTATTACTCTAGCAAACAAAAACAAAGGAAGAAACTTCCCTGAGTTAACAACTATGTGACCCTCTGGGTCGTATACTTGAGGAGACTCAAGTAAAAAGAAATATATGCACTTTTAAACATAAAAACCAGCTGGTTACACTCAAGATTTCTAGTCTCAGCTCAGTCACCGACAGGTTAGCTGACCTTAGGCAACTTATTTAACCTCTCTGCGTCTCAGCCTTCCTAGCTACAGATCATTAGCGCACCAAAATAGTCTATATCCCTTCTTTCCAGGTCCAAATAAAAATGAATCATCTATATTTAAATTAGAAGTCGCAAAGGAGAAGAAAAAGGATATCACCATATACCATGTTTCTAAGAACCTTAAATCCCAGGAAATTAGGTAAATCAAGCAAAGTGAGGGAGTTATCTAAGTTTGCAGAAGCCCAGAAAGACCACCTTGACTCACACTCAAGAAACCATATATGGCACCCCCTCCATTTAGAGTGAAAGAAAAAAAAAATAAATAAATAAATATATATATATATATATATATATATAAGTATTTTCTATATTTTATATTTATATAAACATTATACATTTATAAATATAAATATTTATATTTTTTATATTTATTTATCTATATCAGAATAGAAATGTTAAACTGAGATCCTCTTTAGTAGACTAATCATAGGTCTCAAAAAGATTTTTAGATATCATTAAGAAAAGGATAAAATACTTATGAGATTCCTCTGCTGAATGCTGCCTAGCTAGAAACTCAAACTTTTTAGAACCTGAAGTGGGAGTATAAATTGGTACAACCTCTTCGGAATACTGTTTACTTTTATCCACTGAAGCTAAACATATGCAGAGCATATGGCCCATGTATGTGTCCTGGCAACGTTCTATTCCTTGATCTGGGTGATATTTACATGGTTGTGCTCAGTTTGAAAATCTATTAAAGTTATAACTTAAACGTTGAGCATGTTTCTATATATTTGTATAAAACTCTTTTTTAATATCATCACTAGTCCCCCAACAATTTCCCCACAATAACTATACTTCTGCATTGTGTTTGCTGATAGATGTTTGTTGCCTACATTAATTCTGAACTATTTGGGAAGCAACTACTGGTCATTTAAAACATTAATGGTGCCTAAGGCCACTTATAAGGCAAGCAATCTTATTTTTTCCACTCATAATATTCCACTCTATCTTGTAGCAAATCCCCCCAAGTAATTCTGATAAAGTCAATTCTGTTCCTTGCTTCTGAAACATTTGACAAAGGTAATCCTACACATTGATTTCATGTCCCCAAACACAGTGAAGAATTTATAAATAGGCACATGTCCCAAGTTAGGTCAGTCAAAGCCAGCAAAATTTCCAAAGCCTTTGTTTGATCTCTCAGAAACTTCCTTTCTCACTACACTTACATGAGGGAAAATAAAGCTTCAGAGCGAGAAAGAACTGTCAAAAATAGGAAGTGAAGATTTCAATCAACACCACATACAGTTAAGTGTTGAATTTGATCACAGGAGAAGTTGGACCCTTGGTAGACCTTTCTAATTATGAAAGATGACAAACTACCTTTTGTCTCAAGACCATTTGTCATAGATAGTCTCTTAAAACCAAGAGAGTCTTCCCTTTAACAATCTCCATAAACACTGTGTTTATTTTAGAAGGTGTCTCTTTCTGACAACTACTTCCACCTACTGTACAGAAAAAAGCTCAAAGATGTTGAGAATTAAGATGAAATTCCAGGAGCTTTGTTTCTGATATTCTCTTCCAAGCTGAAGAAGGGCAATAAACATCCAGGTGACCACACAATCCTCTTGGCACATGTCCCACTGCCCTGAGAGGACCCTTTTCTAAAGCCCTTGCATTCCTTCCCATTCCTTCCCCTGGACATTACCAGAGACTAATACAGAAACGCAGCAATGCAAGACTGCCCTTACCTGCCAGATGGCAGGCCCCAAGTTTCCTGATCCAGAGGGTAAGGAGTGGTGGTAGGGGACAGAATCCATCTGGCCGCTGACGGCATGTAAGGCAGGCTAGTGGAACACGGACCCCGCACTGGAGGAAAAGGGCCCTTCAGAAACCTCAGATTCAGAAATGTATCCTAAGCATCTCTTCCTTAGAGCTTAGAAACCAGCCTGCGCCTCCTTAAGTGTTCCCTAAGTTTGGAAACTTTATCATTGGCAGAGGCTGTAAATAAATTCTCCTAGATGCCGCCATGAGGGAGTTAAGAAACACCCTGGCTTTTTTTTTTTTTCTTTCTTTCTTTCTCTTTGGTATTAAGATAATAAAAGGCACACATTTTAAAAACTAATTTACCCTCTAAAAAATTAAAGCATTTTTACCACTGTTTGCTTTTCTAGTTTCTTTAATTTGGGTAATTGCTTAGTCAACTTTCAAAAATATATATTCTGTCTTAAAAAAACAGCCAAATATGACGGATCACCTTCATTTTCATTTCAGATTTGGCATGCTGGACCTAGATTGTGTATTCTTTCCATGGCGCCACACCAGCGTCGGATACTTAATTAATTTCCTTTCGTTTGTGCAGGCTTGCACTTAAAGGGACAGTGTCCCATTTTGATGGCTTGCTTTTGGCTGAAGTTCAAAAGTATCACTTCTTAAATCTTTTTTTTTTTCCTTCAAAACTTCCCAGAGTGCTATATAGAAAAAAAAATAAAATAAAATAAAAACACCCTAGTGTTCTTCTCCACCCTCACCCTTCTCTTTACTACCATCTCTTTTACTCATATTTATTCTTTATTTAAACCAATCTTTCCTTAAAAAGAGCAAATAAAGAAGAAAGAGAGGGGCAGAGACAGAGAAGGAAGCAATGAAAGAAAGCACAAGATGTGTGCTCCCTTCTTACCCCGTCCTACCCACCTTCCACGGCCCCCCACGTCTGTCTTTGCTTTCAGAGCTGGCGCTGGCACTGCACTTCATGATGACGTCAACTGGTCAGAATCACTGGGAATGATCAAAGACTTTGTGAACATTAAGAGAATATCTTTTCACCACAAAAGAAGACCTGGCAACCTTCAGATCATATATTTCACACCATCCTTATGGTAAAACAAAATGTTCTGAAAACAAGTGATAGCTAGGTGCATTGGGGAGTGAGTATGCGGTAGGACATTTGAGAGGAAGTAAGGGAGTTGAGGGTAACTGAGTCCGGTAACACCAGAAAACATATATGCATTATGCAAGGGTTGTTTTTTGTTTTGTTTTGTTTTGTTTTCCTGTTAGAAGCTTCTTATCATTCAGCATACCAAGTTACTCTAGAACAGAATTTCCTCGTTGATATGTACCATACACCATGGCATTTAGTAGACCATATCCAGCAATTTGATAGGCTGTGTTCTGAACCAGAAGAACACTTGGGGTCCTGGGGTGGCTCAGTAGGTTAAGTGCCTGTCTTCAGCTCAGGCCATGACCCCAGAGTCCTGGGATCCCCAGCCCTTCATGGCTTCTCCCTCTGCCCCTCGCCCCCCTGCTCATGCATGCATGCTCTCTCTCGCTCTCAAATAAATAAGTAAATAACCTTTAAAAAAAGACCCAAACACACATTTTTAACAACAGATTGTTTCACAATGATTTCTTTTTCCCTGCCTAAACTCAGCTCTCTGCCCCAAAAAGGGAGGTGGGGATGAAATATTTAATCCCCAGTTTGCAGACACTAAATACATAGCATTTCCTCTGGAGAATTTAACTTTAGCCTAGTTCTGAACTTCATGTTTCTGTTCCATTGTCCCTATGGCCCAACACTGGTTGATTTGGAACATTTCTCTCTCATTCTCTCTCTCATTTATTTCCACTGTGGTAAAATACACAAGGCACAAAATTTATCAATTTACTCATTTTTAAGTGTACATTTCATTGGTATTAAGTACATTCACATTACTGTGCAACCATCACCATCATCTATCTCCAGACTTTACATCTTCCCAAACCGAAACCATGTCTCCATCAAACATGAACTCCCCATTCCCTTCTCTCCCCAGCCCCTGGCAACCACCAATCTAATTTCTGTCTCCATGAATGTGACTACTTACTCTTGGTACCTCATAAAAGAAGAGTTATAAAGCAGCTGTCCTTTTATTCCTGTCTTATTTGACTTAGCATAATGTTTTCAAGGTTTATCCATGTTGCAGTATATGTCAGAATTTCCTTCTTTTTTAATACTAAATAATAATCTATTATCTATATAGGCCACATTTTGTTTATCTATTTATCTACAGAGGCAGACTTGGGTTTCTTTCACCTTTCGGCTATTGTGAATACCACCAGAAACATGGGTGTACAAATATCTGTGCAAGTCCCTGCTATCAACTCTTCCGGAGCCACAGCCACAGGTAGACCTGCTGGATCACATGGTCCTTCTCGCTTTGATTTTTTGGGAGGAGCCGCCATACTCTTCTCAGTAGCAGCCGCACCACCTTACCCTCGCACCAGCAGTGTGCAAGAGTTCGTATTTCCCCACATCCTCACCAACATGTATTATTTTTTGGACCATGACTCCGTTGCCCAGTAGTTTGCTAACTCCTGAGCAACTTCACCTTTTTCGACCCCTGAGAGCCTTTCCCCATCATTAACTAGATGGGATGTCTCAGCTGATTCTTCCTTTCCAAGCTGAACTGGAAGGTAGATACAAAAAGCAGGGAGACTTGTGACTATAACCTCCTGGGTACTAAGACTGAAACAACCTTCCATGGTCTGAAAGTAGAGGTTCAGCTTTTATAGACTTGGTGAAAATAATTCTTAACTATAATCCAGCTGTCTGTGGGCAGGAATCTAGTGAAAAGAAGTGATCAAACTTGGAAGGAATGTTAAAGTAAAGCAATTCCTTGTTGGTGGCCATAAAACAGCAGTCTCTAGTACCACCTCCTCACTCATCTTTATGGCCCCAGGCCCCTGGACAGTGGGGAACCCACACACTTAATATTTTATGTTACCCCTTGGTAGTGGCTTTACTGTCTATACTATGTAATATGTATTTTATAATATATGTACATTTAATGCCACAAATACAATGTATTTGGGGGGTTTTGCTGCATGTTTATTATATTGCTAACAAAAACCAAGTTATATACATTAGATATTATATCTATAGAACAGATAGAACCACAGCTGTTACAGCAGTACCCCAACTTGCAAAAGTGGATGATAAAAATCCAACTCCAATTTGCCTCTTCTCGTGCAGATGTCACTGTGCCTTTGAGATCTCCAGACCTTCCTATTCCTTGCTCTACCTGTAGGGTCCTCTATGAGTTGTATTTTCCAAAAATGTTCTCACCACCCTGCTGTGATATTGACTTGTATCCCTCATGTATTTTTTCATTTTTTTTGCCTCTAATCCAGGATAAAGTTGTCCAGGGTGAATTTTTCCTACCCATCTAAAATTGTATCAAAGTGACCTAACATACATATTCCGGGAAGAGAAAAAGTGTCAGGGAATAAAAAGGCCTTCAAACTGTGCCCTTTACAATTTAACGATGACCAACAGCAACCCATATTTCAGAATGCCTTGTGACTGGTAAAAGGGAACTCAGAGGGTCCTCTATTAAAGGGAAATTGACTGTCTGATATATTGGCTAATAAAATTAGGAGGTCTCCCCATGTAGCTGCACCTTAATCAAGCATGGCAAGTTAACACATCTACCAACAGAAAAAGCCGACTGACACTGCCAGCTTGATGCCCTAGTCACAAATGGACAGCAGAGTCATGAGGGGCAAACCTCTGTAGCTTAAAAGCAACCACACAGGAAAAAAAGACAACCCACAATAGCAAGAGGGACTACGGTCTTGACTACTAGTCATCCTCTAATTTATTGGCCACATATGTGCCTGTGTGTATGTAGGTTTAATCCAACAGCAAGAGATTTTTCCAATGAGAGAGAAAATGAGATGTTACCCTTTCTTATGCGCCTACTGTCATACACTGAATGTTACTTTACAGAGTGAGTACTATGAACAGAACTGGGCTGCTTTCACTACAAACACCATATAATTTAAGCTGCCTATCACCTCCTTGAGGCAAGTATCATCCTCCCCATTTTGCAAGTAAAGAAACTGAGTCAGAAAGGTTACATAACTGGTCTAAAAGTACAGAGGAAATGTAAGAACTTTCATCCATTAATTATACAGATGTAAAAACAATGCTCCACTAAACAAAAATCATGTAAACCTGGGTAAAATGATGTGTGAGCAATACCCCAAATAACATGAAGTTCCAGCTCAGGAGTTGGCAAATTATAACCCATGGACCAAATCCAGTTCACCATCTGTTTTTGTAGGCCCCACAAACTAAGAATATTTTTTATATTGTTGAATGGTTGAAAGAA
The DNA here is from genome assembly GCF_011764305.1 of Mustela putorius furo. Classification (NCBI taxonomy): domain Eukaryota; kingdom Metazoa; phylum Chordata; class Mammalia; order Carnivora; family Mustelidae; genus Mustela; species Mustela putorius. The sequence continues at coordinate 12,423,219 of NW_025421399.1, forward strand.
AAACCAAAAGAATATTTCACAACACATAAAAATTACATGAAATTCAAATTTTTGTATCCATAAATAAAGTTTTATTGGAACATAGCCATGCTTACTCATTTGCATGGTGTCTATGGCTACATTTGCACTCCAGTGGAAGAGCTGAGTAGTTGCAACAGAGAGACCTTGTAGCTTGCAAATCCTAAAATATTTGCTGTTTGTTTTTTTACAGAAGAATTTTGCTGACCCCTGTTCTAGCCAAAAGACTCCTGTTCAAGGAAACATCTCATGTAATAAAGCCTCGACTATCATAATGACGGGTACATAACTCGGTGTTCCCAAAATTTTCACTAAAGGTACAACACTAACGGACATACCCCAAATACATGAATCTGTGACTGTGCTAAGATAAATTTGATGTCAATTATTCACTTCCCAACAGGTTTCACCAAAAGGTGTCATTTCTCAATGATTTTCATCAGAGTATCTCAGATGAGATTTGACTTACCAAACCTGATTTCATTCACTCTTTCATAAATATACACTTGGGTAAAACGAGGTACACCTGTTTTGACAAACTCAGTGCAATACAAATCTGTCTTGAATGCCATCCAAAGAAGGTTAATTTTCAAAGGACCAGAGGGACCTCATTATAACCACTGCCCCTTCTGTCGTAGATGCCCCACAGCACAGGCTCCCACAAGCAGCTTTCCAGCGAGATCCCAGCATATTCAGGCACAGTGAAGCTAGCAAATCAGGATTTGGCTTCCGTCAGCTCTCAGCCAGGAAAACAACTAGGTTCTGGGCGAAACTTATCGGCAGAGGAAATAAAATTGTCAGTAGGCCTTTTTACAGAAATAAAAGTGTACAAAGAAGGTAAGACAATGTAGACAATAAAATTTAAGATACTCAAAATACTCCACATCAAAGCCAGAAGAGACCAAAGACTATTTTAGGGACACTTCAGTGTTCCATTTGTTTAACACATAGAGTTTGATGCAAGGTATTCACATTCTAGAACAATGAGCAAAAAAAGTTTCAGTCATTAACTAATACAAGTACAAAATAAGCTCATGGACTCATGCGCCAGTACTGGGATATAAAATCAGTTCCTGGAGGGTTCCTGGAGGGTTAAATGAGAATAAGTTTCCTTGGGAAAGAAAAATGCATTAGATTTTCATGTGGGTTCCTGGATGAGTTTGGTTATTGTGACTCAGTAATTTAGTGTATGTTAGAATTTCCTGGGCCACCTTATTTAAAATTACAGTTTCTCCCAGCCATGCTTCCTCCCTCTCCTGCCTTATTTTTCTCCCTAACGCTAATCACCATCTAACAACCTGAACGTTATAGTTACTCATTTGCTTATAGTCTATCTCCTGATTCTAGAATGTGAATTCCACAAGGGCAAAGATTTTCTCTGTTTTGTGTACTGAATTCTCAGTCTTATGTCTGACCCAAAGTATGTGCTCAAGAAGTATTCCCTGTAGGAATAAAGTAACTTAAAGGGGGTTTCTTATCAAAACGCCAGAAGGAATCCCCTTGATCTTTCGGAACTGCCTCCGAAGATGACCACTCCTCCCTCTGTCACCCTCATCTTCCCTCAAATGGTAGGAATGCTAAGACGATCTCTAGATCTTTAAATTGTTAAGACTAATTTTGTTCTCTCCCTGGCTGCAACGTTCATTTGCTTTATGCTACCAACCAGAACCAAACCAACAACCAATGATCAAAAAGTCCAGCACCTGACGCTTCACAGGGACTTGATATATGCATGTGACTATCTGAATTACTAATGAATAAATAAATGAATGAAACAGGTGATATGCAAATGAACCAACATGCATTGGTAACTGATCATCAACAAGAAGGTTCATTCTGCAAATTTAAATATTTAGTTTCCTTGATATTACTCTTCCCAGGTTCCCCTCAACCCTTTCTGATCTTTAGTTTGCTCCTAAAGATTATTTTCCTTTACCTTCCCCTTAAATGAGGATATATTCTGTGGTTGCAAAATATGCTAGCATTTCACTTGTTTTTCCACATAAAGTAACACATAAAAGATGATAACATCCTTACAGCATATGGACAGGGGAATGAAAAAGCCACTTGTGGCTGTAGGTTGTTAGTCCTGGGATTCTGACACCCGAGCTCTGCTCTGTGGTCCCAAAACACCAAGTAGCAACCTCAAAGTTAAAGGAGTCAACATGTCTGTATACTTGCAACCAATCTAAGGCACACCAGGATACTGTACCACAGCAACTGGGAAAGTCTTCTACTCTAAAGTCTACTTTACTCATCTGCTTCTACACTCCCCTAGTGAATCCTACTCACTCACATTTTTAATCATCACCCAGAGACCAGTAACCCCTATTTGTATCCTCCTTCTCCAAATACCCACCTCTTTCTTAGTTCCCAGAATCCATCCAGAATCACATGTGCCAACACTGATGGGATATGTTCTAGGATTTTTCATTCTTGACTGCCTCCTCTATTTAAAGCATACTTCCTACCAGATTTCTCCCTTCTACGTGGCAAGTAAGCCAGTGATCCAAATTAGAAACCTGGGAGTCATCTTTATTCACTTACCATCCTCCCTATGAGAACAATTCCCAGGCCAGCCAAGCTATTCCTCTCTCTTCAGCTGCCTTTCCTCTAGTTTAAGCCTGTGTTATCTGTCACCTGAACTATGCAAGCCTCCTAATGTGTCTTAGCTCCTCCAAACTACTACTGATGGGATGGAGTGGGCTGTCCTGGCTCCTGAGAGCTGTGCTCCTCTCTTCCTAACTCCGGGTTCAGTGGCTTCAAGCTAGTAGCTTAAAATCTGTCATGGTGGGAGTATTTACATCTTGGAAATTGGCAAATCTAGCGTCAAGAATTTGTTTTCAAACAGGAGGCTGTTAAACATTCACTAGCATATCATCCATTGCTTAAATCTATCTTCTACAGAGAATAATGTATTGAAAACAAAAATTGAGCCATGTCACACATTTGTTTAATCAATTCTGTGGCTCGCAATTTCCCATAAGATTAATCCAAGCTTTTAGATAGTCACAGGAAGGACCTCTGAGGTCTACTGTCTCCTCCTATAGTCTTATCTGTTAATACCCCCCTCCTTGATAGATGCTTTTGATAACATGGAACTGCTTGTAATCTCCCATATATGAGGCTATTCCTAACTCCATGATTTCTGTATAAACTACCCTGGAAGCTTGGAATTTCTTTCCTTAGATTACCCCTTTTTTATGACTATCTCTTTACTCATAGTGTACTGTATAGTTAAGATAGTAGTTTCTGCACCAAATTCTTTTCTGATCACTCCTAAGTTATGATGACTACTTATTCTCTTCTAGGCACTGAGAGCTCCCTCTTCAAATTTCTATCACTGCATTTACTGCACTCTATTGCGAGTCGGTATCTCCCTTCCTCTATCCCCAGGGAAACACCCAACAATAGGGAGTATGTATATTCATCTTTGCATCCCCAGTTCCCAAAAAGTAACTTACAGATATTTTAAGGTCAATCCATATTTACTATAAATAGGATAAATGAATGAATGAATGAATGAATACTAGATAGGACTATGGTAATTTAATCCTGAATTATATTGAAGAGGAAATCCATGCATTCTAGTTTACTAATTGAGATTCCTTAATTATGTGGTGGTATAAGGATCTTAGATTTTAGCCACACTCCTACTGAAGGTCCTTGCTGGAGGCTATAGTAAATATGCTCTTCTGAAGATGGTTCTTTCTTCTATATTGATCTATTTTCTATGCATCTGGCTTGACTACAGCAGATCTCCAAACAAACTGACCACTCATTTACAATTACAAAATGTGTGTGAGATTGTGTGTGTCTGGGGATTGGGGAAAGTCAAGGAGGAGGCTTAAATAGACAGAAAGATGTTGGTAAACTTCTGGTTACCAAGGTCAACAGTATTGTTTTTCTCCTTCCTGAGAGAGAGCCAATCACTACGAGAACTCTGTTTTATTTTTTTTTTTTTAAGGACTATTTTAAAATGCATTATATAATGTCTTGAACAGGTTTTCAGAATTGGTTTTCTCTTCTGTTATTTTTACATTAAAATACAGTGAGAATCTTGTACATTAAGTACTACTATGAGTTTTGAAATGCAGTACTGTAGTCAGCAAAGGAGACAAAACATTTATTACTAAGAGACAACATTTCTTGAATAACTTTGTCAAAGAGGAAAGAGGAGAGTTTCCTAAGCTGTAGCTCAACTAGCAGTAGCTAAGACATTTAACAGTATTCTTTTCCTTCCTGAAAAAAAAAAAAAGGCTTTTAGGAGATTATGCAGTAACAAAAAAGGCTCTCTTTTAGATACCTTTCTTTTCTATACTTTCAAAGAAAGGTGAACATAGTAATCCCATGAGTATGTATTAGATATAGTTTTTTTTATTAATACGGTATTTAAATATTTGAGAGGATACTAGGACATGATTATGCAACTAAGCTCAACACCATAATGAGAGGCCACTAATTAAATTTAGAATCAATAGGAGTTTGCTAATGTCAGGGAACAGTTATTGAAAGTATTCTGAGAAAGTCTGAAGAATGATCTTCTCTATACCACCCCCACAACCTCATCACCACCATCAACAGTACCAGTAACCATCTGTCTACCCACAGATATACCAAAAAGGTGACATTTTATTGCAAGCTTAACATTTTCTGAATCTGTCTTAAACCACAAAAATTATGCTGAACTCCCCAAAAGAAATGAAGTTGTTTTTACTTTTTCTTCATCTCTCTTTTTTTGCCTGACTAGTAACAGGAAGTTCTTGGAAACTTCCCAGAGAATGGCTGGTCTTGTAAGAGTCCCAAACCAATCTTGTAGGCGCCAGCGTCCTGGCACTTTTGAGGTATGGGTTTTAGAAGCACCTGCATTGCCCCTTTCAACCAAACTTCCCATCACTAAGCTCAAGAAATTCCCCTTGTTGTTATGAGCCTGATTTGGTGGAAGAGGTCATGGAAGAAGGTACAAGGCTTGCTTGCCCCAGCCAATCTTGTATATTGATCACACAAGATGTAGAAAATACCTATGAAGTATCTTCAAGTTTGCAGTCAAATTGGACCCTTACTTGAACCCTGAGGTCAAGCTATAATCTATTTCCTATTTGGAATTTATCCTCTTGACAAATAAAATGTGCAGAAGGAGGAAAATTCATGGCATGGCACCTCATTATTTGTGATGAACAGATCCTTTTTTCACCTTGGAGCTCCTCAAGAATGATTTGTAAGGCAGCTCACTTCCATTCCTGCTTCAGTCTACACCAAACAATCTTAAACCCTTGAGTCTATTCCTTCTCTTTCTCCATTCTGTGGTTAGAATTCTGAAGGAGTTGGAGACAACGCAAGAAAAACAGTGATTATTTGCAGGAATACCTCCCCTACGCCTGGAACAAAACAAGCTCTACTTGGTATTGTTCTGGACCCGCAGTTTTTATACTGGGAAAATCACAGGATAGTGAGAGAGCACCGGGAGAAAGGAGACCCTCTGAAGTCTTTGGCGGGGGCCTCAAGAACCATAAAGATCAGCTAACTCACTGCACTAAAGGAAAGAAAGGGGTTTGGGACAAGTTGTGGTTGAGAGATTTTGTTTTGCTCTTCTTTTTCTTCCTTTTGTTAGTTTCCCTAACTTCCCAGTCCCCAAAGCAGCTAAAATCCTAATGATGTAACTCCCGTCATTAAAAAAATGTATGAATTTCCATGAAAGTACCCAAGCACACAAAATGTATTCCTAATTCAGCTCATCAAAGTATGCACACCCACCTTTCAATATTTTTCTGATTTAAAGCCTCCTAGCTCTTTGGAACAAAATGTTCCTAGAGAAACATATCAAATAATAGCTATAATTTTACATCAGTCTAAATTAGTAAATCGGTCAAAGGCTAATAATAGAGATTAATAACTGACAGTTTATTTTGTGCCTGAGATTGTCTGAAGTACTTTAGATGCAGTAGCTCATTGAATACTTAACAAAATCCTTTGTGTGGCAGTCATGGTGGTTGCTTTCTAAGTGATTATCCTAAGATACTCATTGTAATGCCATTCCTCTTTTCAGCATTGATTTAGGAATGGGCATATGACCAAAGCCTATCAAATAAGATATGAAAAGAAGTCTCCTGAGGTGCTTTCAGAAATGATTTTCTTATTCCTAAAAAGTATGTGCAAGAAAGAGATAATCTTTCCTTCCATATCACATCAGTACCCCAGAATGTGACATTTGGAGTTAATGCAACCCACACTGCTACCATAAGATGGACCAGTGGAGACAGAAAAAGATAAAAGAAAAAAAGAAGAAAGAAAATGGGTCCTGAGTGGCATTACTGAGCCATAGATCATACTTCCCCGGAACCAAACTCTCTTCCTGATGTCCACTTGTGTGAGATAATAGATTTCATTACTGAGTAGGCCAACATGAACTGGGGTCTCCTATCAACTTTCAGCAGAAGGCATCCCAACTAATATACAATGTGTTCGATAACATTGTCTTCTCCGTTCTACAGATGAAGAAACTGAGGCTCATAAAGGTAAAATAAGTTTCTATGTCTCCCAAGCTAGTAAATTTTGAAGAAGTGAGTTCAACTAAGCAGTCAGACTTCCAAAGTCATTCTCAAGCCACCATCCCATGTTTTAAAAATATTACAGAACAATAATGTAAAAGAAAAGCGCAGGCAGAGATTGATTCCACAGGTAAATTGGAGCAGTATCAGGAGATGATAGGGCACTCTGATCCCCTGGGGCTCTGAGGTAATTAGACTGTTTGGTGCTCTCTTCAGAGTCCTACACAACTGTTTCAACAATTCAACTCAGAAGTCAGTCACTGAACCCATCAGACACTGTTTTCCAGAGGCTTACAGCTCCCTCCTTCATAGTGAAGCAGACAGACATGCAGAGAACTGACTATTTAAAAAGGCATTATAAGATAATGGCTATAAAATTACTTTCCTTTTAGGGCACAGCAAAGAGTAATTAATTCCAAAAAAAATCAATCTCTTCAGCCATTTTCTCTTACATAGCTCAGGCTAGTGAACAACCTCTCTCTGTGCCATTTCTCTGTCACCTCATTGAAAGGATAATTAAGCTTTCTGACCTTTTATTTCTTCCTCATAAGCCTTGTTCCAGCCAGTCATCTCCAAGGATGAGAAAACATGGCCTCCTATCAAGGCTCCTGGAGAAGGAATGGAGTGCCTTCCCTAATCAACGGATGGCTTGTCCGGTATCTCTGGCTGTGAAACTGTAAGCAGACTGGTGCTGAAAGCAATATTTATACTCCCTCATTAACCAACTGTTTAAGTAAACCCTTTATCCTGTACTCAAGGTCTTCCTCTATACATAGGCATATATCTTTCATAGTCATGAACATAATATTGAATTTTTATCCACGAATGTCACAGATTTGCCACTGATTGTTTACTCATAGTGCATCTGTCCCGAAAGTAGTCAGGCTGCTCACAGCTACCAGATGGTACAGACAGGGCAGAGCCCTGGCGGTGGCAGTGCGGTTGTACCCCTGACGGAGTTATGTAAGAATGACCCCTACTATAACATCATCAAACATGATAGGGCATTGTATTTTTGTGGGACAAAGTGAGGCCACGGTTAAATGACAAACTCTTGCCCACACTTTCTGTTGTATTTTTTATTCCTGGGTTTTTTTTTCTGTTTTATTATTTTCTGTTAATTCTCAGTGTGCTAATGCCTTAATTGGACTCAGAAGGGGAAAATAGAGTTTTGCAGATGTTTGTTCCAAAGAAAGGTTCACATCAAATTGCTACTACAAACAACACTTACTCTCACTTTAGAAGCAACCTGCCTGAAAGAAAAGATGAGCTGGCCACATTTTAGCCCTAGACCTGAGTTTACAAGCAACTTTTCCCCAAAAATGATCATTGAGAAGAATTTCTTCCCACATTATACGTCAAAGAGCTTTTTAAAGGACTGCTCCAAGTGAGAACATTTAGAAATGCACATGCCCACATCGTAGGAAAGCCATCAACACTCCTGCAGAGCCATATGCTTGCCCTCGAGGGACCCGAAACTATTCCATTATACCAGAAAGTCTGTGGAATGTAAATCCAGGGGCCTGAAATGCTGTATATTTTTCAAGAAGTACAAAGTGGAAGCCATTGAGTCCATGGATTCACCAAATGAATGGATTGTTTCATCTGCACAAATGAACTGTCAGAAACAATGGCCACATAACACATTTGCTCCTGTTCCCCAAAGAGGAAAAAAACCATATCCCAAATAAAGCTACGTCTTTTTATAAAACTTAAGCAAAAAAGCATGAGAAAAAGAAAGCTTGATTTATACTCTAGAATCTGGATGACTGAATTCAGAGAGCATGGGCTAGAACTATGCAGCTCATTTTTTTTCTTAATACACATCAAGGTATCAGCTCTCTGCCTTCAGAATGCAAATGGGTTCTACATCCATGGTTATTTGAACAAATTTACAAAAACACTGCTTGCATTATAACTAGTTTTATTTTCTTATCACTCTTTAGCTCCTTTCTCTATTTGTTTTTTACCCCTAATACTTTGAGACAACTTCTCCTTCTACCCTCTCTCATTAGATACGATTTTTCATTTTGAAATATTCAAGATACAGAAATAACAGAAAGTTATAATGAGTAATCTAAGAAACAATATTTTTGTCTTTGTTTACCATTTGAATTTTTGAATTGGTCCAAATTTCTTTTAAGAAATTATTCTAAAGTTGAATGCTTCTTGTCCAACAGTCTCCAAAATTATTACACTTCTTCCTTTTATTAATGATCTCTTCTTCCTGAGGTCACTAATGCCTAAAATTTGGAATTTATTGTTATTCCTTCATGTATATAGTACACAGTATTATATAATACTTTTAAATAGTATGGTACAGTACATACTTTTTGCAAATTGTTTCATTGGTTGTTTATGTAAAAACATTCTTGGGGGCACAGAGACAGAGATTGAGAGAGTATCTTAAGCAGGCTCCACAACCAGCTTGGAGCCCAGTGTGGGACTCAATCTCACAAACCTGAGGTTATGACACTGAGATCATGATCTGAGCCAAAATCAAGAATCCAATGCCTGGGGCACCTGAGTGGCTCAGTGGGTTAAAGCCTCTGCCTTCGGCTCAGGTCATGATCTCTGCTCAGCAGGGAGCCTGCTTCCTCCTCTCTCTCTGCCTGCCTCTCTGCCTACTTGTGATCTCTCTCTCTCTCTGTCAAATAAATAAAATCTTAAAAAAAAAAAAAAAAGAATCCAATGCTTAATCGAATAAGCCACCCATGTGCCCCTTTGCAAAATATTCTTTTGAGCCTCATCAGTTTGTTACATGTAGCCCTGAGTTTTTCATTATAACTGTATAGTGCTCCTTGTTATGAATATATGACAGTTTGTCAAATTTCTGATAGTCATTGCAATCCTTTTCCATCATTGTTTTTCTTTCTTTCATCTACGATAACTTAGGACTTTCATGGACTGGTTGTAGTGCTTCTTCTTTGAAAGGACAGCCCTTCCATCCCAGGCAACAATGGAATATTATCTGTACCTGTCTGCTTTGGCTAATTATTCATGTTATTGTTTCCTTTTATTTTCATACTGTATTATGAACAAGTCTTGGGCTGTTATCTTTCTTTTAAGCACTATATATTTAGACATATAGCTTTAGGACTAACAGGAATCTTAGAAGTCATATAGTCCAACCTTCTTTTCATAAACCATGACACCAACAAGAGGAACTGAATGACTTGTCACCGGTCATATAGCTACTTAATGAACAGCCAAGGTGAGGACCCAGGTCTCCTGGATCACTCTCTCTTCTTTTTTCCTGTACACTAAACTGCAGCTCACCCACTCAACTGAACATTATTTGTAGTATATGAGTGGTTTCTCAACGCAGATCTTACGTCCTGTTCATCAGAGCACTACAGGAATACTGAAAAAGGGCTCATGTCCTTAGGACCATTAAACTGCAGATAAAGAGACTAAAGAGAAATGAAAACATTCCAGGCAATTAAATGAATCTAGATATAACTAAAATCCAATAGCAAAAGCAGGAATTTCTCTCTGTATGTCTATGTATATTTTTTTAAGATTTTATTTATTTATTTGACACAGAGAGAGAGATCACAAGTAGACAAAGAGGCCAGCAGAGAGAGGGAGAAGCAAGCTCCCCACTGAGCAGAGAGCCCGATGCGGGGCTCGATCCCAGGACCCTGAGATCATGACCTGAGCCAAAGGCAGCAGCTTAACCCACTGAGCCACCTAGGCGCCCATGTATGTCTATGTATTCCTAACGAACCTCTGAGAGTAAGTTGGAGTCATCACACCAATTTATTATAGAGTGTACCTTTGTGTATTTCTTGGGCACAAGGACATTGTCTTCCATAGCTACAAAATTATCAAAACGCATTTAAGCATTGATACAATGCTAATATCTAATCCACAGTCTATATTAAAATGTTATCTCAAGGCACCTATGTGGCTCCAACAGTTAAACATTCGCCTTTGGCCCAGGATGTGATCCCAGGGTTCTGGGACAGAGCCCCAGGTCACATCAGGCTCCTGCTCAGCAGAGAGCCTGCTTCTCCCTCTGCCCCTCCTCCTGCTCCCCATGCTCTCACACTCATGCTCTCTCTCTCCCTCAAATAAATACAATCTTTTTAAAAATGTTATCAATGATCCCAATAATGTTCTTTATAGCTTTCTTTTCCTCTACCCCACTATAAGATCCAACTCAGGATCATACATAAACTGTATAAAATTGTAAGAAAAATGTTTTTCTTTGAAATGTGTTTGATTTGTCCATTTACAATACAGGCTCTAAAGATGTGCAGAGAGAGATCTCTGCTCTCCACACACTTAAGCCACATGGTGGAGGACAGATGAGGTAACATCCAATTTTTAATAGATTATGACCAGGCTTGAGACAGAGATAATCACCAGATACTACACTGTGAGGTACCTTCCAGGAAGAGGTTACACTGAAGCTTAGATTTCAAGGAGTGGAAAAGAGTGCTAACAGCTTGCCTGGCCAAAGCAGAATGTGCTATAACAAGATGAATCACAGTCTATTTAGAGAACAGCAAGTAGTTCAGTGGTCTAACAGGGTCCACACAGTGTGCATTTGTGGGTATACATGCATGGAAACACATGTATATGTGTGTGGATTTGGCAAGGTGTGGTGCTCAATGGAAATGGAACTATGTATGGGCTACATCAAAACAGACCTTGTATGTCATAATGTGAAACATGATCCTGAAAACAATGGAAAACGTTTGGGAGAATTCAAGCAGGGAGCCAATAAGATGTACTGTGATTTCCCCTGTCTAAGAGAATAGTCTGACTGCAGCCGTTGATATGAGTATTGCATCAACAGCAGTGATAAATAAGAGTCTGAAATAGACTAAATACTATTGAGTGAATTTAAAACATTTTAAAGAAGGAAAGTGGGTAGAACTTATAAACTGCTGGATGGGGGGGGGGGCAGAGGATGATGAATAGTGGTAAGAGGGAAGAGACTGTCCAGAAAGAGTTCTCTGAGTCTCAGGATGGGTCTGGACCCATTCTACAAAGGAAAACAGACCAAGTCTATGATTTCAGGCCACTGGAGCTTATTCTCCTAATATTCTCTCTAAACTCTTTGGAAACATGGAAAAAGTACATATTCCTGAGTCCTGCCCACACAGTTCCTTGACTCTTGCACACAAGCTTCCTTGTCTCCTGGAGGAGACTTGGTCTGGTCTTGGTCCATGCTCCCTGGGTGATCTGGCCACTTTCCTTCTTGCAACTATTTCCCCATTTCTCTTTAAGTAAGCAGCACGCCATCTTCCTTTCGTTGCTGTTTGGGTCTCATGCATCATTCTGCCACCTACTGCTGCTCAACTTTATATACCCATAAATGTTTCATATTTGGTGTTCAATATTGCTCAGGTGTTTATCCTTCCCCTTCTGCAAACCAATATGCCCTTTTTCATAAATTTGAATATACTTCTCAGCCAACAGCTTATTTAAAGATCTGTAAGTCCTTATTGAGTTTAGCAGTGAGCTCATCTATTCAAGAGGGAAGGTGCATCACTAAAGCCTTGAGGGCACAGGGCACAGAGATGTTCTTGACTAGATGACCTCAGCTGGTTTTGCTTCTCAATCTTCAAGTCTTCCCCAATAACATCAGCTTAGGTAAACTTATTCTCTCCTCTATATTATTGAGAAGAATATATATTCTGTCTCTAATTTCAAAACATGAGTTTACAAGTTTAAACTATGTTATAGGAGTGGAAAGGGAAAGACAAGAAGTCCAAAGAAGATGAAGTGGAGTTAAGAATACATCTTCAATCTTTTCTGCTAATATATATGCATATTTATTTAAATGCTGGCAGATTTCCTGCTTTCTTTCCACTTTTACTTTCCTGTCTTTAGATTCCTTTCTTTCTTATTCTCAACATCTCTAACACCTAGCACATCCAACTTTGGTTTCTCAAAACTACTTATTTTATTTCCTACTAAATGCCTAGTTCTACTGATTATTTCAAATCATCTTGACTGTTTTCCTCAAATTCCATGCATGTATTTCTGATTTATTTGGTGTCTACTAATTTCTTCCCCTTCTGAGAAAGATGATAAAGAGAAACTGAAGTGATAGAGATGATTATCTTAAAGATCATTTTGAGAAAATGGAGGTGGTATCTTTCTCCCTGCCTTCTGTATGAATCTGTCTTCTGAGGGGCTATCTTCCAATGCACCATTTTTAGCCTGAGAAGATGCTTAGCATCACTGAAATGCGTTTGCCGTACCCCTTCTTTCTTCTACACCCCACTCTACTTCCACATTCCATAGCTCCTCTTAGCTTCCACTGCCCCCTCCACTACAAAATACTTTCCTCACAGTGTTCCTTGAGATCTCCCTAGATGCCTTCCTTGAGGGCAAAGCATGGTTGGTAAACCTTCATTGTGTTTGCCACTTCCTTCTCATATCTTTCCCATTTTAGTATAATAGTAGAGATAAGAATGAATAGGTCTCTACACCATTAACTAATGATTTATTGTTCTTGCCTCCTTAGTATTTCATCCCTGTTGACTGGTATGTCCTAATGGGTGTCTTAGGATGAAAACTCTGACTATGACTGTGACCATAATGGAGCAGCCCAAGATGCCTGGCCAGTATCCAGGATGGCGACTGATTTCTCAAGATCAAAGACAGGCTCAAATAATGAGCATGACTTTTGGCCCTGTGATTCAATAGTTTGAGATTTATATAAGGACATATAGAAATATTCATCAAGGGTTTGTTTGTTATAATAAAGATTTAGAATAAAAGTCCAACATTAAAAGATGAATTGATTCAATAAACTGTGAAAACAAGTTCAGACTTTAGCGTGAGGAATTTGGGAAGTCATGAAATGTTAAAGCAGAGAGTATTCTGATTGAATTTCCACTTTAGAAAGAGAACCCTTTGCTAATGAAGAGAATAATCTGGAGAGAGGCAAGAATTGGAGAGTAAGTGATACTGGTAGCCTGGATTATAGTAACAGAAGAGAATATGAAGAGACATACGTGGGAAACTCAAAAAGAAAGAATTGGAAGTACTTCATGATTGATTGAATGTGGAAGCTGGGAGAAAGCTCGCACTAGTCAGACATTAATCATACCACTTTAAGGTCTTTCTACACCTTTTTCTCTTCAGGGCCCTTCATGTGTGAACCTATGTCACTCACAATATAGCCTTAGTAAATATTATCAAACAGGAAAGTCTGTCTCCAGTGTCACCAGTCTCTTCACTGTGCCCTAGCTTCCCTCCTCCTTCATCTTCTCTGCCTTCTTCAAATTTAGACACCAGTGCTCTCTGGAGTTGGTAGAGTTTGAGAAATCAAGATCTGGAGTCAGTCAGGCTCAATTTTTAATTCACTTCTGCCATTTGCAAACCATGATACCGGGCATGCTATTTAACTCTTTAAGCCTGTTTTTTTTGTTTTTGGGGTTTTTTTTGTAAACTAGGATAATAGTGCCTATCCCATAGGATACAGTAAGTAAAATACATATTTCACCTACAAGCATGTATGGCATAGAATAAATTCTCAAAAAATAACTGTTATTAATGTAACCCCATCCAATGAAAAACAGTAACTTTAATGTCTATCTTTACACTATTTAAAGTCATACATTTTTTTCTTTCAGGAGTATTTTTTATCACTCTTGCTTCTAATGATGAAGTGATACAATCTGCCTCTGACAATTAGAAATTTGTGCCTAAGCCTAAGAGGAATTTTTTGGAAACTAGACCCATTCAATACTTTATCGTTCCCTCTCCAGCAACTACCTCCTCACCTTTGCAGACACAATCTATAAGCACAGTCCTATAAGCAAGAGAACTATCTATCCCTGCTCTTTAGGTTTCTGGTTTATGTTCTAACAAAGCTGTTGCCTCAGAGTGTGAGACTTAAAACAATCAATTTCCTCCTGACTATGGAACCATGGGCAAGAAAGCTAAATTTTCTAAGCCTCGGGGGTTTTTGTTCTGTTTTTTGTTTGTTTGTTTGTTTGCTTGTCCTGCATTCTCTGAACAACAGTACCAAAACAGGTTAAATAATGGATAATTGGGTAAGTCAAGGACTCAGCATGGGGTATGGAATGTAACAAACACTCAATAGAATAATAATAGTAAAGCAGGTAATACTTCACTGAATTCAAACTTCGAACTCTGAAATACACTCTTATGATTACCAAAGACTCCTCTGGCTTTCCAAACTAATATGACAAAGATTTTGTATCTGAGTTTCAGCTCTTTCACATAATGCAGACAGATTGGGGCCTGCCCTCAGGTAAAAGCTCTAAACAATGGGAAACTCTACCAGGCTGTTAACATCTTTCCAAAATCAACTTCCTTTTACTATCTGCCTGCCTTTGCTTACTCTTTAGTGCCTTCATATATTTGCATTTTGTATTTTTCCAGAATTCGTTATTTTTACCTATGAGAGTATTGGTCTGGCACGAGCTACGCAGCCTTGCTGGAAGTAGAATTCCCCAGTATTATTTAAATCTCTCAAACAGAATAAAAATCTATAATGAAGTTTTTAAAGAGAAGTAAAAATAATCCAAATATTACCACTCTAAATATTCATGTTTTTCCTTCCTGTGGTTCTTTCCACTTCTTGTCCATGAATGTACTTCTAATTAGTTCATAAAATTCATATATAAATTCCTGTAGTGTTGGCCTGAGTCTGTCTTTTGGATTTCTGTGTCCTATTCTCTATAGCTCCGATCAGGATGGGTGTATTTGCTCCTACTTTACAAATAAAGAAATATAGGTACATGTAGTATCAGTAACTTCTCCAAGAATGCACAGCAAATCTGGAATTAGAATGCAGATATTCTGATCTACACGGGCTATTGTAACAATAAAGCTCAAACACACACACACACACACACACACACACAAATGTGCCGTGCACACAACACATACACACACATAGCCCACACAATTCTTCTTTTCTGACATTCACAGGGAATGTTAGAATCCCGTGCTTATTCCTTTCTAAAATGCATAGACATGTCTATGGGTTTCTTGAGACGTGAAGATAAGAGAAATCAAACAGGACAAGCTTTACTCTCATTTTAAATACTTGAAATTCATTTTCAAAAATCCCCTTAGCTTTCCCAAACACTCACAAAGTAACTTCTTTATAAAGTTAACTTGACTGGTGTTTCTTTACCTGTCCATGTCTGGTATCAAATTTCCAAAAACTAATATACTTCATGCTTCCTACACACAAGCAAATTCCAGACAGAGTAGTCAGCGCCCACACATGGGGGATGGATTCCCAGCAGGGTGTATGTGTCTTGGATTTGTGGGGTTTTTTGTTGTTTTCTTTTTTTTTTTTTTTTTTTTTATGTGTGGGATTTGGTAAAAGAATGTTGAAAATGTCTTTTTCCCCCTAACAGTTTAGGATTCTAAGTCATGTAGAACTGAGACAGCTATTTGCCATGCAATATAAACACCAGTACCATGGCAGCCCATTCCCTTTGCCAATCTTACTATGCCTTGAAAATCTCATTCGTTTGGAGATGTTGGTTCAAGACTTTATTATCCTCTGAGACTTTCTTGTAAAGAAACACACCCTTGGCTTTCCTAGGCAGTTTGGTAAACTACCTCCATCATCAGGGGGAGTTAGGCTGTTGAAGAATTAGTTACCAAGGAGATGAGAGGTTCTTTCTAGGTCTTTCTTGTTGATATCCTCTGATATCACTTACAGGAAATTCTATACACATTATCAGGCTGTGAGATTCAGGAACAGTGATCCTATATTATTCTAATATCCCTTGGACTTTACAATGTTCTGTATACATCAGATATTCCATAACTTGCTAGATTTGATTGAACTATAAAATCTAGAAAAATCTGAAGATACTCTCTAATATTGTTGTAGATATTAAGACCATTAAAAGTCCTCTATTTTACAAATCTGATAAAAATGCTTATAAAACAAGAATACTTTTTGGGTAAGAGCTTATACTAAACTTTATTTCTATAAAAATTCTTATCAATGCAGCTTAGATTTTTGTTGGTGGTTTTTTTTGTTTGTTTGTTTTTTGTTTTTTTTTTTGGCACCTTAGGTATCTTTAGGCCAATCATAGCACCAAGAATACTGTCTTAAAAGAAATACCTGGTGTTTTGATACCTCAGCAATTTTCCAAAGGGGGAAAAAATAAAAAAGACTTCACCAAATACATAGCCTTATGCAGAAATTTAAAGTTTCTTGACAACTTACATGTCACAAACAGTCTTAAAGGAAAGGAGACCATAAAAACCAGATACAAATAATACATTTTAATTCCAAAATAGTATTGATGCCCAAGAATAGCATTTCCTAATAACAGGATTTCTGAAATATGTTCCTAGAGACAAAACACTAGCAGTCAAATATTTCCAGGAAGCAGTATTTACTGTAAGTTCCTACTGGAGAGTCAGAGTGCACATTGTCGTATTTCAGGTTTTAAGAAGTTTCACTTCTTTAATCTGGGATTGCTAATAAATTTCATTTTGTGGGCAGTATGAGAAGAGAAGATAGATTTGGGCACTGTAGGCTCTAATCCTAGTTCAGTTACTTATTTGTGTAAACTTAAGCAACTGATTTTATTATCTTAGAGCATCTCAGTTTCATCATCTGTAAAATGGGAAACAATCTTTAACGTGTGTGATGTTATGCTAAAAATTAAAATACGGTATTCTTTAGAAAAAATTAAAATACGGTATTATCTATAAAATCCTTGCCACACATTTGGCACTTGGTAGCTGACAGCTTCCATTTTTCCGGTTCTTTTTTTCTTCCTCTTCTTTCTCTTCCTCCTCTTCTTCTGCTCTTCTCCTCTCTCTTCCTTTTTGTTTTCCCTCTTCATTTATTACTATTATTCCTCTCAAATGAACAGTGGCATACTTACCTTGGTTTAATGAGTTGTTAGTGATTACTGTAATCAAATTTTGCTTACCACAGGTAACGGTGAATCCCAACTCTTATATGTATTTTAGCAAAATTCAACAAGAGACAAATAGACAAGCCCACCCTCATCCCTTCCTGACTGGTAAGCTAACAACGAATGAGAACTAACATGAAAGGAAAATCTACTTTGCAATTACTCTGGCTCACCAGCACACATTCTCTCTTGATTAAATGCCTCCCTTTGATAGAGGTCATTACCTCTTAATGCTTGTATATAGTCTTTCCTGAAGAATCACAAACTCCTTAGAGGCAGAGGCCATTCATTCATTTTATGAATGTACTGGATTGTAAGGTGATATGGATGCACTTATTTGGTGTACCAAAGTATAACAGGGTAGGGAGTTCAACAAATGTTTGTGAACATAATAAATATTCATAATAATCCTACTTACTGAATTTGCCATCTACAAAGTCATGTGCTAAC
The DNA here is from genome assembly GCF_011764305.1 of Mustela putorius furo. Classification (NCBI taxonomy): domain Eukaryota; kingdom Metazoa; phylum Chordata; class Mammalia; order Carnivora; family Mustelidae; genus Mustela; species Mustela putorius. Next base: position 12,441,130 of record NW_025421399.1, read on the forward strand.
AGTTTCATTTGTGGTGAAAATCAGCAAGCTTAGTCCATTCTTGTCACGTACTGATCTCAAGAATTTCCACCACACCCACAGAAAAGGTAACCATGTGAGATGATAGATATGCAAATTAGATGGATTATGGTAATCATTTCTAAGTATATATATTTATATATTTATAAGCAGCATACTGTACACCTTAAATATATACATTTTTATTTGTCAATCATACTTCAATAAAACTGGAAAAAACTGAAAAAAGAAGTTACACAGAAAATCCTATAAATGGAAGCATTTAAATGGAAGAAACAACGTGTACTAATGAGATGAGAAAAAGGGGAACAAAGGTATTAATAGCTAAAAGAAAAGATGAGACATGAGATGGAAGAAATTTCATTTTTTCTTTACAGTTATGATTGCTTATGAATGTATTAGGAAGGTTGTTACAGCTTGAATTTGTCCCCCCAAATTCATATGTTTTGGTCTCAAACCCCAGTACTTCAGAATACAACCATGTTTACATTTAAGATCTTTAAGGAGGTAAATGAGTTTAAATGTTGCCTTTAGGGTGGGGCCCTAATCCAACAGGATGAATGATACACAGAGGACAGACCATGTGAGGACACTGAGAGAAGGCAGCCATCTTAAAGCCAAGGAGAGAGGTCTCACCAGAAACCAAATCTGTTAGCATATAGATCTTCCAGCCTCCAGAACTGAGAAAATAAATTTCTGTTGTTTAAGCCACCCAGTCCATGGTATGTTGTTATTGCAGTCCCAGCAAACTAATACAAAGGGTCTATCATATGAGTGATAATCATGACGAAAAACAGACAGGAAAGAAACCCGAGGGAATTTACAAACAAACAAACAAAAATAAATAAATAAATAAATAAAATAAAAAACAGAAACCCTCAGTGGCAGAAATACATTCATATTCACCTGGAATATTAAGAATATAGCAAGAGATTGGCTAAACTAATACAGCTTGGGTCTAAATGACAAAAGGATATAAATTCAAGAATGAGAGATATGGACTTTATCCAGTAGACAATAGGGAACCACTGAAAGCTTTTGAGGAATACAGTAACATGATCAGACCTAAGATTTAAGGAATTAATTTAGCAGCAGAGCATAGAATGATTTGTAATGGAGAAGACAAGATGAGAAAGCAAGTTAGAAAGCTAGAGCAAAAACACAGAAAAGGGAATCTGAGGGACAACAAGAATCTAAATGAGGAGACAGAGACAAAGAAATATTATGGAAACAGCAGTAAAAGAACTTGATATTAAAAAAATGCTCAAAACTATCCAATTGGCTGAGCTTCATTTTAAAGCATATTGTTTTGTTTTTTCTTTTTGAATTACACAAATCCTTAGAACATGGGATTGGTTTCAACCTGCTGTAGTTAAGTCCTCTTGCAGGATCATTACGTGGTGTAATTTTCCCTCCTCGATTTGTTTTTTGAGAGGGAACAAAAGAGAAAGGGTGTCTGGGTCCTCAACTCCATAGTTCTGAATGCCTTCTCACTGCAAAGTTAAACATCTGCTTCCCATCAAGCACAGATGTGGCTGGGTTCTGCAGCATGGCCGGAGAATGAAATGCAGGAGATGAAGTCTAGCATCTCATTCATCAGGAGCTTCCCGACAATCTTCCAACCGTGGACAAGGTACCTCGAATGATACCTTCCATCCTCCCTCCTCCCAATGTGGGCCTGACAGTGACTGGGTTCTGAGATTTGGGAGTATTATTCTTGTCCACCTTCCAACTGGTTCCTTGGAGAGCTCTTCAACTTTCAGACTCTCTTCAAAATAGAGAAGTAAATCTTAAGGGTAAAAAGGAGAAGAATTCTATTTGCAATGCATTCTAAGAGCATCTCTAACTAGCAACTTATTCCAAGAGTGATTAGTATAAACTTGCTGTGCAAATAAAAGGGTAACAAGGGAGAGAAAAAAATAATCTCTTAACAGGAAATGCAGAATTATGAAGTGAATTTTATTTACTTTCTCAGCAGCAATGAGCAGCCACAAAGTTGAAAGGTCATTTAATCTCTACCGTTCACATAAAAATATTTCAGGTTGGAGAGAAATATTGACCTATTAACAATGAACCACTGGAACAGACAACTACTTCTATCCATCACAAGCCTAAAGAATCACTCCCATATTCCACTCTTTGTTCAATAGGCAATTCGGAATAAAAACACATTTCCCTGAAACTCTTGGCTGAGCAAGTGATTATTTCACCAATTAAATCTGCAAATATTTATTGAGTGCCTAATATGAGGTATCCTAGGTGGTAAAGATGCAGTAGGGAATAAAACAGATAAAAATCCCAGCCATCTTGGCACTTATATTTCAGAGGGGGACAGAACAAATAAACATAAAATATATAATATGCTCAATGGTGACAAATGACATATTTAAAAAAATAATAATAAAGCAGACCAGGATTAGGGAATGTCAAGGGAAGAGGCTGTTTTTATACAGGGTATTCAAAGTACTTCTCATTGAGAAGAGAAAGGTGTAAATGAGCAAAAGCAAGTATTTTGGATTAAGAAGATGGAAGAGCTAAGGTAAACACCAAGAGTGTGCCCGGCAGACTCATGGAACAGTGGAGAAAAGTGCAGCTGGAGTCAAGTGAAACAGGCTGAAAAGTGGGTGATAAGGTACGGAAGGACCAGACTACAAGGATATTATCAGACATTGGACTTTTACAGTAAAGGAGATGGAGAGCCTTCAAAGCATGCAAGCACACCAGTGCATAATATCACTGATGTTTTAACAGGATTGGCTGCCTGCTGTGCTGAAGATAGACTGAGGATGAATTAATATGGGCAAAAATCCCCTAAAATTCAAGACCGTTACATAAGGCAGATGCACCAAAAGCAATGCAAAAGAGAAAGGACTTGGAGCAAGTACAAAACTCATTTTGAGTCAAAATGTGACTTGTAAGGCAATCTGTGCAGAATTTCGTCAAGTGTAACTAGAAGAACGAACTGTGGTTTCTTGTTTAGAGTGAAATGGAAGTATAAAGTGTAGGAGAAATGACAGAAGAGGGATAATTACTTCCTATATCTATGCTGATCTCCTATTAAGGAAATGTAATGTGTCATATCTGAAACCCAAGTACCTGGCTAATATTAATAACAACAACAGTAACAGTAATAGCTATTATTTATTGTGCCATTTTACAACTCTCAAAGTCTGAAAACGAGACCGACCTTTGTACTTCAGCATTTCTTTTTTTTTTTTTTTTTTTTTTTAAGATTTTATTTATTTGACAGACTGGGATCACAAGTAGGCAGAGAGGCAGGAAGAAGCAGGCTCCCTGTTGAGCAGAGAGTCCCATGAGGGGCTTGATCCCAGGACCCTAAGAGCATGACCTGAGCCAAAGGCAGAGGCTTAACCTACTAAGCCACCCAGGCACCCCTGTACTTCAGCATTTCTTATACTCCATATCCTAAGTTCCATGAGCCACATTCTGCTCTTTCTCTCCTTCAACCAGTAAATTGTTCTCTCCCCTTTTCATTTTGCTTAGCTTGAGAAAAGAGGTTTGCATTTTTTGAAAGTCAATAGCCCTATTTTTTCCCCCATGGTAAATGCTGAATAACAGATTTCAGAGTATTTGGGCAACCCTGATCATACTACGATTTCATATCCCAAGGCCTGTTGTGATTAGGGAAGGCAGAGGGAAACTGGTGCGTCCCAAGTACATGGGCCATACCTAATTTTGAAGAAAAAATATCCTATCATTACATAGAACATCTGGTAGAATTCAAGCTTAAGTTACAAATGGTTTTGAAAGTCAATTATTAGACAAATGATGTCCACTGAAACTAGGCTGTAGTTTCACCACCAGGTAAAATTTTACTGATTGCTCTAAAACTTACTTATCACAGGATCCTTAGTATGTATTACATTACACTGAACTAGAAGAGCGAACTGTGGTTTCTTGTTTAGAGTGAAATGGAAGTATAAAGTGTAGGAGAAATGACAGAAGAGGGATAATTACTTCCTATATCTATGCTGATCTCCTATTAAGGAAATGTAATGTGTCATATCTGAAACCCTAGTACCTGGCTAATATTAATAACAACAACAGTAACAGTAATCGCTATTATTTATTGTGCCATTTTACAAGCATTATCTCATTTATTCCTTAGGTACTATTATCATCCCCATTTATCAAGTCAGTAAACTAAGGCTGCGAAGTTTAGGAAATTTGCTGGGATTCAAACAAACTAAACTGTGGAATCAAAATTCAAATCAAGATGTGCCAACCCCTAGCTGCCACTTTTATCTTTTTTTTTTCTTTTTTAAAGAGTTTATTTATTTATTTGACAGAGAGAGATCACAAGTAGGCAGAGAGGCAGGCAGAGAGAGAGAGGAGGAAGCAGGCTCCCCGCTGAGCAGAGAGCCCGATGCGGGACTCGATCCAAGGATCCTGAGATCATGACCTGAGCCGAAGGCAGTGGCTTAACCCACTGAGCCACTCAGGCGCCCAGCCACTTTTAAACACTAGGTTGTGCTGGACTAGTTCGCATTTCGCTACAATGTGCATATCTCTACATGTACCTCTGTAATCCCAACATGATGGAAAATTTGTAATCTCATCAATTTACTCCTCTCAGTCTTCCCATTACATTTCTTGCTTTCCTGAGCTACAGCTCAGTACCAACCACGCTCCCACTGCCTAACACCTAGATGAGAACTGGACCCATGCTGTGTGCTCCAGGGACTCCTGATTCAAAGTTATCTTCCCACTACTGAACTGCCCTCATGAAAAAATGGTTTGTTTTTTTTTTTTACCTGAAACAAGATTTAAAGAATAGTAATTCATCTCCGCCCAGCCACTTATATTTTGTGAGTGTGGAGCACATATCCAAAATGAACAGAAAACATGGAAGTGGAGATATTTACTTCACAATCCTTTTTAATAATGACTATTATATTGAAGAAGCCATGAATCCATGACAGGACAAGGGACAACAACAATTATTCTTGTATTTCTTGGTACTTGTAGATATGAATTCAGCGGTACAATTTACTGAATATTACTGATTTCTAAAATATGTTAGATTCTATTGTTTCTTAGGTCGTCAGACAGAAATCAGAGCAAAAGGTCAAAATACTTTTTTCTTGGTATCTGGGACCCTTTAAGAGGTAATACAACTTTTTTTTTTTTAATGAAGTAGTCTCATTTCTCAGAAAGCATGGCAAATCAGCTCTCATTTGAAGCCATTTAAGAGATCTTGTTATTTCAAGAAACTCTACAACATAATTGTCTTTTTAAAGACAGAGAGTGAGCTTGGGATGCCTGGGTTGTGCCATCAGTTGAGTGTCCGACTCGTGGTTTTTTGGCTTATATCTCAGGACCTGTGACTGAGCCTCATGGCGGGTCCGCCCTTAGAACGATGTCTGCTTGGGACTCTCCCTCTCCCCCTGTCCTCTGACTTATGCGCGCTCTCTCTCTAAAGTAAACAAACAAATCTTAAAAAAAAAAAAAAATAGAGCACTCTTGCAAGGAACATAACCACTTCTGAGGGGAAAGTGGACATATTTTGCAATTTGCATGTTTAGTCCAAACGCTAAGTTTAAGTTCTACTCTTTACATTTACTGCTTGTCTGGGGGTAAGGTCACAATCCTACCTATGTAACATGGCTATCTGGAGGCTGACAGGAAGAAATGGATAGGAAAGACTTTTTCTAAAGCTCATTTCAAGTGTTAGTTACTACAGTAACTTAAGATTTCAACCTCCATTGTCTCTTAGAAATACATATTTTAAAGGAAGTTTTCTTAAAGTGAGGCACAGCTCAACATAAAATCTTCAAGTAGAAAAAGTTTAGCTAAAACCTGAATCACACTCATTTCTGGTGATATTCACTTTCAACACAATAAAGTTCTCATTTCTTATCACTATCATTTTGTGATACTGTGGTTTATAAGAAATACATATATGATATTTGTCCTTAATTCCAGCACAAAGCTCCTAAAACCCCTTGGAGTTTTCTAAGGTAAAAGCAATGAAGGTATTATGTTATTTCTAACAAGTCCCTTCCAACCACACCTGAATTCATGGTAATGAGGTGATTCTTGTTTGGAAACCTCCTGAGGATGAGGCAGAAGCCAAACATGATTAGACGGTTGGGACTTTCAGTCCTATACATTGACCTCCAGGAGGAGAGAAGAGCTAATTGAACCAATCACCAACGGCCAATGATTTAATCAATTATGACTATATAACAAAGCCTCCATAAAAGCCAAAAAGACAGTGTCTGGGTGGCACAGTCAGTCAGTTAAGCATTAGACTCTTGATCCCAGCTCAGGTCATGATATCAGGGTTGTGAGACTGAGCCCAACACCAGGCTCTGTGCTCAGCAAAGTCTGCTGAGGTTTCTTTCTTCCTGTCCTTCTGCCCTCTCATTCTTACCCTCCCTCCCTAATAAATAAATAAATCTTAAAAAAAAAAAAAAAAAAAAGGACAAAGCTGTGAGCTTTGGGGTTAGTGAACACATTCACATGCTAAGAGGGTGGTGGACTTCAGCCTGTGCGTACAGAACTCCTACGCTCAGGACCCTGCTGGAACCCACCCAATGTACCTCTCCATCTGACTGTTCATCTGTAACATGCATAATATTCTTTATAAAAAAAGGTAAATATTTCTCTGTTGTGAGCTACTCTAGCAAATTAATCAAACATGAGAAAGGGATTATGGGAAACTTCTAACCAGAAACACAGGTTATAAACAACTTAAACTTGAAACTGGTGATTAATTGGGGGCAGTCTTATGGGACTGAGCCCTTACCTGTGGGATCTGATGCTCATCCAGGTAGTGGCAGGAGTGAGCTAAAATGTAGGACACCCAGTCAGTATCCTCTGAGAATCGAAGATGAGCTTGATAGTGTTGGAAAATACACATCGTACATGGCATTATCATAGTCAAAATTCTTTTTAAGTAATTATGTATGTTCAGTGTTATTTAATTTGGTCCTTTCCATTAGAAGCATGCAATTTTTTTAAAAAAGAAAACAAATTAGAAGCACCAATACATAAGACATTTAACAACCCAGAAAACGAAGAGTATGAGTTAAATAAAAACAGAAATAACTCATTTACATAATATAATTTATACATCCTCCTGACGTTCTATATTGCTAGCATAAAGCTGTCCTAGAATCTTTCTTTAATGCAATTTAGTTATCAAAAACTCTCAAAATAGCCTTAAAAATAGAAATTTCTTTCCAAGCTAATATTTGCAGTTCCTACAATGACACACAACTCATCATTGATTAACTCTCACATAATTTTAGTTTGTACCCATTCACCTAATGTCTTAATGAGTTTGATACTATAGATTTGAAGAAAAGACAGTCCTTGCAACAAATGCTCACAATCTTCCAGGGTAGACAAATTGTGACACAACTTAACAATCTTTAAATATCATATAGGATGAACTGAGCATGTGCGAAAGGAATCTGCCTAAAAGAGCTAATGTAATTTATACCTTAGTATGTTTAATGTGTCCATGTCTTTAATAATACTGGGATGTTTTCAGCATTTTGTACCTTTTGGAAAGACAGTGGTAGTTGCACAGTGGCTGGAAACATCCATAATTATAACTCTATCTAGGGTCTGAGTTATGCTTAGTCGTTATTATATTCACATGTGGTTATCATTTCCCTTATGAGGTTGTTGGCACCATTGATTTTGCATGTTATTAGTATGGTTCACAGCCCCTGCTGTCCCTCTAAAAAGTCATTTGCCCAAAGTCTACAAAGAAAGAAGGGACACAGATTAATGATTATTAGAGTTTGAGTCATGGTTTCCCTATGTGTGGGTCTATTGGAGTCAGGTGTCTCTTGGTAAAAGTCACCTCTCCTTGAGCCCCAGTTCCATCTAATCACCAGAAAGACAGCATTTCACAGGGTAGCTTTCATGGTTACCGTGACAGAACTTGATTAATGCTGTTTGAACAGGGCTACGGTAAGACACTGGAGTTTGTGACACTTAATTTAGAAATAATTTAATGATTCACACATTCACTAATGTCTTTTACCTTTCAAGGTTGCCTAGACCTCCTAGGTAAAGTATACAGGTGTGAGGACATTTCAAGGGCAGCCTAAAAGCAATGGAAAGCAAATCCAAACTGGGTTTTGGTCTTCTCTAAGATACTAAAATTGTTCTCTGTTTTTAGTCAGATGAGCATCACTGAGTAGCAACCATTTTCTTTGCCTACAGATAAGCTGGAATCTCAGAACAACTCTGGAGAGCAGGCCATTAACTCCAGCAAGTGATACTCACTGTTTCTACTCTAAATGTAGAAAATAGATACAAAAATTCTTCAGTTCCATTAGGAGCTTTGTGAGCCACCACAGTGAACTCAAAGTGACAATGTGTCACAAACTTCATTCACATAATGCTTGGTCTTAAAACACACGATCATTACTCTGCAAAACTCCCAAGAAGAAATCGCTACAAAGATCACAAAATCAAACAGAGCAAAACATACTAATACTTTTCCATATGCACCGTGCAAATAGACATGTTAAGACTTAGCTTGGGGCTTCCTATTTTTCTTGGACAGCAGGAGAAATTTAGTTTTCTGTAAGAGTGTTAGAATGGAGAAGAGCTGCTGCTCTTTCTAGTCTTGTTCTTGGATTCCTATTGGTTATAAAATCCCAGTTGTATTGTACATAAAAAGCATCATTACTTTTCTTAACACGTGTGCCAACAAGCAACATAAACTAATTAGGGAGAAGAGACTGTGACCATCACACAGGAGTCCATATTTTAATTTCCAAATGACCAACTTTTTGTGAACAAAATAATTATAAGTTCTTCTTTTATTATCTGGAAACACACACATATTGGTTAACAACTAAGTTTTGTTCTTCCAATCAGTTAGAATGTTTCAAATTCCATAAAACAAAAATCAAACTAAACTAGTTAAACAATAAGCTGATAAACATTATTTTATGTGTCAAGAAGTCCTCAGCTAAGATAGATACAGGACTGAACAATTCCATGAATCAAAGATGCCATCAAAGACCAGTCACCTTCCATCTTGCTGTCCTACCATCTTCAGCACGCTGGCTTTGGCCTCAGCTTGTAGTATTTAGTGTTACAGTGTGGCTGCTAAGATTACAGCCATCACAAACAAACAGCAGTGACAAAAAGTGGAAGATGAGGCTTCTCTTCCTTACGGCTTCTCTCTCTCTCTCTCTTTTTTTTTAATGTCTTCTCTTAATTAGCCATAAAACCCTTCCTTCAAGCACCTTAGCACACTTCCTTTCATTTCATATTGGCCACAATTATATCAGATGCCCTTTCCTAAACAGTTCACAACAAGAGGGAAGTGGAAATGTTTATTGCACTTAATCAACAAGATCTGCTAGATTCTTTTAGATTCTTATATAGCTGGGCCTGTTTATATAAATAACAATGAAAGGGTTGGAGGGGCGTGGTAATTAGAACAATATTCAGGCTTTGAACTTCATAAAAATGGTGATAGAGGAAAGAGAGATATTTAGATATATACAGATATCTGTATTTATAGATATATACAGTTAGTATGTATCTCTGCATACACAAATATTTACATATGTGCAGTTGTCTATTAAAGATAATATTTTTAAAGCACAAATAAAACATGTTAAATATTTAGCAACTAAATATTTAACTAGTAACTGGAATAACTTGAAACTTAAAATTTAAAAAAACAAAAAAAAAAGTATTTTCCAGGGGATACAATGACAGGAAAGTTGGTTTCTGGTTTTTATTGTGTTATGTTTGTTTGTTTGTTTTTGATGTTTTGTTTTGTATTTGGGCCATTTTTTTGTAAGATTTTTTTGAGATCCTCACTACCTAGAACTTTGAAAGACCCAGGAACATGAAAAGTATCTTGATAGCCAAGTGCATTATTTTATCTCTCCATTATGTTTTCTTCACTGATCTTTATCACACCAATTCAGAATATGAGAGGGCACTGGGAGCTGCCCTCAAAATCACAGGCACCAAAGGCTGGCAAATAAAGAAAGAAAGGAACTGGCTTCTAAAAACAAGAAGAGAAGATTTATAGCCACTATCTAGCCAGACTGACTCAGGGCTGAGTTCGTTCAGCATCTAGCCCCAGTTGTTTGTGGTCAAGAAGAATGAACTGAAGACCACTTTCCTCGGCAGGCCATCCACAAAATGCTAAAAGACCTTGTCAATCCTGACAAGGATTCTGAGAGGCACCCTCCTTTTCCCAAGAAGCACATCCCCAAGCATATCAGAACAATTTCAGGGGCTGCAGATGAGCTGCTCTCATCTGCTAATGAGCTGCCTCACTACTGATTTCAAGGCACTGATTTTTCCTGTAGCAGTGAGGGATCTCTGCAGGCCATCCCTCAACTTATGCGAAGAATGTGATTAACTCCTCAAATTCCTCCTAAAAAAAGTTGACACTTAGTGCTCTACATCTGGTCTTAGCAATTAATCCCAGTTTGACTAGCCTTCAGAAAGGTTTTTTTATCAATCATTACCAATATCACCAGTATCACAATCTCTTCCTACAACACTAACAAGTTCACATAAACACAGAACAATCAAGTTTTATGCTACTAATCCAGCCAAAATCTTTTCTCCCTCTAAAAAATGGTTAAGTATAGTGATTTAAATGGACTTTAAGGGATGTTTAGTCAGGAAAAGAAAAACATACACACACACATATAAAATTATCTGTTCCAGTTAGTAACATAGACTATCTTTTCATAGATCACTGTAGTTTTGCTTTGAAGTAAGTGTGGTAGAGAATGTAAAGTCATTATTTGTTAAACTACTAGAAGCTCTATTGGTATTAATGAAATCTTTATATGTGGATATTAGTCTAAGGCCTGGTTCAGACTTTGGTTAGGCTGAGATAATTAGGCCTGTAATCCTATGGATAAATTCCCCATGATTCCTAAAGATACTAGGGCCCTTCCCAGGAGCACCTGTGCAAAAGCCGAGGCTTCATTATAGGCTGCTGAGGCCCTTGAACCACCAGGAAATTGGCACAGGTAGTCTGCGGTCGGTGGAGTGGGAAGCTTGAGCCTTGGACAGCCTCCAGGGTGGTGAGGATAAGTCCCCCTACATTAGGTTCCACAGGGACTACCCCATAAACCACAGGCCTTATCTCCATCAGACCCTGGAAAGACCTAGAACCAAGCCCTGGGAAGGGCTGGGAGTTGGGAGATGGAGCAGTCACCTGGGAGAGAGCCACTCACATTGCAGTCCAGGTTTTTAGAGAGATGTACATAGATATAAATAGGGTACTTGGGTTAGAGCCGTTCCAGCAAATGGATTTGATGACCTCTAGAACATCTACCCACCACAAATTCTGATGATCCCAACATGTGACTCTCAAACTAGAAAATCTACTTTATTTTATGGATCCTGGGCAGGGAGTTTTCTCTTCATCATCAGGGAACAGAACCAAAAGCATTACACACACCTTATGTGTTTGCAAACACTAGACGGGAATGGATTCTCTCCATTTAAGGTTAGGAAAGAATAAAATGGAAAACTACCAAATGGGACCTAAGGCTAGGGAAATTCTAGAATAAGAGAAAATAAAAACTCATGAAAACCTGGGACAAGAATATACTTCTGAAAAAAAATACAGTTCAGAAAACAGAAGATAATCCTTCATTGCATCCAGGAAGCGTCTTGTATCAAGCAAAGGTTGAAATACATAAGTAGCAAACTGGCTAGTATCAAAAGATTGGATGAAACAGAAAGACAAAAAGGGTTAGCTACAAAGGTGAAACAAAACAAACACAAAAGGAGATACAGGGAAGGACTGCATGACAATTAAAATTACAATGACAAAATCTTCATGGTAGATTTTTTTTTTTAAGATTTTATTTACTTTTTTGACAGAGAGAGATCACAAGTAGGCAGAGAGAGAGGAGGAAGCAGGCTCCCTGCTGAGCAGAGATCATGACCTGAGCCGAAGGCAGCGGCTTAACCCACTGAAATTTTTAAAAGCAGTAATGGCATGCAAGAAGTTTCACTAACTTCAAAATAAACTTGGTAAGCTCTTCCACAATAAAACTGGTGAGAAGACAGATGATAGTTGCAGAATATCAGAGTTATTTTCAAGGGTGGAAAAAAATGCAAAATTTCAACACTATAAAGAAAAGCAATAATCAGGGTGCCTGGGTGGCTCAGTGGGTTAAGTCTCTGCCTTCAGCTCAGGTCATGGTCTCATGGTACTGAGATCGAGCCCCGCATCGGGCTCTCTGCTCAGTGGGTAGCCTGTTTCCCTCTCACTCCGCCTGCCTCTCTACCTACTTGTGATCTCTGTCAAATAATAGTCTTAAAAAAGAAAAGAAAAGCAATAATCAAATCCGTAATTATGGAAAACTTTCTGGAACACAAAGCTAAACACCTTAAAATAGAGATTAAACAGATTCAATCTGTTTTGAATAATATTAATGGAAATAAATCCACAGATGGATAAATTCCAATAAAATTTCTAAACTATGAAGAAAAATGCATTTCACAAAAGATCCTGCCGATAGCAACCAAAACCTCAGATAAGATGCCTGAAAAGAAATAAAAATCCTCAAGAAGATGAATATTGCCAAACCATTCTTATTAGGAGTTGTCAAGTATCACAAAGAACCAACATTTCCACTTGTTCTTGGATTATACAGATTAGTTTTCACATTTCAGCCAACAGCCAATTCTCTATTTCCTTTCAACACTACAGACTTGACATTGGGTCCATGACAAATCTCTCTCCAACAATTCTAAGCTGATAACCAGTTAGATTAGCTGATGGCTAACCTCCAAATAATAGCTCTTCACTTCAGTTTTATTTTATTTGGATTTGGTTTTCATACATCAAAACATCATGGATCCAAAGTTTCCCTTGTGGGTCACAGGTCACAAGATCCAGGATGCAATGGTGGGAATTTCCTCAGACTGTTACGAATTAGCTATAGACCACATATTTAAGAGAAATAAAAACCAGAAAGTGCAGGAATTTCTATTGAGCTTCAGGCAGGGAGGCAGTGAATACTTTATGTACTATCCTCTGTAAGAGCTATAGTTTGAAATGTAGCCCTGTTTGAATAATGACTCTGTAATGTTTCATTCTATCTGAAAGAAACAGAGTTCAGAATCATTTGCATTGCTTTAGTAGGAGAAAGGACCAAGACAATTAAATCATCCAAAAATCTGTAAGTAGAATTCATCACTAAAATAGGAGATATGTATGTACACATTGTATGACAAGAGCTAAAGAAAGAGAAAATTATAATAAAAAATATTAAACTTTGCTGAAGATTGGATTATACCAAGAACGATGAAACACCACTGGATCTGGTAATTAGCAGGCCATTCATAACTACCTAAATCTGTAGATTTCTAACAAGGGAAGTATCAGCACTTGGAGGTAAAGCTATCTTGCAAAAGTACCAGCTACAGACTTCTCGATTATGCAGTTTGACGCTAATAAACAGGTAAGAGATGGGACAGTACCTTAAGGCGATATTGTAGTAAAAAGTTTAGGGGAAAAAAATATCAGAACTAAGAAAACATTTAGCATGTGTACAGCTAGAGAAGGCTTTGGAAAGAAAAAGTTTAAATAATGGTAAGTCTGAATGTGAATGAAACAAGGCATCTTGTGATTACTAAAGACATGGACTTGATCAAAACAAATGAAGGGGAAAAAATGAAGGGATGTGTTTTAGCAAAAGAAGAATATTTATTTTAAGATAGGGACAAAGTAAGAGAAGATGAACAAAGATACAGAAAATTCCGAGAATAGAGAAGTTGAAGACTATTCCGTCAAACTGGCCACAGATCTTCTGCCTTTCGTTAACACTGAGCATTAATCCATATGCCGAAATTGAAGCTATGGATTTGACAGCAACTTAAAGATATGAAAATTGCTTAAATCATCACAGAATAGGGACACCTAACTGGCTCAGTCAGTTAAGCATCTGACTCTTGATTTCAGCTCGGGGCTGAACTTGGGATTGTGAGATCGAGCCCCCTGTCAGGCTCTGGCGCTCAGCTCCGAGTCTGCTTATCCCTCTGCTCCTTCCCCTCCACTTGTGCTTTCTCTCCATCCTCCTCTATCTTTTAAGTAAGTAAAATCTTTTTTAAGAATCATCGCAGAATAACTTGTCAACTAGAGATGAATAATGAGCACTTTATGACCAACCTGAAATTGTACAGAATTAATCTCCCTTGTACTGAATTAACATGATTTTATGACATTACCCATGTCAAACCACAAAGCAGGAAGAAAGGGTGTGCAGCAGAAGCCTCCCATAGATATGGGATATGAGATCAGTAAGGCAATAACAGAGAAATTCAAGAAGAAAGTTCTCAGGGACTCTGAAGAGGGTCAGAACTTTCATGACATGATGGGCCTCAGGATTCCAAATGATAAAGGAGGTTCATGGAGCTACAAGGAAGGAGACATTCAGGGAAGACCTCAAGAGACTAGGTAGCAGACTGGACACAGCAGGGACAGTGAGTGCCCACTGAGAAGCGCATCTCTCAGCTTCCACCACACAGCCCTTCCAAGACCAGGTGATAAGCTCAATTCAATAAACTCTAAGCAGAAATGAAGTGCATCTCTTACAGGACAAGTCAGTGAAAAAGTGACTGTGCGTCCTCCATCCTATTCTACCACTATTAGACCTTCAAAGCCATGCATTGAGCAGGATGACAATGTCACAAGTTAAAAGAGCCTGGACCCCAGATGGAGGCCCTGCTAATTCACACTGGATTTGTCTGAATGAGAAACTCCACTGAGATCTGTAGTGTTATGCCATTGAGATTTAATTACTCTGAGGACACACGGAACGTCCAGCATGAGAGAGAGCACAGAATGGAAAGGAGCTCATGTTCTGAGAGATTTTCACATTCTGAGACCTTTCACATGGCCACACTTGAGGATGGTTCCTGGAGAGAAAAAAACAGCCATCACTGGACCTATGGAAATAAAGGAAGAGTGACCTCAGAATGCCATAAAGGCAAGAAGGATTTTTTTTTTTTTTTTAAGATGGGTTTATGTTAGAGAGAGAGGGAGTGCACACAAGCAGGAGAAACAGAGGGAGAGGGAGAGAGACTCTGAAGCCAACTCCATGCTCAACGTGGAGCCCAACATGGGGCTCGATCCCAGGACCCCAAGATCATAACCTGAGCTGAAACCAACAGTTGGATGCCTAACTGACTGCACCACCCAGGTGCCCAAGGATGATTTTAATGGTTATAATTAAGGGCAAGATGGACCTGCTCTGAAGTTACAAAGGAAGATACAGTCCTCAAGGTTGGAAGAATGCAGTATCAATATGGCAGAATTCTAAAAAAAAAAAAAAAAAAAAAAAAAAAGACAAAGAAAGATAGGACAATTGTTTGGTAGTTTCCTTGGAGCCTAAATCCACCAATCCCTAGTCCTGCCCAGTGAATTCAAAGCGCGAAAGGAAGGAACAGTAATGGACAGTAATGGAAGAAATAGAAGCATTAGTCATCCTGGAAACTTTTTAGCATTCTGATGCACACCAAAGACCCAGGTCCCCAGTCTGTACACATCATGACCCCGATGGGTCAAGGGTGACTCAGGAAGATAACTGAATTAATCCTAATGTCTAGGAAAGACTTACAGGGCTCTGAAAATTCACTACACTAACTGGCTTCCCTCCAGTGACCCATCTTCGCTTTTTTCGACTTAACTACTTACGATACTAAATTTTATTCTCATCTCTATTTCTAGAAAAGGCCTTTTTAATTACCTTACTGCAGCCCTAATTGTCTGAACTACCTGGACATGTTTTGTGAATGTTTTAACGTTCTGTAACAAGTTAGCAGCAATCCAAGACGACGACGACGACGAAGGAGAAGGAGGGAGGAAGAGGATGAGCAGCAGCAGGAGGCAGCGGAAGAAAGAAGAGAAAAGAAAAGGGGGGGGGGGGGGGAAGTACATCCCCAGATAGCACACGCAGCAATGTATCCCTACATTCTCCCCTCAGTCAGAAACCTATTCCTACATTGGGAAGGTCCCAGTCACCCTAGAGAAATTTACTTAGCCAATATACAAAGAAGAGAGCAGGCAAGATTAAATGTTTAAAACAGGAATTCTTACCCTGAAGTCTGGGAATCACTTAAAATGACTCAAGGCTCTGGGAATTGGTACTCCCCAGTCCACCTCCAGTAAGAACTCCTATAGCTCTCATCTGAGAGTTGAAGGATCCTGTGGTCTAAAAGCAGTTAAAAATAACTTGTTCCCAAAAACAGCACGGGCAATAATCACTTAAAAAACAATTGTTGCATAAAAATATCTAAGATGTAGTTGATGATCAATCTTTCTATTTCCCAAAGTACACAAAATTAATTCATTAATAATAAAGAAAGAAGCCACAAAAAAAATTGAGCTGGGATTTCTCCTTAGAGATAGAGACAACCCACTGCCATACCTCAGTCTCCCCACATAAACTCTTTGATGCCTAGGGACCTGTTCTTTCGTTCTGAATATTCTTCTCCATCCTGGTCATCTCTCTGGTTGTTTCCCTGACTGAGGGAATTTTGGTAGCATAAAGGATAAATGTTATAAACCCTGACAAAGTAAAAATACTACAGACCAGAAAAATGGGGAGGCAGCAAAACAGTAGCAGAAAGTGTAAGAATGTTAATTTCCTCATATTACATAACTTAATCAATTGATTAAATTAAAAAAAATTTTTTTTATTAACATATAATATTATTTGCCCCAGGAGTACAGGTCTATGAACCGTCAGGGTTACACATTTCACAGCACTCACCACAGCACACAGCCTCCCCAGTATCCATAACCCAGACACCCTGTCCCTCCACTAAAAGACATGCAGATTTTAACTCTGGAATATTTTCATTATCATTTTTCTTAATCTTTCTTACACCAATGATTCACCATCTTGTGTGCCCACTAGAACCACTGGAGAGCTTTAAGAAACACTAATACTTGAATTCCATCCCTTGAGATTCTGATTTAATTGCTCTTGGGTCCTTTAGATTTTTAAAAGCTTTTCAGCTGATCCCAGTGTGTGGTCAAGGTTGAAAACTTCTGCTGTAGACGAGTGCTCTAAGAACTCATCTCACTGGTCTTTATGAAACATTTATCTGTAGCCTGGAAATTCATTCCACTTGACTTCAGTTTTCCCATTAAATTCAAGGAAAATTAAAGGTAATTCATGAAGTTGCCTTCTACATTGTAAAATTCCTGCTTTGTTTATATCTCTCTGTTATCCTTCCACCCATGTGTGTCAGTAGAGAGAATTGTCAGGAGCATATGTGAACATTAATACTGGATTTGAGTAAATTGGTTTTTATCTGTTTTGACTACTCTTTTTGTTTGGAATTTGTATCAGAAGCATGAGTCACATTTTTTTATAACAATAAAATAACTACTCATAGGAATAAATTGTTTAAATAAAGCTTAATAAAATTAAAAGCAGTTAGGCAAATAAAAATGTCAAATTAAAACTGGAGATTCCATGCATATTTCTAGTTCATAGGACAGCTGATTTAATTCTTGAAAGTGGAAATGGAAATCCGGGCTTGTCAGGACTTATTTTATGGCTATGGGCAAGTCTGTCTCTGTTAACCTTTCACTGGAGGGTGAGGGTGACAGGAAAAATAGTAAGTTTAATCTGCCAGAGAATGAATAATGTTGATTTTCACATAAGTGGACAGAATAATTCAGAGTACGAACTACACAACAAAAACAGGGTTTCATAATTTCTATAAGACAGTCTGGAGAAGATGTGTCATTTGACTAGAGAAATAAGGCTGTCGTTGTCTAGTTAATGTTTAAGTTTGTTCTCGAAATAACTGATTTGTCCCTATTCCCCTTTCCTCGAGTTTAAATTTGGTGTACCCTTCTGGAAAGAAAAATAAATCCATCTCCCAGCACTGACCTATATAAATCAAAGTCAAATATACATATATACATATACACAGATATATTTCCATATCCATGTATATTTACATATCCATATATATTTATTTACATTATGCCCAAGCAAATATATGGAATTGTGAATAAAGAGAATATCCAGAGATGTATAAGGGATACTGGTTCAAAGAGGACATACAGTGGAGAGATTATTTAACAAGCTAAAAATCAGGAGTTTTAATTTCAGTTCTACTGACATTTTGAGCCAAATAATTCTTCACCGTGGAGACTGTCCTGTACATTGTAGGATATTGAGCAGCATTCCTGGCTTTAACCCACTAGATGCCAACAGCAACCTCTCCCACCCCCCAAACACACAGTTGTGACAACCAAAAAAATGTCCCAGACATCTCCAGATGTTCCCTGGGGAGCAAAACTGCTAAATTTTCATTTAGCTAAATTCTAATTCTAAATTCTAAATTTTAATTTAACTGAATACTAACACGAAAAATCTTAAAAGATACAAGGTGGTTGCCAGGGAGGTAGAAGAATGGGAAAACTTAAAACAGACCTTCCAGAATCAAAGTACAGCTTGTGATGGGGAGCCTGGCTGCTTGCCTCAGTTGCCTGGGGCCTCAGTTGATGGAGCATACAACTCTTGATCTTGGGGTTGGGAGTTCAAGCCACAATGGGTGTAGAGATTACTTTAAAAAATTTTTTTAATTAAAAACACACACACACAAAGTACAATTTATGAGAAACTTAAGAAATTTTATTTCACTTTTTGTTTCTTACCTTTCATGTTTTGTCTCTTGTGATAAAGCTCTCAATACCCTATGACTAGTCATGTAGTATACGGTGACTAAGTATATATATTCATACATATATGAATACACACACACACAGAGACTAGGTAGACAAAAAAAATCGGTCAAAGGTCACACCCAGCAAACTCTCTGAGAAACCATATTGTACAGACTTCCAAGAGATGATACTCTCAAGATTTTATTCTCTCTCTATTCCCCCTCAGAGAAAAGAATCCACTATAACTTTGATTCTGTGGAATTAATTGAGCCTGGACATCTAGCTACCTAGTCACTGTTGTAATCTAGTCACTGTTGTAATTCTCTCTCTGAGGGCCCTCCTCTTCCTCTCTCAGATTATGTAGAAGTGCTGCCTGAACCTCTCAACTGTCCACTTGAGACCGGAACATCTAGCTTATGTTCTCTTCTCTGCACCCTAATATTTTCTGCACTGAAGGGATTCAAGTTTGAACTTAGCAAGATTAAAGACAGCCCAGAGATCAGACTCTGCAATCCAATTTAGCAGAGTATCATAAGCTGGAATTCAGAAGTGAGCAAGGCAAACAGTGACATAGCACTTTTCCAGTCACTAGTGTCCTTCACACACATCCACAGATTAGAAAGCTTGTGGTGGATAGTGGCTGTGGTTTAGCAAGCAGTTCTGATATACCTAAGACCCTTGACAAAAGGCCATGTAAATACTATTGTTAAGAACCCCAAAGCTTGGGGTGCCTGGTGGCTCAGTGGGTTAAGCCTCTGCCTACGGCTCAGGTCATGATCTCAGGGTCCTGGGATTGAGCCCCGCATCAGGCTCTCTGCTTGGCGGTGAGCCTGCTTCCCCCTCTCTCTGCCTGCATCTCTGCCTACTTGTGATCTCTCTCTCTCTCTCTCTCTCTATGTCAAATAAATAAATAAAATCTTTAAAAAAAAAAAAAAAAACCAAAGCTTTTGTCTAACCCCTAACACATGGCAAGCTTGAGTTACTGTTTTTACAACAATAGGTTAGGACTATATTGACATATTTACTTAAAAAAAAAAAACACGAATGTGTCATTGTTGAATGTGGTAATATGTGCAAACCTTGAATATACTAATATACTATGTTCTTTCTACAAGAAATCACATAGTCAATTTTCACGGGAAGAAAGAGGTCAAGAAGCTCAATTTGGCATCATGTCACACATCCCTCTTAGTGGAATCCATTCTTGGTGCCAAAGAGCTCCCCCTGGGGTTGATGCACCTTGACTTTGGTGATGTAGATAAAGCAAGCCAGATTCAAGACTAAACATGCAGACAGTGTAACAATTTTCAACAATAATTTGGGCAACAAAGGGACCAGGCATCTCCTCACAGACATTCAGCGTTACTCATACCAGTAAGAAGAGAAAGGGTAAGCATACCTGTGGGTCGTGAAGGATGTCCTCCAACTGCCTGCTGGCAGGAAACAGACACAAAGTAGAAGGTTGACAGGGAGTCTGATCTTTCTCCCAGTTCCCTCTCAACCTTTACTCCCACTCTGGTTTCTTTTGCTTCTTTTCCACAAAGACTAAGATCAAGTTCTGGTTTATCAGGACCTCTTCTAACCTTTATTCTCTCAATTCCTTAAGGCATGTAGGCTGAGACCACAACTACTGTAAGTGTCAAAGGAAACTACAAAGATGTACGAATGCTAACCCCTGGTAAAGCTGAAACATGTAATTATCCTGTTGTCAGACTTCAAAAATGATTTCTAGTTTATTACATTTTCTTTACTCCTAATTTATTGCTATCAGTTTCAGGATGTGATTTTTTTTTTTTTTTTTTTTTTTTTTTTTTGCTTCTTCCTTTTGTTCTGTTGACTCCCAGTCAGAGGGTGTAATGCAACTCTAAGAGACTGCACAGGGTTCTGTCTAATTAAACAATAGGATTCACACATTTCCTCCTTGCATGACAAATTAAAGAGAATACAATGCTTTTAATTGCCCATGTGGGTTTTTTTAAAATTCTTTTATTAATTAAAACATGCAAATGGTGATGTAATCAAGAATGAGAGACCTGATCTTGCCAAGAAGTATTTGTAAGACTTGACTCTGAGAATTTAAAGATTCTCTTCAAAGCCAAGACTGAGGTTAGAAGAACAGAACCAAAAAGAATGCTTAAGTGAGGCCAAACCAGCAACTAGATATCTGAACAAGGAAAGCTGCAAAGTTGCAAATTCACTTCTTGGGTCGTCTTTCTTTCCATCATTTGCCCACACTAAGACTTGCATGATTTCCCAATTTTAGTCTAGTTAAATATAAGTTGATTATGTGATTATGTGATCCCTCACATCTTGATTATATGAGGGAGAAAAACAAAAAAACAAAAATAAAGAAAGTAGTATGTTCTGGTCGCATCACCTAGGTTTTTCCTTAATTCCTGAAAAGAAAGTACTTTTCTGGAAAAAGTTTAGGTGAATAAATCATGTCATCAACAGAAAAATCTCCCTCTAAGAAAGAAGGCTCAGTAAGAGAGACAAATGACATATAGACCTGTAGGGTAACTGAAGTTCCCTAGGCTTGTAACTCTTCACACAGAAACGGGGTACGTTCTGATTCCTCTGGAATTTAAGGTAGCTTTATGGGTTTCATGTTCCTCTCTTTGTGTATCTTTTCTTTTTCTGGTGTTATTGTGTGGACTTGGTCCAGACATTAGGAGACACTTAAAATATGATGTGAAAGGACTATTGCAAATAAAAGTCAGCAGTTGGGAGGAGAATGAAGGGTTAATGGATAACATATACCATTGCTTTCAAAGGAAAGGAAAGGATTGGAGATCTGTGCATCAGAAGCAGCATCTCAGGGGCTATCCTGCAGTGAGCTAAATAGCCATAGAGTACACATGCTTAAAAGCAGAGTCTCCTTTTAATATGCTGAATGCCTCTAGTGTTAAAGTATCCATTTCTCTCAACACCATTCACATACTTTATGCCTGAACATATAAATGCCATAAGGCTTATATATACAACACCCAGGATTCAGTGCCCCACATGAATGAGATGATCTGGTATGACACAGGGCCCACCTGTTGCTGTGTTAAATAAAGAAATCACCTTGAGGACTAAACATCAATTTCTATGAGAGACCAAGGTATGGGAGATTATGTGTTTATTTTGTATCTCTTATTTTGTATCTGTATGGTTCCTTTGTAATAAACATGGTAAATAAGAAAATGACCTACTCATTTATTTGAAGACAATTTTAAGAGAAGACAGACTTGACACAGTTGACTTGCAAGTGCATGTGAGTCTACAATAGGAGGCCGAGCTCTGATAAGCTCAGGCTGCCGCTGTTGTCCCCTTTTCCCTAACAGAAGTTTCCGTACCATCAGAGAGATACATGATACCTCGGGGTAACAGTCCTCATCTTGCGATTTAGGTTAACTGCTACTGAAAAATATCATTCATGGACATTAAGGCTGGTTATGTGAAACAGAAACAGGCAATGGCCAAGAATACTTAGCAAAATCCTTGACCAGGACTTCTTTCTGAAAGTCAGAGAGGAATCGTTGATTTCCTTCACCCAACTGTCAAAGCCGATGAAGCATTTTTCTGTAAGATTTTTGCCTCTGGGTCTGGTGCTGGAGCTTAAAATTGAGTGGGTAATTGGGCCAGGACAATGGGTGTAAACTGGGGAAGATCGAGGTCAGATGAGAAACCACTAGCATGAACTGGGATCTCATGAGGACAGACTGCAAACCAGGTCAGTTCTGCTACCTCTGACCTTGGTGCTGAGGTTATCCTGTAAAAGTCAGGGCCTTTCATTACAAAGCTAAATACATAACCCAGGTTGAGAAGTTGGAGAAGCTGAAAGAGGATCCAGGGAAAGGTCGAGTACGTTCAGGTCCTTCTGATGCTTCACACCAATAAGGTAAGTCAGCAAGTCAGCAACAACATATACGAACTACAAAATGCTGCTGCTTCCTTTCCATCCTCCAAATCTTCCAAGAATCTCCCTTGTGGTCCACCCTAACCAGAAACATACAAAAACATAGGGCTGCCAGATAAAATAAAGAATACAGACACCAAGTTAAATTCAGATAAACAGACTTTTTTTTTTGCATAAGTATGTCTCAAATATTGCATGGGACATGTTCCCATTAGATAGACAGATAGAGAGAGAGAGAGAGAGACATTGTTTATACAACATTCAAATGTAACTGAGTGCCCTATATTTTTATTTGCTTAATCCGGTTTTCCTAAAAGAAAGGGAATTCTGGGAACTGTAGTTCAACCCAACCAAACAGATACATTACAAACCCATTATGTCATGTATTAGGAGATCTATAAACTGCGATTATATTGGCCACAGGTGCTCTCAACTCTGCATCATTTAGCTCTGCCAGGAATGTAAGGTAAAATATAACAAAACATGTCTGGCCATGTCTCTTTTCAAAGGAGATGTAGATATATAGTCACAGTAAACATAAGTCACATGCCCAGTAAATGTTCTCGTCTTTCAGAAAGCTTTCCCCTTGAAAGACTGATTTTCACTCAGGGAAAACAAAATTACCAGCGGATCTTGTTCAAGAGCATAGATGTCTGGGCCTGACCCCTAAGACCCAAAGAATACGAACCTTTAGGGTTGAGAACAAAGCCTGTGTTGTTGTTGCTATTGTTTTTCCAAGACTATAATAGGTTGTCTAAGTGTGCACGCTTAATTAAGAATCCCTGCCGTAGTAAGTACATGTAAGAAGATTCATGGTGGAATCTCAGTTCATACTAGGTTGCTACATTACATTATTTTCCCCAACCCCCACAGAAAGCTCCTGATAACACTGACATTAAATACATTTAAAATGCCCTACCTGTGCAGTGTGCCTCTGACTGCTGGTAAGTCTGGGTGTTGTGGCTGATTTGTCGAATCATTTACCACTTACACTCTGGCACACTGGGCATTATCTCTGCCATCACCTTTATTACTGCACGGCACCCTGAAGCTGGAAGCCATGCAGGACTCTTTTCTGCCTCTTCGAGAGCACACAGAAGTCATATGAAACATCAAAAGTACTCATCATATGTTGAATGAATCAAAAATGTATCCCCATTCTTCTGTTGCTCCTTATTTTGGCCTTTTGTTAGTCTTTATTCAGAAATCAGAAAATAATACTGTGTGCCCATTATAAATCAGGCTCTGCTCTAAATTCTTTACACTACTAACTAAATCTCCAAAACATTTTTATGAGATATATGGCTGACAAAACAGATGCAGACAAAGACTAACGTGCTGGCTCTCCATCACATGTCTAATAGTGAAGGATTCCTCCTCTGAACTTCTCTGGAGAGCTGTAGACAGGACAGCACTGAATTAGGTCACATTCTTATGACTTCAGTAAGAGTGAACCTAGACTAAGACCTGAAACTATTATTACACTCAACTTTCCCCACCTGCATGTACGCCATTCTCCCAGGGAAGTATGCCCCCTGTGATACAATAGGGGAAAAGGTCTAAAATTCACATCTCATGGAGTAAGTCATAAATCAAATATTTGGCTCCTGTAGTCTAATTACATCAATGTACAGAAAGATAACATGATTCTTCTGAAATCACATGGTTAGAGGGAGGCAGATCTGGAATTAGGACCCACCGGTTCTATTTTGTAGTCAGGTGCTTGTCACTGGTAACCTCACTGAGGGGTTGTGATGCTTTGGTTATGGTTTAGCTTAAGAACCACACAAGGCAGAGTGTCACACCACCTCCACCAAGCACCCTCCCTCAAAGTGCCTTTCCCTTCTTCCCTGAAATGACTCTCTTTTAGCTCACTAGTTTAGAACCTACAGTCTCAGAGGGTAAGGATACAAGTGTCCCAAACATCAGATTGAAGAAGACTGACAGAGAGAGGAAACTTCAAGGAATAGGACGCAGGGGGTCCCCCACACCACGCTCCTCCTTTGGGTAAACCAGAGGAGCAGCTGCTGTAATCTTCCCTAGGAACACAAACATGGTGCCCCTGGCCTAACACATATAATCAGGGAACTTCACAAGATAGGGACTTCAGGCCATCCCAGACCCCAGGAATCAAGACATATTCAGAGGTTGTGCCTTTGACTTTCCTTACTAACTACTGCCCCCTCCTTTTATTCAAAAAAAGCAATAACTGCACAAAGACAAGTTCAGAGTGGGAACTGCAAAACAGAAAACATAGACATAAAAACCAAACAGTGAGATAGGGTAGGGAAAGAGGTTATTGAAGGAGATAAGCAAAAGGATTCAAGATTCCCTGCAATAAATAAATTAAAGAGCATTAAACATATACATGCCCTTTAAAGAACCAAAATGATCAGAGTACATTTATTTTCTCAGTGTTATTTAGCCAGGTTGGAAAACAAAGCCCTGAAATTAATGCCAAGATAACAGAGATGGGAGTAGAACTTGCCCCTCTAATAATTATCTTACTATCTGTCCATCTTAGGTCAACAAACATTCTATGATTGACAGGTTAAAATGTTTAGGTTAGTCTGAGCTCACATAAACCATTCTAAGTTTTCTCGGATGGGAGAATGTTATAAAACAAACATGTAATCTACCCTCCATCTTCCTACTTTACAATCGTCTTCCTACCTGCCCTCCTGTCTTCTGGGGGAGTATGTCCATCCACAAAGCATTTCAGTCATTCCCAGGGTTATCACCAGGCTGGTGAACACAAGTCACAGTAAGACCTAACAAAATACTGCCTTCTCCTAAATCAAAGGAGACGAAGTACCCAGGAAAACCTAATTGGCTTTTATGTATATGACAGAAGAAAAAAAGTAACTGAATTCAAAAAACTATCACTGTTACTCTTCCAAACCCTTTTACAAATTCTGGGTCTCCCAGATGTCTTGAGCCTTTGTGTAGAGAATCAGGGTAATGGATGAGGAGATCATTGAGAGGAACCCAGACCCTGCTGCTTAATTCACAGTGAGAAGAGAAAAGAATCACTTGTAAAAAAGAACACTCCATCTGGAAGGTCACAGGAAGACAGAGAGGGGAAAAAAGGAGCTTTAGGGAGATTTCTTTTGGAAATGTGAGAGGGAATTCGGTTGGTGCGCAGGGAGTATCTGTGAGGTGAAGAGTGGGACATTTTAGAAAATCCTGGTGTGCGTAGTAAGTGGAATAAAAATATACCTATTTTTTATGGATATCAGTAAAGTCAAAAATGTCTTTCCAGTGAACATCAGTTTTGGACTGGTGTTTATTTGCATGGGGCACTGTGTGAAACAGAACAGGAGGCACCCAGATTTTATGGATTACAGGTATTTTATGGTCTGCTTCAACTATTTCCTTAGCTTATCATGTGTGCACCCCTTGCCCTCAATGACACCCTTCTGTGAGGGAAAATAAAAATTCATTGTGAGGATGATTACAAGTAGACAGCACGAAGACTCCAATAGCAAATTATTTAAAATCCCAAAGGCCATGTGGTAGAAAAATGCTGGTAGAGCAAGTGAAAACGCAGGTCCTAGAATATACAGCTACTGGAAAAGGTGAAGTAACATCCATTTATCCATTAAGTAAATAGACTTCATGTGCCCTCTATTCATCTGGCCCTCCACTATGAAATGTGATTACAGCAATGAATAAAAAAGACAAAACTTCTTTGTTTGTGGCACTTTCGAGTAGGGAGAGAGACAGACCCTCCATACACAAGTAAGTATATTGTACAGAATATCGCTATAGGTTAAGTGATATAAAAAATATAATAAGACAACAAAGGGGTTTAAGAACTGTCAAGGGTAAGGATAGTGTTCATAATTTAAATAGGACAGTCAGGACCTCATTAATTGGAAGGAACTTAAGAGTATGAAGCACTTGAGTATCTGGGTAGAAAACATTCTAGGCTAGGAAGTAAGTGCAAGGACCCTGGGGTGAGCCTGATAGATATTCCTGAGGAACCTACAGTTTATAGAATATTTTATAATATTCAGAGTTTTGTTTCTTCATGTAGTCCCAAATGGGATAAGAAAGTCAACCTCATAGAACTTCTGTGAAAAAATTACAAATCATCTATAAAAAGCATCTGGCTTTTTAGTAACTAATTAGTATAAATAATTAAATCACATTCTTCTTGCCATAGTGCTGCCTTCTAGAGTCAGATCACAGGAGAACAGGCTATAGTTAGTCTAGCCTAGTGGCAAAAAGTAATAGATACAAATTCAAATCCCAATTCCATTATTTATTAAGATGCATAAACTTGGATAAATTACTCAACACCTCTAGATCTCTGCTTCATAATTTGTAAAACTGGCATACTACCTGTCCTTCAGTAGTGATGTGAAAACAATGAAAAATGACAATAATAGCTAACATGTATACAGTACTTATCATCTGCCAGACACAATGTAAAGTTGTTTTCCTGTACTGATTCATTCCATCTTCTTAAGACTGGGAAGTTATACCATTAAACTCATTTTACAGTGAAAGAGACTAAGGTCTAGATTAAGTGCCCATGGGTCCCTAAGTAGCAAAACGTGCAGTTGGGATGTGAATCCAGCAATCTGAAGACAGTCTGAGTTGCTGGTTACCATACTCATTTTTTTTAAGGTTTATTTATTTATTTTGAGATCACGTGCGTGCACGAGCACATGCACCTATGGGTGCATGCGAGACGGGGGAAGGGTAAAGGGAGAGTATCTTCAAGCCAATTCCCTGCTGAAGGTAGAGTCCTAACAATGCTCTGGACTCAATCCTGGGACCCATGAGATCATGACCCCAGCACAAACCAAGAGTGAGACTGAGCCATTCAGGCACCCCTGTGCTACTGTATTCTAAATCCTCTCAAGCTATTCCTGGCATCTAACTAATGCTCAGTAAGTGGCTGATGTTGTTATTATCATCCTCATAACCATCATCATCACCATCATGCCACTTAGAAGAAGCAACTTCTTCGAAGGGGACAAAGCACAAATTTAAAATAATACTGCTGCCAGGGGTAGAGATAAATATGCCCATCACCAGCAATAAACAGGAAAAAGATGGCCATCCAGACTTGCAACAGTTAATGGAATGAATCACATACATGTCATGGGCTAAAACCTGGGGAAGACACACAGCTTTAGTCTACTCCCAGATATTCTAAAACTAGGAACTTGTCGTCTTAGAAAGATGCAGTGTGAGTTTTCTTTCAATGTGGCTTAAGACTTGCTTTTCTCAACACCCCCAAGAGACATGTATGCCGAGTATTGTTAGATGGCCCAGGCTTCCTCTCTGGAATGCAGAATAAAAGTAACCACGCCCCCAACACACACACATGCACATATCATGTGCTTGCTGCCTGTCTTCCTTTCCACTGTTCAGATGGTTTTCTTTTTCCTTTTTGTTTTTTTTTTAATACTTTTATTCATTTATTTGGGAGAGAGAGCACTCATGCAGTGAGAGGGAGAAGCAGACTCCCCACTGAGCAGGGAGCCCAACTCGGGGCTTGATTCCAGGGCCCTGAGATCACGACCTGAGAGGAAGGCAGACGCTTCACCGACTGAGCCACCCAGGCGGCAGGTGTACAGATGGTTTTCTGAAATGACTTCTTTTTAAGTAACTCACACTACAAAGTTGGTTCTTCTCTTCTGCCAACCCTAACTAGGATTGTTTCTGTGTGCTTCCTCAGTAACTATTATCCCAAGTAGATCTTCCTATGTAACACACACACACACACACACACACACACACACATGCACACACATGCTTTTATAAGTTTCTTCTGGTAAACTGCTACTCCTCCAGGGGATTGAGAACCCGTATATCGAGCTTTCTATGAAAGTGTCATCCTAGAATTCACAAAATCTTCAGTTTCCCCAAATGGAAGAGAATAAGAGACTCTCTCTGTGGGCAAAGTTTATTTTGTGGCAATGTCTTATAAGTAAATCTTGTGCCATAGAGTGAATTTCCTAAGAAAAATCTTTGTGGGGAGTAGTATTAGAAGCGAGGGTTTTGCAACTGGATGGAACAAAATATTATAAATGGATACTCATGGCTCTTGGGATGTTTTTCTACTGCCCGGAAAGATCCCCAGAAATGCTCAGCCCATCTTATAATGGGTTTCCCAGCCTCACTGCACCAATAAAGACTCAGCCAGTACTTATCAGCATATTTACTGACAGAGGCATGCTCCCCGCCCCAGGCAGTTATCTGCAACGACATCCACCTTCCAATCAGGATCCAGATCAGAGTTATCTCCCATTCCCTAATGCCATCCACACCCCATCACCTGCTGACGGTCAATCCAGGTTATCCTTGTTTAAAACAAAGAGGAGCGCTTGGGTGGCTCAGTGGGTTAAAGCCTCTGCCTTAGCCTGGGTCCTGATCCCAGGGTCCTACAATCAATTGAACCCCACCCGCATCCGGCTCTCTGCTCAGCAGAAAGCCTGCTTCCTCCTCCTCTCTCTCTCTGCCTGCTTCTCTGCCTACTTGTGATCTCCGTCTGTCAAATAAATAAATAAAATCTTAAAACAAAAACAAAAACAGGAGTCCAAATCAGAGTTTCTCCCATTCTCTAATGCCACCCCCACCCCATCCCCAGTTTACGGTCAATCCAGGTTATCCTTGTTTAAAACAAATAGGGGCACTTGGGTGGCTCAGCTGGTTAAATGTCTGACTCTTGATCTCAGCTCAGGTCCTGATCTCAGGATCTCAGGATCTCAGGTGTCAGACTGTGCACTCAGCTCCAGGTCCACTTATGATTCTCTCTCTCTCTGGTCCTACACACACACACACACACACACACACACACACACACACTCTCTAAATACATAAATAAATAAAAATCTTTAAAACAAACAAGTCTCTTCTTACAACCTAGCTTCAAGTTATCCCTGTGTCCCATGTTCTTAATCAGGAGGAGAAACAAGCAAGATAAAGGCTTCCAAGTCTAGCGCAAACCCAGAACATTTTACGGCTGAACAGACCTTAGGAGAGAACAGTACAGATGTCTCGCTGGACTTAGGCTCAGTGTGCTGGTTTAAGATGCTGCTCATAAACACTGAACACCCAGTCCTGAGGACTGGATCTCTGGGGCTCCCTTCTTCATAGGCAGACACTGACATTTATTTCATTTCCGTCTCCCTGATCCCTCCTTCCACCCAACATTTGCAAGTTTTTGTGAGCAAGTTAATAAAGAGTTGACCAGTTATCAGTGTAAATGCAGTGCGGGCTCTTCAATGTAGGATCTCCAGTAAGCTTTTCTTTCTCCACAGTGGAGTTTCTGCCAAACTTCCCTTTTCCCCTCGTTTCCATCCTACTTTAGGAAGGTGAGAAATGGAAGGAAAAGTAGCAACACAGTATTTAGCAGTGTTGGGAGTCAAGACACATTATCCATTGTCCCAAGGCTTTCTAAATGGAATCCGTGCTGCTGCCGGGAATGTGTGCTCTCACCCATCTCTGTGAGTCGTCTTGCTGAGTGCGCTGAGCAAAGCAGTGAGCTGTGGTTTTCTTAGCCAGGCCAAGGCAAGCAAGCTGGATGGCACTGGGAGTGCTGAAAGGCCCTTGGGTCACTTCATGGTATGCAATGAATCAGGAACCCGTGAAGGTACTGATTCACATTCGGGACATATTAAAATGAACGAGCAATCGCTGTTGTGATTTTCATTTCCAATCTTAACATATCTATGTCTGTAACTTATGTGAGAACAGGGTATGTGGGTGAATGTTAACCCATGACAAATAATTTTGATAAAATCATACGTTTGGAGTCAATCCTACTTGTAAGCTCCTTTCTCGTTTAGAAGAATATTCTTCCAGAATAATATCTGTTTATCTCTTCTATGTTTTTGTCTTGTTCTACTGTAATACTGAATTGTGTGTGTGTGTGTGTGTGTGTGTGTGTGTGTTAAAGGGAAGCATAGTCAAATATATATGGTACAAGGCACGGAGCTAGACACTTGTGTGATAGTCAATTTTATGTGTCAACTTGAGAGGTCCAATAGGAACACAGATGTTTGGTCAAACCCCATTCAAGGTATGTCTCTGTGAAGTTGTTTTTGGATGAGATCAACATTTAAAATGGTAGACTGTGTAACACAGATTATTCTATTGGTGGACCTCATCTAGTCAGAGAAAGGGCCTGAACAGAACAAAGCTAGACCTTCCACAAGTAAGGGGGAACTTTTGCCTGACTAGTTGAGCTGAGATATGATTTCATTCTGGCCTTTAGACTCAGTTGAGCTGAGATATGATTTCATTCTGGCCTTTAGACTCAATTAAAATACTGACTCATCTTGGATCTCTAGCCTGTGAGCATTCATTCAGACTAGAACACCATTGGCTCTCCCTGACCTCCAGCTTACTGGAGGCAGATCTTGGGACTCACGGGCCTCCATAATCTCATGAACTAATTCCAAACACTTCTAGTACATACACATATTGGTTCGCGTTCCTCTGGAGAACCCTGACTAGTACACTTAGGTTCTAGTCAAGTAACTGCAGGATCATGGGTGATTCAGTGAACTCTCACAAGCTCCTTTCCCCTTCTGTTTCATGAGGGGAAGAATTATCAAATGCCTATCAATGTTAATGAAATGATTAAAAAAAAAAGTGGCAAGGAGATCCTAAGAGTATACACTGCACATACACCCATCACTAAGAAAATCATTCTTGCAGCTTCATCTAGCAGAACCTACCAATCTTTCAGCTGACTGAAAAACAGAAGACTTACCTCTCAATCATTAACAATATATATCTGTTTGTAGGCTTTAGCCATTGAAATCTTTCTTATTCCTTCTAAAAACTAGTCCTTATGATGGAAGAGATGGGAATGGCATTTATAAACATATTCTGACAGCAAGTAAAACACAGGTGCCTAGCATAAAATAATTGAATGTAGAGCTGTCTCCATTCAAAGAAAAATGGGACCTAAGATATTTCTGGAGGACAGACTCTTTTTAATGTTGCACTCCCAACTCTCAAATGATTACAACAAGGGGCAAAATTTTCCACTATAAGTAAAGTTTCCATTGACGCGTTCAAATTTCTGGTGGAGATAAAATTAAGCTCAACATTCTGCATATCATTTACATTAGATTTGACTTCTACAACTACACATCTATGCCATGTCCTACCCTAATGCAATACTTGGTACAGTTTATAATTTCCCATTTAATAAGTATTTGTGTAAGTGAGTGACTGGCTGGAGAGCAATATTGTGTGTTTGTGGAGAGAGAGAATTTGAGTCAAATGCACTGGGGTCTTGCCCTAAAACTTTGAGAAAATTACTCAAACTCTTCAAGACTGAGTCTTATTAGTTACCAAACGGTCAGTAATAGTAAGTGAGCCTTAAAGAATCGATGTAGCACCTGCTGTGCACTTAACAATATGCTTAGCAACGTATAACAAGGCTTCAATAAATATTAGCACTGATTACTAGGATGACAACCTATAAATTGATCAGAGGTAACACTGTTCTAGATTCTACCTACTTCTACTGAAAGAGAAGACTAATCCCCTTCTCAAATTGGTGTTCTTTCTTTTCCAAGCAAAAGAATGAGAAGGGAAGCAAAGAGAAAAAATGAGGGAAAAGCTAGAAGCTGAATCTTTAGGTAGAAATATCAGCACCTCACTTGCTTGTTTTTTTTTTTTAAACTAAACATTACTATTCAACAAAAATGTAGAAATTTCCATTATGAGAATATGCCTTATTTTCTGAGTGCTCATCTTTCCCATGATTGCTCTTTTCTGACTCAGAGTTTACTGCCATTTCCCAAATAGGTTCCAGGAAGAGCACTCTAAAAATGACATTGTGTCATGTCCCTCATCTGCTCAAAACCCCCTCACAACCGATTTAGAGTAAACCCCAAAATCCTTGGCTTCTTCACTGTGTCCCCAGCATGCCTTTGTGCTGGCTGTTCCCTTTGTGGAATGTACTTCCCCAGAAGATCATAAGTCTCTCTCTCTCCTCCCTTCCAGGTCTCTGCTCTACGTTCCTTCATCAGAAACATCTTCCCGAGCCTGATCCCCGCCCATATCAACCTCTATTCTATTCTCCAGTATCATATTTCACCATTGCTCTTATTGCCTCTATATATATACAACATGCTTATTTGGGTCTGTATGTCATTATTTCTTGTCCCTCCCCCCTACCTGATGCCCCTTGAATGTCTGCTCTATGAGAGCACAGACAGCACAGAGTTTACTGCACTTACATATGAAGTCTCAACGAATAACTGCTGCATAATAAGCCCTCAAACATGGTGTCGAATATATAAATGAATGGGATTAAGGAAGAAAAAGATGGAGGGATGTAGACACGGTAGGAAGGAAAGTGAGAGGGAGGGAAAGTCTTTCATGACTAGAGGATCAGCTTATGGAAAAGGATTTCACCTGGCAAAATATATTGGCCATTTTGTCTTAAAATGAAGAAAAAAATAATCACAATAAACATACGGAGAATAGTCAGGATATCTAATGAAATGGTTAGAAGAAAAAAAGAGAAGGAATGATAATGAATATACATTCTGTCTTATCTCCTTTGTTTTGATTTCGAGATGGAAGGTAACAATGTACTAGGAGTCCAAAACTTACCATAAATCATGAAATAATGTTCCAGGGAGCAACTCAGGTTTTCTTATCCTAGAGATAATAAGAGAAGTAGAAGAGATGAACAAGGAAGGTTGGGTTTTGCATTTCCTTGCAGATTTAAATAACTAACTCTTCTAGAACATATTCTACGGTAGGTACAATGCTAAGTAATTGCACATACATTCTTTCATTCAGTTTTCACAAGAACACTCTGAAAAAGATATTATAATAACTACTAACTACTGAAGAAACCAAAGCTCAGAGGAGTAAGTGATTTATCTCAAGGTCACACTGCTGTTTAAGTGACAGAACGTTTGGGCCAGGCCCATAGCTTTTCCTGCTACTTCCTGCGGCCTCAAATGGATATAGCACATGTTAATTCTTAGACAACACATTCAGGAGTCCTAGACATTGACAAACAAATTGCAAGGTTGCCAATCCCCTGGAAGCTTACAAGAGACAAAATACAAAGACAACTTCTTCTACATTATAGCATCCTCTAAAGAAACAAGCAGCCAACAAACAAACCAAAGGGTCTATTGGCTACTTAGAGGGTCTTCTCAGCCTTAACGTCAGATCAGAATTCTTCTAATTGGCCACTTCCCCTCAATTCTCTCAAGAGTTCCAAATTGGATTAATATCTTATCTGATCTGTAAGTGCTTTTCCGTCTTTGTGAGCAAACTTACCCCGGTTTGCGCGTTGGCGTAAAGGCTGCCAATCTCTTGGTGAAGTCAAAGTAGTAATTTTCTTATTCTGTTACTAGCTCCACTGGGTTAATTCAGATTAGGAAAAATTATCACCTTGTTTTTAAATAACTCCGATTTCACAGGGACCATTGTTATGCTAGTTTCGGGAGTTCTGTCCTCTGAGGTCAGGAAATACAGTAGCTACAGAGGTGGAAGCAATGGATTAGAATAGAAAAATGAGATCTCCCTCCTCTTCCTCCTCATTAATATCTCCAAAGATCTTGGAGTCCTTGCCAAAAATGTGAGTGAGCCTTCACATGGGTTTTCAAATCAGGTTCAATGTTTGCTTAAGCTATATGGCAATCTTATCAGTTTGACTTCATATAGCCATTGGAGTTCAGCTTGATTTTAGGTTTCTAAAGCTGAATTGGTAATTTCTAATAGATGTCAAATATTACAAAGGTTCAGATGTGGAGCCAAACATATTTGGGCTGCAAGTTTTTGGAAAGCTGGAACTGACTCTCTTGAGAGCTTTCCAGTAGGGATGGGCTAGTGCTTCTTTGCCAAGTTTAGAACCAAATCCAAATCTAAGAGGTTTAGAACTCAGGCTTGGCTGGAATCTTCTGGAAGTTGAGGGGGAGTTGTTTTATTTTCCTCTAATTTAGCAAAAGTCTTCTTAGCTTTCAGAATTATGTCCCAAGGGAACTGTATCTAGATATTCAGTGGCTCTGAGAAAACCTCCCGTAAGTGACTTAATGTGATTTTTAATGTTTTTTATGTTTTTGACCCAATGCAGCCAAATGCATCCGCATGTCCTATTTTTCATTGTCTTAATGTGATTGACAGAGTTCTATTCATTGAAGAAAACTCATCTCTATACATGCCGTAGGAAATAATTTCTTCCTTCTGCCAAAGTTAAAGGCAAGCCACTCCCCCAGGACAAATGCTTTGTGCCCAAAGTTAATACATCCAAGAAAGCAAAGTTGTTCCTTGGCTCCAGGGGAATTATACAAATATCATTTTGTCTAGGCCCCACTCTCCCCCTGTTTAAGGAGAAGATGTCATAGCCGGGGCTGAGCATATTAACGGAATGAATGAGTGGTAGAAAGCAAGGAGTGACCCCTATGGACTGACCAAGGCCTGTGTAGAAAAGAAAGAGGGCCTGGAATCCGGGGACCCAGATTAAAGTCTAGTTCTGCCACTCAGTGATTCTGATCTGCCATTTGCAAGTTATTTAATTGCTGATCTCAGTTGTAAAAGAGGAAAAACAGTATCTGGTGTATTTACCTTTAGGGAAAATGATATATATGAAAGTACTACATAACATAAACACAAACAGACAAAATTCTGGGAACTGTAAAAAAGGGCTTACCCTGAATTTTGTAATCTGCATCCATTTTAGAGAACATGAAATAGGATCTGCTTAGACAACCCAATGTCATTATAGTCCTTTCACATGATGCAATTTTTAACAAACAGAATTACGGACAACTATGGAAAGCTTTAAAAAAGCTCCTTTCCAAATGGAATGCTCTGAGTTTCCCCCACTAAAAAGATCTCCTCTAAAACAAAGAGTCTGGAAAAGATCACTGATGATGACTGCCCCAGACTGGCAATGAGCAAGGCCTCACTCTTCTTAGTCGGGACCAATTAATATTCATGTAGTCCCAACCTTGACGGGATTTAGCCCCAGCATTTCATAAAACTGAAGCAATCCATCATCCAAAAGGGCAAAGAGGCAAAATTTCTGAGCAGTTTTCCTCAAACTCCATCAGAAAATATAAGCTCACGTTACTTCCCCTCCCCAATCCTTTCCTTCTTTATGAAGTGAGACTATTGTGGGTAACCGTGGTCTTATAATGCATTTTTGGCGGGCCAAGGCAATACCATGGCTTCAGATACTCTCTTTAGTAGTAAAGTTGGCCAGTGTTCTATTGTTTGCATCTGGGACATGGCCAGTAGAGTTCGGACATCTGCCCACTGTGTTAGCTCCTTGGGCGCCAGTGGGCTGAAGCTCATTATTCCGCTGGGAATTATGCCTCTATTCCTTGAAAAAGGGAGTGACTCACCAACAGTCCTCTATCACATCTGACATTTGGAGGACGAAAATCCCTTTTGAGTTCCAAGTTCAGATGTGAGTGAGTTTCTTATTCTGACCAAACTGATCCATGAAGGCAATGCCTGACCAAGCTTATGCTTGGTCATCTCACTAGAGTTGCTACTTAGTAGGAAATTTGAGAATTCCATTTCCAGACATGTTTAGGATTGTGCCAATCCAAATGGTCAGCCCCCTCTGGCTGCAAAACCAGAAGATAGAAACTGTCCCCTCAAACAGTTGATACAAGAGGCAGTGGGGTACTGTTGGCGTGGTAAAGGAAGTTGGCATATTTTTCAGTCCTCTCAATAATTTTGCTCTTTTCTTGTCCCTTTCTTTTGGTCTTATTGCAACCAATTTCTAGACCTTTGAGAATCTCAGTAAACATTCCTATTGTAGAGGTCCCTATTTTCATCATTAGCTAATTATGGTACACTGGAGAAGTGAACCTAAGGCTCAATATCTATGCCTCAAAAACAAGGGACTTATCAGCATTTACCTTACAGGATGGCAAAGCTTAAAGTGCTTAGTACATGAACCTGGTACCTCATAAGTGCTCAGTAAATGTTACATCTAAAAATGATGACGAGGGTGCGTGTAATAATGACTGGGTAAGTAATGAGAAGTATTAAAAATTATTACATTATCATTTATTCTAAGTAAAGGGTGAGAAGAATCCAGTTGGCTTTTTTGTTCAGGTCCATTTACGGACTATTCCCCACAGAGGTCAACACATGGCTTTAGCCAGACCTGAAACTGAGGCTTGATCTTGAAATGCCATCATCTCTGCTATTCTGAGACCCTGCTCCCTAGTACCTACCCACAAACATTTCAGTTCTTTAAGGGTTCCAACCTGGCCTCATGGCTAACAACAGCCAATAACTTCCAGGAAAACAAAGAGCAGGATATTGAGGTCTTTTGGCCTTTGCAACAAAGAACAGCTGGATCCAATTCAAAGCCTTAACTGAAGAAAGAAAGAATAATGGACAGCCTTCTACTGGTCATGTGTCAGCCACTACAGGCTGTCTCTCTACCACCTGCAGGAACAGATTCAAATGGAGTATTTTTATTAAGGAAAATCTTCCGCCAGATTATAAGCAATGACCCAGTGAGAAACCAACTTGGTAGGGAATTGGTGGACAATATCCTAGGATGCTGCAGCAAGGAGTGGCCTTTGGACTGAAGAGTCCTAGGTTCAAAGGTTGACTGCCCCTTTGGGCAGCTTTATTAATCCTTTTTGAGCTTCAGTTTCCTCATTTTACATAAACAGAGGGGATTAAAATAACCACATTAACACTTATGCAAGAGGGCTGCTCCAAGATGTGAATAAGATCCTGCATGCTGGGCACCTGGGTGGCTCACTGGGTTGAGGCCTCTGCCTTCGGCTCAGGTCATGATCTCAGGGTCCTGGGATCAAGCCCCGCATCGGGCTCTCTGCTCAGCAGGGAGCCTGCTTCCTCCTCCTCCTCTCTCTCTCTCTGCCTACTTGTGATCTCTGTCAGTCAAATAAATAAATAAAAACTTAAAAAAAAAAAAAAAAAGATCCTGCATGCTGTAGTGCATGGCACAGCCTTCAGAAAGCAGTTAAGTGTCCAATATGTATCAACATGGTTTAGGTCCCTTCCTCTTTCTCAAAGCTTTCCTGAACATGTCCTGAACACAATGGCAGTGAGGATATGGTAGACGCTCAGTCATGAGCGCTTCCTAAAAAAGCAGTGAGGAACCCTGAGACATGTGCTCCTGGGAGTGACACTCTGGGGCTGAGTGCCAGTGGGTAGCTGGAAACCAGTAAGACAGCACCAGGCCTGAACTTCTTGAAGCCCCTTGTTCCACCAGTTCAGTTTGCAAATTATTGCCATGGCCTGCTTATTATTACTCCAACTCCTCCTTCCTCCTCCACATTTCAATAGCTCGCCTGCCTGGCCTTGGGCGTCTCAGGGAAGCCCTTCCCACACTCTCTAGGGAGTCTGCAATACAGCCCAGATGCTCTCAAAGATTAGAAAAACTTTTAAGTCTAGTCTAAAAAAAATAGTCCTATCCTTTGTCTCAGGCCATTATTTCTACTCTTACCGATTTTGGAGGATGCAATTTCCCCTCCTTCATTTATAATATTTTGCTCAGGGTATTTGTAGATTGTCAGCCTATATGTCAAGTCCCTGCTTGATTACACCATATAAATTCAGTTCTACTTCTAAGCTAAAGCATGAGTATGAGAATAGGAATTAAATACATTTCTAGTTTTGGAGGAAAACAAAACTCATTTTCTAACTCACTATCTCTCTGGATGAAACATTAGCTTCAATCTATAAATTAGAATTTTAATGCTGCAGAAAGCACATCATTTTGGAAGGAAGAAAGGTAAAGAACTTGCTTCAGGTGATAACTTTCTTGCTAATGGCAGAATCAGGACTTGCACACAGGTGGCCTAGTTCTCAGGTCAGGCGTCTGGTAGGGTCACTCAAAGTTTAAACTCCTCTGCATCCTATGTAGGTCCTTTGGTATACAGGCTCCTGCTGAGATCTCCTACTTGCCCTGCACTCTGCTCAGTTTACTGTCCATGGACTACTTCCCATTCTTTCCAACATGTCCAGGGGGCTTTTTTTTCCCCCACTCTCAGTAGTGACCTGCCTCATCTGCTTACCTGGGAAATCAACTCATCCTTAAACTTTTCTTCTGCAACCCTTTCCAACATCCTCAGAAAAATCCGTTTCTCCACCTGTGTGCCAAGAGAAATTTGTGTATGTCTCATTTACAGGAGAGATACTGCAAGGAATTACAGTTCTTTGTTTCTCTTTGCCTCCCCACTTTGTGATTTGTTACCTTTGTGAATTGTTGAAGCTGAGGAATTATACTTTATTCATCCACGTATCCACAGCTTTCCAAAGAGTTTCTGACACATAATAAGCCGTAATAACTGCCATCTTTTTGTTTGTTTTCATTTTTATTTTGTTTTGTTTGCAGACAATCTTCGTGTTAGTTGCTTTAGGTGAACAATAATGCACTTACATAGAGTATAACTATTTTATTCTGACCAACATCGAAGTATGTCTAAACTTCTGTGGATATCTTGGATTTCTAGGAACTACAAGTACTAAAAATAGTATTAATAATTGGAAAACTTTGCCTGGAGACTTGACTACAAAGAAACTGAGAGAAGGTTCATAAAATCAGAGCACCAAATAAAATATCCAAGGGCTTTCACTTTGTTTTAAGGTAGCTTAATTTGCTAATCTTAAAAAAGTCCAGAACTTTCTATCTTTGAAAAAAGGCAAAACAAACAAGTAAAAACCACTTAAGATGATCTATACACCAAAGTTTTTATATCAAAAGAGATTAAATTGTCGCAAAATAAAAACTTGGTATTTTGGAAAGTAGGTAAAACTATAGTATACAAACCTCCAGTAACTTAAAATCAAGTCTTTTATCCCCAAATGGCAATGAAGTCTCCAACTATAATTAAATTACCTCAGTAACACTTATAATAGAATTCTTGGAAAGTAATCTGAACTCTAAAGTATGTTCCCATCCTTGGGGGAATATCAGGGAATTTCTCAACTCGGTAATTACTTAATATTTTCTACTCCATTCAGTTCTTCAGCAGAAATACATGAGTATTCACACTTTGCAAGTTGCTTAGAAGCTGTGAAACACTAATGTTGAATGAGCAAGACTGTCCCCTGAATACTACCTCTACTGGCAAATTCTTACTTAAGAGACCCTGTGGGGAGTCAGTCCACCACCACCCTCCATAACTCTTCACTTGCCTGGGTCTAATAGAGCTGTGATTTTGGTGTATTCGGTTTCCAATGTAGCTTGCCCTGGGACTATACCAGACTGATATTCTGAGCCATGTTTGGTTATTCTTGGCACCAGATAAGCACAGTCTCTACCAATCAGGTTATGACATGCTATAATGGGAAGTCATAATATATGTAACAAAGCTGAAAATGGAAAAAAAAAAGTTCTAATGCATGAAATATATATTCTACAGTAATAAAGGAAGTAGGACAGGCTCAGGTATGTATTTTGTCTTAAGAACAGAGCACAAACATCATTCAGTACAAACTAGAAAGATAAAGCAGAACAGAATCCCTATATGTTGAAAGCACCTAGAGTTAGAAGCTACGAAAGGCAAAAGTTATTTGACATAAACGCTGCTGTTTAGATTTCTGCAAGTTCTGTGTGAACTTTTCTTACCTTAGAGACTGAGGAGAAGGAAGAGAAATACCAGCTCATGTAGAGAATGTCCCACAGATCACAGTAATGACTCTCTCAGCTGGAAACAGAAATAAAAGTCGTATCGATGGTGTTAGTGTTAGATGATGCATGAGTGTTTGTCCAAACTCTATGAGAAGAATTTCAAATGGCTTGATTCTGATCACCAACTCCTGGCCAGAAACACACTTTCAGACATAACTAGTCTATTTTTTTTTCCGGCATCTCCCCTAAACTTACCAAAAAGAAGTATTTTATTTTGGTTTTGTTCTCACCTCTTGCCATTAGGAATAATTGTAAGTCACATAAATAATGACCCGTATTGGCTACTGGGCACAGGGGAAAGTTGAAAGGATAAAACGAAGGGAATGTGTTAACAAGACTCTTGGAAATAGCGCAGCTGAAATGTATGGTTTGGCATCTGACTAGAAACTGAATCTTAGCTCTTCACTTGACTTCTTTATGTTTCAGTATAAAATGAGAATGATAAAAATCAGTATTTCAGTCTATGGTAGCTAGCTCATTGCCTAACAGACAGTTGGCACAGACACATCATTTTGTATTCTATCATACACTTGTTAAGAAATACATTATTTTTCTATTTTGTAGGTACATACTTTTATATATTTATATATGTATTTGCTGTTACATACAACAGTTATTATATTTGATCTCCAATTATGCATTAAGCAATGAGATAGTGCAAATTAGGAAATAGGCAGAAAACATTCAAATGAGGTTCTTCTTTTTTCTGTAAGTTGTAATTAGGGAGCGGGGTGGTGGTGGGGACAGAGGAATAATCAAATTCCAAATTCCAAAGTAGTTGACAAGGCAGACCAGTATGCCCTGGGCAGCCCTGATAAATGTGTGTTGTCTCAGCATACTTCTTAATAGCTCCCTCTTTCTAAAGACTGTCCTGACTTGATCAATTAAATACTCACAAACCAAAGGCCATATGTTGTAGGATAAACATGTTGAGAAGAAAAACGTAAGGACACCTGATCCAGGGAAAAGCTTCCCAGGGTTAGGTAGGATCTAGGGTGATGAGGGAACATAGCTGTGTAAAGAATGAGAAGCACAGTATGGACCACCAACTTCAGAAGGATAGAACAGTGACTGCAGAGAAAAAAGCACAGGCATCTATGTAGAACTGGAGAAAAATGAAAATACAGAAGGATCATGTAGTTCAAAGGAGAAAATTGCAAAGGACCCCACTACATAGATCAGTAGTTATCAGCTCATAAGGGTTCGGACAGTTTGGACCTAACTATTTTAAGAGCAACAAAAGGAAGAACAGTATTCTGTTTACTTGAATGAGAGGATGTGCCATGAACGTGGGGAGTTGTGGGCACAGAAAATAAAGAGACTGTTTTATCTGGAAGCCCCTGGGGAACTGTTTATTTTACAACAAAGTAGTATCACTTTGTGGCCTCCTTCTTCCCGACGGCCAGTGGGCTCTGGCTAAGAACCCCAAAGCATGCAGCGTCCATTTTGCTGCTGAGTTTACATTTCAGCAGAACAATTCCAGAATGAATCATTGCATGCACAGGTTGTCGGTTCTGCCCGGTTTGAAGCCCATTTTCAAAGCTCTTTCCTACTTTGTGTTCAAGGCTAAGTTCGCAGAGATTTATGTGGAGATTTCTTATTCTTCTTGAAAAATATAAAATCTTTCACCAGAGTATTTTTCTCACTCAGTGAGGCAGTCCTGGGCCTCTTGTTGTTATTCTCCGTGAGACATTTTCAACTTCTACTCAAATCTCTAGCATTTCTACTTAGGAGAGAAAGGGAGCAGTTGAGAACAAAGAATTTAGTCTCTGACATGATTTGAAATGGGATGGGAAGTGAATGCACCCCTTTAAAATCAGCAGAATGTGAGAGAGAAACCAGGGGGACAAAAGTCTGTGCTGTCAAATAGGAAACTGCTTTTAGGAGGATTCACTTTCTCCAAATCCCCTACTCCTAAGACCTAGCCTAATGTGCGGCAGGGTCTAGGGAGTGTGTAGTTGCCTGCGAGGATGACGGTAGCTCAATACTGGAAAATAAACCTGAGTAAAGAATGATTTTGTTCGAGCACACATTATATACCCAAGGAGGATATGGCACCAGCTTACAAAGAGCGGGTTTTATGAGGAAAGGAATCTGAGGAATGAATAAGTAGTAAACTCAAACCAAGCTCTCCCACTTAGATGCTGTGTGGCCTTGGAAAGTGTCTTAAGTTCTCAGGTTCTTAAGTCTCAGGTTCTTCATCTGTAAAATGGGGATAATAATAGTACCTACCTCAGAGAATTATTAAGATGAAATGTGTATAAAGTACATAGAGCAATCCCTGACACAGAGTAAGTGCTTCTTAACAGCAACAGTAATAACAAAAACCTACCAATAATTACTATTCTACTCTGAAATCTCTATAAATTTAAAAAGTTTCTGTTTCTGTGAAATGATTTAGTCTCTGTGTTCCTTCCACCTATTTCAAATCTTCTAAAACCAAGAAGAATTTTTAACACTTAAAGCAAAAACTACCAATTCAAAATTTATAAACAAAAGGATTCACACTATGCTTTTGAAATTGCAAAAGATACACCTACACATACACCATGTCCCTTAGTGATGAAGAGGAAGATGCGAAGGCCAAGACATTATGGGGAGCTACACAGGGTCAGAGTTTATCTTTATATCTCTTTGTCTCAGTTTATAGAAAAAGAAAGGTCCCAGTTTCCAGACAGCCATGAAAACAAAATAAACAGGCATGTAAATGAGATGTGTTTTGGATGTGGGTTTGTATATATTGGCAGGAAGAGCAGTGAAACTTTGACTCTACTTTCTTATTCTTTTTTTTTTTTCTGTCCCTCTCGGTGCCAAAGGAGCTATTTTTAAAAGCACGGGTTTGTGTTTTTGATCATAATGTTATGGCAAAAGGGGAGATGACCTTTACATTTAGTCAGTAGCTGTTATGCAATCAGCAAGTTCCACATGGCAGCACTTCACGTCTGGTCACCAATAATTTGGGTATTCTACGGCTCTTTCGTCTACCCTCATAATTAAACAGAACGTACTAAGACTACACAGGGTTAGGTAGTAATTCATTCCTTAAGTCGTTAAAAGAATACATATTCCCTCCCAAGTTCTAACCGAACATCCTGTGAGGCCCAGTCTGGTATGAAATAATAGGTAGAGATGAGTGTGTGTGCTAAATCTTTAATGACACACGCAGGTGTAAATCCAGCTCTGTGCGCAGGGCTGAAACAGAATGTAACAGCCGGGAGCACTTCCATGTAAAACCTACAGGATAAAGAGATAACCTTCAGAAGCAGTAACGTGAGAGACTTCCACAGAACGCCCGGGCTTCAACTCCACAAGTTCACATCAACAAGAACAGACTGGAATGTCATTATTGACATAGTGTCCTAATTCCCCAGCATTTCAATTCTTATATCAACCACTTTCTGGGGGTCAAATTCTGGGACAATTTTCCTAGACAGAAGAATGGTAATTTCTGGCAAACAACAACAACAAATGGTGACTTTGTATGTTTTATGCACTGATGTTTTTTCCTGGGTAAAGACTGTGGGGAAAAGATTCCTAAATTACTTCCTTGGCCTAATATTTTTTTCAGACCTTACCTGAAAAACCAATGAAACCAATGAAAGCATGGTCTCTATTATTCCAAAATTTTGACAGAAAACTGAAAAATTCAGTAAATGTTCCAAATAGTTTTCTTCATACAGAATTGAACAACATGGAAAAACCTCACTGTGCCACTAACTGAATTTCTCTATTTTCTTTGGATATTTGGTGATGGATGGTCTAAGGCTGCCGATTAAAATACACTCACATAAAATATGTAGCAGGGAAAAAGAGTACATAATCATGAAGTTTTATCTAATCTTCGCTGCTAACTCTGTGTTGTAAAACAAATTTTTTTTTTAAAGATTTTATTTATTTATTTGACAGAGAGAAATCACAAGTAGATGGAGAAGCAGGCAGAGAGAGAGAGAGAGGGAAGCAGGCTCCCTGCCAAGCAGAGAGCCCAATGTGGGGCTCCATCGCAGGACCCTGAGATCATGACCTGAGCCGAAGGCAGCTTAACCCACTGAGCCACCCAGGCGCCCCTGTAAAACAAATTTTAACTTTTTAATTCCCAAACCTC
Organism: Mustela putorius furo; assembly: GCF_011764305.1. Taxonomy (NCBI): domain Eukaryota; kingdom Metazoa; phylum Chordata; class Mammalia; order Carnivora; family Mustelidae; genus Mustela; species Mustela putorius. The sequence continues at coordinate 12,485,477 of NW_025421399.1, forward strand.
TCCTCCTACGATGGTATCCTGCAGGGAGAACTGTATCTAACAAAACTCGTATCAAATTAGATTTGATCCATCCGAAGAACCAAATAGCATCTCTCAAGGAGAGGGTGGGGGAGATGGGATCTCATCCCTATACTCCCGACACTAAGAGTACAATTCAAATTGTGAAAATGAGTAATGTTTAAAATGTCTACTTCTTTATTTTGGCATGAACAAAAAGATCCCGTTTTCAGACTCGTGTTAGAATAGTTAAGACGAGCCTCAACGTCTGCATAGTAGTGGCTAAGCGCAGAGAGGATTTATCTGTGAAACACGCAAAGTCCACTGTTGGTAGCCCTGGGCCCCTCTCCCCAAAACGGCTTATGGGTCTGGATGCCTCCTGTCCTATGGCCTCAGCATCTTGGAGCTTTTTGCTTCTGGCCGTTCAGACGGCAGAGAGAACGGGAGATCATGTGGAAAAGTCTTGAAATAAATAAATAAACAAACAAACAAATAAATGACATCGGAATTGATTTATCTTTTTTTTTTAAGATTTTATTTATTTATTTTACAGAGAGAAATCACAAGTAGATGGAGAGGCAGGCAGAGAGAGAGGAGGAAGCAGGCTCCCTGCTGAGCAGAGAGCCCGATGCGAGACTCGATCCCAGGATCCTGGGATCATGATCTGAGCCGAAGGCAGCGGCTTAACCCACTGAGCCACCCAGGCGCCCCGTCGGAATTGATTTAAATGACACCTGACTGTCTAGGGGTTACGACCTCAGAGCCTCGCTGGCTTCCGTATTTTCTCCACCAACAACCTGTTACACAACTCCTGGATCTTGGTAAATCACGCGCACTCCTCTCAAAGGGTGGAGGAGGCACGGGAGCAGGCCGACACACCCCGGCCCCAGCCTGACTGACCGGGGAGGGGCAGCGTAAATCCCCTGCAGACACCGCCACCGTCGCACGGCTCCGCAGCGACCCGGCAATCGTTCCTGCCCTGTCCTCTCCCCACTCTTCAAAGCCCCCAAGATCAATGCAGATGCGTGCCTTCTGCACGGCCCTTCCTATCTACGAAGAGCCGGGCCGGGGTCGGCTAATAAGAACGAGACCACAGGCTCCCCAAACGCAGTTGGGGTTTGCTCGCCCAGACCAGGACTCGCGGACCGGTGCGGCGGGAACCAACCGCGGGAACCGCCCAGGCGCTCCCGCCCTCCCCATCCCCGAGGCGCCCCCGGGACCGCGCCGCCGCCTTCCGCCCAGCCCCGCAGCCCTGCGGCCTCTTCCCTGCCGCCTCCAAAGCTCTTGGCCTCCACACAGCGCCTCCCCGCGCCCGCCCGCACGCTGCCCGAGGCCGACCGACTCTCGCTCGGCTCCACACTCAGTTCACGCGCCTCAGTTCATCGGTCAACGGTTCCGGTGTCCGAAGAGCGGCTCAAAGAGACCCCACCCCCACCCCCCCTACATGCACACACAGCCCGGGGACCGCACAGCGAGGCCTACTCGGTACCTGCCCGACTGTGGACCCCGAGGCTCAAGGCTCTGTCGCCGCCTCCCGAGGTGCTGAGTCCCGCTCAGGATCCCGGCGGCGCGGTGCTTGCGTTCACGAGCTTTTCACGTGAGCGTGAGCGCGTCTCTCCCTCGGGCCGGACCGGGTCTGGAAAGCGCCGGCACCGCACGGGGCCCGGTCTCGTACGTACGGCCTGCGTCAGACCGGATCCCACGGCGGACCGCGTCGACGTCAACCGGGTCCCACCGCAAACCGGTTCCCAGGCCAGACGGGAGTCCCACGCCAGACTGGGTCCTCCGTCACACGGGGTCCCCCTTCAAACGGGTTCCCACATCGGGCAGGTTCCCACATCGCACTGAGTGGACGTCAGACGGGGACCTACCCCACACGGCACCCCCCACCCCGCCCCACCCCTGCAAACCTGTTCCCACGGCAAACTGTGTCTCGGGTCAGACTGGGTCCCGCCCCAGATAGGTTCCCGTCTCCGACTGGGGCCCAGTCAACTGCTCCGCCATCACTCTGGGTGCCATAAACGGGACTCGAACCGGGTTCAGACCGTGTCCAACATAAAAAGCGGACTAGAGTCCAGGTGAAGTGGATCCAGGGCGTCTGGGGGGCTCAGCCGGTGAAGCGTCTGCCTTCGGCTCAGGTCATGACCTCGGGGTCCTGGGATGGAGCCCCACACAGGCTCCCAGCTAGGTGGGAAGCCTGCTTCTCCCCCTCCCACTCCCCCTGCTTTGTGCTCCTTCTCTCCCCATGTCTCTCTCTGCCTAATAAATAAATAAAATCTTAAAAAAAAAAAAATGGACTGGATCCAGGTCAGACTGGGTCCAACTTAAGCTGGACCGGGTCCAGCGGGAGGCCTCAGGTGAATAAAATTGTGTTTCCAGACTGCACAACTAAGTTAACCTAAACGAAGTTAATCTTGAATTACTGGGGCCACCGTGGAGAACTCTGAACCTCGTATATAAGCTTATCCATGTATGACGTGCCCTAGAGAAAAGAGGGTCTCAGCCAGGCACTAACTAGAAAGGGTGAAAGGGAAATTGTCTTCCCGCCTCTGCAGTTTCTGGTGGCCTGGATGACATCTGCTGGGACAGTCCACGGAGTCCCGAGTCTGCAGCCCGGGATCCTGGGAAAACTGGCTGAAGTCGGCAGACGGTGACATCCTTCCCTTGCCTGGTCTAGAGAAGAAGGTAAAATTGCGCCTTGTCTCTTCCAAGTGCAGAATGGCCGGAAAAAAAAAAAAAAAAAAAAATCTGTAGAAATTACATCTTGGAATGTGACTTGTGAATTTGCTTTTATGGAACCCATCTGTTGTGGCGCTTGCCTTCCTGTTTGTCTCACCTTTGTGTCCTGAGAACTTGGACTGGCAACTGTGAAGTCAGGGAGTCCCCAGAATGTGGTCAGACAGAAATGCGGGTTGTACTCCAGGGACAGATACCGTCCTGTTGCTAGGTCTCGGGAGGATTGTCTTTCTTCTGGTTACTTTTGGGCGTGGCTCTGGGCAGTGGGAGGGTTGTATGTTCTGGACCCTCTTTGGGGATGGCTCTTGTGTTTACATGGTTGTTTAATAGTATCAGGAATATTTACTGTTTGTCCTGCTGAAACCTAACAAAATATTTGAAAAAATTTTTTTTCTAGTTGCTCTATAGCCAAAAGTTGGCCAACCTGGAAGCTGATATTCAGAGCCTGATAGTGATTTTTTTTTTTTTTTTTTAGGCCTCCTTCTGTAAGCTAGAATGAAACTGTGTAACAGGGGTAAACATAGGGATGAGGGATAATAACAAACTCTGAAGCCTTTGTGGAACAATTTACCAAACAAGTCCAGAGACACGCAGTTCTAAGTATAGAATGTAGGAATCTTTTGATTTCCATCTTCTCCCTGCTATAAAGAAGCAAACTGAAAATAATGTTGTTTCCAGGCGCCTGGGTGGGCTCAGTCCATCAAGCGTCTGACTCTTGGTATCAGCTCAGGACATGATCTCAGGGGCAGGGCATTGAGCCTCCAGCACTGGACTCCATGCTCAGGAGAGAGTCGGCCTGAGATACTCTCTCTCCCTCTCCTTCTGCCTTGCGCAGACACCAAGATGCTGCGACAGCAGCAGGAGGTTTACTGAATGCAAGGCAAAGGAGAGATAAAGCAGGGAACGGCATGGTCCTGTGGCTCTGACAACTAGAAACCTAGCCTCAGGCTGCCCTACAGATCTCAGAAATCTTAGCCAGACAAGCCGATGGAGAATCAGAGCAAAGAACTTTGGGCAGAAAAGGTCCGAGCCTCCTGCTGTGCTCTGTCATTGGTTGGATGCAGACCGGGAGGCAGGGCTTCCTGGTAGGATAGATCCCAATCACCTACATACACATGTGACACGTACCAGATTTTGGTGAACAAAATTTACTTACTATACATTTTAAAAGTATCAAATTTGGTTTTTGTACCATTTACACACATATACAGACATAAGTAATGTGCTGCTACCCCTCGGAAAATTTGTTATTTAAACTGTAACCCCTGGAGGATTTTACTAGTCACCAAGCACGTTTAGATATGGCCTTAAGAAATACATATACTGGCAATGGGTCTTTGGGGAGAAGGACGATGTACGACCGTGAAGCTGGGCAGCTGGGGATGCCCGGCTCGCTCAGGGCAGAACACCGCCCCTTCACCGAAGCTGGGCAGCCGGGAACTCCCGGCCCGCCCAGGGCGAACGCCGCCTGATTCGGGGAAGCCGAGCACCCGGGAATGCCCGGTCAGCTCAGGGTGGAATGAAAACCGCCTGCTTCCCTTATCCATTATCGCTCCTCTCTCATCCCAGAAGCGCCCGTCGTTAGTTAGATGAGTCCTTTGAATGTGCTTGTTTAACTATAAACTTGATCCTCCTCCTCGCTCGTCTGCAAGACGTGACTAACGTTTGACCTTCATCAGTCCTCCTATTGGCTATTGTTTCTATCCAATAAAAGTGAGACTGTGGAGTTGCTCCTGCAGCAGTCCTTTTCGACTGTGGTCCTCTGCTCCCAGTCTCTGGCAGCTGACTTGTTTGTGCCTAATTCTTCTCTCCTCGCCGACTGGAAGCGGCAGTAATGTGTATGCATATTTACAGAGCTTCTACTCCCTTCTTTAGACTATGTGTTTTTTTTCCATCAGTTTCATTTACCTCCAGTATCCCTAGAGTAAATCTAAGTGATTTTATCAAAAGTATATACAAATTGTTCATATTTTCTTTATTTTCACATCTGAGAAAGTCTTTCTGTTGCTTTTGCTCATGAATGACATATTATGGGATCTTTGAATCTTGTCTTTTACTGCTCTAAACTGTAGAATTCAAAATTATATCTTATTCAAAATTATATCTTAAAGATTCTTTTAAATTTATTTATTTGAAGAGAGAGAGCGATCACAAGTAGGCAGGGCAGCAGGCAGAGAGAGAGGGGGAAGCAGGCTCCCCGCTGAGCAGAGGGCCAGATGCAGGACTCCATCCCAGGACCCTGAGATCATGACCTGAGCTGAAGGCCGAAGCTTAACCCACTGGGCTACCCCGGTGCCCCCCAAAATTACATGTTAACGTTAAGTGATACTAAGGAGGAAGGGCTTACATTTGTTCCTTTGTACATAACCTAAGTTTTCTGCTTGAATATGTTGAGAAACTTTTTAAGTCCTTGAAATGCAAACATTTTGTCAGTATACACTTGTGTGTGAGCCCTATTCTTTTTTTCAGTAGTTTATTTAATTTATTTATTTATTATTAATTATTTTTATTAACATATAATGTATTATTTGCCCCAGGGGTACAAGTTTGTGAATCATCAGGCTTACACACTTCACAGCACTCACCATTCCCATGCCCTCCCCAGTGTCCATAACCCAACCACCCTCTCCACACTTCCCTCCCCCCAGCAATCCACAGTTAGTTTTGTAAGATTAAGAGTCTCTTATGGTTTGTCTCCCTCCTGATCCTATCTTGTTTCATTTTTTCCTTCCCTACCCCCTAACCCCCCTACTCTGCCTCTCAAATTCCTCATATCAGGGAGACCATATGATAATTGTCTTTCTCTGATTGACTTATTTTACTCCACATAATACCCTCTAGTTCCATCCACGTCACTGCAAATGGCAAGATTTCATTTCTTTTGATGGCTGCATAGTATTCCATTATATATCTATATATATAGATACACCACATCTTCTTTATCCATTCATCTGTTGATGGACATCTATGTTATTTCCATGGTTTGGCTATTCTGGACATCGCTGCTATAAACATTCAGGTGCACATGCCCCTTCAGATCACTACATTTGTATCTTTAGGGTAAATACCCAGTAGTGCGATTGCTGGGTCGTAGGGTAGCTCTATTTTCAACTTTTTGAGGAAAATCCGTGCTGTTTTCCAGAGTGGCTACCCCAGCCTGCGTTCCCACCAACAGTGTAGGCGGGTTACCCTTTCTCTGCATTGTCACCAACATCTGTTGTTTCCTGACTTGTAAATTTTAAACATTCTGGCTGGTGTGAAAGTGGTATCACATTGTGGTTTTGATTTGTATTTCCATAATGCGGAGTTTTCATGTGTCTATTGGCCATCTGGTTGTCTTCTTTGCAGAAATGTCTGTTCATGTCCTCTGCCAATTTCTTGATTGGATTATTTGTTCTTTGGGTATTGAGTTTTCTAAGTTCTTTATAGATTTTGGATACTACCCCTTTATCTGATATGTCATTTATGAATATCTTCTCCCATTCTGTCAGCTGTCTTTTGGTTTTGTTGACTGTTTGCTTTGCTGTGTAAAATCTTTTGATCTTGATGAAGTCCCAATGGTTCATTTTTGCCCTTGCTTCCTTGCCTTTGACAATGTTTCTAGGAAGAAGTTGCTGTGGCTGAGGTCAAAGACGTTGCTGCCTGTGTTCTCCTCAAGGATTTTGATGGATTCCTATTTCACATTGAGATGTTTCACCCATTTTGAGTCTATTTTCGTGTGTGCTGTAAGGAAATGGTCCGGTTTCATTCTTCTGCATGTGGCTGTCCAATTTTCCAACACCATTTGTTCAAGAGACTGTCTTTTTTCCATTGGACATTCTTTCTTGCTTTGTCAAACATTAGTTGACCACACAGTTGAGGGTCTATTTATGGGTTCTCCATTCTGTTGCATTGATCTATGTATCTGTTTTTGTGCCAGTACTGTCTTGATGATTACAGCTTTGTAGTAGATCTTGACGTCTGGAATTGTGATGCCACCAACTTTGGCTTTCTTTTTCAACATTCCTCTGACTATTCAGGGTCTTTTCTGGTTACATATACATTTTAGGATTATTTGTTCCATTTCTTTGAAAAAAATGGATGGTATTTTGATAAGGATCACATTAAATGTGTAGATTGCTTAAAGTAGCATAGACATTTCACAATATTTGTTCTTCAAATCCATGAACATGGAACTTTTCCATTTCTTTGTGTCTTCCTCAATTTCTTTCATGAGTTTTATTCCTAGGTATTTTATGGTTTGGGGAGCAATTTTAAGTGGGATTAACTCCTTAATTTCTGTTTCTTCTGTCTTTCTGTTGGTGTATAGAAATCAACTGATTCCTATGCATTGATTTTATATTCTGACACTTTACTGAATTCCTGTATGAGTTCTAGCAGTTTTGGAGTGGAGTTTTTTGGGGTTTTTCCATATAAAGTATCACATCATCTGCAAAGAGTGAGAGTTTGACTTCTTCTTTGCCAATTTGGATGCCTTTTATTTCTTTTTATTGTCTGAATGCTGAAGCTAGGACTTCTAGTACTATGTTGAATAGCAGTGGTGATAGTGGACATCCCTGTTGTGTTCCTGACCTTAGGGGAAAAGCTCTCAGTTTTTCCCCATTGAGAATGATATTCACTGTGGGTTTTTCATAGATGGCTTTGATGATATTGAGGTACGTACCTTTGATCCCTACACTCCAAAGAGTTTTGATCAAGAAAGAATGTTGTACTTTGTCAAATACTTTTCCAACATCTATTAAGATTATCATATGATTCTTGTTCTTTTATTAATGTATTGTATCACATTGATTGATTTGCAGATGTTGAACCAACCTTGCAGCCCAGGAATCAATCCCACTTAGTTGTGGTGAATAATCCTTTTAATGTACTGTTGAATCCCATTGGCTAGTATTTTGGTGAGAATTTTCACATCTGTGTTCATCAAGGATATTGGTCTGTGATTGTCCTTTTTGGTGGGGTCTTTGTCCGGTTTTGAGATCAAGGTAATGCTAGCCTCATAAAATGAGTTTGGAAAATTTCCTTTCATTTCTATTTTTTGGAACAGTTTCAGGAGAATAGGAATTAATTCTTCTTTAAATGGTAGAGTTCCGCAGGGAAGCTGTCTGGCCCTGGGCCATTGTTTGTTGTGAGATTTTTGATGACTGCTTCAGTCTCCTTACTGGTTATAGGTCTGTTCATGTTTCTGTTTCTTCCTGGTTCAGTTTTGGTAGTTCATACTTCTCTAGGAATGCATCCATTTCTTCCAGATTGTCAAATTTGCTGGCATATAGTTGCTTGTAATATGTTCTTAAAATTGTTTGTATTTCTTTGGTGTTGGTTATGATCTCTTCTCTTTCATTTTGATTTTATTTATTTGGGTCCTTTCTCTTTTCTTTTTGATAAGTCTGGCCAGGGGGTTATCTATCTTATTAATTCTTTCAAAGAACTAGCTCCTAGTTTTGTTGATCTGTCTACTATTCTTTTGGTTTCTATTTCATTGATTTCTGCTCTAATCTTTATGATTTCTCTTCTTCTGCTGGATTTAAGCTTTCTTTGCTCTTCTTTCTCCAGCTCTTTTAGGTGGAGGGTTAGGTTGTATACTTGAGAACTTTCTTATTTCTTGAGAAAGGCTTGTATCGCTATATACTTTACTTCAGGACTATCATTACTGTGTCCCACAGATTTTGAACAGTTGTGTTTTCATTTTTATTTATTTCCACGAATATTTTCATTTCTTCTTTAATTTCCTAATTGATCCATTCATTCCTTAGTTAGATGCTCCTTAGTCTCCATGTATTTGAGTTCTTTTCAACTTTCCTCTTGTGATTGAATTGTAGCTTCAGAGCATTGTGGTCGAAAATATGCAGGGAATGGTCCCAGTCTTTTGGTACTGGTTGAGACCTGATTTGTGTCCCAGGACGTGATCTATTCTGGAGAATATTCCATGTGCACTACAGAAGAATGTGTATTCTGTTGCTTTGGGATGGAATGTTCTGAATATATCTGTGATGTCCATCTGGTCCAGTGTGTCATTTAAAGCCTTTGTTTCCTTGTTGATCTTTTGCTTGGATGATCTATCCATTTCATTGAGGGGGGTGTTAAAGTCCCCTACTATTATTGTATTTTTGTTGATGTGTTTCTTTGATTTTGTTATAAATTGGTTTATATAGTTAGCTGCTCCCATGTTAGGAGCATGTTCATTGTTAGATCTTCTTATTGGGCAGACCCTTTAAGTATGATATAGTGTCCTTCCTCATCTCTTATTGTAGCCTGGCTTAAAATCTATTTTATCCGATATAAGGATTTCCACCCAGGCTTTCTTTTGATGTCCATTAGCATGATAAATTGTTTTCCATCCCCTCACTTTAAATCTGGAGGTGTCTTTGAGTCTAAAATGAGTTTTTTGTAGACAGCATATCAATAGGTTTTGGGTATTTATCCATTCTGATACCCTGTGTCTTTTGATTGAGGTATTTAACCCATTTACATTTAGGGTGACTATTGAAAAATATGAATTTATTGCCTTTTTATTGCCTGTGAGGTGATTGTTACTGTGTATTGTCTCTGTTCCTTTCTAGTCTACTACTTTTAGGCTCTCTCTTTGCTTAGAGGACCCCTTTCAGTATTTCCTGTAGGGCTGATTTGGTGTTTGCAAATTCTTTTCATTTTTGTTTGTCCTGGAAGCTTCTTATCTCTCCTAATATTTTCAATGATAGCTTACCTGGATATAGTATTCTTGGATACATATTTTTCTCATGTAGTCCTCTGAATATTTCATGCCAGTTCTTTCTGGCCTGCCAGGTCTTTGTGGATAAATCTGCTGTCAACCTAATATTTCTGCGATTGTATGTTACAGACTTCTTGTCCTGAGCTGCTTTCAGGATTTTCTCTTTGTCACTAAGCTTTGTAAGTTTTACTATTAGATGATGGGGCGTGGACCTATTTTTACTGATTTTGAGGAGGGTTTTCTGTGCCTCCTGGATTTTGATGCTTGTTGCCTTTGCCATATTAGGGAAATTCTCTACTGTAATTAGTTCTAATATACCTTCTGCCCCTCTCTCTCTTTCTTTTTCTTCTGGAACCCCAATTATTCTAATATTGTTTTGTCTTATGGTATCATTTATCTCTCTTAAATTCTCCCTTTATGGCCCAGTAGTTGTTTGTTTCTCTTTTGCTCAGCTTCTTTATTCTCTGTCATTTGGACTTCTATATCACTAATTCTCTCTTCTGCCTCATTTATCCTAGCAATAAGAGCCTCCATTTTTTATTGCACCTCTTTAATAGCTTTTTTGAGTTCAACTTGGTTAGATTTTAGTTCTTTTATTTCTCCAGAAAGAGATTTTATTTATCCATAAATGTTTCTCTAATATCTCCCATGCCTTTTTGAGCCCAGCTAACACCTTGAGAATCATCGTTCTGAACTCTAGTTCTGACATATTACCAATGTCCATATCAGTTAGGTTCCTAGCCTTCAGTACTGCCTCTTGTTCCTTTTTTGTGGTAAGTTTTTCCACCTTGTCCTTTTATCCAGATAAGAATATATGAACAAGAAAATAATATACTAAGTGGGTGGCAAAGACCCCAGAAAAATGTACACTAACCAAATCATAAGAGATCCAAAACTGAGGGGACAGGATGGGGGAAAAAAGAAATAAAAATTAAAAATTGAAAATTAAAAATAATATATATTTTATATATTATATCTATATATTATATATTTTATATATTATATATTTATTTATATTTATTATATATTGTGCATAATTTATATATAATTATATATTTATTTATATGTATTTATTATATATTATAATATATATTATATATTATGATATAATATACAATAAATTATATATATATAATATATATTTATATAAATATGGTGAATATAACAGAGCCACCACTTGATTTTGGGTGTATTTTGGTCTCTTAGAAGAAACTACCTCCCAAAATTTTAAAGAAATAAAAACTTATATATATATACAAAAATAAGGGTAAACATGATGAAGAGATGGAACGTGACTATAAAGATGAAATTTTTTTTTTAAATTTTAAAAAAGGAATTGAGAAGATAAATTGGATGGAAAAAGGAGAAAAAAAAGAGGAGGGAATGTGCTCAGGCTGGAAACAAGAACAAAGCTCTGTGCTAGATTGATCTATTAGAAGAAATTGTATCCCAATTTTTTTTAGAAAAAAAAAGAAAAAACCTATATGGATACCAAAAATAAGGTTAAATACAATGATGGGATAAAATGCGACTATAGCAATGAATGTTTAAAGAGGTTTATTTTATTTTATTTTATTTTATTTTATTTTTAGAAAGGTCTTGTTAAGATAAACTAGTTAAAAAAAATTAAAAGAGGAAAAGTTAAAAAAATAAAATAAGAAAAAAATTTTTGTTTTAAATTTAACTTTTCAAGACTAAAGGATCATGGGGGAAAAACCATGAATTCTATGCATCGCTTTCCCCTAGCTCTGGAATTCCGCTGTTCTCTGATCTGTGAGCTTCTTCTTCATTGGCTGGATGTTCTTGCTGATCTTCTGTGGGAGGAACCTTGCTGTGACTCTCAAATGCCTTTGCCAGAAGCAGAACTGCACCACCCTTGCCAGGGCCTGGGCTAAGTAATCTGCTTGGATTTGCTCTTGGAGCTTTTGTTCCCTGCTTTCCATAGAGCTCTGGAAGGCAGGAATGAAAATAGCAGCCTCCCAATCTCTGGCCCATAGGAACCTCAGTGCACCTTCAGAGAAAAGGTGTCAATCACTCCCATCTCCCTGGCCTCAGGCCTCACTCCAAGCACACCTGGCCTGGCTCTGGCGCACGGCCCCGTTTGGAGTCTCCAAACCCAGAAGATTCCTGATGCCCTGCTCCTCCTATAGAAGGAAGTTGAGTCTCCCTGGATCTGCCACTTGAGGCATCCCTGCTCGAAGAGCAGTGGTCCAACTGTGCCTTGGATCACAGTTTAAGGTAACCCTGCCATGAAAACTCACTCTTCAGCTCTGTCTCTGTAGTCAGCTTCCCTGCTCTGATACCTGGCAGCTCTGCTGCACTCTGATACCCCCGATCTTTCTGTGACCCCACAGGACCTGAAATCACACTGTCTCTGCAAGGGATCCACTGCTGCTTAGCCTCTGAAGCAATGTCCCTCAGTGGAGCAGATTTCTAAAAGTTCTGATTTTGTGCTCCGCTGCTCTGCTGCTTGCTGGGGGCTAGCTCCTTCCCCCGCAGTCTATCTTCCCATCACTTTGGATTCACTTCTCCGCAGGCCCTACCTTTCAGAAAGTGGCCAATTTTCTGTTACTAGAATTGCTGCTCTTCTTCTCTTCTATCTCCTCTTGAGTTTGTAGGTGTTCAGAATGGTTTGATAAACTATCTAGCTGAACTCCTGGGATCTGATGTCGTTTCGGTCTGCTACTCCTCCGCCATCTTGCCTCTCCCTCAGCCCTATTCTTTTTAGTATGTTTTTCAGCTTAATCTTAACTGGAAATATGAGTCATTATTTATAAATTTGGACCTCATTTTGAAGCAGGAAATATTTCTTTTATATCTCCAATAATCCAATAATCACTTCTGTACTCATTATTTAGTTCTTTTACCCAGAGGCAAAGGCACTGGGGCTATTACATTTTTATCTGAAAATAGACTGGACATAATACCTTTTTGCTTCTTGGTATCAGTTTAAAAGTTCTAAAAGCTGTTCTGCTAGTCATTGTAGTAAGACTCACTTTTATAGCATCATCTTGAAATTTGTCACCCCATTCCTTTACTTCTGTTTCTTACCCAGTCTCAAGTACTCTTCTGGGAAGCAAAAAGAGGTCTCTTAATCATCTGTATTTTATTAAGTGTCTAATAGACTATAGGAGAAAGCCAATGTTCTGCTTTCCCAGCATTTCAGCTGAGTACCAGAATTTGGGGCCAAATTACAGCAAATCCTTTTTTAATAGAAAAAAAAGAAAAAGAAGAAAAGAAAAGAAACCTCAGGAATTCTATCATATCCTAAACAAAGCAAACAAATTTGGGTGTTTAGTCTTATCCAAAAGATTCTGTCACTATAAACCAAGTGCAACTCAATGTATCTCAAAGAAGATGAAGGGCTAAGTCAATGCGGCTGTAATTTGAGCCTTAACAGTTCTAGGGAGTCTCCCCTTTTCTAACCTGAGATTTAGACAACTGAACTATCTCCCATTATGGATTTATTTGCTTCTTTTATTTCTTTGGTTAAAAAATGAGTCACTATAACTCAAAACACTGCAAGAATCTACTTTTAAAAGAACATTAAAACTGCTTGATTGATTCGGTGGGATCTTGGAAACTCTGTTTTGTCCTCTGAAAATTATGAAGGCCTTTATTCAATTCTGGACAATTAATGGAGGATGTTACAAAGGCAATCTCAGCTTCAACTTTTCATTCTGAAAACCCTCACCCTTGCTCCTCATCCCTTCCTAACTAGCCCCCTCCAAATGCTCCTAAAAGACACCTAAGAAGACTGAACAACCAAGGCTTCACATGCAACATACCTAATCAGAGCAGAACGCAATGAGAACAGGACTTTCTGTATTGAAGATAGTACTCACTCACTTATTCACCTACACCGAGCATTTATTGAGTGCCTAGTATGTTTATTCGCTACTCCAAATGCTCACAATACAAGGACGAACAAGACCGAGACCCTGGAGGACAATCTAAATATTCTATGATCACAATTACGATAAAGAGGAGGAAGAAGGAAGCAGAAGGAGAAGGGAGGTAGCATTATCCCCATTTTACAGATGACAGAACTGAGGCATGGAGAGCTAAAGGAGCATATCCAAGCAAACAACATTTGAAATTAGCAGGACCAAAATTCTAAGTCTTGAGTTGGGCTTTACCATACACAGTCATAACTCTGTGCTCTACTATCTCAATAGGATACTGAACAAACAAATTAGAAAAGGAATTCATCATAACCACATTTTCCCCTTTATTTAGCTGGAGTCGCCATCTTCATATCAATCATGTAGTACAAGCCTAGTGTGCTAAGTAGGTGACTGGACATTCTCGACCACCGGGAGAATAGTGGGTCATCTCTGCGGTGTAATTACAGTAATGCCAACTTTCACTCTCCAAAATATACCCATTTGGGTAGTAGATTATATAGTCATCCTAGCATTAAGAGAGCCACATTCAAAATATGGTGGAAAGACAATGAGAGAACAACTAATTTTCCATGGGGGGAAGGGTCTGGTGCTCCACATGACTTTATTTTATGGTTTATAAGAAATCACTGTTTTGTATGTCACCTGCTAACCAAATCATCCTGCATTCATGTACTGGCAGGCCAAGAAATATCCAAAAAAGATGTCAGAAAACTTGTCTAATGCATGAATTGGGCCCTTCTTATTAAATTGAACAATTCCAGGGGTGCTTGGGTGTCTCCATCAACAACCTCTGGTCATGATCACAGAGTTCTGGGATGGAGCCCCTGCATCAGGGTCCCTTTTCAGCAGAGAACGTTTCTCCCTCTCCCACTCTCCCTGCTTGTTCTCTCTCTCTTTCTTTCAAATAAATAAATAAAATTTAGGAAAAAATTAAAAAGTAAATAAAATGAACAATTCCAAAAATACATTTTTGAATACTTATGTATGTATTAAGTATGTATGTATTATTATGTATGTATTGTATGTATGTATTATTATGTAAGTATGTATGTATTAAGTATGTAAGTATGTATTACGTATGTATTAAGTATTTTTAAATACTTATAGTATGGTCCAGACACCATACTAATGGCACATGGATGAGGAGGTCATTGTCTTTCTCTCTCTTTTTTTAAAATATTTTATTTATTTATTTGACAGACAGAGATCACAAGTAGGCAGAGAGGCAGGCAGAGAGAGAGAGGAAGGGAAGCAGGCTCCCCACTGGGTGGAGATCCTGATGGAAGGCTCGATCCCAGGACCCTGGGATCATGACCCGAGTTGAAGGCAGAGTCTTTAACCCACTGAGCTACCCAGGCACCCCAGTCATCATCTCTTAAACTAGACTGTAAACACCTTACATGCAGAGACCAAAACATACAAAAATATGACACAGTAAGTAGAAAGATAAAGTACGTACAGAAAGTTAAGTGAGAAGAGGTACTTGTTCCAAGCTGGGCATTCAGAGAGGTCTCCTGGAGGAAACAATTGAAGGAATTCTTAAGGATCAATAAGAATGAAGGCAAATAAATAATAGATTATTTCAGATAGTTTAATTAAGTTTAAATTTTAAGTTTAAAAAGTGAAAAGGTCAACAATTGGAATGGGCTTAAGGCAGAGAGAACATTCACCCAGACACCATCAGACACAAATTTTGCTCCCCTCTGCAAAACAACAGGATTCCGTCCCAAAGAACTAGATGCTAAATCTAGTGAGATGATAAATGTTTAAGTGAGCGAGGTCCTAGGCGCACCCAGATGATTACAGTGTGGAACCTGCTCTTAAGGAAAACCGTGTTATAGGGGGAGTCACTCACTAATTAAAAAGAAGTATTTGATGACTTAAACTATGTTCCCCTAACTTGGGAGAATGGCTCTCTTTATTTCATGCTGTGGTTTCAACTCAAAGTGTTTAATAGTATGTGAAAATATGCCTGATTCCTTGCTTCCCGTGGTCTACCTGACAACCCACAGAAAACGTGATCCCCTTGCTCAGCTGGACACTGTAAGCCCACCTACCAGGTATCTTTCCATATTAGTTTCAACATCTTTTAAGGGCAAGTAACAAGTCGCTGATGCTTTCCTGAATTTTCAAGTTACCCTACTTTCCTCATTTACCAACATTAAGTATCACTAATTGTGTAAGTGGCTTAGTTTGGGAATGATTAGTTCTGAATAAGGCTATATTGATCACAGCCTTGTTTCAAGATGTTACACATCTCCTCGTGGGTAGGCAAGAGGACCAACCCTCCACCCCGTTTATTTTCTGGCTCACAGTTTTACGTCACCGCAGTGTCTTTCCAACTGTTTTACAACAAGTCCAATGTTCTTAGAAGCACATTATTGGAGTTGGGTAATGAGAAGAGCATGACGGGATGGTGGAGAAATTGGTCTCTGTTGACCTCTGCTTCTGTGAGAACAGCTTCCTTTTATCTGCTTCCTAACACTGGGGTTCTACACAACTTTTTACTTTTTAAAATTCTGAAGACCAAAACACAAATTCAAAACTGTGGTCCTAGTCGAGTTGAGCCTAGTTCTCCCCTGTCAACACACCTGCTTTCTATAATAGAGCTACCCTTTCTTTTTTTTTTTTTTTTTAAGATTTTATTTGTTTATTCATTTGACAGGCAGAGATCACAGGGAGGCAGAGAGGCATGAGAGAGAGAGAGAGAGGGAAGCAGGCTCCCTGCTGAGCAGAGAACCCGATGCGGCACTCGATCCCAGGACCCTGAGATCATGACCCGAGCCGAAGGCAGCCGCCTAACCCACTGAGCCACCCAGGCACCCCAGAGCTACCCTTTCATTGGCTTCTTCCTAGTGGTGAAATCACTTTAGGGTGTTATTTTAAGTATTTCTGTTGTATTTACATTGGTATGTCTGGGTCTTCAGTTTATCTCTGCTGGACATGACTTTTTTCATTCTAATACATTTTAAGTCTAGTTCTTTATGTTTAGTGGTTGCAGAAAAATCCTCAACTGCATAAAAACAAAGGAATTAATTTAAGAAGGAAAATGTTAAGGTAAAAGGAGGGGATGTGGGGGGGGGGTCAGGCTGAGCTCTCTTTTACCCAGGACGACTTCTTTTTTTTTTTTGACAGAGATCACAAGTAAGCAGAGAGGCAGGCAGAGAGGAAGCAAGCTCCCTACTGAGCAGAGAGCCCAATAGGACCCTGGGATCATGACCTGAGCTGAAGGCAGAGGCTTTAACCTACTGAGCCACCCAGGTGCCCCTACCCAGGACTTCTTAATGTGTTGGTTAAATTATATACCATTTTTATTTTTTTTATTTTAAAGTTTTTCATTTATTTGACAGAGAGACACAGTGAGAGAGGGAACACAAGCAGGGGGAAGGGAAGAGGAAGATGTAGACTCCCCACTGAGCAGGGACCCCAATGTGGGGCATGATCCCAGGATTCTGGGATCATGATCTGAGCCAAAGGCAGATGCTTAACACCTAACAATTGAGCCACATGGGTGCCTCTATATGCCATTATTAAATATTCAGTGGTCCATTGTATTGATCATTATTTTACTCTGGGTAGTTTGCTAAACATTTTGCTATTTTATTTAAAAGTAGGCCCTGAACTTGGTACAAAGTAGGATTTGTCTTACTCAACCATGACCATGGCAAGTCTTGCAGGCTGAATGATAAGGCGTGACACATACTGGATAGAAGTGTATCCTGTAGTGGCCTGAATGCTCAGAAGGGAATAAAAGGCTCCTTGACACAGACCTTGCCACTTGAATGCTCTAGAACAACAGTAAGTGGCAAAAACACATTACAGTCTCTGATCTTTTAAAAACTTCATCTGACCACTGAAATTGTGCTAACAAGAAAACATTCCCAAGAAAATGGTCTGTTTCCAGACTTCAGAGGCTCCGTGTGATTTTACTCCAGAGTGAGGAATAGTGGAGGGAAATTGGAAGGAGGATTCAAGAGCCTGCACTTGAGAAGCCACAAGGAAGATCAGTTAGAGAAACCTGAATCAGGCCCTCAGAGCCTTACTGACTCTTCCCACAGTTAAAGTCCCCATCCAACCCGCCTCACTGGCCCCAGGGCATATGGGAATGTTTCTCCTGGCCTTGTGGCCTCCTAAATCACAGCCTGCCACAGAATTTTGAGATTATAAAGACCCCCAGTTGGGGCACCTAGGCAGCTCAGTCTGTTAAGCATCTGCCTTTGGCTCGGCTCTTGATCCCGGAGTCCCAGGATTGGTGGATCACGCTCCCTGCTCAGCGGGGAGTCTGCTTCTCCCTCTGCCGCTCCCCCACTGGTGCTCTCACTCTCACTCTCTCTCAAATCAATAAAATCTTCAAAATAAATAAAGCCCACGAATGCCAGCATTTTTACAACTTCTGAACTCAGTTTTGTCTGATTCATCATTAAGAACACCCTTTCTCCTATGACATTAAGGAAAAAACTCTCAACTATAAAAAAAATCAAGCCGATCTCCAATGGCTCTGGTTTTAGGAAGGGTTAAAGGTGGGATGTCTCGGGGTTGAAAGGGGTGCCTACTGTTGACTTCCCACTCAGCCTCTTGGTGAAGAGGTTACAAAGACAGACCTAATTCCAAATCTGATGGGAGGAGAAAAGAAAACAAAACAGGACCTTTTATGTTGCCGAGTATCAAGAGCAGAAGAAACTATTCAAATGAAATAAAGACAGTGCTAAGAATAAAGTTGCGTTCTTGGCCAGAGTTCTAAAATGCATGGGAAGACCTTCATCAGGATACACGGTGACTGGATCCCAGGAGCAGAGTAAGGAAGTAACAGGCACTGATATTTGTTTCTTTTCGGAAAAGAGGACACCAGTGATCCCGAGATAGGAGACCTTCTGATATTTTATTTTCAGAACAAGACAGAACCCAACCGCAGCTCCCTAAGGAGAGCCCTACTTCCCAGCACTGGGTCTGCATTAGGAGCCCTGGCATTTCCTCTTTCGCAGAGACGGCAGTCAGCACAACAATCAAGCTGTGATCGGGAGCTGAGCGCAGTAGTTAATTAAGGCTACATCTTTTATTCTCCCGGGCAATTCAGCACAGCTTGAATGCGCCCCAGAGCCAGTCTGTGGTGGGAATGTCTCCCTAGGCAGTGGGAGAATCCAGTCTCATCAGCATGACAATAGCCCCCAGGATGCACTTGGACTGATGTAATGGCCCGAGTTAGGGAGGGGGGTTGAAAGCCTTGTAGCAGAAGCCCGGAGCGTTTGCAGCTGACTGGGGCTATTTCAGTGCAAGAAATTCCTTCCCTCTTTCTTTCTTCCTTTTATAAGAGATGTTTGCTAATTGGTAGAGCTCAGAAAACAATATACCATTAAGAATCCCTTTCCTTCCTCCCCCTCCCCCACTCCCATTTTTTTTTTTAAAGTCCCCGAGTGAGTTCTTGCTTCACTGGAAATCTCAACTTTTGTTCTGTGGTTTGCATAAAATCTTCATTTTTCTTCCTCTCAAACATGGAACTTATAAACAACGATTTACCAAGAGACCCTGCAGCCAATTCTTCCGTATCAGGGTTTCCCTAATGTGCTCCCCGCCTGGTAGAATCTTGGCTGTGGTCCTGCTACAGCTCATAGGTTTTCCTTGTACCTGATACATTGATACAAAACATTTTGGAAAAGTGAGTCATGGAAAGTTAGTCTGATTTTGTATTTTTTTTTCTTTTACTTTTTTTTTCTTTTACTTTTTTTTTTTTAAATCACGAGATCCTATTTAAAGCCAGAGCGACTGAATCATTTAACGTTGACAGGGTCACGGTCAAAATGGAGGCAGTGTGAGGAAGTGCCCGTTGAGTCTGGCTACGGATGTTGTTTGGCCTTGCCACCAACTCAGAAGTGACCCAGGAAGGACACTGCCCTCCTCTCCGGCTTGTATCTCAATCTGCTCATCTGTCCAAGGGAAGGGAGGAACTCAGTGTTTTCTAAGGCCCCTCCTGAGCTGGACACTTAATGACATGCCTTCATCGACATGGGCCGTAAGTTCTGATGTGTCAGGAAATTTGCAGTGTGTTAATTCTCTAGGAGAACAAGGTGTTCATAAAAGCTCTACCCAGAGCTTTTATATTAATGCTCTTCGTCATTCTGCACAGTATTTCCAAAAGAAGCAGACCGCAAGAGATAGTTTGCGTGGAATCTGGCTCACTCGAGAGGCTGGCCACTGATGAACAGATGTAAGAGTATCATTTGCTCTAGGAGAATGTTCTTTACTTTCCAGAGCATACAGAATCCTGACCATGGGTCAGCTCTGCAGCCTGGTCTTCATTTTCTATTCTGTTCCCCTTATCTGGCATTTGTGATCTGAACATGTCTCTTAGGCGTTTCCCAAACACACATAATTTTTTTTAAAGTGGCCCGGTGGTCTGGATTTATCACTGGAATCACAGCCTGTCACTCCAGCTTCCCTCCTCACGCTCTCATCAAATCATGTGAATTGATGAGTGTTTGAAAAATGGCACCATCTTTCCCCCAGGGTGGATTTCATTTTTATAGAGCCTCTGGTCATCAGGAGGCCTGGAGGACTAGCAATTGGCTCTTCAAAGAGTCTGCGATCTCCCTAAAATTGAATATACTTTGAATATGTATATGTGTGCATATTACTGGGGAGCTTGTCTAGGACTTTGATTCAACTAACAAAGGTGGTAACAGTCATGGTCTTAAGGTAATTCATCTGAAGATTGGTACTTGGAGGAGTGGCATGTATTGTGAAGTAGAGAGACTTCAAGTCTATCTTAATGATTATCTCTTCTTTTGGCTCTTAAACACTGTGACAGCGCTCAAGATATTCTTATAAAATTCCTGCTGATAATCCGTGGAACTGACTTCAGTTCCTCATCTTATTATTTTCTGAGATTTAGCAAAAGAAAAGCAATAATAAATTCTCAGAAGCTATGAAAATGTACAGTCCCCTAAAGAAAACCTAACACCCAAGCTGCAAAAAAGCTTGCATACTGTCACTAAATAATTTCAGTTACGGGGTTATTTCAGGTGAACCAAGACTTTGTCTTTACTATTCCCATCTTCTCCCAAACCAGCAAAATTCCAGTGGATCCCTTCTCTCCCTTAGCCAGAATCCTGGTCACTTGTTCAAAAAGTATCCGGTTGAAAAGCCTCTTTGAACTTGGTATGGGGCCATTTTATTATCATTATTATAAAACTTTAGAGAAGAATGTGGCTTGCTTGATATTTTTCTCAGGCCCACGTCTGAAGTTAAGTAAAGGGATACAATACCAGTGTCTTTTTAAAGATGCCAGATTTATCATCAGCATTTGTCTTGGCAAGGAAATACACACACACACACACACACACGCAGTTACACACACATACATCCAGACAGCCATAGTGGTCTTCTCAAAAGGGAAAGAGCCTGTCCCTGTAGTTTAGACTGTTTGCAGCTGGGAGCATAATATGGTAAAATGAAGAGCATGTCCCCCCTCGCCCTCTCATGTAGCCAAAGAAATCTTTGTCCAGCCCAGGTGTTGGCTGTGTCCTCTTCACTGACATCCTGTCTTGAATTATTCAGGCTCATTCATTATGTATCCCACACAGACACAATTAAATCCTTAACTTTCCCCTCAAGAGAGCAGCAGAGCCCCCAGGGACTGGGGGACAGTAGTTCCTCCCCACAGAGAGCCGCCTGGTGGAGTTGATGGGAAAAGGCTCTGGGCTAAGGGCCTCTCTGCTCTAAAAGTCACAACCCCACTGCCCTGCCACATAATTTGACCGCCAAAGCAGCTCCCATGGAGATTTCCAGGGAAGGGGAGCTGAGGAAATACTGACCAATTCGAATTTAGTTTAAGGGTCTGCATAAATTCCTGAAAGCACTTCAAACCCACAGACATTTTATTTTGGGGACAAGCGTGCATTTGGTTCCAATAGGTAGGAAGCTGTGAATGAGCTCCAGATCTCCACCAAAGATCCTTGGCTTGGGGAGGGGCAGGGTGGCATGGAGAGTTGGCAGTCTCAGCCTTGTATCTTCTGGAGACCAACAGTGGGGTAATTACTAAGGACTCAAAAACGTGTGCTTTTATGCTACTGTTCCTTCACAGGATCTCAGACAGTGACAAGTGGCTTATACAAAAAGAACTGTTGCCAAGATGGTTCCGAGCATCTCTAGGAAATAAAATGATGAAATTATAGCCAAGCTAGGTGTGCGTTAGGGATGAGAAGGTGAGAGAGGGAATCTTTTTTCCCTTTGTGAATCCTCTTGTCCTGATTCCTTATCACTGGAGATCTAGAGTTTGCTGAAGATTTTTTTTTTAAAGATTTTATTTATTTATTTGACAGACAGACATCACAAGTAAGCAGAGAGGCAGGCAGAGAGGAGGAAGCAGGCTCCCCGCCAGACAGAGAGCCCGATGTGGGGCTGCTCGATCCCAGGACCCTGGGATCATGATCTGAGCCGAAGGCAGAGGCTTTAACTCACTGAGCCACCCAGGCGCCCCAGTTTGCTGAAGATTTTGACCAGCTCTGCGTACCAAACAAATCAGTTATATGTCACTGTCCACTCCTACTGGGAACTGACAAAAAGCAATTTGGTGGCAGTTTATAGCTTTGTGATAGGTAATGGTAGGCACCAAGAATTTCAAGGTGGGAGAATTTTAATTATTTTCCTCCTACACTCACTAATAAATCATAATGAAACTAGCTACCAAACCAAATCTGCCACACACACACACACACAGATATTAATGTATACAATTATTAGCAAGTGCACAAAAAAGCTCAAAAACAAAAAACAAGCTGTTCTTTGAGCTAAGAACATCTCAGTGTTCTATCCCTTAAAAGGATCTGGATCCACCTTCTTAAAAAGGTTTATTCAAGATAGACATGGCAACAGTCTATGGTCAGAACTCAGTTACCCTTATGGCTGGTCCCATGCCCCTATATACCCTAAATTAGTCTTTCTCAACGGAGGCATTTTGCCCCAACCCCAGGAGAACTTTATCAATGTCCAGAGGTATTTTGGGGTTGACAAAACAGAAGGGGAGGAAGGAGGATTTCTACTGGCATGTAGTGAGAAAAAAACAGGGATGTTGTTAGACATCTTACAACGCACAGGACAGACCTCAAAACAAGAAATTACCTGGGCCAGAATGTCAGTAATGCTGAGGTTGAGAACCCATGCCCAAAGCCAATGACTGGATGTAAGTCCTTTCAACCATTTACCTTTGGTTGTTAACCCTGATGTAAAGCTACTGCCTTTGCTGGATTCCTATGCCATCTAACCACAAAGGTGCAGAAGTCTTTAAGATATTTGAGCCAAGTCACATCTCTCAATTGCTCTAAGTCCATATTCCTTCCAAATATCCGTTATGCTGGCTAATCGGCTACCAATTTACAGACAGATCGGTAATTAGCTCAAGTCTGGCGTTGAGCAGAGATTGGGTGACAAACATGCTTGTAATACTCACATCCAGAGTTTGTTTTTGATGTACTCCCAGCATTCACACCGAAAGTGTGGATCTCTGATTACAATCAGAGTGACATATAGATGCAAATGTATCCGGCACATACACACACAATGTCAAAACCTATGCTAAATATTCTGAGTATGATACAGACCTCTCATAGTTGTCTCTTGGTATGTGCGGGCTAAATGACCAGATAATGAATCAGGACTCAAGCTCAGATAATTTTTTAAGTGTCTTGTTTATAGTTGCACTGCTCGTTAGAGGCTAAGCAGAGACAAATTCAGGCCAACCTACCTCCCCTAAGGAAAGTCCTGAAGGCATCTCCTTGGATGAAGATAAAACACAGTAAATCCCTACAAGTAATTTATTGTTAGAATATAAATTTAGATTCACTTTTTGTTTATACTTCAATGATCTTAAAAGTCCTTTCCCTGAAAATTATGAGTACCTATCAACTGTTAGATTCACATGTACGAATGAAATCTCCAGCTAAAACAAAAGACTCATTTTACATACTAATTTCGATAACATTTCCCTTCAAACTTCTACAAAATTCTAAGTGACTACTATACATAGAGTGTATGTTCCATGGCCCTCATTCTTTTTTTTTTTTTTTAATCCTTAATAGAGATGCCACCAAATGGTGGCATTTTCAGCAAAGAAACAAAGGAAGGATGTAAGTGAAGAACTTTTGAAAATACACAAGCTTTATTATATAAGCGTAGGCATGAAGAAAAGGAGGAGAAAATGTTCTGTTATTTGGGTGAGAAAATGGTGAATCAGAATGAACAAAGGGACGTTTTTTTCAGATGCCTTTCAGGATTCATAGGTCCAGGGTTGGGCACATCCAAGAGTGGGCTGTAGTATTGCAAGGATGCTGATGGTATTACCTAGGGTTATGACAGCATTTGACCTTATCAGAATGGAATACCTGTAAGAGGGAAAGGATGCTATTTATAACTATGCTGAGACAACAGTAAAACAGGCAAACGGGGACCCTTGGTCACTCTGTAACCCCAATTCTGGATCCACAGTTCTTGAAGGTATGTGAGTGATAGCTCCTTGACAGTAGAGGCAAACCCCCCAAACAAAGGACAGAGGCTAAGTCAGAGACCTGCAGGGAGTCCTCTGGAGAAGGGGGAACAGGACCTGGGACATTGTCAGACAGACTGCTCGTGTCCCAAGTTTGTCTTGGACTGGCTTAAATGCATCCGGGTAAAAGGACAGCACATCAGGGAAGCGGAGGATGAATACAGGATGTGCTTTCACTCTCCACCCCATCCTTAGCTACATTCATTTTTAGTAGTTTGCTTTCATTCTTTGCCTCTGATGACTTACAGTAATTCACCAAGAAAGGCCATGCTAGTTGTGAAGACAGAGGGAGATGGGTCCATTGATAGAAAACCTTTTGCAACTGAGGCTTACAAAAGTCACAGTAAATTAGATGCCATCGAAGCAGGACTTCACAGACATTGAGAGGGAGCTGGGTTGGACTCATGGAGTCATGCAGGGAAGATGTCAATTAATATTGAGTGGCATCTTGCCATGGTCGTACCTGCCTGGTTCTATTCCTGGCTCTGCCATGTCACCAGCTATATGGCATTAGATAGGAGAATACATGCTTCATGCAGTCAAGGGGTTGTGCATATTTTGTTTATGAAGGTATCCCATGTGCCTAGAACAGTACCTGGTAGAACACAGGTACACAATTTAAAAAGCTGTTAGAGGAACAATCTCCATGCTTCAGTGTCTGCATCTATATAATGAATTATTCAGAGGAGTAAATGGGTTAGTAGATGAAAAGGTCTTAGAATGGTGCTCGAAATATGCACAAAAATGGTAAGCTGTCCTTATTTATTATCAGTGCAATGTAGGAGAGGAGGAAAGTTGGAGAAATTCATGTCACTCTCTTTAAGTGGTGTTCTGAGTTCAGAATATAACAATTTCTTTTTCATTAAAAGTAGTCAAATCATAGATATGTCCAGATAAGTGATTTTACTGGAAAGCAGAAGCTAGAATAAGGAATTCTTAAGATTTCAAGCACTTGTTAGAGACATGAGAGTTTATTTGCAAGAGTTAGGTGAATCTTGGTCACAAGACGGGATTTTAGGGGAAGACTATCTAAATGTCTAAGCTGGTGACGTTCTTGGAGGCCAAGCTTGGGGCCCTGTAGAACCTGCCTGATTTAAAACAGTATCTTGACCTCATATTCTTGGCAAAACTCCTTTTCAAAGGAAAAATTTCAGTATACACAGAAACACCCCTAACGAGCTCAGGACACCTGTTAGCTATGAGTGGAGGCACTTAAAGTAACTGGCGTAGACTCTCCCACTCGGTCCACATTCTGGTCAGGCAAAATCAAACATTTAGCTTTCACTTCTGCATGACGTATCCTCCTCCACACACCTCTCAACACATGTCCATTAGCCGTAAATGGTCCCAAATGTGGGCCTTTCTGAAGTGATAACAGCAGAGCTATTAAAACAGTGACAGATCCTAAAAATATCTGCTACCCCATCCGCTCCTTCCACGGCTCCCTTCCACCCCGTTTCCTACCATCTTGAATAACTTAGCTTCTCTCATTTGCTGGTAAATTAAAACTAATCATCTTGGCTTATTTACCTTGCTTATCAAACAAAGAGTAAACATGCTGGTAAACCAAATAGCAACTAGAAAAAAGGGAAATGATCAGAGGGATGTTAATCAAATGTTATGACTCTTCTTTTCCCAAGTGGTACGCATGGATCAGAACCTAAATTGAAAGAAAAAAAAAAAAAAAAAGGAAGAAAAAAATGTCCATATCTAGTGACTTCCCCTGTGCTTTTAGAGTTATAAAATGTTTAAATTGCAGTGGTCGTTGGAATACAAAATAGCTCAGCGACCTCTCACCCATGGGTTCATTCATGTGTTAGTTCATCCTCTGTTGTTCAAGGACCTGCTATAAGCCAAGCATGTACCAAGCTTCGGGAGCATAAAGCTGAGCACAACACAAACTTGACCTCAAGAAATGGACTATTTAGAGTAGAAGTCTGCAAACTTCTTCTATAAAGGCCAGAAAGTAAACATTTTTGGCTCTACAGACCCTATGGTCTCTGTCATAGCTACTCAGACTTCCATTTTGGTGCAAAAGCAGCCATAGACAATGTAAACAAACAGGTATGACTGCTTCCAATAAAATTTTATTTATGAACCCTGACATTTGAATTTTATATAATTTTCACATGTCAAAAATAATCATTCTTTTGATTTTATTTTTCCCAATTATTTCAACATGTAAACACCAACTCACAAATTGTGCAGAACCGGGCAATAGAAATGTTTGGCCTGCAGACCATAATTCATCAATTGCTGGTCTAGAAGGGAAAAAATTTAAGAAATCACAACTTGCTCATTGGTAACCTCAGTAAGTTAAAAAAAAGTATTGTGCTTAGATGTCCATGTGGGTCGTAATTTCTACCCGAAGTGAAAAAGTAAAAGAAAGTGAAACTTCACTTAGCACTGTTGCCTTCCTACAATCATATCTTTGATACCTCAGGTGCTACTGTACCCCTCTCCACCTCCATCCCCAAGTGAGGTCCTTGTATATCAGCCAGTGGGTTTGAGATCATCCACGTGGTTAGGGACACTTGCCTCAAGACAAAGAAATCTTGAAGACGTTGGTTAATATCTGATACCATAATGAATTGGGAATATGGAGAATGTAATATGGAGAGAAATTTAATTGGCCTGGGACTTTCAGAATTTTCTTCTTGACCAAGGAATCAAAGACCTTGGGGGGAAGATCTCTAGGATAATAGGAAATGTATTCAAATCAGGATTATAAAGAAGTAGAATGTCCTTCTCAGGAGGGGGTGCAGGGATTTGGGAATAGAGAATAAGATTTGAAGTAGGTTCCAGCAGAAAATGTTTAAGGTATGTCTATCTGGAGGATAAATAAAAACTAGCCTTGGTATTTTCAGGAGCGCCTGGGTGACTCAGTGGGTTAAGCCTCTGCCTTCAGCTCAGTTCATGGTCTCAGGGTCCTGAGATTGAGCCCCGCATAGGGCTCTCTGCTCAGCAGGGAGCCTGCTTCCTTTCCTCTCTCTCTCTCTCTGTCTGCCTCTCTGCCTACTTATGATCTCTGTCAAATAAATAAATAAAATCTTTAAAAAAAAAACTACCCTTGGTATTTTCAGCAGTGATAATAGCCTAGTGATTTGTGATAATTCAGATAGTTCAGCCTTTCTAGAGTGAAGTACCTGTGATGGAAAGTGAGAGGGAGAATGGACTAGAGGCAAAGCTTGAACGGTCTTCAGTAACAAACAATCTGGACTAGAGGAGAGATCCAGGAGGGTTTCTAGCGGGAGAAAGGCATGATCAGATCAGATCTGTGTTAAAATTAATCTGTGTTAAAATTAATCTGTGTTAAAATTAATTCTGGTCACAAGGTAGAGAATAGCATCAAAGGAGAATCAGAGACATGACAATTTGCCTGAGGTCACAGAATTAATTAGAAGAAAAGAGACACACATACACACCCATGAAAGATTAAAAACAGAAGTTACTGATACCTTTTCTACAACATTCCATTGATAATTGATAGAATTGTTCTCTGTTCTCCAGCCATGATCATAAGGAAAGACCTTCAAGTAAAAGATGATAGTGTTGATTTACTGTCTATAAAACACCCACTTTGAGTAATTTCTCTAAATAGCTAAATATATTTGCCAAGAGCCCTGTCTTCTGGTACCCTCCTCCTACTTGATAACAGCATTTGATTAGGGAAAAAAAAAAGGACAGTAGTCTGCCCTCAGGTCAGACCTACTCCTGATGCCTTACACATACCAGGAAAGGTTACTGTGAAAAGTTAGGGCCCTCTAGGAAAAGTTTTTTTAATGTTAGTCATTCTTTAGTTATTGTCTGCTCCCCTCATAAATGTGCTTCTTTGTCTGCCATCTGAATTGAGGACACAGGGTTTGAAAGCTAAAGACAGAACACTGAGTATGCATCTGCCCTATGCCTTTATGCATCTTTGTTATCTTTGTTACATAAGTTCTTCTTGTATTTTCTGTCATGTAACCTTGAAGATATTGGTAAAGCTGATGACTGAATTCATTCGACTCCATCCCCTGCATTTTGCCAGGTCAGACTGGCTTGGCACGGGTATGGAGGACAGGGAGCTAGCTGTGACCTGGTGGAGGGTTCCTCTCCAAGGGATGACGGGAGACAGGAGCTACATCAGAGCAGCAGGCATGTCAGGACAACCTTATGGAAACAGAAATCTAAAGTCTGCAGCAAGAGGAGAAAGAATTTAAACCTCGGGCGTTCATCCTCAGCCCGCTAGCTGCTCCATATGAAAAGAATAAAGGAAGGAAATGTTGCCTTAAGCACAAGATAGGAAACTTTTTTTTTCTTTTTTGTAATTTTTTATTTAAATTCAATTTAACTAATATGTGTAGTGTCTTATTAGTTTCAGAGGTAGACTTTAGTGATTCATCAGTTATATAACACCCAGCACTCGTATCAAGTGCCTTCCTTAATGCCCATCCCCCAGTTACCCCATCCCCCCCCACCTTCCTCCCCTCCAACAACCCTGTGTGTTTCTTATAGTTAAGACTCTGTAAAGGTTTGCCTCCATTCCCCTATGTTCATCTATTTTGTTTCTTAAATTCCACATATGAGTGAAATCATGTGGTATTTCTCTTTCTCTGACTGATTTCACTAGGCCTAATGCCCTCTGGTTGCATCCATGGCGTTGCAAATGGCACGACTTCATTCTTTTTGATGGCTGAGTAATATTCACACACACACACACACACACACACACACACACACACACTTGGCACATCTTGTTTATCCATTCATCTGTTGGTGGACATCTGGGCTCTTTCCATATCTTGACTATTATGTACACTGCTGCTAAAAACATTGGGGTGCATGTGCTGCTTCGAATCACTATGTTTGTATCCTTTGGCTAAATACCCAATACTACAGTTGTTCGGTTGTAGGGTAGCTCTATTTTTAACTTTTTGAGGAACTTCCATACTGTTTTCCAGAGTGGCTGACCAACTTGCATTCTCACTGGCAGTATAAAAAGGTTTCCCTTTCTCTGCATCCTCACCAACATCTGTTGCTTCCTACCTTAATTTTAGCCATGCTGACCAGTGTGAAGTGGTATCTCATTGTGGTTTTGATTTGTATTTCCCTGATGCCAAGAGATATTGAGCATTTTTTCATGTGTCTATTGGCCATTTATATGTCTTCTTCGGAGAAATGTCTGTTCCTGTCTTCTGCTCACTTCTTGCCTGGCTTTCTGTTTTTTGGGTATTGAGTTTGATAAGTTCTTTATAGATTTTGATACTAGCCATTAGGAAACTTTCTTATATTTTTATAAGAAATATAGATCTGTAACATAACATGTAAGAGAATGTTCTCATGAACTTTATGGCCAGCCCCCTAGCATTCCACCCCACTAAGTTCTTGCCTATAAACTCTCCAAAAGCTGCCACCACATTTTTTTATAAGAAGCCAAAAGGAGAATCAAAAGGTGAGATGCATCTTGAGGTCTCCAACTGCTTAGTCAGGAAAGAAAGAGTTATGGAAATTCAGCATATCTTCCAGCATCTCAGCCTCATTGGAGTCCCAGTACTAGAACTTTGTG
The DNA here is from genome assembly GCF_011764305.1 of Mustela putorius furo. NCBI lineage: Eukaryota > Metazoa > Chordata > Mammalia > Carnivora > Mustelidae > Mustela > Mustela putorius. The sequence continues at coordinate 12,514,909 of NW_025421399.1, forward strand.
CATACAAAGACTACCTTGGCTTGAATAACCAGGAGCACCACTGATGGTGGATATTTTTATTCCCACTCTACAGAATGCCCATAATCACCTGGGTACTAAGTGGCAGAGTTAACATCCATCCCAGGTCTGGTTCGTTCCAAATTCTGTCTTCCAAATACTTCCAAATTCCAAATACCGTCTTCAGTTGGTCACGTTGCTTCCAACTCAACCGAAGTAAGAAGTGACAACTAATTGTATAAGAAACAGACTTGGGAACCACACAGGCAATATACTGAAGACTATCATTATTTTATGTACATAACAGGATCATGAAGGAATATCCCACCAGGAGCCCAAGAAGCTACAGTGGTCCATCAGTCATGTGGCCCATTGTTCTGCATCTCTGCTCAGAGAAATGGAAGAGTCCCCAAGGGAAGCTCCATCTGGAGGGCCACCAAGGCCAGACAACTTGAACTTTGCTTTCTCCCCCTTCTTTCACCTCACAGACACCCAGTCCCTTCCTCAGACCCAATGGAGCCTGAAGGTTTCAAATGAGCCATGGGAGGAAGGCGCATTATTAAGAAAATGGAAAATAGAGTGGATTCTGACCAAAAGGCAACTCCTCCAAATGTAGTATGTTCCAAAATAGGAACAGTTGGAATCAAAATAAGTGTGGGGAAACCTAGAAGTTTTGAAAAAAGTCTACATTTAAGAGAGGTTTGAGGCGATCAGGAATTTTCTGTTACTGCTCACTTGTGACTTACCCAGAGACATGGATGGGACTAAGAATCTAAGATTATTTTCACTCCTGTCCAGACCTTTGTTTCTCCTAGACTTTACACGTCTTGGAGACATGGGAGCGTGAACTAATCGGCATGGAATTACTTACGATAATAGTTTCCAGAGCGATTACATTACTTTTGGATTCTAAACACAGGTTTTGTTTCTAAAAGAAAACTATATTGTTTGTTTCTAATACTTGCTTTCTTTTCTTTTCTTTTTTTTTTTTTTAAACACTTGTCTGGAGTTTCTCCATGCAAGGCGGCAGTAGCAATGTTATTTTTCCTAAATAAAAAGAATCCAAAGGGCCATTTAGCAACTTATTGTGCATCAGTGTAGTCACATTGATAAATGTATAAGCCCCTACATCTCAGTGGGAAAAACAGAACATATTAGCTTGTACATAATGATGTGGTTTTCTTCTATTATCTTTTACCTGGATTACTGGCTATTTTCTAATATTCAAATAATATATTCTCTATGCAAAGGATTTAGAAAATACCAAAAATACATATAATTACTCAAGTCATATAAGTACTGCTAAAAAATTTATTTTTTTCCTTTTCTCTCTCTCACTAGAAATATTGGTAACTACATAGATCAAGATATACAGGTAGACACATTGTACATATACATAAATATTTTTATGTACTCTTTTTACTTAAACTGTCATGAATTTCATTCCTATTTTGATGAATGAACTATAATCTGTTGTATAATCTTGCATATATGAGCAATTTGAGCGTGCGTTGCTATCTGCCTCTTTGCAGACAGATTCTTTATTATAGGATCTCAGATGTCGATTGTGGAATTATAAAACACTTAAAGTTACTAATGCCTACTGCCAAAGCACACTGTTTACACTTTCAAGTGGTTTATAAAATAACCACCTCATAGCAGCCTTGACAGCATTGTTAAATAGGTAACAAAATCTTTTAATTTCAAAGGAGGTGAATATTTTAATCTGTGTTTCTTTATGACAATTCTTCCCTATTTTGAATCACAATTTGCATCTAGGGTAAGTCCTCATACTTCGGTCAATCAGAATGGATTTCACATGACACTGACCGACTACATGGACATTGGCTCCCTGGGATGTCTTCTGTTCCTCAGATCTGATTGTCTATTTTGTGAGTCGTTGCAGAGACCAAGGTCGAGCTCCTAATTTATGTTCTCTAAACACCCCAAGGCACAGAAAAGTACCATGAGGAAAAGGTATCATTATGCCCATGTGGGACAACCGACTTTGTCTGTTTCATGGCTTCGAATAGCCATTTTAACCCTTGCCGTCTGTTCTGCTGGTAGGAGCCCTAGGAGGCTGGATAGGAGGGCCTGCAGATTGTTCAATCACGCATTCACTTTATTTGCAATCTGAAATTGCAAATTTCACGCCCTAGTGCAGGAGGGACTTGGTACATGTTTGTCTGGTGACTGACTCATCACGACTCTTTCCCCCCGTTTGATCCAGACAGGGTCTGTTAGGAGAAACATATGTATGAACCAGCCACGCCATGTGAGAAGTGCTATCAGAGATTCGGGGCGCATCAGAGAAGGCTATGTGGCGCACACACTGAGGCTCATGCAAAACGGATAATGTAATAATCCAGCGACATGAGAAGGGGATTGGCTAAAGGAGCTTTCAGGCAGAAAACTCAGGATGTGCAGAGATCACCGTGTTTCAGAAGCCCCGTGCTGTTTGGGGTGAGCAGCATGTAAAGCTGCGGGTGAGAGTAAATAAAACGAAGACTGGATGGAAGCTGGAAGGGAAGACAGTGAGGAGCTGTACTCCTCACGCCAAGGAATCTGGATTTCTCCCAAAGATGACTGGGAGCCCCTAATAGATCTGAGCAGCAGGACTGAAGTTTACTCTGGCACCAGGCCACAGGGTGGGTAAGAGGGAAAAGCAGTTGGAACCTGGGGGTCAGACAGACCCGAGTTCCAGGTAAAGGTGGATCCATTAACAGACAACATGCAAAATAATAGATAGAAAGAAGCAGCTTGTCGTAGATGGGTGGGTAAGTGGACATGGCTTAGGAGAGACATAGACGGCCAGAGCAGCTTTAGACCTTGCAGTTATCTGCAAGTCATAGGGAAAGACAGCCTAACCTACCAACATCCAATGAAGCAAGACCAGTCCATCCAAGCTGGTACGACTACTGATAACTGATAATGAGAAAAGTCTACGTTTCCTACATGTTCATAGTGCTCAGAGGTGGATAATGAGATTTCAGGGATTTTTAATTATTTCCTTTTTTATTTTTATATGTATTTCATTTATATTCTAAACCATACAAATATTATTTTATAAATGTTTTTAATAGTTCTGCAACGATGTGTGTATATGATCAAAAAATGTCAGTTTTATGTAACTAAAAGTAAAGAGGAAAAGGATTATGGCTACCATTTGTAGTATCTACCTATAGGTTTTACACAATATCCAGGGTTTTATATATGTTCCTAATCCTCCTCATGACGATCCTGTGAGGAACTTGCTACCCTCAAAATAAGGAAAGAACTAGTGTAAGTGCATAGACTAGTGTGGTAGACTATAAAACCCAATTCTCTACCCCTCCCTATATCCACAGCCTGAGCAATGTAACTCTTAAGCACCTCTCACTAGGAAGTTGAGTCTGTTTCCCCACCTATTGAATTTCAGCTAGTCTTCTGACATTCTTTGGCTGAGAGAATATGGAAGGTGTGATGTGGTCACAGTTCAGAGCTTGGGCTCTGAGACCTCTACTCCCTCTCCCTCTACCCTGCCAGTAAGGCCAGGCTAGAATGCTGGATAAAGAGACTGTGTCCAGCCACATCCATCATCCCAGCCAATGGCCAACCAACTGCTCAACATCAGACATGGGAGCAAGGCCACCTTAGACCCGTGGGACTCTGGCTGACCCGCAGGCTGACCAGAAGACTCCAGAATAAGCCCAGACAGGATCAGGTGAACTGGCCCAAGTCAGCAGAACTGCCCAGCTGACCCATATGTAATGGCTGTTGTTTTGAGACACTTGGGTTGGGTGTTTCGTTACACATCACTGATGCAATAGAAAGTGGAGGAGCTGATATTTGAACCCAAGCCTAGGCTTCCCCATGTGTCTCCAAGGCCTCCTTTGTCTCCATATGGAGTTAGTGATCTCTCTGAGGCTTTATGTCTTATTCTTCTTCCCTGCCTCTCCTCCACAAGCACTTTTAACAGGAAGCACTCATTCTGTCTCCATCCAAGTTCTAGTTTGGGTCACTATATTTAAATTTGTAGACTCCTCCAGGGAAGACTTGTGTGTTTTGTTTTGTTTTGAATAATTTGTCGACATGATGAAGTTGCTGGAATGGAGAGTCTCTATGCCTTGACTCTCTCATAAAATTAGAATGAACTTAAGAATACATTTTAAGAAGATATGCCACCTTCACATATCTTATCTATATTTGTATTTATATTACTACAAGATTTTAAAAAAGTATCGTTATACTAATTTTACAGGTAAACAAAACAAACACAGATTAAGACCGGGGTAGATACAGAGCATTTGTCTGGGATCAAGCCGTGCATCAGACACCCTGTCTGCAAGCTCAGCCTGACCTGACCACCAGACCATGAAATCTAGATTCTGACCCAGAATTATTTAATCCAGCTGTGAGACTTAGGAGGCCATTTAACATGTTGGCTTTCTACTTAAAAATAACAGTCTATTTCCTATTGGATTTCAGATGCTGCTGGTTGAACCAGCACTCTTCTTTGTCCCCAGAAGAATAAAGGAAATGATCAGCCCTCAAAGAGTATAACCTCCACGAGGGCAGGCCATTGTCTGAAAGATTTTCACGGATTCCCTGGTACACAGAAAAGGCACAGAACATGAGATGAACAAGGGAGAGGTGTTAAGCATGTAACTGCTAAGTTCTTAAATGAATCGCTTAATCCTCCCACAGTCATCTTTCTTGCAAATTTCCTCACTTTACAGACGAAGCATTAAGAATCAGGGTTTTACGTCCTTTTCCTGAAGTAACTCGGAGAATGAGTGGCAGAGTTAAATGTTGAACCAAGGACTGTTAAGGTCAAAATTCATGCATTTTTTTTCTAATCACCCTTCCTTCTTCTCTAAGTAGCAGATCTGCTTGCCTGACAGAAATCCCTAGGCTTAGATTTATATATAAGTGGCCTCAAGCAGCTAGCCCTATCAGTGATTAAAAATGAGGAAACAGGCTTCAGCCAAAGCAGAATAAACATAGTAGACATTCATTTAAAAGGGACTTTCAGATTGTTAAATTTTTGAGCCATCAGAGTATGCTGCACATTAAAATGGGATTTTCTGATTTATGGCTCGATTCCACAGGGAAACAATTTTGGAGGTACCATTGCCTATGTGATTACACCAGGGAATTGGGGATCATTTCACAAAGTGCCAGAGCATGACTGTAAGGGCCAGATCATTCGCATTTTGCCTCTTGATTTGCTCTTCATCCAGGCCTTTCCTAACATAGCGTGAACACAAAGGTCAATTTCCTGCAGTCAATTTGAAAAAGGCCAACTCTCAATTAACTCTGCAAAAGGGGTCAGAGGTGACGTGGAGAAATAAAACCCACAAGTAATGTAAAACACCCATTTCAGCTCTGAGCTCAAATCGCCACTTCTAACGAAATGCTGACCAGAGCGGCTTACCGGTCGTAACGCAGGTAAATTTGCAATCTGTTGCTCAAATCGCATCATTTCTGATACCCACCTTGGGTGAAGAGAACAATAAGGGAAAAGTTGTAAGACTCACAGCTGCAGAGAGAAGGAAAAACCAGAGAAAGGGATACCAGCATAATATGCAAGCTAAATATTATTATTAAAGTAATTTTGAATTTACTAGATTCTTTCCTCCAACCTCAAATAGACATGGAAGTTTTTCCACTCATCTTTAATTGCCCTCCCACCCCCGCTGATGAGCCAACATTTCTTGTGCCAAGCGGAGGACTCTGAACCATCGAGAGTCTATCCTACCATCTCACACTGTGGAGTGGCCTCTTAAGTCCAAACCAGGCAGTGGAGAGACTCCCTGTGGTCTACCAAAATTCAATCCCAAATGCTCATTAAGCCCCTGACTATTGACATGGGACAATACTACAATACTAGGGACTCCTCAGTATGTTGTGCTCGCTAGGGAATGGTCCATTCAAACCTTCTCAAGTAAGGGACACAAAGCCCCGGGGGCATGGGGCGTCAGGAAAAGGCACCATTCCACCTTTGATACAAATCCCTGTAATCAAAACCATATTCGGCCAGCTCCGCCTTACCTCCAAACTCCCTCTAAGACGCTATAAATATTGGCAGACAATGAGTATAATTAAGGTGGAATACGTTCTCATAAATGTTTGTTTCTCTCTGCTAATTATCTTAGCGAATATTGGAAGATGGCCTGTGGTCAGTCTGGAGCACAGCAGCAGTGATCCCTAAATCCCCTCTGAAAAGCAGCTCAGAAGCATGGCACCATGACAGTGCCGGGCCCGTGTAGCCACAGCCTTGGGAAGTGTAAAAAGATGGAGGTCAGGATATGTTTCCCAGCCTTAATTGTCCAAGCATGGGCTCGGCGTAACGGTGACATGATCAAGCTTCCCCCCTCTTGCTATAAAGAAACACTGAGAGACTGTGTGCATTGTTGTCTTTCAATACCAAGGGGGGAAGTGGGCGAAAGAAAGTAAGAGTGTTCTGGCACCAGAATAATTTCTCCATTACCTCAATTAGTTCCAATGATGTGGAAAAGTTCTGTCTGGAGAAATCAAACTGAACGTAAAATCACCGAAGTGCTGGGGGTGGCGGCGGTAGGTGTTGATACAGGCATTAGTCAGCAATACTGATGGCAATGAAGTCACTCACATAGGCCTGTCGCCGGAACCCGGGCAGAGAAGCAAACTCATTAGATCACCCCCTTTAGTGAAGCATGTGGTTTTCAATGTGGCACCAACGCAGCCTGGCACCCACCACAAGATTTAGCTGTCTGCCTTTGGAAGGCACAATTTACTGAGGTGTCTGGTAAAGAAATCTGGATAAGTTATTATTATTTTCTACAGAAACATAAATAAGTCCTCTCTCTTAAGAGTCACATTAGCCCTTAGTTATGAGAGGTGGGATTTTCCTTAGGGAGGTAATGGGTTCTTTGTGGCTGTTGAGCACAAAATGGAAACAACTAAAAGGCAGAGACTATAGGAGATCTGGGCATAGCACAGGGAAGAATTCATAATGCTTGATGCTGGCCCTAAGATTCTCATGTGCGATCAATATGGAGTTCCCCGTTGGGTGGTCAGTGAAGGCTGGGTCGCATCCTGCCAGGGGTAATACAGGGCGAAGTCTTGCAACTGAAGGGGTCCTTGGATGATTTAAAATTTTCTCCAATTAAGATCCAGCTAGCAGAAAGAGATGAGAAACTAAAAGCCATTAGAAACAAAACAAAACAAAACCCCTCTAGATTCTCAAAAGATATTCTGTCATATCCAGAGTTGTATCAAAATCATTCATTTTCCTTACGTTTGGAAGAACTGATAAAAATGGAGGTGCTGTATGATGGGTTGAACACCTTGATCAGCAGTGAATTTTTCCCTCACAGTTTAACTACAACCTTCTTTGGGCACTTCTTCGATAAAAGGTTGATGAACACAGCATGCAGATGGTTGGATGGCTAGGTAGATAGGTAGGTGATAGCTAGATAGAGAGATGATGAAAGAAGGAAAGAAAGAAAAAAGGAAGGAAGGAAGGAAGGAAGGAAGGAAGGAAGGAAGGAAGGAAGGAAGAAAGAAAGAAAGAAAGAAAGAAAGAAAGAAAGAAAGAAAGAGAAAGAAAGAATATATTGTCCACTTCCTGTGTGGTCGGTGACTTTATTTTATCCACTACATAAAAGCAGACTTTGCATATTATTCCCAGTTTTTATAACTGAGGAAACTGAATCTCAAAGAACTTGAATAACTTGCCCAAAATCACACAGCTAGCAAGTGACGGAAACAGGTTTAAGATCGAGAATGGAGTCAGTCCCAGCTCCATTCAGCCTCTCGGACTGCTCTGCAAACCCAAGTCAGGGCATGGCTCATCCTGCTTTGAATAACTTGGATGTTAAGACCAAGGTCAAGGAGGGCTGGAGGCCCCTATTTCTTTGTATGTCACTGTGTGGAGATGGTAACGAATAAATGGCTGGTTGATAGGAGAGTTTAAAATGTCTCCTCCAAATGATTTTCCCCCTTTCAAGGTGACGGGGTACATACCAATCTAACTACGGACAAAGCTGGAATTTCACACCCCACTAGGAAGGCTGAGCCACTTGGCTTCAGCCCAGTCCCTGAAAACTAGAAGAGTAGTTAACAATGACACGAGCCCCCAGGGCATATTGTTGAGGGAGCCAAGTTCAGAATTATTCATGACTATGTTGGAACCTCAATGACTAGAAGCAACCTCTCCTCCCTGCAAGTCCAAAATTTTATAAGATAGATGAGAGTGATGAAAATATTACTCCTCCACATGGGGATTTCAGCAACATGGAGGTGTTTTTGAAAATGCCATTCGAATTTTCCGGTTCCTAAAATGAGACTGGCTTTTACAGCTTGACATAAACTAGGGCCCTATGCAGGAATCCGAGTTAGAAAGCGTCTCTCATCCGTGGTTTTTCCTCTGATTCCAAACTTTGTGTCCATGTATGTTTGTTCATCCAACCAGTCTTCATAATGCTGTCTTTCAAGTTAAAATAGGCAAGTCTTTATGAGTGAGAACAATAGTTGAGTAACTATGCTATGGTGCATCCCTGCATAGAAAAGTCCAGATAGCCCATCATGAAAGGGCTATTTCAATTAGTGTTTAGACTGAACACTTGATTATCTACATCAGCGTTAGAACAGGGATTGTAAAAATAAACAAAAGCTGCAGACAAACTGGGAATGTCCCACCAGGCTTTGATGTCCATATCCTCGCCTACCCGCTCTTTCCCTATGGTCCCATGGAGAGCATCACAGCAAGTTTCATTGCAGATACTAAAATATCTCAAGCTGCTTTTACAGTGGTCTCAGCACCCCTAAAAGTTGTATACAAGAAATACATCATGATGAAGAGCTTGGACTCACTCCATAAAAGAAGAACATCTCTGTGTGATCTTGGGCGAGTGGCTTAACCTCTTGGAGCGTCTGGAGTGAGGATTATAACAGCGCACCTTTCACTAGGTTGTGGGGAGTAATAAATGGGATACTTATTAAAAAGCACCCAGCACAGTGCCTGGCACAGAGTGAAGGCTGGTATAAATGTGTGCTGTTAACATAATTATATTCTCTTCTGCAAATTGTTTTGTGTTGAACACTCAGTAGAGGCTCAATCTAAAAGTGATCATTTATAACATGAGGGAGAGACAATAATCACAAATTGGAGTACACGGTCTACACTGAAGAGTAATTCTGGGAGTTTTAAATTATTTTATTTTTTAAAAAGTATCTCCCTTGTTACATAATCCTTTCCCTGCCTTTCTTGTTCCCCTATTTTATACTTTGCCCAAAGAATCATTTAGTGTTCCAAAATATTAGACTCTTATAGGTATTCAGAAGCCCCAGGAGAAATGGAATACATTTACAGACCCATAAACATCTAAATTAGTGCTATAAATGGGAAATATAGTCTATAGTTGGAGAGTGCCCAATACATAATATGTTGTGGCATAGAAGAGACTTCCTTTTTGGTGGCTGGAAAATCTATTTGCTCTAAGTATTCAATTTTAAAATGGATAATAAAAATAAATAATAGGCATGCTTCTGCTTAAATTGCACCTTTCATGGGAGATCTCAAAGAGTTTTTCAACTGTTAATTTATGACCCCTGGGGAAAGGTAGGTGGCAAGTAATATCTTTTTTTTCCTCAAATGGAGAAACAGACAGAAAGAGGCCCAAGTGACTTGTCGAAGGACACAGGGCAAGCCCTGGCTTTAAGCATACCCTCCCAAAGAAAACACAAATGCAGAGATATTCTCTTTAAATGATTAAAACCTTTATTATTTGCCTATAAAACCTGAGCAGAATGCTAGCGTGAGTTGTGTAACCATCATACAACCCACACCATTTTCATTAGTATACCGGCTATCTCTTCCTGCAAACTACCACAAAACCTTAATAGTGTATCTTGGTAAACATTTATTCTTACTCATGCATCTGCAGGTCAGCTGGAAGTTGAATCTCTAGGCCAGGCTTAAGGCTGAGCCTAACTGGACAGCCCAAGACGAAGGTTAAGTCTGGATCTTCTCCCTGTGTCTACGTGGAGCAGGCGACTAGCCAGGGCTTAATCATCTCATTGCAATGGCAAAGGAACAAGAGAAGAAACCACGACAATGTAAGTAAGCCATACTATTTCTATTAATCCCCCCATGGCATAGATTTCTGTTCATTGACACAAGTCAGTGACTGAGCTCGGATGGAAGGCTGGGGAATTACACTCTCCCCTGTCATGAAACTGAGAGGACACATGGTCATATCCCAAATGCATTTCCTTGAAAGTATACCAACTCGCAGACACTGTGAATCGTCCCTGAGATTTCCAAGAACCCGGGGACGTTTGACATCTGTAAAAGGGGCAGGGAAGTATCTTTAGTCCCTTGATGCTCATTGCAGATGAGATTCTGTTAACTAACAGTTCTACCTCCGCAATGCCTCAAAACTCAAACACTCCAGGAAGCCGCATGAGGACTCGTCCTGGTTTGCAGCATCCTGGTATAAATCTGAATTCCCCTAAGGTCATTTCATGCTACCACTCTGCTCCTCTAATACTCAATTTGTTTCTCAACACAGACCAAAATTTCCAACTTGACTGTTCATTGAGGATGAGACACACTCTCTCTCTTCCTCCTCATGCTATGCAGAGCTAAAGATAGAAAAAAAAAAGGATTAGGGTCCAGTCTCATCTGAATATTCTACATAGAGATGAGATTTAAGGAGTAGTCCTCATTTTAGACAATGAGTAGTATGAAAAAGAGTTTAAGGCATGGCAAGTCCCAGTGGGGTAGCCCAGCTATAGAGGGAAAACAAAAAAATCAGTTGTCCCTTTGACACTACTTTGAAGAACAGCTTTCTCTCCAAGGTAGCCAAGTCCTCTCCAAGTCACTGCCAACCCCTGCCTCGAGGCTCTATCTGAATCACTTTCCTTTCTGGTTAAATCTGTGGATTCCTGCGGGGAGAAGAGTGGCTCCCGCTGGCTCGGGACTATTTCTCCAGGTTATATATGTCACAATTTTCCATGCCTTTAACAAGACTCAATTAAAAATTAATCGGTCCAGCATGGCAATTTGAGAGGTAATTGTTTCTTTTCCTGACTCCATGGCCATAGGCAAAAAGCACACCCAGAACCTAAATTAATCATCTAATTGGGATTTTTCCATACTCCAGCCACTCAGCCTTCCAGGGGTCCCAGCAATGTGCTGCCTGACCCCAGTAATTAGATTGCTCCAGTGTCCACTCTGCGGGCTTTCTGCCTTACTGTCCCTTCCAAGTCCCTTTAGTAAAATGGAAAATAGCCATATAGGCTGTTTACCTGGGCCCCCTTCAATGACCAACAGCCTTTATCTTTAGAAGAGGAAATACTGGAAGCAGAGGGCAGGTTGATATATTCAACATGGTTTGTAATAACAAAAGTTGGTTTCAACCTAACAGCAGTCCCGGATTGGTGAAATGTATAGTCTATTCGTATAACACGTAACAATGCAGGTAAAAAGGCAGTAAGGAAGTGCTCTTTACGTAGGTCTTTAGGTCAAACCATACACATTCTCACTTAACATGCACAGCAATGCTGGAAGTTGTGCGTGTAACTATCTCCTTTTTTCTTTTTTCTTTTAAAAAACAGATAAATATATTGAGCATGAAAGGAAATTAGATTACTGCCAGAGGTGTTTGTATTGGTTCATGGTAGCTAACACACACACTACCTTTATATTTGGATAGAAGACATACATATTGTTTACTGTTCCCCAAGTTAAGATTAATAACATTTTTTTAGTTTCTCTAGGAAAAGAAGGTAAAGGCCTGTATTTTATTATTTCATTTTTTAAACCTTGGCATGAGTTTTGTATTTCCCTAAAGAGATGGTATGGAGGAGTTCAAGTATCTTTTTTTTTTTCCTTAAGTTTCTACCTGCAAAAAATTAATTGAAATGTTTCACCATACCCTTTCCATAGATTTAACCATCATACACTGATGACCATAAATTAAAAAAAAAAAAAAAAAAGATTTAGAGCTATGTTTGTTTAAGTGGAAGATAATTCCTTTCATAATGGATATTCAGAAAACCAGCCAGTGTTTGAAAGTCTCTTAAAATAGGACTTAAATTGTCTCTCTTCCATGGCCATCGACATTTATCTTCATCATGCAGTGTTCTGAGTATATACAAACAATAAGCTTATATATTCTTGCACACTGCTATTTATTTGTGAAGAGTTTGAATCACCAAAGACATGCTTGTTACCTGGTAGGTAATTAAGAAGTTACTTTTAATTGAGTCGACCTGACCATATCCTTCAGTGTCAAGCCAATATCTTTAGTTGATGCTAGTGACGTATATGTTTTGTAAACTATACAATAACATACAAATATTAACATTTGTATATTGTATAAATATTGTTAATAATAATGGAAATATGTATTTGCATTGGTAGTTAATAGTATAAAAGAGTTGTTCTTACCTAGTGTTAGAATTTTACCTGCCAGTGCAGCCAGTCTCTTCACAACAGTAAATGTAGCATCAATGACACCTTTTCTTTATAGCCTTACAGTTGTATGAAGTTGTGTTTCAGTCAGTTAAGCGTCTGCCTGTGGCTCAGGTTATGATCCCAGGGTTCCTGGGATTGAGCCCCGTGTTGGGCTCCCTGCTCAGCAGGGAGTCTGCTTCTCCCTCTCCCTCTGCCCCTCTCCCCTGCTCGTGTTCTGTCTTTCAAATAAATAAATAAAATCATAAAGAATATATAGTTATATATAGTTATATATATATACACAAATATATATTATATATATAGTTATATAGCTATAAAAATATAGTTTTTTTTTTCATTTAAAAATAAAAGCCACCATTTTAATTTCTCTGGGATTACTTATAGGTGTATAAAGAATAGTACCAATACTCTTTCAAAAAATCTTTGGCATATACACCAAAGAAGTGAATAAATAAGAAAGTGGGTAAATTTTTTCTGATACTTGAACCTTTACTTTGGAACTATCAGTCCAAGACTCTAGTTCCATTACTAAAGGATACTGACTCTAGCACAAAATGATTAAACCCATGCTTCTTCATCCCACTAGACACATTTTTCAGAGATTTAATTCTGCTCTTACCAGCTCCATCTCAGTCTTGAATGAGACACTCGCTTCATACCTGTACTGACAAAGATAGCACACTTAGCCTAATCATGATAGTCGAATGGAGCTTAGAAGTTTCGAACATCCGCTTTACATGTATAAGGAAGACAAAGACAAACGCAATTTTCAATTTATCTTATTTAACATGTACTGTAAAAATTTAATGTTTACATCTCATCAGTTCCCAGACCCTATCAGAACATAATAATTTACCCAGCTGCTGATGGCATGTTAGAGACAGCAGGGTTACAATTCTCCCAACTACCTGTGAATCCTAACAGTCCCAGAGCTTTATTAGTCCTCTCCAGACAAAGCATCTCCCCAGAGAGAAGAGTTTGCAGCAAGCCTGAAGTTCTCACTTCTTCACATCCTATCATGAACACTCGAGAGAGCTCCCAAAGACCTCTGACTCTCTTCTCCGTGGCTGAGGCTGCCTTAGGGGCTCTTTCTCATGGAGGAAGATCCACCAGCTTACTTTCCCCTCTCTCCTTCCTCCCTCCCTGGCCAGCCTCACCTGTGATCACCCAGGGTAGGAAGAGACGAAAGCCCCCCACCCCCCAGGCTCTGATAACAGGGTTGCCTGACTGTAATTACAGGCTTTTGCTTCCCAGCTCTCCAAATGACAGTCACAATCGAGCCTGAAACTCCTCAGTCAGATGGAATCAATTACTGAGCAAAATTGGGAGGTTAATTTTCCCCAGAATGAGATATGCCTTTTAGCTTCGCCATCTCTTTCCCTCCAGCTGGTGGCTTATTTGGATGCATTGTTCTCTGGCCACATGAACAAAGTTCCATTAGGAAGGATTTCCAAGAGAGTTGATTTGAAAAGGAAACCCCATCAGCCCCCAAACTCAATCCATGCTGAATGGGAGAACTGTTATTAACTAAGCAGCATGGATGGCTAGTCACTAAAATTTACATTTGATGGACACGGGGTTAATCCAATAAGAAGAAATAGAATCTTCAACTAAACTATCACTCTCTTCGTGAAGTTCCCCTGACCCTACTACAGCATGACCTAGCATTGAAAGAGTCTTCTTTTCTGGAAACAGCCACAAAAATAAATCATTTCCCTCATTTGAATAATTTTTTAAGTATGACAGACCATCTCTCTAAAAACATAAAACAAAACAACCCGTATTTGTCTTCTCTAAATGGAATGGCCTCTTGTGAGTGGCTTAGTAAAAGTGTTATAATAGTTTCCATTTGATCAGTGCTAATTACAGCAATAATAATGATAATATCAGTGACTAAAATTTATTTAGTCTATACTGTGTTTCAGGAAATGCTCAGTATTTCTGTATTAACACAGTCCCCTCACCACTGCCCTAAACTGAGGCACTGAGAGGTTAGGTAACATGCTCATGTTTACCTGAACAAAGCCGGAATATAAACCCAGGTGACCTGCTTCCAGAGCCTACAACTGAAAATCATGCTACTGCATAAACATTGTCACTCCGCACGTTTATGGATTCCAAAAGGGAAAACTCTCGTCAGTTTGCAGTGGGGAAACTGAAGCATGAAGATATTAACTTATTCAAGTTTTGCTGTTTCATGAATTGATGAAGCTGCTTTCCACATCACGGATGTCAGACTCAAAAGCCTTCACATCCATTACATTAAAACCCTACAGAGGCTTTGCAAACAGCCACTTTTGTATGGTCTTAGTTGATAATTAACTAAAATCATAGGTGGTGATGATCAATTCTAATGCAACTTATGTTCCTCCATTCGTCCTCTTTAGGAGTATGGCGAGGTTGTATTAGTGGATTTATAGGGTTCCTGTCATCGTATCTTATGCATTGATTCCAGATCCTCTTAACTGTTTCCCTCGTAGCATCTTTAAAAACTGTCACCCCATGAAGTACCCACTTCATCAGGAAACAGACTTTGAGAGTCTGAATAACTTGTAATAAGGTCTTTAAAATTAAAATGTGGTGCCATTACTCCTACAGAAACTCAACATCCCTGTGAAATGTGACAGTTTTAAAGGCAGGTGCTTCACTCTTGCCCGTCAGTCTCTGAGTCAGAAAAGTGAACTAGTATCTTCTAATTGTATAACATTTGTTAGAAGTACAGCTTGGTAAGTTAATTCAGTCATTTGGCAAACAGCTACTGAGTCCCTCCTGCATCCCAGCACGGGAGCATGGTGAGAACCCTAACTAGAGAGTCTCAGAATAGAGCAGACAGTGTCCCTGGGCTCATGGGCGTCATGTTGTACTGGTAGTCATGGCTAACCCATTTGCACATCGCCTTTACACTTAACACATGCCTGACACACTATGTAACGTGGTGGGGAAATCAAAGGCAAATGAGTAGCGTTTTCTGGTTGGAAGTAAAATAAGCTTTTTCTTTCTCTAAGGAGTATACAATGCTAATATCGGCTTTTATGAATATATGAATGTAACCAAGGGGAAATCATCCAAACTGAAGTGAAAAAAAAGAGATAACTTTTCTTTCCTTTTGGAGAGTGTGAAGTGGGGGAGTGACATTCACATTACAGCAGGATTCCTTTATAGTTCATAGATACGTTGGGGTATGTGGATCTTTAATTTCATGAAGTAAAGTTACTGCAAAGAAACATCAAGAGTACAGAGTGACAAGTACTGCTAATTTAAAACCAATTTTAAATAAATGGAGTTTAAAATCTTCAGAAATTCAAAAAAGAGTCATAAACTTATCATTATATATACTACAATTTATATATACATTATATAGATGAGCATGTGCATAATTATAGAATTCACTGTAAGAATCTGATTCATCAGCATAATGGTCTAGATCCCAGATTTCATAAAGTGAGTCTCACCTCTATTTAAAATGTCTGGGGTGACACCATATTGAATAAGTTAGGAGGACATTCAGTTCTCAGTAGACACTGAGAAATAATGTTTTGTGTAAGCCAAAAGAAACACACACCCACACACTTTTTGTACCCCATAATTTTTTTCAGATCACCAGAACATGATTTCTGGATTCCGAAGGGATAAGAAGCCATGTGAATCTGGATCTCTGCTAAGTGGTCTCCTTCGATTTTTTTTCTTTTCTCTTAACCCTGGCTTTTCTTCTCATAGACTCTGTTTCCTTCCTTGTAAAAGGTAGTCCCTGATTGGGGCACAGGCACACCTGCGTAAGCACTAGCCTCCCCCAATTACAACATCTTTAGTGTAGGTGTAGGAGCCGACCTTGTAAAAAGGGGCTTTCTCATTATTATTATTTTGTGGTCAAAAGGTTGCATATACGATTTTTTTTTTGCTGCTGCTAAAGCTTAGAAAGGGTGGAAAGCAAAATATTTTGATAATTATTCAGGCCATCAGGTTACATAAGAGGTTCCATAGCTTTCTGCATCAAACTTGAACAGTTGAAACCACAAATTCTGTTTTTGCAGCCATAAAACATTCGTGGCAAAAGAGAGAGAGAGAGAGAGAGAGAAAATAATAAAATCCATTTTCCATTCGCTTGAAACATAAAATTTAATGTGGTGAAAAATGACAGTTTACTCCCAGTAGGAAACTGCTCCGAGCCGTGTTTCATAGGCACGGTGTGGAGACTTGCGTGCACACGTGCAGTCCCTGTGCTGCGAGAAATTGCATGCTGGAAGAGGATGTCACAAGGTAAAACGTGTAAGGGACAAGGAGAATAAGGCCTTGCTCTAAGTGGGAAAGGCTTCCTTCTCTACCAAAATCATTAAGCCACAATCTATTCAAGATTCACCGTATGATCCAACATTCAACTTGAGAAATACATACAGGTAGACCGAGCATGGATGTCCTCACATCAAGACTGAAGACATCTGGCTACCAGTAGCGGGTAAAAGGGATATCATCAGCATGGGAGACATGCAACGATTTTTCAGAAAGATAAAGTGGCAATAGCTTATGGGTGCCACACAATGTAATATTCACACAATGTTTGTCTTCTTTATGAATATCTCAGAGCAGAATCAAGGCGTCCAATGTTAAGTAGCAAAAACACTAAGGTCCAGCTCTGTCCATAAAGGAGAAGTAATTGGAGACTCATTCTTTAACTCAACTGGCCTTGATTTCTGTCCTATACAGTTAACAGCTAGACTAAGTGACTTCTAAGCCCCTTTTAACTAATACTCTATACAAGTTTTAGAAAAGGATAATTACCTGGTTGTCCAAATCAATGGAGCATTGACCTAAGTAACAACTGAAAACAAGAACTGCCTTGTCCGTATATATCTGAGTGAAGTTGAATATTATATGTGGCTTGTACGTTTTCTGAATCTTATACAGACTTTTGTCATTCCTTTAATGTTATCTATTGCACAGTTATCTATTGCCACAATGCTGCCTAATCACTCCAAAACTCAGTGACTTAAAACACTAAGCATCTATTATTGCTTAAAGGTCTACAGACCAGTGGGGAAGTTCGAATCTGGGCCAGGTTTGGCTGCTCTCAGCTGGATTTGCTTATGTATCTGCAGTCAGCTCGTGGGCCAGATGGGAGATGGCTGGTCTAGGATAGCTTCCCATACATGTCTCATGAATCATTACCTGGTGACTGAGTGATGCCCAGCCAGAAGTCTCTCACTGTTTGGGAGAATGGCACAAACTCATTCTCATAGCAGATGGGAAGGGTTGCAAGAGAGAGAAGAGACACAAAGAAGGCCAGTGGAAACATATGTGCAAAACTGGCATAGGGTCACTTTCACCACATTCTCGCAGTGAAAGCAAGTTGCAAGACAAGTCCAGATTCGAGGGATGGGAATAAAGACATCCTCTCTTGATACAAGAAGCTGCAAAGTCAGATCGCAAAGAGTGTGGATTTAGGGAGGTGTGGAGAAATATGAACATTTTGAGAGTCTGCCACACCACACTTAGACAATGCTACGACTGAAAGAATGATCTCTGTTTTCTAGTGTAGCATGATGTGTTCCTCTACTTGACTTTGTAGTGTTCTGTAATTTTCTATAGATATCATTTTCCATTGGTTTCTTTGTGGGGGGGGGGTTTCTTTTGGGAGGTTTTTGTGTTTTTGTTTTTGGGTTTTTTTGACCCAGGTAAGCCACTCTACTTACTATCATTCAGTATTCTGTTTGGCCAAACTATAATTTGGGGCTAATTGACCCAACTTGATGATTGTAGCATTTACTATATATTTACTCTTGGGTTAATGATATGGAGGCCAGCATCCTCATTATAAATATGTAAATATTATTCCAAAATTTGTCCTAATGTAGTTATTTTACAGAAAAAGATAGATATGATCCTTACATTACCTGGATTCTTTTTTTTTTTTAAAGATTTTATTTATTTATTTGACAGAGAGAGATCACAAGGAGGCAGAGAGGCAGGCAGAGAGAGAGGAGGAAGCAGGCTCCCTGCTGAGCAGAGAGCCCGATGCGGGACTCGATCCCAGGACCCTGAGATCATGACCCGAGCCGAAGGCAGCAGCTTAACCCACTGAGCCATCCAGGCGCCCATACATTACCTGGATTCTAAAATATTGAGTCACAGTTGAATTCTGGAGATACGGGAAATTCGAGATGATATATTCTACTTGCTACTATGCTTTCTAGATCATTTAACCTTTTTGAATCTCAATTAGCTTTTCTCCAAAAAATAAAATTTACTTGTCTAAAAATTGTCTTCTAATGTTGAGTTTGATGTATCAGTCATTTTAAGTGAACTCAGTATACCAATATTCCTGAGTCTTGCTCGACCCATGTAACTTACTGAAGCTTTAGAATACATATGCTTTTAAATGTTTTAAATATTCTAAAAGTTTTAATAAGTAAAAATGTCCAAGTTACCCAGCATTGATTGGCTTCAGTAAGTGGCTTTGGCTTTGATGGAGTTTAGTCATGGACAAATCTTTACTACATCAAATAAAGATAGATTCATTCTTTAAAAACGTCATCAGTATTTTTTTCCAATCTGCTTGTGAAAAACTGAAAATGCTTTTCCATACAAATGTTTTCTAATAACCCTGCAATTACTCTACAAACATTTCCTTGTTATCAATAGCCTCTTTAAATCCAGGTAGATCAGTATGATTAAAAGAAGAGAAATATTTGAGATAAACACCATACTACAACATAGTAAATCTTGTCTCGTTTTCTGTGTCATCTGAAAAAAAAAAAACCTGTTAAGTAAATATAAGATAAAATATTTACTCTACGTTATATATACTGTGCCCCAGAAAAATATTCCCCCTCCTTATTAGAATGTATTTGACCATCAAAGACAATTAAAAATATCTTTGAAGAATATAATTTGATATTTTCTGTTTGAGAAGAAAAAAAATGCAATGCTTAAAATACTAGCTAATGAGAGAATGCAAAACTGAAAAGTCAGTGTAAGATAGTGGCACTCTGGAGTAAGCAATGTATTTAGCATTTTAAAAGCTGGTCAATCCCAAAGGCACTGATTTTTGTTGTTGCTGCGCATATATCCTAAGAGTTTTTCCAACTGGCAAAGCAGTGACAAGGTGCATATGCTTTTTCATACTTTTCGTTGTTTGTACAAAGCTATTTTGGTTGACTCCACAGAAATACAGGGAAATAAAAGCTCGAGGCCACCACTGGAATTATTCAAAAAAAACACAAAGAAAACCCATGTGTTTCATTCATACAGCAATTTGGGGTGAATGTGGTTTTTGGCCAACATTTTCCAGAAAACCACTTAATCCTCCAAGTTTCTTCTAAGTCTAGATATACAACCAGAATCCCAGCTGAACGGATTCACTCTGTCTGGAGATCCCAACTGATGCAGGATATGCAGTCAACATCTTTCTGAACTCTTGGGGGATCAGAAGAAATTTACAGGTTATAGGAAAATAGAAACTACTCAATCCACACCTTTGAAATTCTACTAGAGCGAGAAATCACAAGCTGAATCCTTTCAACTACCCAAGACAGTTACAGCATTCTCCACTGTTTCTTATGGCCCTTGTTTTATGCTAACACACCTTTATAACGCTCTGGAACCAGGTTCCCTAGGTTCCCATTTAGACTATAGTATTCAATAAATCATGGGATCCAGTCACTTAAACACTCTGGCTCTGTTGACTCATAAACAATGTGAGGGTAATAATATATAACTCATAGTGTTCTCATTAGCATGAAATAAGATTATATATATAAAACTTCTTGCCGCAGTGCCTGGCACATGTTAAAACCTCAATAAAGGTCAGCTTTGATGTTGTTATTGTATCATATCACCATCACCATCATCATCACCGTAACCATCATCATCATCATCACCATTGTCATCATCATGTTTTATGAAACCAAATACATACAAGAAAGTCCAACTGTAAACCTGACATCAACTTACATATCACATAAAATGCTTATTACTAAAAAAGGAATTCTTACAAAATTCCTAATTGAAGAATTCCTAATATGGGAGCTGCCTTCATAAATCTGGGCTCTTATGCTCATCCGTGGCAAATCATTAAAGGGGATTGAGAAGCCCATCTTTCAGGCTCATCCTAACCTCTGAAAGCCCTATTCATCCCTGGACTCATCAATCAGTATTTATGGAGCACCACATCAGACAGTGATGGAATTAAGGAAGGAGAATGTCCCCTGCTCCAGACAGACTCATCACCCAGGGAGGAGACAGCCATATTCATGAATAATTACCATGCATTAATGCATTGCATTTGCTCTTGGGAAGCAGCAGGCCAACAAAGAAGATACTTACATTATGCCTGAGGGGGTTGGAGAAGGCTTGACACCGGAAGGGACATGGGGTCCCAGTTTTGGAAAATGAGAAGAAGCCACCAAATAGAGAAAAGAGAAAAAAAGGACTCCACATACAGAATAGCAGGTACCAAAGGGTTATAAAAGCTCTTGTAATGAGGATGTAGTTAGATGGCGGTTGAAGGAAGAGATATATTCCAGAGATCAAACAAGTAAGCTTGGAGAGGGATTATGAGAATATACACCCTACCACATTCTGCAGAAAATAAAAATGCATTAAAACATAGATATTTTAGAGATGCCCACACAAACCCCATCTGAAAAAAATGACCCCCCCCAAATTGGCAAAAAAAGAAAATATTTGCTTAGATAACAGTACATTTTACTTGCTCTTGGAAAAATCTCCCTGTGGGTGCCTTCTTCCCTTCTTTTATTTTTTTTTAATGGACCAGAAGGAAAAGAAATAATATTTATTGTGTCTCTTGCATTTGCTCCTTAGGAAAATGGCATTAGCCTCATATGGAAACACTTTGACAGGCCCCTGAAAATAATTCC
Organism: Mustela putorius furo; assembly: GCF_011764305.1. Lineage (NCBI taxonomy): Eukaryota > Metazoa > Chordata > Mammalia > Carnivora > Mustelidae > Mustela > Mustela putorius. The sequence goes on from NW_025421399.1 coordinate 12,536,227, forward strand.
TTAACCACAAACATGTCTTCTGCTTGTCTGATCTCAAATTGTTCCAAGTGAGTATCACAATTTCAGGTCAGGTTTAAGGCTATGACAGGCACTATCAGTCCATTAAATATGAATGATATATGAGGTAGAGGGCGGAGGTGTTGGCACAGAAGGAAAGACTGCCGATGGGATGCCCATCCCAGGTTCTGTAGAGTGTCTGACTCCCTAGGAACCATCCAGTTCCACCTGAAGACACTTAGCGGCAGCTCCTCGGCACAGATGAAGGGAGGAACAATGGAACTTCTCTGTGTTCATCACCCAGATACCATCTCAGTACGTCAGTGGAGCACGATTATTGGAAGCAAAATAACACAGATAGGATTTCACATCCAAGCTTTGGAAATGGGAATAACAAAGACGCAAGGACACAAACCACCCCCTCTCACTGCCCGCCCCCCCTCCCCACCCCCTGCGTCCAGCTCCTTGTTGCTCTTTTGCCTCCAACTTCTAATTGGCAGATACTTGATCCACACAGCCATTTATTTCATTTTCAGAGCACACAAGGCCACTTGAGACCCACTGATACGTGTGGGAAAGTGGTGGCCATGCTCCTTGCGCCTGTCGCGGGGAGCTGCCCGTTGCCCCTCCCTCCCGGCTGTGCCCATTGTGTGCCACCTTATTCTGTTTCAGTAGCGGCATAAGTCAAAGTAGCAGGCATTCAACATGACTGCATAGAAAAAGGAAGCCAGAAAGCTTCCTTGTACCTCTTTCCTTCCCACAGCCTGCCTAGTGGCCTATTTCAATAGTAAGTGTAGCAATCCTATCCCTTTTCAGAGCTACAGTGTGTAAGAATCAAGAATCAGTAAAAGGTAACAGCGTAAGCATTTATTTGGATGGCCCATTGAGCACTACTGGTATGAATCACACACACACACACACACCCCAAATCAAAACTATTCATATTTGGTATCCCTAAGTAGACCATATCTATTACTTCTGTGCAAGTTAAGTAGATTTGAGACCCAAGTCTCCAAGGACTTTTAACTTCCAAGAGAATACTCTGCAATACCAGTAAACTTTCACTGCAATCTCCTTGGAAGGCAGACTGAAATCAGGTAACTCTATATACAGATTTTAACGACACCAGTGACGAACACACGTTCAAAAGAGAGGGAAAGAAGCCTAGCAGCTACCGTCTTGAACAACGGTGCAGCCGTGAAACAAGACCAAATTTTGAAGTTGGATGGCCAAATTGTTTAGCTGGTGTCTGTTACCATGTGGAGACTCTAACTGCGCGATGGTGGTAATAATACATCATAAGACCTGGAAATGGAAAAGACCCATTAAATCATCAAGTAATGCCTTTGCCAGCACAGGATGCAGTTCCCAGAGAATATTCCTTAAAGTGCCCCTTGGGATGTGCTCCAAAGACCATGTCATTTTATCCATCTCCAAAGAGTGCAATCCAGCTATCTGCAGGATCCGATTGCTGTTATGAAATTAAACTTTGGCCTTAAAAGCATCGTTCCATACCGAACTAGCCCTCGGTACCAGGTTTTCATTAGGGACCAGTCGTAGCCCTTGGAGGAGGCAGGAAAGGTCATTTTATCCATTCCCCTACCTCCGGGCAGGTCTTGTGTGAAATGACACCAGCCTGGCTCTTATTAGAAAATTCCCAGAGCAGGAAGTTCGATAGCCCCTGTTGTAATGTGCTTTCCCATGACACATAACCCTCATGGAGAGAGTGTTTTCTACAGTCTAGATGAAATCTCTCCCACCACTCTTTAAAAACATGTTCCCACAGTAGCAGAGAACTACCTATCGCCCACGATGCATTGTATTCACCTGAGGAGAAGAGAGCATTTGCTTTGTGTGAGTCTTGATTGGAGCTAGGGTTTTTGAATCCGAGTGTACCAAAAACAAAAGGTGAAAGGGGCTTTTGGAAGGCAGGACCTGTTCTTTTCCTCTTTGCTACTTTTTTGGATTTTGATTAGGTTATAAAAATAAAGTAGCACTGTGCTGACTGGAACCATTAATTCAGATTTTGATGCGTGTGATGCAGACCCATTTAATGCTTCATTTTGTATTTCATTTTCATTATGTTGAAAAAATTACAGATTTACTAATCAGTTACCTATGTAAAATCCAGAATCTACAACCTTGAAAAATTAAGATATTCACTATATAATATGGTAATGATGCATCATTATTATTTTTCTCTCAAAACTGGAACGATTGGATAGGACCTTGATTGGCGATCTCTTATTCTACTCTTTAAGTTACTGTAAGTGATTGGAAGTCATGAAATAAATAGCATGTCTGCGTACTTTTCATTAATAAATAGCATGTCTGCGTACTTTTCATTAATAGCAATTTTTTTTTATTACCTTTAACGGCTCTTCTCAAAATTTGTCCAGAGCAATGAAGCCTCAGCCATCTTTCAGGAAGAAACTTGGAAATACATAACCTGAGTTTATGCTTCTGACAACTTCCTTAGCTGAGTTTTGATCATCTGGTGGGTCTATCATTACCCACAAAATACTTTGAGGAAAGAAATCAGAATCGATTATCTTCCTGATATTCTTGTTTTCTCATTTTTGAAAAAAACAAAGTTTACAAGAATAATTCTATACTAAAATGCATTCGTTTTCATATTAACACAAAATTTTCTAAAAAAGTATCGTGTTGATAAAATGAAACCATTTAAAAGGATTAATGTATAATGTAGTCATTTGTATATCATGTTTATTTCAAAATTTTGACAAAATTCTAGAGTGTAAAAGAGTGAACTAGAGCCTTTTACAACACATACGTCATCTTTCCCTTGTGTTAAAGAGAGAGAAGGAGAAGGGACATTTTCTTGAAGTTAGCAAGAAATGTTTCAATGAACATTCCAATGTGAATTTTCTATTACAGTTGTCAAACCAGAATTTCTTCACATATCATGAGAAAGTTTAACCTTATGAAAATTCTTAAGAAATGCAGACCTTAATGCAAAGTGGGTCATAATCTTAACAAGTGTTTTATTTTACATCTAAGAATGCAGGGCTTCTGCAAGCCCACAGTGCCCATAAACAAGACGGTGGTGTAAGTATCATGCTTACACATCACCTGACATTGTAAGAGATCTTCCTTTTCAAGTCTCTGCCTCCAAAGACAGACATACTTTTTGTGGATTTTTAAACTCAGCCAATATTGTTGGGAAAATACTCACTTCTGTACACCAGCAATAATAGTTAACATTTTATTGAGTGCTTACCATGTGCTAAACACTCCACATGCATCATATTATTTGATTTTCGTAATCACTCTGTGAAGTAGACACTACCGTGATTTCCATTTTGCAGGTGAGGTTTACCAAGGTCAAGTATCTTGCCCAAGGTCACACAGCTGGTAAGTAGCATGGCCAGGATTTAAACCTGACAGTTCATCTACAGAGACCCAGAGTATATTCTAACCAGGCTTTGCACATGAATCTCTGGAAGTATCACTTTTGTGTCACTCCATTTTCTTATGCCCAGCAGATTCGACAGCTTGGAATCATTAGATAAATAAAAGCACACAGAAAAACGAACCAAATAGATCTAAAATAAAAACAGTATTTTAAAATACCTCTTTCCATCTCATGATCAATAAGAATGAGAATAAAATTAACTCCTCAGTTAGATGTGTATTTCTTTGTTTAGAAACTAGAAGGCACCCTAGCTGCCTTACTAATTCTGACCTCATCAACGTTAAATAATGTTGGGTCACATGGAAGAAAGAATGAAAATGAGACCAGCCTCCTCCCTCTCTCCTAGAAACAATAGCAGCACGGAAATACGCGGTGGCCACTTCTGGGAAAGTTTCTAAACCCCCTTGCCCTCAAAAAGATTGAATTTAAGTACAGAAAGAAAGAAAATAAAACCACCAGAAAACAATGATAGGCATACCATTTTCAATAAAAGCGATTTTTAAAATTTTATTTAAAGACCTTGCCACTTCTGTTCAATTCCAAATCATGTAATGTAAACCATCAACAAGAGCGATTCCGTAAAAATGAACTGTTCCATTTTTAGGATTCAGCTGAATCTCGAAATGTAGAACTTCTGCATTTATTGTAGAGGATTTTTTAAAAGCTTGTAACTGTTACTAGATATGATTAGGTATTTCGTGACACAGGAAGTAATTATTTGACACAACTGGCAGTTTTAGCTGACTTTAGAAAGCTCGCCCTCTCTCTGTGGTCAGGCGCTCATTGCTAAGAGCAAGCGGATGAGCTTCAAAGCGTTGGTTTGGACCATTGGAAACAGATAATCAACAGATGATGGAGAGAAACGTGCCCCCCTTCGGTTTTTTTTTGTTGTTGTTGTTGGTTTTTTTTTTTTTTTTTTCCTTCCAGTTCTCCCTGTCAAAGGATGATTGATATGCGTGGAGCAGCCCTTCAAACGCTAGCCACCGCCTGCGGCACTTCCTATAATCAAAGCACACGCCCACCCAGAGCTAATTAGACATTAGATTAGTGTCAACTGATTGATTTAAAGCAGCCGGCCCTTCTTCCCCACCCTTCCCCCTCCCGGCACCGTTGAGGATGGGGCTGGTCTCCAAAATGGCTCTCTCACCAGACAGGCAAATTATTCATGGAAGCTCCGGGAAGGAAACCTAGAGATAATACAATGTGGCTAAAACGCAACCAGAAGAACTTTTCTAGAAGGAAAAGTGAGAGGGAGGAGAGAGAGAAGGAGGAACAGACAGAGAGAAAAAGAGAATGAATCATGTTTCCGAAAGCAATGAAACCCCTCGGTCCAATTTGTTGAGTTAAGTTAGAGAGAGTGTTTGTGATGTTTGAAAGAAAATTATTTGCAATTTAACCTAGGAGAGTTCTGAGTACATTTGGCTACAATTTAGATACCATTTTTCAAAGTCTTTTCCCTCCATTTTTTTTTTTTTTTTTTTTTTTTTTTATTTTTTATTTTTTATTTTTTATTTTTTATAAACATATATTTTTTATATACATATATTTTTATCCCCAGGTCTGTGAATCACCAGGTTTACACACTTCACAGCACTCACCAAATCACATACCCTCCCCAATGTCCATAATCCCACCCCCTTCTCCCCAACCCCCTCCCCCCGGCAACCCTCAGTTTGTTTTGTGAGATTAAGAGTCACTTATGGTTTGTCTCCCTCCCAATCCCATCTTGTTTCATTTATTCTTCTACCCACTTAAGCCTCCATGTTGCATCACCACTTCCTCATATCAGGGAGATCATATGATAGTTGTCTTTCTCTGCTTGACTTATTTCGCTAAGCATGATACGCTCTAGTTCCATCCATGTTGTTGCAAATGGCAAGATTTCATTTCTTTTGATGGCTGCATAGTATTCCATTGTGTATATATACCACATCTTCTTGATCCATTCATCTGTTGATGGACATCTAGGTTCTTTCCATAGTTTGGCTATTGTGGACATTGCTGCTATAAACATTCGGGTGCATGTGTCCCTTTGGATCACTACATTTGTATCTTTAGGGTAAAATACCCAATAGTGCAATTGCTGGGTCATAGGGCAGTTCTATTTTCAACATTTTGAGGAACCTCCATGCTGTTTTCCAGAGTGGCTGCACCAGCTTGCATTCCCACCAACAGTGTAGGAGGGTTCCCCCTTTCTCCGCATCCTCGCCAGCATCTGTCATTTCCTGACTTGTTGATTTTAGCCATTCTGACTGGTGTGAGGTGATATCTCATTGTGGTTTTGATTTGTATTTCCCTGATGCCGAGTGATATGGAGCACTTTTTTTCATGTGTCTGTTTGGCCATCTGGATGTCTTCTTTGCAGAAATGTCTGTTCATGTCTTCTGCCCATTTCTTGATTGGATTATTTGTTCTTTGGGTGTTGAGTTTGCTAAGTTCTTTATAGATTCTGGACACTAGTCCTTTATCTGATATGTTCGTTTGCAAATATCTTCTCCCATTCTGTCAGTTGTCTTTTGATTTTGTTAACTGTTTCCTTCCTTTGCTGTGCAAAAGCTTTTGATCTTGATGAAATCCCAGTAGTTCATTTTTTCCCTTGCTTCCCTTGCCTTTTTTGCGTTGTTCCTAGGAAGATGTTGCTGCGGCAGAGGTCGAAGAGGTTTGCTGCCCGTGTTGTTCTCCTCAAGGATTTTGATGGATTCCTTTCGTACATTGAGGTCCTTCATCCATTTTGAGTCTATTTTTTGTGTGTGGTGTAAGGAAATGGTCCAATTTCATTTTTCTGCATGTGGCTGTCCAATTTTCCCAGCACCATTTATTGAAAAGGCTGTCTTTTTTTTCCATTGGACATTCTTTCCTGCTTTGTCGAAGATTAGTTGACCATAGAGTTGAGGGTCTATTTCTGGGCTCTCTATTCTGTGTTCCATTGATCTATGTGTCTGTTTTTGTGCCAGTACCATGCTGTCTTGATGATGACAGCTTTGTAATAGAGCTTGAAGTCCGGAATTTGTGATGCCACCAACGTTGGCTTTTCTTTTTTCAATATCCCTTTGGCTATTCGAGGTCTTTTCTGGTTCCATATAAATTTTAGAATTATTTGTTCCATTTCTTTGAAAAAGATGGATGGTACTTTGATAGGAATTGCATTAAATGTGTAGATTGCTTTAGGTAGCATAGACATTTTCACAATATTTATTCTTCCAATCCAGGAGCATGGAACATTTTTTCCATTTTTCTTTGTGTCTTCCTCAATTTCTTTCATGAGTACTTTATAGTTTTCTGAGTATAGATTCTGTGTCTCTTTGGTTAGGTTTATTCCTAGGTATCTTATGGGTTTTGGATGCAATTGTAAATGGGATTGACTCCTTAATATCTCTTTCTTCTGTCTTGCTGTTGGTGTAGAGAAATGCAACTGATTTCTGTGCATTGATTTTTATATCCTGACACTTTACTGAATTCCTGTATAAGTTCTAGCAGTTTTGGAGTGGAGTCTTTTGGGTTTTCCACATATAGTATCATATCATCTGCGAAGAGTGATAATTTGACTTCTTCTTTGCCGATTTGGATGCCTTTAATTTTTCCTTTTGTTGTCTGATTGCTGAGGCTAGGACCTCTAGTACGATGTTGAATAGCAGTGGTGATAATGGACATCCCTGCCGTGTTCCTGACCTTAGCGGAAAAGCTTTCAGTTTTTCTCCATTGAGAATGATATTTGCGGTGGGTTTTTCATAGATGGCTTTGATGATATTGAGGTATGTGCCCTCTATCCCTACACTTTGAAGAGTTTTGATCAGGAAGGGATGTTGTACTTTGTCAAATGCTTTTTCAGCATCTATTGAGAGTATCATATGGTTCTTGTTCTTACTTTTATTGATGTGTTGTATCACATTGACTGATTTGCGGATGTTGAACCAACCTTGCAGCCCTGGAATAAATCCCACTTGGTCGTGGTGAATAATCTTTTTAATGTACTGTTGAATCCTATTGGCTAGTATTTTGTTGAGTATTTTTCGCATCTGTGTTCATCAAGGATATCGGTCTATAGCTCTCTTTTTTGGTGGGATCCTTGTCTGGTTTTGGGATCAAGGTGATGCTGGCCTCATAAAATGAGTTTGGAAGTTTTTCCTTCCATTTCTATTTTTTGGAACAGTTTCAGGAGAATAGGAATTATTTTCTTCTTTAAATGTTTGGTAGAATTCCCCCGGGAAGCCGTCTGGCCCTGGGCTTTTGTTTGTTTGGAGATTTTTAATGACTGTTTCAATCTCCTTACTGGTTATGGGTCTGTTCAGGCTTTCTATTTCTTCCTGGTTCAGTTGTGGTAGTTTATATGTTTCTAGGAATGCATCCCATTTCTTCCAGATTGTCAAATTTATTGCCGTAGAGTTGCTCATAGTATGTTCTTATAATAGTTTTGTATTTCTTTGGTGTTAGTAGTTGTGATCTCTCCTCTTTCATTCATGATTTTATTTATTTGGGTCCTTTCTCTTTTCTTTTTGATAAGTCGGGCCAGGGGTTTATCAATTTTATTAATTCTTTCAAGAACCAGCTCCTAGTTTCGTTGATTTGTTCTATGTTTTTTTTGGTTTTCTATTTCATTGATTTCTGCTCTGATCTTTATGATTTCTCTTCTCCTGCTGGGCTTAGGGTTTCTTTCTTGTTCTTTCTTCTCCAGCTCCTTTAGGTGTAGGGTTAGGTTGTGTACCTGAGACCTTTTCTTGTTTCTTGAGAAAGGCTTGTACCGCTATATATTTTCCTCTCAGGACTGCCTTTGTTGTGTCCCACAGATTTTGAACCGTTGTATTTTCATTATCATTTGTTTCCATGATTTTTTTCAATTCTTCTTTAATTTCCCGGTTGACCCATTCATTCTTTAGAAGGATACTGTTTAGTCTCCATGTATTTGGGTTCTTTCCAAACTTCCTTTTGTGGTTGAGTTCTAGCTTTAGAGCATTGTGGTCTGAAAATATGCAGGGAATGATCCCAATCTTTTGATACCGGTTGAGTCCTGATTTAGGACCGAGGATGTGATCTATTCTGGAGAATGTTCCATGTGCACTAGAGAAGAATGTGTATTCTGTTGCTTTGGGATGAAATATTCTGAATATATCTGTGATGTCCATCTGGTCCAGTGTGTCATTTAAGGCCTTTATTTCCTTGCTGATCTTTTGCTTGGATGACCTGTCCATTTCAGTGAGGGGAGTGTTAAAGTCCCCTACTATTATTGTATTATTGTTTGATGTTTTTTCTTTGATTTTGTTATTAATTGGTTTATATAGTTGGCTGCTCCCACATTGGGGGCATAGATATTTAAAATTGTTAAATCTTCTTGTTGGACAGACCCTTTGAGTATGATATAGTGTCCTTCCTCATCTCTTATTATAGTCTTTGGCTTAAAATCTAATTGATCTGATATAAGGATTGCCACTCCTGCTTTCTTCTGATGTCCATTAGCATGGTAAAATTCTTTTCCACCCCCCTCACTTTAAATCTGGAGGTGTCTTCGGGCTTAAAATGTGTTTCTTGGAGGCAACATATAGATGGGTTTTTTTTTTTTTATCCATTCTGATACCCTGTGTCTTTTGACAGGGGCATTTAGCCCATTCACATTCAGGGTAACTATTGAGAGATATGAATTTAGTGCCATTGTATTGCCTGTAAGGTGACTGTTACTGTATATGGTCTCTGTTCCTTTCTGATCTACCACTTGTAGGCTCTCTCTTTGCTTAGAGGACCCCTTTCAATATTTCCTGTAGAGCTGGTTTGGTATTTGCAAATTCTTTCAGTTGTTGTTTGTCCTGGAAGCTTTTAATCTCTCCTTCTATTTTCAATGATAGCCTAGCTGGATATAGTATTCTTGGCTGCATGTTTTTCTCGTTTAGTGCTCTGAAAATATCATGCCAGCTCTTTCTGGCCTGCCAGGTCTCTGTGGATAAGTCAGCTGCCAATCTAATATTTTTTACCATTGTATGTTACAGACTTCTTTTCCCGGGCTGCTTTCAGGATTTTCTCTTTGTCATTGAGACTTGTAAATTTTACTATTAGGTGACGGGGTGTGGGCCTATTCTTATTGATTTTTGAGGGGCATTCTCTGAACCTCCTGAATTTTGATGCTCGTTCCCTTTGCCATATTGGGGAAATTCTCCCCAATAATTCTCTCCAGTATACCTTCTGCTCCCCTCTCACTTTCTTCTTCTTCTGGAATCCCAATTATTCTAATGTTGTTTCGTCTTATGGTGTCACTTATCTCTCGAATTCTCCCCTCGTGGTCCAGTAGCTGTTTGTCCCTCTTTTGATCAGCTTCTTTATTCTCTGTCATTTGGTCTTCTATATCACTAATTCTTTCTTCTGCCTCATTTATCCTAGCAGTGAGAGCCTCCATTTTTGATTGCACCTCATTAATAGCTTTTTTGATTTCAACTTGGTTAGATTTTAGTTCTTTTATTTCTCCAGAAAGGGCTTTTATATCTCTCGAGAGGGTTTCTCTAATATCTTCCATGCCTTTTTCGAGCCCGGCTAGAACCTTGAGAATTGTCATTCTGAACTCTAGATCTGACATATTACCGATGTCTGTATTGATTAGGTCCCTAGCCTTCGGTACTGCCTCTTTTTCTTTTTTTTTTTGTGTTGAATTTTTACGTCTTGTCATTTTGTCCAGATAAGAGTAAATGAAGGGGCAAGTAAAATACTAAAAGGGTGGCAACAACCCCAGGAAAATATGCTTAACCAAATTAGAAGAGATCCAAAATCGTGAGTGGGGAGAAAGGGGATAAAAAGAGGTTCAAAAAGGAAGAAAGAAAAAGAAAAAAAAAAAAAAAAAAAAAAAAGAAAAAGAATTTTTTTTTTAAAAAGAAAACACCTAAGAAAAATGTAAAATATATATATATATATTAAGATAAACTAGTAAAAAATCGTTAAAAAAGAAAAAGGTAACAGTTAAAAAAAAAATTTTTACCCGAAGGCGAGAAAAAAAAAAAAAATGAAAAAGAAAAAATTAAATTAACTGCAAGACTAAAAAAAATCACAGGAAAAAGCCATGAGTTCCGTGCTTGGCTTTCTCCTCCTCTGGAATTCTGCTGCTCTCCTTGGTATTGAAACCGCACTCCTTGGTAGGTGAACTTGGTCTCGGCTGGATTTCTTGTTGATCTTCTGGGGAGGGGCCTGTTGTAGTGATTCTCAAGTGTCTTTGCCCCAGGCGGAATTACACCGCCCTTACCGGGGCCGGGGGGTGAGTAATCCGCTCGGGTTTGCTTTCAGGAGCTTTTGTTCCCTGAGCGCTTTCCGTAGAGTTCCAGAGGACGGGAATACAAATGGCGGCCTCCTGGTCTCCGGCCCGGAGGAGCCGAGAGCCCAGGGCCCCACTCCTCAGTGCGCCCTCAGAGAACAGCGCCCAGTTACTACTCCCGTCTGCCTGACCTCCGGCCGCGCTCCGAGCTCACCGAGCCTGCGACCGGTTTCAAGGTAACACTCCCTGATTTTGTGCTGTTGTCTGCTTTGCCGGGAGCCGGCCCCTCCCCGGGTCTATCTTCCCACGCTTTGATTCACTTCTC